>NC_044034.1:115154598-117822403 GCF_901765095.1 Microcaecilia unicolor
TACTAATGTAATGGACCCGTGCTAACTGATAGTGCAGGAATGCCCCCCTGAAATCCATCCCAAAAAAGTAAACATTTATTTTATTAGTGCATGGATTAGTGTGCACTAAGGTGTCCTTTTACTAAGCTATTGCAAAAGGGAGCCTGCGCTGGTGTCAGCTTATGTATTTGATGTGTGCTGAGACCCATTTTACTGCAGCAGATAACAGGCTTTTTTTTGTTGTTTTTTTAAAGAAATGGCTGTGCTAACCTGGTGGTAGCCGGGTGCCTGATTACCGCCAGGTAACACTGGTGCTACAAAAATACAAAATATTTTTGTAGCATCAGAAAGGACACGCACTGAGGTGGAAACTACTGCCGGGCTGATGCGGTAGCCTGGTGGTACTTCCGATTTAGCAAGAGGAAAGCCCACCTTGGGCTTACCGCCGCTTAGTAAAAGACCCCCTAAATTGTCACTTACCACAGGAAGCCTGAGCGCATCCTGCAGTATGTGTTCAGTAAGCTGCATTAGTACTAGCACTATCCATAGATTTTCAGCCACTATACTATTCCTCTCATAAACCCAATTAGCATGAATGCACATACATACAGTTGATTTGCATATGCTGAAGGTTCCATTGCATGTTAAAAATTGTATTGAACGAAATGGGAAAAATGTAACAAAAAATACCCTAAAATCACAAAACATTCTGGCATAGAAGATCAGATGCTTCGGATAGATCCAGGGAGATAAGAGTTACCAACTTAGAATGATCTAGGACAGTTCTGATCTCAATTAGACATGGCAGTGAACAGGAGTTCAGAGCTGCGGCCTGAGTGGAAACCAACCTGTAAGAGGTTCAGAGCTAGGGAGTGATCCAGAAATGGGATGATCTGGTCAAGTACCGCTTGACTTCTGTATAATAAAATGTAAAAATAGCACTAGTAGCTTCCAGTTCTGCTTCCATGTTCCTTTGTTCCACCTAAAATGAATTGAATGTTAAATCACAGTTTTGGAGATGAACATACACACACACACACAAAATGCAGGATCTCATCTGGGAGTTTAGAAGAGCCGGAAAGCTGAAATACTGCATGATTTCAATTCAGTAACTGTGGATAGAGGGAACAATAAAGGACCTTCTAAGCTGTAAAATGCAGGCACTCTCTGTTTGTTGATTTTCTTTAGTGTGTGTTTTTGTAATCCAATATGAACAGGTATTTCTTTATTATGCAACAGTTAAGTGGAAAATGTCCTTCACATCAGCATTCACAGGGTTCATATTAGGTTGTTTTAATACTTGACAAGATTTAGGTCATGAAAAAAATAACATTTTAGTTTCAGTTGGGTGCTTCTCATTTTTGTAGTGCAGATAGCTAATTGTTATCCCACAATGAGATATAAAAGTAGGCTTTAGAAATTGTCTGCTAAGTGGTAAATCAAGTTTTTTTCAAGGATGATGCAATAAATTACAGAAATGTCCACAGACTTGGGATGGATGGCTCAACATTCGCCAGGTTTGACACATTCTAGCATGTAAATTGCATTTATGGGAATGTGATTTATATGGGATTGCCTTCGTCAACACTTAACGATTGCAAACGGTGCAAAATATAGCAAATATGTTGTTGGCCATTGTATGTAAGATTTCATTGGTTGCTGGTCAGATATTGTATTCAGTTTAAGATATTGGTACTGACCCATAAAACGGTGCATGAGAAAACCCCTTTTTACCTTAGTTCATCAGTAGTGTTGTATGTACCAAATGGAGCTTTGTGTTCTGCCTCTCAACACAGGTTGGTAGTTACAGCATTGTCTGATGCTCATAAGGCTGTTACCTGGGTTAGAGTGCTTTTTTTGGGTCACTTCTATTTTTTGGAGCTGCCTTTCTAGTGATCTAAGGGATGTTCAATCAATGCCTGTTTTTTAAAAGCAGCTAAAAACTCATTCTTTTTTTGTCATGGTGTTTAGGGTGCCAGATTTTTGGGAGGGTTTGAAGGGATAACAGTTACACTATTTGTATATCAGTGTGCTTTATAATTTTTGATTTTTATTTGGGGGGGTGTTCTAATGTGTGTGTGTGTGTGTGTGCGTAGGCACATTTTATGGCATTTCTTGTTTTATTTATATTTTAGCTTTGTAAACCGCTGCACTCATCTTTGAAGTGGCTGTCTAGAAAATCTTTAATACATGATAAATGGTTTATGGAAGTTTCTTTATACAGTAGTTCCCTAGTATGGATATTTTTAATTATAAATTCATGAGCATTGTGATGAAAAAGTATAGGAAAGCAGCTCATTAATTAAGAATTTAATGAAAACAGGCAAACAAAATTGTTTTGCACCAATTTTGCATAAAAATGGTAACTGTAGTGCTCTTGTAGTAAATAGGCATGCGCCTTAAACATTAGTGTCGCAAAACCACACACAGCGCAATTCTATAAACTATGCCGGGAGGTAATGCTGATTTGGCGCATGCTGCACATGCGTAGGCCCTTATACACCTTTGTAAAAGGGCCCCTTAATAAGCTAATCAGCGTTCTTAACAAGCAATAATGAGCTCTAAATATTTGTGCAATGTACCTCATTATGTACAAAAATATTTAGAAAATATTATCGGATACCCCAAGATATCATATCGTATATACTGACGATTAAGACTATTCCTGACTGTACAAAGGCCTGTGCAAATAACAAGGCCTCTAACTTCCTATGGAATATTAGAAACTTGCTTTGTAACAGAAGATTGAATGTGACGTTGGGTGGTTAAGGAGGAAGGCAATGACAAGTGATTGCCTAAACCAAGGGGCCCTTTAACTAAGCTGCAGTAAGCACTAATGTCTGCATACTGCAGGGTAAAAAGCAGTACTGCGGGGTGCACTCAGGCATCCTGCGTTAGTTTTGGGATCGGCGTGCTGGAGATGTCTCCGAGGAAGGACAGTAGGCCTATATTGGTTAGTGCAACTACATTACCTTATGCTAACCAGAAAATAGGTGTGAGTATGGGTGCACATGCTAATAGGGAAATTAGCACATGGCCCATTAATGGGAATAATGGAAAATGGGGCCATTTTACTGCCACGCTAAAAGTATCCTCAGCACATGAGGAAGACCTGTGCTGTGGATAGCTCTGGCAACCTTTTAGTGCAGCTTAGTTAAATTTTATTTATTTATTTACGTCAATGTATATACCGTATCTTATTGCAACTGCAAAACAGAACGGTTTACAAGGCCCCCTAGTTAACGGTTTACGAGGTCCCCTAGTTAAAGGCAGTTTAGCTAAACACAGAGGGGCTGTAGCTAACAAATTATGCTGTGATGATTTAAGAGTTCTCCCCACTATAAGCTAAAAATAGATCAACAGAAACAGTTAGAATTACTGTATGAAGGTAGTGAAAAACAACAGAATCATAAATACTAAGTGAAATTCAACTGGTAGTCACTTAAACTTCTTCAAAATAAGCCTCTTGGGGGGACTTTTACTAAACCATGGTAGTGTTTTTAGATTGTGGTAGAAAGCTGGCGGTAAACGCAGACTCCCATTATATTCCTATCGGCGTCTCAGCGTTTGCCACCAGATGATTTCTGCCACGAGTTAAAAATGCTACCACGGCTTAGTAAAAGACCCTCTTGGTTCGTAATCTTCATACCTTTTAGTAGACTTGTCATTGTGGGGGTCGTTTATTAAAGATTAGCTTGAGTTATCTGCAACAGTGCCCATTTTATTCCTATGGGCCCTGCTGCAGATAACTTGAGGTAATCTTTAGTAAAAGGGCCCCTGTATTGCAAAGGAATTGCAAATATTTCAGGAGCTACAATAGGGTAAATGAATCTATCACACCTTATTACTACAGATCCAGAGAAAGCAAATGCACTATGGAATCCTGATGAACAGAAATTCCATGTGTGATGGGAAAGACTAGCAAGTTTGGCATACTACTATTCATCTGGCCAGGAAGAGGAAAGAGACATTGAAAGCTAACAAAAAAGGCAACAATAACAATGGAAGTGTTCTATAATTATGATTAATAAATATGTCATCTGAAGAAACTAGGGGCCCTGTTTACTAAGCCGTGCTGTAGCCGTGCTAACGTTTTTAGCGTGCACTAAAACTAGACACCCATGTATTCCTATGGGTGTCTCCAGTATTATCACGTGCTAAAATGTAAGCTCACCTTAGTAAATAGGGCCCTAGGGAGATAAAGATTTTAGAAACCATAACTGATTCATGAAGCAGCTAGTCCTAGTAACTAAATGTAATTCTCACTGCAACAGAAGTCCTAGTGCAAAGGGTAAGGGTGGTGGATCATCTTGGTAACTGTGACTATAATTTTGACAAAAGTTGATTAAAAATTGGATGGTGCATATTTAGCAACACTATTGAAATTCAGTTTAATTTTAACAAGGGGGGGCTATGATAAAATAATGTAATCAGAAACTAAAAAGAACAGTTGCAATGTTAAAAATATTGTTAAAAATACTATTTTTGAAGCCTAGACCAAATTTTTTCTATGCATTAGAAAATGTTGATGGAAGACCAAAAGCACTGTAAACTTGATGAGATGTTGAAGAAGCTATTAAAGCCCTAAATACTTTTTTTCAGATAAAAGAAATCAAATTAAAATGAAGAAAATAGAAAAGAACCTAAAGAATGACAGGCTATAAGTAATACTTTTGCAAGGCAGGCCTAAAAGAGAATGGGTTATAGTTTATCCATTCAACCTTGATTTTTCCAAGGAATGGTAGTTTATTAGGTATTATTGAATAAGCAAACAAACAAATACATTATTTATTTAAATAAATAAAGGAAGCTTGTCATGGAGACAAACACAAATTAATAAGAACTTTTTCAAATATATTTGAAGCAAATTGCCTATGGGGGAATCTTAGCTGAGATAAAAGGATCTCTTAAGAATGAGAAACTCATGGCCTGATGTAGACTTGGTGAGTAGCACTTATCTGGATAGTAGGCATCGCTATCCAAATAAATTATTTTAAATATTGACTCATAAATGAATTATTTTCTCTGATCTTTACTGAGGAGGATATTAGGAATATATACAAATTAGAAATACTTTTGATGGAGACGGCTCAGGGACTGAAGTACATCACAGTGAAAATGCAAGATGTAATGGAGCATATTGATAATCTAAAGAATAACACATCATCAGAACCAGATGGTATGAACCCCAGAATTCTGAAAAAGTTAAAAAGTGAAAACCCATAACTTTTGCTTAGAATATGAAATTTATCTCTTAGCTAATCTATGGTACCTGTGGATTGAATAGTAACCAATGTAATGTCAGTTTTTAAAGTTTCTGGGGTGATCGGGAAAAGTAGAGATCAGTGAGCCTGACCACAGTGCTGGGTAAAATGATATAAGCAGTTCTGACAAGCCAAATCATGGGCCCTGTTTACTAAGCTGCACTAGAGGCACGTTAGTATTTTTAGAGCACGCTTAAAGTGTAGATACCCATAATATTCCTATGGGCATCTACATGGTTAGGGCGTCCTAATTTTTAGCATGCTTTAAAAATGCTAGAACACTTTAGTAAACAGGGCCCCTATATGTATTATGGGTAGATATGGTTTAATAGAGCAAATAATTTCTGCCTTGGCATCACCTAGATTTTTTGAAAGGTGTTACTAAACATTAGGATAAAAATGAACTGGTTGATAAAAAGCTCTATGTTGTTAACTGTGTTGACTGTATCTGAAAAAACATTTCACAGCTTATTTGTATGTTGACTGAAAAAAAATGAAACAACTTTTCCAATTTTTTTAAAATGCACTCCCAATAGTTGCATTTATTTCTTCCACCCTACCTATGGCTTTCAGATATCTGTCATATGCCTCTCAACCATTCTTTTCTCCAACCTGAAAATCTCTAACCTTTTTAGGTTTTCTTCATAGGGAAGCTGCTCCATCTCTATATCATTTTGGTTACCCTTCAATGTACCTTTTAAAATTCTTCTGTGTATAAGCATATGTGTACGTGCACTAACATGATAATGTATTTTAGTTTTGTCATGGTTTTCATTCTTAGGTCCTTATCTTCTTCCTTTTTTTAGGATCGTTTCCTAACAGAACAAATTTTTCTCTTAGTTTTGTGAAGTTTAGGTCTGCTAGTCTTCCATTAGTACACACATATTAATCATGCTGTACTTCAACAAAACTGATTTTCGCTACAGTTTTAACAACTCATTTTTTAAAATACTCAGTACTGATGACTTTTTTTGTTGTTGTTGTTTACCTGTGTGAAAGCCTTTCTACACATCACACGGTCAGTAATTTTTGGCTGGCTGTTTACATCCATACATACTTCTAAACTACTACAGTGTATTGTGCATTAGTATCATTTTTAAATGTTAGACACTATCCCCCGGATTCTATATACCGTGCCTAGAGGTCTGCAACAAAATCCAGGCAGATTCTATAACAATGTGCTTAATTTAATTGACAACAAGCTAATTAGCATAACAGCACTTAAGCAATAAAGGACACTAATTGGCAATAATTAGAATTTACACGCAGAATTCACTAAGCGTATTCTGTAATGCAATGCTCCTAACTTCTAAAGCACATAGGCAAAAAGTGGCAGGGTTATGGGCAGGGAAATGGGTGTTTCATGGGTGTTCTAAAATTTACACACGTAGATCTAGAATATGGCCCTCTGCAGCTAAATCTATGCACCAGGATTTATGCCCCATTTTTGTTGGTGTAAATGGAGGTGCATAGTTTTAGGTGCTAGGATATCGACTAAGTGTATTCTATATACTGTGCCTAAATCTAGGCCCCGCTTAGAAAATATGCTTAGTTGGAAATATTTTCTGTGCAGATTTTTTAGGCACCATATATAGAATCTGGCTCTATAGGGACCTTTTGGTAAAACGTGGTAACATTTTTCAGTTACAAATACAGTAATTACCCACATTAGCATATGGTAACTGTAATGCCTCCATGTTAACCCTTAGTAGCATTATCAGCATCTGCCTGTGTAGGCAATGTAGAAAGAAATGGGAATTCTGTATATGGTACCGAACATTAGGCCCTACCTCAGTACCAAATGTTCGGCATAGAAAAGCATTCTAATGGATCAAGGCGCTGAAATGGGACAAACGGCAGATCCACACAAAAACACACTTACATGCCTTCAGAAAGAACCGTCTGAAAATAACAAGAAACAGCATAAGGAGTGTCAAACAAATGCAAGGCGCAGATTAAGAAGGCCAAGAGGGAGTATGAAAAAAAGATAGCATTAGAGGCAAAAAAACATAGTAAAAAATTTTTTCGGTATATTAAAAGCAGGAAGCCAGCAAAAGAATCGGTTGGGCCGCTGGATGACCGAGGGGTAAAAGGGGCGATCAAGGAAGACAAAGACGTAGCGGAGAGACTGAATGAATTATTTGCTTCGGTCTTCACCGAGGAAGATTTGGGTGGGATACCGGTGTCGGAAATGGTATTTCAAGCGGACGAGTCGGAGAAACTTACTGACTTCACGGTAAACCTGGAGGACGTAATGGGGCAGTTCGGCAAACTGAAGAGTAGCAAATCTCCTGGACCGGATGGTATTCATCCTAGAGTACTGATAGAATTGAAAAACGAGCTTGCGGAGCTACTGCTAGTGATATGCAACTTATCCTTAAAATCGAGCGTGGTACCGGAAGATTGGAGGGTGGCCAATGTAACGCCCATTTTTAAAAAAGGCTCCAGGGGAGATCCGGGAAATTATAGACCGGTGAGTCTGACGTCGGTGCCGGGGAAAATGGTAGAGGCTATTATCAAAAACAAAATTACAGAGCACATCCGAGGTCATGGATTACTGAGACCAAGTCAGCATGGCTTTTGTGTGGGGAAATCTTGCCTGACCAATTTACTTCAATTCTTTGAAGGAGTGAACAAACATGTGGACAAAGGGGAGTTGGTTGATATTGTGTATCTGGATTTTCAAAAGGCGTTTGACAAGGTACCGCATGAAAGGCTACAGAGGAAATTGGAGGGTCATGGGATAGGAGGAAATGTCCTATTGTGGATTAAAAACTGGTTGAAGGATAGGAAACAGAGAGTGGGGTTAAATGGGCAGTATTCACAATGGAGAAGGGTAGTTAGTGGGGTTCCTCAGGGGTCCGTGCTAGGACCGCTGCTTTTTAATATATTTATAAATGATTTAGAGATGCGAGTAACTAGCGAGGTAATTAAATTTGCTGATGACACAAAGTTATTCAAAGTCGTTAAATCGCGACAGGATTGTGAAAAATTACAAGAGGACCTTACGAGACTGGGAGACTGGGCGGCTAAATGGCAGATGATGTTTAATGTGAGCAAGTGCAAGGTGATGCATGTGGGAAAAAAGAACCCGAATTATAGCTACGTCATGCAAGGTTCCACGTTAGGAGTTACGGACCAAGAAAGGGATCTGGGTGTCGTCGTCGATAACACACTGAAACCTTCTGCTCAGTGTGCTGCTGCGGCTAAGAAAGCGAATAGAATGTTGGGTATTATCAGGAAAGGTATGGAAAACAGGTGTGAGGATGTTATAATGCCGTTGTATCGCTCCATGGTGCGACCGCACCTTGAGTATTGTGTTCAATTCTGGTCACCGCATCTCAAGAAAGATATAGTAGAATTGGAAAAGGTGCAGCGAAGGGCGACTAAAATGATAGCGGGGATGGGACGACTTCCCTATGAAGAAAGACTAAGGAGGCTAGGGCTATATAGATTGGAGAAGAGACGGCTGAGGGGAGACATGATAGAGGTATATAAAATAATGAGTGGAGTGGAACAGGTGGATGTGAAGCGTCTGTTCACGCTTTCCAAAAATACTAGGACTAGGGGGCATGCGATGAAACTACAGTGTAGTAAATTTAAAACAAATCGGAGAAAATGTTTCTTCACCCAACGTGTAATTAAACTCTGGAATTCGTTGCCGGAGAAAGTGGTAAAGGCGGTTAGCTTAGCAGAGTTTAAAAAGGGGTTGGACGGTTTCCTAAAGGACAAGTCCATAAACCGCTACTAAACGGACTTGGAAAACTCCAAAATTCCAGGAATAACATGTATAGAATGTTTGTACGTTTGGGAAGCTTGCCAGGTGCCCTTAGCCTGGATTGGCCGCTGTCGTGGACAGGATGCTGGGCTCGATGGACCCTTGGTCTTTTCCCAGTATGGCATTACTTATGTACTTATGTATAGAATTGTTCCTGTGTTTCTGCGTGGATCTACAAAGGGGGTGTGGTCATTTCAGGGACATGGGTGGTTCAGGGGCTTTCTCTTGCAATGCACATGTGTTATTGAATAGTTTGTATCGGCATCCAGCTTGCACGCTGGGATTTACACCTCGTTTCAGTTGAGCATGTATCCTGGCAGTACGCACTATTCTAGAAAGGACTCTGATCCCAGAATTCCCATTATAGAATACCATTCAGCGCCAATTTTTGGCACTGAATTTTGAGCTTTAACTGTGCAGATAACGTAGATGCATTATCGCCTCCTATTGAGGTAGCATGAACTAATCTGTGTTATCTTCTGCTGGAACAAATAAACTGCAGTAATTATCTTTCATTACCTGGAAGGTGCTATCCATGCCTGTTCCTTGCCCCTGTTCATGCTATGCACTAAAGACTAGAATTAGGGTGTACTACTTGTCAGCACTGTTCCCTCTAAGCTGAGCGGGAGTCCTTCACCTATAATCCTGCCAGTGGGGGGTGATGTTTCACTATTATATTTTCAATACTGAGGGACATGCAAGCTTTGCAGGACTTCAAGGAATCTGCCTGTCCCTAGCCACTGAAAATACAATATTGAAGCAGTAACTCTCCCAATGGCTGCAATACGGTTGAAGGGCTCTCGTTCAGCTGAGAGGGAACAGGTATCTATTAATTCCCACATTAACTGTTTAACACAGTCTAATGAAAAAGAATGCTATATAAATGTATATAGTATATAGTCAATCTATAAATATAACAGTTAATATAACCATTCAAGAAAAAAATTACTACTACTACTATAAATCATTTCTATAGCGCTACCAGTTGTACGCAGCGCTTTACAATTGAACATGAAGAAAAGACAGTCCCTGCTCAAAAGAGCTTACAATCTAAATCAGGACAGACATACAGGACCAATAAGGATAAGGGTAGGACAGACAGAAGGACACATAGGGACAGGGACTATTGAAGAGAGGAAAACAAGATAAAGGTTATGAGCAAGTGACAAGTTAGGAGTCAAAAGCAGCATCAAATAGGTAGGCCTTAAGCCCAGATTTGAAGGTGGCCAGGGATGGAGCTAGACGTAATGGCTCAGGAAGCCTATTCCAGGCATAAGGTGCAGCGAGATAAAAGGAACGGAGTGTGGAGTTAGCGATGGAGGAGAAGGGTGCAATTAGGAGAGATTTGCCTAGTGAACGGAGTTCCTGGGAAGGAGTGTAGGGTGAGATGAGGGTGGAGAGGTAGTGAGGGGCTGCAGAGTGAATGCACTTATAAGTCAATAAGAGGAGCTTGAATTTTATACGGAAATGGATAGGGAGTCAGTGAAGTGACTTCAGGAGAGGGCTGATATTGGCATAACGACTTTGGCGAAATATTAGTCATGCAGCAGAATTTTGAACAGATTGAAGAGGAATTAAGCAAGAATGACTGTTTATACAAATTAAAGACTTAATTAAATTTGAAAAAAACAGATGATGCAGTACAGTGGTCACTTAAAAAAATGACACCAGGTTTTCATTGATGAGTGTAGTTTAAACATATAAAATCTGTCTTAAATTAATAAGTGTTGTGCTTGATACCTCTTGCATTTTATTTTAATAAATCTCATTGAAGTGTGGGCAATTAGTTCCATCTGTTCAAGCTTCTGAGTGGCATTCCTCTTCTAAGATAATAGGCACCGAATACAATGCCTAATTTATTATGAAGCACCTTCAAGTAGAACATATATAAGCATTTAATTACTTTATTGCTAAATTTCTGACCACATATACATTTCCTTTCATGATATCTAGTGGTGCATTTTACTTCCCAAGTTGCTGCATGCTGTAGCTTTGGGGCTGACAATCTATTGATATGGAGCATAGAAAGCAGTCTGATGATTTGATTGATCGAAGCATGAAAGGATGCAAATATGCAATGAGAAGAAGGTTTGATCTTTGCAATTAGAGTCCGTGAATGTCCTGCATTCTTTGTGGTCTCGAGCATGAATGTGATATGTCAAGTACAACTTTTCTCATTATATAATGGTTGGTTGCTGTCTTCTTTCAAACAAAAGGTTTTGGTGGAAATCAATGATTTAATTTAACTCTGGCATTTATAATCCGCTTAACTATCAAGTTCAAGGTGGAGAACAATCACACATTATAAGCAGGCACTTATAATGTGTGATTCTAGGTTAACTGATAAATTAAAAGGCAGTTTCCCTTCTTTTGACCCCTATTGTCTCATTTCATGTAATGTGAAAACCTGGATGAGTATGCAGGTTCAGATATTTGCATGCACATTAAGGCTGTTATTATGCAGTTTACTGCATAGGGTCTTGATTGATATGAGTAGGTGGGTTCAAATGATAATTGTCAGTCATAATAGTTCCCCTCTATATCCGTGCTTGCTTTCAGTTGCATGTAATATGTTATGAACCGTGTAATATTTTCATGTTCCTTCCCTATCTTAGTATTTTAACCTTTCCTCACAGTATCACCATGAACTTCTTAGCAGGCTATAATTCAACGTTGAACTGATGTCAGAAAAATAGTCTATCACATTGTTAGTGGTTAGCAAAATCATAAGATTTTTCTTTCCCTAGGGCAGTGCTTATCAATTTTTTGTGACTGTGACCCTATGATTGCAGCCAAATAAAAGTATGTGACCCCCTGTAGATGCAGAATAATGATATACCTATGCAGATCCCGCTCAGGTCACCACAGCAAATGCATGGGTCCCCTCCCACATTTTGTGAAGCTTTGTCCTAGGGATATGAGAAGGCAGCTCCTTGTGACTCTGGGCAAGTCACTTAACTCTCCATTGCCCCATGTAAGCCGCATTGAGCCTGCCATGAGTGGGAAAGCGCGGGGTACAAATGTAACAAAAAAAAACATGTGAAGCTACCATAATGTATGAAAGAATTCTTTTAAAACCCATTTATTTAGCAAATTAATACCATCCTACTGCCATTATAGTGTGTAGATCATTAAGCACCTTCAGGGTAGGTTTTCGGAGAGTACTTCCAATGCATGCTGTTCCTCATGATTATTAATGGGAATATACATCTCTCTTATTAGACATTGAAAGGCAATTCTATAACTGGTTGCCTTCAATCAGGTGCTGAGAGGGTGTTTGATAGGAGCCCATTTTACAAAGGAAAGTAGGTGCGTACATTCATTTATAGAGCAGTATCTTTAGTGGGTACTAACATGCTAACATTTAGGCCCTCACAGTTAACACCAGCAATAGAACTGGTTTTAGTGTGAATGCTAAACTTCAGCAGTTATGCTTATAGCTTTCAGTATTCTGTAAGTTATGCTCATAATTGGATGACCCACCAATGTTTGAAAATAGAAAAGAAACCGTGGAGTCCCTTAAAATTTCAAAATATAAATAAATCCACTAGAAATGAAACCAAATCATTGTAAACTAGTGCTAGAAAATGTAAACATAAATATACTGTGAAACTATATACTAAAAAATCTCAAAATGTTTGGAAGGAAAAGCCTCAGAACCTGGTTCAGAACACAAATGTCCTCACAGACATTTATAGGGTAACCTCATTGGTATAAAAACTCTTGAACACTCTTGAACAATTTTTAAAGAATGAATTTGAAATGGAACTGTAAAACTGTAAAATCTTTTCTGGAGTTTAAAGCAAACATCTTCAATTGAGAACGCAACAGTGGCCAGTGTTTCACAAGAAAAGCTGCTTCAGGGTAATTGGGATCAAAAGTTATTATCTCAGCATTTCAGCTCATATCATATCGCTCTCCATGATGTGAGCTGAAATGCTGAGATAATAACATTCAGTCCTGATTACCTTGATGAAGTTTTTCTTGTGAAACGCTGGCCATTGTCAGATGACCTATTGTGACCCAGCTTAAAGCAATCAGTCAACTGGTGATACTTTGCAGTTCACTACATTCACCCTTATTTTATTCTCAGGATAGTGGGAATCTGTGGTCCATTGCATTCGATATGTACATTATTTTTCTCTTTGTTTCTTAACTGTGAAATTACCTAAAAATAATAATTCAATAAGAAGAGGTCATAAACAGAACAACAGACATGACTCAAGGGCAACGGTGATATTTTAAACTTGGTGTTTTCCTTCCAAAGCAGCAAATATAAAATATTCAGTTTTGAAAAATGATAATGTTTCTTTACAGATGGCTTTGGTTTATGCTCCATCAGTTTCTGTTTAGGAAGGGTGACCATGTAAGTCGGTGTCTTGGAGGACAAGCTGAGTCAGTTCTGATTTCACCCTTTTGTATACAAGAAGATGTTATTTTGCTTTCTTGGGGAATTCAGGTGGGAAATCGGAATTATATCACCATTTCTGCATTGGAATAACTTAGCTTGTCCTTTGGACACTAAGTGCCAGATTCTATATACGGCACCTAGAAAATCTGTGCAGAAAACATTTCTGCCTAAGTGTATTCTAAAAGCAGCATCTAGATTTAGGTGTGGTGTATAGAATATGCTTAGTTGATATCCTAGCGCCTAAAACTATATGCCTCTATTTACACCAACAAAAATGTGGCGTAAATCCCAGCACATAGATTTAGACGCAGAAGACTATATACTATAACAACGCTCATAAATTTTGAAATGCTCATGAAACACCCATTTCCCCGCTCATAACAATACCCCTTTTTGCCTGTGCACATTAAAATTTAGACGCAGTTAATTATAGAATATGCTTAGGGAGTTGGCATAAATTGTAATTATTGCCAATGAATGCTCTTTATTGCTTGTTAAGTGCTGTTAAAAATGCTGATTGGCTTGTTAAGCCAATTAGGTTATGCACATTGTTACAAAATATGCTTGGGTTTTGGCAGGAAAATAAAGGCATGCTGTATAGAGTCTGGAGGTAAGGAGTTCATTTTTCAAAGTATATAGATGTCTCAAAATGGCCAAAAAACATCCATCTGCCAAAACATATCCGAATTGCGATTGTGGAATGGCGGAATTTGGATGTCCTACACTGTAGTTCATCCAAATAGCAAGGGGGGTTATGTTTTTGTGGGGCTAGGAAGGGCCTAAAATTAGGATGTCCAACAGCAATAATCAAACAGAAGAAATGTGGAAGTCAAAAACAAATTGCCTAAGTTAGACCTGTTTCAATCACATCCAGGGTACAAAAAGGTGTTCTAACTGAACAGCTGACCATTGGAGGGATTAAGACATGACCCCTCATGAATACCCCAGTGTTTGCTGTCCCCCGCCATCTGCTTTGAAAGTGAAACCAAATCTATGATAGCATCAGGTATTATGGGCATTCTGAATAAAACAGAAAAAACGTCTGGGGAGTAGCTTAGCGATCAGTGCAGTCGACTGTAAACCAGAGACCCAGGTTCAAGTCCTACTTCAGGTTTTTTTTTTTTAATTGTGAACCATCCAGAAACAGACATATACCTACTGCACCAAAATATTTATGAATCTTGCAACCTGAATTGAGGTAGTGTACAGTTAAGTGCAGTAGAAATTTTCCTCTTCCTGGAGGGCTCAGCATGTAAAATAAAAGTGTTGCAGGGGGATATGTACCTGGGTAACTTGTTTTACAGTCCACTGCACTGACCACTAGGCTGCCCGTTTGATCTGCAAAGATGTCTGTGTGGCCATTTTTGAAAAATGCAGCCAGATAGATGTCCTTGTTCCTTTTTTTTTGGCATTCATAATTGGGGCATTTTATTTTGAAAAATGGCTGTTCATTTTGGATGTTCTGAAGTATTTTCAAGAAGGAAACCCCAACATTTTATCTGTTCAAAATGGCTATGAGATGAGCTTTTTGTTTTGGATGTTGAGATGAGATGTCCATGTCAGGCCATGAATAGATCCCCCTATTTTTTTGCAAAGGCTTTACCAAATGCAGAGTCAATTTAAAATATGTGAAGGACATGCAGTACTGCACACCCACACTCTGTGTTCCATGGGAGTAGCAAAGAGGCATGAGGATGTTACATCAGTGTGTGCTGCTGCTGCTGGTTTTGCTGGTCCCATACCTTTGAAACAGGAAGACTGTGTCAGAGAGGCAGGAGCAGCAGAGCCAGCAGTAGCATTCACAGAGGCAACAGCCCACAGCTCTTTTCAGTTTGTTCTGTTTCTGCAGTAGTAAAGGTAGCAATTGAAAGGGAAGGGGAGATTGTGGGTGGATGGGGGGCACAGCTACTCTTGTTTCTCATATGAAAAGTCTATGGTTTTGACTTTTGGGCCAGGGCTTTTTTTTGAGGGAGGTGGGTGATATCAGGGGTATGGGAGCTCCTGGCCTTAGCCTTTACACCTGCCTCTTTAGGCAGGCACTTATGTGTGCCTCGGGGCAAGTATAAGTGCCCATGTCCAGTGACATGTACTCCTGGGGCTACCATACGTCCTCGTTTAAGAGGGTATGCCCTACTTTTAAACTTCTTCAGATATGTCCTCCAGGTTTTTTAATTTTTAGGAAAATATCCTCTTTTTCTTTTATGTGCCTATGACCAACACAAATGTACCCACATAATGAGAGAACCAATCTCTGGCCTATTAGTCAGCCTGACACAGGGGTGCAAAAGAGTGAGAAAGGCATTGCTGATGTCCTCTGTATCCCAGCTGGTTGAATCTGTCAAAGGAATTTTGTTTGTGCAGCACAACTTTAAGTATATGTCACACGTACCTCAGAAGCCAGCCGAAGTTGTTGAGAGGTATCCGGCGGATATTATTCGTTCTTCTGATAAGTATGCTTGAGCTCAGACTCAGTCAAACTCAAATCTGGAAGATTTTGAAAAGTAGATTATTGTCTACTGCTGTGCTGTATGTCACTGTTGGAGTTTGTTCATTAACTAAAAGCCATGTATACACTTGCTATGATTAAATATTTCTTTAGCAAAGTTAGCAGCTATTTTTTTTTTTTTTTGTGTCCTCTTCTTTTGTCTTCACAAATATGGTAACACTATTAGGCTCATTTTCGAAAGAGAAGGATGCACATCTTGTGACATAAATCGGAAGATGGGCGTCCTTCTCACAGGGTCGTCCAAATCGGTATAATTGAAAGCCGATTTTAGACATCCCCAAAAGCTTTCCATCACAGGGAAGGCTGAAATTCAAGGGGGCATATCGCAGGCGTAGCGAAGACAGGACATGGGCAAACCTCGACCCATAATCGAAAGAATCAAGGATGTCCCTGACGAACACTTGGATGACTTTACCTGGTCAAAGTTTTCTTACAACCAAGACACAAAAAGGTGCCTGAAATGAGCAGATGACCACCGGAGAGAATCAGGGATGACCGCCCCTTACTCCCCCAGTGGTCACTAACCCCCTCCCACCCTCAAAAAATATCTTTAAAAATATTTTGTGCCAGCCTCTATGCCAGGCTCAGATGTCATACTGAGGTCCATCATAGCAGTATGCAGGTCCCTGGAGCAGTTTTAGTGGGTGCAGTGCACTTCAGGCAGGCAGACCCAGGTCCATCCCCCCCTACCTGTTACATATGTGGAGGAAACAGTGAGCCCTCCAAAACCCACTAAAAACCCACTGTACCCACATCTAGTTGCCCCCCTTCACCCGTAAGGGCTATGGTTGTGTTGTACAGTGGTGGGTAGTGGGTTTTGGGGGGGTTGAGGTGCTCAGCACACAAGGTAAGGGAGCTATGTACCTGGGAGCAGTTTTTGAAGTCCACTGCAGTGCCCCATAGGGTGCCAGGTTGGTGTCCTGGCATGTCAGGGGGACCAGTGCACTAGAAATGCTGGTTCCTCCCATGACCAAATGGCTTGCATTTGGTTGTTTCTGAGATGGATGACTTTGGTTTCATCGCCGAAAATCAGAAACGACCAAGTCTAGGGACGATCAAATTTCAGGATTTGGTCGTCCCTGACCGTAATATCGAAATGAAAGATGGACATCCATCTTGTTTCGAAAATACGGGTTTCCCCGCCCCTAGATTGGGACATTTTGCGAGGAAGTCCATATCAAAACATGGATGTCCCTTTCGAAAATGCCCCTCTATGTATTCTCCTTATAAAATGAGGAATACTCATGGGTAGTGTAGGCCTTCACACAGCTACTTCTCCTCCACACCCTAACCACACTCCCTTGCCATTTGAATAAGGTGTGATGCTTGAAGTGCAAATGACAGATTTTTAGAATTACCTCTACATGTGTCTGGCCATCTACACATCTAACAGCTTCTGTTTGCATGTGGGGAACCTCCTAGAGTAAGGTCCTGTATCGTATAGCTTAATTGGACAATAAACTAGTATAAATTGAGAATAGAGTGACTCAGAACGGCCCCATTTTTTCCTTTGAGTTCATGTGTATAGACATACACACAGTCATTAATTGCTTGTCCATGCCTGGATAAAGACTGTCATGGAAACCAGTGAATATCCATTATGAATTTTATGGTAAAATTTCTGACAGGGAACTGCAGATTTTAGTTGTGATGTGATATTGTTCTTTCTTTTTCATTTCATGACCTTTTCCACCTGCTATATTTAAAATAATTCAAGTGACTCCTGCGCTCTGAGACTTTGATCTACAGCTATAAATAGTAAAGATGTCATTCTTTTATTAGCTACTTCTTGGAGCAATGACTAAAAAGCTCCTTGAACAAGCTGTGGCTTTTACCTTGAATGTAGGATTTTTTTTATTTTGTAGCTTATTATCTAGGATACATTAATTTTGTTTGATATGTTATTTTAATTTTATGTTTAATAGATGACTCTGGCTTTGTTATCCATATTGCTATAGTACTAATTGGGCCTTTTCTTGTAGATTGTATCCTTTGCAATAAAGCTCTATTTAGTTGGTACTGATATTGGCTTTCTGACTTAAGAGTTTGTGGTGAATCATTAAAAAAAACATGAATGAAATTAATGCTTAATTAATTTTACCTGTTGCACAATTGTGACCCGCTGAGTGAAAAAGTACCAAAAGTGGGGTTATAAATGACTGAGATAAAATCTAAAAAGGTTTGAAGGAGCAACCTTCATTTTTGAAAGCTTTCCAGCTTATTTTTCAAAGAGATCGCCGGCCATCTTCCGACACAAATCGGGAGATGGCCGGCGATCTCCTGAACCCAGCCAAATCGGTACGAAAGCCGATTTTGGCTGGCACCAACTCTTTTCCGTCACGGAGCCAGGCAAACGTCAAGGCAGGTTACAGAAGGCGGGATGGAGGCGGGATGGGGGCGTGGCTACGAGATGGCTGGCTTTGCCCGATAATGGAAAAAAGATGGCCGGCTCTGATGAGCATTTCACCGGCTTCCCTTGGTCCATTTACTTTTAGGACCAAGTCTCAAAAAAGTGCCCCAATTGACCAGATGACCACCGGAGGGAATCAGGGATCACCTCCCCTTACTCCCCCAGTGGTCACCAACCCCCTCCCACCCTAAAAATATAAAAACAAAACCTTTTTTTGCCAGCCTGTATGCCAGCCTCAAATGTCATACCCAGCTCCCTGACAGCAGTATGCAAGTCCCTGGAGCAGTTTTTAGTGGGTGCAGTGCACTTCAGGCAGGTGGACCCAGGCCCATCCCCCCTACCTGTTACACTTGTGGTGGTAAATGTTGAGCCCTCCCAAACCCCCCAAATTCCACTGTACCCACATGAAGGTGCCCCCATTGATCCCTAAGGACTATGGTAGTGGTGTAGAGTTGTGAGGAGTGGGTTTTGGGGGGGATTTGGAGTGCTCAGCACACAAGGTAAGGGAGGTATGAACCTGGGAGCAATTTTTATTTTTAGAAGTGCCCCCTAGGGTGCCTGGTTAGTGTCCTGGCATGTGAAGGGGACCAGTGCACTACAAATGCTGGCTCCTCCCATGACCAAAGGGCTTGCATTTTGCCGGGTTTGAGATGGCCGGGCCCGGTTTCCATTATGGCCGAAAACTGACGCCGGCCATCTCTAAACCCGGCGATCTCAACATTTGACTTAAATGTTGAGATTTCGCCGGCCTCAACCGTATTATCGAAAGAAAAGATGGCCAGCCATCTTTTTCAAAAATACGGTTGGCTCTGCCCCTTTGCGGAGCCGGCCCCGAAGATGGCCGACCATATAGATGGCCGGCGCTGTTCGATTATGCCCCTTCACGTGTTCTATAGGGTCTGTAGAATGGGACTATACAATGTTTTTCACAACTTTGGTGTTTTTCATGGTCTACAACCTAAAAATAGTTGTAGCACAAGCTCTAGTCAGATAGCTGATATCAATACCAACTAAATAGAACTTTATTGCAAAAGGATATTACAATCTACAAGAAAAGGGGGGTATGTGATTTCTGAGGTTAGTTACTTTTTTATTGACAAAAGTTGCTCATTTTTAAAGATGTAATTAATCCATACCTGAAGCTGACGTTTTGCAGGATTATACATTTGATATCCCTCTATCTTTTGTGCTATAAATAAGGGGAGAATTCATCAAGATGTGTTAGGGCCTTCGTGCGGGGGTTAGGGCCTTACCTCACGTTAAGGGAATTAATACACACTAAATGCTAAGAAGCCCATTTTATACCTATGGGCTTCTTAGTTTTGTGCTTCTTAGTATTTAGCACGCATTAATTCCCTTAACACGTGGAAAGGCCCTAACACCCATGTGAAGGCCCTAATACTGCTTGAGGAACTCCCCCCTAAGTCTCATACTCCACTTTTGCTACCTTTTCGTTCAGCAGGTCACAATTTATCACGAGTGAAAAAAAAGTTTTGTTGTAGTTTTAAAGTCTTATTTTAAAAGATGAAAATTCCCAGGTCATAGTCCATTAAAGCCTGAAATCTATCATTGAAATTGAGAGGATTCGTACTGAAGGAAGCACGGGAGGTTTCACACCTGCCTTCTTTCTCTGCATTTTGGTGGGTTCAAATACTCACTTTTTCAGGACACCATATGCGAATGCAAGTTACAGTTGCTGTAAAAGTTAAAGGAATATCTTAGCAGCCTTTTGCTGTTATCCTAGTTTAAGATAGCTGTGTGCTTTTCTCACTTGGTGACATAAACTAATAAAAAAAAATGTGTGACAGTGAGAATCAAACTGCAGGTGAACTGGCCCAAGGAAGAGAACTGTGACTCAGCTATCAAATTAAAAGGAGAATGACACTCGGTGAGAAACTGCTGGGTAAAATAATAATTGTGCCAAGGATTGTTCAACTAATTTTAACAGGAAATGAGATGCTGCTGCTGAAAGAGATGCTGCCAACCCCCTGCAAGCTTATTTTAGCTACATTAAATGCAAGCATATGCCCATAAGTTGCGTGTTGGGTGGGGGGAGGAAAGGATAAGAGAAAGAAGCAGTATGATTTCAGATTCTTCTGTTTAAGGAAAGCTTCATTAGAAATCAGTACTCTGTTTCAGTGATATATTTTATTACTGTGTTAAGCAGGGGAATAGCTACCACTGAGCGAGCCCGGCAAAATGCCCGGGGTCACTCAATGGTAGGGGCTGCCTGCGGTGATGATCCCCTTCTATCCCTGCAAATCCGGCATGCCTATCTTTCTTAGCCACCAACACCCCTGGCCACAGGTCTGATATCTCTCTAACCACTTCCCATTCCCATGTGGCTCAGTATCTCTCTAACCAAACTCTCCTCACAATCTTCAAAATGTGTGCGGATCTCTGGCGGAGACAGTAATTGAAACAGGCTGCTTCTGCCTTGCCAATTTTGGGCCTTTCCTGTGCCGCATCCTGCCTACAGGAAGTTATATCATAGAAGTAGGATGCGGCACACGTGATGGGGAGAGAGGTTTCAGATAATGAAAAAACTGATGGGGAGAGAGGTGAGTGGAGGAAAAAGTAGGATTAGCTTTTGTGGAAGTGTATGAAACTAAATGATTGTTCATATAATCTGGAGCAGAGAGCAGCGGCCCTTGTGAACCAATGTAATAATTTTGTATTTTATGCATGCAGAGACAGGCAGCCAGTGTTCAGATTGGAGGAGGGGTGTGACTTGAGCAAAATGATGTGCATTGTTCTTGCCCTGCTCCGTGTTCCAGCCTTGTTCCTGCCCTGCTTCCCGCCTTGCTGCAGCCCTTTCTACCAGCTCCATCCTTGCCCAGGTGTCTCACCTGCCGCCAGTCAATTCCACACCCTGGTTTATGAACTGTAATCGAGTCAGGAGTCCCAGGTGGCTGTCTTTTGGCAGGGCCTGGCAGGTCACGTTAAGGATGAACTAGCAGAATGGAATCTTCCCATCAGTTTGGATGACATGATTTCACTATGCATCAAGGTAGACATCTGCTTTCGAGAGATGGCTAAGGAGCATAAAGGTAAATGCTACTCTACACGGTCGATGCCTCAGTTGCAGGATCTCACAGACTCACAGATGCCAGCTTCTCCTTCCCCCCTGAAGGAAGAAGTCCCCATGTAAATAGGACATTCTCAACTTCCAGAGGAAGAGAAAAGGCATCGGAGAGCGCAGAACCTCGGTCTGTACTATGCAGACCTGGGACATTATGCTAAGCGATATCCCAGGAAACTGGGAACTCTTCCAGACCCTAGGTCCTTCCAGAGTTGTTCTGACCTCTCTCTGCACTCTCCCTTTATTGTTCTATGGAACAATAAATGGTTCATAGTTCAAGCTTTCCTTCATTCTGTTTGTAGCCGGGAATTTTAGGGATGAATGTCTGGTATGCCAGTGTAACATTTCTGTGAATCTCCTCAGAGAACCCCTTTGCATTTCCTCAGTCTACAGAGACCCATTGCCAGGGCATCTGCGGGCTTTAACTCAACCTATTTCCCTTCAGGTGGGCTCTCAGCATCAAGAGATGATAGAGTTTCATGTACTACCCAGATGTGTTCATCAGATCATTTTGGGGCTTCCCTAATTGCAGAAACCATGAACCTCGTATTGACTGGCATGCTGGTGACATTCTAGCCTGGGGTTCCACCTGTTCTCAGTCTTACTTAATGTCTGTTCAACCTCAACTAACCCCAGGGCATCTTGTTCTGAGGATCCTCTTCATTTATTGATATATATATGCGTGAACCTTTAGTAGCATTATATGCTGTATTTGGAAAATAGAACTGGATTTTTATTGCAATTTTTATAAATATATATATGATGTGTGGCTTGTAGCTTAAAAATGACAGCTTATTCAATTTAGGTTTTCCATTAGTAACATTTATTTTGTAAATATAATCAGATTTTATAATTTGATGATAAACAAAGCTGCCACAGTATTGCAGACAACAAGGATACAGCTGTGTCTGTCATATAAGTAACTTATTATAGACAATTCCCCTCATTCTATATCTTGGTGCCTACATTTACGCACAGACCCTCAGATTCCATACATGATGACTAAAGTTGCATGCGCAAATTTGGCAGTGTGGCCAAATTGCATTTGCAACAAGCCAATTGGCGCTGATAATTGGCCAATAACAAACAATTATTGGCAGCAATTAGAATTTACACAAGCAACTTTCTAAACTTATTTTGTAAAGCGGTGCACGTAAATTCTAATGAATGGATCTCAAAAGGGGGCATGGCCATGTGCGGGGCATGGGCAGGTTATGGTCGTTCCTGAAAATTGCGCGCACTGTTATAGAATATGCCCGATCTGCGCCTAAGTTAGGCATGGGCATCTATACCAGATTTTAAGTCATGCTTAAATTTACTTGCAGGTCCTGGCACTACATATATTCTATAAACCTGACCTAACATTAGGCGTGCCTAGCATTAGCTGCAGTTTATAGAATAGCGCTAAGCGTGTTTTTTTCCTTGCTGATTTTTTCAGTGCCATATATGGAATCTAGTCTTGAGTGCAGATGTAAGTTATTGAACACTAGCACTCACACATAACTGTTATAGTTACACGCATAAATTCTAGTTGGATGCTAAGTGATATTCTATCACTTTAGTGTACAATTTGCATAGGGCTGGATCCAGTAAATGGTACCCAAAATTTGGAGAGGAAAAAAAATCGATGCTGACCAGTATTCTATAAAGAAGTTCTGGGATGGGTGCCCTTTATAGAATACTGTGTAGTTCTGGGATCCATGCAAAACTTTGAGCGTGAGGATTTGCACCAACCGAAAGCAGGTGCAAATCCCAGCGTGTAAGTTGGGCATAGCTCTACACTATTCTATTACACAGCACGCATCAAAAGGGGGTGCCCCTGATCTTTCCTTGTCTCCCCTTTGTAGATCCACATGGAAACAATAGGCACTATTTATAAATGGGTATGTAAGTTTGTTGTCTTGTACATCTGCCGATTCTACTCAGTTTCGGCACCTTCAATCTGTTAAGATGGTTTTCCGTGACAGAAACTCAGTGCAGATGTAGCACCTAACATTAGGCGCCATATATATAATCTGGAGGATAGTGCCTAAATGCAAGGGAGCATGCATAGGGATAGGTGCATGTGCAGAAATGGATGTGTCCAACATTTACATACGTAACTTACAGAATACGGAAAGATACATGCTAGAGTGCCACATTTAGGTGCATACATTTACACCTGCTATTGACCTAGCATAAGTGGATATGCCTAAATGTAGGCGCATTTCTGCCAACTTATGTAGTATTCTATAAAAACATATATGCGCATAAGAATAGCACTCAGTGCACGTAAGTCTGGCGCTTAAATTCTAGTGCTCAGCTATAGAATTACCCCTATAATAATAACTGCCTTTATGATTGGCCTTCAGTTTTCTATCAGCGAGATATAGTACTTTTTGAATATGTGAGCATCTCTGTTGCTCCCTGTGGAAAATCATGCATTAATCTGTAGCTGAACTATGGATACTCCTTAGTAGCCACACGTTTTTGGCAACCGACACTTTAGAATGTCTTCAAATTGTACAGAGTAGTACAATCTACCTAGGAGGTACAGTAAACACACAACATTCTGGAGCGGGATTCCATATTTTCATTTTTCTAGGACTGGGAAAAATCCAAATTTCATTATATTGAAAATATTCACATTTAGACTGAGTATTTGCAAGTAAATATTCATAATGGATAGCCTAAGAACCCAACTTCGCTGTGGCCTTTAAAAACTATGATTGCTTATATCCAGTTTTATCTGGAATTTGAACTATGACATTTACTTTAAGGCAAGTTCCACCTTTTGTTACTAAGTTTTAGCGTTCACATTTTTACTTCAGCTTTTCTGGGTTGCAGTTTTTTTTTCTGAATTATGTAAAGCCTGTGTTTAACATATTGCAGCAACAGTAAGTCAGTACCCCCATGATGTGATAACAGTAGCTATATTTGAGTTAATCTGCTAAGTCTGTCAAGCGAAAGATGGATATCTGCATTAATAAGTGACAACACATTATTCCTTTACATCTGTGCTTTAAACTTGATCAAGTAAAAATTGTTTTAGGTGTTGCCACTCTAATTTAATTTTTACAGAAGTCTTGACTCATAAATATCATTTGAATTTTGTGCCTACTTTTGAGATATTTTCAGAGCAAGAAGCAGTTATCTAATGCTATATTCATCAGGGACCTTTACACGGTATGTTATGAGACAATGCAAATTAGGTGTAACAGACTTTGATCTGGTCTAAGGCGCTAGTTTCCCAGTGTATTTGTAGATTTTACTTTGCAGTGTTCACCTTGGCACCACCCCCTGCCACCATCAGTGAGGAGGTTCTTCGTGCCGCACTTTGCTTTCTCTTCTCAGCTGATTTCCTCAGTTCTTATAAACTTGATCACAGGTTCTGCAGTTTCAAAAGGTTTTATGTGTTATCATTTGAAAGTGAGCAAGTGCAAGGAGTAATAAGTGCAATGTTGGGAGGATCAGCTGTTCTCATCTCCAGCAGTTTGTGGGTAGCACAGACCATGCAAGTTTTTTTTATTGTTTTTCCAGTAATCAAGACATGATCACCATCAAATTAATTTAATTTTTTCCATAAAATAATGCTCATTATGAGATGTGGTATACCTGTAAAATATATAACAAATGTGGAGGGGCATTTTTGATATGATGTCTAAGTTGGACTCTAAACAAGAAATATAGACATTTTCAAAACAGCAAAACATCTTTTTTTTCTTGCAAATACTATATGTAACATGTTTTTGTGGTCTGTGCATTTATCATTTTGGTCCATTTTTGGAAAAAAAAAAAACGTACAAGTGAAAAACAGGGGATGTAGGAGGAGTCATCATTTTTAATAGACTGGCCACACAGACAGCCCAGGAGGGAAACTGCTTCAGCCAGGGACCAAAATGGAACATGCTCATCTCATACATCCCTCTTTCTCCTGTGCTGCCATTCTCCTTTTTCATCGCCCCTGCAACTGCCAACCTTTCAAAGGCCAACAATAGATGCAGATCACATGGGAAAGTGCCTGTCCCAAAAAGCGCTTAAGTTATTTGTGGGTGAGTGAAGGGTCCGATACTACATTCTGGGATTCCACCTCCAACATCTATATCCATTTTCTTTCACTCTGCCTTCTTCCAAATTGTAGGTATTATTTTCTGCTTTCATCATTTGAACATTCAATCATACTTAGAATGAGGAATAATAAAATGGAAGAAGGAGATACTCAAGTATACTTTATGGTAGATTCAAGAAAGAACACCACAATTTATGCACAGGGATGAGGTGCTGCTAAGCATCAATTCTGTAATGGCACTTTCACTTAGAACTGCTGTTAAAGAATACAAGGTAAGTCTGCAGTTTAGGGGCACTTACTTCATATCAAAGCCTGGTGTACGTGCGTAACTCCTAGTATTCTTTAACCTGTACCCCCAATATTCAGTCGCTGACGGTCAGCATTTTTTTAATGCTTGCCGTCGATGGCTAAATTAGCCCCCAATATTCATTGCAGGGCCATGATTCCTTGGTCCTCAGCTTAACGTTTTGGTTAAAAAAAAAATGCCTGCTTGTACCTTTATAGTGCTATCACCTTTCTTTCTGCTACTCATTTTTTGTTTCTCAAGCTCCAGTTCAGTCCATGCTAGATTATATTACTACCTTTTTTTCATCGACCTTTCTTCTTAGCCTAAAGATCACTGTGGCAGCTCAATTAGACAGCAGCTCATTATGCTTGATTCGTTTTACCCCCTTCTTACCTCCGGTTAAAATTCATTAGCTCCCTGTTGTTTCTAATATTAGAATTAAAATCCCTGCTAGGAGTTATTGTGTCAATCATTAATGTGCTTAGCAATTCATTAACCTAGTCTATACTTTTCGAAACAAAGAAAATTTTAGGCAGATAAAGAGCATATGGCCTATCTAGTCTGCCCATCAATGCCATGTACCCTCCATATCACTTCCTTAGAGATCCTATGTACTTCTCTGAAGCTTTCTTGAATTCAGATACTGTTTTCATCTCCACCACTTCCACTAGGAAGCCATTCCATGAATTCACCACCCTTTCAGTGAAGAAGTATTTCCTTAGGTTACTTCTGTCCCCTTTCACCTTAATCCTATGCCCCCTTATATTGATGAAGTATGACGAAGACAACTGACCATTTCAGTAGCTACCCTCTGGACCAACTCCACCCTGTTTATATATTTTTGAAGGTGTGGTCTCCAGAATTGTACACATTAGCAATGCATTGTGGTGGGTGTAGGGTACTGGGCTCTACTACCATGGTGCTTTTCCCCCTGCTAACTGGGTCAGAGTGCACCCTGTTTTGTTTCCTGTTGTAGTCCATGCGGTAGTGGCCATTTTTGTAAGCCAGTTTTAGTTCCCTTTCCTGTGTTGCCCACGTTAGAGAACGTAATTCTTACCTTGAATGGTGCTGGAAGAGGGCATTGTACACCATTGTGCCAGCTCTGACCTACTGCTAATCTTAGTACCAGGGGACTCTTTGCCAGTGGGGCACAACCTCTGATCTGCAGTTAACTGTGAGTAAACATGCTTATTTCAAGAAAGGACTTTTTCAGAGAGATTAGTCTTCAGGTGTGAACTGGTGTGCCAAAGTTATACAGCAGCAATAAGTCCTAGAGGCTGTATGCAGGTCCCTGGAGCAATTTTAGTGGGTGCAGTACATTTGTGGGTAGTGGGTTTGGGGGGGGGGGTTGGGGGCTCAGCTCCCAAAGTAAGGGAGCTATGCACGTGGGAGCTTTTCTGAAGTCCACCGCAGTGACCCCTATGGTGGCTGGTTGGTGTCCTGGCATGTCAGGGGGGCCAGTGCACTAAAAATGCTGGCTCCTCCCACGGCCAAATGCCTTGAATTTGGCCGACATAACTTTCCATTATCGCTGAAAAACGAAGCCGCCCATCTCAAACCTGGTGAACTCCACAGCATTTGGCCGGGCTAAACTGTATTATCGAAAAAAAGATGGCCGGCCATCTTTTTCGATAATACGGTTCCGGCCACCTGTAGCGCCGCCACCAACATAGATCGCCGGCGATCTATTTGGCCGGCGACGTTCGATTATGCCCCTCTATGTTAACCAGACAAATTGGATTGCATAAAGCACAGTCCTATCTTTTCCGGTATTGCATAGGTGGTTAAGTGGTGAATATTATACTTAACCGGGTTAGGGATTGCTGGCTACAGATAACCAGATATTTACTGCCGGTGCCTAGACATAGCTCAGCATTGAATATCCGAGTATACCCTTGAATTCTATATAGGTAGGGTTACCATATGACTCCAGAAACAGGAGGACAGATTTAGCCAGTCTGGGTTTTACTTCCATTGCTTTCAATGGAAGCAAAACGTGGATTGGATCAATCTGTCCTCCTTTCTCTGAAGCTATATGGTAACCCTATATAAAGGAAGCCTAGCATGCCAAAATCCAAGCATATTCTATTATAATGCACATAACTTAATATACTTATCAAGCTAATCAGCATTGTTAATTTCACTTAACAAGCAATAATGAGCACTAATTGGCAATAATTAGAATTTATGCACATAACTTGCTAAGTACATAAGTACATAAGTAGTGCCATACTGGGAAAGACCAAAGGTCCATCTAGCCCAGCATCCTGTCACCGACAGTGGCCAATCCAGGTCAAGGGCACCTGGCACGCTCCCCAAACGTAAAAACATTCCAGACAAGTTATACCTAAAAATGCGGAATTTTTCCAAGTCCATTTAATAGCGGTCTATGGACTTGTCCTTTAGGAATCTATCTAACCCCTTTTTAAACTCCGTCAAGCTAACCGCCCGTACCACGTTCTCCGGCAACGAATTCCAGAGTCTAATTACACGTTGGGTGAAGAAAAATTTTCTCCGATTCGTTTTAAATTTACCACACTGTAGCTTCAACTCATGCCCTCTAGTCCTAGTATTTTTGGATAGCGTGAACAGTCGCTTCACATCCACCCGATCCATTCCACTCATTATTTTATACACTTCTATCATATCTCCCCTCAGCCGTCTCTTCTCCAAGCTGAAAAGCCCTAGCCTTCTCAGCCTCTCTTCATAGGAAAGTCGTCCCATCCCCACTATCATTTTCGTCGCCCTTCGCTGTACCTTTTCCAATTCTACTATATCTTTTTTGAGATACGGAGACCAGTACTGAACACAATACTCCAGGTGCGGTCGCACCATGGAGCGATACAACGGCATTATAACATCCGCACACCTGGACTCCATACCCTTCCTAATAACACCCAACATTCTATTCACTTTCCTAGCCGCAGCAGCACACTGAGCAGAAGGTTTCAGCGTATCATCGACGACGACACCCAGATCCCTTTCTTGATCCGTAACTCCTAACGCGGAACCTTGCAAGACGTAGCTATAATTCGGGTTCCTCTTACCCACATGCATCACTTTTCACTTATCAACATTGAACTTCATCTGCCACTTGCACGCCCATTCTCCCAGTCTCGCAAGGTCCTCCTGTAATCGTTCACATTCCTCCTGCGACTTGACGACCCTGAATAATTTTGTGTCATCGGCGAATTTAATTACCTCACTAGTTATTCCCATCTCTAATGCACACAGGCACAAAAGGGTGTGGTTATGGGCGGGGAAATGGGAGTTTCATCGGTGTTCCACAATTTATGTGCACTGTTATAGAATATGACCCTCTACACCTAAATCTGTGTGCCGAGATTTACACAGCATTTCGTTGGTGTAAATGGAGGCGCATAGTTTTAAGTGCTATGATATCAACTAAGAGTATTCTATCTATTGTGCCTAAATCTAGGCACCACTTATTTCATACACTTAGGAAGAAATATTGTCTGCGTCATATATATAATCTGGCTCCTATCGCTGCCGCTGGTCACAAAATGCTGGCCGCTGCCATCTGAATGTTTACTCTGACTGATTTCAAGTTAGTAGATTCAGATCTCATGCATGGTGTCTGTTCTAAAGAACATGAAGTAAAATTTCCATGACTTAGTGTTCTTCATAATAGAGTCCTTCTTTGTTGCATTTCTTATTTCTTTCTATAATGCTTTTAACTCAGGACAAAATATCATTTGAATGCAACTGTTCACATGCAGCAGACTCGGCACTTGTCTGTTTATTAACGTTGCTTAAAGGCACTAAAGAGCTTGATGTGTGCTTGTGCTAATAAAATTCTGTTGTTACTTTTAGGATCATATCTGCTGGTTCTATGTGAACTGAAATGTGGACTTTTTCAAGTTTTCATTAACACTAGAAAACTAAGTTTTGTGCAGTGCAGTACTCTTGGCTTAATGCTTTGATTGAAAGATATGAACTGTGACTAAAAGCAGCAACTGTAAATTTGCATTTGAGGCACACTGACATTTAAGGGAGTTCTGCTCATGGCATTGTTTGAACAACATATATTTGATATTGTTCTTTACCTAACTAGGGGGTCCTTTTACTAAGCTGCAGTAAGAAATGGCCTTCTCAAGCACTTATGTGGGTCTTTCCCATTAGCTTGGGGCATTTTTTTCATTATATGGCCGTATGCTAATGATAGCATTAGTGTGCTGGGTTGGCTGCTGGGGTTTTGAGCAGCGGATACTCGTTTTGAGACATAAAGGGACATACCTTGCAAAAGCTTTGCTGGCGAAACGGTGTGGAGCCCTATATCAGCTTTATAAGAATCTGCATAAGCTGTTGCACAGCACTACCTTTTATACCATATCTTTATGGACACTGAAGTTTATAGCTTTTGAAAAACTGTAAAAATTATAAGAAATATATACATAAAATTACATAGAAAATACTATCTGTGACCTGTGACGAGAAGGGTATGAACCCTGTCTCCATATATAAAACGATGTTATGGTGACCTTCTAATGGTTTTGGGTCTACTTCTGAGGTCTGAAGAAAAAGACTATTCAGTAATCATCTATTGAGTTGAGCATTAGTGTGCTGCCATTTACAAAAATTAACATGGGAGCATTTACTGCCACCTATTTCGAAGGTGGTAAGGGCTCCCACGTTAACCATGTGCTAATGTTGGAGCCCTTACCATGAGCACCTACTCTCCATCCTTGGCATCCCTCTAAAAAAAAAAAATACCCCAAACTTAGGACTAAATCCACATGGAGCACTGTTCTTTAAACGGTGCTCCAAGTTGACCACCGTTTATAGAATAACACTTAGTGCCGATTTCCTTTCCAAGTTTGGTGTGAGGATTTACACCAACTGAAACCTGGTGTCAATTCTGGTGTGTAATTTAGATGTGAATCCCTGGTATTCAGTAATAATGCAAGCACCTTAGTGAACGCCCCTGACCCACCCAAGCCCCTCCTGTGGCCACGCCTCTTTATGAGTGAACACTAAAATGTTTGCATGCGGATCTTATAGAATAGCACTTAGCAAGATGCACGTGCAGATTCAAATTGTAACCAATTTAATTGCCCGCACATCTCAGAATGGCACACAGTTTTGCATGCAGTTTATAGAATCTGGGGGTTAGTGCGCACAACTTATTTATTTATTTATTGTGAAATTTGGATTTTGCTCACACCTTTTTCAAGGTGAGTTACATTCAGGTACACTAGGAGCCCTGTTTACTAAGCTGTGTTAAGCATTAGGGTGCACTAACATTGAAGATGCCCATAATATTCCTATGGGCATCTACATGGTTAGCTAATTTTTAGCATGTGCTAAAAATGCTAGCGCACCTTAGTAAACAGGGTCCCAAGTGTTCACCTGTCCTTGGAGGATTCACAATCTAATTTTGTACATGAGTTAATGGAGGGTTAAGTGACTCGCTCAAGATCACAGGGACAATAGTGGGATTTGAATGCTGCACAACTGCATGTCAGTCCCTCTGCCCTAACCACTAGGCTAGTCCTCCACACCTCCCCTCCCTATTTTTGCTGTGTTAGGCGTGCTTTAGTGCTTAACCCAACTTAGTAAAAGGGCCCAGAGATGTTTCCTTAGAATTGTTTGCATGTTCTAGGTTCCATGGTATACATCATATTTAGTTATTAGAGTCCTATGAAAACTAAACCTTCTAGGCCAGGCATGTGGAACCCAATTTTACACAGAGCATAAAGATTGGAACTGAGACATCCAGGTAAGGGTGTGCTCAGTTCTGTTGGTATGTTAGATAAGGATTTGCTATTGCGAATGCAAATACTTCAGGAGTGCACATTTTTATGCTGTTACATGCAGTGGGAGTAGTTATTTTACAAATGCACATGAAAGAACGAACATCTTCTGTGAGAGCTTCCATGTGGAAGTGTCCACATTTGCAACTTCCACTTGCTACCCCACAGTAAAATGAATCATCTGAAATTTTAAACTGGGTTTATTCTGGAGGCAGAAATAAACTGCCTGTGGTTAAGGAAAATGTGTCCCCTAATCCCTCATGAAAATCTTTGGCTGAAATGAACACTTAAAAAAAATGTATGCATGACTTTGAGTTGATGTAAAACCCAAAATGAAAATGTTTTCCTCATATATGTGTAATCTCTCTGTAAAATGGGAATAAGAACATAATAATAGCCATACTGGGTCAGACCAACGGTTCATCTAGCCCAGTATCATGTTTCCAACAGTGCCCAATCCTGGTCACAAGTACCTGGCAGTAACCCAAATAGAAGCAACATTCCGTGCTACCAATGTAGCTTGCCCATGTCCATCTCAATAGCAGACTCTGGATTTTTCCTCCAGGAACTTGTCCAAACCTTTTTTAAACCCAGATATGTTAACCGCTGTTATCACATCCTCCGGCAACAAATTCCAGAGCTTAACTATTCATTGAGTGAAAAAATATTTCTCCCCATTTGTTTGAAAAGTAATTCCATGTAATTTCATTGAATGTGTCCAGGTCTTTGTACTTTTTGAAAGACTGAGAAATCGATTCACTTCAACTCGTTCTACACCTCTCAGGATTTTGTAGACCTCAATCACATCTCCCCTCAGCTGTTTCTTTTTCAAGCTGAATACATGTGTAGATTTTAGTAATGTCCCTTTGAAATCTCAGTATAGTGTGGATCTACACTTTTGAATAACAGCTTTCTGAAATCGGTATTTACATGTATGTGTGATATACAGCTGTAGATGCTGCTATTTATACCTTGCTATGTTTCTAAAATAATGATCTTCGTCTCATATCAGCTTTCATTTTGAAACTGAAAGGTCTCATCTGTATCATTTGATGACAATTTATGGTTAAGGTAAGTAGGGATATATATTCACAGAGTACATTGGATTGATTGAAGTCATGTGGAGATGCAGAATTTTAGTGCTGTTTTACGTGAAGGAAAGACACTGGATTTTAGCTAGTGTTGCAAATTTAGCTACCTCATGGCAGCATCCTTCGGTGGATAGGGAGGGGAAAAAAGCAGATTAGCACTTTATTTTAAACAAAATAAAGGATTTAACCATATTGTATGGGGTCTGGAGTGAGGGGGAGGTGGGGAGATGTCCCCTTAAAATGGGGAAATTATGCACTAGAAAATTACAAAAAAATAGTGTGCAGAATTTTCAAATATCATGTGCAGAACTTTCTCTCTCCCTCTCGCTTTCTTTTTTTTTTGCATAGAATTCATCCAGAAGTAAAGAGCTAATAGACTTTCATATCCAAATAGTTGTTGACCAGGTCTCAGCCTATGAATGAGCTTAGTTTGAGTCAGAAGAGTTTTCTATCCATTAAAAATAATTGGCAAACTAATTCAAGAGTAATGGAATATGCTATTGTGATGAGATGGTCAAAAAAGAAAAGCGTCTTTTTTTTTTTTTTCCAAAAATACTGTTTTGAACAAGGTTTTGTGATTTGGTCGTTTTGGTTTTTTTGGCCCTTTTTCGGAAAAAAAAAAAAACAACAACCAAAAAAGAAAAAACAAAGAGGTGCAAAGCATTGAGATTCATGCCACTGGGATATAGGAGGAGTCAGCATTTTTAGTAGAATGGTCCCCCAGACATCCCAGGAGAGGAGTGGGATACCCTAGAGGGCACTTCTGTGCACTTCATAAAAATGCTTACAGGTACACACCTCACTTTGCTCCCTTATCTTGTCCTCTGAGCCCTCCAAAACCCACCCAAAATCCACTGTCCCCCACCATACACCACTTCAATAGCCGTTATTGGTGAAGGGGCCATCTATATGTGGGTACAGCAGGGTTTTAATGACCTTGGGAGGGGTCACAGTTTCCACCACAGTGTGACAGGTAGAGGGAGATAGGGACCTGGGTCCACCACTTTGTACTGCACTGACCACTACACTACTCCAGGGACCTGCATTCTGCTCTAATAGAACTGCTTTTAACATCTAAGTCTGTCATAGAGGCTGGTAAGTCATATTTTTATTCACATATTTGGGGGTGGGTGGGAGGGGTCAGTGACCACTGGGGGGTATTAGGGGAGGTCACCCTTGATTCCCTCCAGTGATCATCTGTTCATTTATGGCACTTTTTTGTACCTTCTTCATTCTGAAAACAGGTCTAGATCAAAATGTCCTTTTATTTTAGTCCTGGACGTTTTTATTTTGTTCCATTATGTCTGTAAAACGTCCAAGTGTTAGCCATGCCCTAATCCTGCCTTCAAAACGTCCCTGACATGCCCCCTTGTGATTTGAATGCTCTTCTGATGGACTTCATAGAAAAACATCTAAAAATAGGTTTCGAAAATACTGATTTGGACATTTTTGTGAGAAAAACGTCTAAATGCTGCTTTATGCCACTTTTTAGACATTTTTCTCTTTCGAAAACGAGCCCATTGACTTGGATGTCCTTATTCTGAGTTGGACGTCCTATCTAAAATGCCATTTCATATATATATCAATAAGCAACAGTAAACAGATGAAACATAGTCTAAAAAAGGAGGGAGTGTTCTACAGTGTCTGGGTGAGATCATGTTTCTGTGAGGAGTGGCCTAGTGGTTAGAGTACTGGTCTTGACATCCATATGTGGCTGGGTCAAATCCCACTGCTGTCCTTGTGATCTTGGGCAAGTCACTTAACCCTCTATTGCTTTAGGTACAAACTTAGGGTCCTGTTTACTAAGGTGCATCAGCATTTTGAACGTGCCAACAATTAGCGTACACATTAACCATGTAGGCGCCTATAGGGATATTGTAGATGCCTACACGGATAACATGCGTACATGTTTAACACACATTAAAGATGCTAACGCACCTATAATGTGGCTTAGTAAACAAGGCCCTTAGATTGGGAGTCCTAAAGGGAAATACCCAGTGTACCTGAATGTAATTCACCTTGAGCTACAGTCAGGGGTGTAGCCAGACTTCGGCGGGAGGGGGGTCCAGAGTCCGAGGTGAGGGGGCACATTTTAGCTCTCCCCGCCATTGCCGACCCTGCCGCCGCCGCCACCACCAACTTTGCCCCCCCCCCCCCCGCTGCTGATCTTCTCGACCTCCCTCCCGCCACCAATCTGCCACCAACTCGCCGTCGCCTAACTTTGCTGTCAGGGGACCCCAACCCCCACCAGCCAAGGTCCTCTTCTTCCCGCCAAAGGCTTCCTTCTGTTTCAGAAGAGGACCTCGGCTGGCGGGGGTTGGGGTTCCCCGCCAGCAAAGGTAGGCGATGGCGGGTTGGTGGTGGGAGGGGAGGTCGAGAGGGTCATCGGCAGGGGGGTCCAGGGCCAAATCTATGGGGGGCCCAGCCCCCCCTGGCCCCACGTAGCTACACCACTGGAGCTACTACTGAAAAAGGTATGAGCAAAATCTAAATAAATGTCACTGTTGATAAAGAAGTATTTTTATCCCTGCACTCACTTACCCTTCAATGGTTTTCCCCAAAATGGTGGAGTTACAGATGCACAGAGCAAAAATGGTAAGGAAAGAAATAAACAGAGCATCTTTCTACAGATTTAATTTATTGATTTATAAACTGCATTTTTTTCAAATCAGGGGTCCGCACAAATTGGAGTATCGGAGTAAAAAGAGCAATAATGGAATATACAAACTGGTGAAACTGTGCCATCAGATACAACCAAAATAAACATCAATCAAATGAATTAAATTAATTTATAAAAAAAACTTTAATAGATGCTCATATGGATGCTTATTACACTTGTGCCCATATGCTATGGATGATGTTGTTTTTGAGAAATATTAATAAACATTTAAAGTTAAAATAGATGCTTACGAAAAAAACAAAACAAATGAAAATTTCCAGTTTATTTTATCAATCTGCTACAAAAGAATGTGCAGTACTTACTGAGAAATACGTTCATCTGCAGTATTCTACTCTACAGTAAGTGTTCAGCAACTGATAGAGGTTTACCATAGAATATTTTGCAGACATGGTTTGGGCTATTTTATTGATTTAACAATCATTTACTCCTTGGAAATACTTAGAATTGTTTTCACTAGAGCCTCATGATCTTTGCTGAAAATAAATATATTTTGAAAATAGGACCCAGTGGGTTGAATATTCTTTTGTTAGTAGCAGAAAATACTGGGCCAGCTTTTGCTGACAGCATAGGAACATAACAGGGCCATGCTGGGTTAGAACAATGGTTCATTGAGAGCAGCTTTCTGTTTCTACCAGTGGCAGCTGCACGTTATTTGGCAGGACCTATGAGATCTATATAGGGAGATCCATTTCATATTGTTTCTCTGAAAAGAAAGATGGTGAACCTCCAAGTTTAAATGTATTTATGGAGCAGTTGCGCTTTTACAGCAGATATTAACATACAGCACATTCAAAAACTGAGCAGTAACTGGTGGGGGGGGGGGGCATGTTCTCTGTAGTTACGGCACAGGAAAGTGAATTCTAAATATTGTATATGTTAAAAGTTATACACTCATTACATGCATAATTCATTAGAATTCTGATATACATGCATGCATCCGTAAACAAGCAAAAAAAAGGAAGTGAGTTTCAATAAGAATAATAACAGAGGTCCAATAATAATAATAGAGTCCAGCCCCCCCTGTTTACTAAAGCTTAGCTTGAGTTATCTGCAGCAGGGCCCATTTTATTCCTGTGGGCCCTGTTGCAGATTACTTGAGCTAAGCTTTAATAAACACCCCCCCCCCCCCCAAGAATGTTATCACATCAGTTTATTGCATCACATCCAAGGAGGACAGACCAGACTTCTATAGAGGAATAAGTGGAGCCAGGCTCGACATGGCTGTGTTTCGGTGCGGGTGCCTTCCTCAGAAGTCAAACATTCCAAATGCTTTATATAGCATGCGGCAGCACATCTGCTTCTGAGCAAAGCATCAGTCAGGTACTCGAATGCCAAAGGGGGAAAGGCACTGCCTCCTAAAGAAAGCATCCAGCAGCGTTTTAGCTCAGTGCTGCTGCATTTGTAACTGCCGAGTGCTGTGGTTTAGGAAACAAATTACGTATCTAGAGAAAAAGAAAACATAACATATATGGGTAGAATAAAGGTAGTTGGAAGAAGAGATGGTAGGAGGGAGAGGAGTAAGAGGAAACTCAAAACAAAGTCTCAGTAAAAGTGTGAAATATGTATGTTTTCAGAGTGGTCTTAAATTGAAATTGGTTTAGTTCTCGTATCAGGGGGAAGAAAGTTCCAGTATTAGTGGCCAAAGTAAGAGAAGCAGGTGTATCTAATTTAATTTTCATACTTCTAACCTGTTGAACCATTAATGTTAGACCTGTTCCCCCCAAAAATTCAGCTTGCATTGGTCAGCAGTTTTAAAGCCACTGATCGCCATGGGCTGAATATATCCTGGGCACCGGCACTAAAATATCGAAGTCAGCTGCCACCCTGGAAGTTATGTATGTTCCAGCTGATTTTCAGTGCTGGCATAGCTAAATGGCCAAAGATAGTACTGCCTTTTCTGTGGTCTTGCCTTCCTACTTAGTTTTGCAGATTTCAGCATTGAATATGACTGATGGGTGGAACTGGGGAGGAGCCATAACAACTGGCTCCTCCCCAGTTCCACCCATAGATTCTGTATTGCATGACTTACATTGTGCACACAAATACAGTTGTATTCTGTATTTGTGTATGCAATTTAATTAGTTAACAAGCCACTCAGCACTGATAATTGCCAAATAGCAAGCAGTTATTGACACTAATTGGCATTAATTAGAATTTACGTGCAGAACTGTCTATATGTATTCTATAACATGCTGTATGTAAATTCTAAGTTGCATAGTTGAAAAGTGGGTATGGTCAAGGGCATGGAATGGGCAGGTCATGAGCATTTCTAAAAGCTATGGGGCCCTTTTACTAAGCCATATAAAGGCCTTCGCTCACCCAACATGCACCAATTCTGAGTTACCACCTGGCTACCGCTTGGCCCAGGCGGTACTTTCATTTTTGATGTTAGTCCGATAAGTGCAACAGAAAATATTTTTATTTTTTGGCTTGCGGGCGATAATCAGCATTTGGACGCACGATGACCATTACCGCATGGTTAACACGTTAGACCTTACAACTAAGTCAATGACTGGTGGTAAGATCTCAGACCCAAAATGGCCTCCTCAAAATGCATTTTTTACAGGTGTGCTGAAAAATGATTCTGCGCGCGGCCAAAACACATGCCTACACTACCGCAGGGCATTTTACAGTGCACCTTAGTAAAAGGACCCCTATGCGCATTGTTATGGAATACACCCGGCCCACGCCTAATTCAGGCATCAGCATTTACCCCAAGTTTTACTTGGCGTAACTCCCATTACTTAATTTTGTCACACGGATAGGCACTCAGTGTATTCTATATACTGTGCATAAATAGAATTAGGTCCTATATGTGTTATATTTTCAGTGACTGAATATTGCTACTGAACATTTGAATGTTTTTGCTCACCCTTACTATTCCCTATACCACTTCCTTTTCTAAAGTGTATAACTTTTGCCTTTTTGAAAATAAAATAGTCAACATTATACACACCACAACTGGGACTTAAAGGGAAAAAAAGCATTTATATGGTCAGTGCTGCTGATGACAATATAAATGCTTTTAAATACCAGCCTCAAGATTAAAACATACACACATGTATTGGCAGATCGTTTAGCAATACCATTACTAATATTTTAGATCTCACACAAGGCAACGTGTAGTAACATAGTAGAAGATGGCAGATAAAGACCTGTACGGTCCAGCCAGTCTGCCCAACAAGATAAACTCAATGGGGCTGATGTTCATACCATGGTCTCTGTTGATGCCAGATATTCAATGCCAGCCAGGCTGTTTCCAGTAATTGGCATTGAATATCCAATTTATTTTTAGCCGGTTTCAACATAACCGACTAAGTAGATATTCAGACTTAGCTGGTTATCTTGAAACCAGCCAAAGATATTCCACGTTTTCAAGAGGCCATATTTGAATACTAAACTTGTGCTGAAAATCAGCAGATACCCAATTATATCACCTGATATAACCGGTTATCTGCTGGTCGCTAACTGGCAGTATTGAGCGAGGGATTGCTGGCTATCCCCCGCTGAATATTGCCGGATAGCCGGTTATGGGGCATGTAACCAGCCAGGTGCCGATGCTAGTCGGTTAAATGCTTTTGACTATCGGGGGGATATTTTAAGGTATGATTTGTCCTTGCCATTTCCAGAGCACAGGCTGTAGAAATCTGTCTTTTTCTCCAACTTCCGATGTTGTCATCGAAGCCCCACTCCAGCCCATCCAAAACTGTCCATCCATGATCAGGGCACAGACCGTAAAAGTCTGCCCAACACTGGCCTTGTTCTTCAGCTACTGAAACTGAATCTGTCCAGCCATGATCAGGGCACAGAAAGTAGAAGTCTGCCCGGCACTGGCTTTGCTTCCCAATTACTGGTGTTGCCATCTAATCACCGATAAGCGTCTTTGGTTCCTTCCCTTCTATACAGGATTCCTTTGTGTTTATACCACACATTTTTGGGCGCCATTACCATTTTCATCCCCATCAGGTATCTACCACCCTCTCCATGAAGAAGTACTCTCCGAGTCAGCCCCCCGCATTAGTCATGTGCGGTACAGTTTTTGTAATGCAATATGCAGTAACATGAGTACCATTCTCTTAACAGTTCATGAGGAAAGCAGGTTGGTCTCTTGACAGTGGGAAAGTGTTAAAAACACAATCCTGTGTAGGAGTTATGTATCATCAGCCAATCTTGTGCTTTATGAGTTCATCAGCTCCAGGTTGTAGTAGATGACATATGTTCTCTGAAATGGATAGCTAACTCCAGGTCTTCTGCTTCTGGTCTATGGTGTTTTTATACATAGAATTGTATTGGATATATTTGATGTGGACATGATGGAAGTGATAGATAAAGAATTATTGTTCTCTAGCTATTAAATTTCTGGAGAATCAATTGAAAATGACTGTTGTCAGTCTGCCCATGAACTATTGTTCCTCTTCAGATTCTTCATTCTCCACTTTTATACATTGTTCATCAATTTCACTAACACTTCAATCAAATAGGTCTGCAGATACATCTAATTTCCTAGAGACTTGAGGTTTCTGCAGACTTCGTTGCCCAGGCATTGTTGTCTCAACTCTACTGAGTGATCAGCATGCAGAGAAGGTGTACTGCTTTGATCATAAGTAGTCTATGCAAGATAAATTCAGCTATGTGCCAATAGAATTTATGATAATGGACTTGTATAGATTACCTGCACTGATATAAAGTTGCAGTTGACTCCATGTCAAAGCTATATGAGCCCTTCAGGCCTGGCATGCAGAGAATGGAGCTTTGCAGTTCAGGATCAGGATCCATACAGAAGCTCCTCCTCAAAGCCCTCAGGTTATTGTGTGGACTTGCTTTGGGCTGGAGTGTGTGTTAGATCCAAAGCAATAAAAACAGGACTATTTAAGTACTAACCACACTTGTTCACTGATGCTTGCTACCCTGTTCCTTGGATGTGCCTTTCCAGGGTTTTTGGATTGTACGTAGCTGTCCTCTTCCAAAAAATAGATTCAGTCCTACCTACCCTTCCTAGATAACTGGTCCACTCCCACCTTCCCAAAAAATGCATTGATTTTCTAAGGTGAATCTTTTCAGGTATTTATTTACAATAATTAGAACAAAACCTTTTAACAGGAAATATGACACATGCGGTGTTGATAGTCCAAATGTAAAAAATAAAAACAGAAATATACTGTACAAAGCTGAATGTGTCAAAGCCTTCTCAAAGAATGGAGCAAAAATTATCAGAAGATAATATGAGCAAATGGTCTTTTGACATATCACTTACAAATGGGAACACCTTTTAACATTGGACCTTGGTTTGAGATGTTAGCTACTGACCTGCTTTCTTGTCATGCCATATTGCTGTGGTGACCAGGTTCACAGTGATCCTATAGATAGATTCCAGTCCCCTGAAAACACAAAGCCTTTCTCTCAGTCTGCTCAGCTAATGATGATAAGCCTCTTTGCCACCTGTCTGAGGTTACACTGACCAGGCTGCTTGCTTCCTGATTGGGTCCCACTGCCACAGTATTGATTTCTTATGTGCTTGTTGAGTGACATTCCTCAGCTGCTGTCTTGTTGTGCCAGTCTTTCCCAGATGTGCTGCTTTGCAGCCACAGCTTCCATGTTGAATTTATGCCAACCAAGACTCTAATTATCTTGAATATGTTCCAGGATCATGTTGTTCTTGGCTTGGCTGTGCTTGAGAATCTACAAGTATATCTTTGGCTTGGCACCACTGGCACTAAGTCCTGCCTCATCTACCTCCCTCTGTTTCTTTTAGGTTACAAGTCACTCCTATGAGGTCTCCCAGCAAAATGGATCCCTGCGGGCTCATCCCTTGCCCTTGTTCTATTTCCCTGCCCTCTTCCTTGTGCCTACTGAACTTGAATGCTGGACTCCCTCTGCTACTTCAATTATTTGTGAATTTCATTGCATTTATTTTTATCATATTGCACATGTGCAGTAGTATTACAATAAGATTGTAAGTGCAATATAGGAACAAAAATATAAATAATTATTTTGAAACTTAAGGCACATAAAACACCCTAAAAACTAATAATATTAATTAGCAGTGTGCTTTTCTTAGCACCCATTCGATTCGTCAGCATTCCTTAAAAGATTTATAATTTATTACAAATTTGATATACCACTGTTGCAGTAGCATTGATCACAGCAGTGTACAAAATAAGGGTAAAAACAAACATAAAAGAAAAGAATGCCAAAATTGAATAGGATAGGACCAATCATACCAAAGGGGAGATCACTGAAGTGCTGGGAACCATGCTCGCAGGACACCAAGCTCAAGACTTAACAACACCAAGGTCATAGCTAAAGGGGCCCATTATTAAAGCACAGTAAGTTTTTATGTGTGCAATGCCCCTGAAACGTACATGGCCACACCTCTTTTTGAGTTACACACTAGACGCCATGCCTTATAGAATAGCATGCAGCCAGATGTGTGTGCAAATTTTAATGAATGCCAATTCACTTCAATAATTGGTTGTCAGCACCCAATTATTGACAGTTAAGGACTCCTCAATTAATTTGTGTGCACGTCTTGGGTGTGTTTTCACAAATTTAAGGCACATATCTGGGCGCCATATCTGGGGAACTGCGCATTAACTTTTCCCATTAAAGTGTGGTAAGTGTAAGTTTTTATAAAACTTGTTGTTATATATATGTGTGTGTCTATACTCCGTTACACTGGTAATTTATAGAGGGAATTAGGCGCCTACTGTCATTTATAGAATAGGCTCCAAATGGGTGCATTCTTGGTACCTAAAAATAAGTTTTTCTTTGGAGAATTGCTCTCATATAGGCACCAAAATGATACGAAGCTGTGGTAGGGTACCGTGCAGGTTGTGTGCACCAAATCGATACTACTGCCAGGGTAGTGCAGGTGCCTGGCGGTAATTTCGAAGTCAGCATGTGCTATTTCCCACGGTAGAAAATAGTGTTCTATTTTCTACCGTGGGGGCGTTCCCAGCCACATTGGCTCACACTGCCTGCTTACCGCACCAGTAGCATGTGAGCCCTTACTGCTAAGTCAATGGGTTGCAGTAAGGGCTCAGGCAGCAAGTCGCTCGTTAAAATATGGCCCAGTGTGTGCCTATTTCACATGTCCAAACTAATGCAGGCCACTTTTTACTGCAGCTTACTTGCCTACTTATTTGATTAAATATTGTATTAATATTCCCTTCCCTTCCTCCTCTGGTCCCTCTCTACTGTCATTGTAACTGCTCCATTAGTTCATTGTAAGCCGCTTAGGGGCTGCTTTATGTTGTAATAGGCAGGGTATAAATGATCTAAATAAATAAATTAGATAGTGTTCTGTAAAGGACACTCTGCATGGAACAACCCTAAAAGAGTACTATCTTAATGTGCATTTCATGCGTAACTTTGGGTGCGAGCATTTAGTCAATTGAATGCAGTTAGGCGCTCTAATACAGGTATTCTATAATAATGTGCCTTATTCATGGGAATGTCGCTGGCTCACCCATTCACCTCCCTTGGCCATACCCCTTTCGGAGTTGTGTGTATGCTATTGAATGGGGTGATCCGTGCTTAGCTCTAAATTACTACCATTTAAGTGCTGTCAACACCAATTGTTGATTGTTAGGGCCTAATTAGCTACCGAGTGGAGGAGTGGCCTAATGGTTAGGGTGGTGGACTTTGGTCCTGGGGAACTGAGTTCGATTCTTGGCACAGGCAGCTCCTTGTGACTATGGGCAAGTCACTTAACCCTCCATTGCCTGCCACATTGAGCCTGCCATGAGTGGGAAAGTGCGGGGTACAAATGTAACAAAAATAAAAAATTAGTTTATGTGCAGCCCAAATTTGCATGCCCAGCTATGGGAGTCCTATATAGAATCTGGTGGTGAGTCCATGCACGCTAGAGGCACAAGTGTCAGCCAGTGCTTGCTAATTAGAATGTAATAACTGCAGTATACAGTCTCTGCTCTACCTTCGCCCATAATCTGCCCTGTCAATGCCCCAACCCATGTTAAGCAGTTAGAGCAGGATTTTTTTTTTTAATTTCTAGAAGAGTTTATTGAATTTGAGAAAGACAATTCAAATATAAACTGAATGCAGCAAAATACAAAAGAAGGTTGCTTTCCTCTATAGACAAATTTGTGTTGCGAACAGCACAATCTCGATTTAATATACTGTAAAAGCTCTCCCATTACCAAGGCTAGATAACAGGATTCTGCTATTGTTTATAACAAGGTTTTCCCCCATTTAACCCCCCTCCCTACACTCACCCCCTCACATCCCATTACTCATCATGAACAGTGTGACACAAAATAATCCCAAATAGCTTCCCACTTGGACAAAGTCTTATCATGGGCGGACCAAAGTCTCTTCATCTCACAGGTATACCACAGCTGGTTTAACCACTGAGCCAGTGAAGGAACTTTAGGAGATTTTCCAATGAGCCGCTAAAGCAACCCTAGCTAAAGTAACCCTTTGTTGCATGTGGTAGCCATTTGCTCAGGTCTACGTGAACCATTCGTGTGTGCTAAACCCTGCGTTAACTGCGTAAGATGCCTCTTGCTGCTTCTAAAATCATTTTAAAGTGTGTTATTATACAAATTAATGTACAATCAGTTTTTGCACATTAAAAAGTTAGAAAGCATAATAGCATTTCTTAAACAAACTACAAGTAGCAGCCCAAAATAATGAAAAAGTCTGATTAATCCTAAGTGAACTGAAACATTTTTGCATGTGCATTTCTCAGAGATTAACAAAGCCCACCCAGAATAGCTCAATAGCAGAATTAGTACTGAAGCAAAAATGGTCAAATGCTTTATGTAATAGTTTGGAAAGCTACGCCTTTGCCTACATTGTAAAAAAAAAAAATAATTAAAAAAAACCAGGGATCATTTAAAATCTTTACTTCACTGGTAATTGAGTCCACAAGGGAGGTTGAATACAGTTAGGTGAGTGATCTCCTCGCTTCTTTTATTGAGAGCTCATCTAACAAGGCTCCCTGGCAGGATCTAAGGTGTCCTTTACAATAAGGATTTAATTGGCTTTTAAATATAGTACCCTCTTCATTCACAAATTAAAAAGCCAGATTAAAGTGATAAAGTGAATATTAGCACAGACAGCCACGTTAAAGTTTTTAAAATACGTATCATCTTGTCTTAACAATTGACAGCCAATGTACTTATGCAGACATAGAGTGTAGGCAGACTATATATTAAATTAAATTGAAATAAAATAAAATGTGGTTTAGATGGAGGTAATATATTTTTATATATTTTGTATGGGGTTTTTTTGTTTGTGTACGTATGATTTGGAGGGGCATTTTCGATATGACAGCTAAGTCAGATTTGGATGTTTTGCGGAAAATTTCCAAATATCCAGTAGTGAACTTGGCCATTTTCGAACCTGAAAAAATCTTTTTTTTTTTTAAATGGCCATTTGTTAGATGCTGTTGTGCTCAGTCTCCCAAATTCTATATATGGCACCTTAACTTGTGTGCACTAATATGGCCACATGACCAAATTGCACGCATAACTTAATTGATTAACAAGCCAATCAGCGCCAATAATTGGTACTTAACCCATTAGTAGCACTAACTGCCTTTTATTAGAATGTACACACACAACATTCTAGGTGTATTCTACAAAGCAGTGTGCGTAAATTCTAATGTGCACAATTAAAAAGGGGGTGTGGCCATGTGAAATTAATGGGCGGGTTGTGGGGATTTCTAAAAACTATGAGCACTATTAGAGAATACACCTGATCTGCGTCTAACTTAGGCACAGGTATTTAGGCCTGGTTTTAGGTGGCCTAAATGGGTGCACCTACATTTTAGTCACAAGAAAGGTACATGCGCATATTCTATGAACTACGCTTAACTTCCCCTTTATCATTTTTATGCCCTTCTCTGTACCTTTTTAAATTTTGCTATATCTTTTTTGAGATGCGGTGACAGAATTGCACACAGTATTTGAGGTGTGGACACACCATCAAGTGATAAAAAGGCATTATAACATTCTCAGGTTTGTCTTCCATTCCTTTCCTATGAATTCCTAACTTTCTATTTGCTTTCTTAGCTGCTGCTGCTGCTGCATATTGAGCAGAGGGTTTCAACGTATCATCAATGATGACACCTGGATCTGTTTCCTAGTTGGTGATTCCTAATATGGAACCTAGTATCACATAGCTATAGTTTGGGTTCCTCTTTCCTGCATACATCACTTTGCACTTGCTCCCATTAAATGTCATCTGCCATTTAGATGCCCAGTCTCCCAGTCTTGTAAGGTCCTCTTGCAGTTTGTCAGAATCCTCTTGAGATTTAACAATTTTCAATATTTTTGTGTCATCAGCAAATTTAATTACCTCAATGGTTATTCCCATCTCTAGATAATTTATAAATATATTAAAAAGAGTGGTCCCAGCACAGACCCCTGTGATATCCTACTATCTACTCTTCTTCTTTGATAATACTGACCATTTAACCCTACTCTCTGTTTGCTATCTTTTAACAGTTTTTAATTATAAAGCATATGTGATCTCAATATTTGTACTTTGGAAGAAAGACAGGAGAGGAGAGATATGACTGAGGTATTTGAATAGCTGCATGGCATAAATACAAAGGAAGGAAATGCTTTCAAATGAAAGGAAACTCTGGAATGAGGTGGTTTAGGATGAAGGTGAAAGGATATTCATGAATAACTTGAAGACATACTTCTTCATATATAAAATCTTTCATTTTGAAAGTGCCTCCCCTTTATTAATCAAATTACACTGGCTTCCCATGAAAGCGAGAATCACCTTCAAATTATATACCTTTATCTTTCACATACTAAATGGCACAGCTCAAGACTATATTGTACCATTAATAAATTTACCTCAAAGAAACCCTCAATATGAGGCAAGAAACTATCTCAGACTACACCTACCAAATTACAAAAAAGTGATCTACAAAACTGTCCACTGAAGACTTCACTTACCAAGGAACCAAATGATGGAACTCCTTACCACCCAAAATAAGAAATATACAGGAATATACTAGATTCCGCAAAATCCTCAAATCGTTCCTATTCAAACAAACCCTCACAAAGAACGACCATATCTCAAACAATTAATTATTACCTGAATTGGTTATTACTCTATTTACCATTAACTTTCTCTTTGCTTCATGAACAATTTCTTAGATTTTCTAAATGTTAAACATCCATAGTTATCCTAATATGTTTATGATATATTGTAGAATTGGATTCTTACAACAAATTACTTTCTTATGCATTATTCTTAGTTATGTATCCTATACTGTTTATTGTAAGCCACATTGAACTCAAACTGGGATAATGTGGGATATAAATGTCACAAATAAATAACAAATAAATTCATGGAAAAGGTGGTGAATTTATGGAACAGTCTCCTAGTGGAAGTGGTGGAGATGAAAGCAGTACCTGAATTCAGACAAGCTCAGGACAAATACATTGGATCTCTAAGGGAGAGGAAGGGATAGTATATGGCATGGATGGACAGACTGGATAGGCCATGTGGTCTTTATTTCCCTTAATTGTCTCTGTTTCTATAACAATGTGTGTGTGTGTGTGTGTCCAGAGGATGCCTATGTGACACCTATTCTATAAAGAAAATTAGGCTCTTATAAAATTACCCTAGGGTTACTCATGTAAAACTGTATGTGGTAGCAAGATGTGTACTTTTATGTGAGTCGCATATTCAGGGGTGGAATATGGGTGTAGTGTGGGTAGAGTTGTGATGTACATGCCTTGTTTATAAATTACACTTTTACACATGTATTTTATGAGGAGACATTTATGTCTGCTGCCAAGAAGGCATCTATGCTTATAGCTTCAATCTAGCCTTAGTTTCTGCCACTTCACCCCTAGCATTTTGTAAATATACCTACTTGTGTAGTCATTGGAAATAGGCACCTTCCTGGCCTTTAAAGATAGGTGAGTGGTAATGAAATTTCCCTCAAGATGGCTATTCTACCCATGCATTACTCCAGTGCATATTCCATCTCTTTCATAACCATAGTCTACTGTTGTGCTCATCAATAATAATCTTCCCTCTTTCGTTTATGGTCACCTCTTTCAGCTTCCTAAGCATACTTTTTATAATTATACATCCATCACTCCTGTGCACTCAAACCATCTGAACCCTTCCAGGCTCTCATTTTATTCCTGTCTTTCAAACCTCAATACAGAAACTGGAAAAACTGGAGATGAGTTTGCACCCCCTCATATACACAGGTTTCAAATGGAAGGAAAGGAACACTGAAGTAACCAAGAAATGCAAGATATAGCTTAACAAACAGTTCAGCTTTCACGTCTTTTTCCTCAGTTGGCTCTTCCATCTCTATGTTCCATCGCCCTCTTTTTCCACATACACTGAGAGTGAGTGTAAGTGCTAGCCTCATTTTCATCTTTTTTTTTTGTGAGGGAGGGTGGAAGGAAGGAGAGAGAGGAGCAGAAAGAAAAGCTGCATTATAGACACCGAAAAATGTACACAGATGGTAAACAGCATTGAGAGGAAATGCTTTTACCAAGCTGTGGGAAAAAGGGCCCTGCACTAGGTAAAAGCTGAAAAAAGTGGCCATGCAGCCAAGCAGTGAGATAACTCTTACCACGTAGCCATTGAAGTGTTGATAAGGGCTCCCACGGTAACCGGGCAGCACGCAGTGTTGCCTGATTACCGCTGGGTTATCACTGTGCAAGTGTGGGACCACCAGTGGTGGCCGTGTTGGGCCAGCGGTAATCCCAGAAGAGTAAGCGGTAAGCTTTAGGGGTCCTTTTACCAAGCTGTGGAAAAAAGAATGTCTACATGTGAGATAATGCTTATCATGTGGCCATGCAGTGGGGAGCCCCTACCACCACCCATTGAGGTGACGATAAGGGCTCCCACGCTAACCCAGCGGTAACCAGGTAGCATGCAGCAATGCCCGGTTACCACCGGGTTATCGCTACACAAGCCATTTCTGGGGTTTTTCTTTTTCCCCCAGAAATAGCGTACGCTCGGGGAGGGACTACCGCCGGTGGCCATGTTGGGCCTGCAGTAGTCCCAGAAGAGCAAGCAGTAAGCCCGCGTTGGGCTTACCGCCGCTCTTTAAAAGGGCCCCTTAATGTGTAATGCATCACTAGTCTACATGTTATTCTATTGCATGCATGCTTATGAGTAGTTTTTTTGCTTAATGTGGGGGGTGAAGGGTAAGAAAGTCAAATTGGTAGTAAAGGGAGGGGGACCAATTTATTATTAGTGCCTGCAGTATTTTGTGTGTGTGTGTGGGAGGGGGAGGTTGCCCACCCCAAACAATGATTATTTATTGTATTTTTAAAATGTTTTGTTGCTGCTTTACCATTGCCTGCTCTCATGTCTTTATTTGTGAAAGGAGCCTTATGTGAGACTTCAGGATGCACACTAAGAAAGCAGTCTCCCCATGCTAGCAGTTTTTTTTGGATGCACTTTAGAGAATTGTTCAAATAGTATGTATAATGTTTCTAGGAAAGTTATTAACAGAATGTTGCGTATTTCTTTTAAACCCTCTTTCGAGTTTGTCCTCTTGTGTATTCTAGTATGAGTAGCTTATATAGAGAGATGTGAAATCTTGAGGTTCTCCCCTTTGAATTCGAAATAAAATAAAAAGTTATAACAGCGAAAAGCCGATGGGCAAAAATTGATTCATAAATGAGAAGGTGGCATTCATCTCAACTCTCTTATTGGAAACCTAAATCTCAGTAAATTTGTAGCCTGAGGATACAATGGGCTTAAAGGATTTCTGTCTCTGAAGAAAAATTAGAAGGCTGTTGAGGTAAGGTAAATGGAAAAGGTTGTTTGGGCAAACGTGGTACTCCAACACTATTAAATGTTAAGCACCATCAGGGGGTATCTCAGTCATTAACAAGAGTGGCATGTGGGAGATTGTTTCAAGCAGGACAAGAGTTATGGATGACTCTGTGCAAGTGGCACAATGCCATAGGGAAATTGTGTCGAGAAAGAAAATTATATTTTTTTCTTGTAGTTATTGTTGGGGAAAAAATGTACACCAGATGCCCTTTTCCATTCCTCTCTCTCTCTGTGCCCCTGGCTTAAAGACTGATGTCTGGCTTAGAGCAACACGCCTCTGGTCCTGGCTTTTAACCTCTTACTTCTGCAATGAACTTATCCAAGCAGTCAACCTTTTCTAAAGTGCTTCATTGCTATCTTTTTTTAACCTACTAAACATACAGGACTCACATTTTTAAAAACATAAGTAGTAAATACTTGAATTGTTTTGGTAATATTTTATACAGAATACATGCTGATTCTAGCTGTAATTAAAAGAATGCTAGGATTCCTACAGTATGCTATGCGGAGATGGAAGTTATGTTTTAAGATATGTATTTTCCCTTTCTGCTCTGATTGGAATAACACTGCAGGTTGGAAACATGTACTGTGGGAGTTATAGCATCAGGGATTATGGAAGTTTTAATGGAGCCCTACACAACTTGTGCAGCCAGTAATTTTCACCGATTTAAAAATTACCCTGCTGAAAGTGGCCACACATATTTATATCTGATATTTACTGCACATAGAATTTCAGAGAAAAAGGTACACATGTGCTTTTGAAAACCCCAAATTATGCAGTATCCGGCCCACCTCTGTTTTTAGAATTGCCTCTGCTTGCCACGTATCACTGTACATGAAAAGCAGCATTTTTACATGGGCACATTTTTACCCAGGTAAAGTTTGGACAATGTTAGACTCATTGTTAAAAAAAAGGTGGTTTGATCAAATGTTAATAAACTGTAACTAACCACTGTTTTGTGCACATAAATGATTTTGCAAATTATCCTCTTGGAGTCCACCTGCTGCAGATTTTCTATCATGATACCCTCAAAATTGTGATGAATAATAATGCAGTCTCTAAGGGGTCCTTTTACCAAGCTGCAGGAAAAAGGACCCTGTGCTAGCGGTGATGGGCCATTTTTACCGCAGCTGGTAAAAAAAACCCCACAACACACATGGCCATGTGATAACTGTTACCGCATGGCCATGCGGCAGGGAGCATTTACCACCACCCATTGAAGTGGTGAGAAGGGCTCCTGGGCTAACCCGGTGGTAACTGGGCAGTGCCAAGCCATTTCCAGGGGTTTTCTTTTTTCCACAGAAATGGCATGCGCTCGGGCCAGGACTACCGCCAACATCTGCATAGGGCTGGTGGCAGTCCCAGAAGAGCGAATGGTAAGCCCGCATTGGGCTTAACACTGCTCTGTAAAAGGGCCCCTAAGTGAGGATGGTATTAAAGTGCTTAAATCACCAATGCAGAGCTGCCAAGTTACCCATTCCAGGAGGGAGACTTTTTGGCCAGTCTGCCAATGACTGTGATGCTAGCACACTAGCATAAAGGTTGTTCCCTTAAAAAGCACAATGTTGTAAACAGAATCCTATTTCTTGGTCATTAACCCCCAGGTTGTATAAAGGTCGCCCAAATATCAGGCACGATCCTCAATCGGAGACACAGTTAGGGGGGTCTTTTTCTAAGCAGCCAACGCGGGCTTACCACTTGCTAAACCAGAAGTACCACCGGGCTACCGCAGTAACCCAGTGGTAGTTCCCACACCTAGCACACCATTTCCAGTGCTATAAAAATATGTTTAGTTTTGTAGTGCTGGTGTTTACCTGGCAGTAATCGAGTAGTGTCATGCGCTGCCTGGTTACTACTAGGTTAGCACAGGAGCCCTTACCACCACCACCTCAATGGGTTGTAGTAAGTGCCCCCCCAAATGGCCACTCAGCAAGTGCTTCACTTGCCGTATGGCTATTTCTTTAAAAAAATAAGTCTTTTACCCACTGCAGTAAAAGGGGGTCTCAGCTAGTGTCAAAAACACATGCTGAAGCCAGCGCAGGTCCAGTGGGGAAAAAATTCCAAATGAAAGGTGCTAAATAGAAAAAGGCTGACTGTCAAGTGGACTCCAGTCGAGCACAGTAAACTGGAGGAACAGTGGGATGGGATGCTGATGCAGAGCGAAGAGCGCACGTAGGTTGATAAGGGGTAATTAAACCTGCAAGATAAAGCAGGGAGCCAGAATGGAGGGCACAAAAAGTAATTGTAAGGATCAGTGGCATAGCTAGATGGTGTGCCAGTGGAGCAACCGCTCCCCCAAATAGACTTCAGATGGCAATGGCGCCTATTTTTTACCTGGTCCGTCGCATGTATGTTATGCACGCATGTACCTACACAGTGTGCGCGTGTGCCTCTTCACTCCCCCTGGCGTCACAACCTGGCTACACTTCTGGTAAGGACCTTATGAATAGCATGTGATATAATGAGGAGCCTGTGATGTTTCAGGAAATGGATAACATGATGAAAGCATCTGGCCCAGGCAAGGATACATATAGCGGTATTTTGAACAGTTCAGAGCTTCTTAAGTGTAGTATTTGGGAGCCTGGCATATATGATATTACAGTAGTCGAGTTTAGACAACACCAAGGCATAGAGGAGAGTGGCACAGCTGTCACTTGTAAGGTAAAGTTGGAGGGAGTGGATCAGATGGTTTGAGAAGAAGCAACTTTTCACAGTAGCAGAAATATGGACAGGAAAGGTCAATGTAGTATCGATGTGAACACCAAGATATCTAAATGAGTTGACAGCTTGTATCAAAGTAACATGGATAGTTTAGGAACAAGACAGGTAGGTACGATGACCCATGGCCCAAAGAACCACAGTCTTTTGTTGATTTAGGAGAAGATGATGAGATGAGAGCCAGTCCATGACCTTATCAATGCAGGACTGAAGTTAGGATAAGTTAGGACCAGGGGGCGCCCCCCCCCCCCCCCCCCCGTGTGTGCAAAGGAAATAGGAGCTGAAAGATGGAGTGCATCTTTGTGGGATTGCTCAACAAATAGATCACAAATAATTTTTTATGATTTTTAACCGTGAAATTGATTGCTCACCACTTGCCACACTGACAGGAATTGTCAGCAATATTCTTAGAAACAAATTGCTATACATTGCAAAATAAGATAGCAGATATAAATTCTCAAAGTGGACATATTCCAAACGCTAAAATGAAAATAAAATGATTTTTTCTACCTTTGTTGTCTGGTGACTTTCTTTTTCTGATCATGCTGGCCCAGTATCTGATTCTGCTGCTATCTGTCCTCTTAACTCCGTTTCCAGGGCTTCCTTTCCATTTATTTCTTTACTTTCCTCCTTTCTTCTTCATTTCTTGCTCTATATCCATTTCCAGCAATTTCTCCTCTCTCCCTGGGTCCTGTCCTCCCATCCATGTCCATCCATGCCCCTCTCTGCCCGTCCATCCTCCATCCATAGCCAGCAATTTTCCTCTCTCCCCTCCCCTCCATTTCCAGCAATTTCTCCTCTTCCTGGGCCAATTTCTCCTCTTCCTGGGCCCTGCCCTCCCATCCATGCCTCTCTGCCCTTCCCTTACCTCAGCTCTGCGCCCTGGGGCCTTTAAATCTTTTACCTCCGGTCACAGCAGCGTCAGTGAAAGCACTGCCGACGTCTCCCTTCCCTTCGCGCTCGTTGGTTCCCTCAGTGTCCTGCCTTCTTCTGACATCAGAAGAAGGCGGGACACTGAGGGAACCAACGAGCATGAAGGGAAGGGAGACGTCAGCAGTGCTTTCACTGATGCTGCTGCGACCGTCGGAGCTTCGGAGGTAAAAGGTTTAAAGGCCTCGGTGGCACGGAGCTCAGGTAAGCGGCGAGGGTAAGCACCACGGTGGCGCCCTCCAGAAGTCGGCGCACCCCTGTGGTGCTTACCATGCTTACCGCGTTGGCACGGCCCTGGTCAGGGCTATAGGGATCCTGGGAAAGGACCAGAAGGATATTATCAGTTTAGAAATAACATTGAATAAGGGATTCCTGGATATGCATGGCTAAGGGGCCAAATAATATATTAAAGAGTAGTGGGGGAGTTAAGCCCAACGTAGAACCTGGAAGAGAAACTTGGAAAACCGTATCTGAGAGAAAAGAGGAAAACCAGTGAAGAACCGAGTCAGATAAGCCTGGAGACTCAAGCCTAGCTAAAAGTAAGGAATAACTCACTAAATCAAATGCCACAGAGAGGCCCAGTGAAACAAGGAATAGAGCTCGTCCATTATCAATTGGTGAGTAAACTAAAGTCAAATGATTTTGTTCTCATCTCTTTTTTATTTCTAATGTTGGCCTCTCAACTTTGCAGCTGCTATGAAAACATGTGACCTGGAGGACACCTTGGTGTCTATATTCTTAACTGTGAATGCCACCATGATATACAGCCCAGTGAATATGAGAATCACTAAAAGATTTGGCCTTCATCTCAGCAAAGTATATGGCAGTTAATAGAAACATGTCATCGTCATCTTGCAATCATATTACACATTCTTTCTTTTTGTTAATCTGCTTGAAGTTCTGGATTAGCACCTGCTCCTAAAGACTTTGTATCACTTTGTGAGAGTTGGAAAAGCAACAACAAGTTTGAAAACCTTACTGCAGTCTTCCCGGAATGCAAATAAAATACCTTAGGACTTAAGGGTCAGACTGTTCCACATGTGTTCGCTGTTTCAGATGTTACTGCTGTGAAGTCTTCTCAGAAAGATCATATATTCCCCTTCTTCAGCATGTACCTGATTTTCATTTTTATGCCATGGATCAATAATGAAATCCTACAGTAGACTTCAAATATTAAAAAGAAAATCCCTTTGCATTTTGTAGATAGTTTGAAAGGGACTGCTGGTTATTACATTATTTAGCCTCCGTATGGTTTGATTTATTCAAAGTGAAAACGATTGTTGGAGGAAACTTAAATAGCAGATGCTCTAGCAATGTTTCAAATTAGATATCTGGATAGTGTGTTGAATGGAAAATTCTCTCCCCATCTGTGTCATGTCTCTCCACTCTTTCAAGATCCAAATACAGAGATGACTGATGACCAAGCACTGAATTCCATGTTCACTCCGTTATTCTTTCATGTACAGTGCTCTAACAATAGACAGACTGTGAAATCTCTCTCATGTATATTCATTGTGGATATCCTGAAAATCTGACTGGCTGTGGAGCCCCCAGGACCAGGTTTGGAAACTACTGGACTACACTATATACTATAAAGAGAAGCATAACACAACTCTAGTGGGAGCAATCGTATATTAACATGCGTTTTCTAGTGTGAACATAAGAACATAAGAGTAGCCATACTGGGTCAGACCAATGGTCCACCTAGCCCAGTATCATGTTTCCAACAGTGGCCAAGCAAGGTCACAAGTACCTGGCAGAAACCCAAATCATAGCAACATTCCATGCTACAAAAACTCAGGGCAAGGAGTTGCTCCCCCATGTCTGTCTCAATAGCAGACTATGGACTTTTCCTTCAGGAACTTGTTCAATCACAGATACACTAACTGCTGTTACCACATCCTCCAGCAAAGAGTTCCAGATCTTAACTGTTCATTGAGTGAAAAAATATTTCCTCCTATTTGTTTTAAAAGTATTTCTGAGTAACTTCCTTGAATGTCCCTTAGTCTTTGTACTTTTGGAACGAGTAAAACATTAATTTACTTCTATTCGTTCTACACCACTCAGGATTTTGTAGATCTCAATCATATTGTCCCTCATCCATCTCTTTTCCAAGCTGAGAGCCCTAACCTCTTTAGCCTTTCCTCATACGAGAGGAGTTCCATCCCCTTTATCATTTTGAACTTTTTTCTAAGTCCGCTATATCTTTGAGATACAGCAACCAGAACTGAATGCAGTACTCAATGTGTGGTCACATTATGGAGCGATACAGAGGCAATCCCTTTCCTAATAATTTCTAGTATCATGTTTGCTTTTTTGGCCGTTGCCGCACAAGAGCAGAAGATTTTAGTGTATTATCTACAACGTCACCTAGATCTTTTTCTTGAGTGCTCATCTCCAAGGTGGACCCTAGCATACTGATTCGAATTATTTTTTTCCAATGTGCATCACCTTGCATTTGTCCACATTAAATTTCATCTGCCATTTGGATGACCAGTCTTCCAATTTCCTAAGGTCATTTCTTAATGTCTAGATTTATCAGCCCCTTTGTGGGATGTGAACAGACTCAGCATATCCATTTGTTTGTAAGATACATGTGAGCTTCTGTCAGAGGCCACTTACTTAATGAGCATCATCCAGATAATGATTGAGTTGCCCTCGCCAGCTAGGCACTTTTTTCCCTAATTCTTCTCTCTGTGTCCTCCTTTGTGTAGTGTGCGCTGTGGTCCAACAATGTTGTCCTGGGTGGTATAGCATGAAATATGAAGTTTCACTGATGGAAAGGAATGTTGTTGGTTTTAAAATGAATAATGTATCCTGCTGGTCACAAGAGTGATGACAGTGTAAAATATGCTGCAGAGGGAAACAATTCTTTACTGAACCAGGTATTAAAGATTTATATATTTTTTTCCCTTCTTCATCCTTATCCACCAAGTTATTTTTGGTGGGTCACACATGTTTTTAAGCCACACAGACATTTTAAGTATATATAAATGAGACCATTTTGGCTTCTTGTTATTCCATTATACTGAAATCAAAATGAGCGCTCGTTCGGTTCACCTTCTTTTGTCCAATTCCCAGTCTCTTTAATACCTGACCATCTATTTAACATCTTTTCTTTCACCATTGTATAGTGTTTATAATACATTCCTTTTTTTATCAGTGATTCCAAGGATTTGGAACATTATGAGGCCAATATTCAAAGCAATTTAACCAGACTCTCCTCCCTGGTTAAATTGCATGTGTTGGACTTTATAGGAATATTTAGCAGCACTTAACTGGATAATGCTGTTGACTATCCCCTCTAACTATGTAAACTGAAACCAGCTATATTGTGGGCAGTCTGGGGGTAGAGTTGGCAGTTATACAGTTAAATGCTGATTTTAAGCACTTAGAACTAAATTCTATAACTGGGCACCAAAAACAATTGAGTGCTAAGGAGGTGATTCTATATATGGCACCTAAAAAATTGGCGCAGAAATCAGTTCTGACTAAGCGCATTCTATAAACTGTGCCTAGAGTTAGACACAGTATATAGAATACACTTAGTTGGCATACTAGCGCCTAAAACTACACACATCCATTTACACCAATGAAACTGTGGCAATATTCCCAGCACGTAGATTTAGGTGCAATGTACCATATTCTATAACTATGCATGTAAATTTCAGAACACCCATGACATGCCCATTTCCCCACCCATAACCACACCCCTTTTTGCCTGCACGCGTTAGAAGTTAGGCATACTGCATTACAGAATATGCTTAGCAAGTTGTGCATGTAAATTCTAATTACTGCCAATTAATGTTCATTATTGCTTGTTAAGAGCTGTTATCAATGCTGATTAGCTTGTTAAACCAATTAAGTTATGCGCTTTGTTATAGAATACGTTTGGATTTTAGTATGGATCTCTAGGCGTGCTATATAGAATCCGGGGGTAAGTGCTATTCTATAAGTTGTGCTTAAAGTTGGGTGCCATTTATATTATAGCGCTTAGTGCTGGGATCTGTGCCCAATTTCAGGCATGAGGATTTACACCAAAAGAATCCTGATATAAATTAGGTATGTAAATCCTAGGAATACCCCCGATCTGCCCATGCCCCTCCCATGACCATGCCCCCTTTTCGGATCCTTGCATAAAAACCTAAATATATATATATAATTTCATCACCATTTTTGTCTCTATCACTTCCCTCGGGTGGGCATTTCAGGCATCGAGCACCCTCTCCGTGAAAAATGAATTTCCTGACATTACTCGTAAGTCTACCACTCCACAACTTCAGCTCATGTCCTCTAGTTTTACCATTTCCCTTTCTCTGGAAAAGATGTGTTTCTATATTAATAAAAAAAAAGGGACAGCACAACTTCCACAAAATGTCAAGGAGCAAACAAAAAGTCGATGAATAGGACTGTTTCAAAAGACACAGGCAAACTGGAAGTAAGAGCTTCTCAAAACTTTATCTGCGAAGAGATAATAATAATCCTCAATGTAGTGAAGAGGCAGCCCAAGTGACCCCACATGGTATAACAGTCTTCCTCAGGGGTCGCTTTAGGTCAGGCCAATAAACTCCACTACTTGAGAACATCCCTCTTCCTACCCCTCCCTATACGCTCTCCTATAATTAACAATATGCTATTCCATTATACACCCTCCTCCTTGTTCCCCTACTTTTCCCTCGTCCTTTCTTGCCCATCTTACCTATCCATACCTAATTGACCACCTCTTTACTCATTATATTATAGCTGTATCCACCCTATGCTACTTTGTTTCCTGATATACTATGTAAGCCGCATTGAACCTGCTATTGAGTGGGAAAGTGCGGGGTGTAAGCATTACATTACATTACATTACAATGTGGGTTTTCCAAAACACAGAGCAAATGCTTTGAAGTCAAATTAACTCCTGCCTAGCATCACTTGTCGCTTCCATTCAAGTATTTGTCTATACACTTATTTTTTAAACAAAGCATATAGTCCTTCTTTTACAAAGCCGCACTACCCATGTTCGGTGCTGCAAATGAAAGGAAGCCCATTCAATTCCTATGGATTTCCTCTCATTTGCCTCACAGGAATCACTAGTGCAGCTTTGTAAAAGAAGCTCATAGATTGTTACTCTACCCACATGTGAGATATGTGAAAATAAAGACTCAATCCTATAAATGGCACTCAAATTTTGGCACCCAAAAAAATTAGCCCTAAGCACTAGTCTATAAACGGCAACTAGAGTTGGGCACTGTTTATAGAACAGTTTGTGGCGCCAGTATCCATGCCGAATTTTGGGCGTGAAGATTTACACCAAGTAAAACCAGGTGTAAATTCTTGCACCTAAATTATGTGCGGATCTCCCTTATTCTACAAAACTGCATGTACATTCCAGGAAAACCCCTGATCCGTCCATTAGCCTCCCATGAATGCACCTCCTTTTTGGATTCATGTGTAACATTTATGTCTGGTTCCTGTCACCTAATGATGTGTGTGCAAATTTTAATTAATGCCAATTAGCGCTGATAATTATTAGTGTCCAATTATTAGATCTAATTGGCTCATTAATCAATTAAATTGCACATGCAAATTGGATACACACCCATATTTGCAGGCGCAATTTTGAGTGCCATATAGAATTAGGATGTATATGCCTTCCTGGGTGATTTAGAGGGGCATAATTGAACGAAAACGTCTATCTCCATGGGCGTTTATCTCCGAGAACGGGTCCGTGAAGGGGCGGACTGAACTGTATTTTCGCAAAAATAGACGTCCATGTTTTATTCGACAATTTGTGAGCTGGGCGTTTTTGTGTTTCAGCGATAATGGAAAATGAAAGCGCCCAGCTCAAAAACGAATAAATCCAAGGCATTTGTTCATGGGAGGGGCCAGGATTCATAGTGCACTGGTCCCCCTCACATGCCAGGACACCAACCGGGCACCCTAGGGGGCACTTTTACAATAACAAAAAAAAGGTTAAAGAGCTCCCAGGTGCATAGCACCCTTCCCTTGCGTGTTGAGCCCCCCAAATCCCCTCAAAACCCACTGCCCACAAGTCTACACCATTATTATAGCCCTAAGGGGTGAAGGGGGGCACCTACATGTGGGTACAGTGGGTTTGGGGGGGTTGGACGACTAATAAGCATTAAGCAGCACAATTATAACAGGTAGGGGGGGATGGGCCTGGGTCCACCTGTCTGAAGTCCACTGCACCCCCTAACAACTGCTTCAGGGACCTGCATACTGCTGCCAGGGAGGTGGGTATGACATTTGATGGTGAAAATAAAAAGTTGTGAAGCATCATTTTTTTGTGGTGGGAGGGGGTTAGTGACCACTGGGGGAGTCAGGGGAGGTCATCCCCGATTCCCTCCGATGGTCATATGGTCATTTAGAGCACTTTTTTGGGACCTGTTTGTGTGAAAAAAGGGTCCAACAAAAGTGGCCTAAATGTTCGCTAAAAACGCCTTTATTTTTTCGATTATCGCCCTAACGCGTACATCTCTCCTCGGCCGATAACCACACCCCAGTTCCACCTTTGCCACACCCCCATCAACTTTGTCTGCATCTGCGACGGAGTGCAGTTGAAAACGTCCAAAATCGGCTTTTGATTATACCGATTTATTCGTTTTTGTGAGATAAACGTCTATCTCCCGATTTGGGTCGAAATCTAGGCGTTTTTCTCTTTCGATTATAAGGTGGTTAATGTGCCAAAAATCCTGCCCCCTTAAAGTACTAGCATATTCTTTTCATTCTTTAGGGAATGTTTTGCTTTCTGTACTCAACCCAAGGCAGACTTGCTTGCTTGTATTCAGCATCTCATCTACTCCATTGTAGATTCTCTGCTCTTTGCCAATGAAACTATCAAACCCATATTTGGTGATAGGCAACAGAAACTGCAAAGGGTGTCAGATTTTAAAGGCATCAAATAGCTAGGCTAAATAGTAACCTAATTCCACTTACTCTTGAAGAGAGAGTGCTCCAGTTTCAGCCCAAGAAGAGGAAATCGCTCTTGTGGACTGTGCTTAAAGGCGTCAGGCGGAGGCCGGCCAGGTAGCAGATATGCAGAAAAAATGGCTTCCTTAAGCCAACGGGCTATAGTGGCTTTAGATGCTGGAGACCCTCTGCGAGGACCTGACAACAATACAAAAAGGTGATCAGAGGTCCTGAAAGCATTAGATTGTAAGCTCTTTGAGTAGGGACTTTCTTATATGTTTGTGCAGCGCTGCGTACACTTTGTAGCGCTATATAATTGCTAAATAGTAGTAGTAGTAGTTACTCCAGCAAATCTAGCCTTCTTGCCGTTTTTTTGAATTTCAGAAGGAAACTCTTGGTTTTTGTTTTCATTAGCCTATAAAAAATGTTATAAATATGTTTACCATTTAACGCGTAGTTGATTATCTGTCTTGCTTAATGCTGAATGATTTTTAGGTTTAAGTTTCTTTTGGGATTTACTTAGGAGTTTTGATAAGTGAAATGTAAGTGCTTTAGCAGAAGTACCATTTGTGTATACATTATGCTACACATTAATTAGAGGCCCTTTTACAAAGCAGCAGTAGGGCTACTGCGCATGTAGCACACACCAAATCAACACTACCGCCTGGTTAGTGCGTCCACCCGGTAGTAATTTCAAAGTTTGTGCACGCTGTTTCCCATGGTACAAAATATTTTCTATTTTCTACCACGGGGAGGGGGGGCATTCCTGGTGGTAATCGGCAATGTGGCCACATTGGTGTGTGCTGCATAAATACCATGCATGTAGCATGTGAGCCCTTACCGCTAGGTCAATGGGTAAGGGCTCCGGTAATAAATAGCCGCACGCTACCTTTAATTCTAGCGTACGGCCATTTACTGTCCCCATTGAAAAAAGACTTTTTCTCAGCCATGGTAAAAATGGCCCAGCGAGCGCCAAAAACACGCGCCCACACTACTGCAGGCCACTTTTTACCATGGCTTAGTAAGAGGACCTTTTAATTTTTAAAATCCATGACTGTGTATTTCCTTAAGAACTGATGTTTCATTTTTTTGTCTTCTTTCTTTCTCTTTGTATATGCCGTTGCATGAGGGGCTCATTCTGAAGCCAATGCATATTAGATGTGATCTCAGTCTCAGATTTATTACTGATGCTAAATAGAGCCACTTCCTGATGCTAGTAGGGTGTCAGAGATACAGAGAACTTATTGAGATAAATTTGGAAGTTCCTTTTGACTAGCACTCTATGTTTTTTTTTTTCTGTAACATTTCTCTTAGATTCCATTTTATAATTAAATCTTCCCCCTGATATTCAGCTGACAACAGTCAGCGTTTTTTTAAATGTTTACTGTTGCTGGCTACATTAGCCCTGTATGCCAGACCATGTGCGGGTAGCCCTGGCCGCTGGTGCTGATATTCAGCTGGGGCCCATATAAGAAAGCTATTCTTACTCTTTAAAAATCCTCTGATCTGAGAGATCATGGCAGCAATTTTGAAGTGGAGCTGTGAGGAGTAGGACCGAGGGGGCTATGTTTCTACCCTACGACCACCCACTGGACCACCAGGGAGACAGACCAGATGAACCTACCTAGACATCGGGGGTTGAAGGGGCTCATTCAGGTGGAGGGGAGAGGCTTTGAGTATCGTGGCCTGGGGGGAAGGGGCTAGGAGAGTGAGAGCTATTTGAGAGTTCAGAAGGGGGGTCAGGAGGGCTTTAAAGAGTAAAAATAGTTATGTGGGTGCTGGCCCTGAATATTGCTGGCATCCACATAACCCCGGGCTTCTCCCCAGTGCTGCACTTGACCTGCCTACTTTTTGGTTGGGGATATTTAGTGGCACTCTCCGGTTAAGTGCTGCTGAATATCCCATTAGGAAGTGGGAATCGATTTAAGCATGCAAGAGAGGCTCCTGTCTGCTTAAATTGCTTTGAAAATCATCTGGCTTCTTTTTCTCCATATACCATATAGAATATTCAGATTGAACAGAGGTTCTGCTACTCATTACTGCTATATTTGGCTTTCTGGCATAACATTTTGTATTCACTGTTTTCAGTGAGCCTTCAATGGATGAATTATTCTTAACAAGTGGAAGTTTGATGTCAGCCACATGGGTAGCACTATGGTTCTGAAACAAGAATCTGGTCTCTCCTATTGATGCATTATCACTAGCACTGAATGGCCATATGATAAGGGCAATTCTATAATCTAGGCACACAACATGTATAAAACTAGGTGCCTAGATCCCTTAATAGAATGCTCTTACTGCATGCTAGTGCTACTAATCATTTCTATAAGTGCTATTAGGTGTATGCAGTGCTGTGCACATTATGTGCAGATACTTTCTCTGTCCCTAGAGGGCTCAAAATGTAATTTTTTTGCACCTGGGGCAATGGAGAGTTGGGTGACTTTCCCAAGGTCACAATGAGCTGCAGTGGGAATTGAATTCAGTTTGCCAAGATCAAAGCCTGCTACACTAACCATTAGGCTACTTCTCTACCCTTCCTTGGGGGCCTAAATGGAGGTATCCAGTTATAGAATTGCCTCTGCTTTGCATTTCTGTTTCTCTCATATTGTTTGGGAACATATTGAACCAACTAATTATATATACTTTAAACAAATCACATATCTTCTTTTTTTCTTCAGTATTTATAACACAGGCCGTGTTTCATATTTACTTCATCAGGAGACCTTTAACAGCCCCATTAGAGCATCTGGTACACCAAGGACTACCTCTGTATCCAGTATAACCTACTCATGTGAATCAGATCTGATCTGTTACCAACAATAAAGAATGACAACTTGGATGCAGCAGCTCATAGGTTTGCTTGTTTGTGTTGAGTGGGAAGGGAAACAGAGACTGACCTATTGGCTTCAACTTATTGACTTTATCCCGTCTCTTGTTTTCATCCAACCTCCTTGGCAGTCACCTTTGCGAGTCCCGAAGGGCATCTGCTCCCTGTCCCCAGTGGCTGCTACAAAAACAAACAAACAAACAAACAAAAAAAAACAAGCGTGAGGCCTCAACAGCCTTCAGGCATGTGCTTTTGGGCTCTGCTTGTCCTCTGTCCCCGCTGATGTCAGCTTCTAATTCCGGGAACAGAGGACCGGCAGAACTGACAGCACATGCTTGAAGGCTGCTGCAGCCCTGCGATTGCTTTTTTTTTTCTGCCTCTGCTGTCTGCAGTAGTGGTTCGGGTAGGAGGGAGGTTGGGATTTGCTGCGGCACTTCAGAGAGTTCGCTGCGGCGCACAGTTTGGGAAACGCTGGTTTAGTCACTTAAAAATAGCACACATGATTTGCAAAACAAATATTTCTTTTTTTTTTAATTTCCCCTGAAACAAAATGAAATAATGCTATTTGATTGTACATATTCGTATAATGGATCTATCTACAGTATATATTTGCTTTGCATTGCACAGTATCAAATCATGTTTCAACTTTCCATCTCTGTAACTCGCTTAATTTTAGTATAGTGTTCTGAGTAGCAGATGTTTCATCTATCAATATGCTAAAATCCATGTCTCAGAAAAATTCTTTTCTTTAACCAGTTATAAAGATCCTTCAGCTTATGCAAAAAAGCTAGAATTAATAAAATATGAAGGTGATCCCATATCAACAAACAGTCTGTATTTAATTCAGTTGTCCTGAAGACACTGAAAATTGAAATTCTAAAATTCAAAAATAATAATAGTGCAGAATGTACATGTATTACAGTTCTGTTGAACTCTGTTATGCCTCAGCCAGAAATTTCAGTGGAAAATGGGATACCTGAAGCTAGTAGGGTCGTTTACATTCCAATAATTTTCAGTTCTTTTGGTTTTGCTTCCCAATTTATGTACATTTTGGGAGTTTTTTTTCAAACAGTTGTTTTTGCCACTTTTTCATGTGCATTAAAACTTTTAAACACACACAGACCAATTGCATGTGCATGAATGTGCAAGTTAGCATATTAAATCAATGCTACATACACTAAAATTTATAAGGCGCATTAACAAACCGCATGTGCTAACAAATGCACATCCCTAGAGGCTAGATATGAATGTGCTAGGTTAGCCCAGCACTTGCAACTTGTTTGCTGAAAATAAAAAATTGCTGATTTTTAATTTTTTTCACAATTATAATTGTTCTGCAAATAAAATTTTAGAGACCTAGAATCTTCCAGTATAAGTTAAAAAGAAATAGTGGCCTAATTTGTTGACACAAAATTGGTTTCCCCTTTCTTTTCTTTTGACTGATTTGAATTCACAGCCGGAGATGAACTTGAGACTTCAACCTTTTAGCCTTCCTTGATGGTTTCTGACAGTGGAAGTAGAGGTGGGTAATTTGTAATCCTCCAATAGGAACACGTTCCAGCACAGACATGGGCCAAGTCAGATTCCCTGGATTAAAACTAACCAAAAATTGAATCACGTGAAGCTTGCACTGGTTTTCATTTTTCAAGTACATATCAGCAATGGGTCTTGCCATATTCAGCATGCTCACTGGGAATTGTCCACTTCTTCCCGTGAGAGAGGAATACACCTGTGTATTGTATGTTTCGATTTGTCTCTGTACTAGTTATGCCATCTTACACTGAAAATTACCAGTGGCAGGTTTGTAAACTAATTGTTTATGAAGTTCAACACTTATTTTTGTAGCATGGAAAAAATAATGGAAAAGCAAATATTTTGTAGTGCTAGCAATGATCTGTGGTGAGTGTTTTCAGCAAGGAAGCTATTATTTTAATTGCCCATTGTTAGTCTGTCTCACATACCCACCTTAACACGGTATCCCTTATCTCTGTGGCTTCTGTCTTTTTTTTTTCCCAAGGATCTCATTGCACACAGTGATGGAAAATTGAAAACTTGAATGCTTGTGGCAAAATAATTGATATCCCTTTAGGTTTTTCCCGAGAGAATGCTCACATATAATGGCCTAAATCCTCCTGAGTTGGGTCTCAGTTTGACTTGTCAATATGTAATTATGATTCCAAAGCAAAACAAATTGCATTGCAGTTGTGATATGGGGGTCTGTCAGGCACAAGAAAAAGAGAAGTGGATAAAGGGAGAGATGTCCTATTTGTCATTTATTTGATGGTCAAGAAACATTGAGCCAGATTTGATATATATGGCACCTAGAAATTTGCACGGAAAACATTTACGCCTAAGCGTATTCTATAAGCAACACCTAGATTTAGGCATGGTATATAGAATACGCTTAGTTGATATCACAGTGCCTCCATTTATACCATCAAAAACGTGGTGTAAATCCCAGCATATAGATTTAGGTGCAGTGGGCCATATTCTATAACAACGTATGTAAATTTTGAAATGCCTACAAAACGCCCACTTCCCCACTCATAACCACGTCCATTTTTGCCTGCATGCATTAAAATTTAGGTGCAGTGCGTTACATAATATGCTTAGGGAGTTGTGTGTGTAAATTGTAATTATTGTCATTTATTGCTTGATAAGTGCTGCTAACTACACTGATTGGCTTGTTAAGCCAATTAAGTTAAGTGCATTGTTACAGAATGTGCTTGGATTTCGGTGCAGATCTCTAGGCACTATATAGAATTTGGGGAATTGGGCTACAACTATGAATAGAGTACTTGATTAACAATTGTGATGAGATTCATCTTGGATACAACAGATTAGGTATATGTGGAGGGTAATTTTATAACAGGGTATGTATGTGACGTGTAAAAAATGAGCCTATTTTAGGCAGAAATTATAAAGGCAATATAGATACCTATACCCCATTAGAAATTTGGCTCTGTGAACTATCCCTAATAGTACACAAGTTCTGTTGATGGGGAAGAAGGGGAAGGGGATAGATAAGGAAGGGAGGGTAAAGGGAGAAAATAGAAAAGAACAAGAAAGGAAAGTGAAGACCAGAAGGTGGGATGGAAGAACCAAAGAAGAAACAAGGCAGGGAGAAGAAATGGATGGAAAGGAAGATTTTGAGGCCAATATTAAGAAAGAAATGGCAGCTAAAATGGCACTTAGGCATCTATCTGGCCCTTAATATCACCAGTTAGCAGCTTAAAGATAGCCAGTTATATCACACAATATAACCGGCTATCCACCAATTTCAAAAGTCAAACCAGCCATGTTTGGCGGCCAAATGGTGGAATAACTGTGGCCTGTCTGACTTTATCCAGTCAGCGCTGAATATCAGCTTGACCAGTTAAAGTCAGACCGGCCAAAGTTAAACCAAATAGTCAATGCTGGTCACAGGAAATCGGATGGAGTGATTATATTATCTGAATTCTTCCTCATTAAGATCTACAACTTTAGTGAAATAGATATTATGCTCTTGGTTTGAGGAACTATTGTTTATTGTTTTATTGATATTTGTTATTATTTATCATTTTTATTGTTCTAACCATGTGGCCTTTAGGGGGGGGTGAGGGGAACAAAGTTAGGTACCAGTATGATATGCTCTAAAAGGCAGTTCTGTGCAGAAATGTTTTTATAAAATACTAGCTTAGCATGCAATTTTGTACCTAACTTTGGATGTGAACACTTATGCCAGTCAAAGGCTGGGGTAAATGTGATCCAGTTCATAACACTTTGGGATTCATTTTGGAAAGAAAAAAATCATCCTAAAAGTGTCATAAGGCAGCATTTGGATGAATGTCTTCTCAAAACGTCCAAATCGCTATTTTCAAAACCTTTTTTTTTAAGACGTTTATCTATGCAATTCATCTGCAGTGTGTCCAAATCGCAAGGGTTGTGATTTCATGGGCGGGCTTAGGGTGTTCCTAACACTTGGACATTTTACAGCCATAATGGAACTATACGAAAACGGCTAGGGCTGAAACTTCAATGTTTTAGTCTAGACCTGTTTTAGAACAAATAAGGCACAAAAAGATGCCCTAAATGATCAGATGGCCATTGAAGAAAATCAGGGATGACCCCCCCCCCCCTTATTCACCCAGTGGTCACTGACCCCCTCCCACCCCCTAAAAATGTGAATAAAAATAGTACTTAGCCTCTATGACAGCCTGAGATGTTATAGTCAGATCTATTAGAGCAGCATGCCTACAGGTAGGTGCATTGCACTGTAGATAGGTGGACCTAGGCCCATACATCTCCCTACCTGTTACACTTGTGGTGAAAACTGTGAACCCTCCAAAACTCATCAGAAACCCACTGTAATCACTTATATGTGCCCTCTTCACCCAAAAGGGCTATTGTAGTGGTGTACAGTTGGGGGTAGTGGGTTTTGGAGGGCTCAGCAGACAAGAAAAGGGAGCAATAGCGAGATGTGTACCCAGAACATTTATATGAAGTCCACAGCATTGCCCCCTAGAGTGTGCCATTGCTCTCCTGGGATGTCTGAGGGATCAGGTTACTAAAAATGCTGGCCCCCTCCTACATCCCAGTGGCTTGAGTTTCTACGTTTTCTACTTGTACATTTCTTTTTCCACTTGTTACAAATGTTATTAAGTTATTTTTTAAAAAAAGATGTTTTATTTGGACTTAGTATGTTTAGCGCAAAACGTCCAAAGTTCAACTTAGACATCATATCGAAAACACCCCTCTGTGTCTCGTATGTACTTTGTAAAATCTCAATTTTAGACTGGCAGATCATCAGATGTCTCGTACAGAAGTTTTTTTTTTTTGTTTTCAGCCAGAAATAAGAAAGCTCTAAGCAATACAATATGAATTTTGTTGTTTTGCAATTATGTTCAGAAATTGACTCCAGTCTGGTTTGAATTGCAGAATAAATTGTCATAGGTCCTTTGGGAATGTTTTTCAAGATGGTTCATAAATCTAAATCTTTAAAAATCATGATGTAAAGTAGGGATGTGCATTCGTTAGGAATGTGTATTCATTTGAAACAACATTGGATGTGTCAGTGTTATTTCATGTCATTATGAAACAAAAATGAGTAGAAAAAACATACAAAATTTCATGTTTTTTCCATTATTCATCAATAGTGTGCAGTCTTCGGAAAATGCATACTCCTTCAGAAGAATGCACATTATCCAGCAGGTTCAATAAATGGTGTCTAAAGTTGTACATGCAAATCAGTGTGTGTAAACAATTTGCTTCACAACATAATTGCTTAAGCTAATCAGGGCCGATAATGACCACTAACAAGCAATTAGAAGTCAAATTCACGCTAATTAGAATTTATGTGTGTTACTTTCTAAGCATATTCTGTAAAGTGGTGTGTGTAAATTCTAATTTGCAAATCTCAAAAGGGGGTTTGGCCATGGGAGGGTCATGGGTGAGTTGTGGGCATTCCTAAAGATTACGCACACTGTTATAGAATATGCATGGTTGCGCCTAAATTTTAGTCTCAGGGACAGGCGCTACACATATTCTATAAACTGCGCCTAATTTTAGGCAAAGTTTATAGAATAGTGCTAAGCATAGGGTTTTTTTTACCTCCAATTTTTTAAGGTGCCATTTATAGAATGTGGCCCTATTTGCAAAGAGTGCATACCATTTTCAAAGAGAGTGTGTTATTTAGAAAACAGTGTGCAGTCCTTTTCAATAGTGTACACTCTCTTATCAATATTGCTTTCATAATGAAACAAAATGCCCCAATAAATGCTTATCAAAATAAACATTCCTATAAAGGTCATGGTAAACAATAAGAAACAAACATTTTCTGGAAGTGTACCCCTAACATCCGTTAGTTTGCCTTTGACACATTAGTGTTCCTTAAAATAATTATCAACATGGGCTACCGTTATGATGGGTTATTTTACTGTTGTTATGGTTTATAGCACATAGCAGAGAGTAGGAAGGGAAGGCTCCTCCAAGAAACCGGGGAAGGCGTATATTGTAAATCAAACCTTTATTCCAAGTTACACAGACACTGTGTAACGGAGTCGAGATTTTCACTGTGTAACTTGGAATAAAGGTTTGATTTACAATATACGTCTTCCCCGGTTTCTTGGAGGAGCCTTCCCTTCCTACTCCCTGCAGTGTGCGTTTCCTTGTGTAGGATCCTAGCATACCTCCACCTTCTTGGTGGCATGTTCCTCTCGTTATGGTTTATAGTTACTTAGGGGCCCTTTTATTAAAGCTTAGCATCTGCTTATGGAATTAGGGAGTGCTAAATGCCAAGAAGTCTGTATGTATAACATGGGCATCTTAGCATTTAGTGCACGCTAAGTCCATTAGCACACTCTAGGCTTTAGTTAAAGGACCCCTTAGTCTCATTGCATAAAATGAGAACTGAGCTAAAATAGTCCGTTAGTCATAAATGGCCAGATTCCATATATGGCGCCTAAAACATCCGCAAGGAATTAAGCATATTCTATAAGATTTAGGTGCGGTGTATAGAATACGCTCTCCCCCTCTGAAATGGCTGTGTGGCAAGTGCTTCACTTGCCACACGGTCATTTCTTAAAAAAAAAGAAAAAGAAAAGAAAGACCTACTTTTTACCTGCTGCTGTAAAAGGGGGCCTAGGCGCACGTCATCAACGCCCTTTTGCCGCAGTTTGTTAAATAGTCAATTATTGATACTACTAGGCTCATTATTCTATTAAATTGTGCATGCAAATTGGAATCACGCCTAAATTTACACACACAAATTTTGGCAACTTTTATAGAATCAGGAGTGTATGTCATTTTTCTGATCATTTATGTGTGTGCTTATTGTCAAAATCTAGTCAGTTCCTTATAGAATTCCTTCACAAGATCTGTAAATGTTTGTTTTAACACTTACACCTACTTCTTAGCTGACTTTACTCTTAGCTGGAGTGATTGAGTGATATCTCACTGGATTCTTAAGAGGGTCAATTAAGCCACAAAAGAAAAACACTCCATTTATGCAGAATTATTTAAAAAGGATTTCCAGCAGGGGAAGTAACACATCTTTTTTTATTTATTAAGGCATAGCAAGCCTCATTTTGCAGTGTATTGACTCTATTTATCCTCCTAGCATTCAAGAGAAAACACTGAGCAGTTATGCAATTAGGAGTATGTATGGAGACATTTGTAAGAGAGCTGAAACACCAGTGTACCACAATCTGATTCTAAAAGGCTGTAGATATCTACAGGATCCATTGGCAGCTCAGTTGTGACTCTTAAAGGCGGGTGACTTGATATTCAGTATTATATTAGCTGCAAACTATCGCATTAAAAACTTCAAAGGCAAAATATATAGGTAGCATACATGGAGTGGTGTTTATTGCTTCAAATGGAATCATCTACCAGTTAGGAAAAGCCACATCTGAACTGATAAATTCACAAATGTTCTGCATGTAGCAGGTAGTCTGTACAGTCTAATAAATGTAAACACACACACACACACAAAAACACAAAATCCCCCTGATATTCAAAAGCATTTAACTGGCCAGTTAAATGCCCGATGTAGGGCTATCTGCTGATGTTTAGCGCATCACCAGCTAAGTTTCGCAGCCATATTTGGCTGTGTGAATAACAGGCCTATATTTGGCCAGTTCAAACTTCACCGGCCAGCACTGAATATCAGCTTGGCCAGTTAAGTTTGAACTGGCAAGAAATAAACCAGATATTCAGCTACCTCCTGTGGTCTGAATATCGGGCCCTCTAGCAGGCAGATGATCAAAAGCCTCGCGCTGTTCCAAACAGTGCTCAAAAATAGCGCTGGAACAGCGTGGGGCGCTATTAGACCTATGATCAGAAATAATGCATGCAAATTTAAGCAGCACAATTATCTCAGATCATGGGGTAGAAGTGCGGGCGAATTGTGCCTGAGCATGCGCTCAGCACAATCCTCCCGCACTTGTTTGACAGGTCTGGGCTGTCAAAAGCCCAAACTTGTCAAACACAGGTGCTGGAGGTCCATGGGACCACCAGGACCTGACTACCCCTGCCCCGAGCAACGGGGGCTGGAGGTCCGGCGGACTTCCGGTCCCCCCAACGATTCCCCCCCCCCAGGGTCAGGGAGGGCTGGAGATCTGGTGGGTCTCCAGCCCCCCCCCCCCCAAAATCCCCAGAAAATGGTCCCTGGTGGTCCAGTGGCCACCGGCCAAACCCACCCTCCCAGCGAGTGACAGACCATATAAGGGATTTGCGCTCTAATATGGTCTGTAGCCCCGTCCAGCGCATCCCAGGATGCAATGAGCGGGGCTGGGTGCCGCCATTTTGTGGTGGCGTCAACCCAAGGAAGAGGAGGGAGGCAGGCTACCTCCCTCCTCCAACAAAGGTAGGGGGGCCGTGAGGGGGTTCTTTTTCACGCTGGACCACCAGGGATTCAACCAACAATGCTGGGGGGGGGGTGTTGGGGTGGGCTGGAGGTCCGCTGGACCTCTAGCCCCCCTGGCGCTCGCTAGGAGGGGGGTTTGGCCGGCAGCTACTGGACCACCAGGGATTCTGCAGACAACGCTGGGGGGGGGGGAGTTGGGGGGGGCTGGAGGTCCGCCGGACCTCCACCCCCCCCCCCCCCGTCGCTCTCTGGGGGGGGTGGGCCGGCGGCCGCTGGACTACCAGGGACCATGTTCCGAGGGTTTGGGGGGTGGCTGGAGACCCTTGTGTGTGTTTAATGTACATGCTTGCTCAGTTCAACATGTATTTTAATTTTGATTTTTGTGCATTCATTAGCATGTCTTAAAATGAGTGCAATATTGACTTAACACATATTACCTGACAAATTAAAGTGTACAATGTTGATTTCTGCATGTTAAAAACATTCTAATATGCATCAAACACATTTTATTAATAGAAAACTTAGAAACAATGCTACTTTATCAAATAAAATTGGCTTGGTATTGAGACTTTTCTTTATAAAGTTCATGTGATTTGTAGATGTCAGTGCTTTAGTTGTAAAAGACAAATTTTTTTTTGCTATTTTTTATTGGATACTCTTTCCATTTATGTTTTTTTTAAAGCTCAAATAATAAACATTTGGGCTTTAACAAACTTACCATACTTTGTGCCCATACATGCTGCTTTGCATATTTGTAAATGGACTGGAGCAGAAGAAAACCAGGGGGAAATTTACACCTCTGAACATGGGCCTCCATCATCCATCATCAAGCCAAGGACAAATGCCAAAAAGAATCTCACCTGCCTTAGGCATGATCTCAGTGTATCAGGCTAGTTGGCCTCAGATGTTGTCTCTTGTGTACAAACTCATTAAGTTACCAGCCAAGGATTTGGCCCAGCATAATATTTTATATACACTGTGACCTAAGACTGTATTTTAGTTTGCACTTTTTATATCATGTTTGTGGCTTTTTGATGATCTACTTGAAGCAATTAGCCTCTTAGGGGATGCTAAACTTTCGAAGACCGGGAATCAAATAAAACCACTTAGTTCACACTTCTGATTGGCTTGAGGCAAACAATCTCCATACCAATAGTACAAACCTTTTTTTTCAATTACTGGAGAAATGTATAAACATTTTTTGCTGTGAAGGAAAAATGTATATAAAGCATTGTTGCACTAAATTGTTTGCTTTATCTTTCAATCCATTATACTCTTTTATGCAGCTTCCCAGTTGTGTTCTCTATGGTGCTTATTTTAGAACTACTATTCATGGTTCAGATGTCCATAAACTGGTATTTAGATTTCCATGCTTCATGAAAGTCTAAATCCTGATTTCACAGCAGGGGCATGGTTTGGGCAGGACCAGGGCATACTAAACTTGGGGCCATGGCAAGACCATGATTTATACATCTATTCCACATTACAGAAGGGAATAGCTCTACACCCCTGGAGGTAGAACCGAGAGACAATAGATAGGGGGTATCTACACCCATTTTGACAGCTGGAACCATCTGGACAGGAGCTTAGGGGACCATGGAAGACACTGGGGTGAGTACTACAGGTGTCTGCAGGGTCCCGGTGAGGAGTTTTGAAGTTGCACTTGGGAGAGGGGGAATTGAAGATGAAATTAGGGAGTGCAGAAGTCGGAAGATGCAACCAGGCTGGGGAGGTGGCTTGAAGATGTGATCAATGGGGTGGGGGGTTGGGAAGTGATACTGCGATGTAGAGTGTTCGGCATTGCCACATCTCTAGCATAAAAGCCTCACTTAGGCAGAGCAGTGCTGAACCTGATACATCTATCAGGATGGTTAGTGTTTATTTTCTCACCATCTGCTTCAGCAAAATGGGTGCTCCTTCTGAATGTCCCACTGTTGGGATGTCCATGCAGGCATGTATTTTAGAAGAGGATCTATGTCAGCAGACCCTTTTCTAAAATATTTGCCTAAGTGTAGACATCCCAAATTGGACATCTCTAAGCAGCCTTGAGTGTTCTTTCTAAAATGTTGTGCCACATGTCTGATGAACCTTTGATCTGTCCCAGTATGGCAGCACTTATGTACTTACATGTGCCATTTAATCAGCCAGGTGCCGTATCACATCTCCCTGGTCATCAAAATGCAGGGTACCCCAAGGTTCACCTCTTTCCCCGATCCCCTTTAACCTAATACATAGTAACATAGTAACATAGTAGATGACGGCAGAAAAAGACCTGCACGGTCCACCCAGTCTGCCCAACAAGATAAACTCACATGTGCCATTTTTTGTGTATACCTTACTTTGATTTGTACCTGTCTTTTTCAGGGCACAGACCGTATAAGTCTGCCCAGCACTATCCCCATCTCCCAACCACCAGCCCTACCTCCCACCACCGGCTAAGCTTCTGGGGATCCCTTCCTTCTGAGCAGGATTCCTTTATGTTTATCCCACTGTAGCAAATCAAGGGTTCGGATATTGCTTTAAAGATTGTTTATTCACACATCAATAGGCACACACGTTTTACATAACACTCTTATGCAGTTCATACATCAATAGACACCCACATAACACTCTTATGCAGTATACATACATCACCACAGGATTGTAGCCTTCATCTGAGCTGCAACATCAATCGGGGAAGCACCGATGACCTCCAGAGATTCTGCGGGACAATTCCAAACTGGAAAGAGGCGTCCCTCCAACCAGGTACAGAGCTTCTGTTTCAGCCAGGGCCTCCCCTCTTTTTATAGCAGCTCACAAACAAGTGTGCCTGGAACAGAACAATGAGTGGCCAATCTACATTCCTCTCTCCCAGGCACCCTCTGATGAAAACACCAGCCTTTGGACTTGTTTCTCAGCACAGTCCTGTAGTGAGTTACCCACTGCAACGGAGCGTTGTGGTAGCAACCTGTCAAACAAATATTCTGGTGATAGCAACAGGTCAAAACAAACATTCTGCATGTCAGAAAACAAATATTCTGGGTCAGCATAAGTATCATATCATAAGTATTATACTCCAACACACCCACGCATGTTTGAATTCCGTTACCGTTTTCCTCTCCACCACCTTCCACGGGAGGGCATTCCAAGCATCCACCAATCTCTCTGTGAAAAAATATTTCCTGACATTTTTCTTGAGTCTGCCCCCTTTCAATCTCATTTCATGTCCTTTCGTTCTACCGCCTTCCCATCTCCGGAAAAGGTTCATTTGCGGATCCCTCTAGCCAAATCCCTTTCTTAATTTGGACTCAATCCCTTCATTTATGCAGCTGATGTCACTATTTTTATCCCCTTCAAATCCAACATTGCAGAAATTTACGATAAAATAATGGGATGAACATCTTAGCCTCCTGGGCCAATGTTTTCAAGCTGAAATTGAATAAGGAGAAAACACAACGCTTAATCCTTACATCCCAGTACTCTACACTCTCTATGACTACAATCAACACCCCTGACGTCACCATCCCCATATCAGACAACCTAAAAATATTAGGAGTATTAATAGACAAACACCTAACTATTGAAAACACGCAAAAGCTACGACAAAGAAAATGTTCAACATGATGTGGATGTTGAAGCGTGTGAAACCTTATCTTCTCCTAAAAACCTTCCGCAATTTGGTCCAATCCACTGTAATCACCCATGTAGACTACTGCAGTAGTGCTTTTGTTGGATGCAAGGCCCAAATTCTGAAAAAAACTACAAACTGCCCAAAACACGGCAGCCAGACTTATTTTTGGTAAGTCGTGGTTTGAGAGCGCAACACCTCTCCATTTAAAACTTCATTGGCTCCCTGTTATGTAATGAATAAATTTCAAAGTCCACACGATGATTCATAAGATTATCTACGAAGAATCCCCAGCCTACATGTACAATCTGATTGACCTTCCAGCCAGGAATCGATATAGATCTTCTCGAACGTATCTAAACTTACATCTTCCCAACTGTAAAGGAATCAAATACAAAACATATTATGCATCCAATTTCTCCGTTATAGGTAGCAAGCTCTGGAACGCCTTACCAAGATCGATTAGAACAGTCAATAACCATTTACACTTCTGGAAGCTGCTAAAAACTTACCCCTTCAAGCAAGCCTACACAAAGGACTTGACTTAAATTAAGATCCTTCTGCGCCTCCCAGATCCGACTTTATGACAGAACCTGAAATACGCTTCCTCTTTTACCCCTTTTTGATTTCATCCCTCTTCCAGCCATCATTATACATTATTCCTTAATTACAATACACTATCCCAATTTACACCCTCTTCTCACTCCCTACCTCTACCACCTTCCTCCCTTACCCATCTTACTTACCCACTTTTTATTGTTCACCTCTTTATATACTATATTCAACTGTTTTATTCATTTTGTGTTATCTTGTAAACCTGTTTGTAAGCTGCATTGAACCTGCTATTAAGTGGGAAAGTGCGGGGTATAAATGTTACGATAAAATGGCCGGTTAAATGGTTTTGAATATGGGGGGGGGGGGGGCATATGAATTGTGTCCCAAACTGGTTCATATTCATTCTATATATGTATTGTGTAAAGTGGGCCTCCACATATATACAGTAGTCTCGTAGTTCAAATGGTTCCATGGTCTGTATGCATTATCCATCTTATCCTTCACAACTACCACACATGAGATGCAGAATTCCAGTTGTATCCCTCATTTGACTTCACAGTTAGGGGCATGTGTAAGCTGACAGGTTAATGTGATGTGCAATACATGAGCAAATGACACTTTTCATAAAATTTCATGAACTAGAAGGCACTGTGCCTATAGACAGCAAATGACCATAATGCCACTGTGAAATATTATGACAAGATGACAATCATTGTATGCGTTAATTTATTATCAAGCAATGCTGCCCAAAGCAGTGTTAAGAAGTAATATAAGGTAGATGTGAAATCTGGACCCTTGTTTTTAGGTAAATTCATAAAATGATATCTGTGTTTTCATTACATTGTAATAGCATTGTTATGCCTTGTTCTACATTTGTATGTTAAATGAAAGTAATATCAGGTTCAGCTATTTGGCATCCATGAATCTAAGACCAATAATGCCAATTTTGGAGGATCACTGTATTTGTTGGATTTTCATCAGAAGCTATCAAGTGTAAACAGCAGAAACGCCTCATATCAAAAAACATATCATTATAACAGCCTTGCTGTTACTGGTGCATCCTAGAAATTCAGAAGACTTCTCCAGCTGCCCTCTATGACATGTCTATTTGAGGCTGTCACTGTATTTTTTGTCCAACAGTGACTAGCCTTTCCAGGATAGAGGCTGCATGCACTTAGCTTCCTGAGTCAGATCATCTAATAAAAGTCATGGCCATTTCATCCAATGAGGTTTATTGTACTGTGCACACTGTGGAAGATGAAGGGATGACAGAGAGGAGAAAGGATGAATGTTTGTTCTATGTAAATTTGTTGAAACTAACCAGAGCTGAAATCTGTCTGGTTCGACCCCAGAGGTAGACTAATGGTTAGAGCAGTGGGCTGAGAACAAGGGAAATTCACAGAAAAACAGGAGAGAACCTTTCTTTGTAAACTCTTTTGGTGCCAAGGCATTTTAGGTGTCAACTAGGGTCGGCTGTGTTTTGTTCAGTCATTATAGAGCTGTTTTATCTCAGGAACTAGATATAGCTTTGCTGTGTTTAAGTGTTGTATCCGACCCCTGAAGCAGGTGGGCATACTCGCCAAAACATGACCCCGTGTTAGGTCTCTGGTGCCTCAATAAAGATCTGTTTGTTTGACACTCCCCACGTGGAAGTTAGTGTGGTATCATCTGCTTTCCTTCTTCCTTTCTGACAACAAGGGAAACCAGGTTCCAATCACATTGCCACTCCTTGCAATCTTTGTCAAGTCACTTACACCCTCCATTGCCTCAGGTACAAACTTAGGGGTCCTTTATCGTGCTGCCTGGTTACCGCCGGGTTACCACTAGAGACCTTACAACCACCTCAAGGGGTGGCAGTAAGGGCTCCCTACCACATAGCCACGTGGTAAGAGTTATCTTACTGTGTGGGCTTTTTTTTTAGGGGCTTTAAACCTGCTGTGGTAAAAAGCACCCTGGAGCATGGGAAAAACGGCCCCTGCCGCTGCTGCAGGACCCTTTTTCCCACAGCTTATTAAAAGGACCCCTAAACGATAAGACACCCATAGGAATATAATGGGCATCTAAGCATTTAGCACACACTAATTGTTAGTGCTTGCTAAATCTGTTAACATGCCTTAGTAAATGGACCCCTTAGATTGTGAGCTCTCCCGGGAGATGAAAATACCAACTGTATCTCTGTATAATTCACCTTGAATTACTGAGACAATATGAGCTAAATTTAAACCCCATTTCTGTAGTCAGAAATCCACCAGAATCAGAAAGTTTTAGTTTCCTAAATATCTTTTAAAATGATAATAATAACTTTAACTAACCCTTTAAATAGTACGGTACATTTACCTTTCTACCCTTACATCATCCAAGCACTATGTTTTGAATCTGTGCCCAGAACTGGAATGGTGCCATACTGCTAGCAGTTTTAATCCTACGTTCAGTGTTTGCTTTTTACCGTCATTAAAAGCAAAGCTATAATATTAAGCAATATTCTTTTATCCAGTAGGGCAATCTTTTGCAGGATCCCAATAAGCTGTTTAATATAAATGTGTCACATTTATAAACAACAATGCGAATACTATAGACACATCTAATATCCTTTTTATATTATTTAAATAAACCAAAGCATAGGGCTTCTCTTACTGATGTGTTAAATAGATAAAGGGCTAGTCTATAAAGAGTGCTAAAATATAGGCACCAATTGCCCATATTAATTTCTGGATTAGACACACTTAATTGCATGAATCAGATCAAAAATTGGCAGTTGCATGTGTATGTGCTAAGTAACACAGAACATAGCAGATGACGGTATGATGTACGGTCCTTCCAGTCTGCCCATAAGATAAACTTATAGCATAATGTATGATGTGATACTACATATTTATTTATTTATTTTTATTTTTTACATTTGTATCCTACATTTCCCCACCTATTTGCAGGCTCAATGTGGCTTACATATTACCGTTAACGACGATAGCCAATTCCGGTATGAACAAATATATGGTCTGAATAATACAAAGTGATATTGTGGTGGAATGAAGTTCATGTATGGTAGGTTGGATTGTGGGGTCTTAGAGAGGGAGAGGGGAGGAAGAGTCAGGTAATGTTCATTAAGGTCTTTGGTTTCATTGTGACGTAGGTGTCCAGGTATTTTATGTTGAGACGGTGGGGTATGCTCTTCTGAATAGGTCTGTTTTTAGTGCTTTCCAGAAGTCTAGATAGTCGAGCATAGTTTTTACTGCTTTTGGCAGTGCATTCCATAGTTGTGCGCTTAAATAGGAAAAGCTAGTTGCATAGATGGATTTGTATTTGAGTCCTTTGTTGCTTGGGTAGTGGAGGTTTAGGTATGATCGTGTAGATTTTGTGGTGTTTTCTGGCTGGCAGGTCGATGAGGTCTGTCATGTATCCCGGTGCCTCGCCATACATTATTTTGTGAACAGTCGTGCAGATTTTGAAAGTGATGCATTCTTTGATTGGTAGCCAATGCAGGTTTTCTCGTAGTGGTTTTGCGCTGTCAAAACGTGTTTTTCCAAATATTAGTCTGGCTGCTGTGTTTTGGGCGGTTTGAAGTTTCTTTATGATTTGATCTTTGCATATGTATACTTGATCTTGATTTATCCTTCCCGTTTTCAGTGCGCAGACTGTAGAAGTCTGCCTGGCACTGTCCTTGTTCTCCAACTTCTGAAGCTGTCATTGAAGCCCCACTCCAGTCCTTCCAAATCTGTCCAGCCATGATCAGGGCACAGACTGTAAGGTCTATTCTAAAAAAATGATATTCTAACTGTATGGGACTAGATTCAGTAAATGGCACCCAAATAAATCTGTGTGGACTCCTATTCTATAAACAATGCTCCGAGTTGAGCGTTATTTATAGACTAACACTTAGATCCAATTTCCGTGCCAAGTTTGGGCACAAGGATTTATACCAACAGAAACCTGGTGTAAATCCTGGCCCATAAGTTAGACACAGATTCCTGGTAGTCAGTAACACTGCGTACATCTTTAGTGAACGCCCCTATGGCCATACCACCTTTTGAGTTGCATGCTATAAGATTTATATGCAGATCTTTATAGAGTCATGCTTAGCAAGATATGCACACAAATACAAATTGTTGCCAATTAACACCAGTAATTGATTGCTAACATCCAATTACTGGTGCTAATTAGCTCATTAGCCAATCCAGTTGTGCGCCCATCTCAGAATCGCATACAATGTTGCATGCATAAATTTGTGTGCCATTTATAGAATCTGGGGGTGTTAGTCTGGTTGTGAGCCCTTGGGCCTCGGCCGAGGCCTAGTATAGGGGTTAGGCCAAGGCCGAGGGTGGGCCGAGCAGGCACTACACACTACCCCAGCTACCAAGCCCTGTACACACACATGCAGCAACCAACTTGCTCCTCAGAAAAGGGAAGATAGGGCAATCAGGCGGGCCTCACAGCCTATCTGGATCCGATTCATTCAGAATTCAAGCATGCGGGCCTCACGGTCTAACTGGAACCGACTCATACTTAGGGAGGGGAGAAAGAGACTAAACGAGGGGTCCTTCACTAGCACATAAATGCTAGTAGGACACCTAAGTGTTATTCTGCAAATGCGTGCTTAACTTACATAGCACACATTTGCAAAGGGGGCATACACTGGAGTAGGACATAGGCAGGAAATAGACAGGGATCCCACTTACTTGCATAACTTACAGAACACTGTAAGTTACATGCACCCTACTGCACATACATTTGAGCCAGCTCTGTGGCTGGTGTAAGTGTGAACACCTAATACTTAATCTATCTAAAGGCTCTTGCTACAGTCCAATTGTATCAAAAAAAACAATATATCAACCAATAGTGGACTAGTGATTCACCATGAAAATATGTAAATATACATATGAAAGGAAAAGTGGGGGAAATAGTCTAATATATCACCGGGTCAACACTCCACTATTCACTTTGAGGAGCCTTATTTGGAAACCCTTTAGTGATCGGTGTAATCATTGACCAAAAAACCCCCTCCATCCAAATAATATGTGGCATTCAAAAAATAATACTTGATACATAGTAACATAGTAGATGACGGCAGAAAAAGACCGAGGTGGTGGAGAGGAAAACGGTAGCGGAATTCAAACATGCATGGGATAAACATAAAGGAATCCTGTTCAGAAGAAATGGATCCTCAGGAGCTTAGCTGAGATTGGGTGGCAGAGCTGGTGGTGGGAGGCGGGGCTGGTGGTTGGGAGGCGGGGATAGTGCTGGCCAGACTTATATGGTCTGTGCCAGAGCCGGTGGTGGGAGGCAGGGATAGTGCTGGCCAGACATATACAGTCTGTGCCAGAGCCGGTGGTGGGAGGCGGGGATAGTACTGGTGACTGGTGGTAAACTCAAAAAATAAAGCAGTGTGGCACTTATGTTTAGCTCTCTAAGTTCCGATGGACATCCGTTTCGCATCACTTTATCAAGGGATTGGAGCTTTGAACCTGCAAACAAAATTAGAAAATGTCACTCCTCAAAAACAGTGAACATCCAATAAACAAATTTAAATTTAAACTACCATGAAAATGCACAGTAACCTCACGCCTGACTCACAGTAACCTCACGCCTGCTGTGTGCTGCTTTTGCCGCCAAACTACTAAAAAAGATGGTGGCAACAGCAACATCTTTTTTAGTAGTTTGGTGGCAAAATATACATCGTCATGCCATCGTTTGTACTTTTAATCCAGTCAGAATTTTATAACAATCACATGCACTAAAATGAGTTTAGAAAATTACCCCTAATGTTCCTATTTGTTTTTATCAACCAAGGCTTAACAATAGCTATCAAAAATCATACTGGAAAATGGTGGCAAGAGAAATATTTGCCCCAGTACCTAGAAAGATCTTGGTACCACTTTTGCTACCTCAGGTTTTATCTAGATTTATAAATGGATGAGATGTCATTGGCAGAAATCCTCCAACTGTTTTTTTTAATCAAATTTCATCTTTTTAACCAAAAATAACAGTTGTTTTAAGCTCAGCATCTTTTCCAAGAAAGTTAAAACTGTCTAGAATAAAGAGAAAGAGGAATCTGTACAAAAACAAACATGGCCCACAATACAGCTTGTGTCTTCATCTCATTAGAAAGAGACCATAAATTGTTTCTTCTTTTCACTTGATATATTCCTAATCCAAATAATATCCAAGTCCTCATATTTTTTCTGTAATAATGCATGTAACTGAAGAGCAATGGCAAACACTGAGAACAACTAGAGTAGCTATAGAAAGTTTACACTCCACTGCAAGGTTAAGTTTTGTTGCCTTACAGTCCAAAAACAATGCTAAAACAATACTGTAATTCTGGTTTTAACCAATTGCCTTCAATTTCACATGAGCACAGGATAGATTCAGCAGTGTCTGTTGGTTCCCTGAGCTGGGTAGTGCATTACAAAATAAAAACTCAACAATGAGCACCAAAAAGCTGGCAAAGAATTAAGACAGTTGAGAAAAGGTATGGATCATAGGATGGGTATAAAAGAACTGAAAAATCCTAAAATAGGATCAGGATGATTATTAAGAAGTAAAAGGTATTTGACACTACCAAGACCCTGTCTATATCAGGCCATCTCTCCAAAGTGGACAACTGAGCAAGAAAAAGACTGATTAGGGAAGCCAAGGGCAACTTTGAAAGACTGCAAAGCTCCCATGGCCAAGACTTGCATGTGACAAGTGTTCTATCCCCGACATTCCATAAATCTGGCTTGTATGGTAGGGAGACAAGAAGGAAACCATTGCTCAAGAAGCTCACCTTGAAACTCAGTTGAAGTATATATTCAGCAGATACTGTAGCTTTGTTGCTAAAGGTTTTGTGGTCTGATGAAACTAAAATACCTGTAGATACATCTGGCCTGCCTTGAAAATGTTAACATTTGGCACAAATCCAGCAAAGCACATTATCCAGAGAACACCATCCCTACTGTGAAGCATAATGGTGACAACATCATGCTAGGGGACTAAGGCTGTTGTCAGAATAGAAGGGATAATGAATGGATAAAAATACAGAAAAGACCTTGAGGAAAACTTGCTGCCCTCTGCAAGAAGGCTGTAACTGGTACAGAAGTTCATCTTTCAGCATGACAAGGCTACAGAACAAAAAAAGTAAATGTCCTTGAGTGTCTCTCAATCCAATCAGTCTGTGCATGTCTTGAAGGTGCTTCTCAAGAGAAATCAGAAAATAATGGTCCCATCAATGGTGAGTTTTGCTTATTACTACTTGAGGGAATCAGGACTGCATATTAATTAATCAGTGTTTGGTACAACTCTTGTGCTTAGCATTGTTCCAAATGCTGATTAATTAATATGTGGTCCTGAATCCCTGAAGCGGCAATGACTGAAATGCTGGCCACCATTGGTGGGAGTGTTGTTTGCTGATTTTTTTTTTTTTTAGCAGCACCTTTCAGGATATTCTAAGGTGTTTTTTCTTAACTTGGATCTGGAAGGTTTTTATGCCAATGACATTAGTCCCTCCTAATGCATAGTATAGTTTTAATGCAAGTGTTGATATGGGATCTGAGGCTTTTTCCTTCCAGCACATTTGTTTGTATATGATTATATAACATATTCTAATTTGGGACAATTCTGTAAACTGGTACCTAGATGTATGCGTCACTTATACATGCCAAAGACACCATGAATTAGTAGTTAGGCACCTATAATTATACATTGTTCTATAAGGGCCTTTTTTGCTAAACTGCACTACCGATTCCCGCAAGGTAAATGTGACGCAGCTCATTCACAATGAATAGGCTGCAGTGCATTTGCTGCACCAGCAATCGTTAGTGTGGTTTAGTAAAAGAGGCCCTAAGATAGTGATTAAGTGCCATAGTGCATAACTGGAAGTGGGTATACACATGAGTAGCCATGGGTATGTCTCCCAATTATGCATATAGTTTATAGAATACTATAAATTATGTGTGTCACTTGGTGCACCTTGATATACCAAATTATGCCTGCCATTGACAGCATGAACATAATAATAGCCGTACTAGGTCAGACCAATGGTCCATCTAGTCCAGTATCCTGTTTCCAACAGTGGCCAATCCAGGTCACAAGTACCTGGGAGAAACCCAAATAGTAGCAACATTCCATGCTACCAATCTCAGTGCAAGGAGTGACTTCCCCATGTCGGTTTCGATAGCAGACTACGGACCTTTCCTCCAGGAACTTGTCCATACCTTTTTTTTAAACCCAGATACGCTAACTGCTGTTACTACATCTTCCAGCAAAGAGTTTCAGAGCTTAACTATCCATTGAGTGAAAAAATATTTTCTCCTATTTGTTTTAAATGCATTTCTATGTAACCTCATTGACTGTCCCCTAGTCGTTGTACTTTTTTGAAAGAGTAAAAAATAAAATTTACTTCTACTTATTCTACACCACTCAAGATTTTGTAGACCTCATTCATATCGATCCTCAGCCATCTCTTTTCCAAACTGAGAACCCTAAACTCTTTATCCTTTCATCATATGAGAGGAGTTCCATCCCCTTTATCATTTTGAAACTTTTCTAATTCTGCTATATCTTTTTTGAGATCTTAAAATGTAATTTGGCATTTTTATGCCAACGTTTAGGCATGCCCACTTAAACCAATTCACGGATGGTCATAAATGTGAACACCTAAATACAGCTCTTATGTGCATAAGTTGGAGACGTATCCAGGGCCCACCTCTACTCCTCTCCCTGTGAATGTCCCCATGCATTTACATGCTAAGGTGGTGTACACTACTTATACAGTGCTTAACACTTACGCTAGTAACTGTTACAGTTGCACAGATAAGTATAACCACCTCAAACTTCTCACTCCCCATCTCTAACTCGCTGAAAATTCTAGGAGTTACCATAGATCGACATCTCACACTTGAAAACCACATGAAGAATACAACCAAGAAAATGTTCCACTCCATGTGGAAACTCAAAAGAGTAAAAACTTTCTTCCCAAGAGCCATTTTTCGAAACTTGGTACAATCGATAGTACTAAGTCACTTGGACTACTGCAATGCACTCTATGTTGGATGTAAAGAACAGATTATCAAGAAGCTTCAAACAGCTCAAAACACCGCAGCTAGACTTATTTTTAGAAAAACAAAATATGAAAGTGCAAAACCCCTAAGAAAGAAACTACACTGGCTCCCTCTTAAAGAACGTATCACGTTCAGAATCTGTACGTTAGTCCATAAAATCATTTACGGAGAAGCCCCGTCATACATGCTTTACCTAGTGGACCTCCCATCCAGAAATGCCAAAAGATCTGCCTGTACCTTTCTTTATCTGCACTTCCCCAGCTGCAAAGGATTAAAATACAAACTGACACGTGCGTCCAGCTTTTCCTACATGAGCATGCAATTGTGGAATGCACTTCCAAAACACCTAAAAACAATCAATGAAATAACCAACTTCTGCAAATCGTTGAAAACCTATCTCTTCACCAAAGCTTACCACGAAAATTCATAATTAACTACAGGACACCACCACACGTCCCTGATTATTAATGTCCTTTTTTTCTACAACTGTTTGATTAGACCGTTATGTTAAGATTACTATTCTTGTCATCTTTCTAACACCAATTGTATTTCTGTACCCTGAAATGGTGGTGCCATTACAGGTATTTGTAAGCCACATTGAGCCTGCAAATAGGTGGGAAAATGTGGGATATAAGTGTTAGCAGACTATAACTTATGCATGCAATTGGTGCCTATCTTTCTGCAACTTGTTAAAAAATGAGGGGAAAGTACTACTTAAGGGTGGAATCCACCAATTTTTAAGTTGCATCCCTATAAGATACAGTTACCTCATCACAGCTAGATCGCTATAGGTTGGTCAGATGACTGGGTTCAGAAGTAGACATGGGAGTCGTGCTCCAGCATGATTTAATTGTTGGATAATAATAACAATACATTGAAATTGAAGAAATGGATCTTAAGATGATATAGCCAGTTCTTGGAGGAGGGTGTTAAAGTCTTCAACTGGTATGTTGATGTAGCGCTGTCTTATCTATACTAATTTTAATATCTTGAAACCTTCATGTTGTTAAAGCTGTGGTCATTATTTTCTACAATCAGTTTTTCTATATTGGATTTATTTTGGGAGGGAACACAAGTGCTCATGTTAAAGGATAAAACGTATTTATTTATTTAAATTTATTTTAAACTGGACTGTACAGGTCCTTATCTGCCATCATCTGCTATATTCTATGTTGTATGTTACTGCCTACAAGCTTCTATAGGTGCAGTCAGAGTGAGGTATAAACACATTACAAACACAGAGCATCGACCCCCTTCCCTCATAAACCTGAACTCAAGAGTTCATTCTATTTATGTTCCATCTTATTAATTGTTTCAGCATAGCTTTTTGTTTAAATCTGCTGTCCATTAATCTCTCTGGCTTTGTCCCTAATGCACGCAGAATTTTAGAAAATCATTCTGTCCGTCTGGTGTGTTTTTAAACAATGGTGTTCACTATTATCCAGTTTTCACCTGGCAAACTCTATTGTCAATAAAATAATTAGCTGTAGGTCACTGTGCCTGAAGCATTTTTGGCAAGCGCAAGACCAATAATTACAGATGGATTAATATGGGTTTATGTTAGCAAGTGTAACACAGTTTCTGTGAGGAATTTTTGTTGACTTTGAGAGCATCTCAGCTAGGTAAAAATGGAAAGGCAAATTGTCCTTGCTAGTATTTTGACATTATTTTCTTAGGACAAACACGATAAAAAGGATTATTTTTTAAGCTGGCTAGAACAGAATTATTAATGAGAATCAGGGTATTTACTCATTCCTTTGTTATGAAAAGCTCTGCAGTTTGTTTGAATTTAGAATTTCAGGTCCATTTTCCTGAATATTTACAGTGGGGGAAATAAGTATTTGATCCCTTGCTGATTTTGTAAGTTTGCCCACTGACAAAGACATGAGCAGCCCATAATTGAAGGGTAGGTTATTGGTAACAGTGAGAGATAGCACATCACAAATTAAATCCGGAAAATCACATTGTGGAAAGTATATGAATTTATTTGCATTCTGCAGAGGGAAATAAGTATTTGATCCCCCACCAACCAGTAAGAGATCTGGCCCCTACAGACCAGGTAGATGCTCCAAATCAACTCGTTACCTGCATGACAGACAGCTGTCGGCAATGGTCACCTGTATGAAAGACACCTGTCCACAGACTCAGTGAATCAGTCAGACTCTAACCTCTACAAAATGGCCAAGAGCAAGGAGCTGTCTAAGGATGTCAGGGACAAGATCATACACCTGCACAAGGCTGGAATGGGCTACAAAACCATCAGTAAGACGCTGGGCGAGAAGGAGACAACTGTTGGTGCCATAGTAAGAAAATGGAAGAAGTACAAAATGACTGTCAATCGACAAAGATCTGGGGCTCCACGCAAAATCTCACCTCGTGGGGTATCCTTGATCATGAGGAAGGTTAGAAATCAGCCTACAACTACAAGGGGGGAACTTGTCAATGATCTCAAGGCAGCTGGGACCACTGTCACCACGAAAACCATTGGTAACACATTACGACATAACGGATTGCAATCCTGCAGTGCCCGCAAGGTCCCCCTGCTCCGGAAGGCACATGTGACGGCCCGTCTGAAGTTTGCCAGTGAACACCTGGATGATGCCGAGAGTGATTGGGAGAAGGTGCTGTGGTCAGATGAGACAAAAATTGAGCTCTTTGGCATGAACTCAACTCGCCGTGTTTGGAGGAAGAGAAATGCTGCCTATGACCCAAAGAACACCGTCCCCACTGTCAAGCATGGAGGTGGAAATGTTATGTTTTGGGGGTGTTTCTCTGCTAAGGGCACAGGACTACTTCACCGCATCAATGGGAGAATGGATGGGGCCATGTACCGTACAATTCTGAGTGACAACCTCCTTCCCTCCGCCAGGGCCTTAAAAATGGGTCGTGGCTGGGTCTTCCAGCACGACAATGACCCAAAACATACAGCCAAGGCAACAAAGGAGTGGCTCAGGAAGAAGCACATTAGGGTCATGGAGTGGCCTAGCCAGTCACCAGACCTTAATCCCATTGAAAACTTATGGAGGGAGCTGAAGCTGCGAGTTGCCAAGCGACAGCCCAGAACTCTTAATGATTTAGAGATGATCTGCAAAGAGGAGTGGACCAAAATTCCTCCTGACATGTGTGCAAACCTCATCATCAACTACAGAAGACGTCTGACCGCTGTGCTTGCCAACAAGGGTTTTGCCACCAAGTATTAGGTCTTGTTTGCCAGAGGGATCAAATACTTATTTCCCTCTGCAGAATGCAAATAAATTCATATACTTTCCACAATGTGATTTTCCGGATTTAATTTGTGATGTGCTATCTCTCACTGTTACCAATAACCTACCCTTCAATTATGGGCTGCTCATGTCTTTGTCAGTGGGCAAACTTACAAAATCAGCAAGGGATCAAATACTTATTTCCCCCACTGTATATCATCTCCATTGTTTGCACAAATGTCAATTAAGAGTCTCTGAATTAAACTGCATAAGGTAGAACCCAATCCTAAATGCACATTAAGGTCTGTTAATAGTTAATATTGAACCCCCCCCCTTCCCACACACACATCACATTAGTCCCTGTTAGACTCATGTTAAAGGTAATGTTAGCAAATAAAATAAACATGTAATTAAGCTGCTTAGCATGCCAAAACCAATTGCGAATAGTTGACGTACTATAGCTTAGTATAAATTACTTGAGGGAACACGACCCACATCAATCTATAACAAGTTGCTTAAAGTCAGTTGTCAATTGCTTGTGGAAACTGTAGAACACTACCACTTGTGCGTGCTCAGTGGTATTCTGTGAAATACGCCCACCGCTGCCTTAGCAGTGGTGTGACATCATTTGGCACTACCCTAAATACCCCTTCCTACGTCCTCTGGTCCTTTTTCCAGGAGCACTGAACACAAGTTTTGCTTAGCATTTATATTCTTCTTTGTCATTTTCTATACTGTTCCTCCTTTCTTCTTCTCAGTCTGAAATTCCCACCTCTGCACCTTTTTCTTTCACTTATATATCCTAAAAAGTCACAGCTTTTGCTATCTCCTCTTCCACTTGACACTTTGAGGATCTTTCTTGCTTCGCTTCCTTCAGCTTTTCCAAATATTTTTCCATTCCTTCCTTTCTGTGATTCCCTGTGCCTTGTTTTTGCTTTAACTTCTCCAGCCATCGTTTTTTAATTCTTTACTAGTTTTCTTCCCTTACCATTATGCATATTCCTAGTAGAGCTCCTGCCAGTGCAGCTTAGTGTTCTTCTACTGCACAAAGATTTTCTCATCTTGCTAGTGCCTTTTTAAGGTATGTTTCTTTTAACAAAGTTCAGGACTCTTTACGTGATACCTCTCTCAAATTGTACTTTATTGTCTGTTAACTACAGATGCTCACATGGCCACACACTTTATAATTAGAACCATTTTCTTCATTGGTGTCAGGTCTACTACCGCATGGGTTTTGTTTCCACTTGTTTGAGGAATACTTCTTAAAGGGAACCCAGGATTTCTCTACTGCTGATTCCATGAATGGGATGCTCCAATCCACATATGACAGCTTAAAACCTCTCATACCTCTATTTTCACTGCAGTTATTGATTATATCTGTACCCAACTCTATTTCTGGCACCAAAGGTCTAGAGATTTCTGTGTTTGTAGATGGAAGTACTATCACCCATTTCAAAAACAACCCAGAGTGACTCCTCCTTTCCCCATAACACTTGCATTTCAGTCGCTTTAATCTTACAAGGCAGACTTCTCTGAATGGAAACTGAGGGTTTTTTTTTTTACTAAAGCTTAGCTCGAGTTATCTGCAGAAGCGCCCATACGAATAAAATGACTCTAGAGGAAGATACACAATTTTAGTGGTGTCTGTAACAAAAAATGTACAAATCTCCTATGAATCCGTTTCCCAAGCATATAGACCGGCATTAGGGTCCCCTGATGACTGGCTGTAAAATTAGAACACAGTCCCTGGCAAGCATACAAAATTCACTTTCCACCTTATAATCGAAAGAGAAAAACGCCCATATTCTGACCTAAATCGGGAGATGGACATCTTTCTCTCGCGGGCACCCAAATCGATATAATCGAAAGCAGATTTTGGGCGTCTTCAACTGCACTCTGTCGCAGGAATGAATAAAGTTTACGGGGGCGTGTCGGAGGCGTGGTGAAGGCGGGACTGGGGCTTGGTTATCGGCAAGGAGAGATGGGGGTCTTTAGCTGATAATCGAAAAAAAAGGCGTTTTTACCGTGATTTTGGGTCACTTTTTTTGGATCCTTTTTTTTCCATGAACAAGTCCCTAAAAAGTGCCCCAATTGACCAGATGACCACTGGAGGGAATCGGGGATCACCTGCCCTGACTCCCCCAGTGGTCACTAACCCCCTTCCACAAAAAAACCCACTTTACAAACTTTTTTTTCCCAGCCTGTATGCCAGCCTCAAATTCCATACCCACCTCCATGACAGCAGAATGTGTTCTGTCCTCTGACAGCCTTTCCCTGGTTCTGATGTGGGTCTCGGCTGAGTGTGACACCTTTTCTGTTAAGAGCACTGCAGAGTCACATCAGCAATGCATTAGCTTGTGTTAAATGCTCATGTTCAGGGGCGTGTCTGTGTGGGGGCCACAGGGGCCTGGGCCCCCGCAGATTTCGCCCTGGACCCCCCTACCACCGTCAACCCTCCCCCGCTGCCGTTGTTTACCTTTGCTGGCAGGGGACCCCAACCCACTGCCAGCCGAGGTCCGCTTGCCGACTTTAAAGATATTTCTTCAGCTGGCGGGGTACCCCAACCCCCGCCAGCCGACCCGACGTCTTTAAAGTTCTTCTTCAGCCTCTGTGGCCGTGCTGTAGTTGATAGCTGTTCAATCCAGTTCGAAGTCTGACATCCCAGCACGTTGTCCTGCACCTACAACGTGCTGGGACGTCAGACTCCGAACTGGATTGAACAGCTATCAACTACAGCACGGCCATGGAGGCCGAAGAAGAACTTTAAAGACGCCGGGTCAGCTGGCGGGGGTTGGGGTCCCCCGTCAGCTGAAGAAATATCTTTAAAGGCGGCAAGCAGACCTCGGCTGGCGGGGGGGGGGGGGGTGGGGTCCCCTGCCAGCAAAGGTAAGCAACGGCAGCGGGGGAGGGTTGGCGGCGGGGTGGGTGGGTGGAGAGGGGGGTGGGGGGATCTGACAATGCCGGGGGGTTCTGGCAATGGCAGCGATGTCGGGGAGGGGTCATTGTGGGGGGTAAAATGTGCCCCCTGCCTCTGGTTCTGCCCCCCCCTCCCTACCGCCGGAGTCCAGATACGCCCCTGCTCACGATGTTGGTAGTTGGTAGGCTACTCCCATGGTGCTTTTCCCTCTGCTTACTGGGTCAGAGTGTGCCCTGTTTTGTTTCCGGTAGTCCATGAGGTAGTGGCCATTTTTGTAAGCCAGTTTTAGATCCTGTTCATGTGTTAGCCACGTTATAGCACTTAGTTCTTAGCTTGAATGTTGCTGAAAGAGGGCATTGTACAGCATTCTGCCAGCTCGGACCTACTGCTAATCTCAGTACCAGCGAGACTCGTTGCCAGTGGGGCACAACCTCTGATCTGCAGTTAACTGTGAGTAAACGTGCTGATTCAAATAAAGGACGTTTTCAGCGAGATTAGTCTTCAGGTGTCAACTGGTGTGCCAAGGTTATACAGCAGCAACAAGTCCTGTCCCTGGAGCACTTTTAGTGGGTACTGCAGTGCACTTCAGGCAGGCAGACCCAGGCCAATCCCCCTCCCCACCTGTAACACTTGTGGTGGTAAATGGGAGGCCTCTGAAACCCACTGTACCCACATGTAGTTGCCCCCTTCACCCCTAAGAGCTATGGAAGTGTTGTACATTTGTCCCTCCCAGTCATTTTCAGTGGCACATAACCAGTTAGGGCCACTAAAAATGACCAGTTAGGACTAGATTCTATATATGGCACCTGAAAATATTTCCATCTAGATGTATATTGTGAACCGTGCCTGGATTTAGGTCTGGTATAGAATACACCTAGCAGTCATGCCTGTGCCTGACTCTAGGTACATTCATTTATGCCAAGCAAAGCTTGGGGTAAATACTGGTGCCTAAGTTCAGAGCAGGTGTATTCTATAACCCTGTGCGTAGTTTTTCGGAATGCCCATGGTCCGCCCACTCCACACCTATGGTCATGCCTCCTTTTTGGCAGCATGCATTAGAATTTACATGCACCACTTTACAGAATACACTTAGCAAGTTGTGTGCATAAATTCTAATTGATGCCAAGTAGTATCTAATTGCTTGTTAATAGGCAATTATCAGCACTGATTGGCTTGTTAAGTAATTAAATTGCACATGCAAATCCAGAATATGACTGGATTTCTGTACACAATTTCAGTCATGCTATATAGAATCTGGAGCTTAGTGCCTAATGCAAAACTAGCTATTTTGGGGGTGTTCTGGGGGCGGTCAACATTTGTCCAGTTAAGTGCTGATAATTCAGCACTTAAGCAGTCAAGGCCACTGTATAAATAGGACCGCATAAAAGTCAGTCCTGTCTTTATGTGGTGCCTCGTAACTGGTTAAGTGCTGAACATCATGCTTAAGTGGCAATGGTGTAGCTGGTTCTGGAAATTCAGTGCGTATGGCATCCTTTTACTATGGTGTGCTAATGCATTTAGCGCACAGTAATGATTAGTGTGTGTTAAATGATAAGATGCCCATTATATTCCTATGGGTGTCTTATCATTTACCCCCCAGATTCTATATAGCTTGCCTAGTATTCCACGCCAAAATCCAGGCAGCTCCTTGTGACTCTGGGCAAGTCACTTAACCCTCCATTGCCCCATGTAAGCCGCATTGAGCCTGCCATGAGTGGGAAAGCGCGGGGTACAAATGTAACAAAAAAAAAGCATATTTTATAGCAATACGCATAACTTAATTGACTTAACAAGCTAATTAACATTGTTAACAGCGCTTAGGCAATAATGAGTACTAATTGACAATAATTAGAATTTACATGTACAGCTCGCTAAGCATATTCTGTGACGCACTATACCTAAATTTTAATGTGTGCAGGAAAAAAGGGCGTGATTATAGATGAGGAAATAGGCATTCCATGGGAGTTGCAAAATTTATGTTCACTGTTATAGAATATGACCCTCTGCGCCTAAATGGGCTGAGAACAGCTGGAAAGAAATAGAGAGGAAGAGCGTCTCAGCATCTGGAATTTCCCTCAGCCTGGCCTCTCTCGGAAAGCCAACTACAGAACTGCCACATACTACCTACAGTCCATCCTAACATGTCCATGGACCTTTTTAGTCTCTAACTCCCTTTCCCTTTTTCTTCTTCCCAGTTCCTTCTATCCTACTTTAGGTAATAGTAATTGTATATCCATTGGTCTGGCGATCGTCTTATTGGTACATTGTAAGCCACTTTGAGTCCGCATGCATGTGGAAAAAAGTGGGTATAAATGTGCATAAATAAACAAAGAAAAATAAATCTATGCACAAGCATTTATGCCACATTTTCATTGGAGTAAATGGAGGTGCATAGTTTTAGGCACTAGGATATTAATTAAGTGTATTCTATATCCCGCGTCTAAATCTAAGCACCACTTATAGAATATGCTTAGGAGGAATTGTTTTCCACACCAATTTTTTTAGGCACCATATTTAGAACCTGGCCCCTAGCATGAGCTAATTATTAGTGTGCACTAAGGGGCTCTTTTACTAAGGCGCATAGGCGTCCATGCACATCCAATGCACGTCAGTTTGGAACTACCGCCCAGCTACCACGTGGCTTGGGCAGTAATTCCATTTTTTACGCACGTCCAATACATGTGTCAGAAAATATTTTTGATTTTCTACCACGCAGTGCTAACTGGATGGTAATCGGCAGTGTACACGTGCTGATGATTACCGCCCGGATAACGCGTGAGATCTTACCGCTAAGTCAGTGGGTGGCAGAAAGGCCTCAGGCCCCAAATAGATGTGCATCAATTTTTATTTTGCCACACATCCATTTTCGCCCCTCCCCAAAAAGCCTTTTTTGCAGGTGCGCTGGAAAATGGACCTGCATGTGTCCAAAATATGCGCCTACATTAGCGCAGGCCATTTTTTTGGCACACCTTAGTAAAAGGACCCCATGATCTGTTAGTGCACCTTAGTAAAAGGTCCCCTAAGTCTAGACATGACCTGGCATCGTAAATATTTCCATCTAGATATATATTGTAAACCAGGCCTGGATTTAGGTGTGGTATGGAATACACCTAGCAGTCATGCCTGTGCATAACTCTAGGTGCATCCATTTATGCCTAAATTAGGCTCAGAGCAGAAGCTTAACGGAGATTGGGTGGCAAAGCTAGTGCTGAGCAGACTTCTATGGTCTGTGCCATGAAAATGGAAAGGACAAATCAAGGTCAGGTATACATATAAAGTATTACATATGAGTTTATCTTGTTGGATGGATCGTAAAACAGGGGTGTGCTGGTAAATTGTTAACAGGGGGCTCTCTCTCGCCAGCAAAGTAAAAGAGAATTCAGGAGGGGCCCAAGCCCACATTTTGGGATCCATTTGTTAAAGTAGCCATGGAGAACCGGCTCCCAAAATTCTTAAAAACTTAACAAACGGCTCTCGAGAGCCTGTGAGAGCCTGCTCCAGCACACTACTGACCGTACAGGTCTTTATCTGCCATCATCTACTATGTTACTCAGGTTACCTGAAAATTAGGAATAATTTGGAAAAATGGAAACAAACTGAATTTTTTAAAATTCCCCACACATATCTCTGTTAACAGGTTGACTATATACAGAGGAGCACTAGAGGAAGAGCTCCACGGGTTAGTATAGGAACCTTAAACATGATCCATAAAGAAACTGCGAGCCAGTGTTGATCAGCCAAAAAAGGGTCGAATGCTTGCATTTATGCACAGTGAAAATAAGCTTAACTGATGGTTCTGTAAGAAGCTTAATTACCTCTTATGTTCTCCACTGATTTCATTTGCTTATCATGAATGACATCCTGATGCTTTCACTCACCACCCCCTCATCGCTTAACTCCCCTCCTTATATGATTTGAATTTCTCACAGATACAGGCCATCACTACAATATAGCATTAGTGTTTCTTTGACAAACAACCCCTGGGGCATTCAAAACCCTCTTTGTTAAAGCAGTGCTTGAGCTATGCACTGAACTGTTCATTCAGTTCTATTTATTCATTTGACATATTGTTTGCTACAACATAATTAAGAAGTGTTCAAGTATCAAATAGGAAATAATACATACTCAATAATAAAATTACAGGCATAGTACAACAACAAGAATACACTGGGGATGGTTTTATAAAGCTTATTCTTATTGGTCTAGATTCTGTATATGGTGCCTGAAAATTCCATATGGGAAAAATTACACCTATGCGTATGCTCTAAAGCACACCTATATTTTATAGAATAGGCTTAAATTTCCATGCGGGATATTGAATATGTTGAACGCTTCTACATAGGGTCCTTTTACTAAGGTGCGCCGAAAAATGACCTGCGGTAGTGTAGGCATGTGGTTTGGATGTGCTCAGATCCATTTTTCAGCGTGCCTGTAAAAAATGCCTTTTTAAAAATTTTTGTGTGGCAAAATAAAAATTGGTGTGCATGCATTTTGGGTCAGAGACATTACTGCCAGCCATTGACTTAGCAGTAAGATCTCATGCATTTACCATGCAGTAATTGTCTATTCACGTAGAATGGTGATTACTGCACGGTTTCTGCTGCTCACCAGAAAATAAAAATTTGAGGCAAGAAACTATATCTGACTACACCTCCCAAATTGCAAAAAAGTGATGTTCAAAACAGTCCACTCTGCAAACTTCACTTACCTGGGAACCAAATTGTGGAACTTACAACTCAAAATAAGAAATATACAGGAATACACTAGATTCTGCAAAATCCTCAAACTGTTCCCATTCAAACAAACCCTCACAAAGAACAACCATATCTCAAACAATTAATTATTACCTGAATTAATTATTACTCTATTTACCGTTAACCTCTTTGTTTCATGTACAATTTCTCATTCATAATAGATTTTCTAAATGTTAAACATCCATAGCTATCCCAGTATGTTTGTGATACTGTATTGTAAAATTGGATTCTTACAAATTATTTTCTTATGCATTATTCTTAGTTATGTATCCAATACTGTTTATTGTAAGCCACATTGAAGTCAAATTTGTTTGGGATAATGTGGGTTATATATAAATGTCACAAATAAATAAATAATGACTTAAGGACTTTTCTTTTAGGAAGCTATCTAAACCTTTTCTAAACCCTGCTCAACTAACTGTTTTTACTACATTCTCTGGCAACAAATTCCAGAGTTTAATTACACATTGTGTGAAGAAATATTTTCTCTGATTCATTTTAAATTTACTACTTTGCAGTTTCATTGCGTTCCCCCTAGTCCTAGTATTTTTGGAAAGAGTAAACAAGCGATTCACTCCCACCCATTCCATTCCATTCCATTCAACTCCATGTGTTCTGTTTCTGGTACAGGTAGATCTCTTACATCTTTTCTGTAAAGATCAAAGCATGGAATTCATTCATTCTCTCTGCTGTGGCCTTATCCTCTCTGAGTGCCCCTTTTGCTCCTTCATGATCTATTGGTCGCATAGATTCCATCACAGAATTCTGCTTCTGATGTACCTGGAAAAGTTACTATGAGTTTTTGCCTCTGAGGCAAGTTTTTCTTCAAATCTTTTTTTAGCTTTCTATATCAATTATTTGCATCTAACTTGCCAGAGCTTATATTGCTTCTTATATTCTTCATCTGGGTCCTTTTTTCCATTCTTTGAAGGATGTTCTTTTGGCTCTAATAGCCTCTTTCACTTCATCTTTTAATCATATTGGCTGTCGTTTGCTCTTCTTTCCAGCTTTGTAAATGTGTGGAATACATCTAGCCTGATTTAAAGTCCCTAACCTTTGCATCCAATCCTTTTTTTTAAGCATTTTCCTCATTTTAACATAGTTGCCCTTTTGAAAAGTGCTGCTACAGAAGATTTCCAGATATTAGCTCAAATGGTCATTGTTTTCCCAGCAGACCCAACACTGTTGCCTTTCATACTATGCCCTCTATTCTACTAAGGACCAGATCTAAAATAGCTCCCCCGCTTGTCGTTTCCTGGACCAGTTGCTTCAAGAAGCAGTCATTTATTACATCTAGGAATTTTAACTCCCTAGCGCTCCCTGATGTAACATTTATCCTGTGGATATTGGGGTAATTGAAATCAAATACTTAACATAATTGCACTCTCCTCCAATGTGAGCATCAGATCACCACTAAACAATATGTGGAGAAAACAATGACCTCAGTCAATGGGAGTCATACTAGTAACAGCTCACAACTGTCATACAAAGTATGCTCACTAATGAACATAGGTCAGAAAAGAACTCCACATTCATTAATTTTGTAATTGAATGTCCAAAAAACAGTAAATGATGCTGAGATCAGGTCAAAAGTAATTGAGCTCTATCTAACAAGTCGTCTAATACTAGAATCCAGTGGAATAGTAAATGTAACAGCAGTCCCACAATTTTCAAAGTATACAAAAATGTTGATATTGATCTGGCAAAGGTATGGATCAGTGGAAATTACTTTTTTTCCATCGAAAACACATATAACCTCTTACCAACTGGGAGATAATTATTCATGTGACACTCAATTGAAAAGACTGGATAGCACCCCTCTTACTGCTGGACTGCTGTATACATCTTAATATTATTGAGTGATTTAGGGGCCCTTTTACTAAGCCGCAAAAGCGCCTACGCGCATCCAATGGTCGCCAATTCTGAGTTACCTCCAGGCTACCACATGGCCCAGGTGGTAGTTTCATTTTTGATGCACGTTCAATATGCACGTGAGAAAATTATTTTTATTTTCTGGCGTGCGGCACTACCAGGCGGTAAAAGGCATTTGATGCGCGTAGACCATTACCACCCTGTTAACGCATGAGACCTTACCGCTAAGTCAATGGCTGGCAGTAAGGTCTCAGAACCAAAATGGACACGCATCAATTTTCATTTGCCGCACGTCCATTTTCAGTCAAAATTTTAAAAAGGCATTTTTACAGGTATGCTGAAAGATGATTCTGCATGTGTACATAACACATGCCTGCACTACCGCAGGCCATTTTTCAGTGCACCTTAGTAAAAAGACCCCTTAATAAGGTACTATGGATATTAGAGTAACATAAAAAGCCTTAAGATTATATGCTACTAGTAAAAAAGGCCCGTTTCTGACACAAATGAAACGGGCGCTAGCAAGGTTTTCCTCGGAGTGTGTATGTTTGGGAGAGTGTATGTGAGAGTGACTGTTTGAGAGTCAGAGTGAAAGTGTGAGTGTGTGAGAGAGAGAGTGAGTGTGTTTGTGACAGAGTGTGTGTGTGAGAATGAGAGTGTGTGCAAGTGTGTATGTGAGACACAGTGTGAGAGAGAGAGTGTGTGTGTGTGGGCGAGAGAGAGAGAGTGTGTGTGAGACACAGATTCTCTGTGAGAGTGAGTGTATGAGACCAAGCGAGTGTGTGAGTGAGTGTGTGGCACATAGAGAGTGAATGTGATACAGTGTGAGTTAGAGTGTGTGAGAGTGAGAGTCAGAAAGACATTGTATATGAGAGAGAGAGTGTGAGCCCTGCCCTCCCAATCCATGCCCATCTGTGCCCTGCCCCCTCCATTCATCCTTTTCCAGCAATTCCCCTCTCTCCCTGAGCCCTGACCTCCCAATCCATGCCCATCCATGTTCCTCTGTCACCTGCCCCCTCCATTCATCCCTATCCAGCAATTCCCATCTGTCCCTGAGGCCTGCCCTGCAATCCATATCCATCCATGCCCATCTGTCCCCTCCATTCATCCCTATCCAGCAATTCCCCTCTTCCTGAGTCCTGCCCTTCCAATCCATGCTCCTCTGTCACCTGGCCCCTCCATTCATCCCTATCCAGCAATTCCCCTCTCTGCCTGAGGCCTGCCCTGCAATCCATATCCATCCATGCCCATCTGTGCCCTCCATTCATCCCTATCCAGCAATTCCCCTGTTCCTGAGTCCTGCCCTTCCAATCCATGCTCCTCTGTCACCTGTCCCCTCCATTCATCCCTATCCAGCAATTCCCCTCTCTGCCTGAGGCCTGCCCTGCAATCCATATCCATCCATGCCCATCTGTGCCCTCCATTCATCCCTATCCAGCAATTCCCCTCTTCCTGAGTCCTGCCCTTCCAATCCATGCTCCTCTGTCACCTGGCCCCTCCATTCATCCCTATCCAGCAATTCCCCTCTCTGCCTGAGGCCTGCCCTGCAATCCATATCCATCCATGCCCATCTGTGCCCTCCATTCATCCCTATCCAGCAATTCCCCTGTTCCTGAGTCCTGCCCTTCCAATTCATGCTCCTCTTGCACCTGGCCCCTCCATTCATCCCTATCCAGCAATTCCCCTCTCTGCCTGAGGCCTGCCCTGCAATCCATATGCATCCATGCCCATCTGTGCCCTCCATTCATCCCTATCCAGCAATTCCCCTCTTCCTGAGTCCTGCCCTTCCAATCCATGCCCATCCATGCTCCTTTGTCACCTGGCCCCTCCATTCATCCCTATCCAGCAATTCCCCTCTCTCCTTCAGGTCTGCCCTGCAATCCATATCCATCCATGCCCATCTGTCCCCTGCATTTATCCCTTTCATGATTTTTTTCTACCTTTGTTGTCTGGTGACTGTTTTTCTTTGCATATTGGTCCCAGTCTGTGATTCTGCTTTCCTTTGTTTTCGCTTAAGTCTTCTGTGCCATTTGTCATTTTTGTCTCGTTTTTCTTTGCTTTCTTCAATATTTTTCAGGCTCTCTCTCTGCCCAGATTTAATTCATTTTTACTATCCATTCTTTAATTTCCTTCATCTACCTGTGGCTTTTCATCTTTTCCTCACCCTTGTTCTCCCCCTGCCCCTTCCTCTTATTCTCCAGTCTTTCTCTATTCCCCTTTTCCTTCCAGCAGCTCTGCTTTCCCTCTCCATCCTTCCAGTGTCTCCCCTATTTCTTTCTGCATTCTTCCATCCAGCGTCTTCCCTCTTTCTCTCCCCATCCTTCCGTTTTCCCTCTCTCTCCCCATCCTTCCATCTGTTTCCCCCCTCTCTCTCCCCATCCTTCCATCTGTTTTCCCTCTCTCTCCCCATCCTTCCATGTTTTTCCCTCTCTCCCCAATCCTTCCATCTGTGTTTTCCCTCTCTCTCCCCATCCTTCCATCTGTTTTCCCCTCTCTCCCCATCCTTCCATCTGTTTTCCCCTCTCTCTCCCCATCCTTCCATCTGTTTTCCCCTCTCTCCCCAATCCTTCCATCTGTTTTTCCCCTCTCTCCCCAATCCTTCCATCTGTTTTTCCCTCTCTCTCCCCATCCTTCCCTCTGTTGGTTTCCCTCTCTCTCCCCAATCCTTCCCTCTGTTGGTTTCCCTCTCTCTTCCCAATCCTTCCCTCTGTTGGTTTCCCTCTTTCCCTCTCTCCCCAATCCTTCCCTCTGTTGGGTTCCCTCTTTCCCCAAGCCTTCCCTCTGTTGGTTTCCCTCTCTCCCCAATCCTTCCCTCTGTTGGTATCCCTCTTTCCCTCTCTCCCCAATCCTTCCCTCTGTTGGTTTCCCTCTTTCTCTCTCTCCCCAATCCTTCCCGCTGTTGGTTTCCCTCTCTCCCCAATCCTTCCCTCTGTTGGTTTCCCTCTTTCTCTCCCCAATCCTCCCCCCCCTCCCCGCGACACTCCGGGCGAGTCCTGCACTTAGTTTTTTTTTTTTTAAGACTCAGAACGTGCGAACGATGCAGCCGGCAGTGATTGAAAGAGGCTGTCTGGGCTGGCGTCTGCGTCGGAGCTTCCCTCACCCTCTGCAAGTCCCGCCTTCGTTGTTACAACTTCCTGTTTCGCGGGACTCGCAGAGGGTGAGGGAAGCTCCGACGCAGACGCCTGCCAGCCCAGACAGCCTGTTTCAATCGCTGCCGGCTGCATCGTTCGCGCGTTGTGAGTGTTAAAAAAAAAAACTAAGTGCAGGACTCGGCCGGAGTGTCGCGGGGGGGGGGCGCAGGGCGGGGCGGGCAAAAAAAGGTGCTGATGATTTGGGGGGGGGGAGTTTTGTTTAGTGTTTGTATCGGAAGGGGGGGTGCTGAGTTGCATGAATTCCTAGGCAGGGGGAGGAGTAGGTACTCCTCCCCCTTTCCTTGTTTTTTTGTGGAGCAGCTGTGCTGGCGACATCATCCTTGGCTTCACCCAACTCAGCCAATCAGTCATCCTTGGCTTTACCCAACTCAGCCAATCAGACGTGCTGCACGGTCTGTGAGTGTCATTGCTCCGCCCATGAGGTCATCACGTTTGACGTGTGGGCGGGGCAGACAGTCATGGATGAAAAATTGATCTCTGGCGCCTCACATTTAGAACGTTGGAAAAGTGAGGCTTCAGAACGTTGGTGGTGCGTTTTATATAGAGAGATATTGTATGATTTTAGCGTTTGCTTCTCAGAAACTAATGAAATGTAATTAAAACTCTGTAATGAAAACTCCCATCTTGTTATCCTAATTAGAATAATTTACTATAAATTAAGACTACACATAAAGAGATGTGCTAGGGGTGGGAAGGGTTGGTGGTATGAAGACTGAACTAGGCCCTGCTGTGCCTTCTAGAGGCTATCTGTTCATGCTGAAGGTTGTGATAGTTAAGTTTCTACCTCTGGCAGAAAGTTCAAGTTTAAAACTATGGAAGAAAGGGTTTTACACTATGGAAACTAGTTAATACATTTTGCTTTTTTTAAAAAAAGTAGAACTGTGTTTATCAATTAACCTATAATTTTTCTTTTATCCCCAATCTTTAAATCACTAAAGCACAGCGCAAAATAATGTTCACTTACCCAGAGAAATGCCCTCTTCTCTCAGAACTTCTCAGAAAGAAGGTTACCTGGGACCTCTGCTCTCTATATAGTTTTCATTCTAAAGGTACTGCTTCAAACAGACCCTTTGAAAGTTAGCACAGTAATCAGATTGTCCTAGTGACCTTTGCAGCTATTCTACATTCCTCACAGTACCTTAAGTAATACCCAATTCAGGTCAGTAGCACTGCCACCTCTCCTCCAGGCAACATTCTGTGCAACACAGGGCTTAGAGCCAGTTAGTGAAAGGCATGTATGCATGTAAGTGGTCTCATAGAATAATGACTAGTGGAAATGTCACTGATGGTATATACTTTGTTTAGTGGACATGCTCGTGGATTAGAGTTTGGGTAGAGCATGCAGTCCAGCTCATAACTACATCCAAGCATTTATCCTGACTATAGGTACTGATGTATGTGCTCTCTCCTCGTACTTAAGTGTGTTTTTTGGTCATTTGCACTAGTTTTCTATAAAGAAAAGTAGGCGCCTAATTATCTTTATAGAATAGGCTTGGAATAGGTGCCCTGTTCTCAAATGACCTCCATAGTGTTCAAGGGATAAGTTTGTAGCCTAGTATTGAGTGTGGCTTTGCACAGTAAGAGTAGCCTTACAGTGCCTACTTTCCTCCTTCATTAGTGCATCCTTATTCATACTACACTGATTTAATTCTAGCTAAGCCATTTGATATAGACTGAATGATTTGGATTTAGATTAATTACCCACCTTTTCCAAATCCAAGCTCAAGGTGAGTTACATTCAGGTGCATAAGTTATATTTCTATCCAACTGCAGTCACAATCTAAGTTGTAGCTGAGGCGATGGAGAATGAAGTAACTTGTCCAAGATCAGAAAGACTCTCAATGGGAGAAGTTAGATTTGCGCTCTGGCTTTATTGGTTTGCGACCTGCAGGGCCGTGCTAACCCAGTAAGCGAGGTAAGCATGGCAGGGGGGCGCTTCCCTCTGGGGGGCGCCGCCGCACCATGCTCACCTCGCTCGCCCTCCCTCAAAATCCCTTTTCTTTTTTTTTCTTTTTAAATTTACCTCCGTGGTGGCGGTTCCGGCAGCGCAGCATCAGGGAAGGAGGCGGCGCTCCCGACGTGTCTAGCCTTCCCTTCGCTGTTTTCCGCCTTCTTCTGACATCAAGGATGATGTCAGAAGAAGGCGGAACACAGCGAAGGGAAGGCTAGACGTCGGGAGCGCCGCCTCCTTCCCTGATGCTGTGCTGCCGGAACCGCCACGGAGGTGAATTTAAAAAGAAAAAAAAAAGAAAAGGGATGTTGGGGGGAGAGAAGAGGGTGGGCAGTTGAACAATGGGAACGGGAGGGCAGGGGAGAAACGACAGCATGGATGCGAAGGGGGGGGGGGAGAAGAGGGTGGGCCAGGCTGGGACATGGGAGAGAGAGGAGCATGGATGCGAGGGGGGTCATGGAAGGGAGAGAGGGGAATTGCTGGAAAAGGATGAATGGAGGGGGCAGGGGACAGAGGAGCATGGATGGACATGGATTGGGAGGGCAGGGCTCAGGGAGAGAGGGGAATTGCTGGAAAGGGATGAATGGAGGGGGCAGGGGACAGAGGAGAATGGATGGGCATGGATTGGGAGGGCAGGGCTCAGGGAGAGAGGGGAATTGCTGGAAAAGGATGAATGGAGGGGGCAGGGGACAGAGGAGCATGGATGGGCATGGATTGGGAGGGCAGGGCTCAGAGAGAGAGGGGAATTGCTGGAAAGGGATGAATGGAGGGGGCAGGGGACAGAGGAGCATGGATGGATATGGATTGCAGGGCAGGGCTCAGGGAGAGAGGGGAATTGCTGGATAGGGATGAATGGAGGGGACAGATGGGCATGGATGGATATGGATTGCAGGGCAGGGCGCAGGGAGAGAGGGGAATTGCTGGAAAGGGATGAATGGAGGGGGCAGGGGACAGATGAGCATGGATGGGCATGGATTGGGAGGGCAGGGCTCAGGGAGAGAGGGGAATTGCTGGAAAGGGATGAATGGAGGGGGCAGGGGACAGAGGAGCATGGATGGGCATGGATTGGGAGGGCAGGGCTCAGGGAGAGAGGGGAATTGCTGGAAAGGGATGAATGGAGGGGGCAGGGGACAGAGGAGCATGGATGGGCATGGATTGGGAGGGCAGGGCTCTGGGAGAGAGGAGAAATTGCTGGACATAGAGGGGAGGGAAGAGAGATGAAGGAGATGAAATGAGGGAAAAGGAAGAGAGGAGAAAAACTGCACATGGATGAAGAAAATAGGCAGAAGCTGAGGACCAGAAATGAAGAAGAAAGGAGGAAAGGAAAGAAATAAATGGAAAGGAAGCCCTGGAAACGGAGTTAAGAGGACAGATAGCAGCAGAATCAGATACTGGGCCAGCATGATCAGAAAAAGAAAGTCACCAGACAACAAAGGTAGAAAACAAATCATTTTATTTTCATTTTAGTGTTTGGAATATGTCCACTTTGAGAATTTACATCTGCTATCTTATTTTGCAATGTTTAGCAATTTCTTTCTAAGAATATTGCTGACAATTCCTGTCAGTGTGGCAAGTGGTGAGTGATCATTTTCATGGGGGGGGGGGGGGGGGGCGCCGCCGCCAACTGATAGTCTGCAGGGGGGGCGCCAACTGATAGGCTGCAGGGGGGGCGCCAGAGACCCTAGGCACGGCCCTGGCGACCTGCTTCTCTACTACACCACATTTCTTTCTTTCTGCTTCCGTATAATACTCCCAGAATAAGTGCACTATTATTGCATAGCCTTTAGGATAGGTGATGCTACAAATATCAATAGCATGCCTGCCATTCCAGGATCTCATAAGCAAGCAAACTTTTCTTTTTTAATTATCCTTTGGATTAATGTATATCTTTACAGAAGGAGTTTCCGACTCTTTTCGGATCTCTTGGGATTAGCTATAGTCTATTGTTTATAGTGAATATCTTTCTTCAACCCTTTCATCACCTCATCTACCATTCAGAACTATCTTCTATTTCCATCTTGCTATCCAGATCCTCCTATTTCTTTAGTCTCTGTCTCTATCTAAATATAGGGGTTGATATCATGAACTCTGTATAAGTAACGAGATGCCATTAATTCTATCACTGCCTTTCTGATTTGAGTGACCTCCCTCCCCAGGTTACAGGAATGCATGCTGATAAAGTAAACCCAAAGTCTCCAGAACCTTTCCTAAGGAAAGATGCCCACTGGTTATTACATTATATAATGCTCATATTTCTGCATTGAGTTTATAACATGCTTCCTTTGCTACAATCCCTTGTATTCCCTTGATTTCTTAGACCTGATAACATGGATCACATTACTAGTAAAAGTAAATAAAAAAAGAAATCCGACCCTTCCACTGTCAGAAAAGAAGGATGAATGACTGATTTAGGAAGGGTGGGACTATAACCTTCTTATTTTTCATTCTTGCCCACATCCCAGAAGTAGAAAAGAGAACACTGCCCAGCACCTGGCCTGGGGGCTGTACTGCATTTCTGTTTATGCCTGGAATTCCAAAATGGCAGCCAACTGCAAAACAGTTCAGCAGCAGTAGTAAAAACCTTCCCAGTATCAGAAAAGAAAAGAAATAAGACGCACAGCGTGGAAGCATTTATAAAGTTTGTAAAACAGTTCTCTAAGCTTTGAAAACATCAACCTAAATGGTGTAGAGTGAAATGAGAGATTCTGCAGCTTTACTGCATGCAGTATTGGGCTTAAGTGTGGTACCCTAGGGACTACTTTTCTAACTGAAGTATAAACAAAATCTTTCTTTCTTTTTTTTTTTTTTTTTTTTAAATGTTCAGCTTTTGGCCTTGTGCTTGAAATGCACACATAACAGGCAGATTATCAAGCATTTGCTCCTGTTTTGATCAAATTAAAAAATTGCTGGCCACCACAGTTTAAGCACCCACTTTATGTAGACTTCCCTGGGTTCTATATATTGTGGCCAAATTTTGGGTGTCAAAATTTCAGCACAGATCAAAGATGCACACACAAACACTTATTTAATGAGCTATTAACTAACAAGTAGTGGATATTAATCAATTATTGCAACTATTCAACAATAATTGGGATTCACATGCACATCTGTCTGTGCACTATTCTATAAGACCACGCACTAAATCCCCTAGTGTGCAACTCAAAAGGAGACAGGAACATGGGAGGGGCAGAGGTGATCTGAAAAGGTGTATGCGGTTTTATAGAATGGCGCCATTTCTGCACCCAAATGCCATGAGTTAGATGCTGACATTTACACCAGGTTTCAACTTGTGTAAATTCCAGTGCCCAACTTTGGGAATGGGAATCGGCTCAAGCTGGAGTGCCCTTTATAGAAGAGTGCTTAGTGCTGATTTTTGAATGCTACTTATAGAATTCCCCCAACTAGGCTAATGCAATAATGCACTTTACCCCTGGAATATAAATAGGTCCCAAAGCTGGATGCGCAATTTTGGGTACAGATGTAAATGAATGGGCTTAATTGATGCAAGCAATCAAAAACTTTCCATTAACAGGCACTTAATAGGTAGTCTTTAGGAGTTATGCATGGATCTGCCCTATGCTCTCTTCTATGACATGTGCGCCTAAATTTTATAATGTTCAACTTCATAAGAGGTGTGACCATGGGAGGGGTATGGGTGGATCAGGTGTGTTCTTAGAATTTAGGTCAAAATAAAAGAGTGGAAGGCACCAAGATGAAGTCCAAGATTAAAATGTAGTTTTATTCCTTGAAAACAGTGGGAGTATTCTGAATACAGTCTTCACATGCAGTAAACAGGATACGCTTGACCAAAAAGTCCCAACACAGGCCACATTTCGGCAAATGTGCCTTCCTCAGAGTACCTGTACGAGTGAAACAGTTCTGCAAGCTGCAAGCATACTTTAAACACAAGAACACAATGGACCTTATTATACAAAAAGTTATACTCCTAAATTTATGAGCACATTTTATGCTCCTAAATTATGAGCATACTCTGTGCTCCAAAATAGATTATGCTCCTAACTTAGGAGTATAAATTTAGGAGTGTAAATTAGGAGCATAAGCTTTAGGAGTGCAAATTTAGGAGCATAAATTTTAGAAGAGTAAATTCAGGAGCATAACCTTTATAGAATAAGGCCCAATGTGCTCGTCTGAGTCTCACAAAGTAAACGTATTGCATTCAACAGAGCCGATGGTGTCTATAGAAAGGCATGAAAAGACATCGACTCTGTTGAATGCACTATGTTTACTTTGTGAGACTCAGATGAGCACATTGTGTGCTTGTGTTTAAATTACGCTTACAGCTTGCAGAATTGTGTCACTTGTACAGGTCCTCTGAGGAAGGCATATGTGCCGAAACACGACCTGTGTTGGGACTTTTTGGTCAAGTGTGTCTTGTTTACTGCATGCGACGATTGCATTGAGAATACTCCCACTGTTTTGAAGAAATAAAAAGACTTTTTAATCTTGGACTTTGTCTTGGTACCTTCTATTCTTTTATTTTGAACAGGTGCTCACATGTAGAAGTTTTCTTCCTTTATTTGTCTATCAGAATTTAGGTGCAGTGCTATAGAATACCTGAAGATCTGCATCTAACTCCCATTAGTTGAGTGCCAGTGTTTGCACCAGGTTTAGTAGGCATAAGTGTTCATGCCCAAAGTTTGGTGTGAGATGTACACTAAGCTCAGTGTGTTTTTTCTAGTGAAAAAGGTGCTGGTACTCAAATACCAGGCCACCCTTCAGGGGTTGGGTGATCACTGAGGGACCCACCCCACAATAGCCAAGCCCTCTACAACCAGTCACAGAATCTATGACAAGGCAGAATTGGTTTGTAGATCCTGAGCTCTTTCATTAAAACTTGGGGACCATGAGTCAATTTTAGCAGACAATGGAAAAGGTGCTGGTACTCAATACCCCCAAGTACCCCCTCAAACAAAGCCCTGACTAAGCTAGTATTTCATGAAGGTTGTTCTGCGTAGAGTGCCCTTGCAGAATACTACCTTAGTGTGGATCTTCCTGGTGCCTAACTTTGAGTGCCATTTACTGAATTCTAACTTAGATATATATCTGAAACAGAATCATCTTTGATCACTGTTCCCACTAAGCTGGGCAGGAGTCCTCCAACTGCATTGCTGCCAGTGGGGGGCAGTGCTTCAGTATAGTGTCTTCTGTCACTTGGGACAGGCAAGATCCCTGGAGTCCTCCAGTGTTTGCCTGTCTCTCACTATTGACAATGTGATAGTGAAACAACACCCTCTACTGGCAGAGCTATAGGTGGAGGATTCCCACTGATCTTAGAGGGAACAGTGTCTGTGATTGCAAACATACAAGTTGGATTTAGAGCTCAGCTTCATCACCTTTTTATTTTGCACTAAAGAAGTAAGTTACTGAAAAAAAACATTGAAAAGGTAAAGTTTTTTGCAGCAGTAACTGTTCTAATTTAAGCTGCCCACTTCATACTGTATGATGACAAATTAAGTGCAGTGCTGAAGTACTTGCAAAACATCTGCTAAACAAAGTCAAAGTTAATGAAAAGCTAATGAGTATTCTTTTGTAGTTGATTTTTATTCATGTCTACTTAGCAATAAAAGAGCCGTCAAATAAAGCTAATTATTATTCGGTGGTCTGTTCGGAATATTGTACTTAGGAAAGAATTGTTGTATAACATCATTGCTATTTCTCTGTCTGCTGGTTGCTGCATTTGTCCTACATTTGAGAGTACAGGATAGATTGAAATCCCAAAGTCACACTTCCATACTGAATTTCCAGCAATCTAACCTATGAGATGTCTCTGATCTAATCATTGTCCTGCAACACTGCATAACAGAGGCAGCAGATCATCTTTTTGGTTGAGAGGGTCTAGCTCACCTCTGTGCCCCTAAAGTTCTTTAGTTGGCAGTGCTTTGTGGGGCAATAAGTTGTTTGGGTCATGGTCCCAGTGGTATACCTTGTTCTACTGCCTATGCTCTATAGCAGTTCCCCACATTAGAATGTTATTATTATTTAGTTCATACTTTTTACCAATGTGAGTTACAAACAGGCACACTTGGTATTTCCCTATTGCTAGTGGGCTTACAATCTCTAAGCTTTTTTGTATGTGAAATAATGAAGGGTTATGTGACTTGCGTAAGATCACAAGCAGCCACAGTGGGATTTGAACCAAGCTCCCCTGGTTCTAATCCCACTGTTCAAAGTACTCCACTGCTCTACACAGTGCCATCCTGCATACTTCTTGATTTGTAAGCAGGAGTGACCCTACCATTAGGCCACCTGAGGCAGGGGCCTCAGGCGGCACTCTCCTGAGGTGGCATTGCCTCCCGCCTTACTTCCCTAACCCCTTTCCAGCAATGTACCTTTTCTTTCTAGTTTTTCGAAAGGTGACACAGTGATTCCCAGAAGCTAGCCACCCAACTGTCCCAGCCCCTTCTGTCTACTGTGGCCCGCCTTGGAGTTATGTCAGAAAGACGGGCCACAGTAGAGAAAAGGGCTGGGACCAGTGGCAGGGCAGCCTCTGGGAATTGCTGCCACTGGGAAAAAATAAGAAAGAAAGGTAAATTAGTGGAAGGGGGCTGAGGAAGGAAGGGTGGAGATGGCAGACCATGGCGGGGGTGGTGGCAGTGGAAGCAGCTCATTCCTCACCTCGGGGGGGAGGGGAGGGTGTTGGCAGTGGTGGCTCATTCCTCACCTTGGGGTGGCGGCGGTGGCTCATTCCTCACCTCAGACATAGATGTCTAGGGTTGCCCCTGCTTGTAAGATTTCTAATCCTAGTCCTGTGGTTAGCACTCACTGGGACTCTAGCCCTTCCATCGTAATGTAGTTAGTAGTAATTTTTCCCATGTTGTCAATAGTGTACACTGTTCTTCAGTATATTTCTATTTTAAAGAATATTGTGCTTTTTGATAGTAGTGCATTCTGGTGTTCATGTTGAAAGCACATAGACTTCAAAGGTTACATAGAGGGGCATTTTTGATATGACGTCTAAGTCCGACTTTGGACAATTTCTCCAAAATTTGAATAGTAAAGAAGGTCATTTTCGAAAAAAAAATCTATCTTGTTTTGTTTTTTTTGAAAGTACTGTTTCAAACAAGGTTTTGTGCTGTGGATGTTTTGTTTTTTTGGTCCATTTAAAAAAAAAAGGCCCAAGTGCAAAATGCACAAAAATTAAGCCATTGGGATGTAGGAGGGGCCAGCATTTTTAGTAGACTGTTCCCAGACATCTCAGAAAAGCAATAGGGCACCCTAGGGGGTACAGGTACATATCTCACCATTGCTCCCTTATCTTGTCTGCTGAGCTCACCCCCCAAACCTGGACTTCTTTGAGGGGATACTTGGGGGTACTGAGTACTGGAACCTTTGCCATTGTCTGCTAAAATTGACCCATGGTCCCCAAGTTTTAATGAAAGATCTCAGGCACTACACATCAATTCTGTCTTGTCATAGATTCTGTGACTGGTTGCAGGGGGCCTGGCTATTGAGGGGTAGGTCTCTCAGTAATCACCCCACCCTTGAAAGGTGGCTTGGTATTTGAGTACTCTGGCACCTTTTTCACTAGAAAAAAATGCACTGCCCAAAACCCACCACCCCCAACTGTATACCACTAGAACAGCCCTTTTAGGTGAATGGGGCACCTATATGTGGGTACAGTGGGTTTCTGGTGAGTTTTGGAGAGCTCACAGTTTCCACCACAAGTGTAACAGGTAGGGGGAGGTATGGGCTTGGGTCCATCTGTCTGCAGTGCACTGCACCCACCACTAGACTACTGCAGAGGTCTGCATGCTACTCTAATGGACCTGAGTATAATATCTGAGGCTGGCATAGAGGCTGATGTTTTTAATCACATTTTTTGGGTGGTGGGAGGTATACCCCTAACTCACTTGCTGACAATGCAAAGGTCTTGGTCAAGTTTTGAAAATGCCAAGAAATTCTCTTTGTTTTTTCAGGGTTGAGCAAGGTTTCATGTTCCCTGTCAGTTATTTTCTAGTGTTAAAAACTGGGGGAAAAAAGCAACCATGCTATTTTAATTATGAATACCTATCTAAATGTAGCAAACTTCCATTCTGCTTTGGTATCCAACAAGTAACAAAATGGTGCTGGTAACTGACTTAGGGCCCTGTTTATTAAGCAACATTATAGGTGCGTTAACATTTTTAATGTGCGTTAACCATGTATGCACATTAACCATGTACATGCTTACAGTATCCCTATAGGCGCCTATATGGTTAGCTCACGTGTAAGTGTAGGTATACTAAAACACTAATGCACCTTAGTAAACAGAACCCTTAGATAGCAAACGGATATTATTCTTGTTTTTCATTAAATGAATTCCTCCCCTCTTATTGTTAGACATTTCTTTTCCAGTTCCTTTGTTTATTTCCAGTTCCTTTGTATGCTAGAGGTTCCTTCATAGTCCCTATGAGGGACCATAGGCTTTGTTGTTCTTAACTGATACTTTATTACTGTATAAGTTAAAGGACCACTGGGTAATATCTTTTCTAACAATATTGTTCAAGGCTCAGTGTTTTCCTTCAAGGGGTTTTAATTTGGAAGAGTTACTGAGCTACTGGTAAAGAGGAATTTCAAATAAGCCCAAGACTTGGTGTATTGTATGCAGTATATTTTCTCTACAGGTGTCCAAATCTAGCATCATTTATTTTTGCAGAACTATTTTTTTGATCTTCTGGTCTCCGTGACAGGTGACTCTTGGTGCAGACAGGAGCTGGTATTTTCACTATAACTCAGAATTGATTATGATTAGAAATGAGACTTAGCAATCAATACATTCAAAATAAATTCATTTTCATTTTCTTGCACATGGTGCTTCCAGATGAAACTTAGCAAAATGTTTTCCTCCTGGGTTATTGCACTGGCAGAGGGGAAAAGATGTTCTATTTGAAATTATTCTTCAGGGGGTATGTAGCGCTAATTGTACTGGATTATTTGAGTATTAATCAAAGCTAATAATGAATGAGCCTCTGTTAAATGTCACATAAGATTCATGGGTGTAATAATAGAGCTTTAAGACAAGCAGATACACCACTAAGAAAGACATATTGAAGACTGAAAAGAGTTGTGGAATAAGCAATCTACAGATCTGAACCTTTTTTAATACTGAAAAGAGGAAAAATGTTGCTTCTCAAAGAAAGAAGCTTGGTTTGTTCAAAGGTTGATGTACTGAAACATAGAACTTCCCTATTAATTTGAACCCACTTGACCATTAATCATGAGCATATTGGTGTGAGGGAGGGATTACCTGCCCCCCCCCCCCCACTCCCATAGATGTCTGAACAAAGTGCCTCTCTCCAATTACTATTGCTGCTACTTGCAGCAGTTACATTTTTGATGTTTTCTCTTTCTCACCTGAGCTGACCCAACCCCCATTGTTCTCCCCTCCCCCAACCTTTCTGCCACAGCAGCAATCACAGTAAAACCTGTCAGTAAGCTGTGTCATGGAACCTCAGAGCCCAAGTTTCTGAAAGGCTTTGCTAAGTCCCACCCCCTCTGATGTGAACTAAGAGAGAAGGAAACTGATGCGGGATGCAGGAAGAAGGGGTTGGGGCTAACAAAGATGCTGGGAATGAAAGAAAAAGATGATGCAGGCTGATACTGGGGATGGGAGAAACTGAACATTGAACATAAGGAAAAGAAAGATGACAGGATGAAAAAATCTGGAGGAAATGCCAAGAGAATAAAATGAGTAACAGAAAAAAAAGCATAGAAATCAGAGGGAGAGGAAACATGGGGAAAAGGCTAAACACATGAAAATAGGTTTAAATAAAAGAATGAAAAAGAAAAGGGAAATTGATAATAGATTAAGAAATGCAGCTACAACTGAACAGATGAAAAGGATGAGGTGGTGGTGGCAGTGGCCTTGGGAGGAGGGGGTAGGTGCAAGAGAGTGATACTATGACAGTGTGTATGAGTAGAAAAGAGTGTGTTGGGGGAGGGGGAAGCCAATAGATGCAAATCTAAGAGGAGGGGGAAATGTCACCCCCTCTCCCACCAATCTGACCCCCCCCCCCCCAATAAAGCAGACAAACAATATCTATGCTAATAACTCCTAAACAAACACTGTGAATATTAGCAGCTCAATATTCAACACCATGGACAGCATTTTTAAACATGTTGTCTAAGTTAAATATGATTATTCTTTGCCAATATCCAGATTGCACCCTGTGCTGATAATCTGTGCAGTGAGATCAGCGCCAGTGTTATCCGGATAACAGTGACATTGAGCCTGCTAACTGGATAACGTTATGACAGCCATTGTTTTGTTCTATCTTTATCTAGATAGTGATTTGGATAGGAAGCTCAATATTGCAGCTAACCAGACAACTTCCTGGTGTACTCCTTTACTGCCCTGACACTGTCCAGATAGTACCAGGACAGCCTGTAAAGAAATCCAGTGGCACTATCTGGACAGTGCTATTGAGTATGTATGGATAACTAGTTAAGCCATTTATGAGGATAATGACAGCAGTTATCCATGTAAATGAGTATTGACCCGTATGATTATTACCATAAACACAGAGGGGCTGATACAGTAAGTTGTGTTGTTTTTGCCTAGTATAGAAAACATTGTGGTGTGTGTATTACCCCTAATTCAGGCAGAAATCTTGCTATTTCGCATGACTAAGACAACATGAATAGCAATACCTTTTCACAGGGTTGATGGTGAGGTACTTCTAGCTTTCCTGATCCACATTCCCTACCTTCATCCCCATCCCACCCATTATTTCCTACCTGCCTCAGGCTCTTGCCCCCTCCCCCTCTGAAAAAAACTAACTTCATACTTGTTTCCTTCTGGTTCTCATTTCTACTGAGTTTTCTGTTGCCATACTTTGCAGTTACAGGGCACTGAATGGTTCAAAATCAGAAAACAAAGAAGAAGAGTCAGCCAGCAGGAGGTAGGTATGAAACCCTGGCCCAGCCTGATGTGGTGTATTAGTTGTATAAAAAAAGAAGTTCCACAGTATAAAGTATTAGGTTAGTATCTCATTTGACAAAATTGGATGTGGACTGATGAGATGGAAACGATTCTTACAAGCTGTTCATATGTCTATCCATTTCAATATATGCTGAGCTAAAGAATTAGCTTTTTCATGGAGTTTGCTTTAATTACTTGTCTTGCATTCTGTGTACAGACACTGTTCCTCTGGCTCATGCTGGGAGTTTTAAACAACTGTCTCCTTTCTGATGAACTCCAATTAAAAGAGAGTGAAGAGACTAGGGTGACATTAGATTAGGGAGTCTGGGCTGCTTGCAGTCCTTGTACTTCAGTAACTCGGGACCCTGATAGGGAGAAGTTGAGGCAGATAACAATGGTCTAAATGTGAAGTGGATAGTGTCCATGAAGTGGGATGAAGCAGAATTGTCGGTAGAAAATAGAAAATTATTTTCTACCATGTGTTTTTAGTGCACATCAAACTCAGAATTACCGCCAGGCGCACTCGCTAGCCGGGCAGTAATGCCAATTTGACACATGCTGCACATGTGTAGGCCCTTACTCGCCTTTGTAAAGGGCCTCTAAAGCTGTGGCTCTTTCAAGAAATGTTTGTGATGTTCTCACTAGTCTCTGTCATAGCTACCTAATTAGTTAATTCGGTGCTAACAATTGGCACTTAATTGTCGGTTAATCGGCACTTAATTGGCAGTAATTATGAGTCATGCATGCATCTGCCCTACGTCCTATTCTGTAATGTGCATGCTCAAATTTCATAGCACACAACTCAAAAAGGGCATGGTCATCAGAGGGGCATGGGCGGGTCAGAGGTATTTCCAGAAATTAGGCAGAATGTTATAGAATACTTGGATTTGCGCACTCAACTGTTATCAACTGGGCACAAGGATTTAGACCAGGTTTCAGCAGGCATAATACCTCATAGAACTACTGCTTGGTATGGATCTTAATGTTGCTAACTTTGGGAACCATTTACTGAATCTGGTTCTCTGTGTGCAACTGTATACATGGTCATTATCCCTTGTGATCATATTAGCTGAGATTAAATAACTTTTACTGGGAACTGAAAAAAAAAAGGTTTCTAGCAGTACATGTCAAATCACTGTTTTTCCACTGAAAGCATTGTCCTAGCTCAGATCTATAGTTTGATTATCCATAACTCCACCCTTAAAGCATTCAATGGCTGTAAAGTTCAATGTTTCTTCTGTTTGGAAAATCAATCATTTTTTTATTCCAAGTAGTTAACTCTCTAACTCATTTCTGCTCAGCACTGAATTCTAAACCACTGTTCTGAAACAACCTAGTTCATCCTTTTGTTCTTTTCTTTTAAGGGGGAAGGGGAGTAGTATACAGATCACATTTATCAAAATAAAAAATGTGAGCACCAATCAACAAATGGGGATTGCAACAATTAATGAGAACTGGTGTATAAAAGACACTTAGACCTGAACTCCCATTTTTCATAAGGGCTCCATGTAGGAAATGAGACATCCAGGTCAGGATGATCACATTTCCTGATTATTTTATAAAAACCTGTGCCAACATGAAGCCTTTTGTAAAATAAATATAAGGATGTCAGTAAAGATGCATGTATTTGCTGGCATATAGAGTGGGAGTACTGATTTTAGACAAATACAGAAAAAAAAGAGCGGCATTACTCAGCAGTTGCTAATTATGCATACAGGGCTTGACTCTATATATCACACCTAAAAAGTCAACGCCAAAATGAAAAAAAAAAGCCTAAGCATGTTTATAAAGCACACCATAATTTAAGTGTACATCATAGAATAAGCCAAAATTTGCATGCAGTTGATAGAATACACTGAGTGCCTGTCAACATGTCTAAATTTAGTTTGTGATAGGACAGACGCCGTCGCCATCTTAGCAAGAGTAAATTTAGTTGTGGTCATTTATGCCATGTTTTACTTGGTATAAATGCCAATGCCTAAATAATGCATGGAGTGGGTGTATTCTATAACAACACGCATAGATTTTAGAAATGCCCATGATCTGCCCATTCCATGCCCATGGTCACGCCCTCTTTTCAACCATGCGACTTATAATGTTTGTGCATCACATTATAGAATACGCTTTGTCAGTTGTGCGCATAAATTCTACTTATTGCCAATTAGTGTCAGTAATTGTTTGTTAATTGGCAATTATCAATGCTGCTTGACTTGTTAACTAAGTTGCCCGTGCAAATACAGAATATGATGGTATTTGCATGTGCAACTTAAGTCGCACTATATAGAATCCGGGGGATAGATGCTTTGTTTTAGAAGACTACTGGCTCAATATGCAAAAGCACTTATGTGGCTAGAGGCAACTTCTACCTAGATAAATGCCATATCCAGCTTTAGCCATGGATAATGCCACTGAAAGTTCTTACATACAGCATTTTGCTTCACTCTATAGATAGTTCGAACACCATTGTGCAGTCCTTGAAAGAAGTTATCCGGACAGTGCATCTTCTGTCTAGATAAGAGCCCCATATGGGCTCTCTCTATTACAATTCTGAGAGCATTGTAACCTTTCCTATTACTTGTTGATCATGTAACACTGCTCTGCCTGATTTGATATAATTGGATGCGAAAACAAATATTAGATCTGATGAGATAGAAAGAGTTCTTACAAGCATGTGCATATGTCTATCCATCTCAATATATGCTGAGCTAAAGAATTAGCATTTTCATGGAGTTTGCTTTAATTACTTGACTTGCAGTCTGTGTACTTTCCTGTGGCTTACGCTAGGAGTTTTAAACGACTGCATCCTTCCTGACAAACTCCAATTAAAAGATAGTGAAGGAAATCATCAATATATTTTATAGAGCTGATACAGAATATTAACCTTTCAATTGTTGCTTGTTTCTCCTAGTATCCTAAGAAGGAATAACAAGTTTTGGTTCCAGAACTGATTAATGCTATACAGCACATATTCTACCATAGATTATTTTGTAAAGAAACAATAATACAGCACAAAGGTCAAGGGGCTTGGGCCTAAATATGATTCTACAGCAGAAAACCCTCAGGTCAATTTTAATTTTAAAGCAACTCAACTATGCAAAAAAAGGAAAAAAAAGATGAAAATAATGAATGAGTAGGAAAGAAAAAAGCTTTTATTTGTACTGGCTTTCAAACTCTGGTATCCGAGGGAACATGGTGGCAGTGTTTTAGAGTATAATAGGGTGCCTAGTTTGATAAGGTGGGAAGGTGCCTACTTTTGACCATTTTATAAGGGCACATAGGTAAACTGCTACCACAAATCCTAGATCAGAGGTTTTCAAACCAATCCTTAGGGCATACCCAGTCAGTCAGGGTTTTCAGGAAATCCTCGAGACTTGGGTTGAAAACCCCTAGTCTAGATTGTGGGAGCTCAGGCCTAAATGCAGCACATAGCATATGCACGTTTACATATAGTTTATAAAGTACTCATGTAAATTGTGAATCTGCCCATGCTCTTCCCTGAATACACCTCCTTTACAAGTAATTGCCTACTTCCACTACGGATTCTATATATGGCACCCAGGTTTGAGCACCTAAATTTAAGAATGTTTTCGAGATGTGCACACAATTTAATTGGCTAAGGAGCTGTTAACTATCAATAATAGATGCTAACAACCAATTATTGATGTTGATTGGCACCAATTAGGATTTGTCAGTGCATCTGGCTGTGCGCTATTGTATAACTCTGGGTACCTAAATCCTATAGTGCACAATCCAACATGGGTAGTTGCCATGGAAGGGCATGGGCAGGTCATGAGCATTCCAAAAGGTTGTGTGCAGCGTTATAGAATAATGGGTCTCCATACCTAACTTGGGCACCAAGATTTATGCCTAGTTTCAGTAGACATAAGTCTGACACCCAGAGCTGGGTATGGAAACCAGGGCTAAGCAAAATTCTATAAATGGCATACACCCTGGAATAGCGCATAGGGCTAGATTCTGTATATGGTGCCAGAAAAATCTGTGTGGAAAAAAAATTATGCTTAGGTGTATTCTCTAGACATTTTATAGAATATACTTAAATTTCCATGCAATATATAGAATATTCTGAACGGCTTGCCACATGACTAAACTTGTTCTTGTCCATTTAGTCCACATTTTACTTGGTGTAAATCCTGATGCCTACATTAGGCGCAGATCAGGTGTATTCTATAATAATGCACATAATGCATCAGTGGTTTCCAAACCTGGTCCTGGAGACCTCCCAGCCAGTCAGGTTTTCAGGATATCCACAATGAATATTCCTGAGAAGATTTGCATGCACTGCTTCCACTGCATATAAATTTCTCTGATGAATATGTTGGCATGCTAGTGTTGGGAACTACCGCTGGGCTGCAGTTGTAACTGGGCAGCACCCAACAATGTCCAATTACTGCCAAGTTAGCACCGTGCAGCAAAATGGCGCATGCTTGAGCTGGAACTACCACCGGTGGCCGCGTTGGGCCAACTGTAGTCCCGATAGTGTGCGGTTAGCCCATGTTGGGCTTACCAACACTTTGTAAAAGTGCCCCTATATAAACTGTTTATTCAGTCTTTTATGTGTCTGTATAATAAAATGTTTTAGCAATTTATCTTTTAACTTTCCTGTTGCAGAACCGCTAGCTGACATGCAGCATGTTTCACATCTCGCTGCATCAGAGTTTGGTCCATAACCAACAACGCACACCATATGAATTCATATGAATCACAGTACATAAGCCTGCTTGATTCTCAGACAAATGTTAGAAGTTTATTTATTTATTTATTTGTTGCATTTGTATCCCACATTTTCCCACCTATTTGCAGGCTCAATGTGGCTTACAATTTTCCGTCATGACTTATGCCATTTCAGAGTACAGATACAATTGGTAATATATATAGAACATGGATGATATAATGAACAATCAGGTAAAAAAGGGGAAAACAAACAATTGGTATCACATATTGAACATGGATTATATAATAAAATTAAACGATAGGATATAGGGAAAATAATCTGATTATTAAGTAAATGATGGAGAATTACGGTTATCTTTGGCACTGGGTTTTATATTTGTTGATTTGGTTGTTACCCCCACCTTTCACTCCATATTGGTCAATTAATAGAACTGGTGTAAATGCTCACGCTGAGATTGTGAAAGTATGCATACAGATTATAGGATTTTTTAAATGTATGAATGTATATGGGAGCCCCACCCATGTTTTGCTGAAACTCCCATGTGTATACCCACGTGCAAAGTATGTGCCATTGAATATTGCATCTATATTCAGAATGGCGCATAGCCGGAAACTGTTCATTTATGTACAGGTGGGTTCTCAAAAGCATGAAAATAACTAGACTACCTGCATTTACACCATACTTGATGCCTAAATCAGGATGGCTCTTTATAGAATTACGTTTGTGTTTCATGTAACATGGTTTAGTATATTAGCACTTAAGTTTCGGGGTTATTTACGCAAACTGTTATACTGATATCTTGAAATCTTAAGTATTCATAAGATAACAACAAAAGTCCTTTCTTGTTGCTAAGGTATGTATCAGCCTTCAGGAATTGTACAGTAGTAGCAGTGTGTTTGACTTCAGTTTGCCTGTTGGGGCTCTGGGAATTATTATAGCGGATCATGCCAAGACCCAAGAGCTTAGACTGGGAACTAAATCCATGCCCTCTTTCTGACAGCATGAAGGTACAACCACTGAGACATCAATCACTTTTTCCTCAGGTAGTGTTTAATAAATAAATAAATAAATAAAGATGAAAAACCCAGGGCAAAATGTATGTAAGAATGGCTTATGCAGAGGAATCCAACATTTCTGTCCATGCAGTTATGTTAATGATCAACAGTCCTCAGGTTTAACATACATTATTTAAAGAAGTAAATTACCAGAAGCGGAGATTTGCCAAAGCCTTTCTCTCATTTTATGCTTAGAAGAAAAGTTTGATAAATTAAGCCCAAAGCTCTTGAAAGATAAAGCTGAACCATTTATGAAATAAAGGCTTAACTTGTTTAAACCCTTGCAGGGAATGTTTAACCACATTATGCCTCTTACTTGTTGGTTCTTGATATAACTATACCTTTACCTTTCAAGTTACAAACTTCTTTTTCCCCTCTTTTATTCAGAAAGTCACAATTTCTTTATGAACACAGTGTAAAAGTAGAGAAAGGTTGTGGACTCCTTCTTCAGCAGCCACCTGGTGTTGGCACTGAAAAAATATTCCAACAAATCTAATCCTTCTTCCAAGCATCTGGTAATAAAAGTTTGAGATAGGCAATTTTCTTTCCTAAATTTTTTCTCTTATTTTGGACCAGTTTTGTTCAAGTATACAATCACATCCTAATGCCTTTTACATGCATTATTAGTAATCTTTAAAAACATGTACATTCATCTACAAACTTATCTATGGCATGAGCCCAGATTGCACAATGAAGCTGACAGATTTATCTACCTTCAATACATCTACTAGATGAAGAAACTATCTCATACTACATTTTCCTATTTATAAAAACATCAGATATAAATCCACATTGAACAGAGATTTCTCACATAGGGCTCAAAATGGTGGAACACCATCCCTAGCATGATAAAAAGGATTACCAACTATCTAATATTTTACAAACTTGTCAAGGCATTCCTTTTTAACAATTTTTTGCACTGTTATGCAATGAACTAAATAGCAAATGTTATATATATATATTTGCTCTTTTCAAAATCTCACTGTTTATGTTTTCTTCATACTTGTAAAAAAATATATTGTATGCATTTCTAGTCTTAATTATCATAAGCCACATAAACTGAATAATTAACATTCAGATTATGTGGGATATCAGCACCAATGAATGAATGAATAAATAAATAAGTCCAAGTGCTTAAAATGGGACATGTGGCAAATAATGCCCATGGTAACAAAGTTACGCATTTTAGTAAATACAGCACTTTGAGACATAGAGGCCCTTTTACTAAGGTGCGTAGGCACCTACGTGCATCCAACATGCTCCAAATTGGAACTACCACCCGGCTACCGCGTGCCCCGGGCAGCAATCCATATTTAACGCACGTCCAAAACATGTGGTAGATGCTTACCCAGCAGCAACAGGCAGTTTACGCATGCTGGCCACTTACCACCTGGTTAGCTCATGAGACTTTACCACTAAGTCAATCAGTGGCGGTAAGGTCTCAGGACGAAAATGGATGTGCGCTGGTTTTAATTTTGCTACACATCCATTTTCGGCTACAAAGCAAATGCCTTTTTTCCAGGCATGCTGAAAAAATGACCTACACACATCCAAAACACACACCTACACCAGCATAGGCAACTTTTAGGTGTGCCTTAATAAAAGGGCCTCATAGTTATCAATATTGACTACTATTAATGGTGGTGGTGGTGGTGGTGGTGGGGGGGGGGGGGTTATCAATGTACATAAGTACATAAGTATTGCCATACTGGGAAAGACCAAAGGTCCAACAAGTCCAGCATCCTGTTTCCAACAGTGGCCAATCCAGTCACAAATACCTGGCAAATCCAGGTCACAAATATCTGGCAATGTGGGCTACTGTTAATACAAGTTATATTACCAATTGTGCTGTTTCAGCACAGGTCCCATTTTTTTGCAATGAGACCTAGAGGGGCATTTTCGATATGACATCTAAGTCTGACTTTGGACGTTTTGCAAACAACATCCAAAATCTGAATAGAGAAGAAGTCATTTTCTTAACAGAAGAATGTCTATCTTTTTTTTTTTTTTAGAAAATACTGTGGACGTTTTGTGTTTTGGACATTTTGTGATTTGGATGTTTTTGGAGGTTTTTTTGGTCCATTTTTGAAAAAAAAAAAAATGATCCAAGTGCAAAATGCACATAATCAAGCCTCTGGGATATAGGCGGAGCCAGCATTTTAGTACACTGGTCCTCCTGTCATCCCAGGACAGCAATAGGGCACCCTAGGGGGCACTGCAGTGGTCTTCATAAACTGCTCCCAGGTACACATCTGACCATTGCTCCCTTACCTTGTCTGCTGAGACCCTTAAAACCCACCTAAAACTCACTACCCCAACTGTACACCACTACCATAGCCCTTATGGGTGAAGGGGACACATATATGTGGGTACAGTGGGTTTCTGGTGATTTTTGGAGGGCTCACAGTTCCCTGCACAAGTGTAACAGTTAGGGAGAGGTAGGAGTCTGGGTCCACCTGTCTGCAGTGCACTGCACTCAACACTAGACTACTCCAGGGACCTGCATGCTGTTTAATGGACCTGAGTATGACATCTGAAGCTGGCATAGAGGTTGGTAAGTAATGTTTTTCTTCACATTTTTGGAGAGTGGGAGTAGGTTAGTGACTACTGGGGGAGTAAGGGGAGGTCATTCCTGATTCCTTCCAGTGGTCATCTGGTTATTTAAGGCACTGTTTTGTGCCTTATTTGTTATAAAACCAGGTCTATCTCAAAACGTCTAAGTTTTAGTCCTGGACAGTTTTGCTTTGTTCCATTATGGCCGAAAAACGTCTAAGTCTTAGGATCACCCAAGTTACACCCTGAACACACCCCTGGCACTCCCTCTTGAGATATAGACACACTTCTGCCGGACTTCATAGAAAAACGTCTAAAAAGAGGTTTCAAAAATACTGATTTTTTTGTAGATGCGGTAAAAACTGGCCCAGCGCATGCCCAATACATGCGCCTACACTACCACAGGCCACGTTTTACCGTGGCTTAGTAAAAGGGTCCCCAACTAACCAACTATCTCTCTCTCTCTCTCTCTCTTTCTACATATATATATAATTAGGTATATTTAAAATGGTTTGTATTATGTTACTGCTTTGTGAGCTTGATTGATGTAATACTTCCAAGAACTGTTTTTCTAGTGTGGGCATATTCCCCCAGATTAGGGTTACCATATGGCTCCAGAAAAAGGAGGACGGATTGAGCCAGCCGGGTTTTACTTCCATTGCTTTCAATGGAAAGCAATTGCGCCAGCCGGGTTTTACTTCTATTGCTTGCAATGGAAAGCAATGGAAGTAAAAGCCGGCTGGCTCAATCCGTCCTCCTTTTTCTGGAGCCATATGGTAACCCTACCCCAGATTCTACATATGGGGGGGAGATTCTATATATGGCGCCTAAAAAATCAGTTCTGAAATCAGTGCTGACTAAGCATATTCTATAATTAGTGCCTAGATTTAGGCGCCAATTATAGAATATGCTTACTTTATATCTCAGCATCCAAAACTATGCACATCCATTTACACCAGTGAAAAAGTGGCATAAATCCCAACACACAGATTTACGTGCACTGGGTCATATTCTATAACAACGCAACTAAATTTCAGTTTGCACACGAAACACCCATTTCCCCACCCATAATCATGACCTTTTTTTGCCTGCATATGTTAGAAATATTGCACACTTCATTACAGAATATGCTTAGCAAGTTGTGTGCATAAATTCTAATCATTGCCAATTAGTGCATATTATTGCTTATTAAGTGCTGCTGTCAGCTCTCGTTAGCCTGTTAAGTTACGCACATTTTTATAGAATCTGCACTGATTGTGGCATGGATGTCTTGGCACACTATATAGAATCTCAGGGATGATGCCCAGATTTGGGTGTACTTCAGAGATACACGTGTAACTTAATTGGCTAACGAGCTGTGAACCATCAATAATCGGATGCTAACAACCAATTTTTGTTGCCAATTGGCGCACCTAGCTGCATGCTATTCTATAATGCTGGGAGCTTAAATGTCATAGCATGCAACCAAATAGGGGTGTGACCACGGGAGGGGCATGGGTGGATCTGGGGCATTCTAAAAAGTTGCGTGCACTGTTACAGAATAAGATTTCTGCAGGCGTAAGTCTGGCACCCAGAGTTGGGCATGGGAATCAGCACTAAGCGCTATTCTATAAAGGGTGTGTGCCCTTTATAGCAGTGTTTCCCACGTCCAGTCCTGGAGTACTCTTTGCCAATCAGATTTTCAGGATATCCACAATGAATATGCATGAACTTGATTAGCATATACTGCCTCTATTATATGAAAATCTTTTTCATGCATATCCATAGTGGATATCCTGAAAACCTGACTCTAGGACCAGACTTGGGAAACACTGCTTTATAGACTAGGGTGATTTTTCAGTGACATTTATAGAATTCCTCCCCTCCCCCCCCCTCCCATTGTGCTGAAACTACACTAGGAAGGGTAATATCCTAAGCCCGAGATTAAAATAATGTATTACCCATAGAAAGGGGCCTTTCTGAAACTGTCTGTCCTACATGCAAGTAAAAGAGTGATACAGAGTGATATTTTGCATGTACTTTAACTTTCTGAGGGAGGGAGTAGTTTAACTTGCTTGGGGTTAAGTTGGGGCAGGGTTTGGAACTGTGTGTTCATTTGCATTTTCAAAACATGCATCTAATCTGAGTCAGAGACTATATCATGCAGCTGTAATTGTGTGTAAGCATTTTGCCTGGGATATTTATCCAAGTGAAAGAATTTGTGTACTTTCTACTTTCAAAAGGGTGTAACATATGCATGGAATTAAGCACACAGTTTTGCAATTTAAGAAAGCATGCTTTTAGTTTTAGTAAGAAAAACACAAACAAGCAGGTGTAAATGTCTGTGTATTTTTCCTGATATGTACAACCCTGCTACACCCAGAACAGCAATTATTAAATATAATATTACATTATAAAATAATGTTTTAGCTTACACAGCATTATTCCTATTGTTTCTGAACTATTACAATTGATACATGAAAATGCATTTCCTTAGGTCAAGGACTGACTCCTGCAGTGTGGAATACCTGGACCCAACTTTTGTCCATTAGTTTGACCAGGGTTGGGGTGGACTAGGGGCAGCAGTCACAGTCCCTGGATGGGAGACTCAGCCATCAGTCTATTTCTGCTGGTGAAGGACTGTCACTACAATGGCTGGCCTTTTGTAAAATACTGGGGGACTGTGAACATCCCAACCTGGATGGTCGATTTCCTGCTTTGACATCTTCTATAAAATGGGCATTAAATGTATTACCCAAAGAAAATTTGGTAAAGAACACATCTCCATCAGTCTGAGGACTTAGAGGTCAAAAGAGTTATAATATTAATGAAAAATACCTTCTGCAGTTGGAAATGAAGGTTTACAGTGCTCAGTTAATGTCAGTTCCAATAGAGCTAAAAATCCAAAAGAGCAGAAGGAAAATTGCTTAGCTCCCAAATAAACTTCTGTTCCAATGTAGAGCTTAAAATAATTTGATAGGGTCATCATAAAGTCTTCATAGAGTTTCCTGAAAGGTTTTGATCTCTGATCTCAACAATGAATGTTCCATTAAACAAATGTTAATGAAATAAAACTACAATCAACTCATAGTCAACAATCCTGACAACTGTCTTATGTCACCAAATTAATCTTTAATTACCTTAAATGGCCTCTTGCATGGTTAATGCATTGTACAATTCCTTCCCCTCCCTAGGAACAACTTTCCATTCACTCCTTGCAGTTGCTTCTCTGGAAAAAAAAAAAAAAATATATATATATATATATATATATATAACAACACAAACATTATCAGCTTCAAGAGATTTCCGAGAACTTCCAACTTTTGTGTAAAACATGCCTAAGAACCTAAAGTGCTGATTATATTGTTCAGGCTGTCCTATTGCATTTAATTTACGGGAATGGAATTGACACTTTGATGATACACAGTTCAGGTCAAATTTAATTTTGAGCTGAAATTGCTGTTTGCCAAAGTAGCATTGCTTTGTCATGTGTTTTAGCTGAGCTGCAAAATGTTTTGCAAACATGATGTAAAGCTTACACTGTGAGAGAGTGTAGGTTTTTTTTTTTATTTCTCATACTGCTTCAAACGAGAATTTAGAATAATGTTCTGTAGCATGAGTGTTTATTCACAAATACAGCTTCACTCTGCATCTTCTTTATTCCACTTTTCTTTTTTGATGGAAAGAAAGTATGTATATATCTATATCTATCTATCTATATATATCTATATATATCTATCTATATATATATATAGATAGATAGATAGATAGATAGATAGATAGATAGATAGATAGATAGATAGATAGATTTTAGTCACTGCTATATTTGCTTACGCTTACATATGAAGGATACAAAATTACCACTTCCATCTACACAACTGCTGGCACTTATATGTGGAGGCTGCTGAATGATGACAATGTTTTTCTTTTTTTCGGCGCATAATTGCTCTTGTTGCTGTATTTATTGCACTAATGGCATGTATTTGCCAATGTACCATGTACTCTGCAAAAAGCTCTGCATTTTGCAGAGCCTATTGTAAAATACTGGGGAACAATGAACATCCCAACCTGGATGTTCGATTTCCTCCCTTGACATCTTCCATAAAATGGGCATTTAAATTTACAACACGGGCATTCGGCATTCACTCAGTCACCCCCTTCTGTTAAAACACCACCAGAAGCCAATTTCTTTAACGAATGTGGATTTATTTAGGCCACAGCCAGGTCCCAAAATTTTATTTACCGTAAACCTTCACATAAACAATCATTGGTAAACATCATAGATAAACATCATTGATAAACATCTCCCTCCGAGTACACAGCCCTTCTTGCTTATATTACTACAGGCTGTGCCGTTCAAGCACCCTGTTCCTCCTCAGTGCTGTCTGCTATAGCACGCTGTCCAATCAAATGCATCCCGTACAAGGATGCATTTACCACTTTAACCAAAGCTATTGGCCCCCTGGCCGTCCAAGCCAGGAGACTAGCCATGTCCATCTTGTTCTGTAATCCTGCCCGCATGCAGGCATAACATTTCGCTCAGTATTGTAACTTTCAACAGGTCATTAACATATACATAGTAACTCACTTTGCCATATTATCCGCTGAGGTGCTGTGTACTCGTCGCTAATGTTACCTAAGTTCCATAGCTTATGCCACAGCCCACGGCAACGACTCCTCGTTCGCCGCGGGCTCCCCCCAAACCCGGGCTGCGACCTACCACCAACGTAATGGCTTCAATAAAATTCTGCAAATCAAAATTGAATATATCCAGACCCACGTCAGACAGGTGGACCCCATCCGATCTATACAAACCCGCACAAGATTCTTTAAGGAACTCATGCACAATCACTTGCCCTTTAAGTGACCCCATGAATTTACCCATCCACCTATTAATTTTTTTTGCGTGTGCCATCAAGCGCTGTATGCGACCTCTCGCCCCTCCAAACTCGTCGTGGAATAATATCCGACCAGACGAGTCTGGTCTGGGGCAGCAAACATGCCAGTTTTAATAAATCCTTCTGTATTGTTTTCACTAATAGCACACTGTTCATCCCCGCTAAATCATTGCCCCCTAAATGCAGGATGAGAAACTGTGGCGCCCTGGAAGTCATCAACTCCCACTCTATGGTTGGCAACAATTGAGCCCACAGCATCCCTCTCTTACCCAACCATCGTACAGCCACCTTCCCCCTCGGGAAGCCCAAATTCACCCCATCAGGTCGTACCGCTGCCCTCTTATGTGCCCAATGCACATAAGAGTGACCACAGATCCATATCTGGTACTGTTCTACCACGTCACCTGCAAGTCACATGCAATTGACAAATTATCAAATATGGCAAGTCACATGCAATTAACATATTATCAATTATGGCAACAACAGGAAAGCCAACCCCAGTAAACCCCACTGCAAAAGACCACCCACCCTAACAGGGCTAACCCTAACAGGGCTAACGTGGAGGCCGAATATATCTTTTGTACGCATTTGATCCCCACCGGCCTAAACGTTTAATCTGCTCGCATGGAACCCCATGCATAGCAGCCGAAGTCGCCGCCCCAATCCTGAATGAGTGCGAACTAAATGTTGCAGATTCCAAACCCGCCCGAGTAACACACAACTGCAATACTTTGATGAATTGAAATCGCGTCAATGGGGACGCAGTAGCATGAAGCAGCAGCCAGACACCCCCCATTGGTCTAATCTGCAGGTACTGTTGCAAATTGTATAAAGGACATGTAGTTTCCGGTAAGCGTGGTGTAATCCACATGTGTGAACCTCTAGCCAACTGGTCAGTTTTTGAGCTCCGTATGAGTAAATCAATCCCCGTCTGTGTAACAGTCACATCCCGCATTAACAAACCCTTGTCAGCCCCCGCAGACTTAGACTGGGCCACCAACTCACTCACCCTAAGGGCCCCATGAAAAGCCAATGGAATAGCCGTACCTCAAATGGCGAGTCACACACCTCATCCGTAACTGCAAACAAGGCACACAGATCACCATGCAGAATAGGCTGACGCTTATCCACTGAGGAACCTACCACCCGGTGCCACCCTTTCATCATCCTTGACACTACAAAGGCCTTGGTGGGATTCTCCCAGCCAAACAATTTGGAGAAAAAATTAATACTAGCAATCGTAATAGCCACCTGTGCCCTACTGCGACCCTCCCTTCGAGCCGCTGATATAAAGCCCACTAATGCATCAGTGGTAAACAACCCTCCATTACCACTGCTCCCTCTGCTTGCTGAAATCCAAATGGCGCTGTGTTTCCCTTCACAGTCCTTCTTCACCCCTCCTCCCTACCCGCCCCTTTACCCATCACCCTTCAATCTCTTATCCTTCCTATCCACTCCCACTCCTCCCTCCCTCTCCCCCCCCCCCCCCCCACCCCAGATTCTTCCTGAGCCTTCAGCCCGGTTGTAATCGGCTCCCCTTTAAGGGTGAGCCTTTCCATTTACCCAAAGAAAATTTGGTAAAGAACACATCTCCGTCAGTTTGAGGACTTAGAGGACAAAAGCATTATGGTATAAATTAGGGCTACATATTGATTATTCTGATCTTTCAAGAGAGACACAGATGAGGTGTAAAGCTTTCTTGGCCTTTTGAGCTAGGATAAAGGCTTTGGGCACCAATTTGTGCTTAAAATTTCTGGTTTATGGTTTGCAATTGTTCAGAGTAGACAAATTTCAAGTTTTTTGACCCCAAGCAGCTAGAAGAATTTCTTGTAGCTAAGAGGAAATGAAAGTTGTTGTATACACTGTAGGGGCAGGTTGGGGGAGGGGTTTTATCTGGAATTTTGGGGATATATTGTAAAAAGTCAATAAAGACAAAATAAAAATGCAACTTTATTGATTAATCATGATTTTAAAATGTAACTGCCTAAACTAACTACCTTAGATTTCCTTCTGTATATTACAAAATATAAAGACAGCAGATGTAAATTCTTAAAATGGACATATTTCAATAAATAAACTGAAAATAAAATAATTTCCTGCCATTGTTGTCTGGTAACTATATTTTACTAATTATCATGATGTCAGTCTCTGGTTCTGCTTCCCTCTATCTGTGCTCTTAACTCTTATTTCCATAGCCTCCTTTCCATTTGTTATTAGGTTCCCTTCCCCTTTATTCCTGTACAGTATTTCCTCCTTCCCTCTTCTCTTTCAGCTATGTGCAACATCTTTTCCATTCTGTCCTCGCTTCCATTCCATCCACGTGCAGAGTTTTCTTCCTTTTATCTTTCCTTCCCTTTCCCTCCATCCCATTCATGTCCAGCATTTATTCTCTTTCTTTCTTTCTTTCTTCCATCCCTCATTTCTAGCATCTCTCCCCCCCCCCCCCCCAACTCCTGTAGTCTGGTATCTCTCACTGGCATATTCACTTGTATGTGTGCACATATGTTCTTACATGCTGGATATAAACCTAAGAACTATTCTAGAATTGCATACATATCTCCAATACCACACGGTTTGTAGATGGGTGTACACATGGGTGAAGTCTGGGTGCAACATGCATGGGGTACAAAGTTAGTCACATATCTCCCAATGTTCAGCCAGCGGCAGGCAATGCTTTGACTGCCAGCGGCTGGCATTCAACCTGGATATTCAATGCTGGGCTATTTCTGGCGACCGGAAGCTAGCAGCTAGCACATTACTGGTCACATTACTGGTTGTCAATATTCAGACTTAATAGGCCATGGCTTAGCAAACAAAGACAGGCCTGCTTTGTATGTGGCGTTATTTGGCTGCTTAGTCGGGCTAGTTAAGTTCTGAATATCAGAACTTAACCATTCACACCCCTGGAATACCCCCAACATCACCAGCTTTATTTTTGGTGCAAACCTGGCATTTTAAGCAGTGATAACTGGTTAAACGTCACTGAAAATGACCGGCTATCCACCATTCCTGGCCAGTTAACGCACTCTGAATATCGTCTAGCTTAAATTACACTCACTGGGCTTGCCACTGACATTCTGTGGCACTTAACATGCACTGCCGCTGAATATTGGCACTAATCAGTCAAATTGAAACCAGACTGGAGACAGGCATTATGGGGGTAGAGTTTGGGAGGAGTAAACAGTTATGCAGTTGTTAGGAATATTCAACACTGCTGCCCACTCAGCTAACTGAGCAGATAGGGCCACATAAAAAGTAGTCCTATCTTTGCCCTGTTAGCTATACAGAAACAGGCATTGAATATCACTGGTGCCCAGATATCTCCTGGGTAGCAGCTTGAGAGTTTTCTGGTGTCTCCTCCCCTCCCCCTTTCTTACTAGATCCCCCACCCCCCTCCTTTAGGCTCCCAGTGCCTACCTTTGATAGCCCTGGTGGTCTAAGCAGTCCTAAGATCAAGAACAATGTCCACTCATTGCTGCCTGTCACAGTTTTAGATCAAAGTGGCTGCTGCAACCTCTAGTGGATGTCATGTAGGGGGGGGGGGGCTATAGGCGGTAGGGAGTAGAAGTGGATTGGGAGCTCTTCTTGTCTTCAGAGGGAAGGAGGGGGATAAGGATTGAGGAGGAAGGAGGGTGATTCAAAGGGGGTGAAGGCATCTGCTTCCCATTATGTGGGCCCAGCTAATATTCAGCCGGGCCCGCATAAATATCTTATGCAGATCCCAGCTAAACATTGGCCGAGACCTGCATATAGTGCAGCAGCCAGCACTTGTTGGAAGGTCCTGGATATTCTATACCAGTGCCCACACATGGCCCAACTTTGAATATTGGGGCTTATTTCTGACCTTGATGGTCAGTGTTGAAAAAATGCTGAACCGCCACTTCCTCTAAAACATATGTGTAATGCTTGAGCCTAGAGCATACTTGTACCTCTATCCAAATACTCGATTGTTTTATAACAAAAAAAGTAAGTCCTTGCTTTCCTTTATAGAATATATACCAATCAGGTACCCAATATATTTAGTCACACTATTATTGAATTGCCTCTATAGATAGTAAATAGACCCCACTGAGAATAATTAGGCTTGTGTGATGTTAACACATGTTTTTGCATTAATATGTTATCAATGTTCATTTCCACACATTCCCCTGGATTCTATATAGCGCACCTAGCATTCTGAGCCAAAATCCAAATGTATTCTGTAACAACCCGTGTACCTTAATTGGCTTAACAAGCCAATCAGCGTTGTTAAAAGCATTTAACAAGCAATAATGAGCACTAATTGATAATAATCAGAATTTACACATGCAAATTACTATATTCTGTAATGCAGAGCACCTAAATGTTAATGTGCGCAGGCAAAAATGGTTATAATTATGGGCATTCCAAAATTGACATGCATTGTTATAGAATATGATCCTTTTGTGAATAAATTTACATGCCAAGATGTATGCCATGTTTTCACTGGTGTAAATGGAGGCACATAGATTTAGGCACTAGGATGTCAACTAAGCATATTCTATATGCCGTGCCTAAATCTACGTGCTGCTTAGGTGGAAATGTTTACCGCATGGATTTTTTTAGGCACCAAATATAGAATCCACCTCCCCCCCCCCCCATTATGTTGCACCTATAATTTTGGACATTAATTTTATTCTTGGCATTCTGGAGGTTATTCAATATTTCAGTAGTAAAAGAATACCTTACCTTTTACATTTCAGTGATTAAAGTTCAGCTGCCTAGATAGGCAGAACTAGAAGAACACTGAAGTGATAGGCTCTGCTGTAGAGATGAAGGAAACTGCCCTGCCCTCTGTGAAATGGCATCTCCCTGTGAAACAACCAAAGACTATTGCAGATCTGTACCATTCTTTCATAGGCCAATGATCAGAAGCAAACGCGGGTGCTAGAGTCTAATAGTGCCATACTAGCGTCTGTATTTGCTACTGCCCAATGATCAGAGCCCCTGAGCGCGTGAAACAACTCGCTTGCAGGCTCCGACTGCAACTAGCATGCAAATGCATGCTAAAGTGGGCTTTTACTGCAGGTAGCATACAGATGTATGCTAAACATATTCCTCCCCAATGATCAGTGGCCAGCACACCAAACATCTGCGTGATGTCCGCGGCAAACCCTATGCCAGCTTGGAGCTGGCGTTAGGGTTTGCAGGCCATTGGGGAGGAATGGTGAGCCCTGTCCAGCATTGCATTTGCATGCTAGCAGGCCTCACATTCCCCTCACTAGAAACTCCCCTTCCCCCCCCTGCAGGAGCAGGAACCCTGATCCCCCCAACCCCAAGCCATAAACACAGGGGCTGGAGGTCCGACCCCCCCCCCCCCGACACAAGTTCACAGGGGGCTGGAGATCTGGTGGATGTCCAGCCCCCCTTGCATCCCCCTGAAAAGCCCTCTTTCCCACCCCCTTATACCTTTGTTGGAGGAGGGAGTAGTAAACTCCATCCTCTTCTAGCGCTCCTTCAAAATGCATCTACTGGATCTCCAGACCCTGTGAATTTGTATCGGGAGGGGGGGGGTCGGGAGGACTAGAGGTTCGGTGGATCTCCAGCCCCCATGTCGCTGGCTTGGGGTGGGGGTTTAGTGGGGGCACTAGGCTACCAGGGCCTTGCTATTTGGGGTCTGGTGGTCCCATGGACCTTCAGCCCCTGTCTTTGACAGGTCTGGGCTTTTTATACCCCAGAAATTTCAAACAAGCGCGGGATCCTCTCACACTTTGCCCTATGAACAGAGATAATAGCATGCATAAATTTGAATGCTATTATCTCTGATCATAGGGATGGTAAAGCCTATTTGTAGAGCGCTGTTTGGAACAGCACGGGGCTTTTGATCATCTGGACACAAATGACTGATGTATCTCTCTCCATGAATGTCTAAATAATGTGCCTTGATAGATAATAGTAACTCATAGGACTAAACCCAGTGCCCTGGGACTAGAGAAAGTCCTTCTAGGTCTTAATTACAAGCCTTTTAAGCAAGATATCAAGTGGAAGAAAAACAAGAAACCACTTTACAAATTATAGAACAACATGGGAAAAGAAGCTTCTGTAATATCATATGTTGTTTTCTTAAATTGAGACAAATCCCCCTACATTTAAATTCATTTTGCATGACATTAAAGACCCAACTTTAGGCTATAGGAATAATAATAAATGTGTAAAACTAAGAGGTAAAGCTATTACTTGTTGTGTGTCCTCTAACATGGCACATGCTTTGTTGTCTTCTTTGCCTGCACAAAATATTCATGCATTTCCCGTCAGCCTGCAAGTTCCTGCTCATTACGACATATCCCAGACATTCTTAATTCTGATTCTTGTGGCTTGTTAAACTAGGGGCTCATGGAGAATGAGATGCACCTTATTACTCTGGATGTGTCCTGCTTATACTAACACAGCAAATTGCAGAGAAGCCCTGCTGTCACCCGCTTCCTGTTAGAGCGTGCACACCGTAGAATGACTGGAGGTTGCAAATCACAAATAGCTCACCCTGTGATACCAGGAGGAGGGCTGAAATTGCGGTAATTGTGAAACATTCTGCATTACACACACTAAACTTTTTCTTTCCAGAGTTAAAATGTATGCACTTTGTTTATTATTATAGCGGCTTCTTTCTGCTCCTTTCACCAGTTCCATCTCTTTGAAGACAGAGGAATAACAGCACACAAGCTGACTAAATTGGCGGAGAGCAGAGGTGGAACATTTGCATTGTCAGTTCTCCTGTCGTTTGGATGGAAAGCTTCATTTAAGCGCACCTTTGTCTCTCACCTAGACAGGCAGGGTGACTAATGAATATGAGCAATCTGCTCATTCTACTGCGTGTAGTACAAGCCCATTGGCGCCTTTGTCAGACTGAAGACATAATGATGAAAAGGAAAGAAGATTAGCCCTTTGACAATACCAATTCACTATAGAAGACTGCATGGGTACCGATGGTGTTTAAAGCTGCACTGGATAACATTTACCTTTAAGATAAAATGGAAGGGAGAAAAAGCACAAGCCTTAGCTTATCGGATTTTCTCTTTCCTGCTTTACTTTTGTATTGCAGTACAACAAAAGTCCCGGCGGAGCCTGCCATGTGAAGACTTCATTGTTATTCTATTTGTTAATATGGCAATGATCAAACTTATGATGGGGCTAAAGCACACACTTATTTTAATTAAAGAAGCTGCTGTTCCTATCACTTGTAGGTTAATCTGTACAGTATGTGTACCTAGGAAAAGAATAATTGGTTTGGAAAATATTAAAGCAGGATAGGCTTGCCGCTGCTTCCACCTCTAATGACACTGCGGCATCCAGAATTTCAAACAATAGGATGTTGCTGTTTGACCTTGGCTGCAATTGTGGCCATTTGCTGAGAGGTGGGTTGGCCTTTGGACAAGTGGTTTGACATTATATTTGTCATTAGTGTTGAAAATCAGAAAGGTAGGTCATCACATTAAATATCATAGTTTTTGTACATATTCTTCTCTGTCCTCATTACAGTAAACTACACAGATACATTTCAGTGGAATATTTCTACTTATTAATTCCAGTCAGAATCAATTCAGTGGTATATTGATTTTTTGTATGTTTTCTTTGCCTGGTGGTGGACTGCAAATTATGTGTGTTTAATTTAAATTACGTGACCTTTTCAAATTGCAAAATAATTAATCTTTATCTCATATGCTGTCAACTACAGAAATAAAATAGTATTAACTGTCAATTATCTAAAAAAGCAGTTATAACAAAGGCTACTGCACACTAACCAGAGTTAAGGCTGGTATGGTAAAACAAGCTACTTGTCAGCTTTACTATCAACATTGGGCTCTAATGCCCAAATCGATAACAGTTAATGTATTGTTTCAAATAATAGCTTACCTCTAATAATTGTCGACCCCATGTTTTAGCATCGAAAATCCCTGTAAATGTTGTCTTAAAAGCCAAATTTAGATTCCTCCAATAGTAGCCTATCCCTTGTAATTTGCAGTAACTGGCATTGCTCTCCTCCCACCTCACCCCCCTAAGATGACCAGAACTCTTGTCTTGACCTTTTCTCATGGCTCTGGTGCTTGGCTGGTAGGGGTCCTTGATGATATGCAGATGTTGAAGGCCCCAAACTGTCCCAGTTCCAGAACCTTGAGGAAAGGTAAGATAGATCTGGTCATCATGGGGGAGGGTGAATAGAGTAGAGCAATGCTGGTTACTGTGGTGGGGGGGGGGTGGAGGGTGGAGGAGAGAAGTGGTGGTTATCATGGGGAGGTGGGGTGGAGGAGAGAAATGGTGCCTCCATTGATAGCCTACTCTAGCCTTCAGAAAACCCACTGTTTCTAATAATATGCTATCTATTAGAAACAATACGGTATATATTTATTGGTATTTATTAACAGCATTTATGATGAGATTTGCCCATGTTCTGTAAGTACAGCTTATCATAAAACTTACAATTTTGTTCATAGGATGACAATAATAAAATGACCAAATATAAGCATAAATAAAGTCAATGAGGTAAACTTGGAGTTGGCAAATTAAATCCTAGAATTCAGCCTAACATGATACAGCCTAACATCACTGCGATGCAAACATATAACAGAAATATGATAAATGTCAGCAGAATATGAATGATACCATAATAAGCAACATGAAAGAATATTCATATAACATTCATATGATACTCACAATGGTAACACAATGCTAATGAAACACCTTAACTGGCATGCATAATGAGATAGTTTCATAACACCTGAAACAAAAGTGCCTATTTTACAAAATAGCCTTTCAGACCAAGCCCCAATAGTGTACAAATATTCTTGTGCAAATTTACACCCAATTTTGGCATCTGCACTCCTTTCTATCCTCAAGCAAATCAATACCGAACTAACTCACAGAAACTTATGCATGTGGCAAAATCAACTGCACCTTTATTATAATTAATATAACTCAACATCAATCCATTTTCTCATAAGAGATTTCAAATTTGTCATGTTAACATTTCATATGCAAATTAACAAAGTGGTTAGATGGTATCAACCTAATCACCAGTCCCAACCATTGCAATAACGTCAATCATACTACCCAATCAGGGCTCACGGTACTGCCAAGCCTGCCAAATTCCCAGGATTCATGACGGTATTGTAATGAATCACCACTCCTTCCTTCCATTTTTCCTGCCCGTAAAACTCTCAATAACTCATGGTATGGCCTCATCTTACCACTGTGACACACCTTTTCCCCCTAAAACCCCACAAACCTGAAGGGACATCACTTCCTGAGTTCTCCTCACAAAATTATTGCCCCAATCCTGCCTAAAACTACCAGAATCTCCATAAACCAAGCTGTCTTTGATTGGTGGAATCACTCACTGAACTCCACCATTCAACAGCCCCTAATCCCTTGTCTGCCCTCTCTCCCCCCTTAATTTTCTAATTTCACCCTTAATTCTCCCCAATGAACCAACAAAATGGTACTTTCCTGTAAACCAGGAATGTGCCACTAAATAGCAGGCCTAAACTAAATTGATTGTGCTAATGTGATCACAATATATATATATATATATATATATATATATATATATATATATATATATATATATATTTTTTTTTTTTTTTTTTTTCAGTGACACTATATAATGGCACTGAATATATGTATATGGAAAGGCTCACCCTTAAAGGGGAGCCGATTACAACCGGGCTGAAGGCTCAGGAAGAATCTGGGGTGGGGGGGAGAGGGAGGGATGAGTGGGAGTGGATAGGAAGGATAAGAGATTGAAGGGTGATGGGTAAAGGGGCGGGTAGGGAGGAGGGGTGAAGAAGGGCTGTGAAGGGAAACACAGCGCCATTTGGATTTCAGCAAGCAGAGGGAGCAGTGTTGAAATTGGTGTGGTATCAGCAAGCTATTGTCCATTATCTGTTTGTTGCAGTTGTCACCCCCTTCTATCCAAACACCACACCAGAAGCCAATTTCTTTAACGAATGTGGATTTATTTAGGCCGCAGCCAGGTCCGCAAAAATTTATTTACCGTAAACCTTCACATAAACAATCATTGGTAAACATCATTGATAAACATCTCCCTCCGAGTACACAGCCCTTCTTGCTTATATTACTACAGGCTGTGCCGTCCAAGCACCCTGTTCCTCCTCAGTGCTGTCTGCTATAGCACACTGTCCAATCAAATGCATCCCGTACAAGGATGCATTTACCACTTTAACCAAAGCTATTGGCCCCCTGGCCGTCCAAGCCAGGAGACTAGCCGTGTCCATCTTGTTCTGTAATCCTGCCCGCATGCAGGCATAACATTTCGCTCAGTATTGTAACTTTCAACAGGTCATTAACATATACATAGTAACTCACTTTGCCATATTATCCGCTGAGGTGCTGTGTACTCGTCGCTAATGTTACCTAAGTTCCATAGCTTATGCCACAGCCCACTGCAACAACTCCTCGTTCGCCGCAACACTATATAATGGCACTGAATATATGTATTAAGTTAAGCACCAGGGTCAGTGCTTAATTTAGCACGCCACTTCAATATTGGCCTTAGTATATGGCCATGATAATGTGTTTCACATTCTGCATGAGATGTCGTACTAATCAGAGCAAAAAAAAAAAAGGGCTAGTTAGTGCAAAGAATCCTCACTCCCAATAAAAAGACAATCAGTACCTGTCTTTATATGGTTCATCTTAGCCGGTTAAGTGCTGAATATCATGTTTAACTGGCTATGTTTTATCCACCGTCTTATACCCAGCTATTCAATGCCAGTTCCCGGACATGACCCAGCATTGAATATCTGGGAATAAAACTGGCAGCAGTAGCAAAACGCTGATGACTGCTAGCTGAATATTGACCCCTAATATTTTACCATTGTGGGTATTTGTTCGCACCACCCATGCTCTACCCAAAGGCCACTCACATCCACACCCACAATTAAAGTATGTGCCATGCTAACAGCAGACATACTTTTAAGCTGATCAGTATTTTATAAGAGGTCATTTATACACATAAATGATTAAATACTCCCATTACATCTGTTTTTGAGACCTAAAACAAGGTGGCTCTTTAAGAAATCCCCCCCTTTATGTATCATCCTCATGGTCTCCTCCAGCTGTCTCTATTTGGGGGAGAGGAAGCGCAGCACTAGATGTTGGCCTCACATTCAAAAAGATGTCATGGACAAAGGTTTACATGACATCATAGGATAAGAAAGAAGAAAGTGCTTCTTGCCAGACTGAGCTACCATTTCTTCCGTTATCTATTTAAGAAGAAGAAGAAGAGGGTTAGCATTTGGATTTCCCTTACAGGCTGTACCTTTTCCCTTCTCTTCCTATGCTAGATTTAGCAGTCCAGTATTCAGCCAATATGGTGAGCATACTTGGGGGTCCTTTTTTTATTTTTTATTTATGCAATTTTATTTACATTCACCAAAGCAAAGCTTTGTCAAGAAATATCAGTAGTTAACAAAAGAAATAAACATATTGGGATAAAATCCCCATAAATTAAATATAGATTAACATAGTCCTCAATTTGAAGGAGACTGTTATATTAAAACCTTACAAGAGGGTAAGTATACTTGGGGGTCCTTTTACTAAAGAGTTGGCTTGAGGCAACAAGCTTGCTGTTTGCCAATCCAGAACTACTGCAAAAGCCCGGCGGTAGTTCCCACACCCAGTGCTCACCATTTCTGGTGCCAGAACTTAACACATGCTGACACTAGCATAGGCCCCCTTTTACTGTAGCTTAGTGAAAGGACCCCTAAGTGAAGCCCCAGCACCAACACTTATGTGGCCAGTGCTATCCCTAGCATGGGTCTATCCCATGATTCCCATTAATAGCCACATACTTATTTCACCATTTGCGTGTGGTCATTAGTAAGTGAGCACTTACTGACACCTATTTTCTAGGCAGTAAGGGTTCTCGTGCTAACCACATGTTTATCAGTTAGTGCATGGTGAAGTAGCTGTGCTGATTGGTGCAGGACATGCCTTACTCTCCTCCCCCAGATCCATCTCCAGTGCTAAAATGTAAATTCTATCTTTTAATGAGTGGGAAGCACGCACTGATGTCAAAACTACCGCGGGATGCCTGAGCACACTCTGTGGTAGTGCTTTTTAACCTGCGGTAAGCACGCGTTAGTGCTTACAGCAGCTTAGTAAAAGGGCCCCTACATATACTTGGTGTCAATTGTAGTGCAATCACCTCCTTGACACTATCCATTTAGTTTAGACTTGTTTTTGGGCAGGCCTAAACTAAACTGATATTTTAATCCAGATAGTGTTTGAATATCACTGCTACACAGAAATTTGTGTCCACCTTCTCCTCCCACCCCCGATCCCGTCTCCTTTATAAAGATAGTATTAGGCCTTTTGGCAATTTAATGAACATGATATTATCTGTGTACAACTGATTTTAAAAAATGCATAGGGGAATTATATGTTGGCCAATGTAAAACTCGCACTAAATATTAAATCCTAAATTTGTTTCCAAAACAGCTTTTTTGCGGAGTGGAGTAGAGGGACAGTCACAAAGGCCTTCCATGCAAGTAGGCTTCCTTCAAAGCCATGGACTAATTATCCTTCCTTTTCCCCTTTTCGCCCCGTCCTTTTCATCCTTCCTAAATATACGTGGAGGGGCATCTTCGATATGACATTTTTATTATTGTTACATTTGTACCCCACGCTTTCCCACTCATGGCAGGCTCAATGCGGCTTACATGGGGCAATGGAGGGTTAAGTGACTTGCCCAGAGTCACAAGGAACTGCCTGTGCCGGGAATCAAACTCAGTTCCTCAGTTCCCCAGGACCAAAGTCCACCACCCTAACCACTGACTTTGGAAGTTTTGCTCAAAATGTCCAGAATCCAAATAGCAAATATAGCCATTAGTGCAAGACACATAAAATCAAGTCATTGGGATGTAGGAGGAGCCAGCATTCTTAGTAGACTGGTCACACAGACATCACAGCAGAGCACTGGGGCACCCTAGAAGGCACTGCAGAGGACTTCAAAAAAATTCTCCCAGGTACACATCTCACCATTGCTCCCTTATCTTTTCGGCAGTGCCCTCCAAAACCCTCCATCCCTAACTGTGCATCACTACAATATTCCACATGGTCGAATGGGTCACATATATGTGATTACAGTAAGTTTTTTGTGAGTTTTGGAGGGCTGACATATTTCACGACAAGTGTAACAGCGTGGGGTATGGGTCTGGGTCCCATTCTCCACAGTGCACTACACTGACCACTAGGCTTTTCCAGGGACCTACTTGCTGCTCTAATAGGACTAGCTATAACATCTGAGGCTGTCATAGAGGCTGGTATGTACTGTTTATTTTACATTTTTGGGGGGAGGAAGGGGGTCAGTGACCACTGGCGGAATAAGGGGAAGTCATTATTTATTCCTTCAGTGGTCATCTGGTCATTTAGGGTACTTTTTGGGGGCTTAGTTGTTATTAAAACAGGTCTAACTTAAAACATTTTAGTTTAGTCCTGAACGTTTTCTTTTTGTTCCATTATGATTGAAAAATATCCAGGTAATGCCCAAATCCCATCCCCAACACACCCCTTTGAGATTAGGACACACTGCAGAAAAACAGCATAGAAAAACATCTGGAAAATGGGGTTTGAAAATACCTATTTGGACGTTTTGGAGAGAAAAACATCCAAATGCTGCTTTATGCCACTTTAGATGTTTTTGTCTTTCGAAAATGAGCCCCAAAGTAAACTGTTATAGTTGGGTACCAATGGGTCAGGAAGACATGGAGGAAAATAGGAGGTAGTGGGAGGGAGGTGAGAGAGGAGACAAACTGACACACTTGAACACTTTAAAAATACATCCACCTTCTTTTTACACAAAGCAACTATATTTCCAAGCAATAAATTCAGAAAGGACAGTGTTCTTTGTTGTCATTGACATTTCAGTAGGTCCAAAGACCATTATAGGCATTCAGAGGTCTGAAACTAAAGAACAGCTTGGACATTGATCACTTGTTCAGCTGCCCAATGATTTTAGTTTGAACACAAAGCTCATTTCTGTGAACTTAAAGGAAATTGCAGACTGTGTGGGCCATTCATCGCAGTGCTTATACTGTAAGATGAAATTGAGGAGCAAAGGTCAGATATGCTGGTGCCTTCAGAGTCAAGATGAGCAGATTTTCTTTGGTTTACCCCTTTGTATGCTTCTTTCTATCCTTAACCATATCTTTTGATTACAGAAGATAGAATACCTGAGCATGCTCAGTTTAGCCTGTTCATACTAATTAACTTGCTTAAGTTGTTTATCTTGATCACATCAAGTAAATAATGATTTTGAGCTCCCATTTTGGGGGGGATGGGGGAGGGAGATTTACACTGCATGCATGTTGCCATACTATTTTTCACATTTTTTGCACAGATCCATAGATTTTTTTTCATTACTTATTAGCTAGATTTTCAATATTTTTATACTAGTTTTTTTTACTGCTTTGCACCTACTGGTATTTTTTCCTAAACATGTGTTGGAGAAATTTTTTAAAAAGTTATTATGGAACTATGTCATGTCTGAGGTTTGGGACAATGCCTGTAAATTTCAATGGTTAGCATATTCTGGACAGAGGTTTAGAGGATTCTTCTCATGCTACCGGAATTTTGAAAATGGTCTTTTATGTTTTCCTCCAATTTTACTGCTTAGCTTAATTTTATTGCAGGTGATACATTTCTCTAATTAAAAGTCCATCTAAAATGTTGAATTCCATTCTGTGCACTTTTTGTTTGATGTATTTATTTATTATTAATTTAGATTTTGCTCACACCTTTTTCAGTAGTAGCTCAAGGTGAGTTACATTCAGGTACACTGGATATTTCTCTGTCCCAGGAGGGCTCATAATCTAAGTCTGTACCTGAGGCAATGGAGGGTTAAGTGACTTGCCCAAGATCACAAGAAGCAGCAGTGGGATTTGAATTGGCCACCTCTGGATTGCAAGACTGGTGCTCTAACCACTAGGCCACTCCTCCTTTAGAAATTGAGGGGCCGTTTTACTAAGGGGGTTTACTGTGTGCTAATCCAGAACTACAGTCAGAACCTGCTGGTAGTTCCCATCCCTAGTACGTGCCATTTCCAGCACTATAAAAAATATGTCCTATGTTTTTAGTGCCGGAAATTAACCGGTAGTTATTGCTGCCCGGTTACCACTGGGTTAGCGCAGGAGCCAGGGCCGCCGAGGGGGGGGCAGGGGGGACAAAATTCCCCAGGCCTCGAAGGGGGCCTGGCACCGCAGTCCCTGGTCTCACCCACCTGCCCTTGGCTCCATCGATAGCCCTTCTCCATCCGCCATTGGGCCCCCCTACATTCAAATCGATTTGGCAGCGCTTCACCTCCGTGTTAAAGCACAGCGGCAGATCGCCTCCCTTTGGGCCTTCCCTGCCTGTGTCCCGCCCTCGTCTGATGTAACTTGCTGTTTCTGCGAGGGTGGTACACAGGGAAGGAAGGCCCGAAGGGAGGAGATCTGCCGCTGCCCTTTCACACGGAGGTGAGGCCATAGATGGTCGGTAGCCAACTGTTTTGGGGAGGCTAAAGGGGGCGGAGCTTACCTCCGTGGGGACGTCAATGACGTTGTGTCGCTGCCAAGGGGGCTGAGGGGTGGAGCTTACCTCCGTAGCGACGTCAGTGACGTTGCGTCGCTGCCAAGAGGGCGGAGCTGACCTCCATATTCTCCATGGAAGCGACATCAATTACGTCGCTGCCACAGAACTAAAACAATTAAACCACACGCGTGAGGGGGGCGGGTAGGGCGGGCGCAACACCCGGAAGTCGACCATTGGGCTGGGGAGGCTTAGCCTCCCCAAGTCTCTTATACGGGGCACCTATGGGTGAGGCGCTGCCGAATCGATTTGAATGCAGGGGGCCCAGTGGCAGACGGAGGGGGGCTGTCGACAGGGCTGGGGGTGGGCGGGTGGAGACTGGGGACTGCGGCGGCCTGAGTAGTGATTGGGGGGAGTGGCGGCGGCAGCAGCAGCAGCGGGGTCCCGGGGGCAGCCTTGCCCCGGGCTCGGCTCAGTCTCTCTGCAGCCCTGGCGGAAGCCTTTACTGCCATCTCAATGGGTGGCGATAAGGCCTCTCCCTGAAATGGCCGCAGGGCCATTTCTTTTTCCTCAGTAAAAGCCTTTTACCCACTGCGGTAAAAGGGGCAACGTATGTCAAAAACACACACAGACACTAGTGCAGGCCCCCTTTTACTACAGCTTAGTAAAAGGATCATTGAGTAAATTTAAAGATGTGGTGAGTACGTACTGTATTCATCACTTGAAAGCATTAATACAAAACCTTAGCAGTCATTCTTCCAACTCTACATTTTTATTCTTCAAGCTTAAGACTTTTTAGTTTGTTGTAGATAAGAGTAAGTCATAAGGTTTTATTGATTTGAAAATAGTTTTGTAAGAATTATTTGCTTTATAAACCACCAGATTACTTCTAGGTAAATTGCTTGGAAGGTGCTGCATGACCTGGTTCCCTCCAAACTTGGTATTGAGTAACCTGGAGTCTGACCAATATAAGGGCAATTTTAAAAGCCATTTGTGTACATAAAGCAGTGTTGTATGCATGAGAATACAAGCAAAACAAAACAAAAAAGACACCAAGAGCCTTTAACCCATGGCAAACCACCATTTCTTTAGAGAACGCTAACCAAGAGTGTTGTAAAAACAGATATCCTTGATCGCTGTATTAGTTCTGACCCTTACATTGGTCTTCTGTTGTTTGTGTTTACTTCCTCAAACAACCCCTGATGCAGGCACACTTCCTTTATAGAATAGCACTTAGGGCCTTATTCTATAAATGTTATGCTCCTAAATTTGCAGACGCTATTGAAAACAATAGCAAACTTGTGAGGTTTATGACTGCCTATGTGTGTCTTTTTTTTTTTTTAATTTTAAAGCTTTTGATATGTAACCTGAGGTTTTTTATTTTTAACCTCTGGGGAGTCCTAGGGAATGAACTGCGGTCTGCAGGTGTGGGTGGTCCAGAGTGGCAGACTTGGTTTTGGAGCCACAGGAGGCTTGCTTTTTGTAGGGGGCAGATTTAAGAAAGGTGGAAGCTCTGTCTGAGCCTCGGGACCTAGTTGTGGGGACACCCCCAGAGGTTAAAAAAAAATCCCTCGGATTATATATGGAAAGGTTTCAAATAAATAAAAAAAAAGCTGTCAATTAAAAAAGAAAAGCACACATAGGCAGTTATAAACCTGACAAAGTTTATAACTTTTTAATAAGCAAACACTCACAGAAGGTGAGCTCTCCACAGGAAAACCAGTAAGGAAAAACAAACAGTGGATCCAACAAAAGGTCCTCTCACAATGAGTGTCTTCCTGAACAAGGTCTTTATTCACAATGGCACAAATGACCCGACACGTGACGTGTTTCGGCCGTAAGGCCTGCATCAGTGGTCAAGTGTTGTCTGGAGTCAAATAGCCTTGTAGATTAGATGAAAAAGATGAAAAACCAACACTGGAAATACAGGTATAAAGCTACGCTGTGCTGCTCGGTCACACGTAGCTAATTTTGCTTGTTAGCTACGTGTGACCGAGCAGCACAGCGTAGCTTTATACCTGTATTTCCAGTGTTGGTTTTTCATCTTTTTCATCTAATCTACAAGGCTATTTGACTCCAGACAACACTTGACCCCTGACGCAGGCCTTACGGCCGAAACACGTCACGTGTCGGGTCATTTGTGCCATTGTGAATAAAGACCTTGTTCAGGAAGACACTCATTGTGAGAGGACCTTTTGTTGGATCCACTGTTTGTTTTAACTTTTTAATAAGGCATACTACACACAGAACAACAAACATAAATACATGCATCTCCTATACCTTTACACAAAACTATTTTATAAGATCTGCTTGTTTTAAACTTCTACTATGTTATTCTAAATCTCTATGTAATAATATGTAAGTATTTTTATAATATCTGCTTGCTTTAAACCTCTATTTAACAATAACTGATTACGTTCTTATCTAGTACCACCAAGCACAATACATTGTAAGCCACATTGAGCCTGCAAAAAGGTGGGAAAATGTGGGATACAAATGCAATAAATAAATAAATAAATAAATAAATAAATTGTTTTCATTAGCGTTTGCAAATCTTTAGGGTCACACAATATGACGGCTATGCGGGGGAGACGGCTTCAACTTTTTGACGTCATGCCATCTCCTTTCAAAAAAGCCTCCTTAGTGGGGGTTCTTTTCCCAAGCTTTGCCCTTCCACACATCCACTATTAAAGTATCACCATCAAGCAATGTTCATACTTTTACACTGCTTATGATTTTATAAGTGATCTTTTACGTATGTATGTTATCATATATATGCAGTGGTGTGCTGGTAAATTTTTAACAACAGGCTCTCTCCCCGGTCCACCTCGGCGCCCCCCCCCCCCCCCCCCCGCCAACCTCTGCACTCCCCCATCCACCTCTGCGCCCCCCCCCCAAATTGCAGAGCTGGCTATAGCCGGGGGGGGGGGGGGGGGGCAATGCATTACTCTCTCCAGGAAAAAACTATTAAATGATCCCAGGTTCCAATCTAATTCATGTTTAATGTGGGATAAAATGCCATAAATAAGTAAATAAATATATATAAACTTTTAATGTTGAGCACCTGATTCTCAAGGTGAACATATTTCAAACACTATAATGAAAATAAAATGAGTTTTTTTCTACCTTTGTTGTCTGGTGACTGTTTTTCTGCTCATGCTGGCCCAGTATCCGATTCTGCTGCTATCTGTCCTCTTAACTCCGTTTTTAGGGCTTCCTTTCCATTTATTTCTTTCCTCCTTTCTTCTTCATTTCTGGTCCTCAGCTTCTGCCTATTTTCTCCATCCATTTGCAGTTATTCTCCTCTCTTCCTTTTCCCTCTTCTCATCTCATTCCTCACTCTTCCCTCCCCTCCACCCATATCCAGCATTTATTCTCTCTCCCTTCCCTCTCCTCCACCCATGTCCAGCAACCCTCCTCTCCCCTGCCCTCCATCCACCCACCCATGTCCAGCAACCCTCCTATCCCCTGCCCTCCATGCACCCATGTCCAGTAACCCTCCTCTCGCCTCCATCCACCAATGTCCAGCGACCCTCCTCTCCCCGCTGCCCTCCATCCACCCATGTCCAGCAACCCTCCTCTCCCCCCTGTCCTCCATCCACCCATGTCCAGCAACCCTCCTCTCCCCTCCATCCACCAATATCCAGCGACCCTCCTCTCCCCCCTGCCCTCCATCCACCCATGTCCAGCAATCCTCATCTCCCCCCTGCACTCCTCTCCGCCATCTTCCAGCCCTCTCCGCTCCCCTGGTCGTCCATCTTCCGTCTGCCCTCTGCTCCCCGATAATAGCCCTGCTGGTTTCCTTTCTGCGCTGCCGCCGCTGCCCTGCGCCTTTAAAAAATTTATTTTCCTTCGAGGCGGCCAGCGTTGAAGCGAAGGTAGCAGGCTCAGCTCGGTTCCTGCCTTCATTCCGTTCCTTCACATCATGGCTCCGCCCTTGCCTGACGTATTTCCTGTTTGCGCAAGGGCGGAGCCATGATGCGAAGGAACGGAATGAAGGCAGGAACCGAGCTGAGCTTGCTGCCTTCGCTTCAACGCTGGCCGCCTCGAGGGAAAATAAATTTTTTAAAGGCAGGGTGGCGGCGGCGGCAGCACAGAAAGGAAACCAGCAGGGCTACTATCGGGGAGTAGAGGGCAGACGGAAGATGGATTAGCGGGTCGGGGGAGCGGAGGCGAGCCGGCTCGCATGGGCCAACAACCGGCTCGCAAGATGCCAGAAAATTTAACAAACGGCTCTTGCGAGCCGGTGCGAGCCGGCTCCAGCACACCACTGTATATATGTTAATGACTAAAATAACTCCAGGTTAGGCGCATACTTCATGCCTAAAATTGTGCACCTCCTTATACAATTACCCTACAGTTTGGCAGCAAGTATGCATCTAATTATTAGTATCCTTTGATAGTATGTACTTTGCAGCGGGTTTTCACATGGGTGGAGTGTAGGCGGGGCACACACTTATTGCATAGAACTGGTAATATACTAAAGGAATAGGTGTATCTCCCAAATCTAGTTGTGAACATTTACACTAGTTCTATGGCTAGTACAGGGGTGTAGCAGACACCTAATTTTAGGTGAGCTTGAGTGAAAAGTGGGTGGGCAAGAGAAATCTGCCCTGACCAGCATCTCTCCCTCCCCTCACCCCTAGATAAAAAGGGGTCTCTTAAGTGAAGTCCCCCACCCCTAGTACCTTTTAAGTTCTTTAGTTCTTCACTGACAGTGAGCAGTGACATACTTTGTGCTAGCCCTGAGCCTTCCCTCTGATGCGACTTCCTGGTTCTGTGAACAAGAAGTTGCATGAGAGGGACGGCTCAGGGTGTTCCAAGCAGCAGGTCTGGGTTGCTGCTCACTGCTGGTGAAGAACTTAAGGATTAAAAAGGTATCCTGGGTTGGGAGAGTGCAGTTAAGAGACCTCCCTGATCACCTGGGGAGGAGGGGGAGGGAGAGATGTCGTGCATCTTCAGCCGTGGGGCTTGGAGATCCCCACTAGCTACATCACAGCTGTGCCACTGCTGGGTGGGCTTGAGTTCAAAGTGGGTGGGCCAGAGGTAAGTGCTCATCCCTGAATGCATAGTCATAAGCACACAATTCCCCTCTGTTGTTGCTAGTGACAGGAACATCTGCTTCCGCTTGCCCTGAAAAGGTAGAGTTTCATTGTTCTGAAATAATATTCATACGGAAAAGTAGGTATATATTTTATACAATAGGTTTTCAATAAGTAACTTCTAGGGCCAGATTCTGTATAAGGTGTCTAAAAAATCTGCACGGTAAATATTTCCACCTAAGCGTATTCTATAAGTGGCACCTAGATTTAGGTGTGGCATTTAGAATAAGCTTTGTTGATATCCCAGTACCTAAAACTATGCACCTCCATTTACACCAATGAAAACATGGCGTAAATCCCTGCACTTAGATTTATGCACACTGGCCCATGTTCTATAACTACACGTGTAAATTTGGGAGTGCCCACGGAACACCCATTTCCCTGCCATAGCCATGCCCCTTTTGAACTGCACACATTAGAATTTAGGCACAGTTTATTACAGAATATGCTTAGCAAGTTCTGCACGTAAATTCTAATTATTGCCAATTAGTGATCATTAATGATTGTTAAGTGCTGTTATCAGTACTGTTTAGCTTGTTAGGCTAATTAAGTTACATGCATTGTTATAGAATACACCTGGATTTTGACGCATCTTTAGGCGTTTTATATAGAATCCGGCAGCAGGTGCCTAAATATAGCCACCCCTTTATATATAGTTGCCCCTTTATAAACTTGACCTCAGCAAGGACTATTTAATGGGACTTCCATTGCTTCCACATCATCTCTTCCTTCTGATAGGAGATGCAAAATCTAGGCTCATGATTCCAATCCAGTTTTTCCACACTGTATAATGACTGACTAGTTGGGCAGTCTCAAAAATTGTTTGTGATTTTTATATATTTTATACATTAAAATTAAAATGATTTTAAAGGGAAATAGAGAATACATGTTTAAATAGGATCCCAACAAAAATGAGCATCTAAAAGTCTTGAAATATGAATATTGATCTCTATTATATAAAGATGTGATTACTAATCAACCTATGGTAACTGCAGAGAGATCCCAAATAGAAATTTACAACATAGCGTCCCTGAGGTTATGGAATGGGCTATGTGGCAGGTAAATGTGCTAAGGGTTAATAATTAGAGACTATCCTATGTTACTAATAATGAAAAATATAAGTATTTTATTTAACCTGTACAAAATAAACATTAAAATTATATGATCTAATATCTTTCTTTATTTTTCCCAGTTATCTTTTAACTAGACTTACCACATATTGCATTTTGGGTCCCTTTTACAGAGCTGTGGAAATGGCTCCCTGTCACATGGCCATGCGGTAAGAGTTCTTTGGTTATTTTATGAGGGAACATACTTTACAAATCTATTGTTATTTCTTACTGGGGTCTTTTTACCTGCTGTGGTAAAAAGGGCTCTGGCGCACGGGAAAAATGGCCCCCCGCTGCCAGTGCAGGGCCTTTTTTTTCCCGCAGCTTGGTAAAAGGCCCCCTTTATGAAGACCTGATCTTGACATTTCACAGTACTTGTTCAAATAATTAGTTTGCAGGATTAGTTTTCCTCATAAAATGTAAAACATAACTATGACCCTCCTGTTTGTGCCTCTTTAATAAAAATAACAGTTAAAAATTATAATATGGGAACAGATGGTGGTCAAATGCATTTCAGCAGCATCACTGTCATGATTATAGTGCCTCACTGAAGTGTCGATGAGTAATGAGACTGGTAATATTCATCTACGATTGATATGGATAAAGTTGAAAGCTTATCACTGAAAAACTATAGCTGTCCTCAGAGAATGGAAAAACATAAAAGTGTGATATTGCACACAATTCCCCTCTGTTGTTGCTAGTGACAGGAACATCTGCTTCCGCTTGCCCTGAAAAGGTTTCATTGTTCTGAAATAATATACAATACTCTTTATCCACAGTGATATCATCCAAGTAACTGTGGCCCAGATGCAGAAAACCTAACAAGATATCAATGTGGTTTTTATACTGGTTCTAGGCGGTTTAGCAAGCAAGAAGTAAAGAGAAATATGCACAAAAGGTTCCTTCAAGCTCTTTTCCTGTCATGGTAGCAGCTAATGAAAATTGTATGCAAAGCATTATAATGAGCTAATTACTATACAAATGTGCATGCAAAGCAATACACTGAAGCAGCTCCTACCTGCCACTTGGTGCGCATCCGGTAAGCGCGGCAGAAAATAAAATTTATTTTTTGTCCGCGCATATCGGACATGCACCAAAAATGAAATTACCACAAGAGCCACATGTTAGCCGTGCAGTAACTCCATTTTGGCATGCATTGAGCGCGCTTAGACACTTACACGGCTTAGTAAAAGGGCCACTGAAAGAGCTAACATGCATGCACTACATGAATTTTATGGTGGAACGTGAAACAGCGCCATGACATCATTGCCTTATGGAGACCGGCCCTATGGAACCAGAGGATCACACCAGCTGCTTCTTTTATATCTGAATGGACAGGCTGCTGCAACAAACTGTTACAAAAAACAAGTGACTATTCTCATAAACAGATATATATATATATATATATATATATATATATATATATATATATATATATATATATATATATATATATATATATATATATCTCCTCGGTGTGGTGTTCTTAAAAAACGTGCCTCTGTGGCAACAGGTGAAAACAAGGAAGAAAGAGGAAAAGTAAAAAAGATAGAAGACAGTGCAATAATTATATCAATCAAATTTTTAAAAGTCAAAGTAAGAAATAACAATAGAGTTGAAATGTATGTTCCCTCATAAAATAACCAAAGTGAAAATAAAAAGAAAAAATAAATATGGTTAGAGAGTGGGAGCAGGAGATGGGATGGAATGGGGAAAACAGGGGACGTGGAGAGAGAGAAGAAGGGGATGGGAGGGGAAGTGAGAGGGGGAATAGGAGGGAAAGGGAGGGGGAAAGGATAGGAGGGGAGAAGGAAGGGGAGGGAAAGAGAGAGGAAGGGGAGAAGAGAAGAAAAAGAGAGGAGGGTGAAAAAAAAATTAAACCTCTGTGCCTAAAAAGTTTATAAAGCACTGTGAAGACAGATTTAACAAAAAAAAAAAAAAAAAATCCAAATGTATTCTCATTACAAAGGTCTTAAATATAGTTCTGCATTCAACCTGCAAGCTGATGTAACAAGCCATTCTTTAAGGGGTCCTTTTACTGAGCCGCAGCAAAAAGAGGCCTGCGGCACTGCGAGCACATCTTTTGGACATGTGCCGGACCAGTTTTTGCCACATCCTAGAAAAAGGGCCTTTTTAAGGGGCTGGAAAATGGACGTGCTGCAAAATAAAAACCAGCATGCATCCATTTTCAGCCTGAGACTTTATTGCCACCCATAGACTTATCACTGTCACATTCATAAGATTTACTACTAACTAGCATTTCTAAAGCGCTACTAGGGTTACGCAGCGCTGTACAATTGGTCTCGACAATGTTATTTTTATATTCTTTATATTTTTTTAAAGATTTTTGTATTTTACTTTCTTATACATTAAGGCATCTATAAGGAGCCCAATTTTAATACTGTATGTTTTTCAACATGTTTTATCGATTATATTATTTCTGTATTAATTGATTGTATTATTATTTTTTAAAAATTTTTATTGGTTTTAGTGAAATGTATATAGTACATAACAATAACCAAAAAAAAGACAACTTATTTTGATTATTATTTCTGTTTGTTAGACTCTTGATGCAGGCTATGCAACTGAAACACAGCCCATGTCGAGTCGTCTTAGAAAATTCTTTCCTATACATATTTATTAAAGTGCTGATAGCCACCACTGGTTGGTGTATTGTTTGTTATCTCCAGTGTTACATATTATCGATTTGATAAGCAAACCTTGAGAACAATTTAGCACTATGTCATATCATTATCTTCTGGAACTAGATGTCCAGGACTGTCAAGTAGATGATAGATAAAAGCATAAGTGGGGAAGCAACAAAGCCAATCAATACCCCTGTTTATATTTTATAATAAAAAGATTACTGCTACTTTAATCACTTTTATATATTTTTTTCTGGTACAAATAATTGGTAGTGTGCCATGTGTCTAGCAACAGTCAAAAGATGACCTTGGGACGCTGAATAAACAGTTGCAGTTAAAGTAATGAAGCTCCTGTGTTTGATCACATTGATAAACATGCATTATTTACTGTATACACAATAACAGATGTTTCTATTAATCTAACATACAGTACATATGCAAATATTTTTTTATATTTTGCCTTATGTGAGCATCAGGTAGCACTGGTGAATGAGGATTAAGACTAATGACATATTCTCTATTGCATGTAGCCTGGTTTGCAATTAATTCTGGATTACAATCCCGCAGCCAGAAGCCTAGAAAATCCAAGTTTATAAAGGAAGAGCCCATAATATTTGTTGCAATGCAAATTAGGTACCTACAACATCTTATTGAACATTATGGAGCTAATATATAAGGAGCCATCTCAAGTTAAGCAGCATGCCAATATTCTAGTCATTTACACATATGTGAACACATATGTGTTTAGGGGGGACGTTATCAACATGGGCTACCATTAAGATGGGTTATTATACCATAAGTCATGCAATACTCTATGAAGCTCCAAACTACTTGGCAAGCCTGTATCCTTCTGGCTATATCTTTGTAGTTTGTGACTGTTCAAGGACAATGCATTCTGAAGTCTTCTTTTCCATGGGTTGTCCAGCTTCTTCCATCCTGCTAAGAGGCTGTAACTCCTCCCAACCCCTCCTTTTGGGGGCCATGATCTACTTTCTCTCTGTACCCAGACTAAACACTCCTCTTCCTTACTTTAATATTCTCGTATCTCTTGTTTGTCCTGTTTGTCTGTCCTAATTAGATTGTAAGCTCTGTCAAGCAAGGTCTGTCTCTTCATGTTCAAGTGTACAGTGCTGTGTACATCTAGTAGTGCTATAGAAATGATAAGTAGTAATAGTAATCTTCCTTATTTTGAAACCAGCTTGCAGTAAATAATATAGTTTTCTTAAATATCTTATGCTTTTGTATCTCCTGTTCTCAATGGACTTGATGTACCGTATTTTTCGGACTATAAGACGCACCGGACCATAAGACGCACCTAGGTTTTAGAGGAGGGAAATAGGAAAAAAAAAATTTCCTTTTTCCCTCCTCTAAAACCTAGGTGCTCCGGTGCGTCTTGTCCGAGGTCAGGATCACCCTCCCCTACTCACATCAGCGATGTTCCCTGGTGGTCTAGCGACGTCGGGGCAGGAAAGAGCCCCCTCTTTCCTGCCCAGCGCGCTGCTCTCCATCCTCCTCCGTTCTCCTGTACCCTGCCTGACGGTCTCGGCGATATTCAAAATGGCCGCCGAGAGTCTCGGCGGCCATTTTGAATCTCGCCGAGACCGTCAGGCAGGGTACGGCAGGAAAGAGGGGGCTCTTTCCTGCCCCGACGTCGCTAGACCACCAGGGAACATCGCTGATGTGAGTAGGGGAGGGCGATTCGGGGGGGAGGGCGATTCGGGGGGGAGGGCGATCCGGAATCGCTACCTTCGGACTATAAGACGCACCCCCCATTTTCCTCCCAAATTTTGGGGGAAAAAAGTGCGTCTTATAGTCCGAAAAATACGGTATTCATTTTTCCTTATTAGGCCATGGCTGCCTGCACAACAAGGTTTCTTTAGAATTGTGTATCACATTTGCTTTAAATTACTTTTGTGTAATTATTCATAAATATCAGTTTTTAAAAAAAATGGGGGCATAGTCATAGGCGTGGAATGGGCGGGTTGTGGGCATTTGAAGAACCTATAAGCACTATTATGGAATACACCTGATCTGCAATAAACGTAGGTCCAGGTATTTAGGCCTGGTCTTAGGTGGCCTAAATTGGTGCACCTAAATTTTAGTCGCAAGAATGGCATGTGAGAATAATCTATACATTATGTCTAACTTTAGCTGTAGTCTATTGAATCACACCAACTGCATAGTTTTTTGGCGCTGATTTTTAAGGCGCCATTTATAGAATTTGGCCCTTTGCAAGTTGTGCGGGTAAATCTTAATTAATTCCAATTAGTGCTTATAGAGGCTTGTTAACATCCAATTGACAACGCTGATTAGCTAGCTAACCAATTAAGCTACGTGCACTGTTATATAATATGCTTCGATTTCCACATGGAAATTAAGAAGCAATATATAGAATCCCAGGGGTAAGTGCCTGCCCCTTCCAGCTTGATTCTCCATATCATGCACAGCTCTGCCTCTCTCCTTCTTTGGTTGTACTTTAGTGGTTCTTTCCCAACCCTCCACTACCATTTCTAGGAGAAACTGAAATAATCCCAGGGGATCTTCAGAGAACCTGTCCTCATGAGAGTGTATATCCTAAATCTTGGTGTGAGCATCTACACCAGCTCTATGCCTGGCACAAGTGTTTGCGCCTAAACAGACATGCACATATTTAACACATTATCCTAGTATGCCAGTGTACCAAGTGTACCATTTAGAGTGGGATATGGGCCTGGTTCCCCTTCTCTATAGTCAACTTCATTGGCCACTAGGCTACTCCAGAGACCTGCATGCTGCTGCAGTAGGACTGGCCATAACATCTGATGCTGTCATTGAGCCTGGTATATATCATTTCTTTTACATCTTTGGGCACACTGCAAACTGCATAGAAAAATATATTTTATAAATATGTTTTGAAAATAGTAATTTGGACATTTTGGCAAATAAAACACCCAAGTGCTACTTTGTGCTGCTTTTTTGGACATTTTTAATGTTTGAAAATGAGTCCCCTAGTGAACTAAGATTCCCCTGTTGCTATTTAGGACTGCCATTCAAGGTACAATTCCTTGGTGGATATAGAGTGGAACCTCCTCTAGAACAAAGGGATGGCTCAGATACAGCTGAAATACCTGGGCACAAAGCACTCGAATCTCCTGTTATTGACAAAGTCTAAAGGTATTTATCAACAGGGCCAACCACCACTAGAGAAGAAGGAGCCCCACATTTTTATTTTCCACTTGCCAATGGCAAAATAAAGAAAAACAATTCCAGTTCAAGGTCTACAAAGGCTCTACAGTGGCTCCAAAGGGGATCCCAAGGGGCCTGGTGTGCCCCTTAGAGAACACCCCTCTGGCCACACCCTGCTGCTGCATACTACAAACAGCTATGGCTTTTATTTTCCCAGGCAGACATCCTCCGATGATGTCAGTGTGTCTCAAGCAATAACAGAGAACAACATCTTTGCTGGACAATTCAAGCAGGCCTCCTACTTGTGACTCATGGCAGGCAGCTCTCCTCCCAACATTATATGATTGAAATTCTCTTCTTATTGGATTATGCAGAATATTGCAGCCCATTTGCTGACTTTTTTATCATGCCTATTCCAGTTGTAGATCAAGGTGAGTTATATTTAGGAGCAATAGGTATTTTTCATGTCCCTAGATTGCTTATAATCATAATGGATACCTGAGGGAATGGAGACTTCAGTGATTTGTCCAAAGCCACAAGGAGCTACAGTTGGATTTGAACCAGGCTTCCCTGGTGTTAGCCACCATTAAGCTACTCTTCCATTCTGATTGAAGAAGAATGACTGCATTACACTTGCTAGGAAGCTCTCATACATTCCAAGTCTTGTTTATGTTTTTGTTTACAATTTTATTTCAACTTTCAAGTTGCTGTTAACTGACTTTCCCAAGTCACAAAAAAATCACTTGAACATGTATAGCCAAAAAGAACTTCCATTCTTCACAAGAACTGAGCATGAATACACTTATTCCATATTCACTTAAATTAGAAGAAACTAGGTACAAGGCTTCTTTCTTACACTCTTTCAATAGTTTTGAGCTCTATACCTGAGACTGGAAGCAAATTATCTTTGCTTTAGAAAACAGTGTAAGGCAAGATTGTTCACTGCTCCTTTAAATTAATGTTTATATTTGTGCTCCTGCTCTGGGAAGTTTGGCCTTTTTTTATTGCTTTTTGTTATTTATACATTATGCATCTTATTTCTATCATATCATATTCTCTGTTTTATTGCATTTGCATTATTTTTCTTTTTCAACCATTTTATTTCTCAGAAAGGCAGTTAAAAATCTAAGGTATACATACATAAATTTAAGTAGTTTTGGAAATAGATTACCCAGAGCTACCATTGGCATTCTTAGGACTGGTATAAGTTACTTTCATTTTGTCAGTTCTATGACTCAGTACTCTGTACATGAGGGATGAGAATAATTTTATCTCAGCCCTGTCTCTTGCACAGTTAACATTAGAAAACAATACCTGCAAAATGTTGGGCCTTTAAGTAGTTTTTTACATTTATGTCACCTGACAAGTTACTTTCTGGTAGAATTATTGACTTTTTTGGTAGAGCAGTAAAATTGGATTGTTCTTGAGGATTTGGGGGTCCTTTTACAGAGCAGTGGTAAAACGTATCCTGCGGTAGTGTTGGTGCAAGGGATTGCTGTGTGCCGAGACCACTTTTTACTGCGTCCTAAAAAGTCTTTTTTTCAGTTGGCGTCCCTAATGACCATGCACTAATTTCACAAGTAGCATACATCCATTACTGCCTGAGCCCTTACTGCCACCCATTTACTTGGCAGTAAGGGTTCATGTGCTAATCCGGTTTTAATCAAGTAGTGCACAGCGGTGGCCGTGCGCTACCCAATTCACTTAAATTATGGTCCCGCAGGGCATGCCTACTCCCCACCTTTCACACTAGAAAATAATTTTTATTTTCTAGTGTGGGAAACAACATGTAGCAAGAGCAGAAATACAGCAGGGTGTCTGGGCACGCCCAGCGGTAGTGTTGTTTTGTCGTGAGCTACCCACATGGTAGCTCTACTGCTCTTTAGTAAAATGGCCCCTTAATGTGTACACATATGTACCAAATATACATAAGCAGGCTTCTTTTGCAAATGGACTCTCCTCCTACCCATATTCCTGCCCACATGTGGTCATGGGAACTCCCCACACTCTCATCCTTCTCGTTCCCCCTGGCCCCTTCATCACCTCTGAGGCTTACCAGAGGTGCTTGTAAGTGGTATAATGGGTCGGGGTTGCAGTGGTCTCCCTCTGCCCCCACCAACCTGGTCTCTGACTCACAAAATGTCAGCCATGACCACAAGGGCTAGTCAGCCTTCCATATAAGGGTCAGTCTTCCATATAAGGAAGCAATAGCGAGTTCTACCACAGTAACATTTAATGCACAGTAAAAAAAACTATGCTAGCTGCTGCTTAACACAATTTAATAAAAGGGTCCCTTTGTCTCTACAAGAAGCAAGTTCATCTGACAGAAAACATTGGCTAAAGCGACCATCAGATGAAAACAGAAATATTTGCAAGACTGCTAGAAAGGAACAATAAGACAGTCACTAGACAGTGGCACTAGAAAATTATTTCATTTGGTGGAGAAGCTAAGTAGCTAGATCAGAGGTGAGCTGGTGGGTTAATTCATAACAGTGACAATTTCAGTAGACTTTTTCATGAAAAGATTTTGAATATTGTGGTTGCTTTTTAAGATGCAGATGCTGCATTGAGTTTACTTCATGCATCTGCATGTATAGAGGAGTATCATAGTAAGGAATCTAGTGTGATGATAGAGGAGTGGGTTATAGATCCCCCACTGTACTTGACTCTATTAGAGGGTTAAGGGGATGCATGCTCTGGTTAATAAGAGATTTAGTTAACTGTTACACTCTTTCTACTGAACAGGAAATTCCATGGGCTGTCAGAAGTGGATATGGTTGTGAATCTGTTACCCTATTTTTTTTTTTACTAGTGAACTCTTTTAAATTGTGGAATGTGATAGCTTTTCAGCATTATGGGGCCCTAATACTAAGCGGCGGTAAGCCCAATGCGGATTTACCGCTCGCTCTTCCGGGACTACCGCTGTCCCCAACGTGGACACCGTTGGTAGTCCCCACTTCAGGAGGAAAAAGAAAACTCCCAGAAATGTCTTGCGAGGTGGTTACCTGGTGGTAATTGGGCATCGCAACGCATTGCCTGGTTACTTCCCGGTTAGTGCGTGAGCCCTTATCGCCACCTCAGTGGATGGCGGTAAGGGCTCCCCGCCGCATGGCCACATGGTAAACTTTCTCTCACCGCATGTTCATTTTTTTTGGGGGGGGGGGAATTCTTTTACCAACTGCGGAAAAAAGGTCCCTTTTTCCTGCAGCTTAGTAAAAGAACCCCTATATTACTTGGATCCTAGTCCATAAAATCAAACATTTCTGAATGACAATGAATGACAAGGATTATGGCCTACTTTTGAGATTTTTTGTCATTAGAAGAGGGCTATGTTTACCTCTCTTGAAAGAAGTAATAATGCCAGTTTTGAAGGGGGTAGTGTTAATTGATCTAGTATGTTGTCTTGTCATCCAATTTCAAAATCTCAATTCCTGGCTAAGGTAGTAGAAAAAGTTTATTTTCTTCTCTAAACTGAAAACAAATAAAGATTATGGCCACTGTTTGCAAAATGGCTAACACCAGTGGTGCCTGTTTTGACCTATTGTTATTTTAGATGTTTATGTTTCTGAAATGGATGCTCCCATTGCATGTAACAAGCACCTAAATGTCCATTTCTCAATGTATTTTAGAACAGTCTCTACGCTGCCAGATTCTGTTCCAGAATCCTAATGTAACTAGATATGTTCTGACCGGGACGTCTCACTTCTGATTTGAATATATTTTCTAAAATGCTGTTCCACATATGCATTTGATCAGGTGTAAATAACAACATGTGAATTTTCTTCCATACACATGTATTCCAAGTTTCAAATGTATTCCCACTTGATGTACCACCTATAGGGGGTCCAACCAAGTGGTTTACAATGCTTGGTTGCAAGAGGACCTTGGGAGACTAGGCATCCAAATGGCAGATGATGTGAGCAAGTGCAAAGTGATGCACGTGGAAAAGAGAAACTCAAACTATAGCTACGCGATGCAAGGTTCCACAAAATAGGAGTCACCACTCAGGAAAAGGACATAGGTGTCACCATTGATTATATATTAAAACCCTCTGCTCAGTGTGCAGCAATGGCTAAAAAAGCAAATAGAATGTTGGGTATTATTAGGAAAGGAATGGAAAAGAAAAATTAGAATGTTATAAAGCCTTTGTATTGCTCCATGGTGTGACCGCACCTCAAATAGTGTGTGTTCTGATCACTGTATCTCAAAGAAGATATAGCGGAATTAGAAAAGTTACAGAGAAGGGCTATGAAAATGATAAAGGGGATGGGACAACTTCCCTATGAGGAAAATCTAAAGTGGCTAAGGCTCTTCAGCTTGGAGAAAAGATGGCTGAGGGGAGATATGATAGAGGTCTATAAAATACTGAGTGGAGCGGAACCGGTAGACGTGAACTGCTTGTTCACCTTTTCCAAAAATAGTAGGACTAGAGGGCATGTAATGAAGCTATAAAGTAGTAAATTTAAAACAAACTGGAGAAAATATTTTGAAGGCTGGTATGGGATCAAGAGGCATGAGAGAAATAACAGGAGACTGAATGTTATATTTTATGAACTACTGTCCAGATTTTGAATGGAATTCTGGATTTGATGGGTAACCAGTGTTCTTATTTCAAAAGTGGTGTAATGTGTTCCCATTTGTTTGATCCTAACATTCGCATTCTCTTGAGAAATGCATGTTTAAATTTAGTCCCACCCAAACCATACACAAACAATGCTCTCTTGAAAGATTTAAAATTCTGTATTTGATATCCAAGGTACTGACACATAGGACATCACCCATTTGAGCTTCTAGGCTATGTGTCTATCAGCCTAGAAGATTGTTGTGATGTATGAATAAAGTTTTGGTAGGAGTGCCATGTCAAGATGACAGATTGGAAAAATTTCAACATTCCATCTTTTATATCGCTGGGCCACAATTTTGGAATCAGTTGCCTCACTCTATTAGAGAGACTCAGGAGATGGGTGCTTTCAAGAAGCTGCTGAAGTCGTGCTTGTTTAGACAGGCATATGCAGGAGTATAATGATAGGAGGTAAAGATGCTGTATAAAGGAAGACATTGAAGAGGAGGGGCTTGTTGTAGTATTGGAATGTGACATGTGGAATTTGTGTTGTATTATTTGTTTTGTTTTGTATGTGTGTATGTATAATATTAGATTTTATTTGTGGTACTAATGATTATATCTGTTACTAGTTCACTCTGCCTAGAAGATTATTGGTAGAATATAAGTTTTTAAATTTCGATGACGCGGATTTTCAGACCACGTGAGGTAGACCAGTTTATTCCTGTGATTGATGCTAAGCCCAGATATTCAATATCGGGCCATTTCCAGTGACCAGTATTGAATATCCAGTTTAATATGGCCAGTTTAAAGATCTTTAATCGGCCAGAGATATCCCATGCTTTTACGCAGCCAAATATGGCTGGCTTTAGAAACTGGCAGATAGCTGGTTATATCGGGTGATATAACCAGCTGCTAGCTGCTAACCAGCAATATTCAGCAGGAGATAGCTGGTTATCCCCCGCTAAATATTGCCGGATAGCCAGTTTTCCTGCATTTAACCGATTAGGTTCCGATCCTGGCTGGTCAAATGCTGCTGAATATCGAGAGGTATGTGTTCTGGATATCCATATGTAAATAGAGGTTTTCTGGAATTGGTTTTTACATGTATGCAAGCTACATATGTAAATGCTGCTGTTTATACTTGGCTATGTGTCGTCTTCTACCTTTGTGTCAGTATCTAAAGCAGTAGCAGTTAATATAGGGCATTGACACTTAAAATGCACTAATTTCCACAATAAGAGGGTTAATTTATAAACAGTACTGTAGGTGTCATTTCTGTAGATATGTGCTAGTACTTTATAAACACACATAGATGTCTATGGGAGTAATTTTATAACTGTGTGTCTATGTATACTGTAGTCACCCAGATGGTACCTGATAAATTCATATTCTTTAAAGAAAAATAGGAAAGTAGGGAGGTGCAATAGTATTCTTAGTGTGCACTAATGATTAGCGTGCACTAAACACTAGAGACACCCATAGGAATTTATGGGCACCTCTAGCGTTTAGCGCACACTTATTTTTAGCGCGCACTAAAAATGCTAGCACACCTTAGTAAAAGGACCCCTAGGTGCCTACATTCCATTATAGAATGCTAGCACAACAGGGTACATACGTGTGTATACACTTAAGCATGAGCGTTCAAATAAATATGTGGGTCCTTTTACTAAGGTGCGCCGAAAAGTGGTCTGCACTGGTGTAGATGTATGTATTGGATGCACATAAGTAATGCCACACTGGGAAAAGACCAAGGGTCCATCGAGTCCAGCATCCTGTCCACAACAGCGGCCAATCCAGGCCAAGGGCACCTGGCAACCTTCCCAAACATACAAACATTCTATACATGTTATTCCTGGAACTGTGGATTTTTCCCAAGTCCATTTAGTAGTAGTTTATGGACTTGTCCTTTAGGAAACCGTCTAACCCCTTTTTAAACCCTGTCAAGCTAACCGCCTTCACCACGTTCTCCGGCAACAAATTCCAGAGTTTAATTATACGTTGCAGCGCACCTGCAAAAAAGGCCTTTTTTGGCCAAAAATGGACATGTGGGAGAATAAAAATTGTCACAAATCCATTTTGGTCTGAGACCTTACCACCACCCATTGACTTAGCGGTAAAATCTCATGTGTTAACCAGGTGGTAATCATCAGTGTGCATACAATGCCGATTACCGCCCTGTTAGTACTGTGCACCAGAAAATAAAATATAGGCGCATAAAAAATGAAATTACTGTCCGGGCCATATGGTAGCTGGGTGGTAGTTCTGAATTAGTGCGTGTTGGTCACGTATAGGTGCTTGCGCGGCTAAGTAAAAGGGCCTCTGTGTGTCCTAAGTTCAAGTGGTATGTAATTTAGGGCTGGTCCGAATATTCTTATTCAATTTGATTTAGCTCTGAATAGTGTCCCAAATACATTATGGGCCAGATTCTATATAAGGTGTGGTGAGTAGCATGCATTAAAATGTGCATTCAGCCATTCCTTGTCATCAAGCAAATGAAGCCATTACGTATGGGTTGTGTCCATCAACCAGCAGGGGGAGATAGAGAGCACTCAACTTTTCACAGTGCCTCATGGCCAGCCAGCTCCACTGCCTCTTCAGTATTCTCTATCTCCCCAAGCAGGGTGGCTGCAGCTTCTTTGAGCTCCATCAAAAATCTGCCTGGGGGTGGCTCCTGGCTTGCCAGTTGTTAGCCGGGGTGTTAGAGGCTATAGCAGCTTCACTTTGAAGGCACATAGGTTAGCCGTTTCCCTGCCTTACCCATGCCCCCGTGGATGTGGACATATTAGCTTGCTTTTCCCTGTCCTTTTCCACTCAGTGGATGCAGGCACATTGGTTCACCTTTCCCTGCCTTTCCCACTCATCTGAGCCTCCGGAGTTCTTATTACCTCTGCTTTCCTCACAGCGTTAAAAAAAAATGGAACAGAGGTTTTCCTTTGATTCTTCTATGGGACCGGAGCTGTGATACTCGGTCCGGTGAGGTAAGAGTGTTTTTCTAACTCCTCCGGGGTGGGCCCGCGATCGGGGCGTTTTTGGCGTGAAACCGCCATTTTGAATTTTCCCGCCATTTTCGGCGATGGCTGCAGAGAATGTAAAGTGCTGTTCCCTGTGTGGCAAGCGCAAATCAGCAGCGGGGCTCTGTAAATCGTGCTGTACAGGTGTAAGAGCCGGCCCGAGCATGGCGAGCGATGATTCTTCCCGCTCAGAGCTGGCAGTGGACGCCATTTTGAATTCTCCACATGGCGCGGCCTCCGTAGAGACAGAGAGCCCTGAGCCCGGGGGGGGGGGGGGACCTCGAATTGAGGCTATTCAGGGAGCGGCTAGCCCCGGATGGGATCTGGGTGCCCAGGGTGAGTTTTTCTCCCCTGATTTTGTGTTATTATTGCATAAAGCATACATGCTGAAAAGAGCTCTCCCTCAAGGGTCCTCTGAGGCCCCTTCTATTGTCCCCCCAGTGGATTCTGGCCTGGGACTGCCCGCTGAGGCTATTTTCCATGATAATTGGCACAAAGAAAAGCATAGAAGGGCTAATTTCCCTTCAGATTGTGGTGCACCTCCTTTTCCCCCCCTGTGGTCGGGCTGTGAGGATTCGGAGAGTTCTGGCAGGCCTTCATGGTCTGAGGAGCCAGAGTCAGGTGCAGAATTACCACAGGATCTGGATGATCCCTCCGCGGTGAGGATTTTCCACCGTGATGAGCTGCCAGCGCTTATTTCAGATGCCCTACAGGTCCTTTCTGTTGAAGAGCCTGACAGTGGCACAGCCTCCTCTGTGAATCCTAGGATGGCTAGTACCAAAAAGCCTGCTGGAGCCTTTCCTTTGCATGACTCCATCCAAGAGCTTATTTCCACTCAGTGGGCTGACCCAGAGGGACCTTTGAAAGTTTCCAGGGCTATGGGGCAATTATACCCTCTGCGTGAGGAGCATTTGGCTCGCTTTGCAATGCCTAATGTAGATGCCCTAGTCACTGCGGTGAGAAAGAGAACTACCTTCCCTCTGGAAGGAGGAGTTGCCCTGAAGGATATACAAGACCGTAGGCTGGAAGCAGCACTTAAACGGCCCTTTGAAATTGCAGGTCTTACTGTTCGGGCATCTGCATGCAGTTGTTATGCTGCTAGAGCCTGCCTGGCGTGGTTGCAACAGGCAGTGGAATAGCCCGGAGATGGAGCGGAGCCCTTCTCGGATGTGGCTCCGCGGCTGGAGTTGGCCTTGTCCTTTTTGACTGATGCCCTTTATGATATTGTCAGAGCTTCGGCTAAACAAATGGCAGTAGCAGTGGCGGCTCGCCGTCTTATTTGGCTACGACATTGGGCAGCGGACATGGCCTTTAAGCAAAGGTTGGTGAAGTTGACCTTTCAAGGCCTTCTCCTATTTGGTGAGGAGTTGGAGAAAATTGTTAAAGGCCTGGGAGATCCTAAACCCCAGCGCTTGCCCGAAGATAGGCCGAGGCCTTCCTCCAAGGGCCAGGCGGTCCACTCCTCTTATAGACCTCGCTTCCGGGAAGCTAGAAGGTACCGCCCGGGGCGTTCTGCTGGGTTCACTTCTCGTGCCCGTTTTTCAGCAGAGGAACTCCTTTCGCTCGGACAAGTGTTCCGCAGCCACCGGCTCTAGGCCTGGAGTTCAGGGGCGACCCTCTCAATGATGGTGCGCCGGCCCCCTCCTCGCTTCCTGTCATTGGAAGACGTCTTTCCCTCTTTGCCGAGGAGTGGGCCAATATTTCCTCAGATCAGTGGGTTCTGGACCTGATCAGAGATGGCTACAGAATAGAATTCAACGCCCCAGTAAGAGACGTGTTTGTATCAGGGTTCACCCGTACCTAGACGACTGGCTCATCAGAGCAGACTCTGTAACAGAGAGCTATCAAGCTACAGCCAGAGTGGTCTCAGTACTTCAATCTCTAGGCTGGGTCATCAATATGGTCAAAAGTCACCTGACCCCCTCGCAATCTCTAGAATATTTGGGGGCCAGGTTCGACACAGACTCGGGTTATGTACGTATACCTACCCAAGCTAAGGCGGTGCAAGCTTCAGAATCAGGTCCGTCTGCTCCTGAGGATACCCCGCCCGCAAGCTTGGGACATTGTCCAGCTGCTGGGATCGATGACAGCCACATTGGAAGTGGTGACCTGGGCGAGAGTGCACCTGAGACCTACAGTATTCCCTACTTCAAAGATGGTATCCAGTTTCTCAGGATTATCATTGCAGACTTTCTTGGCTCCCTGCGGCCCGACTCAGCATGGAGTGGTGGCTCTCGGACAGCATGCTGTGGTGAGGAATGCTGCTGGTGCTCCCCGATTGGTGTCTAGTAGTGACAGATGCCAGCCTGAAGGGCTGGGGTGCACATTGCAAGGGGAAGCATGCCCAGGGTCTATGGACACCCGAGGAGTCGAAGTGGTCCATCAACCGCCTGGAGTTGAAAGCGGTGTTTCAGGCGTTTCTGGCCTTTCAAGTGACCCTGGAAGGATTGGTTGTCAGAGTGATGTCAGACAACACGACAGCAGTGGCCTACATAAATCGACAAGGCGGCACTCAGTGCAGAGCACTGGCTGCGCAGGCCGAACAGATTTGCCACTGGGCCGAGCTGCATCTTCAGTTTCTGTCGGCAGCTCACATTGCAGGTCAGAGCAACGTGCAAGCCAATTATCTAAGCAGGCATCAGATCGATCCAGCAGAATGGGAACTAGCAGACAAAGTATTCCTGCAGATATGTGCCAAATGGGGCAAGCCCGTGATGGATCTTATGGCGACAATTTCAAATGCCAAAGTCCCGTGCTTCTTCAGCAGACAGAGAGATCCTCGCTCGGCAGGGTTGGATGCCTTGACTCAGCCCTGGCCTGCGGGTCTACTATATGTGTTCCCTCCGTGGCCCTTGATAGGGCGTGTGCTCCTGCGGATTCGGCTGCACCCAGGAGAAGTGGTCCTCATCGCCCCGGATTGGCCCAGGAGGCCTTGGTATGCGGACCTCCAACAGATGCTAGTGGAGGCTCCACTTCCTTTACCTCTGGTACCGAACCTGTTGTCACAGGGACCGGTAGCCATGGAGGATGCCTGCCGCTTTGGTCTTATGGCATGGCGATTGAGAGGGCGCAATTGAGGGACAAAAGCTATTCAAACACAGTCATTTCCACTCTCCTGCAGGCCCGCAAGCGTTCCACTTCCGTGTCTTATGCCAGGATTTGGAGCCAGTTTGAGTCTTGGTGTGCTTCAAAAGCGATCACACCCATGCGGGCTCCTGTCTTGCCGATTCTGGACTTTTTGCAGGATGGTGTACAAATAGGCTTGGCCTATAATTCCCTGCGGGTGCAAGTGGCAGCGTTGGCCTCCCTTCGTGGTAAGGTTGAAGGCGTGGGTTTAGCTGCTCATCCAGATGTGGCACGGTTTCTTAGTGGGGCCTTCCGTCCGAGCACCCTGTCCAGCTTGGAACCTGGGGCTGGTTTTGAAGGCCCTGCAGGCTTCTCCTTTTGAGCAGCTTCGGTGAGCATTGGAGAAAGATTTGACACTAAAGGCCGTTTTTCTTGTGGCCATTACTTCAGCGAGATGGGTGTCATACTTGAAGGAAGGTGAATTTAAATGCATACTTTTAAGTTTTTCTTTTTTGTTACTGGAAACTCCACAGATCAGAAATATATAGCTCCCTGGCTTCGTGTTTTCTGAGTTATTGTTTGTTTTATTGCATTCAGTGACATATGAGGGTGTATAGCAGATGCCTCCTCAGTTGTCAAGGACAATAGGAAAAAGCAGAAGTAATAACCGTGGGCAATCTGTCTATTATGATATTGCACTGAGGCACCAGAAAAAAAAATGTAATCAAATGCATGTCTAATCTCACAGAGACATACTTCAACTAACGAATGCTGTTTAAAATGTTCTTTATGTGTTACGTTAAAAGAAACTTTGCACATCTTCAATTGTACAGCTCCATCTTCATCTCTCTGTCTTACAGAACATAAAAGATATCTGTGATGACTTAAAAGTAAATATTATTTTGTACAGGGAAATTTTTCTTTTCTTGGTATGTGTAGATTCTACACAAAACGTTAGTCTTAAAAGGCAGTTCTGCGGTTAAAATAGGAATAGGCTTCTGTTTATTCATAAAAAGACTCCACCCCCCCTTTAATTGTATACTTTTTTATGACTCCATATATTTTTAATGTTCTGAACTCTACTTTTTCTCTTATGTCTGTTGAAGCTTTATTTCCTGGAACTGAGCCTTATCTCCTCACCTTTGTTTTTGGGCTGGTATTGCAGATCAGTGGCGTAGCTATGTGGGGCCATGGGGGCCTAGGCCCCCCAAATTTCCCCTAGGCCCCTGGTTTTGCTGGTGGGGCCCCCACCCCCCCACCTGCTGAAGCCTTGTCCAGCGCCGGTCTCCAGCGCCGCCACATTGCCTGCCCTGCTCTGTCTTCCCCTCACGTCTGTCACGCTCCTTTTAGTGAAACTCTCAATTTCGCTAAAAGGAACGTTCCAGATGTGAGGGGAAGAGAAAGCAGGGCAGGCAATGCGGTGGCGCCAGAGACCAGCGCTGGACAAGCCTTCAGCTGGTGGGGGTTGGGGCCCCCGCCAGCCAAGGTATTTTCTGCAGCAGTTGGTGGGGAGTGGCAGAGCAGCGAGGCAGCAGGGGGAGGTGGCGGCTGGGTGGCAGACCAAAATGTGCCCCCACCTCGGGCTCTAGCCCCCTCCCACCTCAAGGTCTGGCTACGCCCCTGTTGCAGATTGTGTGGTATTGTAATTCTGTGTTGAAATGATCTTTTTGGGATGTTTGGGATTTGTTCTACATTTTCTGTAACAAAATTAGTGTGTGATATTATTGTACATTCTTTAGATATAAAAAAGAAAGAAAGAAATAGGCTTGTGTAAAATCATCCTCGCAATATGTGCTTACACTTGTGCATACTGACTTTGAGGTGAATTCTACATATGGCACCAAAGAAAGCGCCGTTCTATAAGCCACACTTAATTACGCACGGTTTATAGAAAGGGATTATCAAACAAAGTGTGTTTGACTCCTATCTCTATTATCAAGCAGCTTCCATCTGGAATATTCTACCTCTACAGCTCCGGGTTTTGACAAATTATTTTATCTTCAGAAAGGCTCTCAAGACATTTCTATTTACGAAATCAATTTGATGTAACTGCTAGTTCTGTAATTTTGGTTGTTATGTATCATTTTCTTTGATTTATTTGGCCTTACCTTTGTAATCTGCAGTGGACCATTCATGGTATTTTTCGGAATAAAAGCAGCACATAGCATAGCATAACAATAGCACTTATGCCCAGAACTCATGCCTACATTTAGTTATGGCCATTTGCACCAACTGACACGTGGTGCAAATATACACGCCTGTATTCAGTGCGTATCCCTGTACTCTATAACAACATGCATGAATGCTATGAACTCCCCCATTCTGTCCATGACCATCCCGTTTCTGCATGATAACAAAAGAATGATGAAAAAGTCAAACCAACTGTTTATTGAAACAACATGAATTCAAACTGCTTGACGCAAGCCATGTTTTGCCCACATCAGGGCTGCATCAGGGGCTGTACATGGTGACAACCAGAAATATTACCACTGTGGTTTGACAAAAATCTCCTGGAGATGGCGGTGGTGATATTTCTGGTTGCCACCACGTAGAGCCCCCTGACACAGCCCTGATGTGGGCGAAACACAGCCTGTGTCAGGCAGTTTGAATTAATGCTGCTTCAATAAGCATTTGGTTTCACTTTTTCATCCAGTCTGCTCATTCTTTTGTAATCATTTTGGAGGTTGCAGATCAACTGCCCTATTGTTTCCTGCATCCCATTTCTGTACCACTTTTTTTTTACTAGCATATAATATTTAGGCAAGGATCCCATGCCTAAATTTACACATGTAAGTTCCAATTAAATCTAATTAGTGCCAATAATTGCTTCTTTAAAAGCTACTTATTGGCATTAATTAGCCCATTATTCAGTTAAATTGTGAGTGCAAATTGGGCACGTTCCAAAATTTGCATGCACTTCTTTTGGTACTTTTTATAGGGTTAGGGGGTTTATGTGCTTAAGTTTAGCTTAAAAGATCAGAAGTGTTCCCAAGAGGCATTAAAAATGCTCATGTGTGCAAGGAAAATGCACCAAGATATATATCCATGCCAAAGAGTAGGTCCAAATAATTGCACAAACATTTGCTGGGGTGGTTTTCAAAACAGAAATATGTGTATTTTGAATATTTGCCAGTACCTGCACAGGAAAAGGTATGTGCATACTATTTACATGTTCCTGCAGTTGTAAAATTAGAGGGCTCCTTTTACTAAACGACGGTAAGCCCAACACAGGCTTACCACTCACTATACAGGAAGTACTGCCGGGCTACCGCAGCAGCCCGGCGGTACTTCCCACCCCTAGCACACGATCATTTCCAGTGCTACAAATATTTATCTATTTTTGTAGCACCGGATTGTACCTGGCGGTAATCATGAAGTAGCACCGGATTGTACCTGGGGTAATCATGCTGCCCAGTTACCGCTGGGTTAATGCAGGAGCCCTTACCGCCATCTCAATGGGTGGCAGTAAGGGTTCCCCCCAAAATGGCCATGTGACCATTTCCTGTAGGGAAGCAAGACTTCCCTTTTATCAGCTGCGGTAAAAGGGGGCCTTGGAGCGCATGTAAATCACACGCCGATGCCAGCGCCGGCCCACTTTTGCTGCAGTTTCATAAAAGGGGTCCAGAGGTAGCTTTCAAGCCCATTTCAGTAGGTAAAAGAGTCCTTCATTTTTGAAAATGGACTTTTAGAAAATTGTATTTCCTCATTTGTTTAAGGTTATATGTACTGCTTCTATGTAATTATGTTTACTCAAACTGAGAAGAAGCATTCCTGTGAGCAGTTAGGGGGTCTGGATTTTCACACATACTTTAAGAGGGTAAGTTTGTAACAGATTGCCTAAGTTAATAGGGCAGGAGGGCACCTATTTTTAGCTTATATTATATAGGCTCATAGGCATCTACGTGTTTCTATAAAATAGTTGCCTAAGTCGTACAGAAATCACACCTAGATTGAAGGCACAGATAGCATACTATGACTCCAACTAAACTCTACCTCTGAGGACATTGAGGATACAATCACGCATTGGCTTTTACTGATGGCCATATTTGCATTTTGGATGTGTATAAATTTCTTTAGTGGGAAGGTTATCCACAAGGCTACTGATAAGATGGGTTATTTTACCACGACACATACAATTTTAGCACAGTGTCACCTTTTATGTAATGATACATAGGGGGGATTCATCAAGCTATTGTAAAAGTTCGACCTTTACCGCACTTTGATGTCCTGCAGGATTCAGCAACCTGCGGGATTCCAGTACCGCAGGTTGCTGTATATAACAAATATATATATTTGTTTTGTATAATTTCATTTTATGTTAGCATGATCAAGTATGAATTAGTGTGCGCTATTTCAAAATAACATGCAAAAAAAAAAGACTATAATAATATATAACTAATCAAATACAAATCTTCTCCCTGGACATCGTTAGTTCCCATTTGTATATATACAAGATTTCCAAAATGCACTTGCCCCTTTGCCTGAGATGAGTTGACTTTTACTGCTGGCAAGCTTCAGTAAATGTTCCTATAACCATGTACAACAAACAGATCAGTACCAAGAGGCATAGTAAAGCCAGGTTGTAGCAATCGTGAATACCCCCACTGATAGAAAAGACTGCAGAGCTAGACTGTCTAATGTGAACATCCTTGTCACCAAAGAAGAGGAGGAAGGGTTACAACAACTAGTAACCCCTCCTTCTCACAAATAAAGAGCAACCTGCCCATACTTTTACATATGGAGACTTGCCTCCCTTCATTTAAGGCATTACTTAACACACATCTGTTTCAATCAGCTTTTGTTAGTTCATTTTTGTTTTTCTAGCTGCTGTTTTGCTTTAGCTTCAGGATCCTGTGAGATACAGCGGGTTTGTTTTTAGTTTTCTATATTTTTATTGTTTTATTTTTTTATTTGTTTTGTGTTATGTGCCTATGTTGTACATTTTTTTAGCTATATTGTGTTGCATTGTATGTTCGAGATTTTATCACATGTAAATTGATTTGATGCCCTTGCCTTAGGCGATTAATCAAATAAATGTAACCTTGAACCTAGAAGGAGGTGGCACCATACCAGGGCTGCAGAAACAAGGACTATATTTATTATCCCATACCGATGAAAGACATGAGCAATGACATAGCCTAAATAGTCACAACAACTATCAAAACCCTTCCCTGGCAGGGGCTCCATTAGTGGTCATTAATAGAGTTCCACAGCCAGAGGAGTATAGTACTGTTAGGAAAGAGAAGGTGTCATAGATGAGGCTGTTCCCTTGCCTGTAAAATAATAATAATAATAATAATAATAATAATAAAGAGAGAGAGGGGTAAATACAGCATGTGGTTATTGGGGGATAAAAGGTGGTATGTGGTAAAGAAAGAGAAAATACAGCATTGCTGGAGATGTGTAATAGGTTTTGGAAAAAAGGGGAGAAAACATATGACAAGAGGAGTTGTATTGAGAAAGGTGACTCGTGAGCAGAAAGAGAAAAAGTGAAACAGAAAAGGAAAAGATGTGATTTCTGGTTGAAGGAAGCAGAAATATTTGATGGCATTACAAGCTGTGTTGGGGATCTCTCCAAATGTGATTTCTGGGGGGTTCACTATAGTAATGGGAAATCAGATGGAGCAGATGCCGAGAGGGATAAATTACTGAGCAAGGCTGACAAGGCTCCTGCATGACAGTTATTAGTTGTATTTTAAGGTTGAAACTGGAAATGGAGCATTTTAACAAGGTAGCAAAAACATAGGGGTCCTTTTACTAAGGCGCGCTCAAATTGGCTTGCGGTAGTATAGGTGCGGGTTTTGGGTGCGCCCCAATCCATTTTTTAGTGCGCCTCTAAAAATGGACGTGCAGCAAAATCAAAATTGCTGCAAGTCTATTTTGGGTCTGAGACCTTACCGCCAGTCATGACCTAGTGGTATAGACTCACGCGGTAACCAGGCAGTAATGACCTACTTGTGTCAGGTGCCACTTGGCAAGTGTCCAATATGCGCGTCTGAAAATAAAAGTTAAATTACTGCAAGAGCCAAGCGCTAACTCCATTTTGGCGTGTGTTGGGCACGTGTAGACGCTTACGCGGCTTAGTAAAAGGGCCCCTCAAGTAGTAAAGAAAGGGTATAGGGAAGTAGATGCAGTTCCAAACAAAGCTATCGTCTATTTACAGGTGTGAAAGTAATAACAGTAGGGTTCCCCATAGCCAGGTTTTCAGGATATCCACAATGAACAATGCTCTTCAAATTCTTACTTATTTCTCCTCTATTTGCGTGCTTGACTAGTGCACTGTCCTGTTGAATGGATTATGGGTCACAGATATTAGAAGACTGCATATAGTCTAAAATAAGGCTATAAAACTAGTGATGGGTTCAACAAAGTATGGCCATGTGACCCCCTGCTTCAGGAGGAGCACTGGTAGCATCATATTTAAATTTCTATGTGATTAAATGTAGTCCTGTGGTAAGCCACTCAGCGTATTCTATATACCGCATTTAAATTTAAGTCTATTCTGTAAAAATTAGGTGCACTTTAGAGAATATGCCTAGGTGTCATTATTTTCCACTCAGAATTTTCAGGCATCATATATAGAATCTAGCCGCACATATAGAATCTGGGGGAATAATGGGATAATCAAAATGGACAGGTTTTTTTGTCCAGTGGATGGATAAGCTATCTGATTATCTTTAAAGAGTTATTAATCCCACTGATTTGTGACTGCTGAATATAATTGCCTGAAGTTAACCAGATTTGTTATGTGCTTAACTTTGAGAAAAACTACATGGTGAGACCAACTTAACTAGATATCTTCACCTGGATAGAATGGAATATCAGCATTTGTTTGGCACATCTTAAACATTTGTTCAATCAATCAGGGGCTCTTTTACTAAGACTTGTAGGCACCTACGCATGACCGACACACATCAATTTGGAATTACTGCCCAACTATCACATGGCCCGGATAGTAATTTCATTTTTTATGCTCATCCACTACGCGCGCCAGAAAGTAATTTTTATTTTCTGGCACACGGCACTATCGAGCAGTAAAAGGCATTTGATGCGCACTGACCATTACCACCCAGTTAATGCAAGATACCTTACTGCTAAGTCAATGGGTGGTGGTAAAGTCTCGGACCCAAAATGGTTGCACCGATTTTCATTTTGCCGCACGTCCATTTTCGGTCAAAAAAAGGCATTTTTACAGGTACACAGAAAATGGATCTGTGTGCATCCAAAACATGCACTTACACTAGTGCAGGCCATTTATCAGCGCACCTTAGTAAAAGGACCCCTAAGTTGGCTGGAGAAAATTGAAGAGGCCTGCATACCATGATTTTGAAAGCCTGACGTTTGTCTCTGTAGGTATCCAATATTCGGTGGTGAATCCTCTTTTTCTGTGAAGAAACTAGAAAAGGAATGTGAGGAGGTGATAGGGAAAAGAAGAAAAGAACCTTTCAAGGATGCAGAGACCTATAGGAGACAGGTTGCAGTAAGAGAGATTAGTTAAAAATAAAGGAATGAAAAGCAAGTGAAAATAGGGAGATAAGACAGAAATATTGCAAAAATGAATAAACGATGTAGCAGGACCTCCATACAGCTATCTAAGTAAGTATATTCAGGAAGTTTATGGAGTCTATACTTTCAAGTTTTGAGAGCTTAAGGTGAGATAATGGAGAAAGGGCTAAGGCCGTCACTATCAGTTGGTGTATAATTCTAGAGATATTTTTACTACTACTACTACTATTTAGCATTTCTATAGTGCTACAAGGCGTACGCAGCGCTGCACAAACATAGAAGAAAGACAGTCCCTGCTCAAAGAGCTTCCAATCTAATAGACAAGAAATAAAGTAAGCAAATCAGGGGACTATAAGAGGACATGTTGATCTGGAATTAGGGGAGAAACAACTGGCATGGTGAGAGTACTGAGGGAGCTCAAGAAGGTTTTATGGTGTCAAATAGAAGCAGCACGGAAGATAGGCCTGAAAAGTGTGGGAAGATTCACTATAGGCCAGCTAGACCTAACTAAGAGAAGTTTCAGAGGTGGACAGATCTATGGAGGGTCTCCATTGCTTGACAAGTGGGAAAAATGTTCCCTCTAAGCTATGTAGGAGTCCTTTAAATACATTCCTGCCACTAGGGACAAGCAGGATTTCTGAAGTCTTGCAGAACTTACCTGTCCCTTGCTAATGAAAATGTGATATTGAAAGAGCACCGCCACTGACAGGAATGTAGGTGGAGGATTCCCAAATAGCATAGAGGGAACATTGGTTGATGAAAACAACAGAGGCCTACCAGTATTCTGTCAATAGGTGTCTGGGAAACTCAAACTGCCAGAATGTTGTGGCCACCTCAGGAAGTGAGCTGGACCAATATGATGTACATCCCACCTTGCCTTCTGGGCAGTCCGTGCTGAGGGACCAAACCCCAGTACATCTCCAGCACATAACAAAGTGGTGTTAAAAAAACAACAAAAAAAACCCTTTCAGTTTTCCCTTGTTTTATACCTTCCCTAGAAGTACTAATTTTTTTTGTTTGGGATTTACCTATGGCATCACTGGGTTCATTGCTCAAGTACTAGGAAGGAAGGATTTTGTCATCTGTTCAGAAAGTGTATCATGTTTGAAGTGTGTATTCCAGAGAGAGATGAAGACTGGTTTCCCATCTTAGGGTTCAGGGAAGAGAGAATGTCATGGAAAAGGAGAGCTGCCTGGTAACCTCAAACAAAAAAACAGTACAGTACAATTTATTTTTGGTGCCCCTTTGTTTGAACTGTGCCAATGATTTTCCTGATTTTCTTCCTTGCTTCTGTTTTCTAACTTATTATTTTTTAGGGGGGGAGTGGACTGGATTGGACTTTAGTTTTTGAAGTGTGTAGCTGTAGGGATAAGAACATAAGAATAGTCATACTGGGTCAGACCAATGGTCCATCTAGCCCAGTATCCAGCTTCAGCAGTGGCCAATCCAGGTCACAAGTGCCTGGCAGAAACCTAATTAGTAGCAATATTTTCCTAGTGTTATCATGCATTCAGGATCTTGGAGTATCTGCCTCCTCTCTCCCCACCAAATTCCTTTTTAGTGCTTTAACAAGTTTTTTGAGCATCTCCTGAGTTTGATGAGCCAAATACACAAACCTAGTGGACAACAGATTGTAGAGAATTTTCAGACTATAAAAATGTTTTCAAAGTTAGTGGTTTTCTAAAAAAAAAAAAAAAAACTCCTGTATTTAAAATATATGCTAAGTATGCAAATATACCACCAATTCATGGCAGAGTGTCATAAAATGTGTGCTTCAGAATTTTGGAACCTTTCCTAAGCCACTGCTGAAAATGTGAAGCCTTGAAAATTCCCATCTTTGTACTGTCTCTCAGTAACTGAGGGGGTCCTTTTACAAAGGCATGCTAGCATTTTTTGTTCATGCATTAAATATGCATGTGCTAAATGCTAGAAATGCCCATATATTCCTATGGGTATCTCTAGCGAACAGCACACACTAATCATTAGCGCGCGATAAAAACACTAGCACACCTTTGTAAAAGACCCCCTGAATGACTAGATACAGTTCAGCTAAGCAAGAATGCGTTGTGCTGTTTTTTTTTTTTTTTGAGTAAACTTTACCCCATGTTCCACTTTTTTTGCTTTCTGAGATTTATTTTGTCTCTGGCTAAAAACAAGAACCTCTTCCAAGAAATGAAACTAGATATTTCACTTAATAATGTAAAACTCTAACATCTGTGTTATGTGTTGCCTAGTTTTGATGAATATTTCATATTAAGAGATTAGTAAAGTAGCTTAAAATGTTTTTTCTGCTTTAATTTCATAGGATTTTTAATCAAAGGAACAGGTTTATTATAATGTTGTTTTTTTTAATGAATATCCCAAAAACCTTCTGTTCTGCCCTATTCTTTACAGCTTAAATTAAAGCAAACATGATCTCCAGCTAGTAAAGAAAGTCCTGTAGAACAAGAGTCATTGTACCTTTATGTTCAAGATATAGGGGTCCTTTTACTAAGGCACGCTAACATATTTAACACATGTTAAGAATTAGCGCATGCTAAATGATGATGACCATAGGAATATAGGATGAGATTCTATATATGGCACCTAAAAATCAGCGCTGAAATCAGTACAGACTAAGCATATTCTATAATCAATGCCTATTATAGAATATGCTTAGTTGATTCTATAGCGCCTAAAACTACGCGCATCCATTTACACCAATGAAAACGTGGTGTGAATCCCGACATCTAGATTTATGTGCACTATACGCATACATTTCAGAATGCCCACAAAATGCCCATTTCTTCACCCATAACCTCACTCTTTTTTGCCTGTGTGAATTAGAAGTTTGGCGCACTTCAGTGCAGAATATGGATAGTGAGTTGTGCATGTAAATTCTAATCACTGATAATTAGTGCTCATTATTGCTTGTTAAGAGCTGTTATCAATGCTGATTAACTTGTTAAGCCAATTAAGTTACATGTGTTGTTATAGAATCCACACCGATTTTGGCATGGATCTCTAGGCGCACTATAGAGAATCCAGGGGATAATGGGTGTCATCATTTAGTGCATGCTAATTGATTGCATGTGCTAAATCTGTTAGCATGCCTTAGTAAAAGGATCCCTTAGACTTGTGTTGAAATATGAGGTGGATTTGAACTTTTTTTTACCTTTAAAAGAGGCAGAGTGGTATCAAGGAGCATCACTTGCATTACTGTAGGATTGAAGGTTTAGCTCATTCATATTTAATGGACTGGAATGGGTAGATGTGACTCGCTTGTTTACTCTTTCCAAAAGCACAAGGATTATGGGACACACAATGAAGTTGCTAAGTAGTAAATTTAGAAAATATTTGGAGAAAATGTTTCTTTACACAATGTATATTTAAGTTCTAGAATTCCATTGCCAGAAAAAAATGGTAGAAACTGGTAGCATATCAGGGTGGCGAGAAGGGTTTACAAGGTCCTAGAAGAAAAGTCCATAAACTGGTATTAAAGGAGACTTTGGAAAAATCCACTGTGGTTCTTATGATATGCAGCATGAAATTTATTTTACTCTTTTGGGATCCTTGTCAGGTACTTGTGACCTGGATTGGCAACTGTTGGCTTGATGGCTGTGTGTATGTACTTTTGTACTTTTGACTAGTAGTTCAAGTTACATTCATGTACAGTAGGTTTTTCCCTATCCCCAGAGAGCTTACAGTTTAGGGCTAGATTTAATGCTTTTTATTAGAACATAGGTTCCACTGGATAGAACAGTACTTGCTGTAAAAAGCACATTTTAGCAAATAAGATAAGAATTTCCATACTGTTTCTAATAGCGGTCAATCCAGGTCACAAGTGCTTGGTAAAATCCGAAAAGTTGCAAGACACCATGCTACTTACCCTCAGGATTAAGCAGTGGCCTTTCCCAGTTTTGCCTTAATAGTAGTTTATGGACTTTACCTCCAGGAATTTCTCCAAATCTTTTGTAAACACAGGGGCCCTTTTACTAAGCCGCATAGGTGCCTACGCTCACCCAGTGCATGCCAATTTGGAACTACCGCCCGGCTACCGCGTGGCATGGGCGGTAATTTCATTTTTTATGTGCACCCACTACACGCACCGGAAAATGTATTTTATTTTCTGGCACGTGGTGCTAACCGGGAGGAAGTCAGCATTGTAGGCACATTGACGATTACCACCCAGTTAACACATGAGGCCTTACCGCTAAGTGAATGGGTGGCAGTAAGGTCTCAGACCCAAAATGGACATGCACCAATTTTCATTTTGCCGCGCATCCATTTGTGGCCAAAAAAAGACCTGTTTTGCAGGTGCGCTGAAAAATGGACCTGCGCGCATCCAGTATACAGACGTCTACACCAGTGCAGGCCACTTTTCTGCGAACCTTAGTAAAAGGACCCCACGGCTACATAAACCTACATTTGCTAAATCTTCTGGCAACAAGTTTGAGTTTTCAGTGAAAAAAATATTTTCTCCTATGTGCTCTAAATGTATTATTGTGTAATTTTATGCTGTGTCAGCTGCTTGGCTCGTTATACAGTTAAAATGTGCAAACAAAATGTGCACTCATCTAAATTTGAACGTGCAATTTTTAGCGACCTTTATAGAATTGGGGGGATAGTGGTTTTACCAAAAGATCATTGTATTTTTAAGAGATAGGGCCATATAAGTCACCCTTTCTTGTATTTTATGTTATCATCCACTGAAATTATCTTTCCTGCTCTTGCTTTTCCTCAATCTTACTCTATATGACCCTCTGTAAGAAAAAGAAGAATAATGATATAGACATGATCTAATTTTTTAATTGGACCTTACCTGTAAAGTACTGCAAATTCGTACTCTGCTACTGGATCTGAAATTCCCATTGGGATTATTTCTATCCTGTAGGACATTGTGAGCATGGAGGGTAATGTTATAACCAGGCATCTAATATAAGGTAGACAAAACATGCCTATTTTAAGCCACTTTTATTTCAGAAATACTAGTGTAAGTGGCTGAAAATGTGCCATAATTTAGGTGTGATCACTTACACCAGCCCTATAGCTGGTGTAAATGAGTGTGCCAAGATTTTGCACATCCACATGTAAGTTTATAGGGCCCGATATTCAAAGGATTTATGCTACAGGGGCATAGCCAGAAGTTGACTTGGGGTGGGGGGTGGCCAAGGGTGGACTGGGGAGCACGCGTTTTCTTTCAGTTTCCGCTTCCCCCGCTGTTGCTGTTTCCATGCCCCCCCAATCATAACTTTGCTGGGGAGGATACTGAAGCTGCGCCAGATGAGGTTTCACTGCTGGAGCCCTGCCCGTGTTGTCTGAGAAGCAGGGAACCAGACAGGCTGCTTCAGCCTCTGATGCCAGCACTCTACGCATGCTTAGTTCAAATACATGAACTGAGCATGTGCAGGAATGCCAGCATCGGCGGCTAGAGCACCCTGGTGACTTCCTTTCTTCTCAGACAGCATGGGCAGGGCTCAGGCCGTAAAACGTTTTGGCTGGCGGAGCTTGAGCACCCCACCAGCCATGTATTGGCTGCCACAATTTTGGAGGGGGGCTGAGCCCAAAGTGGGGTGAGTCAGGCCCCTGAGGCACCTGCTGGCTTCTACACTGGTTTGCTCATAAATTGGCCTCATTGAAATTTTACTAGGGTTTCATGTATACATTTTTACAGAAAATTTCACTACAATCTTTAATTTAAGTGTATAAAAAGAAGTTGGCAATGGTCAGATTTAGGGTGGGAAAAAGTTACGAGCTTACCACTTATTTTCAGTATTAGGCTCATAAATCTAAACAAATGACTGGCAGCCTTAAATTTATATGCTTTTAAGCTCCTAAATTAAGATGAATTTTCAGCTGAAAAGTTAGGCTTCCAACTCTGGCTGAAAATATGGCACAAATTTTGGAGGGTAACTTTAGACATAATTTTAGGAGCTCCACATTTTCTGAATATTGGGCCCTCAAAGTTAAGCTCTGGAACTCACTGCCGGAGGATGTAGTACAGCGGTCAGTGTATCTAGATTTAAGAAAGGTTTGGACAAGTTCCTGGAGATAAAAGTCCATAGTCTGTTATTGAGATGGACTTGAGAGAAGCCACTGCTTTCCCTGGGATTGGTAGCATGGAATGTTGCTACTGATTGGGTTTCTGCCAGTTGCTTGTGACCTGGATTGGCCATTGTTGGAAGCAGGATACTGTGTAAGACGGACCATTGGTCTGATCCAATATGGCTATTCTTATGTTCCAAAGACAAGAACTTGCTTACACCATGCCCACAGTTAAAGTATGTGCCATGCTAACAGCACACATACTTTTTAAGCTGATCAGTATTATGGAATTTAAGGTCGCCTGCATAATATTTAAAATACTGCACGGGGATTGTTCTTCTTTTCATAGTCGCTTAATAACTTATCCAGCTTTTCAGAAAAATTCACATTTTCATACCAATTTGTCACTTGGTTTACTAACTATTAAATGCTGTAAAACAGAATACAATTATGTATGTTTGGTTTACTAACAATTAAATGCTGTAAAAGTGTTTTAGATAGTCCATTTATATATCAATCTAGTAAGATATGGAGCTCTATTCCAGTGCAGATATGTATACTGACAGGATATTTTCAGTTTTGTAAAGCGTTGAAGACTTTTTTTTTTGACAAGTATCTAGAAGTCTGATTTAGCAACTGCTTTTCTGGGTTCCTGTAATTATTATCATCTTATTGTAACCCTTGCTGATAGAAGTGGGATATAAATGCCTAAAACAGAATACAATTATGTATGTACAGTAAATGATTAAAGTACCATCAGCTATGTACATTCTTTGGGTTCAAAACTAGGTGGCTATTTATAAAATGACTCGCTAAAAGTGGATAGATAAATTTTATTTAAAATTATAAATGAATCATCAAATATAGCAAATAGGAATTTGTAGGGCATTTGAACAGGGGGCGGAGGGGACCGTGAACTACATACATACATACATACTGTACAGGGTGAAGCAAAATAAAAAGTAACCCTTTAGAGTTTTTTGCTGTTTTCTCTACATGTATGTGCCAAGTGAAATGAGGTTACCTTTACAGGAAGCAAAAAGCAGACCAAGGATATAGGAGTGCTGGGCCAATGTATACAATTACCCGGCATGGCCATGTTTCACCCTACGGCTGTGTCAGGGGTAAGAAACTATAGGGGAGAAAACCCAGCTTTCCTCTAATAGTTAATATGTCTCCAAATATACTGCAGCACTTCCTCACCAATGAAGCAGATTCTGCTTCATCGGTGAGGAAGTGCTGCAATATATTAGGAGACATATTAACTATTCATTCAACCACCTTCCCATCTTGGAAAAGGTTTGTTTGACGATTAATACCTTTCAAATATTTGAACGTCTATATTATATCACCCCTGTTTCTCCATTCCTACAGGGTATACATCTTGAGGTCATCAAGTCTCTCTCTCTTAAATATAGATATTTAAAACACACACACACAAAATAATGAGGGCAATTTCCATAAGCCATTGTAAATGGCTTACTTGAAAAATGTTCCATCTTCAAGGTATGTACTGATGATTTTTTTTAAGTTTATTGGCCTGCCAGGTTTCATTGTTTTTATTTGACACTACCTGCTCTTTGTCACTTCATAGAACCTGACACCTAGGCAACTACTTATTCTGCCTAGCTGTTTAGCCAGCTCTGGAAGTACTACTTTCCAGATGATCCTTTTTTTTTTTTTTTAGGGAAACCAAAAATATCAGCTGTAGGGTTGTCATGGGAGATGGGAATAAGGGAAGGTGCTTGAAGATCCTATGTGTGTGTGAGATATAAATCTAACACTGTTTACTTTCAAGCTGTTAATCATTAGGGAATATTCTCATCTACAGTCTGTCGTGTGAAATTCTAGATTTCCCAGCAGCTAAAAAGATCACATTTTCAGCAGCCATCTCCCTCACCTCCAAAGCTCATTGCCAAGCTTAGCTCCAATCCTTTTGGTTTTGATTGTAAATCCTCTTTCAATCTTTGTCTGGCTTAATATTTTTGCAAGGATATTTAATAATACACATTCTAACAGGAATATAAATCCCTACTTCGATGACCTTTTGAAGGGAAAGAGTGCAATATTTTTGGAAGTCCCAGTTTAATTTGGTTAGCAACACTTCTTTCCTTGCAGAGATAAATATACCAGTGGTGCATTAAGTCCATAAAGCTACAAGATAAGACACTGAAGATGCAAAGACTGGTTCATAAATCTGAGCTGAAAGCATCAGGGCCTGATTAACTGACATGAAAAGTTATAGCGAGTGAAGCCACTCTGTATGACCACCCAGCAATTTTACATGTCCTAGGAAGAGGATCAAAGTGGGCCCTTCGAACTGTGCCTAAGCCAAAAAAAAAAAAAAAAAATCTGAGAAAGTGTGAACGAATTGAGCACTTACATGACATATTTTTGTCTTGCAAGATTTCTCAGTACTTTTCACTAGAAGCTCGATCTGAGGAAGAAGGGCAACCTTCGAAAGCTAATCAAGAAATGTATTAAGTTATGTCCAATAAAAAAGGTATCATCTTATTTTCTTTTCCATGTTTTATTTTGTTTGATTTCTATTGATAACCTTTAAGAGTGGACTAACACGGCTACCACACCTCTCTACACTAGAAGCTCGAGATGAGTTACACTCAGGTACACTAGATCCGCTCGATATTTAAAACCATTTAACCAGCCATTCAATGGCACTTAGGGCCCTTATACTAAGCCGAGTACGGCTCTAAGTGTGCCCAACATGCGCCAAAATGGAGTTACCGCCCGGCTACCGCATGGCTCTTGCGGTAATTTCATTTTTGTCGTGTGTCCGATACACACGGATGAAAAATAATTTTCATTTTCAGCCATGCGTATTGGACGCGCACCAAGTGGCATTTGGCGCGCATAGGTCATTACTGCCCTGTTTCTGCGTGAGACTTTACCGCTAGGTCAATGGCTGGAGGTAAGGTCGCAGACCCAAAATGGACACATGGCAATTTTGATTTTACCGCACATCCATTTTTGGCAAAAATTGTAAAAAGGCTTTTTTACAGGCACGCTGAAAAATGGATCGGCGCACGCCCAAAACCCATGCCTATACTACCACAAGCCATTTTCAGCGTACCTTAGCAAAAGGGTCCCTTACCGGTTATACGGTAATATTCAGCAAAAGATCGTCGGTTATGCCCCGCTATATATGGCGCCTAAAATTAACGTGTTAGGCAATCACACCTAAGCATATACTAAATACCACAAGTAAATGTACATGCGGTGTTTGGCATATGCTTAGGCGTAGTTCATGCAACTGTGCGGTAAGTACAAATGTTACAAATAAATAAATAAATCTACGTGTGTCTATTCATGCCAATGAAAAGCTAGTCTAAATCCGTCATGTAGATTTACACACACTGGCCCATATTTTATAACAATGTGCATAGATTTTGGAACGCCTAGAGAACTCTCATTTCCCTGCCCGTAAGCATGCCTCTTTTTGCCTGCATGTGTTAGAATTTAGGCGCAGTACATTACAGAATACACTTAGCAATGTATGCACGTAAATTCAAATTTTTGCCAATTAGTGCTCGTTAGTGCTTATAAGAGTTGTTAACGCTTAACAGCTTATTAAAACAATTAATATACATGCATAGTTATAGAATAAGTGTAGATTTATATGAGGAACCGCGTGTAACTCTAGGAGTGCTATATAGAATCCGGGGGGGGGGGGGGGGTTAGTGCTTCGTAGATTGCCGGTTATATCGCGTGATACAACCGGCTATCCACTAATAGTCAGTGGATCGCTGGCTAAGTTTGGTGGCCAAATTCAGAAGGCCAAAATAGCAGACCTATCTTTGGTCAGTTTCAACATAACTGGCCAGCGCTGAATATCGGTTTGGACGATTAAGTTGAAACCAGCCAAAAAACACCCGGATAGTCAATGCTGGTCACTGGAAACAGCGCAGTATTGAATATCTGAGCTCAGTGCTGACCGTGGGAGTCAGCCCGGCTAACTCCTGCAGTCTGAATATCAGGCCCAGTATTTCCCTGTCCTCAGAGAGCTAGCATTCTAAGGGCCCCTTTTTACAAATCTGCGGTAAACGGGGCCCTGCGGTAGTATCGACACATGGATTTGCCACATGCTGAGGCACCTTTTACGTTAGCAGGAGATTTTAAAAGGAAATAGCTGTGCGGTAAGTACAAATTTGCCACACGGACATTTCCTGGGGAAACCCTTACTGCCTTCTATTTAGGAGGTGGTAAGGGATCCCGCACTAACCCGTTGATAACTGGCAGACAAAACGCTACTTGATTACTGCCGGTTGAGCTGGTTATGAATGTGTTTTTGCACAAGTTTTTGTATAGTGTTTTGCAGTGGAGCAATTGTGTGTTGGCCTTACTGAGGTGGCACCAAAACATCAGAAAGGGTGTAGAGCATAAATCATGACACACTACTTCTTGAAGGATCTACATATGGTCGTTAATAAAAGGAGCTCATTGTGAACACTATCCACCCTAAAAGGGTGTTTTGTGGCTCTACCTGAGAATTGTGATACTATGATCCCTTGTTTCATATTGTTGACAGTCTGCATTTTCTGTATGGGTGGTATATTGGTGTATTAGGGTCTGCCCTGTGTAATATTTATGGTACAGTAAGGTTCTGAATGTGTTTTTTTGCACAAATTTGTGCATAGTGTTTTGCAGTTGAGCGATTGTGGTTAGTATATGCTTTGAGCAACCACTTTATTCTTTGACATATGAATCATATCTAATATCTAAATTTAATAAAAGGTATTAATAGTGACTATTTTATTTTTACTTATTTTTTTCTGTGTGTTAACAGACAATTATGGATATAAACTCTACCCCTTGCCCTACCCCTAACCCCGCCCCCTTTAGCCCCCCCAAACAGTTGGGCCACTGACCGCCTATGTGGCCATTTCATGATGTTTATCACCTACTAGAATATCAGGCAATCCTCCCCATTATCTGTTACCTAGAATTTCAGAAATGGAGTGGAGGAGTAGCCTAGTGGTTAGTGCACCAGGCTGACAAGCAAGAAAAAATCAAGAAAGCAAAGCAGTATGTAAAAAGTCTTTCATAATGCTTAGTTCATTTGCTGGAACAAAAGCATACTTCAGTGGGATCCACCATTAGAAGGTAAAGCCGGACAGGACATGCCAAGGGCTGTATGTACAAGACATGTATAATCCTCATATGGATCAGACTCATTGCTATTACTGATGCTGCACATTGCCAGTTTGGCTGAAAGAAGGTCTTATCTCAAAGGCAGATGTGATTATTATGTGTCAGACTCCTATTAGTAAATTCTCATTTAACTTTGTGTGTCATATGGAAAAGTTCCCTGATTATGATTCCTTCAATAATAAGTAGAGGATGAAAGTTAATAAACACAGGGGGAAAGCAACAGGCTGTTAAAGGTTTTCTCTCTTGCCAAAATGGTAGGTCTTGAAAGGGGTGGGGGAGGTTGATCTTGAAAAGCGGAGAGCTTTGCATCTCTCTCTCTCTCTCTCTCGCTCTCATTCATTCTCTCTCTCTCTCTCTCTCTCTCTCTGTGTATATATATATATATATATATATATATATATATATATATATACACACACACACACACACACACACACATACACACACACACACAGAGAATGAATATAGGGACGAGAGAAAGAGAAACACATTAGAAATCTCTTTTGGAAGGAAATGTTTCCTACTCTCCTAAACTGCTCTGATTTAGAAAGGAACTAATTCAGCATTCAGGGCATGAAACACTGTTTAACTGGATGAAACATCTCATTTGTTCATTGCTGGACAGTTGGAGAGAGGAACAAGCCAGAGACATACCACTAATAAAAAAACACATAAAACCTTCTAATATTGATTTGGTGGTTGGCCACTATAATGATGTATTGATTTGTGTAAATGAACAAATATTCAGGTTTCTAAATTCTCAGCCCATTGGTATACTCTTCAGCTGAGCTGGAGTAAAGTTGTGAGAACTGGTGATTGACTTTCTTTGTGCCTGGTGCCTGTGGAATGGAATCGTTTATGGTAATTCCTTTCTTTCTATTTTTAATTCTAGCCCAGTTGTTTTTAAGTAACAGGAACGGTATGGGGTGCAGGAGGACCACTTCAAAATAGTGTAACAGTAGTTTTTCTGGTTTTGCTCCATGTGAGCTAATTCTTTTGTTTTCTATCAGGGTTTTTATGTATTTATTTTTTCAAGAAGGCAATTGGAAATAAGTGCTTCATAAACTAAATCATGACAACTGAAAGGCATAGCTGCTGTGCACATGGAATAAATCAATGCATTAAACAAAATATCTTAAAATGAGTCATTGGTGCTAGAAAAGTGAAAATGGATATGAAATTACAGACCTACTAGTAGTGACTTATAACCTATCACTAAAATTGTCTATGGTACCTGAAGAATGAAGGGTGGCCAATGTAATGCCAATTTTAGAAAGAGTTCTAGGGGTGATCCAGTAAACTATAGATCAGTGACCCTGATATTAGTGCAAAAAAATGGTAGAATAACAAAACCCTGTAGAACCCTGGAGATCGAATCTTGCTAAGAATGTAAAAAGACTTGAAGCGGTTCAAAAGAAAAGCAACAAAAATGGTTTGGGGTTTGCGCAGCAAGATGTACGAGGAGAGACTTGATGATCAGAATGTATACTCTGAAGGAAAGGAAAAGCAGTGATGACATGATACAGATTTGCAAATATTTGAAAGGTATTAATCCACAAACAAACCTTTTCCAGAGACGGGAAGGTGGTAAAACTAGAGGACATAAATTGAGGTTGAAGGGAAGTTGACTCAGGAATAATGTCAGGAAGTATTTTTTCACTGAGAGTGTGGTACATACTTGGAATGCCCTCCCACGGGAGGTGGTGGAGATGAAAACTGTAATGGAGGTAAAAAATATATGGGAAAAACAAAGGAATTCTGTTTAGAAAGAATCTATCCAAAGGAGCTTAGTGGATATTAGGTGGTGCCACTCGTAACTGGGAAGCAAAGCCAGTGCTGGGTAAACTTCTGTGGTCTATGCCCTGATCGTGGTTGGACCGATTCATTTTCAGAAGTTAAAGAACAGGGCAGATTTCTACGGTTTGTGCCATAATCGTGGATGAAAAGATTTGGATGGGTTGGAGTAGAGGTTTTTTAGGGGCTTCGATGACAACTTCTGAAATAATAGAATAAGGCAGACTGGATGGACCATACAAATCTTTATGTGTCATCATCTACTATGTTACTATGGGGCCCTTGTATCGCTCGCTCTTCTAGGACTATCGCCGGCCCAAATTGGCTGCCGTAGTAGTCCTGCCCCAAGCGCGTGCCATTTCTGGAGGAAAAAGAAAACCCATGGAAATGGCTTGTGCGGCAATAACCCAGCGTTAATCGGGTATCGCCGTGCGCTGCCTAGTTACCACTGGGTTAGCATAGGAGCCCTTATCGCCACCTAATCACTATTGTGGTCAATTTGTAGAAATGCAAATTGGCCACAACAGTGGTTATAAAAATAAAAAAGCCAGAAAACAATGTAACTCGGGTCTCACCACCTCCAACACAGCGTCCTGGGCCACTGACTGGCTCTTGTGGTTGGGCACCCCTGACCCAGGCCACAAAAGTCAATGGTCTTTCTTCACCATGGGAAAGTGTCTTTATATCCTCTGAGCTGGTCGCACGCTAGGGCTGGACTTACTCCGGAAGGCCGTTGAGTTTTGAGCTGGGCTTTATGTCCCTCTGTATCACTCTGCCCACTTTCCTCTGCTAGTTCAGGAAGCAAGTCTCTCCCTCATCCAAAGAAAAACTCCAGTCTAGAGAGTTATGCAAAAATAACCAAACTTTACTGAATGATTTGCAACAGGCAGTTCAAATGTTCTTAATGCCAACTATAAATCCAGATCAAACTCAGGGATATGGTGTATCTTCTTCAATGCATTTTATAATCCTACAGTATGTACATATAAACACTGTTCCTGGTCATACCCATCCCTTCTGAGTGAAACAATCTGACTGAGCCAACACTATTGAAACAAGCAGATCTTCCTCTGGATCAGACCTCCCTGTCTGTCCACACTCCTCTCCAAAGGCTACCACCTTTGGCTCTGAACAGCTCTTTACTGTTCCTTCTCCCGGGATCCCTTACTTCCAAACCTGGAGCACTCCTACTTCTCATGGTTAATGCTGGAATTTGCAAACATCAGCTCTTTGGTCAGCCATAGTTTCTTGAACCCATCCAAGACTCTCTCTCTCCTCCAGGGGTCCTGTCAGGGGTATAGGCAACCAAAGACCTCATGCACTCCCCATCAACATTATTTATTAACTTCTAACTCCTCCCACATTGTCACTGAACAACCTGGAATATTTTCCTCTGCAACTTATCCAGAAATCCACCTCCTTGGGCTGGATCCTTTACCACCCAAAACCTCAGCCCTTCCCTCAGCAAACTCTGAAAGCTCTACATTCTGACTGTTAGTAATCCTCTATGTAATGGGGGAATACAAGAAGAAGAAAAGGATTTTATTTTCAGATTTCAGTGATTGGAAAAAATATTAGTTCTGGCAAAGTGTATTCTTCCTTCTCCGTGCTCTTGCTTCAGAGACATTCCTTCATAGAATGGGATCTTCCTTTGTTACCTTGCTAGTATCTGCAATCTTGAGTGCAGGCCAGTGGTAAAGATACTTCTTTCCATTAGACAAAGGTGAACTCCTGCGGATTCCTTTGAGGCAGCAACCCTGATGCAAAGTTGTCTCCAGGCAGTTCTTTTCTGGGCTCCAGAAAGAATTCCACTTTTCTCAGAGATCCTGGTAATCTCACACTGTAGATGGGATTTATTGATTTATTTATGACATTTATATCCTACATTTTCTCAAAACAAGTTCAAGTTCAATGTGGTTCACATTTAACAGAAACAATTGAAAAAAATGATTTTAGTTACAAAGAACATTTGGGTCCTTTTTACTAAACCATGCTGTATGCGCTAACATTTTAGTGCACGCTAATGTTAGAGACACCCATTATATTCCTATGGGTGTCTCTAGCATTAGCATTCACTAAAACGTTTGGGCGCCTACAGTGCGGCTTAGTAAACAGGGCCCTTGGTGACAAATTATACAATCAACTTTTATGGAAAATATTTTGTTGACCAGAATAGAATGTGAGTGATCATGGCTGTTGCAACCTGTGGATTAACTCTCCTCTTCACCTAACATACCTTCTAATCAGTCTCACTCTGTCACAGAACCCCAAGAAGAATTGTCCCTCAACTACGAGTCTCTTTTTCAAGACAGGACATAAGCAGAAAGAATTCAGATGATAATGGCTTGTAAGTTTTCCTCACATCTCACTTGCTAAAGTCCTCTTCAAACTCAGTTTAAGTATTGACAACCTATCATTTTATACGTGGTCAGTGAAGAATCAGAAAGGGACTCTGATGTCTCCACTAAGAGATACAGTATAAATGCCTCTTCCCAACTCTTGTTTTATTTGAGCTTCTAATATTGTTCTTGGATGGGAAGTATCAGACCTAACCTTCTTGTACTCAGTTATCCACTCTGTCATTGAACTGTTACTCAAAATTTCTCATATGGAGGCATCCATTTACAGGTTCAAGAAAACAAATAGGCGATTCTCAAAATCCAGCACGGAATAGAAAAAAAGATGCGAATTGCCAATGGCAATGTTGAGAAAAATAATCTTTTTTCTATTCCGTGCGGCATCCATTTACACACACTTTCTTGAGCTCGGTAAGTCACTTACTTAACCTCTGTTTAACACTTGGCTGCCTATTCATATAAACAGAGAAAAATGTATGACCTATCCAGTCTGCCCATCCATACCATCTATTCTCGGCATCACTGCCTTAGAGATCCTATGTACTTGTCCCAAGCTCTCTTGAATTCAGATATTGTTTTCATCTCTGCCTCTTCCACCGGGAGGCTGTTCCTCAAATTCACTACCCTTTCCATTAAGAAGTATTTCCTCAGGTTTCTTCTGAGTCTGTCCCTTTTCACCTTCAACCTATGCCCCCTCATTCAAGAACTTCCTTTCAATTTAAAGAGACACCTCCTGTGTGTTTGTGCCACATAGGTATTTAAATACCTCCATCACAGTTCCCTTCTCTCGCCTTTCTTCCAAAGTGTATATATTGATATCTTTGTTTGGCCCCATATTTGTGCTTTAATATCCAGTTATTCACTTATTCCCCCATACTGAATCATGTATTTATTCATTCCTTCTTATGCTCATTATCCACATGGAAATAAATATCACCATGTGCTAAACATCTACTTTTATTCAGGCATTCACTAGCACATTTCTACACCCACCTATAGATATATATTTTTAATCCTAACACATGATAACCCACTCTAATGTTATTGTGGGCCATGTTAAATTTCACGGGTTAACATGCGCGAGTTAGTGAATCGGCCTCTTTAAAAGTAGAAGAGTGTGGCAATTAATGTGCACACTGACCCACATTAACCCACAACCTGCATTAATGTTGGCAAAGGTTAACACATTTTGGTAAATAGCTTTGTAAAAGATTTATCAGCTTAGGAAAGCAATCAGTGGCAGCTTATTGTACATTTGACTGAGCGTTTCCAAAAGAAGTTCAATAAATTTGTTCTGTCGTACTACAGTATGTAGGTCATATTACCATAATGGATAGCAGAAGGCCCCTAGTTCTTTGTAGCAGACTAAAGCACAGTCATCAATTGGTATATGAAGGCAGCCATTAGGAAACTGAAGGTAGGTAGACTAATGTCCTACAGCAAAGTGCCTGTAATTCTGTGGCTACAGTTTTAAAATGGTGTCACTGTTTGGCTTGTCATCAGTGCAAAATATGCCAGTGTATTGGACTCAGAAGTTGAATGTCAAATAACATCTCTGCAAGACTAGATTTTATTCTTACCATATTATATGCATGGAATGATAGCTCTTTTTCTTAAGCAAATTAGTACTACACATCCAAATATGAAATTGGGTAATGCTGATACCAGTTGAACATGATTTAAAAATCAAGAGAATCACCCTGTATAGAGGAACACAGTTTATTTTCTGCCTAGATATTGAAATATATGTGGATAGAATTATCTATTGACAGAAATCATGATCCAAATCCTGATTGGCATAACTGTTAATCATGTACTCTTTGATAGCAGAGAACCAAGAGCTCATAATTTAGCATTAGAAATTGCAAACCCTGCCTCCTATTTTGCTTCATTTCTGTGGGTAGAGTTTATTATATCACATTAATAGATTGGGATAATAATGTCCCTTGAAATCAGAGTGGGGGTAATTGCCCAGTCCCCACAGAAGTAGCAGAACTAAAAAATAGATAACCTAGCATTCTGAGGAATCTGGCAAATTGTACGTCTTTCAGTTCTCCACACCTATCACTCGCCCTTTAATATTTGTGTTCACCATCATTATTTGTCATAGAGGCGTATTTTCAAAGCACTTAGAGTTACAAAGTTACATAGTAAGCTGTGGAACTTTGTAAGTAAGTGCTTTGAAAATGAGCCCCAAAGTAGACAAAATTGGCATTGTAATTGCCACTGGCAAAATACTGCTGGTTGGTGATCCATAACAGGTCATTTACATACATTAAGTATGTTTTATTTATTTATTTATTGCATTTGTATCCCACATTTTCCCACCTATTTGCAGGCTCAATGTGGCTTACCATGTATCGTTATTGGTAGATAAAGATTGGAAGATAACAATCAGTGTTGCATAAAGAGTGTGAATAGCATAATAAAGAATTTAAGCAAGCATTTATAATAAAGAAGACAGTTCTGATATAGGTAAGGTGGAGAAGTGTCACATTTACAGCTGCTGATCTTTGTGGTATGCCTTGGTGAAGAGGTGGGTCTTCAAGGATTTACGAAAGTTAGTTAGTTCCCAAATAGTTTTTAATTTGCGTGGCAATGCGTTCCATAACTGTGTACCCAGGTGAGAAAAGTTTGATGTATGCGTTAGTTTGTATTTGAGACCTTTACAGCTGGGGAAGTGAAGAAATGTTTATGTTTAAAACTTGATTTGCATGCCTAAATGACTAGAAGATCACCATTTACATGTGTTCTTGTGATCTAAACTAGGTAATTCCTTATGGAATTATACTCTTTGGCCCAGATGATCAAAAGCAGACATGGACACTAGAGGCCATTAGCGCCACACTAGCACCCACATTTGCCAGCGCATGATGATCACAGCCAGCGAGCACGTGAAACAACGAGCTCACTGACTGAACGCTAATTGCATGCAAATGCATGCTAAACAGGATCATCAGTATTCCTCCCCAATTCTTAGTGGGCAACTTGCCAAATAAGGGTGTTGCTCCTGCAGCAAACCCTACTCCTACTCGAAACTGACATTAGGGTTTGCCAGGGCATTGGAGAGGAATGGGAAGACCCTGTTTAGCATGCATTTGCATACTTTGCAAGACCGCCAGGCACCTACCCCCCAAACATTTAAGGGCCAGAAGGTCCAGTGGACCTCCAGACCCCCACCCTCCAAATGCAAGGGCCTAGAGGTTCAATGGACCCCCAGATCCCACACTTCCCCACCAAAAATACATAAAAACCTGATAGTCTAGTGGGATCCTTACCAGGCTAAGCCTAACCTCCCACCCATCCAAGGGGTAGCCTGGTGGTCTATATGTAGCTAAGCCCCACCTATTACATCTCAGGATGCACTGGGTAGGGCAGGGTGCTGCCATTTTGAGGCAGCGCCTGCCAGAGAAGGAAAGGAGTGCAAGTTCCTCCTCCTGCTTTAAGGTATGAGGGGGTTTGGGGGGTGAGCCCACTGTTAGATCACCAGGCTAGCCTTCATGTGAGCGGGAGGTCAGGTCTGGTCTGGCCAAGGGTCCCACTGGACCACCAGGTTTTTATGTATTTTTGGTGTGGGGGTCAAGATCTCCAGGCCCTTGTGTTTGAAGGGGTGGGCATCTGGATGTCCACCAAACTTCCATGCCCCACTGGACCTGTCAAACCTCTTCAGTGGGAGGATTGTGCCTGGACTCTTGAGCGCATGCACAGGCGTAATTCTCCCTGCAGAACTGGAAACAGCTCCCTAATGTTCAGCGCTGACATCACGCCTGAATTTGCTTGTCATTAGCGCTGAACATTAGGGAATTGTTTTGCAGCGCAGACCAGGCGGTATTTCTCCAGCAGTGTTCCGAACAGTGCCAGTGTTTTGAGCATCTGCCTATGTGTGACTCATTTTCTGCCATTTTCTCTCTTTTTTTTTATATAACTAGAGCATTTGTGTAAGACAATAGTGCATTTGTAAATGTGGCAGTGTTAAAAAGGATTCTGCATTTAGGACTCATTTCTGCAAAGGCTTTGTTATTGTTAAGCAGCAGGACAAGTCACTGTGACAGCAATAGCTTGACTCTCTCCTTGTTAGCAGAAGCTAATAAGGTCACAGGGAAAGGTTACTCCAAAATGTAAACATCCAGACAGAACACAAACAGACCCAATTAGAACACATAACATGAACCAAAAACTTGCTGCTTGACAGATCCACGCCACTTTGTAATGTCCTGAACTGAAATATAGAAAACTTTGAGAATCCTGCAGTGCCTCCACTGGTATCTTTAATAGCTTTTCAGTGATAGCCTGCTTAGATCCTGAAATGCAGACTTCTTGTTTTATAAATGTTCTATACAACTTTCCCAGATGCCAATCTGGTGCCTTTCCTTTTATGATAAATAATTGCTCTTTCTTTATCTGATTAAATCTAATCATCTCGGAACGCCAAATGTTCATCAGCCTTTGTGATTTTTTTTTCTGATTTAAAACTACCTCATTTATCATATTAATTAGGAAAGATACACAGATTAAGAAACTCTAGTAATAGGCTTGCAAATGTAAACTCCTAGCCACAGAAACTGTGATGGAATATCTTAATGGCGACAGGGCACAGTGCTTTCTGGTTTCTCAGCAAACATGACTGTTATTGCAAAGGAGACAAGGCACTTAGTTGGAATATCCCATTCCGCTTAAGTGGGGAATCAAATTATGTCTGAAGAAATGGTGCATTTCAAATCTTCTTATACCTGTCAGCATTTGGTGGAGTTATTAACTTCATCTTTTTCCTGCCTTTCAAAATCTGACACAGATTTGTCCCACTTCTCCCAGAGGCCTCACTGTGCAATTAGCCATTGGATTCACTGAGTAATTACTTCATTTTTCACACAAAATGCACTTGATTTATTATGTACTTGGGAGGGAATAGTAGAGATGGGTCAACAGCGGTTAGAGGAGATTAGCAGAGATATTCTCTGCTGCCCTGGAATCAATCAATCCTCCTCAGAGTCTAATTGAGCAATGGCAGGAGCAGTGCTATGCAAGTCTTGGCAGGGACATGGCAGATGACTCTGCCACTCCTCTGTGGAACTGGTGTGAGGGATTCCAGGGAGGTTTTAATCCCATATGTGTTGGATGAGCCAAAAGGTAATGGATGTGACAAAACTGTTAGAAGACTTTCTTTCATAAACGGTTGCTTCTACTCTCAGCTGGAGATGCCTGCTTTCTCAAGAGCCAGCTAGCAAAAGGAAACGGGAACTTCTCAGTTTATAATTTTATTTTTATTTTTTTCTTTTGTATATATTTTATATTGAGTTTTGATTTATCTGTTCTTTTTTTTACTATGTATGATTAACTATGTATAATTGAAGTATGTGTGGGTAATATATTTTTTAGATCATCAAATAAATATTTTTAACTATGTCATATTTTTTAAACTCTCCCTATTATTTATTTTTGTTACATTTGTACCCCGTGCTTTCCCACTCATGGCAGGCTCAATGTGACTTATATGGGGCAATGGAGGGTTAAATGACTTGCCCAGAGTCACAAGGAGCTGCCTGTGCCTGCAGTGGGAATCGAACCCAGTTCCCCAGGACCAAAGTCCACCACTCTAACCACTAGGCCACTCACCCCATTATTGGGTCCATATACAGTATTTCCTGCTGAAATGCTTCCTGGATCCATTTTTATATTGTTTTCAGAAAAGTAAAACCCAAGATAGAAATTAAAAACAGTTTAAAGACAGAAACACATTTCCTTGACATTAAAGAACCCAAAATTACACCAGCCATAGACCTGGTATGGGGGGGGGGGGCTAAATGTAGCAATAGCACATTTATCTTACAGTATTATGTAACTTGCACACATAAATGGCAGCCCCTCCCATGTGAATGCGGTTAGGTGTTTTGCTGTCTACTTACACTCTAAGGACTAAATTTTGTAAATACTAGGGATCATATTTCCATATAAGGAAACTACCACTAGGGGCGCCACTTGGAGGACGACACCAGGAGTGGGAAGGAACAATTGGGCATCACTCCTGCCTGAAGATCCCCTGGACCTCTAGACCACCTGCCCCCCGGACCCTCAGACCACCTTTCCGGATGACCACCTCTAGATTCCCTGGACTACCAATGACCAGTAAGGTAGCCATTATGAGGGGTGGGCGGTCCTTGGTGGGACCTTACTTTGGGGGGTTGTTGGGGGGGTTAAGTCAGGGGGGACCCAGAGCTGCAGGCTTGGAGCATCAGGTCATGGCTTTGTACTAACTGATTAGCGCAGAACACGCCTACTCTCCACCCTAGACACACATCCAGTGCTAAAAAATGAAATATATTTTTTAGCTTATGGGTAACACACACTGGTCCCAAAACTACCACAGGATGCCTCAGCATGCCCCACAGTAGTGCTTTTTAACCTTCAGTAAAAATGCGTTAGGTTAAGTACAATATTCAGCATTTAACTTGTTAAGGTAAACTGCATAGGCAGGACTTATTTTTATGCAGTACTATTTATGCGGGTTACCTTAGTTGGTTAAGTGCTGAGTATTGGCACTTAACTGGCCAAGTACTGACTGCACCCCTGCAGTGCCCCCAAAATAGCAAATTTCAAGTTGGGCACTAACCAGACATTTTCAGCAGCACTATCCGGAGTAGCCTAATGGTTAGTGCAGCAGGCTTTGATCCTAGCTATCTGGGTTCAGCTCCCATTACAGTTCCTTGTGACATTGCAGAAGTCACTTAACCCTCCATTGCCCCTGGTAAAAACATAGATTGTGAGTCCTCTAGGGACAAAGTACCTGCATATAATGCATACAGCACTGCATATGTCTAGTAGCACTATAGAAATGATGAGTAGTAGTAGTAAGTGCCACTGAATATGACCAGTTAATCCTGAAAAAGCTATTTTATCAGCTAGGAGCCATTTCTGATTGGTTAAATTGCTTTGAATATCAACTTCTATGTTCAAATAAAGTGTGGAGGCCATAAAATCATCTAAATAAGCGTACAGTTTATTATAAATATGGCAGTATATACAAATGAATCTGACTATAGAATTTATCTGTGCACAAATTTTCATATTTGCAATCAATGGACTTCAGGAAGCTTTGTGCCAGAAAGCAAAGTTCTGCTAATTATTCTTCCAAATAATATATATGTTATTATTATGGTCAATTGCATGCTATTTATGTAAGGGCAAACAGTCATTATTATTATTATTAGCATTTGTATAGTGTTACCAGACGCATGCAGCGCTGAACACCTGACATAAAGAGACAGTCCTTGCTCAAAAGAGCTTACAATCTAAATAATACAGACAGACAAGACAGTTACGGGTGAGGGAAGTAATGGGTGAGAAGGAAGGAAGGGACAAAGGGAAGGCAATTGAGTAATGGCTATGAGCTAAAGGCTGCAGTGAAAAGGTGGGTTTTCAACATAGATTTGAAAACAGGTAGAGATGGAGCTAGACGTATAGGTTCAGGAAGTTTATTTCAGGCATAAGTTACTCTTTTGACTCAGTGGACCATAGGCTGCTGCTAACAAGTAGGTCCTGTTTTGAATTGGTTTAATTAACTTTTTCCTAATCGGTCATACTATGTTGGAAAAGCGATGTTCAGTCTAAGACCTGGCATTCAGATTGTGGAGTGCCTCAGGGTTCTCCACCATCGCCTATGCTATACAGTCCTTTTATGAGTAACCCTTGGATCTATTTCTTTTAACAAAGGAGAACGACTGTTTTCCTACCCTGATGATATCTTGATGTTAGTGCTGGTCCTAAGAAATATGCTTAAATTAAATTCTACTAAAACCAAGGTGCTCTGGTTTTCTAATTCTCTGTTAACTATTCCTGATGATATACCACTGTCAGATGGAAAACCTTTAAAGGTAGAAAGAGAGTCCAGGGTTCTAGGTGTAATACTTAAGATTATTCGCTTGTTTATGAATCTCAAGTAAAAAAACTTATGGAGGCAAATTTATGAGACAATTGTGACTGCTAAGGCCCTATTTTTCTGAGTCACATTTTTCAGTACTGGTCTGGATGATGGTATTGTCTCACTTGGACTATTGTAATTCCCTTTATGTTGGTTTGAGTACCAAACTGTTTTATAAATTACAGATGATTCAATACTGCTGTTCGTGTGTTTTTTTGGGTTGAAAAAATGTGACACTGTATCTCAATATGTTAGAAAATTACAACGGCTTCTTCTTAGGGCTCATGTTATTTTTAAATCAGTTTGCTTGATTTTTCATGCTTTAAATGGTAGTACCTCGGAGTTGATCATTTCATCTCTTTCAGATTTATTTTTTCTTTCTTCCCAGCTAAGGGATCATTTTATATTAAAACTTCCTGCTCTTGCTAGCGTTTGATGGAAATGCCATTTTGAGACTGTGTTCTCTTTTCATTTTGGAATGAGATTCCTTTTAGTATTTGTTCTGAGTTTAATTCTATTCAATTGCATAACAAATTGAAGGCATTTTTATTTGACAAATTGTGATTGTTTTATTTTTAATTATGTAGCTCCTCATGTTCTGAGTTTTCTTTTTGTAAACCGCCTTGAACCTCATGCTGGGACTAGAGCAGTCGATAAATTTCATATTAGATCAGATTAGATAATGATGAGAGTAAGGAGAACAAGTATCTGTGTCCACACTTGCTTCATGATTGTGATTGAAGAAGCATGCAATGTCAGAGTTATAGGTTGAATGAGTTCTTTCAGTCTCTGAAACAGAATCTCAAAACACATTGGGCCAGGTTTAACGAGACATATGAGGTTATATGACTCTTGCCACATAAGATTTATTTGTTCACAAAATTTATATTTATAAAAACGTTCCTCACAAATTTACAGTACTATGTAACTAAGAAGGGTTGTATGCCTATGATAGAGATAATACATGCACTTCAGTGGTATCAAAATAAGAGTTTTTAATTTGGGGATAAAAATATCACACAATACCCCAAATTACCAGATTTCTTCAAAATGGACCGTCAGATAAAAAGTTTAGTACCAAATAGCATTTTTCATGATAACTACTAAACTCCTCATAGGTCTATAATTTTTATTCAATATTCATTTTACTTTAAAGCATTCTCTTCTCTTTATTAATAAATCTTTATAATTTAAAATTTCATTTTTAAACAAAAACTTAATTTGAAGGTCCTTCGGTAACCTTCCTTGACATGATCATGTTTTGTCTGTATCTGCATTAGGACAGAAATCCATAGAAAGAAGCAAAAAATTAACATCCATGAAAAATGCTGTTTGTTACTGAGTTGTGTTTTGAATCTGATTGTCCATTTTGAAGAAATCTGGTAATTTGGGGTGTTGTGTGAGTTGGACATGATAGAGATAAACCATATTGAATGTTGGGAATCCAAGATGGCTTCACAGTGAGGACACTGGTTTGTCTCGCTCTTGCCTAGATTCTCTTTTTGACTGGTTACCTGTTGGATTTCTTTCTGATGCCCAAACAGAAAGGGAAGCAGACAGTTTCTGCCTGGTCACAGCAAGACTCCCCTTTTGGTGTGGCAAGCATTGATCACCAGCTTCATGATACCTTCATCACGGGGCACACTGACTGGCCCAATGGTGAAGGAGACTTTGGGTCTTGGGAGTGAAGTCTCACTTCACCCTTCTGGACCGGCACCACCCCCACCACCACAAGACCCTGCGGCATTGGATTCACATCAGAATGTGGCTAAGGGCATGCCGGCTCTTCAGGAAGTTGGAACAACACTGAGGGAAGTGATTCAAACCCTCAGCCAAGCGATGGATTAGTGGAAGGTCTACTTGGAGAAAGGGCAATTTCAGCTGTCCCACCCCTAGTGAGACCTTTGGAGGTAACTCTTGATGGAATCTGGAGGACACTGGACTCTATCTACAAGATCTGTGCAGGAATTTCTCCCCTTACTCACTAGTACTCACTACGAATTGCCAAGTGTGAAGAGGAGCTGAAGAGTCAGATAAGTTGAATATTTTAGATTCTCAGTTTCAGAAGTCTCAAGTGACTCAAGTGACTTTGGTTCAGGATACACTTATATTGCATCAGCAGATAGAGAACTCGGATAATTACACTAGACATTTAGGGCCCTGTTTACTGAAGTGCACTAGCATTTTTAGCGCTTGCTAATGCTAGATATATTCATATATTCCTATGGGTGTCTCTAGAATTAACGCACACTAATTTTTAGCACACACTAAAAATGTTAGTATGCCTATAGCAAGGCTTAGTAAACAAGTCCCTTAAATTTGAGACTTCTGAATTTTCCGAACATAAAGACCGCTACTCCTAAAGAATTATTTCTATAGATTCTTACCAAGAGAAATTTTAAATATTCTGACTTTAGTCTTCCATCTCTTCATAACATATTGTATTTGCCAGTTTCCAGACATACGAGTTCCCCTGCAGGCAATTCTTTGGCGGAAGTGTCTTCTGATTGAATATTATCAACATCTTGGAAAGTTCAGTTGAAGAAGTAATATTAAGAACTATGGTTGCTTGTGATTTTTCTTTTTCAGCAGGATAAAGAAGCACAATTGTGCCTCTTTTTCAGGTCCACAGTAGTTCTCTTTGTTGATGGGAAAATTTCTATTTTTCTGGACGTTTCCAAGTAGACTGAAATCAGGAGGAAGCAATTCCTGGCTTTGAAATAGCAGGTTATTTCTTTGGGGGCTAGATTTCAATTGAGATACCCATATAAATATTTGATCTATTTAGACCAACATTCTTAATTTTTTTATGAATCCTCACAGTTACATCCTCTTGAAAGTAGAGGAGTCTCTGTTTCTTGATGGTTTTGAGAGTATTCTCTAAGCTAAGTCAGATTTAGTATTACCAGAGGCAACCACTGTTATTCTTTTTTAGGAAATGGGATGCGATATGTTTCTTCTAGAGTGTGAATTGTGATTCCTCCCCTTGATGTGGTCTAATAGATATGTTCAGTAATTGCTTCCTATTTGTTGTTTTTTTTCTAATGTTATTATTAGTTTAATTATCCACTGAACTTTTGTATCATGATTCAGATTTCTTTAGATGTAAATTGAATTGCTAATTTAAAAACAACAAAAAAGCATAATGAACTGTTTTTCACACTGGCATGCTCTGAAGCTTTTCTTCCTTCCATTTCAACAAGTTTTTAGTGATATTTTATTTGTATATTTTGGATTTTAAGTACCACTTGTTTCTCTTGTAATTTTGTTAGAATTGTAGGTTAGTCAGGGAAGGAAGATTAGATTTCTGTAGGTACTCACCACTTATTTTATTATCTGCTGATTAATTTTAATGGTTACCTTTATTTTGATTTATTCTCTAAACCAGATTTTAGTTAGTTTTGAAAGGCAGCCAAACAACTGAACTATACTAATTACTCCAAACTTCCGTTTTTATGTATTACTCTGTATACCTTTCCAGCAGCTTGTTCGTCTCATTGCATAAAGAATCTTTAACTTTCCAATCAAGATTTCATCCCTTCTCCTTCTCTTCCCTCACCCTTCAGCCATCAAACTCTTTTCACCTCTTGCCTATCCACTAGCTTTCCATCTCATTCTCTTATTCCTTCCCCGATCCATTCCCACATTATCTCACCTTCTCTCATCTTTTACTTTTTCCCCAGTCTCTTATTAACCCCTGTCTTTCACATACTCCATGGCACCCCATTACTACCCTCTGTACATTCTCCCTCACCAGATGCTTTCTACTTTCCTCTTTCATCTCTTCCTTCTCTATTACCCCCTACCTAGTCTCCTATTAACTCTTTTCACTGCCTACCAGATCCATTTTCACCCTTACCCCATCACAGACCCATCTCATTCCACTGCCACTCACCTCATTAAGGGGCCCTTTTACAAAGGAGCATAAGGGCCTTTGCACGTGCAGCGTGTGTCAAATTAGCATTACTGCCCAGCTAGTGTGTATACCTGGCAGTAATTCTGAGCTCAGTGTGTGCCAAAATACCTATTTTCTACTGCGGGGGTGTTCCCGGCGGTAATCGGCAGTTGGCATGCGCTGGACAGTTACTGCACGAGTAATGCATGAGCCCTTACCACTAAGTCAATGGGTGGCATTAAGGTATTAATGATGATGATGATGATGAGACTGTGCCAAGGCAATATTCTACCACATCATCATTTAGAAACTACAACATTTTGCTGCAGTGTAAAACTAGTTCTGGTTTTGTACTGCTTTTCTTCTCATTGAGAAAGCTGAACTGTTTTCCTTGAAAAATCTTAAATGATTTTTGTGTTAGAAAAAAACAACTATTCATGCTCTTACATCTTCAAAGAAGATATTTCATAGATTTGTTTTCTTTCTATTGGGTAGCATTTAAAATTGATTCTATTTCATGTTGGTCATTTTTTTTCTGTCAATGGGTGGCAATGGGTGGCATTAAGGGCTCAGGCAGTAAATATGCACGTGCTGGTTTTCATTTTGCCGCATGTCCATTTCCCGGCCCACTCCTCCCTTTTTCTCCAGACATAGTGGAGAAATGGTCCAGCGCGCATCCAATACACTCACCCACACTACTGCAGGCCTACCTTTTGGCACGTGTTTGTAAAAGGGCCCCTATGAGCTTTTCTATCTCTTTCTACTGCCCCTAATCTCTTCTGCACCCTGTCAGATCCTTCACACCACTTCGTTACTCCCCCATGCTGTTTAAGTCCCATCTCTTACACTGATTTCAGATCTATAACCCTTCTAAACCTCCCTCCTTAGATTCCCTGTATAACTAACATACAATTACTTATGCCCAGCATCTAATTTCAAAGTCCTTATGCTCCTCACATTTCTACTCAGTCTCCCCTGGACCCTTCCCTAATCCAATTCCAAAATCTTCAATCTTACCCTCCCATCTCCATTCTTCCAATCTCTCTTCCCCCTTTATACTGACTTCTCCCAGTTCCCAAAACAATCTTTTACCCAAATCCCAGGTCTCTTCTTTCTCTTTAGTCCCCATTTAATCTCCCAGTCCTCAAGTCTCTACTTGCTTCCCTTAAGCATTATTCAATAGTAGATATGAAGAGCAGACTATCATTATGACATGCACATGAAAGCCATTGTGCATACCATGCTGCATAACATGCACAAGATGGTTCTAACATACATAAGGATCATTTTAGTAAAGTGCACTGAAAAATGGTCTGCAGTAGTGTAGGCGCATGTTGTGGACATGTACTTATCCATTTTCCAGTGTACCTGTAAAAATCACTTTTTAAAAAAATTTTGACCGAAAATGGACGTGTGGCAAAATGAAAATTGACGCGCGTCCATTGTGGGTCTGAGACCTTACTGCTACCATTGACTTAGCAATAAGGTCTCATGCGTTAACCAGGCAGCAGTTGTCTACGCACTTGAAATATCTTTAACCGCCTGGTAGTGCCGTGCGCTAAAAAATTATTTTCTGGCGCTCATAGTGGACGCACACCAAAAATGAAATTTCCGCCTGGGCCACGTAGTAGCTGGGCGGTAACTCAGAACTGGCACACATTGGGCACACATAGGCCCCTACACGGCTTAGTAAAAGGACCCCATATTAAGGTTAATTGTGTACGGCCCAAAATAGACTTGACACAAACTTATTCAGCAGACTGGTCCATTCTTTAGGCTTCAGCTTGTACATCTTTGCTGTTGTACCACTATGTTTAACAAATAACTAGCACTACATTATTGAACACAGTACATTAAACTTTTCCATTTTTTAAAATAAAAATGATAAATAAAAATAGATGCTATAAAGAATGCAAAGCATAAGAAAAATTTTGTATCAAGTAACATTGTGTTAACAAGATCATTTTTTTTTTACATATTTTATGTTGCAATTTCAGCAATCCTGATAAGGTCCTTTTAACACACTTTCAAAATATCAGATAAATCCAGATGTTTGCAGTAGATGTCAATTGTAGGTGACATGGAGGGGCATAATCGAACGGGGTGCCCAAGTTTTCTTGGGGCCGTCCTCGCAGGACAGCTCCTTGAAGGAGCGGGGAAACCCATATTATCGAAACAAGATGGGCGTCTATCTTTCGTTTCAATAATACGGTCGTGGACTCCCAAATCTCAACATTTAGGTAAACCTTAGAGATGGTCATCCCCGGTTTTCGGTGATAATGGAAACTGAAGACGCGCATCTCAGAAACAACCAAATCCAAGCCATTTGGTAGTGGGAGGAGCCAGCATTCGTAAGGCACTGGTCCCCCTCACATGCCAGGACACCAGCCGGGCACCCTAGGGGGCACTGCAGTGGACTTCAGAAATTGCTCCCAGATGCACAGCTCCCTTACCTTGGGTGCTGAACCCCCCAACCCCCCCCCCCAAATCCCACTCCCCACAACTGTACACCACTACCATAGCCCTAAGTGGTGAAGGGGGGCACCTGCATGTGGGTACAGTGGGTTTCTGGTGGGTTTTGCAGGGCTCACATTTACCACCACAAGTGTAACAGGTAGGGAGGGGGGTGGGTCTGGGTCCGCCTGCCTGAAGTGCACTGCACCCACTAAAACTGCTCCAGGGACCTGCATACTGCTGTCTTGGAGCTGGGTATGACATTTGAGGCTGGCATAGAGGCTGGCAAAAAAAATTAAGTTTTATTTTTAGGGTGGGAGGGAGTTGGTGACCACTTGGGGGAGTAAGGGGAGGTCATCCCCGATTTCCTCCGGTGGTCATCTGTTCAGTTTGGGCACCTTTTTGAGGCTTGGTCACAAAAAAAAATGGACCAAGTAAAGTCGGCCAAGTGCTCGTCAGGGACGCCCTTCTTTTTTCCATTATCGGTCAAGGACGCCCATCTCTTAAGCACGCCCCAGTCCCGCCTTCGCTACGCTGCTGACACCCCCCCGTGAACTTTGGTTGTCCCCGCAAAGGAAAGCAGTTGAGGGCATACAAAATCGCCTTTTGATTATGCCAATTTGGGTGCCCCTGAGAGAAGGATGCCCATCTCCCAATTTGTGTCAGAAGATGGGCGCCCTTCTCTTTCGAAAATAAGCCTGAGAGTAGAAAAGAGAGAAAATACTTTGTAATACTGCCCCTAATGGAATTTCAACCATAGTGGCATGCAAGTATGTTAGTCTTTTGTGCCAAACTGTATCAGTGGTACAGATGTAGATTTGAGCTATTAGCCATAGGATGCATAACAACATATTGAGATGTTTCTCATAATGACACTTTTGTCATCCATGGGTTTATTATAGCAGAAATATAGTACTTCTAAAGTAGTTTTGGAACAAGTTCATGATGAAGGCACCGAATCCAATGTATTAATGATGATGATGATGATGAGACTATGCCAAGGCAATATTCTACTACATCATCATTTAGAAACTACAACATTTTGCTGCAGTGTAAAACTAGTTCTGGTTTTGTACTGCTTTTCTTCTCATTGAGAAAGCTGAACTGTTTTCCTTGAAAAATCTTAAATGATTTTTGTGTTAGAAAAAAAAACTATTCATGCTCGTACATCTTCAAAGAAGATATTTCATAGATTTGTTTTCTTTCTATTGGGTAGTATTTAAAATTGATCCTATTTCATGTTGGTCATTTTTTTTCTGTCTCTCTGTTCTGATATGATATGTTGCATGTCTCCTAACTCGTTATTGATTCCATTTCAGGAAGGGGGCCTGCTCTCCTCCAAGGCATTCTTGGCTATTGACATAGGAGCAGACTTTAGAACTGGCCATATAAGTGGAATGGGCCTCAGTGTGTACCAATGTGTGGACTGGGTGGGCCATGGTCTGTCCACTTTGGAGGCAGGCCACACAGTCTGTGGCAGCAGCACTGTTGAATGACAGGAGAACTGGAGGTGGTGGCAACAATAGCACTGCCTAGTGTCCACCCATGTTAACCTCAAGCCCCACCAAAGAAGTGGTCTGGGCTGTTCTATTGTGGCCAGTATGGATGCAATTTTATAAGTAGCCACCTATTTTTCGACAGTAAAGGTGCGATAGCGGGCAGCATGTTTGTCGTCCGCTGCTGGTGTTAATCCTGGATATTCAATGCCAGGCTATGTCCAACAACTGGCATTGAATGTCCAGATTTAATATGGCCGCTAAAACTTAACTGGCTATGCTGATATTCAGTGCTAGCCGGTTAACTTTTTAGCAGTCAAAGATAAGCCTGCTATTTAAGAGGCCTATTTTGACCACTCATCATAGCCGGTTTGGTGCTGAATATCTGTGCCTAACCAGCTATGTCACACAATATAGCCAATTAGCAGCTAGCGCTCGCCAGGATAGTCAGCGGAAGATAACCGGAAACAACTACAAAGGAAATACAAATACGCAATAAGACAGAGCAATAGGTTGTTGTACTACAAAACTAAAATTGGGCCAGACTACAAAAACACAAAGAAAATATACCATCTCGTGAACAAACTACTAGACACAACGCCGGTCACCACAACCAACACTGACATCCCAACTGCAGACAACCTTGCTAAATATTTCAATGAAAAAATTGTAAACCTACGCAAAAACCCTACCTCAGAACAACATGGACATAGAAAATTACATTAATGGTCTAGACCCAACCCCTGGTGAATACCCTGTTGATCGAATATGGTCAAATTTTGCTCTCCTCAGCACCGACACAGTTACCCAGGTGATTAAACAATACTCCCAACAGCCATTGTCAACTGGACACCTGCCCCAGCTAACTAATACAATCTGCCCCTCACCGCTTCATAACAGATCTCACATCCCACTTAAACTTCATGCTTCAACAGGGTATCTATCCTAAAAAAATGCAACATCCTGCTCACCCCAATACCAAAAGACACCAAGAAAAAAACAAACAACATTACCAACTGCCGCCCAGTAGCATCTATCCCATTAGTAGTCAAACTAATGGAAGGACTGGTGACCAAACAACTCAATGTCTACATAAACAAATTCACTATACTACATGAGTCACAATCAGGATTTCAACCCCTACACAGCACCGAAACAGTACTACTCACTCTCCTAACCAAATTCAAGCAGGAAATAACAATAGGCAAGAGCATTCTCCTCCTCTAATTTGACTTGTTACGTGCGTTCAACATGGTTAACCATAACATATTGCTAAGACTCCTAGAATACTTTGGGATAAGTGGCGGCACTCTCAATTGGATTAAGGGTTTTCTAACCACAAGAACATATCAAGTGAAATCAAAAACAAACATATTTTCACCGTGGAAACCAGGCTGTGGAGTACCACAAGGATCACCACTATCACCGATCCTTTTCAACCTCATGATGACTCCACTAGCCAAGACCTTATCCACCCAAGGCCTTAACCCATATATATATACGCTGATGACGTTACATTATACATCTCCTACAAACATGATCTGGCAGAAATCACCAACAAAATCAATCTATGCTTAAACATGAACTCATGGGCAAATGCATTCCAACTAAAACTCAATACAGAAAAAATACACTGTCTCATCATCTCATCCCAATACAATACATACAAACCCACAAACATTAACACCCCAGGATACACCCTCCCTTTCTCAGATAGCCTGAAAATTCTCGGAGTAACAATCGACTGTAACCTATCACAGTAAAACCTGTCAGTAAGCTGTGTCATGGTAGGAGCTTATTCTATAGAGGAACCAAGACATCTAGGTTCCATTATTGAATATTAATGTTCCTTATATCAGTGTTCATAACTTACTACTAGAAGGAGTGAGTTTCTAATACCGAAGGGACAGGCTGAAGTTAGGACCCAAAGTGGTGGACTGGATTAGGAACTGGTTGATAGACAGACACCAGAGGGGGTGGTTCATAGAATTCACTTGAAGGAAAGGTGAGTAGTGGAGTGCCTCGGGGATTGGTGTTGTGATTGATTCTGTTCAATATGTTTGTGAGCAACACTGCTAAAAGGTTAGGAGGTAAGGTTTGCCTTTTTGCATATAATACCAAGATTTGTAACAGAGTGAGCACCCTGGAGGGAATGGAAATCATGAAAAAGGATCTGCAAAAGTTAGAAGAATGCTCTATTGTTTGACAATTAAAATTCAATGCAAAGAAGTGCAGAGTGATGTATTTAGGAAGTAGAAATCCAAGGGAGATGTATGTGTTAGGTGGTGAAAGGCTGATATGCACAGATAGGGAGAGGGACCTTGGGGTGATAGTATCTGAGGATCTGAAGTTGATGAAACAGTGTGACAAAGTTGTGGCCATAGCCATAAAGATACTAGGCTGTATATATAGAGAGAGGTGTAACCAGCAGAAAAAAAGAGGTGTTGATGCCTGTTTACAAGTCTTTAGTGAGGCTCCACATGGAGTATTGTGTTCAGTTTTGGAGGCTGTATCTTGCTAAAGATGTAAGAAGACTTGAAGTGATTCAAAGGAAGGCAACAAAAGCGATAAGGGAACTTGCGCACTAGAGGACATGAATTGAAGTTGTGGGGTGGTAGACTTAGGAGTAATGTCAGAAAATTATTTTTCACGGTTGGTGCCTGGAATGCCCTCCCAAGGGAAGTAGTGAAGAAAAACCAGTGATGGAATTCAAAAAGGTGTGGGATGAACACAGAGGATCTCTAATTAGAAAATGAATGGTATTAAACAAACTTAAAGGGTTGCATATGTGTTTGCATGTCAAGAGGTGCTTAGCTGGCAACTCTGGCTGTATCAACTAAGGTATCTGCTGGGCTGACTTGTATGGTCTGAGTTTCACATATAGCAATCCAGTTTAGGATGTGCTGTAGAGAGCTTCAATGCAAACTCCAGTAATTTGGAATGTGAGGACAGTGCTGGCAGACTTTTATGGTCTGTGTCCTGCAAATGGCAAGACGGATTCAGATAGGCTGGAGTGGGCTTTGATGGCAGCTCCAGTGGTTGGAACATAAGGACAGAGCCACGCAGACTTCTACTGTCTATGTCCCAGAAGCAACAAAGAAAGACCATGATTAAGTAAATAATATCATGTTCATTGTTGATTTAATATTGAATTGAGAATTGGGCAGACTGGATGGACCATCCAGGTCTTTATCTGCTGTCACTTACTATGTTACAATGTTGCTACATATAACTTAGTTACATGTCTAATTTGGAGCCCCACAAATGTCCTGTCCATGCTCCGACCTTGTGTATACCTCACTTGCAAATACACAGTATATAAGTTGAGCGAGTGTTTGCGTATGTGTTCCCATGTGCATGTCATTATTCTAAACATTTATACACATAACTCATGTGTAAGTTTAGTACCTAGTTTATAGAATTGTTCTTCACATATGTAAAAGTGGCAGTTTCAGAAAGGGGAAGTAAACCTGTACTTTCCCTTCTAAAATTGTCACTGATACAGAGATGGTAGGCATATTTGTATTTACGAGCAGGTCTGCTAGCGTATGCCAGGTCATCCCAGGGGTTGTGTATGTGGTGCAGCTGCACAGGATGCAAGGAAGATGGAGGCGCAAAAATCGCTTGGGTGCTAGGGGATGTCTCATACAGGGTGCAATTCCGGCTATGGGACCTCCTGGGCTTATGCACGTATTCTTAGCATTTTCCAAAGTATACATACAAGCCCCAAACTCTGCCCATCTCTGCCCCAAGGAACCTGCATTTTACACATGTATAAAAGTATATATAGGATTGTTCCCTGCATGTACTGTTATATGTGCATATGGTTGGTGAATTTTGCATGGCAGACTTTCTAAAATTGCTCTCTTAATTTGAACCCATTGCAACATTTAAGATAACAGCAATATGTTTTTGTTTTTTTTAGTAATGTTTTACTTAATTATGATATTAGAAATATTTGGGGGGATTTTATTATTGATGAGGTTGTAATCTTGTTGTTTGGTTTGTTTGTTTCTTTAATTTTAATGTTATTCATGGACTGTGAACTGCTTTTACACTTTGGTAAAAAGCAGTATATAAAATTAATAAATCAAATCAATGTTGCAAATCAACCCAATGTCAAAGAAAGGGTCTTTTAATACATGTGTTCCTTTCTACATTCCCATCTCAACACATTCTGAAGAGCTATGAGGAAAAAGGAAAAACAGAACCAAAACATCATCTAATGATGATACGGACATCAGATTAGCAGTATTGGTAGATGTTTCATAGAAAATATCACTCTGTTTCTCATCTTTGACAGCTATTAGTGGAGGAGTAGTCTAGTGGTTAGTGCAGTGGACTTTGATCCTGGGGAATTGAGTTCAATTCCCACTGCAGCTCCTTGTGATTCTGGGCAAGTCACTTAACCCTCCATTGCCCCTGGTACAAAATAAGTACCTGAATATATGTAAACCACTTTGAATGTAGTTGCAAAAACCTCAGAAAGGTGGTATATCAAGTCCAATTTCCCCTTCATAGGAGACACAAGAAACAAGGATGGCAATATCTATTTTTTTGTTTTCAACATTTCTGTATCAGCTGCTTGTCCAAGGATGGCAGGAGGCCAATAGTGTTGTCAGTGTTCTCTGTTCCTAGATTTCATATTGTTTCTTAGCCAGGGCCAGCCCTAGGGTTCTGGACACCCTAGGCAAAATTGCAGCCATTTACTCCCCATCAGAAAAGGAGAGGTTCAAGGACCATCCATGTCCAGCATCTCCCCTACCTTTCTCCACACCCAAGTTGTCGAGCATTTCTCTCCTTCCCTCCCCCCTCCACCCTAAAGTGTCCATCACCTCTCTCTCTCTTTCTCTCTCTCCCCCCCATCTTTCTCTCTCCCCACCCCCCAACTCCCACCCCCACTGATGTGCTGCAGCGGACTCTCACGAACTTGCGAGAGCTGTTTGTTTAGTTTTTAAGAATTTTGGGAGCTGATTATTATAGTAGGCTCCCCTATGGCTACTTTAACAGCTGGCTCCAAAAATGTGGGCTTAGGTCCCCTCCTGAATTCTCTTTTACTTTGCTGGTGTGGATGCTGAGCCCTGCCAGAGAAGTAAATAGACTGCTGCTGCTCCCCGCTCTTGTTTTCAGCTCTGTGCAGTAGGTTTGTACTTCTTCATTCATGCATGAAAATTCCCAGTTTGCTGCTCAGCAGGGGCGTAGCTATGGGTGGGCCTGGGTGAGAAAAAGTACAATGAGAAAAAGTACAATGAGAAAAAGTAAATGGCCATACAACAAAGGTAAAGAAAATAATTTTATTTTTAATTTAGGATAAAGTAATATGGTGTTAATAAAGTTTCAGAGACCAATACTTCCTTCCTTAGGTCAGGAGAGGATACCGTAATAGCATTATACTGACCTGAGGAAGGAGGTTTTGGCCTCTGAAAACTCACTGAAAAGGATTAGGCTATTAAAATAAGTTGTCTGAAATCAGATGCACTGAAAAGCAGCACTTTACCCTGTGTGACAAATGCATCTGAGTGTGACTAAATTTTGCTGGGGGGGGGGGGGGGGGGGGTGGTAGAGAGAAAATTTTGTGCCCACCCACTTTGGGTTCAGGCCCACCCAAAATTGGCAGTCTGGCTACGCCACTGCTGCTCAGAGCCAGAAACAAGTAGCGGGGAGTGGTGGCAGTCCATTTATTGTCTAGTGGGGCTTGGCATACTTGCCAGCAAAGGTATGCCTAGCATGCCCACATGAGGGGGGGGGGGAGAGGCATGAATTGCCCCTGCCAGCCCATCCCTGACCCCTCCCCCCCCCAAATTGCAGGGCTGGCTACTTCTGAGAGAGAGAGAGAGAGAGAGAGTCCATTGTTAAAAAAATTACCAGCACAACCCTGCCCCCACCCCCAGGTGTTCAGCATCTCATATTCCCTCCTCCCTCCCCCTTCAAGGTGTTCATTGGCTTCCCTTCACAAACCATTTCAGTACAGCATCAGTGAACAGTCAGTGGGCGTATAAAAAAAAGTCTGAACTCTTCCAAAGCAGGGCCTTGAGCATTTGCACAGTCTGAAAGCCTGCTAGGTTCCATCCCCTTAAAAAAAAAACAGTTTGGAAAGAGCAGGACCTGGTCCATGAGCATACATGGATGTTCAAAGTCCTGTGCTGGCATTGAAGAGTCTTTTGTAGACTTGCTGGCTATTGTCCCCACCGTAGGCAGATGCCTTGTTCACCTAATTATCAGTCCAACCCTATTCTCAACTCATTCCAGTATCTCAGGAGGGTTAGGGACTGCTGAAATGTCAGCCTTCCTGTTCATAATCTCATAAGATTTTCAAAAGAAGACTAAAAAAATGAACAGAGTACCCAAAGCTGAGGAAATTATTGCTTAGTGAAAAGCTACCAAAAATAGGATTACAAGTAACAGAGATAAAGGCTATAAACGTTTGGAGGTGCAACTTTCATTTTTGAAAGTTTTGAATACTATAGGGTCAGTAGAATGGGACTGTGAAACGTTTTTTTCCACAAATTTGATGTTTTTTTTCATGTTCTATAGCTTGAAAATTGCAGGTACCTAAAATGGAGTATGTGATTTCTGGGGTTAATTACTTTTTTATTGATAAACATTTTTCATTTTTTATAGTCCAAACTGAGGCTGAAAATTTTCAGGATTATGATTATTATTATTAGCATTTATGTAGCGCTACCAGATGCATGCAGCACTGAACACCTGTTACAAAGAGACAGTCCCTGCTCAAAAGAGCTTACAATCTAAATAATACAGACAGACAAGACAGTTACGGGTGAGGGAAGTAATGGGAGCTAAAAAGCAGCAGTGAAAAGGTGGGTTTTCAGCATAGATTTGAAAACAGGTAGAGATGGAGCTAGACGTATAGGTTCAGGAAGTCTATTCCAGGCATAAGGTGCCGCGAGAGAAAAAGAATGAAGCCTGGAATTAGCAGTGGAGGTGAAGGGGGACAACAAGAGAGATTTGTCCAGTGAGCGGAGTTCACGGGGAGGGATGTAGGGAGAGATGAGAGTGGAGAGGTAATGGGGGGCTGCAGAGTGGATGCATTTAAAGGTCAGTAAGAGAAGTTTAAACTGTTTGCGGAAGCGGACAGGGAGCCAGTGAAGTGACTTGAGGAGTGGGCTAGTGTGGTTATAGCGATTCTGGCGGAAAATAAGTCGTGCCGCAGAATTTTGGACAGATTGGAGAGGATAGAGATGGCTGAGCAGAAGACCAGTGAGAAGTAAATTGCAATAGTCCAAGCGAGAGGTGATAAGGGTGTGGATAAGGGTTCTGGCAGCGTATTCAGGAAGGAAGGGGCGAATTTTGCTAATATTGTAGATAAAGAAACGACAGGTTTTGGCGATCTGTTGAATTATGCAGTTGATATTCCTCTATCTTATGGTTTAATTAAGTCACATACCTTACTTTTGGTACCTTTTCACTCAGTGGGTCACATGCTTTTTGTCTTTGAATGTATGATACATCCCCTTTATGACTAAAGTAGTTTACAGATTTCCCTTATAAAGGGAATACATGTATGTTACCAGTGAATGGAAAGCAAGACAAAGTAGACAGACAATAGAGACTTTTCCAGTTTGTAAATGAAGTGGTGGGGGGGGGGGGGCGGGGGAAGATTTTAAGCTTTGTGAGTAAACAAGATGTTTAAGTAAATCCCACTACAGTAACTTATAGTATGCTGAGAGAGTCATTACAACTCGTACAGAATTGACAACATTAAACAACAGAACTTTGGTTTAATCACACATTTCTCCATGGATTGTCTTTACTAAGTAGCAATTTTATCTGAAATGCTTTGTTGAGAAGTAGTGGGTGTCATTACTAGAATACTGACTTGTCATAGCTCTCTTTGGACAGAGCATAGACCTCATCCAGCATTTCAGCTCATTTGCCATTCTCCATACACAGATTTAGTTTCCATATCCTCTCTTATTAAAGGAACATACTTACCTAATGCACAGTACCATTTTTACTCAGACAGGACAAATAGCTATCTCTGCTTGTTATTGTTATTGTTAATATGAAAGGCTGCAGGATGTTTCCCCCTCTCTGCATAACAGCTATGATTTTAGCAAAAACTTAATCCATCAGATTTTTGATTCTCGTTTCATTATTACCTGACTTGGATCCATTGGCTTATGATTTAAAACCCTTGGCACACAAGGACTTTAACACAGCAATCTGATGTAGTCAATGTATGACCCACATTGTGAAGAAATGAAAATCAGAAAATAAACACCGAGACCGGCCAGAAACCTGTGGTTCGTGCCTGACCAGTGCAAAAAATAAAATATGTACTGTCATTACCTTCTGCTTTCGATTAGGTCAAAAAAATTATATATAGCAGATGGAAAAGCACTCACACTGAATTCCCTAAAGAGAATAAATTATATCATGCTGAGGTTTGAAAATAGGCATAAACCTCATATATAGTTCAAAAATCAATCCTGCAAGCTTCAAATAAACAATTTGAGGAGGTGGTTAAATAAATCTATATATTTAGTCCTTATTTAGAAGCTTGACCATGTCTGAGGGGTAGAGACATGAGATAAAGCTGAAAGTGCCAGTGATGTGTCATACTCACTAGAATTCTGTCAGAGAATCCAATAATCAGCAATAAATTAAATGATAGATTGCATTTAAAATTAAAGGTACACACATAACACACCTCCCAATAGATCCACAATGTATACTTTATAGCACTGAAATTAAAAAAACAATATCCTGAACATAAGGGGTTAGATTCTATTAATAGCTCCTTAAAATCAGCATCAAAAAATAGGCACAATTTATAGAATACCGCTTAGTGCCGGGAACTGTGACTACATTTAGTTGCAACCATTTACACCAATGAAAACAAGGTTTAATTCCCTGTGAGTGAAATAGATGTGGACCCCCCCCCCCCCAATTCTATAACAATGCGCATAAATTTCAGGAACGCTACCAATCCGTCCATGCTCTTCCCATGGCCACACCCCTTTTCAGGTCCACACACTAGAATTTACATGCACCTCTTTATAGAATACACCTAAAAAGATCAAACTGTGTCGATAACCGCTTGATATTGCCCATTTATCATGCACACCCAATTAATTTATATGTGCAACTCAAAGCGCCATTCATAGATTCTGAAGGAAGTTGTACAAATGTTGTACATACATATCAAAGAAAGTTTATGCTGATAGTTCTATAAATCGGCACAAGATTTAGGCGCCTCAATTCTATAATGGCATCTGGACCTCAAGGTTCTGTCATATGAACATAAGCCAGCACTGGTGTGTTAGACACCAACATTTACACCAAGTCAATGGAAGTCATAACTGTTGGCACTTAAGTGCACCCTGAAGTGTGTGTAGTATTCTAGAATTGTTGTGTTCTACTAGTTGTACATGCACCTTACAGATATCCACCTCTGCCCATGTGTGCATCCTCTTGAATCTATGCACTAACCCCCCAGATATGGCGCCTAGTTTTACACGCCCAAATTTGGGTGTGCTCCCAAGATATGCAAGCAAATTAATTGTCTAACAAGTTGATTGGGGGGGGGGAGTGGGATTCATCAAGGTGCGGTAAAAGTTCACATTTTACCACAGCTTGATTTACTAGCACCTATTTTGTTAGCATAAGGGCTCATGTGCTAGTCCTGGACTAATCAGTACAAAGCAATGCAGCTGCGCTGATTGCCCAAATTTGGGTGTGCTCCCAAGATGTGGAAACAAATTAATTGGCTAACAAACGGATTGGGGGGGATTCATCAAGGTGCGGTAAAAGTTCACATTTACAGCACCTTGATTTACCAACACCTATTTATTTATTTATTTGTTACATTTGTATCCCACATTTTCCCACCTTTTTGCAGGCTCAATGTGGCTTACATAGAACCATAAAGGCATTTGCCAATTCCAGTAGTGAAACAAATACATGATGATATTGTGGTCGAATAATGGTACATGTGTTTCTGGTACAATGGGGATAGAGGAGAGGAATGGATATGTGGTGTGTTGAGGAGTGCTGTGTTGAGGAGTGTAAATGTTTATGTTGGGTCGGTGGGGTGTGCTGTACGTTGGTGTAAGGGCTCACGTGCCAATCCTGGGCTAATCATTTAGTGCACAGCAATGCAGCTGCGCTGATTAGCACAGAAACACCCACTCTCCACACCTAGACATGCCCCCTCAGCCAAAAAAAAAAAAAAAAAAAAATATATATATATATATATATATATATTTTAGCACATGGATAATATGCATACATTGCAAAATTACTACTGAACGCCTTAGTTCATCCCTCAACAAGCCCTTTTCAGCTATGGTAAAATTTACTGCAGATTAGTAGAAAGACTCCCTGGACACTTTATTCCAAAGTATATTTTCATATTTTTTAAATTGGGGATCAAGTCATAAAACGTTGTTTTTATGAATTTAGAGTATCTACATCCAGTCAAATTTACATATCATTGAAAATTAAGATCAATGTAAATCATTGCATTGAATTTACGAATGAACACATAGAAGTGCCACTTGCAGAAGGTTTAAAGACATGGTAATTCTGAATGTTGCTTCTGGTATCTTTGATCTAAAAATAGAAACAAAACTCTGCATGTCTCTAGCTTAAAGGCGAAGCGGATTCTATCATCCCATCAATTTATGATTTATGTTCACAGCAACTATGCTTTGAAATACTAACAGACAAAATCATAGGCCATTACCATGTATTTCTATCTAACACAGATTTTGGTCTGACAATATGACTTGTTTGCCTACTGCTGGAAAAGCTCAAGCTTTATTCCAATCTTTGTATTTTTAATTATTATAAGAAATAAGTATTCAGGGTAAGTTAGCATTATAAATCGAGCATTTCTGATGACATGTACTAAAATAATTAAAGGGATTTCATTTGCTTGTACTAAGGATGTACACAGAAATATAATTCAGTTACTATTCATGCAATTTTCAGACTTTTCCCTGATTTTTTTCTAGTTTATTTCACATATTTGGTGTACCAATAAATGTTAAACATGCACTAGAATTAAAATTAATGCAGTAAACCTAAGGCATGCTAATAACCCAAATGCTTGCTAATGAGTATACATCTCTATCTTGTATTCTACACAGTCATCCAAAAATACAAACTGTAGATTAGAGGATACAGAACATCAGAATTTGAATATCGGAGAAGAGCTTTTCCTTTCTTTGGATTGAACCAGATACTTAGAAATGATACTCCTGTTGGCAAATGGTAATAGTAAATGGGTCTCATGACCTAAAATGAGACCTGTGGTAAATAATAAAGCTCATTTTAAACCACTTAGACTTACAAAGTTCTATAGGTTACTATAAGAGGCATAAGTCTAAGTGCTTTGAAAATACACCTCTATGTGTAAATGGACCCCTAAATCATTTTGAATTTCTCTATTACATTCCTTTCATAAACACAAGTTTTGGTAGTAAATCACTCATTTTAGGATATATGTTGTAGCAAATATATTATCCAAGTTATCATATTCCATTTCATTTCATTCCTGAACAAAGTCTTAAACTTCAGATAGGACATATATACTTCTGCACGTCAAGGGATTTGACATCCATCACATTCTTATATGTTGCCTACCTTGGAGAAGAATTTTTATCAAGGGAGTTAAGAGAGAATTTTGTCTTACTGAGACCATTTTGATACTTTAATCAAACTTCCAACTTTCAGGGCTTCCAACTTGATTCCTTTTATGTAGTCTTTCACACTTTTCTCAGAACTGATGTCAAATTGATTAGCCTGTAATATCATGGTAAATTCCATGGCTACCTGTTGCCTAAATAAAAATGGTAGGTTAGGTATTTAGAATTTTCAGAGATTCTTTCCTGAAGTAAAGAGGTTATAAAACTATCTACTGTATCTATTTTTTTTTTCATTTTTGCTTCTTCTATCGTATTAGAGAACTAGAAAAATAACTATCTAATAACTGTTTCTTCACATGGATATTAGCCTTCCCTGATGTTACATTTATCCAGTCAATATTAGAGTAATAGTAACTGAAATCAACAATCCGCAAAAACACGAGGCAGCATGTCATCCCAAAAACCAAAATGTGGTCTGCTTGGTGCTCTTACCACTGGTCAAAACCACAGTTCCAAAGCTGGATACAGTGCATGAAAAGGTGAGATCCGACCAAACTGAACACCAGTTTAAGCAAGGGGCTATAGCTGTTTAATCATAGGTCACAAAAGATTGGGGGAAAAAGCCTAGAGGCATAAAGAAAAACACCATTTGTTAACAAACCATCCAGTGCTAAATGAACTAGTGTATCAAATGTCAGTCACTGTATCAAAATATGTGCATTCACAATGTTAAAAAATCAACATCCCAAATCACAAGAGAATGAGTTAGCTAATAAAATAAAAGATCCACCACTTGGAAAGCACTAGGGGCCCTGTTTACTAAGGCACGTTAGCGTTCTTAGCACATGCTAAAAATTAGCGCTCGCTAAATGCTAGAGACACCCAGTAAACAGGGCCCCTGGTTTGTTGAAACTCTATCAGGGGTCTGGCATGCTTTCTCATCAGGTCCACCCATTAGCTAATTTTTTAGATTACATAATTTATGATAACATTTCAACATCTGTTTGTTCATTCTGGCCAAGTAGACAAAATACCCGGATTCTATACAGCATGACCAAAATTGTGCATGCAAATCCGGTCATATTCTGGATTTCCATGTGCAGTTTAATTACTTAACAAGCCAATGTGAACGATTACAGGAGGACCTTGCGAGACTGGGAGAATGGGCGTGCAAGTGGCAGATGAAGTTCAATGTTGACAAGTGCAAAGTGATGCATGTGGGTAAGAGGAACCCGAATTATAGCTACGTCTTGCAAGGTTCCGCGTTAGGAGTTACGGATCAAGAAAGGGATCTGGGTGTCGTCGTCGATGATACGCTGAAACCTTCTGCTCAGTGTGCTGCTGCGGCTAGGAAAGCGAATAGAATGTTGGGTGTTATTAGGAAGGGTATGGAGTCCAGGTGTGCGGATGTTATAATGCCGTTGTATCGCTCCATGGTGCGACCGCACCTGGAGTATTGTGTTCAGTACTGGTCTCCGTATCTCAAAAAAGATATAGTAGAATTGGAAAAGGTACAGCGAAGGGCGACGAAAATGATAGTGGGGATGGGACGACTTTCCTATGAAGAGAGGCTGAGAAGGCTAGGGCTTTTCAGCTTGGAGAAGAGACGGCTGAGGGGAGATATGATAGAAGTGTATAAAATAATGAGTGGAATGGATCGGGTGGATGTGAAGCGACTGTTCACGCTATCCAAAAATACTAGGACTAGAGGGCATGAGTTGAAGCTACAGTGTGGTAAATTTAAAACGAATCGGAGAAAATTTTTCTTCACCCAACGTGTAATTAGACTCTGGAATTCGTTGCCGGAGAACGTGGTACGGGCGGTTAGCTTGACGGAGTTTAAAAAGGGGTTAGATAGATTCCTAAAGGACAAGTCCATAGACCGCTATTAAATGGACTTGGAAAAATTCCGCATTTTTAGGTATAACTTGTCTGGAATGTTTTTACGTTTGGGGAGCGTGCCAGGTGCCCTTGACCTGGATTGGCCACTGTCGGTGACAGGATGCTGGGCTAGATGGACCTTTGGTCTTTCCCAGTATGGCACTACTTATGTACTTATGTACTTATGTCAGAGCTGATAATTGCCACTTAACAAGCAACTTGCTAGGCATATTCTGTAGCGTGCTGTGCACATAAATTCTAATGTGTGCTGCCAAAAAGGGGGTGTGGCCATGAGCATGGAATGGACGGACTATTTTTGGAAAATCTAAGCATACAGTTATAGAATAAACCTGCTCTGTGCCTAACTTAGGCACTGATATTTACACCAAGTTTTACTTGGTTTAAATGGATGCGCCTACAGTTAGGCACAGGCATGGCTTCTAGGCGTATTCTATAAACCAGCTAGGCATATTCTATAAACCACACCTAAATCTAGGCACAGTTTACAGAATACGCCTAGGTAGAAATATTTTTTATGCCACTTTTTCATGCATCATATATAGAATCTAGTGCTATACAGGGCCGCTGAGAGACACAACCATACCTGGGCCACGGTGACACCACCCCCACTACACTCGCACCCCTCCACACACACTTGCAACGTTCTCCCACATTCGGGCCACATGCTCCCTTATCTTATGTGTTTGACTCCTTCATGCTCCTGTGTGCCGGGATCTGGATGATTGCATTAACACAATATCCCAGGTCACCCGGGTTATCACATTAATGGAATCGTCCGGGTGCTGGCTGACATGCAGGAACAGGAGAGAGACAGACCCGGAAGAAGCTTGCTGGCACCGGGCCCCCCCTTAGGGGCCGGGCCCAGGGGAAGTTTGCCCCCCCCCCCCAGCGGCCCAGGTTCTATAATCCTCTCAATATCCTTTTCCCAGGGGTATATTTTGTCCTATGCAGGGCTTTTTTGAGGGGGTACTTGGGGATACTGAGTACCAGCACCTCTTCCATTGTCTGTTAAAATCAACCCATGGTCCCCAAGTTTTAATGAAAAAGCTCAGGCCCTGCACACCACTTCTGCCTTGTCATAGATTCTATGACTGGTTGCAGGGGGCCAGGCTATTGGGGGGGGGGGTCCCTCAGTGATCACCCCACCCCTGAAGGGTGGCCTAGCATTTGAGTACCAGCACCCTTTTTGCTAGAAAAAATGCACTGGTCCTATGTAACTTGTAATCTATTTGATTGAAGTACCTCTTTAACATATAGCACTACCCCCTGCTAATTTGATCCACCCTAACACTGCTGTGTAATTTGTACCCTGGTATAACAATGCCCATTGGCTATCTTCCTTCCACCAGGTCTTTAGTGTTATGTATTCTAATTCTCACATCTTAGTTTTTGACTTCTAGCCTTTGTATACAGATACTTCAATGTATTTTTATTCCTATTAACAACTTGCTCAGCAACTGACAGTGATGATCTGCAGTCTTTCAAGTCTGTCTGTTCATTACTTAAAGGCGTCTGGTCTATTGTGGCCTTTATTGCAACCTTACTTTTGGGATGCCCTAATTTCCCAGTTTAGGAGATATCCACACAAAAATGTGAAACAATTCAGGGAGGCTAAGAGGAGTTTCATATATTCACCAAATATGGCACTTCTCAATGTTCTGCTGTCTGGTGAGTATAAATGAAGTAGAGATTCAATATTATATTTCAGATAAATCATTGAGGAGGCGATTGTCATGAAGAGCCAGACTAAGCATGATTCAGTTTGGATTCTTTTGAAATTTGAAATATGAGGTTTTATTGTTTACATCAGAAAGGATGTTTAGGGATCAATATTTAAAGGGTTTTAAGCAGACAAGATATTCAGCAGCATTTAACCAATGTCCAGCTAGTGCCTGGGTGGTCTATGGGTGGAGTTGGGGTGGTTCCTGAGGGTTTATGCAGGATGATTTCTTAAACCATTTAACCGACCAGGAACAACTCCTGGCCAGTTAAATGGCAAATAGCTGGCTATCTGGCAATTTCCAGCAGGAGATAGCCTGCTATCTCCTGCTGAATGTTGTCAGTTAGCACTTAGTGGATAGCTGGTTATATCGTGTGAGGAGTGGAGGAGTGGCCTAGTGGTTAGGGTGGTGGACTTTGGTCCTGAGGAATTGAGTTCAATTCCCACTTCAGCTCCTTGTGACTCTGGGCAAGTCACTTAACCCTCCATTACCCCAGGTACAAATAAGTACCTGTATACAATATGTAAGCTGCATTGAGCCTGCCATGAATGGGAAAGCGCGGGGTACAAATGTAACAACAACAAAAATAAATAAATATTCAGCACATTGCCGGTTATGTATGGCAGCCAAATTAGGCCACAGCAAGAAACAGAACAGCAACCCTTGCAAACACGCAGGACAAACAAACACAGCGAGGGTGACAATGGAAAGAGCAGCAGATGATGATCAAACACATCTGCTTTATTGTGATATCCAAGACTCAACACGAATTGTGTTTCAGCCTAAAAGGCCTTCCTCAGGAGTCTTCTGTGGATATGTCTTGATAAAAATGGAATGCAGATGATGTTTGATATCTGAATTCTTTTTGGTAGAAAACTTGTATAAATGCTTGGTTTCCTGTTTGCACTCTACCGAAAAGAATCCAGATATCAGACATCATCCGCATTCCGTTTTAGCCTAGCTAAGTATCAAGACGTATCTACAGAAGACTCCCGAGGAAGGTATTTTAGGCCGAAACACTATTAGTGTTAAATCTTGGATATGACAATAAAGCAGATTTGTTTGATCATTGTCTGCTTCTCTTTCCATCGTCATCCTCACTGTGTTTGTTTAGCCAAATTAGGCCACCAAAATATCTGGAATATCTTTGGCCAGTTTAAACTTTGGTCAGTGCTGAATATTGAATTGGCCGATTAAATTTAAGCCAGCCAAAAAAACACCTGGGTATTCAATGTCGGTCACCAGAAACAGCCCACCATTGAATATCCAGACTCAGTGCTGACCGCAGGAAGCAGTCTGGCTACCTCCCATGGTCTGAATATTGGCCTTAAGTCTCTTTGGATAAAGTGGAACATGTACCAAAATATCACGAGTTAATTAATGTCTTAAAAGTAGCTGTGTTGGAAAATATGCCCCTAAGTGCCAGTGTTTATATACCTAACCAGGAGCAGACCACACAACAAAAAGTCCCTTGAGAAATACTTTATTTATATGAGGTCTATAAGTAAAAAAGAGCCTGACACTTGCCATATTTCACCCTCACAGGGGGCTGCGTCAGAGGCTAAAACAACCAGGTGGTGCGCACAAGTCACTTCACCTCCTTGGTCCAAAGCAGTATATGCCAAAAGATGGCAGCCTCACACAGTAATTCAGTAATATAGCTGCCATCTTTTGGCATATACAACTTGTGGATTGTTTGCCCTTATACCTCGCCAGGCAGACAGGACTGCACCAAAAAGCAATCCTATCTTTGCCCAATTAGATTATGCCACTACCAACACAGAATATTGGCCAGCACCTACATAACTTTTAGGTCTGCTGAGGACCTAGAGATTCAACTCCAATACCTAGATATGGTCTGGCATTGAATATCCAAATTTATTCAGCCTCTGGCTGACATTAGCTTAAAATCACTGACAAATGTGGGCCGAATATCGCCCCATTAATTAATACTTCATCCTGTAAAAACACTTGTGGAAGAAATATTTGTTGAATTGTCTTTTGGACTTGGTGTGCAGTGATGAAGGTGAAGCTAGTCCTCTAAAAGCAATTTCCTAAGGCACAATGTTATTTGAGCACACATCAACTTTCTACCATTGACATGATCTTTGTAAGAGTTAAAATGAAACAAAATGTATATACCTGACACAGTACTTTGAGATATTATTGAAAAAACCCCAAAGAAATATAATAATTCTAGAATAAAATATGTAGCCCAAATAAATTCTATGTATGGATATTGTAAGATTTTATAGGCTAAGGGGCCCTTTTACAGAGTGGCAGTAAGCCCAACGCGGGCTTACTGCTCGCTCTTCCGAGACTACTGCTGGCCCAATGCAGCTGCCTGAGCACGCAACATTTCCAGAGGAAAAAGAAAACCCCTGGAAATGGCTTGTGTGGGGATAACCCGGTAGTAATCGGGCATAGCTGCAGACTGCCCGGTTATCGCCAGATTAGCATGGGAGCCCTTATTGCCACCTGAATGAGTGGTGATAAGGGCTCCCCACCACATGTCCACGGGGTAAGAGTTATCTCACAATATGACCGTTTTTTACGGCTTTTACCAGCTACGGAAAAAACAGCCCTGGTGAGTGGGAAAAATGGTCCCCACCTGTAGCGCAGGGCCCTTTTTCCTGCAACTTGATAAAAGGACCCCTGAATCAGTATTGCAGGCCATATTGCATATCCTAAGGGTATTTTTAAATAGTGACATATTTATCAAGTTCAAAATAACCCCCCTCCCCGTTTATTAAGCTGTGCTAGCGGCTGCCGTGCGCTAATGCCGACACAGTCCATTCACTTCGAATGGGCTGTGTCAGCATTGCTGCACTGCAGCCACTAGCATGGCTTAATAAACAGGGGGGGGGGGGGGGGAGTTTTGAATTTAATATTGATGAGATACTATTAAGTGGGTTTTATAAAAATTGTTGAATTTACACTGTAAGTGCTCTTGAATATACAGATCCAGCCACTGACAACATAACAACATTGCCTCTCGCTGAGTCACCTGATCACTGTACAATTTCTAGCCAAATTAGCTTTTTAAAAAAAAATACACTGACTGTAACCTTCTTTGGAAAGGCAAGATAAAATCAATTAATCTTAATCTAATTAAATATGCAAACAGTGGGTTGATTTAGTACAAGCTTGACACTTGTCAGCAGTAGCATGAATCAACTAAGTTTAGACTTATGTGAAAGGGCCACTGAATGTTCATACATATCTCTTTAGGTGTGCAGTGTTTGTAAATTTTCTAAAGTTCAAAAACACAGTATTGTATATATACATATCAGATGATTATTTATTCATACAGAAACATTCCAGGAGGATTAGGGGAGTCCTACCATGAAGTATTTGACCGGTACCGTAATCAATCTTTCTTTTCCCTGTAGGTCACACTCTGTTAGTTTAGCTAATTGGCTGCCTGCCAGGTGCAAAGACCAAAGAGAACAATTTTTTTAAGGATTTAGTTTTTGTTTTAATTCTGTCAGGAAAATGAGGGACACATGCAGAGATGCCTTGGAGCGTACAAGGAAATAAGTTTAGATTTTAGCTTTGTTAATGAGCTCAGTATTCAGGGCTCATAACGCTAACGTATAAGAATTTGCATGTGTTTGGAAAGAAAACAAAAAAAAAACCCTCCAGGGCCTGCTTATTAAGTGCATTGAGCATTTATTGCATGAATTAGTCTGTGGTAAGAATTACCACAAAGTCTCAACATTTACCATGCGCCAATTCTTGCATTAACTGCTTGGAGTGGCAGGGGTGGGAAAGTTGTACAAAATGGATGAGATATGAGCATGGACAGTGCTTGCAGTTAGCAGGGCAGGTTATTGTGTGGTGTTGCACTGTAGATAATGTGGGTGCTGGGAAAAGTGCACCTGTGCTGTCAACATGCAGTTGTCAGGGCCTGCTGCTTAAAAAAAAAAAACACAATTCCCCCAATCAGTATCCACACTCCTCATCCACCTGGATCAGCATTCAAACCACCAACCCCAATCAGCATTATCACCCCCAACCCTGATCAGCATCCTCAGCCTCTGCTTCTCCTAATTAGCATCTTCTAAACTCCCAACCTTCCAATCAGCATCTCTATCCACCCACACCCTTCTGTCTTCCATGGCATAGTAGGAGCAATCTCTGAGAGCTCTGGACCTATTGCTGGCCTGGGTTCAAAATGTCAGCTCGAGCCCCTAGTGCTAGTTTCATGGCACTACTCTCAAGGCTTAATTGGTGCCAGAATGGAGCAGAACAGTGTTCTGGCACTTTTTTGGTCTCAGGAACTGATGTCACCACACATTATTATTATTATTATTATTAACATTTGTATAGCACTACCAGATGCACGCAGCGCTGAACACCTGACATAGAGAGGCAGTCCCTGCTCAATAGAGCTTACAATTAAGGGCGAGGGAAGTACTGGGTGAGAAGGAACAAGGGGAGGTAATTGAGTAGTAGCTAGGAGCCAAACACAGTGGTGAAAAGGTGGGTTTTCAGCATAGATTTGAAAACAGGTAGAGATGGAGCTAGATGTACAGGCTCCGGAAGTCTATTCCAGGCATAAGGTGCCACGAGGGAAAAGGGACGAAGCCTGGAGTTAGCGGTGGAGGAGAAGGGGAACGACAAGAGAGATTTGTCCAGTGAGCGGAGCTCACGGGGAGGAATGTAGGGAGAGATGAGAGTGGAGAGGTAATGGGGAGCTGCAGAATGGATGCATTTAAAGGTCAGTAAGAGAAGTTTGAATTGTATGCGGAAGCGGACAGGGAGCCAGTGAAGTGACTTGAGGAGAATTTTGTACAGACTGGAGAGGAGAGAGATGGCTGAGAGGAAGACCAGTGAGAAGTAAATTGCAATAATCCAAACGAGAGGTGACAAGGGTTTGGATAAGGGTTCTGGTAGCGTATTCAGAAAGGAAGGGGCGGATTTTGCTAATGTTGTAGATAAAGCAACGACAGGTTTTGGCGATCTGCTGAATATGCGCAGAGAAGAAGAGAGAGGAATCAAAGATGACTCCAAGGTTACGAGACGAGGAGACAGTGAGGATGTGAAAGCCATTAACAGAGATAGAGAATGGGGGAAGAGGGGAGGTGGATTTAGGGGGAAAAATGAGAAGTTCAGTTTTAGTCATGTTTAACTTCAGATGGCATTGAGACATCCAAGCAACAATGTCAGACAAGCAGGATGAAATTTTGTCCTGGATTACGGTTGAGATTTCAGGGGTGGAGATGTAGATCTGAGAGTCATCTGCATAAAGATGGTATTGAAAGCCATGAGATGAAATCAGGGTACCAAGGGAAGAGGTATAGATGGAGAAAAGGAGGGGTCCAAGGACAGAACCCTTGGGGACACCAACTGAAAGCGGGATGGAAGTTGAAGAGGAACCGCCAGAGTGAACGCTGAAAGTGCGAAGTGAGAGGTAAGAGGAGAACCTTCCCCCCCTAGAGACTAAGAGAAAGAGATGGAAAGCTCATAGGTATGTGAAAAGTAAAAAGAAGGAATTGGAGAACTGGAGGATGAGAAAGAGGGTGAAATCTGAATGGACAGAAAGGCAGAAAAGAAAAGGAGGAAAGAGCTATGAGGGAAAGATTAATATGTCAGAGACATATGTGAGGGAATAGAAGAAGAAAGGAGGAGCAAGGAAAAAGGACAAATAGAGAAAGTTGGCTAAAGACAGACAGTAAAGCAGAAGAGAGAAACTCACTGGGACCGGCATGATTGGAAAAATAAAATACTTCTTCCATTAAAGGTTTGTTTGAAGATCCAAGTTTTCACCTGCTTTCTAGAGATAGATTTGTGTTAAGCGTATCCTTTCAGTTGGTGCTTTCCAGAGTGTGGGGGCTACTCCAGAGAAGGCTTGCTTGCGGATATCACATCATATAATGCCTTTTGGAGAGGGTGTGGTTAGTGATAGTCCTTGAGAGGACCTTAGTGTCCTTCGCAGTGTGTAGAGGATCATCCTATTCTTCATGTGCACAGGGCCATTTCATTTAAGGTCCTTGAAGATCAGACATAGAGTTTAAAATTTAGCCCTGTATTGTACTGGTAGCCACTTAAGTTTTTGCAAAAATGATGTGATTTGGTCAAGTTGCTTGCAACCTTCTATGAGTCTTGCTGCAGCATTCTGAATCAATTGGAGATGGTGCATGCCCTTTGTAGTCAGACTATTGTATAGTGCATTTATTTGGGAATTCTACCCCGCCCATCATAAAAAATGTCTAGGTGGCTTACATAATACAGGTAATAGAGGAAGAAGCAGCCCTGACTAGGTGTTCACTATATTTCACACACTGAATCTGAATTAGTCTTGTTGTTCCTACTATGTACATTATATATCTTATGAAACGTAATAATCCTCTCCACTGCATAAAACTGGTTTCAATTACACTTGTGATACACAAACTTTCTGAGCACTGTTCATTTATGAATTAATCAGAAAATAAAACTCAGAATAAGATACAGACAACCAAATGATAATGGGTATAGAGAAGAAAAGCTAAACACTTTAAGATGTTTTATCTTGAAGAGACTAAGAAAGATGACAGGACAAGGACAAGGTGATTAGCATCAAGCAAACGAAGAGAACAGGATGATGCATAGGGAATAATTAAACATGACATATATGCAGGACTACCAGAATAGAGAGTCTTAAAGGTCAAAAGTAAAATCTTAAACCAGATACGGTACCAAACTGGTAACCAATGATATTTGTAGATTAAAAGAATAATGTGATCATATTGATTTGCTTGAAATAATAGACAAATTGCAGCATTTTGGAGGGCTAAGAAAAAGGGTCTGGAAGGTCTGCATAGACAGAGTTGCATTACTCCAAATGGGAAATAACAAAGGCATGAAGTAAAGTGTGCATGGATTTAAAGTCTAAATATTACTGGATAGAACACAAACGACACAGCCAAAAAAAGCCAGATTTTACAACTTTAGAAATTTGCTTAACAAAAGAGAACTTTGAATCAATCTGACGTCCCGCCTTCTGACGTAATTTCCTGGAGGGCGGGACTCTGAGGGAATGAACTCACGAAGGGAGGGAAGGCTACAGACAGGGCAGGGCTTTCAAATGACGCGGCTGCTGGAACTGAGGTAAATTAAAGATTTAAAGCACCAAGGGTGGCGGGGGATGGGGGCGAAGGAGAATCGCTGGACAGGGGCAGGGTGGGAGAAGAGAGAAAGGAGGTGCTGGGGGGGGGGGGCGCGGGCCTCAACTAATAGTCTGCAGGGGGGCACCAGAGACCCTAGGACCGTCCCTGGTTTTACTGGACAAATCTATAGACTGAAGATGATCCAGAAGCAACAAATGATCCACTAAGTCAAATGCATCTGATAAATCTAAGCAAACAAGAAGGGCAATTTCTCCCCTTTTTTGAATTACGTGGAGATCACTTACCAGTGCAGTTACCGTAGATTTTGTACTATGGGTAGTACTGGTAGGCTAGAAAGCAATATTATTCATAACACCTTTCAATGGTCTTTGTAAAGACCACAGAGTTTTATTTTTGAAGACATAACAAGTTTGTAAGACACATGCACCAAGACTCCCGAAGAAGACACTTTCAGTGCTGAAACATGATACCATGTTGAGTCATCCTCTATTAAAATTTGTAATCCATTTTGAGTATCTTGGGTATGTTTTGAAGAGCCTGATTCTGTTCCCACTTTTCGCTTTCCTCTGACCTGTATACAGCCATACAGCTCAGAAAAAATCTGAACAGCTGCCACTAGGAAGGACATTTTGTTTCTTCAGTTTCTCTATAAATGCTTTGTTAAGTTGGACTCTAAGTCATGTTTTTCTAGATTCAGAGCAACTTAGGAATTTTCTAGATGCAAGGAAACCTCGTAAACCTATCTTAGCATCTACTCCTTTCTCTAATTCAGCTTAAATCTTGAATTAGTAATAATAGCCAGTTCTAAGCTATAAGAAGTTTTCTGTGTTTTCTTTAATGTTCTATATGAAAGTATCCTGTCAATTAGTATTTTCATTCTCTCCTCCCCCTGATTTTACCTATTTGTCCTACGTTTTGTGATATATTATTCCTTATTGTTGATGATTTTTTTTTAACTATTTAGTTTTATTATAATTCAGAAGTGAGGAACCTTTTCCACTTACCAAGAGTTATCTTGATTGTATTTGAAAACTTTATACATAAATAACAATAATAAAAAATAAATATTTCAGGGATGAGGTGAGGAAGTATTTAAAATCTTTCTTCTGGCCTCCCTGAGAGCAGTTTCCTAATTTTAGTTCAGATTTTAATTAACTGTTGTTCATCTGACATTCTACTGTAGGTCTTTCCAGATCTTTGGGTTCTCAGCATATCAATAGTTTATTTGTTTGTTAGTTACATTTGTATCCCACATTTTCCCACCTATTTGCAGGCTCAATGTGGCTTGCATAGTACCGTAGATCGCCAATACCGGTTATAACAAATACAAAGTGAGGTTGTGGTAAAGCAAAGTTCATGTGTGACAGACACATTGGGGAATCGTAAGAAAAGGAGTTAAGTTTATCGGATGAAAAACGGTTACCACTGTTTCATCTGATACGAGCTGCTGAGGAGTTTTAGGGGCAGAAAGGAAAGATAAAAGGGGATCCCATCTATTCATTCACTTAGAAGCAGAGCAAGGGGTTCTACAGCACAAACCTGTTGCTTAATAACATATATAAAGATAATTTTTCCTATATTGTGTGCACAGTTTTTGGTGACTTTTATAGAATTGGGTATAGATGATTTTGGCATGTACTTTATAGTGCCTAGCAACCCGTGCAAGACGTAAGGCGTCAGAAACAGATGATCCCATAACGAAGGTGCCAGAGTTGACCGGCGCTGAAGAAGACTCTGGCTGGCGGGGATTGGGGACCCCCGCCAACAAACAAGGTACCTGATGCGGCGGTGGCGCGGCGGGGGGCAGGCGGTGGCAGCGGTGCTGCTGGGGGGGATTGTGGTTGGGGTGGGGATTTGCGGTTGCAGCAGCGGGGGAGGGTCAGCGGCGGAAAGGGGAGGTTGGTGGCAGGGGGAGGTGGCTAAACAGTGCCCCCCGCCTCGGACTCTGGCCCCCCTCCCGCCGAGGTCTGGCTACACCCCTGTCCACGAGCTGCCTGGTTACAGCCGGGTTTGCACAGGAGCCCTTACTGTCACCTCAACTGGTGGCGGTAAGTGCTCCCCCCTGAAATTGCTACATGGTAAGTGGTTCACTTACCACATGGCCATTTCTTTAAAAAAAAGGCAGCTTTTTATCCACGGCAGTAAAAGGAGGCCTCAGTGCATGTCAAAAATACATGCTGACACTAGTGCAGGTCCCCTTTTACCACAGCTTAGTAAAAGGGGCCCTTAGACTTCCAAAGTTCATTAGTTCATAGGTTACTATCAGGCTTATTTTCGAAAGAGAAGGATGCCCATCTTTCGACACAAGTCGCAAGATGGGCGTCCACTCTCACAGGGTTGCCTAAATCGGTATAATGGAAAGCCAATTTTGGGTGTCCCCAACTGCTTTCCATCGCAGGGACGACCAAAGTTCCCGGGGGCGTGTCAGCAGCGTAGTGAAGGCGGGACTGGGACGTGCCTAACACAAGGGCGTCCTCGACCCTTAATGGAAAAAAAGGGCATCCCTGACAAACACTTGGATGACTTTACCTGGTCCTTTTTTCTTAAGACCAAGCTACAAAAAGGTGCCCGAACTGACCAGATGACCACCGGAGGGAATCGGGGATGACCTCCCCTTACTCCCCCAGTGGTCACTAACCCCCTCCCACCCTCAAAAAGAGTTTTTAAAAATATTTTGTGCCAGCCTCAAATATCATACCCAGCTCCATGACAGCAGTATGCAGGCCCCTGGAGCAGTTTTAGTGGGTGCAGTGCACTTCAGGCAGGCGAACCCAGGCCCATCCTCCCTACCTGTTATACTTGAGGTGGTAAATGTGAGCCCTTCAAAACTCGCTGTACCCACATCTAGGTGCCCCCCTTCACCCATAAGGGCTATGGCAGTGGTCTACAGTTGTGGGTAGTAGGTTTTGAGGGGCTCAGCACACAAGGTAAGGGAGCTATGCACCTGGGAGCAATTTATGAAGTCCACTGCAGTGCCTCCTAGGGTGCCCGGTTGATGTCCTGGCATGTCAGGGGGACCAGTGCACTACGAATGATGGCTCCTCCCATGACCAAAGGGCTTGCATTTGATCGTTTCTGAGATGGGCGTCTTTAGTTTCCATTATCACCGAAAATCAGTAACGACCAAGTCTAAGGACGACCATCTATAGGGATGACCTAAATGTCAATATTTGGTCGTCCCCGACCGTATTATCGAAACGAAAGATGGGCGCCCATCTTGTTTCAATAATACGGGTTTCCCCGCCCCTTCGCTGGGACATCCTGCAAGGATGTCCTCAGGAAAACATGGGTGCCCCTTTCGATTATGCTCCTCTATGTGGTCCTTTTACTAAGGTGCGTAGGCGCCTATGCACCTCCAGGGAAAACCCAGACTTACCCTCCCTACGTTGTCCAGACAGCCTTTGAGAATCATACTGTCCATCCAGTAAAGAGGGAAGTGTGGCTGCAGTCGGCCCTGAGAGGTCGGGGCAGAGCTTGTAATATATATTGGTTAGACTGACATGTGAAGTGCACCTCCGCAACCCAGAATCACTTTGCCTGGGAGTTCGGGAGGTCTCACTGTGAGGAGTATATTTTGCTGCTCCCATGGAGGGGAACATCCTGGCAGCCTCTTCCCCAGTTTAGGTGAATGGGTGGACTGCTTAAGTGGAATAAACAGCGTCATTCACCTGGGGTCACCTTATTCCCTTTGCTGGTTAGCTGAGTCTAGATGTGGGAAGATCTGAGGTCATGTTGGACCGGCTATGAAATGCCTTTCGGACAGTGGATTTCTCTACAGGTGACATCTTTAATTATCTACTTCTTCATTATGGTATTACTGCCAATCTTGACCAGGAGGAACATACAGAGTTTGAATGCCTGGACGACGATCAGCATAAAGTGACTCTTTGGATTTTACAATTCTTCTGGAGAATTCATTGGAGCTTTTGACCTTAAGAACTTTATTGTTAACCCTTCTGCTGGAACCTGTTTGGATTATGATGTTGGAATTATGCCTTGGACGTGTGAGGAATCTGCTTATAGGGGCGCTGTTTAGTGCTTTTTCCTGATTCCTTTTTTGGACCCAACTCAGAAGAAAAGACTTATTGGCCTTAAACCTTGAGTCCTGGTTGTGGGTGGGACAGTTGATTTTTTTTCTTGTTTCTGTCTTGTACTATATGGTGGATAAGCCCCTAAGCAGCTTCAGGATTAATTTTTTATTATGGAGAAGGCTCGCTAAATGTTTTGGTAATTCCCGTAGTTAGTCCTTAACTGGCTTGCTGTTTTTACTACTACTACTACTACTTAACATTTCTAAAGCGCTACCAGGGTTATGCAGCACTGTACAATTTTAAATGAGGAAGGACAGTCCCTGCTCAAAAGAGCTTACAATCTAAAGGACAAGTATTCATTCAATCAAATGGGGCAGTGTAGGTTTCCTGAATAGAGGTAAGTGGTTATGTGTCGAAAGCTACAGTGAAGAGGTGGGCTTTGAGTAAGGATTTGAAGATGGGCAGGGAGGGCGCATGGCGTATGGGCTCGGGAAGTTTATTCCAAGCATAGGGTGAGGCGAGGCAGAAGGGGCGGAGTCTGGAGTTGGCGGTGGTGGAGAAGGGTACTGATAGGAGGGATTTGTCCTGTGAGAGGACAAATCTGTCTTTCTGTCTTGTACTATACGGTGGATAAGCCCCTAAGCAGCTTCAGGATTAATTTTTTTATTATGGAGAAGGCTCACTAAATGTTTTGGGAATTCCCGTAGTTAATCCTTAACTGGCTTGCTGTTTTTACTCTGTTGCTTCTATGATATAGATATATTGCTTTATCTTATTCTTGGTCCTTATATTATGGACTACTGTTTGATTGTCATTTCCTCTTTATCTATCTATCTATCTATCTATCTATCTATCTATCTATCTATCTATCTATCTATCTATCTATCTATCTATCTATCTATCTATCTATCTATCTATCTATCTATTCCCTGTTTGTTTTATTTCTATTTCTTGTCATTCAGTTTGGATTCTTGAAAGAATAATATATTAAATTTTATAAATAAAAAAATAATATTCAAGTATATATCTTTTAGGGAGTGGGAAGGAGGGGGGTTTGCTCTCTGTTTTTTTCCCCAGGCATTCTCTATTAGATATTCCCCTTCTGAAAGTGCTCTATCAAAGATGGCAGTTTTTTCAATGCTCAGTTATAACATTTTTTTTGCATATATAATTGAATTTTAGAAATCTGCCATTTATGTGTTGTGATCCACACTATGTTTAAACAGCAAGGGAAAATGAATTGAATTTAATTAAATTACAGTAGCTTAATTGAGTGTTTTACAGACACATACTCGTGGCTTTGTTAAGCATAGGGTTTGATAGAGTTGGTACACTGTTAAAGCAAAAATGATGTTTAATAGGGAATTGCCATCCATTTACTTTTTGATAAAAATATTATTGTAAATGTTATTTTCTAATTGTTTACGATGGAGGCCCTACATTTTGAAGTCTCTTCTTTATGAGATCCATTCTTCCTTTTTAAAAATATTGTTTCAACCAGTGACTTCTAACTACTTCCAGATTTGGCTTCCAGTGTTGCTGCAGTAATGCAGCTCCATATGTCACTGTATAAATTAGCGACATCAGATGTCAGGTTTTGATACCCCAGTACCTTGTTAAAATGTAAAAAAAAATAGAACTATGTAAACAGGCGCTCTGGAAAATACAGCTTCCTGCATTAAGGGTCCTTTTACTAAGCTGTACTAAAAAGTAACCTGCGCTATAACAAACATATGGGTTTCCTGTATGCTGAGGCCACTATCAGCCTAGCTGTAAATTTTCTTCAATTAATGACCATGTGCTAGTTTTCCAATTAGCGCATGGCCATTAGTGCAGGAGCCCTTACTGACTGTTTTCTAGATGATAAGGGCTCCCACGCTAACCATGCGCTAATTGGTTAGCGTGCGGTGATGTAGCTGCACTAACCAATTAGCAATGGGCACACCTACTCCCTGACCACCAAACACGCCCCAGTGCTAAAGCATAAGTATTTTTTAGCTGTGGGAAGCCTGCGTGCAGTTCCAAAAACTACCGTGGGACTGCTATGCAGGGAGTTTGGGAGGCTGAACTAGGTAGATCCTGTCAGGGGTGTCCTAGGGAAAGATGTATGTCAGTGGGATTAGTTAGGGGAGATGATTTCTCTGTCCCCTCTCCACATCAACCATTACTCTTGCCCCTTGCGATAGAAACTTATGCATACCTTGAGGCAAGTGTAAATGCCAATGTTTAGAGTTTCTCAAAGCAATACATATTCTTTTTGTAAAAAGTAAATATTTTTAGCCTGTCCTGATCATACTCCTGTACTACATAAACATGGTTTGTATCACAACATGTAAGTTCTAAAATTGGATTTTACACATGAGGGAAATCTACATATTTAAAAGCTATCCCCTCAAAATTTAGCTGGTAAATTGTCCCCTGATATTCAGTACTGTGCCATGTCCAGGTACCGGCACTGAATATCAGGGAATAATTTTAAGCGGGCAGGTTGCCGGAGGTTATGCGGGCCTGGCCAATATTCAGCCAGGGGCCACATACTTTTTTTTAATTAAAAAAAAAAGCCTCCCAGCCTGTCTTCCCCCTCCACACCAATGTCCCCTCCTTCCCTCCACCCAGCCCACATTAAGACCTCCCCCCCCCCCCACATAATAGGGTAGCACTGGAGCTCATCCCCAGTGCCACCTCCAGTGCCGCCCCTGACCTGCCCACTTTTGTTTGGTCTCAGGGGATATTCAATTGTACTGTCTATCCCCAGTTTGGCAGTGGGAAGATGTTTAAGTGCTTAAATCACTTTAAATATTGGTCTCATACAGGGGTATACTGACAGTGATGTGGGCCTCTGGGCACTACAGGCCATGGGCCCCTAACCACCTATCAAAAGTGTTTAAGTTAAATGGAGGCTAGAGGAAAGTGGGCTCACTACTGCTGTGGGCCCTCGGGATGTATGTGTGTGTGTGTATCTATCTATCTATCTATCTATCTATCTATCTATCTATCTATCTATCTATCTATCTATCTATCTATCTATATATATATATATAATAGAAATGTATGTATATATTTATATATATATATATATATATATATATATATATATATATATATATATATATATATACACATACATACATACATTTCTAAAATGAGGGTGTTTATCAGAATGGCACTTTTTTTTTACATTTTCTCTTGAAATGTCTAACAAGGTTCCCTTGAGTGACTGACTGAAAGCAACAGTTTGTACACCGCTGGAGAAAACTGTGGATCTTGCCATGGTCCATTTGCTTTCTAATTGCTCAAAAGCTCAAATGATAGGAAAATTTGAAGAAAATGTTTCCGAAGTAATGTCTCAAGCTGCTAATGTTATACAACACACAGAAAGCCAACTCATATACTGAACTGAGCTAGCACGATTCAGAGTAAAAGAACACAAAATTTAACTCACGCCTTCATCTAATTAAGAACTGATTGCCCATTAATCTTTGGAACCGGTACCTAAGCTTTTATCCAAATAAAATAGAAGCAGTTGGCTGCAAACACCATTTCAGCTGTGCTCTGCTGTAGTGAATTTATGCTTCTGTGCGATGTTTAACTTTTGGTTTAATGTTGACATTCAAAAACATTAATGAAATATACTGCTTAATGAGCTGCTGTTTAGGGAATAATGCATGTTTGCACATCCAATTTCCTTAATGCTAGTCAGCTGTCATGCTAAAATGGTTAAAAATTGTCTTCAGATACACAGTTTATTTATATTAATTAATTTATTTATGAAGAGATTCAACCTAGGTGGTGTGCAACAGGTATAGCTTGACATCAACAACTTACGTCAATGGAGGCAAATTAAGTCTTAGCAATAGCACTGATCGAAAATACACATATTAAAACAGCACAGTAGAACATTTATATAACAGAAGTATGCGACTAAGCGATTTACAACAACAGATTAAAAATACATACTTGGCAGTGCTGATGAAGGGGACAACAATGGGAGGGGGTAGAAGGATAAGGAGAGGAACAAAGGGAAAGGGGAGAGAGTAATGGGACGGGAGCTGGGGGGAAGGTAAAAAAAAAAGGCCTTAGCAAAAGGTTAGGTCTTCAGAAAAGTCTTGAAAGACTGCAGGGGTATTGGTGCTCTAGGGGCTTCTTTTACTAAGCGGCAGTATTTAGGAAGTTATAGGATCGTTATCACAGCTAATAAATTATCTGCTTCCAAGATTCCCCAAACAAAACTATCTGCACACAGACTGCTCAGCTCTCGGTCTAGGGGGCAGGAACCTTGGATTAGAGCCTATACAGTTCTTCCGAGAGAAAGAAATGCGACTGGAAAAGCAAGCTGGAATAAATTAGATTTATTGTAGATAAGAAAATATAGATAATGTATGCAACATATATAGACGCTCTGGCAAAGCTTTGGCTATATACAAAATTACTGGCTGATAAAAATTACACTCATACGTCACACTACTAAACACTCATTCTTACTGGTTACCAGATAATATTACACCACTGATAAGTCACACTATGTTACGAGGTAGTACAGTTATTAGCAGCTCCTCCTGATCACAAGTATGACGGCACCAGCCTTCTGCTCAGGTAAATACCACTAACTAAACCCAGACTAATAGGCACTAGATCACCGTGTCTCTCACCCAGCTGACCTCAGGGTCGTCTTCCGGGAATGCACGGGACACCTCACAGACTCAAGCTGATATGGCAGCGAGTCTTAGTCAGAGCTAGGACTGGAACTCTGCAGCAGACAAGGAGGGCACAGGTCACTCAGTGCAGGTACAGCTGAACCACGATACTTTCCTCCAGATACACAGTTCATCAGTTGGTGGACCTTATTAGGTCTCACTGGTCTTCTTTCCACCTCCACCTTCTTCCAAGGTTTCTCACTAACTCCTTCTTGTTCCCACTCTTCCCAGTACCTCTTGGTCCGGTGGCTGCAGGAACCAATCTGGATCTTCCTCGGCTCACTGCATGGCAAGAACAGTCCGTTGTTCTTGACCTTCAAGTTGTTACATTTTGGTATGCATTTTCTGTTTCTCACCCGCCTTGCTGGAGCCAGCCTCTCAGGGAGATAAGGGGGCCTGGTTTGCCCACAGCATGTCCTTGGTGTTGAGCTTCTGCTGTAATTTTCCACAAGCTGCAAAGCTGTTTCTTGCTGACACAGAGATGTGCGGGTCAGAGTTTACAGCCTCCATTTTGCTGTCATAGGATTATACAGGCCAAGGCCTGCAAGGTGAGACACACAGGGAAATACTCCTACAAAGTACTGCCGGGCTAATGCAGCAGCCCGGCGGTACTTCCCCCCCTACCGCGCCATAATTTCCGGTGCTACGAAAATTTGTAGCACCGGATACTACCCGGTGGTAATTGGGCAGTGCCACGCACTGTACGGTTACCGCCGGGTTAGCGTGGGAGCCCTTAATGTTACCTCAATGGGTGGTGGTAAGGACTCCCCCCCCCCAAATGGTCGCACAGCAAGTGCTTTACTTGCCACCCGGCCACTTCCTGAAGGAAAGCGAGACTGGCCCTTGTACCAGCTGCGGTATAAAGGGGCCTCGGTGCGTGTTTAAAATATGCGCTGACACCAACGCAGGCTCCCTTTTGCTGAAGCTTGGTAAAAGTGAACCTAAGTGAGGGGGGAGACTATTCCAAAACTTGGGACCCAAGTAGCTGAATGCAGTGTCACAAGACAGGGTTAGATACAGTGCCGATGAAGAAGGAACGCAAAGAAGGTTGTCATAGGAGGATCATAGTCATCTAGAAGGGGCGTAGGGGATAAGCAATTGTTCGTATTAGCAGGGACATCAGGAAAGTGGCATTTAAAGACCAGCATAAGAAACTTAAAATGAATTTGGATAGATATGGGGAGCCAGGTTCAGGCTTATTTCATTTGTTTAACCACTTAGGAATAAACCATCAAAGAAAGCAGTGTACAATAGCAATATAAAAGACAGAACACAAATTCTTCAGAAAGAACTCCAACATTATAAAAGAAGGTAAAAGAGAGATATAAAAGTCTTCTGGACTACTATGACCCCAGGCCCAAGCACATAATCCCATCCAAGTCTACTAAAAGTAGAATACAAATGATATTCACTAATACACAGCATAGAAGAACATTCATGCAACATAAATATTATGTTCACAATGTCAGTTTGGTTTAGTGAGGACAGATTGAATGAACATTCCAATAATGAGCATTCATCTGCTAGAAGTTAAGTCAGACTGCAATAAACCTAAGTTTAAACGATGGAACTGATCAACCTCCAACTAGCCATAGAAAATCGAGGAATCTCACATTTAATCACTGGAACCTTTCCTTCACAATCCTTCATGACAAAATCAATGGAGGAGCTAAAAAACAAATAGAGAAATGACTAAATATCATTTAAATAAAGAGAAAAGGACATTCTATAAATGCCAATCATTTTCCAAGTGCCAATTTGCGAAGAATTGTTAATGAGTAATTGTTAATGAGTAAAAAAAAGTTGTTCCATCTGAAGGAGAGGCTAACATTGCAGAGTATGGGAGGAGAAAAGACATTTGAAAATCTGAATCTCAGCGGCTGGTTTGAGGTATTATACAGTTTGCTACCCAGTAAACAGAAAGCATCTTCTTTTCTGGATTTTAGTTGTGGCATGAAAGGACAAGCTAAGTAAAAAGGACTCCATTGTCAATCTAAAAACATATTTAGTGTAAAACCTTTGCCTTGACATTGTGAAAGCTTATTCTAATGGGACTGCTACCTTTCAGTCACATGAATTAAAAACAGCTAGGCATTTCTAAATGCCTACCATTCTCTGGCCAGCAAAATACATACTCTGATGTTAACTTTTCCAGCTTCCCTCAACGATGTCGGCAAAATTCCTGATAAATAGAAAAATGACACTGATTTTAAAAAATGATCTGCAGCATAATCAGCCACAACGGGAAAGCTACGGCAGATGTAGGCCTTATTAATAAGGCATAAAACATTGCAAAGAAGGAAGAACTCATTTCAAGTGCAAGCAGTGCCCCTCTTCTTTCAGAATTATTATTGTGTTTGAGACTGAAACACGCACAGAAGCATGCACTAAAAGCACAGCCAAATCATCATCCAAGCACATGGAAATGAGGAAATTATAGCTTTTATCAAACTAATAGCTGACCCTTACCATAAGAAAATGTACCCTCTAATGCCCCCTGTCTTTGTGTTCATAATTCACTTGGCAATTCAAAGCACAAGTGTAGCATTTTAAATGAGAAGGGGATTGCATATTAATCTGTTGACAGCAGTGCCTTGTATTTGTCATTTGTGATTTAACTAAAGTCTGAAAATGAATGTATATGCATAATTGTGGTAGAAGACTGCGTGCATCTTTTATTTTAAGAATGATAATGAGGAGTCGCTTACAGCAGGCCATTTTCAGTCTGCATAGTTTCTGGGTCTGTGGGTATTCAAACCTATAAACTTGGCAGCAGTTTGCAAAGGGAAAACATGAGCATACAAATACATGTTAGAAGGCATTCCCCAACTATACCTCTGCATACTTTACCTACTTATGAACCCCATCCTCCACCCCACCGTCCGACACACACTATTACAGAAGTTTTCTCATGAGTGAAACCAAATCTTCAGCACACATTGGGGGAAATTCTATTTATAGTGCTGAATTTTTGTCGCAGAATTTTCAAGGGTGCAATGCATGGGACGGAAATGGCAGATCCGTGCAAAAAAAACCCCAATTAAGCACCCATTTTTAGAATAGCGCCTGAGTGTTTCCATGCAGATTTGTAAAGAATGCGTGGCCATGGAAGGGACATGTCCGGGTCAGGGGCGTTTCTTTAAATTGTGCGCAGAATCCACACCCAACCTGTGCGCCAGGATTTATACCTAGTTTCAGTTGGTATAATTCCTCGTTCCCAAAAGTTTATTTATTGATTTATTTAAAAAATTTGTATTCGGTTCAGTCGCCAAAAATTGTAGGCAGATTACATAATCACACAGTATTGAAAACTCATACATATTATGCAACAGTACAGACAAACCCAATACATACATAAAATATCTCTTAATAGAGCATTATTCTAAGTGTTCCAAGTGCATGTATATCATCATACTGTGCTCATAATCTAAAATAAATTAGGCTCCACTATAAGCCTCAATAAATAACAAAGTTTTTACTTTCCTGAATTCCATTAGATTCTGAAGCTCTCGCAGCTGCTTCGGTGTTGCATTCCAAAGACTAGGACCTGCTATTTAAAAAAATTCTTATTTCTGCATTCCTCCAACCTAATCACCTGATATGATGTAACATCAAATAAACATTGGCCTCAAGATCTCAATAATCATCTAGATTGATATATATGTACCTTTGATGCCAATACAGAAGATACCTGTCTATTTCGAACCTTAAGCATCAGGCTCAAGATCTGAGTGTGAATCCCCAAGCTATGCGCTGTTCTATAAAGGATGCTGATCCTGGAATGCCCGTCATAGAATACCATTCAGCACTGATTTTTATGCATGAAAATTTTGAGCGCCATTTATTGAATTTTCCTCATCCTGTTTGTGTTCCTTTTCAGTAGATTTTTTGTCATAGAGTACTTGTGAATGTTGTGATGTAGTGGCTGGGGTGGGGGGTGCAGCTGTGGGCTTGCATTGGTATGTAAGGTTATATGTGAGGTGTGTGGTAGGGTATATGGGTATTGGGCATGGGGAGTAAATTGGAGGTTTTGTAAGTGGGGGTATGTTGGAAAAGTTTTGTGTGTGTGTGTTTGAGTTTTATAATAATGAATGGGGTGATTGTCTGTATAAGGGTGTGTATTTTGTATGGCAGTTGGTGTATGTGGGGGAGTGTGGAACTTGCATGTGAATGGAGGAATGGAGGAATGAGGATGGTGGTTGCATGAGAGCAGAGCTCTTTGCGGTGTATGCATGTGGACATAGAAGAGGCAAGTGTTTCTGGAGTATGGACTCATAAGTACATGTAGGAAGTTTGTGAGAAATGTATATGTTTGTCTTTATGGGATTATGAGTATATAGGGGCAATGGGTATGGCATTATATCTGGGTGAAATGTTTTACATTTTTGGGTCAATATTTAAACCTCATGGTCATTTTTTTGTAATTGTTGACCACAGTGTTTAAAGCATTTGTATGTACTCAATGCTGCTAGATATATAGCCAGCATACGACTTCTAATATTCTGTAAGAACCCCTTTTACAAAGGCACACTAGCATTTGTAGAATGAGTTAAACACAAAGATGCCCATTATATTCCTATAGGTGTCTTAGCATTTAGCGCACACTAATTTTAATGCAGGCTAAAAACGCTAGCATGCCTTTATAAAAGACTCTCTAAGTTACTCGTTTGAGAGCTCCACCCAGGTATAAACCCTCTTGCAAATGCAAACCATGTAAATTAAGTAGGTATTTGCAGAATAACATTTGTATAAAACAGAATGCAGGGAAAAGTGGGAAGTGGACCAAAAGCTTCAGAGACTGGGACAGTTAAATCAGAAACTCAGGAGTCTCCATGGTATATAAATGTGTATTGGGAAAAAAGCAAAATGGTATTGAAAAAGACCTTAGTGAAGTCTTTAGGTCAAAACGCAACAGCGCATCACGTTTTACTTTTCCCCCAATACACATTTATATACCATTGAGACTCCTGAGGCAGGCCTGTGGCCAAAACACAGATCTGTGTCAAGTCATCAATAAAACATTATCAGTTTCTGATTTAACTGTCCCAGTCTCTGAAGCTTTTGATCCACTTCCTACATTTCCCTGCAATATGTTTGATTTTGTGGGACTTCGTTTTCCATCCACCTAGGTGGATGTTTCTTTCATCCAGAATAACACTTAGACATCCTGCTAGCACTTATGCAAATAAGTTGACCCATTCACACATTAAGTGCTAGTTTTGCTAGACATTTATGTGCACAATAGACTCAAACAATTTAGGCACCTAGATGATAGGATTGTCCTTTATTTAAATAAGCAGTAGTGGGACTTTTTTGTGGGCCTTTCCCATGTGCTAAGCCTAGCTTTTCCATCAAAAAAGGAGTCGCTTCCGAAGGAAAAGATAGTTAACTTTCTAGAATCCAAAAGGTTGCAGGATCCAATATGACTTTACCAAAGGAAAACCCTGCCAAACGAATCTGACTTGACTCAGCACAACATCACAACTGTGATCGATGTTTGAGAACATGCAATTGGTGTGTGGACGACTACTGCGCTTCCAATGTTCTGTTGAATCAGTGTCATCAATTTTTTTTTTCAGAAATTTATTTATGCCCCTCCCGATGTCTACTTCTTTGTCAGAAATTCAGCAATAAGACATTTCACACGATAATGTTTAATTTGTTGCAAAAACTTGACACCAGCCCTTTCTTGCTCAGTTATGTAAACAATAACATCACATGGGCATCACTTTTGCACGGCAGAAAAAGTAAGTAAGCAGGGAGTTCTAGCGGTCAGTTGTGCAAAATGTTGCTTGATGTTTACCTTGTTACAAATTACCCAAATTTGCTTGAATTATAATTTTAAACAACAAAGTCAGATGCAAAATATAGGGGGTCTCCTATTTTTTCTTTCACTCTGTGTGTGTGTGTGTGAATAGATAGATAGATATACAAATTTTAACTGGTCAGCCTGGAAAAAAAAGGAATCCCTACATTTTGTCATTTTGTTATATATCATCATTCACACAATAACTCTACTACAGAGGAAGCATTCATTTAAACACCTCTGGGATAAGTGGCCTTTCTGTACCTTAATAGTAGCCAAATTGCAACAAAATTTCCAGAAAGGTCAGAGGTTTAAAAAAAAAAAAAAGAAAGGAAGGAAGGAAGGTTGCTGCTATTATCCAGTTGCAGATTGGTAAAGTGATGGACAGAAAAATAAAGCAACTTAGCTTAAGTTACATAGGGATCATGGGTAGAAGGATGCTTGAAGATGTGGATCTCAAACTTCTCTCAGACTGCAGTAGCCCCATTGTCAAAGAGGACCCAACTGGGTGATGTAAGCTTCCCATGCAACTGATAGGAGGAGGAGGGCCTAAGGGCATCGTGATAGCCCTGTGCAGCTAAAGGGAAGAAGAGCCAGGGAATATTGGTACCATGTATGGGTGTGGGGAGGAGGCACCACAAGGAGAGGGGAACTTCTAAGGAGAGATTCTCCTTCTGACTGCCAGGCTGGAGAGGAGAGAGTAGTGGGAACAGCAGGTGGGTGGAGGGGATAGAGGGATGGACAATGGTGGGGACATGGTAAATGATTGAAATAGAGAAGGAGAAAGTGGTAGGAAAAGGGTAGATGGATGAAAGACAGAGAGGGAGAGAGATAGTGATGGAAACAGGTTAGATGGAAGAGAGAGAACTTATTGGGGACAGGATAGATTGCTGAAAATTACTTCTTACCATCTGTTTCAAGTCTGCCAAAGATTTCCATTTGGTAGTTAATATTCTTCGTATTAAGTACATAGTAGAAAAGATTAAAAATTTTGACTTGAAAGGGAAACGTTAAAAAGCCTCAAATGATAGACTATTATATATATTTTATGCAGTACAAGGAAAGCTTTATTTGAATAAATATATTAACTGAATCCCTTTAACAGGGTCTTAATTTTTCCAGTATAATGGATGCCTTGAATAACGTTATTCAAAAACAGAACACAACACTAACTGATCTAAGTAGGTACAGCATTGTTTGCATCCCCATGTGACTGATCATAATTCAGAATGACACAATGATCTTTCTTCAATAATGAATTTTTTTTTTGTAGACAGGATGAGAAAGAAACTTTTTTTTTTAATATCCACTTTACAATTGCATTTTTTCATTCACTAAACTGGCATTTGACATTGGAAAATCCACTGTACTGAAGCAATGACAATTGAATTACAGATGTTTTATTTTTCATACATTGAATTTTGCAAATTTAATGCAAGGACTTTTAATCATCAGGATCTGAGTTTGAAAGCTATTTTTGCACAAAACCATGCAATAGCCAAGTTCAACTTCCTTAATCTTTGCCTGCCTGTTTGCCTTTGAAAATCAACTTATTTTTCATTGACAATATGCAAGTGCCATTATCATTTTTGAGACTGAGGCCTAGTGTACATTTTATTTCCATAAATAAAATTTGAACTGTGCTTATCCTACTTGGTTTTGGCAGTATGATAGTATTCACAGTTTTAAGTGTATGATGGTTTCCATGCCAGTTCCTTTGAAAGTCTTCAGTATTTCTAGAGTTCAAGGTTTGTGAACCAAGGGGAAGATTCTATATATTGCACCTAAAAAATTGGCACGGAAATGAGTGCCGGCTAAGCGTATTCTATAAGCGGTGGCTAGATTTAGGCACGGTATATAGAATAAGCTTAGTTGATATTTCAGCGCCTAAAAATACGCACACCTATTTACACCAATGAAAATATGCCATAAATCCCAACACGTAGATTTATGTGTACTAGGCCATATTCTATAACTACGTGTGCAAATTTCAGAACGCCCATGAAACGCTTATTTCTCCACCCATAACTACGTCCTTTTTGCCTGTGTGCATTAGACATTCAGCACACTTCATTACAGAATATACTCAGTGAGTTGTACACATAAATTCTAATTAGTGCCAATTAGTGCTCATGATTGCTTGTTAAGTACTGTTATCAGCGCTCATTAGCTTGTAAAGTTACACGCATTGTTATAGAATCCGCTTGGATTTTGGCACAGATACCTAGGCGCACTACATAGAATCTGGGGGGCAAATGTACTAAGCATCTGGAATAAAACGTTCCATTACATCTGGCTCACATGGAAAAGTTCTGAGACAAAAAATACAAGTAGCAGTAAATATTGGGATTTGCAAATTATTATTGCAACCTCATAATAGTCACCTTTGAAAGTCACTTACTAGAATACTTTTCAAATAATGAAAGCTGTGACTGATATACTCAGAGAAAGGGTGAATCTCTTTATAGATTTGATTAATAAATCCCAATAAGTCAATCAATCAATCAATAATTATGTGAATTCTATATATGGTGCTGACAAAAGCACTTTTCTGTAAGCCGTTCCTAATGTTAGATGTGGTTACTAGAATAGCACTTACACCTGGGAATTACACCTAACTTTAGGCATGGCTTTTGCACAAACTAAAATGTGGTACAAATCTTTGCACCTAAATTAGGTGCATTTCCCCCTTATTCTACTGTATAACTGCATGCATTAATTTTAGGAGCTCCCCCATTCCACACATGACCCTCCCATTTCTGCACCCTCTTTTTGAACTTGCATGTAAAATTTAGGCATGGAATTTATGTGTATATTCGAATTAGGGCTGTTCACTTAACACGATTAATCGCGTTAAGGTTTTTAACTTGTACATCTGAAACTAAACATGACCAAGACTGAGCTTCTCATCTTTCCCCCTAAACCAACCTCTCCTCCTCCCCATTCTCTATTTCTGTGGATAACACTCTCATCCTTCCTGTCTCATCAGCTTGTAACCTTGGGGTCATCTTCGACTCCTCCCTCTCCTTCTCTGTCGTTTCTTTCTTTATAATATCACCAAAATTCGCCCTTTCCTTTCTAAGCACACTACCAGAACCCTCATCCACACACTTAGACTATTGCAACTTGCTTCTCACAGGTCTCCCACTTAGCCATCTCTCTCCTCTTCAATCTGTTCAAAATTCTGCTGCTAATTTTTATTTTGCCGCACATCCATTTTCGGCCCAAAAAAAAGGCCTTTTTTGCAGGCCTGCTGAAAAATGGACCTGCACATGTCCAAAACATGCGTCTACAACAGCGCAGGCCATTTTTCGGCACACCTTATTAAAAGGACCCCTTAGTGAGTTGTGTGTGTAAATATCAATTAACGCCAATTAGTGTTGATAATTGCTTGCTAGCATCCAATTGGAGGAGTGGCCTAGTGGTTAGAGCACCAGTCTTGCAATCCAGAGATGGCCGGTTCAAATCCTGCTGCTGCTCATTGTTATCTTGGGCAAGTCACTTAACCCTCCATTGCCTCAGGTACAAACTTAGATTGTGAGCCCTCCTGGGACAGAGAAGTATCCAGTGTACCTGAATGTAACTCACCTTGAGCTACTACTGAAAAAGGTGTGAGCAAAATCTAAATAAATAAATCACTGATTAGTTAGTTAACCAATTAAGATATGCAAAATATTATAGAATATGCCTCAAATTCCATGCAAAAATTCAGGCACTATATATAGAGAATCTGGGGGACTCAGCTTTCGGGTGAGAGCTTCCATTGCAGGGAGGTTCCTCCAGTTGAATTCTCACACTGAAATGATCACAAATAAAGTTTTACTGACAGTGGTTAGTCTCCCGATGATGCACATTTTGCAAAACACACAGTCCTGTAGACACTAAAGGACCCAGATGTAAAACATTCAAAGAGCCAGCTGAAACTGTGCAGGAGGCATTTTTGCCAGCTGTAAATGCATTGTAAGTTGCAAAACTTTAAAACTTTTTTCCTCTTTGAAGTGGAATATGTGTTAGAGCTGGAGCACAGCTTCCCAGGCAGCAGAACAATAACAGCAGCAAGTTGTGAAGAAACAGCGATTAAGGTCATTTCAACACAGAATTTAAGGTGATACTGCTAGACGGAGGTACCGGTGCTCCTAAAGGATTGAAGGTTAACCGGACAATCAACTGAAAAATAAAACATAATAGTTGGAGATTCGGAGAAGTTAAGATTGATCTACAGGAGCAATGCACTACATAGGTCAAATTTGTACCCAGCTGAGGAATCTGCTGGGCTTATTTTAAATGTATGTCTTTTGTACGATTTTCTATTAAAGCTTATTAAAGTATTTTTGTGAATAATTTATAGTTGATGTACAATGATTTGAAAGAAAACAATGAATATTCATTGTGGATATCCTGAAAACCTGACTGCCTCCAAGACCAGGTTTGGGAACCACTGGCCGAAATGGTCGCATGGAGATGCGGTGTAATTCTGTATACCTCGGGGAAATTTATGGTGATTCTATAAAATTTAGATGTACACCGCCTTGGGTGAATCTCTTCATAAAGGCAATTAATAAATCCAAATGAATAATAAGATTCCCACAACAGTTCCTTGTAACCTTGGACAAGTCACTTCAACCTTCTTTGACCCAGGTATAAATAACCTTAGATTGTGAGTCTATGAGGGACTGAAAAGTATGTGCAAAAATAGTATATGTAAAACTGCTGTGAATGCGTCTACAGAAAGGTGCTATATCAAGTGTGAAATAAACACAATAGTGCTTAGGATGCTTAAATACGTGAGTGCTGCTTTCTTGCTGCATCTACATGCATAAAGGAGCATGTTACCATGGGCACCTAGTTATGCAATTGCCCTTTTAGGAGGTATTTTATAAATGGTGCCTAAAGTTATGCTCTAATTCCATGCCCAAATTTCAGAACAGAAACACGTTCCAACCAATAGCTAGGCACTGAAATGTGGCTGAAACGGCAGATCAGCATGGAAATACACTTACACATCCAGTTATAGGATAGCGCCTAATTGTATCCGTGTGTAACTGCAAAAGGGGTGTTCCCATGGGAGGGGCATGGGTAGGTCAGGAGAGTTCTAGAAAATTGTGCACCGTAGTATAGACCACAGACGTGCACCCAACTTGCATGCTGAGATTTCCACCTGGTTTCAGTTGGTATAAATCCATGCTCCCGACATTGGGCGCAGAATTTGGTGACCAATGCTGTTCTATAAAGTGTGCCCATCCCATTTACTGTGGGGACTGGGAAATACATAGCATACCTGAATATAACTCACTTTCAGCTACTACTGAAAAGGTGTGAGCAATATCTACATCCAAAATCATTTTACACATGTATAACCTCTATCCCACATGTAGCTTAATAATGCTTTCGAAAATTGTCACCCAAATGGGAAGAACCCCTTTAGCACTGTACATCCAGTACATCAAGCACATAAAACAAATTTGAAAATGACTTTCCCAGATTCTGCGCAAAAGTACATAAGTATTGCCATACTGGGACACACCAAAAGTCCATCAAGCCCAGCATCCTGTTTCCAACAGTGGCCAATCCAGGTCACAAATACCTGGCAAGATCCCCCAAAAAGTACAAAACATTTTATGCTGCTTAGCCCAGAAATAAGCAGTGGATTTTCCCCATGTCTATTTTAATAATGATCTATGGACTTTTCCTATAGGAAGCTGTCCAAACCTTTTTTAACCCCTGCTAAGCTAACCACATTTACCACATTCTCTGGCAAAAAATTCCAGAGTTTAATTACACGTTGAGTGAAGAAAATTTTTCTCTGATTCGTTTTAAATTTACTACTTTGTAGTTTCATTGAATGCCCCCTAGTCCTAGTCCACATATGGAGATAAAGCTTTGGAGACTCTTTGGAGGACAGTAGACTCTTACTCTCTCACTTCCCTGAAGAGAGTTCCCTCTTTAATGTCACTGCTACAATGAATTATGGCCTCATGAGGAAGCTGATGGCTGGAATGTTGTATTTTGCATAGTCCAGCAGGAGGCATACGATGCATCACCAATACTATCAGAGACAGGCAGAACAGTATTTTCTAATTTCTCTGTTGCTTATGTTCCTCCATCACTTGTTCTAGCACAGTTAATTATAGTTAATGGGATCATAGCAGTGGGAGGCTTATAAAGGAGGCAATTCTCCTTTTACAGGTCAATAACTCATGGATAAATAATATATAAACGGCTGAACCATATGTTCATTTTCTCAACTCTGCCTCATAAAGACAAAAACTTTACAAATTCTACACAAGCCCTTTCATGTTGTATATACCCTATTAATGTAGAACAAGTGTTTCTCTGTGCATGGAGAAGCTTTTCCATAGCATCATATTTTCTTTGTCTTCCTCACCTTGAGCATGTTTAAGTGTGGACATGGTAGATCGTGTAATAATAGTATTTGGCACAAATTGTAACAGACAGCTCTATGCTGAATGTGTTGTTTATTTTAAAGTGAATGCATAAACTGAACCATGCTAAGAATGTTATAGAGCTGAGTTTACCAATTCTGCAGCATAGGAAACCTTTCTTAGAGATATTGGTGCAATGTTAGGCAGGTATTGGTGTAATGGTAGGCAGAAAAAACATGTCACAAAGCAAACGTGTCACAAAGCAACATTTGGATGGATTTCTTCTCAAAATGTCCAAATCAGTATTTTCAAAACCTGTTTTGCAGAAGTCTATGCATTTCGTCTGCAGTGCATCCAAACCACAAGGTGGCATGTCAGGGGTGTTTCAAAGGCGGGATTAGGGCATGCCTAACACTTAGATGTTTTACAGCTATAATGGAATAAAGCCAAAATGTCCAGGGCAAAATCTTCAGCGTGTTGCTTTAGACTGGTTGTTCTTCAAGTTTACTGAAATTAAGAAGGTTTCTGTACACCGTCTGTAAGAGGTTTTCTTTCTGTTCCTCCACTGTTTTTTGCCTGGTGCAATCCTATCTCTGGAGTTTTTTTCCTTCTGTTTGTGATTTAATTCTAACAAAAAGGTGTCCTAAATGACCAGTGATCACTGACCCCTCACAACCCCCTAAAATGTGAATAAAAATAGTACTCACCAGCCATTCTGACAGCCTCAGGTGTCATAGCCAGGCCCATTAGAGCAGCATGCAGGTCCCTGGAGTAGTCTAGTGGTGGGTGCAGTGCACTGTAGACAGATGGACCCAGGCCCCTATCTCCCCCCTACCTGTAACACATGTGGTGGAAACTGTGAGCCCTCCAAAACTCATCAGAAACCCACTGTACCCACATATAGGTGTCCACATTCACCCATAAGTTCTATTGTAGTGGTGTACAGTTGGGGATAGTGGGTTTTGGAGGTCTTAGCAGACAAGATAAGGGAGCAATGGTGAGATGTGTACCTGGGAGCATTTATATGGAGTCCACAATAGTGCCCTCTAGGATGCCCCATTGCTCTCCTGGGATGTCTGGGAGACCAGACTGCTAAAAATGCTGGCCCCTCCTACATCCCAATGGCTTGATTTTCTGCCTTTTTAACTTTTGCAGGTTTGTTTTCCCCAAAATGCACTAAAAAGATAAATGCACAAAGCACAAAACCTTGCTATTCGGATTTGGGATGTTTAACACAAAAGGGGAGATTCTGTATACGGCGCCTAAAAAAATCAGGGTGGAACTCAATTCTAAGTGTATTCTATAAGTGGTGCCTAGATATATAGAATATGCTGTTGACATTTCAGTGCCTAAAACTATGCACCTCCATTTACACCAGTGAAAATGTGTAGTAAATCCCAGCGCATAGATTTACGCGCACTGAGCCATATTCTACAACCATGCACATAAATTTCAGAATGCCCATGAAACACCCATTTCCCTGCCCATAACTATGCCCCTTTTTACTTGTGCGCATTAGAAATTAGACGCCCTGCATTACAGAATACGCTTAGCGAGTTGCGCATGTAAATTCTAATTATTGCTAATTAGTACTCATTATTGCTTGTTAAGTGCTCCAATTTTGTTATGCTTGGATTTTGGCGTAGATCTCTAGGTGTGCTATGTGGAATCCAGGGGAAAGCATCTAAAGTCCAACTTAGACGTCATATTGGAAATGCACCTCCATGGCAGTCATTTTGAAAGAGCTATTCTCATTTGAGATGTGTATAAAGTGGCACTTAAACACTTATCTTGCATAAACATCTAAGTTCCCATTTTGATATGCACATCAGAAATCCCCAAGTATGTGCAAATGGAAAGAGGGCGTGGAGGGGCATAATCGAACGGGGCGCCCAAGTTTTCATGAGGGCGTCCTCACAGGATGGCCCCGTAAAGGGGCGTGGCAACCTGTTTTATCGAAACAAGATGAGCGTCCATCTTTCGTTTCGATAATATGGTCGGGGACGCTCAAATCATGAAATTTAGGTCGACCTTAGAGATGGTCGTCCTTAGGTCGTTTTTGCGATGGTCGTCCCTGGTTTTCAGCAATAATGGAAACCGATAACACCCATCTCAAAAATGACCAAATCCAAGCCATTTGGTCGTGGGAGGAGCCAGCATTTGTAGTGCACTGGTTCCCCCCGACATGGTAGGGCACCCTAGGGGACACTGCAGTGGACTTCAGAAATTGCTACCAGGTGCATAGCTCCCTTACCTTGGGTGCTGAGCCCCTCAACCCCCCCCCCCAAACCCACAACTGTACACAACTACCATAGCCCTTAAGGATGAAGGGGGACACCTAGATGTGGGTACAGTGGGTTTATGGTAGGTTTTAGAGGGCTCACATTTACCAGCACAAGTGTAACAGGTAGGGGGGATGGGCCTGGGTCCGCCTGCCTGAAGTACACTGTACCCACTACAACTGCTCCAGGTACCTGCATACTGCTGCGATGGACCTGAGTATGGCATTTGAGGCTGGCATAGAGGCTGGCAAAAAAAGATTTTTTTTTAGGGTGGAAGGGGGTTAGTGACCACTGGGGGAGTAAGGGGAGGTGATCCCCAATTCCCTCCGGTGGTCATCTGGTCAGTTCAGGCACCTTTTTGATGCTTGGTCATGAAAAAAATTGGACCAAGTTAAGTCGCCCATACGTTCGTCAGGGACGCCCTTCTTTTTTCCATTGTCGGCCAAGGACGCCCATCTCCTAAGCATGCCCCAGTCCCGCCTTCACTACACTGCCGACTCGTCCCCGTGAACTTTGGTCGTCCCCACGATGGAAAGCAGTTGAGGGCGCTCAAAATCGGCTTTCGGTTATGCCGATTTGGGCGACCTTGCGAGAAGGACGCCCATCTCCCGATTTGTGTCTGAAGATGGGCACCCTTCTCTTTTGAAAATTCACCTGCTAGTCTAGCATAGTCTAGCCATGTGTTGGCAGGACTAGGGTGTGCCCAGAAGATACCCATTTATTCCCTATTTCAGAAGAGGAATGAATGTCAGTGACCTAACAGATTAATGTCTGGATTTACACTTGCTTCCAAACATGTTTAGATTTTGGCAAATTACTCCAATTGAGCAGCACTCTATTGCAGTTGTCCCATTAATCCCCTTGTGTGTTTTTATCCTCCCTCCCCCCCCCCCCCCCCCCCCCCCCCAGAAAAGCCAAACTGGCAAGGGATACCAATCTCAGTGACAGAGTCAAGAAAATACATATTTATATTTCAAAACTGGCAAAGATAAATATGTGTTTGTGCAGGTTTTCAACCTGTTGGGAATTTTCAATGTTTTTTTTTTCTAAAATAGTTGCATGTACCCAGCATATTATTGAATGCAAAGGAGGAAAAAAAAGAAACTTACTGAACTCACCTTATTTCAAAGACCATGCAGAATGTAATCTGTCCTTTTCCAGAATATATATGTGTGTGTATGTGTGTGTGTGTGTGTGTGTGTGTGTGTGTGTGTGTATGTGTGTGTGTGTGTTTTAAAACAAAAACTGGTCTGGGAATGCATCCATATCTGGCATCATTCACAACACCTTACGTTCCTTTGCGCTTTCTCCATTCACTGAACGATCATCACCCCCTAGGTCCTAGGCATGCCCAGCATGAATTGACAAGGCATTGTGCTTTTGTTTCTCACTGTGCCTGCTCTCTGGAACTCCCTTCCCCTGGAAATTCGTAGGGGACTTTAGCCTGTCCCTTTTAAAATTGCCCCTAAAAATTTGGCTTTTAAAGCAAACGTTCTATTCACCATTGTGATAGAGCCCATGTCAGTGCCAATTGCCTTGTATGATTGATCCTCCTTTTCTCTCCTAATTACCTTTCCTCCCTTCTTACCCGCTTTGAACCTCCTGTTTGACCTTTCCTATTTGGATATTGTAGTTCTGTACATCACTCCATTCTGCTAATCACTAGTGGCAGTATATAGCAAATCTGAACAGAGAATAAGAACTGGTGATACATCCTGACCTGAACTTCTCAATTCTGCTTCTACGTCCACTGGGTTAATACATGTCCATCTTTAGTGCCACCAAAGATGTCTGGAGAGAGGTGGATAACCTGGACCGATCCTGTGCATAGAGATACAGAACAGAGAGTTTCATTTTCATTCAGTGACGTTGTCACGACAGGTAGGCTGCATTCATCAGTGCACATTTGGTTTCTTAGCACAGCTTTAAAATTCTAGTTCCCCTTAAACTGATTTAACTTGTGTTAACCTACAAATTGACACATGTTAACATGCTTTAAAAAGAGCTTGCATATGAAGTAATTATTTTATTAAAGCAAAAGTGAAACGAACCAAGAAAATGTCACAAATCCAGGGAAAAAGTTCAAAATGATTCAAAAACAAGCCAATTTTTTTGCCATGCATGTTTCTAATAGCAGGAAACATGTTAAGGATACAGTATTTAAATGGCAATCTTTTTCTAGGGTAGCTACTCTCTATGTAATAGTTTCCAACACTGTCTGATCTATGACAGTTATTTCTGAATGGTAGAAAACTTTTAAAGCTTTTCAGATTAGGTGCCATGAGCCATTTCTCCCTTTATAGAGAAGATTTGCTTGTTAAAGTGTACTGTCTAGGGGCCATACTTCTATTTTAAGGCACTGTGCTAACTAGGATATTTCAGTAATTAATGTTTTTGGTTGGTGGGCAGTAACTGCTGGCAATAAGGCCTCATAGAGCACTGGGTATTTTTAAATTACATCCACATCTGATTAAATTAAATCCACATCTGATTAGAGAAAGCTTCTCATTACTAAGCTGTGAAAAAAATATTCTTGAATGCAAAGGAGGAAAAAAAGCCCTACTGAGCTCACCTTATTTCAAGGACAATGCAAAATACAATCTGTCCTTTTCCAGAATGTGTGTGTGTGTTTTAAAGCGAAAATTGGTCACATCATTTGTATGCTGCCATCCTTCCTATTGTTTCATTAACGAAAGAGGAATGAAAGGCTCCGAGAAATCTACTGCACCTGATAAGAAATTTTTAAGGGATGACCTCGACCTGTGTACGATGATTTATGAAATCATGATTTTCATTATGGATCTCTGTGCTGACTGTGGGTTTTTTTTTTTTTTTGATTGATTTGCCTTTGGTTGCCAGGCATCTTCATTGTCTCTAACTAAGAAGAAGAACATTAGAATTCTTATTGGAGAATAAATATATGTACAAGAAGATCAGATTGAGAAATGGATGACAGCGAAATAGTACTAAAATGTATTGCACCATTAACACCGAATGGGCCAGGCTTTTTAGCTATGCAGGTCAGTCCAAGGTTCAAGGGCCAATCTAAGAGTATCCAACAGTTCCCAAAATGTAGATCTGTTTCTCATAGCTCATTTCCAGGGATGAATGATGGCTGTCCCATCTAAGTGGGTAATAATTGTTTATGGTTTTTTTTTTCTCATGGACACATGCAGGATAATTCAATAAGGTGGGCGTCTACATTTAGACGTCAAATCCATGTATTAGAATACCAGCATATATGTTCATATGTGTGCACATGTATGCATATATGTCAATATACTGCCTAAACACTACTCTAAACTACCTGCATATCTACAATAGTGCATAGTTTTAGGTGGGTGTACCCACAGGCAGCATCTGGGTGGAGTGTACATAGGTAACAGAGTTGTACATGCAACCTCTAGGGTATTATTGGACATCCTGATTTGGTGCTTCCCCTAGTCCCACAACCCTCCCCTTTGCAAAATCAGGATTTGGACGTTTCAAGCACATGGACACCTGTTTCAGCATTTTGGGATGGCCATATGCTTCAAAAATAAGTGTCGTGGGCACCTGTGTGTCTTTATAAAAATACTAGAGTTAAACCACCAGAAATTTTGGCTACATGATAACATTTATATATCTCTGCCCGATCAGGAGAGGGTTTCACTAGCACATAAAGAACACGCCTGCACATACATTTTAAATACTGACTACAACTCCACTCTGCTCCAGAACATGTAGGTTGCATTAAAGTGTCATAAAGCATACCATTTGGATGGATTTTTTCACAAAACATCTAAATCGGTATTTTCTAAACCTGTTTTGTAGACATTTATCTATGCATTTCAGCTGCAATGCATCCAAATCACAAGGGGGCATGTAAGGGGTGATATGAAGGCGAGATTAGGACAGGCTTAGGGCATGCCTAACACCTGGACGTTTTATAGCCATAATGTAACAAAATAAAAACATCTAGGGCAATAAATTCAATGTTTTGGTCTAGACCTATTTTTATAACAAATAAGGTACATAAAGGTACCTAAATGATCAGATGACCATTGGAGAGATGCAAGGATGACCCCCCTTCTCTCTCAGTGGTCACTAGCTCCCTTCCACGCACCTCCCAGACATCCCAATGACTTATTTTTGAACATTTTTCCCTAGAACTTTTTTTTTTCAAAAATGGTACCAAAAGATAGATGCACGGAGCACAAAAATAGCTAGAAAACAGCAATTTTCAAAAAAGAAGTCGCTGTTTTTCTGGTTTGAAAATCGCTATATTTGCTACTCGATTTTTGGATGTTTTTGAAAATGCCTCCCCACGCATACAAATTAGAAACCAACTATATAGAACCCTTTGCCTATTACCATAGAAAAGGAGCTTTTTAAAAATCTGGTTGCACCTTATTTGTATTGATGCATTCTTTCTTTCTTAATATTTGTGAGATGAGTTTTGGAAATAGTACTTACTGGCTTTTTTCTTGACAGACCATAAAACGTTTTCTGCACCACCCTTTTACTATCTACAAGCTGTCTGCTTACCTCTTTATGGCTAAATCAAGTTTGACAATACTTAAGTAAGGCACCAGCACAGACTTCTAAAGGATGTTATCATCCTTTAACATTTTTCCCCACTGGTGCCAGATGTGCAATAGTGCGGCAGCTGGGGTTCCCAGTGAGGAAAAGCCAATACAGATGATTAATATAACAGATTGACAAAACTGTATGCTGTCAGGTGTGTCGAGATAAGCACACTCACAATATCCCAGGCTGTAGTACTCCAAAGTATAGAGAAGCTGTCTTTCTTCTGTGAGCTCCTGCTTGTGGCAAAGATACATGGATCTGTATTCTGTGGCAGTTATTTGGGTAGGAGCCACTCCTTCCTGAATAAGTGCCACTAGCCAAGGCCATATCTATATTTTCAGTGGTGATATCTGCAAACATTAAAGAAGGACAAACACACACTGAGCCTGATGCAAGTGCAAAGGTGTCGGCACAATTTTGGGTGCTGCCAAACCTGGAAGTTTTCTTGGCAACACTAATAGTAAGCACCAGTACCTAGTTAAACATCCAGGTAACCTGGGGCAGTAAAATAGCCATCTTAATTTATTGGAAAATGAATTAGACTGAATATCGGCAGTACCTGGATATTCTGAGTGTCGGCCAGTGCTAAATATCCAGGTATAGATTTAAAAGCTACAGTGAGCGTTTGGATCCAATGCTGTCATCTACAGTGTGTAAGTACTTTCTTCCTAATAGTTTCAAGAAGAATGAAGAGTTTGATTCAAATCCAACACAATGTTTTGGGGTCCAATCCCCCCTCCTCTTATCTTTTGTGACTTCTTGTCCTTTTCTTACAGTTCCTAAAGTGATGTACTAAATCAATAAGGGCCCCTTTTATCAAGCTGCGGCAAAAGGGGGCCTGTGCTGGTGTCGGCGCATGTTTTACACAAGCATCAAAGCCTCCTTTTACCGCAGCTGGTAAAAGGGAAATCTCGTTTTCCGACAGGAAATGGCCGCATGGCAAGTAAAGCACTTGCCATGCGGCCATTTCGGGGGGGGAGGCCCTTACCGTCACCCATCGAGGTGGCAGTAAGGCCTCCTGCATTAACCCGGCAGTAACCGGGCAGCATGCGGCACTGCCTGATTACCACCGGGTACACTCCGGCGCTACAAAACTAATTAAAGTTTTGTAGTGCTGGAAATGACATTGTGCTAGGGGTGGGAAGTACTGCCGGGCTGCTGCGGTAGCCCAGCGGTACTTCCTGTGTAGCGAGCAATAAGCCCACGTTGGGCTTAACGCCGCTTAGTAAAAGGAACCCTAAGTCCAATCAGTTACCAAGGTGGCTAGGATCCAATGCGAAAAGTTAATTCAAGATATCTGCAGTATTAGGAGAAGCCTAAGGACCTACCTCCATCTACATAAAATAAATAAATCCTTAGATTATCTAGAAAATGCAGTGTAATGACTGGGTCTTGTAACTTGAATAACAGAGGATGTGCATATGCTTCTACATTAGGTCGTTATATGCTGATGCCTCATTTTCATTACAATGAGTATGTTATAGTTTCATGTCCCTAAACAGGTCATCTGAACTAAAATGTTTTTTTTTTATTTCCAAAGGATGTTAAAAGAGTCAAGTGCCTTTAAAATGCATGAAATAATTGTAAACTGCCCTGAAAAAGAAAAACACTTCAGTATCATTTGAAAAGCTCAACAGTTTTATCATTTTTTTATTTTAGATTTTTGATTGAAATATTTGAAAGCAGGAATCTCCCTAAAAGAAATGTTTGTCAAAAAGTTAGCAGAGGAGTCTACTCCTGGCAAGGAGACTCTGGAGCAAGAGAAACAAAGTCACAATCTTAGGTCCAGTAATTATCATATTTCTCCAAAAGACTAGAAAAGAGCATAGTTGTACCCCACAAGAGAAGAAAGAAAGAAGAAATGGGAAGTTACAGATGTGTGATTCCACCAGTGGGCAATGTAATATTAACACCATTAAAGGGTAGAATAGAATAGTGTGATGTATTGAAGCTAATGAATTACAATATCCTAGACAATGTAGCTTCACAAAGGGAAGAACATGAAAAAAACTTGATTTTATTATATACGATATATAGATATATAGATATGATACTTTGGATATCAGTATAGCCTTTTGAATAAAATATTGAGGCTGTAAACTTAGGGGTCTTCTTAGTAATGTGCACTGAAAATGGGTTGCGCTAGTGTAGGCATGTGTTTTGGGCACGCACAGATCCATTTTTTACGTACCTGTAAAAAAGGCCTTTTTAAATTTTTGCCAAAAATGGATGGGTGGCAAAATAAAAATTGGGGAGTGTTCATTTTGGGTCTGAGGCCTTACCGCCACCCATTGACTTAGCAGTAAGGTCTCACGCAGCAACCATGCGGTAATTGTCTACATGCCTAGAATGACAATTACCACCCGGTTTCCGCCACGTGCAGGAATATAAACATTATTTTCTGGCACGCATAAAAAATGAAATTACTGGCCGGGCCACACGGTAGCCGGGCGGTAACTCCAAATTGACATGCGTAGGGCGCGTGAACGTGCCTAAACATCTTATTAAAAGGGTCCCTTAGATAAGTAAAAATAAATTCCAGTGAAAAAGTTGTAGGTGATAGCTTGTGAATTGGACTAATTTCTGACTGCTTATCACCTACAATGCTTTGGTTGATATTTTATTTTTATGTAATAAATCCTTAGACAGTCTTTCATATAGGTGATTGATGAGCAAGCTAGCCAATCCTGTAGTTGGAACCAAAATTATAAAGTGGGTGAGAAACTTAGAGGCCCTTTTATTAAGCTGTGATAGGGCTAATGCACGGGTATTGTGTGCCAGATCACTACCGCAAGGGAAGTGCGGGCACCCAGCGGTAGTTTCAAAGTTGGCATGTGCTGTTTCCCATGGTAGAAAATAATTTTCTATTTTCTACCATGGGAGCATTCCTGGCAGTAATTGTAGCTCTTGGTGGTAGACATGTAGCAAACTTTTATCTCCTCTTCTCCCTAGAGTCTTGCCCAGTCTCTATAGTAAAAGTCTTCAGACTGAGACCTACAAACTGAAGTTTCCTTCTAGGCTTGTGACAACTGTGTTAATTAACCAGCTGGCACAGTAGATAGTTCTCTTGATAGATGCCAGGAGTGCCTTCCCTTTTGGATATTTGCCAATGCTCCTTCTGCAGTATCTTGCATATCTGAGATATATGAACTGATTCTGGGAATTTAATAGAGTGGCAGTGTGTAGGTCCATCCTACTATGACTTTTTAAGACAGGGTTAATGAACTAATGTGGTTATAACAATATTTTTGCAGAGTGTATGGGAATGCATTTAACAGGGAGACGTGTTCTATGCCCCTGGCACGATTAAACATATCTATCTATCTATACATATAGATATAGATAGATTGAATTAAACATATATATATATATATATATATATAGAGAGAGAGAGAGAGAGAGAGAGAGAGAGAGAGAGAGAGAGAGAGAGAGAGATTTGTAATACATTGAAGCGGTTTACACTGGTTTGAAGTTAGTAAACAAGGGGAAAAAAGAGAAATCTAATTAGAAAATGTAGTCGAAAACAGCAATGTCATGAGGAAAATTTTGAATCGTGTGTGTGGGAAGGTTCTGATCTAATTTCTAAGGGAAGGTTATTTCAAAGTGTAAGGGCTGCATAAAGAAGGCTGTCTCATGGGTGACGTCTAGACGGATCTGAGTTGGTGAAGATTAAAGTAGAAAGGGCCCCTTTTACCAAGCTGCAGCAAAAGGGGGCCTCTGTTGGCGAAGGCGTGTGTTTTTGATGAGCTGTGAGGCCCCCTTTTACCTCAGCAGATAAAAGGTAGGTCTTTTACTGTGAAGCACTTGCCATTCAGCCATTTCGGGGTGGAGCCCTTACTGCTACCCATTGAGGTGGCGGTACCCGTGCTAACCCGTTGGTAACCGGGCAGCACTCGGCACTGCCTGATTACCGACAGGTACACATCTATTTATTTTTGTAGCGCTGGATATGACAGCATGCTGGGGTGTTAAGTATTGCTAGGCTGCTACAGTAGCCCAACGGTTCTTCCTTTTTAGTGAGCAGTAAACCCACGTTGGGCTTACCGCCACTTTCTAAAATGGACCCAAAATTCTGAGACAAATGAAGTGTATGGGATGATTACATATGGAATAAGAAAGGAGAATAGATAATCTGGTGCAGATGTAGCAAGTCCCTTGTGTATGTACCAGAATGAGAAGTTTATATTTTATATGGGCAGATAGAGGGAACCAATGTTCTCATTTTAACAAAAGTGTGACATGTTTGAATTTGTGTGCTCCAAAGGTGGTCAGGAGGAAATATTTTGATACATTAGTGCAGCTGCGTGAGGAATATTTAAGCAAATTGCTTATTTTGAAATCCAAAGATAAGAAAAATAACAGCTATAGTAACTGTGAAACATATATAGCAGTTGAAAGATATTGTAGACATTGACATGAGATAAAGAACTGTCATGAGTTATGTGAAGGTCATTATTCTCAAATGGTCATTGATCTAAATTGGCATGACAGGTGCAGAATAAGGACCCCGGGGGCCCTTTTACTAAAGGGTTGGTGTGCGGCAACAGGCTTGCCACATGCCAATCTGGAACTACTGCCGGGATACTGCAGGAGCCTCGCAGTAGTTCCCACCCCCAGCGAATGCCATTTCCAGCACTACAAAAATATTTTGTGTTTTTGTAGTGCCGGTGCTTACCCAGCGGTAATCGGGCAGTGCCGCAAGCTTGCCCGGTTACCACCGGGTTAGCACAGGAGGCCTTACTGCCGCCTCAATGGATGTTAAGTGCCTTGGTAAGTGCCCCCCCCCCCCCCGAAATGGCCACATGGCAAGTGGTTCACTTACGGCACAGCCATTTCTTTTCCCCGAAAATGACCAGCCTTTTACCTGCTGTGGTAAAAGGGGGCCTCAGCGCGCGTCAAAAACATGCGCTGATGCTAGTTCAGGCCCCCTTTTGCTGCAGCTTAGTAATAGGACCCCACAGTGATCAAGAGCCAAACATTTTGAGGGGTTTCAAAGCACTCATATACATCTCCATTTCGATTCCTTCAACATTAAGGGGACCTTTTGTTAAAGTGTTATAAGCAGCTAGTGAGTGAAATAGCACATGGCAGTGATAACCATTAGTTTCAGGTTAATTCACACACTATCTTCATATCCTGTTAAGGCGTGGGAAATGGTCATGGACTGCGCATCATAGTTGGTGCACAGTATTTCACCATGTGCTGTCGCTACTGAAGTTGTTACGATGCACTTCCTACCTTCTAAACAGAAGATGGTAAATACATCTGCTCTGTGATGGCATCTACCACACAGTAAAATACTTTTTTGTGCTGTTACTGTTAGAGGACCTGTTGGGAATGCCTCCTGATAGTTTGTGCATAGGCTTTGCCGAAGCACTTGCTAGATTCTACATTTGACATGCAATAAATGCAAAACGTTGTGGCACTTTAGTGAAAAACACCTCTAAAAATTTTGAGAATGTATTCAAATAAGATGGCAGAAATCAATATGAACCTGTCCGATTCAGTAGAATTCTCAGCTGTCATTGATTTCTGTGAGGTTCTAAGTGAAATAATTACTACCCTCTTTTTACTACAAACAAATCCAAGATTGATTGCAAACTGATACTTAGCTGTGCTAAATCTACATGTGGATGTTTATTTTTGTTACTAAGCCCCCAGGGGATATTTTCTGCCCTTGAATTTGCCTGAGGCAAAGTCCATTTTTAGAAAACATAAGCCAGAAATTAAAACTTGCCTCCTCCGTCACTGTTACTTACATCAAATAATCTGTGAGGTACGGTTGAGTACATTGGATTTCAAGGCTCTAATGAGTTCCGATGTGCATTCCCAGTCCTCTTCCAGACTGGCAAGTTAATGAACAGACCTGAAGCTTGACCTTAACAATGAGCAGCATATGGAATCAACTGAAGTGGAATGTTGATTCTTTCTTTTATTTAGGCTATATTGTTGAATCCATGACACTGTATTTCTAAGCTTTCTTCAATCATGTGTATTAGATTACAAGGAAGATCCAGTAATGGCATTATCTGCCGGATTCTATATATCGCACACTAATTTCTGCATGGACATCAAAGTATATTCTATAACAATGTGCATAACTTAATTGGGTAACTAGCTAATCAGCACTGTCAATTGGATGCTAAACAATTATCAGCACTAATTTCATTAATTAAGATTTATGCACACAACTTGCTAAGTCTATTCTATAACATGGTGCTTGTAAATTCTAAGTCACATAGTTGAAAAGGGGGCATGGCTATGGGCATTTTGAAAATCTATGTGTGTTATAGAATACACCCACTCTGCACCTAATTTAGGCATCAGGTTTTACGCCAAGTAGCGTAAGTAGCCGTGACTAAATTTGGTTGCATGGAGAGGCACTCGGCATATTCTATGTACCATGTGGAAATATAAGCCTATTCTATAAAACGTAGGCGTACTTTAGAGAATATGTGTGATAAATTTGTATATGAGGGAGGCAGTGCAAAAACTGGGTTGAGAATTCCAACCCTAGACAAACAAAATGTAGAATCTAGTAAACAGAAAGTGTTGACTGTGGTCACTTACTGCAATATGCAAATTAAGTTTAGAGTGTTTTTGTGAGGTTATTTTTCATCGTGGTGCATGTCACTTTCTATATATGGGTGAAAATGCTGTTCTACAACTGTCACTCACTGATGATCTGTGGTTTATTTACTACAAGAAAAGCTAGCAAAAGCTGCTTAGATCACAGGCTGCTTTCATGTGTTTATTTATTGGATTTCACTCACGCTTTTTTCAGAATTTGCTCAAGGTGGGTTGCATTCTGGTATAGTGGGTATCTCTCATTTCCTGCAGATCTTACAATCTAAGGGCCCTTTTATTAAAATGCATTACAATCTGAGCTTAACGTATTTTAGGGTCTTGTTTGCTAAAGCGCATTAGTGTTTTTAAGGCGCCTACAATTAGCGCATGACATAACCATATAGACACCTATAGGGATATTGTAGGCACATACATAGTTAATGCACGTACATGGTTAACACGCATTAAAAATGCTAACGTGCCTATAATGTGGCTTAGTAAACAGGGGCCCTAATGTCAGAGTTTATTTATTTTGCAGGTCCTATGATAATTTTCTATTAGCATGTGGGACTCGCAAAAGAATTAACATGGGAGCACATACTGTCTCCTGTTTAGGAGGTGCTAAGTACTCCCACGTTAAGTCTGCATTATTCAGTTAACGCACATTAATGAGAATGCACTAGTGCACGATTAGCTTACGTAAACTGGCAAATTACCACAAAAAGCTTTAACGCATTATGTAGTAAGCTCTTTTTACAAACCTAAGTTTGTGCACTTGAGGCAATGGAGGGTTTTTGTTTAAAATAATTGATGTTCTACAGAACTTTGCACTATTAATTGAGAAGATATACTAGACATTTTTGCATTCAGTAAATGGTGCTGGGAAAAATTCATGCTAAGCGCTATTCTATAAATAACATTCCGGGCAAAGCATCCATAATAGAATACCACTTAGAACAGATTTCCATGCCCAAATTTGGGTGTGAGGACTTATGCCAGGTCCTGATGTGCAAGTTGGACACATAACCCCAGTTTTCTATAACACTGCCCCAAAATATTTGGAATGCCCTTGATCTACCCATGTCCCTCTCATGGCCACACCCCCTTTTGGATTGCATGTGACACACTTTAGGTGCCTAATGTGTGGGCAGATACACACATAAATCAAAATTAGTGCTAACTCTAACTTCAATAATTGATTGTTAGCACCCAATTGACTAATTAATTTACACAAGCATCTGGGCTCCATGCCCGAATTTGGGTACCAACTTTGGAAAACCTATATAGAATCCAGGAGAATATGGCAAAATTCTGCCTATGAGCTATTGTATAAGTATACACATATTTTAATATAGTGTGTATTTTACAAATAGGCTCATATATGTGTGGAGTCTTGGCATGGTATGGCCATATAACTTATAGAATTCTATAAGTTGTGCGCATATTTACAGAACTTAGGACCTAAATTAAAAATGTGTATTTTTACTGTTAGATTAGTATTCTATAAGGGAAAGCAGGAGCCTATATTCCTTTATTGAATAGCTTCCTACCAGCTGACCAGCTATAGAAATGCTGTTTATTTTATAAAATACATGTGTACATCAGAACTCTATCTCTACTCTGATCAAATCACACCCAGGGAACATCCACACGTGACACACATACTAAGTATACACCATCTTCTTACCATGCAAGCTTATAAGTTCATGTACCACAGCATAGTTGTATAAATTATCTTTTATGCATCTAAACCATGCTTTATATAAGGAAGTTCCTATATTAAGTTACCCTATAAAGTTATTCCTGCTTTTTTTTTCATTAAGACATGAACATACACGTTTTAGAGGCCCTTTTACTAAGGTGTGCTAATGGATTTAGCATTCGCTAGATGCTAAGATGGTCATTTTATACCTATGGGGTTCTTAGCATTTAGTACACACTAATTTGTTAGCACATGCCAAATCCATCAGGAGGTTGTGGCTGAATTTTGACACCTTATTATAACTTTTGGTTCTGGCCCAATCCCACTCCACTTTGAATGGATACATTTTGCTTGTACATAACAATTTTTGCATATATATATATATGCAAAAATTGTCAGTTCCTGATGCTGGTAACTAATTGACCCTTTTATATACATAAGCAAAGAAGTTTTGATTTTCTGCATTCTCTGTGTGCCAGAGTTTCTGCTTAGATTAGTAAACATTTTGCTTCACTATATTCTTGTTTACAGACATGTCATACATTTTCTAAATAATAATTAAAGAATAATTAAGATTATCTCATTGTGCGGTTCATCAACACTAGCAAAATTATGTACACCAAATATTTTTACTCTGCAATTAGCACTGTCAAATAACTTCTTGCTTCCACTTTAATAACTTTTATTTTTTACATACACTGATCAAATGATAGTAGTCCATATACCACAGTTTTATCTATTATAGTAATCAAATGAGCTTGTCATGCATGTTCAGAGATGGATGCTGTAGTCAAAAACCGTGAAGAAATTCAAGAATGTGTTGGATAAGTACAAGGGTTGCCTAAACAGGAGGACGGAAACAAATCATGGCTGTGGAGGTATTATATTGGACAGGAACAGTTGGGAAGTAAGGCCAGTGCCGGACAGACTTCTGCTGTCTGTGTCTTGCAAATGACAACAGACGGGTATGGATTAGGGAACTAAAGTCAATGCCGGATGGACTTCAATGGTCTGTATCCCACAAAATGCAACAGGTGTGGAATAGGGAATTAAAACCAGTGACGGATGGAATTCTACAGTCTGTGTCTTGCAAATGACAGAAGACAGATGAAGATCATATCCCCACCCAAACACCAGCTTCCCTAACCCTCCCGATATAACATCCGAGCCTCTGAAAGCTCACAACCCCCTACATAACACCAGACCCCCGATAGCATACAACCCCTACCCCAGTGAGCAAAGACACACCTCCCTGGGAGACCCAACACATGGTATTCTCTCCCAGACATATCCTCTGGGGCCCAAGTTATTCAAATCTGTTCCTTGACCCACAAGCCCCCCCATCCCTGACCCAGTCTTTGGGCTTAACAGGGGTCTCTAGTGTTTAATGGAGTAGAAGCGGTCCACTCCCTTCCACCTCCTGGATGTTGAGTCTCCAAAATGGCCGCTGAGACTTCTAGCAGTAATATCACAGTATTGCTGCCAATAGTCAGGTTTTCATATGTGGCCCCTCATCAGTCCCTTTCCCCCCAGTTCTACAATTAGACCCCTTCTACCACTCATATCCCTTAGCTGCACCCTCTCTCTTATCCACAGCTCCAAGGTTAGCTCTGAACGCACTTGCCAACATTATTGACAGCATCAGATCCCCCTTTTTTACGTGCCCAGCTCTTTTAAATGCCCTGAGAAGCAGCTGAATATATATGCCTTTTTTCTCTTACCTGTGCATAGGAATTGAATTTGGAGATCAAGTACTTTTTGTATCATACAGGGAGTACTCACTTTCTGGTTTTGAATGCCGAGTGGTGCCAGCATACAGAGGCATCATAGGACAGGCAGAACAGTGAAAGCAAAAACCCGAACGTCTACTACTGTGCAGGAGATTTAGAAGTGTTGAACAAGTAGGAGAAGAAGTCTTTTTCTAGGAGTAGGGCTAGGGCATAGGTATGATGCTGGAGCTGGGGGCTGACATTGAACTGAAAAGAAATTTTGGTGCCCTTACCCCCCCTCCCCCCACAAACATTCTGACATCTATGACCTGAACCAGCCCACAAGGTTTCGGGGAGACTTAGCCTGCTGAAGCCTCTTATACTGGGTACCTATTTTGAACTGCAGTTTTTGAATGAATATTTAATTCCACTTTCCTTTTAACTGAAGCTCAGTCACCTTTGGTAGTGTGAGGATGGCTGTTTCAAATTTCAACTTGGGGGAAAAAATAGAGAATAACATCACAGAAGACGACAATGAAAAGAGTGTCAGTTTAGGAATAACATGTTAATGTTACAAAGTAATAAATTGCTTTAGAAATCTGCCATCCTTGGTGATAATTATCAATGATGTTATAGAATGAACCAATTTAAACTCATAGCCATAGAAAGAGCATTATGGGATTAATTTAATTCTTCAGCATTTCAGAATCCCTAAATTTTGTCACCTGTTATAAGTAATCTGGATTATAAAATGATGCACTGAGTGTATTCATGTGATTAGTTAAATTTAATAATGTGGATCAGTATCTGTTGGCATTAGGCGGAACAGACCCCAGTCATTTTTATATCACTGTGGTACTAAATAGAAGGCATTTGATATTGTTTAAAACTGCAATAGTGCAATAAAATGAAGAAAATGTCTTCAGTGTGGAATAACTAAGCCCCTCCTTAAGTAAATTCACTGACACCCTTTTGAGGTTTTGATGTTAGAATCACAATAGGATGTAGCAATGAGCCCAAATGTGTTCACTTTTGTTGTATTTCTTATTGTGGTACTAAATAGAAATAAAATAAAACATAGAGAAGAAAATAAAATGATACCTTAATACATTTTTATTAGCCTTCGAAGGTAACCCTTCTTCTTCAGATCAGAAATAAGCAAATGTTGATAAATAACAGTATATATATATAAGTGAAATATCAAAACATTCCAATGACAGCCTCACAGGAAGAGGGTGGGGTGGGTAAGGTGAGAAACACTTGAGCTGGGTGGATGAGAGACAGGGAGATACGCATGGTGATAAGAGGGTGACAAAGCAGTAGAATTTTATGATTTATAATGAGCTAGAAAACCCAGATCTTTGTTAAGTCATGTCTGGTGGGTGTCAAAATAGTTTAATCAATCTGACTTCAAAGGTCTTACATTCTTGGATTGTCTTAAAGTTTCCTTTTAGTATTTTCACCATAAAATCATTGATGCAGTGTTCTGGTTTTGTAAAGTGCTGTTCCACAGAGGTTATATCCCGGTTGGCACTGGCATTTTTCATATGATGTCTATGTAAATTAAATCTCTTCTTTAGCATCTGGCTTGTTTCTCCAATATAGCAACTTTCTTCACACTTTTTACATTAAATGATATATACCACATTGGAAGATGAGCATGTGAAGGATTCCTTTATGTTTGTTTGTTTGTTTGTTTGTTTATTTATTATTAGGATTTATTTACCACCTTTTTAAAGGAATTCACTCAAGGCAGTAAAAATAGATCAAACTTGAGCAATAGACAATTACAGCAGTAAAAATATTCAAAAACAATACAAAGTATGGCATGATATACTATTTACAATGTCAACACAATGTAATAGAACATTATAAGTGATAGCGAAGGGTAAAGCAAAGATGTAACATATAGAAGGGTAAGAAAGTAGGAAGAGTTAGAAAGTAAGGTGATTGATTTAATATTTTTCCTTTGTGAATGACTGTGGGATCATGTGAAATGTTTTGGCATAGTTTGTAGCTGGATATATTGCAAGGATGTGTGACACTCTCTTCTTTTTGAGTTTCTATCGGGAGCTTGCTTCTCACTAGTTTGTGTTTTAAGTTGGGTGGTTGTCGGAAGACCAGCACTGGTGGGGATGGGAATATCTATTTCAGTAGTTCATACTCCTGGAGTAGTGGCTGTAGATCTTTTATGATTCTTCTCAATTTTTCTAGCTCTGGGTTTTATGTCACTACAAGGGGGATTCTATATGTGACTTTCTTTTCATTGTATTGTAATAAGTTTTCCGTGGGTATTTTAAGGGAGGAGGCAACATTCTTGGAGATTATTTTGGGGTTGTAGCCTTTTTGTTTTAAGGATTGATTCAGGATTTTGAGGTGCTTATCTCTGCCCCCTGGGTCAAAGCAGATACAGTGGTACCTTGTGGCTTGGCTGTGTATAATGGATTTGTTTTTATATGTGAAGAGTGGAAGCTGGAGTTATGGAGGTGACTGCATTTGTCTGTATGTTTACTGTATATAGATGTTTGTATATAGCCATTGCTGATGTAAACTTTGGTGCCCTAAAAAATGACTTTTTCTGAGCAATAGTCAATTTTAAATTTGATTGTAGCATTGTATGTGTTGAAAGAACTCTAAAATTGTTTTAGAGCTTCTTCCCCCTCAGTCCAAATCATAAAAATGCCATCAATATACCGGTAGTATTTTAAGGGTTTAGTCTGATATGTATTCAAAAATGTCTCTGCCATAAAGAGGTTAGCTTGTTGGGGTGCTGTCCTGGTGCAAAACAATACTGTATGTTTTTTTTTTAATACAGGAGAATAAGATCTGCCATGCTGGATCAGATCAACAATCCACTGAGCCCCTCACCTTGACTCTGACAGTGACCAGTCTAGGTTACAAGTACTCAACATGGTCCCAATGGCTAGATTCACATTCTGAAAGGATTTCTGTGTGAAATAGTACTCTGCATTCCTAACAGTGGTCATCTGGACCCCCAGTGTTAGACGAGAAGAGAGTCATATTAAGTCCTAGATTGCTAGAAGGCTTACTTCAAGAGGGTTCACATTGTTCAAGTTACTGCTAATGGTATATGTTCTGAAGGATAATCTGTTTACACAGTTTAATAAAGAAGGAATGACTTTTAAAAAAGATGATAAGTAATCAAGTAAAGGCAGTCCTATTAGGAAGTCAGGATATGCACGGTAAAGAGGAAATATGGAATAACAATAACAGGATGAAGGAGTAAAGGAAAATGTGGCTGTCTTCAGGAAGACAGGCAAAATTATCAGGAAAAACAAAGGGAGGCAGGGAAGGCAGTGAGATAAGCAAAAGCTCAATGAATAAAGCTGTTGTTAACAGTAGAAGATACTTTTTTGTTTAGATACCTGAGAAAGAGAGAGAGAGAGAGAGGGGGGGGGGGGGGGGATACTGTAGATATAGTATTGAGGGTTGGCAGGGAGGGGCAGTACAAAAGGTTGAAATCTTAAATTTGGCTGCTCGTTATGTTGTGAGAATGGATATGTCAGTCCAATCAATATTCAAACCCTGAACGTTTTCTTTAAAAAGAGGGTTGATTGCCGTGGACTGGAGAAGAGACAGGTAGCTTTTCAGATTAACTTTGGTAGTGGGCAAAGCTATGAAAATATTACTAGCAAAACTACCTTTCAGTGAGTGGGGAAAGCATACATAACATGGCTCATGGAATTCTTTCCAAACCTTCTGCATGTAAATGTATGTGCGTATGTATTTATGTATATACATGTGTTTGTGTGTGAGGGAGTGTACATGTTTATATATGTCTGTGTGTTGATGTTAGTGTGTGCGTTTATTGTGTCTGTGATCAAAAGAGGAGATGAAAGAAGACAGTTATGTGTATTTCCTTAATCACTCCTATTTAAAAGGTGCTAAGGGCTAGATTGTATATATGGCACCAAAAAAACCCAGAACTGAAAAAAAAGCACTATTCTATAAGCCATTCTTAAAGTTAGGCACAGTTTATAGAATAGCGCTTACACCTGGGAATTGCACTTAACATTAGGCATGGCCATTTGCACCAACTGAAATGTGGTACAAATGTACACGCCTAAATTAGGCACATATCACAATGCATGTCAATTTTAGGAATGCCCCCATTATGCCCATGACCCTCCCATTTCTGCACCCCCTTTTTCAGATTGTGTGTAAATTTTAGGCATGTAATGTTTACTAAATCTAATTGGTGCCAATAATTGCTTGTTAAAAAGCTAATTTTTGGCACTAATTAGCTCATTATTCAATTAAATTGCACACACACACAAATTGGGTACACGCTCAAATTCACGTACACAATTTTGGTGACTTTTGTAGAATTAGGGGGCAAGTGGACCTATGCTAACTGCAAAATTGTTGGTTAGATATAGCAGTTGCCATGAGCTAGCTGCAATATACTCTCCAGGTCAGTTCTCCACCCTTGTCCCACCTAATTACACCCCCTGAACAAAAGGTGCTTAATATACAAATTAGTGCTAATTGCAAAACTAACATAAACACAGTTACAGCATTTTCTGGTAGCAGGTTAACGCACACCAATTCACATGTTAAATGTCTAACAGATTTTAGTAAAAGGGCCCCTTCGTGTAATTCGCTGGATTTTATATCATATTTTTTTCTTGTGTTTTCTGTAAACTGTTTAGAAAGGGTTATAAAAGCTCTTTAAATAACATAAATAACTCATCATCTGTTTGGTTGTACACAACTGAGAATTGGATAGGATAGGCAGCCTATAAATGATTTAAAATAAATATTGAAAACACTGAGTACTGCATATTTAAATTTAAAAAAAACTTGCCAATTTAAACTAAAAATATAGCTGATTTTTTTAAATTATTATTCCAGATGGAATATTAAGATGGTTTACCGCCTGGAAAAAATGTTGAAGGAATATGTTGCTAGTCATGAAAGTATTTTGTTTTGCTAGAATATTTGTGTAATTTGACCTGCTAATTGGCAGAAATCCACAGGCAAGATGGTTGGCTCTTAAGAGAGCAACACCATTAGAATCTGCAAATCTGAATTAAGCATCCAGTTTCTTGTTTCTATTTCATTTTTTTTGAATCACTGGAAATATGGTTGCTGTGTTTTGAAATATAAAGCACACTTTTAAAAAATCAGATACAATGTAATTGAAAAACAGTCTTCATTTTTAAAAAGGAACATTTTGGAGTCTAAGAAGTGAATAGCATCAAGGAAAATAAATTTAAAGCATTTAGAGAAATATGTTTATCCAAAAATATACAAGTGCTGGTACTAGAAACCCAGTAAAGACCCAGACACAACCTAAAATGATTTATGAGTGACTCAGTAGTAATGTCTGTAAGTTTAAATCTTCCTCCAGAAATAAACTCAAGCTCTTTTCAACCTCTCTCCTCCTTTCCTCTTTCCCAGTACTCGCATCTGTTCTCTTCATAGAGATTATCAGAACTCTCAGGGGGGCACTTGTCTATGAAGAGAAAACCATTTTACCAGTATTAGGCTTTGCTGCTAGTACAACATATCCTCACAAGGCATACACAGTATCTTGCCCTTTCTGTGCCTGCAGAGTATATATTTTTAATTATTACTATTATACACAGTTTTAAAATTCAAATCAAATATTGTACGAGTAAGTAATCAAATAGTAATACATGACATTCCACTAAGGGGCAGAACTAATAGAAATAAAAAAAAATAACAATTCTGCATTTCCAAAGGAGGCAGAACAAAAAGTGAAAGCTATAGAGACAGCAAGAAATGGAATAAAGAAAATAAAGCAATATAATGGTGGATCTATGACCCTTAGCCCTATCATAATATGCAGGTAATTTATTCAGCCAGCTATCCCTTCAATCATTTGATGATCCCTAATTCTCTTCATTCTTTGAATCTTAAAAATCTCTAACTACAGGAGCTCAAACATATGTATCAAACATCAACAAATATAATGTACATTTAGAAGAAAATTGTATGATGCAGCTTTCTGGCACACCGCAATTTATTTTTATTTATTTATTCGTACTTGTATCTCACAATTATGCAAAAATTAGTTTTGGTTCAATGTGACTTACATTTAACAGTTGTTAGAGATTACATTGATTCAATTACATTTACAAGGTTGTATGATGCTGTGTTTTATAGTGGTTGGTAAGATAACTCTTAGTGTGTATGGAATAGTCATTGGGTTTCTTGAGAAGGTATCTCTTAGTTTATTTCTTAAATGAATAGATGTGTTGCAGTTAAAGGTTGTGTTGTGTATTGCTGTTCCAGAATGATTAGTACTTATTTTACTAATAGAATTTCTTGTAGAGGTAGGTATTTAGGTCTTTTCTGAACTGGAGGTAGTTCATGATGCTTCTTATGACTATGGGAATTGAGTTCCACCGTTTTGAGCCCAGGTAGCTAAATCCTGCCATTTAGGTGGACATGGACGTTTTTTCAGTTGGGCAGGTGAAGTAGTAGGTAACCTCTGGTTCCTGGGTTTGCATTTCTTGGTGATAGTTTGATCATGTCTAGCATGTAAGTCCAGTGACATGCCAAACATTATTTTGAAGATGATTGTGCTGGTTTTGAAAAATAGTCTGCCTTGATCAAGAGCCAGTTTAGCTTTATGAGTAGTGGGGTTGCTCTATCATATTTCTACTTTATGAATATCAATCTCACTGCTGTGTTTTGGATGGTCTGCAATAATCATAGTAGTTTTCTTTGAAGCCTACTTTATATTAGTCTAGTTGGGACAATATCAGTGTCTTTACTATAAGACGGAATGACTGTCTGGGGAAATAGTCTCTGATTCTTCTGTATGCTAAGAATGATTCCTAGTATTTTTATTTGTGTTTTGATTGTGTAAGATTGTTGATCTATTATGAGCTTTTGGTAAGTAGTGGGATTGTGCTGGCTGGATAGAACCAGAAGTTTGGTTTTGTCTCAGTTCTATGTTTGACAGTTGTGGTCCAATTTTCCATGAGGTCAAGTCCTTTTTTGACCTTAACCAGTATCTCTATGATGCTGTTATTGAAAGATACATAGATGGTGACATCGTCTGCATATATGAATGGGTGTTGTCAGCCACCACTCTCGGCCGCGTAATTGTCACTCTCCCTTATCCGTGCTTTCTGCTTCTGACTCCACACTCGTCAGTGCAGTTCGCTCTCATTGCCACACAGTTCCGCTAGCAAGGCGGTGCAACACAGTTCAACTTGCCAGTCTTTTGAACAAAGTTCAGCTAGTCAGGCTTTAAACACAGTTCTGCTAGCCAGGCTTCAAACACAGTTCGGCTAGCCAGGCTTTCCAACAAAGTTCAGCTAGTCAGGCTTTAAACACAGTTCTGCTAGCCAGGCTTCCAACACAGTTTGGCTAGCCAGGCTTTCCCACACCGCCCTCTTCAGCAAGGCCTCAAAACAGTTCAACTTAGCTAGGCTTTAAACACAGCACAGCTTAGCCAGGCTTTAAAGATCCACCACCCTCATTTACCTCTTGACATCCACCCACCGGATCTCTCCTGACCATTCTTCTTTTCTTGATACTTTTGGGCTCCTCTAGAAGTCACTCTTCTTCTCCAGCAACTTCCTCTACCACCTCCATTTCCTCTTCCACCCCTTCTCCTCTTACCTGCTCCAACTCCTCCCATTCCATCTCCTCATTCTCCTCACCCTCCCTCAGGTGTTCCACCCTCTCCTCAGCTGATTCCATCTCCCAATCAGACCATCTCCTTTCTTCTCCTGCGGCTCAGGTACTCGTTTGTCCTGATCTCTCCTATTCTTCCAGGCAGTCTGAAATCTGTGTTCTCTATGCTCCTGCCTCCTCCCCTCTTGCAATGTATTCTGGGATCTGTAGTTTTTCCACTCTGGCTTTTCTCTCTCCCTCCCTGCATTCTGGGCTCTGTGGTTTCTCTGATACAAAAGCGCCACGTCCCATCCGATTTCGGCACCAGCACCAGCGAACTAGACCAGGGACTCACTGACTCCTCTATCACACCAAAGTCCAGCATTTCCCTCACCTGCTTGATTATTTCCTGCTGTTTAACTGGTGATAACCTATACGGTCTCTGTCGCACCACCTTCTTTTTTTCTGTAATAACATTATGAGTTATCAGATGTGTCTCACCAGGGCAAGACGTAAGCACATCTTGAAATTCTCTCAAAAGAGTCTGAATCTGTTCCTTCTGTTGCTTCTCTAGCCATTCCCCCACTACTGGCTCTTTGGGGCTAAAGATTTCTGAGATTTGAGGCCCTAAGTCTTCTTCTTCTTCCTCCCATACCTTCCCCACAAAGACCTTTCTCTTCATCCAAGGTTTCAACAAATTAACATGATAGGTTTGATTTTTCCCCCGTTCATTCCTCACTTCATATGTCACGGGCCCCAACTGCCTCTTCACTGTACAAGGTCCCCTCCACCTACTAGTAAATTTATGAGGACCATCTGGGATCCTGACCAGAACTTTATCCCCTTCCTCAAATGACCTTTCCTGAGTCCCTTTATCAAACCTCTCTTTCTGATACTCCTGGGCTCTCCTGAGATTTTCCCTAGATAACGCCCCTAATCACCGTAACCTCCCCTTTAAGTCATACAGATATGAGACCACTGTCTTATCTTCCTGCCCCGGTGGAACCCACTGTTCTCTTACCATGTCAAGCACCCCCCTCGGAGCTTGCCCATACATCAACTCAAAGGGCGAAACCCCAAGAGAGGACTGAACACATTCTCGGCTCACATATAGAGCAAACTGCAGTAGTTGGTCCCAATTTTCATAGTGTGAGCCTAATCCTTTCCTCAACAAGGTCTTCAAGGTTTTATTAAACCTTTCCACTAGCCCATTAGTTTGGGGATGGTATGCCGAGGTGTTAATATGAACAATACCAAAAGCTTCCCATACTTGGGTAAGTGTGCCCGACCGGAAATTCGTTCCTCGGTCAGTCAATACTTCCCTAGGAAACCCCACCTCACAAAACAGCCTAAGAAGCTCTGCTGCAATAACCTTGGCTGATAAAGTACGCAGAGGAACTGCCCATGGGAATCGCATAGCCATATCCATGATCACCAGAATATACATAAACCCCCTGGTGGACCTAATAAGTGGGCCTATAATATCCATAGCAATTCACCCTAACGGAACCCCAATCCGAGGAAGCGGATGTAAGGGTACTGGCCCTGGCCCTCTCTCCGCCACCTTCTGACATAACCCACAGGAATCACAGTAAGCCTCCACCTCCTTATACACCCCAGGCCAATAAAAACGACCTAGCAGTTATTTTAAAGTGTTCTGAGTTCCTTTATGTCCTCCCAATGGGTGATCATGGGCTACTCGTAGTATCACCTCCCGAAACCCATGAAGGACTAATAATTGTTTCACCAGCGGCTCCCCTTCTCTGGCTTTTGTTACTTTAAACAATAAGCCCTTCTCAATAATAAAAGCTGGTCCCTGTGTCCTTCTCCCTTCTTCCCTGGCCCTCTCCCATGCATACTGCAGCATAGGGTCCGATTCCTGTTCCTTAAGAAAAGAAGGAAACTGCTCCAACAACTCCCCTGGCCTTTTTGGAAAGTCCTCCGTGTGCCTCATTACTTTCAACATCTGTGCTCTCCCCCGCCACATAGTTTTTTTACCCTTCCTTCTCCACGAGTCTTCCCGGGCCCCTCTAACACATCATCATGAAAGGGAAATATCTGTGCTAATCCCTTCCCTCTATCCTTCTGCTCCCTCTCCTGAGCCCTCGTAACCACCAACCCCTCCTTCTCCCTTAAACAGTGAGAAAAAGAAGGCCAATATCTTCCTAAAATAAGCTCCTGAGGAAGACGGGGTAAGATAGCCACCCAGACCCAGTGTCTACCCAAAGGCCCTGTTATACTAACTCGCTACAAAGGGTACTTAGTTACCGCTCCATGCACACACTGAAGGCCTACCTCTTGCCTCTTCTTGTTCAAACACCCTTTCCCCTTTCCTTTTATTCTCTCCCACAAACCCTGGGACAGCATCGTTTGATCAGCTCCTGAATCTAACAAACCAGTGACCTTGACCCCCAAGATCTCTACCGTCTGTTTAGGCTGATCAGCCACTGAACCCTGAGAATAAGAGGTGAGCCCTAACTTCGAAGCACAGTCCCTTCTCAAGTGCCCTTTGCATCCACACCTATAACACACCCTCTCCTCAGTAGATGAAGGCTTAGACCCCAAGCTTGACTGCCTCCTTTCACCCAACTGACCTCCCTTTTCACCACAATGCTGGGACTCTAAGAAATTCTCCATACTCCTGACTACTTCATCCAGGGTCCCACATCCCTTCCTCACTAGGTCCACCCTAAGAGCATTAGGAAAAGCTTCTAAAAATTGCTCCAATACTACATCCTGGAATACTTGATTAACTGATCTCTTCTCTGGTTCCAGCCACTTGCCCGCTAAATCCAAAGGTTTTGCAGCAATGCCCTAGGTGTCTCCCCCTCTGTCCACCTCCACTCCCGAAATCGCCTCCTATAAGTCTGACGATTTAGCCCATACCTATCCAGAATGGCTTCTTTCAGTTTCACATAATCAGCTATTTCCAGGGTAGGAAGAGCCCGAAAAGCGGCCAGAGCCCTCCCAGATAGAGCTGGCGCCAACCGAATGGTCCATTGCACTTGGGGCCAGCCGGCTGCCATAGCCACCCTTTCAAACGCTCCCAAGTAATCCTCAATATTGTCTGAGTCAGTTAGCTTACCCCAAGGCAGCCAGTTTACCCCAGGAAGCACAGCAGTCCCCGCTCCTTCCTCCACACGGACGGGCCTCAAGTTCAATCCTGCTCCCTGCAGTCCGCCTCCACTACGCAGCAATTCTTGAAATAAATCCAAAAGTGGCTGCTGCTGGGCTCGGGAAGCAGCTAACGAATCCTCCAAAAGTTGATGAGCCATTTCCTGCTGCTTCTGAAATTGGTGTGTCATAAACACAAACAGTTCTTTGGGATCCATCTTGTCCACTGGCTCCACGGTATCTGAGGAAAAAAGAGAAAAACAGCCACCCAAGTGCGGACTTTCACAAAAAAATATTTTTTATAATTCACAGGCACTGTGCCTCCCCGTTTATTATATCCTCCCTCACCTCCTCCCTAGGTACCCTTTACCTGGGTAGGCGAGTAATGCGCCTTTGTCAGCATTGGCCCCCTCAACGGGCTTCAGGAATCTCCCGGACACCACCATCTCGCTCTGGTTACTTGACGGGTCAGGTCTGGAATTCCCTCGGCCTTCCAGAGGCCTCTTCTCCTCCACGTGAAGGTTCACTGTAATCCCACCACTGCCACCATATGTCAGCCGCCACTCTCGGCCGCGTAATTGTCACTCTCCCTTATCCGTGCTGTCTGCTTCCGACTCCACACTCGTCAGTGCAGTTGGCTCTCACTGCCACACAGTTCTGCTAGCCAGGCTTCCAACACAGTTCGGCTAGCCAGGCTTTCCCACACCGCCCTCTTCAGCAAGGCCTCAAAACAGTTCAACTTAGCTAGGCTTTAAACACAGCACAGCTTAGCCAGGCTTTAAAGATCCACCACCCTCATTTGTCAACACTTTACCTCTTGACATCCACCCACTGGATCTCTCCTGACCATTCTTCTTTTCTTGATACTTTTGGGCTCCTCTAGAAGTCACTCTTCTTCTCCAGCAACTTCCTCTCCCACCTCCATTTCCTCTTCCACCCCTTCTCCTCTTACCTGCTCCAACTCCTCCCATTCCATCTCCTCATTCTCCACCCCCTCCCTCAGGTGTTCCACCCTCTCCTCAACTGATTCCATCTCCCAATCAGCCCCCTCTCCTTTCTTCTCCTGCGGCTCAGGTACTCGTTTGTCCTGATCTCTCCTATTCTTCCAGGCAGTCTGAAATCTGTGTTCTCTACGCTCCTGCCTCCTCCCCTCTTGCAATGTATTCTGGGATCTGTAGTTTTTCCACTCTGGCTTTTCTCTCTCCCTCCCTGCATTCTGGGCTCTGTGGTTTCTCTGATTCTCACAGTGTAAAACCATTTTTTTCCAGTTTCTTGCCAAATGGAGCCATCAGGAGTTTGAATAATTTTGGTGATATTGGGGAACCCTGAGGCGCCCCGCTTTCATGGAGCCAGGAGGCTGAAAAGTCATTGGACATCTTGACAAGGTAGGATCTAGTTCTTAGAAAACCACTGAACCAGGCTGCTTCTGCTCCAGTTATTCCTATGTTGTCGAACAGGGTCATTAGTATTGTGTAGTAGTAGTATTGACTGGCCTTGGCTTATTATTCTTCTGAATTTTGTGATCAGGGTGGTTATGACTGTTTCAGTGCTATAGCATGGTCTGAAGCCTGATGGAGAACTGTGAAGGACCAAGTAGTGTATTACGTATTCCATTAATTGTTGTGCTACTAGTCCATTGTTTTTGTCAGCAGTGGTATTGATGCCACTGGTCTGTAATTAGTGAGTTCACTGAACTTTCTGGTAGCGTCTTTAGGGATTGGAGTAAGTATTATGATGCCCTTTTCAGAAGGGAAATGACATTTTGAGAATATGTATTCTATGTGTTCAGTTAAGCCTTTGATGAACCACTCTGGTGGGTTTTCCATCATGTAGTTTGGGCAGCTGTCTAGTAGGCAATTGGTGTATGCATATTTTGTCTGTAGTGCTTTAACTGAGCTGGTTGTTGGTATCTTAAAGGACGACCAGATTTCACGTTCATGTAGGAAATCTATGAGTGTTGTTTGTGTTGCAGCTAGGTTTGATCTTATTTGTATTATTTTTTCTTCAAAATATCATGCAAGCTCATCTGCTGTTGATGGTTTTTCGTTTGACGTTAGCAGAGCTTATGTGTCCAGTACGTCTTTCATTAGTTCATATACATTTTTTTTATGTGTTTTTCTCTTCTGGGTGCACGTATGTGCTATAGTATTCCACTTTGGCTCTTTTTATGGTGTGTTTGTACTTGCTTAGGGCTTTCCTCCATGTGGTTTTGTTCGTGTCTGATTTGTGTTTGGATCATTTTCTTTCCAGTTTCCTGCACAGTTTTTTCATCTCTAACAGTTCCTCATTGAACCAGGGGTTCGGTTGTCATTTCCTCTTAGTTTTCATTTTGAGTGGTGCTATTTGATTTAGTGTGTTTCCACTTAGTTTATCCCAGTTGCTCATGAATTGAATGTCAATGGGTATTATGTTTGTTTGGTCATTCATCACTGTTGACCAGAAGCTATGGTTGTCCTCTTGTCCTCTGGTTATGGCAGTGTGTGGTGTCCTTGGTTCTCTGTTTTTCCATTCTCTTTCCATTGAAGTGTGTTTGTTATGGGCTGATAATGGCACCTCTGCCCAGTTATGATTCTCTATTATATGGTTGTTATTGGCTAAGAGTCTGTAAGCTAGTATGTCTAATTGGTGACCTTTTAGATGAGATGAGGTGGCTGGTGCCATTTTGAAATTCCATTGGTTCAGGAAGTTTGTTAGAAGTCTGGTGTTGGTGTCATATTGCTTATCAAGGTGTAGATTGATATCACCTAGTAGCAGGACATTCAAGACATTTGTGCATATGTTTGATATGAAGTCCATGAAATTGTCTTGGACAATGGACCACCTTCCAGTTGGGCAGTAGGAAAATATACTGCAAAATCGATCAGTTAATGTTGAGTTTGTGATTTTGCATGCCATGATTTCAATTGCAAAGGATATAAGTTCAGCTATGGTTTCTGCTGTAAAGAAGGGTTTGTATATTAAGGCTACCATGTCCCCTTTCTTTTTAGTTCTGTTGATGTGTGTTATTTTATATCCTGGTAGGCATAAGTCAAGCAGTACTGGGTCATCTTGCATTTGCAGCCATGTTTCTGTTATGAATAGTATACCTAATTGCTCGGTTTCAATCGATTCTCTAATTATGGCTGACTTGTTAACCGCTGATCTCGCATTTATATAACCTATAGGAATGAGTACATATGTATCAATGTTGATGTTGGTGTACTTAACAGTCAGTAAATGTCTGTGCATTCTAACTTTTTTGATGTTCTGGCTATTGCGATTGTTATTTGTGCTTATATTTTTAGTATTCGTTAAGATGTTGATCTCTGGTTTGTTTTGGTTTTTATAGTATGGTCTTTCCAGTTGGTGAGGGGAGTGTCATCATGCTGTGATAAGTACATGGATTTTGTTCCATACGTTGATTGTGGCAGCTTGTAACCTCATTATCATGCAGTAGAAAAGCCATGATCTAATATTGTGGACATGTGGTACAGTGGCGGTAATTAGGGGTTAATTGCCGGAGCCACCAGTGGTCTACCCAAGTCACTTAATAAACTTGACTCTATTCCACAGTTTTTTCCTTGATGCACAATGGTGCAAATTGTGTATTATAAAGACTGAGACAGAACAGGCAACAAAAAACTTGTGACAGAAATCCGATCTATCGTATTTATGGGGTCCCACAGTCAATTGGAGCTGGACACAGAGACCATAAAGAAAGAGTGTTTGCCTCCCTGTTATTAAGTAGGGTTTCTCTTTCAGGCTTGCTGCTCCTCCATAGTCAGTCATGCAGCTGTGAAGGGAGAGTTTAGAGTTGGCGACAGGCCACAGTGTAGCTCTCATTTTCATAGATTTGTTAATTTCATTTGTTTGCTTTTTTGAAGGAATTCATTTCTTTTTCTGAATGTGTATCTTTTTACACATATCTGGGCCAATTCTAATATTCTGCCCAAAGATAATTGATGTTTCTAAAAAAAAAATATGTGCAGGGCAGCATCCGTATCATGATGGAAAGACAATGCCACTAGTAATATTGTTCTCCTACTTCCAAGAATCTTCTGAAAATCTGGATAAAACCAGGCTATCTATGACAAGTTTTCAACTGGTGCAATAGCCTCTTATGTGTTCATCCGCCTTGTAACTCAATAATGAGAGATTTCAATTAGCCCAATACTGATTGAGTAAATCTGTCATTGGATGTACAAGGGACATGAAGGTTCCATGTGCCATATCAACCGTTTTATTGAGCAGCTGGTCCTGGACTCATTGGGAGGGGGGCACTATATTAGATTTAGTCCAGGGATACTCAAACCTGTCCTAGGGGTCCATAGGTCAGTTGGGTTTTCAGGATATCCCTCTTGAATATGTATAGGAGAGATTTGCATATAATGGAGGTGACAGGCATGCAAATCTCTCTCATGCATATTCATTAGGGATTTTCTGAAAACCTGACTGGCACATGGACCCCCCAGAATAGGTTTATGTACCTCTGATCTAGTCTTTACTAGTATGCAGGACTTGGTGCAAGAATATAAGAATAGCCATACTGGGTCAGACCAATGGTCCATCTAGCCCAGTATCCTGTTTCCAATAGTGGCCAATCCAGGTCAGAAGTACCTGGCAGAAACCCAACTAGTAGTAACATTCTATACTACCAATCCCAGGGCAAGCAGTGGCTTCCCCATGTCTATCTCAATAGCAGATTATGGACTTTTCCTCCAGGAACTTGCCGAAGGTGTAATTGTGGGAGTGCTGCTAGGCAATAGTGATCACGATGCAATCAAATATGTCCATAATTGGAAGGAGAATACTAAAAAAAATACAAAAAAAAAAGATTATCAGTGTTATTTCATTTTAAAAAGAAAACTAAGATAAAATGAAGACATTAGTACAGAAGCCCATTTTGGAAGACCAGATAAAGTGAATTCCAATTATTAGTCAAAATGACTGCTAGCAAAGTTTCATAGTGAGATGGAAGAGTCAGTGAAAGCCATAAGGAAAATGAAAAGCAGTTAGGTATGAGGTAGAAATAAGGCAGGCTAAGCAGACTTTGAAAAGATTGCTCACTGTAGAGGCAAATACAAATACTAAAACCTTTTTCAAGTATATTCAAAATAAAAGCCCATGAGGCAGGCAGACAAACTGCTGCAACACAAATTGGAAAAATGAGTGGAAAGTTGCAATGTGGTAATAGCAGAAAAAACTCAATGAATTCTTTGACTGTCTTGACTGAAGAGGATGTTGGGGTCATGCCCACAAAGGAAACATTCTTTGTTGGTGATTTGAAGCCACTAACGCAAATCCCTGTAAATCTAGCAGATATAATAGTACAAATTGACAATAAACTAAGATTTGATGGTACTGAATTCACTCTAGAGTTCTGAAAGAGCTTACACATGAACTCTTACTAGTAATCTTTAACCTATCATTTCGAATAGCAGTTCAAGGTGGCCAGTGTAACACAAGTTCTTAAAAAGAGCTCTAGGTTTGCCTGAAAACTATAGACTAACGAGCCTAGCTTTGATGGTGGACAGATGATACAAGCTACTGTATACTAAAGAACAAAGGGGTCAATATTCAAAGGGCCCTGTTTACTAAGGTACGCTAGTGTTTTTAGCAGGTGCTAAAAATCAGTGCTCGCTAATGCTAGAGACACCCATATAATATATGGGTGTCTCTAGCATTAGCGCGCAGCTTAGTAAGCATGGCCCAAAGTGATTTAACCAGCCAGGAATGGCTCCTTGCTGGCTAAATTGCCTGCTCAGGGATAACTGCTTATTTTCAGCGGCATTTAACTGGTTAGTACCGCTGAAAATAACCAGCTAATGCCAAACTACAAACCGTATATTATGGGGGCATTCTGGAGGGTAGAATTGGCATTTGGCTGGTTCAGTGCCGATATTCAGCATTTAACCAGCCAGGTTAACTGATTCGCTATTGTGTATTGTGTGTAGCTTTGTGCCTGGCTCATAAGGCTGTGTACACAGGAGTACTGACCTATTTGGCTAAGTTATTTTCTTTCTATATATGAGCACATCATATAGTCCTTCTTTCTCCAGCTCAGACATCATATGTGTAAACCACTTTGACCATTTTCTATAGTACAGGCAGTTTTATAGCAAATTCTAATAAACGTAATAAATAGGATTGCATAAAAGTCCTATCTGCTCTACTGATTTCCGAGTGGCAAATGAGAGGAAGCCCATAGGAATTGAATGGGATTACTCTCATTTGCCGAGCTGGGAATCGCTAGCTTAGTAAAAGAGGCCCTTTATGCGGTAAGCCATAGCCAGGTAACTGTTGAATATTGCACTTAATCAGCTTACCCCTGGATTCTATATATGGTGCTGAAAGTTGCGCATCCAGCTTTGGGCATGATTCTGAGATGCTTGCACAAGTAAATTGGATAATGAGCTCTGAACATCAATAATTTGGTGCTAACAACCAATTGATGTTAATTGGCTCTCATTAAAATATGTGTGTGCATCTGGATGTGCGCTATTCTATAAGACATGGCAGCTAACTCCCATGCTGTGTATCTCAGAAGAGGGCATGGCCATGGGCATGTCAGGGACATTCCAAAAAGCTGCATGCAGAATGACAGAATACTTCCTAACTGCACCAGGATTTACACCAGGTTTCTGCAAGCATAAGTCCAGTGCCCAGAGTTAGGTACAAGATCCATGCTAAATGCTATTCTATATAAGGCATGCGCCTTTTATAGAATAGCACTTAGGACTAGATTTCATATATCACACCTAACAAAAATCGGCACCAAAACGAAATACGCCTAGACGTACTTTATAGAATTAGTCTAAATTTCCGTGAAGTTTATAGAATAGGCCGAGCGCTTGTCTGTGCGACTAAATTTAGTCACGGGCAGTTATGCCAAATAAAACTTGGTGTAAATTTTGATGCCTAAATTACATGCAGACTGGGTGTATCCTGTAACCACACGCATAGATTTTAGAAATGCCCATGACCTGCCCATTCTATGCCCATGGCCGTGCTCCCTTTTCAACTATGCGCCTTAGAATTTACGTGCATCATGTTATAGAATACTCTTAGACAGTTCTGTGGGTAAATGCTAATTAATACCAGCTGAATATGGGGACCTAAATTACTGACAATATAGATAGACATTACTTAGGGGTCCTTTCACAAAGGTGCACTAGCATTTTTAGTGTGTGCTAATGATTAGCGTGGACTAAATGCTACAGATGCCCATAGAAATCTATGGGCTCCTTTTACAAAGGTGTGCTAGTGATTTTAGGGTGCATTAATCATTAGTGCGCGCTAAACTCTATCGATGCTCATAGAAATATATGGACAACTCTAATGTTTAGCACATGCTTATTATTAGTGTGCACTAAAAATGCTAGTGCACCTTTGTAAAAGGACTCCTAATGAGACAAGTCTTATCTTACCAATTTATTGTATTTGTTTAAATGTTTTAAACATATGAGTCAAGGTTAGATGGTTGATGTTTGGATTTTCAAAAGGAATTTGACAAAGTCCTTTATTAAAACCCCTCAAGAAATTAAGGAGTTCAAGGATAGGAGGCAGAACCCTTTTGTGAATTGGAAACTGTCTAAAAAAACAAGCAACAGAGAGTAGACCTAAATTGTTTGTTTTCCAGTTGAAAAAGGGTCATTAGTGCAGTGCCCCAAGGAACTGTAGTGGGACTTGTGTTGTCTCATACATTCATAAGTAATCTGGAGAAAGGATAAATAAGTAAGGTGACCAAATATGGAAGTCACAACATTATTCAATGTCATAAAAATGGCAAAGGATTGTGTAAAATTGTAATAAGGTCATGTGAGACTGAGAGACTGAGCATTTATTGGCAGATAAAAGGTGATGCATATAGTAATACATCAAGAGGGGAAGTAGCATGACCAACAAAACTCTTCCAGTGGAGCCCAGGAGATGGAGATAGTGTTATTGACTTTATTCCACAATGATTTAAATGATGATGGTATCTTAAATGTTAAAGGGTGTAATGACACAAAAAGCATCCATACTGCTGCTTTTATCGCTTTTTGTGTTATTGGACTCTTTAACATTTAAGATAACTTAATCAAAACCAAAGCTGGATATAGTTTTGGTGCATTTGACTTATAATCTTTTTAAAGACTTGACCTATGTTTAGTACCTTTTTGAACCATCTATTACTACATTTGAGTGTTATAACTAATATACAGACGCCTGAGGCAGGCACTATTACTGAAACATGTTGCCATGTTGAGTCTAATTCATTGTGGAGTAAGGTCAGTAACACTATGTTCATCTCCTTGACTCCATTGGAAGAGTTTTATTGATCACACTACTCCCTCGGTTGATTTGTTCTGCTCGTAGCGGATTTTGTTTCTCCACTTCGGTGGCAGATTTCTACAATGCATATAGTAAAACATAATCCCAACTAAAGATACAAAATATTGGGTTCTGAGGTAGGAGTCACCCCTAATAAAAAATGTTGGGGTCATTGTGGGTAAGTCGATTTTTATTCTGGTGCCCCACAGCTGCAAAAATGCAAATAGAATGGAGAACAAACTAAGAATACCATTATGCCTCTGTATAGGTCCCTGGTGTGCTCACACCTGAGTTTTTGTGCAGTTCTGACTTTCCCACCCTAATGAAGATATAGCAGGACAAAAAACGATTCAGAGGACAACACAATGATAAAAGATTGTGGAACGCCATGAAGAAAGGGGTGGAGTACCAAGAACAAAGGCAAAACAAGTTGGAACAATTCAGCTTAGAAATAGGTTGACTGAGAGGTTTATAAGATCACTAGTAAAAAAGGCCCGTTTCTCACACAAATGAAACGGGCGCTAGCGAGGTTATCCTCTGAGTTCCAGAATGGCTCCCTCCCTCCCCACCTCATCCAAGTTCCAGCCCCCCCTCCCTCTTCTCTGAGTTCTAGGCCCCCTGTCCTCCGAGTTCCAGGCCTCCCTTCCTCCCTCGCCCCCCTCTGTCTTCTCCGAGTTCCAGGCCCCCCTCCTCTCTCCTTCTCCTCCGAGTTCCAGGCCCCCCTCTCCTCCGATTTCCAGGCCCCCCTCTCCTCTGAGTTCCAGGCCCCTCCCTCTCCTCTGAGGTCCAGGCCCCCCTCTCCTCTGAGTTCCAGGCCTCCCTCCCTCCCTCTCTATCCACTGAGTTCCAGGCCCCCTCTCTTTCCTCTGAGTTCCAGGCCCCCTCTCTCTCTCTTCCGAGTTCCAGGCCTCCCTCCCTCCCTTTCATTCTCCAAGTTCCAGGCCCCCCTCTCTCTTCTCTGAGTTCCAGGCCCCCCTCTCTCCCTCTCCTCTGAGTTCCAGGCCCCTCTCCTCCCCTCCCCCAAGTTCCAGGCCCCCCTCTCCTCTGAGTTCCAGGCCCCCCCTCTCCTCTGAGTTCCAGGCCTCCCTCCCTCCCTCTTTATACTCTGAGTTCCAGGCCCCCTCTCTCTCTCCTCCGAGTTCCAGGCCCCTCTCCCTCCCCTCTCTCTGAGTTCCAGGCCCCCCTCTCTCTCCTACGAATTTCAGGCTCCCCTCTCCTCCAAGTTCCAGGCCCCCGCCCTCCCTCCCTCCCTCTCCTCTGAGTTCCAGGCCTCCTCCCTCCCTCTCCTCCGAGTTCCAGGACCCCCTCTCCTCCGAGTTTCAGGCCCCCTCTCCTCTGAGTTCCAGGCCCCCTCCCTCTCTCCCTCTCCTCCGAGTTCAAGGCCCCCCCTCCATCCCTCTCCTTCGAGTGCTAGCCTGACCTGCGCTGGCCGCCCTCTTCTCCCAGTCGTCTGCCTGGCCTTTGCCTTCCTGCGTGCCGCCCAGTATTTAAAAGTTGTTACCTCGGGGTCCGGCGGCAGCAGTGAAAGGTGAGCAGGCTCTGCACTTCAGCCTGCCTTCCCTTCTCTCAGCTCTGCCTCTGGTCCTGCCCTTGCGGAAACAGGAAATGAGGTCGGGAACAGAGGCAGAGCTGAGGGAGAAGGGAAGGCAGGCTGAAGCACTGTACCTGCTCGCCTTTCACTGCTGCCGCCGGACCCCGAGGTAAGAACTTTTAAATTCTGGGCGGCGCACACAGGAAGGCGAGGAGGAGGGAGAAGAGGAGAGGGAGGGAGGGAGGGGGGCCTGGAACTCGGAGGAGAGGGGGGCCTGGAACTCGGGAGGGGAGGGGGAGGGGACGATTCTCCCGTGATTTGTACCTGAGCGTTCTCTGGCTGGCTGGCGCTGGCTTCCCTGCCCTCTCACTGTTCCACTCTCTGATGCCATTACATTTTGACGTGAGGGCGGGGCAATGAGTGGTTATGGATGTTACAAACCCAGGCATCCAGAAGTAGAATGTTGGAGGTGCAAATTATTATATAGGATAAGTGGGGTGGAATGGCTCAAGAGAAAAAAAAGTTACTTAACCTTTCAAATGACACAAAAAGAAGAAGGCACTCCAGGAAACTAATGATTCACAGATTAAAATCAAATCATAGAAGGTATTTTTGCCCCCACTGCATTGCATTAAGATGTGGAATCTATTGCTGGGATTCAAATGAAATTTGGACAAGCTCCTGGAAGAAGAGTAAAAACAAAATTTAGGCAGATAGAGCTGGAAGATTCATCCTCACCCCATGAAATGAGGTATGAGAAATTTGGGAATTGTTTACTAAAATCTGGTAAAGTTATTCACCTACCCCCAGATTCTATATAGGTTACCCAAAGTGAGAATGGATCCCAGATCCGAATGCAAACTAATTCACTCAATTTAATCGAATAATGACCTATTTAGTGCCAAAAATTGCCTTTTTAACAAGCAATTATTGGCACTAACTAGATTTAATTGGTATTTATGCACGTAAGTTTAGGCACAGGATCAGCTTCTAAAATGTACAGGTGATCTGAAAAAGGGTGCATGGAACTGGGAGGGTCATGGGTATAATGAGGGTGTTCCTAAAATTAACACAAGTTGTTATACAACAATAGTGATACGTGTGTAATGTAGCACATACATTTACACCACGTTTCAGTTGGTACAAATGGCTGCTCCTAACTTTAGGCGTGATTCCTGGGCTAAGCACTATTCTATAAACCATGCCTAACTTTAAGCATGGTTTATAGAACAAAGCTTTATTCAGCACTGATTTTCTTTGGTGCCATATATAGAATATAGCCCTTAACATGCAGCATAAGTACTTTTGAATTTTGAAACTCATCTGTTTTGAATATTAACCCTGCAGGAATTTTTTGTTTGATCCACTAAATTTTAATAAATGAGAGAAGCAATATTTTAGCTCATATCATTAATTTTCCTATAAACACAAAGTAGAAGAAAACCCTTATTAAATAAGCCCTTTAGTGAACAATAATTTAATATTTTTCTCATATTTAAGGCATATTTATAACAATGTCGATCTTAGCTGTTCTACATTCACAGTTGAAATACATATGATAATTTGTAGAACTTTTCTCATGTAGTGTTAAATTAAGGCATGACCTTATTATTCATTACTAAACAAGACATGTAACCTTTGTTCTTGGGGAGTGTCACAAAAGGTTCTGATTCAAATCAATGCTTGTCTTTCTACATGAGCCATCAACATTTTGTGAAAGATACCTGATGGTAATAACTTTCAGGATCATCAATCTTCAGTGACATGTTATAGTCATTTAACATTTGCATTAGAAATCCTATGTGTCTGTTCATTTAAGAGCACCAAATATCACATGGAATCATACAATATCAAAGAAGGTTCAATTATGGTTAAAAAAACAAACAAAAAAAACCAAGCATATTTCTCCATATTCACTGAAAATTGTCTATCTTTTCATTGACTTTTGCTTTTCTTGTGGTATTTTAGATTTCATACAATAACTATTGCAGAGACCTTTCTCTCCGTGTTTTTGTTCTGTCATTATTACAGTAATACAGCACCAAAAATCTCACTAGAAAAAGGAAGCTGGTATTTTACAATCTAACTTTGTACTGTTTGGGATAGAGAGAGAGACTTCCTGGATCCAATATTTAAAAGGACTTATACAGTAAGAAGTGTGTACTGATAATATACATCATTTTTTCTAAATATTTTCTGAATTTAAAGGAATACATTTTATCTGTTCAAGTCACCATATTGGCCAGGACCCACATAAAGGAAGCAGATCTCCCCACCCCCCTCCTGATTCCAATACAATACACTCCTTCCTTCCTTCTGATCCCTCCCCCAAAGATCAAGAAGCCCCTTCCCAACACTCCAATAGACCCTTCTCTCCTGACCCCCCCCCCCCCCACAAGGATCCATAGCCTCCTCCTTCCTGATACTACTTCCAATCCTACTTCCCCTTTCCCCAAAGATGTCCCAACAAGATCCCATCACTCCTTATAGGCCCTCTGGGTTTACATTTAAGATCCCTGGTGGTCTAGGAGTCCAACAGTCAGGACCGATGCTCACTCACTCCTCTTGTGGTTTCAGCCTCAAAATTGCCAATAGATATCATGGCAGCTATCTTACAGTACTAGCATCAGTACCATGAGACTGCCACTAGGAGTGTTAGTGGCCATTTTAAGGCTGGAGCCACAGGAAACAGGAAAAAGTGGCCATCACTAGGGAGATTAAACTTATGCCCGGTGGGGCCTAGAGGAACATTATGGGTTTGGAGTTTTTGTTGGGGCATTTAAGGTCTCTTTTCTCAAGTTACAGTAGTGGCTCCTGGTGCGGTACTGTTGACAAAGCCCATTCACCTTGAATGGGATCCGTCGGTATTGCCATGAGGGAACCACTAGCACGGCTTGATAAAAAGGCCCTAGGTTCCTTTAGGGGGGAAGGGGTATCAGAATTGGAGGGTCAGGAAGGCGGGAGCTATAGATCCTTGGGGGGAGTAGGAGAGAAGGGGGCCTACTGATATTTGAACAGAGGAGTCAGGAGGGAGGGAAGACTATTAGCTGCTTTGGACCGGTATCCAGAAGTTATGAAATTGGTGGCTAATATTCAGTGCTAGAAACCTCATAGCTAAGTTGGTATAATTAGGATTGATTTTTCTGCGATCATATTTGCCAACTTGCTTTGCGAGCACCAGCACTGAATAGTGATGGCATCCACAAAACTGCTGGCTCCTCCTCTGCCCCATAACAATCCTGTGTGGCCTGGTTCTAAAATGGCTGGTTAGTACCAATATTCATTGGCACTGCCAGGTTAAATGCCACTGAATATCAGGAGATAGCCGGCTCCAAGTGATTGAAGGGATAGAAGCTTCTCCTGCCTGCTTATAATCAAACTCTTTGACTATCAACCTGCAAATGTATATCTAATATTGCCACTATCTGGACAATTTTGTAGTACCACATTTGCTCTTCCTTTCCTCTGCCCCTTCACTATACAGGCCATTTAAACATATTTTTGGCCTGCTACTATCCAAATAGGAGGTGAAAATACTCATAGCAGTGTCACTGGTGAACATGCAACTCTGTTTGAATATCAGCTTGATTGTTTTCATAGGGGAGATGGGAAAAATAAATGTTGGAGTCTTTCAAATTTCTCTGTTGTATAGGTTTAGAATGAAAAGATTTTTGGATGAGACACCATCACAGGGCAACTATATTAATGTGATTACATGAGCAATTCAATGATGTGTTTTGAATCCAGCTATTTTTTTTTTTTGCTTTTCTATCTGAAAACTAATCCAAAAATAGAACATTAAAAAATTGCATGTGCCTTGCTTGTATTTTTTTCTTCAAAGGCAATAAAATGGATAATGAGACAAGTAAGTAGGGTAAGAAAAGAGCAATGCTAAATCAATAAAGCAAATATAAAGTTAATAGGTTCAGAATAGGTTTGGGCTTGCGCCATATTAGCTATTGAAAATTAATTTGGGTATCACATCTTAGGTTGTGAAGCTATTTGTTGAAAGCCAAGCTAATTTTAAGCTTTAATAGTTTCAATGTAAGAATTTTTGTATTAGTTGTGATCAGAGTAAAACTTGAAATCAAATCCATTGAACAAGTAAAAGGACACACCCAGAGCTGACTGGTTGTCAGAGGTGAAAACAAATGTACAAAACTTCTCTCACACCATGATATCACGTTAAAAATAGTGCAGTGAAGATAGTTGCAACCAAGAGGCATGTCATGCAAACATAGATGGCCTTGGATATCTACAATGAATATTCATGAGATATATTTGCATAAATTGCCTCCATTTTATGCTGGTATCTCATGCATAGTCATTGCAAACTATCTGACCAAGTGATACGCACAGGTCCATTTCCTCAGTGCGCCTGGAAAAAAAGAACCATTGCTTTATAAGAAGCCTAAGCACCAGTGAGATCACAGACTAAGAAAATATGGTGCATAGATACAGAAATAGCCCATTTGTATTGGGTTCCACTGTCTTGATTAAAAAAAACTTCCATCAATACTTTGATACATTTCCCAGGGTTGAATTTATGTATAAACTAGAAAAACAACAGCTTAGGGCCTCATATTTCAAGGGATCCCATGCTTCATTAAAAGAAAATAATTACATACACTTGTAAATAATGAAAATTGTTGATTTTATTGTTGACTTCACATGGGGTTTTTGTGTATTTATTATCTATTGTCTGTAAAATCTAAAATTTAATTCCTAGTTAATTGGTCAACAATCAGGGGAATTCTGTACATGGCGCTGAACATTAGGGGCTACTTCTGTGCCAGGATTTTGGCATGGAAAAGTGTTCTAATGGATTCAAGGCACTGAAACAGGGCAGAAACGGCAGATCTTTGTAAAAATACACTTATATACCCATTTATACAATACACCTAAGTGTTTCTGTGTAGATCTGCAAAGGAGGTGTGGCCATAGGAGGGGCATAACTAGGTCAGAGGCATGTCCTTAATATGCACACAGGGGGTCTTTTACTAAGGCGTTCCTAAAAGTGGCCAGCGCTGGTGTAGGCATGTGTTTTGGATTCACATAGGTCCATTTCCTCAGTGAGCCTGAAAAAAAGGCTTTTTTTATGCCGGAAAATGGACATGTGGCAAAATTAAAACCAGTGCGCGTCCACCCATTGACTTAGTGGTAAAGTCTCACACGCTAGCTAGGCGGTAAGGGGCCAGCGCGCATAAACTGCTGATTACCGCCGGGAAAGCACCACGTGGTAGAAAATAGAAAATAATTTCTAATGCGTTTTAGGTGTGCATCAAAAATGGAATTACTGCTCAGGGCACGCGGTAGCCGGGCGGTAGTGCCAATTTGACACACAGACACATGTAGGCACCTACGTGCCTTTATAAGAGGGCCCCATAGTGTTATAGAATAGTGTGGATCTGTGCTCAACTTGCATGCCTGGATTTACACCTGGTTTCAGTTGGTATAACTCCTGACATCAAAAGTTGAGCACAAATCCCAGGACTATACATTGTTCTATGAATGGTACCAATCCCACAACACCCATTACAGAATAATGTTCAGTGAAAAATTTTTGGCACCAAATTTTGAGCACCATTTACTGAATCTAGAACAATATGCATACATTCGGCTCTAATATGGCCTAAGTGCTCCAGAAGTTCTCGAAAACAATGCAAGTACTGAGGGGAGCACTAGCAGTAATTCTGAATTGTTGAGACCAAACTCAAGACACCCTAGCTTGGAAGTGGTATTCACTAGATTTAGTGGTGTTCATTTAGATTTAATACCCTGATTTAAACAAACAAATAAACAAAAACACTTATAGAGCCTCGACAACAAGCTAAATGGAAGGTCAGAAAAGGAGCTGTTGAATCTATAGGTTTTTGTTACTTTTGCTGCCAAGCTTTTACTGGCTGTGTGAAATAGTACTGAAGAGAGGGCTATACAAACAAATACAGATTATCTTCTCCATAGAAGAAAAGACCCCCAAAGACTTCTCTTTGTAGATAATGTATAAATCAACATTTACCTTTCTCCTGACAGCTCTATGAAAGAAGATTGTCCAGTGCTTAGTGAACACCAAGATCTGCATTTAAATGGAGATATTAATAACTTGAGCCATGACTCCTTCACAAGGATATTAAGAGCGGGTCTGTGGTAGTTTGTATAAGAGCATGTGAAACAAATTTATAATGACAGAGAGAGTCTGAGTAGCTCATATTTTGTCATTTATTGTATTTTATGCAGTAAATTACAGGTTGTGGTGTAGTACAAACCCTAGAAATTGCAAAACTCAGAAGTTATTGATGGAATTCTAATAAAGCAATATAAATCTATGTCTTGATTCATGCTAACGCAGTTCATGATTGTAAATAGGGGCAAATTGGTCTGTTATGGATTGTGGTACCGTTATATTTGAAGATTATGCTCACTGGAGCTCATTTTATGTGTTCTAAGGATTTCTGTTTATCAGGTTTTGCATAGTCAACACAGTGTTTGGATAATATTTGTCATATTTAATGTAAAATTGAAAATAAAAATTGGCCTGTGGAAGTTGTTTTCATATTTCATGATTGCCTGCTTTTGATGGAAAATATATATTTTTGTCATATTTCAATGGGGGACGATGTATTGATCGTCCCCCATTGAAATATGGCAAAAATATCTCTCTATATAAAATGCACCTCCAATGTTCTAATGAAGCTGGAAGCCTGAAGCTGGAAGCCTCTAAATTTGTAGTTGTGTAGATCGCTGTTTGCCCATGAGTGTCTGCCCCGCCCTCGCGTCACAACGTGATGACGTCGAGGGCGGAGCACTGACACTCACCGAATCGCATTGCTCACCCATTGCTACGCCACAAAACTCAGAGGGAGGGGGGCAGGAACCTGGAAATTGGGAGGGGGGAAGACCCTGGAACTCAGAGGGAGAGGGACCCTGGAACTGGAAGGGAGGACCCTGGAACTGGGAGGGAGGGGGGACCCTGGAACTTGGAGGGAGGGAGGGAGGGAGGGAGGGGGACCCTGGAACTTGGAGGGAGGGGGGACACATTTATCCTAACAACCCCTTTCAAAACATTAATTGCAGAAAGACAATACCTTGCTAGCACCCATTTCATTGGTTTCAGAAACATGCCTTTTATCCTAGTATATATAATAAAAAAGCTTGTACAACATGAAGAATGTGGACCCATTGCTATAATCAAGCATAATTTGCATCAAGAAAATTTTGTGTATTTTTGTCAACTAATGCACAGTGGTAAATTTGTTGTATGAGCTATAGCTAAGGGGAAAAAAGATCTTTTGACATGTTAACCTGTAAGTGGATATCCTTGGTAAAACTAAAGTGGTTATCTGCTCTGCACAAAACCCTTAGTTAACCTATGGAATTGTATCAGTCTTAACGCCCCTAAAATTAGCCTTGTTCAAAGTATTTTTGAGGTATACCACACATTGCACAGGTCACCTCAAGTGTCCTTGAGACTGGAAGGAAAATGTATTTCAAACATATGTGAGGGAAAGTTAAGTAAGGACTATACATACAAGGCGACTCAAGATTTCAGACCATAATGAATCTGAAAAGTAACATTAATGACATACTTTGTAAAGGAAGAGAATAGGCATGGAACCAACTTGGGAACAAATGTGAAAAAGTTGAGCAAGAGACTGTTAAAGCACTCATCTTGCAACCTAATTGTGGAGGTGATCAGAGAAATTAGCATTGCCCACTTATCAAAATGGAAAGAAAACAAGCAGGTTGGAGAAATATCTAAAGGCATACACATTTTAAGATAAGATTGTAAACTAATGCAAACATGCAAGATTGGTAAACTCTGTACAGTTGTACAAAGGCAAATATTTAAAACCAAATATCAACAATCCTCCCTCCTTCATACCTCCCTCCCCATCAAACAAAAATAGCTATAAACATGAAGGGGGAAATTCTAATTACTGACAATTATACCTTGTCCTGATATCAGTATATTATGTTGTTATCCACTTACCCGCTTCTTAATCAACATAATTTTCGTATAAACCTTAATAATAGCAATAATTCTGAAATTCTTCTCCGTTAATATGATTTCTATAATGTTCCTATGCACCTTATCTGTTATATATACTCTGAGTCTCTATTCCATCAATGTGATTGTAGTTGTATTATATTGTAAGCCACATTGAGCCTGCAAATAGGTGGGAAAATGTGGGATATAAATGCAGCAAAATAAATAAATATAAATGGTGCCTACAAAATTATTGCAAAAAAGCTTATAGCGGTATTCTATAAACTGCACTTAAAATTAGGCATGGTTTATAGAATAGCGAATAAGCCCAGGGATCATGTGTACATTTAGGGGTGGCCATTTGCACCAGTGAAGATGTGGTGCAAATGCCTGCACCTATATTTAGGTTCGGAGCCCCCTTATTCTATAATTACACACGTAACTAAAAGTAATGCCTTTGATCTGCCCGTGGCCCTCCCATTTTTGCGCCCCCTTTTCCGACTTGCACATACAATTTAGGCATGTACAAGCTAATTGAATCTAATTAGTACCAATAATTGCTTGTTAAAAATCCAATTATTGGCACTAATTAGCTCATTCAATTAAAATGTGCATACAAATAGGGCACGTGCCCAAATTTGTGTGTGTATTTTTTAGCGCTTTTTATAGAATTAGGGATAAGGGGCATAGGGGTCTTTTACTAGGGTGCGCTAAAAATCAGTTGATGCTAAATGCTGAGATGCCCATTGGCATCTCAGTGTTTAACGCAAACTAAAAAGACCCCCATAGTTTCAACTGTGGGTTATCATTAAGGCATGTTATTTTACCAGTAACTCATGTTATTTTTACATATGTCTCATTTTGTGCAGGGAGATTTAGTTAATAATAGTAGGGGTTAACAGTAAATTAATATGTCCTAATGGTAGTCCATGTTGATCATTCCCCCCCCACCCAACTGGGAAATTAGATAAGCAAGTTTTAAATATATCAAATGTGATTGATTAATAGTGGCTTGAAAATCATCAAGTCAGTATTTAAGCCAACATGTACAACTAATTTGTATTGAAAAAAAAAACTACATCTCTTTTTGTATTTTTGTTGTGTTATAGGCCTCAATAATATAGTATTAATTTTCTATCTGACAGAGGATTTGTTTTGTATACTTCTTTGAATGTTTATGTCATGCCTCTGCAGTAGTAGTTCAAGGTGTGTTAAATAAAAGGTACAGAGGTATTTCTCTGTCCCTCGAAGGCTTCCAGTGTAATGAAACAATATTCAGCCCACAGCAGTCAGCAGTTTTTTCCAAACGCTTTGTATACCTGGATACTCAGTGCTGAGCTGTACCCAGATACTGGTGTGAATATGCGGGTATTCCGTAGCTGCCAGCTGTTATCTAGCTATCCAAAGTATTCAGACCAGCACCTGAACAACTAGCTGGTTAAAGTTAGGATAGCCTGTTTGCTGTCCTAACTCTGGAACCCTTTTACAAATGCACGGTGGGCCTATTGCCGGTTTGCTGTGCGGCAATTTGGATCTACTGCTGGGCTCCCCGGGGGAGTCTGGTGATAGTTCCAATTCCTAGCACACACCATTTCTGGTGCTAGAAAATAGTTTTGTATTTGCTAGCACCAGAAGCGTGCCCGGAGGTAATTGAGCAGCGTGGTAAAGGCTCCTCCAGAAAATGACCATGCACCAATGCCTTTGCTTAATGCATGGTCATTTCCTTCCCTTTCACAGAAAAAAAAACATTTTCTGCCATATTCTATATATCGTGCCTAAATCTAAGCTTATTCCATAGCAATGTGTGTAAGTTAATTGACTTAACAAGCCAATCAGCATTATCAACACTTAACAAGCAATAATGAGCAATAATTGGCAATAATTACAATTTACAGACATAACTCACTAAGCATATGCTGTAACAAACTGCTCCTAAATTCTAAAGTGCACAGTTCAAAAGGGGAGTGGCTATAGGTGGGGAGATGGGAATTTTATGGACATTCAAATTTAGGCGCATTGTTGTAGAATATCTCCCAGTCCACATAAATCTACATGCAGGGATTTATGCCACATTTTTGTTGGTGTAAATGGATGCACATAGTTTTAGGTGCTGGGATATCAACTAAGCTTATTCCACTTACTGTGCCTAAATCTTATATAATACGCTTAGGTGAAAATAATTTCCATGTGGATTTTCCAGGCGCCATACAAAGAATCTCTCCCTTTGCCAGTGATGGTAAAAGGCAGCCTTGTTGCGTGGCAATCCCATGCACCAACACCTCTGCAGGGCCCTTTTTATCTGGATAGTTTCATATTTAGCAAACTGAATATTGTCACCAACTAGGTAACTCCTGGCTCTGCCCAAATTCCACCCTGGACTACCCTGGCACTGCCTAGATAAGAGAGATTCAGTAAAGGTTGCCCAAAGTTAGGCACTCAATTTTGCATGTGGATCAAAGATTCATGTGCAAAGTAATGGGCTAAATTGGTGATAACAATCAATAATTGGCATTAATAATCACTTAATTGGCAGTCATTAGGCGTTAGATCTGTCCTACACCCTATTCTATAAAATGCGTGCCTGATTTTCATAGTACGCAACTCCAAAAGGGGCATGGCAATTGGAGGGGCATGGGCCAGTTATGGGAGTTGCCAAACACACCAAGAAATGCTCCCTACAAAGGAAGATGCTGTAAAAGGAGTAGGGAAGGGACGTAGGTCGACCAATCCAGGCGGGACACCATTGACTAGATATAAAAGACTCAACATGGTTCCGTGTTTCGGAAAATGGTATGCCTGCCTCATGAGTCAACATATCTGAATCAATCGTGGATATATTTTTAGCTGTGCACTCTTGTCGCTGGAAAGCTACCTTTGCTAAATCGTCCAGTGACACCTCATAAAGCATAGCACCAAGAATATTGCTTAAAGCGTGAGATAGCAGCTTGTTTAACATTGACACAGATACATTGACTCCTGAGGTAGGCATACCATTTGCCGAAACATGGAACTGTGTTCTTTTATATCTGGTCATTGGCAATAAAGATTTTATGTATTCAGCTGTTGGTGTCCTGCCTGGATTGCTTGCTCCATGACCCTTCCCTACTCCTTAGAAAGTAGCCAGTCATGAGAGTTCCCAGAATGTTAGCATGGTGTTACAGAATACCTGCATTTCCACACCCAACTGCCATTAGTTAGGGCAGTGATTTACACTAGCCTTCGGCAGGCCTAAATACTCATGCCCAAAGTTTGGTGTGAAATACACGCTGTGCTGGTATTCTATAAAGGCTGTTCCATGTGGAATGTCATTTATAGAATTTGTGCTTAGCACAGATCATCCTAGTACCTACTACTACTACTACTACTACTATTTAGCATTTCTATAGCGCTACAAGGCATACGCAGCGCTGCACAAACATAGAAGAAAGACAGTCCCTGCTCAAAGAGCTTACAATCTAATAGACAAAAAATAAATAAAGTAAGCAAATCAAATCGATTAATGTGAAAGGGAAGGAAGAGAGGAGGGTAGGTGGAGGCGAGTGGTTACAAGTGGTTACGAGTCAAAAGCAATGTTAAAGAGGTGGGCTTTCAGTCTAGATTTAAAGGTGGCCAAGGATGGGGCAAGACGTAGGGGCTCAGGAAGTTTATTCCAGGCGTAGGGTGCAGCGATTGGGCAACCTATAAGTATTCCCCAGATAGTGCTGAACCTTTCTGACCAGATTTTCTGCAGAAAATACAGCTGAAACACCAAGTATGACCTGGTATGGTGAGCCAGAGTTATGTGGGTAGCATCATTCCTGCCCAGATAATTCCTGCAGAATATCAGTCCTAAATCTGTACCTGAGGCAGTAGAGTGTAAAATGATTTGCCAAAGTCCACAAGGATTGTTAGTAGGATTTGAATCTTGCCTTCCCTGATTTTCAGCCCATATTTTAACTGCAAGGTTACTCTTCCACAGTCCCGTTATCATTTATTTCTTCTGGCTTTACTAACATTCACCCTTGTTTCTTGATGGTTAAAAACTCTCCAAAAACTATAGAAAAGGGATACTTTTGTTTCTTTATTTTGTTGGGGGAGGAGCAGATGCTTTATTTTCACCTTTATTCGCAATGATTGGGGATTCCACCCCCCTTCTTTTATCATCCTCAATATTTAGCCCAGCCATTGCACATGCAGCCCCTGTGTGTGGGCCATACACCAGGTTCCTTTAGGAACTCTACAATCATATGGCCATTCAGAATCATCATTGCAGAATAACAGGATCTGCTCCCCTGCTAGTGCCTGTGAATGTTGTCACCACAGTATCCCCAGCTCCAGTCAGCCGAAGAAAAAAGGGACCTGACCTAACTCTTTACACACATCCTCTGCGCTGATAGATGGTGGTTTAAATAAACCACGTTGAATGAGGAAATGTAGTTATCTTCTGAATACACTCATCCTGGTTCCTGTATTATCTACTACGAAAATGGATTGGAGCAAAAGAACTTCAAGAGGGAGAAATTTGTGAGAGGCATGTATTTTTTTGCCATGAACCTAAAACACTGGTAACTATAAGTATCTCTCCAGTGTTAAAAGTCATTTTGTGAAAGTGAGATATGAAGTGGCCATAAAAGAACCTAGTTTATATCATTCAGATCATATACACTCCAGTTTCTGGTTAGAATAGCTTTGGACCCCTTTTACAAAACTGCGGTAAAAGGGGCCCTGCAGTAGCATTGGCACATAGATTTGCCATACAGTGAGGCCCCCTTTTACCACAATAGGTAAAAGGCATGCTTTTTTTTTTATTATTAAAGGAAATGAGTGTGTGTGTGATAAATGAACTACTTCCTGTGCAGCCATTTCTTGGGGAGTCCTTACCGCTACCTATTTAGGAGGTGGTGGGGCTCCCGCAGTAACCTTACTGCTTTTAGGCAAATAATTTATACCAGCCATAGACATGGTGTAAGTGGTCATGCCTAAAGTTTGGCACATAAATGTGGACTTACGTTAGTATTCTATAACTGATGAGGCACAGAAATTTAGGTGCAGCCCTAATTTGTATGCACAATTTAATAGAGTAATGAGCCAAATGGTGCCAAAAATTGGATTTTTAACAAACAATTATTGACACTAATTAGATTTAATTGGGGATTGGCGGTTAGCTTGGCAGAGTTTAAAAAGGGGTTGGGCGGTTTCCTAAAGGACAAGTCCATAGACTGCTACTAAATGGACTTGGGAAAAATCCACAATTTCGGGAATAACTTGTATAAAATGTTTGTACGTTTGGGTAGTTTGCCAGGTGCCCATGACCTGGATTGGCCGCTGTCGGGGACAGGATGCTGGGCTCAATGGACCTTTGGTCTTTTCCCAGTATGGCATTACTTATGTACTTATTAAGGGGCCCTTTTATGAATTGCTAAAAGGAAAGTACTACTGGGCTACCACAGCAGCCCAGCAGTAGTTCTGTCCCCCAGTGCATGCCATTTATTGAGCTGCACAAATATTTCAATTTTTGTAGCGCTGATGTGTACCCAGCAGTAACCGGGTTTTTATACTGCTACTGTCTGTGCTGTGACCTTAGCATGAAATGTTGCTGCATCTGCTGAATTGGTAATACCCAAATGGCCTTCACTAGTCTAAAATGATGTCTACAGAAGAAGCACAGTGTGACACTGAAGACCCAGATGAGAGTTTTTAATGATGCAGTCATGCTAGTCCTTTTCCATGTATCAGAAACATGAACACTGCTACTACTACTACTACTATTAAGCATTTCTATAGTGCTACTAGAAACAGTGCATGATTGCTCCAGTAAAAATGGGATTTACTGTATAATTTGCCCATGTGGCTTATATTATATTGGCCAAACCAGACGTAGCATTAAACTACGTTTTGGTGAACATTTTCTGAACTTGAGATGTAGGAGAGATGAAGCCCCTTTGGTGTCCCATTAGGTGGAACAAGGACACACTTTACAAGATTTGCGTTTTGTTGTACTGTTAAAAATACATTCCACGTATGGCGGTAATGTTTCAGAATTACTTGTCAGCAAAGAGCAGCATTTCATTTTTTTATGGGACACTATCCTAAGGGTTTGAATAAGGACGTTGAATGGCTATAGTTTTAGGATATTTATAGCCATTACGACTCCAATGGGTGGTGTCACTGATTGGTGACATCATCAAATAGTGCATCTGGGATATTTAAACTCAGAGTTTTTCAGCAGTTAGGATGTGCCTGATTATGTGACTGTACTGGAGTTCCCCTTTGGTAAGCAGCCACTATATTATTTCATGGGTATTTTTTATGGATATATATAAGAAATGTTATTATGTTTTGCACATGTACAATTTTGTAGCACAATTGGTAGGATTAATGGGGAGTTCGTTTTTTCTACTTTACTATTTCTCTTTTAGTTGTTTCCTCCTGAAGAAGATAGTCGAAACTCAGCTTGTCGCGCAAATATACATTGTGTAATTTAAAGAAATTTTATTTTGGTTGAAGGTTCTAGACTTAATATTGTCTTGCTCCACTTGCTCCAACTGGCGATATATACATATCTTCCGCATTTCTGAGATTAAACAAAAAATATATATTCAGATAAGGACATCACAGTGACTTGAGTAGCTTTGATTTTGTTAGGGTGCTGATTGAAGTTGTCTTACTGATATTTATAGCTGTTCTTTGATTACGTCAGCTGCCTTAATTGTGTTTACACTACATTTCCTTTGTTTCTGCATGCTCATTCAAATGATGGCTATATAAGCTGCTGGTAGAACGCTTGCCATCAATATACTGCAGCTCATTTTGCAAGGTCGGCACATATGAGAACACAATGATGGTTCTCCACTCAGCCAATCACTTATTATATGACTGATGTGTGAACAGAGCATTTTTTAAAAATATATAAAATATTCTTTCAATATTTTTTTTATTTTTATGTATGTTAATTTCAGTTTCCCTGGTTTAATTTTTATTAAATATACCCAGTGCCGTAGCGAGGGCGGCTGACACCCGGGGTGGGTCGCTGCTGCGCACCCCCCCCCCCCGGGTACAGCGCTGTGCCCCCCCTCGGCGCACCCCCCCTCCCGGAGCGCACCCTCCCCCCTCGGAGCACATTGTTACTTAATTTAGAAGCGAGGGGCGGGTGGGAGGGCTGATCCGCCCCCGAGTCCACGTCGCTGGGAGCTGCGTCGGCTCCACTGGTTCCTTGCTCTCTCTGCCCCGGAACAGGAAGTAACCTGTTCCGGGGCAGAGGGAGCAAAGAACCAACGGAGATGACACCCCTGGCGGCGTGCACCCGGGGTGGACCGCTCCACCGCCCCCACCTTCCTATGCAACTGAATATATAATATGTATTAGTGAGGTATAATTCATTTCATTATTTCCTTAGTTTGGTTTTTATTAACAAATGCAATGCCAGGATTCCATCATGTGGAACTAAGACATCATTTCTTCATTTTACACTTCCTTTGCTATAGGAGGAGTGGCCTAGTGGTTAGAGTGGTGGACTTTGGTCCTGGGGAGCTGGGTTCGATTCCCACTGTAGGCACAGGCAGCTCCTTGTGACTCTAGGCAAGTCACTTAACCCTCCATTGCCCCAGGTACAAATAAGTACCTAAGCTGCATTGAGCCTACCATGAGTGGGAAATCACGGGGTATAAATAATCCCCCATATTTTATACCGTACCCCAAATTTGAGTTTCATTCTATTCTCATTCTTTTGCCTATATATCTCCCTGATTTAAAAAAAAATCTGACCCTTGATGCTTTGAAAAAACAGCAGAAATCATGAAAAATGATAAATGTGTTAAAAGACCTGGAAAACACGGCAAACTCCTGCTCTGAATATTGAGTGGCCAATATTCAGTGTGGTTTCTGTGAGCAGGAGTCAATTAAGCAGCAATTCTGCAGACTATACTGCTAAATATCAGCTCTGACCAACGCTGTATTCTCCATGGTGTGCCTTGACAATTTTTGTGCCTTGCAAGTATGCCGTGAGATGAAAAAGTTTGAAAATTACTGTTTTAGGACATAGACATATAGTCCTTTTCTGAAAAGAGGAATAAATAGTCTATGAACTTGTCATGCCCTTTCCATGTAAAACATGCCCAGGCTATGCCACCTTGCGATCTGATTGCCCTTGGTTTTGATACATGCATATCCTGCCAGTGTATGACGGCAGCCAAAAAAGCAAACAGGATGCTAGGAATTAATAGGAACGTGATGGCAAATAAGACCAAGAATATTACAATGCCTCTATTGCACCATGGTGTGACCTCACCTTGAGTATTACATTCAATTCTGGTTGCCGTATCTCAAAAAAGATATAGTGGAATTAGAAAAGATTCAAAGAAGAGCGACCATAATGATAATGGGGATGGAATTCCTCTCATATGAGGAAAGGTTAAACAGGTTATGGCCCTTCAGTTTGGAAAGAGATGGCTGAGGGGAGATTTGATTGAGGTCTACAAAATCCTAAGTTGAATTTTGTAGACCTCAATGAAGGGGGCACTCAATGAAGTTACATGGAAATACATTAAAACAAATAGGAGGAAATATTTTTTCACTTAATTAAAATTAGAGCCTAATTGAGCCTTTTTTTTTGTTTTTAAGAAAAAAAGAAGCAGATATGCAATCAGAGCTGGCACTAACTACGTATGCACTTTTCAATATTGACCTGATCATGTTTTTCCAAAATGCTGGCTTGTAGTCTCTTTGTACTTTTTTATTATAATTTTGCCTGACTCTTCAGCATGGCCACAGTTTCTTGTTTTGTTTTATTTTTGATAGGAGTTCTATGTTCTCACTCCTGTTACCAGAATTATAAATAGCATTTCAGGCATGAATTCAGATGAATACCCTTCTGAATGAAAGGAAAACAGTGAACTTTACAGCATATATCAACTATTAAGTGTATTTTTGATTTAGCAAATATGAACACAGTATGCAATGTTTAAAAAAAGCTCAAAATGTTATCTTCGTCCAAAGAGGGATAATGGCATCTTTGATATTTTCCCATAGCAAAAGGTTATTCGGTATACAATTGTTAAACAGAAAGTTAAATGTAGTCCACAGACATGCATGGATTATGTGGAAGATGCTAAATGAGCCTTTCATTCTGAAATGCAGAACGGGTCTTTCTCTCTAAAAAGTATAGATGCTTTTGTACTGTACTCTGTTTCTAACAAATTGCTCGTTTTCGAAACAATTTGTTGCAGAGATAATAGTCAAAAGCAATTTAAATTTACCAACTTGACTGCACTTTTTAATTCAAGCACAAGTTTGGAACGATTGAGAAAGCTCTAGAAATAGCTTTACTCTAGCTTGTTGGAGAGCAAGGGGGAGAGAAAACTACTGCATTCTCACTGAAAGGCTTATTGTGCAGTCTAGGAACCAAATCCAATGGGACAGAAGTACAATGATGGTTCAGAAATAATGCTTTAGCTTCTCAGCAATCTACAGTGAAAATCAACATTATTACCAGACCCATTTATTACTAAAGAGAACAGTATAATGGCATATAGTAATGCTTGTCACATATTGATATGCCTGCTTTGAATATTAAATAATGAATGGCTAGTTGATAGAATCTCTTTGTAGTAGAATGTTAAGATCAGAATTGAGATGTCCAGGTAGGAATATGCTCTATTCTGGCGGCATTTTAAAAAAGACACTGTGGAATTTGGAATCCACAGGTTGATTTTTGGCCCACCCTAGCCATGCCCCACCATACTTCATTGAAATCCCTATGTAGACCTCCACATGTAAAATAGCAGCTTTCTGAAATCACCATTTACACAATTATCAATCTACGGGGCCCTTTTATTAAGCTGTGCTAAAAAGTGGCCTGCGGGTTCAGTAGCTCAGGGCTTTTCTGCACACTGAGGCCACTTTTAGTGTGGCTGTAATATGACTGCAATTTCTATTTCCCAATTAGCACTTGGCCATTAGCATGTGAACCCTCACCACCACATGTGTACTAGGTGGTAAGGGCTCACAGGCTAAACCCACGCTAATCGGGTATCGTGCGGTGATTTACCCATGCTACCCGGTTAGAACAGGGCACACCTACTCAGAACTAAGGCCAGTGCTGGGCAGAGTTGCACAGTCTGTGTCCCGTATATGGCAATCCAGTTTAGAGTGGGCTGGAGAGGACTTCAATGGAAATTCAATTAGCACCAATAATTGCTTGTTAAGATCTCAATTATCGGCACTACTTGGCTTGTTATTTAATTACATTGTGCATGGGGGACATGCTCAAATTTGCATGCACAATTTTTAGTGACTTTTATAGAATTCAGGGGATAGAACTGTAAGAACACATAAACCATTCCAAACTGAGATTAGAAAGATGGATTCCTACTTCTTATTGGTAATTTTATTATGGGTCACTAGAATATTAGAGTAAGAATGTGCCTACATAGGTGCTTCTTTATAAAGAAAAGTTGTCACTTATCCCCAAATTGTATATATTGCGTCTTAATTTCTGCACTGAAATCGAAGCATATTCTATAACAATGCGTGTAACTGTCTTGTTCCGTCAAAGGATGAGCAGCTTGCTGGTGTGAGCCCTTGGATCCGGCCGGAGACGGCGGAGTGAACCCCTCCTTCTCCAGAGGACAGCCGACCCACCCCCACTCTTCGCCTGGGAAGGCCGCCGTTCCCTGGAAGTTGAGCCTTCAGGTGCGGGCAGCCTACAGGGCTTCTGGAACAGGGGGCGGACAGGACCCGCAGACAGCACGGCTCTGGATCCCAGGAAGACAACTGGTCCGAGGTCCTGGGGAACTGGCACGCCGGCGTGGAGGACAGCGGCGGCAGAGGTCAAGGCAGGCAGCGGTCAAGAAGAGTCAGTAGCAGGCAATGGTCAAGGCAGGCAGCGGTCAAGAAGAATCAGTAGCAGGCAATGGTCAAGGCAGGCAGCGGTCAAGAAGAGTCAGTAGCAGGCAATGGTCAAGGCAGGCAATATCCGGTAGCAAGGTACAGAGTTCCATCCAACGATGCGGAGCTCTCAGGAACGAGAAGCCAAAGCACTGGCTAGGAGGAGTGGCGCTCCTTAAGTAGTCCTCCTCATTAGCGCAGGGCCCCAGCTGGTGCTTCCTGCGGTTGAGTCTTCAGGTAACCAATCCGAGGTGACGCTAGTCACCGCTTCCCCTGCTTGCTCCCGCAACCAGAAGAGACGCCGGCTATCTTCCGCCGGCGCCATGTTGCAGGGGTTTCATCCTGGAAGTGGAAAGCCGGCCATCGGCGGCAACGAGGCGAGAACAACCGGCGATCCTCTGTAGTCGGACTGAAGGCAATGGCTGCCTCTCCCCACTGGCCGGCGATAGCCGGACACCAGAGGACCTGCGGCGAAGGCCGGCCATCTATGGCGGCCCCGGGCCCATTGCCCACTGGTACCAGCGGCAAGCAGGTGAGTGTTGGTCCCGGCGGAAGACGGGACAGTAACTTAGTTGGTTAACTAGCTAATCAATGCTTTCAATTGGATGTTAACAAGCAATTATCAGCACTAACTGGCATTAATTACGATCTTGCACACAACTCGTTAAACGTATTCTGTAACGTGGTGCGCAAAAATACCAAGTTGCATAGTTAGGAAGGGGGTTGTGGTTATGTGTGTGGATTGGGTGTTTCTAAAATAGATGCACATTATAATAGAATACACCCGTTCTTTACACCAAGTAAAACATGGCCTAACTCGACGCGACCAAATTTGGTCATGTGAAGAGGCGCTCGGCAAATTCTATATACCACGCAGAAATTTAAGCCTATTCTATAAAATTCATGCGCACATATTTTTCAGGGATCATATGTAGAATCTAGCCCTTACTTTCCTTAATAAAATAATAGCATCATGAAGTTTAATTCTCCTTGCCATTATATGTCATGCACATGGATAAATGATGCCCATAATTATTCCCAGGAAAAAATAAAGCTATTCAGCTTCAAATTTCAAAAACAAACGCTATTATTTAAACAAAACAATTCTTGAAAAGTTATTTTGGATCAATGATGATTCACACTTGGCTGCTTAAGATAAGTTGATTCTGCAGTACCTGAGTTGTTATTTCTGAAGATCCATATTATCAAAATGATATGTTTTGCAAAGTAGTTAAATTGAGGTGAGTTGTGTATGATGCTGGGAATAATTTGGGGCATGTTTTGAAGTTCTTGCACATCAAAATCTTTTGGCCTATCTATTTGATTCATGGATAAATGATAGCATTTTATACCTCATGGTGGCAATTCTATAAGAGGGTGCTCTTTTAAATGCCCTGATTGCACATGAGAGCACATCCTATAATAACATTTGTGCCTTTAGTATATGTTTGCCCACATTTACACAAGCCGTACAACTGCTGTAACTGCGGTCGCTTAAATGCGGCAAAGACACATGTAGCTTCACAGTATTCTGTAAGTTATGCACATAATCGGGAGCCCCACCCATGCTTTGCCACTTGCAATTGCACATTTTTTTTCAGGAGCCATATATAGAATTTAGTCCTAATTGCACACTAAGGACTAAATTCTATATATGGCTCCTGAAAAAAAATGCACCTAGACGTATTAGCTATACTACGCCTACATTTTATAAAATAGGCTTAAATTTCCACATGGTATATAGAATTATGCTGGGCACCTATCCATGCAACCAAACCTAGTCATGGCCATTTACGCCATGCTTTACTTGGTGTAAATCCTGGCACCTAAATTAGGTGCAGAGCGGATGTATTCTGTAACAACATGCATAGATTTTAGAAACACCCATGCCCCACCCATTGCCATTGCCCCTTTTAAACTATTTATTATTAGGATTTATTTACCGCCTTTTTGAAGGAGTTCACTCAAGGTGGTGTACAGTAAGAATAGATCAAACATGAGCAATAGGCAATTAGAGCAGTAAAAATATTCAAGTAACAATACAAAGTATGGCATGGTATACTAGCAATGTCAACACAATACGTAATGGAACATTATAATTGGTAGCGAAGGGTAAGGCAAAGTTGTAACATATAGATAGGTAAGAAAGTAGGAAGAATTAGAAAGTAAGGTGACTGATTTGAAGAAAGTTGCACATGGAGGAGTGGATAAACATGTCCCGCTGCAGTATATGCAGCCTGAGTACTTCTTGTGTGTGTGAGTGAGACTAACAAGTTAGTTGCTTCTTCCATTAAAGGCTTAGTTGAAGAGCCAAGCTTTCACCTGCTTCCTGAAGTAGAGGTAGTTTTGTGTTAAGCAGAGCCTTTCAGGCAATGCATTCCAGAGAGTGGGGGCTACTCCGGAGAAGGCTCGCTTGCGGGTATCACATCGTGTAATGTCTTTTGCAGAGGGTGTAGTTAGTGAAAGTATTTGGGAGGACCTTAGTGTCCTTGGCGGTGTGTGGAGGATCATCCTATTCTTTAGATACTCGGGGCCATTTCCTTTCAGGGCCTTGAAGATCAGACATAGAGTTTTAAATTTAGCCCTGTATTGTACTGGTAGCCAATGAACTATGCGACTTAGAAGTTATGTGTACCACGCTACAGAATGTGTGTAGTGAGGTCTGCATGTAAATCTTAATTAATGGCAATTAGTGCTGATAATTGCTTGTTAACATCCAATTAACAGCGCTGATTAGCTAGTTAAACAATTAAGTTATATGCATTGATATATAGAATCCCGGGGTAAGTGTACATTTATTAATCTGCGCTAAAAAGTAGCCATTGAGCGTCCTTATACAGGTCTTTCCCACAAGCTAAGGCCATTTTTAGTGCAGTCAGAAATGACCAGATTTCCAAATTAATGGCCATGCACAAATTTGACCATTAAAAAGGATTAGCGCATGAACCCTTTCCGCCACCTATTTTGTAGGTGGAAAGGGCTCATAGGCTAATCATGCACTAATTGGATAGTTCACAGGAATGAAGATGTGCTAACTGCTTAGCACAGAAACACCCACTCACTGCCCCCCCCAGACATGCCCTCTTGGTGGAAAAAAAATAATTTTTGTAGCCCACGGTTTGTGCATGCACATTGCAAAATTACTTCGGGATGCCTCAGCACATCTTGTGGTAAAATTCTCTTCAGCTACATTAAGCATGCATTAGTGCTTACCACAGCTTTGTCAAAGGAGCCCTATTACATTTCCGCACGCCTTTCCAAAATAGTATTTAGAGTGCTTGGGCATGTGCTAATTTTCTCTGCACATAGCCATGCAAATTGGTACATACCCTTGCTTGCCTAGCTAGAGAATTGTCCTTCACATGTGTCTTTGTCCATTTCACCCATGCTCACCCAAATCCATCCATGTGCATAGTTGGTATTCCATAGGTGCACTGTGATTGAATTATCACCTAAAAATCAAATAGGGAAGACGCTGCTGAATATTTTGACAGCCTGTTATCAGAAATATGTTTGAAATTCTATTTATCTGTTCAAAATCCAGAGAATATATTTACATTTCAGCTGAATCTAATATATTAAAAAATTTCAAGTGCAAACATCAGGAGGAAAGAGACAAGGTAAGTTTACTTGTGGGGATATTGATTTTGTTTTCTGGGGGAAAATGACAGTTGCCATAGAAGCGCTATATTTAAAAGTCATTCACTTTCCTGAGAGCTTGCGGTAGCATGCTAGTTTTTTCCCCCTCTATTTAAATTAGCAGATGCATCATGGGGAAAATGCTGCTTATCTGTCATCTCAGTTTCTCCTTTGATTCACTGGAAAGAGCCTGTGTTATGTCACTTTATTGCTGCCTGGTACCAGGGATGTATATTAATGCTCCTGAGAGAAGTCTTTGTTGGTTTGTTAATCTATAGGAGCTAGCAAGATGTGTGACTGTATACAAAGCTGTTGTAAGAGTTTCCTTTAAAGTCCTGCAGTGCCTTTTAAAGAAGGGTCACCTGTTTACAAAATAAATAACTTACATGGTGATATAAATTACAGGCTTGTAGATCTTAAGCCCTGAGCCTGAATTTGAAGAACTGAGTGAAGATAAGTTTTCCTTGTCTCTTAGTGTGTAGTCCGGCTTTGATGATATACCTCTTACACCAGATACTCCAAAATGAGTGGCTAGATGGAACAATTTATTCCTAGAAACACAGGATCTAATATCCATGGTTGGAACCTGAACAGTGGTCAGTGTCATGAAACATTCACCATCATATTCTAATGCCATCAGACCTGATTAACCCATGATTGTTTTCATGGCAATATATATAGGTGCTCATATTCAAAGCACATAGACTTACAAAGTTACATAGAGGGGGATTTTTGAAAGAAACGTCTAAGTTGTAAAACAACCAAATTCAGAGGCAGGGAGAAGGTCTTTTTCAAAAAAAGATGGACGTCCATCTTTGTGTTCGAAAATGCCATGGACGTCCTTGGATTTGGACGTCCTTGGATTTGGACATCTTTGATTTTCAGTTGTTTGTAGTACACTGGTCCCCCTGACATGCCAGGACAGCAATTGGGCACCCTATGGGGCACTGCAGTGGACTTCATAAAATGCTCCCAGGTACACAGCTCCCTTACCTTGTATGTTGAGCCCCCCCAAAACCCAGTACTCCCAATATACACCACTACCACAGCCCTTATGGGTGAAGGGGGGCACCTATATGTGGGTACAGAGGATTTCTGGTGAGTTTTGGAGGGCTTGCTGTTTCCTCCAAAAATGTAACAGGTAGGGGGGATGGGCCTGGGTCCACCTGTCTGAAGTGCACTGCACCTACTACTAAACTACTCCAGGGACCTGCATGCGCTGTCATGGACCTGAGCATGACATCTGAGGCTGGCATAGAGGCTGGCAAGTAATATTTTTAATCATGTTTTTTTTGGAGTTGGAAGGGGTTAGTGACCACTGGGGGAGTAACGAGAGGTCATCCCTGATTCCCTCCAGTGGTCATCTGGTCATTTCAGGCACCTTTTTGTGCCTTATTCAAGTCTTCGTGAAAACGTCTAAGTTTTAGTGCTGGACAACTTTGCTTTGTTCCATTATAGCTCAAAGATGTCCAAGTCTTTGAACTCCGTTCGCTGGATAAATGTCTCCTGTCGTCCCCCTTCTCCCCCACTGCTAACTCCCGGCTCCGTTCCTTCTATCTTGCTGCTCCCTATGCCTGGAATTGACTCCCTGAGCCAGTACGTCAGGCTCAGTCTCTGGCTGTCTTCAAGTCTAGGCTTAAAGCCCACTTCTTTGCTACTGCTTTCGACTCCTAACCATGACTTTCTTACTCAACACCCTCACTTATCACCCCTACCACTGCAATTTCCCCACCCCTAGCTGTCTGTTTGTCTGTCCAATTTAGATTGTAAGCTCTGTTGAGCAGGGACTGTCTTTTCATGTTAATTTGTACAGCGCTGCGTAAGTCTAGTAGCGCTATAGAAATGTTTAAAAGTAGTAGTAGTAAGTCTTAGGAATGCCCAAATCCCACTTCAGATATGCCTCCGATACACACCCTTATGATTTGGACGTCTCTGAGAGATGGACTTCCAAGTGCCGATTTATGTCGCTTTTTGGACGCCCATCTCTTTTGAAAATGAGCCTGATAGTAACATATGTAACTTGCAAAGTTACATGGATGGGCATTTTTGATATGATGTCTAAGTCCGACTTTGGATGTTTTACTCAAAACGTCCAGAATCTGAATAGTAAATAATGTTTTTTGAAACATCAAAATGTTTATCTTTTTTTTTTTCAAAAATGTCCACTTGCTAGGTGTTTTTGTGCTCTGTGCATTTATCTTTTTGATCCATTTTCAAAAAGAAAATCAAGACATTAGGATGTTGGAAGAGCCAGCATTCTTAGTAGATTGGTCACACAGACATCCCAGCAGAGCAGTGGGGCACCCTAAGGGGCACTGCATTGGACTTCACCTAAAAGCTCCCAGGTACTCATCGCACCGTTACCCCCCTTATATTATATAGTGAGCTCACCAAGACCCTACTGTACCCAATTGTACACCACTGCAATAGCCCTTACAGCTGCAGGTGTCAGCTATATGTGGGTAAAGTGGATTTTTGGTGGGTTTTGGGGGAGCTCACACTTTCCACCACAAGTGTAACAGAGTGGATTATGGACCTGGGCCCCCTTCTTCACAGTGCACTGCACCGACTCCTAGACTACTCCAGAGACCTGCTTGCTACTCTAATAGGTCTGGCTATAACATCTGAGGCTGTCATAGAGGCTGGCATGTACTGTTTCATTCACATGTTTGGGGAGAAGGAGGGGATCAGTGACCACTGGGAAGTAAAGGGGTCATTCCTTTATTCCCAGAGCATTTTTTTATAGCTTAGTCGTTATTAAAACAGATCTAGCTCAAAACATCTTAGTTCTGGACGTTTTTGTTTTGTTCCATTATGGCAGAAAAATGTCCAGGTGCTAGGAGCACCCTAATCCTTCCAGTGATGTCATGGTTTAGAAAAAAGAAAATAGAGAACTTTCCCAGGTATGGTTAATCAATGCCAATACGTGTTTATTGGTAGATATAAGTTATCAAATATTTCATAGTAAATAGGGATTCATGTACTAAAAGAGACCATGCTAATATTAACAGATGCTAATGTGGGTATTATCTGATACCCTTGCATAAAGTACTGTTATGTTCATGAACATTAGCATTACTATATGTTCATGAACATTAGCATTACTATATAGAACAGTAACACTGTTGCAAATTTCATCTATTGTGCTCACTAGCTATTAATACTGGATATTACAGTCCCTGTGGTTTCCGTGGGCCACCTCACATTGGAAAGTTACTTCATAGTTAACTTTTCTGTTGGTAGTTCTTGCTATCACATGCCATTACTACCCTCATATACAGAACAGACATAGCCTTTTCACCATGCTCACAGAACTCCCAATCATGTAAATAATTATGGCCACAATATCCAAACCCCCAAATGCTCGCAGACCACAATCAATTCTCCCTAATCATTGTGGCCCAGCCTCCTGAAGAGATGTGGCCAAATCAACCCCCCCCCCCCCCCCCTTCTCTGTCCCAGCTTTCCACTCAAAACTGTCATGGTCTTCGCTCCCCATGTATATCTATCTCATGTATATTCCTCGTAGATATCCTGCAACCCAACTGGCTAGGTGTGTCCCAGGAACTTGGTTGGGAACCCCTGTTCTAAATATTTGTATGCATAATGGGCACATAAGTGGTAGTGCCTCTGTTACAGAATTGTCCTTATACTGTTTGTTCTGCCTAATTTAGAAAGACTATTCAACAGAATGAACAAAGCAAACAAAGTACTAAATGAACACACTTCTGTCTAAGAACCATCACCAAATGTCATGTATTTTAGGAGGAAAAGCCTCAGAACACTCATGCTCACACCTATATTGGTGTTATATGGGCATAGGCACAAAATACTCCTACTAGAAACAAAATCTTAACTTCAAAATACACATGAGTTACTCAGCACTTATCTTAAATGTTCTCCGTTTGCAATTCATTGAAGTGAGTTCATTCAACTTCCGTCTTCAAGGTCAAAATGTTTTCCACATTTTAATGGTGCTCATATACACCTAACATATACAGTATACTAATACAAACATGGCAGTTCTCTTATTAAGAATACCCACACCACCATTCACTCCACAATTGTGACTGAAAATGTTATAGTGTAGTGGCGGTAAGGACTCTTGCGCTAACCCAGCAGTAACCAGGCGGCACGCGGCACTGCCCGATTACCGCGGCACAATATTTTTGTTGTGCCGGAAATCGCCCACACTGGGGGTGAGAACTACCGCTGGGCTTACCGCCACTTAGTACAAGACGCCCTATTTCCCTTCAGAAGTGTAAAGTAGCACAGCCATTTTTTGTTCAAGCAAATGTTCCAACATATAAATTGATCAAGGAAGAGTTCCCTATGAAGAGTCAGACTATCCAGAGGAGTAGGGAATGGACGTCGAACAACCAATCCAGGCAAGACTCCTGCTTCAGGAGTCAGAGTATCCGTTTAAAGCATGAACCATTGTTTCACAAATCGGTTAAAATATGGCATGAGCCACCAGCACAAAAACTCGGAACAAACAGACACAACGGTGCATGAGTCAGGGGCATAGCCAGACACCCAATTTTGGGTGGGCCTAGGCCCAAGATGGGTGGGCAGAAGAACTCCGCCTTGTCTTACAAGTAATTTGGTCTCTCTCTTGCCTGCATGCCATATGGTCTCTCAAACATCCCCCTCCCCCGCATACCTTTTAAATAGCAGATTTTCACTGGCAACGAGCAGCAACTAATACACAGTGCTCATGTTGGCCCCACAGCCTTCCCTCTGATGCAATACAGAGGGAAGGCTGCAGGACTAGTGCAAACAGTATGTATCAGTCGCTGCTTGTAGCAGGCAAAGATCTGATATTTAAAAGGTATGCAGGAGGGACAGTTAGGAGTTTTCGGCTGCTGGGGCTTGGGAATCCCTGCCAGCCACATTAGAGATGTGCTGCTACTGGGTGGGTCTGAACCCAAAGTGGATGGGCCTGGGCCCACCCTTGGCTACGCCACTGGCATGAGTTCCACTCGAACAGTGTGGGAAAAAATGGAACTCATGCTGAGGCAGACCCAATTTAAGCTGGATGGCATGTCGATGAAAATGTGTGGGATTGAAAGAATGTTTAAAGTGTCCAATCAGTTTTCTGGGTGTGTGAATTAATGATGTGACAGAAGGCTGTGAGAATAGGGAATCTTATAGAACTTTAGTTATGTTGGCTCTATTGTCTCGTAAGACAACGCGGGCTCGACATTCCTCAATGTTCTACTTTGTAAACATTTCCACCAGAGCTTCTGCTAGCCAAGCTGTGGAATGACTACCATGAAAATACTCACAATGACAGCAAACTATTGCTGAAAATCATTACTAATCCAGTGAGCAGTAAGACTTACAAATGATTCAGTTGTGTTGTCCGATGTCCAACAATAATTCATGCGAGATATTTTGTTTGCCTTATCAATACCTGCTTGAACATTAACTTTGATCCATTCATACAATGACAGGATGACTTTTTCTTAAAAATACTTCCCTGGTGGTTCCAAAGCCGCTACTAACTTCTGGAAGCCAATGACCTGAACAATAGAGAAAGGCTGGACATCTATGGCTATTGTTTCACTGATAGCTTTGTGAATCTTGTGGGCCTCTGAGTTATCTGTCATCCACTGTTTTTTGTTTAAAATCAATTCTCTTATGCTTTGTTGGTTTTCATTTTTCCTGACTGGACTTTGGATGTGCCTAGTATCGCGTTTCGATAGCATAGGTTTAAATTCCTCAGGATGTTTGTGCTTTAAGTGTTTGTTTAAAGCGAAGGTTGTGAAATTTTTAGATCGATCTACACTAGACAAAGTTGTTGCTCTACATATGCTGCAGATTGCTTTAGTCAGATCTTCATTCATAATCGGGACTTCTTTTATCCATTGCAGTACAAATTAGCTTAACAATCACCCCCATATCACTGGTTAACAAAGGAACAGGAAGTACAACTCCGCCATCTTCAATAACTTGAATATTACAAAGTTTATAATTGATTTTCTGATTGATGACTTCCACATTTCAGGGCATTTGTGCTATGCTTTTGCAGCCGGGAGAGAGAGAATTTGGATTTAGCTCATGCCTTTTCAGCAGTAGCTCAAGTTACATTACATTGAAGTTCAGTAGTGCTTTAAATTATGTTGAGATAGAAAAGCAGAAGTATTTTTTTAAATAGTACCATTCAGAATTGAAACCATATGCTTGCATGTCAGAATGCAGATGCCACTGTACCTCACGAACCCCTGTCCACTCTCCTAAACAGATGCAGTTCCCCTGTTTCTTGACCCCTCTTTAGTCCCTCCCCCTCACCTGCTCAACTGTAGTCATGCTGCACACAGTTTTTAATATTAAAACTGCTGCACTGGCTCTCACTGTCTGCTCTCTCCTAACTCAGGGGTCCTTTTACAAAGGCACACTGAAAAATGGGTTGCGGTAGTGTAGGTGTGGGTTTTGGGCACGTGCCAATCCATTTTTTAGCGCGCCTGTAAAAAAGGCCTTTTTAAACTTTTTGCTGAAAATGGACATGCGGCAAAATGAACATTGCCGCGTGTCCATTTTGGGTCTGATACATTACCACCAGCCATTGACCTAGCGGTAAAGACTCATGTGGTAACTGGCGGTAATGACCTACGTGTGCCACTTGGCATGTGTCCGTTACGCCCGAAAACAAAAAATTTTCAGACGCGCATATTGGACACGCGCAAAAAATGAAATTACCACAAGAGTCATGCAGTAGTCGGGCAGTAACTCCATTTTGGCGCACGGCTTAGTAAAAGGACCTCTCAGAGTTTAAAGCTGCTCCAGTCCCCAAATGTGATTTTAGCTAGCAGGGGGTGGGGCTTACCCTGCTGCACTTCCCCAGGCCCAGCTCTCAACTCCTGTGCTCAGTGAGTCAGCAGGATTGCTGCCGACATCACTGTGGGTGCTGGCTCTCAATTCCTGTGCCCAATGAGACAGCACGACTGCTGCTGACATCACTGCAGAGGCTGGCTCTGCTGCCTGCAATGATTCCAGTCTGTGGGGGTTGGTTTCTCCTGACTTTCACTGATTCTGCCAAACAAAGAGGCTGGGCTGAACAGGCAATCTCTGCTGGTTGAGGAAATAAAGAGGGCTTCATGAGGTGCGTCTGGAAGGAGAGTGTGCACAGCAGTACAGCCCCAGATTATTGACATTCGAATTTAAATCACTATTTGGCCAAATATGAGTAATATATTCAGGGCAATATTTGGGGCCAAATCGGTTCAGATATGAATATTCGGTACAGCTCTATTCTTTTATGATTGCTTTTTGGTTGTATTGCTGATTGTGATTCTCACAGAAATAATATTTTGATCATCGTTATTCTAAAAGTTCAATAAATTCAAAATTAAAAAATTGCACTCTGGATGTGAAGCTAATCATACAGTCTTTGTTAAGCTATCGAGACAGTTGAATACCCTCTTATAATCCTTAACACTGCAGTTGCCTCTCCGACATTTTCTCTCTTTCTCAGTATATAAATACACACACAAACGTTTCTGTGATTCAGTGATTACATCTGTCTTTAATGGGTTGTTTTGCCTTGTGAACTGAAGAATGAGAGGGAAAAATCGGACTAACTTTAAATGGTTTGAATTGACCTACTGGTCTGTGCAAATGCTCATCATGAACTAGTGGCTATGGTTTGTATTCATATTCAGAAGAGACATATTCAGGCATAAAGAATGTAATTGATCTGTTCATGTTAAATATGCCAGTGCCTGCCTGCTAATGTAATACAAATGTATTCTGCACTTAGGCTGCCGGTGGCAAGGTGATCTGAATTCATAAACTTTAAGAGGTTTAGAGCTTTTTCACTGTTCTACTTTAAAGACTGCCAGAAATCTGATTAGTAGATGCTTAGCTGTCACCAATAAACAAAACTCTGCAATTATTTTTTTTTCTGTGTGTGCACAACCATAATCACACTGAGTTTTCCTCTGCAGTTCTATTTTCTTGTCTTCAGTGAAGTGTGGCTAATAGTTAATTACATTGCTACGCAGTGCTGGTAATGGAAACACTTCCTGTTCGCAAAGCTGCCAACTTATCCGATTCCAGGAGGAAGATTTTAGGCCAGTTCTGTATTTCTGGCCCATCCTGGTGTATTCTGGGATCCTGATATTCAGCCCACGGGAAGCAGGCCAGCAAAGTCCCGTGGTCAGCACTGAGCTCAGATATTCAATGCTGGGCCTTTTCTATTGACCGACATTCAATATCTGTTTTTTTTTTGGGGGGGGGGGGATGCTATAAACTTAACCGGCTAAGTTAATATTCAGCGCTGGCCGGTTAAGGTTATAGTGACCAAAGATAGGCCTGCTATTTATGTGGTCTGATATGGCTGCTTAACTTAGCCAGTGAAGCACTGAATATTCACGGGTAGTCGACTATATCGCGAGATATAGCCAGTTAGTCACTAACTGCCGGAGTCTATATATCACGCCTTAATTTCCACGTGGAAATCGAAGTGTATACTATAGCAATGAGCGTAAATTAATTGGCTAACTAGCTAATCAGTGCTGTCAATTGGATGTTAACAAGCAATTATCAGCACTAATTAGCATTAATTAAGATTTACACTCAGAACTCACTAAACGTATTCTGTAACGTAGCGCATGTAAATTCTGAGTCACATAGTTGAAAAGGGGGCATGGCCATAGGTGAGGCATGGGTGTTTCTAAAATCTATCCACGTTGTTATAGAACTCACCCGCTCTGCTCCTAATTTAGGCGTTGGGATTGGCCACGACTAAATTTGGACACATTGAGAGGCACTCGGCATAATTCTATACACTGGGCAGAAATTTAAGCCTATCTTATAAGATTTAGGGTAGAATCAGGGTCTGTAAATACCACACCGCTTTAGGGTTGTAAGTTAGAAACCAGGGCTGGCCTAAAAGTTTCCCTCTTGGAACTGCATATCTCGGCAGCTCTGTGTTCACCTGTTGCATCAGGTGCTCAAAAAAAGTATCAAGGTTTTACACAATGTAATTAAATAATAAGATGACAAAGGGTTAGAGGGCTGCATGCAGGAGGGTAACACCTACTTTACTAATTGCATCCCTTCTAATTCATCTCTATTACTAGTCTGGTGAAGCTAAAATTTAAAAAAGAAAAAAAAAACACTTATCCTACACATATTTTAATGACGCCTCACTGTGCTAAGCAAGAAATAGCTTTTTGGTGATGTTTGCTTTAATATATTTCTCTATATTATTATGAGGCATATTTCACTAAAAAGCAAGACCGCCTGCTGCTAGACTTCAGATCTTCTGTCAGTCTGCTTGTCTGTGACTACAGAGAAAGCTTGAAGTTCAAGAAAGGAGCAGTGAGCTGCAGTGTGCTGATTTGATTCAAGCAGCAGGGTAGTAGAGACCTCATGCTCTGACATCTGAAGAAATGGTGGAGCTGGGAAGTAGGGTTTGAGTGAGGAACATGCACGAAGGTTCCCATGTATTCTTAGAAACTGTATGGTCAATTTATGCTGTCATGTTCTCTATATATTTCATGCAGTAGCAGCTGTAACTACCACTTCTGAACCTTAGATTGGCTCCTACTTCTGTAAGCTTATATGGTGAAGCAATAAAGAATGGGGAAAGGGGGTTGCTGGGCTACTGGAAAAGTGAAACATGCTTTTATGCCATATTAGGGTCTTATTTTAGAAGCATTCCCATGTGTAAATGTCAAAGATGGGCATGTGGGGTGTTATTGCTGTAACGGAAATTACAGACCGGTAAGCCTGACATCAGTGCTGGGTAAAATAGTGGAAACTGTTATAAAGAATAAAATTATGAAACACATAAACAAATATGGGTAAACCCTTAACTACCAAGCTTTTTTTGTAACATGCAGTATTAGGGAGGTGGAGGTTACCACCATCCCCATATTTTTATGGATTTAATAATTATTGGTCCCATGTAATATATCAGTTGAAAGGTATTCAGAAGCCAACTTAAACAAGCAGTCAACAAAGCTGGTTTCTAGCACTTCATGGAATAATAAATATGAAACAACATCTGGATTATAAAAAAATGAAAGGATCTCTTGCGTATGCACATCTTTTATTCTTCATAAACAACTTAAATTGCCAACGAAGCAAGTTGCAAACAGAAAGGTTTTTAACAAGATTTTAACTACTGTCTTAATTGTAACAGCTAAAATTAATTGATGTATAGGCCTAATACATGGTGCAGGTGATCATTTTGGCCGAGTGCTTCAGGCATGCTGGCTTCTTATAAATTCCTCAGCGCTGCCTAACTCTGTTGGTATTGTTCTTCTGCTTCTTGTAACCCTCCCCGTATGATTTCTTCATGCATACAGCACACATCCTGATTCTTTGTTGCTGACGGAATGTGCTGCCAAGGATGACGTGATTGGTCTTCCCAAAACGGCACCCATAGCTAGTTAAATGTTGTTCTGAAGTCCCACTAAAATTGTCGCGCCCACTCTTCAACCATTGGAAGAACCAGTGACATGCGGAGCTCAGTCAAAAATAAGCGACGTCGCTGACACATTTTTTCCCTTCCGCTCTGGATGTTTGTACATCCAAATGACAAAAGAGTTTATGGCTGCTACATTGACAATTGTGTACAAAAATAACATTGGCCATCTTCTTGATGCAACCTTACAACGGTAACTATCAAGCATCATATCTACAACGTCGATGCCACCTTCATTATATGCCAAAATGGCCTCTGTTTTGCAATTCTCTCTTGAGAAATATCAGGTTTATTGTGTTGTGTTGTGTTGTGAGTAGCAAAACATTATTTTTTGTTTGGGAATATGTGACAGCAACTTAACTGGATCAGACCAAGCAAACTTTGTACTCAACACTACCCTACCATCGGTTTTCTTCATTTCCTCAGGAATATGCAGCCGATTGAAGTTGATTGTTCAGACAATTGTCAGGTTATGGTTCGTAATCAAGTCCTCGGCGAGGTTGGCGCTTATGTAGTAACGGTTTATTGTAATGTTTCTTCGGGAACCATAGAGATGCTGTCACAACTCTTTCACAATCACTGAGGAACTCTGTGGAGGTGTGCTCATGGCTTTTCCTGTGTACGGAAGCATGCGTGACACATATTGATGTTTGGCATCTGTCAGAACACAAAACAACAAGCCATACTTCCCAGGCTTCTGAAGCATGTATACTCTGAATTGGCATTTCCCTTGAAACTTTCGCAAAGTTACATCAATGGTCACACGGTCATACAATATGCAGTTATTTATGCGTCTGGCAATACTTATGTACTTATGTTCTTATGTCAAACACAAAAGAGCATAAATACATAAGTATTGCCATACTGGGACAGACCAAAGGTCCATTAAGCCCAACATCTTGTTTCCAACAGTGGCCAATCCAGGTCACAAATACCTGGCAAGATCCCAAAAAAGTACAGAATATTTTATACTGTTTATCCCAGAAATAGTGGATTTTCCCCAAGTCCAATTTAATAATGGTTTATAGACTTTTCCTTTAGGAAGCCGTCCAAACCTTTTTTAAACTCTGCTAAGCTAACCGCCTTTACCACTTTCTCTGGCAATGAATTCCAGAGTTTAATTACACATTGAGTGAAGAAACATTTTCTCTGTTTCATTTTATATTTATTACTTTGTAGCTTCATCGCATGCCCCCTTGTCCTTGTATTTTTGGAAAGCATAAACAGATGTTTCACGTCTACCCGTTCAACTCCACTCATTATTTTATAGACCTCTATCATATCTCCCCTCAGTCACCTTTTCACCAACCTGAAGAGCCCTAGCCGCTTTAGCCTTTCCTCATAGAGAACTCATCCCATCCCCTTTATCATTTTTGTCGCCCTTCTCGGCACCTTTTCTAATTCCACTATATCTTTTTTGAGATGCGGTGACCAGAATTGAACACAATATTCGAGGTGCAGTTGCACCAAGGAGCGATACAAAGGCATTATAACATCCTCATTTTTGTTTTTCATTCCTTTCCTAATAATACCTAATATTCTATTTGCTTTCTTAGCCACAGCAGCACACTGAGCAGAAGGTTTCAACGTATCATTAACAACGACACCTAGATCCCTTTCTTGGTCAGTGACTCCTAACGTGGAACCTTGCATGATGTAACTATAATTTGGGTTCCTGTTTCCCACATGCATCACTTTGCACTTGCTCACATTAAACATCATCTGCCATTTAGACGCATTGAGGGGCATAATCGAAAGGGACGCCCAAGTTTTGCTGAGGACGTCCTCACAAAACGTCTGGGTGGAGGGGCGGGTAAACCCTTATTATCAAAACAAGATGGACGTCCATCTTTCGTTTAGATAATATGGTCAGGAATGCCCAAATCTTGACATTTAGGTTGTCCTTAGAGATGGTCATCCCTAGACTTGGTCGTTTCTGATTTTCGGCGAAAATGGAAACCAAGGACACCCATCTCAGAAATGACCAAATGCAAGCCCTTTGGTCAAGGGAGGAGCCAGCATTCATAGTGCCCTGGTCCTCCTGACATGCCAGGACACCGACCGGGCACCCTAGGGGGCACTGCAGTGGACTTCAGAAATTGCTCCCAGGTACATAGCTTCCTTACCTTGTGTTCTGAGCCCCCCAAACCCACGACCCACAATTGTACACCACTACCATAGCCCTTACATGTGAAGGGGGGCACCTAGATGTGGGTACAGTGGGTTTGTGGTGGGTTTTGGAGGGCTCATATTTACCACCACAAGTGTAACAGGTAGGAGGGATGGGCCTGGGTCCGCTTGCCTGAAGTGCACTGCACCAACTAAAACTGCTCCAGGGACCTGCCTACTGCTCTGATGGACCTGAGTATGACATTTGAGGCTGGCAAAGAGGCTGGTACAAAACATCTTTAAAGATTGTTTTTGAGGGTGGGATGGGGTTAGTGACCACTGGGGGAGTAAGGGAAGGTGATCCCCGATTCTCTCCAGTGGTCATCTGGTCAGTTTGAGCACCTTTTTGTGGCTTGGTCGTAAGAAAAACAGGACCAGGTAAAGTCGTCCAAGTGCTCATCAGGGACGCCATTTTTTTCCATTATGGGTCAAGGACACCCATGTGTTAGGCACGCCCAAGTCTCGCCTTTGCTACACCTCTGACACGCCCCCGTGAACTTTGGTCGTCTCTGCGATGGAAAGCAGTTGGGGATGCCCAAAATCGGCTTTCAATTATGCTGATTTGGGCGACCCTGTGAGAAGGACACCCATCTTCCAATTTGTGTGGAAAGATGGGCGTCTTTCTCTTTCGAAAATGAGCCTACCAGTCTCTCAGTCTCGTAAGGTCCTCTTGTAATTTTTCACAATCCTCCAGCGATGTAACAACTTTGAATAACTTTGTGTCATCAGCAAATTTAATTACCTCACTAGTTATTCTAATCTCTAGATCATTTATAAATATGCTAAAAATCAGCGGTCCCAGCACAGACCCCTGGGGACCCCCACTAACTACCCTTCTCCATTGAGAATACTGACCATTTAACCCTACTCTTTGTTTTCTATCTTTTAACCAGTTTTTAATCCACAAAAGAACACTACCTCCTATCCCATGACTCACCAATTTCCTCTGGAGTCTTTCATGAGATACTTTGTCAAACGTCTTCTGAAAATCCAGATACACAATATCAACCGGCTCACCTTTAACCACGTTTGTTCACCCCTTCAAAGAAATGTAATAGATTAGTGAGGCAAGACTTCCCTTCACTAAATGTATGTTGGCTTTGTCTCAATAATCCATGTTTTTGAATATGCTCTGTAATTTTGTTCACCGTCAGATTCACCGGTCTATAATTTCCTGGATCTCCTCTGGAACTTTGTTAAAAAATTGGCATTACATTGGCCACCTTCCAATCTTCCGGTACCACGCTCAATTTTAAGGATAAATTACATATTACTAACAGTAGCTCCGCAAGGGCATAAGTTTCATATTTGTCACATGCCACTCTGTCATCTCTTATGGTCTTGTTGTCAAAATGTAGCATATGAAGCAGCAATTCAAACCGAGTATGTGGCATTGTGGCAGTAACTATGGAACATTGGTAAATCCCTCACAAAATCATGAGTTCTATCAATGCCCAGATTTAATTGGCATAAATAGGCTCAAACCTCATAATGTGCTTTACTATGAGATGAATTATTTCATCTGTGACACTATTCAGTAGAGTAATATGTAAGGGGCGCTTTTACTAAAGGGTTGATGTGTGGCAATAAATTTGCTGCTTGAAAATCTGTAACTACCATCGGGCTACCGTAGCAGTCTGGTGGTAATTCTGCCACCAGTGTGCACCATTTCTGTTGCTATTTTTACCACTGTCATTACTGCTGAGTAAGCACAGGAGTTTTTACCATCACCTCAGTGGGTGGCAGTAACTGCCCCCCCCCCCCCAAATGGTTGTGCGGCTGGTGCAAACTAACCAAATGGCCATTTATTTTTTCAGGCTTTTTACCCTCTGTGGTAAAAGGGGCCTTGGTGCATGGCAAAAAAGCAAGTTCTGCAGCTAGCACAGGGCCCCTTTTACCACAACGGCCCCTAAGTGCCTTAGCACCTGCATGGGGAGAGGGGCATACAGTAGAGCAGGGCATGGGCAGGCTATGGGGATGTCCACCATCAACATACACATCTTATACACGTTGGGGTGAATTCTGTATACAGCACCAAAAAAAGAACTATCTATAAGCCACTCTTAATGTTAGACTCGGTTTCTAGAATACAGCTTATGCCCGGGACTCACACCTAACTTTAGGCGTGGTCATTAGCACCAACTGAAAAGTGATGCAAAATTAGATGACTAAATTGGGTGCATATCCCCCTTATTCTATAACAATGTGCATAAATGCTAGGAATACCCCCATTCTTTCCCCTCCTTTTTTCTCTTCTTTCCTTTCTCTTTTTTTTCCTTTCCCACCTGTTGTGTTTCTTGCTTCCTATGTTTTCCTGTTATTTGTATTCTTGGAAATTAATAAAATATTTGGAGGAAAAAAAAAGGAATACCCCCATTCTGCTCATGACCCTCCTATTTTTATGCCCCTATTTTAACTCATGCATAAAAATTAAGTGCGTAAATTCCAATTAAATCTAATCAGTAACAATTATTGGCACTAATTAACATGATAGTCAATTAAATTATTCCCATATTTACTCACACAATTTTGGGCAACTTTTATACAATTAGGGGATATGTTTGAAAAACAATTATACAACGCTTGTTTTCTGCATTTTCTGCATACCTTGATCAAAACTTGACCAATTTCTTTTTGTTTTTAATCTTTAGCTTTATATTGGTTAAAAAAATATTGACCAATTTCAAATTTGGGATCATCCTGAATAAATTGTGAGAAGTAAGTTCAACTGATCACTAGTCATGAAGTGGCAGGCCCGATCAGTTTACACTTAAGAAAACATTGCGACAGTTGAAGAGCCATGTAGTGAAGTGACATCGTTTAGGTGAGGTGGCAGGCGTGAGCGTAAGCGTACTTCAAATTTGTTCAGGATGATACCAAGGGTTGTTTGTTTGTTTTCTTAATTGGTCATGTTTTTGACAGAGGTATGCAGAAAATAAGCTTTGTATATTTATTTTTGAAACCTAGTAGAATACTATTAGATGTGTGTGTTGACTGGTGCATTTAGGTGCTCCCACTTAAGCCTGCCATTGACTTGGCATAAACAGGCATGCCTTCCTTTTCGGTGCATTGAAGTGGGTTTGCATTAGTGGTCTATAAGAAAGTCACGGTGCCCTGATTCTGTTGTAGAATTGATGCTCCTTGCACTGCATCAGGGCACCCAAAAGGAAGTGCCACTTTATTATGTATGAATAATTTTTACTACCTGCCACTCTCATCATGCTCCTTTCCATCTTTTCTCCTGGTCTGGCACATGTACACATGTACTCAGTCTGGGGCCCTTTTACTAAGCCATGCTAAAAAGTAGCCACTTTTATTCCCGCTGTAAAATGGCCACAATTTTCTTTGTGCAATAATGGCTGCATGCTAATTCCTCAATTAGTGCGTGGCCATTACCATGTGAGCCCTTACCGCCACCTATTTTGTTGGTGCTAAGGGCTCCTGCACTAATTGGGCAGCACATGGCAATTTGCCTGTGCTATCCAATTGATGCAGGGCATGCCTACTCTCTATCTGTATTCATGCCACCTTGCTAAAAAATATTTGATTTTTTTTTTATGTGGGATTGGCGCGGGGTGATCCAAGATCTACCATGGGATGCCTGAGCACATCCTGCGGTAGTTCCTTTTTAGCATACAGTAAGCGTGTGTTAACACTTACCACTGCTTAGTAAAAGGGCCCCTCTGTATTTAAAACCTTTATTACTTGTTGTTTCTGTAGAAATCATTGGAATCTATGCAGGACTTTATTACCAAGGACTGAATGGACCAGACATATCTTTATCTGCCATCATCTACTATGCTACTATGGTGCTCCTGGTCAGTCTGATTCATCCTTAAGTCTAAAAATCCACTGTCTCACGTTAACAGTGTCTTTCTAACATGACTAACACCAATGCATGTCTCCCTTCCCATTTCTGATTTATCACCCACTTGAATTTTCAGTAATATTTACCTGGAATAGAGCCTGTGCTATTCAAGGCTTAACATAAGGCTTTAGATTTTGTTGGTTTGTTTTCTGCTGCTATAATGTCAGGCTGATAAATCAAAGATACTCAGAAATCAGAAAATGTTTCAGCACCACAATTGACTGTTGTCAATATTTTTTATGAATTATATTACAGTTTGCCTCTCTCACATTATTTTTTTACATCTTTGCCTCTTTTGCCTTTGCCTCTGCTCTCTCTCTCTCTCTCTCTCTCTCTCTCTCTCTCTCTCTCTCTCTCTGTTTACTGTTGATTTGTAATAACAATAATTCCATTGCATTCATGAATTGATTCTAGGTTGTAAATGTAGATTTTCACAATAGATGTTTACCTTTCATGGGATGAGGTTTATAATTTGACACTCTTTGCTTTGCTATAGTTCATTGTACAAAAATCTGAAATGACATGACAGTTCAGTGCTTGTAAAACCATAAAACAAAATAAAACACTCAGTGACTGCCACAAAAATGACCTTTCAGCCTGGAAATGTCAAGATTTCGGTTTCTGAAGACAAAGGGTACATTGATGCAACCTTGTGTTTTCCTAGTGTTTTCTGTTTTGCTGTGTCTGCTTGATTGCACATACACTAGAAACCAAGCACAGCAGTGTTAATGTTAGCTGCGGACCATGCCTAACAAGCAAGCGCTGTCAGATTTATTATGCATGTTCCGTTATTCCATTGTTTGTACATTAATAAGTAAGCAGTATCAGTCAACAGGGTGTACATTAAAAGATTTCTTTGCATACCTCGGGGCTGTTGAGAAGTGAAGTCCAAAGGCTAAGTGCCTTCAGCACCTTGGAAGTGCATCAAAGTACTTCAGTGCACACTATGAAATATTGCATTTAGAAAATGTCCTGAGGACATGAGCCCACAGATTTTGCTCTTAAAAGAAGAAAAAAGAAGCTCAACATTTAATCTTTTATTTTTTTGTATGTTCGCCAGAGTTGTTTGACATTTTGGAAGAACTAGAGGACATTTTGATGTTGTCAAGTTTTGTTAAAGCTCTTTGCCACTAGGGAGGGGTTGATTCAGTGGTTCCCAAGCTCTCAGTATCATCACATATTTTTCCACACTTTGAGATGTATTTTCTAATCACTTAGCTTTGGCTAAATGTATTAATTTCATTCTTTTAGCCACTATTATTACAATAATGAATATAAAACACTTGAAATTGGATGGTTCTTCCCTTCTTTGGCAAGGATGATATGAAATGTATTCCTTTTTTTTTCCCTCTCTATTGTCCTTTTGCATTGGTCAGGTCAGACCAGGTTAGTTTCCTCTCTGGATCTACTGAAACTTTTCTACTTTCTCATCTGATTCTTCTATTTTTATGGTACAGGAGTAGGTGACATATCTCAATGTCCTCTTTCCTTCTGTGGTAATGGATAGGGGGCTCTAGCTGCTGCCTAGTACATGAATTAATTGGAGGGAGGGATTAAAAGGCATATGGTCTTCTTGCTCATTCTCTACTGTTCTCTTTGTAGAATATAGATAGCCCTGTTTCCTATTTGCTTCTTTGTATACCCTCTTTCCTTGAAACATGGTAGAACACAAGGCTATCCCCATTCACCTCTCCTTTACCTCCAAAGTTAGGAGCCTCTGGTCTAGAGTATACAGAGAGATACAGGGAAATCATTAAAATAAATCTCTTCATAGATGACATGTTCCCAGTGGCGTACCAATGGTGGGGCACGCTTCATGGGAATGCAGGGAGCAGCAGCACTGCTGTTGGCTCCGTGCTCCCGAACCAGCGGAGCTGACAGCCGTGCAACTGCTCCCTGCAACCACAGGATGTAACAGCGATGCTCTTGTGGGGGGTGGAGGTTATGCACTGGGCGGTGTCGTGATTTGTGGGGGAGGAGTGATGCACCAGGGGGGGGGGGGGGGATGACACAGCGGTGATCTGCCCCAGGTGGCCTGTTCCTGTTCCTATCAGGCCCAAAAGCATCTTTTTACCTATGTCACTAGCCTTTTTTTGGAAATGTAATTTCTTTTCTAATCCAAAAATTAATTTGAACAAATCAGAGGCACTGGACCTGATGGAAAACTCAAGAACTTCATGGCAGGGAGTGTTCCCCCTGAAATGAGCTAAACAAGAAATGAATTGGTATGGGCAGTCATTTCAAATGAATATCATCCTCCGATAAATTTTATTTAGAGTGTGTACCATTTGAACATAGTCCCCTGATTCTATACAGGTCGCCAAAAATTGCACGTGTAAATGTCAGCATGTTCACGATTTGTGCATGCAATTTAATTGAATAGCAAGCCAATTAGTGTCAATAATTGGCTTTTGAACAAGCAATTATTGGCACTATTTAGATTTAATTGGGACCAACGTGTGTAAAGTTAGGCCTGGGATCTGTGCCTAAAATTTACACAGAGTCCAAAAAAGGGGGAATGGAAATTGGATGGTCATGGGCCTTTTGCGGTGGAATGGGGATGCAGTTTTGAGTTACATGTGTAATTATAGAATAATGGTGCTACATGTATAAATTTAGGTGTGGGCATTTTCACCACATTTTCGTTGGTGCAAATGGCTGTCCCTATATTTATGCATGACTGTCCACTTAAGCATGCATTCTATAAACCACACCAAACTTTAGGCATGGCATATAGAATACTGTTTATGCAGGTATGTTTTGGTTCCATTTTGTTTAGGCACCATATATAGAATCTAGTCCAGTATGTACATAAAAACATAAGAATAGCCATACTGGGTCAGACCAATGGTCCAGTTAGCCCAGTATTCTGTTTCCAACAGTTGTCAATCCTGGTCACAAGTACATGGCAGAGACCTAGGGTGCATGCCATCTGATCCAGGTGACTTACTACTAAGATTTCTTTCAGTTCATCCACCTCATCACCTTTGAAAACCATTTCTGGTACAGGTAGATCTCTTACATCTTCTTTTGTAAAGACCAAAGCAAAGAATTAACTTAATTTCTCTGCTATAGCCTTGTCCTCCCTGAGTGCCCCTTTTGCTTCTTCATGGTCCCACAGATTCCTTCACAGGCTTTGTGCTTCTGGTGTACCTGAAAAAGTTGTTATTGTGAGTTTTTGCCTCTGTGGCAAATTTCTCTTCATAATTCATGTTAATGGGCCGCTTCATAGGGGGAAGTTATGAAAGTTACTAATAGCATGGCTAGGAGAGAAGAGGTGGCTTGGAAGAGAGATGCAATGTTTAAGGAAGGAATGGAGATAGAAAATAGATAAGAGAATGAAGGGGGAGAAAGAGGAAATAGCCAGACCAGAGATAACCTCTCATCTTGAACCCTAAGTGTAGAAATGACATCATAGGTAGTGCACAGTACAGGGACACATCTATTGAGTCCAACAACTTCCTTTCCAGTGCCAGAGAGAATGAACACATACTCACCACACCTTGGAGAAGAGCTCAGAGATTCATGAAGGCAATGAGCCATCTATAGAAAGAAGAACGGCATTGTAGTTACTTTTTTATTGTGTGCTAGAGAACATTGCAAGAAGCAGTTCATGGGCTAGAAAATATCTTCATTTGCAGATGGTATATATGACAATGCTTTATCTAATCAAGACTGGAAGATAACAGACATGTTCCATACCAGCACTATAGGAGAAGATTTGAGGGTTGTCTAGGGATAGGAGTAGGTCAAAGGCACATTGGTTCTAGACATAACTCGGCACTACCTAGATTTCCTCCCTGCATTGATAATTGCTGAAGGCTCACTTGCCTTAGCTAGGTTCCTTCCTCTCTTTCTTCCATTTCTCTTACTCTTTCTGTATGCTTTCTTTTTCATAATCATTCCCTTTATTTTCTTATTTCCTCTTACATGGTCTTTCCTTTGCATCTTCTATTGTAGCCAGAATAATAATGGAAGCTCTCTGTTAGCTTACAAAGCCTTCACAGGTGGCAAGCTTTTTTCTGACAACCCATAGGAGCTATCCCATCACTTATCACATTTTAATACACAGGATGTGAATGTCTACACAGATCATCTTTCTTCATTATCATTCCAATAGGAACCCACTGTAACACTTACCTCAGCTTCTGTAGCACCATTTATTGTGATTTAACAGGCAGAGTAAATGTTTTAACATAGGATAAAGTGTTTATAATGTGGTAAACTCATTAATGCACTCTCATATAAATTATATAATGTGTGCTATGTGTGCCATTCCATTTATATAGCATGCATTCCTTCTTGCTCTCTATAAAATGTTACATAGAATTTGCATTCTTTAAAAATTGCGTAGTAAGTGTAAACTCAAATGCCTAACTTTGAGACTTCTATCTGCAACACAAAATATTCCAGTCTGTATTAACAGCAGACCTCCCTTAAAAATAATGTACACGTGAGTCTCTATCCCAGCTAACCCTAACCCTTACCTTTCTCCTCCATATTTCAATTATCTATCTTAAATCACTAAGGGCCTCTTTTACAAGTGGCAGTAAGGCCCAACACGGGCTTACCACTCGCTAAAAAGGAACTACCACCAGGTTACCAACAGCAGTCCAGTGGTAGTTCCCACCCCTAGCGTGCCATCATATTCAGCGCTATAAAAATATTAATTTTTGTAGCGCCGGTGTGTACCCAGGGAGCCTTTACTTGCCATCTAAATGGGTGGCGGTAAGGGCTCCCTTACCAAAATGGTCATATGGCAACAGCCATTTCCTGCAGGAATAAAGACTTACCTTTTATGCAGCAGTAAAAGGGGGCCTTGGCATGCATCAGAAACATGCGCCGACGCAAAGCAGGCTACTTTTGCCGCAGCTTTATTAAAGGAGTCCTAAGTATTTAATTACATCTGCTCCTAACTCAAGTTTTAGTGGTCTAACATTATAAGATATATTTAATTTCTGTTAATATATCTTGTACATATTCATGCTTTTCTAATTGTTACATAAGCCACATTGAACCTGAGTTCTACTCAGGCTAATGCAGGATATAAATAAATAAATAAATAAATAAATAATGGCCCAATATTCAGCTGATGATGGGCAGTGCTTTTGCTGTCCACCACATTAAACCCGGATATTCAATGCTAGGCCATTTCTGGTGACCGGCATTGAATATCTGTTTTTTTTTTTTAATGGATAAAATATTAACCAGTTATGCTGTCATTTAGCACTAACTGATTAACTTATCAGTGGTTTTTATTTTTTTGTTACATTTGTACTCCATGCTTTCCCACTCATGGCAGGCTCAATGCGGTAGACAATGGAGGGTTAAGTGACTTGCCCACAATCATAAGGAGCTGCTTGTGCTGGGAATTGAACTCAGTTCCTCAGGACCAAAGTCCACCACCCTAACCACTAGGCCACTCCAGTTTATGGTTAAAGATAGGACTGCTCCTAACCTGATAAGTTGCATGATAAAGCCAGATATGTACTAGGTGCTAATTGGCAATATTCAGCGGCGATAACTTGTTATCTCCCACTGAATATTAGGGGCTGATTATATGCTGATTAACTGGCCAGCGGCCATATATGGCCTATTAAATAGCTTTGAATATTGGGGGGGGGGGGGGGTCTATTTTATGACACTGATTAGCTTAACTGATTAGTTTTCATTTAAACTTACTAAAAATGTACCCCCCTGATATTCAGCTGGTAGTGTGCAGTGCTTTTGCTGTCCATAGCCAGCATTAAACCCAGATATCCAGGTCACAAATACCTGGCAAGATCCCCAAAAAGTACAATAAATTTATGCTGCTTTCCCCAGAAATAAGCAGTGAATTTTCTCCATTTTAATAATGGTCTATAGGCTTTTCCTTTAGGAAGCTGTCCAAACCTTTTTTTAAAATCCCGCTAGCTAACCACCTTTACTACATTCTCTGTGCAACGAATTCCAGAGTTTAATTACACGTTGAGTGAAGAAAACGTTTCTCCAATTCGTTTTAAATTACTACTTTGTAGCTTCATTCCATGCCCCCTAGCCCTAGTATTTTTGGAAAAGGTAAACAAATGATTCACTTTTGCCCGTTCTACTGCACTCATTATTTTATAGACCTCTATCATATCTCCCCTAGCCGTCATTTCTCCAAGCTGAAGATCCCTAGCCGCTTCAGCCTTTCCTCATAGGGACGTCGTCCCATCCCCCTTTATCATTTTTGTTGCCCTTCCTGTTCCTTTTCTAAGTCCACTATCAGGGGCATTTTCGAAAGAGATCATTTTGGATGTCCTCAACTTCCCCCCCCCCCCCCCCCCAGGGACGTCCTTACAGATGGCGTCCCCATTCGATTATCCCCCTCTAGATCTTTTTTGAGATGTGGTGACCAGAATTGAACACAATATTCGAGGTGCAGTCGCACCATGGAGTTATACAAGGGCATTATAACATCCTCACTTTTGTTTTCCATTCCTTTCCTAATAATACCTAACATTATATTTGCTTTCTTAGCCATAGCAGCACACTGAGCAGAAGGTTTCAACGTATCATCAATGACGACACCTAGATCCCTTTCTTGGTCGGTGACTCCTAACGTGGAACCTTGCATTCCGTAGCTATAATTTGGGTTCCTCTTTCCCACATGCATCACTTTGCACTTGCGCACATTAAACGTCATCTTCCATTTAGACGCCCAGTCTCCCAGTCTCGTAAGGTCATCTTGTAATTTTTCACAATCCTCTTGCAATTTAACAACTTTGAATAACTTTGTGTCGTCAGCAACCTTAATGACCTCACTAGTTACTCCCATTTGTAGATCATTTATAAATATGTTAAAAAGCAGCGATCCCCGCACAGAACCCTGGAGAACCCCACTAACTACCCTTCTCCATTGAGAATACTGACCATTTAACCCTATTCTCTGTTTTCTATCTTTTAACCAGATTTTAATCCACAAAAGGACATCCCCTCCAATCCCATGGGAAGAGCAGGGTAAAGAATCACTCTGCTCCTTAATCAAGCCTTTCCCTGTGTTCTCCACTGTCTGCAAGGAACAGTGGGGGAGTGGGTGAGGCTGGAGTTAAAACAAACAAGAAAGTAGTTGTTGCTTGCATATTCTGTTCCTTACCTGTAGTTGATTATTCTGCATTTGATGAAGTCTGTGTTCTTTGTGTATTACCAGGGTGAAGTATTCTAGTATTGTTTCTATGTAGGGATGTGTAGCAGTTGTTTTGTTCTACTTTACCAACTGGAGGTGTTTTGGTGTTTTATGGCTCTATGGAATATTTGCAGTGTTGCCATTTCAAACAGGATTGTTGTTGTTTGAGTTTAAGGAGTTAGTACTGTTTTAGTATGGTCAATGTGCTATGTAGCTTCTGCGTATATTTGCTGAAGAGTATATAAATTTGTGTTTCTTGATTGTTTTTGTGCTTCTCCCCCCCCAAAATCACAAATGACACATTGAGTATTATTAGAAAAGGGATGGAAACCAAGCATGAGGATGTTATAATGCCGTTATATCGCTCCATGGTGTATATCGCACCTGGAGTATTGTGTTCAGTTCTGGTCGCCTCATCTCAAAAAAGATATAAAGGAATTGGAGAAGGTGCAGAGAAGGGCGACGAAAATGATAAAAGGGATGGGACGACTACCCTATGAGGAGAGGTTAAGACGGCTAGGACTCTTTAGCCTGGAGAGAAGGCGGCTGAGAGGTGATATGATAGAGGTTTACAAAATAATGAGCGGGATAGAGCAGACAGATGTGAAGCGTTTGTTTACGCTTTCTAACAATAATAGAACCAGGGGACACAAGATGAAATTAGAATGTGGTAGGTTTAAAACAAATCGGAGAAAGTTTTTCTTTACTCAGCACGTAGTTAGACTCTGGAACTCATTGCCGGAGAAGGTAGTGACGGCAGCTGGCCTTGCTGAGTTTAAAGGGGGTCTGGACATATTTCTGAAGGAAAGTCCATTGATCGTTATTAAATTTTGGGGTTTTTGCCAGGTTCTTGGGGGCCTGGATTGGCCGTTGTCAGAGACAGAGTGCTGGGTTTGATGGACCTTTGGTCTTTCCCAGTGTGGCAGTGCTTATGTACTTATGTGCTTATCAGACACTGTGACATGATTTCAAATAAATTATAAGATCCTATGTTTACTTTTTAATAGCGGAGTGGTAGTAGCACAAGATTACCTCTAGGGGCACCATTTTGAAGGCAGCACTGGACAGGGCAAGAGTGACTGGGCATTACTCCTGCCTGAAGAGCCGCCCTGGACCCTGGAGACCACCTGGATGACCCGACAGACCCCCACCCTGAACCACCAATGCAACCTTTTAGGTAGGGGAGAGGGATAGGGGGGTTTAACCCTGGTGGGGGGGGGGGGTGGTGCTTGGGTGGAGGGGTGCTTGAGTGGGGTGAGGCCTGGAAGTCTGAAAGAACCCTGAGTTAGTGGCCCAGGAGCATCGGCAGCTGTTTTGTGGCCCAGTGCTTCTGGGCGGCTAGAATAACACTGTTTGTGAGGTGATTCGCAAGCAGTGTTATTCCTCTAAGGCAGGATTCAGCAACCTGTGGTACTGGGATCCCACAGTTTGCTGAATCTTGCAGGAAATCAGGGGGTGGTAAAAGGCAAACTTTTACTGCACCTTGTTGAATTTTCTCTTTAAGCAGCCCATTTTTTTCACCAGAGCCAGTGGTGGGAGGCGGGGCTGGTGGTTGGGAGGCGGGGATAGTGTTGGGCAGACTTATACGGTCTGTGCCGGGGCTGGTGGTTGGGAGGCGGGGATAATGCGGGCAGACTTATACGGTCTGTGCCGGGGCTGGTGGTTGGGAGGCGGGGATAATGCTGGGTAGACTTAGACGGTCTGTGCCAGAGCTGGTGGTGGGAGACGGGGCTGGTGGTTGGGAGGCGGGGATAGTGCTGGGCAGACTTATACGGTCTGTGCCCTGAAAAGGACAGGTACAAATCATGGTAAGGTATACACAAAAAGTAGCACATATGAGTTTATCTTGATTGGGCAGACTGGATGGATCGTGCAGGTCTTTTTCTGCCATCATCTACTATGTTACTATGTTACTATCAACTTGTATAAACAACTTAGTACAATAACCAAAACAGTGCTACTTAGAGGGGCATAATCGAACGAAAATTGTCTATCTCCATGGGTGTTTATCTCCGAGAACGGGTCCGTGAAGGGGCGGACCGAACCGTATTTTCAAAAAAAATAGCCGTCCATGTTTTAATCAACAATTTGTGAGCTGGGCGCTTTTGCTTTTCGGCGAAAATAGAAAATGAAAGCGCCAGGCTCAAAAACGAATAAATCCAAGGCATTTGTTCGTGGGAGGGGCCAGGATTCGTAGTGCACTGGTCCCCCTCACATGCCAGGACACCAACTGGGCACCCTAGGGGGCACTTTTACAAAAACAAAAACAAAAGGTTAAAAGAGCTCCCAGGTGCATAGCACCCTTCCCTTGTGTGTTGAGCCCCCCCAAATCCCCCTCAAAACCCACTGCCCACAAGTCTACAACATTACTATAGCCCTAAGGGGTGAAGGGGGGCACCTACATGTGGGTACAGTGGGTTTTGGGGGGGTTGGACGACTAAGCATTAAGCAGCACAATTGTAACAGGTGGGGGGGATGGGCCTGGGTCCACCTGCCTGAAGTCCACTGCACCCCCTAACAACTGCTCTAGGGACCTGCATACTGCTGCCAGGGAGGTGGGTATGACATTTGAGGGTGAAAATAAAAAGTTGTGAAACATCATTTTTTGTGGTGGGAGGGGGTTAGTGACCACTGGGGGAGTCAGGGGAGGTCATCCCCGATTCCTCTGGTGGTAATCTGGTCATTTAGGGCACTTTTGGGGCCTTATTCGTGAAAAAACAGGTTCCAGGAAAAGTGCCCTAAATTCTACCTACAAACGCATACTTTTTTTCCATTATCGGCAAAAGGCGCCAATCTCTGTTCGGGTGATAACCATGCCCCAGTCCCGCCTTCACCACGCCTCCGACACGCCCCCGTCAACTTTGTACGCTTCCGCGATGGAGTGCAGTTGAAAACGTCCAAGTTCGGCTTTCGATTATACCGTGTTATTCATTTTTTGTGAGATAACGTCCATCTCCCGATTTAGGTCGGAACTGGGCGTTTTTCTCGTTCGATTATAAGCAGGTTAATATACCAAAAACAGTGCTACAGCTGGACTCTCTAAAGAGGTAATAACAATTATCCCATTACCACTTGCTGAAATTAAGATCACAGCAGTTTGTTCTGCTTGCTATGTGCAACTTGCTTATGGTATTGTGAATACAAGTTGATGTATTGATGATGCATCTAATCCAGAATGCACTATTACACCAGAAATCATTCACACAGAATACTGATAATGTTTTTTTGCCTACTGCAGACTGCCCTTTACATGAACTGCAAATAGCACATATGCAAAAAATGACTCTTAACAACCTCATAAATGTGCTTTTTCCCACTGGAAACATCTTGCATTGTACCAATACACATTATCATACTCATCTGTTGCAGCAAAGTATAGACCCTATTAGCAATGCTCTGTGAAGGTAAATCCCATTTGACATGCTAAATTGTCCATGCAAAAATGTCCAGCACAATTTAGCACCAAGCAGCGTTTTCCTTAACAAAGATGCACAGGGCTCTCATAATGTTATTTGTAACCATCTTTCATGCTTGTGATATGGAAATGACCAAGGAGCGTGCATGAAAACCGAAATGAAGAGAATGAAAAAAACTTTTAGGAAAATATATGACACCCTCTTTTTAAAAAAGGAGAATATGTATCCAGTAATGTGACTGCAGAGAAATGCTTTTGAAAACTAAGTCCTGCATAAGAATCATGGGGGAAAATATATATTAAAATGTGTCAAGTATTTTGGATCCACAGACCTTCTGAAAGTTTTCTACCATTAATTAGGAGCTCCAGTCTTTGCTAGAACTTAGTTTTCTGCTGTGTCAGGTGAACGTCAATGGGGATTTTGTGAAGGTCAAACCAGATCACTGACCCAGAACCTATTTTGTCAGCCTGTGAAATACCATTCACTGGGAGTAGAGCATATTATGTCTGTTGTCTGCTCACCAGTGTTGTGCTGTCAATGCCCTTAAAAGCTGCACCTATTCCCTAGTGGAAAAGAAAGGCAGGCAGCCCATTGCAGTCTGGAGGAGTGTATTGCCACTGCGCCTTACCCATTGTAAGGGAAGAAAGGAAGGGCTGTTTGGACCCCAAGAGTGTGCATTGTCATTGGCCACCAGAAAAATTAAGAATAAGGTCTACAACAGAACTACCTTGCCAGCTCAAAGAAAGCTGACACCTCAGCTGTGAAAAAAGTAAAAGAGGCAGAGAGGGACACCAGCCAAAAAGATGAGGCAGAGCCTAGGGAGAAGTAGAAAGAGGGTTCAGAGTGGTGGGGACAAGTGCAGGGAGAAGTGAAAAAATAAAAGGAAAATGACTCGTGGAAGAGGAGAGAGAGAGAGAGAGAGAGAGAGAGAATGAATTGCTGGAGAGGGAAATAGGGAAATAGAAGATTTTGGATGGGACAGAGAGACATGGGGATATTCTAGGGGGTAAGATAGAGAGAAAAACAGAGATGCTGTGGGAGGGAGGAGACTGGTGGGGATGGTCTTAGGTGAAGAGAGAAGACTGTAAAGATGGGCTGGGGAGAGTGGTGAAGGAGAGTGACTGGAGGGGATGGGCTGTGAGTAAGAAAATACATTTTTGGATTTAACTCATGCCTTCTTAGTAGTTTAAGGCAAGTTACATTCAGGTGCAATATTTCCTTGTCTCCAGAGGGCTTGTAGTCTAAGAGTTCTTTACTAAGCTGCAGTAAAAATAGGCCTTCACACTCCCTTGTATTGAGTCTTTCAAACACACACTAAGGCCATTTTTAATGCAGCTATTAAAAAATATATTTTACTTAATGGCCATGTGTTAATGTCCTGTTATCAAAGGAACACTTCCTGCTTCCTATTTTGTAGGTGGTAAGGGCTACCAGTATGCTAACCAGTTAACATGTGATAATGTAGGTGTGCTAACTGGTTAGCGCAGGAGTGCCCACTCTCAGCCCCTCTCAAGTCTCCTCAAACATAAAATTAAGAAAAGATATTTAGTGTACTCACATTCCAAAATTACTGCATGATGCTATAGTGTATCCTACAGTAGTCCATTTTTTTGATGCATTAGGAACATGCTAGTGCCTAATGCAGCTTAGTAATAGGGCTCCTATGTTTGTACCTGAGACAACAGAAGGTTGTGAAATATCTAAGATCACAGAGAGCCCTAGTGGGATTTGAACCTGGTTTCCTTGGTTCATAGAGTACTGCTCTAATCATTAAGCTACTCTTCCACTTAGCTGAGTGAAAGTGACAATGCTGGGGATGGGCTAAGTGGGAAGGCTTAGCTGGACAGACTCTGGGGATATGTTAAGAGGAGTCACTGGTAGGAAAGGGCAGAGGCAGAAAGAGAACAGTATTGAATAGAGAAAGACCATTAGGAATGGGTTGGGGGAGAGATCCTGTGGATTATGGGAATGTTTTAAGAATAAAGGGAAGGGTGGAGCAAAGATGTGTAAATCACTGTAATTCTCCAAACACTTTTTTTTTTAAACAAATCACCCCAGGTGGACATGAATGAGAAAAATGAATCAATGTTTCTTGCCAAATCTAGCTAGTTGTGTTCTGGCATTCAGTAAACTTAACTGTTTGTATGAGCACAAAGTAAATTGAAATAACAGAAGCCTATTGCCTAGCAACCATAAATGTTCCAATTGTTAATGCTAATATTATGCATATCTTTGATTGTGGAATAGAGCATTTATCATACTTTCATGCTATGACAAGAACATAATGTGAAAACAGTGAATGTCATATCCATTGAACTCTACTGGAGCATCCCGTTTTAGACTCATAGTTATATCAGTATGGAAGAAGTGAGCTTTGCAGTACAGCTTAGTGACTTGAAAGAGAGCTCTATGTTAATCTAAAGAGATTATCTAATCCAATATTAAACTAACTATAGTCTGAAATGTGCAGACCAATTCCATCTCTATCACTCACTGCAACAGTTAAGTCATTTTACTTCAGCATGCTGTGCTTGTCACACAGAATGTCAAGAGCATCAGAGGGTCTGCAGTTATTATATATGGAAAGAGGAGCTTCCTGCATTATAATATTAGCATGAAAATAACTGGTATGGATAGACATTTCAGTGACATAAGTGGCAACCATGAGCTCAGACAGATGGAGTGGCTAGCAAAACCCATCTTTCTTCAACTAGCCAGATGGTTGAGTTTTGCTAGCCACTGCTGGGGATCTTCCTGTCTTAATGTGGCTGTTGGGCTGGGTTCTGTTGGTTGCTCTGGCCAGTGCCACTTTTTAGCTAATACCACAATGTGCTGATGTTACGGCATCCCATCTGGGCCAAAATTGTTAGACAATGCTTTTCTGTCCACCCCTAACCATTAATTTAGGCTACTCTCCATTGATGGTTGCTTTATGGGGGATTTCCAGTTATACCCGAAAATTAGAAGCCCTATGTATAAGATATATGAATAAGTGTCAATTCCACCCTCATGGGAACACACATTTCTTATACAAGTATATGCTATTGGGGATATTTTGTGAGTCATCATTCCCACACCAATTTCAAGATCACCATATAGTATATATGGACATGGACATGGACAAATAATGTGAAGCAATAACGCACCAATAGAGACAACAACAGTAGTGATCTTGCATTAACTATATGTGTGGTGGAGATTAGGAATATAAAAGTATTTGACTCAATTTTGTTCACAGCGGTTTGGCACAACCCTATGATATAATATTGAAAATGTAATAGTTGGAAAATTGTTCTCAAGTAATGTGAATAAGTGAATGCATAGATGGTTATGAATGTGTGTTGAATGAGTAGGAGTGATATGATTGAGTGTTTTTAGGTTTTTGATGATTGGACATATGATACGAAAAGTAGTCAAAACAAATAAATTGGTATTTTGCATAGATGTGTTGGATAAGTACATATACATTTTGTTTGCCATTTTCATTCCATGGGGCGTGGTTTTGTGAAGGTTTGTAAAATAGTGTCCATAGGTTGTATTTTCAAATCTAAGCACATTATGTTCACTTGGTTTTACTATACAGAAAAGAGGTGCAAATCTGTGAGAAGTTTGTACTCTTGTAGATGCAAAGTTCTCCCCAAACACTGTACCTAGGCAGGCAGTTGGAAAGTGCCCCATTATTTCCCCAAAATACATGCAACCCACCGGTGTATCTACGGGTAGGTCTGGGTGGGCACAGACCCACCCATTCTTGGCTCAGGCCCACCCAGCAGCAGCAGCCCACATCAACATCTCCTCCTCCTCCACGGCATCCTGGCATCTGCTTGCCCATCACATGAACCCCGACTTCACTGGTGTACCTTACAGGCATCCCCGGCGCCTGCAGTGATTCATTATTGCTGCCTGCGCCAGCACTGCAGGCTTCCTCGGACATGTGCCACCCTCACTTTCATCATTTCCTGTCTGATGGGACCCGGTCGATGGAAGCCTGTGGAGCTGGCACAGGCAGAAATAATTGAATCTCTGCAGGCACTAGGAACATCTAGGGAGGCGCTAGGGAGGGATGGGGTTCAGCGACGGGTGGTCAGATGCCAGGACACCACGGAGAAGAGATGTCAGTGTGGGGTGGGTGAAAAAAATCTATAATTGTTTTAAATATCTCGGGGGGAGGGGCGTGCCATTCTGTAGAAGGGCCCATCTAAGTTAGCTCTGGGCCCATCCAAAATACTGGGTCTAGCTATGCCACTGATGCAGCCTATTCCATTGACCAGTTAGATTTTTTTCAGAGGCTAGGGATGTGAAATATGACTGAATTGTTATCACGTGAATATATTCATCTGGATTCAAAAGAAATCCTTTCTAAGATTTTCAAGCACTGTTCTGACTTTGGTACCACATCAAATGTGTCTACCAGCTGAATAAATACATTTTTTTTTTTGCTTTTAATGTGAGAAAAAACTAAGCTTGCTTCAAGTTGACTCAAATAAATTCATCACTTTTGTTAACGCTGGTGAATATTGAAATGACTTTGCCCTAAAAGTGAATGAAAGACTCATCTTCCACAATCAGCACTTTTAAAAAGGGGTACATTTACATCAGTTTGCGAAACTAAAATATATTAAATGCAGTGTGATTAAGCCAGTGACCCTTTCGGTAGTCATTGTTTGCAAAATTCAATACCGTACATGAATTTGATATGAAATTATAATTACATGTGGTACTGATGCAGTACAAATAGGCAAGGTAGACAGCAGAGTTTTATATAAAGCTTATTACAGTAACATGAATACTGAAGCTAAAAAAGATGTAGGTATCATTGACTGAACCCTATGGTTAGAACATGTAGTGCATTAGCATTTGGGAGGCAGGAGATCTGTTGTTATTTCAGGTTTGGTTGTGTTGTGTGACTGAGAGTGGGAGTACTGTTGATGTGAGCACTTATAACTGAGAATGAGTGCATATGTGGATTTCTATGCCTTGTAGTTCCTTGTGTAATGATATTTTTAAAGGAATTAAAGCTTAGACACAGAAAAACCAATGCAGAAAAGTGTTCTAGGCTTTGTGCACCAGTCAGTCTGGCATTACTGCACAATATTATAAAAATGTGTTGGGTGCACAAGCTAACCATGTGCAAAGCCTAGCAGGCCACTTTTAACACAGCTTAGTAAAATAATCCCTTTAAATGCAAGCACTTTTGTTAACTCAATGGCTGGTGTAAATGCTCGCACCTAACTTTAGGCAGTTAGATGCATAAATACTAGTAGTATTCTATACCCATTAACTAACACAGGGGGCATGTTCTCTGCTAAATGGTTAGTGCACCTATATTGCTGCATGCTAACCTAGTGTGTGGTTGGCGCCTGTGCCCTTGCTGGGTGGCGGTAGGGGCTCATGCACTAATGAGAAAATTAGCATGTGGTCATTAATGGGGAAAATAGAAAAATCAGCCATTTTACCCTGGTGGAAAAATGGTCTTAGCACGCTGGAATGACCTGCTTAAGGACATGCTAAGGCCACAGTTTGGGAAAAGGGCCCCAAGAGGAGCACAATCTTAGTTTCTCTACACATATTTATTTTATATACTAGTAAAAAAGGCCCGTTTCTGAAAGAAATGAAACGGGCGCTATAAAGGTTTTCCTTAGAGTGTGTATGTTTAACAGAGTGGTGTGAGAGAGCGAAGAGTGAATGTGCGAGTGTGTGTGTGTGGTGACAGAGAGAGAGTGAGACTGGGTGCGAGTGTGTCTATGAGAGAGAGAGTGTGTGTATGAGAATGAGAGTGTGTGCCACCCCCCTCCCTCACCTCGCGTTCCAGGGTCGTCCCCTCCCTCCTTCCTTCCCTCTGAGTTCCAGGGTCGTCCCCTTCCCTCCCTCCCTCCCTCCCTCCCTCCCTTCCAGTTCCAGGGCCCCCTCCCTACGAAGTTGAAAGTCATCTTGACTTACCTCGTTGGGGTTATGGCGGCCGCCAGCAGTGGTAAAAGGCATGCAGGCTCCGTCCTTTTCTCTCTCTCAGCTGTGGTCCCGCCCTCATTTCCTATTTCCGCAAGGTAAGTGGAGATAGAACAACTGGCTCCAATACCTGAGAGAGGGACCTGGGGCTGCTGAGGAGAGCGGCAGCGATGCAGAGTCTGAAGACAGAGAGACAGAAGCGACTACAGTAACATCTCCTGACGTCAGGCACGCAAGCTTCTACTGTGGGAGAGTGACGTCAGGAGATGGTTACGAACCCAGAAAGCCTGATTGGAACGTTGCAGGAGCAAATTATTATATTAGATTGGGATTTATAATCAAGTAATAAAGAGATTCACCTAAGGTGGTATACAGCAAATTCAGTTTAAAATAAAACTTAACAATTTAGTTAACAGCATAACAATAATAAAATGCCAAATATAAGCATAAATACAATCACTAAGGTAAACTTGGAAATGGCAACTTGAAACCTAGCAATAGGACTAAAGATACAATATCAGAAATAATGCATTTAACAGCACTGTAGAACAATCATATAACAGCAATATGATAGATGTCAATACAATACAAATGATATGAAAATAGAATGGAAGAACATTCAAATAACATAGATATAATACAATGCCAGCATAATGCCAATGATATACCTAATAAACATGCATTAAAACATACAAATAACATAGATATGATGCTAATGCTGTTTGTACAGTACAATGAAATATCTTACTATAGCTGAAGGGGCAAGTGCAGTTGAGATATATAGATGGGGACAAGATGGATAGTACAAAGTCAATTAGGATAAATACATGGGTGGCTAAACAGATGTAAATTATTTGTACAGTTGAATAAGATATAAGGAACTGGCTTTTGCTGTAAATTAGTCCAGGTGCAGAGTGACTGGACAGTCACCACATGCATTAAGAGCTAGATTTTATATATGACGCCTGAAAATTCCGCATGGGAAAAAAAGTACACCTAGGCATATTCTCTAAAGCACGCCTACATTTTATAGAACAGGCTTAAATTTTGACATGGTATATAGAATACGCCGAACACCTCTCCATGTGATCAAATTTAGTCGCGGTCATTTACGCCATGTTTTACTTGGCATGAATTTTGACACCTGAATTAGACGCAGAGCAGATGTATTCTATAACAAAGTGCATAGATTTTAGAAACGCTCATGCCCCACCCGTGTACATGCTCCCTTTTCAATTATGCGACTTAGAATGTAAGCACACCACTTTACAGAATACACTTGGCGAGTTGTGCTTGTAAATCTTAATGCCAATCAGTGCTGATAATTGCTTTTTAACATCCAATTGATAGCACTGATTAGTTAGTTAACCAATTAAATTACGTGCATTGTTATACAATAAGCTTTGATTTTCAAGCAGAACTTAAGGCGTGATATATAATATCCTGGGGTAAATGCTTGAGAAAAGCACCAGGCTTTTACCTGCTTCCTGAAGCAGAGGTAGTCTTCAGTTAGATGTAGTCCCTCTGGGAGTAAGTTCTAGAGCACGGGATTTACTCCTGAGAAGATCTGCCGGCAGGTATCCTATAGTGCAATTTCTTGTGATGAGGGTACAGATAGTGATAATCCTTGAGAGGACCTTAGAGGTCTCAAAGGTGTGGAGGACTAACTTATTCTTTAAGTACTCTGGCCCATTTTGTCTGAGGACCTTGAAAATCAAACAGAGTTTTAAATTGGGCCTGTAAGATACTGGTAACCAGTGTAGTTTTTGCAGGAAGGGTGTGGTGTGGTCATACCACTTGTAGCCTTCTATCAGTCACGCTGCATCATCCTGAATTAGCTGGAGCTGGTGCACACTCTTTTGGTTTCATCAGTGTGCAAGTCATTACAGTAATCCAGTCATTATGTTATCATGGCGTGGGCCAGTGTGTTCAGATTCATCTTTTCAATATATGGAGAGAGATGTCATAGTTGCTGCAGGTGATAGAAACTAATTTTAAAATTAGTGGGATCAAAGTAAGTGATGAGTCTAGAAGCATCCTAAGATTCCTGGCCTTTGATTTTTAGGGTGAGTTCATATTTTCCAAAAGGTATTTTGAAGTCAGGTACTTGTCCACTTGTGCTAGGAACCCACAAAAGTTCTCGTTATGATTCTATCTTGAAGCCGTAAGTAGAGTGAGGTTTCTAGGAAGAGAGGTCATAACCGTGTGAATAATAAGTATGGACAATAAGCATGGACTTCAAGGATTATAACCATTGAGGAACCTCTACATGAACCTCTACATGACTTCGAGAAATGCTAAGTGCCTATATGTATAGATGCAAAGAGTTTATATTTATACTTGCATTTTTCTATAACTATTAGATAGTAGCACACATATGTTTGGGTGTGCATAGAGGTTTTTATTGGAGTAGTGTAGGAATTGACTCAATTATATAAGGTATCAGACACACAAAATATATAAAAATATTTAATTGACACAAGGGTGTGTTTTGCAAAAAGTAAAAATACCTTTAGAGAAGTTCTATGATTGAGAAATTTATCCACCCTTAGAAGTGCAGCTCTGAATAGCGGCGCTTCGCTTGGGTGAGTGTACTACTCTGAGAGCATGTCTATAAATAAAAAAATATATTTAGTATAGTATTACTCAATTACATGGAGTGGTACCAGGGGCGTAGCCACGGGTGGGCCTGGGTGGGCCCAGGCCCACCCAGTTTTGGTTCAGGCCCACCCAGCAGTGGAGGCAGCGGAGCAGAGGGAGCAGGCTGAGCTCCGATCCCGCATCTGCCTCCCTCTCTCTCACGGAAGCATAGGCGCCCCATACCAGCCCGCCACTGCCCCACCCCCCGCCGCCGGCGCCGCCCGCCGTACCTTTAAATATTACAGTTTTGCTGGAGTCGCGGGCAGCCAACATTGAAGACATCGGCAGGCTTACGCCGGTTCCAGCAGCCTTCCCTCTTCCCTCGTTGCAAGTCGGATGATGGCTCCGCCCTCGTAGATACAGGAAATACGTCAGAAGAGGGCGGAGCCATCATCCGACTTGCAACGAGGGAAGAGGGAAGGCTGCTGGAACCGGCGTAAGCCTGCCGATGTCTTCAATGTTGGCTGCCCGCGACTCCAGCAAAACTGTAATATTTAAAGGTACGGGGGGGGGGGGCAGGAAGGAAACAGGGCAGACGGGAGAGGAGGGTTGCTGCACATGGTGGAAGAAGGGGAGAGGAGGGTTGCTGGATGGAGGGAAGGGGAGAGGAGGGTTGCTGGACATGGTGGAAGAAGGGGAGAGGAGGGTTGCTGGATGGAGGGAAGGGGAGAGGAGGGTTGCTGGACATGGTGGAAGAAGGGGAGAGGAGGGGTGCTGGATGGAGGGAAGGGGAGAGGAGGGTTGCTGGACATGGTGGAAGAAGGGGAGAGGAGGGTTGCTGGATGGAGGGAAGGGGAGAGGAGGGTTGCTGGACATGGTGGAAGAAGGGGAGAGGAGGGTTGCTGGATGGAGGGAAGGGGAGAGGAGGGTTGCTGGATATGGTGGAAGAAGGGGAGAGGAGGGTTGCTGGATGGAGGGAAGGGGAGAGGAGGTTTGCTGGACATGGTGGAAGAAGGGGAGAGGGCAGGGGAGAGGAGAGTTGCTGGACATGGGTGGATGGAGGGGAGGGTAGGGGGGAGAGGAGGGTTGCTGGACATGGAGGGGGAGGGAGGAGTGAGGAAGGAGATGAGATAACAGAAAAGGAAGAGAGTAGAAAAACTGCACATGGATGAAGAAAATAGGCAAAAGCTGGATCCACTGGACAGTCAAGTTTGCGGAGGACCCAGCTTTTACTTACGGATGTAGGACAAGAAATGAAGAAGAAAGGTGGAAAGTAAACAAATAATGGAAAGGAAGCCCTGGAAACGGAGTTTAAGAGGACAGATAGCAGCAGAATCGGATACTGGGCCAGCATGATCAGAAAAACAGTCACCAGACAACAAAGGTAGAAAAAAAAAATCATTTTATTTTCATTATAGTGTTTGGAATATGTCCACTTTGAGAATCAGGTGCTCAACATTAAAAGTTTATATTTATTTACTTATTTATGGCATTTTATCCCACATTAAACATGAATTAAATTGGAACCTGGGATCATTTAATTTTTTTTCCTGGAGACAGTAATGCATTGCCCCCCCCCCCCCCCAGGCTCTCTCCCCGGCTATAGCCAGCTCTGCAATTTTGAGGGGAGGTGCACAGGTGGATGGGGGGGGGGGGGGGGGCAGAGGTGGACCGGGGAAAGAGCCTGTTGTTAAACATTTACCAGCACACCACTGTCTAGTGCCCACCCATCCAACCTGTTGGCCCACCCAAAAATTGACTTCTGGCTACGCCACTGAGTGGTACTGGGTCAATTCATTCACTAAAACAACTCCTATATAATTTTTCTCAGGTCCTGTACTTTTTGCTTGGTTTCAGGCAGAATTTGTTGTTTTGGGTTGTTTTTTTTTTTTTGCCCATTCCTGAGTTGCTGTTAGACAGGCAATCAGTTCACTCAAAGCTGTAGGTAGATCTGATTCAATAGGTAAGAGTAAGTGTACATCAGCATACCCTGAGGTAATTTTCAAAGTGGACATATGAGTGTTATTTAACTTTGAAAACTTGCTGAGCTGCACGTAAGGGAAAAGTACAAACATTCTTTTCCTACTTATGCATGTGGCTTTTTAGATCTTGGACCAATATTCTACTGGGGCAATCAGCATCTTATTAATACACTAGCCTCTGTGGCTGAAATAATTGCAGACAACCAGAACCAGCATCCAGGTGGTAGCCAGTGCTGAATATCCAGAGAGAGTGGTCTTTGCTGACACTATTTGTATGTTGACAATATTTGACCTGCTATCTGTATTTTTAACTGGATAAATTTAGTGCAGCATCTTTGCTATCCTAACTGTATGTGGATAGTTATCCGATTAGCAGACTGAATATTGTCACAAATCGGATATCTTTGGGGACTTCCTGTACTCCTCCCGCAGAACACCCTGGTGCTAGCTGGATAGTGCTGGATCATTTGCAGTGATTTTTAGTGACATTATATGGATAATGCTACTGAAAATCAATCACTGGCCCCAGTCAGTGGCACATTAATAGCTGCTTCTTGAATCGGTCCTTTTGAAAACAAACCATACATTTTTACTGTGCACATGGTAAAATGTGTTATTATGTGTACAGGTATTGGTACCTTTCTGCTTAGAAGGACTGCATTACTTAGTTTACATAGATAACTGTACTTGTCAGAGAGAGAAACTGATAGAAAATGCATTGCTAATCATTTCGCCTTAAAGTGCAATTATCTTGTCCTTGCTTGAAGTAACTATTATCAGAGCCAGGCAGTGGTTCATTCAATAGCTCTTTCATTAAAAGCAAAGTTTCTATATTAAATAAGCTTTTTCTATATAACATATTTTTACATGTTTTATTTTAACATTGAATCACAATGCCATGGGCTAGAAATGATAATGAAAATAAACGTTGAGATGATGCCTAATGTCACCGATACCTTGTATCTGCTCTTTGTATTTTGGGAAATTCAGATTTCTTTTTCATTAGTTCACATTTATTCTTTTGGCAAAAGTGGGCTTAGCTCTTGGCTTCTAATTTGCTTCTGTATGTTTCTAAGACCTTTTTTCAAATTTAGTAGAGAAAATGTAGAGCCCTTAATGAGGCTTTCAAAATAATTATGCATACAATTATGGCTTCTGTTGTTAGACTTAGAGAAGGAGCAGATGAAAGAGGTATTAGACATGTTTCAAAATGATACATGTTGAGGAGGGGAAGGGGGACATAGGTACCAGGTTGTGTGACACTCACGGGGCCCTTTTACAAAAAAGGGTTGCCTCGCGGCAAGGCCGTAACTGAACGGCAACCTGGAACTACTGCTGTCCCAGTAGTTCCATGTTGAGCATGTGCCATTTCCGACACAAAACATTTTACTGTGGCGCTAACCCAGCGGTAATCAGCGCTGCCCAGTTATCGCCAGATTACCACAGGAGCCCTTATTGCCACCTCAATGGGTTGCGGTAAGTGCTCCCCACTGCATGGCCATAAGCTAAGAGTAATCTTACTGCATGGCCATTTTTTTAGGGGCTTTTTACCTGCTGTGGGAAAAAAGAGCCCTGGTGTGTGGGGAAAATGATTCGCACCGCTACTGCAGGGCCCTTTTTCCTGCAGCTTGGTAAAAGGACCCCTCATTTAATTACAGCACTGATTGTAATAGCTGTCATAAAGATGCCTGACATTCGTGAAAGATTTGTTAGTTTCCACATATTTTCTTTATCATCTTCTGTTTTCTGGTTGTTGGGTGGGAATGCAGAGAGCTTTTTTTTTTTTCTTACTGATCCAGAAAAAGCTCAGCTCTTGCCTCTGTGGTTACAGCGGCTCGTTTGAGATTAGCATCCTTTTGGAAGACGTTAACAACAGGGCCGGTCCAACCCGGTAAGCAGGGTAAGCACTGCAGGGGGGCGCCTGCCTTCAAGGGCGCCGCTTTGCAAGCAAGCAAGCCCTGCTGAGGCTTTTGTTTTTCAGTATCTAATCTCTGCAGCTCATCTCAGTCTGGTTCCAAAGTGTCCCGTCCCCTCCCCCCTCCCAAGCAGAGCGATATCCTCCTTGTGTTTGTCAGAGGATGTCTCTGCTCCAACTGAATCTGGCTCCAAAATAACTTGTGGGAGCTCAGCTAACCTCTGCCCCCTGCCCCTCCCCTGGTGACAAGCGGCTTCAGGGCAAGAAGGAAAGCCTGAGGCGGCCCCAGCACAGGCACTCACTTTGCCTGGCTGAGCTCAGGAGCTAAGCAGCAGCATAGTATTCTCTGCAGCCACCCCTTCAACACATTGGGATTGAGAGTGAAACCAGGAGCTGGAATCCAGCCCAGAGAGGGCTCAGAGACAGCACAGCAGAGCCTGGACCCTTGTGCTGCACCTGACCCACCCTTTTCCCCCCCCAACCCCCCCCCCCCCCCCCAACACAGCAACTCACAGGACAGGAGGGCTAGATGCCTGCTTTCAATTCCTAACCATCACCAATCTCCTATCTCTAATTCCCACTTCAGTATCTCCTGTTAGTCTGTCCAGCTCAGATTGTAGAATATGTTAGTTTATGCTGATTAAGTCTGCCCTAGCTAGTTCCTAAGCTGTGCTGGATGGTAAGGCTATTGTGCTGCATGCAGAGTCTAACTTCTTAGGATTTCAGGTTAATTTTTGAAAAATTTGAAGAGGGGCTATTTCTGTTCTACATGTGTGACTGCAAGGCCAAGTGTCTGAATAGGGATCTGTTTGTTAGATTCTGAAATTTTGATAACACATTGTTTTTCAGAGTTGGCAAGACTAATTCCTGGTCTGTGTGCTAAGTTATTTTTCTTCTATACTGGTGCAATGTTTTCAATGATGCCATGGCTGGTAAAAGGGGTGTGTCTGCGGTGGGGGCGGAGCCATAGTGATCCCGCCCCTGGATGGGTAGGGGCGCCGACTAATAGACTGCAGGAGGGCACTAGAAACCCTAGTGCCGACCCTGGTTAACAACCCCCTCTAGAGATCATTTACTGTTTAAACTTGATCACTTTTGTCTGATGAAAAAATTGACTGCTTTGAAGCATGATTCTTTGAGGACCTTTTGCAATATTTGGGGGCCTTATCTGCGATGGTGAGGATTGCCTTGAGGCTGGGTGGCACCTGTTGGAAGCTCACCTCTGCTATTGGGGTGCCCTGTGTTCTCCTTTTTCCTTTTTGTGTACATTGTTTAATAGGGGGGGGGGGGAGGTTGTGTGTGTGTGTGTGTGGGGGGGGAGATATGTAGTATTGTCAGGCATTGTACTAGTTACATAGGCAGTGTGGCTGTTTTGCTTTATGTTGTATACTGGATCCCTGGGGTGCGATTCAGTCAGTGTGTTGGTTGTCATGTTTCTGTATTATTACTTAGATTCTAATAAAATATATATTTTTAAAAAGATCAGCTCTTGAAATGTGAGATGGGTCCTTCAGGATTTCACTGGCACACTGGAGAACTAAATCATGCCAGAAGATAATACAATTAAAGCATAAACATGTGCCTAGTCAACTGTGAACTGAATAATGAGGCCCCTTGAATGGACTTGCTGTAGTCTTGTATCATGCATTGAGGCTATCGTTGTTATGTTTGAAAATTTTCATATGCTGCCTTATTAAACCCATTGACATTGTTTGCAGCCTCATTTTACAAATATTCTTCCGTATGTCTTTTGGTTCTTAATCCATCATTATAAAGGAACATAATACCTACCCTAGGTTTGTTTTTTTTCTGGGCAGTGATGCTATGCTAGATTTTGTTGTTCATTCCATACAGGACTCTGCCATAAATGATTTTGAAAAATCCAGAAAAAAAACAAAACATACTGTAGCTTTTTGAAGAGGAGGCTTTTTGTTTACCTAGTTTTCTAAAATGTTAAATTTTCATGAGTCATGAAAACTCAGAGAGTGCCCTTTGGTCTTTTCCAGTTACAGTAGTTTCATGTGGGACTTTACTGCATGGTAGCTGCAAATATTATGCATTCACCAGTAGGGTCAGAAACAGCTTTTTCATATGCAAGACGCATATTAAAGTGCCAATTAGTGTGAGGTACCTAGGCACAATTAAAGGAGGAACACATAGCACCTCCTAATTTAGGAGGTAGTAAGTGGCCCCTTATTAACTGTAACACATGCGCATGCACACACACACACACACACACACCCCTATGATGCTCATCACTCCTCACTGTCACACTCTCTCTCTCTCTCTCTCTCTCTCTCTCTCTCTCTCTCTCACACACACACACCCACCCACCCAGATGCTCATCACTCCTCACTGTCACACTCTCTCTCTCTCTCTCTCTCACACACACACACACACCAGTAAAGCAGCCAGTCGTGCATTGGGGGTGGCCAGGTTTGGACTGGGGGGTGCGTTCCTCTCTCCTCCCTCTCCCTCCCCCAAACATGTGCTAATCATAACTTTGCTGGCGGGGATGCCAAGGCTCCACCAGCCAAATAAATACAGTGCTCAGATCAGGAAGAAACAGCATGAGGAGGAGGGGAGCAGCAACACTGTATTTATTTGGCTTGCTTGGCCTCAGCATCCCTGCAAGGAAAGATAAATGGGTTCTGAAGTTCTGGAAGGGGCTTGAGCCCAAAATGGGGGTTCCAGGCCCCCTACTCTCCCTCCCCCCCAGTGGCTAACTGTCTCATATACACACACTCACACATCTATCTATCTATCTATCTATCTATCTATCTATCTATCTATCTATCTATCTATCTATCTATCTATCTATCTATCTATCAATAATCTTTTATCTTTCACAACATAAATATACCCTTCTCTTCTTCCTTTTATTTCCCCCCCTCACTCTCGTTCCCAACTGTTCTTCACTCCTGGTACCCTCATCTTCACTTTCCCTTTCCCTTCTCATTTCCTATGTCCTCCTTCAGCACTCAGAAGTAGCAAGAAAAGGAGGAGGGAGGGAAATGTAGTCAGTTTTGATACTGTTTAGTTCACATTGCGATATTCCACCTCTGAGAGCCAGAGAAAATTAGTCTGAAGTGCTGTTGCTATCCCCCTTCTTTTGCTGGTTCTGATAGTTGAGGAGCTACTGGAAGAGAAATGTGGGCAGGGGAGGGAAGGTGATGGATTGGCAGAAAGGGAGAACTGATATTTTGAGACTAAGAGAATGTCCTGGTTTCCAGGTATTCTGTGGCAAGAAATAAATGGTGTGGCTCTAGCACAGCAGTAGAATGGTGGAGACCAGAAGACCTTGACTATATTATATACAACTGGTTTCATGTTTGTGGCAAGTTAAATATTTTATCACTAATAAGGACCTGAGTAATGATGGGATTTTTTTTCCAATTCACTGCTGTGAAGCGACATATGATGGAAAAAATAGATAGGCTTGGCAGATATTCACTCCCTACAGATACCACAGCCTGTAAAAAACATGCAAGGAGGCAACAATACCTGCAGTGGAAGTATGAAGAAAATCAAATGGAAAAAAAGAGATTATTCTTGCAGTGATATTACAATGTATGTGATCATCTCTAGAAACGAAAAATAAGGGTTTTAATGAATTCTATTAGAGCAAGCAATTTGTAATTCACCAGTTCAAACCCCATACTTATACATGAAAAAGAAATTACAGAAATTCAAACATATAACTTCTGCAGACTGCTTATGGACCGATAACATGAAAAGTTGGTGATTATCAACATTTTGAATTTACTACTTTAGCCACCTTTTCCTAGAGACAGTCACATGTGTCAAGAACTTAGGGTGCCCATTAAGCTGTTTTACGATAAAAGTATTGAATAAAGACTAATCTTCATTACACCTCCTTGGTTTGTTGGAAAGTTCCTGTTGATCACTCTACTCCCTTGTTTCCCTTACGATAAAAGGTGCAATAAAATGTTGCAACATGAAATAAAGAGGATCATTTTGTATTTGATATGTGGAGAGTAATTGTATAAACATATGCCTATATTTAGGCATCCAGATGGTGCCACTGTGGTGTCTATGCTATAAAGGACTGTAACCCCCCGGTTTCTATATATGACGATTGAAGTTATGCGTGCAATTTGGTACACACACAACTTAACTGTTTAATAAGCCAATCAGCACCTATAATTGGCCACTAACAAGCAATTATTGGCACTAATTAGAATTTATGTCCGCAACTTTCTAAGCATATTCTGTGAAGTGCACATAAATTATTATCTGTGGAGCTCAAAATGGATCAGCAGAATCTTTTAGCCTTTTAATGTTTTTTGGTTATTTTAATGAAAGAAAGAGATGTGACTGATGTAATTGTAACACTGAACAGTGAAGCAGAGGGGGTAATTCCCTTGACACAACCAGTTTGGCGAAAACATGGATTCATGTTGGGTTCCTGTTTTCAGCCATAGGTTCTTTTGAGATAGAATCTCTGTATAAGTTAAGTTCAATTATTTTGGAATAGTGAATGAGTTGGATATTTAAAATGAAAAAGAGAGATCAATGAAGATTATTATAGCCTACTGCTTTCGAGAAGGAGAAAACTTTGAAATGCTACAACACTCTGATGCTCCCAAATGCCACTACACTAGTCTGAAGATGAATGTGGGTAGAGATATTGAGAGTGGATATTTGCTTTGACCCCTACTCTGAGGTTATGGATTTTGCCGTTCTGATTACTTTGAAAGATATATTTTAAGTGTGAGCACTTATGCCAGCCATAGAGCTGGTTTAAGTGCTCAAGTCTAAATGCCTGAGATATGTGTGTAACTTACAGTACTTTATTAAGTTATGTACACAAATGAGCCCTCAAGACTGGAACAATGAAGAATCCTTTAATGCAACAGACCCGACCCGACCCGACCTACAGTTTACGGGGACACAGCAAGAAAAAAATAGAGACAGAAACAGTCAGGCAAACAAATTAACTTGTCATATAGAGACAGTATTCTTAAGGTATATCCAAGATGGCGACTTGATAGACGCATTTTTGCTGTGCTCTGCAATTTTGTTTCCTCTGTGTATGATTTCCTAGCATTCTGAAATGCCGAAGAGGAAGGGGAAATCAAGGGAGTTCCCGCCTTACTCTCTGTGATTCCAGTGCTTCAGCAGGTCCCAATGATGGCATTCATGACTCCTACAATACCTTTGGGTATTGCTGTGGCCAGTACGGAGAGGAATCCTGGCCTGGAGAGTGAGATTTTGCTCAGCCCATGCAGTGCAATGTTGCAGGCTCAGATTCAGTAAGCATATTGGGAGGAGCTGCCACTAGATCCTCGAAAGTTGAGGTTTCTGATGCAGTATTGGAGCAGTCATCTCCTGGTATAGCTGAGTGCCTAGGTAGGGTATTCCCCTGAAGAACTGAGCCTCCTGGTTAATTCGACAGCTGCTGTTTTGAGTTTTCCTGAGGAAGAGTAGCTATCTGGTGTAGTTGGAGTAGATTTAGAGAGAGACTAGCCTAACCCTGGTGTTGCTCTACAACTGTTGGTTAGACCACTGAAGATCACACTGGAGTCCATATGGATGGCCATGGAGTCCCTGCACAAGGTTTGACTTTTGTCTCCAAATTATAAGACTAATGTTTCAGTGATTGAGATGGTCGACTGGCCCACCAGAAGAATCAATTTCAAGAGTCTAAGACTTCTTTATCCCAGGTAAAGGAGGTAGAATTTAAACTGCTACAAAGAGCAAATATTGTTCATTGAAAATTGAAAAACGTAGAAAATGGAGTTAGATCTTTAAATTTAAGAATCTTAAATTTTCCATCTGTTAAGTTTAGCTCCCTTGGGACGTGTTTTATAAGTTCTTAAGAGAAATTTTCACATATCCAGAAGTAGGGCTTACACTACAAAAACTTTTTTTTTCCTGTTCCTTCTACTTTGTAGGAAAAGGCTGATGGCCCAGTGGCAGCTGAATTATCTTCAGATAGCTTGAATGTTACAGCATTGTTGGAGAATTCACAGGAGGAGGTGGACTTTTGAGCCACCTTGTCTCATTTGTATTTCTTCAAGACAAGGAAGCTTTACTTAGCTTGTATTTACATTAAAGCACTTCAATTACTTTTACAGGAGAAAAATTTTGAATTTTTCCTGATGTCTCCAGATGGACACAGGAGAGAAGGAAGAAGTTTATTTCTATGAGGCAGGACACCTTGACTTTGGGTCTAGATTTCAGTTAAGGTTTCCATGTAATTGTGTGTTACAGATAGATAATACTAATTTTCATTTCTTTGAATCTTCACAGCTTCATTCTTTTTTGGATGCAAGAACGAGGTCCATTATGGTCTTTGGACTTTATAGGTATTAGGTACTATTTGTCCATATTCTTGATTCTCATTTTCATTTATTTTGCTTCCTGTCAGTTAATGGTGTCTTGTTCAAGACCCTCTCTCTTTTGTGGACTAATGCTTGTACATTCTTTTTCCAATAGAGAAATTCCTTAACGTTTTCATCGTTATTCTGGTAATTTTCTTGACAAAGCAGTCTTTGGAGTGCTAATTTGTAATTTCTATAAATAATAAAAAAGACAGTATACTTTCATTCTAGTGTACTATATATATATTCTGTTGTACGCCATATTGGGCCTGCCCATAGGTGGTAATATTGTGGGATATAAATGCTATAAATAAATAAAATACAAATTTTCTTTATAATGTGAACTAGAATGCAAATTTCACTTCTTAGCCAGATGCCCTCTCTGAGAATTCTGCAGAACACTCCAGCCAGAGATAAATCTATGGGTATTTGTTTTATGAAAAGCCAACACATCAATGCCGTATCATGCTGCAAATGGAATAAGAACACCCCAGGCAAGCATTCTAATTTTGTCACTGAGCCACTGTCACAGGGCATCAGGGGAAGAAAATCACTTGTTAGTAGATTTCAAACTTATCAGTTTCATGTCAACTATCTTGGAGCCCATATTTTCAACTGCTGCTGAAACAAAATCATTCTTTTATCAGAGATGACAAAGCGCCAGCAAAGCTAGGCATAATTCTTTTGTATTTTTTTCTAATATTATATAATATGTTTTAACTGTTCCATTGTTTTAATGGTTGACTGTACTATATAATTTTTTTCAGGGAAAGAAACTTCTATTTTAGTTATAGAAGTGGTGTATCAACATGTTGATCACTACAACTCTGTTTCTCAAATCTGTCCTAAGTGGCAGGTTATTCCTAATGGATATGCATGAGGGAGATTTGTTTGCCTACTACCTCTATTATATGGAAATCAAGCATATTCATTAGGGAAATCCTGAAAACCCAACTGGCAGGTGAACCCCAGGGACAGTTTTGAGAACACTGGACTGCAGCAGATGCAGACAGGTATAAGTGCAGGACTTACCAAACTTATCCTGGGGATCACACAACCAGCTGCATTTTCAGGGTCTTCAGACTGAACATAAATCTGCATGCATTAGAGACCCAACATATGCAAATTTACCTCATGCATATTTATTGTGGAAATCCTGAAAACCTGACTATGGTGTTTTCAGTACAGGTGTAGGAAGCTCTGAGTCAGAGTGGAAGTTATGGAGTTGGAGATGTACCTAAAGAATGTCATATGTGGTATGAAGGAAGTAGTGGCTTGAAGGCTGGCAATTGTTTAGTTCCTGTGAAGAACTTTAATGTTATATAGCATCAGATTGTATGTGGTTGACTTTGTTTGATATTGAAAGCAACTTAAGTTGCCTGGAGAAGATGCTGGTCACTTAAATCACTTGTGCAGGGTGGTTGACTTTGTTTGAAATTGAAGGCAACTTAGGTGGCCTGGAGAAAATGCTGGCCACTTAAATCACTTGTTCAGGGCTATCTGCTGATATTCAGAGGCACTTAACCAGTTAGTACCACTGAATGTCAGCACTGATTGCTAAATGGCTATTTTGTGGGTGGTCCAGGGGTGGAGTCGGCACTCACGCAGTTAAGTGATATTCAGTACTTAATCATCTAACTAAGTGGCCAAATCAGACTGCATAAAACACAGTCCTATCTTTATGTGGTGCCATTTAGGAAGTTAAGTACTGAATATCACATTTACCCACAAAAGGGATAGCTGGATGCATAAACCCAAAATTCAGTGCTGTTGCTTAGACATGGCCTGGCATTGAATATCTGGGGATACCACTGATGATGGCTAAAAATATGCTCACCACTGCCAGCTGAATATCTACCTCTCTTTCTCTCTCTAATTTTTTTTTACTAAGGGGTTCTACTTTTTAGTTTACATTTTGGGGGTAATTCTATAAATTTAAAACAAATTGGAGAAAATATTCATTCACTAGTGCTGGGTAGACTTATACGGTCTGTGCCGGGGCTGGTGGTTAGGCGGTGGGGATAGTGCTGGGCAGACTTATACGGTCTGTGCCAGAGCCGGTGGTGGGAGGCAGGGATAGTGCTGGGCAGACTTATACGGTCTGTGCCAGAGCTGGTGGTGGGAGGCGGGACTGGTAGTTGGGAGGCGGGGATAGTGCTGGGCAGACTTATAGGGTCTGTGCCAGAGCTGGTGGTTGGGAGGCGGGGATAGGGCTGGCCAGACTTATATGGTCTGTGCACTGAAGAGGACAGTACAAATAAAAAAGTAGCACATATGAATTTATCTTCTTGGGCAGACTGGATGGACCGTGCAGGTCTTTTTCTGCCGCCATCTACTATGTTTACTATGTTTACTTAGGGCTAGATTCTATATATGGCACCTGAAAAATCCATGCAGAAAAAATATGCCTAGGTGTATTCTATAAAGTACACCTAAATTTTATAGATTAGGTTTAAATTTACATGTAGTATATAGAATTATGTCGAGCGCTTCTCCACATCCCTAAATTTAGTCGTGGAAGACCTAGCAAAGAGAAGTAGAGGCTGATCAACAGACAAATCCAACACTGGAGATATTATGAAGAAATACTTTATTGTAGCTGATATAGGAAGTCCCAACACGGTCCACGTTTGGCGTTGCAAAACACCTACATAAGAGGTCTTGTAATAGTTCTTTGGAAAACACTTTATATAACAGTCAGGAGATGCTGACTTGAGGATTGTGGTACAACCAAGATGGCCAAAAGGTATGCACAAATAAACAAACACTGCCGGACCCAGTAGGGTCTGCTCGTAGTCACTTAGAATTTAGGTACACCATGTTACAGAATACGTTTAGTGAGTTGTGCATATAAATCTTAATTAATTGCCAATTAGTGCTGATAATTGCTTGTTAACATCCAATTAACAGCATTGATTAATTAACCAATGAAGTTATGTGCATTGTTATAGAATATGCTTTGATTTCTGCATGGAAATTAAGGCATGATATATAGAATGTTGTGGTTAATGTGTAATTAAACTCTGGAATTAGTTGCCAAAGAATGTAGTAGAAGCAGTTAGCTTATCAGGGTTTACAAAAGGTTTGGATAATTTCCTAAGGTATTTGTGACTTGGATTGGCCACTGTTGGAAATAGGATACTGGGCTTAAAAGACCGTTGGTCTGTCCCAGGACGGTAATGCTTATGTACTTATGTTCTAACAGTTACATGCCTATCATGTGCATAAATCATTAGAATAATCACATATACTCATGTAGATGCCAAAAAATTTCCTACATGCTATGCTGTAAATATTTGCATATTTTACAAGTAGGGTCAAGGGTCATGGATTTCATATACCGCCATTCTGTGGGTACAGTCATAGTGGTTTATATATATTATATGTAGGTACTTTCTCTGTCCCTAGTGGGCTCACAATCTAAGTTTTTTTGTACCTGGGACAATGGAGGGTTAAGTGACTTGCCCAGGATCAGAAGGTGCTGCAGTGGGAATCAAACCCAGTTCCCCAAGTTCTCAGCCCACTGTACTAACCAAGTCAGTACCCAGGCCCAAAGAAAGATCATGTGCTGTGGTTGTAGGCAGAGTCTATACAGGACTCACACTTATGCATGTACATTATATAATCCTATAGGTTGCATGCATATGACTGGAATTTAGGTGCAGCTCTGTTGCTATCGTAAGTATGTATTTTTACTGTTATGCTACTATATTTTCAGGAAATGTAGGCACCTGTGTTCCTTTAAAGAATAGGCCAGTGGTTCCCAAACCTGATCCTGGAGGCACCCAGCCAGTCAGATTTTCAGGAAATCCACAATAAATATTTATGAGACAGATTTGCATGCAGTGGAGGCAGTGCATGCAGATTTCTCTCATGAATATTCATTGTGGAAATCCTGAAAAGCTGACAGGCTGGGTGCCTCCAGGACCAGGTTTGGGAACCACTAGAATAAGCTCTTACCAGGTGCCCTGTAGGGGCCTAATCACTGAAGCATAATTAAGATAACATAACATACAATCTTATATACTGCTACTATCTAAGCAGACTCCGAGCGGTTCACAAACTTTTATCCTAATAACAGCACATACAAAACAATTTTGTAAATCATATCATAAATATTAATACAATTTTCAAAAATAAGAATTTTTAAAAAGCCTACATTTAAGGTGTTTTCTAAATAAAGAATAACTTATTTCAGTATGTAATTCCAAAGGTAAAAAACTTGATACACTCGGTACTACACCATTAAACAATGATTTTGAATAACATAATATCCTAGCTGTAGTGTAGGAAAAACTGAAATAGTTCTAAATAGTTTTAAAATTACCTCCTACGTGCCTTATGATGTGCTAAAAATCATTTTGCCTACTAGTTTTGTTGCACGCACATTCAAAAAATATAGCAATGTGATTATACAGCTTCTAAAATCTTTCAATTTTCAATGACCCAATAACTGGACAGTCATATAACACAGGCAGCTGTACCCTTTCATCATACCCATCCAAACAAATATGAAGCAAAAAAGGCTGCAGTTTTGTTGAACTGCTTGAGCAAACAAAGCACACATTATTCAAAAATTACAATAATATCACAAACTTTACAGCCAACCAACCTCCTAGATGATCCCAAGACATTTATAATAACTAAGAGGCCCTTTTAGTAAAGGGTGTTAAGCCCTAATGCAGTGGTTTCCAAACCGACCCACCTTGCAAGCAGTGTTATTCCCACAGCCAGGGACCATCGGGCTGCAAACCTGTTGTCTGATGCACCCGGTTAGACAGAGCAGGGTTCCCCTCCCTGGTCTCAAGACACCCCCAGTATTAAGCCCCTCCTGGCTTCAAGACCCCCCTGCCCCCACAGGGACTATCTTGAAAATCATTGGTGGTCGGGGAGGGGTCTTTGTGCAGCAGCGAGGCCTAATCACAAAACCACCACTAGGGATGCTATTGTACTAAAGGTGTTAGACTGGTCAGGAGCAATTAGGCCTCACTCCTTCTTGAAGACCTCCCAGACCACCAATTATTTTAAAGATAGCCCCTGTAGGGGTGGGAGCAGGGTGGTTTACAACTGTAGGTCTTGAGGCTGGGAGGGGGATACCCTACTCTGTCGTCCAGGAAGTACTGGCTGGAACTTTGCTGCCCAATGCTCCTATGCGGTGAAATAGCCCCAGTAAAAGCTGGGATTATTTTTCCATGATTTTGGGGTCCTAATGTGTCTTGGGTTGTATCGCCGCAAATTGCGTTAGGATTTTTGCATCTCTTTACTGCCTAACTCATGGTGACTTAAATATTGTTATAGTATTTTTTGTCAAGTGGTATTAGTGCCATTGAAGTTATGCTATGAGCCAAAAAACATGACTTAATCCTAACACAACTTGATGAATTTCCCTCTTAATGTTTTATGTATTGGATATTTAGAGTTCCATCATCATTCTGGGTTGCTCATTTAATTAAACAGTTAATTCATAGCTTCTGGTTTATTGAGAGCTGCTTTTCTTTGTTGGATTTTCAGGATTCAGCAACCTGCAGTACCAGGATCCCGCAGGTTGTTGAATCCTGTGGTGAATCAAGGTACAGTAAAAGGTATGTGGGTAAGGGGAAAGGGACTTGATATACCGCCTTTCTGTGGTATTTTGCAACTACATTCAAAGTGGTTTACATATATTCAGGTACTTATTTTGTACCAGGGGTAATGGAGGGTTAAGTGACTTGCCCACAGTCACAAGGAGCTACAGTGGGAATTGAACCCAGTTCCCCAGGATCAAAGTCCACTGCACTAACCAGTAGGCTACTCCTTGCTATATATGTGACCTTTTTTGTCTGGATAGTGTTCAGGGCACTGACACTATATACTGGTACCCAGATACCTTCTGGCTCTGCCTCTGCTCCACCCCTAGCTACCCTGATATTAACTGGATACATGATATTCAGTAGCACTATCTGGTTAAATGTCGCTGAGTATCATGTGGGGAGTCTGTCAGAAGATGTTAACTAGGCGGGAGCTGCTCCTGCCTGGTTAATTACCTCTGAATATCAACGCCCTAAATTTTCTTTTGCATAGTTGCTAAAAAGTTGTTTGAAAAACATTGAAAAGAGGATTAATATTGTTTCCAGAGCCCTATAATCTTCTCATAACCAGAAAGTGTCATGACTATTTAGTTAGCGGCATTTCAACATTTAAAGTCAGTTTGAAATGCTATCCAGGGGTGCATAGTGCTAAAATGCAGGATTATAGATCCTCTAAAGAAACACAACTTTTAAATTAAAAGCAGTTTTCTTTATGATTTGTGATAGAGCAAATAGCAAGAGAATGTTTTTTCTCTCTGATTTGCTCCAAAAAGGGTCAGAGGGCAATCTGATAAGGGTCCGTGGATTAGCATTGAATATATCTTTTTTTCTTTTAAACCATTTCTCTTGTAGATATAGAGCAAAATGTAAACTCAAATGGAGAAAAAATAGCACAGTACATTCTTAGCATTACATTTTCTCTGTGGTGTTTGAGTTTACTGTTGAATTAGTGGAGGAGTAGCCTAATGGATAGAGCAGTGGGCTGAGAACCAAGGTAGCCTGGTTTAAAGCCCACTGTGGCAGCTTGGGATCTTAGGCAAGTCACCTCACCCTCCATTGCCTCAGATAAGTTAAGAACTTGGGAGATGTTTTCAGAGGTTCAAAAGGAGATTTAATGAGTGAAGTGACGATTGGTATCATGTCCCCAGTACATGGGGATTTTGTAACATAGGTTTCATTTATTTTTACTTATTTATTTGGATTTTGCTCACTCCTTTTCAGTAGTAGCTCAAGGTGAGTTACATTCAGGTACATTGGGTATGTCCCTGTCCCTGGAAGACTCACATTCTAAGTCTGTACTGGAGGCAATGGAGGGTTAAGTGACTTGTGCAGGATCACAAGGAGCAGCAGCAGCATTTGAATCAACCACCTCTGGATGTCAAGATGGGTGCTCTAAACAATAGGCCACCGCTCCGTGGCCTACCAGCTGTGATGGTGAAGCTGCAAGATTATCTATTGGCAATGATAAGCAAAGGTTCACTGAGACAAACTCTGATAGAAGAGTTTTGAAGCCCAAGATAATACAAATGATACATAGATACTGTGGAATCATCACAGAAGGATACATGCTAGGGTTATGGTCATTAGTAGATTTAGAACCTCCACTTGAAAGTATACATTCTTCTAGTACAGTGTTTCTTAAGCTGTTCCTGGAGTACCCCCATCCCCCAGTCAGCCTTTTTTTCAGGATATTTATAATGAATATGAATGAGGCAAATTTGTATGCAGTGGAGGCACTACATACAAATCTACCTAATGCATATTCATTTTTAATATCCTGAAAACCAAACTGGATAGAGAGTACTCCAGGACTGTTTTAAGAAACACTGTTCTGCAGCTATCAGGATTTATTGAATGGATTTAAGAATGTCAAGATTAGACACTAGGAATTGTTCAGTTTCTAGACTTGATTAAGAAATCGGACCTGCTGTTAGGTGATCAGTACTGAGAACTGAAGCAGGTCACAAACAGATAGAACTGCAGGGTTGCAGGAGAGAGAACCAGTTCTGAGGAGGCCATCAGGGTGCTATGATAATCCTTGCACATTGGCTTTACTGGAGCTTGTGCAGTACTCTCAGTATGAGTGAAATTGCATGGCAGATATATATTTTAAAAAAAATTCCATGGAATCATCATGGAATTTATAGTGAGACACAGTGCAGAAGAAAAAATAGAGCAGTAAAGAGGAACTTTTCAATTCTCTTTGCCGGCAAAGACATCAATCTGATGTATTTCTCAATCTCAAAAGATGGGCATCAGAATATCTACCAAGTACCAAGAAATGCCAAAATGTGGCTGAAAATACAGAAGTATTTCTCACCATTTGGGTGCCAGAGACTTGATATAAAAGAATTTCCAAATGTGTCTAGATAGGTTGCTTATTTATGTTATGAATTCCAGAGGGACGCTCTCTTTGGCACAATACAAGTTTAACAGCAAGTGTTAACATTAAATTTTAGAGACTGAGATCATAATCCACATGCCCTGTGCAAAACTAGCCCATTTGGACAAAGTGCCCCAAGAGGTGACCATTCATGAGGTTGAAGCATCCTACTGAGATTGTTGGCTGATTACGTGGGCAAGGTATTTTAGTTGCCTATATTTGGATAAGGTTGGCTATTACACAGTCCAATATTTTGGCTGATTCTGGCTAGAGATGGAGTGCCTGAGTCACTTGCTTGTTAATATAATGTATTGCTACTTTATTGTCCATTTGAATCAGTGCAGAGGAACTACTACTAATTTGGCATAGAGTTCCAAATGGCTGATGTAGAGAGTTGATTTCTATCTTGCAAATTAGGGCTCTACATTTAACACGTTAGTAATGTGATTAACACGTTAAATGTTTAACTCGCATTAAAAATTTTAACACGAGTTAGCGCTTCTCTCTTCTCCACCTGTAAACATCCAGCATTGCTCTGCCTGCACTTCTTCTTTCTTCACTGGCCCACTCCTCTCCTCTGCAGCTCCTTCTCCCTGCTTCTCATAGTCGCTACACTGAAAGCATACCGCATGTCACCCAACTCCAAGCCTCTCACTGAAACAGGACGTTCTGTCAGAGGAGGCAGAACTTCTTGGTACAGAGAGGTTTCGGCACCAGCGACACAGCAGTACGCTTTCACTGCAGCGGCTGTGAGGAGCGTGGAGAAAGAGTTGCAGAAGAGAGGGGGTTTCTGGAGGGGTAAGAAGAGTTCGCACTGCTAGCAGAAAAAAATAGAGAAATATGTGGATTGTGCCGGGGGGGGGGGGGGGGGGGGTGGCGGCGGCAGCAGAAAGAGAAGAGCCCGAGATGTGGAGGAGGGGGCCAATGGAAGGAGAAAGAGGTGAACAGTGAGTGATGTGGGGGAGGGGTGGCAGTAGCAGCAGAAAGAGAAGAATGAGAGATTCTGGGAAGGAGGGGGTGACGACAGGAGAAAGAGGAGAAGAGCCAGAGATGCGAGGTGGAGGGGCATCTGCAGGTAAAGACAGCTTAAGGCTTCTCTATGAAGATTTTTGACTGGTCTCTGCAAGAAAAAAAAAACATTGTTTCTTCTCAGAGAAAGCCTTTCTGCCAGACAATTCGAAAATCAACTTCTTTTCAGCATCCAAATGCTCTCAGAGTCAATTGAGATGATCTCTTTGTCCTTTAGGTGACATTCAAGCCCATTGTTTGTTATTACAGGACAGACGCACAAGAGGCATTTGGTATGTGTGTCAAAATCCTAGATTGTTCTGCCACATTTTGGGCATGGATAAAAGTTGGACTAATATACCATAGTAACAAGAGAAGTATTATAAGAGACTTAATAAAAAATAATGTTTGAGAATAAATTGCTTGGGAAAGTTTAATTTTGTGTCCATTTGGCTGGGTGGAAAATCAAAACTGCCTACAGGAAGTCACATATGCTGAGAACTTTTCACTAAAGTGCTGAGCTCTGGAGAAGCAGTTCTGTCCTGGTGCCATCAAATGAGGTCACCCTCTTTTGTGTCTGATTCAGTTCTGCTTGTTGATGAAAAATTTAACATCTATGATAAACAAGCATCCTAATAGTATAAAATAAAATCTATTTATTCAAAATTAAGATGTTCTGTTAGAGAAAACAGATTATCAAATGCTATTAAAATAACAAATAAAATAGTAATATATCTCCCAACATACATCATATCACCATACCATCATATGCATCATGTATTTTTAAATCATTTTAAACAGTGAATATCATAATGCTGTATTTCTTAACAAGTAAGTCAGATAACACTAAACTTAAAACATATTCTAGAACTACTTAAGCTTCCCAGTCCTGTATGCTAAAAAAAAGCAGAAAGAATGAGCTCAGTAAGAAACAGGAGGTTGCTTTCACACAGCACTTGTTAAAGGACCATCCCTTCTTAAGGATCTTCTATATAGTCAGTCATAAACACTACGATTATCAAACAAAACTACTGTGTTAAAAGACCTGCTGACCTTACCCCACTGAGCCTCCCTCCTGACAAGTTAACATTTTTTTCTATGGAAAATGATACCATCTTGTAACTGAATGTATTTATGTGAATGTTTCTATCATATCACTTCTATTGCTTCTTTTATCAGAGGGTAGATTTTATTTAAGCCTTGTTTTGTAGGCCCTATATATTTTCAGAAGCTGTGCATTGAGTGGCTTGCATCTTTTTGATGTGCATATGAGTGTGATCTTTGGAAGCAGTCAATGGGCACGTTCATCTTATAAGGAATTTATAGTGCTTACTAAATTGATATAAGGTGCACTAATTGACAAATTAAAGTGTCCTACAAAGAGGGGCATAATCGAACGGCGCCGGCCATCTATATAGGCGGTGCCAACCGTATTATCAAAAAAAATGGCCCGCCATCTTTTCTTTCGATAATACGGTTGGCGCCGGCCAAATCTCAACATTTAGGTCAAATGTTGAGATTGCCGGGTTTAGGGATCGCCGGATTTAGAGATGGCTGGCTTCGGTTTTCGGCCATAATGGAAACTGGGCCCAGCCATCTCAAACCCGGCAAAATGCAAGCCTTTTGGTCCTGGGAGGAGCCAGCATTTGTAGTGCATTGCCCCCCTGACATGCCAGGACACCAAGCGGGCACCCTAGGGGGCACTGCAGTGGACTTCAAAAATTACTCCCAGGTGCATAGCTCCCTTACCTTGTGTGCTGAGCCCCCCGAATCCCCCCCAAAACCTACTCCCCACAACTCTACACCACTACCATAGCCCTAAGGGATGAAGGGGGGCACCTACATGTGGGTACAGTGGGTTTTTTTGGGGGGGGGGGGGTTGGAGGGCTCAACATTTACCACCACAAGTGTAACAGGTAGGGGGGTGGGCCTGGGTCCACCTGCCTGAAGTGCACTGCACCCACTAAATACTGCTCCAGAGACCTGCATACTGCTGTCAGGGAGCTGGGTATGACATTTCAGGCTGGCATAGAGGCTGGCAACATTTTGTTTTGGGGTGGGAGGGGGTTGGTGACCACTGGGGGAGTAAGGGGAGTTCATCCCCGATTCCCTCCGGTGGTCATCTGGTCAATTGGAGCACTTTTTTGAGACTTGGTCCTAAAAATAAATGGACCAAGTGAAACCGGCGAAATGCTTGTCAGGACCGGCTTTCTTTTTTCCATTATCAGGCGAAGCCAGCCATCTCGTAACCACGCCCCTGTCCTGCCTCCACCCCGCCTTTGCTACCCTACCAAAACGCCCCCTTGAAGTTTGGCCGGCTCCGCAACGGAAAGTAGTAGGCGCCGGCCAAAATCGGCTTTCGATTACACCGACTTGGCCGGGTTCAGGAGATCTCCGGCCATCTCCCGATTTGTGTCGGAAGATGGCTGGCGATCTCCTTCGAAAATAAGCTGGATAGTAACATAGCAACATAGTAAATGACAGCAGTTATATATAGCATCACCTGACCTGAATTGACCAATCACAGAACCCTGGTTGGTTTATAGTATTATCCATTCAATTTCTATATTTAAACCTGATGGAGCTACAGAGCTTAACAAAAAAAAAATCAAATGCTGTTTTTTACATTTTAAAATCTTATCATAATGTCTACTGTCCCACCCTTCTATGGCCTGATCAATTATCTTCCATCTCAAATTGTGAAAAGTATGTTGTTTCTTTAACCAGTGTTGTACTGATGGAGCTTTGTATATCCTCTGTCAGGGCCACCGACAGTCAGAGCTGGGCCCAGGGCAGGGCCGCCTCAGCTTCCGCACCCCCACTCTGGACACAGCTGCGGACACCCCACTTGGGATGTAGCTGCCTCTGCCACTGTCACCCTTCACTTTCTCCTCTCTTGCTCAGGCCACCATTGCCCCCGCTCCCTAGCTTCCTGCTTCAGTGCATCAGCTCTTTGCCGGCCTCCAATGAGGGCTCAGCACTGGAGTCTGTTTCTCTCCTGCTCCTGTGTGCCTGGACCAGGTTATCACGTTAATGCAATCACCCGAATTCCATCAAGAGGAGGAGACAGACATACTCTGGCACCAGACCCCCTTTGGAGGCCAGGTCCAGGGAATTTTGCTCCCCCCGACCAGTGACGATCCTAGGTCGACTGCCACCCGGGACGGATCGCCGCTGCGCACTCCCCCTGGGTATAATGGTGTCTGTCCCCCCAGGGTGCAGCATGACACTCCCCTGATGCAATGACACCCCCCTCCCATGCATCAACCCCCCAGGTGCATTCTTAGCTGCTGGAAGCAGCCGCGCAGCTATCGGCTCCGCTGGCTCCCTGCTCCCTCTGCCCCGGAACAGGAAGTTTAACTTTACAACTCAGTCCTATTATCCTTCCTTTTACAAAGCTGCGCTAGCAGCTTGCGGTGTGGTAATGCCAACACAACCCATTCAAAGTGAATGGGCTGTATTGGCATTGCTGCATGGCTTTGTAAAAGGGGGGATAGTTTGTGGATGCCATTGACACTGTCCATATTGTCATAACTTTATCATATCCCTGTGTTGATGATTGTTCCCCTATTGTTTTCTGTTTGTACACTATAACTGGAAAATCATTAACTATTGGATATAGCTACATAATATGCCAGTGATTTCTCATAGATTTACTACATTTACTATTTGGATTATTCACCCAGCCCAGACATCTCAATACTTAAACCAATTTCAAGGTGGTATCTACCAGGAGCCATGAATTCAGTAGTTTCTACTTTTAAAGATCTGGTGTTGAGAGATTTCAGATTGATAGAAGTGAAAATTAAGGGAGGGAAATTGTGTCCAATTTAACAAAAGAAAAAGGCATGGCTTTAAAGCAACTGAAAGACTCTGTGGAGGATTATGAAAGGGAAGCGGTGAGATAATCTGATGAAATCACTTATAAGAAGTTGGATAAAGATCTCATGCAAGAATTAATGGTGTAAGTTCATTGTAGAGCAAGACCAGAAAAGAGGTAAGTTAGCATTTAAAGAATTATGTTTTCTTATTGAAGAACATCCAAAGACTTTGAAGATTTATTTTGTTCCAAAGAACAAAGGTTCACAAAATGTGGAAACAACCACTTGGATGTCCAGTAGTATCCACAAGGAATTCAGTTTTGGAAACATTTTCAAAGTTTGTAGACAGTTTCTGCACCAGAAATTGTGAAAATTCCATCATGTATGAGAGATTCAGCTCATTTTTTTGGACTGATTGAAAATGTAGATGATGTTCCAGATTTCACCTTGCTGGCAACTTTGAACATTACATCACTATACACAAGAATACCACAGTTAGGAGCACTTGAAGTTATTTTGCAATGACAATTCAGACTCAGCCTCGACCAACTTGAATTACATCAGAAAATTTGAGTGAATTAATAGAAGTTGTAATGCAAAATAACTTCTGGTATAGAGGATCGTATTTTCAACAAAATCCAAGTAGTGGCAATGAGGGTAACATTAGCCCCGTCGGTGGCCACTTTATATGTTGCTCGATTTGAAGCTCAGCATCTGTATCAAGCAAGATAATTTCAACAAGTTCTATTCTGGAATAGATTTCTTGATGGTTTATTCTTTCTATGGAAAGGATCAGAAAAGGAACTACAAATGTTTGAAACCTGGATGAAAAATTGAGATCCAATTTTACAATTTGTGATGAAATATAAGAGAGAGAAAATTGAATTTGTAGATAATGTGGGTGGTGAAGGAGCAGGGGAAATTAACTACCACCCTATATTGGAAGTCAATGAAGCACAACCATTTATTGCATTTTGGAAGTTATCATTGATTGGAATATAATTTACCAGTGAGTCAATTTTTGTGACTGTGGAGAATTTTCACCAGTGTCTAAGATTTTAAACAAAAGGTGGAGTTGCTAAGGCAAGATTTATACCTCAAGAATATCCAAGAAGAGCACTGACACAAACTTACTATTGCAAGAAAAAAAGAAAACAGTAGAAGAAACATTAACATTTGTGTTACCTTATTCCACTTTAACAAATCAAACGGTTCAGTTTATGAGAAATCATTGGAATGTCCAATATGTAATGATTTTCCAGTTATAGCTTAGAAACAGGGGGGAATGATAGGGGAACAATTATCAAAAGAAGAGGTATGATAAAGTAATCACAAATAATACAGTAGGATTATATAGATATTGAGGACGATGTCATTTGTTTCTACAAACTATAATAGGATAGAGTTGGACAGTCAAACTAATATAACAACATGCTATAGTTCAAATATGGTATATATTATAAAGTGTCCAATCAGTTTGATTTATGTTGGTTGGTGGAGCAGCCGACTGATAAAATTAAGATTGAATGAGCATAAATCAAGGATTGTTGCAGAGAATATACAAGCTTCATTAGTACAACACGGGCTAGAGAAACGACATACTGTTCATGATTTGAGATAGAGGATAATTGATCAGGTCAAAGAAGGGTGGGAGGGTGGACATTATGATAAGATTTTAAATTATAAAAAAAACAGCACTTGATTTTTTTTGTTAAACTCTGTAGCTCCATCAGGTTTAAATAGATGACACTGAGATTGGTGGATTCAGGTCAGGTGATGTTACATATGGCTTCTGAAAGAGGCGCTGTGGCCATCTTGACTGGAATAGCTGCAGAGTAGGGAGGACGAATCAGGCTAACTAATGGTGAATACATTTTAAGTATTAATTTATAAAGTAAAAATAGGTGGGTAGCAGTTGCAGTTAAGAAAGACCACTTTCCTTCAGTGCCCTAAATATGCTAACGCAAGGATCTACATTACAATTCTGGTTTAAAATAGGAACCAATGAATTTCATGTAAAAGCGGCACCACTTAAGCTCATTTTGGATTATTGTTGTACCTTAATACTACCCACAATCAATATGTCAGCCCACTAGATAAGTCCACAGTTAGGGGCTCTTTTACTAAGGTGCGTAGGAGCCTACATGCGTCCAACACGCATCAATTTGGAACTTCTGCTCGGCTACCGCGAGCCCCAGGTGGTAATTCCATTTTTTATGCATGTCCAATATGCACGTCTGAAAATATTTGTTACTTCCTGCTGATGGTGTTAATTGGGTGGTAATTGGCAGTGTATGCTTGCTGACGATTACCGCCCGGTTAACATGTGAGACCTTACCAGTAAGTCCATGGGTGGTGGTTAGGTCTCAAGCCCAATATTGGACACATGCCAATTTTCATTTTGCCGCACGACCATTTTTGGCCAAAAAAAGCCCTTTTTGCAAGTGCACTGAAAAATGAACCTGCACATGTCCAATACACACATCTACACCAGAGCAGGCAACTTTTGGGCGCACCTTAGTAAAAGCACCCCTTAGATCACTGCAGTGATCCAACTGAGAAACCACTAATGCCTGAACTACGACCCAAAAGATTTAGCATCCAAATATGGATGTAACTATTGCACTAAATGCAATTTGTAAAATACATCATGAGCTCGCTGTTTTGATCCCCTGTCCTTCCCTGAGATCCTTTTTACATCTCTCTCTCCCTCTCCATCCTATTTTCTATTTTCCTTCTATCTCTGCAGCATCTCTGTACTGATCATTAAAATTGCTTACCTCCCCCCAAGATGTCAGAAAATGACTTTAGTTTTATAAGGTAAAGTGCAAATTGACATGATTTAATATGGAAATTAATTCCAATTTCTCTAAATGTGCCACTTAATTCCTGAAGAATTTGCTAGCTCTTGCCACAGAACCAGGAACAATCCACTGCAGGAAGTCCTAGACTTCGGCTGTTTGCTATATTAGCTACCTCGTAGGGCATTAACTCTTCCCTCACCTTGGTTTACTTTCAGGCTTATTTTCGAAAGAGAAGGGTGCCCATCTTTTGACACAAATTGGGAGATGGGCGTCCTCTCAGGGTTGCCCAAATTGGCATAATCGAAAGCCAATTTTGGGCGTCCCCAACTGCTTCCCGTCGCGTGGATGACCAAAGTTCCCGGGGGCGTGTCAGAGGCATAGCAAAGGCGGGACTGGGGCGTGCCTAACAGATGGGCGTCCTCGAGCGATAATGGAAAAAAGAACGGCGTCCCTGATGAACACTTGGCCAACTTTACTTGGTCCATTTTTTCTTATGACCAAGCCTCAAAAAGGTGCCAGAACTGACCAGATGACCACCGGAGGGAACAGGGGATTACCTCCCTGACTCCCCCACTGGTGACTAACCCCCTCCCACCCTGAAAAACAACTTTAAAAACTTTTTTGCCAGCCTCAAATATCATACTCAGGTCCATCGCAGCAGTATACAGGTCCCTGGGGGGGGGGGGGTGTTTGTCAGCAGAGGCATAGCAAAGGCGTGGACGTCCTTCTTTCAAACATTTTGGACATTCTGAACTCCCCCCCCCCCCACAGGGACAGCCAAATTTCAAGCGCGTGGAGTGGAGGAGTGGCCTAGTGGTTAAAGCACTGGTCTTGCAATCCGGAGGTGACCAGTTCAAATCCCACTGCTGCTACTTGTGATCCAAAATCTAAATAAATTAAGGGGTTTTCAGAGGCATAGCAAAGGCATGGACATCTTTCTCACAGAAACATCCACATTTTGGACATCCTTAACTGCCCATCACAGGGACAGAGGCATAGCAAAGGCGCCCAACACTTGCACGTCCTTCACCTACACTAAAAAAAAAAAGACGTCCCTGATGAGCACTTGGACATTTTCACGTGGACTTATGCTTTTTTTAAGGTTGTAGACAGCTATTATACATGCAGCTTGTTTGCGTGTATGAAGTCGTCTTTGCCATGCGCAGAGCAGCCACGCATAACGCGTGGCTGCCCTGCACTGGCTTCCCCTCCTTAGGAAGGAAATCATGTGCAAATGAGCTAACAGCGAGCAGCTCATTTGCATGCGATTTCCTTCATGCATGCCCGTTCCTTTCCGAATCGCTAAGGGATCGGTAAGGGAAGGGCTTTTTCCGTTCAGTTAGTGCATCAGTTAATCCACTGCAGTGCCCCCTAGGGTGCCCGGTTGGTGTCCTGGCATGTCAGGGGGACCAGTGCACTACGAATGCTGGCTCCTCCCACGACCAAATAAGTTGGATTTGGTCATTTTTGAGATGGGCGTCTTTGGTTTCCATTATGGCCGAAAACCAGGGATGACCATCTCTAAGGTCGACCATCTCAACATTTATGTCGACCATCTCTAAGGTCGACCTAAATGTTGAGATTTGGGCATCCCCGACCATATTATCAAAACAAAAGATGGACACCCATGTTGTTTCGATAATATGGGTTTCCCCGCCCCTTCGTGGGACATTCTGTGAGGACGCCCTCAGGAAAACCTAGGTGCCCCGTTTGATTATGCCCTCCACGTGTACATCAGTTCTTTCCAAGGCATCGTAAGAAAAGGTCTTCTAACTGGTCGTCATAACCTACTTTCTTTAAGCCAGATATTAACTCCTGAATTCTATAAAAAAAACATGACTAAAGTTGCACACACAAATCAACACATGTAGCTGATTTGCGCATGCAATTTAATTGCTTATCAAGCCAATCACTGCAAATAATTGCCTGCTAGCAACCAATTATTGGTGTTAATTGGCCTTAATTAGGATTTACATGCAGATCGTATTCTATAATGTTCCAAGCGTAAATCCTAAAACGTGTAAATTTGGGGGGGCATGACTCAACACATTGAGGGGTGTTCTGAGGGCATTCTAAAATTTTACATGCATAAATACAAAATTTGGCTGAACCACGCCTAATTTAGGCACCAGTATTTACAAGAGGCATAATTGTCAGTGCATAAAATTAGGCATGGTTTATGCTATAAAAGATGCGTGTCCTTTATAGAATAATGTTCATTGCATAAAATGTTTGGCGATGACTTTTAGGTGGCACTTATAGAATTTAACCCTAACTGTGTTGCTTTTGTATGCATTCTTCCAGAGGACCTTTTACTAAGCAGCAGTAAAGAGTGACCTGCGGTAGTTTGGACGTGTGAAATTGGCATGTGCTGGGCCATTTTTTGCTGTGGCTGGGAAAAATGACTTTTTTTTAATGGGGCAGTAAGTGGCTGTGTGCTAAAATTAAAAGTAGTGCATTTCTATTTACTGCCAGAGCACTTACCGCCACCCATTGACCTAGTGGTAAGGGCTCACACACTACTCATGCGGTGATCAGTCAGCACGCCAATGTGTCCGCACTACCGATTACCGCCTGGAACACACCTCGCAGTAGAAAAAAGAAAAATATTTTCTACTGCAGGAAACAGTGTGCCAGGGGCGTAGCCAGACAACAAGTTTTTGGTGGGCCTAGGCAAGAAGTGGGTGGGCACCAAGTGTTCTCCCCCCTTCCAACCACCACCAAAAAAATATTTCAGCTGGCGGGAAAATGCTTCTTTCCACCTTGGCAGTATGCAGCAGGCATGCGCTGAAAACTGAGCGTGCGCAGGTGCCAGTATCATGGAGAGTAGCATTTTTGTTACCATCAGAGGGAAGTCTTCAGCTGGCCGAGCTTGAGATCCCCATCAGCTACTGCTAGATGTGTGCTACTGTTGGGTGAGCCTGAGCACTAAATGGGTGGGCCCCGGCCCACCCAGGCCACTGCAGTGTGTTCCAACTTTGAAATTACCACTGCGCACCCAAGCATTAGCCCTACTGCTGCTTAGTAAAAGGGCCCCCCAATCCCCTGTGTGGGGGGGGGGGGGGAGTGGAGGAGCATCCTAGTGGTCAGTGCATCAAACCTTGATCCTGGGAGCTGGGTTCAATTTCCACTGCAGTTCCTTGTGACCCTGGGCAAGCCACCCAATCCCCCATTGCTCCAGGTACAAATAAGTGCCTGTATATATAATGTAACCACTTAGAATCTATTCAATTCTTTCTACTGCATTGCAAAAAAGGGAAAGGTGAAAGGGAAATGGGACTTGACATACTGCCTATCTGTGGTTTTTGCAACTACATTCAAATTGGGATCTGCCCTTTTACTCTGAAATATCAGCATATAGTATGCCAAATGTATAAAGTTCCATTACCACTCCTTAATAGCACCTCAGCAAAAAAAAAAAAAAAATATTGTGCATAGTTTGACATCCTCTGTATTTTTTAAATAATCTAATTACAGCTGTCCACTCTGTGCTTTTAGATATCTCACATTTATCAAAGTGATGTCTCCATGGGGTTCTCATAAGGTTCAGCAGTAGAGCACCACAGTAGGCTGAGATTTATGATAGCGGATGTGGCAATGTAAGAGGAACTTCCAAAAGCTTTAGAAACTATTATTTTCACATGAATTAAATAACACATCAGCATGAAAAAGGAGAGTCTTAATGACTTTCCTTATCTAAACACAATTTTGGTAGTATTGTTGCTTTATATTCCTTGCTGGAATGTAATTTATATTCTTGTTTACAGGCAGAAGGCACTCTTTTTTTCATCTTGCAGTTATACCAGTACTCCTTTTATCTTTAACATTGTTAATATGATCTTAATTATGTTATAGTTTGTGCCTTTCATGTGATTTCTAATTTAATTTGTAAATTACACAACAAATTTAGATTGTATTTATACATTATCTTGCTTATCGCTTACTTAATAAACATTCTGAGTACAGTATTCTAAGGAAGTAGTTTGAGAAGTATCTACATATGGGAAAAGTGGCATTTACACATGTAGGGTTGGCTGTTTCCGAAAGGGGCTATTCACCCCTGTAAATATAGAGATTTCAAAGGGGTTTAATATGGACAGGCCAAAAAAATTGTATGTGTAATTCCCATTTTTCAATGGGATATAGCATCAAAAAAGCGCTATTCTATAACAGGGGCGTAGCCAGACCTCGCAGTGGGAGGGGGCCAGAGCCAGAGGTGGGGGGCACATTTTGGTCTGCCGCCCTGCTGCTCCCCCAATTGCTAACAGCAAGTTGCAACCAATACCTTGACTGGCGGAGGTCCCCAACCCCCGCCAGTTGAAGCCTTCTCCAGTGCTGGTCTCCGGTGCTGCAGCATTGCCTGCCCTGCTCTCTCTTCCCCCTCATGTCCTGCATGCTCCTTTTAGTGAAACTGAGCATGCTCAATTTCACTAAATGGAGTGTGCAGGACATGAGGGGGAAGAGAGAGTGAGGCAGGTAACTCGGCGGCACTGGAGACCACCGCTGGACAAGGCTTCAGTTGTTGGAGGTTGGGGAGCCCCACCAGTAAAACCAGGGGCCCGGAGGAAATTTTTGGGCCCAGGCCGTCACTGTTCTATAAGCTGTGCTTAAAGTTAGGCATGGTTTATAGAATAGCACAAATGCCATGGACTTGCGCCTAACTTTAGGCACGGCCATTTCCATCAGCTGAAACATGGTGCAAATGTACATGCCTAAATTGAGCGCTTATCCCCCATATTCTATAACAATGCACGTAAATGCTGTCTGTCCATGACCCTCACATGTCCACACTCCTTTTTTTTTACTCATGCATAAAATTTAGGCACGGATCCCGCACCTAAATTTACACATGTTAGTTCTAATTAAATCTAATTAGTGGCATTGATTGTTAAAAAGCCAGTTATCGTTGTTAATTAGCTTGTTATTCAATTAAATTGCATGCACAATTTTTGGCGATGACTTTTCTAGAATTAGGAGGATAGGGGTCAGTATTCAAAGAATTTATGCTCCCATCTTGGGCTCCTTTTACAAAGCTGCACTCGAGATTATTGGAATGCCAAATGTGACTAAGCCCATTCAATTCCTATGGGCTTTGTTGCATTCGGCACGTGGTAATCACTACCATGGATTTCTAAAAGGAGCCCTTTGAGAGTTATGTTCCAGAATTGGCTTGTTTGTTTTGAAAATTTACTAGGTCTGAGCAGTGGCGTAGCAGGGGGGGCTGCCACCCGGGGTGGGGCGGTTCGCCGTTGCACCCCCCCCCCGGGTGCAGCACGATGACACCCCTTCCCCCCTGACCAGCTCCCGCACCCTACCTTTAAAAAGAATATCGGGAGGCGAGGCGCAGCGCCTCGCGCCTGCCCTGCACGTAAAAGAAATGTGGACCGTCGGGCCTTCTCTTGCTCTGTCTGTCCCGCCCTTGCGGAAATAGGAAGTTGCATCAGCGGAGGGTGGGACAGATAGAGCGAGGGAAGACCCGACGGTCCACATTTCTTTTACGTGCAGGGCAGGCGCGAGGCGCTGAGCCTCGCCTCCCGATATTCTTTTTAAAGGTAGGGTGTGGGAGCTGGTCGGGGGGGTGTCGATTCGCCGAGGCGGGGGGAGCTGGCAGGGAGCACCCTCCCTGAGCTGACACCCGGGGCGGACCGCCCCTCCTGCCCCCTCCCTTGCTACGCCACTGGGTCTGAGTGCCTAAGATTCTACTCAAATTTTTACTAAATTCATAAATTTAGGAGCATAAAATTGGGTAGCAACTGAGCAGAGTACGGGCGGATAGAATAGTAGTTTAGCACTAGGCTTATAAATTAGGCTCATAAATCTAGGCAAATGAATGACAGGCCTATATTTATAAACATAACTTTAACCTCGCAAATTAAGATACATTTTTAGCTGAAACTGTAGGGGGAAAGTTATCAAGGAGCTTTTCTGCATCTTGCTTTTTCATGAGAGTCACCATCCTGCAGTATCACAGTACCAAAGGTTGCTGACTACCATGGTAAATGCATAATGCTGCTTGTGAGAGACTTTATAAGCAGCATTATTCCAGCAGCCCAGGAGCATCAGGCCTCAAAGCATGGTCTCATGCTCCCAGGCTACACCTTAAAGGGGCTGTGGTGCTGTCCCCCAACTCCCCAATCAGGATCCCCCAAACCATGATAAGGATCCCTTTAATCACAATTCCTACCCCTTATGATCCTCATAATCCCCCCCATCGTAAGTTCTGCCCTTCAAAAGCCCCTCCAACCCTTTTGCAAAGTCCCTGGTACTATAATGGGTTACTGGGTAGAGCGATTCCCAGTCACCTCTGCCCTTGCCTGCACCATCAAACAAAATGATGCCCCTTGCAGTAGGTTATAGACTGGGGCTTGTGATCCAGCTTAGGCTTGTGTACAGGGGAGCTTGTGTTTCGGGGATATGGATGATCATTGAGGTAAGGGACAGCACCATGAGTCTTTACATAAGTACATAAGTAATGCCATACTGGGAAAAGACCAAGGGTCCATCAAGCCCAGCATCTTGTCCACGACAGCGGCCAATCCAGGCCAAGGGCACCTGGCAAGCTTCCCAAATGTACAAACATTCTATACATGTTATTCCTGGAATTTTTGATTTTTCCAAGTCCGTTTAGTAGTGGTTTATGGACTTGTCCTTTAGGAAACCGTCCAACCCCTTTTTAAACTCTGCTAAGCTAACCGCCTTCACCACATTCTCCAGCAATGAATTCCAGAGTTTAATTACACGTTGGGTGAAGAAAGATTTTCTCCGATTTGTTTTAAATTTACTACACTGTAGTTTAATCACATGCCCCCTAGTCCTAGTATTTTTGGAAAGCGTGAACAGACGCTTCACATCCACCTGTTCCACTCCACTCATTATTTTATATACCTCTATCATGTCTCCCCTCAGCCGTCTCTTCTCCAAGCTGATTAGCCCTAGCCTCCTTAGTCTTTCTTCATAGGGAAGTCGTCCCATCCCCGCTATCATTTTAGTCGCCCTTCGCTGCACCTTTTCCAATTCTTCTATATCTTTCTTGAGATGCGGCGACCAGAATTGAACACAATACTCAAGGTGCGGTCGCACCATGGAGCGATACAACGGCATTATAACATCCTCACACCTGTTTTCCATACCTTTCCTAATAATACCCAACACACTGAGCAGAAGGTTTCAGTGTGTTATCGACGACGACACCCAGATCCCTTTCTTGGTCCGTAACTCCTAACGTGGAACCTTGCATGACGTAGCTATAATTCGGGTTCTTTTTTCCCACATGCATCACCGTGCACTTGCTCACATTAAACGTCATCTGCCATTTAGCCGCCCAGTCTCCCAGTCTCGTAAGGTCCTCTTGTAATTTTTCACAATCCTGTCGCGAGTTAACGACTTTGAATAACTTTGTGTCATCAGCAAATTTAATTACCTCGCTAGTTACTCCCATCTCTAAATCATTTATAAATATATTAAAAAGCAGCGGTCCTAGCACAGACCCCTGAGGAACCCCACTAACTACCCTTCTCCATTGTGAATACTGCCCATTTAACCCCACTCTCTTTAAGATGTAGCCTAAATTCATTAGGCCATGCTTTGAGACTGATGCTCCTGGGAGGATAAAATAACCCCAGTTTTTGCCTGGGGCTATTTTTCCATCTATGATACAAATTGCATTATGAGTTTGCATGTTTTGCATTTCATTACTAGGTACTTTGCAGTGACTTAGTTATCACAGCTTTGCAGTACAGTAATTTATGTCACATTAGTGCTCTTTAACACATGTTAAGAGGTAAATAAAACCACTTAGAGCCCTAACACAGCTTGGTAACTTTTCTTCTTTGGCTCCTAACTTTAGCTGAAAATAGGGCACACATTTAGAAGCCTAACTTAGAAGCAAAAATTTAAGAGCTCAAGAAAACTGGTCCCATATATTTCATTTTGACCTAGGAAAAATTGTGCCATCCTCTGTGGATTCTAACACCACCTCAAAAGTTCAAGAAAAATAGTTATTTCACATATTCCTTAATTGCGTTGTGAAATCCCCCCTCCCAAATTCACACGTATGTTGGAAGATTGGCACCTCTATATATAGTTACTAATGCTTACACATCTAAACCAACAAGTGGCACCATTCTTTTCCTAAATTTGATTTTTTTTTTCTGAAACAAAGGCTCTCCTAGTATATGCCTGCAGATTGCACCTGTATTTGCCAGCATCCTTATACAAATTTTACAAAAGGCTTCACATTCACCAGAGCATCTTATAAAATAACAGGGAAATGATATTCTGACCTGGACATTCCAAACTCTACCTCAGTGTTCTATGTAAAAATAGGACTTCATGCTGTGTTAATGGTAACACAAGCTTTAATGTATGTTAACCTACTGCAATATCTACTCTAACAGAAACTAGTTTACATACATTAACAGTACACTGTTAATGTACTGTTATTGTATGTAAACTAGTTTCTGTTAGAGCTAATGCTGAATCTATTCTAATAAGTTGCAATGGTATGCAAAACAGTTTCTAACCTATTCGCACAACAAAAAAAGTAAGTAGATTAAAATGCACAAAATAGTTTAACACAGTAAACCATACTCTATGGAGGTGTAGTTATTTTTTTGTCTGTTTGGTTTAATGTACATATTTTACTGTAATAATGCATGACTCATTTGCAGCTTGTTCATCAATAATACACATATTAAACACTGCATTTACATATATTAATGTAAGTTAATACATTGGCCCTTTGGTACAAAGCTCATATAATACATCTGACAATTGTGATGTTGCCTTAATTTAATCTAACTGTAATTTCTATGGCATCTTGGGAGAGAAAGTATACGATTTTGAGGACTGATGATTCCTACTAGATTTTATGTAAATAAGTGCTATGTGCTGCTCTGTGGAGTAATTTCCAAAATAATTTCAGTCTTGCATTGTATGAATGTTCCTTTTGTAGCCATTTGGACAGGACTACGTCTTTGCCACTATTCTATATAGTGCTTTGCGTGTGAAATTCAGGTCATATTTTGTATTGTGTTTGCAACTTAATTATCTTAACAAGCCAATCAGTGCCAATGATTGTCATTAATAAGCAATTATTGATACTGACTTTAATTAAAATTTACATGCACAACTTGCTAAGTGTATTCTATACAGCGAAGTACGTAAATTCTAATGCACGCTACTGAAAAGGGTGTGTGGTTATGAGTGTGGAATGGGCAGATTGTGGGTAGATCTAAAAATTATGTGCACTGTTACATGGTCTTAGTCGCCAGCATTTGCAGCAAGTTTTACTTGGCATAAATTCCCGCAACTAGATTTAGTCGCACAGACGTGCTCTAGGCATATTCTACAAACCGCGCCTAACTTTAGGCATAGTTTATAGAATACACCTAGGCGTAATTTGTTGGCATTGATTTTTAAGGCACCATATATAGAATCTAGCTTTATTTGCCCCATTGTAAGCTAGAATTTCAAATCTTTTGCTTGCATCCTTTGATTAAATGTTGACTTTTGCTTATTTTGATTTTGTATTAAATCTTCATTTAAAGAGGTTCTACTCTATTTTGCCAGTCTGAGGCATAGGGAGCTTGTTAAATCTGTGTTTATCAGATTGGAGTTCTTTCCTTTTTTTTTTTTTTACTCTTGTGAGATTTAGATTCTAGTTTAATTTGTAGTCAGCAAAACAAGTCCTCTATATTCCTTTGAAGTCAGGCTATTCCTTTGAGTACCTAAGCTGGGTGGTCTATGAAGAATAATAGGATTGCACATATTCTTTCATTAGGATAGGTAGAAAAGGTCTAACCATCTATCTGTTTTTTTTCAGTCTCATGGCTGAAGATAGTTTCCCTGCCAAAGAAAAATGAGGAGTCCATATGACTCTCTTAAAACGTGTGGCTAGAACAATTTCCTTATTATTTAAAGCACACTGTTCTCCTATATCTTCCTTCCATATCTGGTTTTATTTTTGCTGTGCTTTTGGAGAATGTGTGTTTTTTTTTGTTTTGAATTATATTCTACTTTTATGTGAACATATTTATCCTATTCTGTTATGTATGGGCATAGACCAATCAAAGTTAAAAATCAATATGTTTTTTGTTATTCTCACAAAATCATTATTTGCGAAACTCAGACGCTTCAAACTTCATTTAATAAATCACTGGACTGATTTTCAGGGAGGGGGGCATGGGGGGCATGTTTCTATGTGCAATTTGCATCCTAGGAACCATGGAAACACTTCATAGGGTTATATTTCTACAAATGCTCATCCTTATCTATCTTTGTATATCTGTAGCACCCAGATCTAGGATCCTACAATAACCTTTCCCGGGGTATTAACTTCTTCTAAGAATGAATAAAAGGTTTAATACTGATATTATTGAAAAGCTATCTCATTTGGTTTACCTCTCCCTTTAGTCTACATTTTTATTGGACTGAATATTTTACTAAGCTGTGGCAAAATATTGCCTTAGCATACCTTTGCATGAGTTTTTCGCTCATGCTAAGGCCATTTTTACTGATTTTCTATTTTTTATATATATTAATGGCAATATGCTAACATTGCTATTAGCATGCGGCCATTGAAAAATGTATTAGTAGGAGTGAATGGGCATCATTTCTGCCTGTAGGGCCCTTCTTGAATACCAGGGACCTACAGGGGTGGAAATGGGTTGGGGCTTTGTCTGAGGTATACTGCTTTCACGGGTTGGCGGGAGGAATGGGTTATCAAGACTGGATCAAGGGGGAAGGAGGGAGCCCAGGAATCCCCTAGGACACTGCCTGGGAGTTAACCAGGCACTAGATGATATTCAGACCAATGCCTGATTTGCTCCACAGCTAGAGTTTTTGCTGTTGAGCCTTTTTGCTGTCCTAACCAGGTTGCTTTATGAATATCACTGTTAACTGGTTAAGTACAGGCTCCTCCCAGGTTCTGCCTAAGCTCTGCCATGGACCATCCCAGCACTCACTGGGCAATGTGTTAATGGTGGCAAAAAAAAAAAATTACTGAGCCCTTATACTAATCTCCAGCACTGACACCAAACCCCTAACATAATCTGTTTCTTTCTCAATCAGAAATCTCTTTAACTGCAAATGATCATAAAATACATAATCATTTTGATTTTTACTTATTGTTAAGGACTTGCGTGTTTGTTGCTGAGCGTCTGTTCCCTTATGTTTTTAAAATTTGTCATGTATTTACTAAAACCTGCAGTGACTCATTATTAACCTGAATACTAAATATGAATACCTTGAAAACCTCTGTTTCGCAAATTTAAAGCAGTGCTGCACCTGTTTTGCCCTTTTTAGTTTTTACAGTACATTAAAATTCCTTTTCTAAATTCAGCAACATGCTTTGGCATTCACTTATGTCTTAGTGAATACTATTATATCCTAATTTTCTGCTGCCCTCATTGCAGCTTTCATTTAGATTCCAAACATGCATCAACCAGAACTTGAAATTGCCATTAAAATAAGGATTAAGTGCTGATTTGGCATGCACATCATATGTTGGTTAACGTTGTACTTGGAAAACCAGCTGGGCACTGGAGTTAAGCTCCCTTAATGGATGTTCCCTGGGACTTTGTTTCGGGAAAAAAAAAAAATTGAAAAGATGCAGATGTTTATAGCACGCAGAGCAAATGAGCTGCCCCCTACAACAGGAGTCACCTGTGCCCTCCATTAGAGATACCAGCTATGTCTTCCTGGTATTTTGCACACAGGAACTCCTGGAAATGTGCTGCTCAGCAGTTTAACTGTTCCAGCTATTAATGTGATCAACCTTCATTAAGTCTCTCATTGTTACAAAGCTGCTATCAGTTACTTAAAATCCGTTTTATAAAAAGCCCTTTTCTGTTTCTTATAGTTCTTGGCTGTAAAAAGTGAGAGAAGTATTAGAAGAAAACAATCTAATCTTTCTCTTTACATACATTTTCCTAGTATCTATATCCTATCTTTGCTATTTTCCTTGGGTCTCTTTAACTCTCTTCCTGTCTGTCAGTGCAAATATCTGTCTCCTTGCTCTTTCTGTGTGCCTCTGTTTCTGAATCATGTACAAGTTAGCCTCAGTAAGTTATAATTAGAAGTATAGGGTAATTCTAATGATGTCTTACACCAATGAAATCAGCTTCAGTGCTGTCTGCCACCTGATTACCATGGAAACCAACACTAGCCAACAGAGTAATTCCTGTTGGGAAGAATTATTCTTAATCTTCCCAGTGCAAGGTGGATAGCAATTTAAGAAGCTTTTGTTAAAGTTTTTGGGTGGAGGATGAAATGTTCATGAAAGCTAACTATTAACTCTTCATATTTTATACAAATAAAATGCTGTGGAGGAAGGCCTTAAGAGATTATAGGCATAAAATAAAAAGAGCTAAAGCAGAATACTATAGCTCTTACGTGGAACCAGATAATATCAATGTTTAAAAAGTGTATGATGTTGGTAAAGATCAGGCATTCAATAGTTTATTGAATACCTGATCTTTACCAACATCAAACGAAGTGCCCCCCAACGGCAGATGAGCTTGCTCATTATTTTGAGCACAAGATTATGAAAATCCGGAAAGATCTTGTTAAAACACCACTAACAGTATCAGATATCAAACAAGAAAGTGAGATTCTGATCGAGTCTATCAAAGCAGAGTGAAAATCTGGTCCTTCTTCAAGTTGCCTACAACTATTACAGTAAAATCATTACGCACACACAAATTGCTTATTAGATGGTTACCCAAATTATATAATGAAGGAACTACCTGACTGGATTATCAAGTGTTTCACTCAACATCTAATTTATATGTTCTCTAATGGTCACTTCCTGGCTGACAACGATAACATTATACTTACTCCAATTCCCCAAAATCCTATCATTAAGATAAGTGAGGTCTCTAATTATAGACCGGTAGCTTCAATCCTGCTGTTAACCAAGACTATGGAGGGCTTAGTAGCTCAGCAGCTCACAGAATACCTGTCACATTTCTTAATCCTTCATGGCTCCCAGTCAGGTTTTAGACTATTATACAGCACTGAGACAGTTCTAACTACCCTTGTAACAAGATTTAGGAGACTAATTATAATCAGCAAGGGCCAGAAAAGTTTACTACTTCAATTTGATATGTCCTGTGCTTTTGATGAAGAAGACCACACAATACTAATGAATCTACTTGATAACATGGGTATTAGTGGCACTGTAGCGTAAGCAACACATAGAAAGACATGAACCTTGTCCCACAGAACTTTGAGGTGAGAAAAATGGTACAGGAACACTGCTATAGGGCCCTGTGGTCCACCTTGCTGGGTTCCCTGTGCAAAGTAGAAGCACAATGACAATGTTCCAGATACAAAAAGTTGCTGAAAAAGGGTACAAGTGAAAAGGGACTCACCTTCGAAAGTATGGGCTGTTTGGGGTGCATTCGAGTACATGATGTCAGCCATCCTCCAAATCTCTATGACGATTTCCCGCAGTCCGTCACGCATCTCACTTCGCATCTCCCACATCTCATTTCGCATCTCACTTCTGAGATGATCGACAGAATGACACACGAGACGCATCTGTCGCGACATGCTCCTGAGGAGATGATGTGTAACATGGTTCCAGTCTGTCTGCCTTTCCAACATACTGTCAATAGGCAAAGACAAACTGTCCCCTTGCATCTTGGGATAGCAATACAGGGGAATCGACACTGTCAGTTCTCAGCATTTTACCCGCAGCACATGGCCCACATGTGGAAGACTCCACTGAAAAGAACCCACTTGCAAAGGAGGGTTCTCTGCTGGTACTGTCCTGTGTCCGCTGTACATCATCAGACACACATTCTGACAACGGAAAATTGCCTTGCCAAGATGTGGGAGAGGATGTACAGGCAATTTCTTCCTCCGCTCGCTCCTGTTCCCAACCTCCATCTGGTACAGTGACATGGGGCACCTCCTCTGGACATGGAACTGGCACAATGCAAGAAAATTGGGGAATGAAACTGCATACTTAAATATGTCAAAAACCCACATCAGTACAGAAACACATCCTGCAAACAGACCACTTACCGACTTCTGGCTCAGCACTTGTACCAAACCACCCTGGCACCCCAAACACAGCCTCAGGGAGCACAGTGGTGTTCATAGGAGCCAACTTTTCAAAATTATTGGGGGTGCTAAGCCCAATGGAAATAACCCCTCCCTGGACACATACAAGGAATTTTCTCAATATTGGGGGTGCTCAAGCACCCACAGCACCCACAGAGTCAGCTCCAATGGTGGTGTTCACCAGCTCTTCAGCAGGTGTCAGCTGGATATCAATTAGCGGACCACCACCTGTCTGTCGCTGCAAAGCCCTGATACTAGCCACTTTGCTTTTTAACCTACTGCGCATATCGCGTCAGCGGTGTTTCACCTGTTCCACAGTGCGGTGTGCCCTTTCCAGTGTGCTCACTTCCATTTCTATTTGCACCCACACTTTATTTTTGGTGCTAACAGTGCTCCGTGCCCGGGAGTTGGACTGCGGGTTCAAACGCGCAAACTCCTCATTCACGCGTCTGAAAAGCAGGTCATTTTCTTCTTCCATGAAGTGACACAAACGTGGTTTTTTTTGGCATGCTCACCGGACAGCAGGACGGTCTCCATACCTACTCAGACACAAGCAAAGAGATGGATTATGAAAAGACACGCACACCTCCATGACTACTTAGATATAAGCAAACATACAAACACACACACATCTTCTACTCCTAATGAGCGCACATGCACACGCACGCAGACACACACACAAAAGAAACGTCGTAAATAAAAATAACAAATACCAACTAGTAGCTGGAACTGTAGCAGAGGGAGGAAGATGAAATGGTAACAAATGCTGTGGTAGAGAAAGAGAAAATTCTCCAGTCACAATGTGAAACAATATCCAAGCAGTGTTGCAACATGAACCCCTTTTCTGTTGGACGGCCTTTTATTAAAAGAGAAAAAGCTCATGCTTACCTGCACAAGGTTAAAAACACACGGGTACAGGAGGAACCAACAACTACCTATGCTATACAAGCCGGTGATGAATTCTGAAAAATCAGAAAAGAAGGGAAATGGTAAATAAAAATGCACACCCTTACATCACCCCAAAAATTTATACCACCCCTTAGAGTACAGTAAAAATAAAATTTACATCACCGCCCTAGGGCACAAGCTCGAAAAGGATATCGGAAAAATAGAAAACAACAAAAACTCTGGAGGAAATGAGAAAACCCAAGAACGATTACCAGCACAGGCGCCATAGGCGGTCAGTGGCCCAACTGTTTGGGGAGGCTAATGGGGTCGGGGTTAGGGGTGGGACCAGGGGTGGAGCTTACATCCATAATTGTCTGACAACACACAGAAAAAAAAAGTAAAACTAAAAGTCACAATTAATACCTTTTATTAAATTTAGATATTAGATATGTATCATATGTCAAAGAATAAAGTGGTTGCTCAAAGTATATCCTAACCACAATTGCTCAACTGCAAAACACTATGCACAACTTTGTGCAAAAACACACTCAGAACCTTACTGTACCATAAATATTACACTGGGCAGAACCTAATACACCAATATACCACCCATACGGAAAATGCAGACCGTCAACAATATGAAACAAGGAATCATATCACAATTCTCATGTACAGCCACAGAACATCATTTTAGGGTGGATGGTATTCACAATGAGCTCCTTTTATTAACGACCAGTTTTCAGATTTCTATTTTGGCACAGTATAAGTCATCAAAAACACATAGAACACAGATACATCCTCACCAAGTATAGAATAAGTAACCACAAACTAAAATAGAAATATATAGACAAAAATTAAACTGAACCCCCAAGAGGCCAGATTCCACATTCAATGCAACACCACAGAAACAGTGATGCATATCCCTAGTACTGTGCAAAATATAAAGATAGCAGACGTAAATTTGAAAAAAACTGACAAATACCAATCACCACTTTACAAATTAAAAAATAGAAATAAAACAAAACAGAGAAAATAAGATAATACCATTTTATTGGACTAATACTTTTTCAATTAGCATTCAGAGGCCAAAACCTCCTTCCTCAGGTTAGTACTGCTGTTACGGTCCTGTCCTGACCTAAGGATGGAGGTTTTGGTCTCTGAAAGTTGGTCAAAACTGTATTAAAACTGTATTTAAAATTAGTCCAACAAAAAGATCACCTTATTTTCATTTCTATTTATCACCACAGCTACAATACTAAGCAAATAAATCAATCTTTTTTTCTACCTTTGTCGTCTCTGGTTTCTGCTTTCCTCTTCTTCTCTTCTCTCTCCCTTTCATCCAGCGTCTGTCTGCTTTCTCTGCCCCTTCCATCCACTGCCTGCCCTTTCTTTCCCTTCTGCTTGTGTCTTCCTCTTTTCTTTTTACATATGCATTCCAGTATCCCCCCACCCCATCTTTATTTCTCCTCTCTCTGTTCCTCATCCATACCCATCTTCTGCTTACCTCCTATTTGACTTTTTTCTCCCCATGTCCACTGTCATTCCCTCTGACTCACTATCTCTCTTATCCATAACCTCCCCTGTCTCCTCTGTATTCCTGTCCCTATTCCACCCATGTTCAGTATTTGTTCTCTGTGTTCCCATCCCTGTTCCCAAGTTCAGCATCTGCCCTGTGTCCCCTTCCCATGATATTCCTCACCCTTCTTTCTCTCTCTCTCCTACACTCCCACCCCTCTTCTCTCCACCCCCCTTTCAATTTGGTCTGGCTGGAATCGCTGTCCTTCCGTTCCGTCCCCCCCGATTATTGCACTCCCCCTCCTCACTCCACGCCCGCTCCGCTCCTGCATGCCTCCAAGCTCGCCAGCAGCATCTCAGCAATGAACAGAGAATGCTTCCGGGATTGGCTGAAGGTAGCACTCACATTGCTGATGCTGATGGATTGCGAAATTTAAAGATTAGCAGAGTCGGGGGGGATGCTGGGCCACCCCATGCAGGACCGCACCAGTTGGGGGCGGGGCGGGGGAAGACATCAATGGATGGCAGCACCGGAGCACCCGCACCCCCTAACCAGACCGGGACCGCCCCCACCAGTACGCCACTGCCCATAGGTCCCGACTCCCACCCCCTGCATGCACAGAGTTGACGGTGCCGATCGCTGGCTACCGCTTGTAGTAGTAGCGATTAAGGGTGCAGGAGGACTCTTTGCCAGCCGCCCAGCCTGAAGGGAGAGTCGCGCGGGGAAGGGAAAGAGGAGAAACAGGTCTGGAGGAAGACGGAGAAACTGCTGATCCTGCTGTTAACTTCTGGCTGGGGAGGCTTAGCCTCCCCAAGCCTCTTATACCGGGTGCCTATGACAGGCGCACGGGGTACAAACAATACAATACAAAGCCACCTAGATCAACAGGGAAGCAATGTTTTACAGAACCATGAATTGAACCTGCTTTACGACAGGATGCACTTTATGACACAACGACAAGCAGTCCTTCGCACATGCGTGCTGTTCATGGCCTAGCACATCTGATTAGTGCGCATGCATCCCGGCTGCTTAGCTTAATTTAACTACGCTGTCTACAGGGGGTTAGTGCCACTTCACCGCTGGTTATATCTGCATATATTAACTTCTGATCATGACAAGAGCGCTACACCGTACTACTACGGTGTTGGAATAGTATTTCCAGAGTGCTACATAAGTACATAAGTACATAAGTACATAAGTAGTGCCATACTGGGAAAGACCAAAGGTCCATCTAGCCCAGCATCCTGTCACCGACAGTGGCCAATCCAGGTCAAGGGCACCTGGCACGCTCCCCAAACGTAAAAACATTCCAGACAAGTTATACCTAAAAATGCGGAATTTTTCCAAGTCCATTTAATAGCGGTCTATAGACTTGTCCTTTAGGAATCTATCTAACCCCTTTTTAAACTCCGTCAAGCTAACCGCCCGTACCACGTTCTCCGGCAATGAATTCCAGAGTCTAATTACACGTTGGGTGAAGAAAAATTTTCTCCGATTCGTTTTAAATTTACCACACTGTAGCTTCAACTCATGCCCTCTAGTCCTAGTATTTTTGGATAGCGTGAACAGTCGCTTCACATCCACCCGATCCATTCCACTCATTATTTTATACACTTCTATCATATCTCCCCTCAGCCGTCTCTTCTCCAAGCTGAAAAGCCCTAGCCTTCTCAGCCTCTCTTCATAGGAAAGTCGTCCCATCCCCACTATCATTTTCGTCGCCCTTCGCTGTACCTTTTCCAATTCTACTATATCTTTTTTGAGATACGGAGACCAGTACTGAACACATAACATTGACATTCGCACCTCAGTCAGACCATTTAATACCACACTCCGTATAGATATAATAAACACCATAACACATTCTCGTGGAATAAAATTTGGCTGCAGCTTTATTCACCAACATTAATAAATAATTCAACTTCAACACTTAACATCTTCTTAGCCACAAAATCTTTCATCATAAGGTAAAGTGCCCAGATCGGTTTTTTTAAATAGAGCTAAGCCATTCGGTAACGAAACTGGCTCTCCCTTTCTCCGTATTATCCCCTTCTACCCTGTGACTTACGGTGCCGTCAAGCCACATCTTACCCGTGGCGGTTCCGCACACGAGTTCCTTTACTTCCATATATTTCACAATATTCATTTCAAATATTCATGTAACCGTCTCTGGTGCCTCTCTACCCCTCCTACAGGCACCCCCTTAAAAGCTGCTACCAGTCACCCCCAACTCTACCACCCCTCTTTAAACCCCTCCTTCACTAACCAACCCCACCTTTCAAACACCCCCCCCAATCAACCCTACCCATCGGGTGGGCTGGGAAGGGTCATAAAAAACTACCTCCTAACCACCCTCACCCTTTCCTACCTACCCACCCAATACTTTTTCGCGCCAGAAACTCCTTACCTATCTCCCTTTTTCCACCAATCACTATCTTGCTTCATTCACCAATCCTCTTCCTTCCTTTAGTTGCTATCCTACCTCACTTTACCTTCACCTATCACTCCCTATCCCTCCCCCTATTCCCCCTCCCCCACCCACTTCTTCCCCTCTTACTGCTGCCTGACTGCCTCAGTCAATGTTATTACCCTCACACCTTAGTCTGTGAGGGCTTCTTAACATTGACATTCGCACCTCAGTCAGACCATTTAATACCACACTCCGTATAGATATAATAAACACCATAACACATTCTCGTGGAATAAAATTTGGCTGCAGCTTTATTCACCAACATTAATAAATAATTCAACTTCAACACTTAACATCTTCTTAGCCACAAAATCTTTCATCATAAGGTAAAGTGCCCAGATCGGTTTTTTTAAATAGAGCTAAGCCATTCGGTAACGAAACTGGCTCTCCCTTTCTCCGTATTATCCCCTTCTACCCTGTGACTTACGGTGCCGTCAAGCCACATCTTACCCGTGGCGGTTCCGCACACGAGTTCCTTTACTTCCATATATTTCACAATATTCATTTCAAATATTCATGTAACCGTCTCTGGTGCCTCTCTACCCCTCCTACAGGCCACAAGCGGTGACAGATTATATCTTGTCACCGCTCCCCATAACTGCAGCTGCTGCCAAATCCTTTTTTTAAACAATCCTCCAAAAGATCTTGGATAGTACTCAGAAATATATCCAACCCAATTTCAGACAAATGAACCCCATCCTTTCTATATAAACCTGCGCAATCCACAGAAATCAATTCATGCACCATTACCAAACCACCCATTCGCCCCATAAATTTAGAAACTTCACTATTAACTCTCCTCCGTAAACGCTCAATACCCTTTTGATTATATGCCCCCTTCCACACGCGTCGTGGGATAATATGTGACCAAACCAGTAACGCTTCAGGAAAATATGACATCACAGCTAATAATTCAGTTTTCATCACACGAATTAAATCAACACCCTTTACATTACACAAATCATTTCCCCCCAAATGTATGAAAATTAAAACTGGTGATGAAAATCTCCTTGCTTGAAGTAATGTCGGTACCATCTGCTGCCAAGTCATGCCACGAATGGCCAACCAGCGGATCCGGATACCAAATTCAACCAGTCCCAAGTTGGCTCCCCACTTGGACTCCCGTGCATGCTTGTGCGCCCAGAAGACATACGAATGGCCACAAATCCACACACATATATCTGGAGGCAATACATCTGCAAAAAAAAAAAAAAACTAAAACAATTAACATACAATACTCCCTTTCTGAGTCCGCACATACCCTTTATATCTATTGGAACGCCACCTCCCCAAACGCTGAATTAACTCCACCGAACCCCCATCCTGCGCTGCATTGGAAGCCGCACCAATTCTAAAGGAGTGCGTCCCATAATCCTTAGGCTCCAAACCCATATACTCTAAACCTTTCTTCAATACAGCTGCAAACTGGTACCTAGTCAATGGCAAACCAGTCTGATGCACCAACCAAATCTCCCCACCCACTGGTCGTACTCCTTGGTAATCCACTGCACATTGAACCGGACAAAATTCCAAGCACTTAGCTGCTCGTAAAGTAATCCATTTACCTTTTCCCTCCTGATCTGTCTTTGACTTGCGTAAATATAAACGCAACAGACCTTTCTCCACTATAACATCTCTGCTCCGCAGACCCCCATCATCCATTACCCTCCTAGAAGTCACCACCAATTCTCCCACTCTGCACGCTGCAAAGAAAGCCACCACAAATGCCACTTGAAATAATCGCACCTCGTATGCTGAAAAGCAAATGTGCGGTAAAATCATACATAACTGCACAACCTGCGCATAGAACAGTGGGCGTCTCACCCTTGCAATGCCTGTTCTCCTTTCTTCTCTGGAATAACCACACAATAACTTGCGAATCAAATAGGACCCAGCTGGATCTTTCCAACCCAGCACTTTAGACACAAATGCAATCGCCGCCATCGTCTGAGAAACTATCCCAAACGACCATTTTTTGGTCATTGCCCAAGGAAGAAATCTGACCACTCTCTCCTCCTCGATTGGCATAATCAATTCCAACTGATTGTCTTCCAGAAATGCTAAAAAACGACGCCAGCCCACTCCATAAGCTTTCCAAGTATTCGGAGCTAAGGCCTTCATCAACAGAGATTCACAACCTCCTGAAAATTGGACCACAAATCTTCTGACATCCTTGTAGGCTCCCAATCTGCTAATGGCGCCAAAGCTCTGAAACGATGTAGCTGTAAACGAGACAAAGCATCCGCAATCTCATTACACACTCCTGGCACATGTCTGGCAGTTAACCAAACATTGAGTTGCAGACATTTTAGCACAATTAACCTCAACAACTCCACTAACAAAGGACAACGCGAAGATTGCTTATTAATCGCCCAGACCACTGACATATTATCAGAATAAAAGGCAATCCTTTTATTACTCAATTGGGCCCCCCATAAACACAGGGCCACCCAAATTGGAAATAATTCCAACAAAGCAATATTTGCACACCAACCCTTCTCCTTCCACCATGGAGGCCAAGCTTCCGCACACCAAGCACCTCTGAAATAAATTCCAAATCCCCTCTCCCCCGAAGCGTCAGTAAATAATTGTAGATCAACATTAGAAACTAAAGCCTCCTGCCAAATGCATATGCCATTAAATTCTGATAAAAATTGCTTCCAAATCATCAAATCTGCCCTCACTGCCTGCGTTAAACGCACCCTAAAATGCTTCTTTCTCAAACCAACTGACAATAATGCTAACCGTCTGGAAAATATCCGCCCCATTGGAATTACCCGCGTTGCAAAATTAAAATGACCCAGCAATGACTGGATTTCTCTCAAAGTCACCTTACCCTTATTACACACCTGATCAATCTCGTCACGCAACGCAATGATTTTGTTGTCTGGCAGACGCGATTCCATCTGAACCGAGTCTAACTCAATTCCCAAAAACACCAACTTGGTAACAGGTCCCTCACTTTTATCCAGTGCCAAAGGCACACCAATTTCCCTTGCCACTGTACTAAATGCTGACATCAGCGAAGCACACTGATCTGAATTCTGAGGACCCACAAATAGAAAATCGTCCAAGTAATGAACGATAGAATCCAAACCACTAACCTGCTCCACCACCCAGTGTAAAAATGTTGCAAATGCCTCAAAATAATTGCATGAAATCGAGCACCCCATAGGCAAACATTTATCAAAATAAAATTTTCCTTCAAATGTAAACCCCAGCAACCAAAATGCAGTTGGATGAACTGGCAACAAACGAAAAGCTGACTCAATGTCCGCTTTTCCCATCAAGGCACCCCGTCCTAACTGCCTCAACCAATCTACAGCCTGCTCAAAACTTGCATATTGCACAGTACACAACTCGGGATCTATGAAGGCATTAACCCCACAACCCTCCGGGTATGATAAATTATGAATTAACCGGAAGGTACCCGGAGCTTTTTTCGGTATCACACCCAATGGGGATAGCACCAAATTCTGAATTGGAGGGTTCTCAAACGGCCCAGCTATACGACCGAGACTTAACTCCTTCAACAACTTCCTCCTAACCACCTCAGCATTCTGACCCACCGATGCAGAATTTTTACACTTATGATCCAAAATCGGACCTTCAAACGGGATCGGAAAACCTTCCGCAAAACCCACCCACAATAAATATGCATCATTCCCCAATGGATACCGTACCAACCATCTTTCCAGAGCCATCAATTTAATGGGAGAAGGGGCCTTACATTCAGAAACCTGATCCACTCGGGATTCCTCCACGCCCCAATCGTCCTCGACTCGCAAATCCCCCCCTGGGACATTTAAACACGGGGTGCAAACCTTGACAGCCGCTGCACCAATGCTTGAATCTGCAGAAAGGCCGACTACATCTTCCTGCATTAAATTGGAAACAAGCATTAATGGGAATACCCCCTCTTCCCCCAGGCCCAATTCCTCCTCCTCCTGTTGTGCCAAAATTACCGGCTCGCCACCCACCAACTCCCGCGGTGCTTGCCACTGAGCCACTGCCAAACCCGGGAAATCCGACAGGGGCTCCCGTACGAAAGGGGGTATTAACCGACGGTGTAAAGTTAGCAATCCACAAATCAACATCACGTACACCCCAACTTTCCGATTTGTCCTTTGCTAAACTCCTTCTGAACTGCTCATCATAATTAGCCCAAGCCCAACCTCCATACATTTTATACGCTCTTAGAATAAGATCACAATAACTCAATAAACCTGGATACAGCGCCGGTTTCTGACCCCCAAGCACACTAGCAAAAACATGAAAACTCAGCATCCAATTCATAATTGTCTTTGATACTCTCCCTTTCTTCTTTTTTCCCTCGTCTTTTCCCCCTTCCTTCCCCACATAACTATCTTTATCATGCGCAAGCAGAGCAAATAAATCAATATATTTACCTCGCAAAATTCTCTGCCGCCATTTTACAGATAAAGCACAATCCAAAGGTGCAATATTACATAAAGTGTGCCCCTTCCTAGAAACTGCACACCCCCCTACCATCAAATTACTCCCCATACCCCTGGCCTCATTCCCCATATTCCTTTCCTCCTCCTCAGAAGAAGAGGAAGTCGACCCGGATGACTCCCAAGAATCCGATGACTCCCACACCTGTAGTGGGTCTCCTAAACCTCCCCTCCTCTGCCTTTTTTCCCTATCCAATCTCTTTACTACATGACACAAACTGCGCAAAAATTTTTTATTCTTTAATTTCTTCCTCAAACTCTTACCACTAACCCTTTTTGAACGACTACTCCGTTTTCTACCCCCCTCCTGAACATCCCTTCCCTCACTCCCAACTGACGACACGGCCATACATATATCCTCCAACTCACCAATGCCTCTCCCAGTCGAAGGCCCCTCCAAAGGATCCTCACCAACACCGTCTCTCACTGGAACAGCACCGCACCTCTGGATACCACTGGACCAGTCCTGCACTGGAAAAGTGCCACTTGCCACCATTTCATTTCTCTCTTGCACCCGGTTGCCACCATCCAAACTCCTCATGCCCCCTTGCGGAACCACAGTGCCCCGTGTTCCACCATCCACATCCCTCACCAAACCCACTATATCATCCGCAGCACTCCTTCCATCCGCTGTTCCTATATTATGTTTCTTCCCACTCGCTTTACCCCCACTTTTTCCTACTTTTTTCGGAGCCATTCTTATACCCTAGCTCCCTTAGCCAAACCACACAACCTTCCTAACACCCAAATAAACACCAAAAACTGTACCCACAAAATACTCCTGTCCCTCAATCCTTTATACCCAAAATCCCCCCCCTCACACACGTCTCCCTCACACAAACCAAACACCCATTCACTCCAATCCTGTTTATATCCCCATCCGCAACAACCATACCTCACAAAATACTGTGCACCCTCAATCAAACTTACTTATTACCCTAACCCTCCCAACACCTTACTAAACCTCAAATTCCCACCATCCAATTCCCCACTGTTTTTTATTTTTAAATTTAACGATGCCAGCTAGATTGCCCTTTCCTCCTAGCACACACTCCCCTATTAGAACTTGGCCCCGCTCCCTCCAGCAAGCATGTCACGCTCCACACTCCTCCCTTACCGTACTCCAATGTAAAACATGCAGGGAAGCCCAGCCCCAAACTACCACTCACGTCCCTCCAAGCACACTGCTTCCAACAACCGCCGACCCACCTCACACGCCTCCAATCTCCTCCAAACAACCCGAATCCTGTGTCGCCGTTTGCGACGAAGAAACACTCCGTTTAGCTCTAAACTCCCCAACCTGCCTGCAACTCCGCTCTCCTCACAGACGCGCCGACGCGAAACCGGAAGTGAAGCGCACCTCCGCACACAGCGCTGAAGAAAACACTCTCCACTGCCCAGGTACAAATTTCGCCGTTTTCAGTGCAAATTTTAAAAGAAATTCATAAAAAACTACCTCCTAACCACCCTCACCCTTTCCTACCTACCCACCCAATACTTTTTCGCGCCAGAAACTCCTTACCTATCTCCCTTTTTCCACCAATCACTATCTTGCTTCATTCACCAATCCTCTTCCTTCCTTTAGTTGCTATCCTACCTCACTTTACCTTCACCTATCACTCCCTATCCCTCCCCCTATTCCCCCTCCCCCACCCACTTCTTCCCCTCTTACTGCTGCCTGACTGCCTCAGTCAATGTTATTACCCTCACACCTTAGTCTGTGAGGGCTTCTATACTCCAGGTGCGGTCGCACCATGGAGCGATACAACGGCATTATAACATCCGCACACCTGGACTCCATACCCTTCCTAATAACACCCAACATTCTATTCGCTTTCCTAGCCGCAGCAGCACACTGAGCAGAAGGTTTCAGCGTATCATCGACGACGACACCCAGATCCCTTTCTTGATCCGTAACTCCTAACGCGGAACCTTGCAAGACGTAGCTATAATTCGGGTTCCTCTTACCCACACTAAAATAGTGCCGGGGTTTGATCATCGGGCTGTCAGAGACATGTACAAAAATTCAAGTGACTGCAACATCACATTCCCTTAGAATATCTCACTTTCCCTGAATTCTGTATATCATGCCCAAATTTTCATGCCCAATTTTTGCACACACCACAAATGTGTGTGCAAATAAATTGACTAATGAGCTCAGAAACATCAATAATTGGGTGCTAACTACCAAATATTGATGTTAATTGGCAGTCTTAAAAATGTGCACACGCATCTCGCTACGTGCTGTTCTATAAAGCATGCTGGATAACTTCAATCAGGCCACAGGCATCCCAAAAAGTTGTGCGCAGATTTACAGAATTTGCCCAAAGCCCACCTAAGTTGGTCTCCAGCATTAATGTAAGTACAGCACCCAAAAGTTAGATGTGGGATCTGTGCCAAACAGTATTCTGTAAAGGTTGCGCTCCGTTGATAGAATGAGGCTTAGTGTTCAAGTTTTTCAACACCACTTATTGAATTCCTTTCTTAATGTGGATCCTCAAATTTGTAAGATTTTTTATTGAATATTACTTTTGCTTCAGACTGTGATTGTAAATTGTAACTTCCAGGTATTTTCAAGTATCCTCATGCCCAATTGTTTCTGCATTATTTGCAGTCAGTGTAACTCAGTGTTTTTCAACCAGTGCGCCATGACACATTGCTGTGCCGCGGCTGGTCCGCAGGAGTGCCGTGGGAGTTGAGGGTAATTTATTAGTAGGGCCAGCTTAATTTGCGCCAGTTTCCTTCTCTCTAGAGGTCAGTGCCAGCGAGCAGCGATTCATACAGTATGCTTGCACCAACCCCGGAGCCTTCTCTCTGATGTAACTTATTGCTTCCACATAAGTAGGTAGTTACATCAGAGAGAAGGCTCTGGGGTTGGCACAAACAGCCTGAATGAATCACTACTTGCTGCCACCGACCAATGGAGACAAGAAAACTTAAAAAAGGTAGACGTGGTGTCAGAGACAAGGGAAGATGCCTGCTTGCTGACTGGAGAGGAAACAGGAGAGAGAGATACTGGACTACATGTGAGGATGAAGGGAGATGGAAGAGAAGGTAAATGTTGGATTATTCAATGGGGGGGAGGCAGGTAAAATGCTGAACCATGTGTGGGGGTGCAGGTGGGGGGGGGGATAGAAGGTAAAATGCTGGACTATTTGTGGAGGTGTGTCTTGACAATTTCAGCACCATGTAAGTGTGCCATGAGACGAAAAAGGTTGAAAATCTCTGGTATAACTGTTTCTTCACATTGATCTAATAAAGGGAGCACAGCTTTCAAATGCTAGACACTAAAATATTCAGGTAGCCCAAGAAAAGGTATCAAACCCCTTTTTGAACTCTAACCCTCCCTGCTTACTAAGCCGCAATAGTGGTGGCCATACGCTAATACCGACACAGCCCATTGAAAGTGAACGGACTGTGTTGGAATTGCCGCACAGCTTAGTAAACGGGGAGGGGTGGTGGTGGTAATTTTATAGCTATACTTCAAAAAAACTTTTTGCTCCAAATACTAATATCATTGTGGCATAAAGAGGTTTTTATCTAGCTTAATTTTCTAATCACTAGGTGCAGGCTTTTGTTAATGATTTCCTTTAAGCTGTAGTCGGGGGGGAGGGGTGAAGAACATTATTGCTAACAGGTCAAAACCAATCAAAACACCTTTTTTGCCATTGTGCTAGATATATCATTGAAATAGCTTTCAACTGTTCAAGCAGCGCTGGGTTTTATTTTGTGCCCCACCATTTTGGAAGTCTGACAAGAAGGCAGCCAAGTTCATGTAATGGATATGCCTACTTTGAAATGGGGTGTATGCTCTTGTTTTTAAATAAAGATTCCTGGAGGGAGATTGTGTAATGTAGCTGAGGCTTGCATGCTTTTTTTTTAACCTATGTTAAATGGCATGAAAAGCTACCACTTGCGCTCCTTTTGTTTTTGAATGACTGCGTTTTGCCTAGTTCTCACAAACGGAGTCATTAGCTGTGTTCTCACTACCCTTTGGTTATCGTGAAAGAGGGGTTTTAAACTACAAATTTTATAGCCAAAAGATTCAGCAGACTAGCAGTAGGAAAGCAATTTCATTTACTAGGAAACCCATTTCTTGGCGTGTATCCTGTGCGTGGCATATGGTTTGATAAAAAAGGCATTAAAAGGCAATAAAAACAGACCTAGTCCAGCTTACATGAACAAAGTCATTTTAAACTACATTACATTGCAGGCACGCATGCCATGTTCTACCCTCTTGTTTATAGTAATGTCACACTAGGAATATGAGAGCTGTAAGATTCTGCAGAGCTAAATTTTACTGGGTTTAACTATGGAGTAAAGACACTGCGTACAATTTTCCACAAGGAGAAAGAAGTGACTGTGTAGACATGATAGAAACATAACTCTTGATTGTAAGTGAAGCAAATGCAGGAAAAGCAGTATGCATTTTGGGTAAGATAAGTTTTCCTGTTATTTTACATACGTGAATGATAGATGGGCAGCCCTAAAAATATGCAAAGGAAGTATTTTTCTTTCAAAATGCTTATACTTGGAAAAAAATGTATAAATCATTGTTCTAAATATTCATTATTTCTTGCTTTATGGCTTGATAAGGACAGTGACCCAGCATTAGGCGGTCACAAGCACAAACGGGGGGGGGGGGCCAGCACAGCACAGCAGGAATAGGAGGTAGGGGGAGGGGGAGGGTGATGGGAAGTAAAGAACAGCTGCAAGTACAGGCAAGTTAGGAAAGGGATAAGTAAGGGGGAGGCACTAAAGAATAGAGGACCTATAGGGAGGCAGGTAACAAGACAGGAAGTCTGGGAGGTGGGGAAGGAGGTGACCTCTGGGAGCAAGAAGGGCAGTGCCTGCAAGGTGCATTCACCATTTTAGCCTGCTGCTCCCACAGCTCTGCTCCATTCCACTGAAACATTTGGTAAATTCTGTTTAATTTGTTTAATCTCTTTCTCTTCTTGCCTTTTGCGTTGTTTGGTACAGGGTGCCTTCTCTGTGGGCCGTTGGTTGTGGCCAGGAAGGAAACACAGGGGTTTGGCTCACAGCAGAGGGCTGAAGTGCAGTGGGCTGCTCAGGTGCAGGTCGGCCATTTGACTATTTACAGTGCTGGTATGGGGGTCCTCACTGCTTGGCTTTCCCTTCTTTTCAAGATCTGTGTCTTCTGGATAGGGTGTAATGTGCCCACAGAGAGGCAGAGTGCTGGTGAGCGTGCTAGTGGCCATGGTAAGAACAGCATGGAACCATTTTATAGAATGGTGCTGCTGGATTGGTTGGAAATCGGTATGCACCTGTGACTCTGGCAGACATGATTCCGCTCCTGCATGTGCGGAGCAAACCATGGCCACGGGTAAAATGACTGTGCTGCTGTGAGGGGCGGTGTCTGCAAACTCATGATGAGCCATCAGCGGTGCACTCTGGGGGCACAATTTATGTCAGCTGTGCTGGTACCAGACATTGTTTGAGGACGGATTGCAGGCAAGTTTCAATTTTAAAATGTGTTTGTGCCAGTGGCCTGGGTTTACTATATAATTTAGGGTTCAGTATGGCCCTTGGGTGTCAGGCAGCATCTGGATAAGGGATGCCCCCTTCTGTGTGAACCATCAGGTCGTGGGTTGGTGACCATGAAAGGGCGTGCGTTGCGCATGGTCGCAACTGGGAATGTGGACTATTTTTAGGCCTTCGAGTTGTGCCGTGGTCCTCCTGAATAGGCAGGTGTGTTTTTCCCTTGCACGCAAGTGACTCTATGAATGTGCCGCTTCGATGCACAAATCGCAGTGTCAGGGTGGGGGACATGTGTCAGCTCATAGTGCCCCTGATCAGTCTGTGGGTTGATTGTGAGTCGCTGCGTATAGGACCATTCTGTACAAGCCGGGCGGCAGAGAGGGGGTTCCAGGTGAATCACTACAGCACCTGGCGGTCATCATAGGAGGGGTTATAATACTGCGCAATTCAGTTATTGTGGCAGCCATACTGGTGAGGTCTTAGGACACAAAGAGGCATATTTTCAAAGCACTTAGCCTTCCAAAGTTCCATAGGTTTCTATGGAACTTTGGAAGGCTAAGTGCTTTGAAAATATGCCTCTCAGTGCGCAGGTGGCTATTTTATGTCCCCTCCCCCCAAAAATACTCATTCCACCTATAGTATAACAGGAAAGAACTCCTTTTCAAATCCATCTGCCAGCAAGTTGGCTGTACTTAAAAGTGTTACAGATCAATAATTAATGTTTTTGGATTCATTAAAAAAAAAAAAAATCCTCCTTTTGTATGACGAAATGTTAAAGAGGTTAGGGCTCTTCAGCTTGGAAAAGAGAGGGATAAGGGGAGATATGATTGAGCTCTACAAAATCCTGAGTAGTGTAGAATGAGTAGAAGTAAATCAAATTTTACTCATCCAAAAGTACAAAAACTAGGGGACATTTGAGGAAGTTACATGAAATACTTTTAAAACAAATAAGAGGAAGTATTTTTTCACTCAACAAATAGTTAAGCTCTGGAACTCTTTGATGGAGGAGGTGGTAACAGTAGTTAGCGTATCTGGGTTTAAAAAAGGTTTGGACAAATTCCTGGAGGAAAAGTCCATAGTCTACTACTACTACTACTACTTAACATTTCTAGAGCGCTACTAGGGTTACGCAGCGCTGTACAAATTAACAAATGACAGTCCCTGCTCAGAAGAGCTTACAATCTAAAGGACGAAATGTCAAGTTGGGGTAGTTTAGATTTCCTGAGAAAAGGTGTGGTGATTAGGTGCCGAAGGCGACATTGAAGAGGTGGGCTTTGAGCAATGATTTGAAGATGGGTAGGGAGAGGGCCCGGCGTATGGGCCCAGGGAGTTTGTTCCAAGCATGGGGTGAAGCTAGGCAGAAAGGGCGAAGCCTAGGGTTGGCGGTGGTGGAGAAGGGTACTGAAAGGAGGGATTTGTCAAGAGAGCGGAGGTTACGGGTGGGGACATAAGGGGAGATGAGAGTAGAGAGATAAGGAGGGGCTGCAGATCGAGTGCATTTGTAGGTGAGTAGGAGAAGCTTGAACTGTATGCGGTATCTGATCGGAAGCCAGTGAAGTGACTTGAGGAGAGGGGTGATATGAGTGTATCGGTTGAGGCGGAAGATAAGACTTGCGGCCGAGTTCTGGATGGACTGAAGGGGGGATAGATGGCTAAGTGGGAGGCCGGTGAGGAGTAGGTTGCAGTAGTCAAGGCGAGAGGTAATGAGAGAGTGGATGAGAGTTCGAGTGGTGTGCTCGGAGAGGAGGGGGCGAATTTTGCTAATGTTATAGAGGAAGAAGCGAGGTTATAGAGGTTATAGAGGAAGAAGTCTGGTATTAAGACGGACATGGGAAGCAACTGCTTGCCCTGGGATCTGTAGTAGGGAATGATTCCACAATCTGGGTTTCTGCCAGGTACTTGTGACCTGTTTTGGTCACTGTTTGGAAAACAGGATACTGGGCTAGATGGACCATTGGTCTGACCCAGTATGGCTACTCTTAGGTTCTTATGTCTTATGCTATGAAAGATACATTGGATAAATATGTTTCCCACATATATAGTACTCTCTCTCTCTGTCTATACATAGGCTTTAGAACATCCAGCATCTATATAGAGGCCTTATTCCATTACTATAAATTGAAAGACATACTTTAGGACAAAACCAGGGCTGCAATGAGATATGCACTCCAAACGAACACAGGGAGCATACAGGCGGCCAAGCTACACCACCCAAGCAAAACACTGCCAAGGAACTATATTATTGTAAGGTTACAAAGGGCTGCTCATTAGAAGGCACATTAAGGTAAGCTGACATCATACAATATCTATGCCTATGGAATGTTTGTGCTGTTCAATGGATGTATCATACTGCTCCATGTTGTTTCATTATTTAGGGGTAACTGTTAGATCCACGTTTGTTCAATGCAATTTTATGTGCATTATGTCCATTTAGGTGCATCACGGTGTGATTGGTAACCCTATGGTAAGTTTAAATTTGTCCACTACCTGTGCTACACTTCCCAGGACGTATTGCTTGGTGAAGAGGTAATCCCAAGGACATGCGTATAAAGCAATAAACAGGATACCGAATAGGGTTAAAACACAGTATCCATTCCCTTTTTCACTAAATTTGCCCTCCTGGCACTGAACTTATGACCACTTGGACCCACTTAGTTCCTCTGGTTTAGAACTTTTAGAATATCTGTATGGTTTTGCAGGTATGCCTCCAGTCATGGAATACTCTGAAGTAGCAGGCAGAGAGACGGCACCAACTTGGTGCCAGCGAATAATGGCATGGATGTGAAGTTTTCCTGGCCTTCCAGGGCACACTATATCTGCCTTAGTATAGGTATGTAGAATTTGTCAGCAGGTACTGCTGTGCCTGCACACATTCAGTCTACCATTTGGAAGACACGTAGCACACCATATGGTTATTCCTAGCTTTCCCACTCATAATCTGTAAGTATATTATCTCATGCTTATTGTTGACTTAAACTTGAATAGATAATGAATGTGACTGCTGAGAAGATGGGATGGATCATTCAGAATTTTATCTTCTGGCACTCACTATGTTACTTTGCTATGTTACTAGCATTTGGACTCATGGGCCACGGTACACCTACACATATTTTATATACCAACATATACAGCCTTTTCCGAATGGTGCCTGTAGGAGGGCGCTGAATCTGACTTAAGAGTATCCATGACTTGGATCATGACAGATGGCACTCTACACACACACACCAGCAACTAGCCACTGAATAGCACTCAGATCATACTGCATCTTTACAATTCAGTTTTGACATGCACACACTCACATGTAACTCTGGGCCCCAGTTCAGATCCTTGGTGTTATACCTCAATTGATACGCTGTGGTGCGCATATAACTAGCATAACTAGCTTTGCACTTGGAAACCTGCTGCAGTTAACTGGAATGTACATCAAGAAATCAGTGGTTAACCAGCATTCAGTACGTGGTATTTAGGGCTGAGGTCGACAATGCTTAGCGATGAGTATGAGGCTATTGACAAAGGGCTTCGGGAACATAATTCATGACAGCAATTCTTACCTTTCTATCAATACAGAGTCTCCATTGGCTTTGATGTTTGACTTGGTGTCACTTTAGGTTCCCCAGCTAAGAACATACCTGACTGCAAGATAGGGTAACTGCATCTACACTGTAGGTAGTCTCAGGCATAATGGATTTACCTTGAATGCTAGCACTTACAATGGTAAAACCAGCATATAATTGAGGCTGGGTAGGGTAATTACATAAACACTGGAGGTTGCAGTGTAGTAACAGAACACATTAGTTTTACATGCACCGGCTCTCAGGTTTGTTAACTATCGAAGGGTGACACATCCATTTTCTCTACAGCACATCTTCTCTTCAGCACTTACCTATATATAAGAGGGTTTTCTGGCATTTACGTCACCAGTATTCTTTATGGGGTATTCATGGCAAGAATGATTAACACACTGATTATTTGCATTTTGCTTGCATTTTGCTGGGGGTAGACAAAGGGCTTTATGAACATAAGTCATGGCAATAGTTCTCACTTTTCAGTTTGGTTCCTTATACTAAAAATATACATTGCTGCTACACCAAGTACTGTCACCAGCACAGGAGGTCATCATTAGGCACATAATTGATGCTAAGTAAGGCTATTATACCAACACAGCAGATTACACATAACCTACGATCAGGCTGGTTAATTATTGAAGGACTTCACATTCAAGTAATCTTTTTTTTTTATCACAGTTGACTCACGACGTTTCACTGTGCACCATATAGTGTTAAGACAAAAGGGTCGCTTGCATGTGCAGTTGATATTGCACTCTCCATAGAGACCAAGCTACTTACTTAGATGCGCTTCGGTGTGTCAATCGAAGGTCATAGGAAAGGTAGTGGCGTGACCCCTTTTCCTGTTTCTCATGGGCCAATATAACTGTGATGGCTCGGTTTATGGTCCCATCGACCACAATTTAGGAATTGATCCAAGAAAAAGAAATTAAATTATAAGCTAATATAACAAAGCCTATTCTCTAATTGTTAAACCATGCTCTGTTGACTTAATCCAAGCTACTATACAGTGTTACATTCAGGATTAAATTTTCACAATTACACTCTCTTTGCTTAATAAAAAATCCTCTAACTGCTTAGGTTCAAAAAATTGATATTGCTTTGTTTGATACAGTATCCTACAAACACAAGGAAATTTCAATTGAAAATTTGCTCCTAAAGCTACTACCCAAAAATGTTTTGGATACCCAGCAGCACGTGCAGCGGTTTGACGAAACCATGCGATCATCTTTAGAACAGTCTTTTTTAAGACTATCACGCCATTATTGAAGAACCATCTTCATCATTATCCAGTTATATTTTGTGCAAGAGACTATTGTGACATCTTCAAAATCTCCTTCTGCAACACCCTGCACAGCAGACTCCTGATGCAGGCCTGACGGCCGAAACACGATGTTATGTTGAGTCTTCTAACTTTCAATAAACTTTTAATTAAAGAACATCTTCCAGTTTCTGGTAGCCTTGGTCGCTCTCCCACTTTTTATGTTTTGTTGTCTTTACCGTGGGGCGTTTCAGTTCTCCGCTTGCCAGCGGATTTCCTCTCACATTTTACTGTAATTCCCCTTTAATACAATGTTACCTATTCACTAATAATGTTTATTAACTGTGTTGTTGGCAGTTTTAGTACCCTGAGACTACTGCTAGGGATCACAGCCACAGTTTTGAGGTCTGCACCAGTACTAGATAGCAGGAAACCCTTAAGGTGGGCCTGCGGGGAGAGGGAAAGGGAAATGGGACTTGATATACCACCTTTCTGAGGTTTTTGCAACTACATTCAAAGCGGTTTACATATATTTTGTACCAAGGGCAATGGAGGGTTAAGTGACTTTCCCAGAGTCACAAGGAGCTACAGTGGGAGTCAAACTCAGTTCCCCAGGATCAAAGTCCATTGCACTAACCACTAGGCTACGGGTGGCAGAGGAGTTGAGAAGGTCTGCTCAAAGGGGAGTTCTTTGTGGGGTCTGCTCAAGAGGGAGATCTCTTCGAGGGAACATGTTCATGGGGTCATGTTCGCGGGAGGAGAGAAGTGAGTAGAGTCTCCTGGGTGCACCTAATGCTCTCAAGATAGAATAATATCACCAGCTCTTTGCTGGCAGTATTTATGCAGGTATAACCTGACTTGTGGTATTCACTACAGGGTGATTTGATCAATTTACATAGCAATGAGCTGTTTGGGGGTACCTAATCTCAACATGTTTTAGAGTGGAGGAGTAGCCTAAAGGTTAGAGCGCCAGGATAAGAACCAAGGGCACCTGATTCAAATCCCACTGCAGATCCTTGTGTTCTTGAGCAAGTCACCCAGGGGTGTTTTTACTAAGCTACACTAAGATATGGGCTCAGTGTGTCCTTACAGAGGCCTTTCCCGTGCACCAAGCTCTTTTCTAGCATGGTCATGAAAAAGGGCTTGTTTTTACTTTGTTTCATTAATGCTCATGTTCTAATGTACATAAGTATTGCCAAACTGGGACAGACCAAAGGTCCATCAAGCCCAGCAATCTGTTTCCAACAGTGGCCAATCCAGGTCACAAATACTTGGCAAGATCCCGAAAAAGTTCAATACATTTTATGCTGCTTATCCCAGAAATAGCTGTGGATCTTCCCCAAGTCAATTTAATAATGTTCTATGGACTTTTCCTTTAGGATGCCATCTAGACCTTTTTTTAACCCCCCTCTAAGCTAACCACCTTTACCACATTCTCTGGCAACACATTCAAGAGTTTGATTACACATTGAGTTAAGAAACATTTTCTCCAATTCGTATTAAATTTACTACTTTGTAGAGTCATCGCATGCCCCTAGTCCTAGTATTTTTGGAAAAAGTAAACAAACGATTCACGTCTACCCGTTCCACTCCACACATTATTTTATAGACCTCTATCATATCTCCCCTCAGCCATCCCAGATGATTATTCTTAATGTGAATATGTATATTATTATGTGTGCAATAGTGTTCAAGGACTTTTAGATTCAAACCAAGGTTTTCATGAGGTCGGTGAAGATGTGTGGAGTTATGTGAAGGTATTCTCTCTCTGAAGCAGCCTTTATTTGCCAAAACACTTGTCAATGTTGGAGGCATTATGGAGGTGTTTTTTTTTTTTGGGGGGGGGGGTATTCTCTACATCCTGTGAATGTATATTGATTCTCAGTGGCTGATCAGCAAAAAAGATTTACATTATAATTTAGAATCGAGCAGATATTTTGGTTTTCAAAAGATTTATTTATTTATTTTGCATGCACAGTGATTAAAAAAATTGATGCTCTTATTTGAAGATACTCAGAGCTTCTTTTACTGGGATGCGCTAACAAATTTAGCCCATGCTGCATGTAAAGAAACTAAATTTATTCCCAACTTTTTAGTGTGTGCTAATGCTAGAGACACCCATATATTCCTGTGGGTGTTTTTCGCATTAGTGCGTGCTAAAAATACTGAATAGCAGCAAAATACATATCATGACTTGATGGTATGCACTTTACTGGTGGATGTGTGCATGAGTAGAGTTTTAGCCAGAGCGCACAAGTGTAAACGTATGTTATAAAATATACTATGGGGCCTCTTTACCGAACAGTCCAGACCTGTCAAACAAGTGCGGGATGATTGTTAAGTGCAGGAGGATTGTGCCTGAGTGCATGCTCAATCACAATCTTCCTGCACTTCTACCCTAGGATCAGAGAGAATTGCATGCTTAAATTTGCATGCAATTACCTCTGATCATAGGGGTGGTAAAACGCCCCACGCTGTTCCAGCGCTATTTTTAGAGCGCTATTTGGAACAGAGTGGGGCTTTTGATCATCTGCCCGTTAGTGCACCCCTTACTTGGGTCTTTACTGCACACTAAGGCCATTTTTACTGCTGGGGTAAAATGGCCGAATTTCCTGGTTTTTTTTTTATATTAATGGCCACGTGCTAATTGGGCCATTAGTGTGTGGCTATTAAGACAGAATAGCATTTGAACCCTTGCCGCCACCCATTGTGTAGGTGGTATGGACACGTGCTAACCATGCACTAATTGGTTAGCACATAACAATATAGCTGCGTTAACTGATTAGTACAGAACACACCCACCATCTGCCCCGGACATGCTCCCTACATGAAAAAATAAAATTTATGTTTTAGCGCATGGGTAATGCAGGCATATCCCGAAAGTAACTCAGTGCTTCAGTATGCTCCACTGTATGCCATGTTTTCCAAATTTTTTTTTGCAGTGGTAAGCATGTATTAGTTATTTCACATATTTATTTATTTATTCATCACATTTGATATACTGCCATTGGCCTTGACATAGGCATCAGCACAGTTTACATATTCAAAACAGAAAGAGAAGGGAAAGAAAACAACAAGGAAAGGCGAAGATGAAAAGGCAACATGGCAGTAAGAGGAGACAGTGAAGTAGTAGGCAAAGAGAAAGTTTCTGGAAAGAGGTGAGACTTCTAAAAGGGCCCCCATAATTTTTACTCATGATTTGGCTAACATCTAGACATGGGCATTTACACCTGCTGTGGGGCTGGTTTAAATGTGTATACCTTAAATGTGAAGTGGATTTTCTACACTTGAACTTGATTAAAGAAAGATAGGTGCCAACTTCACATTATAGAATCATCCTAAAACAGGTGCCAGATACAGCACCTTTGATAAGCACCCTGTTACAGAATTACCCTGGAGCAGACACGTGGGGTCCTTTTACTAAGCTGCGGCAAAAGAGGGCCTGTGCTACAGGTAAAAGCCTGTTTTTTTTTTTTCTAAAATAAATGGCTGTGTGACAAGTGAAGCACTTGTCGCACGGCCATTTTGGTTGGGGTGGTGGTAACGGCTCCCGTTCTAACCTAGTGGTAACCAGGCAACACACGGCACTGCCCGATTACTGCCGGGTAAACACCCACGCTACAAAAGTAAAAATATTTTATAGCACTAGAAATGGCGCACGCTGGGGGTGGGAACTAATGCCGGGCTGCAGGGGCCTGGCAGTATTTTTGTTTTAGTGAGTGGTAAGCCCATGGGCTTACCGCTACTTAGTAAAAGACCATCATATATTGTGCACCTTTGGCAGAACAGGTGTAAATTTGTGCAGGATAATTTGTGCAGTACTCAGGGTTATTGTAGGGATAGATGTCTGTGTTGTCATTCTAAGATAGGAACCTTTTTGACCTTTTACCCCATTACCCCAACATGGCTTTAAAAACAAACAAACAAAAAAAAAGCACTGCCTGTACCAATGAAGCTTGTTTATGGAACTACAGCCTGATACAAAACTGTAAGTGTCTCATTTCAAGAAGGAAGACTTTTTACTTATTCTATTTTTTTAAATCTTGTATCCCAGCGCATTGTGCTATTTGTAGTCCCTGCTTTTACCACTTGAGATCAACGGTGCAAATACAATAATGCACCCTTATGTGATTGTCAGAAATCCAAAACTGGTCTAATATCTTAGGGGTCTTTGTGCTGAAAAATAGCCTGCGCTGGTGTAGACACGTATATCGGACGCATGCAGGTCCATTTTTCAGCGCACCTGCAAAAAAGGCCTTATTTGTGGGAGGGGGGGGGGCGAAAATGGACTTGCAGCAAAATAAAAAATTGACATGCGTTCATTATGGGGGGGGGGGGGGGGGGGTTCAAGACAACAGCAAGGCAGCCGATCCGCAAACTCCGGGATGGAAACAAAGCAGATCAGTGGAAATACAAGCAAACTTTATTGACGGAATATCATCTAAAAAATGCCAGATCAATAAAGTTTGCTTGTATTTCCACTGATCTGCTTTGTTTCCAACATGTCCATTATGGGACTGAGACCTTACCGCCACCCATTGACTTAGCAGTAAGGTCTCACGCATTAACCGGGTGGTAATCGTCAGCACACGTACACTGCCAATTACCACCCAGTTAGCGCCGTGTGCCAGAAAATAACGTATATTTTCCGGCGTGTATAGTGGATGCACGTAAAAAATGAAATTACCGCCCGGGCCACGCAATAGCTGGGTGGTAGTTCCAAATTGGCATTCGTTGGGTCCTCGTAGGCACCTATGTGGCTTACTAAAATGGCCCCTTAATTCTCAAACTTGGTATCTCTTCCGGTAAAGCTTGAGACCCAAATAAGCCACCCTGTATAGCAGCTCAGAAGGGCCTTGGAATGAATTGTGGTTGTTAGGAAGTTTGAATTCTGCATGAGCTCTGCTGCTGAAGCTAAAAGTCCAGACTAGAGCCTGAAAATTTGGAATGCAGAAAAAAGGTGTGGGATGTGATAAAAGAATCACAAGAAGGAGTTCTTGTTTATTTTTAACACTTGGGCTTGATATTGAAAGTGTTTGGCAGGTGGTGAATGCATTTTCTATGCTTCTACAGTGAAAATTGGATACTTTAACATGCTAAACAGTCAAGCTTTATTTACAGAACAAGGAGCTGCACTGGACTAGGACAAAGGTGGAGGCAGCACTTGTATCACTGAATGCAACATTGGCTGCTAAATGAATAGGTGCCAGTGCAACCACCAATCTGTTGTGTCTTCACTGGTGCTAGTTAAATAAAGTTCGGCATAGCTGGCCAGGTCTGGTGATCTCTCTCTCTCTCTGTCTCTCTCTCATCCTCTCTCTCTCTGTCTCTCTGTGTAGGGATATGGGTGGGTCTTGGACAGAACTAAACCTACAGGTGGAGTCCCCCTTTCATAAAGGGAATACACATGTATGTCCTGAGATATTGGCATGTGGCTTTGCAGCTGCTCCTTTGAAGGTGTAGGTTTGTAAAAAACTGTTTGTTTGGGCCAGCCCTTAACAGGAAGGATTAAGGGAGCCCCCCCCCCCCCCCTTATTTCCTGGTCCTTATTTCCCCTTCCAGTTTGAAAATGAAGATTGAGGTTTTTGTTGTTAATTAGCTGCATGTACACACATAAGTTTGCAAAAAGACAGATATATACATGTAAGTGGAAAAGTAGCCCAATAGTTAGAACAAGAGAAGCCTGGTTCAAATCCTACTGTGGATTCTTATGATCATGGGCAAGTCACTTAAGTGTCCATTGCCTCAGGTACAAAGTTACACTGGGGTCAAGAAAAGTGCTATTTTCTTTATTTAAAAATATGTATATCCCACACCATCTCCAAATCTGGGCGGATTGCTACAGCACAAGCAACAATACAGTAAATGCTCAAAAATAATATTTACACCTGTAGATTATAGTTTCCACATATAAATATCAACATTGGCATGTGTGGTTTCTCCATTCAGGTTTTCAATATGTATCTTTGTAAAATGCTTATTTCTGCTACACATGCCTTTTTGCATGTATTTTAGAAAAAGGTCTATGTCAGCAGGGCTAAAATAACACTGTAATTGTATGTATCCTAATCTGGATATATCAATGCTGATTTCTACTGTGACAGAACAGTGTGTTTTACGTCTGTTTAGATAGTTTTATAATTGATCCATAGTTCAGTTACTTGTTACTGTTTGCTGATTGCACCTTTTTTGTTCATTGTTCTAATTTTTCAGTTTATTGCTTCTGCCTGTCTGGACTGATTAAGAATCCTGGTGGTTGTGTGGTTGGGTCTCTTAGTGCATTCTGGGACATGTAGCCTGCAGTAACTTAGAAATCACTGGGGATAATTTGAGAGCGAGAGACTCGCCCAGAGGTGGTTGTGACCCAGTTGGTGGGAGAGTGCTAGTGTAGAGCACAAGGGACAGGTGCAGGCAAACCAGAGCTATGCTGGGAATAGACCCTCTGAGTGGCCGCGGGGTAACCCCAGGTGGGTGGCTAGACGTTTCATGATATCTACATTCTATCTAAATGGGTCTGTGTATATATGCTTACCTGTCCAACTATGTGAAGTAGAATTTAATTGGAACACTGTTGTAAAAGAAGGCAGTAAATATTCCAGTGCTGTTTGCTTGGTATTCTAGTTCACCCCAGCTGGCTGCCGCCTGCCAGTCTTAGTATGAGAACATGCTAAGGATTCAATTTAGTGTAGATGGTTGTGATTTCCATGCAGTCATCAGTGGACATGCTTGTTCTATAACTGTGTTCCTACTAGCATGAATCACAACACGTATTCAGATGGCTTCTTGCTATTTTCTGCTTCCTTTCTGTTACTACAATATCCTTTTGAGCACCTGTTTTGAAATTTCAAGGCATGCAAAACATTATGCACCGGAGTATTCTCCTGTGGCTGCACCTGAATATCTCCAAATATTTTTTTTTCAAGATAATAACAAAAGGTGGAAGCTCAAATATCTCCAGATATTCTTATATTTAGGGGACTCATGAATTTTGCAGACTAATAATCACATTTGCATAGTACTTCCTTTATTTCCAACCTAAAATCAAGTGTTCAAGGTGGATAGAGAGTGTATTCATGAATATAACTAATAGCAGTATTGAAAAAAAACTGGAATAACTTTAACCAGTGAATCTGTATAGGATGGGAGTTTATTTCTTAAGCTGTGCTAGCTGTTAACATGGAAGTTAATATTATACCATTGCGGTAAGCCTGAATAGGTATAGCTAACTCTGCATCATATTAGCAGGAGATAAGCATATTTTCTCTATGTGAACAGAATGCCAAATTGTTGGGAATGGCCATAGCAATTTATACAGAGTTTTGCCGCTATCACATGTTAAATATGGGCATGTACCTGTGGTGTTGGAAAATCTTTCTGCAAGTTAGTTAATAGGTCCTAATATTTAGACATTTTGGCCCATAGTTAAGTGCTGCTGGCTGGCACTGTTTGTTGATTTTCAGTGGAACTCTCTATGTAGTGCCGCTGAAATCATTACTAATGGATTACTGCTGGGTCACAGTAAGATCAGAGGATAGGTGTTCTGTTTTTAATCTGGAGAGAATCTGGACGCATTTAGGACAGCAAAATGTGTGTCCTAAAGTTATCAGATAGCAGACTGAATATCACAGCTATCCATAGGGTGGTTGTCTTCAGTCTGCTGGTGTATTCAGCATCACTCACAATCCAGATAGTAGCTTTGAATATACAACTTAAACACCATGGCTGGTGCTTAAAACAAATGCTGGGGAATTCTGTAAATTATTTGTACTCAACTTTTGGCATTGAAACACATTCTAACAGATGCAAAGCAACCAAAATGGGGCTGAAATGGCAGATTGGTGTGGAAATACACTTACGTGCCCAGTTATAGGATAGTGCCTAAGTGTATCCGTCTACAACTGCAAAAGGGGCATTCGTTGGGAGGGGCTTAGGGGTGTTCTGGATGCAGACCATGATGACTACAGAGTTCAAATATCAAGCCATTCTTTTCCTCGTGGATTTACCTTAAAAGAAGTTATGTTATTTGAATTAATTATGCTCGTCCTGAAATCTAGAATCGTGAAAACACACCTTACAACCAATGGGCCTAATATGCAGTTTATGGAAGTAAGCGGCTGGTAAGCTGCTTCCCGTCATGGGATGAACTGACCCCAATGTTCAAGACACCCTAACAATTTCAGTGAAGACAAAGGATTCATCCTAAAACAAGCATGGCAACCACTCATTCAAAATAAATTTAGTGCAAAAAGGACCAGTGCCTGAAGACAAACATTTTCTTCCCCCACAAACTTTCAGAATATGATCTACAGAATGTCTTGCCCTCGAGAGAGAGAGAATTGTTCCAGTGAACTTAAAGTCTCATTTTCCAGTAGAATTTAAATTGTGACCAACGATCTTTCCCTCCAAAATTCAAATTTTGTGACTAATGAACTTACCCTCCAAAAATTCAAATTTGTGACCAACATACTTTCCCGCCTCAATTACCCTACAAAATCTCCTGCCTTCCTGAAGAAGCCACCAATCTCAAACCCCAGCCAATCAGGTTTGAGAAACCACTATATATAAAGACAAATTGCAGACCTCACAGAATATCCTGAGGAAAGCCACAGCACAATGGCTGAAACACCAGTTCCACTTACTCAGAAGTGACGAGACTCAGACAACTGCAACAATCATGACACTAACCACGGAAGCTTAAGAGAACAAATATCCAGGTATGTCTGCAGACCAGTGGCGTTCCTAGGAGGGCTGACACCCGGGGCAGATCCCCGATGCGCCCCGCCCCCCAGGTGCAGCGCCCCCCCCCCACAGAACAGCGCGACACCCCCCCCGGCGAAAGAACCCCCGATCCCCTGGCGAAAGAACCCCCCGGGTGCACGCCGCTGGGGGGGGGGTGCCGCGTGCCTGCCGGCTCTTCATTTTCATGCTCCCATCTGCCCCGGAACAGGAAGTAACCTGTTCTGGGGCAAAGGGAGCATGAAAACGAAGAGCCGACAGGCGCGCGGCACCTCCCGAGCGGCGTGCACCCGGGGCGGACCGCCCCCACCACCCCCCTTTGGTACGCCACTGCTGCAGACCCAGAAGATAACCAGGTAGTGGCCTATATTCAAATCTGTGCCAAGTTATCTTGGTGCATAATATTTGGCATGCGTCAATCTTAGATCTACCACAGGATGCCTGAGTGTGTCCTGTGGTAAGCACACATTAGTGCTTACCATCACTTTATAATAGGGCTTTATAATTTTCTAAAGCTTCCAATTCCTGATTTGTAATCAACTGATCTTTAATCGTAACTCTTTGCTCTTCCTTTAAAGTTTTCAACTCACCATTGAGATCATATTCTCATGTTGTTCCAAATGTTTTTCATGTTGATTTACCTGGAATTGATCAACCTTTAATAACAGGGATTCTTCCAGACTTCCAATAGCATCCTAGACTTCGTCAGAGTGACTTTCTCTAGTATTCTCCAACCCTTTGCACAGCTTTAATTTCTAGAGATCAAAAGAGGTTCCTGATGGTCTTGGTACATTGTTCATACCAGCATTCAGCTTGCTCTCACTATCACAGGGAACATCCAGACCACCTCCTTTCACCACCATGTCCAGTAACACACCTGCCCCACCTTTGACATAGCCTCTGCAGCAACTCCAGCATTCAGTGAAACACCCAGAAGCTGCAAGGTGCATCCAGTTCCAGATCGGAGGGGGGTGGGGGAGGAGTCCTCTGGACTCAGAGTTATGTCCAGGATGCTGTGTGCTGTGTCTCCTTCCAGCAGCACCTCTGCCCGATTCTGAACGCTGGCAACAAGAACCACAAACTTAAAAGCTTCTGCTGCACCACAGTGAAAACTCCACCACAATCTGATGGGTGAGACCAAAGATTTCCCTTGTACTTACCCAAGGTTATTCCACAAGAACGGGGCCAGGAAATAAAAGGTGCTTTTTCTTGTGGCTTCATAATATGCTTGTCTAGGGTTGGGCAAGACAAGTCTATGATCATTGAGGAAGTGCACACAACATGCTGGAGTGTAAGCACATGCTAATTGTAAGCTATTTATTTGTTTTATAATTTTTTTTTTAGGTGGGGAATGAGCATGGAAGCATTATCCAGCTATCACGTTTGAATTAGTTCTACTAACTGCATCATGCACCCTTAGGGGTATTTTAACTAAGGTGCACTAATAATTAGCGTGTTCTAAATGATAAGATACCCGTTATATTCCTAGGGGCATCATATCATTTTGCATGTGCTAATCATTAGCACACCTTAGTAAAGAGATTCCTTAATGCGGGAGCACTAACCCCTGAATTCTATATAACGCGCCTAGAGTTACACACGGTTCTGCATGTAAATCTAGGTATATTCTATAATTATGAGTATAGATTAATTGTTTTAACAAGCTAAGCATTGTTAACAGCTCTTAACAAGCAATAATGAGCACTAATTGGCAAAAATTTGAATTTATGTGCATACATTGCTAAGCATATTCTGTAATATACTACCTCTAAATTCTAACATATGTAGGCAAAAAGGAGCATGCTTAGGGGTATGGAAATGGGTATTTTGTAGGTGTTCCAAAATCTAAATGTGTTGTTATAAAATATAGGCTAGTATGCATAAATCTACACATAGGGATTTAGGCCAGCTTTTCCTTGGCGTAAATGGACGCATGTAGATTTAGTTGCCTGAACTATGCCTAAGTGTATTCTAAATACCGTATGTAGATTTACAAGCGGTATTTAGAATACACTTAGGCATGCTTGCCTAACGTGTGTTAATTTTAGGCGCCATATATAGAATTGGGCCCTTAGCGCCTCCTAATTAGGAAGCAGTAAGTGATCCTGCATTAATGGTTTTGCAGGTCTTACACACTCATGGAAAACGTAGCACAGGATATGCAAAAAAATAAAAATAAAATAAAGCAAAAAGTCCTATTTTAGGGATGTGAAATGGGCTTTGACCATGGGAAAGTCTCTCCTTAAAATGCACTATCCGATTTCTTAGCATATCATAGAAAAGGTGCCCCAAAATAAGGTTGGTATGTTGTGATGAGCATTCAGAAAATGTTTGTTTTATTCAAGGTTTTTTTTTTCTTTTTTTCCATTTTGTCATCATGGGAGCAATGTTCTTAAAAGTGTGCACACTTCCGGCTGATGACCTCTAGCGCCATTTTTTTCTGGTGGAATTGTTTTACCATAAGCTGAGTTATTCGATTTACATAGTAATAAGCTGTTTTACATTCATTTGCATGCTTTGAATCTCATTGCTCAATATCCCACTGTAACTCTTATTACTATTCATTACGTTAATCAAATGCACATTATTTAACACACATCCAATTTTGGTCAACCTCTACAGAATCCGATGGTAAATAACTAAACAGAAACCAACATGACATTGTAGTGTGACAATAGCAGTGAATATTCCTGAAAGTATTTGGCTATTCCAGTTTTGCATAAATACCCTATAAAGAAAAGCAGGTGCCTACAGTACTTTTCTTTACAGAACAGGCTTAAAATAGGTGCCATAACCAGCCCCTATAGTGGCCACCCTGCAATAGAATTACCCTTGACTCTACTAATACAACTGTCCCCAGAAAGCAAGTACTTTAAACCATCTGATGGTGAGCATGCCCTCTATCACAGTCTGATCCTCTGTTATTGATAGACTAGGCTGCTTTTCTATTTAGCAAGCTGGCTACACTGGTGCCAGCTTTATGAAAAGCCCTCAATCAATGAAAGCTAATGCATTTCAACAAACTCAACTGTGAACTCTGCTTGGCCAAGTTTAACCAGTTGAAAAGAGGACTCACTTTTAGATTCTGCTTAAATTCAGCCTATTTTGTGAGTAGAAATAAATCAACTGTTTTGAGAAGAGATAGGACTGTATGCTTCGTATTTACTAGTTAATTGATACTGCCCCCCCACACAATGAAAATATTCATGCCTTAAGTGTATTTATATTATATTCCACTCCCTCAAGAAATGTTATTCTAAGTGCTCCATATTGCATAGATGTCCAGTACTATAAATTCCAACCCTTTGAATCAATGGAACAGGGTAGACCACAGGAGTCACCAATTTTTTCCCATGAAGCATCAGAAATCAAGGATATGAGGGGGGGGGGGGGGCGGAGAGACATATCTTGGTAGCTTGGTTTGTTTGGGTCTCGCAATGCACCAGGGATATGTTTGTTTATTTGTTTGTTTTATATGTAAATGAATGTTAAATGCACACACTAGGCACACAAAAGGGAAATTCTATATATGGCACCAATAAAACTTGTGCTAAAAAAGCACTATTCTATAAAACTGTGCTTAAAGTTAGGTGTGGTTTATAACGCTTATGCACAGGGGCCACACATAGATTTTGGTGCTGCAATTTGCATCAACAAAAATGTGGCAAAAATGTCTTTGCCTAAATTTACATATGGAGCCCCATATAATTATGCATGTAACTCAAAACCATGCCCCTGAAATACATATGGCCCTCCCATTTCTGTGCCCCCTTTTTGGGCCATATGTAAAATTTAGATATTGCTCCCACATCTAAATTTACACACGCACATGTTAATTAACTCTAGTGTCAATAATTGCTCAATTATTGGGGCTAATTAGCTTGTTACTCAAATTGCATGTGCAATTTGGGTACAGGCCCAAATTTGCACATGCACTTTTTAACACTTTTTATGGAATTATGGGGGTAGTGCACACTCTCCTTAAAGAGTGCGTGCTGTTCGCATAGACTGCACGCTCTTTCCTAATAGATGCACATGGATGAAATATCACACAAGCTCATTCTGGAATCCTTTTACCAAGCTGTGGGAAAAAGGGCCCTACGGTAGTGGTGGGGGCCATTTTTCCCATGCACCAGGGCCCTTTATACCACAGTGGGTAAAAAGCCCCCAAAAAATGGCTATGTGGTAAGATTACTCTTACTGCGTGGCCATGTGAGGGAGAGCACTTACTGCCTCCCATTGATATGTTGGTAAGGGCTCCCACAGTACCCTAGTGGTAACCAGGTAGCGCACTGCGATGCCCGATTACTGCCGGGTTAGCACCGCATTATAAAATAAAGACATTTTTGCGGTGCACCGGAAATGGAGTACACTCAGAGGAGAATTACCACCGGTGGCAGTGATGGGCTGGCGGTAGTTCTGGGTTAGCATGCAGTAAGCCCGCTTTGAAAAAGGACCCCTCTGTCAGGAAAGAGTGTGCACTATGTGCAAAACAGCATGCTCTCTTTAAGGAGAGTGCATACTTTCCCCTGGATTCTATAAACTTGCACACTTAATTTTCCAATTTGCACACAAATTTGGGCTAATACCATGCGTAAGTTAATTGTTAAATTAGGCACCAGTTGGCCTTAAGTACCAATAATAGCACTAAAGTGGCGTTAATTGGTGCTAATTAGCACTAATTTGTAAGTACCCTTGTAACTACATTTAGGCACTATTCTGTAAACTTAGCATCTAAAAGCTATGTTTCTCCCCCCCCCCCTCCCATATCCCTTGCTGCAGATACTTCATGGGGAAAAATTGGTAGGGCCATGGCTCCTGTGGTCTACCTTGTTCCACTGCCTATGATTGAAATGGTTGGCAGGAGGCATGCATATGAATAGGCCAAGGACATGTCTTGCAGTTTAAGGCAATGCTATGACTTATGCATGAACTGCCAACTTTAGGTGCAAACATTTACACCAGCCTTTGATATGGTATAAGTGCTTGCACCTATAGGGGCCCTTTTACGAAGTGGCGGTAAGTCCAATGCGGGCTTACCACACGCTATTCCGGAACTACCACTGGCCAAATGCAGCTGCCCCAATGGTTGACTGCGTGCCATTTCTGGGGAAAAAAATAAAAACCCTGGAAATGGTTAGTGTGGCGGTAACCCGGCGGTAATCGAGCATTGCTGTGTGCTGCCCAGTTACTACTGGGTTACTGCAGGAGCCCTTATCGCCACCTCAATGGGTGGAAGTAAGTGCCTCCTGCTGCATGGCCATGCAGTAAGAGTTATCTTACTGTGTGGACATTTTATAGGTGGACTTTTTACCAGCTGTGGTAAAAAGGGACCCTGGCAACGGGAAAAAACGTCCTCTGCTGCTACTGCAGGACCCTTTTTCCTGCAGCTTGGTAAAAGAACTCCATAGTTAGGTGTATGCATACCAACTTTTCACATCTACTGCTGTTATAGACTTGGCACTTAGTACCCATATTTTTCACATCTGATTTTTGACGCACTTTCCTGAATCTACCCCTAGGTGTGCATAGTGCATGCTCTAATCAACGAATGACATTCATTTCAAACAGCCCATACCTAATGAATACTGTAACATTGAGGAAATGAAAAAGCATCAAAAAAGACTTGAGATAGAATTGACGATTGCTTTTGAGCTGGTGGAGAGACCTTGATCAAAGTCAGGCATTCTTATGTGTTCCTTTTTGCTTGTATTCATCCTAGATCTGTTCAAGGTCTGCCCAAGGTTTCGTTGTTATGCTATTGTGTTGTATGTATAGTAAATGCTATGAAGTTTGGTCTGGGAGTACATGTTGCAGATTACATTGGTCTGCAGTAAAGAACTAAAGTAAGGAACATCATCAAGAGACAGAAAGAAATATAATACAGGGACAATGGTCTGCAGTAAAGGACTAAAGTAAGGAACATCATCAAGAGACAGAAAGAAATATAATACAGGGACAACAACACATGCATCATGCTATAATCCATTTAGCCATGGTGCAAAGCAGTAGAGAGGAGAAAAAGAAAAATGGTATGTCGAGTTTCAGAACTTTTGCAGGACAGCTTGTAATAGCACAAGCTATGGGAAAGGATCTTGGAGATGCTGGGGTTACAAAATAGTAACAGAAGATTCAGGAAAATTTAAGCTTAATGCCTATATGATATGTTTTATAATATTAAATGTTGCATTTTGAGTACATCTCTATATTTCAACAAGTAAGCTTGTTTTATCATTTTTTTTATATTTGTATGCAATCTTTGACTGACTTTTTTAGCTTTAGTTTATGAATTAGTGATTTTACTTTACTCCTATTTGTGTTTAGCTGAGGCCTTTATAGGCTCTTTTATTTATATATGGTGTTTGCTATATATTTGACAGACTCCTGATCAGACCATACAGCTGAAACACTGTCCATGTTGAGTCATTTAAGACATTGAATAAAAGCCAGCTATACACAATTGACTTTTCTGGTCACCTCTACTGTTTCTTGTGCTCCTTGTGGTGTGGAGATGGGTTCTTCTGTTTGTGTTAATGAACATCTTGAGTACAGAATGCCACCTGGGAATATATTTTTACATATCATGATTTATAAGGTTTGTATTCCCTCAGGGGCCCTTTTACAAAGCGGTGATAAACCCAAAGCAGGCTTACCGCTCGCTAAAAGGGAAGTACGGGCTGGCTCCCTGTATCTGTTCGTAACCAGTTTAAGATCCTAATGCTCATCTTCAAAGGTCATTTCCCACATGCATATCTGAACAAGTTACTCACCCCATATGCTCCCACTTGCACCCTTCGTTCTTCATCAGACAATCTTCTTTGCATACTGTCACCCTCAGCTTTGCATCTTTCACTTCCCCGCTATTCTGCATTCTGTTACCTAGGACCTAAACTGTGGAACTCTCTCCCTTTTGCTCTCAGATTGCCTATGCCATTATAAACATATAAAATACTTTTGAAATCACTCATTTTCATTGATACCTTTGACTCTGCCTCCCGTACCTGTATATATGTAAACCGCTTTGAATGTAGTTGCAAAATACCACAGAAAGAGGTATGCATTCATGCAGTGCAGACTCACTGCTAAGGCATGCAGGGGAGAGCTACCTAAGGCATCCCAGAAGAAAAAAGACTTGAGACTGGCTTTGAAGGCATCCAGAGAGGCTTGGAGCCTTAATTCTATGGGCGGCTTGTTCCACAGTTCAGGGACAAGTACAGCAAAATTAGAACATCTATTGGTCGTGTAGACTATTTTCCTGTTGCTATTACAGGCTTATTTTTGAAAGAGAAGGACGCCCATCTTTCGACACAAATCGCAAGATGGGCGTCCATCTACCAGGGTCACCCAAATCGGCATAATTGAAAGCCGATTTTGGGCATCTCTAACTGCTTTCCGTCACGGGAACGACCAAAGTTCCCAGGGGCATGTCAGACGCATAGCAAAGGCGGGACTTGGGCGTGCCTAACACATGGGCGTCCTTGACCCATAATAAAAAAAAGGGCATCCCTGACGGGCACTTAGACGACTTTACTTGGTCCTTTTTTTGTTACGACCAAGCCACGAAAAGGTGCTGGAACTGACCAGATGACCACCGGAGCGAATCGAGGATCACCTCCCCTTACTCCCACAGTGGTCACTAACCCCCTCCCACCCTGAAAAAAATGATTTAAAAAATATTTTGTGCCAGTCTCTATGCCAGCCTCAAATATCATACTCGGATCCATGACAGCAGTATTCAGGTCCCTGGAGCAGTTTTAGTGGGTGCAGTGTATTTCAGGCAGGCGGACCCAGGCCCATCCCCCTCCCCACCTGTTACACTTGTGGTAGTAAATATGAGCCCTCCAAAACCCACCACAAATTCACTGTACCCACATGTAGGTGCCCCCCTTCACCCATAAGCGCTATTGTAGTGGTGTACAGTTGTGGGTAGTGGGATTTGGGGGGCTCAGCACACAAGGTAAGGCAGCTAAGTATCTGGGAGCTTTTTCTGAAGTCCACTGCAGTGCCCCCTAGGGTGCCTGGTTGGTGTCCTGGCATGTCAGGGGGACCAGTGCACTACGAATGCTGGCTCCTCCCACGAACAAAGGGCTTGCATTTGGTAATTTCTGATTTTCGGCGATAATGGAAACTAAGGACGCCCATAAGAAAAAAGGACCAGGTAAAGTTGTCCAAGTGTTCGTCAGGGAAGCCCTTTTTTTACCATGGGTCGAGGACGTCCATGTGTTAGGCATGCCCAAGTCCTGCCTTTGCTACGCCTCCGACATGCCCCTGGGAACTTTGGTCATCCCCGCAACAGAAAGCAGTTAGGGACGCCCAAAATCGGCTTTCCATTATACCGATTTGGGCGACCCTGTGAGAAGGATGCCATCTTCCGATTTGTGTCAAAAGATGGGCGTCCTTTTCTTTCAAAAATAAGCCTGATAGCCTGCAGGCAGGCTTTGGAGTTCCCTCCCCAGTTTCTGCCCTGGTCCCCTGTGTGTCTAACACTGGCCCTGATACCACAGAATAGTGTTTAGGTGTTCTGCTGCTACTTTACTGATTTCTTTTATGTTCCTCAGCCAAAGGTCAAGAACCAGATTTCTCCCTGGAAAATTGGCAGTATTCTATACACTTATGCAGCCAAGTGGCCTTTTGATAGGGATGCCCTGCTAAATTATTAGGGGGGTTACTATATAGAGAACAATGGGGAAACTGATTCCCCAGCCTCTTGCAAGAACGGGTCCCCAGCTGAAATCAGGGGCTTGAACAAGCAGGCAAGTTCAAACTCAAAGAAATGTATTAAGTTATGTCCAATAAAAAAGGTATCATCTTATTTTTTTTTCCATGTTTTATTTTGTTTTATTTCTATTGATTACCTTTAAAAGTGGACTAACACGGCTACCACACCTCCAAACTCAAGGTGGGAATTGTGTGAGGCAGCTGAGCATTCTAATAGTGATAGGTTGTTTTAGATACTTGGAACTGGAATTAAATGGGGACATCTGTAAGAAGCTGTTACTCCATGTGGGTTTAATTTAAACCTTAAGATTAAGTTGTTTTGTGTCACGAACTGCCTAAGGGACTAGGAAAAAACTGTTGACTTTTATTTATTAAAACAGGAATCTGTCAGTGGTGATGGAATTCTCACCCAGTTTGGTGAGTGTGTGATTGCCTGTGAGAAATTTGAATAAAAAAAAAAAGTCAGGAAGATTGAGTATAAGAATGTTTTTCCAATTAACTTCTGAGCAGCCATGGTATATTTAGACCCATGTTTACCAAAATGTAAGAACATTTTGCAATTAACATGCATTAATTGCCAAAAATCAAACTGCAAAAATGTTTGTGTTAACCATTGGGGCATTAATAGGAGTTTGCCATTCAGATTAACCACTAATTCTATGAATCTACAGAACTTTGAATGAAAGAAATTATCTTGTTTGATCATAAGAACATAAGTGTTGGCATACTGGGAAAGACTGAAGGTCCATCAAGCACACTATTCTGTTTCCAACAGTGGCCAATCCAGGTCACAAGTACCTGGCAAGACCCCAGAACAGTAAAACAGATTTAATGCTGTTTATCCTAGAAATAAGCAATGAATATTCCCAAGGCCATCTTAATAATGGTTTATAGACTTTTCTTTTAGGAAATTATTCAAACCTTTTTTAAACCCTGCTAAGTTAACTGCTTTTACCACATTCTCTGGCAATGAATTCCAGAGTTTAATTACATGTTGAGTGATTAAATATTTTCTTTGGTTTATTTTAAATTTACTACTTAATAGCTTCATTATGTGCACCCTAGTCCTAGTGTTTTTGGAAAAAGGTAAACAAGCAATTCAAATCTACCCATTCTACTTCACTCTATTTGCTTTCATAGCCGCAACTGCACACTGAGCAGAGGGTTTCAACGTACCATCACCAATGACACCTATGTCATTTTCCTGGGTGGTGATTCCTAATGTTGAACCTTGCATCATGTAGCTATAGTTTGGGTTCCTCTTTCCCACATGCATCACTTTGCACTTGTTCAAAATCAAATGTCATCTGCCACTTGGATGCTAGTCTCCCAATCTTGTAAGGTCCTCTTTCAATTTTTCATAATCCTCTTGCAATTTATCAACTTAGAAAAAAAATTTTGTCACCAACAAATGTAATTACCTCACTAGTTACTTCCATCTCTAGATCATTTATAAATATGTTAAAAAGCAGCAGTCCCAGCACATACCCCTGGGGAACCCTGCTATGTAATTTTCTCCTCTGAGAATACTGACCATTTAACCCTACTCTCTGGTTTCTATCTTTTAACCAGTCTTTAATACACAATAGCATATAATATCCTATCCCATGACTTTCTAATTTCCGTAGGAGTCACAATTAAGCAAATGGAGGGCTATAGTTTACACTAAAGGTCTGTGAGCCGCACTACCTAGAAAGTTAATTATACCTCAACAGGTGTAGTTAATGTTTCCTCGAAACATTGGCTGGTTGATATATTTGGTGACTGAGTTTCCCTTACCATGTCACATATTTTTAAAATATATTTTGCTTTAATGAAGAGAGGAGTACACAAAAAGTAAACATATTTTCCTTGTTACTATTAATGAAACTCAAGGTTTCCCTGGAGATAGGGGAGAGGAGTAGATTCTAGGCATGATAGGAAGTTAGAATTATGTTAATTGTAAGTGTAAACTATAATAGTCTAAATTAAGGCCGTCTTTTACAAAATCGCAGTAGCGGTTGCTACACGCCAGTGCGGACACAGCCCATTCAAAGTGAATGAGCTATGTCGGCATTACTGCACCAGCAGCCACTAGCGTGGCTTTGTTAAAGGGGGGCCTCAGTTAGTTATATTAGTTTCATTCGATAAAAGTTTACAACATTTTTAGTAAATCTGTTCATCGTAATCATCATTTATTTATAAAGCAACAGACCATAAAGATGCTTTGTTTCACTTGGATCAAAAAACCAAAAATCTCTGGTACATACATTTTTAAATGTATTTCCTCACCTCTTTTTTCACAATAAGGGGTGTAGTTATCAATGTGGACTACCATTAGGATGTATTATTTTACCACTAATTCGTACTATTTTACAGCAGGTCCCATTTTATGCAATAAGACCTAGTTACTAAATACTGGAGTTAACAGTAAAATAACATGTCTTAAGGGTAGCCCAGGTTGATAATCCCCCCCCCCCCTTTAATGGTAGCCCATGTTCATACCACCCTCAAATTTCTTTCCTTATTTACCGCTCTTTCTTTCATTTAGCTATTTCATGTTTCAAGATATCAATACCTTAGCACTGATTTTCATTACTGGGCTTATAAATTAGGCTCATAATTCTAGGCAAATTAATGGCAGCCCTACATTTACAAACTAAGGGATTCTTTTACTAAAGTTTAGCTCAAGTTATCTGCAGCAGGGCCTATTTTATTCCTATGGGCCCTGCTGCAGATAACTCAAACTAAGGTTTAGTAAAAGACCCCCTAAGGGCTCTGTTTACTAATCCACGCTAGAGACACGTTAATGTTTTTAGCGTGCGCTAAGCATTAGCACATGCTAACTGTGTAGATGCCCATAATTTTCCTATGGGTGTCTACATGGTTAGTGCGCACTAATTTAGCATGTGCTAAAAATTCTAGCGCACCTTAGTAAGCAGGGCCCCTACTGGTCAATATTCATAACAATTTAACCAGCCAGAAATAGCCACTGACCGGTTAAATCATTTGTTTGGGGCTATCAGGTAATTTTCAGCAGCACTTAACCAACTATTTTAGGGATATTTCTGGGGCAGAGTTGGCACTTGACTGGTTAACGACTGATATTCAGCACCTAACCAGGCAGGGTAACGACATAAATGGGACTGCATAAAACACAGTCCTATCTTTATGCGGCAATCTATGGCCAGTTAAGTTCTGATTATCGACTTATCTTCGGAGCATCAAAGTTCAACAGTTCCAGACCTCTTCATGAGAAATTACACAGGCTACCTGTACAGGAGCGAATAGCTTTTAAAATTTGCACCCTAGTCCATAAGATCCTCTATGGAGCAGCTCCAGCATATATGGATGCCCTAGTCAACTTACCACCAAGGAATTCGCTTCGATCTTCTCGTTCATATTTAAGCCTCCATTACCCTGCATGTTCTGGTCTCAAGTATAAAACCACGTATACTTCCACCTTTTCCTATATCAGCACTCATTTGTGGAATACATTACCTAAATATGTAAGAACGGTTCAGGATCATCTGACTTTCAGGAAGTCTCTCAAGACCTACTTATTTGGGCAACCTTACCCTAAAGATCTCGTCCTGCCTCTGTAATTCCTGGACTCCAACTCCTCTAAAGATCTTGTGGACTTATCTACTTTCTCTTAACCCTGTACCTTTCAGCCCTCGTATCACTTTCCATTTATTGTACTTTCCTGTTTGCTAACTTAATGTTGTAAGCCACATTGAGCCTGCCAGTGGTGGGAAATTGTGGGGTATAAATGATATAAATAAGTAACTAGCCCTGTGTTATCTGGCACTGCATAAACCAGATATGCAATCCAAAGCCCAGATATAGGCAGCATTGAATATCCAGGAATTATGCCGGCGGCAGCAAGCAAATCGCTCACTGCTGCTGGCTGAATATTTACCGCACAACTTTTAAGCTTGTAAATAAAAATGAATTTTCAGCTTCATACTTCAGAGCCCTTTTATTAATATGCACCTAACGTAGCTTAAAATGATGTACTGTGGGCAGTGCTTTTTTTGTGCCGGTACGCAACTGTACGGTGTACCGGCACCTTTTTTTTGCCCTGCACTTCCTCTCAGTCCCCCAGGGGCGTGGTGTGCTGGAGCCGCAGGGCCGGTCCGACACAGTAAACAAGGTAAGCATGGCAGGGGGTGCCAACCTCTGGAGGGCGCCGCTGCGCCATGCTTACCGCCACTTATCTGCCTGCCCTGGCGCCCTCTTCTCCACCCAAGGATTCTTTTTCTTTTATTTTAAATTTACCTAACCTCCATCCGAGTCCGACCGCATGGGCAGCAGCGTCACTGGAAGTGCTCCCCTCCCGAGTCCCGACGGATGGATGGCTGGAGGGGGGCAGGGGAGAGAAGAGAGTTGCAGGACATGGATGGAGGAGAGGGAAGGGAGAGAGAAGAAATGCTGGACATGGATGGTGGGGAGGGAAGAGTGAGGAATGAATTGAGGGAAAAGGATGAGAGGAGAAAAACTGCACATGGATGAAGAAAATAGGCAGAAGCTGGATCCAGTGGACTGCTTTTACTTACGGATGTAGGACAAGAAATGAAGAAAAAAGACGGAAAGTATAGAAATAAATGGAAAGGAAGCCCTGGAAACGGAGTTAAGGGAACAGATAGAGAGCAGCAGAATCAGAGACTGGGACCAATATGGAAAGAAAAACAAAGTCACCAGACAACAAAGGTAGAAAAAATCATTTTATTTTCATTTTAGTGTTTGAAATATGTCCAATTTGAGAACTTACATCTGCTGTCTTATTTTGCACTAGGTATACTGGAGCTATAACAGCTTACAGAAATTATTTATAGTGAAAAAAATCACGTTATTTTGTTCTATACTAGTATAATATTTTCAATGATGTCTGTTTATATGCGCCATAGCTGGTATAAGGGGTGTGGCTAATGTGGGTGTGGCTATCATAGGGGTGGAGCCATATGTGGTGACCCCGCCCATAATGAGTACCTGCACTTTTTTTTCTACAAAAAAAGCACTGACTGTGGGATATAGTCAGATGTCCTGCAGTAAGTTCCATTTTAGCATGTGATAACATGCAAACATTTTTTTTTGCTTTTTGGGGTAAGGGAACTTGTCAAGGGGGTGATCCTGTGCTAATCAGTTAGGGGATCTTTTACAAAGACGCAGTAGCGTTTTTAGTGCATGCTAATTATTAGCGTGCGCTAAACGCTAGAAACACCCATAGAAATATATGGGCGTCACTAACGTTTAGTGCATGCTTATTTTAGCGCCTGCAAAAAACACTAGCACACCTTTGTGAAAGGACCCCTTTGTGCAGCTACATTACCGCATATTAACTGGTTAGTGCAGAATAACTGCTTACAAAATATAAGAACATAAGTGTCGCCTTACTGGGACAGACCAAAGGTCCATCAAGCCCAGTATCCTAAGAGGAGTGGCCAATCCAGGTCACAAGTAACTGGCAGATCCCAAAAGTGTAAAACAGATTTTATGCTGCTTATCCTAGAAACATGCATTAGATTTTCCTAAATCCCATCTTAATAATGCCTTATGGACTTTTCTTTTAGGGAATTACCCAAACCTTTTTTAAACCTCACTAAGCTAACTGCTTTTATCACATTCTCTGGCAACGAGTTCCAGAGTTTAATTACACATTTACTCCCAGATTCTATATAACGTGCCTAGAGATCTCTAATGATGTGCACCAAACTTCTAATGTGTGCAGGCAAAAAGGGGCATGGTTATTGGTGGGGAAATGGGCACTTTGTGGGTGTTCCGAAATTTACAACCCTACTTATAGAATATGGCCCAGTGTGCCTAAATCCTTTACACCACGTTGTCATTGGTGTAAATAGATGCACATATATTTAGGTGCTGAAATATCAACTAAGCGTATTCTATAATCGACGCGTAAATCTAGGTGCCAATTATAGAATACGCTTAGTCGAAACTGATTTCAGCGCTGAATTTTTAAATGCTATATATATAGAATCTCTCCCTTAGTTCTTTCTATGCGTCTCTCCTCCCCTATCCGGTTTTATGGGGTCAGTGTCCACAGCCGCGCAATTTACTCCTACCTTCTTCAGAGGTAAGATGCCTGTATACTGTTCCTCTGTTATCATCCTAAGCTATTCTCTTTCATTTACCCCCCCATACCCATTTCTAAACTTTCCCTTGGATTGGTCAATGTTCGCTCTCTCCGTGGTAAACTAGTTCTTATTCAAGACCTTCCCCCCCAATATTCAGCACTGTTGCAGGCAAAATTAGCCCCCAATATTCAATGATGGGGGGGCTAAATGTGGGTAGGCTTAGCGACAGAGCTTATGCAGGTCTAGCCAATATTCAGCTGAGGCCCTCATTTGCCTGTGACACAGTTCATTATCTGTTGATTTACACTGTGAATACTTTTATTTTTAGTGAGGTAAGTAGGGATGATTCTGTAATGTGAGCACTAATATTTATACACTGATTATGTATGTAAATGATTCGAAGAATGGCATGGGTGAGCTTATACATGTAAATGCCAGACTTCCACCTTTGCTGTATTCTGTAAATATACATAAATCTTATCATGAGTATTTTACAATAGACAGAGTTTGGGTGGAGCACGTGTAACTTATAGAATACTATTACTTACCCAGGTTATCTCCAGAATTTGGACATGAGCATTTCCACCAGTTCTGTGACTCGCATAGGTGCTTGTTCCTCATCTGTACACATGTATCTAATCTAATGTGTTAGTATTCTATAACGGACAGCATGTGCCTACATTCCTTTCGAAAATATATACCAATCAGGTGCTCTCTAAATGCCTATATTTACCAGTAGGTGTGCTGATATATAATTGCCCTCATAATGCTTAAATTCCATGGAAAATCAGACAAAAATCTCCATTATATATCTCACCAAACATATGATACACCTGCTGTCAATCAACTTAAATATTTTTTTCATTATAGGTAATGGACCATCAGATGTGATATCCCTTCAATTACTGCTGGGATCTATTCACCTTATCTTGCCATCAGTCCATATGTATTTTTTAATCCACTTTTTTGTTAGCATTTAAATTATTGCATTAGAACATTATGACAATGCATTTGTCCCATGAAATCAAAATTTCCCACTTTAAAGCAAATTTTACTTCATTAAAGTTCACATATCTTCCTTATCATAGGGGATTATGTGCCAACAAGAATTCATGTTTCACCTCTAGCTATTTCCCCTTTCAATGCTCAGGGCCAGCTCAAGGGACCATGGTGCCCTTAGCCAACTTTTTGTTTCCCCCTCCTGAATACTGACAGCATTCAACATACTGTTACCTGCGTTAGCCCCTGCGTCTTCCCTCTGCCGTGCCCCTGTGGAAATAGGAAGTTATGTCAAAGGAGGGGCAAATGTGTGGCAGAAGATGCAGGTAGCATTAGGTGAGACACTACCTGTGTTTGGGAGGTGAAAACTGCCTTTAAAGGTAGACGGGGGAAGGTGGCTTGAGACAGAAGGAGGACGAGGGTTGCCAGCTCTTCTTTTTTCCTGCACACACCACCAGTAAGCTCTAGGCCAGCTTAACCTATAGGGCCAATGACATCACAGGCTCAGGAATTTGACACTCTTTGTCTCTGGTGCCCTGGGTCAGAGCCTCACCTGGTCGGAAGGTTAAGCCGGCCCTGATTCCACTTATTTCATCCCAATACATTAAGCATTTCACTTGATGTCATTCAGCTAAAGGGGAAAGAGAACAGAGGTAGGTGTCTAGTGTACCACACAACATTCCCAGCAGTGTGGTGATGTGGCCCAAAGCAGTAAGGCTGACATTCAGGATGTTGAACTAGTGCAGTATCTTCACTTTGCATTATTTCTTTTGTTGCCCACAACTGGTTGTTGTTATTATAGCATCTTCAGAAAATGTAATACTTTTAATCAGCTGGCATGGTGTCATAACTCCCTCCTGAGACTCCCCACTAATGCTGAGGACACTGTTTCCCCTTCCTTACCCAGTTTTTCTTATGAGAAAGGTTGCTGCCCGAATACATCATGGATGTCCACCTCATGGGGTTCCTCTGTTACCTGAGTCAAAAGCCAGCCTGTGATCTTCAGGGATAAATTTCCCACTTTTGAACTCTTCAAAGCAGTGGCGTAGCCAGACTGCCAATTTTGGGTGGGCCTGAACCCAAAGTGGGTGGGCACAAAATTTTCTCTCTACCCCCTCCCCCAGGAAATATTTAGTCACACTTTTCAGTGAGCTTTCAGAGGCCAAAACCTCCTGCCTCAGGTCAGTATAATGCTGTTACGGTATCCTCTCCTGACCTAAGGAAGGAAGTATTGGTCTCTGAAACTTTATTAACACAGGTACCATATTACTTTTTCTCATTGTGTTGCTCCCAGTCTCTAGATTCTGCTTTCCTTTGTCTTTCTCTTGCCAGGGTTTCCTGTCCATTCATCACCTATGGCTTTTCATCTTTTCCTCACCCTTGTTCGCCACTTGCCCCTTCCTCTTATTCTCCAGTCTTTCCCTACTCTGTCCTCTCCCTCTTTCCATCCAGCAGCTCCCCTCTTTCTCTCCCCATCCTTCCAGTGTCTCCCCTCTTTCTTTTGCATCCAGCGTCTCCTTTTTCTCCCTACCCTTCCATCCAGTGTCTTCCCTCTTTCTCTCCTTATCCTTCCACTCATCTACCCTCTCTCCTGATCCTTCCATCTAGTGTCTCTATCTCCCCTCTCCTTCTATCCAGTGTCTATCTCTCTACCCTTTTCTGTTCAGTCTCCTCCCTCTCTCCACATCCTTCTAGTTTCTCCCCTTTCTCTCTGCATCCTTTCATCAATCTCCCCTCTTTCTCTCCCTATCCTCCCATGTCCAGCAGCTCTCTTCCCTCTAGTCCCTTCTTCCTCTTCCTTCCTTGTCCAGCAGCTCTCCAGCCCCTTCCTCCTCTCCCTCCCATGTCCAGCAGCTCTCCCTTCCATCCAATCCCCTCCTCCTCTCCACCCCATATCCAGCAGCTCTCTCCCTTCCCTCTAGTCCCTTCTTCCTCTTCCTCCCTTGTCCAGCAGCTCTCCAGTCCCTTCCTCCTCTCCCTCCCATGTCCAGTAGCTCTCTCCCTTCCCGCCAGTCCCTCCCATGTCCCAGCAGCTCTCCCTTGCCGTCAGTCCCTTCTTCCTCTACCTCCCATGTCCCAGACGCTCTCTCCCTTTCCTCCAGTCCCTTCTTCCTCTCCCTCCCATGTCCCAGCAGCTCTCTCCCTTCCCTCAAGTCCCTTCTTCCTCTCCCTCCCATGTCCCAGCAGCTCTCTCCCCTCCAGTCCCTTCTTCCTCTCCCTCCCATGTCCCAGCAGCTTCTCCCTTCCCTCCAGTCCCTTCTTTCTCTCCCTCCCATGTCCCAGCAGCTTCTCCCTTCCCTCCAGTCCCTTCTTCCTCTCCCTCCCATGTCCCAGTAGCTCTCTCTTCCTTCCCTCAAGTCCCTTCCTCCTCTCCCTCCTATGTCCCAGCAGCTCAGCCACTTTCCCCCCAGGCCCGCGAATCCACATCCTTCCCGCGCTGTTGCAGCCCTTGCGGAGGCAGCATTTCCTTCCTACCCTGTCTTCTCCCCAGGCTCCGCTGCATTGTCCCTGCAAGAGGAATCGTTTTCCTTTTCGGCCGTCGCGCTGCGCTGCCATACACACAGGCAGCTTCGCTCCTCCCCCGCCGCTTCATCCGGCCCTAACAGGAAGTGCATCAGAGAGGGCCAGAATGGACGCGGCGGGGGAGGAGCAAAGCTGCCTGTGTGTATGGCAGCGCAGCGCAACGGCCGAAAAGGAAAACGATTCCACTTGCAGGCGGGGACGATGCAGGGGAGCCTGGGGAGAAGACAGGGCAGGAAAGAAACGCTGAACGCTGCCTCCGCGGGACAAAAGGGCAGCGACAGCGTGCGAAGGATGGGCGGGCCTGGAGGGAAAATGAGTGGGCCTGGGCCCATCCAGGCCCACCCGTGGCTACGCCCCTGCTTCAAAGGAGACTCACATGGTGGTCTGTCTGCAGCCATTGAGAAATCTGAGGTGGTAGCAGAGTTGGCCTCTGAGTTGGTATCCACATGTTAGAAACAGCAAGTTGCACCGAGACTTTGCCAGACTTAGCATATTTCAGTAAGTAGTGCAGAGAGAGAGAGAGAGAGAGAGAGAGAATCATATGCCTAAATGAAGGAGATCTGTGTACCAGTATAGTAAAATCTCTATTAATTGTATGCTTTTCCTCATAGACAGAAACCACCCTGTGATATGCCAGATAAGACTGTCTAATATCTGTCGCACACTGAGTTTCCTGCAAGGTCGCTGTACTATTTTACTGTCCTGATGAGACACCTAAAAGGCACTGTTTAGTCTTTGTTTTCCTTTACGATGGATCTCTCTGCAGTGAGAAAGAGGATAGCGTGTAGAATGCAAGCATAAAAGATGTGCATGCTGTGAGCAGCGTGTGTTTAAAGAATAGAGAGGAAAGGCTGTGGAGGTGTCAGTCCTGTATGAAAGAAAAGAGAAATAAGATTCCACATGTAGGCAAATAAAAGATGAGAGCAAAGGACAGAAAAATGGTTAGATAAATTGGATGTTATTTTGTGAGGAGATAGCCCAATAATTCTTTTTTCTATAATCTTTCAGAAGCACTTCTTCGGTTTTGTGCAGTTCTTCAGGCTTTGGTATGTTAGTATTTTCTTTTCTCATTCAGTTCTGCTCATTTAAGGAGTTTATATCTTTTGCATTTCTTGGTTTTCTTTTTCTTTCTTTTTTTTTTTAGCTTACATTTTTGACAATGGTGTTTTTGTGAGTTTTATCTATTTTCTCTCTATTTGGCAATAGTTTTGTTTATAGTATTTAGTTTTCCTCCTGCAATTCTTTTATACAGACAGGAAGTAACCTTTGATTTATGTATCTCTGTCAGGGCCCTGCTGTAATCTGTGGTGAATTCCTTGAGGAAAGCAGCAGGTGCTAATTTTTGTTGTGGTTGCCCAACCTTGCAGCTGGGAATTGCCCAGTCAGACCTCCTGGTACTTAAAGGAAGGTGTCTAGTACCTTTGGACAGCCAGAAAAGTTACGTTTCATGTCATTTCTTCTGTTTCTGGGAATGTTTGTTTTATTTGGCCATTTTTTTCATCACAAGAGCAGTCTTTGAGAACGTACTCTTTCTGAAAGTGTGCACACACACTATACACACATACTCAAACAATAAAACATGAGTTTTAGTGTTCTGTTTATTTTCATTTGATAAATGGCATACAACAACATGGAATATGTCAATGATATAGCCTCTACCATTGTAAATGAATGCCCAAACCTAGGGCCCTGTTTACTAAGATGTGCTAGTATTTTTAGTGCACGCTAACACTAGAGACACCCATACATTCCTATGATGTCTTTAGCGTTAGCGCACACAAAGTTTTAGCACATGCTAAAAATGCTAGTGCGCCTATAGCACAGCTTAATAGACAGGGCCCCTAGTGTCTAGCCAGGCTTGAGGAAAAGTCTCATGTTCCAAAACAGAGTAGCAAATATGCCATGACTGCCCTTTTTGATGCTTGTAGGATTATAGACAGATCTGAGGGGTGTGTGTGTGTGTAGGCAAGGTAGAGATCATCATACTTAGAGGTATACAAGTATCAGGCTTGTACTAGTTAAGAATCAGCTTTCATTAATGTGTATTCAGTTTGCTAGTGCTCTTTAAAAAATTGTGTGCTAAAAGTTCTAAAATGTATTAAATATATATATTTTTTATTAAAATGTATACGACCGAAAGACATCCAAAAATGGAAAAAATCACCAGAAACTGAAAAGGAACCAAACATTTTAGCTCTGCTCACATCCCTGGAAATAGTACTTAAACGATAGCTTATTTGAGTAAATGCTAGATCATAAGCTGGCATTCATTATAACATTGTGGCACTCACATTTTCCCTTTCACCTCCCACAAAGTACAAATTAACACACAACTCCATTTTAGTGGCAAGACATGTATGGCCGGTCTTAGGCAGGGGCGATAGGTGCGGTTGCACAGGACCCCGCGCTCCTAGGGGCCCCACATCTCTGTCATGTCTGTCCTCCTGTCTCAGAACACATCCCTGCTCTGTACCTTCATGTGCATCCAGAGATCAACATTACTGCATCCTGCCTCCTTTTGATGTCACTTCCTGCTTCCGCAAGGGCAGGATGCAGCAGCAAGGAGGCTCTGGGCTTGGCAACTGAAGGGGTATGAAAATTGCTGCCGCTTCCTGCCACTTTCTACTGAAACACGGTGGATGCACATCAAGGTATGGGTTGAGTGGGGTTCCAAGAGCTCTAAACCTCCTTTTACACTCTGATAAATTATGGATTATGGTGGTGGGCAGGGACAGGCAGTGGTGTGGGGCCCACTGAACTGTTTTGCACAGGGCCACGCAATTGCGAAGACCAGCCCTGAAGACATGGGCCGCAGATTTATTAACACCATTTTAACATAACTTACTATAACCATAACATCAGCATTTTGTTTCCCATCCTCAACCCTCACAGCTAGAAGATATTGAACTAGCAGTCCCCTTCCTTCAAATTACCCATTCACTGAGCCTAACAATTCATCACCAAGCTTTTTCACCTTTACTGACCCACACAACTTCTTCCCTGCCCTATTCCAGCTGCAACCACAGACTCACAGCATCCCCCCCCCCCCCACCCACCCCAGTAACTTTTCACTTTGAACTCACTGAAAAAAACACTAATTCCCCCTTGGCGTGTGTTTTGGGCACTCACAGATCCATTTTTCAGCGCACCTCCAAAAACGCTTTTATAAAATCTTTGCTGAAAATAGATGTGCGGCAAAATCAAAATTGGTGCACATCCATTTTGGGTCTGAGACCTTACCGCCAGCCATTGACCTAGTGTTAAAGTCTCATGTGGTAACCGGGCAGTAATGACCTACGCGCATCAAATGCGACTTGGGGCATATAGTGGCCATGCACCAAAAAATAAAAATTAATTTTGGACGCGCATATCGGACGCACACCAAAAATATAATTACCGCAAGAGCCATATGGTAGCTGGGTGGTAATCCATTTTGGCGCACGTAGACACTTACACAGCTTAGTAAAAGACCCCCTCAATGACTAGATAACCACTGGAGAGTTTTAGGGATGTACTCCTTACTCCCCCACTGGTCACTGACAGCCTCAGATGTTATAGCCAGGTCCAGTAGAACAGCATGCATGGAGTAGTGTAGTGGTGGGTGTAGTGCAGTGTAGGCAGGTGAACCATACCTTATGGTGGAACCTGTGAACCCTCCAAAACTCACCAGAAACTCACTGTACCCACATATCGGTGCCCATTTCATCCATAAGGGCTATTATAGTGGTGTACAGTTGGAGGTAGTGGGTTTTGGAGGGCTCAGCAGATAAGATAAGGGAGCAATGGTGAGATGTGTGTCTGGGAGCATTTATATGAAGTCCACAGCAATATCCCCTATGGTGCCTCATTGCTCTCCTGGGGTGTCTGAGGGACCAGTCTGCTAAAAATGTTGGCCCCGCCTAGATTTTTAATTTGTGCTTTTTCCCAAAAATTGCCTGAAAAGATAAATTCACAGAGCACAAAACCTTGTTACAAAAAGTATATTTGGAAATAATAATAATAAAAAAGGTAGACGTTTTGCTTTTCAAAAATGGTTACCTTTGCTATTCCGATTTTGGACATTTAAAGCAAAATGTCCAAAGTCCGACTTAGACATTATATCGAAAATGCCCCAATATGTAACTTTGTAAGTCTAAGTGCCTTGAAAATATGCCTCTGGGGCTCTTTAGCTTAGAGAAGAGAAGAGACAGCATAGAGGAAATATGATAGTGGTCTACAAAATCCTGAGTGGAGTAGAATGAGTAAGTGCCAATCAATTTTTTACTCTTTCAGAAAGTACAAAGACTAATGAACATGCAATGAAATTACATAGTAATATTCATAATTCCATCCCTGGTTCCAGAGAATTTAAGAATTCTCCATCATCTTAATTGTAAAAAGATTATTTACTAAATAGTCTGCTGACTTCTCCTATCAATGTACTAATTGGTGGAATCTTCTTCCCAAGGGCTGTTAGATCTGTACATGTTTACAGTTGCTTTTGGAATTCAAACATGCGTGGGATAAACATAAAGGAATCCTGTTCAGAAGGAATGGATCCTCAGGAGCTTAACCGAGATTGGATAGCAGAGCCGTTAATGGGAGGTGGGGCTGGAGGTTGGGAGGCGGGGATAGTGCTGGGCAGACTTATGCGGTCTGTGCCACAGCCGATGGTGGGAGGCAGGACTGGAGGTTGTGAGGCAGGGATAGTGCTGGGCAGACTTATACGGTCTGTGCCCTGAAGAGCACAGGTACAAATCAAAGTAGGGTATACACAAAAAGTAGCACACATGAGTTGTCTTGTTGGGCAGACTGGATGGACCGTGCAGGTCTTTTTCTGCCGTCATCTACTATGTTACTAAGTTACTATTAAATCTTTTCAAAACGTTCCTGCAACAAAATAATGGAAGACAGGAATAACCACTTTTATGCAAAATGCTGTTTCAAACTTTGGGGTCCTTTTACTAAGCCACGGTAAAAAGTGGCCTGCAGTAGTATGGGTGTGTGTTTTGGGTGCATGCTAGGCCATTTTTTTACCACAGCTGGAAAAAGAGCTTTTTTAATGGGCCCTTCTCCCTACATGTTCTTCTCCCTCTCTCCCTTTCTCTTACCTTGCGGTCTTCTTTAAAAATTTGTTCTTTGCTCAGAGGGGCTTCAGCACAGCAGCCATCCTCACAATCTGCCTCCGACTGTCCCGAAACTTTCCCTCTCTACTGCAATCTGCCCAGACAGAAACAGAAAATTGTATCAGAGGGGGACGGATCACAGCAGAGAAGGAAAGCTTCAGAGCAGCTGGAGGCAGCTTGTGTGGGTGGCTGCTTCTCTGAGAAGGGAAATAAAATTTTAAAGAAGATTGGGAAGGTGAGGGGAAGGGAGGAGGAGATGGACTGTGGTGGGGAGAAGGGGAAGAGATGCCTGGACTGCAGGGCCCCCTGGAGCTGTGGGACCCAGGGCAGTCGCCCTGCTTGTCCCCTCTAATGCCGGACCTGATGTGTACAGCCATGCAGTTTTATCAGAGAACTATTTCACATATAAAATAGACTTTAGACAGAGAAAATGATTTATAGAATTACCCCCAAAGTACTCATACTATTTTTGTGGACAGAGGTTATTGGATTTTTAAAGGAGACTGAATCATACTGTGTTTGAAAATCCAGAGCGATTTTCATGTGATAGCAGATAACTGCCTCCATGCTCATCTAGTAGCAATGTTGAAAGTAGACCCCTTCATATAGGATCTCTAATGTGTCTCTCATAACGCGAGGTACAAGTAATGAAAGCAGTGGGGCTGAGATTACCTAAAACATCAAGGAATCCAACTGAGACATAATGGATTTCTCATTCTCCTTCTTGAAAAAGCAGCCTTTAGTTCTAATTCCATCTCAGGCAAGAGTGTTTCAGCGATGCATAAATTCAAAGGTCTACGGGTCGGAAAAATAGCTCTTTGCTCTCCTAGTCATTCTTTCAGGGTCATGAATGTATATGCCAAGTTTTTTGCTTCTTTCTAAACTTCATCAGACAAGCAAAAGAAATAACAGGAAACTTTAACTGAATTCGATTTGTAGACAAAAAATAAATATGGACACAGGAAGGGTGAATATAAAAAAAAAAATACAAATTCTGATGGTTCTTCCAGATCTTTTGCCTTTAGTTTTTAAGATGTACATTGACATTTTTAACTTCACTGTTGAGCATATAATTCTCTCTCTCTTTCTGTTTCCCCATAGGAGACTGCTTTGTGGGTGCTTGAGCACCCCCAATATTGAGGAAACTCTTTGACTGTGTTGAGGGAAGGATAATTTCCATTGGCTTTAGCACCCACAATCATTTTGAAATGTTGTCTTCTAAGTGTGTATCTATCTATTAGAATTAGAATTTATTATTTCTAGTCCACCCTTATCCAGGGCAGAATACAACAGTACGTGCATTAAAAAACATACAATCCACAATAACAACTGTCTAATGACTAAATCATACTTACAAAAAATAATTAACACACATCCCAATAATTTTGAATCCAGCAGTTCCACCCAAGAATCTATATTTATCTATGTATCTATTGATATACATACTTATATAATCTACTATTGTCAGGCATAGAAACAAAAGCATGGCATTTGTCATTGTTCAAATATAAAATCATACCTCTTAAAAATGCACCACCCAGTATTCAAAGTTATTTAAACAGGCAGGAGAGGCTTCTGATGCTTAATTTTCTTGGAGCCACCCAACCACCGATATTCAGTGGCAGTAAATCAGATAGTGCTGCTGAATATTGGTTCTGACCACCCATGTAGAAACTGGGGAAGTCAGGGGTGGTACAAGGGGTGGCACTGGGGAGGAGCCAGCAGTTATGCAGGTGCCAGGAATACTCAGTTCCAGCACCTGCATAGTCAACTGCTGGCAGACTATTGACCTGACCATTCTCAGTTTTTCAGGATTAAATAATTAACCCATCCTTACATAACAAACATGTTCAGCTAAATATTTTTAATTCAAAAAGATTAATGAATAGATAATACATCAAAAAAGTCATATACTCTGACTAGCTATAAAAAAGATCAAAGGATCCAGCAGAAACAGAACTCACAAGGGCTTCAGGGATTACAGCTCTCACCCTGATGCCTGCATTTCAAAAGAAATGCCTTCCTTGGATACCATCTCTTGAATGTGTGTAAAATGATTCTTAAACTGAGAAATATACACTTTAGGGACATTTAAAAAGGCATCCTCTGGACAGGAGCTCACTTATCATTTCTTCAGTGTTCCTTGGCTTCTCCCTGTAATGGAATCCTATCCAACAAAAATTGAATATATTTCACATTTCTCAGATTCAGGTTTAAAAAGCCAACTCTGTTAGGATTTATCTCTGTGCAAGTGCTGTACATCACCACCTTTTGTAAAGTAACCCATTTCTAGATAGCCTTTAGTAGTTCAGTGTATTTAGTGTTTGCTTGTACTGAAACCTCCCATCAATCATCCCACTGTGTCTTGGGACCTCAGCATGATTCTAACCCAGCTGATGAAAAGCTCTTTGAGTCACTAGACTACTGTGAGCTGAATTACTTGATCTGGATAAGGTCTTATTTTTGTTAACATCACTTCAGCAAACAGTCAGTGAGCTCCAAGTCTTAGTTACCTATCCACCCTAAACTAGATTATACAATAGAATGATTCTGTGCCTACACCAATATTTGATGTCCATTTGAACCAGTCAATTGTTCTTTAAAAAATGTCTTCCATGCCCCAAAAAAGATGAATGTGCCTTGCTTACCATGGATTGCAAAACAGACTCAAGAAATTAGTCTACCTAGCTTTTTGTTTCATTTGATTCCAACTGAACTGGAACTGCTGTAGCCAAATGAGCATGTGAATGTTTGATCCTGGAAGGGCATGTCAAGACTTGTACTGGCAGAGCCATAGAAGTACTGGTGGCCCATCTGAGATCTGCCACAATGAAAGAGATCTGCAAGGCTGTGACATGGACTTCTGTGCACACATTCTCTTATTCCATTACTGCTTGGAGAGGCTCTGTTTCTCCTTCGGAATCTTTGAATTTGGAATCCAACTCCATCCCTACTAGGGCCAAATTTTATTTTTCTAGGTTGTCTTTATTGAGCAAAACTACATAGAAAAGGCCCGTGACTGGCAAAAAAACCCAAAACATGATTGTTTATGTTGAGCCTTTGCAATTGGCTATGTTCCTGGCAAATAAAATAAAGTTGCTGTGGCTTCCCTAGCTCACCAGAGACCATCAGCTGACCTCCCCCACCCAGATGTGGGTCAGAGAGACCCAAATATTAAGTTGGATGGAGTGTTGTTCCTGAGTTGTTTTTCAGAAATTTCTTATGTTTTGTGGCTTGGTCTACCTTCTTTAATGGACTAGTTGTAGAGTCATAATTCAGATTGCAATGAATTCCTGTTGTTGATTTCTAAGTACATAAGTACATAAGCACCGCCATACTGGGAAAAGACCAAGGGTCTATCAAGCCCAGCATCCTATCTCCGACAGTGGCCAATCCAGGCTTCAAGAACCCGGCAACCCCCCCCCCCCAAAAAAAAAAAACAAAAACAAAAAAAAAAACAAACTTAATTCTTAATAATGTTCAATGGACTTTTCCCTCAGGAATCTGTCCAAACCTCCTTTAAATTCCGTAAGGCCAGCTGCTGTCACTACATTCTCCGGCAACAAGTTCCACAGTCTAACTACATGCTGCGTAAAGAAAAACGTTATCCTATTTGTTTTAAATCTATCATATTCTAGCTTTATCTTGTGTCCCCTAGTTTTGTTGTTGTTTATTTATTTATTTATTTATTGCATTTGTATCCCACATTATCCCACCTCTTTGCAGGCTCAATGTGGCTTACAATTCTTCAAGGGTGATGGAGGTAGAAGAGAACATACAATTGGTTTAACAGAGGGTTTTGGGTTACATGGTGGTGAAATATATGATAGTTTTAAAGCAAAAGACTTTAGAGAACATTTCTGGATATATTAGAGATAGTGCAATTATACGTGTTGATCTTTATGATATATGTTGTCAAAGAGATAAGTTTTCAGTAGTTTGCAGAAGTTTGAAAGTGTAAACAAATGCCTTCACATCTGTCCACTCTATTCCGCTCATTATCTTGTAGACTTCTATCATATCACCCCTCAGCCGCCTTTTCTCCAAGCTGAAGAGTCCTAACCTTCTCAGCCTTTCCTCATAGGGAAGTCATTCCATTCCCTTTATCATTTTCGTCGCCCTTCTCTGCACCTTCTCTAATTCCTTTATATCTTTTTTGAGATGCAGCGACCAGAATTGGACACAATATTCTAGGTGCGGTCGCACCATGGTGCGATACAACGGCATTATAATGTCCTCGTGTTTGTTTTCCATCCCTTTCCTAATAATACTCAACATTCTGTGCGCTTTCTTAGCCACCGCAGCATTATCCACGATGACTCCCAGATCCCTTTCTAGGTCTGTGACTCATAACGCAGAACCTTGCATGACATAGCTGTAATTTGGTTTCCTTTTACCCACATGCATCACTTTGCACTTATCAACATTGAACTTCATCTGCCACTTGCACGCTCAATCTTCCAGTCTCGCGAGGTCCTCATGTAATCTTTCACACTCCTCCTGTGACTTGACGACCCTGAATAGTTTTGTGTCATCTGCGAATTTAATTACCTCACTAGTTACTCCCTTCTCTACATCATTTATAAATATGTTAAAAATCAGCGGTCCCAGTACAGACCCCTGCGGGACCCCACTAACTACCCTTCTCCACTGAGAATACTGACCATTCAGTCCTACTCTCTGCTTCCTAGCTTTCAACCAGTTCTTAATCCATAGTAATACCCTACCTCCGATCCCATGACTCTCTGGAGTCTTTCATGAGGCACTTTGTCAAACGCCTTTTGAAAATCCAGATACACTATATCCACCGGCTCCCCATTGTCCACATGTTTGTTCACCCCCTCAAAAAATGCAGTAGATTGGTGAGGCAAGACTTCCCGTCACTAAAGCCGTGCTGACTTTGTCTCATCAGTCCATGTTTTGTATGTGCTCTGTAATTTTATTCTTAATAATATCCTCTATCATTTTGCCCGGTACCGACGTCAGACTCACCGGTCTATAATTTCCTGGAACTACTCTGGAACCCTTTTTAAAAATCGGTGTAACATTGGCTACGCTCCAGTCTTCTGGTACCACACCTGATTTTAGGGATAGATTGCATATTACTAACAGTAGCTCTACAAGTTCATTCTTCAGTTCTATTAACACTCTGGGATGAATACCATTCGGTCCTGGTGATTTACTACTCTTCTGCAATTCTCCTTTTTCTATGTAAGTGTGTACTTGTATTATTTTTATAAAAAGCTAATAAATAAATAATTACTAAAAATATGTTTGCTGCCTGACAGCTTTGAGGCAGATTTTAGAAAGACATCCAACTCAAGATAAGGACATCTAAGTCATTATGTTGCATATGGATATCCATTTCTCATGTATTTTAGAATAAAATCTGCTGACATATAGCCTATTCTAAAACACTTGAGAAATGGATGTCCAAGTGTTTGCTATCTCTAGCATGAACAGCCATTTTACAAACTGAACTACAAACAGAGCAAACCAAGGGACATGGACAGCTTTGTGGCAACATAGGAATATCCATATTGTAAAATGGCCATATAGATGTCCAGTTAAAGGAGCAGCCTATTGGTTAGATCAGTGGCATAGCCATGGGTGGGCCAAGGCCTCCCACTTTGGACTCAGCAGTGGCACAACAGTGATATGGCTGGCAAGGATTCCCAAGCCACACCAGCTGAAGATATCTGGCATCTCTCAATCCAGGAGATCAGGGGGCCACTTAACACTACTTCCTCATACCTTTAAATCTTTTAGTTTTTCACCAGCTGTTAGCAGGAACACATCCCCCCCTGTTCACTCCATCCTGAGCCTTCCCTCTGATGCAACTTCCTTCCTTGGAGGGGGGAGGGAGATATGCCAGGTGGAGTGGGAGGTTGCCATACCCCACCTACTTTGGGCTAAGACCCACCCAAATTCGGGTGTCTGACCATGTCCCTAGGTTAGAGTAGCCACCAGGGCAGAGAACCAGAGGACACTGGTTCAAATCTTACTGCAGGTCTTTGTAATTTATTTTTTTTCTCTATTTTTTTTAATTGTGAGCCCTCCAAGGACAGAAAAGTACTTACTATGACCTCCCTTATTCCCTCCTGGATGTGCCAAGTACAGGTCTAAATATGGATGTCCATCTTTTCGACATGGATGTCTCTTTCCTTCTGAAATCAGAGTTGGAAGCCCATATTTTGGCCCCTCCCTAGCCCCTCCGAAAACATGCACGGACTATGCTCCTTGCCATGTCCTGGCTTCATAAAATTGGGGTTTGGATATCCATGCAATATGGATATCTGCTAATTTTCACACTTCCAAAACATGATTAGAGCTTTTTATTTTCATTGTTTTGTTCTTTTTTTTTTTTACCCTTTTCTGTTTAATGCAGCCTATAGTTAGGGATTTCCACTCACACGGATGGGACATCTTGCTTGTCCTTCAAGACAGAAAAGTAGTTTACATGTGTTCTCCAAGGTCAGCAAGATATTAGTCCTCATAAAACCCACTGTCACGATTGTGGTCGTGACCCCTCTCAGACTCACCTTATTTCCGGTGGTCAGCTTCTGAGCTCGTTTCTGTCCTGAGTTAGTTCTGTCTCTGTCTCTATGTGCTGGCTGCTTCCAGCATGGCTCTGATTACTCCACTATACTGCACCTGTGTGTGGTAAGCCTCTCTGTGCTTCAGTATGCTTTCTGCCAGTGTCTTGGTTGGTGGCCAGAACCGGTGGCTGCCATATACTTTCCAGACTTTCTTTCTGGTCCGGTCCAGATATTCCAGCCCTCCAGACTTGGTTTGAAGTTTGGCAGCTAGCCTCACCCGTAGCTGCCTCATGATTCCTGCAGTGAGTTTCAGCTGCTGATAGGTTTATTACCACCTGGAACCTTCTGAGTTTGCCTTTGCATTGTCTAAGGTCCCTGGTTTGTTGGTGCTTTGTTGCACTTCTACCTAGTCTGATTTCTTGATTAGTTCCATGTCTGATTCTAGTTAGTCTTTGTATGGTTTAGCTTAGGTTTATTTGCTTATTTCCCTAGTATTGTTTCTGGTCTGTATTCCTTTTCTAGTTTCTGTTTGTCTGTGTCTCTTGCTTAGTGGCTGCTCTGCAGCTTTCAGTCCTGTCTCTTGTCTGTCAGTATTTGTACCCTGTTTCAGTAGCTGTGTGGCAGCTTTCAGTTCCTGTTATTTAGCTTGTCCATTTCCTGCTTTGTGTATTATTGTCTGTCTGTGAGATCTAGCCCAGTTTCCTGCCTTGCTGCACATGTATATTCCTTTCCCCTCTGACCCTCAGTCCCTGTTCACTCTAGTTGGTACCCAGTGCCTGCCCTGTCCGGTAAGTCCTGCCAGCCGCCTGCACCCAGGGGCTCAACTCCTGGGGAAGGGTGGTCAAGCGTAGGTGAAGTCTAGCTGTTTCTGTCAGAGTTCTGCCTTGTCTCTGGTGTGGGGTGGTTTTGCCTGCCACTGCTGATCCATGGCAGTGGCCCAAGGGCTCATGAGCCTAGTTTCTGTCTTGAAAGCCTGACACCCACCCACTTCCCCTTGGAATTGGTTACTACTAGTAATAGCTTTATATGGAACTTAGGTGGACACTTTGTGATGAGTGTTCACCTAAGTTCAAGCACCCATAAAGCAGGTTCCTATGGAGGGATAGATAGACAGATATAGAGAGAGAGATGTTGATGCAAGAATTTGCACACAGGTGTGGTGTATGACGGTAAAAGAACTCAAACGCTTTCTTTCTGTTTCTTTAACATGATCACATTACCCCATTTCTAAATCCCGCTGTCCTCAGAAAGTACTTGTTTCCAGTAATCAATGTTGCTATCCCCCCACCCTTGAAAGCATTCTGTAGTGCTCAATTTAAGTTTTTCACAAAAGTAAAGCAGCACTACTGGCTGTGCACATTTTCTGTTCCCACAATATGTTTCCCTTATTCAGAAACAAAGCTTAGCTAAAGCATTATCATCACGATTGTGGAATTGTGTTATTTGCAGAGTGGTAGACATTGCATGGCTTTTGCACAAACCTAAAATATAGTGCAACCATAAAATTGATCGTACATACAATAAAGCCGCACTTTTTAAATTTATTTTGTGAGCTGGGGAATTGCCTATTATTCCAATAAGACCCTATATTTAATTTTAGGAAATATACCATATATTGTGGCAGTACAATAATAAATATACACAGTTTTTACTGGAGAATCAGGCAGTGGATAACTATATCCCAGCATATGATCCACCCTCTCTTTCTTTGTAAATATCATGCTTGAACAATGAGATATTCTAAAACCATCTGTATTTTCTGAAATTGCATAAAATGATGCTATTAGGAATGGGTGAATCATCTTAGTTTCAGAAAGACTTCTTTTTCATAAACCATCTTGAATAGGATAAAGTTGCAGTGAAAGTAGTTTACAAAAACAATACTCTAGTTTACGTGGGCTCTGGGTAAAATATCTTTATGGGAGAAAATGTCAACCATTCCTAAACTCCTCATTGTTTGTAGTGCAGATAATACAACTTGTGACTGCATGCCTGTAGATGCTATTCTCATAGGGAAAGCAAAGGTAAGCCCTGTGTTGTTGCATAACTATTTGTGATCCTTTACCTGTCCTTTCATACAAAAAAGTGACTAGGTAATATAGAATTCAACCACAGGTGTGTTGTAAAACCAAGCTACATGACATATAGAAGAATGGAAGCTAGAAGATTTGAGTATGGAGCCTGATTTTAGAAAGGATGTCCAGGTAGAAAGTGGAACATTGAAGTCAGGATGTGCATAATTTTCTAATTTTATTTATTTATTTACAAAAGGATCACTGAATGTGGAATCTTTTTGTAAAATATGTTTACAGATGCCAGAAATATGTGTAGCTTGAAGCACGTCCAATGGAACAACCACTTCACAAAGGAAAACATTCAGTAAAAGTGCAAAATCATGAAGAGTTTGGATGTGTGCTAATGTTATAACCAATGTGTCAGTGACAGATTTTATAAAACTGAACCCCAGAAAGAATCAAGAGAGAAAAATAATTTAGGTGTTTCATGGGGCACAATAGTCCTTACAATCACAAATGAAAACCCCAGTCCAAGCACGCAGTTTACTGACAATTAGACGTTTCAAGTTTATTTAATAGTTGACACACCACTCCTTCTGCTTTCAGTTCTGGTCGCTGTATCGTAAAAACATATAGCGGAATTAGAAAAGGTTCAAAGAAGAGCTACCAAATGATAAAGGGGATGGAACTCCTCTCATATGAGGAAAGGCTAAAGAGGTTAGGGCTCTTCAGCTTGGAAAAGAGATGGATGAGGGAAGATAAAATGATTGAGGTCTATAAAATCCTGAGTGGTGTAGAACAAGTAGAAGTAAATCAATTTTTTACTCATTCCAAAAGTATGAAGACCATGGGACACTCAAGGAAGTTACATGGAAATACTTTTAAAACAAATAGAAGAAAATAGTTAAGCTCTGGAACTCTTTACTAGAGAATGTGCTAACAGTGGATAGCATATCTAGGTTTAAAAACGGTTTGGACAAATTCCTGGAGGAAAAGTGCATGGTCTGCTATTGAGACAGACATGGGGAAGAAACTGCTTGCCCTGGGATTTGTAGCATGGAATTTTGCCACGATTTGGGTTTGTGCCAGGTACTTGTGACTTGGCTTGGCCACTGTTGCAAACAAGATACTGGGCTAGATGGACTATTGGTCTGACCCGGTATGGCTCTCCAAAATTATGTAGCACACAATTTTGGAGAGCACGATACAGAACGTGGATTTTATGCACTAGCTAACCCTATGCAAAGCCTTGAGCACACAGCACTGTTTAAAAAGTTGTATTAAGGCTAATTCATTATTCAAATGCAGAGGAGTATGCTGAAAGGCTCTAATGCCAAATTGGAAGAGGCATAGAGGACCCACAGCTTTGTCCTAGTTTTGGAGCAGAATTATCTGAAGTTAAGTGTGACACTTCATCTCAGATTACCTTCTGCTCTTAAGGCCTTGGACACTCCCTCCCTGGCCAAAGATGACCCCCCCCCCCCCCACACACACACACACTAATATTCAAAACAAAAGCTTACAGCCGTTCTGTAAAAGGACCCCTAAGCGAACTGTAAATAAATAATACAAGGACAGTTCTATTTTATAAGGCTCAGATACCTGTGCTTAGCTTTTGAAATTTATTTTAGTTTCCGAACCCCCATTATATTCTATAGCACATATGTAATACCTCTCTTCACCTTAAAGAAACCTACTTTCAATTTTATTCATTAACTTCTGTGCAGCACTTTTTCAGTCATTTCACATTTTCATTTTGCACATGCCCTGCATGGATGCTGATTCTTTAGCAATACCTTCTTCTCCACTCAGACAGCACAAATTTATAAGACTATCCACAGAAGTGTACGGAATTCAAAATTTAAAGAATAGTTAATAGTTAGTGTTGCCATGCAGCATAACTATCATAGCATGATTCAAACCCACATATACATACACATATGGTTTTCACTATTTGTGATGTCTATATTTCCCGTAAGAATCACTGAAACATAGAAAATAACAGTAGATAAAGACTATATGGCCTATCCAGTCTGCACATCTATACCAACTGCTAAGCCATAGCAAGGTATGTGTGGCTAGTGTGGCAACACAGGCACAAAGGAGGTGGGGCAGCCAACATTGTGCCCCATCCTTTGCTTCCTCTGTTTGTCTAGCATCTACAAATACCCTCCCTTGCTGCCCAAGGGAACCTACCCCAGCGGTCGCTCCCCCAAACTAATACAAAAAAAATGACACCTATGCAGATCTCAACTGGCGAGGCTGGCACACAGCAGCAAGGATTTTTTAAAAATTTGTGGTAACTTTCTCCCCTCCCTTCTATTCTCACCTCACCGTTCCATCGCACGCCTCCCTCCCCAAGTCCAACACCACTTTCTGTTTTACCTCTACCCCCCACTCCCCGGACCATCAAGCCTACCTCGTTTAGCAGCCCCTACATCAATAACACACCGCTTGATTGAGCCATTATCGGATCCTTCCCTCTGCTTTTGTGTCCCACCCTTGCGTAATCAGGAAGTACTTGTGTCTGAGCCAGAGACGTGGTACGTGGCAGAAGGAAAGATATGACGCTGACTCGGGCAGCATGTTATCTCTGCAAGGACCACTAAACAAAGCAAGCTTGAAAGTCCAGGGGGTGGGGGCGGGGCAGAGAGAGAGAAAGAGGGGAAATAGAAAGTGGTGCTGGACTCAGGGAGGGGAGTTGAAGGCAAGAAGGTTAGATAAAACAGGAGACAGGGTGAGGCTATCTAGGCTTTTGCCATAAAACAATAGCAAACGCTATTGAAAACAATAGAAAAAAGATTATTAGAAATAAGGAACTGCCTATGCATTGCCCATATGTAAAAAGTCTAATCTGTTCCAGTTTGATAGGCAGTGCCTTAAAAGGTGGAGGACAATTTTTTTTTTTCTTGTTTGACAGCTTTTTAATTTATTTGAAAGCTTCCCATCAGTAGGTATAAATATCATTTTTATTTATTTGTAGCATTTATACCCCGCTCTTTCCCGCTCGATAGCACTTCAGTGCGGCTTACAGTGTATGGGTACAATATATCAACAGAGATAACACAATGTTTGGGTACAAAATATCCCAGAGATAATGCAATGTATGGGTACAAAGTATCCCATAGATAACACAATTGTATAGAGAAGGATGTGAGGAAGAGATATGGAGGGAAGAATGGGTTATGGTTAATGTAGGTGGTGTGGATTAGGTTCGAGAATTTAGTTGGGTCGTTTGGGTAGGCTTGTTTGAAGAGGTATGTTTTCAGCAGCTTTCGGAAGGGTAGATGTTTGTTAATCGTTCGGATGTATCTTAGTATGGCGTTCCAGAGTTGGCTGCCTATAACGGAGAAGTTGGATGTGTAGTAGGTTTTGTACTTGAGACCCTTGCAATTGGGGAGGTGAAGATTGAGATATGTTCGAGAAGATTTGGACCCATTCCTGGCTGGAAGGTCGATTAGATTGGTCATGTAACTTGGGGATTCTCCATGGAGGATCTTGTGGATCAATGTGCGGACCTTGAAGTTTATTCGTTCTTTGATAGGGAGCCAGTGGAGTTTTTCATGGAGTGGTGTTGCACTTTCAAATCGTGATTTACCAACAATGAGTCTGGCTGCCGTGTTTTGGGCGGTTTGAAGTTTTTTCAGGATTTGGGTTTTGCAACCAATGAAGATGCTGTTGCAGTGGTCAGCGTGGGTGAGTACTGTGGATTGTACCAGATTGCGGAAAGTTGTTTGGGGGAGGAATGGTTTTACTCTTTTCAGTACCCACATCATGTTGAACATCTTCTTCGTCATGACTTTTGCGTGGGTTTCTAGAGTTAGGTGATTGTCTAGCGTTACTCCCAGGATTTTTAGCTTATTTATTTATTTTATTTATTTGTAGCATTTGTATCCCACATTTTCCCACCAATTTGCAGGCTCAATGTGGCTTACATTTGCCATAATGACGGTTGCCACTTCCGAGTAACAGAATTACAAATGGTGTTGCGTTAAGGTGCATACATACATGGTAGCATACATGGAACAGATCATTGTATATATTGTGTCTAGGTCTTGTATAGTCTTATTATATATTATTTAAGATGGATGTTTATGGTATGCCTTCTTGAACAGATCTGTTTTCAGTAGCCTTCAGAAGATAGTTAGGTCTTGCACTGTTTTTATGGCCTTCGGTAGTGCGTTCCATAGCTGGGTGCAAATGTATGAGAAACTGGTCGCGTATGTGGATTTATATTTTAGCCCTTTGCAGTTAGGGTAATTATAAATTTGAAGCAAAGACAAAAACTTATGTTTGGGCGATGATTTCCAAAGCTTTATCAAGACCATCTGAGTTGAAACAGCATCTGAGTAATGTGATTCAATGTGGAATGATGAACTTGTTGGCATTAGATAAGAGGAGTTTGGATTTTGAGAGGACTGGAGGATCTGAGAGGGGTTCCAGAGAAAGAGGTAAGATAGTTATGATTAAAGAGAGAGAGAGAAATGTAATACCTGTGGTGGTAAAATGGGAAGAATTCTGACTGAATTCTCTAAAATACTGCTGCGTTACATTCAACTTTTTGTCCACTAGACAGGAAGGATGTGTGTCATTGTATTAAGGCTCTTATTAGTAAAGCCCATGCATCATACCTGTAATTAAAGTCTAAAGGAATCAATTGCTGAGTGCTCAAATTATTGGCCCGAACCAAACCAGATAATCAGTGATTATCTGAAGGATTGAAACAATTGTGGTTCTGACCATTAGATGAATATATTAATATTTTGGACACTTGCCAACATGGAGTTTGGCCAAATCATAGTTCTAAGGGATAGGATAGGATTTGCTATACTGCCTTTCTTACAATCAAAGCTGTTCACATGGCTTGGCAAGATGGCTGCATGATTCTTGGCAGATTACCAGGTTCAGGTGTTTGCTGGCGCTTCCTCTCCATATTCAGGGCCGTGCCGATGCGGTAAGCGAGGTAAGCATGGCAGGAGGGCGCCATCCTCTGGGGGGCGCCCCGCCGCACCATGCTTACCTCACCCTCTTCTCCCCAGATCCTTTTTTTTTTGGTTTAAATTTACCTCTCCGGCGCGCGGCAGCGTAAGTGAGAAGGAGGCGGCGCTCCCCCGGCCGCCCCGACGTGTCTTCCCTTCGCTCGGTTCCGCCTTCTTCTGACGTCATTTCTGACGTCAGAAGAAGGCGGGACACAGCGAAGGCAAGACACGTCGGGGCGGGGGAGCGCCGCCTCCTTCTCAGTAACGCTGCCTACGCTGCAAGCGCCGGAGAGGTAAATTTAAACAAAAAAAAGGATCTGGGGAGAAGAGCGCGGGTAGTGTAGCGCTCGTTTTCGGGGGGGGGGGGGCGCCGGAGAGGCCAACTGCAGGGGGGCGCCGGAGACCCTAGGCACGGCCCTGTCCATATTTCTTCTTTTCGATGCCTCATACCAAGCAAAAGGGGATGGTAAAAGTGCAACTGCCACTGGCCAGAACCCTGAGTAATAATTGGATTATATTTATATCCCAATATCGGATATTGGGATATGAATATCATGAAATATCAATTGAATATCATTAAAACAGACAAAATAAGTACTTGTATATTACATGTAAACCACTTTGATTGTAACCACAGAAAGTGGTATATCAAATCCCATTCCCTTTCCCTTTCCCTTACTTGAGCTAGGATGTTTCAAGGCAGTTCGCCATACTTAAAGAAACATATCCTTTTACTTCTGCAGTAAACCTATGAGACAAAGCAACACGGATTTAGTCAAGGGAAATCTTTCCTCACCAATCTACTACATTTCTTTGAAGGGGTGAATAAACATATGGATAAAGATGAACCAGTCAATATTGTGTATCTGGATTTTCAAAAGGCATTTGACAAAGTTCCTCATGAAGGACTCCTGGGGAAATTAGAACGTCATGAAATAGGAGGTAATGTACTATTGTGGATTAAAAATAGGTTAAAAGACAGAAAACAGAGAGTAAGGTTAAATGGTCAGTATTCTGAATAGAGGATAGATAGTGGAGTTCCATAGGGGTCTGTGATGGGACCACTGCTTTTTAACATATTTATAAATGATCTAGTGATGAGAATAACTAGTGAGGTTATTAAATTTGCTGATTACACAATGCTATTCAAAGTTGTTAAATTGTAAGAAGATTGTGAAAAATTGCAAGAGGACCTTACAAGACTGGAAGACTAGGCATCCAAATAGCAGATGATATTTAATGTGTGCAAGTGCAATGTGATGCATGTGGGAAAGAGATACCCAAACTATAGCTATGTGGTGCAAGGTTCCACATTAGGAGTCACCGCCTAGGAAAAGGACCTAGATGCCATCATTGATATGTTGAAACCCTCTTCTCAGTGTGCAGTGGTGGCTAGGATAGCAAATAGAATATTAGGAATTATTAGAAAAAGAATGGAAAACAAAACTTACAATGTTATAATGCCTTTGTATCGCTCATAGGCGGCCGGTGGCCCAACTGTTTGGGGAGGCTAAAGGGGGCTGGGTTAGGGGTGGGGCCAGGGGCGGGGCTTACATCCATAATTGTCTGACAACACAGAACAAAAATAAGTAAAAATAAGTCACAATTAATACCTTCTATTAAATTTAGATATTAAATATGTATCATATGTCAAAGAATAAACTGGTTTCTCAAAGCATGTACTAACCACAATTGCTCAACTGCAAAACACTATGCACAAATTTGTGCAAAAACACACTCAGAACCTTACTGTACCATAAATATTACACTGGGCAGACCTAATACACCAATATATCACCCATACGGAAAATGCAGACCGTCAACAATATGAAACAAGGGATCATAATATCACAATTCTCATGTAGAGCCACAAAACACCCTTTTAGGGTGGAAAGTGTTCACAATGAGCTCCTTTTATGAACGGCTATATGTACAGTGGTGGAAATAAGTATTTGATCCCTTGCTGATTTTGTAAGTTTGCCCACTGACAAAGACATGAGCAGCCCATAATTGAAGGGTAGGTTATTGGTAACAGTGAGAGATAGCACATCACAAATTAAATCCGGAAAATCACATTGTGGAAAGTATATGAATTTATTTGCATTCTGCAGAGGGAAATAAGTATTTGATCCCCCACCAACCAGTAAGAGATCTGGCCCCTACAGACCAGGTAGATGCTCCAAATCAACTCGTTACCTGCATGACAGACAGCTGTCGGCAATGGTCACCTGTATGAAAGACACCTGTCCACAGACTCAGTGAATCAGTCAGACTCTAACCTCTACAAAATGGCCAAGAGCAAGGAGCTGTCTAAGGATGTCAGGGACAAGATCATACACCTGCACAAGGCTGGAATGGGCTACAAAACCATCAGTAAGACGCTGGGCGAGAAGGAGACAACTGTTGGTGCCATAGTAAGAAAATGGAAGAAGTACAAAATGACTGTCAATCGACAAAGATCTGGGGCTCCACGCAAAATCTCACCTCGTGGGGTATCCTTGATCATGAGGAAGGTTAGAAATCAGCCTACAACTACAAGGGGGGAACTTGTCAATGATCTCAAGGCAGCTGGGACCACTGTCACCACGAAAACCATTGGTAACACATTACGACATAACGGATTGCAATCCTGCAGTGCCCGCAAGGTCCCCCTGCTCCGGAAGGCACATGTGACGGCCCGTCTGAAGTTTGCCAGTGAACACCTGGATGATGCCGAGAGTGATTGGGAGAAGGTGCTGTGGTCAGATGAGACAAAAATTGAGCTCTTTGGCATGAACTCAACTCGCCGTGTTTGGAGGAAGAGAAATGCTGCCTATGACCCAAAGAACACCGTCCCCACTGTCAAGCATGGAGGTGGAAATGTTATGTTTTGGGGGTGTTTCTCTGCTAAGGGCACAGGACTACTTCACCGCATCAATGGGAGAATGGATGGGGTCATGTACCGTACAATTCTGAGTGACAACCTCCTTCCCTCCGCCAGGGCCTTAAAAATGGGTCGTGGCTGGGTCTTCCAGCACGACAATGACCCAAAACATACAGCCAAGGCAACAAAGGAGTGGCTCAGGAAGAAGCACATTAGGGTCATGGAGTGGCCTAGCCAGTCACCAGACCTTAATCCCATTGAAAACTTATGGAGGGAGCTGAAGCTGCGAGTTGCCAAGCGACAGCCCAGAACTCTTAATGATTTAGAGATGATCTGCAAAGAGGAGTGGACCAAAATTCCTCCTGACATGTGTGCAAACCTCATCATCAACTACAGAAGACGTCTGACCGCTGTGCTTGCCAACAAGGGTTTTGCCACCAAGTATTAGGTCTTGTTTGCCAGAGGGATTAAATATTTATTTCCCTCTGCAGAATGCAAATAAATTCATATACTTTCCACAATGTGATTTTCCGGATTTAATTTGTGATGTGCTATCTCTCACTGTTACCAATAACCTACCCTTCAATTATGGGCTGCTCATGTCTTTGTCAGTGGGCAAACTTACAAAATCAGCAAGGGATCAAATACTTATTTCCACCACTGTAGATCCTTCAAGAGGTAGTGTTTCATGATTTAGGCTCTAAAGCCTTTCTGATGATTTGGTGCCACCTCAGTAAGCCCAATACACAGTCTCTCCACTGCAAAACACTATACACAAACTTGTGCAAAAACACACTCATAACCTTACCAAACCATAACAGCACTAATTCCAAGGACAGGACGAGCACAACCTTATGCATGGAAAGGCAGAACTGTAATTATACCAGGCTCTAAAACACCAATACACTACCTCGTTAAAAAAACAAGACAAAAAGGGCTGCAAATGCTACACGCTAGCAGGATACTGCACCTTGATCACGCATGAAAAACACATGACACAACAGATATGAACGCAAAATACTGAACTGGAAAGTTACCTCAAGAAGTCAGACTCAGCATGCAGCAATACTAGAAAAATTGAAACTTACATGCAAAATATCACAGATGCACATTTCCAAAAGCTGACATATTCCAATTAATAAATTCTGAATAAAATACTTTTTTCTACCTTTGTTGTCTGATCATATGGTTTTTCTATTCGCTTTGGTCCCAGTGTCTTCTGTTTTATGCAGTGTCTTCTTTCCATTTGATATTTTTTCTCTCACCATGTCCACCATCCTCCTGTGTCCTTATGCGTCCTGTCTACCATCTGTAGCCCTTTCCCTATCCTTCAGTATCCCAATCCAGCTCTTAAATTCAACAGTTTCCTCCATCCATATCCAGCATTTCTCCTCACTCCCTCCATCCATGTGCATATACTTCCCTCCCCTCCATCCATGTCCAGCACCTTCCCTCTTTCTCTCCTACCATTCCATCCAGTGTCATCCCTCTTTCTCTTTCCATCCTTCCACCATTATCCTCTCCCAATCCTTCCGTCCATTGTCTTCCTCTATCTACCCTTCCTTCTAGACAGTTCTCTCTCTTGACCCTTTTCCATTTAGCATGTCCTCTCTTACCCCATCCTTCCAGTGTCTTTCCTCTTTCCCTCCCTACCAGCGTCCTCCCTCATTCTGCCCCCTCTTTCCAGCATTTTTCCTCTTTCTCCCTCCTTTCATCCAGCCAGCATTTCTCAGTCTGACAGCTAGGGTCTCCCCCAGTTTCTCCCCAGCAGCTTCTCTCTCTCTCCTGCCCATGTCCCCTCTTTCTCTCCCCATCTCTCTCTGGCTCTCCCCTGCTCTTTTCCATGTCCCTGGCTCTCCCCTGTTCTTTTCCATGGCCCCTCTTTCTCTCCCCATCTCTTTCTGGCTCTCCCCTGCTTTTTTCCATGTCCCTGGCTCTCCCCTGCTCTTTTCCATGGCCCCTCTTTCTCTCCCCATCTCTTTCTGGCTCTCCCCTGCTTTTTTCCATGTCCCTGGCTCTCCCCTGCTCTTTTCCATGGCCCCTCTTTCTCTCCCCATCTCTTTCTGGCTCTCCCCTGCTTTTTTTCCATGTCCCTGGCTCTCCCCTGCTCTTTTCCATGGCTCCTCTTTCTGTCCCCATCTCTTTCTGGCTCGCCCCTGCTTTTTTCCATGTCCCCTCTTTCTTTCCCTATCGCTCTCTGGCTGTCTACTGCTCTTGTTCATGTCCCCTGGCTCTCCCCTGCTCTCCTTCTCTCTCCTCCTACCGTTTCCACACGTTCTCTTCTCTCCCTCCGGCCCGGGCCTCTTTACAGCAGCGCTGACAGAAGAAAAAGAAGCGCGGGGACGCAGCAGCGTTCAGACATGCGCTGTCGGCTCTGCCAGTCCTCTGCCCCTGGAACGGGAAATTGACGTCACGGGGCAGAGAGCGGCAGAGCCGACAGCGCATTTCTGAATGCTGCTGCGGCCCCGCGCTTCGTTTTCTTCTTATGTTATGCTGGCTCCGGCAGCGGATGAGCGTAGGTGTTGTTCCTGGCTGCCGCTGCGCTGCTAAATAGAAGCGGCGGCAGCAGAAGATTTCGTCGTCGGGAGTCTCGGGGTATGTTTGGAGAGGGAGGCAGGCGGGGCCGCCGCGAAGGTCACAGCTGGGCTGGGGAGGCTTAGCCTCCCCAAGCCTCTTATACGGGGCGCCTATGGTATCGCTCCATGGTGCGACTATACTCAAATGCTGTGTTCAATTCTAGTCACCACATCTCAAAAAAGGTATAGCAGAATTAGAAAAGGGGGAAAAAATAATAAAGGAGATGGGCCAAGTTCCTTATGAGGAAAGGCTATAAAGGCTAGGGCTCTTTAGCTTGGAGAAGAGATGGTTGAGGGGAGATATGATAGAGTTCTATAAAATACTGAGTGGAATGGAACAAGTAGATATGAATCATTTGCTTACTCTTTCTAAAAATACTAGGACTTGGGGGCACGCAGTGAAGCTATTAAATAGTAACATTTAAACCAAACTGGAGAAAATATTTCTTCACTCAACATGTAATTAAACTCTAGAGTTCATTGCCAGAGAAAGTGGTAAAAACAATTAGCTGAATAGGGTTTTAAAAGGTTTGGATAATTTCCTAAAAGAAATGTCCATAAACCATTATTAATTTGGACTTGGAAATATCCACTGCTTATTTCTAGAATAAGCAGCACAAAATCTGTTTTACTGTTTTGGGATCTTGCCAGGTGCTTGTGACCTGAACAGGATACCGGGCTTGATGGACCTTCGTCTGTCCCAGTATGGCAACCCTTATGATCTTTTGCTCACCTAAGGACAATTATCTAGTAAAGGAACTGGCTGCAAAATTGGAAGTTGAAGGAGGAAGACTATAAGCAGCCCTGCTAAGTACAGGAAAGCATCTTTATTTTGAACTGAATGGAATTATAGAACTATAACAGATGAATGATGGGGGGGGGGGGGGGGGGGCTGTCTTGTGCACTCATTAAATAAAAGCTGTATGTGAAAAGAGCCCATATGAGATAAAAGTGTGTTCTTTTCTTTTCTTTTTGTGAGAAATTGAACACTGTATAATTTTTCCTTTTTTTGAAAAACAAAGAAGCTTGTTCTTTTCTGCCTTTTACATCAGCATTAGCAGGTATCGGTTTTGGGTTCATGCACACATTGGCCTTGGATTATCCTTTCCGAAGAAGAGCATAGGGGTCAGAGCTGCCCTTTGCCATTACAGGTATCCTACCTAGCAATATCAATATTCTCAATCATACTTGCAAGGATATATCCCAGTTGACAGATTTGCAGTGACCACTTGTAGAATATCCTTTTCCTGATCATTTTTGTTTTCATATCATCAGTAGTCCTCTACCACACTGGGTAGGTGAACATAAAAGATACCAATATTAAGCAAAATCCGTAATAATCTTTAATTAAAAAAATATACTAAAATTAGTGAATCTGTTGCCTTAATATTGTTCCTTCTGGGACTTGTTTCCTTAGTAGCCGGCTACCACTAACCTGTTGGCGTCAACCTAGTGGATAATATGATATTGCAGCCTATTGATTGCAACCCAGCAACCCTATAGACTGCATTTCATGCTCGTTCATTTGTCCTTAATTTTCTTCTTATTGCTTTTTCTCATATCTACTCTCAAGGAAATGAAGAATAGGTTGTTTATAAATGTGCCACCTCCTAACCCTGTTTCTGCTACTGCTTTCTATATTGATCGCAAACGTGCCTGTATATATGATAGTGGTTTCTAGTAAATATTATGGTAAGTTATTCCAACCATCTCTCTCCACGTCAGTAAAGTAGTATTTTCTCTTGATTCCTCTGAAACGTCCGCCCCAGAAATTTCATATCAGAACTCTGAAGTTTCTTTTCCATGGCCAATTTTCACTTTCTGTGGTATATTGAAGCCTGTCAAATATTTGATGTTTCTATCATATTCCTCCTTTCCCTTCTTTTATCTGATAAGTACATTTTGAGTGTCTTAAACATTTCTTTGCAGAGTTTGTATTGCAGCCCTGTATCATTTTGTAGCCCTTCTCTGAACCACTTACATCCTCTTAATATCCTTACAAAGGATCCTTAATATCCTTACAAAGTAAGAGCCCAAGAATGAACTTAGTAATTAAGGTCTCAAAAGTAATCTACAGATAGACAATATAATCTCAATTTTCTTGCTCATGATTTCTCAGCTCCTTAATATGAAGCTTGATATTACACTGATGTAGGTACTCTGTGATGTACCTACCATTTGGGCTGGCCCTGGAATGCATTTGCCAGTCCACTGAAGCCCACTTGCTAGAGATGCGGGCATTTTGTTTTGCATAAGTTTATATGTTCTATTGATAGAGGGAAGTGCAATGAGAATGCTTATGCCTCTCTTAAGCTATGCTGTCTAGTTCTAAATAATATGGGGCAGGGGGCTGAACCAAATCTGGTCATATACCATTGTGTGGTACTTGACAGTTTTTAACCCTTCATGTAGCTTTGCTAGAAACAGAGACATATTTTTGTCTTTCAATTGTTCTGTTTCCCTTCTGATGCATATAAAGTTTGGTGGTATGTGTTCTTCATAAGATTTAGATGAAGCTCTTTAATGATTCATGGTTGACGGTTGGATGTTAAGTTGTTGTTTCATGCTGACATCATTGCCCGAGTATGCTTTGTGTGTTCTCGCCCTCCCCCCCCCCATTCTTATGACCAAGGCCGCCGAGAGCCGGAGCCGGGCCCGGGACAAGGCCGCCCCCAGGCCCCCCCCACCCGAGGTTGCCGCCCACCCGAGATCGCCAGGCCCCCCCGCCACCCACCCACCCGAAGTCGGCGGGCCCCCCTCCACCCGCTATCGGGCCGGGCCCTCGGAACTAACCTTAAGCCTCCTTTCACTTTGCAGCAAGCAGCGGCAGGGCAGACCTCTCCTCCTTCCTTCCGTGCCCCGCCCTCGCAGACGTTACGTCAGGCGAGGGCGGGACATGGAAGGAAGGAGTCTCCTGACCTGCTGTTGCTTGCTGCGAAGTGAAAGGAGGCTTAAGGTTAGTTCTGGGAGTGACGGAGAGCGGGCCAAGCGGCGGCGGTACCGGGCCCCCCTGGAGGCACGGGCCCCGGGACTTTTGTCCCCCCTGTCCCCCCCTCTCGGCGGCCCTGCTTATGACACAGAGACCAGTAACATTTTTTCAAGTTGTTACCTCTGATTGCATTTGAATTGATCACGACTCAGCTGTTCTGCACTTTAATTGTTTCTTACATTCTCAAGACTTGATTAATGCTGATAATTTTACAGTAGTAACTGGACTGTTTTCTTTTTTTATGGTTATACCTTGATAACCTAAAAAAATCCAATAAGCTTTCTAGGGAAGAGCTAGCTATTGTGTGGACATTCTGTTAATTGCATCTGTAAAACTGAACTGTTTCTGGCACTAGAGGTCAGAATGGTGGATTCCCTGTGACCTTGAACTTAGTCTGAGAGACAACTGGCTAGAGAAATTCTACTAATATATGTAGTTCTCCATATCACATAAGAGATAATGAGATATATTCTTTTGAGAATGAGGAACTGGTTGACAAAACACATGAAGTGGCTTTTCCAGGATATGTAGGACCCTGATCCATGATTTTCTATTTAGGACAGAAAGGTATATGTATTGATTATTATTGTAATGCATGAAAGATATGTGCAACTTCAGCCTATGTCTGAACATTGCCGAGCATTTTGATTTAAAGACTCTTAAGCTGGGCTGAAAAAAAGATGAGTAAAACTGAGGCCTTTAAATTTAAGATAGTTGTTTTGATTCCCTTCTCTTCTCCTCCCTCCCCCCCCCCCCCCCCCAAAAAAAAAAAGACCTCTCAGTTGAATACCCAACAATGCAATGCTGTACTGGACAGGCAACTTCATTGCTCTGATCTGACCCTGCCTATAAATTTAGACATCTACCCCCAAATTCTGTATATGGTGCCTTAAGTTGTGTGCACTACTTTGGTCGCATGACCAAATTGCGTGCACAACTTAATCGAATAACAATCCTGTCAACGCTGATAATTGGTACTTAACCAATTAGCGGCACAATTTGGCTTTAATTAGAATTTATGCACACAACTCTCTAGATGTAATCTATAACATGGTGAGTGTAAATTCTAATGCATGCAATCGAAAAGGGGGTGTGGCCATAGGCTTGGAATGAGTGGGTTGTGGGCATTTCAAAAAACTATGCACACTATTATAAAATACACCCGATCTGCGCCTAACTTAGGCGCAGGTATTTAGGCCTGGTTTTAGGTAGCCTAAATGGATGCACCTAAATTTCAGTTGCAAGAACAGCACATGAGTGTATGCTATAATTTACATCTAATTTTAGGCGTAGTTTATAGAATCACACTAACCACGTGGTTTTATAGCACCGATTTTTTAAAGGCACCATATATAGAATTTCCCCTCTACTGAAAAGGGGTGCCTAAATGTAGGGTACCAGTGTGAAAAATCCCCCAAAACACCTTTATATCAGTTTTATAAAGGCACCTATGTGCTTCTATTAAAAAAGGCCTCTAGAATGGCCCCCAGTAGCACACACACATTCTCATACTTAAATTTACCTACTCCAAAGGTATAAACATAGGTTTGTACTCTATGTGTGTACTCCTGTGTTTTATAAAAGATATGCATACATTGCAACTCTGCCACTAGTGTGCCCACAAATATGTCCCTAGGAATAACTACACACTGAGCACAGCATCTTGTTAGCATATACACTTATTCCACCACATAGTTCTATCTGTTGGATTTTCAGAATGCAAACAGCCTTTATACCTGGAAAACACTTTTTAAACTTACCCCCTTAGAGTAGGAGAATTTTTATCTTGGCAGACATGGTAAGGTGGTCAACTGAATCCAGATTCGCCCAACAAGTTTGGTTCAGGCCTGGGTTTACCCCATTGCATGCAGGGACTTGTAGTCTTGCATTTCTTAGGGAATGCAATAGGGACATCAGAACTACAAGTTCCTGCATACTATAGGGCAAACCCAGGACCAAATCAACCCTTTCAGGCAAATCTGGATCTAGTTGGCAACCCTATGGGCAGGGCACCTAATGCTAAAGGATGGGTGCCTAGATTTTTGAATATTAGCCTTATAGTGAGTAGGAAAAACAGAAGAACATGATAAATACAGGAGTCCAATTTGTTAAATCTGTAGAATGCTACCATATGAAGTTAAAAGCAAGGGCTTCCAAACTTTGGTTGTTTAAAAGCTGTGCTCTTGGCCTTTTCATTGACTTTTTGTCTTCAATTGAAAACATTTACCTTATAAGTAATGTGCTGGATCCATCAACCATCTTTCCTACATGATGTATCTTCCTTTTCTATCTTTGGATGCAGCTGCTGTTTCCTTTACACTGCCATTTAATGTGTTTAATTAGTCAGCCTTAAAGAAGATATATTTAATTTGGTTTGAAATAGTGCTCTTGATAATGATGTGGAGCCTGTACTATATGGGCACGATATTCAGAGCAGTTTAAGCTACAGGAGAGGCTCCTGCCTGCATAAATCCTCTTGGGCCACTTAACCCCTGATATTCAGTGGCACTAAACCGGGCAGTGTCACTGAATATCACTTCTGACTGCTCTCAAAAATGGAGGGCAGGTAAGGGGCAGTACTGGGGGCGGTGTTGTTGAGGAGCGTGGAGTCATGCGGGATCTGGAAATATTCAATGCCAACACACGCATCGCTAAGCAGCCTAATTTAGGACAGCTTAAAAGCTGTCCTAAATTAGGCCACTTAGAGGCATATTTTCAAAGCACTTTGGGAGGCTAAGTTCCATAGGTTTCTATGGAACTTTGGGAGGCTAAGTGCTTTGAAAATGAGCTTAGTGTTGCAGGTGCCTGCACCGAGTATGGGGACGGCATCTGCATAACTTTAAAAATCTTTTTAAAGTGTTGTGATCCCCCTCCCAGTCCCCTCCTTCCATCCCACCCTCCCCCAGCTCTCACCTAATTTAAACTCCCCCCACAATGTCACCCCCTACAACCCCAGCTCCAGCCCCAGCGCTAATCCCTGGTGGCCCAGAGGGTTGTTGGGGGCAGGAGTGCAGCCCCCTCTCATGGCAGTCATTTTGTGATGCCAGTCACTAGGGGCAGGAGCAAAAGAGCTGCACTCCTGCTTCCAATGACTCTCTGGTTCACCAGGGATTAGAGGATAAGACTGGGGGGCCCTACTTAGAGCACTAGGGTTGGGGTTGAGAGGGCGACATTGCAGGGGAGGTTTAATCTTGGTGCAGGCTGGGAAGAGGGTGCAAGGAAGGAAGGATGGGGGCCAGTAGGGGATCACAACTGGGACCAGTATAACTGTCCTATGTAGCCCTGGCTGAATATTGGCTGGGCCTACATAAGCTCAGGCAGCCTGCTTGTCCATATTTAGCACCCAATTTTCAGTGCCGTTTCCCAGACATGGGCCGGCACTGAATATTGGGGGCCAATTCAGCCGGCGACAGTTAGAGTTTAAAAAAATGCTGACCACTGCTGGCTGAGTATTGGGGAGTATGTGTTAGATTCTTATCACAATAGCTCCTCCAGCAGTATAATTATGTTATTTGTGCAGAAACCACTTGGCCTGATAGATAGATGCTTGGGAGATTCCTTCATTAGCACACATTAAGTTCATTGCCGCACCTTAAAAACCTTTGTCTGTGCTGTTGATATAACATGTGTTAACCTATGAATTAATGCACATCAACCCAATTAGCACACTTTAAAAAGTTCTAAAAGTGTATTGAATTTTTTTTTTGTCTTGAAAGAAATGTCTGAAACCAAAAAGAGTCTGAATATCTGGGAAAAAGAGCCCAAAGGAATCAAAATCTGCCTAGGTCATCCAGCAAACTGTTTCTGTTTACATTAAACAATAGGGTATTTGCATTTTTGCAGCAGAGATGAACTGTCAGGCTCAGCTGGTCTTGAACTGGCAGCCTCTGGAAAAGACAAGAGAGATACAGCTTAGCAGGCCACTAAGTACTGATGGGAGAGTGTTGCTTGAACTCATTCTGTCTGCTGTACAAAGCTATATACCACTGCCAGCCTAATCCAGCAGGGACCAGCCCCAATTAAATGTCATTTTAAATCCCTTTGCAGTTCTCCCTGCCACTGTACCATAGCTTATAGATAGTTATTTGAAACTCAATTCCAGCCTTGCTCTTACCTTCCTGCCTACCTGATCCTTTGCTTTGAACCAGTGTTTTTTTTTTTCTGTTGGGTCTCTGGTTCCTCATCTATTTGTGTAGGTTTTCCTGCCTTTCTGCACAATGGTCTGTTACGCCTATCTCCACCTTAGAACTCAGACTGGGAATAACTGTCCTTCCTGACCTCCACTTGACCCTAAATGTTCTACCTACTGCTTTTATGCTCCAGCTAAAATCTTTGAACTCTAACATGGTCTACCCCAGGGGCGTATCTGGACTCCGGCGGTAGGGAGGGCCAGAGCCAGAGGGAGGGGGCACATTTTAGCCCCCCCCCCGCCGCCGAGCCCCCACCGCCGAGCCCCCACCGCCACCAATGACTCTCTCCACCCCCCTCCCGCCGCCAACCCTCCCCTGCTGCCGTTCTTACTTTTGCTGGCGGGGGACCCCAACCCCCGCCAGCCGAGGTCTGCTTCACCTGCCGCTGCCATAAAAACTTCTTCTTCAGCCGGCGGGGGACCCCAAACCCCCGCCAGCCGCCCCGCGGTGTTTAAAATTCATCTTCGGCCTCCGTGGCCGTGCTGCTGTGATAGGCGCTGTTGAAATCCACTTCGGAGTCTGACGTCGCAGCACGTACAACGTACAACGACGTCAGACTCCGAAGTGGATTTCAACAGGGCCTATCACAGCAGCACAGCCACGGAGGCCGAAGATGAATTTTAAACACCGCGGGGCGGCTGGCGGGGGTTTGGGGTCCCCCGCCGGCTGAAGAAGAAGTTTTTACGGCAGCAGCAGGTGGAAGCAGACCTCGGCTGGCGGGGGTTGGGGTCCCCCACCAGCAAAAGTAAGAACGGCAGCGGGGGAGGGTTGATGGCGGTAGGGGGGTCCAGGGCAAAATCTGTGGGGGCCCGGGGCCCAGGCCCCTGAGGCCCCACGCAGATACGCCCCTGGTCTACCCATGTACATAGGTGTAACCCAGGTCTCAGCACAATCTGGGCACCAACTAGCACGTTGCAAGTCAGGGGCACCCAAGACCAGGGCCACAAAGAAATCACACAATCCAATCACAAAAGCACTGCTGCTTTTCTAGTCACACACATTGAGCTGGGCGTGGGCTGGAGCAGGATAAAGATCCAGAAGGCAGTGGGATTATAAACTTCACTCACACCAAAAGAAAAGACTTCAGTTCAGAGTTTTTGCAAAAAAAACAAAAAAAACCTTTACTGAAGATTCTGCAACAGGCAGTTCAAATCCTTATTGAAACTGTTAGTCAATTTTTATAATGCAACTTAATTTCAGATGCAAACTATAAATCCAGAGCAAAACTCAGGGATATGGTTTATCTTCTTAAATTAGAAACTACACATCTGTGAATGCTCTCACTATATAGTAATGGATAAGGGACTTTTTAACCATTAACTTCAATTTAGATAAGTGAAACCTCACGAGTCTAGGATGCCTACAGAGATGGTCTACCCTTTAATGGACTCATCATCATGGGTTTCATAGAAGCCTCCAAACCAACCACAGTGTAAAAAAAAATGCTAAATGGAGAAAAAATACTGTAGCAAAAAAAAAAAAAAAAACCGGAGGAATCTATTTAATATAGAAAAAAATCCCTTATCCATAACTGTATGTTTCAAAAAACTGGAAAAATCTAACAATGATTCAGGAACGGGTGCACCACATGTGAATAAAAGGAAACCGTCACTTAGCTCTTCAATTGGACCGGACGCCAACTTCTTTCATAATCCGACCCAGGAGAGCACCGTCTTCAACTGAAGAACACATGGAGGGGCATAATTGAACAAAAACGTCTATCTCCATGGGTGTTTATCTCCGAGAACGGGTCCGTGAAGGGGCGGACCGAACCGTATTTTCGAAAAAAATAGACATCCATGTTTTATTCGACAATTTGTGAGCTGGGCGTTTTTGTTTTTCAGTGATAATGGAAAATGAAAGCGCCCAGCTCAAAAACGAATAAATCCAAGGCATTTGTTCGTGGGAGGGGCCAGGATTCGTAGTGCACATGCCAGGACACCAACCGGGCACCCTAGGGGACACTTTTACAAAAAAAAAAAAAGGTAAAAGAGCTCCCAGGTGCATAGCACCCTTCCCTTGGGTGTTGAGCCCCCCAAATCCCCCTCAAAACCCACCGCCCACAAGTCTACACCATTACTATAGTCCTAAGGGGTGAAGGGGGGCACCTACATGTGGGTACAGTGGGTTTGGGGGGCGGTGTGGAGGGCTCCCATTTACCAGCACAAGTGTAACAGGTGGGGGGGGATGGGCCTGGGTCTACCTGCCTGACGTCCACTGCACCCCCTAATAACTGCTCCAGTTACCTGCATACTGCTGCCAGGGAGGTGGGTATGACATTTGAGGGTTAACATAAAAAGTTGTGAAACGGCATATTTTTGTGGTGGGAGGGGGTTTGTGACCACTGGGGGAGTCAGGGGAGGTCATCCCCGACTCCCTCCAGTGGTCATCTGGTCATTTAGGGCACTTTTGGGGCCCTATTCGTGGAAAAACAGGGTCCAGGAAAAGTGCCCTAAATTCTCGCTAAAAATGCATATTTCTTTTCCATTATCGGCGAAAGGCGCCTATCTCTGATCGGCCGATAACCACGCCCAGTTCCACCTTCACCATGCCTTTGACACGCCCCATCAACTTTGTCCGCATCCGCGACGAAGTGCAGTTGAAAACGTCCAAATTCGGCTTTCGATTATACCGCTTTATTCGTTTTTGTGAGATAAACGTCTATCTTCCGATTTGGGTCGCAATATAGGCGTTTTCTTTTTCAATTATAAGCTGGATAGGGTGCCCACCCGTTATAACCCCGACAGAGGGATCCCCTGTTTCAATCCTGCCTCAGGGGGAGTTCACAGTAATGTCCACCAGTCTTGGACATTATCTCCATTAGGAATAAGAAAACAGTTGAGAAGTCCAAAAAATTTTGACAATCAACATTCCTTTAACAAAGGAAATGGAATTGAAATCTATTCGGAAACACTATTTTTCATTTCAGGGTCCTAAAATATAGAATAGCATACCAGTAATTTTAAGGTCCATGTTTACTTAGCTGCGCTAAGGGTGCGCTAGCATTTTTAGCATACGCTAAATATTAGTGTGCACTAACGCTAGAGAGGGGCATAATCGAATGGCGCCGACCATCTATATGGGTGGCCATCTATATGGCCGGTGCTGCAAATAGCGGTCCCAAACCGTATTATCGAAAAAGATGGCCGGCCATCTTTTGTTTCGATAATACGGTTCGGGCCGGCCAAATGTCAGAGATGGCCGGGTTTGAGATGGCCGTCATTGGTTTTCGCCGGTAATGGAAACCAAGGCCAGCCATCTCAAACCTGGCCAAATCCAAGGCATTTGGTCGTGGGAGGGGCCAGTATTTGTAGTGCACTGGTCCCCCTGACATGCCAGGACACCAACCGGGCACCCTATGGGGCACTGCAGTGGACTTCAAAAATTGTGCCCAGGTGCATACCTCCCTTACCTTGGGTGCTGAGCCACCCAAATCCCCCCCAAAACCCACTCCCCACAACTGTACACCACCACCATAGCCCTTAGGGGTGAAGGGGGGCACTTACATGTGGGTACAGTGGGTTTTTTTTTGGGGGGGGGGGTTGGAGGGCTCAACACTTACCACTACAACTGTAACAGGTAGGGGGGATGGACCTGGGTCCACCTGCCTGAAGTGCACTGCACCCACTAAAAACTGCTCCAGGGACCTGCATACTGCTGTCATGGAGCTGGATATGACATTTCAGGCTGGCATAGAGGCTGGCAAAAAATGATTTTTAATTTTTTTGGGGGGTGGGAGGGGGTTGGTGACCACTGGGGGAGTAAGGGGAGGTCATTCCCAATTCCCTCCAGTTGTCATCTTCTCAGTTGGGGCACTTTTTTGAGACTTGGTCCTAAAAATAAATGGACCAAGTGAAGCCGGCAAAATGCTCCTCAGAGCCGGCCTTCTTTTTTCCATTATCGGCCGAATCCGGCCATCTCGTAACAACGCCCCTTTCCCGCCTTCCATACCCTGCCAAAACGCCCCCTTGAACTTTGGCCGGCCCTGTGACGGAAAGCAGTTGAAGCTGGCGAAAATCGGCTTTCGATTATAGCGATTTTGCCGGCTTCAGGAGATGGCCGGCCATCTCCTGATTTGTTTCAGAAGATGGTCGGCCTTCTCGTTTGAAAATAAGCTGGAGAGACACCCAGAGGAATATATGGTGTCTCTACCATTTAGCGTGTGCTAATTTTAGTGTGCACTAAAAATACTAGCGCGCCTTAGTAAACAGGGTACATCTAATTATAGTCGTTTCATAAAGCACTAAAATCCTATTTGTTTGTCTTGTAGAATTATGACTTGAATTGTATTACGATATGAATTATATCTGAATAGGATATTTAATCTTAATGTAAACCGCTTTGACAAATATATAAAACGATATACAAGACTCGGAATAGAATAGATTTGTAAAACAAGACAGCTACACATGGAAGCTGCAAATTCACAGCATCCATGCAAAAGTGCTGACACTTCCATATGAAAGCTGCCAGTTTCGTGCTTCTTATTATGATGTTGAGCGTGCCGACAATAGTCATGCACTACTACGTGTCCGTATAGTTCAAATACCACCAAAATTGAGCACATCCTTACCTGGACATCTGAATTTTGATCTCACTGTTCTATAGAACATGGGCCTTCAGCATTGCCTCAGGGATTAAATTATGGCCACTTCAGGAATGAATGTTGAACTGTAAATAAGTTATAGTGATTAGCCTAGCATAAGGTAACAAATAAGCATAAATAGTCCATTGGGACCTTAAGCATTGCCTGGATTGAGCTTTGCTTCTTTGTCGAATTAAGTAATCTGGGAAAGTATCTGCTGTTATGTTCTGAACCAAAACATTCACACCAGGAAACGTGAAGAGAGAAATACATTGATCAACTGTTGTAAACACACACTCACACAAATCCTATAATAAGAAAGTCTATCTCTCTATGCCATTAGATGCCTGTAACTCATCCAGTCTACAGCTGTAAAACTATTACATTGGGTGCATCATTTGATCACATTACACCCTTCCTCTGTCTTGAACATTGGCTCCCAGTGTCCTTTCGTGTCCAATGCAAACTACTTTTGCTGGTTTTTAAGTATCATTTTCCTACTTCCCCAGCTTACCTAAATAAGCTCCCGATCCCCTACGTCCTGAACATACTCTCCGTTCCATCTCTGGTCATTTGTTTTTTGTTCCCCTCCCTTGATTTTGCACTATCTTCTACACCTGAGTCCACATTCAGCTACCTTGGCCCCAGCCTTTGAAATTCCCTCTCTTCCTCTTTAAGGACACCTGTGTCCTTGCAAGCTTTCAAAGCACTGCTCAAGACTTTCCTTTTTATCTCAGCTTTTGAGTCCTCCTCCCAGTAGTTCCTCTCCTCCTCTTCCATTGTCTCCTTTTCCCCCATCCTCCTCCTCCTTCTCTGGATGTCTTGCTTCCCCCCACCACCCCCAACATCATCTGTTTATGAGTTTTTCGGTTGTAAACTGCTTGGCTGCCTGTATAAGCTTAATTTGTGGTGTATCAAAACCTGGCAAATAAAATAAATTATAATGGGTCATTTACTAGCATTTAATGTACATTAGTGCCATTAACAAACCTTATTTGCCTCTGGGCCCCTTTTATGCAACTAATGCATGTAACATTGTTAGCATGTGCTTAACTGTATTATAAATGAGCCCCATAGTGAACTCACATTTACCATTACTTTACAAGAGAAAACTGATCATTTCTAGGATAAAAATATAAGAAAGTAAAAGTAAGACGTGAGAACAGGACTGACTGTTAAAACTTGGTATAGGGGACAGTTCTATAAAGAGGAACCAACATTTACACACCAAATATGCATGTAAATGTGTGGCATACCAAAATGTTCACGTGCAACTACATATGTAAATGGCAAAAAGCATAATTCTGTAAATATGCACATCATCTTATATAGCATGTCTTTTACACGGGCGGAGTCTTGGCAGAGTATGGGAAGGGCAAACACGCGTGACTTATAGAATTCTATAAGATATACATGTAATTCTGGAATTTACGCACACACATGTACACCATGCCTAACTGCATGCACAAATATATACACTTATATATGCATCTATTTTCATTTATAGTATAGCCATCCTCTAGGCGCCTATCCGCGAGTGCACTACAAAAATGCTCTCTAAAAGCAATATTCACAGCTTAGATATCTGTTGTGACTTCTGCCATAAAACATTTTCTACTTTTCCAGTAAACTTCTTTATCAAGCTGTAGTGATGTTTCCTGGGAATCATTACCCAACCATTCTGAAACAACTCCATTGGTCATTCATGACAATGTGCTGTTTTCAGACGTTATCCTTTGATGAAAGTTTGCTTTGTGTTGTACTTTTGAGGCTTAATGTTACTTCTCTCCCTAATATTTTTTTTCCAATATGACCAAATTTTAGTTTGTGATTTATAGCTTTTCACTAACCTCCATTTTTAGCATCACACTCAGTGATATTACTGTCCTTGAGGGGCTGACTTGCTCAGCAAAAGGTCTGGGTAAAATTGTGGTGGTTGGCCAACTTCCCTGCTTCTCTGGACCTCCATTACTCAGGGACATGAGGATTCATCCATTCTGAACGGCAACATCTGTCTCTGTGAGCTGCAATAATAACCAAACAAAACAATTGGAAAATGGATTTGGCACACACTTTAGTGAACAGTATCCACTTAGGAACAATTCTCCAGCACTAGTGGGATGGGAACTAATTATTAATTAGTGTGGTATTTTAACATTTTTTTACTCAGAGTGCTGTAAAGCATTTTCTAATATCTTTGTATCTGCTATAACTCTGGGCTGCATGTCAGAGTCCCCAACTTAGCATTGAGATGTTATAACTCAGCATTGTAATAACACACTCTACTTAAAGGTTTGGGTTGTTAAGAATATAAAATGAGGGCAACAATTTGCTAGCTATGAGCTAAGATGCAAATGTTTCAGATTAAACATGATAAGAGGTATAAGCTTTTCCTTGTATTTTATTTGCAGAATTGCTTTTCATTTTGATATGAGAGAGAGCTGAAATGTAAGACTGATTTCCCCCAGGTGTACAGAGTGTATAGCCAGCCATCTGCTCAGGGAAGAAAAAAAGTGGCAGACAGACACTATTCTTAGCTGCCGCATTGTTAGATAGCACTGATCGGGGGAACAGAGGACTTTAGGGGGACCAACACAGTTATATTGAGATTTGTAAAAGCTGTTGATTTTGTATCTCAAAGATAATGATACATTATGGAGGTTATTTTAGAACTGTTGTATAGCATGTACATGTATAAATAGCATACACATGAAAACACTGATTTTACAATGCCGCTTTTGCATGTGTATATGCCATGGGATACATAATTTTAAGGGGGCATATTCTAGGCATAATTTGGGTAGTCCAAAAGTATTTAGAGTAGCAGTACACTTTCCAAGTACCTCTACTTTTGTAGTGTCTAATACCACCTTTACAAAAATCACTTGGTCCTAAATTAGCTCCACTTCTACATACAGTCTTGTGTTTGCAGTCATGTGAAATCTGACACTTTGATGTGTAAGCATCAGCAAATAAATGTGTGTATTGTGCAGTTAGCACTTACACGTGTAATCACTGGCATTTATCTGTATTAAGCCACGCATATCAATGTTTTTTTGTTTTTTAGAACATGTAGTTTTGTGAAATTGATGCTCCCACTTTAAATGCCAGCACATACACATATATTTGCTGTGACTTTGTACATATTTTTACAAAAGGCTCTGAATTCATCAGAGCCTTTGATAAAATACTTGACCTCTATATGCAATTATCGTCATTTATACATGCAGAATTCTCAAATGGCAGACATACACATGTAAGTTGCCAGGTTGCCTCTGTTGATATTTTGAACATTGACAATTGTAAAGTGGATACTCCCATCGCATGAAGCCTCCACATACATATGCGTTCCTTCTTTTATTTTAGAAAAGGCTTTATGTCACCATATTCTTTTCTAAAACAATATCAGACTTCTACATGTTCCAACCTGGACATATCATTTCCAATTTAAGCATAACATGGAAGATAAATGCCCTTCTGAAAATATCTACATATTTAGCTTGGATCTAGATAACAATATTTGAAACACTCATTGACTACTGTGTTATGTGTTTAACATTTTTGTTCATGTTTAACCATGATATCTCATTTTCATAGAGAGGCAATGTAGGGACAAAGGATGTAGCACCACTCTATATTATGAACCTGACTTTTTACAGACTTTGGCCATGTTAGTTTCCATGCAGAGGCATGTGCCTATAATAGGCCTCAAGCACAGTGCTGACACATCAAGGTTAACAGAGGCAAAACAACTGTTCATAACAAATTTTGTTTACTGTGCTGGGCACCTTTATGGACAAGAAGAAAGCATCTAAGACATCAAGAGCTGGGTCCTTAGGCCCCCAAAGACAAAACATTGGCAAACCCCAGACACAGTCTTTGGTCAGCATGTCTCTTCACTTTCTGAGGAAAAGGTATAAGAAGAATACAAAGTAAACAATGGGGGTTGATCTGGCAGTTATCTGGGGCAGTTCACATGAGAGCTGCATCAGACTGCGCGAGCCAGCTACATGATGAAAACTTGATAAGATATTGTGCCCCCCCTACCTGCATGCTCACCTGCCTGGGTAGAGCTACCATCTGCAGCATCTACTGAGTTCTTTGCTGCTGCCTTGCTGGATTGTGAGGTGAAACCCATTTGACTGCCTCTGTCTTTAGTCCCTGACTTTCTGATCCAATGTTCATGAGTTTTATCCTCTGTCAGGTTCAACTGTATTCTTCTTAGTGCTTGGGGTTTCAGGTGTCCTATAAACTTTAGAACTAGGATAGTGTGTGTTATCTTTGCCTTGACAGGTACATGAAATCATTGTCTACCAGCATTGTGAATAATTCTGCATAAGTATTGTCTCTGATTATCTTTGCTGCCATTATCTTTATAAAACAGTTTTTCTATTTTTCTAATACCTAAGCCTTGTGTCCTTTCCTCTCAGTGTTATAATCTGGACTGTCTTGAATTGGATCGCATGAGTGGGAAGTGTGATCCAATCCCAGAGTGCTAAATTACCATTATTTGTCATATTGTACTTCCCTCTCTTGCCAGCCCTCTAACGAGGCACGTTTATTGTGTTAAGTCCCCAAAGCAACATTTTGTGTAATAATCATATATGATCAAAGTAGATACCTGGATCTCAACTCATGATTGTGCATCATAAATTGCATTAAAAAAGAAATTATCAGCTTTGAAATTTATGCTTAACTCATGTCACTTGCCATCATATCTATAAACTCAGATCATTGTTTTTGGTACTCTATAGTTTGTACAGGGTACAATCCAAAACACTGCAATCCAATTAATTTTTTGACTACAGAAGCAGGATAAAAATTGCTTCATATTTTGTTGAATTACTTTGATTGCCTATAGAGGTGAGGATTATGTTCAAATTCTTCTGCTTTCTATATAAGATCCTGAATGGTGAATGCATAATTTATATAATGGATCATATGGAATTCATTTCCATAATAGGGATAGAAGATCATTTCACAATTCATTTTTGTCCTCCTTCCATCTATTAAGGGAATAAAGAGATTTAAAATGTTTAATAGACTTCTTGCAGTTCAAGCATTGAGGTCTGGCGTGATTTTAATATTTGTTTTGCTGCTCAGTTATCTTTTTTCTTATTCAAGAAAAATGTAAAAACCTATTGCTAAAATGTATTTCTTGAAAAAGATTCTCTGTGTTTTGCTTCCCAAGAGATTGTCTTCTTTTTTTAATTATTATAAACCGCTAAGAACCTGAAGGTATAGAAGTATATTGGTATAGAAGTATATTGCAATGTAATGTAATGCATAAGAGCAATTAAACAACCAAGGTGCTGACAGTTATGCAAGCATTGTGTATTTAGAATATTTGCACACATAAATACTAGTATGATGCCTAATCACCATTCTGCACATAACCACATAAATTAAATAAAGTATATTTGCAAGAGGGGAATTCATATGGGTGGGGCATATTCCCCACCAGTTCTATGGTTGGTGTAAGTGTGTGCACCAAAAGTTTAAGAATGTTTAAAATTAGTTATGCTAGTATTCTATAATGGAACCTAGGCACCTAGGGTTCTACATAGAATAGGTTCCTACTGTACTTCCTCTAGGTGCCTACTTAGGGGCACTGAATTAAAGAATTGCCCTCTAAATGTACATTAGTACAGGAATAAGACTGACAAAAGAGAGAACCAGGAACTGCCAACTACACAGCAATTTAGGAACAGAAGCATGCAGGCATCAGTAGAGTTGGGGAAAGCACCATATAGGCTGCACGAAAAAGTGTATTGCTGGGCATTAGATGGAGAGGCCCAGCCATACAAAGCTGGTCAAACCCTGGAGCTTAAGAAGTAGGCATAACTTAGTGTTTAGAGAAGGAGGTTATGAACCAGGGAAGCCAATATTCAGTTCTTGCTTCTCCCACTTTCTGTACCTTGAAAATGTCAATTGCTTCAGATACAAATAGACTATTAGCCAATTTTAGCAGGGAAATAAATCATATACCTGAATGTGCAATTCAGTTTGAGTTTAGCTATGGTAAGACATAAGACACAAGCATCGCCACACTGGGACAGACCAAAGGTCCATCTAGCCCAGCACCCTGTCTCCATCAGAGGCCAATCCAGGTCACAAACACCCGACAAGATCCACGGAGCAAAGCATTTTGTACTGCTTGTCCCAGGAAAAGTGGATTTTTCCCTACATTCCTTTAATAACATTCTATGGCCTTTTCTTTCAGGAAGCCGGCCAAACCTTTCTTAAACTCTGCTAAGCTCTAAATCTAACTTAAAATCCACAGAGATAGAGATAGAGAGCACAAAGAAGAAGCAAGTGGAAAGGAATTAGAACGCTGACTCCATGAAGTTATGGATGGCAGCCCAAGAGAAGATATCCTGTAAATATGTAGGGGAATATTTTCAGAAGGGCATCTAACCACCATGTTATGCTTAAATTGGAACTGATACATCCAGGTCAAGACATGCACAGTCCTGGTAGTATTTTAGAAAAGGGAATGCTGACATAGACCCTTTTCTAACATACCAAGTGACTAGGTAGACTTGGAAGAGAACACAAAGGCTGGCAGACAAAGCCCCAGTGTTATATGTAGAACTGAACCCTAATTAATAGAAATGAGAAAGGATTGCTTGCATACTAACAGGCTTATTTTCGAAAGAGGAGGACGCCCATCTTTCGACACAAATCGGAAGATGGGCGTCCTTCTCACATGGTCACCCAAATCAGCATAATTGAAAGCCGATTTTGGGCGTCCCCAACTGCTTTCTGTCACGGGGATGATCAAAGTTCCTGGGGGCATGTCGGAGGCATAGCGAAGGCGGGACTTGGGCGTGCCTAACACATGGGCGTCCTCGACCCATAATCGAAAAAAAGGGCGTCCCTGACTAGCACTTGGACGACTTGGTCCTTTTTTTGTTATGACCAAGCCACGAAAAGGTGCCCAAACTGACCAGATGACCCAGTGATCACTAACTCCCTCCCACCTTTTAAAATACTTTTTGCCAGCCTCAAATGTCATATTCAGGTCATCGCAGCAGTATGCAGGTCCCTGGAGCAGTTTTAGTGGGTGCAGTGCACTTCAGACAGGCGGACACAGTCCCATCCCCCCTACCTGTTACACTTGTGGTAGTAAATGTGAGCCCTCCAAAACCCACCAGAAACCCACTGTACCCACATCTAGGTGCCCCCCTTTACTCTTAAGGTCTATGGTAGTGGTGTACAGTTGTGGGTAGTGGGTTTTGGGGGGCTCAGAACACACGGTAAGGAAACTATGCACCGGGGAGCAATTTGTGAAGTCCACTGCAGTGCCCATTAGGGTGCCCAGTTGGTGTCCTGGCATGTGAGGGGGACCAGTGCACTATGAATGCTGGCTCTTCCCATGACCAAAGGGCTTGGATTTGGTCATTTCTGAGATGTGCATCCTCAGTTTCCATTATCGCCGAAAATCAGAAACAATCAAGTCTAAGGACCCATCTCTAAGGTCGACCTAAATTTCCAGATTTGGGCATCCCCGACCGTATTATCGAAATGAAAGATGGACGTCCATCTTGTTTCGATAATACGGGTTTCCCCCCCCTTCATGGGGACGTCCTGCAAGGACGTCCTCATAAAAACTTGGGCGTCCTTTTCGATTATGCCCCTCCACGTGGCCCTTTTAACAATCTGTGGTAAAAAGTGGCCTTATCACATGCTTACACGGGTCATCCCACATGGGTAAAATGGCCGCTTTTTCTATTTTTTAAATTAATGGCCACGCACTAATTTTACTTCATATAACTCTAGAAAAACAGTTTAGGTAAGCAAAAGACAATTAATTCTAAGGAGGAAAACACCTCGAAAAGCACCTCTTCTGCTCACTTGCAAAAGGAGGGCTAGGCCTTCTTCATCATCGGCTAAAAACCTCCTAGTCTGTATGACATGTTTAGATTCTTCTACTCAACTCTTCCTTCTCGAATTTACATTAGCTTTATGTAAATGTACTTAGCTTAAAGACGTAATTTTGCTAGCACGCATGTGGCCATAAGCACGTGAGCCCTACCATCACCTTTTTTGTAGGCAGTAAGGGCTAAACGATTAGCACAGAACACACCTACTTTCCTCCCCAGCCCACCCCCAGCATTAATAAATACAATCTGTTATTTAGCAAGTGAGAAGCATGTGCCAATGCAAAATTTACCTGCCGGATGCCTGAGCACACACCACATAGTCATTCCACTCAATCACTTGTGTCTTTTCTATAACAACCATACCCTGCACTGCTTTCTATGTCTTTTAAGTTTTTTTAGTCCATGAGTACGTTGTTCATTTTGTATTTGATTATTGTTCTCTTTTGCAGTTTTGAAACATTTTTAAGCAAATTAACTAAGATTTATGCTGGATCACCTAACAGAATTGAGCCAGATCTGGTGCATGCCTGTTTTCACACCTATCTGGGTATTTATTTCCCCTGCTGCCCAAGTACATTTTGTAAATTATTATATGTATTATTGAAGTTCTTTTTAGATTGTTTAATGCATGTTCTAATTTGATACTATGTTGAGATTTGTGTTTTTAGCTGGCTGGTGAAGTTTTTGCTGCTCACTAATATTTTATAAAGGCAAACCTCTTTTCCCTTATCTTTTCAGCTACTACTTTGGAGAACCAAGGTGGCCTTCTTTTCCTTATTGTTATTTTCTTTCTTACAAAAAGTTTGTTACCCTTAAAATAGCTCCTTTTAGGTTTGGCCACTGTTTTCCTACTACTGAGGTATTCTCCTATCTGAACAAAGTTAGTTTTTTTTTTTTTTTTTTTTTTTTTGGGGGGGGGGGGGTTAAGTCTGAAACCTTCACTTTTGGATGAATCCTCTCCTGATTACTGGATGCAAGATGATCACCCACTATAAAATCAGAAACACTCCCCATTCGTAAGCACTAAGTCCAGTATGGCCCCATCCTGCATGTGTTCCATTACCAACTTCTGGAACAGTTTATCTTGTAGAGAATTCAATATTGCCTTACTTCTAGAACACCATGCAGTAGAGATACCCTAATCAACATCTGACATATTAAAAGACATATTAGTAATACTTCCCCTTTCACAACTGCATTTTGAATATCTTCAATTAAATCTCTGCCCATTTCTGTCTGTGAAGGAGATATGTATGTCACACCAATGTAAATGCATTCTCTACTTCCTCTTTCCAGATTGACCCACAGTGCCTCTTTAACATATACACCGGGATTTCTATATATCGCGCCTAGCGTTCTATGCTGAAATCCTACCGTATTCTATAACAACAATCAGTGTTTTTAACAGCACTTAACAAGCAATAATGAGCACTAATTGGCAATAAATAGAATTTATGCACATAATTCGCTAAGTGTATTCTGTAATGCACAGCACCTAAATTCTAATGTGTGGAGCCAACAAGGGGCATGGCTATAGGTAGGGAAATGGGTGTTTCGTGGGTGTTCCAAAATTTATGCACAATGTTATAGAATATGTCCGTCTGTGCCTAAATCTATGCACTGGTATTTATGCCACGTTTTGCTTGGTATAAATGGATGCACATAGCTCTAGGCTCTGGGCTATCAACTAAGCATATTCTATATACCACGCTTAAATCTGGGCAGTGCTTATAGAATACTGTTAGGCGGAAGTTTATTCTGCACGGATTTTCAGGTGACATACATAGAATCTAGCCCATAATGCCACTCCACCTCACTTTCTTTCTACCCTGACTTTTCAGGCTACAAAAACTGACTTCTACTATTCACATTTGAATTGTCTGATATATTCCATAGGTAAAATGAAAATAAAAAAAAAATCATGGCGTTAATTTTTTACCCGATTACCTGGGTGCATTAAGGCATAGGATGACAAATTGATTTTTTAAAACATGTTTCAACATGTTAACTGCCAAAGCTGTTCTCATTCAAGTCGACTGACTCAACCAAATACACTTTCAGTGTCTGACAAATATGCACTCCAGTTTCAAGATTGCTTCCTTGTCACATATCCCTATGAATATCATTGATTTGGGGCAAAAAAAACCCCCAATCAGTTATTAAGATGGGAGTGTGCTTTGAGGCAGTACTCAGAAATAATAGTGAAGAATTTAATGTGTTCCCTTGGAGCCACACAGAGGGACAAAGATCTGCACAGAAGTCACCACTAAAGTCTAATAGCTGTCTGTGATATGGGGCAAAAAGCTTGAATACAATTTGTGTTGCAGTCAAATGGTTAAGTTTGTGATACATGGTAAAACCCTGAATTATGTGGGAGTTTATTTCCAGCTGGGATTTATGCAAGACAGAAGCAGACTTGGCTGTTTGTTTTAAATACTTCTCAAGGGCATGGCATCAGAACTGGCTTCTGTCTCATAGTTATATAATAATGTAGTTGGAATGAAAATGAATTATCCTCCATTAGTGAACTTAAACTGCAGCTTACTTAATAGAAGGCTTAATAAGCCAAGGGAATTTGGAAAATGGAGAAAAGTCTAAGCAAAGTAATACTCCAGTGCATCTTTCTAAACATGTTTTCCTTAATATGCTATGCTTGAAAATATTAATTGTGTTTTGCTAATTTTCAAAGCACTTCTACTGTTATATGGGATTTCAGCAGTAAAAAGGTGAAGGTGAGGTAATGGCATTGCCAGAATGAATAGGTTTCACCTATTAGCAATCCATAAGCACCAGAGACAGCCAACGTTCTTTTTTATTAAGGATACGATTTTCAAAAGTGTGCTACTGCATTTGCAGGTTCTAATGCCATTGAAGTGTTGTATTAGTAAATGGGAAATTGCATTAAACAGAACCTGTGTTAAGTAATGCACATTAATGGTAGTGAACTTTGGTAAATCTAACCCTTAATGTTTTATTACAGCTCATTTTCCAGTGAAAGGGAACATTTTATTTTCTCTGGAGACACATCCCATGATTGGTTGCCTCTTATTCTACATGCCATGTATTTGCAAACCATTACAAAGAACTTCCTATAATTTGTTTTCCCTCTATTAAATGTGGTCTATCCAAATGATCATAAGAATTTTTAGTTAGAATTACTAATGTGCACTATTGCACTGATTCTATAATCTTAACGCCTAAACGTAAGCACCATTTGTATGCTAAGATTATAGAATACGTGTACTTGTACATGTAAGTGTGACATTCACTTGTGGAAGTGCTGTGTGCATACACAGCATTATTATATGATGTGAGCACGCAAGTCATATAGAGGTGAATTCTATATATGGCTTCAAAAAATTGGTGCTAAAAAAAGCACAATTTTATGAGCTGTGCTTAAAGTTAGGTGCGATTTAGAGAATAGCACTTATGCCTGGGAATCATACCTTAGGCACAGCCATTTGCACCAATGAAAACGTGAAGCAAATCTTTGCGCCTAAATTAGGCGCATTTTCCCTTTACTGTATAACCCCCCTGTTCCGCTCATGACCCTCCCATTTCCATGCCCCCTTTATGAACTCGCGTGTAAAATTTAGGGGCAGATCCCATACCTAAATTTACACGCATATATTCCAATTCAGTCTAATGAATGCCAATAATTGCTTGTTAACAAGTCAGTTATCAGAGCTAATTAGCTTATTGTGCTCACAAATAGGGCATGTGCCCACATTTGCATGCACAATTTTTAGCAACTTGTATAGAATTAGGGGGAGGGGCCAATTCAGTAAAGATCACTAAATGCTAGGTGCCCAAAATCTAGGCACTAAAGGGCCCTTTTACTAGCCATGGCAAAAAGTGGCCTGTGGCAGTGCGAGTGCATCTTTTGAGCGTGCTCTAGGCCACGTTTTGCTGTGTCCTGGAAAATAAAAACCAGTATGCATTCATTTTCGGCCTGAGACTTTACCACCACCCGTTGACTTAGCGGTAAGGTCTCACGGGCTACCTGGGCCATAGGCATGCAGCGTGTGCTGACTGCCGTTTACTGCTGGGTAAGTGCCATGTGATAGAAGATAGAAAATATTTCTACCATGTGGTTTCAACATGTGCCAAATTCAGAATTACTGCCTGGGGCATGCAGCAGCTGGGCGGTAATGCTGATTTGGCATGCACTGGACACGCGTAGGGCCTTATGCACCTTTATAAAAGGGTGCCTAATGCATCATAGAATACTAGGGTAAGTCAGCAATTATGCAGCAATATTTAGGCGCCACCACTTGTGCGAACTCTATGACAGGTGTAAATGTGAGCACCTAAATGTAGCAGTTATGCACCTGAATGACAGTATTCAATAAAGTGCACATTGAAATTGTTGGAACATCTCTGCCTCTCCCGTGTGAATGACCCCTTTGCAGTTAAGTGCTAGAAAACGTAGGCACCCAGGTATAGAATAGCGCCTAATGGAACTTAGGTGCCTAACTGCCATTTCTCCCCTCTTTTGGTGCTTAATTGCTGTTAACTTCTATTCAGTGCAATTTTTCTAGCAAAAAAGGTGCCGGTACTCAAATGCCAGGCCACCCTTTAGGGGTGGGGTGATCACTGAGGGACCCACCCCACAATAGCCAGGCCCCCTGCAACCAGTCACAGAATCTATGACAAGGCAGAATTGGTGTGTTGAGCCTGAGCTATTTTATTAAAACTTGTGGTCCATGGGTCAATTTTAGCAGACACTGGAAAAGGTGCCAGTACTCAGTACCCCCGAGTACCCCCTCATAAAAAGCACTGCTTCTATTAGTATGTGACTGCAAGGGGGCACTCATAGGAAGAGGTGCATGGGTGTGCCAAACACTTACTTGCTTAGTTTAGAGAATACTTCCATTTATGTAGTAAAGTGCCACATTTTATTCACACACATTTATGCCTTCCATAGAGTAGAGTGATGTGAAGAAGAAGGGTTACCTTCGAAAGTTAATAAAAAACGTATTTAGTCCAATAAAAAAGTATCATCTTATTTTCTTTTGTATGCTTTGTTTTATTTCTATTTATGCCTTCCACAGTGCATGAGTGGGTGTGCCTTAATGTTGGCACATGAATGCTGACTTATGCCAGTATTCTATAATTGAATCTGGGCAACCAAATGCTATTAGCTATTATAGAATTTGTGCTCAGCATGCTGCATTTTGGCACCTAACATTTTGCACCCTTTATAGAATTGTCCCTATGGCATTGGCACAGACTAATCTCTTAGTAATAATTGGTCTTGTTGCTTATAATATGACCCGTATTAAAATTATATGCTTTAACATTGTTAGGGCCCTGTTTACTAAGCTGCGCTAGAGGTGTGTAAGTGTTTTAGCACGCGCTAACCATTAGCGCATGGTAACTTTGTAGGTGCCCACAATATTCCTATGGGTACCTACACAGGAAGAGATTCGATATATGGTGCCTAAAAAATCGGCACTGAAATCAGTGCTAAATGTATTCTATAATAGGCACCTAGATTTAGGTGCCGATTATAGAATATGCTTAGTTCATATTTCAGCACTTCAATCTGTGCGCATCATAAGGGGGTTTCATCTGTAAATTTAGGCAGGGGCTTTTGCACTACATTTTTGGATTTGCATGCAACCCATGGGAATTAAGCACTATTCTATAACGCCGCCTAACTTTAGGTGCAGCTTATAGAACAGCGTTTAAGCAGGTTTTTTTGCAACAAATGTTTGGGCGCTATTTATAGAATTCACCCCTTAGTGTGTGCTAGCATATTCTATTAACTTTTAACTTCGCACTGCACTGTTAGAGCATAGTAATTCCCCCATTTAACGGTAAACTCAACTTACTAAATAATGGCCTTTTCCAGATTCAGGACACTTCGGAGCAAAATTCTGCTTTCCAGTCCAAATGTTTGCTGTAACACATCTGTCATCAAACTGTTAAGGCATGGTTGCAACCTAAAATACAAGTAAATAATTTACTGATATTCAAACAGAAGTTCAAAATCAATAGTTTTGCAACAAGCCACCTAACTTGTAAACTTAACAAGCATTTATTGCCACTAATTGGCTTTAATTAGAAATTACACGAACAACTTTTTAGGCATATTCTATAAAGTGATGCATGCAAATTGTAAGATGCAGATCTGATGAGGAGGCATAGCCATGGAGAGACATGGTGGGTCATGGGCATTCCTATAATTTACGTGCTCATTCTGCGTGCAACTTAGGCGTCAGCATTTATACCAGGTTTTACGTGGTGTAAATGGCCATGACTAAATATACTCTAATATACACTGGAAGATATCCAACAAATGATTCTAGCTATGTTTGTTAATTATAAGGGAGGAAAATTCTCAATAGATGATATCTAATAGATCATCTATTGAGGCTTTTCCTCCCTTATAATTAACAAACATAGCTAGAATCATTTGTTGGATATCTTCCAGTGTAGATTATAGTGTTTGAATTCCTGATAGTCCAACTGCTCTATATTGAGGTCATGACTAAATATAGTCACGGGAAATGGACACTGGGCTTATTCTATAATTTACACCTAAATTTAGGTTTAGTTTATAGAATACACCTAGTTGTATTTTTTGGCGCTGATTTTTTAGCCGTTATAAATAGAATCTAGCCCTATGGCAGAGATTCTATATATCCAGCCTAAAAAGTGACACTGAAATCAGCGCTGACTAAGCGTAGTCTATAATCGGCACCTAGATTTAGGTACCAATTATAGAATATGCTTAGTTCATATTTCAGCGCTGATATGTGCGTGCATCCATTTACGCCAATGAAAACCTAGTGTAAATCTCAGTGCATAGATTTAGACGCACTGGTCTATATTATATAAATAGGTGCCTGCATTTTGGAACACCCATGAAATGCCCATTTCCCTACCAATAACCATGCCCCTTTTTGCCTCCGCACGTTAGAAGTTTGGTGTACATCTTTACAGAATATGCTTAGTGAGTTGTTTGCCGAAATTCTAATCAGTGCCCATAGTGCTCATTATTGCTTGTTAAGAGCTGTTATCAGCATTCATTAGCTTGTTAAGCCAATTGTTACGTGCAGTGTTATAGAATGTATGCCAATTTCAGTGCCTAAATCTAAGCGCATTATATAGAATCCTGGGGAAATTGGCTGATTTTCCATTTTTTTTATATTCATGGCCATTAGTGCACAGCTATTAATAAAAATTACTGCGTGAGCACTTTCCACCACCCATTTTGTAGGCAGTAAGGGATCATGTGATAGTCCTGCACTAACCAGTTAGGGCCAGATTCTTTATGGCGCCTTAAAAAATCTACATGGAAAACATTTCCACCTAAGCATATTCTATAAATGGCACCCAGATTTAGGTGCGGTATATAGAATATGCTTAGTTGATATCCCAGCACCTAAAACTACACACATCCATTTACTCCAAAAAACATGGCGTAAATCTCAGTGCATAGATTTACGCACACTAGGCCATATTCTGTAACTAGGTGTGTAAATTTCAGAACACTCAGAAAATGTCCATAACCATGCCCCTTTTGAACTGCATGCTTTAGAATTTAGGTGCAGTTCATTACAGAATACGCTTAGCGAGTTCTGCATGTAAATTCGAAGTATTGCCAATTAGTGCTCATTGTTGCTTATTAAGTGCTGTTAAATACACTGATTGGCTTGTTAAGCCAATTAAGTTATACACATTGTTATAGAATACGCTTGGATTTCTGCACTGATCTTTTGGTGCACTATATAGAATCCGGCAGTTAATGTGCGGTAATGTAGCTGTGCTGATTAGCACAGAAATGCCCCATGACACAACTCCTCCCCCCCAAATTTAAGAAATCTTTTGAGCATATGGATTTGCACACGCTAAAATTGCACTGATCATAGGACACCAGAGGACATCCCACAGTACACAATGTTATGTTAGATGTGCATTAGTGTGTAATGCAGCTTATCAAAAGGGCCTCTAGGTTCAATGGTATAAAATGGGACCTCTGATAAAGTACTGTATCATAACATTTATTAACTGCATTAGTGCCAACTTATACAGTAATGCCCATTAGTAACTCTACATATATTTCTTATAGTAGTTATAAATAATTATTATGAATCCACTAGAAATACTGCTGGTTTTTTTTTCTCCTCCTCTGTCTGGAACTGACTTCCCATTCATCTCCGTCATGAGCCCTCTTTAAAATCCTTTAAGGTGCCATTCGCCTCACACTCTTTTTCTTGCCTTCTGGGCTTGCCCAGGAGTATGTGCCTTCTGAGAGTGCATCCGGGGATTCATGATTAAAACCTTAGGGACCCCCGTGACTGGGACCTGGGAACATTTTGTATTGGATACTCAACTAGCTTTCTGTACACAGACTAAGGGAGCACGTTTATGGTGTCGCAAATTGTGTCTAGTGACCCGAAAAAGCATTTTACAGAGTTGGATAACTCCAGAACCTCCAGCTTATTGGCAAAGGAGGAACCAGATACATGTGTTAGCAATGTGGGAAGCAAGAGAGGCGAAGGGATCCCTAGAACGGATGCAACACTTTATGCAGATTTGGAGCCCTTATATACAAGGATTAAGTCCTTGAGGGCGAAATTTGCTTCTTAATAGATTAGAATAATACGCTCTTCACGGAGACTATGTATGATTTCTTATGATTATCCCTGGTTTGTAGTAGGATCCATGGGGGGGGGGGGGCCTCACATGGACTATCAGAGCACAAGTCCACGTGGGTAGAGGGCAGGAGGGGATGGAAGATGGGAGGGAGGGCGGAGGGGGGGTTAGCTGGGGGGAGGTAGATGGGGGGTTACTACAAATGGCTGTGGGTAAGGGGGGTGGGGATAAAACTGTTAAAAACTTGATTCCTATATGAATCTGTGTATACTTTGAATTGTCATCAATAAAAATGTTGAAACCCTAAAATCCTTTAAGGTAAACTTGAAAACCTTTCTGTTTCAACAGGCCTTCAATGATGTAGGGTGAGGGATCAGCCATTGGAAGAGTTCTGTTTTAATAAGTCCATTCCGTGCCTTTTCTTTCCTCTCCTCTCCTCTCCATTAAGTGTGAATGAATATTTTTCCTACGATTTTGTGGTGTTCCTTTCCAAATTTATATTTATTAATGTTATTTTAGGAATTTATGTAAACCGCTTTGCTCTGCCTCGGCAGTTACAGTGTTATAATAAGCCTGAATAAGCATAAACTTGTTGTATTCAAGATAAAACCAATTAAGAGAGATTTACCAGGAAGAAATGAGTTATAAGCATATTCCAACTTTATGGTTATTTAAGAAATAAAAATTCTGACCAGCCACATAATCAGACTGATGGTGGGTGTTTGTAATATTAACCATATAATTCTGTAAAAACTGCAAAGATTGTGTGTTCAAATTTGGGCATGCGCCCAATTTACGTGTAATTTAATTAAACAATGAGCCTATAAGTGCCAATAATTGGCTCAATTATTGGCACTAATTGTAATCAGTTAAGATGCACATGTGTAAGATTAGATATGTGATCCACATCTAAATTTTGCAGGGGTCCCGAAAAAGGGGGTATGGAAATGGGAGGGTCATGGGTGGATCTTGGGCATGGTTTTGGGCATGGTTATGCATGCAATTATAGAATAAGGGGGTTCAGCACGTAAATTTAGGTGGGGCATTTGCACCACATTTTTGTTGGTGCAAATGGACATGCCTAAATTTATGCTCAACCTCCAAGACTTAAGCACTATTCTATAAACCACTCCTAACTTCAGGCATAGCTTGTAGAATAGCACTTAAGCATTTCTTTTTAGCATACTGGAGTCGTAGTCTACTACTACTACTACTTAGCATTTCTATAATGCTGCCAGGGTTACGCAGCGCTGTACAAGTTTAACATGGGTAAGGATAGTCCCTGCTCAAGAGAGCTTACTGACCTTCCAATGCAGAAATATCATTCAAATTTCTGTTGTTGTTTCTGAAGTAGATTCTCAAAACATGACTGGTTGAAAAGAACAGTGGACTTAAGCTGAATTGGATCAGAATAACCCAGCCCACTGCTTTCCTATTCAGAAATGGTTAAATCTTCCACAGGATCTCTACCAAGAAAAGTCACTACTCGTATTGAAAACATACCCACAGTTGAATCTCATCTGATTTTTGTTGTCATTTCATGCACATATGTAGAAATGGGTTTGCTGACTTCATCAGATCTCTGAACTAAACATGAGTTATTTTCTGCCACAAAGAATTATAATTAGGTGTTCCTTCATATTTCACAAACTATGTTTAGGAATGTATTGATTGAAATGAATGCTTTCCACATTCACTGAATAGTTCATTTTAACACATTGCAGCCTCCCTCTCCTTTCTTAGGAGCACCATTCAGAGAAATTGGGTTTCAACTGACAATTTTGCTAAGTCAGGTAAAGAAACACAGTAGAGTAGATGTATCCTGCACATGGAAATGCATGGATGGATAGGTGTGAATAGAAAAGAGATCACATACACTATGATATTAAAAGGTGTAAGATGGAAATGAAACTTTACATTTTTCAAACCGTGCCCCATTTTTATATGATTTGCAATATATTTCTGTAAACTCAAGTAAGCAAAGTGTCACTTTTAATTTGCTGGTTTTTCTATTCCCTTCAGATCTGAAGCAGTAAAGCCCAGCACAGTGCTGAAAGTGTTGAACAGATCACAAATCTTAGGAAACAACACATGAAAAATTTATAGCCCCAGGATTTATTGCACCAGCAACTTACTTGGTGCAACAGATTCAATAGGCCCATTTGTACAATTCCTACCAGCCTTGGTTTTTTAAAAACAGTGGTTGCTATTATTAATATGTTTTGAAGAGATCATCTAGGTTATAAAAGGGACACCAGGTCAGGGCATTCACATCGTTCCACATATGTAACAAACAGCTCACCAAATGCAGATCCATTTCTAAAATATATATGAGGAACAGCCATGCAAAATCCATATTTTACAGTATTCTATAAGTTGAATACATATGGTAGAGACACCCATACTCCCCCCCCCCCCCATACTACAGCTACATGCATGCCCCCTTGGGTTTATGGGCTATAGCACTTATACATTATCTTACAGAATAGCATGTGATGTACCTATATGCCTAATTGTCACTTTTCCGTGTCCTTACATGCCCAGTTATAGAATTGCCTTTAAGTGTTTTGCCATTACAAATATATATACATATAATTTTAAGGTATGCCAAAATCATGCTTAGAACATGATTTTCCTTCAAATCAGTGCATGCTGGATGCATTTGTGCATATGTGGGCCTGGCAGTGCTGCTGCCCTTCTAAGTAAAATAAATGTAGCACCCCTTAAATATTGGCACCCCCCCTCTACACTTAGTTTGCTTACTATGTTGTGCCAGCCTTGGAAATTCAGAGTTAGCTCATGCCATTTTCATTAGTAGGTCAAGGCCCTTATGCGGGTCTTTCCTGTATTGTAAGGCCATTTTTTCCACGGCCGTAAAAACCCTGCTTTTCTGGGGGTTTTTTGCATTTTTGGCTGTATGCTAGCATTAAGTAAAAACAGAGACACAGGGGTTCTCCTGTAGAACTCAACTTGTGAGTAGTATAGAATCACAAGGAGGAAAAAGCCTCAAGAAGCTCCCGGCTAAAAAAAAAAGCAACAGTAGCAGGGCTGCTTCATCATTGGCACAAAATTGTATTTTTTATTAATATCATATCAATAAATGTATTATTTTTTAATAATATCATTACTTGATACCACCAATAAACAGCTGTCACAACCATAAAGATTAGTTAGGTACATATAAATCAAGTCTTTATCTTAGGTACATTGGTTTCCCAGTATTATTTGCCTTAAAAACTAAGCCCTGTTTACAAAGCCACGCTATAGGCACGCTTGCGTTTGTAGCATGCACTAATGCTAGAGACACACTTAGGAATATATGGGTATCTGTAGCATTTAGCATGTGCTAAGTTTAGCACACACTAAAAACGCTAACGCACCTTACTAAACAGGGCCCTAAAACTAGAATCTTAAACACCTTTCATGAATGTGTAGACAGTGTAGCAGATGTAATACAGGGCAAGCACTTTGCCATCTTTTCCTCCCCCAATAATAGCCAAGCTTCTGCATTCTGAGCAATTTGTAATTTCTTATAGTATTTAGAAAACATTACAATAGTCTAAAGAATTTAGAATCAATGATTATACCACAATATGCAAATCTGATTTTCCTAAAATGGTTTCAAATGGGCAATTGTCAGTAGGTAGATCACTTTCAGGCTTATTTTCAAAAGTGATCAACGGCTATCTTCCAATATAAATCGGGAGATAGCTGGCAATTTCGCAAAAGCGGCGAAATCGGTATAATCGAAAGTGGCGTTTTTGACACCATCGCCGCTTTCCCCTCGCCGCGCCAGTGAAAGTTCAAGGGGGTGTGTTGGCAGCAAAGCGAAGGCTGGACATGGGCGGGCATGGGCGTGGCTAACAGATGGCCGGCTTTCACGGATAATGGAAAAAAAAAAGCGGCGTTAAGCAGTATTTCACCGGGTTTACTTGGTCCTTTAATTTTCACGACCAAGCCTCAAAAAGGTGCCCCAATTGACCAGATGACCATGGGAGGGAATGGGGGATGACCTCCCCATACTCCCCCAGTTGCCACCAACCCCCTCCCACACTAAAAAAATTAAAATAAAACACTTTTTTGCCAGCCTGTATGCCAGCCTCAAATGTCATACCCAGCTCCCTGACAGCAGTATGCAGGTCCCTGGAGCAGTTTTTAATGGGTGCAGTGCACTTCAGGCAGGCAGACCCAGGTTCACCCCCCCCCCCCCTGTTACACTTGTGGTGCTAAGTGTTGAGCCCTACAACCCCCCCCCCAAAGAAAAACCCCACTGTACCCACGTGTAGGTGCACCCCTTCACCCATAAGGGCTATGGTAATGGTGTAGAGTTGTGGCGAGTGGGTTTGGGGGGGATTTGGGGGGCTCAGCACCCAAGGTAAGGGAGCTAAGGACCTGGGAATTATTTGTATATATTTTTTTAATTTTTAGACGTGCTCCCTAGGGTACCCGGTTGGTGTCCTGGCATGTCAGGGGGACCAGTGCACTATAAATGCTGGCTCCTCCCATGACCAAATGCCTTGGATTTTGCCGGGTTTGAGATGGCCGGCATTTTTTTCCATTATCGCTGAAAAACAAAACCGGCGATCTCAAACCCGGCGAACTCTGGCATTTGGCAGGGCTAAACCATATTATCGAAACAAAAGATGGCCGGCCATCTTTTTCGATAATATGGTTCTGGCCAGCTGTTGCGCTGCCGCCAAAATAGATCGCCGGCGACGTTCGATTATGCCCCTCTACGACAATTTAAAGTGTTGTTTGTGGTTCACAGGGCCGTGTATTCTGAGGCTCTGGTGTGTTTTGATTTAGTTTTGAGGCCCTATGAATAATGTGTTGATAATTCCTTCATTGCATTAAATATATTCACATATATTAGGCGAAACATGCCAGCATGTAGAGAACAAAGAGAGTGTAGTGAATGAGCACGTTGCACAATTTCACAAGAGAACTGAACTGAGTGCAGCATAGAGAGCTTAGTACGCTGATGGAGAGAATTGACTATAAGTGCTTTGCACAAGAAGATATTTAAGCTAACAGATAAGTTGGATTTTTGAACTTTCGATTAGAACAACTGAATTCATGGAAAATCCATCAGAACTTGATCTTTTATGTCTGTAAACTCTGGATATAGCCATTGGTAGAAAGGTGAACTTTAGTGCAATGATGGTGGTAATCAGTTCTATCAGAGGAGATGGATCCTAGTCTATGATGTGCACTCAGTTTTGAGCACTATTCAGTATATTAAAAAAAAAGGTTTCTATAGTAGTTTGGGATTAAATATATGCAGTCATGTTGAAATGCACGTTCTCTGCTGCTGGTTCTTCAGCGTGGAACAAAATACCAATGGAACTGCGATCTATATCTTGACACAACTAGGTATAAAAGGTGCCTAAAAGCTTTTCTGTTTTCTCAGTCTTTTGGTTGAGTCTCTGTATAATTTGACAGCTTTACGTAGTTTCAGACCTATTGATCTTTTGAGGCAACAAGAAGAATTTTGTCTATGAATTACTGTATATAGATATGTAGCATTGTGTGTGTGTGTATCTGAGTGTTGTGTAATGTTTATTTTTGTGATTGAAATGTAGTTTGTTGTCATTGACTTGATTATGATTTTGCTGGATGTGTTGGTTTGTTACCTGCCTGGCATGGGTGAGCTATACATTTTTGCTGCCATGTCTTAATATTGAGAGTCCTGAAGCTTGCCTCCAGATCAGTCTTGTATAAGACCATAAAACTATCTTCATTAATTCTTTGTGCTTTTATATCAGTTATGCAAACCCTGTACACTGTACTGAAGTGCCTAGAAAATGAAAGCATGTCAACATCCACTGCTGCTAACATTTGCAAGAAGAAAAGTTCCTTTGTTTTTCTGTCTGGGAATGCATGAAATTCCATTGAATCTTCAGCCATGATACTGATGATTAAGATGAACATTTCCTAGTATTCAATAATGTTGCATCCCTGGAAGCGAGGTAATACATTTCTGTGAAGTTCCCTATGGCAGTCCACTACCAACAGCACTCAGTTTTAACAGCAGCAAAATGACCACTCATTTTCCCTGTAGGATACTAGCTACAGCTTTGTGCTCTGCAGCTTTCAAAGAAGATCTATGAAGGCCATGGAATGGCATATCCCCCAAATGGGCAGATTGATTTAAACTCCTGAACATGAAGGGCTCTTCATTTCAGTGATAAGTATTTTGTACATATAAGAGCACTTTCCCTTTTCTGTCTCTGAGACTACTATATTGGTGGATCTATCTTAATCAGAAGCAGGTCACATAAGGAATTATTTGTATAAAGAAATAGAAAGTATTAGGCAGTGGTAGAAAATTAGATAATTTTAGAGTGACAATATGATTTTAACACAGTTTTATCAGAGCTTATATAAAAGGGGAATGTGGCATACAAATTTTGGAGGTAATTCTACAAAGTAGGTGTTAGTTATGCATGTAAATGCTCAGAATCACTGTTCCCTCTAAGCTGAGCGGGTGTCCTTCAACTGCTTTGCTACCAGTAGGGGGTGGTGCTTCATTATTGTATTTTCAATCACTGGGGACAGGCAGATTCCCTGGAATCCTGCAGAACTTGCCCGCCCTTCACTGTTGAAAATGTTAGTGAAACAGCACCCCTCACTGGCAGGACTATAGATGGAGGGATCCCACTCTGCTTAGACGGGAACAGTGTTCAGAATGCTAGAATATATGCACATATGTATGTGCCTATGCGCTATTCTATACATGTGTGTTTTGCTCTGTTTCCTGAGGCTGTCTCTACTCAAGAGATTAGCATGCAGTTAACCAGAGCATAGAACATCACTGTGAGGACTTAGAACTCTTGAACCAAAATCTTCTTAAATGCAAATTCAAACAAAAGAAAATGACTTTTGGTTAGGTGTGCTGGACACAGTGCTTTTTTTGTGCCAGTATGCACCGGTACGGCATACCAGCACCTTTTTTCCCATGGCTGGCTCACTTGCCCGCCCTCATCTTTCCGACAGCCCTGTTTTCTGTTCCTGCCGCCCCGCAAGTGAATCTTTTATTTTTTTTACCTGAAGTTGCAGCGCTGGCAGTGGTGGCGCTAGTGAAAACAGCAGGCTCACCTCCTCCAGCCTTCCCTTCCCTCTCAGTGTCCTGCTCTCACAGAAACAGGAAACTACGTCAGAGAAAAACAGGACACTGAGAGGGAAGGGAAGGTTGGAGGAGGCGAGCCTGCTGCTTTCAGTAGCGCCGCCACCACTGCTGAAGCTGCAACTTCAGGTAAAAAATAAAAGATTGAAACGCGGGGCAGCAGGAACAGAAAGCAGGGCTGTCGGGGAGCTAAGGGTGGGCTGGTGGGGCTGAGGTTGGAACTTGAACTCAACTTGAACTCAACGGGGGCTGAAAAGTGGGGCAGGTGGAGGCTGGAACAAGTCACTGAGCATGGATGGGAGGGGTGGATAGGGGCAAAGGAGAATCGCTGGTCATGGAGGGGAGGGCAGAGGAGAATCACTGGACATGGAGAGGAGGCCAGGGGAGAGAGCAGAGTTGTTGGACATGGATTGATGGAGGAGAGGGCAGGAGAAATGCTGGACATGGATGGAAGAGAGGGAAGAAAGGAAGGAGATGCACATGGATGGAGGGGAGGGGAAAGAGGAGAAATGCTGGGCATGGATGGAGTGGAGGGAAGGAAAAACAGAGGAAGGAGATGCACTCAGTTGGAGGGGAAGGGAGATAGGAGAAATGCTGGGCATTGATGGAGGGGAGGGAAGACAGAGGAGGAGATGGATTTATGGGAGAGGAGAAATTCTGGACATGGATGGAGGTGAGGGGAGAGAGTTGAAATTCTGGACATGGATGGAGGGGAGGGGAGGGAAGAGAGAGGAAGTGAGATGAACATGGAGGGGAGGAGTGGAGAAATGCTGGACATAGATGGAGGGGAGAGAGGAAAAATGCTGGACATGGATGGATGAGAGGGAAGAGAGACGAAGGAGATGCATATGGATGGAGTGGAAGGAAGAAATAGGAAGGAGATGCATACTAACGAGATGTGGGAAAGGAAGGAGAGGAGAAAAACTGCACATGGATGGGTAAAATAGGCAAAAGCTGGATCCAATCTATACCTCCTCCAGTCAAGTCTGCGGAGGACCCAGCTTTTACCTATGGATGTAGGGCAAGAAGAAAGGAGGAAAATAAACAAATAAATGGAAAGGAAGCCCTAGAATCGGAGTTAAGGGAACAGATAAGAAAGCAGCAGAATCAGAGACTGGGACCAACATGATCAGAAAAAGAAAGTCACCAGACAACAAAGGTAGAAAAAAATCATTTTATTTTCATTTTAGTGTTTGGAAAATGTCCAATTTGAGAATTTATATCTGCTGTCTTATTTTGCACTGGGTATACTGGAGCTGTAACAGCTTACAGAAATTATTTATAATGAAAAAAAAATCACAAGTTATTTTTTTCTCCTATACTGGTATAGTATTTTCAACTGCTTATATGTGCCATGGCTGGTATAAGGGGTGTGGCTACTGTGGGTGTAGCTATAAAAAAAGCACTGAATGGACAAGAGTCTCTGCCTTGCAGAACTGGGAGTCTCTTCTCTACCAGCTCACCCTGTATACAAGGGGAGCCAGAAGATTATTATTATTATTATTTGTTACATTTGTATCCCACATTTTCCCACCTATTTGCACGCTCTCAGTACTTGGTCATTTTACAGTAGCTTAAAGGAGGAGTATGCAAGAAGGTACAGCAAGTCAGCTTACAGTTCTACTTATGCCAGAATTCTGCATGCATATTTTTAATTGTGCGGACCCTTGCGTAAATTGTATGATCTGCTCTGAAAAGGGGGTGTGGCCATGTGACAGTTATGAGTGGATCAGGGTATTCCTAGAATTTATGCACACTGTTATAAAATAAAGGGGATCTGTGTCTCATTTAGATGCAAAGATTTATCCCAGGGATTACTTGTAAATCCTCAAGTCTAAAGTTGGGCACTAACCCCTGGATTCTATAAACAGTGACTAAAGTCCTGCATGCAAATCAGCATGTTAATAAGCCAATCAGTGCCAATAATTGGATGTTAAAAAGCAATAATTGGCACTAATTAGGATCTACGTCCATTGCTTGTTAAGCATATTCTATAAAGTGATGCACATAAAATGAATCAAGTGGATCTCAAAAGAGGGTATGGCCATGGGAGGGGCATGGGCAGGTTATGAGTGTTCCTAAAATTTACACGCAGTGTTATAGATTATGCCCGATCCATGCCTAAGTAAGACATGGGCATTTACACCCGGTTTCAGTTGGCATAAATGGCTGCACCTAAATTTTAATAGCATGGACAGCTACTACGTCTATTCTATAAACTGCTCCTAATGTTAGGCAATGTTTATAGAATAGTACTCAGCACTGTGTTTGTCGGCTTCAATTTTTTTCAGTGCCATATCTAGAATGTGACCCTATGGGCTAGATTCTATATATGGCGCTTAAAAATTCCATGTGGAAAAAAACATGTTTAGGTGTATTCTGTAAAGAATGCCTACATTTTATAGAATAGGCTTAAATTTACATGCGGTATATAGAATAATGCCAAGCGCCTCTCCAAGCGAACAAATGTAGTTGCGGTCATTTACCCCATATTTTACTTGGCATAAATCTCGATGCCTAAATTAGGCATAGGGTGGGTGTATTCTATAAAACACGCATAGATTTTAGAAATGCCCACGCCCCCCTTTTCAACTACAGTGGTGGAAATAAGTATTTGATCCCTTGCTGATTTTGTAAGTTTGCCCACTGACAAAGACATGAGCAGCCCATAATTGAAGGGTAGGTTATTGGTAACAGTGAGAGATAGCACATCACAAATTAAATCCGGAAAATCACATTGTGGAAAGTATATGAATTATTTGCATTCTGCAGAGGGAAATAAGTATTTGATCCCCCACCAACCAGTAAGAGATCTGGCCCCTACAGACCAGGTAGATGCTCCAAATCAACTCGTTACCTGCATGACAGACAGCTGTCGGCAATGGTCACCTGTATGAAAGACACCTGTCCACAGACTCAGTGAATCAGTCAGACTCTAACCTCTACAAAATGGCCAAGAGCAAGGAGCTGTCTAAGGATGTCAGGGACAAGATCATACACCTGCACAAGGCTGGAATGGGCTACAAAACCATCAGTAAGACGCGGGCGAGAAGGAGACAACTGTTGGTGCCATAGTAAGAAAATGGGAAGAAGTACAAAATGACTGTCAATCGACAAAGATCTGGGGCTCCACGCAAAATCTCACCTCGTGGGGTATCCTTGATCATGAGGAAGGTTAGAAATCAGCCTACAACTACAAGGGGGGGAACTTGTCATGATCTCAAGGCAGCTGGGACCACTGTCACCACGAAAACCATTGGTAACACATTACGACATAACGGATTGCAATCCTGCAGTGCCCGCAAAGGTCCCCCTGCTCCGGAAGGCACATGTGACGGCCCGTCTGAAGTTTGCCAGTGAACACTGGATGATGCCGAGAGTGATTGGGAGAAGGTGCGTGGGTCAGATGAAGACAAAAATTGAGCTCTTTGCATGAACTCAACTCGCCGTGTTTGGAGGAAGAGAAATGCTGCCTATGACCCAAAGAACACCGTCCCCACTGTCAAGCATGGAGGTGGAAATGTTATGTTTTGGGGGTGTTTTCTCTGCTAAGGGCACAGGACTACTTCACCGCATCAATGGGAGAATGGATGGGGCCATGTACCGTACAATTCTGAGTGACAACCTCCTTCCCTCCGCCAGGGCCTTAAAAATGGGGCGTGGCTGGGTCTTCCAGCACGACAATGACCCAAAACATACAGCCAAGGCAACAAAGGAGTGGCTCAGGAAGAAGCACATTAGGGTCATGGAGTGGCCTAGCCAGTCACCAGACCTTAATCCCATTGAAAACTTATGGAGGGAGCTGAAGCTGCGAGTTGCCAAGCGACAGCCCAGAACTCGTAATGATTTAGAGATGATCTGCAAAGAGGAGTGGACCAAAATTCCTCCTGACATGTGTGCAAACCTCATCATCAACTACAGAAGACGTCTGACTGCTGTGCTTGCCAACAAGGTTTTGCCACCAAGTATTAGGTCTTGTTTGCCAGAGGGATTAAATACTTATTTCCCTCTGCAGAATGCAAATAAATTCATATACTTTCCACAATGTGATTTTCCGGATTTAATTTGTGATGTGCTATCTCTCACTGTACCAATAACCTACCCTTCAATTATGGGCTGCTCATGTCTTTGTCAGTGGGCAAACTTACAAAATCAGCAAGGGATCAAATACTTATTTCCACCACTGTATATGACATATTTAGCACACCATGTTACAGAATATATTTAGCGAGTTGTGCATGTAAATCTTAATACCAATTAGTGCTAATACTTGCTTGTTAACTTCTAATTAACAGCGCTGATTAGCTAATTATCCAATTAAGTAGAAATTATACAGAATCCCGGAGTACGTATATCTATATATGGTGCCTAACTTTGAGTGCCGTTTATAGAATAGCATGTAGCTTGTTATTTTTTCAGCACAGATTTTATGGTCCTTAATGTGTGATAGTTAGCCAAAGATGTGCCTTATTCCCATAACATCAACTTACACCAGCCATTAACATGACACAAGTTGGCACACCTAACTTTTAGCCCACCAAAATGTTTTCATGTTAAAATTCTAGAATGGCTTAGTTGTACACCGAAGCCATTATAGAACTGGCACTTCGGACCAGATTCTATAAATCACACTCAAAAATTGGTGTCAGTTCCCATGCCTAACCTTTAAACTCGCCCCTTTTGAGATACGCATTATGGGAGTTAGGCACACTGCCTTATAGAATAGCATGCAGCCAGATGCACATGCAAATTCTAATGGGTGCCAATTGACTTCTGTAATTGGTTGTTGGTGCTCAATTATCGATGATCTAAACTCGTTACTCAATTAAATTGCACAGGTATAATAGAAGTGCACCAATTTTGGGCACACAAAGTTGGCTGCCATATATCGAATTGTCCTTGTGTTCTGTGAACAATGCATACATTTGTACCCAGACACATCCTTATGCAGGTAAACATGCTCGTTGATTATGTCCCATATAAAAGAATCTCTCTTTAAGAAAGTGCAATTTCTAAGTTAAGTGGACTGTGTGGTAGAAAGATCCCTGTACAAATAAGGCACTAGCAATGGAATTGTGATTGCTGTTTTCCAGGCATTCAAGTGCCTGTTGACTAAAGCCTCATATATCCCATGATTCCTCCCCAGAAGGCTGACATATTATTCCCCCGAGTTCTAAACCTGATGTTGGTTTCTATTAAATCCTGCTAGAAAGGCAGAACAATATTTGAAACAAGCCTGTTTGAACAAAACAAAATGTAATTGGACTCATTTAAAGTCTCTTTGCAATGAAATCTGACTTCCTTCTTGTAATTTGGCTTACAGAAACCTCTCAAAAGCCTTTTGCTTATGCCACAGGCTATGCATTTAAATTCAAGGGAGGAATGAGAAGAAAAAAGTTCTGAGTGATTATAGATCATATCACCTTCAGCTTAATTAATTATTTCCATAAGATCAATCAACACCTTATTTAGATAACCAGAGGCAATCACTAGTTAATTTGTTAGCTACGAACAATGAGGGTAACTATTTATTTGGTTGGTCAATAGTCAGATTAGTAATAGAAAGTCAAATGTACCTTAGCTATGAAAAGTAGCAGGATAAGAAATAATTAAATCATTAAAAAATACTGTCTCACACACACAAACACATACATTTAAAGATAGATAAAAACAAATTGCAGATATAGATAGATAGATAGATAGATAGATAGATAGATAGATAGATAGATAGATAGATAGATATGTGGGAGCATTGTAGGGGAATACTCTTATGGAAAATATAGCACTGTAAAATTATAAATGATTGTAGGGAGAGATCACCCAACCCAATCTGTTCATACCACTCTCATTTCCAGCCAGAGATAGAGAATGACCACTCTGCAAGATTTTTCTTATGCAGAATAGTTTTTTTTGTACTTCAGAATCTTGTTTGAAGATATTACACACTTCCTTTGCAACCCACCTTAATTCTATATTTCAATAATCTAAATAGCCACTATACTAGCGTGGATGTTATCCAAGGTTACAGTGTCATAGGCCCATAAAGCCCTAGGACCCTCCCTCCCCATATACAGAAACTCATAAAAGGTACAGACTAGCAAAATTGTCAGGCCCAATATTTAAAAAACAGATGAGATCCTAAATTTGAGCAGCTAAGTTATGCTCCTAAATTTGTGCTCTATTTTCATCCAAACTTAGGACCCTAAGAGGGGCATAATTGAAAGGGGCCGCCCACCTCTTACGGGCGCCCATTTCCGGGAACGGCTACAAGAAGGGGCGGTCCCAACGTATTATCGAAAAAGATGGGTGGCCATCTTTTCTTTCGATAATACGGTTGGGGCCGGCCAAATGGCTAGAATTGAGCGGATTTGAGATGGCCGGCCTCGGTTTTCGGCGATAATGGGAAACCGAAGGTGGCCATCTCAAAAACGAACACATCCAAGGGATTTGGTCGTAGGAGGGGCCAGGATTCGTAGTGCACTGGTCCCCCTCACATGCCAGGACACCAACCGGGCCCCCTAGGGGGCACTTTTAAAAATAAAAAATAAAACATTAAAATACCTCCCAGGTGGCATAACTCCCTTACCTTGGGTGCTGAGCCCCCACATCCTCCCCAAAACCCACTCCCCACAACTCTACACTATTACCATAGCACTTATGTGTGAAGGGGGGCACCTAGATGTGGGTACAGTGGGTTTTGGAGGGGTTTGGAGGGCTCCCATTTACCACCACAAGTGTAATAGGTGGGGGGGGGGGGGGGGTTGGGCCTGGGTCCACCTGCCTGAAGTGCACTGCACCCACTAAAAACTGCTCCAGGGACCTGAATACTGCTGTCATGGAGCTGGGTATGACATTTGAGGCTGGCATACAGGCTGGCAAAAAACAGTTTTTAAAGTTGTTTTTTTTTGGTGGGAGGGGGTTGGTGACCACTGAGGAGTCAGGGGAGGTCATCCCCGATTCCCTCCGGTGGTTATCTGGGCAGTTCGGACACTTTTTTGGGGACTGGTCGTGAAAAAAAGGGTCCAAAAAAAGGCGGACCAAATTTTCTCTACGGCCGCCCTTCTTTTTTCGATTATCGGCCGAGGGCAGCCATCTTTAAGCACGCCCCCGACACGCCCCCCGTCCTGCCTTCACTACCCTTCTGACACGCCCCCAGGAACTTTGTTCGTCTCCGCGACAGACTGCAGTTGGGGGCGCCCAAATCGGCTTTCAATTATACCGATTTGGGTGCCCACAGGAGAAGGGCGGCCATCTCCCGATTGGGTCGGAATATGGCCCGCCCTTCTCTTTCGAAAATAAGCCTGCAAGTTTTCAGCTGAAAATTCATCTTATCTAGAATTTTAAAAGTTTTGGAGCAGTTCAATAACATGGCATTTTTATATAGGTCATAAAAGTTTATATGGGGAATCCAAGATGGCCACATCCTATTGAGATGCTGCGGGTCTCGTCCTCTAGTTGAATACAATGCCTAAACGCCAAGGGAGATTGGCAGCCAGAGCTTCGCTACCAACTCCCTCCTTACCTGGTCCCATTGACCGCTTTTTGAGACCGCAGGGATCTTGTTTGGATATCGGAATGCTGCCAGTAGGGAGTTCCGGTGACTTAGGAGAATCGGTCTCCCCTGGCTTCGATACCACCTAAGCCCCGATATGCACACTCTGCCTCCCCAGCCGGTAGGCGCAAGCTCCTTTCGCGTTGACTAGATGGGGTCCCCCAGTGAAGGTGGTATGGACCGGAAGCGCGTTGAGTGGAGGACTCGTATTCATCAGAGAAGGGAGAGACGCCGCCACCGTGGAATGCGGGGAGAGATACCGAGGGACAGAGCAGGATCCCTGTGAAGATGTCTGAGAGGTTTGAAATACCAAAGGAACTAGTGGTTAAACCAAAGGAGGTCACTTTGGATACATTATGGACTTAGTTTCCGCCTTGGGTCAAACGTTTTTGAAACAGACTAATGAAATTGTTTCCAGAGTAAATTACTAGAGAATGACTTAAAAAGATCTGAGGAAAAGATTAAAGTAACGGATGATAAGATTGAAAAGATGGACCAAAGAATTACTAAATTGGAAACATTTCAACTTTTGATGATAAATGATGTGACAAATCTTAGGAGAAAAATGGAGATATTTGATAACTATACAAAAATTATAACCTAACATTTGTTAACTTTCATAGGATAAAGACTGTTCCTCCTATTGAAATGCTAAAGCATTATTTGCGGGACATCTTGAACATATCAGATCAGAATTTACCACCATTTACTGTACCTCTGCTTATTATATCCCAGGAAAGGAACTGAATCAAATATCAGAAACTCCATTAGATGTATCTCTTTTGCTTGAAACCTCTGACTCTGAACTTGCAACGGCTGCGACTTTGGTTGCGACCGTTGTATTACTACCTGACAAGAGTTGGATTTTCCGCCTATTTTTCCAAATAAAGAAAAACCCTTTTTGGGTTATAAAATATTATTATTTCCTGATGTCTCCATGGAGACAAGGAGGCGGAGGAAACAATTCCTGCTTCTTAAGCCTGAAGTCTTGCACTTGGAGGGTACCTTTTTTTTTTAAGATACCCCTGCAAGTGCATAATCAGACTTGATGAGAAGAAATATGTATTCACAGAAACTCACATGTCAGCTCTTATAGCCTCGGCAAAAAAGGATAAGCGCTAAAGAAATAAGTAACTCATCTCAATAGTTTTTGTTGAAACTTTAATCATTGTTTCTATTATTATTTGTCTCTTAATATTCCTAATTCTTGGATTCCCAATTTATGGACTTGAGCGCTAAAGTTTGCCTTATGGATTATTCATTATTTGTGTTATGCTATATTTTAATTTATGAAGCTTTTCCAATCAAGGAAGTTCTTGTAATATTTGATTAACTGAATAAATAAATTTTTTAAAAAAAGTTTTATATATAACACATGCACAGATACACTGAATGAGAAAAACATCCAAACACTCACAGAAAGTGGAGAAAAAAGGCCTCAGTAAAGATACCCAGCCATATTCTATAAAAGTTATTCTCCAAAATTTATGCTCCTAAAATTTAAGCTCCTAAATTTATGCTCCTAAATTTACGCTCCTAAATTTATGAGCATAACTTATGCTCCTAATTACAAGCATACTCTATGCTCCAAAGTAGATTATGCTCAATTTAGGAGTGTAAATTATGCTCATAAATTAGGAACATACATTTTAGGAGCGTAAATTAGGAGCATAACCTTTATAGAATAAGGCCCTAAGTAACTTTTATAGAATTGACCCAAAAATAGGTGCCGTTAAAATCCGTGCACTTAGCACCGATTTTAAAGGCAACTATCTTTGGGTACCATTTACAAAATTTGGCCCTAAGCTCCTAACTTTTTTTTTTCCACACATAAATCTGCCCCAGTTTCCAGCCATTTTTTATGTTCTTAATGTTAAGAGTTTAGTGAAATTTTACATAAAAATGTAGGCGCTCACCCTTAGTAAATTTTCAAATAGGCCAGTTTAGGAGCACAACTTTCAATGTCAGAAGCATATTGCCCAATATTCAAAACGATTTAGCTGGCCACTGACCTGTTAAATTACTTGGTTGGGGCTAGCCACTAATATTCAGTGGCACTTAGGGCCCGACTCTATATATAGCTCCTAAAATTAACACTCGTTAAGCATCACGCCTAAGTGTATTTTAAATACCATGAATAAATCTATGTGTGGTATTAGAATACGCTTAGGCATAGTTATGTGACTAAATCTGCGCACATCCATTTACACCAATGAAAAGCTGGTGTAAATCCCTGCGCGTAGGTTTACGTGTAGTAGCCCATATTTTAATAACAACCCGCATAGATTTTGGAATGCCTATGAAACACCCATTTCCACGCCCCCTAAACCATGCCCCTTTTTGCCTGTACACTTTAGAATTTAGGCACAGTACAATACAGAATATGCTTAGCAATGCACATATGTAAATACTAATTTTTGCCAATTAGTTCTCGTTATTGCTTGTTAAGAGCTGTTAACAATGATTAACAGCTTGTTAAAACAATTAATTTTTGCGCATAATTATAGAATACCAGCTAGATTTATGCACGGAACCACGCATATGTCTAGGCGCGCTATATAGAATCTGGGAATAAACGAGCCAAGTGCTGCTGAATTATGCTGTTAGCATCGAACACAAAGCCAGCTATATTGGGGGCATTCCAGGGACAGAGCCTGCACTTAAGCAGCCAGGGTCAGCGCATAAATGGGACTAAATAAATGTCTGTCCTATCTTTATACGATAACCCATGGCCATAAGCAGCTAAGTGTTAGCCGGTTTAAAAATAACCGGATAGTCAAAGCCAAAGCCCAACAGATATCAGCTTTGAATATCTGGGAATAATGTCATCAATGGTGAGCAAAACCCTCACTGCCGACAACTGAATATTGACCCCATAGATTCTTTGAATACTGGACCCTCATTTCTATGAGTTATATCCCTCCTCAAGCACCCTAGCATCTCTTTAGCTCTATCTAACACCTTGACACACTGTTTCCATACATTGAAATCCTAGATATAACCACCTCACATTTGCTTTCCAAATTTGTGAATATCACTCATAGCTCTTCATTCTAATTTCTTTTCTGTTTTGAAACTTAGCTGTCGAGTAGTCTACCAGTCTTGTTTAAATCACTTCTCTTGTCTTCTTTTCCCTCAAGCAAGTCTATTATGTTGCAGATCTTAGCTGCAGCAACTGCAAAGACATTTTTTCTCCTAGTCCCTCTGCAATATTGCTCACAAATATATTAAACAGGTCCAGCCTCAGGACTGATCTCTGAGGCACGAATCACCTTTATTTCCATTTACCACTACCCTCTGTCTCTCAGCTATGCATACATGTATACTGGTTCTGAAGAGAGAGGAAGATTTGTTGTCTTGTAGAAAGAAATGTAAAACCTATTTATTAGGGTTAGCCTTTCCAGGTGAGAGGGCTGTTAAATTGTGCTGCTGTTATAGGGACTGTGGATTGGTGCCGGGTTTTTTAATTGGCTGGGATGGGAATTAGGGGTGTGGGGGTACGTTTCTGAGTAGTTTCCACTTTTTTACCAGGGGATCACGAGCAGCATATACAAACAAAATTACATAAAATAGTACTGGACAAATTATGCACGGACTATGCCTAGCCCTTTGCAATGTGGTCACTAAAGTGTGACTGAACATTTTTGACATCTTGCCTTTAGTTTGAGCTGGCATCACAGCGGGGTTTATGTCAGGAGAGCAACTCTTCACATCTGATATTTCTTGTTTATTTTGCAATTCGCTTTGGATTGCCAAGATGGGCAACGTCTAAGTGTACAAAAACCTGTACAAAAACAAATGCTAGGATAAATGTTATTGCATAGTATGGATGATTGAATTCTGGTGCAGACTTGGTTTGGATTCTGAAGGCTAGTGGTGTCCTAATGCAAGAGAATGGATTTACCTGGTATGCTCTTGTCCTTACCTTGGCAGAGTTAGGGGGAGGGAGAGGCAATTAGCTGTATTTTGAGTATGTTACACATAATGTAACCTCCTGATTCCTTTCATGCTTCCTACTAATATTTTGATTTACAACAGGTGTGCATAGAAGCCAGGCTTTTGAACACTTTTGGGGCCTTTGTATTAAGCTGTGTTTGTGTAGGGCAGTTAGTACATGACAACATTGGAGTGGCCAAAGTGTTAACAGTTAACTTTTGCTAAATGGAAAATTGTTAACATGGATGGGACATAGCATGGGAGGAAATGAGCAAGGATTGCATCTTATAATTAATCAGTAAACATTCATATTGTGTGGCCCTTCGCACATTTGAGAAATACAGTTGATTGTATTGCAGTTAATTAAGGGGCCTTTTTACTAAAGGTTGTTCAGCCCTAATGTGCAGCTAGCATGCATGCCCAAAAAGGCTTACTACAAAAACACATTAAAGCATTTTTCAGTATTTTGGTTGTGTGCATTAACCACACATTATTTATATTTTTGTATTTTTTTCAGGACGGGGTATGGCAGGGAATGAGCATAGAAGCATTATCCAGCTAACATGTTCACATTAGCACTTGCTAACTGGAGAACACTATCTTAATGCAGGTCTTGCATGCTATCGGAAAAATTAGTGCAGGAGCTACAAAAATAGAAAAAAAATGTGCCCTTTTTTTGGGATGCAGTACATATGGGCTTATGCCCCAATGCTCAGAATCAAACATGGGTGCTAGAGACTGTTAGCACCAGACTAGCACCTGCATTTATGTGTGCAGCATGCTCAGAGGCTGTAGCATGGGAGATAAGGAGCGTACCAAAGATTAGTGCAAATACCATGCTAATGCATTCAAACGGATGTTAATGAGGTCATTTCCTATCCCCCCCCCCCCCCCAATGCTCAGAGAATAGCGCACAAAACAAAGCCAAATTTCCACTGAAAAAAATGATGAAAGCTTGGAGCAGGTGTTATGGTGTTGAAAAAAAGGATTTCTCATGATTCTTTCTTTAAAATCTGCCAATTTTTATATAATTTGTAAGCAGAAGAAGGAAGCTCGTGCAAGCCCCTAACTCCGGATTCTATATATGGCGCCTCAGTTCATGTGGAAATAAGTGTGTAACTTAATTGCCAGAACAATTTATGCGCAGACATCTGTAAGCGTATTCTATAAAGAACGCCTGAATTGCAGAGCGCACAGTTCAAAATAAATGCATGTAGCTGAAAAGGGGCATTTATGGGTGTTCCATTGGCATTCAAACAGTTCCGCACAGAATTACAGAATACGCCTCAGTGCACCTAAATCTATGCGCATGGATTTACACCAGGTTTTATTGGTGTAAATGAATGTGCGTAGCTTTAGGCACTGCAGTATTGATAAGGTGTACTCTATATACCGTGCCTTAATTTTATAGAATATGCTTATTTCCATGTGGATGTTTTAGGCGCCATATATAGAATCCAGCCCTAAGCGCTGGTAGTGAGAAACGAATGTGTGTGAGTCAGAGCAAACTGAAAAGTGAAAGCACACATTGGTGCCTATTTCCTATGTTGAAATATACGCATTCCAAGTTTTAAAGGGTGCCAATGTGTGCTTCACTTTCAGATTTGCCAGGTGCCTGCACACAGGAGCTGAGATTACCACAAAACTCTTCTGCGCATGCACCAAACATGTCCTCCCTCCTTGCTTTCACTTTTACAGTGCACATATAATTTGAACACGGAGCGAAACACGTGCGTGTAGGGTCTTGATGTTAAGATGAATATATTACTGCAACAGAAAAAACCGACACCAAGTTAAACATTTACTAAATGAAGTAGTGAGATTATCATGTGATCCTCAAGTCAGTATCGATCTGATGCATGGGAGTGAGAAATAATGGATGAATAAGAATTATTAATTAGAAGTGGATTAACTCCTAGAGCTACAGCCTGGAGTCTCAAGAGGAGTAAATGTTGAAAATGACTTTGGAAGAAATTTGCAGCTGTCATAGAGCATGGACATTATGCTAAAGTTAATACATATTGATGATGAATCGAAGTATATGAGCAGATATAATTTCTGACTTATAAGAATTGTGGACAGTAACCTGCAAATTGAATTAATAACTCTTTTGGGAAAACGGACTGTGGCTTAAAGAAGAGTGACTACTGAATTGTAGTTTCTAATGATGACTTTTGAGGAACATGAAAATGAGAACTGTATTTGACTTTTAGAATTGTTAAGATAGGTGTAGTTATTCTCTTTAGGGTAAATGGGAGTAAGAGTGAGGTGTGGATGATAGTTTGTGTGAAAAGGTTTTAAAATATGGATAACATGATTAAAGTTTGAAATTAGACATTTAATAAAGTTTGATAATTAAACACAATGGTTATTGAAGATATTGTATGGCTCATATTCAGTAGGGATATCCTGAAAACCTAGCCTGTTGGTGGCCCTAGAGAAGTGGGCATGATGATCAAGGCCTTATAGCATTCCAAAATTTGTCAGAATTTACAGTATTAGTTTGACTTTGTTTCTACACAGTGTTTTCAAATATGCTCTACCCTTCATAGCATGTTAACAAAGAAATTGCAACCGCTTCTATGGTCAAGTCTGATTATTGATTGACATTAATCAAATGACTAGGGATATAGGGGGAAAAACATATGTAACCAACTAATGGGCAAACCCAAGGTCAAATGATTTCTGGAGGTTGAATAACAAGGGAGAAAGAGACATGATCTGAACTTTGCATTACGTACTAAATTTGGTTCTCCATTTTGACAGCTTTGTTCACTAGCCACAAAGCTATTTGCCAGTTTTCTGAAAAATGGGTCCACAGCACAGCCCTCAATTATTTTCATGTAAAACTAGTTTCAAATGCATTCATGGTGGATGACAAAAAATGGTTTTGCAATTTAAAATTGCACAGTGTTTCTCAAACTCATTGAACAGAGAAGTTAACTGAGAATTGTATTCTATATCTTACTGTGTGTTATAAACAACTGCTGGTCCCTGGAGTAATCATAGCTTGTCTCTCCACTTTTCTTCTGTGAAGGTCTATTTTTATATAGTTTTTATAGAACTGACATCATATGCAATTCCTGTAATTCAATATAGGGAGAGATTAAGTGATCAACATACTTCATACAGTTAGAGAAGATTGGAGGTTTTGTAAAAAGGAAGGGTGGCGTACCACAATTGTTATAAAGCAGGATTCAGCAGTGATAGTAAAGCTGAAAGTAAAGCGATAGTAAAATGGTAAGAAAACTGGCAGGAATTAATTTGTTTCATTTGTATTAACAAAGAGATAAAATTAAGTTGTGCCTAAATATCAACGCCAAAAATAAACGCATTTAGCAAGATACTACAACGAGTATGTGTTCTTTATAGATTGACACTTAGCACTAAGCTGCATCTAACTGTATGTGGCTCCAATTAGGCCTACTATAAGCAGGCTTAAATACCGACACCTACGTTAGGCGCGCTTAGGCATAATTCTGTATCAATTACTACTACTACTACTACTATTTAGCATTTCTATAGTGCTACAAAGCATACGCAGAGCTGCACAAACATAGAAGAAAGACAGTCCCTGCTCAAAGAGCTTACAATCTAATAGACAAAAAATAAATAAAGTAAGCAAATCAAATCAATTAATGTGAACGGGAAGAGAGGAGGGTAGGTGGAGGCGAGTGGTTACAAGTGGTTACGAGTCAAAAGCAATGTTAAAGAGGTGGGCTTTCAGTCTAGATTTAAAGGTGACCAAGGATGGGGCAAGACGTAGGGGCTCAGGAAGTTTATTCCAGGCGTAGGGTGCAGCGAGACAAAAGGCGCAAAGTCTGGAGTTGGCAGTAGTGGAGAAGGGAACAGATAAGAAGGATTTATCCATGGAGCGGAGTGCATGGGAAGGGGTGTAGGGATGGACGAGTGTGGAGAGATACTGGGGAGCAGCAGAGTGAGTACATTTATAGGTTAGTAGAAGAAGTTTGAACAGGATGCGAAAACGGATAGGGAGCCAGTGAAGGGTCTTGAGGAGAGGGGTAGTATGAGTAAAGCGACCCTGGCGGAAGATGAGACGGGCAGCAGAGTTTTGAACCGACTGGAGAGGGGAGAGGTGACTAAGTGGGAGGCCAGCAAGAAGCAGATTGCAGTAGTCTAAACGAGAGGTGACAAGGGTGTGGATGAGGGTTTTGGTAGAGTGCTCGGAAAGAAAGGGGCGGATTTTACGGATGTTGTAAAGAAAGAAACGACAGGTCTTGGCAATCTGCTGGATATGAGCAGAGAAGGAGAGAGAAGAGTCAAAGATGACCCCAAGGTTTCGATTGCAGTAGTCTAAACGAGAGGTGACAAGGGTGTGGATGAGGGTTTTGGTAGAGTGCTCGGAAAGAAAGGGGCGGATTTTACGGATGTTGTAAAGAAAGAAACGACAGGTCTTGGCAATCTGCTGGATATGAGCAGAGAAGGAGAGAGAAGAGTCAAAGATGACCCCAAGGTTTCGAGCTGAGGAGACAGAGAGAATGAGAGAGCCATCAACAGAAATAGAAAACGGGGGGGAGCGGGGAGGTGGGTTTGGGGGGGGGGGGGGAACGAGAAGCTCGGTTTTGGTCATATTAATTTCAGGTGGTGTTGAGACATCCAGACAGCAATGTCAGACAAGCAAGCTGAAACTTTGGTTTGGATGCAAGGTGAGATATCAGGGGTAGAAAGGTAGATTTGGGAGTCATCAGCATAGAGATGGTAGGAAAAGCCATGGGATGAGATTAATGAACCAAGGGAAGAAGTGTAGATAGAAAAGAGGAGGGGACCAAGAACAGAACCCTGAGGTACGCCGACAGGCAGAGGGATAGAAGTAGAAGAGGATCCACCAGAGTGAACACTGAAGGTACGGAGGGAGAGGTAGGAAGAGAACCAGGAAAGGACAGAGCCCTGGAATCCAATGTACGTAAAATCTTGGAATGCCCCTGAGAACACCCCTAAATTCTCCCTCAGATTGTTACAACCGTTAGGTTTTAGGCACATTCCATTATAGAATCGGCTACCTGCATAATTCCTAATTATTCCAATTATTGCTGATATTTAATTGCCAATTATTGGCACTGATTGGCTTGTTCAGTTAAGTTGTGCACACAATTTGGCTATATGGCCAAATTAGCATGTACAACATTAGGCACCATTTATAAAATTTGGGGGGGAATGCCTTAGATCATCAATAGAAAAATTGCTTTAGCAGAAAAAATGTCCATCTCTGTGTTATTGTGACATAACAATTTCAGAAAGAAAAGGAGGGGGAAGCAAACAGAAAAACAATTTTTTCTCTAGCATAATCTAACAAGCTTTTCCAGGCGTACCCACATTAAAAAAAAGTATTTTGAAATTTCATCCTGCTCCCCTAACCCCATTGCAAGTTAACGACACTAGCATTTTTCTCTAAAGGAAATAGAAACATAGGTGCCTTTTACTAAACTACGTTAAATGCTAACATGCGTGAAATTCTTTATATGGCACCTAAAAAATCTGCACCAAAAAAGCGCTAATCTATAAGCTGGGCTTAAATTTAGGCACATTTTATAGAATAACACTCATGCCCGGGACTTACAGTATGCCTAACTTTAGGTGTGGCCATTTGCACCTAATTTAGCACATATCCCTGTTACTCTATAACAACATGAAGAAATGCTAGAAATCCCCACCATTCTGACCATGACCCTTTGATTTCTGTGCTCTGTTTTTTTACTCGTGTCAAATTTAGGCATGGATCCTACACTTAAAGCCATAAGTTCCAATTACATTTAATTGGTACCAATAATTGCTTGTTAAAAAGCCAATTATTGGCACTAATTGGCTCATTATTCTTTTTGAAGACTTTTATAGAACTAGTGTGTTAATGTGGGAAAAAAAAGGCTTACTGCAAACCCTGCTAAAGTGCTTTGTGGTCATTTTCCCTTTTATGTAAACAATCCATGCATTATTTTTGGAGGTGGCGGGTGTCAGGGGCAGAGAATGGTTATGGAACTGCAATTTTTTTCGTTACATTTGTACGCTGCGCTTTTCCACTCATGGCAGGCTCAATGTGGCTTACATGGGGCAAAGGAGGGTTAAGTGACTTGCCCAGAGTCACAAGGAGCTGCCTGTGCCAGGAATCAAACTCAGTTCCTCAGGACCAAAGTCCACCACCCTAACCACTAGGCCACTCCTCCACTCCGATTCAAGTAGTGTGCTCACTTTTGCATACTCTAACTGAATAATGCAGGGTTTAACGCATGAGCCCTTTACACCTCCTCCATAGGAGGAAATAAGGACCAGATTCAATAAACAGTGCCTGAATTTGGGAACCAGAAAAAAATCAGCATGCAGTGCTGTTGTACAAAGGGCATTCTGGTTTGAATGCCATTTTATAGAATAGTGTGTAGTGCCAATTCCCATACCCAAATTTGGGTGTCAGGACTTGTGCCTGCTGAAACCAGGTGAGTGGAGGAGTAGCCTAATGGTTAGTGCAGTGGACTGAGATCCTGGGGAACTGTAATTCCAACTGCAGCTCCTTGTGACCCTGGGTAAGTCACTTAACCTTCCATTGCAACCCCCCAGTACAAAAGCTTAGATTGTGAGCCCACTAGGGACAAAGTACCTGCATATAGGGCCTTATACTATAAAGGTTATGCTTCTAAATTTATAATTTATGCTCCAATGTGTGCTAAATTTACGAGCGTAATAGGCCCTTAATTAGGAACATAGATTAGGCTCATAATTTAGTTTAAATTTAGGTGTATAAATTTAGGAGCATAACCTTTATAGAATAAGGCCCATAATGTGTACAGTATGGAAATGATTAGTAGTAGTGACTGTGCCCAATTTGGACACCCATCCACATTATTCTATAACACTATACGCAGATTGCCAGAATGCCCCTGCCCCTCCTGTGGTCATACCCTCTTTTGGGTTGCACGCTATGGGATTTGGATGCTTAATTTTATAGAATAGCACATAGCAAAATGCATGCACAAATCCAAATCGGTGTCAATGAACATCAATAATTGATTGTTAGCACCCAATTATTGACATTAATTGGCAAATTACCCAATTTAGTTGATTGCACATCTCAAGATCATGCCCAAATTAACAGTGCACAATCTGCAAATAAAAACATAAACATTGGATATAGTGTGTGGGAAAATACCACATTAGAACTCATTAAGCCCATTTGGTAGCACATCTTAGTCAAGGGGCCCCATAGTAAGGTCAGGGAAAGAAACAATGTGTGATCATTTGGTTTCTGAGTATCTTTGAACTCAGTGTAGGTGCTGGTCCATTGTAACAGAAAAAGTCGGTCTTTCCCCTCCAAATTGGTGAACTTCAGTGTGGGATGAAATAATGGGTTGTATTTTTTTTTTTTTACTTTTACTATGACATTCTGTATTCAATTCTACTTTCTATTCAGAAGCTATTCTAGTATTTATGGAAATTTGCATCAATAAAAAAAAATCTCACAGGACTTGCAGGCTCCATCAAGGAGCTGAAACCTGCCCCCTTATACTTTACATATCTCAAATGGATCTTGTTGGTTAACTCATGAACAGTACTCAGATATTCTGACAAATAAAAAGATAGTTGTGCATGATAACTAGGACCCTGGCTACCAGGTTAGTGATTTATTCTTCTTAGGAGATCGGTGACATGGAAGTTCATTCCTTTAGTGTAGCACTGAATGCCTCTTGGTAGCCACATCATATGAGAACACAGATAGGGTCATAGTTTTTGGACCAGCACATTTTTGAAAAACTCATGTTAGCAAATGCAATACCATATAACTGATATGTATGCCGACATTAATGTTGCAATGCATTGTTCCGATTACAATGCCATAGCACATGCTTGTTATCATCATTTTTTTTCATCCAATTTATTTATGCTTTTCTTCCCCCATATGATCTTTAATGCTAATTTCTCAGGATGAGTCACATGGGAAAAAGTCTAGTTTTCAGTTTGTCAGGTGAATTTCTTACACAAAAGCCCTGAAAGCTTTTACATTGGCAGTGCAAGTGCTGCTGTAACGTAGTTCTTATCTGCATTCACATCCACAATAAATAAAAAGCAGCATTCTAGTACTTATTATGCCTAACTTGCAAGAATGTTGTTTCTATGTGACTGGAATACAGCATAATGTACTAGAAATGCTTATGGATAATAACTTTTCCACTAGAAAGAAAAGACCTTGAGAAAGAAAAATGAATGCGTTCAATATTTTTACTGCCAATTTTCACTTAATTTGTGTATTAAGTTACATGGGGTAATTCTGTAAAGAGCTGCCTAGTTACTCTCTTTTAAGAGAGTGTGTACCTTTTGCAAAGAGGGTGTCCATTGCACATGAAGAAGCGACTGTAATACATTCATTCCCCCAGATTCTATATCGGTTGCCCGAAGTTAGGCAGCCAAATTTGGGCATGGAGCCGAGATGAGCATGTAAACTAATTAGTCAATTGGACACCAACAATGAATTATTGATGTTAATTGGAGTTAATTGACACTTGCTCAACACTAACACTAACCCTCTTCCTTCATCATTCTCATACTTTTACACGCACACTCCTCCTTTACTTCACAAACTTAGTCCAGATAAACCTCACTTCATAAAATACATTACCCCTAAAAACACTCCACTCTCCCCCACAAGTTCGTTCTTAGAAGCCATTTAGCATGCAACAGACCACATAGGATCCCTTGAGAAAGTGCAAAACTGAAAGCACTCGCTATTACACAAAGGAGCCAGAATAAACATAATGAAATTACTCCTAGCAATCTACTCCTTATCATTGCTCCAAATACTGTTAACCACACCTCTCGATGATTATAACACCATACTAATACTACACAACCGATTCAGGATTACCAGACACACCAACCTCAACCAAACTGCAACAGAACTTACAATAGCAAAGCATTGTCCCACAAACTGCACAACCCACACAAAAAGGCTCTAATAAATCCAAATCGACATACAAACGACAACTAATAAAAGTTCTCACTTTCACCATTACGGAAGATCCATACCTTACAATTCAAATAGGTTACATCAATGCCAGATCAACAGTAAACAAAACAGAAATTATAAAAGATTGGATCACATCGGAAACCTTAGATTTACTCTTCATCAGGAAAACCTAGATCCATGACCAAAAAGATCCCATAATACTGGACCTTTGCCCTCCAGGATACAACATTACACACTGGACCAGAATAGGTAAAAGAGGTGGAGGCATTGCCACAATCTACACATCCCATCTCACTTTAGAAACCACTGCTGAATCAATCACACCTCAACTAGAAATTGCCTCAATCAGACTGCAACATAAAAGTGTAGCTGGAAATCTAAATTGCGTCTTATTCTACAGTCCGCCAGGCACTTGGATCGAACCATATATAACCCTAATGGATTTCATATTGGCCACTTGTACATCTAACTCAAACATACTAGTCATTGGGGACATAAACCTTCATTTAGAAGACCCAAACTCAACTGGTGTCCAAGATTATAAGGAATTCTTCCAACTATGGGATTTTGAATGGCCACATCCGAATGCCACCCACAGAAAAGGCCACACACTTGACCTGCTAACCCATACATTCACAACAGACCAAATCATTAAAGTCATTGACCACAAATGGACGGAAATTCCATGGTCAGATCACTTCAAATTAAATCTGACCCTACATTGGCTGAAGAATGGGCATCTCAAAGCTGATGAAATAAAATCATACCAAACCAGAGGTAAAGTGGACACAACTGCATTTTGGCAATCAATTTATGACAACAATTGGTCTATTCCATCTGATTCCATCAACTGTCTTGCAGATTGGGAATCAAGATGTATCACTGTTCTAAATGAATTAGCTCCTTTACGAACAAAAACCACTCACAAACCAAACGAGACCCCATGGTTCAACAAAAATGTGAAACAATTAAAATCTAGAACCAGACAACTTGAATGAGCCTGTAGAAAAAACAAAAATGATCAAAATCTAAATGCTTGGAAAGAATCACATAGAAAATACAAATATGAAATAAAAAAAAAATCCAAACGGAACTACTATAATGAACAACTAGGTTCTGACTACAAAGACATGAAAAAGTTATACAAGCTACTGGATAAATTACTAGACACAAAACCAGTGTCCTCAACAAAATCAGGAATCCCAACAGCAGACGAACTTGCTAACTACTTCAAAGGAAAAATTGTCGATCTACGCAAAAATATGTTACAGGACTAACCAACCTTGATACCTTCCTTAATGAGCTAGACCCATGCTCAGAAGAATACCCAGCCGACCAAACTAAGAAATATTTTGCCCAGATTACACAAGAAACAATAGCACTAACAACCAATAAGCTCTCTACAGCCTACTGTCAATTGGACTCCTACCCCAATTATCTAATGACCCCCCCCCCCCACTCAATTCATTTCTGAACTTACCTCTCACATCAACTTCTTGTTCCAGCATGGCATATTCCCTAAAGAGAAAGGTAATATACTACTGACACCATTACCAGAAGATACCAAAAAGAAAACTAACGATATCACCAACTACCGACCTGAGGCATCCATCCCACTTAAAACCAAACTGATGGAAAGCATTGTAGCTAAACAACTTACTGAATACATCGGCAATTTCTCAATCCTTCATGAATCACAGTTGGGCTTCAGATCCCTCCACAGTATGGAAACCATCCTGGTAACTCTCCTAGCCAAGTTCAAAAATGAAATTGCATTAGGTAAAAACATACTCCTCTTGCAATTTGCCTTGTCAAGTGCATTTGATATACTATTAAGAATACTCGACAAGATAGGCATAGGAGGGAATATACTCAAATGGATCAAGGGTTTCCTAACCACAAGATCTTATCAAGTAAAAGCAAACTCAAACATATCACCATCATGGAGTACTGACTGGGGAGTACCCCAGGGTTCACCTCTCTCACCCATAAAACGTAATCTGATGATGATCCCCCTTGCTCATGCCCTACACAAGCAAAATCTTAATCCTTTTCTTATGCAGATCATGTCACCATTTACATACCATTCAACTCTAATTCAACAGAAATTTCTGTTGCAATAAATACTAGTTTAAGCTTAATGGATGCCTGGGCATTGGCATTCAAACTCAAACTCAACAAAGAAAAATCTCACTGCCTTATTCTCTCTTCTCACCACAAAACAAACCATCCATAAAAACCTCGGAACGTACTCTCCTAATATCGGACAAACTGAAGATCCTTGGAATTACTATTGACACCAACCTAACCGTGGAGAACTAAGCCTCTGCCACCATGAAGAAAATGTTCTACGCAATGTGGAAACTCAAACGAATCAAACAATTCTTCCCATGGGAAACTTCCGTGACATAATTCAAACAATGGTACTATCACATGTTGATTACTGTAATGTCGTATATGCAGGATGCAAAGAACAGATCTTAATGAAACTCCAGACTGCGCAGAACACGGCAGCTAGACTAATTTTCGGAAAGACAAGATTCGAAAGTGCTAAACCCCTACGCGAAATACTGCACTGGCTACCAATCAAGGAACGAATAGCCTTCAAAATTTGCACTCTGATCCACAAAATAATCCATGGCCTGGCCCCAACCTACATGAACGAACTTATCGACTTACCATCATCGAATCATCAAGAACATTTCTAAACCTGTTTTACCCAAACTGTAAAGGACTAAAATACAAATCAACATATGCATCCAGCTTTTCCTGCATTTGCACCCAGCTCAGGAATGCATTACCTAGAAACATTAGAACTGTGAACACCCATCCAAAATTCTGAAAAGACCTCAAGACTCACCTCTTCTGGAAAGCCTACCCAGCAGACCCGAACTAATTCATGAACAATGCATCACGACTTTCGATCTAAGAAATGAACAATACACCTTTCACATAATCCTATTACTTCAAACTGTACGAATTTTACCACTCCAGTTATAATTAAGTGTATTTTTCCCTTATCCTACTCTGTATTGCTCACTAGAAGCTGTAGTCCCATCCCTGGAGACTTATCAGCCTCATTGGGATTACTTCTTTCTATATGCTACTTTATATTCTTCCCAGAGTTCTATTCTCTTTTCCTGAACCTTATCAGCTTCCTTGCACCTACTGTTACTCTATTTTCCACTCTGTATATATTCCCGGAGTTGGTACTCTCCTCTCCGGAACCTGTAAGCCATATTGAGCCTACTGCTATGCGGGAAAATGTGGGATACAAATGTAATAAATGAATAAATAATTTAGATTTATGTGTTCTGCCTACACACTATTCTACAACACTGCATATCCAAAGTGTCTTGAGTGCAACCCAAAAGGGGGTGTGGCCAAGAGGGGCATGGGCAGTTCAGGAGTATTCCAAAACTGTAGGTCCAGTGTTTCAGAATTTTGGGCCTGTGCACCCAACTCACACACCAGGATTTACACCAGGTTTCAGCAAGTTTAAGTCTTCATGCCCAAAGCTGGGCATGGGAACAGCTCTAAGGGGTCCTTTTACTAAGCCGCGGCAAAAAATGGCCTCAGGTCAGTATAATGCTGTTATGGTATCCTCGCCTGACCTAAGGAAGGAAGTTTTGGTCTCTGAAACTTCATTAACACAGGTACCATATTACTTTATCCTAAATTAAAAATAAAATTATTTTCTTTACCTTTCTTGTATGGCCATTTACTTTTTCTCATTGTGTCGCTCCCAGTCTCTAGATTCTGCTTTCCTTCGTTTTCGCTTAACTCTTCTGCCACGGTTTCCTGGCCATTTCTCATTTTTCTCTCCTTTTTCTTTGCTTTCTTCAATATTTTTCTGCCTCTCTCTCTCTCTCTCTGTCCTGATTTAATTAATTCTTACTATCCATTCTTTAATTTCCTTCATCTACTTATGGCTTTTCATCTTTTTCTCACCCTTGTTCTCCCCATGCCCCTTCCTCTTATTCTCCAGTCTTTCACTACTCTCCTTTTCCATCCAGCAGCTCTCTTCTTTCTCTCCCCATCCTTCCAGTCTCCCCTCTCTCGCCCCATCCTTCCAGTAGTCTCCCCTCTTTCTTTCTGCATCCTTCCGTCCAGTGTCACCTCTTTCTCCCTACCCTTCCATCCAGCGTCTTCCCTCTTTCTCTCCCCATCCTTCCATCCATCTACCCTCTCTCCTGATCCTTCCATCTAATGTCTCTCTCTCCCTCTTTCTAACCAGTGTCTCTGTATCACTCTACCCTTTTCTGTTCTGTGTCCCTTCTCTCTCCACATCCTTCCAGTCTCTCCCCTTTCTCTCCCCATCCTTCCATCCAGAGTCTCTCTCCCCATCCATCCGTTTTCCCTCTTTCTCTCCCCAACCTTCCATCTGTTTTCCCTCTTTCTCTGCCATCCTTCCATCTGTTTTCTATCTTTTCTCCCCATCCTTCCATCTATTTTCCCTCTTTCTCCCCATCGTCCCATGTTTTCCCTCTTTCTCTGCCATCCTTCCATCTGTTTTCCCTCTTTTCTCCCCATCCTTCCATGTTTTCCCTCTTTCTCCCCATCCTTCCATGTTTTCCCTTTCTCCCCATCCTTCCATCTGTTTTCCCTCTTTTCTCCCCATCCTTCCATGTTTTCCCTCTTTCTCCCCATCGTCCCATGTTTTCCCTCTTTCTCCCCATCCTTCCATGTTTTCCCTTTCTCCCCATCCTTCCATCTGTTTTCCCTCTTTTTCTCCCCATCCTTCCATGTTTTCCCTCTTTTCTTCGATGAGGCCCGCCCTGCATGCCAGCGCCAGCCCCAGCTCCCATTGCCGGCCACTGCTGCTTTTCCTGTTGAGCAGCAGGGCCGGCGCTACAAAAAGAAGAAGCGCTAACGGCGCTAAGGACGAAAAATGTAAAAAAAAAAAAAAAAAAGCGCGGCACCAGCAGGCACTGTCTAGGCAGCCTTGAGGCATTGGCTGCTGGCTTGCAGGCTCCTCCCGTTTCCTACGCAGAATAGGAAATACTTGCTAGAATACTATGACCTCTTAGGAACTATTTGTCCCAGAGAATAACTTCAGTTTTTTTTTTTTAGATAGCTGAACATCAGAGCTGTTAATTGCTATGATATGTTTGTCTGCTATATGAACATGGTGAAATCTATAGTTAGAGCATTCTAAATTTAGTTAGAGAAGCAATCTGCAAAATCCCTACGTTCTTATCTGTGAATTATTTGAGTTCTTGATGTTCTGTGTAAACCTAGATAAATGAGAGGTCAGAATTCAATAATTCATGAATCTTGATCCAGCTCAGGATTACCCCAAACCCATTCACACTGTTTTTCCTTCATTTGGGATGAGAAGAGAGTATCTGTAGACCCAAGAGAATTAGCAGAGATGATGGTAGAAGCCCCAGAGTATTTTTCTCCATTAACAAGAAGAGTGAAGTTTACAGAATCTCTCCTACCACCTGTAAAGTGAGAGAGGAATGCTCAGGTTTGAAGCCAATCATGGAAGGGTCAAAGCATGGCAATCTCTAGTCCCGCCCCTTGAGCCCTCTAACTGCTGCTGCTGTGTTGGGCAACATATTGGTCGGACTGTGATCCCAGTGGCTCAACCCATTCTGCTGAGGGAGAGAAGTGGATAGGCCTAGAAATCCCTTTCTACCACAAACAGAAAGGAATGTTTTCTTGTCATGAGCAGGGGAAAGGATAACCCCATCAAAGGAAATGAATATTAATGAATAGTACTGTAGGGATTTATGATTTACATTCTGCATAATCTGCCCTTTCTAAGTCAGTGTGATGTGATCCTTGCTTAGTTTGATATGGAGTAACACAAATGATCAGAAATATTTGCGTGAATGATAACAGTGGGAAAAAATCCCATAGCTATCAGGAATGGGCAAGGTTGTCTACTTTTCTAATTTCTTGTGGGAATTCAGCTCCCTGAGCTATCTAATTTGGAGTGAGCTTGAAAGGCTGATTTTCTGGTTCAAACAGAGGCAGGAAAGCTCTGTTGGCAGCAAGTCCTTTAATTGCAGTTACATTTTTGAATGTATTCATTTTAGCATATTGGTTAAAGCCAGGCATCTGATGATCTCATGTTGTAAAAAACAGACCTTTGTTTTGCCTGTTTGGGACTTTTTATAGCCTCCCAGTTAATAGTTACAAATTATCTGGGTGGTGGAAATGCATTAGAACTAGAACAGTACCGAATATTTTTATTTGATTCGATTTGACACCGAATAGTGCCCTAAATACATTATGAATATTTGTCTGATAGTGATTTAAATTTGTTTTGGAATAATCCAGGGCACTACTGTTCTAAATCCTACTGAAATAAAAACGTCATCTCAGATTTCACATTGCTTCTTTTATAATTTGCTATGTGAAAGCTCAATGCCCATTATTCTTATTTGGTATTCATATTCAGCCATATAGTATTTTTAATTATTCGTATTTGGCTGAATAGTAAAATACACTATTTGGTAGAACTCTAATTAGAACTGAGGATGACTTCTGCAGGAAGCAGTGACACTGCAGTGAACAAAAACCTGAAGTTGAAGTATGGTTCATATTCCAGGAGAAAATTTTATTAAACAATAGGACAGCCATTTTCTTTGAGCATCTACTATCAAAGAAAATATCATTCAACTTTTGTGTCTTATTGTAGGTTAAGTGGTGAACCGATAAAACTAGGCAGCAGATATTTTTTTCTACCTTTAAAGTTATCTTTTTTCAAAACTTCCTTATTTATTGCAAATTCTTATTCTCTTTACAAATCTTTCTCTGTCCACTGTACACATGCACAAACAATGAGATGCTTACAGGGGCTGCCACAAGCATGAGAGTTCCATGGCAGGCCTAAATGGGGTGAGGTTGCCAATGTCAGCCATCCCAAGGCAATGGAAGGTTAAGTGGCTTGCCCATGGCCACTAAGAGTTGCTGGGGGTTGAACATGAGCCCTTTAGGCCACTCTTCTGCTCTATTTATGAAATATAGATGATTAGAGAGGAGTTGGAGAAAAAAATCAGGTTATTTCTATTAAACACAAATGGAGGGAGACTTTGAAGTCTTACAAATTTTACGTAGCCAAAAGCAAGAAAAAATATTATGCACAAATTATTGGTGTTAGTCCTGGAGATTATAGGAAGATATTTCAGCTCATTGGGAATCTCCTGCTGTTCTGTTTCTGTTGTTAATTCACAACCAACAGCTCGGGAGCTTGCTGATTTTTTCTTTAATAAAATAGAATTAATCCAGGATGAACTCTTAAAGGATCAAATTCAAGTAACCACAAACCAACTGATAGAGAATTGTGTTAGTCCCAGTTTAGGTATTACTGCTAATCAGATATGGAATGTTTTTAAACCTATTACTGTGGAATATGTCTGCTCTTTATTGCTTAAGCTTGTAAATTGTCGCTGTGTTCTGGACATGTGTCCTTCTTATTTGTTAGCTAAACCTCTATCCAATATAATTCTATGGCTTGTGGTCTTTCTTTAATAATCTTCTGGTTTCAGGAATCCTTCCTTTAGAGAAGGGCCACATATTACTCACCCCTATAGCTAAATCACAGGGTTTGGATCTGTCTCTAGTTTTAGACTCATTGCAGGGACTCCTCTGTTTGCCAAATTATTAGAGACCTTCATTAGTAAACAGTTATCTCACTATATAGAAGACATCTTCATTCATCACAGTTTGGTTTTAGATCTCAACATAGTTCTGAATTCCTCTTATTAACTTTGACGACTGAAGTTCAAAGTTATTTATCTAGAGATAACAGATACTGCTCCTACAGTATGATATTTCTGCTGCATTTGATTCTGTAGATCATGGATTAACTTATATTGTGCGTTCAAATGTTCTATGTTATCTTGGTCCGGTGGGTCCTGTCCTGAATTGGTTTAGAGAATTACTAAGTAATCATTCTTATAGTATCTGGAAAGGTGGTGCATTGTTTAAGAGTTGGTGTTCTAGTTGTGGAGAGTTGCAGGGTACCTCAGGGCTCCCCACTGTCGCCCATGCAATGCCATCTTTTTATGAGCTCTCTTGGATCCATCCCTCTTGGTGGCAGAGAGTGCTTATTTTCCTATGCAGATAATATTTTAATATTAGTGCCAGTAAGTTCTACTCTGGATGATACTTTCAACTGAGGGGGGGGGGGGGGGGTCTTTTACTAAGTTGCGGTAGTGTTTTTAGCTCATGTAGAAATCAGCTGGCGGTAAACGCCAAAATGCCCATAGGAATATAATGGGTATCTCGATGTTTACCGCTAGCTGATTTCTACCAGGAGGTAAAAACATTTCCACAGCTTAGTAAAAGACCCCCTGAGTTTCTCACTGCATGGATAAAATTTAGAAATGGGCTTTAGAAAACATACTTAAACAAAATCCAAATAAAACCAAAGTGCTTTGATTTTCTATTTGTCTGCTATCTATTCCTGTTACCATATTGTTGGCAAATGGTAAAGCTTTGAAGGTGGACAAAGAATCCATGGTTTTGGAAGTAATTTTAGATTCCTCACTTACTCTTGAATCACAGATTACTAATCTGTGGAGATGAATATTTTACCATATGCGACAATTGCGCCTGATCAGGTCTTACTGTTATGAATCACACTTTACATTTCTGGTCCAGATATTGGTGCTGTCCCATTTGGGCTATTGTAATTCTCTTTATGTGACTGAATGACAAACATACAGGTATGTATAAATTACAATTGATACAAAATATGGCTGTGAGATTTGTTTTCCACTTGAAAAAATATGATAGTACCTCACATTATGCAAAAAGACTTCATTGGCTTCCTCTTAAAGTGCGTATTGATTTTAAAACTGCATGATTTTTCATGTTCTTTATGGCAATTCCTCAGAATTGCTTATTCAATTCTTTTCAGATTCCTTTTTTTACTTCCTCTCGAGTGTGTGATAACCTTCTATTAAAAGTTTCAACAGTTAAAGGTGTACGGTTAAAGTGCCAGTTTGATGCTATGTTTCCTTTTTGGGCAGTTGCCATTTGGAATACTCTTCGTTTGTGCATTCGATTAGAGTTGAATAATATGCAAATGTGTAGGAAGTTAAAAACTCTTTGATACATTTTAGGATGCTTTTTTGAATTCTCTGTAATTCCTCATATTATTTTGTGTACTGCCTTGAACCTTACATTGGGATTAGTGTGGTGTACAAATCGCAGATTAGATGAGAATATTATACATACAGTTTTAAACATTTGAAAGGCACATTTCAAGTTCTGCTGCCATAGTAGTAATACAATGACTTTTCAGTTCCTTCACATTTGTGCTTTACCACAAACCAAATACATTATTTTATGTATATGCATGCATATGTTTATAAATATAAACTCTGTTACCATCTCTCATAGGGTAGTGACTTGAAAAGGGCCATTTTTGCACATCTCAAAACAGCAATGAGCCTCATTTGTAAGCCAGGGTATGTCTCTGAGAATGAGTGTGTGCGTGTGTGTGTGTGTGTGTGTGTGTGTGTGTGTGTGTGTGTGTGTGTGTGTGTGTGTGTGTGAAAGAGAGAGAGAGAGTGAGAGAGAAAAATATTATAGGGATGTCATTTTGATGCTTTCTGTAAGCCATGTTATAACTGTCGAAGCAGTATGGTGCATCATAATTCTCAGTCTTTGCATTGGCTTTTAGTGGCAGCCAGAATAAAAGTTAACATTTTGATATAGGTACATCATTGCCTCCACTCAAATCAACAACCTAGCCAATGTGATAGTTATCTACATCCAGGACCTCTCCAGGTTGCACATCAGAGTCTACTCGACACACTTCTTATCAGATTTAATACCCATCCCAATATTCACAAAAACCGTGCCTGGGTAGCAGATAAGTGTCGCTGACCGGGGCCTGTCAGCAATTTCTGGAAATATAATGTAGAAATGAAACTGAAAATTATGACAGACTACCCCAGCACTGTCTGTATAATTCTGGGGTGGACCATGGGGAGAGTGAAGATTGTCCCCAAGGTTATCCAGTTAGTGGCAATATTCAGTATGCTAACTGGGTAACTATTATGATAAAATGGTGATAGCAAAAAAGCTGTCGTAATGTTGGACGGCCTAGCTATGCAAGCCCTGGCACTGAATATCTGCTGGTAACCACATAGCTTTTTTTTATTTAGCTTACCAATCCCCCCCCCCCCCCCCCAAAAAAAAAGCTCCTGTCCTTTCTTTCCCTTCCCCAGCCTGCAAATTACAAACCTTCTTCAACCCCCTGGAATGAATCCCCCTGACTCCCCATCTCGATAGGCTCCCCAGACCTTATTTAATATTCCTGGTGGTCCTGTAGGGTCGAGGGGGCAATATCAAAGGCCACTTGCTCCTGCCCCTTATAGCTGCTAATAGAAAATAGCAGTTTCGACCTCTTGTGGCAGCCGTATGGTATTACACAAGTACTGTGAACTGCTGTGAGAGGTTGCGGCAGCCATGTTCTGTTAGTGGCTGCAAAGGGCAGGAGCAAGGGGCCTTTGCTCCTGCCCCCATCAACCCCATTGGATCTCCAGGGATATCAGGTATGATCAGGGGCCTACCAAGATGACAGGTTTGGGGAGTCATTCCGAGGGGTGGGATGGGGTTTGTGACTCGCAGCCTGGAGGAGGGAGAAGAAAAGAGGGGAAACTTTTTCAGGGGATCAGGGAACTAAAACAAAAGTTATGTCTTATGCGAGCCCCAGCTGAATATCGGCTAGGACCTGTATAAGCTCCGGAGTTCAGGGCCTTTTCAGGTATCCCTGGATATTCAGTGATGGTGCCTGACACTAAATATTGAGGGTTAATCTAGCCATTGACAGTCAGTGTTAATATCGGCCAGATGGTTAAACCAGAATGTATTTTGTCCTCTCTGTTCCTTGGATCTCTTGCCTTTATGTTTTGTTTTGAAGATTCAGAGATGACAAACTGATTGTAGGTTCCAGGTCTTCTTTTATTTTATAGATTTCAGGCACCATTGCTGACAACCTCATGCTTTATTTTTTTCACAACATCTGTTGGTCATTAATATGCTGTAACCTATAGTATGCAGAATTCCTTTTTATATTCTTTTTCAGTTTTGTTATATGAATGCTATAATATATTGATTGTTATGATTAATATGTAAATATGTGCAATGCGCCAAATACTTTTTATATTAATTGCCAAGTTATTATTGTAAATTATGATCACTGGATATATTATCACTACAATAAATGTTTGTAGTATGTATAATGCCATCTACATTTAATGTGTATATTATCACTACAATGAATGTTTATAGTATGTATAATGATTCAAACTAATACTGAAGGCAATCTCCCTCTAATACTTTCTATCTGAAAAACCCCAAATAACGTGAAGGAGATAGGTGGAGACTCAACTGGCTAATACTCTAATAATGAGTTCATTAAATAAAGAGGTGACGCCTCAAGAAGCCCCCGGCTCAAAAATTAAAGAGCTCTCGGGAGGCTGGGCTGCTTCATCATCGGCAAACACCCCACTGGTCTACTGCAGTAGACCAGTGGGGTGTTTGCCGATGATGAAGCAGCCCAGCCTCCCGAGAGCTCTTTAATTTTTGAGCCGGGGGCTTCTTGAGGCTTCACCTCTTTATTTAATAAACTCATTATTAGAGTATTAGCCAGTTGAGTCTCCACCTATCTCCTTCACGTTTTTTGGGGTTTTTCAGATATATAGTATGTATAATGCCATCTGCATGTGTTTATTAGAAGCCTCTTTGATAAGGCAGAAGCATATCCAATAATAAATAACACTTGAAATGGACCTATGTTGTAAACGTTAATGTGCATATGAAAGGATATTTTTCCATGCTGAAAATAAGGTTCTATTCAGTAAGATAACAACATACTTGTTAAGATGGTTCCTAAATGTATTAGCACCTAGGTCTGGAGTAGATATTCAGCAGTTTTCTGACTAGGGGTGCTGCTTTTCCTTGGGAGGAGTTCTGAATTAGAGAATTTGTCAGTGAGTGTTGGTTTTCTGCTATACTCTGGGGTCAAATGTTTCTTGGGGCTGAAGGGATGCATTTTTTTGTTAGGAGGTTCTTGGTATGATGGTGATCATGCCCCCCCCTCCAATTTTCAAAAGCATTTGACTGGCCAGGATCAGCACCTTGCCAGTTAAATACCTCATAACCGGCTATCTGGCGATATTCAGCAGGAGATAGCTAGCTGGCTATCTCCCACTAAATATTGCTGGTTAGTGGCTAGCTGGTTTTATTGGGCAATATAACCGGCTATCCACCAATTTTCAGCCCCACTTTAGTGGCTCTATTTGGCTTCGTGAAAACAAGAGATATCTTTGGCCAGTTTGAACATAACCGGCTAAGTCCAAATATCGACTTAGCCAGTTGTATTCAAACTGGCCCCGCCAAAAAAGGTATTTAATGCTGGTCACCGGAAATGGCTTGGCATTGAATATTCAGATTTGGTACTGACTGCAGGAGTTAACCAAACTATCTTCCGCAGTCTGAATATCGGCCCCGAGGTGTTTTTTTAAAGGGAAACACTTGATTTTGCTGGTTAAGGGAGGAGATGAAATCCTCATACCAACTTGCCTTTTCACTTTGGCTGGTTGGTGAAGGAAGAAGGGACAGTCATTTGAGTGTAGCTAGTAAGCATATTTCTTTTGTTTACCAAGGATGCTACTACCATGACCATGTTGCTGTGTCAAAAATGGCACATGTAATAACTATAACTTATTGCAAATGGTGGTAACTGGTATTTTAAATATGTTATGGGAGTTGATATCTAAAGCAATTTAAATGACCAGGAGAAGCCCCTGGCCATTTAAATAACTTATTAGTGGCTAACCACAGATATTCAGTGGCACTTAATTGGTTAGTGCCACTGAATATCCACAATTAGGGCTAGAATCTATATAAGGCACCTAAAAAATCAGCTCTGAAAAAACCCGCTTAAGCGTTATTCTATAAGCTGCGCCTAAACATTGGTGCAGTTTATAGAGACGAGACGCTGCTCTGATGGTTTATGCTTGATTTTGTATTCAAGGATTATTTAACACTATAGTTCAAAAAGAGACACAGATATTCCCTTTACAATTGGATAGAGTTAAAAATCAACACACGGTGAGAAGACTCCTGACGCAGGCCTGTATGGCCGAAACACAGCTGTGTCGAGTCCCTTTCTCCCTGCTATCCTTTGGCTAATAAAGTGTTTTAATTTTTTCATGAACAAGTGTCGTCCTTTTCATTTTTTACTTTTTATGTATTTGTATTTTTAAATACAAATTTGATATTTTCTTGTTTTAATTTTTTGATTATTATTATTTTTGTTTTGTTAGTCATCTTCGCTGTTTTGCTTTTTTGTGGGTTTTTTTTGCGAAGACTGGTTTCTTCTGTTTTTTGTACTACGCAGTTTATGGAATAACACTTAAGCATTATGGTCACGTGTAAATGTAGGTGCCACCATTTGCACAAAGGCGTGGTGCAAATGCTTGCATCTAAATTTATATGTGGAAAACCCTTATTCTGTAATTATATGTGTAATTCAAAACCATGCCCCCATTCCACCCCAAAATGCCCAAGACCATCCCCTTTCTATGCCTCCTTTTTCAGGCCACATGTAAATTTTAGGTGTGGATCATGCGCCTAACTTTATGTGCATAACACCCAATTGAATCTAATTAGTACCAATAATTGATTGTTAAAAAGCCAATTATTGGCACTATTGGCATGTTAGCTTATTAAATTGCTCACGCAAATTGGCACCATGCCTAAATTTGCACACACAATTTTCTACGACCTTTACAAAATCAGAGAGTTAGCACCTAAGCCGAACTTGGCTAATTTGTCGGTGGTCCAGGCTGATATTTCACACTTACTCCCATATTCTATATAGTACATCTAGAGATCTGCATTGAAATTGGCACGGATTCTATAACAAGACTCGTGACTTAATTGATTTAACAAGCTAATCACCATTGATAACAGCTCTTAACAAGTAATAATGAGCACTAATTGATACGGATTAGAATTTACACACACAACTCGCTAAGCGCATTCTGTAGTGGAGTGCACTAAACTTCTAATGTGCACAAGCAAAAAGGGGTGTGGTTATGGGTGGGGAAATGGGAGTTTCATGGGCATTCCAAAATTTACAAAGAACAAAAGCACAACTGGGCCTTCAAGACTGAGACAACAGGAGTCCTTTATTGAAATCAGATTCGACACGGGCCGTGTTTCGGCATCAACAATGCCTGCCTCAGGAGTCTAGGTCTAGTATCAGAAAACACAAGTAGGGGATTCAATTCCCCATGAGAGGAAATTTAAAAAACTTATTTAAAATGCCACTAGTCTGTAAAGACTGCCCTAGTAATTTGCAGAACTCCTGTAGTGCGTCGTCGGACAGTAAAAACCGCAAAAATTAACACACACAGTTATAGAATATGTCCTGGAGCATTATGCCATATTTCCATTGGTGTAAATGGATGTGTGTAGTTTTGGTCCTGCGATATTAACTAACCGTATTCTATAACTGGTGCCTAAATCTAGGAGCCAATTATAGAATACGCTTTGTCGACACTGATTTCAGCGTCAATATTTTATGCTCCATATATAGAATCTCCTCGTTAACCTGATAAGTGTTAGCCAGCCACATATGCCCGGAAATGTAATGTCAGTACCAGGACATGGCCTATGCGGGTATAATGATGGTGAAGGCAGCCACCTCCAGCTGATTATTTACCTCTATATTTTTTAACAACGTGTTCACTTCAATCAATCTGTGCACCTTTTATGTCCTAGGCCCTTTCTGTGTAAATGTGTAATATATAGAACAATAGCCTCCATTATAAATGAAGATATAGGATTAGAGCAGAGTGCTTCATTTGCACCTTATGGCCGCAGTTCACAAGTGAGGCTCAGAAGGCTGCAGTGAAGCAGGTGTTTGAAAACCTTCAGCAGCAGCATAATAGCAATATGCTCTCCACAGGTTTGCTTTCTGTTATCTATTACTCCTTCAAGGACTGAAAACAAGACCATTCTCAGTTCATATGTTTGCCAAATCTGGATGTGTCTTGTGACATAGCACCATTTAAAACACCTTCCAAAATGTTGACAAATATCTGAAGTGAGAAACAACTGTTTTCAAATAAGATCTGATAATGGAAGAGCAATACCCAGGAATATGTGCTCTGAAACTACTGCATCTGTCACCAGGCACCCTGGGTTGACTCAGAGAAAACTTCTTATAGGCCAAGGATATCTGCAGCATGTCTTCTGATGCAGGACTGTGAAGGAATTTGCACATGCTGAGTCAGGGATGGGCCAATGCGCTGATTGTATTAAAGAGTGTAAGTTTATAACAAGGCACCTAGGTTAATGAGGCACATGGGGGGGGGGGGGGAATTTAAAAATCAACACTGGAAAAATTGGCGTTAAGCATTATTCTGTAAAGGGTGCATCCTTTATAGAAAGTTGGGCACCAGTATTTTCACCAGCTAAACCTGGTATAAATGCCAGTACTAAACTCATAACCTTCAAAAATTGCTCAACTTAAATCACATAATATCAAGTTAATATTTCAGTAAAGGTTTGCATAGGCTTCTTTTTTTGTATATATGGGGTCATCAGATTAGCGTGTGTTCTTCCGTATTGGCTAACTAAGCCATGCAGATTTCAAGGGGCACCACCGCAATCCTCATAGATCCTCATATTTTTTTTACAAAATTAAATCCACTTTAACTTCTTAAAGTGCTAAACTCATGGCATTTTGATACATAAATGGTGCTATTCTATAACACTGTGTGCAGTGTCAGCATTACCTTAACCCGCCAGTGCTCCTCCCATGGGCTCGCCCCCTTTTGAGTTGCACTCAATTGAATTTCGGTACCCAGTGTTATACAATAGCATGCAGCCAAATCAGTGCACAAATCATAATTAGTGCCAATTACGTGCTTGTTAACTCTAGTAGTTAAATCATTGGAACTCGTTAATTTTGGGTGTCAAATTTGAGTGACTTTACAGAATCTGGAGGATTACACTTTTGCTTTCGGGTAACAGCATCTCCCAGATTCTATAAAGGGCACTCAAATTGTAGCACGATCCTGAAATGTGCGCGCAACTAAATTAGGTAATGAACCAATTAATCTCCATTATTGATGTTAATTGCTTCCAGTTTGAATTCTTGTTATATGCTATTCTATAAAACTTTGTGCCCAAATCCCATAGTATGCAACTTCAAAGGGGTGTGGCCATAGGAGGGTCATAGGTGGGTTTGGGGCATTCTGGAAATTAGTGCATGGTGTTAAAGAATTGGTTTTGGCAGACATTAAGTCCTGATGCCCAAATATGAGCCCAGGAATTGGTGCTACATGCTATTCTATAAAGGATTCTCAACTCGGAGAATTGGTGCTGATTTTTTCCAGCACCCAAATGTGGGTGCCTTTTACTGAACATGGTCCCCTTTGTGCTATTCTGCATGAGAAGAGGTAGACTTATATTTCAGTTCACTGCTATAAGATCTTCTTGAATGTCAAACTGTTCTAACTTCTGAAAGGCCATATCTCAAGTAAAATGTTAAAATTTGATATATTGTTAGTGATTTATAATAAGCACATTAAACTTCACTTTTCATTTTCTCTATTTCGCATCAAACGCACATACAACACATTTGCTTTCAGGTGATGATATATTCTATATATTTTATAATGGCAACATACAGTTTACACCTGTGTGTGCTTATAAAATCACCCTGAAGAAAACAGGTACACACATAAACAGCTCCAAAGCAGGTAAGCATCCTATGCTTGGAACAACCTTCCTGAGCCCTTACACCAAGCCCTCTCCCTGCCCGTCTTCAAGTCTTTGCTTAAAGCCCACCTCTTCAATGCTGCGTTCGGCACCTAACCCTTACCTTTCAGTGAATCCAGACTGCCCCAATTTGACTGCCCCTATCAGACCGACCGTTCACTTGTCTATTAGATTGTAAGCTCTTGAGCAGGGACTGTCTCTCTTTGTTAAATTGTACAGCGCTGCATAACCCTAGTAGCGCTCTAGAAATGTTAAGTAGTAGTAGTAGTAGTAGTAGTAGTTTGTGCATGTGCTGGAAAGAATAGAGCAAAATACGTATATTGATAAAGGGAATGGGACAACTTCCCTATGAGGAAAGGCTAAAGTGGCTAAGGATCTTTGGCTTGGAGAAGAGATGGCTAAAGGGAGATACGCTAGAGGTCTCTAAAATACTGAGTGGAATGGATCTGGTAGACATGAACTGCTTGTTTACTCTTTCCAAAAATTATTAGGACTAGGGGGCACACAATGAAGCTACTAAGTAGTAAATTTAAAACAAACAGAGAAAATATTTCTTCACTCACCATTTAATTAAACTCTGGAATTTGTTGCCACAGAATGTGGTAAAGCAGTTAGCTTAGCAGGGTTTAAAAAAAGGTTTGGATAATTTCCTAAAAGAAATGTCCATAAGCCCAAATGTGAGTTGCCATGAAATTCAACTTAAGATTTTGCATCATGTGTATCTTACTCGGAGCAGGGACAAGCAATGGGCCTATGGGACTCAGAGGACTGTGATAAGTGTGTGAATAATAAGGGTACTAGAGTGCATCATTTTGTTTTTAATTATCCTTCTCTAGACCCTCACTGGACCTTTTTCCACGGGGGCGAAGAGGGAGTTCTAGAAGGCTTAGGATAAGTCCCTTTAACATGACCTTTGTTTTCTGACTTCTGACATCTAGGAGCATCTTTGTGCATCTGCTCTCCCACATAATGTGTTAATGAGTAGGAGCTTACTTGCTTATGTGGATATTATAGAGAATAATTTATCTGTGTAGGTGTATTAGGAGAAATAAGTATGTAGCCAAGAAACAGATCCAGACAAGGGAGACAAGTGATATTTCAATCAGGCAAGCTCATCAGTCAGAGTCTCAGGATAACCGACCATAGTTCTGCGCCTCTGGGTAGAGTTGGGGAATTCTCCAAACTCCTCCCAGATTCACACTTCTTAAATACTCTTTTCACTCATTATAACTGTATATTTTATTATTTTTTTACAGTTACTGACCACAAGCTAACCACAAGCTAGATCAGAAGCCCAAAACCCCCCTTCTTACAATTTCTCAATACCTGCAACATCCTTTGTGATAAACAACTTTTCTAACTTCAAATGCAGGGACAGGTATCCATTTTATGAAAAGGACTCCATTTTAAATTCAATTGCTTGACCTAAGTTTTAGTTATTCGAGTCATTTAATCCTTCATCTAAACTTTAAAACTGTATTTGGAAGTTACACCAGATCCTGATTAGGCTTGTCAGCTAGGCCCTGCTTCAGCAAGTACCTAGAGTCAAATCATCCATCAGATTTCAGTGTTCCTTAGCAGCCTAGGCTCTATGGCTCTGCCCACCACTATTCCAGTGGAGGGGTCTTTAGCTGTAACATATATTAACACTTTTTTGGAATGCAAAGTGTTGCAGTCATTTTGGGGAGGGGCACTGGCGCACTTGGAAGAGGTGGTAGACCAGCCCATAGAGTGGAATTACAGGGTATTACTATTGGGTTTGGACTCAGAATTGTTCGCTCAGGGGTTGTCTACTTATCAATGTCGGTTTGTCCTATTATCTCTGGTGTTGGCCAAAAAAATCATTTTACAACATTGGGTGGATAAGGCTCCTCCTCCTCTTACTAAGTGGTATGCTAATATGAAGCAGATGGCTGGGTGGGAGGGGTGAGGTCAGTTTGAATATGATTGGAGACGGCCAGCTCCGGGCTGCCTTGTATGGAGAAGTAGTTATGAGCGATTGTTGCAGCTTCCTCATGTGCAGGGCACTGCGCACTGAACAAGGGTGCTTGAGATTCTAGGAGAGGGACTCAGCCTCAAGGGGAAGGGAGGGGAGGGAGGGGGAGGGACAGGTGTGTTGGTTTGGGGGGAAAAAAGAAAAACGAAGAGGAAATGGCACAAATTGTTTGTAGTTGGTGGCCGAGGTATGTTTTTTGTTTCTGTATGGTGTATGCAGTTAAGAGGGTTGGAGGGGCAATCATTGTGGCTCCAAAACGTGTTCTTGTGTTAGACACATACTGTACTGCATCTGTACCGCATTTGCACTGTATTTGCTGCCTGCACTCTTGCGACACTGAGGTGAGCAGGAACATTGGCTGTTTGTGTATTTCTCTTGACAATAAAAATATTATAAAAAAAAAATAAAAGAAATGTCCATAAGCCATTATTAAGACGAATTTGGGGAAAATCCACTGCTTATTTCTAGGATAAGCAGCATAAAATCTGTTTACAGTTTTGGGATCTTGCCAGGTACTTGTGACCTGGATTAGCCACTGTTGGAAACAGGATACTGGGTTTCATGGACCTTTAGTTTGTCCCAGTATGGCAATGTTATGGATGTGACTTTCACCTCTTATGCACTTAAATTGAAGACATGAGGGTTCGTTTATGAACTGTTGTTGGTTTGACTTTGATCCAGTAAAGAAAGTTTGAAGTTTATCTATTGAGACTGCTGGTCATTATTTGAAAGAGGACTCCTGTATCTCCCAGGATGGGAATACCCTTTGGCCTACTGGAGATTTTCTTTGGCCACATCCTACGCCAACTCATCTGAAGTAAAAATCTGTTTAGTAAAATCTCCTCCCAGGGAGCTTGGCCAGTCACCCTGACTGAGAGGGCATAGGATGAAGGTGAAGGACTCAGAATTACCCTGAGGAAATACTTATTCACGTTTTGCATAATATATAGAATTACCCTGCATGCATGCACAATTTGACACTTACCCCCAAATTCTTTATAACGCGACTGAAATTATGTGTGCAAATCCAGTCATTATCTGGATTTGTGTGTACAATTTAATTACTGTGGCACTGATAATTGCCACTTAACAAGCAATTATTGATACTAATTGGCATTAATTAGAATTTACATGCACAACTTGCTAGGCTTATTCTGTAAAGTGGTGCACGTAAATTCTAATGTGCCCTGCCAAGAAGGGGACGTGGTCAGGGTGGACTGTGGGCACTCCAAAAATCTACATGCATGGTTATAGAATACATGTGCTCCATGCCTAATTTAAGCAATGGTATTTACGCCAAGTTTTACTTGGCGTAAATAGATGCACCTAGAGTCCGCTAGGCATATTCTATAAACCGACTAGACATATTCTATAAACAGTGCCTAAATCTACATTGTTCCAGTCCCCCTGATCCCCCCCCAACACAAGGCCCTGGGGGGATGGAGATCCAGTGGATTTCCAGGGCCTGGGGGATGGAGATCCAGTGGATATCCATTTCCCTAACTCCCCCCACAACCTTCAAAAAAACTAGTGGGCTGCTAACCCAACTCCTCCACCTGCCTTGGTGGTCTAGCGACCAACCCCCATACCGTCAGGATGGTGGAGGGAGTAGCACACTCCCTCCTCTTCCAGCACTCCCTTCAAAATGGCAGCACCCTGTCATCCTGGAATGCACTGGTAGGGAAGCAGCCCACTGGGTCATCAGGGAACCAGGGATTTTTTATTTTGTGGGGTTAGGGGGCTGGAGATCAACTGGATCTCCAGCCTCCCCGGCCCTTGTGTTGAGGGGGGGAGGTCAGGGGAACTTGAGGTTTTCATGTCGCTGTCTAGGTGGGGGCTTAAGGAGCCACTAGGCCACCAGGGCTCAGCAATGGTGCGGGGGTCCAGGGGCCCAATGGACCTCCATCTCCAGTGTTTGACAGGTCCAGGCTTTTGACAGCCCGGACCTATCAAACACGTGTAGGGGTATTGTACCCAAGTATATGCTCAGGCACAATCCTCTCGTACTTCTCCATTATGATCAGAGCTAATAGTATCCCTAAATTTGTATGCTATTAGCTCTGCTCATGGGGGCATTATTGCCCCGCACTGTTCTGGTGCTAAACACTGTTTAGAACAGCGCAGGGTTTCTGACCATCGGGGCCTGAGCGTACAACTGCAAGGGGGCATGGACCTGGGAATAGAATGGGCAGTTCAGAGACATGCCTAGAGCTTGTGTACACAAGTTATAGAATACCTTCAGTTACGTACCTAACTGACAGCAGATAGGCATTTATACAAGCCATTGAGCTAGTGTAAGTGCTTACTCCTAAAGTTAAAAACAACCAAAAACCCGTACGGGGATAGCACTATAGTAAGTGCCAAAAAGCTAGTCCCACAGGCTGAGTTCACAGGTTTTCAGTGCTGATTTGTGAAATTATTAAAAAATGTGAGAAGAAATTCAGTTAACAGAACCAACTCTGTGGCCCAAGAGCTAACAGTTATGAATGTGCCACTGAAAGTGACTTAATCATATCTGTTCTATAAAACACCATGAACAATTCTCTCCAAGTGTTTAAAATCATATGAACTCAATAATCCCAAATCAAAAGAGTGTAAAAGTGAATTCTGTGAAATCAGAATTACAATAAAATGATTGCTGCCAACCTTCAACCAGGCAGAACATTAAACACAGAAGCTCATCCACTTATACCAAAGCTGTTGAAATAAAATAAATGTATCTGAATTCTTCAGCATGTCCAAAAGTTAGGTGCATATCTGTGGACGTACAGTATTGTTCAATAATGGCAATTACACATGTAATTGTTGATCTAGAATTTGTGTTTAGAAAGCAGCATCTTGGTGGCTAACTTTAGGCGATCTGTACAGAATTACCTTGCATGTGTCTGTTCTCCTACTTTGTAGCTCACTGCCTGTCCTTGAAGGCAGACTGAGAATCCATTATTTTATTTTCAGGTATTTGGATTCTAGGAATGGCTGTTGTGTCTTCAAGTCTCAGCATGCTATGTTTTGCCTTCCAATGCGAAGTACAGCTGTCCATTAAAATGTTCTGCTTTCTGTAGAGGGTTAAAGTATAAGCTGCTACAAAATGCAAAATACTTATTATTGAAAAATGGTATATAGCTGCAACATGAAGCACTTTGTACAATGATGTTGCCTTTTTTTCACAAAATTTATTGAAACTGAGGCAGGCATTTGACATATGACATATGACATGAGCCTTCAAGTTCACTTTGGCACATGGAAAATTACATTCTCCTCTGTTTTCAGAACAATCTTTCCATCAGCATAGATCAATTGGTAACTGACACTGTGCAGAAGTGGCCACATTTCCACTCCCATCATAAAGTATTGTTTAGTTTTCTTAGTTTCTCCCATTTAACCTGCAGTGGAGCATGTTTTCCTAGTTTCTGTGCCGTGAGGTAATGAAATTCTGCACATCAGAATGTTGGTTAATTTCAAGTATTAAGCAGATGCAGCGATCCCTAATCATTTTCACATGTATTCCAAGATTACTCCTAATATCAAAACTGCACTAAAATTAATTCTCAGTGAGATCATTTTCTTACTGTTTATACAGAGTGGAGGAGTAGCCTTATGGTTAGAGCAGCACATTGAGAGCCTCTTAAGCTGGGGTTCAAATTCCATTGGCACTCCTTGTGATTTTGGACAAGTCAGTTAAATGACAACTTGATAACTGGATGCCCTAATGTACCCGTCCCTTGTGTGTGTGAATTTACAGAATACTAACATTTATCCATGTAAGTGTACGCTTTGTAATCTGCCTAGAATAGTCGATAGTGTGAAATATAAATTTTAAAAATACCACCGCTGACTTCTGATTAAACATAGTACCAATCACTAACTTATAAGACTCTTCACCAGGAAATTCCCTTTTTCCTTGCTGCCCTAATTGCCCATGATGGATCTTCTCAGGTACTTTGTTCTTCAGATCACCGTCTTATTGTCCCACCTTTATTCTGTTCCGGGTTAGAGTCCACCAATCAGTCAGCTTTCTTCTATCTTGAACCCTCACTCTGGAATCCCTCTCTCCTGAAATTAGGGCCGAACAATCTTACCCCTGATTTAAATCACATGTGTGGGGCTATCCTCTGATATTCACTAAAACCCTGATTCTCTAAAGGCCACCAAAAATTGCACACACAAATTTAGATGTGGCCCCGATTTGCATGCAGAATTTAATAGAATAATGAGCCAATCAGTGCCAATAATTGGCATTTTAACAAGCAATTATTAGCACTAATTAGATTTAATTGGGGATTACGCACATAAAGGGCCTCATTTACTAAACCACACTAGTGATTCTCAGCACCATTGACTTAGCGGTAAGGTCTCTTACGCTACCCGGGTGGTAGGTGACTTAGTGGTAAGTCTCTTACGCTGCCAGGGTGGTAGGCGTGCAGCGCACACCCACTGCTGTTTATTGCCGGCTAAGTGCCACGCAGTGCGTGCCAAATTCAGAATTACTGCCCAGGGCAAGCGATAGCTGGGCTGTAATGCTGATTTGATGCATGCTGGATGCGCGTAGGCCCTCACATGCCTTTGTAAAAGGGCCTCTTAAGTAGTTAAGTGCCAGTCATACGAACATACCTGGATATTCAATGCTGGTACCTGGACATTGAATATCTGGCATAAACTGGTGGAGGCAAAAAAATTGCTGACCTCTGCAAGATGAATATTTACCCTTTAATTATTTTTTCACTTCACTTGTGAGAAACCCGGTGCTGCTGTGCTGCACACAGTTTTCCCATATCCCTGTTGGAGTTTGATGTGGCTTATGTAGGAATTATCAGGAAAGGGATGCAAAATGAGACTAAGAATATTATAATGCCTCTGCATCGCTCTATGGTGCGACTTCACATTGAGTATTGCATCCAATTCTGGAAAAAGTCTCAAAAAAGATATAGCAGAATTAGAAAAAGGTTCAAAGAAGAGTGACCAAAATGATAGAAGGGATGGAACTGCTCCCATATGAGGAAAGCCTTTACCTCAGTGGGTGGCGGTAAGGGCTCCCCCCCCCAAAAAAAAATGGCCGTGCGGCAAGTGCTTTACCTACTGCCCAGCCATTTCCTGCAGTAAATTGAGACCTTTCCTTTTACCAGCTGCAGTAGAAGAGGGGCCTCGGCACACGTGTAAAACATGCACCGACGCCAGCACCGGCCCTCTTTTGCCGCAGCTTGGTATAAGGGGCCTTAAGGCACTTATGTTCTTTAGTATAGAATAGAGTGTAATGCACTTATGCATGTAAGTGCCAATTTTTGTCAGTACTTACATGCTCTAGGTGTGCAATATTGTAGGCAGCAAGTTACAGAATTGCCCTGTTTGCTGTTTGAGTTTCTGTCCTAGGCAAAAAAAAAAAGAATCTGACTAAACTCATCTGAATGTCTCATTGACGGGAAGTGAAATGCATTGAATGGTAAGGTATGCAAGGACTGTATCATCGCTTGAGACTAATTGATGCTCAGCTGGCAAGAAAGAATCATTTTTGTCAAATGGAAATGTGTTTTACAGCAGTTTTACACTTAGACGGAAAAGAGAGTGCATTTGTAACATGTTTTTTAGTGTTCATCATTACTCATTGCCTCATAAGCTGTAAAATTCTCATTAATGTATAAGCTGTTTTGAAAACAGTAATGCATTAAATGTACTGAAAGATACCATAAAATTGGCAGTGGAATAATAGATGTATACACATCTACCGGAGGATCTGATGCCAAGGTCTGCAATTAATTATAATTTAATTATAAGATAACTATAATAAGGGTAGGTAACCATATGAAATATTGTATATAGTAGTATACTCATCAAAGATGCCATATAGATGATGGTATCTATCATTTTTGTATTGCATAAGGGCACACATTTGCACAGTGCTGCCCATCAGCATTTGCAGATGGCATAAGTATGCAGAATGATAACAATGCTGAGTCATACTGGGGTCCATCGAATGCCTCATTCTGTCTGACAGTGAACAATCCAGATCACAAGTGCCTAAAAGGACCCAAAAAGTAGATTCGTTTCCGATAGTTTATTTTCAAGGATGTGCAGTAGCTTTCCCCAGTCTTTCTGGCCAATACTTTATTACACATACAAGGGAACAGCAGTGACAAACCAAAGGGAGGAAAGGAACAAGAAGTCCGAAGTAAAGCAATCCACAATTTATTGTAAAACCATGAACTATTTCTGATGACCCGACATGACCATGTTTCAGCAGATGTTGCCTGTGCCAGAGGTCTGCTGTCTCACAAAAATGGCTTGGATGAAACTGCTTATTAGCTTTATTAATCTAACTTCAAAACATTGCCACCATCACTGGGCAAGCAAAAGCGTCTTCTTCAAAAAAGAATTTGTTATGACTTTTTCCTCCAGGAATTTGTCCAAACTTGCTTTGAATCTCGCTATCCTAGTCACCTTGACTACATCCCTAGCAACAGATTTCAAAGCTTAATTATTTACACTGTGAAAAAAAAATAATTAAAAGATTCAGGGGTGGACTGACCATTTGGACAATAAGGCAGTGCCTGAGGACTCACAGAAGTAGAGGGTCCACTCTCCCCTAGCCTCCATTTAATTTAATCACTTTTGATAGGTGGTTAAGGGCCTATGACCCCTATTTTCCAGGGGCCCAGACCACTGTCAGTCCGCCTGTGAAAAAAAACCAAAACAAGTATCAAACAGCAATATCATTCATTTCCCCCCTGCATTAACAACAAATTCCCCTTAAGAACACCACCCCAGCCCCTCCCACCCTTCCCAAATGAAGAAATGGAGTCCAGGTAAGCCTGCAGTAAATTCCAGTCTTTGCCCAATACACCAGTCTTTTCATTTTGAGAGCTGCCAACTTCCCCATCTAAACCACATACTGTAATCTCTGGTGCCATCTAGTGACCGAAAGAAGATTGTTAGATTTCCATTCTGAAGCTATATGCAGGATATATGCAACGTTTCAAAACTTTACGATGAGTCACTGAAACATAGAAGTCTGGAAGAGTAAGTAAGCAGTGCAATACTGTCAGCTGAACAGGAATAATCTGGCACACTGGTTTTTGTACTCAAATCCAGAATTGCACACAATGGGACATTCCCACCAAACTGCCTCCCACATTGAGGGTCAACATGCAAAGAGATATTGTGAAGCAACTAAGGAGTTAAACATGAGCGCAGTCAAAATTTTAAACTGTTTTTCTTCAATTCAGCTGAAATCGAAAAAAAATACTAGTGTTCTTTATCTCCTCCTCCCATTATTTAAGTGTCAACTCTCTTCCCAGTTCTTTTTTCCATGCATGCATATGAAGCAGTTTAGAGAATCCATATTTCATGATAATCTTATAAAGAAGAGAAATTAACCCTCTAGATGGACCTGATGATTATCAACTGACTTAAATAATAAATTGGTTCCCATGCAATGCCATAATTGTTAAGTAAAAATAGAAATCAGAGCTCTTAAACTGAAATTCAGATTGAAGAGTGAAAAAGATTTGACATGACCTTCTGAATATAATTGATGACACATGATCAGACCTGTCTATGCCCATTTAGACAACTTAGGATCACATCCCAGAGCATCTCTGCTCAACAGCAAAGCTAAAGGAATAACCCACGATCTCCACTCTCTTCCACAATAAGGATTAACAAGTCTCCTCCAGAGTTGAAGAACATATCTAAGATAAGTATTAGGAATATATATAAACCATATGTTTCCCAACACCCCTAGGGATCTCCATATGTTGGAACATTCTGTTGTTCAATCTGGACATAGGGTTTTGATGCTGACCCTGGACTCCAGTCCCATGCACACCAAATTTGGGTAGCCAGGTAATAGAATCTGAGGTGAGGTACTCCCAAACCTCCCATCTATTTATGCTTCATCAGAATAGTTTGTGCAATTCTTGGGTGCCTCCCTTTCCAAATAAATTGAAATATCAGCTACTGCTTAAGAGTAGACATAGCTACTGGAATAGGAAGCATCTTAACAACTGCTATCCTCTTCAGCCAAGAAAATAGTCAGAGGAGGGCGACAAAAATGATAAGGAATGGGACAACTTCCCTATCAGGAAAAGCTGAAGCGTCTAGGGCTCTTCAGCTTGGAGAAAAGAAGGCTGAGGGGAGATATGATAGAGGTCTATAGAATAATGAGTGGAGTGGAACGGGTAGCCGTGAATCATTCGTTTACTCTTTCCAAAAATACTAGGACTAGGGGGCATGCGATGAAGCTACAAAGTAGTAAATTTAATACGAATTGGAGAAACTTTTTCTTCTCTGCACCTTTTCTAATTCCACTATATCTTTTTTGAGAGGTGGCGCCCAGAATTGAACACAATATTCGAGGTGCGGTCACACCATAGAGCGATACAAAGGCATTATAACATCCTCATTTTTGTTTTCCATTCCTTTCCTAATAATACCTAACATTCTATTTGCTTTCTTAGCCACAGCAGCACACTGAGCAGAAGGTTTCAACGTATCATCAACGACGACACCTAGATCCCTTTCTTGGCCCGTGACTCCTAACGTGGAACCTTGTATGACGTAGCTATAATTCGGGTTCCTCTTTCCCACATGCATCACTTTGCACTTGCTCACATTAAACGTCATCTGACATTTAGATGCCTAGTCTCCCAGTCTCGTAAGGTCCTCTTGTAATTTTTCACAATCCTCCCGCGATTTAACGACTTTGAATAACTTTGTGTCATCAGCAAATTTAATTACTTCACTAGTTACTCCCATCTCTAGGTCATTTATAAATATGTTAAAAAGCAGCGGTCCCAGCACAGACCCCTGGGGAACCCCACTAACTACCCTTCTCCTTCGAGAATACTGACCATTTAACCCTACTCTCTGTTTTCTATCTTTTAACCAGTTTTTAATCCACAATAGAACACAACCTCCTGTCCCATGACTGTCCAATTTCCTCTGGAGTCTTTCATGAGGTACTTTGTCAAACGCCTTCTGAAAATCCAGATACACAATATCAGCCAGCTAACCTTTAGCCATATGTTTGTTCACTCCTTCAAAGAAATGGAGTAGATTGGTGAGGCAAGATTTCCCTTCACTAAATCCATGTTGACTTTGTCTCATTAATCCATGCTTTTGAATATGCTCTATAATTTTGTTCTTAATAATAGTCTCTATCATTTTGCCCGGCACTGACGTCAGACTCACCGGTCTATAATTTCCCAGATCTCCTCTGGAACCTTTTCTAAAAATCGGCGTTACATTGGCCACCCTCCAATCTTCCGGTACCACGCTCGATTTTAAGGATAAATTACATATTACTAACTACTAAGTAGAGGAGCAGTAACCTGTTTAGCCTCTCTTCATAAGACAGGAAGTAGATTGTGAGGCCCAGTTTGCTTTCTTTTGAAATGCCATAGACCCCAGTTCATCTCCAGTTTTTCCTTCACTTCTTTGCATCCTCCGTCAACTCCCTTGGATGGATGTTATCTATAAAATGATTGGACAGCCTGTAAGCATGGAACAAAAATACATGCTGAATTATTTATCTGCCATCAATCTTCATGCTTCTATATAATTTCCTGAACCAGCTTTTATGTATCAAGGCACATGTATAAATTTGTCAGTTTTAGACTGGATAAACAGAGCTGTGTGGTCACATTGATCCCCATAAAAGAGGTGGTGTGATAAATCCTTTCATGAAATATAAAATGCCTCCTCTTTCTTGTTAAAGTAGCTTTATTTTATTAGGTGAGAACTGCAGGACTAAAACATTAATAGCGGGGTAAAGTCAGGGAAATTAAAGAAGCTTTCTCTCGTAACACCTGAATGATGTCATTAGAAAAAATTGAGCTGTAGTTTCTCGTTCAGACCAGTCTTAAAATTTTGAGATATCCCCCAAAATTTGTTTTGTGCCTCTTCTAAATGTTGCATGTCCTATTTTATACCTATAGGCCTTGTGGTGCTTAGTGTACACTAACGTCCATTAGCATTTACCCCTTTATTTGCATGTTCTGATTATTTGAGTACAGGTCTGGCATTGTACTTTTTTAATGCTTCTGTCCATTGCATCTGTCATTGCACTTTATCATTTATCCTGTAAGTATTCTGGTGAAATCATGTAGAAGGTAGGGTATGGCCACATACTAGGAAAACTTCTGTCTCTGTATTTGAACTACATCCTCAAAAAATAGTTTTGATATCTTTCTAATCATTTTAAATGTTAGGTGACTTCCCAAACTGAGTGCATTAATGAGGATATGTGAACTTCAACCAGGTAGCTTTCACTGGTTTGGATGAACTATCCCCCTCAAGCAAGCCTAAACAGCCCCACTCCTGTCATAGCATCTGAGGTGGCTTTCAAAAAGATATGGCAAAGAAACAAGGAGGGAAAGGCCTAGTCCATTTCCCACAATCCCAGCCCTCTGGCAATCCTTGATCCCTCCTGGGTACAGTGCATTTAGCAGGACAACAGGCTGGGAAGGAAGCAACAGAAATGCATCTTGTAATGTACTGAACAGAACACAAAGCTGAATTTTGTTCAAGGATTAGCATTTAGCAAATGTAGACAAAAAAAAGTACAGTAACAGGGCTCTCACTTATTGTATCAGCATAACACAGGAAATATTTTTTGCATAGACTATGAACCCATCTAGATACCTCTAAATCCAATTACTCAAGAGACCAGTTAACTAAAGGGCGTTAAGGGGAGTCTTTTACTAAAGATTAGCTCACGTTATCTGCAGCAGGACCCATAGGAATAAAATGGGACCTGCTGCACACAACGTGAGCTAACCTTTAGTAAAAGACCCCCTGAGCCCTTAATACAGGGTTATCCAAAACCCAACGGGCTACTGCACAAACTTGTTAAAGCGTTTTGCAGTATTATGCCTGTGAGCACATGATAACCCACTCATTACTGATTTTTTAGAAATATTTTTGGGAGGGGGCATCTCATAGGCAGAGTGTGGGTGATCCTGCATTAACCAGTTAGTGCATTATATATATTTTTTTTTATTTATTTGTAGCATTTATATCCTACTACTACTACTACTACTTATTATTTCTAAAGCGTTACTAGACATACGCAGCGCTGTACACTTGAACATGAAGAGACAGTCCCTGCTCAACCGAGCTTACAATCTAATTAGGACAGACAAACAGGACAAACAAGAGATAAGGGAATAATATAGTGAGGATGATAAAATAAGGGTTCTGAACAAGTGAATAAGGGTTAGGAGTTAAAAGCAGCATCAAAAGGTGGGCTTTTAGCTTAGATTTGAAGACGGCCAGAGATGGAGCTTGACGTACCGGCTCAGGAAGTCTATTCCAGGCATATGGTGCAGCAAGATATAAGGAACGGAGTCTGGAGTTAGCAGTGGAGGAGAAGGGAGCAGATAAGAGAGATTTACCCAGTGAACGGAGTTCCCGGGAGGATTGTAGGGAGAGATGAGAGTGGCGAGGTACTGAGGAGCTGCAGAGTGAATGCACTTATAGGCAAATAAGAGTTTTTTGAACTGTATGCGGAAATGGATAGGAAGCCAGTGAAGTGACTTGAGGAGAGGGCTAATATGAGCATAACAACACTTGCGGAATATTAGTCGTGCAGCAGAATGTTTGAACAGATTGAAGAGGAAAGAGTTGGCTAAATGGGAGGCCTGTGAGAAGCAAGTTGCAATAGTCTAAGCGAGAGGTGATAAGAGTGTGGATGAGAGTTCTGGTAGTGTGCTCAGAAAGGAAAGGGTGAATACGACAGGTTTTAGCAGTCTGCTGAATATGTGCAGAGAAGGAGGGGGAGGAGTCGAAGATGACCCCAAGGTTATGAGCTGATGAGACAGGAAGAATGAGAGTGTTATCCACAGAAACACAGAATGGGGGAGGAGGAGAGGTTGGTTTAGGGGGAAAGATGAGAAGCTCAGTCTTGGTCATGTTTAGTTTCAGATGGCGCTGAGACATCCAGGCAGCAATGTCAGACATCAGCAATGTTGCTTACATCAGTCTGAAAAGGCATACATCAATCCAGCACAAACAATCAAGTACATGGAAGTAGAAGAGATCAGTGAGTAATTACAGAGAAGGGGAAGGGGTAATAGAGTTGAGGATGTTGTTAAGATAGATACAGTTCAGTAGTTATGGATGCAATGGCGGGACTTTTGCGTAAGCTATTCCAAATAAGGTAGTATTGAGGGTTTTTCTGAAGGTCAGATGATCGGGAATAGTTTTTACAGATTTAGGTAATCCATTCCACAAATGAGCACCAACATAGGGAAAGGTGGATGCATAAGTGGCTTTATACTTGAGGCCAGAACAGGTAGGGTAATGGAGAGTTAAGTATGAACGAGATGATCTGTGAGAGTTCCTAGGTGGTAGGTTGATAAGGTTATCCATATAAGCTGGAGCTTCACCGTAGAGGATTTTATGCACCAGGGTGCAAACTTTAAAAGTTATCTGGTGTTTGATGGGAAGCCAGTGCAGGTTCTCACGTAGTGGTCTTTAACTTTCGAACCTCGATTTTCCATAGATCAGTCTAGCAGCTGTATTCTGGACATTATGATTAGTGTATGCTAACTAGATAATACAGTCAACATGGGAGCACTTAGCATCTCCTAAGTAGGAGGTGTAAGTACTCCTACCTTAGGGCCCTAAGCCGCGCTGTAGGTGCGCAAACGTTTTAGCGCACACTAAAAATGTGCACAAGCTCATGCTAGAGACACCTATAGGAATAGTTACCTGGTAAAATAGTAAGTGATGGCAGAAAAAGACCTGTACGGTCCATCCAGTCTGCCCTCTATTTCCCTCTTTTCATGCAGCATATCCCTTTTACTCTCCACCTTTTATATCCAGTGTTTCTCCCACTTCCCCCCCACCACCTACTTTTTCAGCCACAATGTCCCTCTTCTCTGTATCCCCTTGCAGCTAGCCTCTTCTTTCTCCAACTCCCCCCCTACACACACAAAAAATCTCCCTCCTTTCTCTTTGCCCTCTTTCAACCAGCACCTTTACTCTCTCTCTCTCTCTCTCTCTCTCTCTCTCTCTCTCTCTCTCTCTCTGAACTCCCTTCCCCTTCCTGCTGACCTTTTTGCTTCTCCTCAAAAGAGCAGCACTGCAGCAGCAATTTAAAAAACAAAAAAACTGCAGAACCTCTGCTTTCATAGGTGTGGCTGCTGGCTCTCTGCCAGTCCTTCCCCCTCTGGAACAGGAAATTGAAGTCAGAGGGAGTGTGACCAGCAGAGCTGGCAGACGTGCCTATGAAAGCAGAGGCTCCCTCCCTCCTGTTGCCATTTCTGCCTCACTAATTATAGCGCAAAGCTCTGTGGGACTGCGGGTCTCTGCACGCTGCAGCTACCACTTCTAGCTGACCCCGCCTCCTCTACTATAACTAGGTTTACCATATGGCTCCAGAAAAAGGAGGACGGATTGAGCCAGCCGGGTTTTACTTCCATTGCTTTAAGCAATGGAAGTAAAACCCGGCTGGCTCAATCCGTCCTCCTTTTTCTGGAGCCATATGGTAACCCTAACTATAACTTCCTCTTTCAGAGGAGATCAGCCGGAAGATGAGGTAGCAGCTGCAGCATGCAGAGACACAGTCCCGCGCAGCTTTGCTTTATAATTAGTACTGTACGAAGGGCAGAGGTTGAAACAGGAGACAGGGAAGGAAAACATCTACAGCCTAAGGCAGGAGGAGGGGCGGGAGGAAAGAAAGGGACAACACTAGGAAGAAAGCAGCAGGCATGGACGGTCGGGCTGGGGAGGCTTAGCCTCCCCAAGCCTCTTATACCGGACGCCTATGTCCAGAAACTATAGCTCCAGAGGACTATGAAGACGTGGAGCTAGGAAACTGAACCATAAAGGCTTATGCTCTGTATCCAGCAACTGTGTCCCTGTAATTCCTAATGTCAATTGAAATTATGAAGTGAAACCAAACTGACTGCTTCTGAAGTAAAGTGTTTTTGTTTTTTTTTTCGGTGCTGCTAGCATATGGGGGAAGGCATAATAGAGGTCAGGCCTTTACTATTATGAACAATTGTGTGAGGGATCTGCTAGCTCTGTTCGAGCTCTAGGCTTACAAAAGGCCAAACCAAAATGTTTTGAACTGACAGTTTTTGTGCAGAGCATATTTGGACCAATATATCTGTGGATTGATAATTGTTGCGAAGAAGTTAATTTTGGGAACTTTCCATCTTGTACTACGAGTGAGTCATGAACTGCTCTTCAGATAAATTGATTTAAAGAGAAGAGGAATACTCATTAATGACTTAAAGGGAGCTTCATAAGAACTGCAGCTGGGGAAAACTGCTCTTGAAAGTTCTGTTTGGAAGCCACTGTTATGGTGAGCTGAGAGGTTCATTAGCTTAAAACTTCAGATGTACTTCATTTGATTCCTTTTCTGTGTCCTGAACCTGAGAAAAGGGATGTGGGACCTTAATATTTCAAGAGTGGTGCATGTGTAGCACTGAAGTTTTGTGCTTATTTCACACTCTGTGGATTAAACTTTAGTATTTCACCTTAAGTTAACCAGGGATATAAAATAAAGACCCTAGCTAGGTAAACCAACAGTTTGGATTTATCTTTTTAGTTATTGAAGTCAAGAGTTCTTTGTTTATCTCCTGAGACTTTCTTGGGGGGATTCTCATCATACTATCCTTGGTGGCCTGTTATAAAATTATTTTTTTTATACTTATATTTTGTTCACAGTCTCCTGACGTAGGCCATACATCTGAAACACAGCCATGCTGAGTCTTCTTAGATGAGAATAAAGATTGTTGCACATGATTGGTGATTTTCGCTTCTATTTGATTGCCTCCACTGTTTCTTGTTTGTGCTTTGTGACCTGTGGAGGTTGCTTCTTCCCTTTTTGGGTATATAAAATTATTCTCTACATGTCAATGGAGAGCTCACACTTTGTTGCAGCAGAGGTAGATTCTTAGTACCTCCAGGACCAGCATGTCTCTCTCTCTCTCTTGAAGCTGCCTGTCTCCCAGGCTTAATAAACCAAGCAGAGTGAAACCTTAAATACACTCCCCCGATATTCAAAAGCATTTAACTACCAGAATCGGCATCTGGCTGGTTAAATACCCCATAACTGACTATCTGTGAATTTTCAGCAGAACATGGCCGGCCATGACCTGCTAAAAATTCACAATTAGTGGCCAGCGGATAGATGGTTATATCGTGTAATATAACCAGCTGTCAATTTTCAGCGTGATTTGGCAGCCATACTTGCCATGCCAATACCTGGAATATATTTGGCCAGTTCCAACTTAACTGGCCAGCGCTGAATATCGGCTTGGTCAGTTCAGTTGGAACTGGCTAAAAATAAACCGGATATTTAAAGCTGGTCAACAGAAATGGCCCGGCATTGAATATCAGGGCTCAGTACTGACCGCAGAAGTTAGCCGGGCTAACTCCCCTGGTCTGAATATCGTTCCCACTGAACTTATATGTTTAAGTGTTCCCTCAATCAAACTAAAACCTTCATGAAGTATGTGATACTCACTACAATAAAGTAAATGAACAGTTACCAAGGGAATGGTTACTAAGCTAAAGCAGCTTGGTTTATTACAGGAGTTACTAATCATTGTGAGTTGTCTTTAAACTTTGTTGCTTTGTTTTTCGAATGGTGCACAGTGAAGTACCGTAGTATATGGTAATTCTGATATGATTATCTCACAGAAATATTACACCTGGATCTAGATATTTTCTACTTTTATAATATCCAGATCCAAAACAGGTGATTTATAAACAGGTTTTCTCTGGCACTTTAACTTATTTTGCAGCTAGTGACTAGAATGAATTACCTATTGATCTAAGATAGCAATTTGATTATATGTTTGTTTGTTTTTGAAAACTGTTGAAAACCTTCTTGTTTAAGAAATTTTTAATGTGACTGTGTTATTTTTCATGATGGGTAATTGACTGTGTAATATTCCTGGAGTTGATCCAGTTTACTCTTTTGTGAGCCACATTGAACTTTTGTGGTAAGTGTGGGATACAAGTATCATGTCATGTCAACTCAGTACCACAGGTCTATAACTCCTGCAATAAATGGCAATACAACTTGTGATCACTGTTGCATTTTCCTCTCCCCAGGAGGATTGGGTTGCTAATGTGCAGCATTTATCTCTTGAACAGCTATAAGTAATCACAAATACATTCAAGGCACATTCTCTGCCATTTAACGTGCTTTAAGAGGCAAATGTCATGTGTTATTTCCTTAATGAACTTTAGTTAATATCTCTCTTAATGTCCCCAACTAAATGTAAAGAGAGAATAAACTTGCAATTCATAGTCACTCCTCTCATATACACAGATAGGTCAATGTAATAAATCACACTCAGGCTTTGTGCAGGGCTAGCATGAGGGATTTAGATTTGATAGGAACTGGGTGACATTCTGGGAAAGGGGGCTCCACCTTAACCAGGATAGAACCAGGCGGTTGGTGCTATCTTTGAAAAAGAAGATAGAGCAGCTTTTAAACTAGAATAGGGAGGGGAGGGGGAAGCTGACAGTTACCCAGGAGCACATGGTTCAGTGGGGAGTATGCTTGAAGGATACTATTGAAACAGGACATTTAGAGAATTACAATAGAGAGGTTTCAATAATGCTGAAAGTAAGCCAGGTGTGCTCTATGAGAAAGCAGGATAAAGGATGCACATTATCCCCTTCAACTTCTTTTTTTTTTCTAAATCTTTATGATTTTTGCAAAAAGATACAATAAGTAATAGATATCTTTATAAAATATATGAGTAAGTACAATACAAATGGCAAACTGTCAACCATATTTAAGAACAAAATTAAAAATAATAAACCTAAACCAATATAATAAACATATCAGTAGATTATCGAAAATGAAATGAAACAGTAAATGTGCATATGCATAAAAGAGAAAACATATCCATATAAAATTATATAGACATACCAATTAACAAAGTTGTCTAATAATGACCATGTCTTATGAAAAGATAAATTATGACTAGTCTTTAAGGCAGCTATTTCCTCATAGAACAAAGTAAGTTCCACCATTCATGAAAGTAAATATGTGAATTGTTTTTCCAATACAGAACAATTAAATGAAGAGCAAGTGAAATCATCAAGTTGAATAATCTTGCATGTTTAAATGGGATTAGTAAACCAGGGGTGGGTGGTTTTAAAATTAAAATTTTAAACGACAAAGTATCTGTAATATTGAATAATTTTTGAAAAATCCTTTTCAATTTACTTCAACTACTAAGCAGCTTGTAGATCCAAGGAAAAAACACAATTTGAAGTGCCTGCATACAAATGCTAGAAGCCTAAAAAATAAGATGGGAGAGTTAAGAGTATACGGAACTAAGGGACCCTTTTACTAAGCCACGCAGGCGTCTACGCATGCCCAATGTGCGTCAGTTTTGAGTTATTGCCCAGCTACTATGTGGCCCTTGTGGTAATTTCATTTTTAATGCGTGTCCACTAGGCACGCCGGAAAATATTTTTATTTTCTGGTGTGGGTGGTAATTGGGCGGCAATCATCATTCTATGCACGTAGACCATTACCGCCTGGTTACCGCGTGAGACCTTACTGCTAGGTCAGTGGCTGGTGGTAAGGTCTCAGGCCCAAAATGGATGCGAGGCAATTTTAATTTTGCCACATGTCCATTTTCGGCAAAAATTTTAAAAAGGAATTTTTTTACAAGTGCACTGAAAAATGATTCTGTGCGCGCCCAAAACATGCATCTACACTACCTCAGGCCATTTTTCAGTGTGCCTTTGTAAAAGGGTCCCTCAATGATGAGGTAGATATAATAGGGATCTCAGAGACTTGGTAGAAAGAGGACAATCAATGGGACACTGTGTTATCACGGTACAAATTGTATCACAATGATCAGACTGGAAGGGGGGGGGGGGGTTGTGCTATATGTTAGAGGTAATTGAGACAAAATAAACACTCCACATGATGCAGATAGCGTGGAATCATTGTGGATAGAAATTCCATGTGTGAAGGGAAGGAATATTCTTTTAGGGCTGTACTACTGTACCCGCCATTTTGAACCTGAGTGAATTGGAGACGGTGAGACGTGAAGAGCTTGGACTGTCTTTAATTATGGAAATATTCCCCTGAAGCAGCTATACTGTAGTGAAACAGGGTGACCCTGTCGGACTTTATGGAAGTGAGGAGTACATTATACGCGAGGCTGGATTCATAATATAAAGTTGGACAATTCTTCAGCCGAGATAAGTACTCTTGCCAAGCTTTGGGAAGTGTTTTATTTATGTCTTCTTTACAAGTGTTTGTAGAGTACATGGTTAAGCCAGTGGTAAAATTGTTTTGTGGAGTTTTTTTGAAGACACATGACTGATACGGTTCCCTCATTATACAAAAGGCTTGTCCTTTGACAAAGAGGTGTTTCCATGGGATCTGATGTCTTTTTTTCTCCACATTTTGTTGTTATTATTTTTTCACCTTGGGGACGCCATTGTTGCTTTCAAACACGTTGTACACAAGGTAGGAAGGTGTGTTTTTGTTTGATAATATATTCTACCTATTCCGTTTGATTTCAATTACCCCAATATTGGCTGGATAAATGTTACATCAGGGAGTGCCAAGGAGATAAAATTTCTAGAAGTAATAAATAACTTTTTTTTGGAGCAACTGGTCCAGAAATTGACGAGAGGGGGAGCCATTTTGGATCTGGTCCTTGGTGGCATGCAGGGCATAGTGCGAGAGGTGACAGTGTTGGGTCCCCTGGGAAACACTGATCATAACATGATCAAGTTTGAGCTACTATCTGGGATGAACCCGCAAAGGAAATCTACTGTAGCTGCATTTAATTTTCAAAAGGGAGACTATAATAAAATTAGGAAAATGGTTAAAAAGAAGCTAAAGGATCAGCTACTAAGGTTAGGACACTAAATCAAGCATGGGCGTTATTCAAAAATACCATCTTGGAAGCCCAGACCGGATGCATTCCACATATTTGCAACGATGGAAAGAAGAGAAAACGACAGCCAGCATGGTTAAAAGGTGAAGTAAAAGAGGCTATTATGGTCAAAAGATTGCACAACTCGGGCACTCTGCACATGCTCGGACCACCTCCTTTTCTATCCCATACATATCGCACTGGAAGCCATCTTGAAGAAAGTTGGATTTATTTGGCCACAGCCAGGAACGTTGTACATTACAATTCAAACAACATGATAACATAACTACTGTTATAACAAAATATCACAACATATCACAACATGCTACACCATGGGTACACAGCTTTCTATCTCACAAATGCCTAGTATGCCTCACAGGTTGCCGTCTAAGCAGCCTGGGCATCCCCTATGCCAATTTCAAGCACCCGTTGGCTCCTGGTGCACCCCATTTAAGGATGCCCTCCCATCTTACCAAGCCACTGTCCTGGCCCCCCAGCCATCTAAGCTAGGAAACAAGCTGTGCCCCCGTTCTTTCTTTTACTTGGCTGCCAACATTTAGCTTCAACAATTGCTTATGGATATAACCTTAAAATAAGTCTTTCTGGGCACGTAATTACCCTTCAGTTAATACTGTCAGTGCTATGTTGCTGTGTACCCCCTGGCGTCATTGTGTAAACCTGGGCTCTTACCGCCCTTTGGCTCTTAACACCTGTCTGCGACAATCGCTGCCCCTTGACCAGGTGGCCTGGTGGTTCAGCGTTGCTCTGCTCCCGCTGCTCAGTTTGAAAAGGGGAGTCTCCGACGTGTCCTTTCCTTTTTCTTTTCTTCTCTCTCCTCCCCTCCCCCTTTTCCTGTTAACCCTTTCCTTGCGTACCCTGACTCACTGCCATCCCTCCCCTGCTTTTTCCCCGCCCTCCCCTGTCCTTGTCCTTACAGGCCTTTGGCCCGGTTGTGCCCAGTCCCCTTTAACGGGTATGGCTGGGTTTTCTTTGAAGATTGCCCTTCAAAGAATGGAAAAAGGACCCAAATAAAGAAAATAAGAAGCAACATAAGCACTGGCAACGCAGATGGAAAGCATTAATAAACAAGGCTAAAAGGGAATGTGAAGAGAAACTTGCTGTAGAGGCTAAAACTCACAATAAGAACTGTTTCAGGTACATCAGAAGCAGAAAGCCTGCGAGGGAATCCGTGGACCGTTAGATCACAAAGGAGCAAAAGGGGCTCTCAGGGAGGACAAGAACACAGCGTAGAAACTAAATTAATTCTTTGCAGATAAAGGTGAGCCAGTTGATGTAGTGTATCTAGATTTTCAGAAAGCTTTTGATAAAGTTCCTCATGAGAGACTCCTGAGAAAATTAGAGTCATGGGATAGGAGACAAAGTTCTGATATGGATTAGAAATTGGTTATTGGACAGAAAACAGAGGATATGGTTAAATGGTCATTTCTCAATGGAGGAGGGTGAACAGTGGCGTGCCACAGGGATCAGGACTGGGACTGGTGTTATTTAACATATTTATAAATGATATGGAAATCAGAATGATGAGTGAGGTGATTAAATATGCAGATTACACAAAACTATTCAACTATTCAAGATTGAATGGGCTGTGTTGGCATTAGTGCACCGGCAGCTGCTAGCGCGGCTTAGTAAAAAGGGGGGGTTAGATTGTGAGTTCATTTGAAACAGGGAAAATACCTACTGTATCTGTATGTAATATGAAACCTGATTTGGTTGTACCACAGAAATGTGGTATATCAAGAGTATCATAAACATAAAGATATGCAAACATCTTCTGCAGATCCAACAATTAGTCAGAGCTAGAGTGGATTTCCTTTGTCTCTGTACCTAGCTTTTGTGGTTGTGTATCAGCGGTACATGGTTCTGGTATTGGTATTTGCATTCTGTTGACATTTTGTACAAAATATGATTCATCTAATCAGTTTTGCAAGACTTCCAAATATTTGCAAGTTTGTTGAATGATTTATAAAGCTTTTCTAAAGAAGTTCTCAAATCTCAACTGCTTAGCCATATGGCACAAAGGTCATACTGAGCCACCGTCACAGTCAACCAGACTTGATTAAGAATGCACTACTTCCATAATAAATAATTTATACTGCTTTCAAATTTCAGTGCTGTACAATTTTGATCCTGTTTCTTAGTATTCCTATTAGGTTTCAATTTACTGTATTTATTGTATTTATGTTTATACTTGTACATTTTACTATTGTTATGCTCTTAACGAAATTGTAAGTTTTGATATTAAACTGACTTACTGTACACTGCCATGGGGGAATCTCTTCATAAATGTGGCTAATAAATCCAAATAAATGAATTTATATGTAAAATGAAGGATCAATTCGCCCTTGTTCAGGTCATTTCAATATTTGCAAAAATGTGTTTTCCAATATAAACAAAATAAAATACAGTTGAGCACCTTTTATCCAAAAGGAGCTAGGCCCAACATTCTTTTGTATAACTGATTTTCCTCCATATATTAAAAATAAAGATAGATATAAATAATGACAGTATGAAGTACAATTGTTTGCATATGTTATAATAAACTCAGTTTGCATATACTACACTAGCTGTACACAGTCCAGTCATCCAGCTATACCCAGCCATTCTCAAAAGAGGGCAGTTTTCTAACAGGTTGCTAGGGTGAAAGGCAAAGTAGGTGCCTATTTTGGCTATATTCTATAAGTCCAACATGAGTGACTAGCGGGCTCATTTTCAAAACAGAAAAACATCTAAAAAGTGTCATAAAGCAGCATTTGGATGTTTTTCTCACAAAAACATCCACATCAGTATTTTTGAAACCTATTTTTAGACATGTGTCTTTGAAGTCCATCAGAAGTGCGTCCAAATCTCAAGGGGGTGTATCAGGGACATGTTCAGGGTGGGACTTGGGCGTTCCTGACACTTAGATGTTTTTCAACCATAATGGAAGAAAACAAAAATGCCCAGGACTAAAACTAAGATGTTTCAAGCTAGACCTGTTTTTATAATGAATAAGGCACAAAATGGTGCCCTAAATAACCAGATGACCACTGGAGGGAATCACCACCACCTAAAAATGTGATGAAAAACATTACTTGTCAGCCTCAGATTTTTTTTGAACATCATCTTTATTTGGATGTCATATCGTTACAGCGAAGAAAAACTTTCCAGAATACTACACTATTCAACAAAAAGACATTAATCATTGTGTCTCCCACACTACAACCCAAGTAGTGATAGGTGGAGGGGCATAATCGAACGCGAATGCCTATCTCCATGGGCATCTATGTCCGAAAACGGGTACATGAAGAGGTGGGACAGCCCGTATTTTTGAAAAAAATGGACGTCCATCTTTTTTTCTGATAATACAGTTTGTACGGACCAAATGCAATGGATTTGTTCGTTTCTGAGCTGGCCGTTTGTTTTTTTTAGTGATAATGGAAACTAAAAACGCCCAGCTCAAAAACGTCCTAATCCGAGCCATTTGGTCATGGGAGGGGCGAGGATTCATAGTACACTGGCCCCCCTGATATGCCAGGACACCAACTGGGCACCCTAGAGGTCAGTGCGGTGGGCTTCAGAAAAAGCTCCCACATGCATAGCTCCCTTACCACGGGTGCTGAGCTCCCAACCCCTTCCCCCAAAACCCACTACCCACAAATGTACAACACTACCATAGCTCTTAGGGGTGAAGGGGGCACCTACATGTGGGTACAGTGGGTTTTGGAGGCCTCCCATTTACCAGCACAAGTGTTGCAGGTGGGGGGGGGGATGGGCCTGGGGCCACCTGGCTGAAGTGCACTGCGGTACCCACTAAAGGTGCTCCAGGGACCTGCATACATGCAGGCCTCTAGGACTTGTTGCTGCTGTATAACTTTGGCACACCAGTTGACACCTGAAGACTAATCTCTCCGAAAACATCCTTTATTGGAATAAGCACGTTTATTCACAGTTAACTGCAGATCACAGGTTGTGCCACACTGGCAAAGAGTCTCTCTGGTACTGAGATTAGCAGTAGGTCAGAGCTGGCTGAATGCTGTACAATCCCCTCTTTCAGCAACATTCAAGATAAGAACTAGGTTCTGTAACGTGGCTAACACATGAAAGGGATCTAAAACTGGCTTACAAAAATGGCCACTACCTCATGGACTACCGGAAAAAAAACAGGGCACACTCTGACCCAGTAAGCAGGGGGAAAAGCACCATGGGAGTACAGCCTACCAACTACCAACATCGTGAGCATTTACCACAAGCTAGTGGAATCATGGAGCCCAATACCCTACACCCACCACAATGCATTGCTGATGTGACTCTGCAGTGCGCATAACAGAAAAGGTGTCACACTCACCCGAGAGCCACATCAGAACCAGGGAAAGGCTGTCAGAGGATAGAACACATTCTGCTGTCATGGAGGTGGGTACGGCATTTGAGGCTGGCATAGAGGCTGGAAAACAAAATTTATAAAGTGTTTTTTTTTTTTTTGGTGGGAGGGGGTTAGTGACCACTGGGGGAGTCCGGGGAGGTCATCCCCGATTCCCTCCAGTGGTCATCTGGGCAGTTGGGCCACTTTTTTGGGACTTGTTCATGAAAAAAAAGGGTCCAACAAAAGTGACCCAAAATCGCGCTAAAAACACCTTTTTTCGATTATCAGCTAAAGACGCCTATCTCTCCTCAGCCGATAACCACGCCCCAGTCCACGCCTCTGACATGCCCCATCAACTTTACCTGTTTCCGCACCGGATTGCAGTTGGAAACGCCCAAAATCGGCTTTCGATTATACCGATTTGGGCGCACACGGGAGAAAGATGCCCATCTCCCGATTTGGGTCAAAATATAGGCGTCTTTCACATTCGATTATGAGCTGGATAATATACCCAAGGGCATTACTCATCATCTTGTCAAAACTCAAGACACACCCATCACATTTTATCATATATATCCCCCCCTTATCTCCCTCCCCCCACCCTCCCATTCCCTAGCCCCAAAACAGAAGAACAGAAAAAATCATATTACCATAGTAATCATTAGGAGGATCTAAATATATATATCAAGTCTAGTCTATCCCATTAATTTAATTTATACCAGGTGCTGTACTAAATTCAGAAAGATCACAATACAAAATAAGCACTCAATATGTTTAGAGCCCCACCAATATACCCCTTATACATTCAAAAGCAAGCTACGTTCCTTGTGGGTAGGTATAGACCAATAAGCTTCCCATACATCCTGGAAAAGTTTCCACTGAGACTCAGGTCTATTATCCACTAGCTTTCATTCAAAGAGAGCCATATCAAACAACAATGTATGCCACACTGATAACTGGGGGATTCTATGCATTCGCCACTGGGTCAGGATGACCTTTTTGGCCAAAAGTATGGCTTTTGCCAGAAACAAGCTCTGTGCGTCCTACTCCATCTGCAATTGTGTCCCATCTCGAAATAAAAAACCCCACAGAATTTAGCACAATCTTCCTTCCCAAACATCGGGACAGAAAACTTCTTACCCCCTCCCAAAAGACCTGTGGGATTTCTGAGCTGTTTTGATTTGTTGGCAGAAACTGCAGGTGATCTAAAATCTTTTCTAATCTATATTTTCACCTAAACTTACACAAAAAAGGAAAGAAAAAAAACCCACTGTGGTTTTACTAGGGTGTGTCCTCTTTAAACCTTTCTGAATTTGTGCTGTATTTTTTGCTGGGTTCTTTTTCTTTTTTTCTGAAAATGCAATTCCTGTGTTTGGGGGGCTGGGCTGCCTGGAGGGAGTTATCTGAGGCTGGGTTTAGTTCCTGTGACGAGTGTACAGAGTAACGTACCTTAACAGATAGGATTCCAGCAGAGATCTGGAACACCATCTGCCGTGGCGCTGATTGTGGATTCTAGCTCAGTCACTCGCACATTAAAGTCAGCCACTGCTTGGGTGAGCCCCTGCACACTGGAGTGAATGCCATCTAGTCTTGCACCTAGTGCTGATACCACTGCTGTAGAGAGTTTTTCAATGAGCGCGTCAGAAATCGTGGAACTTTCCGCTTGCTGATCCACCATCTTGTTTTCACACACTGACATGGAGCGCACGTTAGTGCCATCCTTTTTAGCCCTTTTTTAAGTTATTTCTACCCCAGTTTTCAGAAGAAATTTGTCCATAAGTAGTGGGGCATTTTGTCCTTCACCAGGAAAGGAAAAAAAAAATCAAAGATCATAGCACAGTGATGCTCTGAATGAGAGGGGGTCGAGGAGCTCAAAGAGAACATAGCCTCCTAGCTCAGCTGCATCACATGACCCCCCCCCCCCCCAGCCTCATATTTTATACTCAGGTTCATTAGAACAGCATTCAGGTCCCTGGAGTAGTCTAGTGTTGGGTACAATGCACTGCAGACAGGTGGACCCAGGCCCATACCTCCCCCTACCTGTTACACTTGTGGAGGAAACTATGAGCCCTCCAAAATTCACCAGAATCCCACTGTACCCTATATAGGTGCACCCTTCACCCATAAGGGCTATGGTAGTGGTGTACAGTTGGGGGTAGTGGGTTTTTTTTTGGGGGGGGGGCTCAGCAGACAAGGTAAGGGAGCAGTGGTCAAATGTGTACCTGGTAGCATTTTATGAAGTCCACTGCAGTGCCCCCTAGGGTGCCCTATTGGTTTCCTGGGATGTCAGGGGGACCAGTATACTAAAAATGCTGGCACCTCCTACATCCCAATGGCTTGATTTTGTGCATTTTGCACTTGGATATTTTTTTTTTCCAGAAATGGACAAAAAAAAATAAAACTTCCAAATCACAAAACCTTCTATTTTCGAAAACAAAAGATAGATGTTTTTCTTGTTTGAAAATGACCTTCTTTGCTGTTCAGATTTTGGATGTTTTTTTAAACCATCCAAAGTTGGACTTAGACATCATATCAAAAATGCCCCTCCATGTGTCTTTGGGGGCATTTTAAGGGTGGGATCTGGGCGTTCCTAACAGTTTTTCTACCATAATGGAACAAAACAAAAACAGTCACAGCTAAAATTTGGATGTTTTGGTCTAGACTAGTGTTTCCCCAAGTCCATTACTAGGACTAGGGGGCATGCGATGAAACTACAGTGTAGTAAATTTAAAACAAATCGGAGAAAATGTTTCTTCACCCAACGCGTAATTAAACTCTGGAATTCATTGCCGGAGAACGTGGTGAAGGCGGTTAGCTCGGCAGAGTTTAAAAAGGGGTTAGATGGTTTCCTAAAGGACAAGTCCATAAACCGCTACTAAATGGACTTGGTAAAAATCCACAATTCCAGGAATAACATGTATAGAATGTTTGTACGTTTGGGAAACTTGCCAGGTGCCCTTGGCCTGGATTGGCCGCTGTCTTGGACAGGATGCTGGGCTCGTAGACACTTGGTCTTTTCCCAGTGTGGCATTACTTATGAGTACCCCTTGCCAGTCAGGTTTTCAGGATATCCACAATGAATATGCATGAACTTGATTTGCATGCACTCCCTCCATTATATGCAAATCTCTTTCATGCATATCCTAAAATACCTGACTGGCAATGGGTACTCCAGGACCAAACTTGGGATACACTGGTCTAGACCTGTTTTATTAATGAATAAACCACAAAAACGTGCCCACATGACCAGATGACCACTGCAGGAATAAAGTAATGACACATCTCACTCCTTCTGTGGTCACTGACCCCCTCCCACACTGCAAAGATGTAAATGAAACAGTACATACCAGCAAAAACCTACTATACCTACATATAGGTGGCACCTGCAGCCATAAGGGCTATTGTAGTGGTATATAGTTAGGTACAGTAGTTTTTTTTGTGGGTTTTGAAGGGCTCACCATAGAATATAAGGGGGCAATAGTGAAATGTGTACCTAGGACTTCTTATGTGAAGTGCACTGCAGTGCCCCCCTAGGGTGCCCCACTGCTATGCTGGGATGCCTGTGTGGCCAGTCTACTAGGAAAGCTGGCTCTTCCTGCATCCTAATGGCTTGATTTTATGTGTTTTTCACTTGGATGGGTTTATTTTAATGGCCCAAAAAGATAGATATATTAAGCACAACAACATATAGGAAATTGTCATTTTCAAAGAGAAAAGATAGACATTTTCCTGGTATGAAAATGGTCAACCCAGACGTTTCAGCAAAATGTCCAAAGTCAGATTTGGACGTCATATTAAAAATGCCCCTCCACATAATATAGTCTCACAGATGTAGCAGAAATTGTATATTTACACCGCTTGGTAGTAAGTGTAATATTTGCTGATAAATGAAGTGCATAGGTGCATATTGTACAAAATACATGAATAATTCATGGCTTCACCCATGCGTCATTCAAACTACACATCTAAACATGCCTACAGGCTTTGACACTGCTTTTATATTTTTACTCACACAGTTGTGCAATTTAATTAAAAAAAAACTTTTTTCTGTATGGATTATACCAATAGAAAAATCTTATTATTTTGTTTTTTAATTACATCCCAATGTGTTTGCCAGAGATTTCCATGCACTCATCCTAAAGCATTCTGAGTATCCAGGTATGTGTTGTGTAATACAGTTGACATTCATTGTACTATACAACACAACCATAACAGTCTTTTATGTATTCATATGTCATATCTGGTTTAGGCATTGTTTGGGGCAGGAAAAGCGGTTGTGTTAACGAAAGTTACAGAGAGATTTTCAGAGGTGGTTCCAAGCCAGTCACTTGCTGAGATGATTGGCGTTACAGGAGACTGCTGCATACACTCACTTGAAACTTTGCTATTCATCTCCATGTGATCTGTTTCACTTAATCTGGCTTCTCCTTTATAACTGTCTCTTGTAGCCTGTATACTTGCATGATTTCCAGCTGGGTAATAAAAGATTTCTACTCTAGGAAATTTATCATTTGGGTTATAGCGAATGCAGCGTGATCCATTGTCATTTTCTCTTGAGGATCTGATTTAACATCCTCATCTTTGTAGTTGTTAGCATCTGCTGTATTAAGATTTGAAAGTATGAGTGTTAATAATTTCAGAGTCGGAAAGTTTGAAGCACATGAATATTAACAGAGCAGTACAGAAAAATGTGGCATGATTAAATCTTACCAATGAACACAGACACATTTGATATCTAACAAACATCCTCATCAGCTAGATCACAATACCACTTGCATACCTTTACAACTATCAGATAGGTGTTATTTAAAATGATAGTGTCTTACTCAAGTTTTAAGGATGTTGCACATATATATATCAGTCTTCAATATGCTCAGCTTCCTCTATACAAAACTTTGTCTCCTAACATTTAGATTCTACCTTATTTCCTGACATAGTTTATATCATAAATACATGTAGCCTTAGGCAGAGTCCAGGACTAGCAGGGGCTGGCACTCTATTCATCTGCCCCCTGGATGTTTGGTGGGGGAAAGACAAGAATTCAAGACCCTGTCATTGGGGATGTTTCTTACTCATGTCCCTATTTCAAGCAGTAAGCAGCACTCTCAGTTTCCAGAGAGGTAATTGTACAGCCTGAACTGATGTCCAAAACAAAAAGGATTGTTTGCTAAACAATTTTTTTTCAAAGCAGGTAGACAATCAGTAATGAGATTCAACTTAAATGGAAGTACATGTCAATCAAGCAAAGAGGGATTTCTGGGCTCCTGGATTTTCTTCCAGTCTTCTCTTTAATCTCCAATTCCTCATGCCACAGGATGGTAAGGTACTTCTCCTCCGATTGTTAAAGTCTTCATGCTAGTGGCCTGACATCTGCTACTAGTCTTCTCATCCTAGACTCATTGAGTCAGACATCTTCTTCTTCTTGTGTTCTTTATAAGCTTCCTGAGTCACTCCTCTCAACTCTATTTATAGGGAACTTTTGAGAAAACAAATTAGTGTAACCTTCTCCAAACTCCAGGTTCCTTTGTCACAGGGCCACACTCTTTAAAGTCCAAGCATTCCTCCTGAGCTCTGGTCACTCTCAAGAATGGGGGAGCCGGTGAAAACATCATTAAAAATGTTTCAAACTTAAATGTTAAATCAGAAACACCTCCCAGATAAAGCAAGAAGATTTGTATAACACAGCTGCCATTACTTCCTGCTAGCAGACATAGATTCAAGGATGTAGTTGCAAATGTGTGTTTAAGGCAATAATACACAAAATTTGTCTCTTAATGTTCATTAAATGACAAACTAGTCTGTTATTTTACTTTAACACCTATCAGTGTAAGTCACCACGTGCTGCATAATAATGAGATGCAAAGCATGCAGATGCATGGAAGCACCTCGTTGTTATGCAAATTGAATAATGCAGATTTGGATGGATTGCTGTGCCAAATTAATTGAGATTTTGCGGTTCATGACTCACATCCTTGGAATCCATTACCAGTTGAGATACAACAGGAAAGGGCCTGTTTTACATTTTACAAGAAATTTAAGATATGATTGTTTGGACAATAAGATGTGAAGGCCTACTTTAGATGGGAAACATTGACAGGAAATACAGCAACTTACCCTTGTAAAAGGATATTTCAGAACTAATGTGTAAGTGCTGACACATTGTAGAATCCTACTCATGTCAATACTCCTAATTAAGTACAAAGGCTGCAATCTTTCTGTGCTTTTCATTTTGAAGGAGAAAAAAAAAACCTCAGTTGCACGTTAAGGAAGAGAACTCCCTTAATCCCTCCAGTAAATCAAAGCCCAAAATTAGCACTTTTAGAACACCAATACTTGTTTTGTAGCAGCAGTAAATCCCAATGCTAATAAATTAAGGGATCCATGTGCACTCCTTTCTGAAATGAGGAATATATATGAAGGTAAAGCGTTATGGATGTCATATACCACCTTTCTGTGGATACAACCAAAGTAGTTTACATATTTGTTATGCAGGACATTTTTCTGTCCCTAGTGGGTTCACAATCTAAGTTTGTACCTGGGGCAAAGGGGAGTTAAGTGACTTGCCCAGGGCCACAAGGAGTTGCAGTGAGAATCAAATCCAGTTTTCCAGCCCATTGCACTAACCATTAGGCTACTCCTCCACTCCATGTGTAAACTTTGGTCCAGCCCAAGCCTTACTCCCTTTCCATATGTATGTAGTGCATCTTTACATTTGGAAATACTGGCTTTCTAAAAATAGGTTTTCTACATGTATGCAAGTGCAAGTATACACACATGCCAGTGCCAATATGTACGTGTATAAATTGTGAATAGCGCTTCTTAAATAATCACCAATATATGGAGTTTGCATGGATGATAATTAAAACTTAGGGATGGGGCAGAGAAACACCCAAATGCTATTCTTTAAGGGCACACATAAGTGGCATAACACATAAATACAAGATGGGATCATTTACATGAGCGGATCATGGGAGAGGCATGGGCGCAGTTGCCACTTATGCTTGCATGTTACAGAATACTGTAAGTTATGTGTACCTTTGTCACAACTGGGCACCAAGGTCAATGGCTGGTGTTACTGTGGGCACCTAAATGCAATGAGCAGTGATAATGGATTATGCTAGCATTCTATAAGGTAATTCAGGCACCCAGGTACTGTTACAGAATAGGCTTTCACCGCATGGCATTGGGTCACTTAAAAGAGGGGCACCCACATATAGAATTACCCCCTCATGATTTCATCAAGGTGTGTCAATGGCAAAAGCCAGATATGAACCATGGTTTTCATGCTTTTATTGTCTTCTTCCTTAATCCAGGCCATTGCCTCCTTCCAGTGGGACACCATAAGGGTGGGTTACAAATAATAAATCCAATCAATCTGTACTTCTATTCTAATTCAATACCCCAGTGACTTCAGGCTTAAGAGAAGCCAACAGTGAACTTTAGAAAATATGCAGGTTTTTACAAAGGTGTCTGAAGAATAAAGCTGAAACATCACTTGATGAAATTGTCATGCAGTTTGATCTCAATAACCTGTTATCATTATCATCACTGCTTTTGATGGGTAGGAGAGAAAGCGGTTTGTAAGGTCACTACATTTCAAAAGCTAATACTTTGGTAAAACCATGCAAATGACCGTATAGCTCTTCATAGCTAACAGTTTGAAATGCAATGCAAATGAAGCAATTATATTAGGATAGTAGCCATCAGGGAAGACATTAGAACAGGGCTTTCCAAATCTGTCCTGGGGACCTCACAGCCAGTCAGGTTCTGAGGATATCCGCAGTGAATCTGCATGACATAAATTTGTATAAGCTGGGTCCCCAGTGCATACAGATTGGTCTCATGCATAGTCATTGTGGAATTTCTGAAAACCAGAATGGCTATGGTGTCCCTGGGCTAGGTTTGAAATGCTTTGGATTAGCAAGTTCCTCTTTTGACATTCTTCCAATCCTTTTCAAATTTGTCCTTATCCAACTATTAGTCATCACCAGGACTGATATACTAAATTGAGGAACATATAATCAACATAAGCAGCATAAAATGTATTGTACTGTTTTGGGATCTTGCCAGGTACTTGTGACCTGGATTGGCCACTGTTGGAAACAGGATGCTGGGCTTGATGGATCTTTGGTCTGTCCTAGTATGAACTTATGTAACTGAGATGATTTTCAGATTTAAAACCATAAAACCATATTACTGTCCTGCAGATCTGTTACATTTAGTCACCTATTATATAATTATTCCCTAAACGTGTAGTTTTCTGACAGCCATTTATTGTCTTTTCTTCCTCAACACTTTTTTTCTGGCCTCCTACATCCACTAGGACATCAATCAAGGAGGTGCTCACTAAGACTGTTCTTTGTAAGAAAGACACAGCTGCTGCTTCATGCAGGTCTGAACAGTGATAGTCCCCTGGATTTTCTTCTAATCTTTACTATTTCAGTAATTGACAGCTTCCATTTCCTTACCAAATGCCCTTCTTTTATCCTAAAACTCAGAGGACCCTATAAACATATGCTAAAAAGTGCTTAGTCTTTCAGCTCAGAGGACCAGAAGCAGGTGCAACAGGAACAATGTATTAACTGTTTTATACCTGAGGTCTGACAGTGTTCTGGTTGTGTCATAAGCAGTCTCTAACAACTCAGCAAATATGACAGCTGAATACTCATAAATGTCTTCATAAAGCAGGCTTAGTACCACCAAACCCTATGAGTGTTTCTCCTTGTATTTTGATTATGGCAAAAACAGATCTGGAAGGGATGGAGTAAGCTTTGACGGCAACTCTAGTAACTGAGAAGTAAGACCAGTGCCAGGCAGACTTCACCAGTTTGTGTCCTGAAAATGTCAAAGATAGAACAGAATCAAGACTGCAAATGTTATAACACAATCAAAGCATATGCTATGCTGGGCAGACTGCATGGATTATGCCCACCAATGGTCCTTATCTGTCATTATCTACCATGCTACTATGGCCCTAATTTTAGAAGTTTCATTTGTGTTTTGTTATCTGAAAATTGACATTCAGATATCCAGATTGCAAGGATATTCAAATTCTGATTTTATAAAGCCAGAGTATGGATGTGTAAAACTGCAGCATGCCCATATGGCAAGGGGGCGTGGTCTGGGAATGTTTTTGATGGGAGGGGCAGAAAAACAAAGTGGGAAGTGGACCAATGACTTCAGGATGCCGAGACTAAAGTAGTATAAAGTAGAATAAACTTTATTGTAGACTCGACACAGTACTGTGTTTCGGCCACAGGCCTGCCTCAGGAGTCTTGAGTGGTGTAAATAATTTTCTGAATCACTGTCTTGGACATTACAAAAAGAAATTATGTATCCAAATTATGGACTTTCAACTTCAATTTCAGGAGGGGAAGAGACATCTATGTCCAAAAAGATGGACATTGCTTAGACCTGGTACTCGGCATATCTAGGTTACAGAAAGGTTCTCTGATTGAGCAACTATCCACTAGAAGGATTAAGACAAGTCACCTCCTTAATCCCTCAGTGGTTGCTGTCCCCCTCCCTCCCCTGAATATGAAACTAGCAAGGGATACAGGGCTTTAAGACAACTCCAGGAACTATGAACTTCATGCTACTAAAATGTTTTTTGAATTAACTTTTTATAGATCCCCAAGCAGAGTTGAAGAGTAAACTAATGATTCGTACAGTGGGCTAGAAGATGAGCTTGAAGCTGGTGGACCCTGGTTCAAATCCTGTTACATCTCATTGTGATTTATTATTATTTTTTTTAATTTTGAGCCCTCCTGGAACTGCCAGGGACAAAATAATAATAATAAAAAATGTGTTTCTACCATACCTGAACATGTAAGAAACCTACAATTCTGAAGGCTATTGAAATGGTACATTCAGATATGGTAGGTATTTTCCTATCCCTGGAGGGCTTACAATTTAATAATATAAAATAAAATAAAATCTCAGAGCTGAAGTGAGATTTCAACCTCTGTTCCCTGGCTCTCAGCTCACAGCTTTAACAATTAGGCTACTTCTCTGCTTTGTATGGAGTTTTATATGGACATTTAATAACATATGAATCAACTAAAGTAACAAAAATGGGTGTGGAATTACAAAATCACTAAGATAAACAAAGTAGTCCACACAGTGAAAACTTATGGAGCATATAATATACTACCCAAACCAAACTTTTGTAAAAGAAAAGGAAGGAGAAGCCTCAAAAGCTCAGAATCAGTGAAGATCGGTTTGATCACAACAGCCGTTTCTGATTTTGAGCTTTTTCAGGCTTTTCCTTCCTTTTTTACAAAAGTTTGGTTTGGGTAGTATATTTATGCTCCATATGTTTTTATTGCATGAATTACTTTGTGTTTGTTCATTTTATAACATGGACATTCAAATGCTGCCACAAAGATGTCCATATCTCTTTGTTTATACCATTCATAATTTGGATGTTTCAGTTTGTAAAATGGATGTTCATGCTGGATGTCACCAGTACATGGATGATCATTTCTCGTACAGGCTAGATCCTGTTCTAACATATAAGAACAAAAGGCATCCATATGTGACTTACCCCCAAATTCTATATAGGTTGTCAAAAGTTGGGCATCTAAATGCAAGCATGCAGAGCAGATGCGTGCAACTTAAGTTAACAAGGTGTTAACAATCGATAATTGAAGTTAATTGGCAAGCGAACATCTGCCCTAGTCACTATTCTATAACATCTACACCTAAATTTTATAGTGCACAACTCAAAAGAGGTGTGGCTATGGGAGGAGCATGGGTGGATTGAGGGCATTCCCAAATGTTAAGTAACATATTATAGAATATTGTCATTTGCACACTCAACTGCCAGAAATTAGGCATTTCAACAGGTGTAAATGCTGGCAACCAATTTTGGGACCAAGAATCCACTCTAAGTGAGCTGTATAAAGTGCTTTATATGGAATACTAATTTAGTGTGGATCTTTTCCAGCGCCTATCTGTGGGGACCATTTATAAAATTTTCCCCTTACTGACTTGGACATCCTTTCTAAAATGCCTCTCCATGGTACTCACATTATTTAAAAATGATCACCAATAATATCTTACATACCTTCAGGGACATTTTAAAAATTGTTGATCATGTATAAAGTCCGCAGGTATTCACATCAATGACTTTTGTACCAGTGTATGCATAATTTCCCTTCGAGAATTGCATAAGGAAACAGTACTTACAGGAATTTGCACCTCTATTTACTATGGATATTTTTCCAGCAAAATCAATGCGCATAGGGCCCTATTTACTAAAGTGCAATAAGATAGTGCAGTGACCAGGCATTGGTTGCCAAAATGATTGTGCAAACAAACAACAAAAAGCAGAGCTCTGAGTTTCTATGTTAAAGCTGGCAAGAATTTGAACCACATACTAGAAAATCATAACTGGGTAGAAGTGATATGTCAGACCATAGAAAACTCACTTTCACACTCCAATGGAAAGAAAAGGACAGTAACCAAGAACACCTCGCAACTTCATAACTAAAGGGAAGGTGGATAACAATAGCTTCCAGCTAGAAGCGCAGAATGATCAAACAGACATATAACCCAATAACACCCACTTCATGAGAAACTGGGACAAATTAAGCAAAAACATACTGAACAAATAGCACCACTAAAAATGAAAACAAGAAACAAAAAAACCACCACACCCATGGTTTACTGATGAGCTACTAGAGATGAAAAAACTTTTCAGGAGATCAAAAACAAGACAGACATGAACAAAACTACGTGGAGAAAAGCAATAAGCACGTACAAACACAACATAAAAAGAGTGAAAACAGAATACTACGGCAAATATGTGAGTCCTAAACAGATAAACATGAAGAAAGTATATGAACTTATGAATAAACAATTAAACACCCAAAACCTACTAACATCAAATGAAACACCACCAACGGCGAATGAGCTTGCACAATATTTTGAGCAAAAAATAATAAAAATATGATCATATCTTGCCTCACCACAAACATCCTTCAGAGACTTCCTACAAGAGGATGACATCATCACTGATCATATCAAGGCAGACAAAGTCAAAGTACTACTAACAAAATATGCACGTTAACTGTCTACTAGACAGCTGCCCCAACTACATGATGAAAAATCCACCAGACTGATTTATCAAACACCTCACAGAACACAGAGTACATGTTCTCAAATGGTCATTTCCCAACTGATAAGAGCAACATTATACTCCAATTTCTAAAAGCACCACTAATAAGATCAGTGACCTCACAAATTATAGACCAGTGGCTTCAATGCTATTACTGACCAAAATGATGGAGGGTCTAGCACGACAATTATTGGAATACATGACACACTCCTTCATATTTCTCAATCAGGCTTTAGGCCACAACATTTTCCAGAGACAGTTACAATAACACTGATAACGAAATTCAGGAGCCTGATTTGCCATGGTCAGAAAATTCTACTACTACAAGTTGATATTTTGAGTACTTTCGACATAGTAGACCACCCAACACTGAAGACCCTAATAGACAATATGGGAATCAGTGGAACAGTGGAAGCTTGAATCAATGACTTCTTAAGGACAAGATCATATCTAGTAAAGATGTCCAACCAGCTATCATTCTCTTGGATCCCTGAATGTGGGGTACCACAAGGCTCCCACAATATCACCAATACAATTCAACATCAAGATGGCCCCACTTAGAAAGAAATAGGAAAACATGGGATTTAACCCATTTATGCATGCTGAAGATATCACTATGTACATTTTAATAACAATATCACAGAGATATCGGACAAGGTCAAAGAAGGTCTAGATATCATGGAAAATTGGGTCAAACTTTTCAAACTGAAACTAAATAGAGAGAAAACCAAATTCCTGGTACTAAACAGCTCACACAATGCCACTTCCTACCAAAATTTTACAATTGACCAAACAACTTACCCAGTAGAATGACAACTAAAAATATTGGGAATTATTCTTGATAAACATCTGTTGCTGAAAAACCAGGTTTCAGCAGTCACATCAAAGAGTTTCAAAACTCTATAGAAACTGAGAAGGATCAGAGACTATTTCCCCAGACAAACATTCCGTGTAATAGTACAATCTTTAATATTACCCCAACTGGACTATTGTAATGCAGCATACATAGGATGTAAAGAAAGCATGCTGAAATCACTGAAGACAGTTCAAAACACAGCAGCAAGACTAATATTCAAAGAGTCAAAATACAACAGTGTAACCCCACTACTAATCAAGTTACACTAGCTCCCAGTAAAGGCCAGAATATTCTTTAAAACTGGCATGTTAATTTTTAAAATACTGTTCGGTATGTCTCCTGACTACATGGTAGACCTAATTGAAATTTCACCAAGAAATGTGTGTCCAGGAACCAGAGGATACCTACTGCTCCATTTACACAAATGCAAAAACATAACCTACAAATCCATTTATACAGCTGGATTTAGCTACCTGGGCTCCAAATGGTGGAACTCAATTCCCAAGGTCATAAGAAACATCACTACCTACCTCCATTTCAGAAAAGAACTAAAAACCTATCTTTTCAAGAAATTCCTTAGCTAATCATACCGTTAACTACTGTATCATGCCAATCGTAACTGTATAATAAAAATGCAATCCTTCCTGAATGTTACATGTAAGCAATATTGAATCGAAACTTGTTTTTGGATATTCGTGGGATTTACTGTAAGAATGAATGAATAAATAAATAAATAAAGCATGCCATTTTGATGGAGCTATGATTTCCTAACAGTGTGATGACAGAGAAATCAGTTTGGATAAATTGATCGCTGATGAAGGTGAACACATGGTGGTGTGAAAAGCCAATTTTTACAAAAAGGCTATTATTTATGAAGCATGATTTCTCTACCACATGATTAAATCTCTGGCAAGCTTTGGCAGACTTGTGATTTCCCAATAGGTTGGTGATAAAGAAGATACATTATTTGGAAGAAATGAGTACCTGTGAAGGTGAACATATGGTGATGTGAATGATCAATTTTTACAAGCATTTATTATTGATTAAGCACTGGATGTGCTATATTGACCCATGATGGAGATTTCTATCAAAATATGGCTATGCTGAGTCCTTGTTTTTGGATTTAATTGATGTTTAAACTGTTTTATAATGGGAGTTTTTCTTGTTTTGAGCTTGCCTCTCCCTTTTTTTTTTGAAGCAGTTATAAATATACAGGTTTGTAAAATGGTAAATATATCAGACTAAATTCTATAAATGGTGCCTAAAAAATCAGCACCATAAAAAATAGCGCTTGTGCTATTCCATAAACAGCGCTTAAAGTTAGGTGCAGTTTATAGAATAGCGCTTAGCACCAGGAACTGCGACTTTATTTAGGCTTGACCATTTACACCAGTGAAACATTCGGTATCAATCCCTGTACCTAAATTAGGCACATATCTCTGTTATTCTAGAACAATGCACATAAATTGTGGGAATGCCCCTGATGCACCCATGATCTTCCCATAGCCATGCCCCCTTTTTGGACTGCAAGGATCTCATGCATAAATTTACATACATACATTTTAATTAAATCCAATTAGCACCAATAATTTCTTGTTAAGAAGCCAATTATTGGCACTAATTGGCTTATTATTCAATTAAATTGCACACACAAATTGGACACGTGCCCAAATGTACATGAATAATTTTAGCAACTTTTATAGAATTTAGGGGATAGTGGGCACTTCTGTAACTTGGTACTAAGAAGTATGGAACTTACTGCAGGATGCATGAGTGCATCCCATGGTAAGCCATTATAGGCTATGGTAAGCGTGCACTAGTCATTACCGCAGGTTAGTAAAAGGGCCCCTACCTGTCCTAGAAAGGTCATAAAGAATGTGATGCAAGGCTAATGATATTGTTTTAAATATTTTGAAGGTATACAAAACAGAAGAAAAGATTCTTAACTGTTTTTTTGTTTTGGTTTGTTTTTTTCTGCATTGTGCCTGGTCTGCATAAGAGTCTCCAAATTCTCCTTGGTCTCTACAGGATGTATAGTTCAAAACATCTGAATGGCAAAAAAGAAAGGGCCTAATATCCAGCTGGCAGCAATCAGTGTTTTGCAGACTGTCACTGGCATTCAACCCAGAAATTCAATGCTGGCATGTCCGGGCACCGACATTGAATTTTACACATTTCCGGAGCCGACTAACGCACAGCTAGTTTAGGGGTTCTTTTATTAAGCAACTGTAGCATTTTTAGCTTGTGGTAGAAATCAGCTGATGGTAAATGTTGAGACATCCATAGGAATATAATGGGTATCTCAGTGTTTTTCTGCTAGCTGATTTTCTACCGCGAGGTAAAAATACTAATGTGGCTTAGTAAAAGACCCCCTAAGTGTGATATTCAGCACTTATCTGGCTATGGGTTACCACTTAAAGATAGAGCTGACTTTTATGTGGTCTTATTTATGTGGTTCATCTGGCCAGTAAATTGCTGAATATTGGCACTTAACCAGCCAAGTGCCTACTCCGCCCCTAGAACGTCCCCAAAGAAGCCAGTGTTTGGTTCAGTACTAACTAGTTATTTTCAGCAGCACTAACTAGTTAAGTACTGCTGAAATTGAGCAGTTAGCCCTGAACAGGCTATTTAATTGGACAGGAGCCATTTCTGGCCAGTTAAATTGCTTTGAATATCAACCCAGAAATGCTCATCCTGCCCTGCGGAAAGATATTGTCAAAGTAGAGCCATTATAGACATCCCATGTGTCATCCAGTCTATCAGCAGATATACTCACAAGAATGTATTAAAACCACCTATTGTTCACCTGCATCTAATTTTCTTCTGACTCAAATACAAGTCTTGTACAATTTGTTTAGAATGCAGTACAACCCACTAGTTCCTTTTATCTGTATGATTTTCTGATACTTGTAACCTCTGCTCTCAAACAGTACTAAGGCTGCACTGCAGGATTTCCTTACTTCACACAAAATGGAAGCCTATTATATTTTTATCACTTTTTATGACTTTGTGTACATGAAAATGCATTCTGTTGTAATGTCTATTATGTAATTGGCTGACTGATTCATTCATTCTGCCAAGATAGCATCACAAGATCAATTTTCCTGTATCCTATTTCAATTCCATGTAGCAATAAGCCTTGGGAAGTGTAATTATTGCATGGACCATAAACATGAAAAACAACCAAAAACACATAAAAATCACAAAATGTATATTCAACATACCTGTAACTTAAACACTTGTTTGAATGTGGACAATCCAGCTGTCTTGCATCTCTATGTATTATTACAACAGTGGACTACAACTAACTTTTTAATATTTTCAGGTCTGGTATTTAGTGTCAGGATCAGGAATGAGATTTGATATACTGTGGTTACAATTAAAGTGGTTTACATAGAGGTATTTATTTTGTACCTGGATCAATGGAGGGTTAGGAGTCACAAGAAACTTCAACCTGGTTCTTAGGCCACTATCATTAACCATTAGGCTACATTTAAATCTCTTGGTCTCTGATATTATACATATACAGGCAATGTTCAGATAATTTTTCCAGTAACATTATCAGTGTCAGAAGCACTGATAATGAAAATATCAAACTGTATGATAAATCCCTTACTAAAGTTGAATGCAGATAAGACTTCATTGTTAGGAGTGGAAAGTAGCTTGAGCCTTATGCCAGCTATTTGTCCAATATTCTTCTGCTTCATGGTATATCATGTACACTGAATAAATAAATAAATAAATAAATAAATATTAGAAGCTGGATGATTTCTCTTCAGTTCTATGGAGATTGGACGTATGGATTGATTGCTCTCTGGAGATGTTAAGTGTGTCACCTAAAGGTTCTTTTACAAAGGTGTGCCAAGATTTAGTGTGCACTAAATGCTAGAGACATTAGCGTTTAGCGCTTGCTTATTTTTAGGACCTCTTAACAACTTCTGTGGTTTTGAAACTTCATTTCATCTGTTAGATATGTTTATTATCTATACCATCAGAGGGGCTGTCCACCATGCAGGAGTCTGCCCACAGTCCCACTACAATAAAAATACAATAAGATAATACAAAAATATTGTAAAAATAAAGTAACGAAAAGAACTAATACAATACAAGCAATAACTGGTCCAGTCTTTCCTTCCATAGGCAAAGGAGAGTTATGTAGTCATAATCATAGGCACAATGGACCCTATATTGAGTGCTATTTAACCAGCCAGGAACGGCTCCTGGCTGGTTAAATAGCACTTAGCTGGCTAACTGCTAATATTCAGTGCAAGCTAGCCTTTTATATCTCTTGAATATTAGCACTTACCCCCAGATTCTCTATAGTGCACCTAGTGTTACGTGCTGAAATCCAAGCATATTCTGTAACAACATATATAACTTAAATGGCTTAACAAGACAATCATCATTGTTAATAGCACTTAACAAGCAATAATGAACACTAATTGGCAATTAGAATTTACACGCACAACTCCCTAAGCGTATTCTGTAACGCACTGTGCCCTAAATTTTAATGCACGCAGGCAAAAAGGGATGTGGTTATGGGTGGGAAAATGGGTGTTTCACCAGCATTGTTATAGAATATGGCCCTCTGCACCCAAATCTATGTGCTGGAATTTACACCACCTTTTTGCACATAGTTTTAGGCGCTAGGATATCAACTGTACCATGAGTAGAACACACCCAATAGCAGACAAAATGAAAATCCAAGGAGTTATCATAGATTGCAAGCTATCCTTTGATGACCAGGTAACTAACACTACAAAGAAAATGTTCCACTCTATGTGGAAACTCAAGCGGATAAAAAACTATTTCCCTAGAGATGTATTTTGCACACTTGTCCAAACAATGGTCCTTGCCCATGTGGTCTACTGCTACAAAATCTATGCAGGCTACAAGGAAGAAACACTAAAGAGACTATAAACAGAACAAAACACAGCAGCAAGACTCATACTTGGAAAAAAAATGATTCTAAAGAGCAAAGCCACTACTCCAAAAGTTACACTGGCTACCTATCAAAGCACGCATATCCTTCAAGATATGCATCATGGCCCACAGAATAATCTTCAGACTTGCACCAGAATACATTGCTTGCATTATAGATTTACCGATATGCAACGCTAACAAAAATGCAAGATCCTATCTCACTCTCCACTTTCCCAAATATCAAGGCCTAAGATACAAATCTACACTTACAACCAGCTTCACATACGTCTGCACCAAAACTTGGAACTCTCTACAGAAAGAATTAAAATCCATGAACATATATCTCACATTCTGAAAACATCTCAAAGCCCACATTTTTAGGAAATTCCTTCCTAATGAAACCACATAACCAAGGAGATCCTGGCCATCTCACCATATCACATGATCACCGAACGAACTGAACCAGGCTTGCGTCGATCTCAAACAACTTGAAATTTGCTTATCTAAATTACTGTAAGCCACATTGAACTTACCACTAGATTGGAAAATGTGGGGTACAAATGCAGAAATAAATATACTAAGCGTATTCTATATACCACGCCTAAGTTTAGGCACTGCTTATAGAATACGCTTAGGTGGAAATGTTTTTCCTGCGGATTTTATAGGTGCCATATATAGAATCTGGCCCTTAGCGGCTAGCCGCTAACCAGTTATGCCGGGCAACTTAACCGGTCAAGCGTGAATATTCAGTGCAAACTGACTAAGTTTAGTTGTTAAGATAGACCGCATAAATATCTTTAACCACTGAATATTGGCTTAACTGGCTAAGCTGTTGCAGACAAAACTGAAACCGGATATTCAATGCCACTCGCCAGATGCAGCCTGGCATTGAATATCTGGGGTCAGCACAAGCAGCATAAGCTAACCATGCTGCTTGCTATATATTGAGGGGTTTAACTCTAAATTAGGAAAAGAAGGAATTCCATTTTTTTTCTTTAAAAATCAGGATGTTATATTCTTGTATTTTTTTTGGGGGGGGTTACATTTGTACCCCACGCTTTCCCACTCATAGCTGGTTTAATGCGGCTTACATATTATATACAGGTACTTATTTGTACCTGGGGCAATGGAGGGTTAAGTGACTTGCCTAGAGTCACAAGGTTGGGTTCTCGAGGCAGAACCGGAATACATGAGCCCTTGGGCCACTGCCGAAGAGTGGCAGTGGCAGGCAAGACCACCCTGGAACTAGATACACAGAAGAATAGGACTGGAACTCTGGACTGGAGTAATACTGGAGCAGGCAACTAGAACAGGCAGAACAGGAACAACTTCACCTGCGCTTGACCACCGTTCCTCCGGAGTTGAGCTCCGGAGTGCAGGTGGCCGGCAGGACTTGCAGGATAAGGCAGGAACTGAAGATCCAGAGGACCCACCCTGGGTCCGAGATACACGAGGGAGACTAGGCTAAATACTAAACTCGGACTGAAAGCTGCATGCAGCCACTAAACCAGAAACATAAGACAGACCAAGGGGACAAGACATACACAAAGGCTAGTCACAGACAGGATTCAGGATATATACTCAGGATATACACACTAGCTAGGCAGAGACAGGATGCAGGAAATACAAGCAAGCTAGGTAGAAACAGGACTCAGGATATACAAGCAAGCTTGGCAAGCAGACAGAAGAAGCAACCAGGAACTAGCAGAGTCATTGGGCAGGCAGCAGACAATAGAATAAACCAGGAGCTAACAGAGTCTTTGGGCAGGCAGCGGACAATAGAATAAACCAGGAGCAAACAGAGTCTTTGGGCAGGCAGCAGGCAGATGAAAAAACCAGGAGCTAACAGAGTCTTAGGGCAGGCAGCAGGCAGAAGAATACACCAGGAGCTAACAGAGTCTTTGGGCAGGCAGAGGAATAAACCAGGGATAACAGAGTCAGGGCTGAAGCTTCAGCAGCTCCAAACACAGAGAGAAAAATGGCTGAAGCTTCAGACTCCAAATGCAGAGCAAGGCAATGGAAGGACTAGAAGTCTACTGACACAAAACAGAAGGGCAAAAGCCCACACGGCAGGACTAGTAGTCCCCAGACACAAAGCAGAAGGGCAGCGCCCACACAGAAGGACTGGCAGTCCACAGACACAAAACAGAAGGGCAAAAGCCCACACAGCAGGACTAGTAGTCCCCAGACACAAAGCAGAAGGGCAGCACCCACAAAGAAGGACTGGCAGTCCACAGACACAAATAGCAGATGGGCAAGAGCCCCAGAGAAAGGCTAAGTAGCAGTGCAACAGTGCTCTCTCACTAACCTCACAGCCTATTGGCATAACACTCTGACATACTATGCAAAGGCCCTGAATGCAAGCACAGCACTTCCTTATGAAGGCTCTCACTGATGGTGTCACCTATTGCAGGACAGGAGCAGCGAACACACTCACACCAAGGAGAGGCTTGGAATACTTAGGAAGAACAGGCAGGAGCCATCTTGGTAGCTGGGACAAAATAAGTGGGAGCCATCTTAGATGCTGGCTCCTCAGAGAGGCATAGCCCACACAGGTGAGGTCTAGTGAAGCAATCAGCACACAGAGACAGAGACAAGACTAACACAGAAATAGACAGAAGCCAGCATAGATGCTGACCCCCAGAAATAAGGTAAGTCTGAGGGTGGTCATGACCACAGATGTGACACACAAGGAACTGCCTGTACCTGCAGTGGGAATTGAACCCAGTTCCCCAGGACCAAAGTCCACCACACTAACCACTAGGCCACTCCTGTGGGTAAGTAGATATTTCAAAGCTGGCAAGCTATACCTAAAAAAGCCCTACCAATATTTGTTTGGAATTACTTGTCTAGAGGGGATCATCAGCTGATATCCCTGACTAGATCTAAAGGTTCTAGATGAAAGGTACCATTCCACTTTCTGAGGAAACATGCTGGTCTTACTGCAGTACTTTAAAACACTAGTACCAAGGTCTTAAATTCTTTTCTATTCTGTACAGCTAATCAGTCCAATAGACAAAATGATCAAACACAGCATTTTTCATAGCTGTCACTATTCTGGCTGACAGGTTTTGAATGACCTGCTGCTGTTGGATTGCCTTTGCTTATAGCCTACGTTGTCTATTAAAATGTACTATTACATATTGTGTTGACATTGTAAGTAGTATACTATGCCCTAATTTGTATTGTTATTTGAATATTTTTACTGCTGTAATTGTCTATTGCTTATGTTTAATTTATTTGTACTGTACACTGCCTTGAGTGAATTCTTTCAAAAAGGTGGTAAATAAATCCTAATAAATAAAATGTCATTAGAATAGCCCAAGATAGCAAGGGCAACTGATTATACCCATTAATGTTTAATTCATCTATGCGTGTATCTTTTGAATATTAGTAATAGTATTTAAAAAACAAAGCTGTTTCTTTACCCCATTTTAGACATGTCTTTCCTCAGATGTAATCACTTTCACATTGATATTTTCATTCAGGACACTATAAAGTTTGACTGTATTCCTAGCTATAAATTATTTTAGCTTTGCCTTGGTATATGTCTACTGATTTGGTATGCGGCACGATTGGACAGGTGAAGCCAATTGAATTTTATTGCCTTAAAATTCCACCTGGGAAGCCTCAAGTAATAGCTAAGGAGGAATTATTACAAGCTGAAACCTGAGCTTTGGTTGGCACTGATGCATTCTTATGGCTATGGATCTATATATCAGCCATTTCAATTATACCTTCAACCAGGAAAACCTTTAAAGAACAATATTTCTGAGATTGTTGGCAGTTAGCAGTGCGACACGATGAGCTCTCAGAACTTGAAACAGCCTAGAGACATAGGCAGAGTGGTCATCCAGGGATAGGGCTGATGCTGTATGGAAAAAGGTAGTAGAATTATTAAGGGAGAATGTGAAAGTAAGAGGCATAGTAGACTTTAGAATGTTGTAATCCTTGGGGAATGTTTATGATTGGGATAATCATATGCAGGTGACGCTAATTAGGTAAAACTGACAAAGAAACTAAAGCCCTTAGAAAAACTGAAAAGAGCAGACACTGGAAAGTCAGACATAGGGCCTTACATATTAACCCATGAAATGTTTGTTAGTTGGTACCCATTCCTTTACAGGATGTAATGAACACCTGGCTCATCTTTATTCCACTGTAGCTAAATATTGCAAAATATTTTACTTGCCTTCCCAGAGCCAGAAACTATATGGCACTTGTTTTCAAAGCATGTGGACATCTCAAAAGGTCAAAATGGACATCCATATACTTGAAACATCAAGTAATGATTTTGCAAAGGCAGAAAAGGGATGTCCAACAAGGCTGTATGTCCAAATAGTGAAGGGGCATGTTGTGGGCATGTTTTAGGTAGTATTAAGGAGGGTCTGAAATCTGGTTGTCCAAGAACTATTACTGAGGAGGAGAAATGTCCCTGTCTGAAAAGGACATCCTCATTTTGACGCATTTCAGGCTCACTCAGGGTAAAAAAAAAGTGCTCTGATTGTGTAGCTGTCCACTGGAGGGATTAGAACATAAGAGTAGTCATACTGGGTCAGACCAATGGTCTATCTAGCCCACTATCCTGTTTTCCAAACAATGGCCAAGCCAGGTCACAAATCCTCCTTAATCCCCCCCCCCCCCCCTGTAAGTGAAAGTGAAAAGGGACACCAGGCTCTATGACAGCTTCAGGTATTAAGGTTTTTTTTAACAAAGCAGGAGCAATTCTGAAGAGTTGCCTATTAGTTAGTGTAGGGGACTGTAAACAAAGGGACCCAGATTCAAATCCCGCTTCAGCTCGTTTATTATTTTTATTTTTTGTATTTATAATTGTGAGCGCTCCGGAAACAGAAAAATCACCTGCAATCCTAAAGATTATAGAACTGGTGTGCATTCAAATACAGTAGTTATGTTGCTGTTCCTAGAGGGCTCACAATTACAAAATAAAAGAGTTAAAGTGAGATTTGAACCTAATTCCCTTGGTTCACAGTCCACTGCACTAACCACTAGGCTGCCCCTCTACTCTACATGGATGTCCGTGTGGCCATTTTCAAGAATGCTGCCATACAGAGGTCCATATCCCTTGTTTTCCTCATACATAATTTTGACATTCCAGTTTGTAAAATGAATGTTTATGCTGGATGTTTCCAATATGTGGACATCCATCTCACATATTTTCGAACAGGAAATTGTGACATACTTTCCTGCTTATAATCGAAATAGAAAAATGCCTATATTGTGACCCAAATCGGGAGATAGACGTTTATCTCACAAAAACGAATAAAGCGGTATAAGCGAAAGCCGAATTTAAACGTTTTCAACTGCACTCCGTCGCGGATGCGGACAAAGTTGATGGGGGCGTGTCGAAGGCGTGGTGAAGGCGGAACTGGGGCGTGGTTATCGGGCGATCAGAGATGGGCGCCTTTTGCCGATAATTGAAAAAAAAATGCGGTTTTAGCGAGAATTTAGGGCACTTTTCCTGGACCCTGTTTTTCCACGAATAAGGCCCCAAAAAGTGCCCTAAATGACCAGATGACCACTGGAGGGAATCGAGGATGACCTCCCCTGACTCCCCCAGTGGTCAAACCCCCCTCCCACCACAAAATATGCCGTTTCACAACTTTTTATTTTCACCCTCAAATGTCATACCCACCTCCCTGGCAGTAGTATGCAGGTCACTGGAGCAGTTATTAGGGGGTGCAGTGGACTTCAGGCAGGTGGACCCCACCTGTTACACTTGTGCTGGTAAATGGGAGCCCTCCAAACCGCTCCCCAAACCCACTGTACCCACATGTAGGTGCCCCCCTTCACCCCTTAGGGCTATAGTAATGGTGTATACTTGTGGGCAGTGGGTTTTGAGGGGGATTTGGGGGGCTCAACACCCAAGGGAAGGGTGCTATGCACCTGGGAGCTGTTTTACCTTTTTTTTTTTTAAGTGCCCCCTAGGGTGCCCGGTTGGTTTCCTGGCATGTGAGGGGGACCAGTGCACTACGAATCCTGGCCCCTCCCACGAATAAATGTCTTGGAGTTATTCGTTTTTGAGCTGGGCGCTTTCGGTTTCCATTATCGCTGAAAAACAAAAACGCCCAGCTCAAAAAAAGATAAACATCCATGTTTTTCAAAAATACGCTTCGGTCCGCCCCTTCACAGACCTGTTCTCGGAGATAAACGCCCATGGAGATAGGCGTTTCCGTTTGATTATGCCCCTCTTTGTGCTTGAAAATATATGTGAGATGGAAGTCTATTTGCGATGTTCTGACTTGGATGTCACTTATCTAACTTGGACATCCTTTAGAAAATGCCCCTCCGTATGTTCTAGGATGTGGGAATTCAAGTGAAATAAGAAAAAGCCCCTTTTTCATGGCAGCAGTAACTTAAAATAAATGTGCCCCCTGTTTTAAATCAAGGTTTCCTCAAACTCTTTTCCTTAAAAGACATTTGCCCTAACCCTTGCCCATCCCTAATCCTTGTCAATCCCCAACTCAGGGAAAAAAATCTGAAAAATGCCCTGCATATTTTTAGGCCCCACCCTCTCTATAAAAAAATCTGGAGGTACAGGGACTCCTCAACCTCATCACTAAGGGGTCCTTTTACAAAGCTGTGGTAAAAAATGGCCTGCAGTAGTGTGTGTGCATCGTTTTGGCACATACTGGGCCACTTTTTACCATGGCTGGGGAAAAAGGCCATTTTTGGACCAAGAAATGGGCATGCCCAAAAATTACAACTAGCGTGCACCTATTACGACCTGAGCCCTTACCGCCAGCCATTGACCTAGTGGTAAGGACTCATGCGCTACCCACACGGTATCCATGCAGCATGTGCCAACATGGCCGCGCTGCCGATTACTGCCGGGAATACCCCCGTGGTAGAAAATAAAAAAAAATACTGCAGGATTTGTCACCAGAATATAGAGCAGATAGTCCATCTGGCTCTGAACTACTGTTGTATAGAAAGAGGTTTTATATTGGGTTTGCACATGAGAGACAATTTTATAAGTTGGTACCTTAATTTAGGTGCTGATAGCATTCATATGATACAGAAGTCTAGCACTTACATGCATCATGGGATCTAATAATTGAAAGCTATCCACAATTCTGCTGATATTTAAAACCATCTAACTGGCCAGGAATGACTCCTGGCTGGTTAAATGGTACTAACCAGTCATCTGGTGATATTCAGCGGGAGAATAGAATTGTGCTTACTACTGGGATCTGTGCGTAACTTTTAGATGCAAGGATTTATGCCAACTGAAACCTGGTGTAAAACCTCATGCCTAAATTAGGCATGGATCTGCTATATTCTTTAACAGTGTGTGCAAATTCTTGGGATGCCCATGACACACTCATGTCCCTCCCACACATAAGAATTTACACATGCATCTTTATAGAACAGCATCTAACAATTTTAATTATTGCCAATTAGCACTGATAATTGATTGTTAGTGCCCAATTATCAACTCTGATTGGTTCGTTACTCAAATTATGTGTGCAAATTGGGCACATACCCAAATTTGCCTGCACAATTTGTGCGCCATATATAGAATCCAGGGGTAAATGCTGTACAGTACGTTGTATACCTCTAGGCTGCATAGCACTTAACTCACACTGATGTATTAGCACATTCTAAATCTATTAGCACACCTTAGTAAAAGGACCCCTAAGTGTACCCCACCGAAGCACCTACATCATGGTGCCAATTTATAGAATTGCCCTAAAATGACTACAGCTCTTGAGCTATAGGTGTCACAGATTTTTTTTCCCATTAAAATATGACTGCAAAGTCTTTTTTTCTGTATCATAGTAACCTGTTAATGATAAATCTAATTAAAATTCACTTGAGGTGAGTTTTACATGAAGGTTCACTACAAGGCTTGATGTTTTTAGGAAACTCCAAGAGAAGATTCCCATGTCATGTAGCATGAAACTAACGGCATTTTTGGCCTTTTTATGCCTACGGCCATTTTGATGCTGTTCAATATGTGAAGCCCCTTTTGTGAAAAAATGTTTTGCAGTTTTAGTGTATGTGGCCTGTAGTCTAGTCAATCTTTGCCAGGAAGGCTTGCAGCTAAGGGAATTGGAGCGCTTCAAAAATAATTTTGATGTGACTGAAGGAACCATTTCTGGGAGTCAAGAAAGCCTGAAGGAAGCAGATAAAAGTAGAAGCTCAAAGCTGGTCTCAGAGTATCATCTGGAAGAAAAAAATAGGTGAGATGTGGAACGGAATGTAAGAGTTGCTCTCTTGGGTCAGACCAAGGGACCATCTAGCCTAGTATCCTTTCAGTGATCAGTACATGCTACAAGCACCTGGAAGAGTCTCAAACAGTGGCAAGATTCCATGCTACTTAATGTAAAGAATAAGCAGTGGTTTTCCCCAGGTCTACCTCAATAACAGTTTATGGACTGCTTAGGTTTGCTTAGGAAGCCATAGTTTCATCAATTTACATGTGGAATGGCATGCTGAGAAATAAACCCTCTATTTTAGAGCAGTTGCCTATGTTCATGTTTTGAAATATCAGGCAGCACTGTAGTTCTGCACAGAGTGTGGGTAGAATCCTATCACATACAGCACTTGGGAAAATGCAGCATAAATAACATTGAAATGGCCCCATTCAAACAACTCACCTAAATGATTCAGCTGTATCATAAAACCTACATATTTTGTTGTTATAGACACTGAATTACATATTGACATTGTTCTCCTTTGATTAAAAATAATAATACACTATCTGGTGTTTCCAGATGTTGCTTTCATATTTCTGTGCAAAAATTATAACAGAAATGCTTCTAATAACATGCATACCTGATTTATCTTTCCTCTGCACTTTTCTGGAATAAAACTATTTTTTACTCCATACTGGATCCTAAGCAAGCAGGGTTTGAAATTAAGATGTAGCATTGTCAGTCCATAATGTTCAAATTAAAGCTTTAATTTTTAAAGCAATTTAATTATATAGCATCTATTAGATTGAATTTAAATTTAAATTAGAATTACAATTAATTACATTGGGCACTAAGAATACTGCTGATTAATATATATTTTTTTGCATTACGTGTGGAACCAATAAATTTTTTCCCTTGATTAAGCCACTATAATTAAAACCTCTAGAGCTTTCTAATTTGAGTAATTTTCCAAAAGACATGCCAAAAAGGAAAAGCTCATCCACTGTAAATATTTTCAATAGACTTCAAGTGAAGAGAACTGAACAGGGATGCATTCAAGTGTTATTTTATAGGTCTGAATACTAACAAATTCACATGGCATATTTTGTCAGGGCCTTATGAACAACATGGCAGGATGCTGATCTCTGCTCCTCCAGAGTATCAAAATAGCTTTGAATTTCAGGTTATCTTCGGGACTAGTAATGATATTTATGAAGATAAATTGTTCTAGTAAATGAGTTCATTTTTATGTATTGATTACCCTGGAAACCCGGACTGTGGCCATAGAAGACCAGAGTTGTATACCAAATGTGCTCCATTTTTGTTTACAGTTGGTGCCTCTTAAAATAAAAACTCTCAGAAAACAAGAGATGGAAATTAAAATTGTTCTGCCGTGTGTAGTATATTGGTTTTGCTGTGTAGCATAATAATGACTTTGGTATCCCTCATGTATACTGGTTTTAAGTGAGAATTTCACCTTTCTACTATAAGGTGAAGAAAGCAACATTTACAGCTAGTACATCACATATTTCATTCTAGCTGTTATCTACATTTTTCTTCTGTTTTCTACCCTTGAGTCAAAAACCAAGAAAATGCATACCAATGAGTTACTAATATGTGCTCTCATTATTACTGTATGCTATTCGTTACTGGGTCCCATTGCATAATACGGGACTTGCTGTATTAACGGTGTACTAACATGGTAGCATATGTTAAAAAATTATTAGCTCTGTTACTAAGGTGTGGTGGAATCTAGGATGAGCCCATTCTCAAGGGGACTTTCCTGAGCACTAAGCCAAAGGTTGTGTGCTAATAACAGTAATATAGTACATGTTGGCAGATAAAGACCTACATAGTCCATACAGTCTGTCTAACAAGGTGGCCAGAGTTGTATCTGGTACTCTGTGCAGATTCCACTTCCTTATGATTAAACACCAACATCATAAACAGGGAATCAGCAACTTGCCTTGCTAACCTCATAGAGGAAATTGTATGATGCAACCTTGGAACTCAATACCATAATACATCCCCACCCCTAACTAGCATCATTTATTTGCTAGCATCAACTTTATGATTCTACCCCTCCTTTCCATAATGATATGCAGCACCTGCAATCGTAGAATATGCTTTGAATGTGATATGATTTATGCATATTAAATCTCTATGTCCTTGCCAATTTTGGGCACAGACCATAGAAGTCTACCTGACAAACTCTGCCTGTTCCCACCAGCAAAAAAATAACACAGGAGCAGTTACCATGTTCTATTTAGGGGGTGCTAAGTGTTCCCACATTAACCCAGTGTTATCCAGTTAGCACGCGCTAATGTGAAGGCACTAGATGGATAATATAGGAACGCCCACCCTCCAACCATGACACGCCTTCTTTCAAAAATATTTTTAGAAAATAGTTAACATGCATAATAACAATACTATGATTTCTAAAATGCTGTTTACTATCATCTGTTAATTATGAAGGTGATCACTAATCAGTGTTATTAATACTGATAGACTAATATATATATTTTAATTTACATTAAAAAGGCAAGTCATATAGTTGCACACAAACAGGCATAATGCTCTAAAATGCTTTAATGCATTCTGTGGTAGTCTGTTTTTCCCATGTTAAGTGTGTGTTAGGGCTTAACACCATTTTGTAAAAAGGGTCACTTAATACTGTAAATTTGGTATGGGTCATAAAATGTAAGCAAATGATTATGATTTGAAATGTTTTGCCATTGGCAGTTAACAGATGAGACAGTATTCCTCTGACTAGATCACAAATCTGTTTGGTTTCTCACAAAACAACCTCAGGAAGATTGCATATTTCAATATTATTTATATCACTTTTAAATTTTCGCCTATAAATTATATTATCTAAACAGTTTACATGTTAACCCTGCATTATTAATATCATAATAGGGTAGGAAGGAACACATAAAAGACAGCCTAAGGAACAATAAAATATAACATTAAATAATAAGAGACCTCTTAAATTACTCCTAAATTACTTAGGGGGGCCATTTTACTAAGTCACAGGAGGGCTAACGTGTGGGTAGAGCACACCAAATCGGCACAATAAGCCAGGCTAGCGTGTGCACCTGGTGGTAGTTCTGAGTTTGGCATGTGCCGAATCCCATGGTAGAAAATAATTTTCTATTTTCTGTCATGGGGGGGGGGGGGGGGGCGTTCCCAGCAGTAATCAGCAGTTGGCACATGCTGCATGGTTACCACGTGGGTTGTGAGTGAGCCCTTACTGCTAGGACAATGGTGGCGGTAAGGGCTCATGCCGTAAACAGGCACACACTCATTTTAATTTCAGTACAAGCCCATTCCCCAGCCCATTAAAAAAAGCCCCTTTTCACAGCCACGGTAAAAAATGGCCCAATGTGTGCCCAAAATATGCGCCCACATTACTGCAGACCACTTTTTACCGCAGCTTAGTAAAAGGACCCCTCAGCAATCTATGGGGCCCTTATACTAAAGGGTTGGCATGTGGCAATGGGCTTGCCATGCACCAACCTGGAACTACCACAGGAGCCTGGCGGTAGTTCCCACCCCCAGTATGTGCCATTTCTGGCACTATAAAAATATTTTCTATTTTTGTAACACCAGTGCTTTCTTGGCACTAATCACTGCCCGGTTACCACCGGGTTAGCATGGGAGCCCTTACCGCCACCTCAATGGGCGGTGGTAAATGCTACCTCCGAAATGGCCACACGGTAAGTGGGTAAGCCTTTTACCCGCTGAAGTAAAAGGGGGCCTCAGTGTATGTCAAAAACATATGCTGATGCTAGCACAGGCCCCCTTTTACCACAGCTTAGTAAAAGTAACCCTCTATGTTTCAATGTATCCACTATATCTTTGGTCATCAACTTGGCATAAGAGTACACAAGTCATTTTAAACAACATTTGTCAGCAATTCAAATTAGAATAATTTCTGTTAATTCTCAAGTAATTCTAACACTACATTTTTTCTGTTAGATTTGTGTCTTGTTTTGGCTTGAGTTGTTTTTACAGCTTACATAGTAACAATACTTTTGAGTTTTTACGATTTCTAAAGGCTGTTTACTATCATCTGTTAATTATGAATGTAAATGTGTGAATTTTGCTGCATTGGCATCTGCCTCTGTGGTGCGCTGTAAGCCACATTGAGCCTGACGCTGTTGAGAAAATGTGGGGTACAAATGAGATAATAAATAAATAAACAAATCACCTATCCAACGTTATTAATACTGATAGACTAATATATATTTTAATTTACTTTAAAAAGGCAAGTCAGTATAGTTTTACAGTCTTTGCAGTTTTTTCACTAGTTCTAAGCGTGAAAAATCATCTAACTTTTATTATCATTTCTTATAAACACAAAGTGGCCGACAAGAATCCCAATTATTTGTTAGAACAGTTATTGCATCAACCACATTTTGCATGAAAATCTGCTAACCTGGTACAAGGTCTTCTAAAAGCCTATGAGATGAGACTTCAGAGGCAATTTTAGAAGGCTTAGACATTTACGTGTGCAGAATGCTAATTTATTTAAATAAATTGCTATACATGTGTAGTTAACCACTGTAGACCAGTTGCTACTACCTCGTGTATGCTTACAAAAAGCACACATTTGAAGGGTGCCTGTTCTGAATTTGGTTTGGGTGGGCCTTTAAGGTTTATGCCCCAAAATATAGGTAGGTAAGTGATCTGCAAGATCCAATAAGGTGAGACAAGTCACACAGAAGAAATGTCTGTTTTCAAATTTATTCACCACAAGTGATGGATCCAAAAGGTCACCAGCTTAGTATAAGCAATTCTCTCTCAAAGAACAGCATGCAGTTACTTAAGACCTGCAGCAACTCATTGTTTCACTAATGAACCTCTGATGCAGTCCTTGAATAGGTGAAGCACAGCCATGTCTGGTATTCTAGAATTTTTGATGATTGTGATGGTGAATAAATTTTAATACAGACATTCCTTCAAGGTATATAGGCAGTCTCTCTTTTGCAATGGAAAGAAACATGTTCTGGCCAATTTTCAAAGCGAGTTAACTGGCTGGAAACAGCCGCCGACCAGGGTAAAAGGAAGAATTGTACAGCATGTTAGCTGAGTGGAAAATGAAACATATATGAATCTCCGTGGCATCCAAAAACCATTAATATTTTAAATTTCTCTCTGTATTCTTATAATCTCAAAGTCTCTACTGCATGCCTGCCATAGGTTAAAAAGAAAAGAAAAGTGTTCTAGCAAGATAAGACAGAGAAGGAAAAAAAAGAAAGAAAATGTTGCCAATATTAAACCTCATCAAAGTTATCAGCCAAACCAAATATTTGCTTTCCTTGGAGAAGACAACATCAGATATGCTGCCGGATTTTAATAGCTAGATGTTCTTTTTCACACTTGCCTTGTCTTCCCAGTATTTAGTCTTCTGGTGGCACTCGGTGTGTGTGAAGTTTCCTCTAACAAGTTTACTACTATTTTTTCTTTTTTTGGTTAGCTATCTGTTTCTTCGTTTGTAGATGCATGCTTTGTAAATGTGTGACCCATAAGCAAATGGAGCAGTGCACATGATTAAGGTTGTAGACAACAGATTCATTTATTTCACATGAAGGGAGCCTAGTTTTAAAAGCACAATGTGGAGAAATGGGTCACGTCCTAGAAACTGAGATGACAAACTAGCAAAGGCTAACGCTTAAAATTAATGTTTTAAAGAAAACAAATGCCTGCAACATGGAAAGTAAAAAGAAAAATAGCAGCACTCTTTTCTAGAACAGAAAAGAGACAATGATATTAAAGCAAAAGCGAATGTTTTCTCTTGAGGCGTTTACTTATGCAATCAGATTCAGACACAACACTCTGTACCATTGCAAATAACATTTCTCTATTTGTGAGCGTGTGTTCACAGCTGGCACTTTTTCAAGGTTAGAGATTTTATGTAACACAGTAGCACTCTGGCTCTTTTAAATACTGTTTTCTTTAATTCTATTGATGGTTAGACATTAAAGTGTTTTTTTTTTTTTTAATGCTGGAAGTTATTTTATGGAAAGTCACCATTGTTTTTTCATGTCAACTATGATGTTCAGAGGCTACTTATTTCCTTTTGCTTCTAAAGTCCTCCTAGGAAAATGTGTTTTAAAGAAATATATATTAGGATGTCTCAAATAAAAACAATAAAAAGGCTACAAGTGATATTTTATTGAATCCTCAGTCAAACCATTTCCAGTGTTTAATTGATTGGTTCTTCACATTTGTACAATGGTGGATTAACCTCTTACTTGTAAGAGCACCTATGTACATTCATATTGATCAAATCATCTTATGGGTAGTTCAATTGGTATAATGTATTTGTTTCAAGGTATTGTGAGTTACAGTGTAAAGATACCAGTGTCAAATGTGCAGATGAAGTGATGTTAAGCACCTGTGGGTTTGGACTTGTAGACTACTGGGGGCTCATATTTCAGAATAGGAATTAACAAAGAAATGGAGGTGACTACTGCCTTTCCATAAGCCATTGATGAAACTTCACCTTGAATAGTACATCTAATTCTAGAACCAATGAGAACATGCTAACTTAACAGGAGGTTCTATTTCTGTATATTGGGATAGTTATATAAAGGATTGATTTTTTTATATATAAGAAATAATTCATTAAAGTGGGTGGGTGTATAGGCATACATAAGCATGCCATCAAGAGTACATACACTTTTATGTATCTGTTCATGGGAATTCCTAGCTGGCAGTTTGGATGGCCCATGCAGTCAGTGGTTGTTATGCTTCTGACAATTGTGGACTGAACTAAGCCTAGATATTCATCAGGCTATGTCCAGGCACCGGCATTGACTATCCACCCAGAAGCTAAGCTCAAACCGATCAATATTCTGATCGGTGGGTGGTTAAATTGTTGGATGAAGTTAGGACAGCCTTTTGCAGTCCTAGCTTTCTCCGCTTACTTAACTGGTTAGCAGAATGAATATCACCTCGGACTGGTTAAGTACAGGCTCCACCTATGGACTGGCCTTGGCACTAGCCTCACAATACCACAGTGTTCAGAGGCGATATTCAGCCATTAGACTTTGTGACTCCTGATGCAGCCAATTCCTCTGAAACAAGGCCCATGTCACAAGAACATAAGAGTATCCATACTGGGTCAGACCAATGGTCCATCTAGCCCAGTATCCTGTTTCCAACAGTGGCCAAGCCAGGTCACAAATACCTGGCAGAAACACAAATCGTGGCAACATACCATGCTACAAATCCCAGGGCAAGCAGTAGCTTCCCCGTGTCTGTCTCAACAGCAGACTATGGACTTTTCCTTCAGGAACTTGTCTAAACCTTTTTAAAACCCAGATATGCTAACCACTGTTATCGCATCCTCCTGCAAAGAGTTCCAGAGCTTAACTATTTCTTGAGGAAAAAAATATTTCTTCCTATTTGTTTTAAAAGTATTTCCATGTAACTTCCTTGAGTGTCCCCTAGTCTTTGTACTTTTGGAACGAGTGAAACATTGATTTACTTCTACTCATTCTACACCACTCAGGATTTTATAGACCTCAATCATATCTCCCTTCATTCGTCTCTTTTACAAGTTTAAGAGCCCTAACCTCCTTAGCCTTTCTTCATACCAGAGGAGTTCCATCCCCTTTATCATTTTGGTCGCTCTTTTTTGAACCTTTTCTAATTCTGCTATATCTTTTTTGAGATATGGCGATCAGAACTGAATGCAATACTTAAGGTGTGGTCGCACCATGGAGCGATACAGAAGCATTATGGTATTTTTGGTCCATCCCTTTCCTAATAACTCCTAGCATCCTGTTTGCTTTTTTGGCCACCACTTTACACTGAGCACAAGATTTCAGCTTATTATCTACAATGCCACCTAGATCTTTTTCTTGAGTGCTGACCCCTAAGGTGGACCCTAGCATCAGGTAACTATGATTCAAATTATTCTTTCCAATGTGCATCACCTTGCATTTGTCCACATTAAATCTCATCTGCCATTTGGATGCCCAGTCTTCCAATTTCCTAAGGTCTTCCTGCAATATTTCACAGTCTGCTTGTGTTTTAACAATCTTGAATAGTTTTGTGTTGCCTGCAAATTTAATAACCTCACTCGTTCCTATTTCCATATAATTTATAAATATGTTAAATAGCACCAGTCCTAGTACCGATCCCTATGGCACTCCACTGTTCACCCTCCTCCATTGAGATAAATGACCATTTAACCCTTCTCTTTGTTTTCTGTCCAATAACCAATTCCTAATCCACATCAGAACCTTGTCTCCTATCCTATGACTCTTTAATTTTCTCAGGAGTCTCTCATGAGGAACTTTATCAAAAGCTTTCTGAAAATCTACATACACTATATCAACCGGCTCACCTTTATCCACAAGCTTATTCATGTCTTCAAAGAAATAAAGTAAAATTGGTGAGTAAGAATTCTCTTGACTGGCACTGATGTCAGGCTTACTGGTCTATAATTTCTCAGATCACCCTTGGAACCCTTTTTAGAAATTGGTGTCACATTGACTATCCTCCAATCTTCAGGTACTACGGACGATTTTAACTTTGTTGAACACACAGCAAAGGAAGTCATTTGTTGCATATATAATAAAGATGTATTGTCAGTGGAGAAGCCTTTTGACCCTTCTTTCATTGAGAAATCAAATTCTTATTTGGAACTAGGCCTCTTCATTAATCCACTTTATTTGGTCATCCCTTCTGTTCTTTACATACCCACAATGAATATGCATGAGATTGATTTGCATGCAATGCAGATAATGCGGGCAAATTTATATCATGAATATTCATTGTGGCTATCTGAAAACCTGACTGTCTGGGTGTGTCCTGAGGACTGGATTGAGAACCCCCTGTTATGGGTTCTATTTCTGCATGGTTTATGCTGATTTCTTGATAAATACACATAGAGGGGCATAATCGAAAGGGACGTCCAAGTTTTGTTGAGGACGTCCTCGCAAAACGTCCTGATGGAGGGGCGGAGAAACCCGTATTATCAAAACAAGATGGACATCCATCTATCATTTTGCTAATACGGTCAGGGACGTCCAAATCTTGAAATTTAGGTCCTCCCTAGAGATGGTCATCCCTAGACTTGGTCTATTCTGATTTTCGGCGATAATGGAAACCAAGGACGTCCATCTCAGAAACGACCAAATGCAAGCCCTTTGGTCGTGGAAGGAGCCAGCATTTGTAGTGCACTGGTCCCCCTGACATACCAGGACACCAACCGGGCAACCTAGGGGGCACTGCAGTGGACTTCATAAATTGCTCCCAGGTACATAGCTCCCTTACCTTGTGTGCTGAGCCTCCCAAAAAACCCCAAAACCCACTACCCCCAACTGTACACCACTACCATAGCCATTACAGGTGGATGAGGGCACCTAGATGTGGGTACAGTGAGTTTCTGGTGGGTTTTGAAGGGCTCGCTGTTTCCTCCACAAACGTAACATGTAGGGGTGGATGGGCCTGGGTTCGCCTGCCTGAAGTGCACTGCATCCCACTAAAACTGCTCCAGGGACCTTGTGAAGGAGAGGACCTGGGGGTAGATAAGATGGAAGTGGAAGAGGAAGAAGGGAGGCGGCTCACGAGCAGACGTAGGCAGAACAGAGCCTTGCCTCCATTCCATCCCCAGAGCGCGAGAGAGGTAGTAATGCCCCCTAGAAAAGGGTGGAGAGAAAAGGACTACATTACCCAGCATCTCCCGAGAGAGAGCAGAGAAAGGTTCGTGACCCCTACAAAATGGAGGAGAGGAAGAGACTACATTTCCCAGCAACCTCGGGGAAAAGCTTGGTACAGAGATTACCTTCCCCAGCAGGAACAGGGGGAGAACTCTAACAAGGAAAGGGTGGTGCCCCTGCAGGGTAATCAAGGGAAAGAGGAACAGCTGCAAAGTGGGTGGGATGGGGAGCCCATGGAGTATGAAGAAGCTGGGCAGAGAGAAAGAGAGGGAAGCAAGGAAGAGCCTATGGACCTCTCAGCCTGGGCTCACTCCTTAGGTAACAAAATAAGAGAGCAGGTAACCTCATGGTATGGTAGCTGGGCTAAGAGAGGAAAGAGGAAAGGTCATGTGGGGGGATGGGTCAGTGCTTAGAGAGAGTGACCCAGATGGGTGGGGCCTTTTCATTTTTTCAGAGCTCAGGCTGTGATTGAACTGTGAGTTTAAAGAGTTCTGGTTGAAGAGGGATGAGAGATTTTCTCGAAGTGGGCTGAGCCCCAGCAAGAGGAAGGTAGAGTGTGAACTGTGGCTAAAAAGCCTAAAAGAAGCTAAAAGGGTTTTGAGCTGTGTGCTGAAGCCTCAAGAACTGTGGTTGTTTTGTTTGCTGGAACTGCTTGCAGTGTTTTGCCCCCTCCCAAGGGAGAGAAAGGGAGAGGGGGAGGGGAGAAAGAAGACCCAGGGCTATAAAACTGTCTGTAAGGACCCAGCTGGGTGCTGGAAGCCTGGGAGTTAAAAGTTGTTGTTTTTTCTTGCTGTGGTTGTACCAATGAGAGGAGCAACAGGGGTAATTGGGAGGTTTTTTCTTTACTTCAAGTATTTTGTCTTTTTGAACTGCTGGACTGTTGGATCCCAAGCAAAATAAAGAACTTGTTAGGTTTGCTTTGAAGTTGATTTCTTTGAGCCCTGCCCGTGGACTGCAGTGAACCAGGAGGTGGAGTAGCCAGGGTGAAGGGGAGATCCCGAGGACCTTCAGGCGGAAGGGAGGATCATTTACAACCTACATACTGCTGCCATGGACCTGAGTATGACATCTGAGGCTGGCATACAGGCTTGCAAAAAATACTTTTAAAGATATTTTTAGGGTGGGAGGGGGTTAATGACCACTGGGGAAGTAAGGGGAGGTCATCCCAAATTCTCTGCGGTGGTCATCTGGTCATTTTGGGCACCTTTTTGTGCCTTGGTCGTAAGAAAAACACGACCAGGTAAAGTCGTCCAAGTGCTCGTCAGGGACACCCTTTTTTTTCAATTATGGGTCGAGGACATCCATGTATTAGGCACACCCAAGTCCCGCCTTCGCTATGCCTCCGACGTGCCCCCTTGAACATTGGCTGCCCCTGCGACGGAAAGCAGTTGGGGACGTCCAAAATCGGCTTTCGATTATACCGATTTGGACGACCCTGTGAGAAGGACAGCCATCTTCCGATTTGTGTCGAAAGATGGGCGTCCTTCTCTTTCAAAAATGAGCCCTATAGGCACCTATTTGACTTTTAGAAATAGGCTATACATAGCACCATCTTGTCTTCTCTGTATAGGCAAGCTGCTATAAAATTACCCTCTACTGTATTCAATATATTACTTTAACAGTTGTGTGGATATACCAAGTCAAGTTACATATGAGTAATATGTACCCAGTGTGGCATTAATTGATAGAAATGTATTGCTAGATATTAATTCTCTGTGAATTATTTCCCCTTACATTTATTCAGCATTTGTATTATTTTGATCCTAGAATGCATTTTTCTAGGGTTCTGTTTTAAACCACAAGGTCTAATTAATCCAAAAATCTTTTGGCTGCTGAAAACCCACATACAGTAGAGCCAGAAACTTTTTGGCCTCTAAAAGGGCACACAAAGCCAAAGAAGAAGACAGCATTTTTTTAGAAGCTAGTTAGGAGATATTTGGCATGAAGAGAGAATATCTATCACAATATGAAAAATAGATATTCACCACCCAATATTCAGCCAGCGGCAGACAGCGTTTTGAATGCCTGTTGCCAGTGTTCATTCCGGATACTCAATGCCGGGCCATTTCCAGTGACTGGAATTGAATATCTAGGTTTTTCAATTCCAGCTAGCGCCTGACCGGTTAAGTCAATATTCAGACTTAACTGGCCATGGCTTATCAGACAAAGATAGGCCTGCTTTTTGTGCAGCCTTATTTGGCCACTAAGCCTGGCTAGTTAAGATCTGAATATAGGGACTTAACCTGTCATGCACCTGGAACACCCCTAAAATCACCAGCTTTATTTTTGGTACTAACCAGGCATTTTCAGTGGCACTAACCAGTTAAATGCTACTGAAAATTACCAGTTATTCACAGAGACACAAGTTAACCGGTCAGTAGCCATTCCCAACCAGTTAATTCATGCTTAATATCGGGACCTCAGAGTATATAAGTGAAGGAATCACTGTAGATATTTCCACAAATATGACCTCAAAAATCTATTTGCTCATATTTGTATATGCCTTTTACTCAGCCCTGAAATCCCTGAAACCTTTACCCAGGGGCGTAGCCACGGGTGGGCCTGGATGGGCCCAGGCCCACCCATTTTCCCTCCAGGCCCGCCCATCCACAACCTTCGCATGCTGTCGCTGCCCTTTTGTCTCGCGGAGGCAGCGTTCAGCGTTTCCTTCCTGCCCTGTCTTCTCCCCAGGCTCCGCTGCATCGTCCCTGCAAGTGGAATCCTTTTCGGCCGTCGCGCTGCGCTGCCATACAAACAGGCAGCTTTGCTCTCCCCCGCCGCATTCATCCGGCCCTAAACAGGAAGTGCATCAGAGAGGGCCAGAATGGACGCGGCGGGGGAGGAGCAAAGCTGCCTGTTTGTATGGCAGTGCAGCGCGACGGCCGAAAAGGATTCCACTTGCAGGGATGATGCAGCGGAGCCTGGGGAGAAGACAGGGCAGGAAGGAAACGCTGAACGCTGTCTCCACGGGACAAAAGGGCACCGACAGCGCGGGAAAGATGTGGATTCGCGGGCCTGGAGGGAAAGTAGCTGAGCTGCTGGGACATAGGACGGAGAGGAGGAAGGGACGAGGGAAGGAAAAGAGAGCTACTGGGACATGGGAGGGAGAGGAAGAAGGGACTGGAGGGAAGGGAGACACTGCTGGGACATGGGAGGGAGAGGAAGAAGGGTCTGGAGGGAAGGGAGAAGCTGCTGGGACATGGGAGGGAGAGGAAGAAGGGACTGGAGGGAAGGAAGAAGCTGCTGGGACATAGGAGGGAGAAGAAGAAAAGTCTGGAGGGAAGGGAGAAGCTGCTGGGACATGGGAGGGAGAGGAAGAAGGGACTGGAGGAAAGGGAGAAGGGACTGGAGGGAAGGGAGAAGCTGCTGGGACATGGGAGGGAGAGGAAGAAGGGACTGGAGGGAAGGGAGAAGCTGCTGGGACATGGGAGGGAGAGGAAGAAGGGACTGGAGGAAAGGGAGAGAGCTACTGGGACATGGGAGGGAGAGGAAGAAGGGACGAGGGAAGGGAGAAGCTGCTGGGACATGGGAGGGAGAGGAAGAAGGGACTGGAGGGAAGGGAGAGAGCTACTGGACATGGGAGGGAGAGGAGGAAGGGGCTGGAGAGCTGCTGGACAAGGGAGGAAGAGGAAGAAGGGACTAGAGGGAAGGGAGCTGCTGGACATGGGAGGATAGGGAGAGAAAGAGGGGAGATGGATGAAAGGATACAGAGAGAAAGGGGAGAAACTAGAAGGATATGGAGAGAGGGAGGAGACTGAACAGAAAAGGGTAGAGAGATAGACACTGGATAGAAGGAGAGGGGAGATAGAGCCACTAGATGGAAGGATCAGGAGAGAGGGTAGATGAGTGGAAGGATGAGGAGAGAAAGAGGGAAGACACTGGATGGAAGGGTAGGGAGAAAAAGGAGACGCTGGATGCAAAAGAAAGAGGGGAGACACTGGAAGGATGGGGAGAGAAAGAGGGGAGCTGCTGGATGGAAAGAGGGAGAGGACAGAGTAGGGAAAGACTGGAGAATAAGAGGAAGGGGCATGTGGAGAACAAGGGTGAGGAAAAGATGAAAAGCCATAGGTGATGAACGGACAGGAAACCCTGGCAAGAGAAAGACGAAGGAAAGCAGAATCTAGAGACTGGGAGCAACACAATGAGAAAAGTAAATGGCCATACAACAAAGGTAAAGAAAATAATTTTATTTTTAATTTAGGATAAAGTAATATGGTACCTGTGTTAGTAAAGTTTCAGAGACCAATACTTCCTTCCTTAGGTCAGGAGAGGATACCGTAACAGCATTATACTGACCCGAGGCAGGAGGTTTTGGCCTCTGAAAGCTCATTGAAAAGGTTGTTAGGCTATGAAATAAATTATTTTCTGAAACCTGATGCACTGAAAAGCAGCACTTTACCCCTGTGTGACAAATGCGTCTGATAACTGTGACTAAATTTTGCTGGGGAAGGGGGATAGAGAGAAAATTTTGTGCCCACCCACTTTAGGTTCAGGCCCATCCAAAATTGGCAGTCTGGCTACGCCACTTCCTTTACCCATGCTCAGGGCTAGGTGGAACTCAAATAGGATCTTGGCTGGGGTGAATACTTGTGAATGTCTATTAACATTTTTTTTACAAAGAGCAGTGGCAGTAACAGACATGTGTGCATTACTAAATGTGGCATTATAGCACATAACTTACAGTATTCTGTAAGTTATATGTGCAGGTTGGAGCTTTCCTGTACTGCAACTTCCTGTTGCCATATGGGAGGGACGCACAGAGGAAAGGTCCGACAGGGTTGGTCAGAGGTAGCTTTGCTAAGTTGCTGCCAGGAAGATGAACAATTTTTAAGAGCCTCAGGTGAGAGGGAGATATGAAGGGAGAGATGCCAGACCTGAGAAGGAAGGAGGAAATGGAGAGTGGGGAAAAAGTGAGAGATAGATCTAGCCAGACAAGCAGAAGTGAGGCAGAGACACTAGTCTCAGAAATGTAGGGTGGGTGGGTCAATGAAAGATATTTTTAAAGGCTTCGTTCTGTTTCTGTGAGTCTGACGTCCTGCACATACAATGTGCAGCACGTCAGACTAGAACGAAGCCTTGCACGGGATTGGGAAGAAGAGGACCTCAGCTCGGCTGATGGGGGTTGGGGTCCCCCGCCAGCAAAGGTAGGCGGCGGCGGTGGGAGGGGGGGTCATCGGCAGGGGGGTCCAGGGGCAAATCTACGGGGGCCCAGGCCCCTGTGGCCCCATACTGGCTATGCCCCTGAAGCCATTATTAAAATGGAAATGAGGAAAATCCACTGCTTATTTCTAAGATAAGCAGCATAAAATGTATTGTACTGTTTTGGGATCTTGCCAGGTACTTGTAACCTGGATGGATTGCCCACTATTGGAAACTAAATGCTGGGCTTGATGAACCTTCGGTTTATCCCAGTATGGCAATACTTATGTACTTTTGTAGAGACACAGATCAGGAAACATCAGCAAAATCCGTCCCTTCATCTCTGAGCATTCTACCAGAACCCTTATCCACACTCTTATCACCTCTCGTCTTGATTATTGTAACCTGCTTCTCACCGGCCTCCCTCTTAGCCATCTCTCTTCTCTTCAATCAGTTCAAAACTCCGCTGTGCGACTCATTTTCTGCCAAAGTCACTATGCTCACATTAGCCCTCTCCTTATGTCACTTCACTGGCTCGCTATCCATTTCTGAATTCAATTCAAACTTCTCTTATTGACCTATAAGTGCATTCACTCTTCCGCTCCCCAGTACCTCTCCACTCTTGTCTCTCCCTACACCCCCTCTCGGGTACTCCATTCTGTAGATAAATCTCTCTTATCTGTCCACTTCTCCTCTATTGCTAATTCTGGACTCCGTTCCTTTTATCTTGCTGCACCCCTCGCATGGAATAGACTACCCAAGCCTGTACGTCTAGCCCCATCTTTGGCCATTTTCAAGTCCAAACTTAAAGCCTACCTCTTTACCACTACTCACTTGCCCTGTCCTTTTATCCTCACCTCTTTATTCCCTTACCCTTATTGCTCTGTCTGTTTACCTGTCTTATCTAGATTGTAAGCTGTTTGAGCAGGGACTGTCTTTTTGTGTATGGTGTACAGCGCTGCGTATGCCTTATAGAGCTATAGAAATGATAAGTAGTAGTAGGAAATAGACATAGGTAACCATACACACAGATGAAAATAGATGGGGTAAGGTACAGAGGCGTAACTAGGTGGGTGCAAGGGGAGCAGTCACTCCTCCAAACAGTTGTTGAATAAAATGGCACCTATTAGGATAAGCCCTTCAGCTACACACTAATGCCTATATTACAAAATGTCTGCTTCCCCTGACATCAAAACCTGGCTATGGTTTTGGTAAAGTACACACAGATGGAAAGAGACACATGCAGTCAGAGACACAGATATAAGATGGAGATAAGCAAACATAGACAAATGCACACATGGATACATACACGTACTGAAAAACAAGGGTGGGAAAGCAATGATTTAATCTATCCCAAACTCCTACAGTTGGTTATTTAATATTGATTTTATATTTTCTTTGAACTTTTTAACTGCCCATGTTACTGAAATACATTGAATATTGCATCTATAACTGCTTGCACCCATCACAAACTGGGCAGGCTGCACCTAACGCTCTCCAATCATGCTCAAACCATACATAACATATATCGACACTTGACACGATATCTGAGAAAGAGTGGAATTTATTATGGCTGCAGCATTCTACAGCTTATATATGCAAATACATTCAAAGCATTGGACAATCTCATTCCTGTAGACCTCTTGCAGTATTCAGCAGTCAGATATATGACTCAATTATCTATCTGTAGGCTTTTGGGTCAAAGTGGTCTAGCCTTTGAGTAACACAGCTCCCTCTATATTGCCTTATACGTGATGTACATTTTCTGCTCTGCCTGGGGCATGTACTGGCTACATGCCCAGGCGCTCACATCCCAGCTTTGCTGGGGTAATTTCCGTAAAAGTGTCTTCTCCTTCACACCCATTGACTCTCTTTCTTGAAGCCTTCAGCCTCCCCATTCCATCCAAGTCTGAGGTAGGCACCACTGATCATTTTGTTACTCAGGCACTGACCCCCCTCCGTACAAGAAGGGTAACTGCCCTTTGCCTTATACATCATCCATGCCACTGCTAGCATGGGACAACCACCACTTGACATTTGACCTTGCTTTGGTCTGAGACATACTGCTGTGCACTCCACTAGGCTAGGACCCACCACTGAATTCTGCGACGGACACTACCTCCCTGACTTGGGGTAGGAGAACCGTTGGTGCAGCAGGCAAAAAGGGAATTGCACTTTTGCAACGCCGCCCAAATATTCCGGTGGCCACCTCCTCCCCTCCCTCCTGTACTTCCTCTCAGTTACCTTCCTCCCTTGCCCTTATCTACCTATACTCTCCCCCTTTTCTTATCCCAGACCTAGTTTGATTTGTCCCCAATAGCTCTTACCTACTCCCCATTTTCTTCCCCTCCCTTCCTCCCTGGATCTCCCCATCCTGTCGAGCTGGGCCACCATGCATTTGTGTTTGTGACCACCTAAATGGCTGGATCACTGTTCTAATTAGAAGCATAATATACAGTATTCGTCTAGCCACCAAGTCATCCACAGCGAATGTGCACAAACCACCATTTACAGTGGAGAGTCATGGGATAGGAGGTAGTGTTCAATTGTGGATTAAAAACTGGTTAAAAGATAGAAAACAGAGAGTAGGGTTAAATGGTCAGTATTCTCAATGGAGAAGGGTAGTTAGTGGGGTTCCTCAGGGGTCTGTGCTGGGACCGCTGCTTTTTAACATATTTATAAATAACCTAGAGATGGGAGTAACTAGTGAGGTAATTAAATTTGCTGAAGACACAAAGTTATTCAAAGTCATTAAATCGCGGAAGGATTGTGAAAAATTACAAGAGGACCTTACGAGACTGGGAGACTGCACGTCTAAATGGCAGATGACGTTTAATGTGATGCAAAGTGCAAAGTGATGCATGTGGGAAAGAGGAACCTGAATTATAGCTACGTCATGCAAGGTTCCACGTTAGGAGTAACGGACCAAGAAAGGGATCTGGGTGTCGTCGTCGATAATACACTGAAACCTTCTGCTCAGTGTACTGCTGTGGCTAGGAAAGCGAATAGAATGTTGGGTATTATTAGGAAAGGTATGGAAACCAGGTGTGAGGATGTTATAATGCCTTTGTATCACTCCATTGTGCGACCGCACCTCGAATATTGTGTTCAATTCTGGTCGCCGCATCTAAAAAACGATATAGTGGAATTAGAAAAGGTGCAGAGAAGGGCAACGAAAATGATAAAGGGGGTGGGACGACTTCCCTATGAGGAAAGCCTAAAGCGGCTAGGGCTCTTCAGCTTGGAGAAAAGGTGGCTGAGGGGAGATATGATAAAGGTCTATAAAATAATTAGTGGAGTTGAATGGGTAGATGTGAAGTGTCTGTTCACGCTTTCCAAAAATACTAGGACTAGGGGGCATGCGATGAAGCTACAATGTAGTAAATTTAAAACAAATCGGATAAATGTTTTCTTCACCCAACGTGTAATTAAACTCTGGAATTCATTGCCAATTAACGTGGTAAAGGCGGTTAGCTTAGCGGAGTTTTAAAAAAGGTTTGGATGGCTTCCTAAAGGAAAAGTCCATAGACCATTATTAAACGGATGGGGAAAATCCACTATTTCTGGGATAAGCAGTATAAAATGTTTTGTACTTTTTTTGGATCTTGCCAGGTATTTGTGACCTGGATTGGCCACTGTTGGAAACAGGATGCTGGGCTTTGGTCTTTCCCAGTATGGCAATACTTATGTACTTATGAGGCAATGTATGCAAATCTCACTCATAACATAACATTAGTATTTGTATACTGCTAAAGCCTAAAAGTTCTAAGCAGTTCACAACACTCATTAAGAAGCCTGGATAAACTCCCAGGAATTATAGCAAATTAAATATTAAACAGAGCTTCACATTATTTAAGTAGAACAAACTTCTGAAAAAGATAAGCTTCCTTCTAAATAAAGCATAATAATTGAGTTGAGAAAAGCATGAAGAAAAATCTTGCCATAATTTAGAAGCTTGATATGCCAATAATAATTCATGAATTTTCAATCTTTTACAGCTCTTCACAGAGGGAAAACTAAAAGGGTAATTATTATTTGCTCACCGGGATCTGGACAAGGAAGAAAGTTGCACAATATCTAACATGTGAGGAACTGCACTATCTAAAATTTTTAATAAAAAGCAAAAAAACGTAGGTGCCCTTTTACTAAGCCATGTCAGCATCTACGCATGCCCAACATGTGTCAAAATGGAGTTACTGCCTGACTACCATGTGGCGCGCATCTGATACGCGTGTCTGAAAAATATTTTTTATTTTCTGGCATGCGTAACAGACACGCGCCAAGTGACATTTGACTCATGTAGGTCATTACCGCCTGGATTCTTTACCACTGGGTCAATGGCTGGTGGTAAGGTCTCAGACCCAAAATGGACACGTGTCAATTTTGATTTTGCCGCATGTCTATTTTCGGGGGAAAAAAGGCCTTTATTTACAGGTGCGCTAAAAAAATGGACCGTTGTGCACCCAAATACCGCAAGCCATTTTCAGCAAGCCTTTGTAAAAGGACCCCTTAAATAAAACCCTGGCCTCTATTGTAACAATGCAGTCTAACAAAATACCTCAAAATCCTATTAGATTTTTTTCAGAGAAAAAATTAATTGCATTACTGTATCCTGTAGTGTCTGGAGCTTTCTTACCCCACTGTTTACTAAGCTGCACTATTGACTGCCATGTGCTAATGCCGACACAGCCTATTCAAAGTCGGCATTTCCTGGTGGCTTATTGAACTGGAGGGTTAGCTTGTATTTAGCAGTTCCTAAAAAAATCAGGTTGCAGTAATCTAATTTTGATAGTATCAGAGATTAAGCAAGAAACCTAAATTTATTAATCTTAAACAAGCATCTTGCATGCCTCAATAAAAAGAAAGAACATGTAGAGCATTAATATGTTAATCAAGAGACAGAGTGCTATCCAAAAGTACCCCAAAGATTTTAATCACAGAAGCAAAAGTATATTTACTCTGATTAATCTGAATAGAATCCAAAAATGAATCAGGATTATTAGACAGCGACAAGACTTTAGGACTCTGTTTACTAAGGTGGGCTAGCAGTGTTAGAGCGCACTAATGCTAGAGACACCCGTAGGCATATAAGAATATATGGATGTCCCTAGTGTTAGCGTGCGCTAAGTTTTAGCATGCACTAAAAACGCTAGTGCGCCTACAGTATGGCTTAGTAAACAGGGCCCTTAGTCTTCTCTGGGTTTAACTAAAGTTTATAAGTCTTCATCCAGGAAGAAATAAGATCTAAACAGTTCTCAACTAATGGCATGTACACCCCTGGCAAATGTCATGAAAACTAAACTAGCCAAGGAGAGCCTGTGGACTGACATGGGAACCATGGCTCCAGTCCATTTATCCTCTGGAAACAATTTGATTTTTTAGGCTTGATTTATACATTTGAGGTATCAAAATGTCTGTATCATATGCACCCTTCCTTTCATCTGGGATTTACATATTTAGGTCTTTGTTATTTTTGTGGCCTTTATGTGCAAACCCAGTACCATTTTGCTATTCCCTTGAATTAACTTCAGCCTGTCTGTACCCTTTTTATCATATGGGTTCTAGAACTAGACATAGGGCCAGTGGAGTGCTGGAACATTTTTAACAACAGCATCTCTCTCTGGGCATAGCCAGCTGTACAAGTTTGGGAGTGGTGGGGGTTGAGGTGGATTGGGGGGGGGGGGCAACACATTCCTCACTCTCCCCTCCCCCCTCCCCCATGCGGGCATGGTAGGCATACCTTTGCTGGCAGGGATGCTATCTCTATTTCTTAGATCACTATTTCCTCAAGGGTATTCAATCTGTTGAAAATCATAGTGTCCTCAGCAGAAATGTTATTTTCTTACACAATATAGCTGCCAAAGGTATTAAATAGAATGTGTCTAAATATTGATCCCTGAGGCACACCACCAATCACTTTTCTTTCATAAAAGTGAATTTCATTCACCACTGCCCTCTGTTCTTCATCACTTAGAGGTGAATTTATCAGTGTGAGATACCATTATTACAGGTTATTTTATGTTGTACTATTTTAGCCCATTTTATGCAATGAGACCCTGTGTTAAATATCATGACTAAATCTTATTGATAGCCACCATTGATAACCTCCCCCCCCCTTAACCAGCTTCTAATCAAGTCCTCCACCTTGAGTTCTATCTCCAGGCCCCTCTATTTATTACCCTTGATAATATCAACACTTTGCTGAAATTCAGTCCATTCCTTGATCTCATATACTGTGAAAAATATTAATCAGATTTATTTAACAATGCCCTTCTGGTTAAATCATGTTGCAGCAGATCATACAATCCACTTGATTCCAGATAATTCACGCATGTTTTTTTTCCCTTTAGCACGGAGTATAATAATTTTCCTACCACTACAATATGAATACCCAGGATTCTCATGATGCTGTTAGAGCTATGAGCTAGGCAGGCAAGATATTTTTGAGTCAGAAATAATTGAATAAGAGGGTCTAGAAGGATATAAATGTAACAAATCGCTGCTTAAGGCAAGTCAATTGTTTACTTAGTCAGTGTGATGCTCACCAGTTTCCCAAGCCTATACAATAGTGCAAAGAGAGATGCAGTAAAAAGATCATGGGTACATAGTCTCTGTGAAAACGTCCCCTGTTCCCACAGAAAGACAACTTACTAAATTCAGGAGTTATGAATTATTCTATTTTTATTTATGGCTCGAAAAACTGTTCAGTCAGACAAACTGTGTTTGGAGAAGACACAAAATATTTATCTGTTTATTTGTTCAGACAGATCAACTGCTTCCCTTTCACAACCCAATGTGACACACTGTATACAGTACTAATACAATAACACACATGAAATGCAAAATAGCAACAAAACATTTCACTTCTTTCCTAAACATGAAGAACCCAATTATAATCAAAATTCCTCCAGTAGTGAATTCAAAAGAAGGGGGACCACAACTGCAAAAACAGGAGCTCGACAACTTGACTGCTAGTTGCCAGAGACACCATTTTGATCCATAGCGCCCGATGGTGCAAGAATGACGGGGGATCATTTGTGCCTCCTGATGGAAATCAGGGAGAAACCCCAGTAAGAGCTGCTGTGTGTGGGTGTGGGGAGGAGGGGATAGCTTTAGAGAGGATGGGAGTATGACTTTGGGAAGATGTTGGGGGGTTGGGGAATATGCTTTGTTTGGAAGGACTCTGAGGGAGGTTTGGTGGATATGGTGGATATTCACAGAGATTAGAGGAGGAGGAAACTTAATACCAGCATTGTCCCTTTACCAGATCATAGGCCTGACTTGGGTATGCTATCTAGGTTGCTGCTGCTATCTAGATGCACTCACGTTTTTAAAGCGAGCTAAAATTGTGGGCGCACTAAACGTTAGAGACACCCATAGGTATGCATTGGCATCTCTAACATATAGCACACCCACAATAATAGCATGCGCTAAAAATGTGAGCTCGCCTTGGTAAAAGACCCTTATAATGTTCCAGGCTGCTGCAATGCAAAGGTATAAGATGGGGCACTCTTTTTTTTATTTTGTTTCAGCTTCTTCAATTCTAAAATTGCTACTTCTGCTGGATGTGGCAGCAAAGAGATGTACCCTCTTTCATGTCCTTCTATATATTTTACAAAAGGTTCCACATTCATCAGCGCTTTTTGTACAATACAGGAGGAATTGAGCACGTCCTGACCTGGATGGCTCAACTCCTCCCTCGAAGTGCTATGAACAGTTGTACTTATAAAGAATAATTTTATAACAAAACACCCAGTTTAGGATGGTGAATAGGTACTGTGTCAGTACTTAGGTACTGACACAGACACAGCTTCTCCAGAACAAGTGTAAATATCCACACCTGGCTTGAGTAAATAGGTAAATAGATTAATTTATTTTATTTGTGAACTCTCCCCATCTCATGCCTAACTCAAACTCTGCCCCTGTACATTGTATCATTGTACATACTTTTACACCAGTCAGTGTTTGTTATAAGAGCTTACTTACATGAGTAAATCAGAATTTTATTGTGAATATATTTTATAAAATTACCCTCATAATATGCTAAAGGTTGACCTAATTACTGAGGAGTTGTGATTTCAGAATTCCTAATCACATCCTTTGCGGGGAAGATAACAAAAGAAACCAGATGTAACAAGTTTCATGAATTATTTTCAAGTTTAACTGAACAGTGATTAGTGAAGAGATTCCTTTGAATCAGCATGCAACTTGAGAAGACAGAGGGACATCTGAAATCATATAGTATATTAATTCTGATCAGAAATGCATTTAAAAAATTGAGTTGTAGGGAAACATCATTATGCACTTCTCCAGGAGCTGATTGATGTAGGCATTAAGGCAGGCAGGAGTAAATCTGCTGATTCTTTGGAAGGATCCCTTCTGTATAAGATCTTTGTCCTGCTGTGGAACTGCTGAGGACAGCATTAAACACAGGACAGGTGCTGGTTGATGCAGGCAAGAATGAGTCTGCTGACTCTTTGGAAGGAAATGAGGAGCAGCCATAGGAAGTGGAGGAACACTCTTTTTTTTTTTTTTTTCCTTGAACACTTCATTTAGACTGCTGCAGCAGGCTTTGGAATCATTACTCTCGAGTTTTTGGATTGTGACATCCGGTAACATAACCCTAGAAAGAACAGTTGTTTTCTTTTTAGACCTTTGAAACATCACAAGACTCCTGAAGCAGGCGCATAAGTGCCGAAACACAGCACCTGTGTCGAATCATTTGATGTTCTTTAATAAAGACTTTTTAGCATGTATACGTCTCTCCTGGTTTTTGAAAGTGCCAGATCACCCTACTCCTTTCTTTGCAGCGACTCTTTGGAAGGACATTGCTGTATAAGATCTTTTCCCTGCTGTAGAACATGGCCATGGGCGGGTGCTGAAAGGAGCGTGTCCAAGGAGGCAGGTTACACCCCTTTGAAGCCCCTTTCAGACCAGAGGAGCTGGGAGCTGGGAATCTTGATCTTGTTAGGAATGTGAAGCATAAGAGTAAAACAACAGGAGCAGCTGATGAAAGAATTGGCTCAGCTTCCATCAAGGACCCAATGGACATCATGGTGGTGAATAATACTGGAAAGAAGAAGAAAACTGAAAGGAATAAAACGTAGAACATAGTCAGCAAATGACAGTGGGAAGGTAGAGATGGCTTGAGAAAAAACAGGTACGCTGGATAATCATTGTGCTATAACACTTTATTCCTTTACTTAAAATAAACATGCAATGCCCGACACAGCACACTAAGTGCTTGCCTCAGGGATCATGGGATATAAATGTATCCAGAGCAGTATATTAGTATATAGCTCAAGGAAATTGCTTTGATTATGAGCAAACCCCTCCGTCTCAACCTTCAATAATGTTTGCAAATTCTCAGCTCTTTTCATCAGAGAGCACTTTAGTTTCTGGTGAAAATGTTGTAGCTGGTGATTCTTCTCAAACACTGGTTTCTTTTCAAGTACCTGTTCCTGTAAGGGTGGGACCCATTGTTGTGTCTAGTTCAGTATCTGATTCACCTGCTTCTAAACCGAATGTTAATTTGAATAACTTGTGGTGCTGCTGTGACCTATATGAAGAATACCTTGCAAGCAAACTTGGCTCAGTTTTCTATATACTCTGATGATGTATCTGCTAAAATAGCTGAGCAAAATTAAAGAAACACTTTTGGAATAACGGAACATTTAAATAAAGTTGAACCTCAAAATGCTTTAATGCAATCTGCAGTTAAAACAGCTGTTAGACAATTTGTCTATCCATTTGCAACTTGAAAAGTTAGAAAATGCATCCCGGGCTTCTAATCTAAGACTACTAAATGTTCCTGTAACTCACTACTTGTGTCAAGAGAATTATTTAAAATATATCTTTAAAGATGTTTTACAATTTCCTCAATATGAGACTGTAGTGATTGTTAATGCTTATTATCTTTCAAGAGGTTTAAGAGTACTCAATGAGGAAGTAGACCTAGACACGATAGCTTGGATTTGTGTCAGTTTTTGGATTTGTGTCAGTTTTTAGAATCATCACAGGATTTGATAAATAAGAAATCAACACTGATAGTTGTTTTGCAATCACCTTTCTATGGACATGCTATTATAATGTTTCCTGATGTCGCTAGAGTGACCCAATTAAAGCAGAAGGGCTGTCTTACAGCTAAAATCAAAGGTTCTAGCTATCGTTGCTACTCAGATTCCCATGCAAATGTTTGGTTTCTCATCAGAATAATCAATATATTTTTGTTGATGCAACTTAATTTGAATCCTTCTTACAGGATAAGGTAAAGGTTGAACAAAATAATGCTACCTAAATTTGAATGCTTAGGGATGGGATAGTAATTAGGGTTCTAAATAATGTTGGAATTTGATGCTGTATTCAATATATTTAACGTCCATCATATCCCCTCTCTCTCTTTCTCACCTCTCTTCCAGCATATTGTAACATGGAAGAGGCTGTCCTACCCTGGTTAGGCCCCTAGAAGGGCGCTGTTGCCCTAAATTGTCCAGGGAGAAGGGCTGGGTGAGTTGCTCAAGGGAGCCAGTATAGGGCAGGTATAGCAGGAGGTCGCTAGGACCGGGGAGAGTCCTGGAGGTGGGAACAGGTGCAGCCGGTTAGGGGCTGGGCTCCTGTTTGACCATTAACTACTTAACACCCCTCCTGAGTTGGAGGAAAAGAGGAAAAGGAGCAGAGCCAGCAGCTGCAGAGGAAGGCTGGTAGCAGAAGGATCTCCCTGTGAAGTATTGGCTGGGCCCTATGTCCTGGTGGTGAAAAGACTGGTGGTCTAAAACATTGAAGAGGTACTGTGTGTCCCAGAAGCAAAGACTGTGGGTCTAGAGCTGGGTGATACCAGGTGGGACTGTGTGTTCAAAATTGGAAAGAGAAGCAGGCTGCAAGGCCTGGGGTTGAGAGTCCCCAAAGGATTGGAAAGAGAAACAGGCTGCAAGGCCTGGGGGTTGAGAATCCCCAAAGTATAGGTAAAAAGAAGAAATGAAATGCTTAAGCTGAAAGAGTGAACTGTTTAGGAAGGAATGCTTAAGTTGAAAGATTGAACTGAGCAGGAAGACAGCTTTAAGCTGGAAGAACTGTTGAGCTTATGGAAGTGTTTTAAGCTAACAGAGGTGTGCCCCATGGGCTTGAATAAAGATTTGTATGGAAGAAATCCTGTTGATAAGACCTGACTCTGTTTGCTTTGTTTTGAGAACCAGGTCACCCCGAGTAAGAAGGGGTAGGATCTGAATTTGCATAAAATCTGCATACTAAGAACCAGCTCACCCTGAGTGAAAGAGGGACCTGGGAGCCTGAGGTGAGAGCTCCATCCTCAAAATTCTTAACAATAGCCTCATCCTGTTTACAATATATATATATGTTGAGGTTCCTAAGCCTGTCTCTATATGTTTTATGACAGAGACCGCTTACTAATTTTGTAGCCGCCCTCTGGACGACTCCATCCTGTTTATATCTTTCCATAGGTGTGGTCTCCAGAATTGCAAACAATACTCTAAATGAGGCCCCACCAGAGATTTATACAATGGCACTATTATCTCTTTTTTCCTGCTGGTCATCCATCTCCTTATCCATCCAAGCATCTTTCTGGCTTTGTCCGTCACCTTTTCCACCTGTTTGGCCACCTTAAGGTCATCAGACATAATCACCCTCAAGTCCCACTCTTCTTTTGTACACAGAAGCACTTCATTCTCTATAATGTACTCTTCTCTTGGCTTCTTGTACCCCAAGTGCATGACCCTGCATTTCTTAGCATTAAATCTTAAGTTGCCAATTATCAGACCATTTTTCAAGCTTTGCTAGATCCTTCTTCATACCATCCACACACTCCAGAGTGTCCACACTATTACTTTACCAGATAGTCCTTCTGCAATATCACTAACGAAGATGTTAAAATTAAATGGCCCAAGGAACGATCCCTGTGGTACAGCACTGATAACAGCCCTTTCCTCAGAGCAAGCTCCATTTACCACTACCCTCTGTCTCCATCCACAATCAGTTTTTAACCCAGTCAGTCACTTTAGGTCTCATACCAAGGGCACTCAGTTTATTTATCAGTCTCCTGTATGGGACCATGTCAAAGACTTTGCTAAAATCTAAGTATACCACATGTGGCACTCCCCCCATGACCAACTGTTTCGTCACCCAGTCAAATCAGTTAGACTTGTCTGACATGACCTGCTTCTTGTGAAGCCATGCTGCCTCGGGTTCTGCAGTCCATTCAATTTGTGAAACCTCACGATCCTATGCTTTAGAAGCATTTCCATTAATTTACTCATCACCAAGGTCAGAGTGACAGGTCTGTAATTCCCAGTCTCCTTCTTACTTCTGGTTTTATGCAGAGGGACCTTCTCCTAGAAGTACATCTAGCTAGTCCAGAATTCAGGATTATAATGATTATCTGTAGGTAGGGGGACTCATTGTGTGCAGATATGTTGCATGCATTTTGATTGGGGTAATCCTGAAAACCCAAGGTATGCCTCCAGGAGAGGCACTGGCCTAGTGATTTAAGCCGTAAGTTGAGAAACAGGGAAGCTAGGGTGCCTGCCCCATCACAGCTCTTTGTGGTGATGGACAAGTCACTTAACCTTCAATTGCCTCAAGCACTAACTTAGATTTTAAACCCTCTGCAGACAGCAAAATGTCTACTGTACCTAGATGTAACTTATCTTGAGCAATCACTTACAAGATGTGAATGAAAACCAAAAAATGCCTTGAGCTCATTGATATCTTATCTGAACTCTTCAAGAGGGATCCCATCCAGGCCAGGACCTCTCCTCAGTCTAATTGTTCTGTTTTTATTGGCAGTTGCCTTAGCTGTTTTCAGGCACTGGGGTGATCGTTCCAAGATTAGTTCAGTAAGTTTTCAAAATGTGTTTTCCTGTGATGAATGATATCATGTTTGTATATGAAAAGTTGATCAGCCACATTTGAAAGGTGCAAATGTATTAGTTTAGGGATCACGGACTCTCTTTAGGACATTATAAAAGCCCTGTGAATCAAAACTGGCAAAGGCATCTATATTATTTTCTTTATTATGCTTCTAGAATAGCTATGCTTCTTCATGCATTCTTTCTATAAATGTGAGTTGACTGCTGTTGTATTTCTCAGATTCAACTATATTTGAAAGATGTTGAGAATAGAGTTTCTTTTTTCTGGGGAAAAATTTGTATTATTATTTTATCAAATCAACCTACATTCATACATTTGGAATGGCCAAGTATGTTAAACAAAGCCTTGCTTTTATGCACAGCCAGTGCATAAAAGACATATGCCTGAGATTTGGCAGGCTTATTTGTTTAGGTAGGACCACTGAATATATGGCTCTAACACCAAGGATGTAATACTTGAGGATCACAAACAAGCCAGGTTTTTTAATGCACATCCATGAGATATTTACATATGCTGCCATCATTGTATAAAAATGTATTTCATCCATATTAATTAGGAATATCCTGAACACCTGACTTCTTTGTGGCCATCTAGTATTACAGTATGACACCCTGACTTACCCATTTGAGTCAAGTCTGCTGTATGTGTGGTCCCCTGAATCAGAAAAAGGTTATCTAGAGCAGTGATTCTCAACCCAGTCTTTGGAGCATACCCAGCCAGTTGAGTTTTCAGGATATCCACAGTGAATATACATGAGATAGATTTGCAGACCTGAATGGGTATGCCTGAGGACTGGGCTGAGAAGCACTGATGCAGAGAGCAGATTAATATTGCCATTCTCTGGATAGATTTTGGCCCCACCCCTGAAACACCCTTTGCACCTTCTCATGTTATACAGATTAGTTATAGTCAGGTGTTAGCAGAGAATTTTGAAAAATAACTTATGTGGTTATGTTAGATTAATGCATAACTTGAATATGAAAGATGCCGTTAAGTTCATATCATCTTCTGAGGATATAGCTTAGAACAGTGAATGCTTTTATATAAATAAAACTTTATCTAGTAGAAATAAATATTGGCAATGACAAGATGCAGCTTCATGCAAAAGCAAGCAACAATTCTTTACTTTCATTACATCTCTCCTTGGCAAATTTGCCTAGGGTTGGTGCTTACATTGTAAAATTGCAGCCACTTCTTGTAGTTAAGTCACCCAAGCTAAGACATTGTTGAAAGACAGACACTCAGCAGTTTAATAAATTCTGTAGTTGGTAATGGGATGTTCTGACAGATGAGAGAGTTTGATAGAGGATTTGGTAGTGGTTAGACTGTTAGTAAGATAGTTCCTGATGGAAAATGCTGTAGCTGTATATCTTCTTTCCCCAGGGGCAACAATAATTTGTGTTATTTCTCATTTTATTTTTTTTATATGTGTGTGTGTGTGTGTGTGTGTGTGTGTGTGCCACACCTTCAGCAGCCTGTGGTATAACAGTCCCAGAAATTGCTGATCACCATGGTAAATGAATAATGCTGTTTGAGAGCTGCCTCACAAGCAATATTATTCTAGGGGCCCTGGATCATTAGGACTCAAAGACATGGCCTGATGCTCCCAGGCTAGAGTCTAAAGGGACTAGGGCCACCCCCCCCCCCCCCCCCCCCACAAGGAAGCCTCTTCATCCTCAAGGGCCTACCTGCTCTGTATGTTGTGGTCCAGAGGTCTTAGGGCAAGAGCAATCCCAAGTCAATCCGGCCTTGTTGGTACCATCTCAAAAATGTTGCCCCTAGTGGTAGTCTCATGCTACTACTGCAAGAAGATCATGTTTCCTTATATGGAATTGCCCCCTAATAGATAGTGCCACTAAAAATCTTTACAAACTTCCTCAGCACTAAGGGTTAGAATCTATATATGGCTCCTAAAAATTCCACGTAGAAAAAAAATAGGCTTAGATGTATTCTCTAAAGTACACCTAAATTTTATAGAATAGGCTTGAATTTCCTTATTTACATGCCAGAGCTGATATTTACAAAATACCAACTACAGTGTTTATAGATTGACCTGAAAACTTTGTATATAAAAGGCATATAAAAGTATTGATCATGGCCATTATTTTATATTTGGTAAGCTGAAAAAGGACAATATGATGCCAAAATATGGTCCTAAAACATTTAGATTTTTAAAAATGATTTCCATATTGTGAGAAACCAGTCTAGCTCAGACATGGTGATTTGCTTCAGTGTAGCAAATGTCTTTTGATGGTGTCCCTTTTCAGATTATAAAACTAGATTATGACTTTATAGATGAAATCTAGTATTTATAAAAGTTGATGTTCAGATTGACTCATTAAGGGACATGAAAACTCCATGGAGAATAGTTTGCTACTTCTGAAGTCTTGTGAAAATAGAAGCGCTGTAAATCTGCCTCTAATAATTACAGTATCATATCATATGTCATAGAAAATGGTATTATTACACCATGATAGATGAGTTTATATAATAATGTAACCCCCCCCCCCCAAAAAAAAAAAAAAAAACCTGATATTGATTCTGGAAGAGTTTTGTACTTTTAAAATAATCTTTCTCCATTTCTCTCTCTCAAAACCAGGGAATGCAGATTTGCTGGTGTACCTAAATTGATATTTTTCTTATTTATTTATTTATTTATTGCATTTGTATGCCACATTTTCCCACCTATTTGCAGGCTCAATGTGGCTTACATACTGCCATAATGGTGATTGCCATTTCCGGATTGATAAATACAAAATGGTTATTAAGTGACAGAGTAGGTTAAGCAATCAGGTGCCATATAAAGGGCAATTATATATATAACCTAGGCACTCACATTTACATGCCGAACACATGCATAAATACTGCTACTACTTATTATTTCTATAGTGCTATTAGATGAGAGAGTCCATGCTAGACAAAGCTTACAGTCTTGTTTAGAATGCTATCACCTAGGAACTATTCTGCAAATACCCACTTAAATGACACAACACATATTTGCAAGTGGGGACATACAGAAGGTTGGAGCATGGGCAGGACATAAGTGAGGCTCATATTTAAACATATGCCCCTGGTTTCTATATAGGGGGTGAATTCTATACATGGTGCAAAAAATGCTATTCTATAAGCTGAGCTTAAAGTTAGACTTGCACCTAACTTTAGGAGCAGCCATTTACACCAACTGAAATGTGGTGCAATTGTATTTGTCTAAATTGGGCATGTATCCCACCTTATTCTATAACAATGTGCATAAATGCTAAGAACGCTCCCATTCCACCCATGGCCACCCCATTTCCATGTCTCTTTTTTACTCGTGTAAAATTTAGGCACAGATCTTGCACCTATATTTACATATGTAAATACCAATTAAGTATAACTAATACCAATAATTGTTAAAAAGCCAAGTATTGATGCTATGTAGTTTGCTATTCAATTAAATTGCTTGCAAAAATTGGATTTGTGTCCAAATCTGAATGCACAATTTTTGCTGCAGTTAGGCACCCCCACTTATTCCAGCTCTATGGCTGTTATGGATGCCTAAATATTAGGCATGCTAATACTAGGTTACACTAACATTCTATAACAAAATCTAGGCACCTAGATTCTGTTATAGAATATGATACAATTGTACAACCTTTGGACACCTAAATGGAAGTGCTCAGTTACATAATTACCTCCATAGCTTCCAACATTTTGGGGTCCTTTTACTAAGGTACGCTAACAAATGTAGGGTACTGTTTACTAAGCTGTGCTGTAGGCTTGCAAACATTTTAGTGTGCACTACAAAATAGCATGCGCTAATGTTAGACACACCCATAGGTATATAATGGGTGTCTCTATTAGCGCACGCTAGAAAGTTAGCACGCCTAGAGTGTGGCTTAATAAACAGGACTCTTAGCACATGCTAACAATTAGTGCATGCTAAATGATAAGACACCCTTAGGAATATAATGGGCTCCTTATTTAGTGCCCAGTAATCATTAGCATGCACTATATCCATTAGTGCACCTTCGTAAAAGGACCTCTTTATTTGTTCTCCAATACAATATGCATTCCGTTTACATGATTTACAAGAGATGATAGGAATACATTTGAAAAAAAAAAAAGAACCTCCTTTTCTAAGAACACTTTTTTTTTGCTTCTTTTTTGATTAATGTACAGTGCACATGGGAGCACACTGAAAGATTCCCCAAAAGGATTACTTACCAACCATGAAATTCTCTGCATGGATCACATGAAAATGCATTTAGAGTCATGGAAGAAGTGTATTCTTGTCATTTTAGAGCAATCTGTGAGGCTCTTGAGATTCACCAGTTCTTACTTCGCTTCTTCTTATTTTTATTCATTGACAACATTTGATATGCCATTAATCAAAAAACAATAATCAGAAAAAATCAGAACAGAATAAAATGGTATATACATGTAGGCACAAGGCTAAAACCATCACAATAAACACCATTTTAAAAACTCCAGTCAGGGCACAGACCCTCAAGAAACAAATGGAACAAACATGCATCTCTCTGTAGAACCCAAGCCACCAAGAACCTCAGAGACTTTCATAGGCCTTCAGAAAGAGGCAAATTTTAACTCCTTTTTTTACCTTTGCTAATCCAATAGAAACAAATCAAATATGGCACTATATCTCCACGTGCAATGTTTTTCCCATCAAGTGTTGTACATAATAATAATGGTGCTAATAGTAAACAAATGTTCTGTCTCATGGCATTTGAAAGGGGAACAAAGCTGGACTTGAAAAATGGCTGAAGCGGCATATATGGACACCATATCCAATGGGGTATCATTGTCCCCAGCCAAGGACTGTCTGGGATTTACTACAGTTTTCTAGGATCCCTGGGTTCTTCTATTACCCAGAGCCTTCTGTAGTACTGTGAGTCTGCCACATGACGTTGAGGCAGCCATTTTGAAGAGGCAGCCATGATGGGCAGGGATCAGGCAAGGAGGCATGAGTGGGATCCTGGGGGGTCTGTTGATATTCCAGGGGATTAGGAGGGATGGGTTTTGGAAGGTGGGCTTTCTTCATGTTCTGAGAAGAGAACACCACATTTCAAGCCAGAACCTGAAAGCTATGTAGGTATCAGCTAATATTCAGTGCTAGGACTGCTATTTATGTGGTCCTATTTTGTTGCTTAGCTATGCAGGCACTGGCACTGAATGGTTTTGGCACCCACATAGCTTCCAGCTCCTCCCCAGTTCTTACCTCAGAATGCACCTCTCCAGCCCACTTCAAAAATGCTGCTCAGACTTGATATTCAGTGGCACTGCTCAGTTAAGTGCCACTAAATATTGGCAGCCCACAGAATGCAATTAAAGTGGGCAGGGGCCTCTCCGGCCTGCTTAAATCATTTTGAATATCCAATAATACAGTTTGTGGTAAACTATGCAAGCTGTGTTATACCTAGAAAAACGTACATACTGTAGCTTAATATCTAATCAATGGAGCGAAAAACTAGTGATTTGATATGATGTGGAGATCATTTGTGAATTGACAGCCATTGAGTTTGTATCGATAAGTCATTTCTGTTGAATTTTGTAGTAGCTTTTATAATTCAATTTAATTTACCCCAGCAGTTTTTAAGATGGACCTGTGTGAAAGTTTATGTCAAACTCGTAAAGATGATGGCAGAAACACTTCAACTTTTGAAAACAGCCTTTGGAGAAGATACTTAGAGTCAGACATCATGTTTTGAATGGTTCAGGTGTTTTAAAGAAGGCAGAACTGCAATGAAAAATGATGAAAGACTGGGTAGGCCTTCAGAGTCCAAAACTGATGAAAAGGTTATCCAGGTTCACTAAATTATCTGTGCTAATCTGTGACTGACTGTTAGAGAGGTTGCAGAAGAAATAGGAATGTCTTGCTAAGACATTTTGACCAATGTTTTGGGCATGAGCTGCCATGTTGCTTCAAAGTTTAATCCTCGCTCTTAACAGAAGACCAGAAAGAGAGCAGAGTAGCAATCTGAGAAGAGCTTTTGGAAAGGGCAGAAACCAACCAGACATCTTAGATAACATCATAACAGGTGATGAAAGTTTACAGCTATGATATGGAAACAAAGCATCAGTCATTGCATTGGAAAACACTGAGTTCTCCAAAACTGAAGAAAATTTGTCAAGTAGAATCAAATGTGAAAGTGATGATCACCTCATTTTTCAATCATTAAAGGATTGTTTATTGTGAATGGGTACCAACAGGTCAAACAGTAAATCAACATTTTTATCTTAAGGTTCTGAAGCAGTCAGTGAAGAAGAAGTGGCCTGAAAGTTGGAAAAATGGTTTGCTCTCATTCCCCATATTCAGCTGATTTGGTCCCATATGACACCATTTTCAAATGATTGAAGAGATAAAAGAAAATTCAGAAGCTTATCTAAGAGAGATTCCTAAAAGTGCCCACAAGGATTCTTCCAGAAGTGGAAAAGGCATTGGCAACAGCGTGTAGCTGCTACAGGGGACTATTTCAAAACAGATCATTTTAATTTAGAAACAAATTTTATTAATAAAATTTTATGACACTAGTCCAAGTATTTTTTGATCAAGTTGTATCACCAGCTCAAAGCTGGTTTTATTTTTCCTTCCCAGAGCATTGGGCGACAAATACACAGCCTGATCATCTGAAGAGATTTGTTAAAGGGGTTGGTGGTAAGAAATCGCCCCCTGACATTCTCAGAAAGTAAGAGTCCTTCCCCCCGCCATTGGACCCATAACCCATGAAGGCATTACTAACGATCTCAAGGGACTTCTGTGTTGTCTAGTGTAATGTGGAATGAGCAATCCCTAGTTATTTCTGCTCCGAGCGCTGGATTAATAACAGCACCACTAGAGGTCAAGCTGCCATATAAGTTGATTTTATATTGCTTTATTCATATATCATGGGAGTCACTAAACTGGAGTACTGAGATTCACCAATATCTACCACACCTGAGAAGAAATCCCGTTCGTTTTGTGCCACTGTTGGTCTTTATTCAAGAATGCTATTCTTGCACATAAAACACTTTACCAAGAGCAAATAGTTAAGGTATTATTGTAATATTCTACAATCTAAATGCTGGATATTGCTGCTATCTGCATAACATTTTGCCCCACCACAAAAAAATCCCCAGCCTCTCCTCTATATGTAATGATAACCTTTGGCCATATATAGAATTCTACAGCCAAAATGTATTTGTATAAGTTCCCAGGAAACTCAGAGGCACTTATATGCCCAGCACTTAATACTAACTATATAAATGGTTTTGAAAACTGAACCCAAGAGTGGAGTGCTGTTTAAATAGATAGATTGCTGCCCAGTTTTCTGATTCTATAAGCAAATTACACATCCTCTATTTATATATTTATTTATTTATTTATTTATTTATTTCCAGATGTGTGATATACCACCAATCCTCCCACAAGGGCAGCTTGGTGGTTTCCAATACAACAATAAAACCCAGCTAGGGAATTTACATTATGTTGCTAGTAGAAAAGAAAAGGTAACAAAAAAGGGTTGGGGGAGTATAGACAGAACCACAAAGAACAATGTTGGACGATATGGGACAAGCCTAGAATGGAAGAATATAGGAGAGGGAGCCATGATAAATAGGGGAAAACAGAGGATCATGTAAAAGCGAGCTTTTAACAACATTCCTAAATTTAAGGTAAAAGAGTCAAGGCATATATAGGGAGTGGGTTCCATAATTGAGAGCCTAACCAGCTTATTTTCGAAAGAGAAAGACGCCCATATTTCAACCCAAATCGGGAGATGTGCGTCTTTCTCCCATGTGCGACCAAATTGGTATAATCGAAAGCCAATTTTGGTAGTCTTCAACTGCATTCCGTCGCAGGAATGAACAAAGTTGACGGGGGCATTTTGGAGGCGTGGCGAAGGCGTGGATATCGGCCAAGGAGAGATGGGCGTCTTTAGCTGATAATCGAAACAAGAAGGGCATTTTGGACGAGAATTTGGTCCGCTTTATTTGGACCCTTTTTTTCAGGTCCAAGTCCCAAAAAACTGCCCCAACTGACCAGATGACCACCGGAGGGAATCGGGGATCACCTCCTCTGACTCCCCCAGTGGTTACTAACTCCCTCCCACCAAAAAAACCCACTTTAAAAACTTTTTTTCCAGCCTCAAATGCTGTACCCACCTCCATGACAGCAGAATGTGTACTATCCTGTGACAGCCTTTCCCTGGTTCTGAAGTGGCTCTCGGGTGAGTGTAACACCTTTTCTATTATGCACACTGCAGAGTCACATCAGCAATGCATTGTGGTGGGTGCAGGGTATTGGGCTCCGTGATTCCACTAGCTTGTGGCAAATGCTCACAATGTTGGTAGCTGGTAGGCTCTACTCCCATGGTGCTTTTCCCCATGCTTACTGGGTCAGAGTGTGCCCTGTTTTGTTTCCGGTAGTCCATGAGGTAGTGGCCATTTTTGTAACATAGTTTTAGATCCCTTTCATGTGTTAGCCACGTTACAGCACTTAGTTCTTCCCTTGAATGTTGCTGAAAGAGGGCATTGTACAGCATTCTGCCAGCTCTGACCTACTGCTAATCTCAGTACCAGGAAGACTCTTTGCCAGTGGGGCATAACCTCTGATCTGTAGTTAACTGTGAGTAAACGTGCTTATTCAAATAAAGGACTTTTTCAAAGAGATTAGTCTTCAGGTGTCAACTGGTGTGCCAAGGTTATACAGCAGCAACAAGTCCTAGAGGCCTGCGTGTATGCAGGTCCCTGGAGCACTTTTAGTGGGTACCACAGTGCACTTCAGGCAGGCGGACCCAGGCCCATCCCCCCTACCTGTACACTTGTGCTGGTAAATGAGAGGCCTCCAAAACCCACTGTACCCACATGTAGGTGCCCCATTCACCCCTAAGAGCTATGGTAGTGTTGTACTTTTGTGGGTAGTGGGTTTTGTGGGAGGGGGATTGGGGGCTCAGCACCCATGGTAAGGGAGCTATGCATGTGGGAGCTTTTTCTGAAGTCCACCGCACTGACCTCTAGGGTGTCCAGTTGGTGTCCTGACATGTCAGGGGGGCGAGTGTACTACGAATCCTGGCCCTTTCCATGACCAAATGGCTTGGATTAGGACGTTTCTGAGCTGAGCATTTTTATTTTCCATTATTGCTAAAAAAAAAAACAAATGCCCAGTTTACAAACGACTAAATCCATGGCATTTTGGTCTGTACAAACCGTATTTTCGAAACGAAAGATGGACACCCATTTTTTTAGAAAATATGGTTTGTCCCACCCCTTCACGTACCCGTCTCGGACATAGACACCCATGGAGATGGGCGTTCGCGTTCGATTATGCCCCTCCACGTCACAGAAAGCAGTGGCCCTAGTTTTTGTCAAGCTAACACAAGAGGAGGGGGTAAGGCAAGAAGAGCAGATTGTGAGGAGCGCAGAGACTGTGCTAGCAAACAAGGAATTAGGAGATCAGCCAAACAAAGGGGAGATTGCAGGCTAAGTCCTTTATATACAAGTATAAGTGTTTTGAATTGTAGGTGAGCTGTAACCAGTAACCACTGTTCCATTTTTATTAATAGGGTAACATGGTCTGAGCATCAAGAATTGTGAAGTAACTTAAGAGCTGTGATTGAATTAATTGAATTAACCTCTTATTAAACTCTATGAATGTTATCCAGATCAGCCCTAAATACCATATTTAACAAGCAATGCCAGGTATTTGTATTTACCAGCATTGGACATATGCTGTAGCTGTATAAAACGTAGCAGGTTAATCAGTATGCAGCCTTTATCTTGAAGGTCGGGTTGCCTGGACTTTTTTAACATTTGGAGGATTGGCCCTGTATTAGAAGGATGTTGTGTGGAAATGCCTTTGATAGTTCCCTGATTGAGTCTATCATGTTTCGGAAAGGGACAGTGCCAGGTTTAAACAACTCTGCCTGACAGAAGAGAAAGCATGCATGGCTAGAAAAGAATTACCTCATTACGGCTCAGTGCAGTTGCCCTTTGAAGCAGAATAAGAAGAGAGCTTGGCTGGGTACTTCAGCTGATAAAACTCACTTTCTGGAACACGACCAAGTCCCAGCATATATCATCTGTGAGAAATAAAGCAATCCAAAGATTGTATTCGACAATAGGCTAGGAATATCTTGGCAACTGCTAAGGCAACAAAAAATGAGGAAAGCTGCCCTCCTAGTTCGACCCTTAAATTATGCAGCTGTTCATTACCAGAATTATATATTGCAGGCTGCCCTTTGGAAAGAAGTCATGGTGCACAGGGCTGGAACAATCACTGAATAATAGTAAAATAAGAAAGACCTCTTCAAGAGTCACAAGCATGTGCTGCGAGATAAGAAAGACCAGCCTAAGTTTCTGGCATTTCAAAGAAGGCAATCATGAAAGTCTTTCATATCCTTTAGTTTTCTTCCTCTGCAGTTCATCTCCATTTTTGTGCGTGTCTGACACAGCCCTTATTCATGCGTCAGCAACTCCCATCTGAAAATGTGTGCGCATGCATGTGTGTGTGTGTGTTTGTATCAATGTGCTGATGTTTCTATATAAAAATGTTAATACGGCTATTTGAAAGGCACAACATTCACATTATCACTGATGGCTCAAACAGAACTCCTCTTAGTGTTATTGAAATAAGAATGTAAACATTGGCAATGACTTGCACAGTGGGGCTCAACAGCATCCTAGAATGCCAGTTAATAAATAGGATTTCTACACACAGGAAGTATAATTCATCTCAGTAACACAATGTAAAAAATGTACAAATGCAAGTATTTATTAAGAAGATGATTAAGTCAATGTTAATACAGTATATAGATAGATATAGACAAAGGTATAGCTGTTTTTTCAGTTACGAATGCAGTACTTTTATTCAATGTCTACTTCTTAATAAATACTTGCATGCACACATACAGAAATAGATAGCTAGATATAGATAGCCATATATCTTTCTGTGGATTCATTACTTCTTATAGCTTAATACGAGCACCAAGAAACTGGCCTTTTATTAAAGTTAGGAGGTTATATTTTTATATTTTACAGGTACTCTGCTTGTATCTATGTCTCCTACAGCCTACAACCCTAAACACTCCTACTTATTCTCTCCCTATTTCTGATAGCCTGAAAATCTAAGGAGTTATTATTGATAGCCACCTTACACTAGAGAGCCAAGTTAACGCCAGTATACGTGGAAACTTAAACGTATAAGACCTTACTTTCCGAGGGATATATTCCGTAACTTAACACTATCAATGGTATTGAGCCACACAGATTATTGCAATGGAATATATGCGGGTTGTAAAGTACAGCTTATGAAAAAACTCCAGACAGCCCAAAACACAGCTGCCAGACTGATATTGAACAAAAAACACTAAACCTCTTCGACTGAAACTACACTGGCTCCCTATCAAGGACCACATTACTTTCAAAATTTGCTCTCTGGTCCACAACTACTACTACTACTTAAAATTTCTAAAGCACTACTAGGGTTACACAGTGCTGTACAATTTAACATAGAAGGACAGTCCCTGCTCAAGGAGCTTACAATCTAAAGGACAAATGTACAGTCAGTCAAGTAGGGGAAGTCAAATTGGGGCAGTCTAGATAATTTACGGTGAAGCCCCAGGATATATGATTGATTTAATAGATCTTCCAGCCAGAAACAGAATCAGTTCATCACGTACTTATCTGAACCTTCACTATCCAAGCTGCATTGGACTCAGATACAAATCAACCTATGCATCCAATTTTTCTTACTTAAGTACACAAATGTGGAATGCATTACCAACGAGTGTGAAAACGATGCATGACCATCAAATCTTCAAGCGAACTTTAAAGACCTATCTGTTTTGCAAAGCCTACCCTATTGATTCTACTTAAATGCCTCTACAATGCATCTATACATACATTGCAGTGAATATTTTATTTCTTATTTCCTTGTCCCTTATTGTATCCATTTACCCCTACCTTACCTGACCCTTTTTCTAATTGTATTTTTTAAAAACCTACCGTACATGGCGCCCACCATTACGGTATTTTGTAAGCCACATTGAGCCTGCTAATATGTGGGAAAATGCGGGATTCAAATGTTACAAACAAATAAATAAATACATTGTTCGAAGTGTGACATGTAAGAAATTGCATGCTGCCCAAAATGTGGGTGTGCTTAATTACTATTTTTAATTGCAAATGGGAGTATTAGCTATTAACTTGAAAACACTGAGTCAACTGAGGTGTTTCTTATTGTAGGGGTTATTATTGAAACCTTCCCATGGAGGAGGTTAAAAACATATCTTGATTTCAACTCAGTCACAAATTCCTTCTGTCTTCTGCACAGTGATCAGAAACCCAGGATAGTGATCATTATAAAAGTAGATATTTGGCGGTGGAGCTACCAAAGATGTTCTACTAAACACTCTCTACTCCACTCATAGGCATGTTCCCAAATCAGAACTGCAAAAGGCCTGTGGCCACTATAACCTTGACCATAAGCTTTACTACCCGAAAAGAGCTATCTGGACTGGCTTTTGAAATGTATGACCTTTGCAGTGGCATAGAATGCAATCCTCTGTGAAGGCTGTATCAATTCTGCCCTGTTTAGTGCACCTTTGTGGGAAGAGAAGCTGAATTTGAATCAGATCAGCTGGAGTCAAATTTCACTTCACTCACTGACTTTATTTGGGTTAGTCACGTCACCCTACATTTCCTCAAATGCAGCTTAGACTGTGAGTCCATTTGTGAAGGGAAATAACTCATGTTTGGAAGAAAGATGGGAGATATGATAGAGATATTTAAATATCTATGAGGCAAGTCTCTCTCAACTGAAGGAAAGGTCTGAAATAAGGAGGCATAGGATGAAGGTGAGAAATTTCACTGTGCATGAGTCTTAGTTCCTGGTCCTCTTGTGTCTCAGGCATAGGAGACAAATCTTCAAGCACAAGCACCACCTACCTCTACACAATTTCTCCATGAGGGCATGGAGATCCATAAGGAGCAGCTTGGAAAGGTAAGTGTGAAGCATTGCCCCCCCCCCCCCACCCGCCAACCCGGATCACAGCACAACTCATGTGCAAGCACCATACAGTGAGGTCCCTTTGCTGTTGCAATATTCGTTATTGATTTTTCATAAGAAAGAATAACAAAACATTGCTGAAATCAGAATGTACAAAATATCCAATGACAAGTAATTATGGGGCCCCATTCACTAACTATTCAGTGCTAAAATGAGGGGCTTCACATATCAGAATCCCCTTCTCCCCCCCCCCCCCAGCATCCTGACCCATGTCTACATACAAATGGGAATGTTGGCAGTAGCCCACTAAAGTACATTGAGCCGCCCAAAGACACACCTGCTTTACGTCACTGCCCATCCCCACCTTCCAGAAACAGTGCACATGCTCCACAGAAAGGACCATGCCATCCTCTGTCCCTATGGTCACCATAGCTGACAGAGCACCTGTGCCTGTGCAATGCATACCCACCCGCTCCCCCTCCCCCAATCTGGCTGTAGTCATCTGACACGAGGTATGTGAGGAGAATTGCACAACATGTTATTAAAAATAATAATGCATGTGATGCCAATAAGGCCCATCACCTGAACCCTGTCTCCATCAACTTGTGTTTTGCAGATGCTTCAGTATCTAAAAGGATCTTGAGTTGCTCTGGCACCAGTACAGGTGCATCTGGAGAGAAGACCCTGCCCTATTTTGGTGCATGAGGTAGCACCTCAGGGTCTGATATAAGTACAGCAGACATAGAACCCCTATACCAGCTCTGTCCCCAATCAAGGCCTGAGAATGCAGCTACTCTGATTACACTGTGCCCACAACCTCCATTTATATTAAAATGTGTTGTAGCCAATCCCCAACCTATGAAATGACATGGAAAAGAAGGGGGGGGGGGGGAGTAGCCCTTTGGACAGTATCCTCCATAGAACAAAAGAAAAATGCCCAGTGTGTCACACACCTACCTAACACATTGCAGCTGTCATGGCAGGAGAAATAAATCCATGACCCCAAACACCCACAATGGGAATCAAGACCATGTCATCTGTATTTAAGGAACCCATCACTAACCCCTACTCCAAACAGGTATCTGGCAAAGGAGTGTTCAAGGAGGATATTACACTGACCACAGAGGGGCATTACAGCATCACTTGCCCACCAAATGGATAGTCTCTAATGTCCCCTAACCCACACTCATTTGATATACCATTGTCAGCTCCACAGATTGATATGATGCCCTGTGAGATATCTATGAAGGCTCAAGCTGGGGGCCCTTGAAGTCTCCACATTATAGTGTTCCCCCAATCCCTATTTATGGGAATTTCCACCTATGTGTATAATTCCTCTCTTCCCAGGCACCCCCAAAATATGGACATGAGACATTGGATGATGTGCAATCGCTGCCATCAGAGATGGCCCTAAAATAGCTAGCATGAGTACCCCACAGATAGATGCCCCCAAATCTAGGTTTCCCACGTTGATGCCTATAAACTGCCCAGCAGAGGTGTCCAGAAGGATCAGCTCTGATAGGGTCCCCTGGCATCTCCCTGCCAGCTATAGGACACATAGGCATGGGGGATGCACATACACCCACATCCCTGATAAAAACAGTAACAATGGCCCTATCTGTGCAAAACCACAGAATTTGCAGTGTGAATCATGCAGCAGGAGAGCTAGGAAACAAACCAGAATATCTGGCAGCAGCTTCTGGGGTTCAGGTGAGATCTCCAGGATTACATGGCAGACTTGGAGAGCACACTGCCCACATAGCAAGTGCATGAGCCTCCAGTAGGAACCAGTGAGGCTGCCAATCCTGCAGGAATACCCTCCACACCATCTGCAAGTGCCACTAGTGGCCACACCACTCAACCAAGCTTCACAGCACCCACCTCAGCTGCAGAGCCGCAACTGCCATCCATGCATCCAAGGATGAGACCCACAGCACCTTAGGGCAGTGGGACAACCACGAGGCCAAGTCCCTCAGGAGCAGCAAATGCTCTCTTGCTGGGTGCTGAGCTCAGCAGCAGATCAGCCATCCAGTCAATCAGGTTACCATATTTTCCGGTTGCAGCAGAGGCAGTAGGATGGAATGAAGACTGTGAGGACAGTAGGAGCCCCACATGGGAGGGCTTTGACACACATTTTGCTCCTGCAAGGCCCAGGCCATTGCCAGCAGCTCAGGGACAGAGTGAGAAAGGTGGCTCCCAGAGGGGATAGGTGTGTGCTAGGGAGAGAGGGATGGATATGTGTGTGTACACAGGAGGAAGGGGTGGGGGAGGGTATGTGTGTGTACACAGGGGGAAGGGGTGGGAGGGTGGGGGGAGGGTGTGTGTGTACACAGGGGAAAGGGGTGGAGGGAGGGTCTGTGTGTGTGTGTGTGTTTGTTTGTTTGTGTGTGTGTGTGTATGTGTGTGTGTGTGCAGAGGGGGAGGATGGGTGGAGGGAAGGAGTATGGTATATGCTGGAAGAGAGGGTGTGGTGGTGGGAGGGGGATGTTACAGAGGTGCTACACACAAATAGATATTACACTTACCATTATTGAAAATTGGCCATAATTAGTCTTTGTCTGGCATGGACCCCCATCTGGTATGCTACCTGGTAAGCTCTGTGTTCAGTGAGTGGTGGGGGCTCCTCATCCACTGAGTCTGGAGGCTGCTGCCGTGGTTGCTGTCCCTCCTCTGGCAGGGTCTCTGTCTTGTTTGGAGACCCAGGTTGTGCAGCATGCAGCAGGCCATGAAAATGTTGGCATCCTTTTCAGGGCTGTAGATGACCTTTCCTCTGGAAAGGTCCAGACATATGAAGCAATTTTTGAGCTGGCCAAAGGTCCATTCTATGATAGTGTGGGAGCTCTTATGCCTCTTGTTTCTACTCCTTCTCCACCTCATTTTGAGGATGGACTATGGGAGTCATGAGCCAAGTTTGCTGGAGGTAGCCTCTGTCACCTATGGGGGAAGCAGAATCACAGACATGGTGTGTATTGGCTGGTATGGTGACCTTATGGAGGTGGGGTAATGGTTGTGGGTTCTGGGCGCATCTAGAGAAAAGGAGCATGTTGAAGGTTTGGAGGATGAGGGGGTATGGGTTTTGGGAATCCCTGTTCTGCTTACCTAGAAGCAGTACAGGTTTTTCAATGGGATTCCTTTTTCTGGCATCAACTGTTTGCAATGTGATTCCATATCAAATTAGGAAGCTGCTTAAAAAGCTAATAAAGGCTTATTATTTTAAAAAAATATCTAGATGCTTGATGTTAGCTCTTAAAAATGCTGTTTGTGATGTTTATCCCAGAAGGTGTTTGGTTTCTTGATTTCTGGAATCCGCATAGAACCATATATAGGTGGAATATAAGAATTTTTGTAATGCAATGAAATGTAATCTGCCCTCGGTCAAACCTGCGGTAGATTCCTGAATGCTGGAGGATGTAGGCATCATGGGTAGAGTCTGAGTAGCAGGCACACAAATCCACAATCTCCCTCTGGACATCACTCGTGACCTGCATGTTCATGGAGTGATATGATTTTCTATTTCTGTAGGTGTTCTCATGTGCCCAGGGGGTATCTGAGTGTGACATGTGTGCAGTTGATGTTGTCTGTGACCGAGGAGAAGAAGTATATGCTGTAGAACTGAGACATGTTGTTCTGGAATGCCTGGGTGGTAGTTGGGAAAGTAATATAGTCTGAGGTGTGGGTGAGGAACGCATCGAGGAACTGGGAAAGGCAGTTCAAAATGGTGGGCTGGTTGAGGTCTGCATTGACCGCTAGCACTGACTGGAAATTGCCAGTGGCAAGAAATGTGAAGGAGGCAGTAGCTTTCAGGTGGACTGGCACAGAATTATTCATGTGTCCTGGGCTAGAGGAGGTGTTGTAGCTGGTCACAGAGGTGCTGTATGGTAGCCCTGTCAATGTGGAACCTAGTAAAGCATTCCTGGTCAGTGAGGTCCAAGAAGCGGGTGCAGGGCCTGAAGACTCTCTGATAGGAATAATTCCTCCTGGGCCTCCTCTCCAAATTCTCATCCACCTTCAGCAAGGCTTGAGCCACCAAAGCATTCAGCACATCCATGATTGGTGTACAGGTGTCCTACCATCACAGGTGCAACCCACTGACCCCAGAAACACCACTGTGTACATTTCCACCTACTGAATCTCATAAGACCCAGCACCCGCAGTAGCACATAATCATGAAACACACACTAGCTGCCCAAAACACTCTTCCACCACCAACAAACAGTCTGACATATAAAGCTGCAGCACTAAGCACTCACTCTTCCACCACCAGCAAACAATCATCACATACACAACTGCAGCATAGAGCACAGTGGCAAACTGGGAGTGGACAAAAAGAGGAACAAAGAGAGGGCAAACAGGCAGGGAGGTTTAATAGGTGGTATGAGGGTTTGGTGAGGGAAAGGAGTAAGATACAGAAGAAGGGATGGGTGTGGCTGGGGGGCTAGCATGTGTGGACAAGGCTTTGAGAAGGTGAGACACAGAGGAGGCAAGGTAGGAAATGTGAGGGTCAAAAGGTTCAGACTGGAGCAAACATACAAAAGTAACAAAGTACTCAGCAACTCTCCACTATTTCTGACAAACGATAGATTCCACTTGTCCATTCTCCAACTCAGCAAAATCACGAATGGGTCTAAAGATAGGTTTAGCCTCTCCCTAGATGCTTATAAAGCAGGTCTAATTCAAGGCATTTTTCTTTCTGCTCCCAGGAAGTCATTGTGCTATCCGTTATCAGCAATCAACGTTCATCACATAACACTGCCCATGTCATGCCCATGAAATGCCCCCTCTGGGAACATCTTCTGTTTGGAAGCAAGCAGACTTGGGTGTTTTGTTGTTGTTGGATTATATGCTTTAGACATATTTGTGTGATATATATATATATATATATATATATATATATATATATATATATATATATATATATATGCGCCTGTTATGCCATTTCTGGATGTATTTCTGTTTTGAAAATGAGTTCCCCTAAAGAAGAATGCAGAGACTGAGAGGGAGATGATTACAAAATAAAATGTCCAAGTAATTTATTTTCATTTTAATGGCTAGAATATGTCAGTTTTTGGAATTTACATGTGCTGTTTTATACTTTGTACAGAGCAGAGGAAAATGCATTGCTGTTCCTCTTTCTCTGATGTTGCACTGCTTTTTGGGAGATGGATGTGGATTCTGGGAGACAGTTTAATTCCTGTCTACATATTTCTATTTTTAGTTTGTAATAATGTATTCTGTACTTGGTAACGGTCTCTTTGTTCAACATGGGTGACTGTCAGTATGGAGTTTCTATGCAGGGATCTATATTAATCTGTTTTTTTTTGGGGTGTATTGATATTTTATAGCCCACTGCAAAATGTATGGTGCTGGCTTTATTTGGCACATTCCTTATTATGTGTGTTCTGGTCCTGTGTGACTTTTGTAGGGTTCTTCATTACTCCATGATAGAGCTGGTGCTGGAGAGGAATTATGTTGCTGTGACTGAAATAAAGCCATGATCAGACATTATTATTATTATTATTAGGTATGGACATGTAGACAGTTTTCATTTTGTGTTCTTCGTTTTGTTTTGTTTTTTGTTTGTTTTTTTTTTGGGGGGGGGGGTTGTGTGGTGTGTGATCCGCGCTGAAATCAGTGCAGATTCTGTAACAATGTGCGTAACTTAACAAGCTAATGAGTTTTGATAACACTTAACAAGCAATTATGAGCACTAATTGGCACTGATTAGAATTTAGGTGAACAAGTCACTAACAGGGGGATGATCAGAAGCAAACACCGGCGCTAGAGGCTGTTAGCGCCATACTAGTGCTGGCATTTGCTACCACCACATGATCAGAGCCCTCGAGTGTGTGAAACAATGCGCTCGAGGGCTCTGAACGCAACTAGCATGAAAATGCATGCTAAGCAGGGCTAAACATATTTATCCCCAATGATCAGCGGCCAGTGCGCCAAAGATTGGGTCACTGGCTGTGGAAAACCCTACGCCAGCTCCGAGCTGGTGTTAGAGTTTGCAGATCATTCGGGAGGAATGGTGAGCCCTGTCCAGCATGCATTCCCCCCAATAGCAAAACTGCCAGCGACAGGGGGCTGGAGGTTCATGGAGGGCTAGAAATCCAGTGGATCTCCAGCCCTCCCTAACTCCCCTCAACAAACAGTCCTTGGTGGCCTAGTGGGCGACCAACCAACCCCCCCCCCCCCCAGCGACAGGGGGGCTGGAGTTCCCAGGTTCAGCCCCCCCCCTAGTCCCCCAGCAAAGGGTCCCTGGTGGCCAAGTCCTCCCTACCCCTCTACCTTGTGGGTTGGAGGAGGGAGGGTAGCCTGCCTGCCTCCTTCCTCTTCCTGTGACGCGAGTACCATGGACCCTGAGGAAGGAATCAAAACCTAGGCCATTGCTGGCCGTGGGAACAGAAGGAGACTGTGCTACAGCAAGATGTCTCCTTCTGTTCCCACGGCCAACAATGGCCTAGGTTTTGATTCTTTCCTCAGGGTCCGTGGTACTCGTGTAGTGAAACAGTCACGAGTACCACGGACCCTGAGGAAGGAATTGAAACCTTGGCCATTGTTGGCCGTGGGAACAGAAGGAGACTGTGCTACAGCAAGATAAGTCACTACATTGTGCATATGTTTACACTAAAAGAAGTGTTAAAAATTGTCTAGAACATTAAATAGCATTATGGAGGTTTTTACGCCAATGATGACAGCAAGGGCTCCAGGTAGTTGAAGGCTATCGAGCCATACAACAAGGAGTCTGTTGAGGCTTTTCCTGCATTAAATCATAAGCAGAAGCAAGATCACATTGAGGGACTTAAGATAAGCACAAGGATATTGTTGAATGATTTGTCACCTGTTAATAACAACATTAACAAAGGGCCATTAATAGGAAAAAATGGAAAATAGGTCATTTTACTGCTGTGGTAAAAATGGCCTTAGTGCTCAGGAGTAACTAATGTCTTTACACTATTAATGTAACTATTGTCTTTACACTATTAATGTAAGATCTTGAACATCAGTCTGCTTTGGGGAATTGGAGGCAATGGATTGGGGTTGGATACTGTGCTGCTGGAAAGTACTGTGTTGGGGGGTTTGGGTGCTCTGTTAGGTAAGGTAAGCTGGCATTGGGGTAGGGATTTTTTGGGGGTGAGGGGCACAAACTGGGGATCATAGCCGTTTGCAGAGAGAGCAGTGATTATAGAAAGCTGCTCCAACAGCTGTATGAGGAAGAAAAAAAATATTTTTACCCCACATCCAGATTTCTAAGTCACTGCTTCCTCTGGACATGGAGGGGATGATACATGCAATTCTTCTCTTATTTCAAAAGAGGCTTTACATAAGAACATAAGTGTTGCCATACTGGGACAGACCTCAAACCCAGTATCCTGTTTCCAACAGTGGCCTATCAGGTCACACGTCCCTGGCAAGATCCCAGAACAGTAAAACAGATTTTATGCTGCTTATCCTGGAAATAAGCAGTCGATTTTCCCAAGTCCATCTTAATAATGGCATATGGACTTTTACTTTAGGAAACTAACTAAACTTGCTTTAAACCCTGCCAAACCTTTTTTTAAATCCTGCTAAGCTAACTGCTTTTACCACATTCTCTGGCAATGAATTCCAGAGTTTAATGACACGTTGAGTGAACAAATATTTTCTCTGGTTTGTTTTAAATTTACTACTTAGTAGTTTCATTGCATGCCCCCTAGTCCTAGTATTTTTGGAAAGAGTAAATAAGCAATTCATGTGTACCCATTCCAGTCCACTCATTATTTTATAGAACTTTTGCAGTGCTTCTTGTAAAATAGTGTGGGAATCTGACTTTCTGACCAGGACATGTTAATTCCTCTCACCTTGTCCTTTCTAAAATCTGCCTCCACACCTTTAACCCAAGTTTGCCTTATGCTTCCACTGGTCTGAGTACATTTACATCCAAATATAAAAAGTGAATGTATCTAAAACCAGAGATCCCAAACACAATATTTATGAGCTATGCAAGGACATTTCCTTTGTAAAGCCCAAATTGTTTTCTTCCTAGGGTTGAGTCTTGCTGTGTAGCTGAGAACGTGTAAACAGTCTGGCAGGTTTGCTAATAGTTTTCATTTATTTTTGTTTGTTCAAAAGGAGAAAAAATAAGGAACACTATCCCTCAACTAGTCTATAACAGTGTAAGCCTAAAAGACAAAAAGCTCTTATGTCAGAAAAATTAAAGCCATAAAGGGGATAGATATCCAGAATTAAATTAGAATTGAACAGGTCAGTTATGTGTGCATCCATCAGTGCAATGGCCAGGATCTCATTTCCACTGAGGTAAACCTAGCTAGAGGGCAGATAGGGTTTCTAACAGTCAGGGAAAAATACAACCCTATACTTCTTGCTGCAAATTGAGCTGGAAACTGAAACACTCACTTGCCATTGAACTTGACATTTGTAAAGAAAAATCTTGTTATTTTAAATTAGTTTATTCATTGGTTAGAAAAAAAAATCTTCTACACTATTAACCATTTATTGCATTTAGATGGTTATTTTCAGCTAAGTCGTGTTTGTGTACATCCATGGGCCTGCAAGATGATTTTCCAAGGGAAACTCACCAGGGGGGATATTTCAATCCATAAAATTTGGTGGTGCAAAATATACGCAAATCCTCTGCATGCTGCAGTCAGGTTGCCCTGAGCTAATCCTTTTTTCCCCTACATATGGCAGTAAGCGCATCTGCACTCTTGTCACTAGTGATAGTGCTTCATGAATCCTTGTCCATACCCATAACCCACTCATTCTACCCCGTTTCCTACATCAGCTACACGGAAGAAGGTGAATTCTATAGATGGTGCTCAAAAATGGACACTGGAAAAGATCAGTGTTAAGCACTATTCTATAAAGACTGCATGTCATTTATTGAATAGAGCTTAGTTCTAATTCCCACACCCAAAACTTGTGCCTGCTGTAACCTGGTGTAAATCCTGGTGCTCAAGTTAGGCACGGAGACCCATTATTCTATAACATTGTGTGCAACTTGTTGGAATGCCCCTGACCTACCCATGCCTCTCCCATGGCCACACCCCATTTTGGTTTGCATACTATTGGCCAGATTTTATAGTTGGTGCTTACATAATCTGTGCGGAAAACATTTCTGCCTAAGCGTATTCTAAAAGATTTAGGCACAGTATATAGAATACACTTAAGTTGATATCCCAGTGCCTAAAACTATGTGCCTCCATGTATACCAATGAAAACATGGTGTGAATCCCAGCACATAGATTTATGCATGCTGGCCCATATTCTATAACAATGCATGTAAATTTGGGAATGCTCACGACATGCCCATTTCCCACACCCAAATCTGGGCACCAGACTTGTGCCTGCTGTAACCTGGTGTAAATCCTGGTGCTCAAGTTAGGCACGGAGACCCATTATTCTATAACATTGTGTGCAACTTGTTGGAATGCCCCTGACCTACCCATGCCTCTCCCTTGGCCACGCCCCATTTTGGTTTGCATACTATTGGCCAGATTTTATAGATGGTGCTTAAATAATCTGTGCGGAAAACATTTCTGCCTAAGCGTATTCTAAAAGATTAAGGCACAGTATATACAGTAGAATACACTTAAATTGATATCCCAGTGTGCCTCCATGTATACCAATGAAAACATGGTGTGAATCCCAGCACATAGATTTATGCATGCTTGCCCATATTCTATAACAATGCATGTAAATTTGGGAATGCTCACGACATGCCCATTTCCCCAGCATTCTTAATAAACTGGGATGCTGGATCCTCCTTCATCCCAATGGCTTCAGTTTGTGTGATTTTCACTTGGACATTTATTTTTCCCAAAAATGGACCAAAAAGATAAATACACAGAGCACAAAAAACATCTAGCAAATAGCCATTAAAAAAAACCAGAGAGAAGTGTTTCTGTTTTGAAAATGGCTATATGCCCCACTTGAATTCTGGCAAAACAGCACTACCAGGGGGTGTGTCCAGGCACTCTGCGATAGTTTTGTGTTTGCTTCGCATTGTTTCTCGCACCAGAAAATATTTTTCTCTTTTCTAGTGTGGGGGCGCAGTATAGATGTGCCTGGCAGTAATCAGTCAGTCATCGATGCATATTCTCCGATTACCATGGGGTTAGCGCATGAGCCCTTACCACCTCCTAAATAGGTGGCAGTAAGGGCTCAGGCAGTAAATTGCCACACGCCAATATTTTTATTAGCGCACGGCCATTTATGAGTTCCCTTTAAAATAATGCAAATTCTGACTGCAGTAAAAAGTGGCCTTGGTGTGCAGCAATTTCATGCACCCACACTACTACAGGCCACTTTTTTTTACCACTGTTTAGTAAAAGGACCTCTTAGGGTCCAATATTCAAAGGATTTATGCTCCTAACTTTGAGAGTAATGCTCATACATTGGGCTCTGAAAATTTACTAGGGCTGAATGCAGAAATGTTTACTCAAAATTTCACTGAACACTTAAATTTAGGAGCTTAAAAAGTGGGTAGGAACAGGGGTGGATTTAAGCCAGGGAAAAAAAGTTAGGAGCTTAGCACCAGGCCTAAATTAATGAGCATAACTTTTAAACTCCTAAATTAAGGTGAATTTTCAGCTGAAAAGTTATATTCTTAAGTCTGTCTGAAAATAGTGCACAAATTTATGAGGTTAACTTAGGAGCATAAATTTAGGTGCTCAGCCCTGTCTGCATATCAGGCCTTTAGTTCAGACCCGCCAAGTCTCCCGCATTCAGCGGGAGACTCCGGCTTTGGCGGGTCATCTCCTGCACTCCTGCCAAAGCGGGAAAGTCTCCCGCTGAGAAACTGCGGGTCAGATCGCCTTTTCCCCCACTGATGCTACTTCTCCCAGTGAGCAGCAGCAGCGGCAAAACAACTCCTGCCACCTGCTCCTCCTTTCACCTGGTATCTGTTTCCTGGCCACTGCTGCTTCGCTTCTCCTGTTTGGCAGCAGTAGCAATGAAAAAAAAATCAAACACTGGGCCGCAGCAGCCTTCAGGCATGCGCTGTTGGCTCTGCCACTCCTCTCTCCTCTCTCTGCCCCCGGAGCAGGAAGTTGACATCAACTTCCTGCTCCAGGGGCAGAGAGAGGAGAGAGGAGCGGCAGAGCCAACAGCCCATACTTGAAGGCTGCTGCAGCCCTGCGCTTGCTTTTTTTTTTTTTTTTTGTTGCTGCCCAACAGGAGAAGCAACAATGGCCAGGAAATGGATACATAGTGGTGGAAGGGGGAGCGGGAGGCAGGAGGTAGAATGGAGAGAGTGGGGTGGAAATGATTGAGTGAAGACATTGGCTAGAAGAGCGGTATATAGAGAGAGAGAGATTGAAAGGTGGGGAGAGAAGGACGGGACATGGAAAAGGGCTGGAGAGAGAGAGAGAAGCTGCTGGAGAGAAGGATGGGGAGAAAGGGGGATCCTTGCTGGACAGATGGCAAGAGAAAGAGGGGAGATGCTGGATGAAAGGAGGGAGAAAAAGGGAGAAAACACTGGAAGGAAGGGTAGGGATAGAAACAGGAGAGACACTGAAGGATGGGGAGAGGGAGAGGGGACATGATGAATGGAAAAGTGTAGAGAGAGAGACACTGGATGGAAAAAAGGAGAGCGAGAGAGACAGACAGACTGGATGGAAGGATCGGGAGAGGGTTAGATGTTAGATGGAAGGATTGGGAGAAGGGGTAGTCATTGGATGGAAGAATAAAGAAAGAGGGAAGATGGATGGAAGGATGGAGAGAGAAAGAGGGAAGACAGATGGAAGGATGGAGAGAAAGACGCTGGATGGAAGGATAGGGAGAGAAAGAGAGAAAACGCTGGATAGGATACAGGGAGAAAGAGGGGAGATGGATGAAAGGATGCAGAGAGAAAGGGGGAGAGACTGGAAGGATGTGTAGAGAGAGAGGAACATGGAACAGAAAAGGGTAGAGAAATAGAGAGACACTGGATAGAAGGAGGGGGAGAGAGAAAGAGACACTGGATGGAACGATCAGGAGAGAGGGTAGATGGGTGGAAGGATGGGGAGAGAAAGAGGGAAGCTGCTGGATGGAAGGGTAGGGAGAAAAAGAGAGGAGATGCTGAATGGAAGTATGCAGAAAGAAAGAGGGGGGACACTGGAAGGATGGGGAGAGAAAGAGGGGGCTGCTGGATGGAAAGGGGGAGAGGACAGAGTAGTGAAAGACTGGAGAATGAGGAAGGGGCATGGGTAGAACAAGGGTGAGGAAAAGATGAAAAGCTATAGGTAGATGAAGTTAAATGAAGGAAATTAAAGAATGTATAGTAAGAATGAATTAAATATGGACAGACAGAGAGGCAGAATAATATTTTAGAAAACAAAGAAAAATAAGAGAAAAATGACAAATGGACAGGAAATCCTGGTAAGAGAGTTAAGACAAGACGAAGGAAAGCAGAATCAAGAGACTGGGAGCAACACAATTAGAAAAAGTAAGTGGCCAGACAACAAAGGTACAGAGAATAATTTTATTTTTAATTTAGGATAAAGTAATGTGGCAACTGTGTTAATAAAGGTTAATAAATGCAAATAAAACACAAAATAGAAAATAAGGTGATACCTTCACTAATTTGAAAACATTTTTGATTAGCTTTCAGAACCAGCACTTCCTTCTTCAGGTCAGGAGAGGATACCATAACAGCATTATACTGACCTGACCTGAGGCAGGAGGTTTTGGCCTATGAAAGCTAATTGAAAAGGCTGTTAGGCTGTTAAATAAAACATTTTTGCTGAAATGGCCGTGGGTTTGAGGTGCCGGGGGCGGAGTCTGTGGGTGGAGCCAATGCAGAGTGGGGTGGGGCTGGGGGTGTGGACTAAAACCTCCCTCTCAAAAATTAGGGCCCCTTGGTAGCCCTATTAGTTATGTATTTTTTAATAGACGAAAATTAGGCTTCTGCTTGACCTCCAAACTGTGGTAGCCTTTTATAAAATTATTCTTTATGTTATTATTAGGTAGTGCACGCTGTTACACAATAATACAAGCTATTAACACAACAACTTGTGAACCGCCTTGCAGTATATCAAATCCTACAATAAATATAATCATAAATACATAGAAAAAAAACAACAAAAAAAAAAAAAACATAAAGCAAAAAGTTTCTGCCTGCATACCCCCCTTCCCCCCAAAAAATTAATCATATTACACCGTGGGTATAAAGACGTGCTCCTTTTATTTTTGTCCCAGCTGAGAGTCATGCAAACAAAACCAAATAGCAACAGTGTTTGATAAGAAAGTCAAACATTGTACAGTCTCTGCATTTTAGATTCTTGATGCTACTTGTCAGCAGATTTTCCTATTCAAGATGGGCAAGGACATTCTATTATGTTGTGATCCTAAGCCCTGTTTAAAATCTGGGTAGTTGCATATGGGATGAAAGGGTTTTGCTGATCATTGACTTCTTCAGTCTAGTAATGATATCCTGCACCTGTGCCTGCATCATATTCACTAATGTGTAAGTGAAAATGCTAACGTAGCAGGCAAATGCTGATAAAGCGTGGAATGAGCGGACACCTTCTGCAAACCACTAGGGGAAATGACTGTCACATTCTTTTCTCTGTATACCATCTTTTTTTAATATGGTCAGTGATGCTACAGTGATTTAACTGCCTGACTGAAGATGAGATCACTGCTGGTGCTCTTTTGCATTTAGATTCTGTAACAACAAAATACAAATAGATAATTGAATGTTGGATTTACAGCCAATGCTAGACACTCAAGGTGGTAGAGGTCAATTGTTCACTCACTCACTTTTTTGTGTCCCACTGCACAGAACAACTGGCTAAGGCTCTGACTTCCACAGGTCACTGTTTTCATAGGGAGACGTAGACTGAGAATTGTTTGACAGTGGGGCTCATTTTCAAAGCACTTAGACTTACAAAGTTCCATAGGTTACTGTGAGGTCCTTTTACTAAGGTGCGCTGAAAAATGGCCTGCGGTAGTGTAGGCGCGGGTTTTCGATGAGCACAGTATCATTTTTCAACGCACCTGTAAAAAAGACCTTTTTTAAAAATTTTTGCCGAAAATGGACATGCGGCAAAATGAAAATTGCCGCTCATCCATTTTGGGTCTGAGACCTTACCGGCAGCCATTGACCTAGCAGTAAAGTCTCACACGGTAACTGGGTGGTAATGACCTACATGTGCCAAATGTCACTTGGTGCGTGTCTGATATGGACGGCAGAAAATAAAAAATTATTTTTCAGCTGCGCTTATCGGATGCGCAGCAAAAATTAAAGTACTGCAAGAGCCATGCGGTAGCCGTGAGGTAACTCCATTTTGGCATGCATTAGGCGCGCGTAGACACTTAAGTGGCTTAGTAAAAGGGCCCCTGTGTCTCTTGCACAGAGAGAAAACACATCAGCATATTTTCAAAGAGTTATTTTGAAACTTATGTGTTTGTTTTTGCATTCTGCCTTGACAACAGTGCTGCTTAAATGCCAATTTTATCTGCATAACTGCCTACTAAGCTTTTGAGGAGCCCTATGTGGTGGTAAGCACTAATGCATGCTTACTGCATGCTAAAAGACATTACTGCGGGATGAGCTCAGACATCCTGCAACAGTTCTCAGATTGGAGTGTGTCAGTCCCACACTAAAAAATGTAAATTAATTTTAGTGCAGAAGCGTGTTTGGGGGCAGAGAGTAGGCATGCCCCGTGCTAATCGGCAAATTGCCATGCACTGCAAATTATCACAGATTTAGCACAGGAGCCCATACCGCCTAGTAAAATAGGTGGCAGAAAGGATTACTGCATTAATGGCCATACACTAATTGGGAAATTATCGAGTGGCTATTAAATGACATGAAAACAAAATTGCAGCCATTTTACTGCTGTGCTAAATGTGGCCTCCACACACAGAAAATCCGCACGCTAAAAATAGCGCAGACTACTTTTTAGCACGACTTTGTAAAAGGGCCCCTGAATATTGGGCCTATGGGGTTCAATCAATCAACGCTCACATGTCAAAATCTTTTTGCACTGTCAAATGTCGTATATTCGTTCTTGAACTATTAATATACAAGTTAGCAGAGTGCAGCACTGATTCTCAAAGCGTGGTGCATATAAAGCATTTCCATTCTGTATTTCTATTGCATTACAAGAGAGCAAATGATAATGACAGGTTTTAAGTTATTACTTTACAAAAACCCAGTGGCATTCCTAGGGGGGGGGGCGGTGGGTGCGGTCCGCTCCGGGTGCACGCCGCTGGGGGGTGCCGCGCTCACCTGTCCTCCATTGTTCCATGCTTCTTCTCTGCCCCGGAACAGGTTACTTCCCGTTCCAGGGCAGAGAAGAAGCATGGAACAACGGAGGACAGGCGCGCGTGGCACCCCCCCACCGGCGTGCACCCAGTGGGGGGGGGGGTCCTTCACGGGAGTGTCCTTTTGCCGGGGGGGGGGGGCGTACTGCATCGGGGGTGGCACTGCACCCAGGGGGTGGGACGCATCGGCAATCCACCACGGGTGCCAGCCCCCCCAAGAACGCCACTGCAAAAACCTCTGTGATCTTTCACTCCTTTCTTTCTGTATTTTTGCCATCTATCTTACTACTTTTCTCTCGAAGGTAATGTCTCCAAATGGGTTAGTTTTGCAAATGGAAGTGGGAAATGAAGGACAGCTTCTGCACTTCCTGTGGGATTTTTCTCGTTCAGCTTCCGTTGGGTTCCGGTTTTTAGTTTTGCAAATACCATGGCACATGGGCGTAGATTGGGGGGGCGAGGGGGGGCATTGCCCCCCCCCCAAACGAGTCGCACCGGCGAACTGGCGGGGCTTAATTGTGTCTTCCCCGCCGGCGCTGCCTCAGTCTCTGACTCCCTGCAGCATTTTTGTCCGTCGCCGTCAGCGCTGCCATTCATTCTCACAGGCAGCCTCCCCTTTGCCGCGTCCTCCGGCTCTCTCTGATGCACTTCCTGTTTAACAGGAAGTGCATCAGAGAGAGCCGTCGGAGGAGTGGAAGCGGCAAAGGGGAGCGGGAACGAGGCTGCCTGTGAGAATGAATGGCAGCGCTGACGGCGACGGACAAAAATGCTGCAGGGAGTCAGGGACTGAGGCAGCGCCGGCGAGGAAGAGCGAGGCAGCATGCTGGCTGGTGGCAGGGAGAGACAGTCACAGGAGCACTGTTGAGGTGATGGGGTAATGCTAGGTAGAGGTGAGCGAGAGAGGTGGGGAATGTTGGTGGGGGGAGATGCATGGGGGAGAGAGAGGGAGAAATAATACTGGATGTGGAGGAGGAGGGAGGGACAGCAAGAGAAAAGGGGAAATGTTGGAACATGGAAGTGGGAGGGAGGGAGACAGAGAGAGATGCTGTATGGGGATGGGAGAGATGCTAAAAGGGGAAGGAAGAGAACGAAAGAGATAGATGTTGGGCCCAGGGTGCAAGGAAGGGAGATACTGAGAGTGATGTGGGCATTGGGAGAGAAGAAGGAGGGAAGAGAGGTTGTACATGGGGATGGATGAGAGGGAGGGATAGATATACATTAGAGGGGAAAGAGAAAAAGAGGGAGATTGTGGATCCAGGGACAGAAGGGAGTGAGGGAGAAATGCTGGACAATTGGAGGGAGGGGAGAGAGAGAGGAAGAAATGCTGGACCACAGGGAGGGGGGGGGGGCTGGAAGATACTGGGGTGTGGATGTGTGTGTGGAAGGGACAGGGAGATATTAGGCTACAAGGGGAGAAAGGGAGCAGGCGTGCTGGGCTAGAAGGTTGGAGGGAGGAAGATGCTGCAAATGGTGGAACTATTTGGGAGAGGCCAAAGGGGAGGTGGGAAGGAAACAAATGAGAGGATGATAGTGATGGGGGGGGGCAGAAATGTGGTAATGGAGAGTTGATTAAAGATGAAAGGAAATGGAAGGTTGGAGGAAGGACTGAGAAGAGGAATGGGGCAGCTAGTGGGTGAGAGAAGGAAATGGAATTTGACAGCTGAAAACTAAAAAGGAGAAGGATGAGGACGAGGGTGAAATTTAAGTGAACAGAGAGGCAGCAAAGAAAAAAAAACAGAGGAAACAGCTAAAAAAGAAATAATGTGTCAAAGGTAGGTGTAGTGAAGGAATGGAATAAGACAGGAGAGAAGAGAAAAGACAAATGGACAGCAAGCAGTTGAAGGAGAATTAGCAGAAAGACAGGAAAAGAGGAAACTGGAACCAGCATGATTGAACAGTAAAATGTCCAGACAACAAAGGTACAAAAAAGTATTTTATTTTGAATCTATTAAATGGAATATCAAATGGAAAGAAGACACTGCATAAAACAGAAGACACTGGGACCAAAGCGAATAGAAAAACTAAATGATCAGACAACAAAGGTAGAAAAAAGTATTTTATTCAGAATTTATTAATTGGAATATGTCAGCTTTCTGTGAAATTTTGCATGTAAGTTTCAATTTTTCTGGTATTGCTGCATGCTGAGTCTGACATCGAGTTAACTTTCCAGTTCAGTATTTTGCCTTCATATTTTTTGCTTTCTAGTTCCTTGTGTCATGTCTGTTGTGTCATGTGTTTTTCATGAGGTAGTGTATTGGTGTTTTAGAGCCTGGTGTAATTACAGTTCTGCCTTTTCACGCATAAGGTTGCAGCTCGTCCTGTCCTTGGAATTAGTGCTGTTATGGTTTAGTAAGGTTATGAGTGTGTTTTTGCACAAGTTTGTGTATAGTGTTTTGCAGTGGAGAGATTGTGTGTTGGCTTTACTGAGGTGGCACCAAAACATCAGAAAGGGTGTAGAGCCTAAATCATGACACACTACCTCTTGAAGGATCTACATATAGAGCTTATGCATTTCTAAGGTCAACACTGGCATGGTATGGGAAAAGGGGTGGGGAAATACTACTGGAGTGGAAGAAGGAAAGAAGGAAGGAAGGGAGAAAGAGCTGGCTTGATATCTCATACATATTCATTATGGTTATTCCCAAAAAAAGCCAGCTTTTTTTCCCTTCCTTCCTTCCTCCATATTAGCATATTCATTTGCATATGTATATATGCAAATGAATATGCTAATATGCTCCGCCCCATTCTTTGCCCCCCCCAAATGAAACAGTCAAACTACGCCTATGCCATGGCAGTAATAAGCCTCACTTCTATGACAGAGTTTGAGGAGTATGATTTTAAAATTTACTATTAATGCTTGCCGTAGGACTTCCATTGTGCCAAAGAGGGCTTCCTTCTGGAGCTCCAAGGATGTAATGTATATGTGGGCAACCTATCGAGGCATGCTTGGAAATTGCTTTTAATCAAACTGATGGCACCTAGTATGATGGGAAATATTGCTTTATCTTTCTGCCACATTTTCTCGGTTTCTATTTGCATTTTTTGCTTTTATTTCTCTCCACACGGTGTACAGAATAATCACTCAACATTGACAGAGCTCTAGATTAAGTATACAGTAGCACAAGCACAGCTTGTATACTCAGTGCATATGACCTATAGAAATCAAGATATTCTGTGTGTTACCAAGAAAGAAAGGTGAAGCCCAGCCGTAACTAAATCAAAATGCAAGTTGCTGTGTGCTTTTTGGTAGGTGCTGTGCTTTGCCGCAGGTCATGCTAAGGAAGTCTCTTATATAGATGAATACGTCCTGACTTACTTAATCAAACATGTCACTTGATCAGCATGAAGCAATGCAGCCCACTAGCTCCATTTTTCAGCTGCAAAATTGGAAGCCCAAGAACAAATTAACATACAACCATGGAATGAATAGTGTATGCGCAAGTAATAAACCATGAGACATTGGTTTAATGTGATTCTTATTATGTTAGGGGGATTTTTTTAATAAGAAAAAGAGCTTTGGAGTCTCTTCCTCTCTCATTTCTTGTAATGAGGGAGAAGTTGTCTTCATTTATTTTCCCCTGAGCCTGAACAATAATGCATTTTGAGAATATAAAGACTATCAAGCTGGATATAAATAAATAAAAAGTCGATGTCTCAGTTAATTTCCTTTAATTCATCACAGACTGTCTTTCTGCCACTGTTTTGAAGTGACTCACTGTTTCTGAAGTTGCTGCTTAATAAATTAATTTGCTCCATGCTAGGGTAATAATCTGCTTAAATATGACTGTTAATTCCCTCATAACTGCAGTTTTAGACTAAGTTCCTCTCCTAAAGCCAAAGTACTGGACAAAAGCCAGGAACTACTGGAAGGGATTTAGAAAGGGAGAAAGCAATGAACTTCAATTAAACTAACCTTGATTTTTTTGTTATTCTTGGGTAAGTCAATCAAATTGCTCATACTTCGGAGAAGTACCTCAGCAGAACCACGAATGGTTGTAATGTGGTGGTGGCGATGGAGTGCTCTTTGACAAGTCACATTGACCATTAACATTTGTATTGGTTTTTCTACCAGAAAAGTGAAATTTGGGATCAATGAATTCAATAAAAACTCAGTAGCTACTAGAGCTGTACCGAATAATATATTTTACTATTTGGCCAAATAAAAATAATGAAAAATATTATTTGACTGTATATGAATAATGGGCAATGAGCTCTAACACAATAAATACTAAAAGGAGCAACATGAAATCAGAGATCGTGTTTATTTCAGTAGGATTTAGCAATAGAGCCGTATATTATTCATATTTGAATATAAATCACTATTCAGCTGAATACAAATAATGTATTCAGGGACTATTTGGGGCTGATTTGAATCAAATACAAATATTTGGTTCAGCCCTAGTAGCTACAACCCTCCTACCCCTCTAATGTATACATACATTATTGTATCACCTATTTTTTTTAAATTTCTGTGAATGATTACTTTGATTTTACAAATGAAATGATGATTACCGATTGTACTTTTTGAATTTTAGGAAATGTTACTGTTTACTAAGGTTCATTAATGTTTTTAGCTAGCCTACACTTAGTGTGCACGCTAAACATGTAGATGTCTATAGGAATATTGTAGGAACATACATGGTTAACGCGCATACATGGTTAACACGCGTTAAAAATGTTAACGTGCTTAGTAAACAGGGCTGCCAGACTGATGATCAAAAGACTACGGGGGGAAAGTTATTAAGGTGCAGTAAAAGGTGAGCTTGATTTATCATGGGATTCAACAACCTGCAGGATAATGATCCTGCAGGTTGTAGAATCCCATGTTAAAAGAATAAAACTGCTTGCAAGCCACCTCGCAAACAGCATTATTCCAGTGGCCTAAGAGCATTGGGCTTCCTGCATCTGACAGGGCTGTCAGAGCTTCTTCCCGCCTCTCCCCAAACCAGAACAAAAAGATCAAGAATCCTCCACATTTCACTTATCCTATATAATAAAACGCACCTCCAACTTTCTGAAGCCGAGAAAGTGAAGCCTTCAAGCCTTGAAGCATTCGTGCGCTCTGTAAGGCTCCTGAATTGATGTCACGTAGTTCCGTGAACGTCAGCCGCTGCACTGACCAACTGCATGCCAGCAGCACAAGGCCTCGCCCCTGCCGCCACACCATGCCACACCCCCCCAGGTCGCCACCGCCGCCGCCGCTCAACCCTCTACCCCCCGAGGTCGCCTCCCCTCCCCCCTCCATCCTCCCTGAGGTCGCCCCTCCACCCCCACAGGGTCGCCACCATTCCCCCCCCTGAGGTCGCCACCCAGGCCCAAGAACTAATTAAAGCAACAAAAATGCTTTAAAAAAGAAAGCGCGGCATCGCAGGCAGCCATCAGGCATTGGCTGTCGGCTCTGCAGCCGCTCCTCTCGCCTCTCACGTCACTGCCACTGGAAGAGACCCCAGAGGAGCGCAGCGACATGAGAGGCGAGAGGAGCGGCTGCAGCACCAACAGCCAATGCCTGGTGGCTGCCTGCGGTGACAGGCTACAGTAAGAAAGAGGGGACACATTGGGAGGGGGTGCTGAAACCAGAGGGGGGGTCCTGAGAGGGGGGGGGGAAGGGGGTCATGAGACCAGAGTGGTGGGGATCCAAAGACCTGAGGGGGGGAGGGGAGGAGAGGGAGGGGGTCCTGAGACCAGAGAGGGAGGGGGGAGGGATCTCTGTCACACACACACTCTCTCTCACAGACACACTCTATCACAGACACACTCGCACCCACACTCACTCTCTCTCTGTCACACACACACACACACACACACTCGCACATTTACTCTCTCTCTCTCACACAGTCACTCAAACATACACACTCCGAGGAAAACCTTGCTAGTGCCTGTTTCATTTGTATCAGAAACGAGCCTTTTATACTAGTAACAAATTAAAAAAAAAACAGCTGAATCAAAAGTATAGGCTATATAAAGCAGCTTTGTACTCTCTATATAGATACACCAATGTATTGCTTATACATACAAATTCTATATGTAGCAGAACATCTACATATACTTATATATTCAGCAGCATTTGATATACACATAGCACTACTGAAAATTAATATTTTGGAATATTTAGGTTAGACTTTTTTTTTAAATTTATGAAAGTCTTTTATTTAATCTAGAAAAAATGGGTCAATATTCAAAGTGATTTAACTGGACAGAAACAGCTCCTGGCAGGTTAAATTGCCTGTTTGGGGATAACCACTATTTTTCAGCGACATTTGACCAGTTAGCGCTGATCTGCAAACTAGCTATTTTGGGGTCATTGCGGGGGTGAAGTCGGCACTTGGCCAGTTAAGTGCTAATGTTCAGTACTTAGCCTGGCCAGGTTAACCACATAAATGGAACTGCCAGGGGTGGCCTTACCATTATTCCACCGTGGCACTGTTTGGGGAGCAGCACCTCCCCCTTCCCTCCTCCACCCCATTCCCTGAGTTTACCTTTTTCTTCATGTTTCAAAAGCCGGCGGTGGCAGGCACAATTTCCATACGTTGCCCTGCCGCCAGCACCCACCTCTTCTTTTTACTGCGGCTGCCTCTTTGAAGTAACTTCCTGTTTCCTCAGAGGCCCCATTACAGAAGACTGGGAAGCACATTGGAATCACTGCCGCTGCTGGCTTTTGTAACATGAAGAATGAAGGTAAACTCAGGGAACAGTGTGGAGGAAGGAAGAGGGGAGATGCCAGAACTTGGCCTGGGGGGAGGGGGCATCTCGGTCCTGCCTCAGGCAGTATCTTGCCTTGGACTGCCCCTGAGGACTGCATTAAAGGCTGTCCTATCTTTATGTGGTAACCTGTAGCCAGCTAAGTGTTGAATATCAGACTTAACCGGCTATGCGTTAGCTGACTCCGCAAAACCAGATATTCAATGCTGAAGCATGGACAGGGCCCAGCACTGAATATCCAAAAATAAAGAAGGCGGAAATCAGCAAAATGCTAAGTGCTACTGGCTGAATATTGACCTCACAATTTAACAGATAACAAGCAAGCCAAAGTACACTAAATCACAGCTCCAAGTTATATTAAAGAAATGGCAAAATACAAACTTCATTGTTATTGTTGAAACAAAGAATATAGCACTTTAATCTTCATATTTACAAAGAAATTTGTTTTACTCCCTCAAAAGAAAAGAAAAAGAGAACCCCGTCCCGTCAAACATCCCACCCCTCTTCCCAAACAGCTACACCCCTCTCCCACTAGTCAGAAAACCAATCTGTACAAATCCACCAACACCCACAAGCCTAGAAGAGACCCCAAAGAAGAACACATCCAAGGGTACAAGAACATCATCCAGATAGTAAATTTACTGAGGGACCACAAAATTTATCCCATTTATGTATAGCTTTTCTCCACTGTCCTCACAGCCACTCCATATCATACAAATACCATAAATTATTTAGCTACTGCTAATGAGAGGGCACCCCTACAATATTCCGAGACCTAGCCAAGACCACCTTCCCAGCATTAAAACACTGCTGAAGTAAAGCATTTTGAGGAACAGTCAGGCCTGGAGTTTGCAACTTAAAATGTATGCTCTCCAATATTCCCAAGCATGATTGCAAATTCACCAAATGTGCCCCATCATGCCCCATTCCCCACAGTTCCTCAAACAATGGGCACAACCATCAGGAAATATTTATGCAACCTAGCTGGAGACAAATACCAGTGGTAAAGATCCTTAATACTATTCTCTTGCATGTTGACTGCCACAGAACATTTAGCTAAGGCCTCCTCCATTTTAGACCAGTCCTATCTTCATAAGTCATTCTGAGCTCTTCCTTCCATTGATCACAATAAGCTAGGACCCAATTTTCTAAGATATTTATAAATCAAAGAAATAAGCCCTTTAGAGCTCAGAGTGCTCTCACACAGATCCTCAAAGGCAATGCTCTCACAAGTCAATCACCCCTTAATACCTCACTTAGAGAGAAGGTGCACTTTCTGATGGTATGCAAAGAAATGACAGTGAGCTATATCATAGGTAGCAATCAAATGGGACATGTCTAGATTGGGCAATGATCCTGACTTTCACCTAAGTATCCCAGACTTAAAAAGGCGCAGAGCAGCATTTTTCAATGCAAGACCAGGGGCCCTATAGCAGCCTTGGAGATCTCTAGGGTGGCCCCCTGTCATCATTCTGTTTTTCTTTTAATACTATTTTCTGTCGCTCTATTCAAGCTCACAATAGAAAGAGAGATGGAGATGGGGGAAATGCTGCATGAAGGGCAAGGTGTTTCTCAATAGACAAAGAGAATGCATTTGGAAATGTACACCTCCTTGAGGATACCCCAATAAAAAGTTTGAAGGTGAAATGCTAGAGATGGATGTCATTAATGCCTGCTGGTAAGCAATGTTGTGGCCCCATATAGGAAGGTATTTGGTGACTCTCCCTCAACTCACTTGGATCCACAGTGAAGACCACTAGTGAAGACCACTGGTGTAGGGAGTTGATGGACTAATCATACCTAGCAAAGTGTGATAACCTGGAGGGAGTCAAAGCAGATAAGATAACTTTGTTGTCCCCACTAAACTTTGCTCCAGTGCAATCTACAGCTTATAGTCCTGAGCTTGATGCCACTCAACAGCAACCTTGGCCTGTGTAGCTTTGTTATAAAGGTGAAGATTGGGCACTCCCAGACCACCAATTTTCCTATTTTGATAAAGTACCCACTTGGCCAATCTAGGAGAGCAATTACCCCAAATAAGCCAAGCAAGCTGGCCTGTGCTGTCTGCAAAAATTCTCAGAAATAAAACTGGCAAAACTTGAAAAAGATAAAGCAGCCTCAGTAATATATTCATCGCACTGTAGTTATTTTTTCAAATCAAGGCAGCAGTAACAATGTCCATCTCTCTAAATCTTTTTTAATCTCTCAGAGAAGCTTAGGATAATTAATTTGAAACAGATCCGAATAATGAGGAGTCAGCATAATACCTAGAGACATGATGCTCCTAGCAGTCCATCAGAAGGTAAAAGAAGATTGTAACACCATCTGCAAGCAGATTGTCATTCAAAACACAGTTTACTCTAATTCACTTTGAAGCCAGATACATCAGAAATACCGGTAACAATCTGGTAACAATCAGAGAACAGCAAGAAATACTTGAAAGCAGGATCCTGAAAAAATGAACAAGCCATCCAAGAATTATAACAACAATGAACACTTATTAATCATATGTATAAGACTTGGAGGACGTGAACAACCACAGCCATCACAATAACATGCGCAACAGCACACTGACCTGATACAGTTTATAGAAAAAAATGTTAGCATCTTCGCTAGGCCTTTCATTCCTGCAGGCCTTTGAGGTCGAACCACACACTGAGTTCCAACATAGAGACCGACGGCGAAGCAAGGTCCCCATCCTTTCTTGCTAAAAGTGCTGTGATATCTCCAAGCACTGTCCATCCTCACTATGGTGAAAGCTAAGAGGACATATTGTGGAATGGGGCAAAACTTACCATCTTTCAGACCTGGCCCAGCTATGGCAAAACTGCGGAAGGAGCTTCTTGCTTTAAGGCCCTTACTTCAGCTCGTAGGGGTGCAATTTGGAATGTTCTACCTGGCAAGGCTACAGATCACTTTTGCTAACCATATCTGTAGTTGTGAGTGTCCAGATATTTTGGGATTATGTTATGAGACTTTATTGGTTTAATATATATACTCATTTTGCTGGTTGCATTTATGTTTGACACTGATAAGTGGGAGTTTTATCTAGTTTCACTTGTGGGTGCATCACTGGAGGAGCTGTCCTTATGTGTGTCTAAAGAATGAGTCAGCTCGGATGAATGTATGATTAGGGTTTGGGCGAATGGCTGGCTGTGTGTGTGTGACTGTTGAATGGAGAAGCACTACGCGTCATTGCGAGATAGAATTCTGCAGTTTGTGAGTCTTTCCTTTTCTTTACTGATTTCATTTTTCTGTTACATATATTCTGAGGATTGTTTCTTGTACTTCCTTGAAACATGGGTGACCTAAAGATTTTTTCCCTTAACATGACTGGTCTCAGACACCCTATCAAGCACAAGCAGATCATGGCCTACCTCAAAAAAGCTAAGGCAGATATTTATTGTCTTCAAGAGACACATGTTTCTATTTCTAAGGCCAATAAATTGAAGAGTGGCTGGGTGAGGGATTATTATGCAGCTCTGGCAGATAGAAAGAAATGTGGAGTGACCATCTTGTGCACTAAAAATTCTAGATTTGTCCCATGATCCCCTAGGCAGATGGGTGTGGGTTAAGATCAAAATGGGCGAACCTGAACTAATTGTATTAAATACATATGCCCCTACCGGCTAACTAAACAATTGTTTTAATGACCTCACTGCTTTGGTGAGTTCCTTTGCACAGATGGATCTCATAGTAGCTGATGATTACAATTAGGTGTCCAACCGAAATCCAAATCACATATACAGCAATGTGATGCTCGTACCTTCTTTTCAACTACAGGCCTGGTAGATCCTTGGCAGTTGCTTAACCCAAAGGGCCAGGACTTCACATTCATCTTCCAAGTACACCATACTTCCTCAAATATTGATTACATACTCCTTTCAAACCCCCTGGTGTCCAATATTGTGTCTGCCTTCATTGACAATACCATTGTTTCTGATCATGCAGGAGTTGCTATTACTTTGAAAAATCTCTCTCCTGTACAAGTGCCCCCTTTATAGAGATTAAATAATGCTCTCTTGCAAGATCCTAAGTTTTATTGGTTGTGAGAGAGGCTAATGGGAAGTATTTTCTGTTCAATGATGACTCACATGTGCCTATTAATACAAAATGGGATGCCTTTAAAGCCACCCTGTAGAGGGTGATTATTGCATACTCTGCCCACTTACATCTTGAGAGGAGAAAACATCTTAAGGCTCTAGAATAAAATATAGCTCAGCTTGAGCAAGGAGCCATGTGGTTGCAAGACACTATCTCAGATCAGACGCCAGCATGGCTCGCTTTGGAGAAGGACATTATCCTTCCCATGCAGTTCCCTCATATATTGGGAGTCACACTACCTCAGTCTCTTAAAGACAACCTAGTACTCACCACTACATTTTCAGCTTTGTCTACTTTGGACAATTCATTTGTGAACAATATTCAGTCAATGACTTGCTTTCCCCTATGGTGAACTCCGCTTTTCATTTTGTTATTTTGTCAGTTTCTGATAATAGTACACCCTCTGGAAAGAGGACACACTATTTTCACATGTTTACATATGCACACTAGTTTGTGCATGCACTATGGTTCCCGCGTGTGGTGGTTCTACTATCAAGAAACTGTGTGCACTATTCCCACTATATAGATTCTATATATGGTGCTGAAAAAAATGAGCACTAAGTGCTATTCTATAATGATGCTCTGAATTGGATGCCATTTATAGAATAGCATTTGGCTCTGGGTTATCCACACTGAATTTAGACTGGAGGATTTACACCAAGTGAAACCTGGTATAAATAGGCATTGAGCGGCCTTATTCTGTAGCATTGCATGCAAATTCCAGGAATGCCCTGACCCACCCATGCCCCTCCCATAGCCTCACCCCTTATCAGATCCACATAGAAAAATTTACACGTGCATCTTTATAGAATAGCAACTATAAGATCTGTGCATAAATTTCAATTATTGTCAATTAGCACCAATAATTGTTAGTGCACAATTATTGGTGCTAATTGGTTTGTTATGCAATTAAATTGCTCATGCGAATTGGGGGTGTGTCCAAATTTGAGTGTGCAATTCTGAGTGCCATATGTAGAATTATAGGGATAGAGAGCACTATTTCTGGCAAAAATATTTGTTTTTCTGTTCATTTACATTTAGTAATGACAAGTGGAGGGGCATTTTTGAAAGAAGTCTAAGTTAGAATTGAGACACCCCACTCATAGGGCCAAATTCTATATCTGGCAGTGAAAAAATTAGTGCTGGTGGAAAACACATCTACATGTATTCTATAAAATGGACATGCGACAAAAGGAAAATTGCTGTGCGTCCATTTTGGGTCTGAGACCTTACCACTAGCCATTGACCTAGTGGTAAATTCTCAAGCAGTAACCGGACAGTAGTGACCTAATTATTTTCGGATGTGAGTATCAGACATGCACCAAAAATGAAATTGCAGCCATGTGGTAGCTGGGCGGTAACTCTATGTTGGCACATGTTAGGCTCGCGTAGACGCTTACGCGGCTTAGTAAAAGGGCCCCATAAGTAGCTGTGTCTAGAGTTAGGTGCTGTCATGCTGAAATTTAGGCTTATTCTATAAAGTTTACCTAAATTAAGGCATAGTTTATAGAATGCGCTTAGGTGAATTTCATTTCAGCTCCAAATTTTTAGGCGTGATACATAGAATCTAGTCCAGAATGGAATAAATTTGAGGAACACTTGTGACCTTCCCATGCTTCTCCCATGGTCACACCCCATTTTGAAATCCATATAGTAGAATTTACATGGCTTAGCAAGTAGTGTGCATAAATTCTAAATAGTGACAATTAGTGCCAGTAATTGCTTGTTAACATCCAATTATCAGTACTATTTGGCTTGCTAACCAATTGTGTTACACACACAAATCACAATATGTCCAGATTTGCACATGCAACTCAACTTACGCTATATAGAATTTGGGGTATAATGTCCAAAAAAACATCCATCTAACAGTCATTTTTGAACAGGAAAAATGTTGGGGTTTCCTGTTCAAAAATATGTGAGAACATCCAAAATGAACAGCCATTTTCCAAAGTAAAGCATCCAAATTATGGACCTCAAAAAAAAAAACACAACAGGGACAAGGACGTCTGTTTTTATGAAAATGTTCACACAGACGTCTCTGCAGAGCAGAGGGGGCAGCCTAGCGGTCAGTGCAGTGGACTTCAGTCCAGGGCGCCCAGGTTCATATTCCACTGCAATTATATTATTTTAACTGGTGAGCCCTCCAGAGACAGAAAAATATCTACAGTACCTGAAAGTGCACCACCTCAATAGCCCTCAGTCTTGCAGGTGTCTTTAATATTTAGGTACACTAGGTAAGTATCTGTTTCTGGAGGGCTCACAATTTAAAGGAAAAAGAAGAGCTGAAGTAAGAACTGAAGCTGGGTCCTCTGGTTTACAGTCAACTGCACTGACCACTAGGCTACTCCTCGGACCTGCTTTCTGTTTTGCTCCGAAACCTATAATACCTGCTGTCATAGAGCTTGAGATCCCCTTTCAGTTTCACTTTCAGAGGAGAGGGAAGGAGACAACAACCATTTGGGGATTCATGAGGGGTCGTGCCTTAATGCCTTCAGTGGTCAGCTGCTCATTCAGAGCACCTTTCTGTACACTGGACATAAAAACATCCTTCTTTTTGGACTTCAATGTTTCTTCCCATTCGATTATTGCTGTTGGATGTCCTAATTCTGGGACCTCCCTAGTCCTGCCAAAAACATACCTACAACCTGCCCCTCTTGCTATTTGGATGTGCTGCAGTGTAGGATGTCCAAATTCTACCTTTCAAAAATCACAATTTGGATGTTTTGACCGATGGACTTTTTGGGGGCATCTAGAGACATCCATCTGCTTTGAAAATGAGTGTCAAGTGACATAGAATATGTCAGTGACATTTCATAGGTTGTTGCAAATGACAGCCCATCCCTAAGTTTTACTAAAAGCTAATCCATAATTACATAAAGAATGATGCTATGAATGAAGAGACTATGAATCTACTGGCAAGTGAGTCATTACAATTACTATATATCAATGTGCCATGAGTATTTCTGCACTATAATGTATTAATTAAATATATTGGAACATGAAATAGAAAGAAAAGAGAATGATGTGGTCAGCAGTTAAATATGATTTTTGGAAATATAAGTGGGTACATTAGGTTTATAGTTTTTTTTATGTCTGATAAATTTATATCATCTTATACATTCTTGCTATCCATAAGTAGATAAGTATTGCCATAAAGGGAAAGACCAAAGGTCCATCAAACCCAGCATCCTGTTTCCAACAGTGGCCAATCCAGGTCACAAACACCTGGTAAGATCCCAAAAAAGTACAAAACATTTTATACTGCCTATCCCAGAAATAGTGGATTTTCCCCAAGTCCATTTAATAATGGTCTATGGACTTTTCCTTTAGGAAGCCATCCAAACCTTTTTAAAACTCTGCTAAGCTAACCGCCTTTACCACGTTCTCTGGCAATGAATTCCAGAGTTTAATTACAAATTGAGTGAACATTTTCTCTGATTCGTTTTAAATTTACTTCATCGCATGCCCCCTAGTCCTAGTATTTTTGGAAAGCATAAACAGACGCTTCACATCTACCCGTTCAACTCCACTCATTATTTTATAGACCTCTATCATATCTCCCCTCAGCCGCCTTTTCTCCAGGCTGAAGAGCCCTAGTTGCTTTAGCCTTTCCTCATAGGGAAGTTGTCCCATCCCCTTTATCATTTTCATCACCCTTCTCTGCACCTTTTCTAATTCCACTATATCTTTTTTGAGATGCGGCGGCCAGAATTGAACACAATATTCGAGGTGCGGTTGCACCATGGAGAGATACAAAGGCATTATAACATCCTCATCCATTCACTTATCTTTCACAGCCAGCTTACAAAAACAGGATTCATACAGAAAAGAGCAAACTGGTTATAACATATATAACTAAAACATGGAAAGTAGCTGCAGGTTAGGATTCTTTGTTCCTTTGTGAGAAACTGGAATTTAAATGTAGTATTGTCTTCCATGTATGGAAGCCTTCTGTAGGCAAGATCCTTTGTTCAAAAGATGATTATTACATATTCATATGTTGAGTTCAGTTCAGTATTATCAACGGATTCACATTACTGCCATTTAAAATACATAAAGAGCAAGTTCCAAAGCCATGCCTGCTGGTAAAACAGTTTTACCTATGGAACAGGACTTTTCGAAAATTTCCTACCCTAGAAGTGAATGGAAGCTCAAGTCTAGTTTTACAACATTTACGTATATTTAGGGGACATGTTCCTAAGGTGGGCATAGAGCAGAGATTGAAATACCTGTAACCCTTGCCCAGGGACATGCCAATTTTAACTCCCAACTAAGCTCCTTAGGGTTTACATTATAATGTAAGTTTTTAAAACAATTTATACCATTACTGCCAGCTGGTAAAAGTATAACTTCTCTATCTGTGGATTTTATGCAGGTTGCACCTTACCATGTGCTACCTGATTAAAATGGAAGTAACGCAGGAGCCCTAAACCATGGTAATGGCCATTCGCGAATTGGGAGGGGTATTTTCGAAAGGGACGTCCAAGTTGCGATTTGGACGTCCCTTGCAAAATGTCCAAATCCGGGGCGGGGAAACCCGTATTTTCAAAACAAGATGACGTCCATCTTTCGTTTCAAAAATACTGTCAGGGACGTCCAAATCCTTGAATTTTGCCATCCCTAGATTTGGATGTCCCTAGACATGGACGTTTCTGATTTTTGGCGATAATTGAAACCAATGACGCCCATCTCAGAAACCACCAAATGCAAGCCATTTGGTTGTGAGAGGAGCCAGCATTTGTAGTCCACTGATCCCCCTGACATGCCAGGACACCAACTGGGCACCCTAGGGGGCACTGCAGTGGACTTCATAAATTGCTTCCAGGAACATAGCTCCCTTACCTTGTGTGCTGAGCCCCCCAACCCTCCCAAAACCCACTACCCCCAACTGTACACCACTACCATAGTCCCTAAGGGTGAAGGGTGGGCACCTAGATGTGGGTACAGTGGATTTGTGGTGGGTTTTGGAGGGCTCGCTGTTTCCTCCACAAATGTAACAGGTAGGGGGGTGATGGGGCTGGGTCCGCCTGTCTGATGTGCACTGCACCCACTAAAACTGCTCCAGGGACCTGCATACTGCTGTCATGGACCTGAGTACCTAAGTAATCGACACAGGAGTTTCTCGTCATTTGTTTGAGGCTTTTCCTCCTATATCAGTAACATCGCTAGACGACTTATATTTAATTTCTTTATTAATTTTTCATAATTACAAAGACATAAATCTTTGACTGATATACCAATATTACATAAAGCCTACTATGTTATTTAAACACAAAGAAATCATATTTATACAAGAAAAAATATTGGGTCTTTATAGTCCACAAAAATGAGAGATCCAAGGTTTCAACACTGGAAGTTGAATTTTTAACAACAAAATTATAACAAGGAAATATGAGTAGGTGGTTATCCTATATCTTATAGTCCAGCTAATTCTATCGGTCAGTCTTTCTTGGTGTCTTGCATATCCAAAAAGGCACACAACTGTTCTGGCTCATAGAATATATATCTATTTTCTTTAAAGGTAATCAAACACTTGCAGGGAAATCTCAGCTGAAAGGAAGCACTAATCAACAGAGTTCTTTGTCTCATTTCCAAAAATTTCTTCCTTCTATGTTGTGTCCAACGGGAAATATCAGGAAAGATTAGGACTTTACTTCCCAGAAATTCAGGTTTAATATTTTTGAAGTATAAACGGAGCATCGCTTCCTTATCTTGCAAAAACACAAATGTAACAATTACAGTTGCTCGTGTTTTAATTTCTTCTGTGGTTTGCTCTAAAAAACCTGATAAGTCCAAGGTCTCAGAAGAAACCTCCCGTTGGTCCATTACTCCTTGTGGAGCTAGACGACTTATAAGTAGATATCAATTACATTTGATGAGTTTGATGAACAGGGTGATATTCTACAAGCTCTAGTTTGATATTATAGACCTGAGTATGACATCTGAGGCTGGCACAAAATATTTTTAAAGATTTTTTTGAGGGTCAAAGGGGGTTGGTTACCACTGGGGGGAGTAAGGGGAGGTCATCCCCGATTCCCTCTGGTGGTCATCTGGTCATTTCGGGCACCTTTTTTGTGCCTTAGTCGTAAGAAAAACAGGTCTGGGTGAAAACATCCAAGTGCTCGTCAGGGACATCATTGTTTTTTTTGATTATGGGTCAAGGACAACCAAGTGGTAGGCACGCCCAAGTCCCGCCTTCGCCACACCTCTGACACGCCCCCTTGAACTGTGGCCGTCCTTGCGACGGACTCCAGTTTAATATATCCTAAATCGAGCTTCGATAATACCGATTTGGAAGTCCCTGGGAGGAGGACGTCCATCTTCCGATTTATGTGAAAAGATGGACATCCTTCTCTTTCGAAAATGAGCTGGATAGTCATTACAACCCCCCCCCCCCAAAAAAAAAAAATGCTAAAGGTAGCTGCAGTGCATTATAAACCCACACGCTAAAGGTAGCATGGGACACCTTTTTGAGCTCCTTAGTAAAAGGACCCCTAAATTTGATATTTCACCTTACCAATAAATATATAAATAAATAAATAAATAAAGATCCAGGTGACTTACATGTTAAAATAGACCAGCTATTTCTTTTGCTGGTCTGTAAATCTGAAATGCCTTACCAGTGGGGTTTAGGGTACAAAGTAACCAGCTGAGCTTCTGTAAGCAACTGATAATGCATTTGTTTATGACTGGTGTTAGGGCAATGAAAGTCTCTGCTTATTGTGTTTCAGGCATTTTGACATACGTTGGGTTGATAAGCTTTGTAAGGGTATTCTGTTTTCAATGTATTGTATATTTATCTTTGTTGCTTTGTTTTTAAAATCCTTCATGGTTTGGCACCAGATTATATGTGCTCTATGATTAGTATAATAACATCAAAATATGACACTCGTAACCATTTGAGATTATCTTTCCCTCCATATAAAGGAATGTGTTTTAAAATGCCTTTGACAGGTTTATTTTCATATCAAACAACTAAAACCTGACATTCTTTACCAGTTTTTAGCATTTCATGTCCCACTACATGTCCTTTCATAAATTGCTTAAGGCAGATGTTTAGAAAATATGTGCTTTCAGGCTAATGCTGGTTTAATGACTGGCACCTTATAAAATAAGAGGGTAGTTTATTTTTGTTACTAATGATTACATCCTTCTTGGATTTGTAAGCTCCCAGTTTGATTAGACTGGTTTTCTTGTTAATGTAATCCGTTCCGAACCTCTGATAGGTGTGAGTAGAATATAAACTTGTGGTAATGTAATGTTTTTTGTTAATCATTCCAACGAGCCCTGGCCAAATGTGCAGTCTATAAGTTTGTTGAAATAAATATCGAACTTGGGAAACAGTGCTCTAGGATGCACTGCAGTAGATTTCATATGAAAGGTCCTAGGTACACATCTCACCATTACCCCCTTGTATTCTATGGTGATCCCTCCAAAACCCACCAAAAACCTACTGTACCCAACTGAACACTGTTACAATTGCCCCTATGCCTGCAGGTGTCACCTATATGTAGGTACAATAGGTGTTTAGGGCAAATTCTATAGGTAGCACTGAAAAAATCGGTGCCAAAAATTCACTAAGCTCTCTTCTATAAGAAGCAATGAAAGTCATGCACATTTATAGAATAGCATTTAGCACCAGGAATGGCGCCTAACTTTAGGCACAAGGATTTGCACCAAGTAAACCCTGGTGTAAATCCTTATGCCTTATTCTATAACAGAGCGCATAAATTGTAAGAACACTCCTGATCTGCCCATGACTCTTCCCTTGACCACACCCCCTTTTTGGAGCCACATGTGAAATATACACATGGATCCGCACATCTAAAAATGCATGTGTACATTTTAATTAATGCCAATTAGTGCCAATAATTGATTAGCACTCAATTATTGGTGCTAATTGGCTTGTTATTCAATTAAATTGTACACACATATTGGTGTGCATGCACAATTTTAAGTGTTATTAATAGAATTTGGGCGCTAGTATTTTTTGGAGGGCTCTCACATTCCACCATAAGTGTACCCGTTAAAGTGGATATGGGCCTTGGTCCTGTTCTCTACAGTCCACTGCACTGACCACAAGGCTACTTCTGGGACCTACTTGCTGCTCTAATAGGAAACGCCATCATATCTGAAGTTGACATAGAAGCTGGTATGTACTGTCACTGTCATCTTACAGAGCTGGGGGAGTAAGGAGGGTTATGCACCTTTTTGGTCACTTAGTCATGATTGAAATAGGTCTAGCCAAAAAACATCTTAATTTTGGCCGTAGACATTTTCATTTTGTTTCATTATTGCAGAAACAATATCTGTTTTATGGTATCACCCACGTCCAACCCAAAACACGCCCCCAACATGCTTCCGTGAAATTTGGACAAACTGCAGATGTTTTTGAGAGAAAAACGTCCTTCTGTCACTTTATGATATTGTTTGGACTTTTTTGTTTTGAAAATGTGCCTTAAAGCTTCTAAAATGGCTTCCTTGTAATTTTCCTGATACTGATTTGTAGCTGGTTTTCCACTTAGTGGCAGTTTATGCAGAAAATTTGGATGTCTCAAAAATTGCACTTTACATATGAGGGTGTTGTGTGTTTATGTTTCTTAGTGCATGTGTGTTTGCCTGTGTGTGTGTCCCTACCTGTGCATTGGTGTTGAGGGTGCATGTGTCTGTTTGTTTCTGTGTTTCAGTCTGGCAGGGAATGGCAAGGAAGAGTTTGTTTTAGTGCTCTATTCATTTTGTGCATGGCAGTTCTACTGATTGGTCAGCAAGACATTAAATTCTCAAACTGATAAGTTGACAAGACTTTATGACATCTAGAACTATCTAGCGCGACATCATGCAAGAAATCCAACCATGGCATTTTTCTTATTTTTTTCATATTGATAGAGGTATGAAAGAATTTGGGTTATAGAGATATATAGATAAGTTTATAATAACTGGCCTGAAATCAGAATTTTTTCTACATACAAAATAACTTATCTAGAAAGGTCATATGCTTTTCCTTTGATGGTAGTTAACAGAAGTTAAGAGTTAACAGTTCATTACTAAGCTGAACATTCATAATTTTAGAGACCTGCTATTTTTATTAATTTTATGGTTCTGAAGTCAAGCATATGCTACTTATGAAAATCATTCTTGTTCCAGCATTTTAGCAGAAAATCAAGCTCAATATTTCCTTTAAGTTAATGGTAGCTGTGCTGGGAATACAAAGACTGAAATGTAAAATTGATCCCAGATTTATTTTAGGATGATGGATGCAAGAAAATTATTCATCTGAAGAGAATAATGACAAAGCAACAACAAAGTCTAAAACTAATTTGAATTAAATTGACACTTTCTGAATGTTGATATGCAAAGTTCTAAAGCTAGTTGATACAATTTGAAAAATCTCAATAAAATTGACCTAATAGGACCAAGTCTATTGGATTTGAACTCCTACCAGTTTTTGATAATTATTTTACATCTCTTTTATAATAGTTTCTAGTGGTCACCACAGGATCCTTTTACTAAAGCGTGCTTGTGTTTTTAGTGCATGCTAAAAGTAAGTGTGCGCTAAACGCTAGAGATGCCCAAATATTCCTGAGCATATCTAGCATTTTGAGTGCACTAAAAATGCTACCGTGCCTTTCTAAAAGACCTCCCCCTAAGGACCTTATTCTATAAAGGTTATGCTCCTAAATTTACGCTCCTAAATTACGAACTTAATCTATTTTGGAGCATAGATTATGCACTCAACACCCTATATCCCCGCACCTAACTTTAGGTATGATTTATAAAATCTATTTCAAAGTGTGGGCAAGTATATAGATATAGGGGGATAGTGTGCACAGGCCTGCACTATTGAGAAAGAATACACTTTGCGAAGAGTTTGCACTCTTTCTGAAGAGCACTCACTATTTCCAACATTGCTCCTGAAATTAAAAAAAAAAAGAAAAAAAGAAAAAGTAAACAACATGAAAATTCCCAGAAACAACACAGGATACTAAACAAAACAAAAAATCTTGGTCAATCGAAAAACAGGGAAATGCAAACTGAAATAATTCTATAAATCCAAAAGGTTTGCACACTTAGTTTGCGGGTGTCTCCACACAATAGATTCAAACTAACAAATGGAACCTCAAATCCCCAGATAGGGAGAATTTCAATATAGAGCTACCACTACCATTATAGGGGTCCGTTTTTATCATAGGTTCCGTAAGGGACCAAAGAAGAGGAAAACCAATCACACATAAAAAACTCACTCTGAGTGAGAAAAACGAGTGATTTAAAAACCTCCTCCTGTCCCTTACCCAAAAGTAATGTGGAGCTTACCAATCACCAAACTAAAGAGAACTAGGTCCGGAGACAAAGAAAATTGCCTCTTACCACCACCCCTGAACCTTAAAGCTCCCAAGCTGCCCTTATTGAACTAAATCCCCTAACAAGCCCAGCAGAACTACTATAACTTTTAACCAAACTTTGGTACTTAGCTGCAGGGTGTGAAATGTCCAAAACCAGAGGGGTAACTTGTAGTGTGCTCAAAAAGGTGGTGTTGCAGTCTTGCGTTGCATAATTGTAAATCCAACAGGATATAGAACCCTCCAACAAGTGTGCCTTGTCTCGCCTATTAAAAGGCTGCTTCAGGAAGGGCGTTAAACCACATTTAAATTGAAGACTCGAAACGACTTAAAAAAACTAAGTCCCAGTCAATGTTCATACAAAGAGACACCCACAAACTAAGTGTGCAAACTTTTTGGATTTATATATTTTATAAATAAAATGTTTACTATGCCCTCTTAAAAGCCCTGAAAATATAGTTTATTGTGGGCCCATTTTACAAAGATGTGCTAGTGTTTTTAGCGTGCACTAAAAATAATCATGCTCTAAGGGCTTGATTCTACATATGGCACCTAAAACAGACGCGTTAGGCAATTATGCCTAAGCATATTCTAAATACCATTCATAAATATATGCACGGTATTTAGAATATGTTTAGGTGTAGTTCATGTGACTAAATCTACGCACATCCACTTACAGCAGCGAAAAGCTGGTGTAAATCCCTGTGCATAGATTAATGCACACTGACCCATATTTTATAACACATGTACATTTTGGAATACCCACAAAACACCCATTTCCATGCCCCTTTTTGCCTGTGCGTGTTAGAATTTATAAGCAGTACATTACAGAATACACTTAGCAATGTACATGCATAAATTCTAATTTTTGCCAATTTTAGTGCTAGTTATTGCTCAAAAGCTGCTAACAACACTTAACAGCTTGTTAAAACAATCTGCGCACGTAGTTATGAAATATGCCTTGATTTATGCAAGCTACATAGAATCCAGGGGTAAATGCTAGAGACGCCCATATATTCATATGGGCGTCTCTAGCATTTAGTGTGAGCTAAAAGTGCTGGCGCATCTTTGTACAAGACCTCCTGTATGCTCTAAAAGTTTGGAAACTATCATAGCCACCACTGCATTGCAAACTAGAACAAATGTGGACAAACCTAACCATGGGTGCTGCAGGGCTTCCTTACCAAACGATGCTGCATCTGGCAAGAGAGTGAACAAACAAAATCAATACCATAAGTCAAAATGAATACATGCAGGAGTCTTTGAACAATGTTTTGGAGAAGCAGGTTGAATAGCAGCTGGCCATCATGCCAGTAGCTAGCTGTTAATTGTAGCAGTAAATTAATCAATAAAATAACAGTTTAGCTTCTGGGTATAATAAATGAGATAAAGGACCACTCACATTTCCACTATTGGAGTCCTGACCTGTGCTAATTTGGCATAGATTATAATCCCGCCTACACCTGTTTCCCTTTGAGATGGCTAGTCCTGCAGCTGCCTGACAGATATTGGCAAAAACACAAAAAGAGGGTTTTTTAGCATCTGATATAAATATTTACAAAGACATTTTAAGGAGTGTTTTGTTATGTACTTTTGTGTTTGCTTTCAAAACATTCAAATGCAGAGACAGATGGCTTGTACAGTTTTATCAGCACTTGTGTCATTATATATTCAAGCAACCAAGACTGATAACCAGACTCATCCATTACGGATTGTTCCGAGAACAAATACTTTGGAAAACCATGTTAGAGAAGTACTTAATTGTGAGGGAACTTGATACAGAAAATATGACATTTTCATGAAGGGAAAAAAAAAACCTAATTAATGCAATTAGAAAATTAAAGCAAAAGAAACTGATTTTAAAGAACTGTCATTTAGAAGACTAGGAAATAATTCAGATAAAAGAACATTTATATTCTTTAGGAGCTTCTGCACTCACAGCTTAGAGGGTACACTAAACCAGACTCAAAAAGATAGCTTGCATACATTAATATTAATGTGTATGTGCATATGATAAAGAAATGTCAAATGCATTTAGGCTTTAGCAGCCCCCTGGTAAATAATGTGTATACACTCCGCCATGCAATATTTATTTACTTACTTATTTTAAGTATTTATATACTGCCTAGACCTAAGTGCTTTACAATTTTCTTTTACAGGTACTGGTACTGCCCTTAATGGGATCACAATCTAGTATTATATTGTACCTGGTGCAATGGAGGGCTAAGTGACTTGCCCAGGGTCACAGGGAGTTGCAGAAGAAATTGAACCTTGTTCCCAGGATCTCAGCCTACTGCTTGCTGACTGTTAGGCAGCAGTGGGGAATTCAACCTGGTTCCCCAGGTCTACAACTCGTTGCACTAACCATTAGGCCACTCCACTCAGCAAAATGTCCAAATTTAGATGTTATATCAAAAATACTACCCCCCCCCCCATGTCACCTTGCTCACTTACAAGTTGCTGCTGACACCATATCCAGAACCATGCCCTGTATTTTTCTGTGCTGCTTCTGGAGAGGTGATGTATGGATGGGGGGGGGGGGGGGGGAGGGGCAGAAATAGCTATGAACAAAACCACCTTCTCTCCTCTAACTCAAAGAAACAATACCCCCTCCCAATACCCTCCCCCCCCCCCCACACACACACATAGGGGATGGTAAGAATTCCATGGGCTGTGCTCCACATGATTTCCCATCTTGGTACTTTAAAAATGTCATGGTTTTCCATCATGTTCCGCAACCTGTTTCTGATGGGGGCTAATCTAGATCTTAAGTACCTGGCAGATACCCCAAAGTAGATCTATAAAAAATGGCTTAGCCAAATCTATTTGGATAATAATTTTTTAAAGAATATTTCCTCCAGTAACTTGTTCATTTCTCTTGTTGGTTGCCTTGACCACATCCCAAGCAAAGAATTTCACAGAGTAATTATGAGGGCATTTTCTATATGGCATCTAAATCTGATTTTGGACGTTTTGCTGAAAAGGTCCAAAAATCAAGCGGTGAACACAGTGATTTTCAAACCAGAAAAATGTCTTATCATTTGCTTGAGGTTTTTGTGCTCAGTGGGATCAATAGTCAGACTGCAAGAAGGAGCTCAGCTAACTCCCGTGGTCAGTGGTCAGCCCGGATATTCAATGCCAGGCTGTTTGCTTGGTGATCGGCATTGAATATCCAGTTTCTTTGAATATCTTTTTGGAACACTTTGGAAAAAAAATCCAAGGGGAAAAATGGACAAAAACAAGTCATTGAGATATATGGGGGGGGGGCAGCATTCTTAGTAGACTGGCCACAGAGACATCCCAGCAGAGGGGCACCCTAGGGGGCACTGCAGTGTACTTTACATAAAATGTCCTAGGTACACATCTCACTGTCATCCCCTTATATTGTATGGTGAGCCCTAAAAACCCACCAAAAACCTACTATACCCAAATGTACACCACTACAATGGCCCTTATGTCTACAGGTGTCACCTATATGAAGGTACAGTAGGTTTTTGGTGGGTTTGGGGGCTCACACTTTTCACCACAAGTTTAGCAGATACAGTGGGATATGGGCCTGGGTCCCCTTCTCTACAGTGCACTGCACCAACCAATAGGCTACTCCAGGGACCTGCTTGCTGCTCTAATAAGACTGGCTATAACTTCTGAAGCTGTCATAGAGGCCGGTATGTACTGTTTCTTCTACATCTTTGGGAGTGGGAGGGGGTCATGCCTTAATCCCTCCAGTGGTCATTTAGGGCACCTTTTTGTGACTTAATCGTGATTGAAGCAGGTCTACACCAAAACATCTCATTTTTAGCCCTGGATGTTTTTGATTTGTTCCATTATGGCTGAAAAACATTCAAGTTTTGGGAATTTCCAAATCCTGCCCCCAATATGCCCCCCTTGTGATTTGGATGCACTGCATACAAACTGAACAGAAAAACATCTTAAAAATGGGGTTCAAAAATAGCGATTTGGACATTTTGGCAAAAAACAAAATCCATCTGCTGCATTGTGCCACTTTTTGGACATTTTTCTGTTTCGAAAATGAGGCCCTATATGTTGCAACAAAAATATTTTTTCAGATTTTTTTTTCAGTCTATCATTCATTAGTTTCATACAGTTACTATTTGCAGCATTTTGCCTTTGACTCATTTTGTTCTCTTTCATAGATGAATAGTTATAAATAATTATAACATGCAAAAGCTTAATATTATCTCTCAATCTGCATTTTCAGTTTTCTATTCTACCCAAAACACTGCCCTCCTGTGCACCTTTCATGCTACCCACTTAAACCCACTCTCAAAAGCAATTTATAATTTCACAGGTTTAATCCAGGGCTTTCCTATTTAATCAAGGTTCCTTAACTATTTGACCATGTAAGTCACAGGAAAGTGATTTACTCTTTAAAAGTCAAGAAATATATTGCCAAAAAAGCATTATCAAATTCATTATGATTCTTATAGAATTCAGATAGTATATGCTAAAAATTAGCTCATGAGTACTTACAAAATGTTTTATTAATATTTTAAGACTATATTCTGAATGTTATCAATGCAAAGGTAAAATGGCAGTTTCGTTAGTCTTAGATCTTTATATATACAGATAGACAGATAGATATAGATAAGATATGCCAATGATTGAAATAAATGCTGTATTTCATGAGGTTAACATAAAGAGAATACAATGTTCGTTAGGATATTTGTTAAAAAAGTTTAGTCTAACTTGAGTTGTTTATCAGGAGACATGAATGTGCATAGACAAACAATTTTTTTGGTTCATTTTATATTTTTCTGCTTTTTCCCAATTTTAGGACATTTTTTTATTCAGTTCAGATGTTTTAATAAAATAAAAGTATTACACAGAACTTTTTAATGTATGAAAATTGATAGTACATGTGTTAATATACACTAAGAAGGGACGTTATCATAGGAACATAAGCATTGCCATACTGGGACAGACCGAAGTTCCATCTAGCCCAGTACCCTGTTTCCAACAGTGGCCAATCAAAGTCACAAGTATCTGGCAAAATCCCAAGACAATACAATACATTTTATACTGCTTATGCTAGAAATAAGCAGTGTATTTTCCCCGTCCATCTTAATAATGGCTTATGGACTTTTCTTTTACGAAGATAGCCAAACCTTTTTTAAACCCTGCCAAGCTTTTACGACATTCTCTGGCAATGAATCCCAGAGTTTAATTACACATTTCTGTGAAGAAATATTTTCTCCAATTTGTTTAAATTTACTACTTTGTTTTAAATTTACTGTGGCTTTTACCACACCTTGATTCACCATGGGAGTCACCAATCTGTAGTTGCCATTTTGGATCCCTGTGCCTGCAAAGTCAGGACTGACTGGAGATCACTCTTGCCTGCCCAACAGACCACCAGAGAATTTGTAGGCCTTGTGGGGCTACTATTGGCTTAGGGTGAGGCATCTGGGTGGGGGATAATGCGTGTGAGATAATCTTGTGTGATTGAGTGGAATGCATATGGGGGCTTTCTGTGGAGAGGGAGCATGTGGGAGTCTACAAAGTAATGTGTTGTTGGCCCCTTTAAGAGACAACCCTGAAGTACTGTACCAGGGCTTGGCAGATCGGTGCTTCTGAGCAGTAAAATAACCCTAGCCTAGCTATAGCTATTTTATAGGCAATACCACAGCAAGCCAAGATTTTACGTAGTAATGATCAGCTTTACATGCATTTGAATCTCATTACTATGTAATGCCAGGTGACTTGTTTAATGCTACAATTAGTGTTGGAGCCCTTTAACACAAGTTAAGGGTCAAACAAATGCATGTTAGTGCCTTAACATATCTTGATAACTCCCTCTCCTCCAACTGATTTTGCCTGCACTAACTTCTTAAATCTGTGCTAACAAATGCACATCCCTATTACATGGTAATGAATGGCTGCAGAAGAAATTCAAATGCATAAGATAGCAGTCCCAGTATAACTTGCTCATAGTAGCAAAACAAGCAAATGTATTGTTCATTTTGAGCATGGGTTTTCAACCCAGTCGTTGGGGCACACCCAACCAGTTGGGGTTTTCAGGATATCCCCATAATTGATTATGTTACATGTGTTGTTATAGAATACACTTGGATTTTAGCATGGAATGCTAGGCGCATTATGTAGAATCTTGGGGTAAACCTCTACAAGCAAGGTTCAAAGCGGGGTAACAATACAAAGAAGTTAAATTAAGTCAAATACAGTAAATTCTAAAATTACAAAAATCAAGCATAATTAGAAATTAAATGAATATTTAGTGGTAAAGAATTCCAAACTTTAGTTGCACAATAGCAAAAAGACTTTTCATGAATGGATTTGGATTTCACACCTTTCATTGACAGGAAAGGCAAAATAAGATGATCATCATTGCGACCTGTTTTGAAAGAGCCTAAGAGTTAAAGTATAGCTGGAAAGCTCTTTGGCGCATCCCCGTTCAGAGTTTTAAAAGTCAGATAACACAACTTAAACAAAATATGCATTTCAACAGGGAGCCAATGAAGGTCTATAAACAAATGATTCACATGATAATATCTAGTTCTCTTATATATTAGTGTTGCAGCTGTATTTCGAATCAAAGTTTTTTCTTTTCAAAAGTTTCAACAAGATACAGACTAAAGGGAATTACAGTAATCTACCTGTGATAGAGCAGTCGATTGAACTAGTACTCTAAAATGTTGTTGAAAAAAATAAGTTTAGATTTGAAGAAAGATCTCTTAACTATGGTGTTCACTTGGGATTCCATACTTAGGAGTCCTTTCACCAAGCTGTGGGAAACAGGGTCCTGTGCTAGTGGCAGGGGCCATTTTTCCTACTCGCAAAGGCCATTTTTACCCCAGCAGGTAAAAAGACTCCAGGCACACATGGCCATGCGGTAAGAGACTCTCCCATTTCCGTGTTTCCTTTTTTTTGTACAATGCATAAATTTTAGGCACAGATCCCACACCTAAATTTATGTGAATTAACCTCAATTAAATCTGATTAGTGTCAATAACTGCTTGTTAAAAAGCCAATTAGCACTAATTGGCTCATTCTATTAAATTATGCACATAAATCGGGAACATGCCTAAATTTCTGCATGCAAATTTTGACGACCTTTATAGAATCAGAGGGATACTGTCCCAAGTTTCCAAGTTTGTTATTTATTTCATATGCTGCCTTTCAGTGAAGCCATCTAGGCCAGTGTTTTCCAAGTCCAGTCCTGGAATATCCCTTGCCAGTCAGGTTTTCAGGATATCCACAATGAATATTTCAACTGCAAAGGAGTGAAATATAAATTAACATATGCATCCAGTTTCTTCTATATCCGTACGCAAATATGTAATGAGCTACCTAAATCAATGAAAACAACACACGACAAATAATTTCCGTAAATTATTGAAAACTAACCTATCCAACAAAGCATACTACAATAATCCATCCTAAATACCAGTTAATCAAAATTTTACACCGAGCCTTCACTAAACATAATTCTGTACTTCCAGACTGTCCATACTAATCAACAAGATTGAAGTTTAACATTCCTGATTGTCCAAGTTAATCTATCACGATTGAAGTTAATCCAACACCTTTTATTTCTGATTATGAAAATGCACTTTCTATAACTGTATACCTAATCTTTTCTCTCTCCTTCACCTTAAATATGTATTTCTCTTCCGGAATTGGTGATCACCGTTATGGAAAATGTAAGCCACATTGAGCCTGCAAATAGGTGGGAAAATGTGGGATACAAATGCTACAAATAAATAAATATGCATAAACTTGATTTGAATACACTGCCTCCATTATATGCAAATCTCTTTCATGCATATTCATTGTGAATATTCTGAAAACCTGACTGGCAAGGGTACTCCAGGACCAGATCTAGGCAGTTTACATAGAAAAATATAACAACTTTCTTTGTATGGCAGGAAAGGAACTACAATATTATAGGAAAGCGAAAACGGACAAGTATAAATCTTTTCTGAGTGTGAAAAAAGGAGGGTTCTGAAGACAGCCTTTTATAAACTTCTTCTTTTATACAGACTCAGGTCTTAGTACATGTGATCTTATGATGATACCTTGATTACTGAAATTCAATTTGCTCAAGGGATTTGTACCTGGGTCTTCTGGCTCCCAGCCTACTGTTCTAACCATTAGACTATTCATCTGCTCCAATTATATGTGTAATGCAGTTAAACAGCACCACTATTCAAATAATTTTAAACTTCATCCTCGTTCCATCCCAAACTCACCCTCATATTATCGAGATCAGGGTGTTCAACCTCGGACCTTGAGGGTCTCAATCCAGTTGAGTTTTCAGGATCTCCCCAATGAATATGCATGAGATCTGTTTGCATACAAAGCCTCTATTGTATGCAAATAGACCTCATGTATATTTAATTGGGGAACTCCTGAAAACCCGACCAGGTGAGGGCCGAGGTTGGACACCCTGATATAGATATTACTGGACTGTTCATGCAGGTTTTCAGTTTGATACCATTCATATACAGGCTGATATCCAAAGGCAGTTATATATTCTTTGGCATCCAATGAACATATAACTAGCTTATATATGGGTTTTCAGATCTTTTATGGACAGCACTGAGCCAAAAATCAGAACGAATGGTTAAAGGTGATCTGTATAATATGGGGCTGGGTTTGGAGTGGAGCAAGGGCATAATTTCAAATTATTCAGATAGTGGCAATTTTCAGCTGCTATCCAGATATGATACACATGTGAAGGGCAGTTCAATAAACTGGGCAATAACATTCACACTGTCATTATCAGCTGGATTCTATATAGCATACCTAAAGTTCCACGCCAAAATCCAAGCATATTCTATAAAAATGTGTGTAACATAATTAGCTGAACAAGCCAATCAGAGTTTTTCACAGCACTTAACAAACAATAATGAACACTAATTGGCAATCATTAGAATTTACACACATAACTCGCTAAGCATATTCTGTAATGCTCAGCGCTAAATTCAAATGCTTGGACCCAAAAATGGCATGGCTATTGCATTTCATGGGCATTCCAAAATTTACATGCACTGTTATACAATATGCCCCTCTGTGCCTACATCTAGATGCCAGTATTTACGCCACATTTTCCTTAGTGTAAATGGATGCATGTAGTTCTAGGCACTTGGATATCAACTAAGCATATTCTATATACCATTACTAAATCTAGGTGTCGCTTATAGAATAGGCTTGAATTTTATTCTGCACAGATTTTTCAGGCACCATACACAGAATCTACCCTATGTGCATAAATGTTTAGACTATCAGCATAGAAGCATGTAGGTGTGCATTTACACACATATATGCCAGTATGCTGCCTAAGTGCTATTTATTTATTTAGTACATTTATACCCCACATTTTCCCACTAGTTGTAGGCTCAGTGTGGCTTACACAAACCGTAGGGTAGGCTACAGTACAGAAAAAGTACAATTAAACTATGTAAAAGTAAGATACTAGGCAAATATGTACCTTATGAACAACAAAGATAGCAAAAGATAATACAAGGTAATAGAGTCCAAGAATCTTGGTGAAACCAGGAAGAAGTAAGTTATGTTGAGTCTGGAAGGTAAGCCTTCTTAAACAGGGTGGTCTTCAATAATTTTCTAAAATTTAAATAGTTCTGAGTTGATTTTAAGGATTTTGGTAAAGCATTCCATAGTTGTGTGCCTATGAAGGAGAAGTTGGAAGCATAGGTAGATTTGCATTTAAGGCCACTGGAAACTGGATAATATGTGTTTAACTTAATCTAGTCACTGCGCCAGCTGAAAATTGATGCTGTCATTAAAAAAAAAAAAGAAAGATGTAAAATGAAGCTATCCAATGTAAGGGGATAGTGGGAAATTCACCACAGACTCCAGAAAATGAGGAAGACAGTCTTGATTTTACTTGACTTAGGTGCTGCGTGATTAGAAGATGCACATATTTCCTGCTATTCTGTAAATATGTGCCTATCTTGCATAGTACATATTTGCAGGAAGGGTATACACATGGGTAAAGCATGGGCGAGGCATAAGCAGCGCTCTCACTTACACTCCTAACTTACCCCTCCCTTGTGCCATTTCTGTGGTTGATGTTAGTGCTGGTGCGTAAATGTTAGGTTAAGATAAACATTTATGTTCAGGCACATAAATGTCTATCCAGCTTATTTTTGAAAGAGAAAGACACCCATATTTCGACCCAAATCGGGAGATAGGCGTCTTTTTCCCGTGGGCGCCCAAATCGGTATAATCGCAAGCCGATTTTGGGCGTCTTCAACTGCAATCTGTCGCGGAAACGGTGAAAGTTGATGGGGCGTGTCAGAGGCGTGGTGAAGGCGGGACTGGGGCGTGTTTATCGGCCGAGGAGAGATGGGCGTCCTCGGCCGATAATCGAAAAAAGAAAGGCGTTTTTAGCTCAAATTTGGGTCACTTTTTTTGGACCCTTTTTTCACGAACAAGTCCCAAAAAAGTGCCCTAAATGACCACCGGAGGGAATTGGGGATGACCACCCATGACTCCCCCAGTGGTCACTAACCCCATCCCACCCAAAAAAAAAAAACTTTAAAACCTTTTTTTTTCCAGCCTGTATGCCAGCCTCAAATGTCATACCCAGCTCCATCACAGTAGTATGCAGGTCCCTGGAGCAGTTGTTAGTGGGTGCAGTGGACTTCGCCCAGGTGGACCCAGGCCCATCCCCCCCTACCTGTTACACTTGTGGTGGTAAATGGGAGCCCTCCAAACCGCCCCCAAATCCTACTGTACCCACATCTAGGTGCCCCCCTTCAGCCATAAGTGCTATGGTAATGGTGTAGAGTTGTGGGCAGCGGGTTTTGGGGGGGGGGGTTGGGGGCTCAGCACCCAAGGGAAGGGAGCTATGGACTTCAGAGGTAGTTAACTTTTTTTTTAATTGTTACAAGTGCCTCCTAGGGTGCCCGGTTGGTATCCTGGCATGTGAGGGGGACCAGTGCACTATGAATCCTGGCCCCTCCCATGACCCAATGCCTTGGATTTGGTCATTTTTGAGCTGGGCACCTTTGGTTTCCATTATCGCTGAAAAACGATACCGCCCAGCTCAAATCCACACAAATCCGATGCATTTGGCTGGCACAAACCGTATTATAGGAAAAAAGATGGACGCCCATTTTTTTCAAAAATACGGTTTGTCCCATCCCTTCATGTACCCGTTCTCGGAGATAGACGCCCATGGAGATGGGCGTTCGCGTTCGATTATGCCCCTCCACGTTTCTAATCCACATCTTAAATGTTTATGTGTCTGTTTTGACTAGTTGTTATTTTAGACATATGTTTTTCTAAAATGGATGCTCCTGCCATATGTAACCAGCGCATAAACATCGACTTCTCCGAGTATTTTAGAATAGGTTGTATATCAGGAGATCCTTTTCTAAAATACTAGTGGAACTTGATATATCCTGACCTAGATGTCTCATTTCTAATCTAAACATCCTTAATAAAATGTCACTCTACTTTTATAACTGTGCTGAATATCTGGATTACCAGCCACACACGGCCGTTGACCTGTTAAATAGCATATCAGGTGATAACCACTAATATTCAGTTCTCCTATCTTTAACTGCTAGCACTGAATATCAACATAACTGGTTAACTTTTAGCAGTAAAAAAAAAATGGATATTCAATGCCGATCGCTGGAAATGGCCCAGCATTGAATATTTGAATATTACTGTTTAACGCTGGCAGCAGATATCAAAAGTGGTGCCCTCTGCTGGCTGAATATTGGGTCAAGGTGTGTTTAACTTAATCTAGTCACTGCACCAACTGAAAATTGATGCTGTCATTAACAAAAAAAGGTGTCAAATGAAGGAGGGAACAAAGTACAAACTAAAGTCCAAACAAAAAAACAGCACCACGGGCCTTTAAAATGGAACAAAGTTCTTTAATGAATGAGCCTTGACCCGACACGGGCCGTGTTTCGGTGACTAGCACCTGCGTCAGGGGTCACAGTGATGACGTGGAAAACTTGGGGAATAACTCGAATATTTTCATCTACAATATTCCTTACCCCACGTCTCATGTAGTAAAAGCTACAAAGCACCAAGGCACTTTCACTTTCTGTATCAAAATGGATGAAAATGAGGAAGACAGTCTTGATTTTACTTGACTTAGGTGCTGCGTGATTAGAAGATGCACATATTTCCTGCTATTCTGTAAATATGTGCCTATCTTGCATAGTACATATTTGCAGGAAGGGTATACACATGGGTAAAGCATGGGCGAGGCATAAGCAGCGCTCTCACTTACACTCCTAACTTACCCCTCCCTTGTGCCATTTCTGTGGTTGATGTTAGTGCTGGTGCGTAAATGTTAGGTTAAGATAAACATTTATGTTCAGGCACATAAATGTCTATCCAGCTTATTTTTGAAAGAGAAAGACACCCATATTTCGACCCAAATCGGGAGATAGGCGTCTTTTTCCCGTGGGCGCCCAAATCGGTATAATCGCAAGCCGATTTTGGGCGTCTTCAACTGCAATCTGTCGCGGAAACGGTGAAAGTTGATGGGGCGTGTCAGAGGCGTGGTGAAGGCGGGACTGGGGCGTGTTTATCGGCCGAGGAGAGATGGGCGTCCTCGGCCGATAATCGAAAAAAGAAAGGCGTTTTTAGCTCAAATTTGGGTCACTTTTTTTGGACCCTTTTTTCACGAACAAGTCCCAAAAAAGTGCCCTAAATGACCACCGGAGGGAATTGGGGATGACCACCCATGACTCCCCCAGTGGTCACTAACCCCATCCCACCCAAAAAAAAAAAAACTTTAAAACCTTTTTTTTTCCAGCCTGTATGCCAGCCTCAAATGTCATACCCAGCTCCATCACAGTAGTATGCAGGTCCCTGGAGCAGTTGTTAGTGGGTGCAGTGGACTTCGCCCAGGTGGACCCAGGCCCATCCCCCCCTACCTGTTACACTTGTGGTGGTAAATGGGAGCCCTCCAAACCGCCCCCAAATCCTACTGTACCCACATCTAGGTGCCCCCCTTCAGCCATAAGTGCTATGGTAATGGTGTAGAGTTGTGGGCAGCGGGTTTTGGGGGGGGGGGTTGGGGGCTCAGCACCCAAGGGAAGGGAGCTATGGACTTCAGAGGTAGTTAACTTTTTTTTTAATTGTTACAAGTGCCTCCTAGGGTGCCCGGTTGGTATCCTGGCATGTGAGGGGGACCAGTGCACTATGAATCCTGGCCCCTCCCATGACCCAATGCCTTGGATTTGGTCATTTTTGAGCTGGGCACCTTTGGTTTCCATTATCGCTGAAAAACGATACCGCCCAGCTCAAATCCACACAAATCCGATGCATTTGGCTGGCACAAACCGTATTATAGGAAAAAAGATGGACGCCCATTTTTTTCAAAAATACGGTTTGTCCCATCCCTTCATGTACCCGTTCTCGGAGATAGACGCCCATGGAGATGGGCGTTCGCGTTCGATTATGCCCCTCCACGTTTCTAATCCACATCTTAAATGTTTATGTGTCTGTTTTGACTAGTTGTTATTTTAGACATATGTTTTTCTAAAATGGATGCTCCTGCCATATGTAACCAGCGCATAAACATCGACTTCTCCGAGTATTTTAGAATAGGTTGTATATCAGGAGATCCTTTTCTAAAATACTAGTGGAACTTGATATATCCTGACCTAGATGTCTCATTTCTAATCTAAACATCCTTAATAAAATGTCACTCTACTTTTATAACTGTGCTGAATATCTGGATTACCAGCCACACACGGCCGTTGACCTGTTAAATAGCATATCAGGTGATAACCACTAATATTCAGTTCTCCTATCTTTAACTGCTAGCACTGAATATCAACATAACTGGTTAACTTTTAGCAGTAAAAAAAAAATGGATATTCAATGCCGATCGCTGGAAATGGCCCAGCATTGAATATTTGAATATTACTGTTTAACGCTGGCAGCAGATATCAAAAGTGGTGCCCTCTGCTGGCTGAATATTGGGTCAAGGTGTGTTTAACTTAATCTAGTCACTGCACCAACTGAAAATTGATGCTGTCATTAACAAAAAAAGGTGTCAAATGAAGGAGGAACACAATCTTGATGCTTAAGAAAGTTTATTGATAAAAGACCCGACACAATACTGTGTCTTGGCCTGCAGTCTGTGTCAGGAGTCTTATACAATAAATGAGTTACAAAATCTCCAATATCAAATCTGTCCAGTCAGTAATACAAAGGATTGGTCTTGAGAAAGGCCTTTGAAACTGTGTTGCCAATAGCAGGAAATATGTGCATCTTCTAATCACGTTGCACCTAAGTCAAGTAAAATCAAGATTGTCTTCCTCGTTTCTGGAGTCCATGGTCAATTTCCCACTATCCCCTTATATCTGCTTCTTTGTGTGGGATTTTAGAGTTCTGGATTTCTGCTGGAACTAATGAAGCAATCCATTCACCAGCTACCAGTGAATATATAACACTGTTTAAATATTGCACCAAGTGTTAACTTCTCTTTGACAGTTCAGTTCTTTCAATAGAACAACATTAATAATAAATACTAAACTGGCCTATAACCCTTATGGTATGGTATAATACTATGAAACTCAGAGTGGCATACATGTAAAATGTTTCCAGTTACAAAAATAAGAGAATTAACTACATAGGTAACTTCTATGACATTGCTAATATGTCTAATTTTCTTTGTATTTTTCTCTGTTTTGCAGATGGCCCTCTTGGTCCTAGAGGATTAGCTGAAGCTACAGAGATGTGCACTCAAGAATGCCTGGTTTTGGGCCACTCTGATAACTGCTGGATGCCCCCAGGCCTGGGTCCATATCAGCAGCCAAAGTCTCCTCTATCTACATTTGCACCTCAAAAAGAATGGCTTAAGAAGGACAAACTTGTGAATGGACACACATTGTCAAGAACCTGGAAGGAGGACAACAACAGAAACCAGTTCAGTGACCGAAAGCAGTCTGGTTCCAGTGAGAGCCCTTTCAGCGGTGGTAATCACATTACTGACATACCTTTGGCTAATTTGAAGTCTTACCAGCAAGTCTCTGGAGCTATTGATTACCCAAAGGAACATCAGCTATAAAAATGGCTGTTTTTGGACCAGTGACATTAGCCCTACTTCGAGAGCTTTATGTATTGGTAGACTTTCAGAACTACACAGAGACATGCATATCTTTGTGTTAACGCTATGAAGGGTGTGATGTCCTGTAACATGAGAGGAAAATTCTTCTAGTATGTGTGAACTCTTGGTGAATAGCAATGGATTATCCCTTTGAAGATATTTCCAATTATATATACATATTCTATATATTTCTTGGGCTCTTGGACTGCTGCTACGAATACCAGAAGACAATTAAGAAGAGACATATATTAGTGGATTGCTCTAGTTGAAAAACAAAAACATATCAAATTAGAAAATTGTGTCCTTGTCATTATTGATGTAAGCTGGGACAGTTACACTTGACATCATACTTCAAACCAACTAAGCCTAGAAACATTAAATCTATTGTGCTAATAATAATGTTAGTGGACACTTGTAAGTCAATCAGTGTTCAAGTACTTGTAAATAGAAACAACTTATTACTAACAACTTTTGTGAATTATAATGGTACCTTAAAATACTGTAGCATAATAAGTGTGTTTCATTGTTGCTTCTCAGTTTTGTCTTTCTTTTACAGTGATAGTGTATCTATATTAAGAGTCTGTCAGACACAATGTTCCAAGGACCTTAAAACACTTGTGTTACAACTGGAAAACAAAAATCATATTTCAGTGTGGCAGCAAATGATGCTGGCATTCTGGTAATTAAAACTCTTCTGAAATATTATCAAGCAAAGACTCCAGGAATTGTAAACATTTGTGAGCAATTTTGTTCATTTTTTGTTATTTTATTTTATTATTATTATTTTTTTTACAAAGGAGTGAAAATGCAAAATATTATTTGAGTTGGGAGGGATGGGAGGACGGAATTCTTTCAGACATAATTATAAAACAGTGGCAATCTCATCATTTTTCTTAGGCTAAGACGGTCTTTTACTAAGGTGTGCTACCATTTATAGCTCGCATTAAAAATAAGATGGTACAAAATGCTGACACGGCCATAGGAATATAATGGGCATTTCAGCATTTAGTGCCGGATGATTTTTAGTGTGAGATAAAAACGCTAGTGCACCTTAGTTAAAGACCCCCTAAGTAAGCAACATTCATCCAGCGTGAACTAGAGAGAGAGAAAAAAAACAACAGTGGCAAACTCAAATGAGGTAACATGTTAAAAGCTAAAACAGTTTACACCTGTAACAGTGCTCATTTGCATTCTTATTGTGCTAACACAAGTGTTTTTTGATCATAGCAAGAAACTTCCATGTGTTGTGCCTTCATAATATAGCAAAACATTTTTTTCTGGCTAAATGACTGGGACAAAGGGTTTGGCCTAACCATTACTGTTTAGCTATTTGTTATCATAGTTGGTCAGTTAGTGACAGGTTCTGGACTATGCCCTGTTACTCAGTCAGCTGGGTGGTTCTTAATGTTAATAAGATCTCAGTTATACGTAGGAGTGATTCCAAAATCTGAACATTTTATGATATTTTTTCTTAAGGCATGACAGACAATTATACAAATAGCATGCATAATGGTTCTAAAAAGAAAATAAATATGGAAACTATCCTATGCCACATTTAAATATCATTTTTTTAAAATTTGATAATTTGATGATCTTTTTTTCTTTTTGCTAAAAAGTTATTTTGTGTATAGCAGTTCACCTTTTTTCCTCAGTATAAAAACATACAATGGGTTGTGGGTGCGTTGCTTCTTGCAGTACTTATGTCAGTTTGTGAGGGGTGTTTGATGACTTTGACCAAATAAATATCTAATCCAGTTATCATTGTTACTGCTTTGCCAGTTCAACGTTAATTCCAGTTATTCAGCTCTTGCAATAAATGTTCTGAATTCCTGATGTTGATGTGTCATTTATTAAATTTTAAGAAAAACCCTCAGAAATCTCATTATGTTCCCAGTTGTAGAAAGTAAGATATGAGGTCACACATATTTGTGGAAAAAATATGTGACTCGTAAAGTAATCTTTAGTTGTTTATTTAGGGGCCCTTTTACTAGGCCATGGTAAAAGGTGGCCCATGCTAGTTTTGATGTGTGAAATTGGTGCATGCTGGGCCACATTTTACTGTGATGGGGGAAAATGTCTTTTTTTAAATGGGGCAGTAAATGGCCATGTGCTAATATTAAAATTAGCACACAGCTTTTTACTTCCTGCGCCCTTATTGGCACATATTTAGAAGGCGGTAAGGGCTCACACTCTAACCCTGCTGTAATTGGGCAGCACGTGGCAATGTGGCTGTGCTGCCAATTACTACTAAGAATGCATCCCACAGTAAAAAAAAACTAGAAAATTCTTTTCTACCATGGGAAACTGCGCGCACCAACATTTGAACTGCCGCTGGGGTCCCACACTACCCCGATGGTAGGCTGATTTGGCACAAGTGCAGTAGCCCCTACCGCACCTGTGTAAAGGGGCCCCTTAATTATTTGAAAGGATCTATAATTTGCCAATCATCAAATCTGGGTGGATAACAAATAAACATACATAAAATTAAGAAGAAAACTAAGGGGCTGTTTTACAAAGCTGTGGCAAAAAGTCTCCATAGGGCCCTTTCCCATGTGCTAAGGCCATTTTTATCACAGCTAAATTTCCAATTTTTCCATTAATGGCCATGCACTATTACCATTAGCGTGTGAGCCTGTACCACTACCTATATTGTAAGCAGTAAGGACTTGTACACTAAACCTGAGCTAATCGGTTAGCGTGTGCCAATGCCAATGGACTAACCATTTTGTATGGACACACCCACTTCCCACCCCCCTCTATGCCCCCTCTATGAAGAAATACAAATAATATTTTAGCACATGGCTTTCGTGCACACATGCAAAAATTACTGCGGGACGTGTCAGCACGCCCCATGGTATGTCATTTTAAACACTTTTTAGTGCTTACCACCACTTTATAAAAGGGCTCCTAAGTATGTAATGAAAAAACAAACATTGGCCTTTATTTCCATTAAAGCCAATATATAAATAGACTCTTTACAACACATCCCTCTTATCTTAGTAAGAACCTTGTAATAGTCCAACTGGTCAAGAAAACATCAAATAAAATACAGTAAAAAGATGGAAAAGCTGATCTCTAAAGCCTGATTTACTGAAAAGTCTGAGAAAATAAAAATGCTTTTAACCACTTCTTAAAAACAGATGTATCAGTCATGAGCATTCTTTTCCACTCAGTTGGCTCAGCGATAGAAGAAAAAAAAATATGTTTTGCATAAATATGACATAGAAAAAACTATGTTCCCTCAAAAGATAATCCCCAAATAGTTGTATGAATTTTTGAACGGAATTCAAAGAAGTTGAAAAAAATTAGATTCCTGAACATTGGCAGTTGTACCACTTCCTCACACCCATCACCCAAATTTCAAACTCTTGTCCCAAATAAAAATATCATAGAATATTTGCAGAAATTGGCCACAGGCTTATTATTAACATTAACATCTTATTGAATACAATCAATACAGAAATCTTAACTGACCCCCACCTCCCTCATGTACCTGAAGCAACCATATCCCACCCTCATAGTCAGTCTGTCATGAACTAGCTTTGAGTCACATAAGCATTAAACAACACATTTTAGTGTAACCACATGATCCATGGTGTCACTGAGTTGCACCTCAACTCATGGTGGTGACGCACAAGTTACCAGCATTTCATTTTTGATGCTCTTTCTCTCTCCCCCCCCCCCCCCCACTTCATAAGGCTGCGACCAGACCAGAACTGCCCCTTTCTCCTGATGGCTGTTACCAATCCCCAACACAAATACCCCTGAAAGACCACCACCCACAAAATGATTAGCTCCCAGCAATAATGTCTATGCAGCAAAATTCCAAACCACTTCTTCCTTATTCTCCCGAACAAATCATGAACCACCTGCCATCCCAGCACCCATCCATAACAATACTTCACCTCAACAACAAAAAACATATACAAACCCCACTCTCTGGGCTTCACCAATGTTATCTGTCCTTAGCTAAATACTGAGGGCACCCTAAAATTAATAAAGGTGTTCAAGTTCTGATTGAAGAGATAGAGTTCAATTCTATGCCATCAGGTTTCAAAATTCTTGTTCTAGTTACTATGCAACTCTGAGATTCAAAACTATAGCAAATTACAGAATGTTCTATAACTTTTTTTGGCAACATACTTCAGAAATTATGTCAAGAAACTTTTAGAGTAAAATACATTCTCTTCAAATAGGGAATAACCAGTGTTTCAGCTTAAAAATACAGTAAAATATGCCAATTATAAAAGATACCAGTTTAGGACATTTGAATATAATATAGAGCCATATAAAAGTCAATTCTATAACTAGGCTTCTGCATTTATGCACCCCTTGTTTGCATAAAATTGCAGAATACTAGGGGGACACTAGAGGCCTTGCTTCTAGGAGGTCACCTGAGGGGGGAGCTCAACAAAGGAAATTTTTCAGAAATCAATTTCCCCTTCTTACATTTCTTGAGCCCCAGCCATGGTTTCCAGTCTATAATGCCTACTTCTAACAGCAGAAATCTTGATTCTAGAAATTTTACCTTTCCAGCTCAGTAGAGATTTAAACCTGATCCTGACTGAGTAAAAAGTTAACTGAGAACATAAGTACATAAGCATTGCCATACTGAGACAGACTGAAGGTCCATCAAGCCCAGCATCCTGTTTCCCAACAGTGGGCAATCCAGATTACAAGTACCTGGCAAGATCCCAAAACAGTACAATATATTTTATGCTGCTGATCCTAGAAATTATGTATATGTTTCCACACACCATAGATTGTGCGAGTCACAGAATATAAAGGTGGAACATTGCCATATAGATTATCTTTTGATCCTAGAAATAAGCAGTGGATTTTCCCAAAGTCCATCTTAATAATGACATCTGGAGTTTTCTATTAGAAGTTATCCAAACCTTTTTTAAACCCCGCTAAGCTAACTGCTTTTACCATATTAAACAGAAAAGTGCAATATATCTAGTGTTCCAAATACAGTAAATCTAAACAAACCAATAATTAACACTAGAAGTATAGCTTATCAAACTCATGTATTTAAGAAGGAGATAATCCCTCAGAAACCTATCAGACACAAGTCCTAGGTTTACAGCGGCTAGTGTAAAGAACCGTTGATGAGTTTCTATCATAGGGATTTTTTATATATACTCCTTTTTTAAATGTTTTTTTAAAGTGCTCAAAGCTAAACTTCAAAAATATATATTGTGCTCAGATTCAAAAATTGTAAACGTTGGTATTTGACTTATATCCAAACCCAAACATACAGGCTTAAAGGAAAGCGCTGATAATGCATAAAGCAACACTTAGCTTTTGCCCGATGGTGCCACCGTTTCACCTCTGTGTGGCTTCCTCAGGGACCAGTGTTGCTCATTGAGCTTTCCGTTGTGTTTTCAAGTTTCTGTGCTTCAAACAAAATGCTGCTTTTACCATATTCTTTGGCAAAGAATTCCAGAATTTAATTACATGTTGAGTGAAGAAATATTTTCTCCAATTTGTTTTAGATGTGCTACTTTGTAGCTTCAATGCATGTCCTTCTAATCCTAGTATTTTTGGAAAGAGTAAACAAGCGATTCACATCTACCCGTTCCACTCCACTCATTATTTTATAGACCTCTACCATATCTCCCCTCAGCTGTCTTTTCTCCAAGCTGAAGAGCCCTAGCTGCTTTATCCTTTCCTCATAGGGAAGACATCCCATCCCCTTTATTATTTTCATTGCCCTTCTCTGTACTTTTTGTAATTCCACTATATCTTCTTGGAGATGCGGTGACCAAAATTGCACACGGTGTTCAAGGTACGGTCATACCATGGAGCAATACAAAGACATTATAACATCCTCATTTCTGTTTTCCATTCCTTTCCTAACATTGCAGCAGTGCAAGCCTGTCTTTTGGGTGCACATCAGGCCAGTTTTTGCCATGTCATGGAAAAAGGGCCTTTTTTTAAGGGTCCAGAAAATGGACTTGTACCAAAATAAAAGCCAGCGTTCATTCATTTTCGGTCTGAGACCTTACCACCACCCATTGACTTAGTGGTAAGGTCTCACGTGCTACCTGGGCAGTAAGCATGCGGTGCGCATCAACTGCTGTTTACCATCGCGTAAGTGCCACACAGTAGAAAATAGAAAATATTTTCCACTGTGTGTTTTCGGTGCCCGCCAAATTCAGAATTACTGCCTGGGGCACACGGTAGTTGGTTGGTAATGCTAATTTGGCGCACACTGGACGCGTGTAGGTCCTTACACACCTTTGTAAAAGGGCCCCCACATAAGGTATAATGTGATACTTCATATGTATACCTGATCTTGATTTGCCTTTGTCATTTTTAGGGCATAGACCATAGAAGTCTGCTTGACACGGTCCTTGTTCTAAAACTTCTGAAGTTGTCATCAAAGCACCAGAAAAGCTCCACTCCAATCATCTAAATCTATTTAGCCACAATCAGGGCACAGACCGTAGAAGTCTGCCTAGAACTGTCTTTACCTTCCAATTTCTGGTGTTGCCACCTAATCTCCACTAATCTTCGTTGGATCCATTCCTTCTAAATAGTATACTTTTGTGTTTATCCTATGTATTTTTGAATTCCATTACCGTTTTCATCTCCTTCACCTCCTGTGGGAGGGCATTCCAGGTATCTACCACCCTCTCAGTGAAAAAATACTTCCTGACAATATTCCTGACTCTACCCCCTTCAACCTTAATTCATGTCCTCTAGTTCTACCACCTTCCCGTCCCTGGAAAAGGTTTGTTTGCAGATTAATACCTTTCAAATATTTGTATAAAATTACCCCTGTTTCTCCTTTCCTCCAGGGTACACATGTTCAGGTCATCAAGTCTCTCCTCGTATGCCTTGCTACACAAATCCCATACCATTTTCTTCACTTTTCTTTGAACCACTTCAAGTCTTTTTACATCCATAGCAAGATACAGCCTCCAAAACTGAACACAATACTCCAAGTGGGCCTCACCAATGACTTTTACAGGGGCATCAACATCTCCTTTCTTCTGCTAGTAATACCCCTCTTTATGCAGCCTAGCATCCTTCTGGCTATGGCCACCACCTTGTCACATCATTCATTTAGATAATCAAGAGGGCTTAGAGTCCAAGGCACTAGTAGATACACTGCAATGTTTGGGGAATTAGGATGGAAGGAGGTCCAACTCATGAAAAAGGTAATCAGATTGATCTATTGGCATATAGGCTACAGTCTAAGGGTGATTTTCAAATTGTAAATCCTATATGGACACCACTATCTGGCTAGACCATTTTAGATTACAATTTATTCTTAAAGGTTGTTAATATTTTTAAGCCAGGTATTAGCAGAAACTATCTTTCAAGGGGTAATATTGAAGGAGAACTATTTTGGAATATAATCTTTGATAAGATGGCATCACATGATACGATAAATGTGAAGTTCTAGATATATAGTGTTAGTTCAGATAAAAAGAGGTTCTGTCAAGAAAAATATCTATATGATATAAAGAGAAATTGTTGGAATTGAAAGGATCATGTAGGAGATTTGAGAGATTGTGGCACAAGGGGTGTTTGAATACACAAAGGCAGGAATGGCGTGTGACTATTGGTATATATAAAGCTGCCATAAGACAAGCTAAGTTAGGTTATTTATCCAGTTATGTTGGGGAAGAATGTCTTGACACCAAGAGACTCTATTCTTTAATGAGTACTGATGATGTATTAGAGGTTAATAAGCAGGTGCCATCAGCAGATGACCTTGCGGTATTTTTTAAAACTAAAATTGAAAAAGCCAGATACTCAAAATTTCATTGTTTATCTGATGTTTGTCCAGCAAATTTGATGTCTAAAGCACTCCTTCAATTCATGTGGTTTTTGTATTAAGGTTTATTGGAAATGTTGGATCATGGTAAATTTCCAAAGGAGAAAGGTTTAATTATCCTTACCCCTATCCCTAAAAATTTGTTAGTGCAATCTAGTGGTTTCAAACTATAGACAGTGGCTTCCATGCCATTTTTAGTTTGTTTATTTATTTGTTTGTTTATTTATTTTTTGTGTATTCTTGTATCCCATTATTATCCAAAAACAAAATTTGGTTCAAAGTGGCTTACAATTTACATTTTGGTGGAATTACAATAGTGTTGTGCAATGCGGAACTGCTGCTTGTCAGTCAACCAATTTCCAATCCAGTTCACCTGGATCTCAAGTTCAGCCCTCTCAGCTTATTTGTGAGTCTTCTGTGAGGGATCATATCAAAGGCTTTGCTGAAATCCAAGTAGTTGACATCTAGCACATGTCCTTTATCAAGTTCTTTGGTCACACAGTCAAAGAAGTCAATCAGATTCATTTGGCAGGATTTTCCTTTGGTAAAGCCATGTTGTCTTGAATCCTATAATCTGTTGGCTTCTAGAAAGTTAACTATATTTTCCTTCAGCAGAGACTCCATTATTTTACGTAAGGCTTACTGGCCTGCAGTTACCCACTTCTTCCTTGTCTCTGTTTTTGTGAAGAGGGACCACATCAGCTCATCTCCAAAACCATGGAACCTATCCCATCTCTAAATATCTATTAAATAAATCCTTAAGAGTCCCACCAAGACTTTTCTGAGCTCCCTCAGTATCTTGGGATGTATCTCATCCAGCTCCATAGGTCTCTCCACTTTCAGATTTTCAAGCCTTTATAAAAGGCTTTCTTCTGTGAATTCCCAAATATACTCTCAGCAGCTGACCGCAGTCCATGTACAGGATTTTATTCCATGAACACCGAAAAGAAGTATTTGTTTAGCATATTCACTTTATCCTCATCACTCTCTGCGTATCAAATCTCAGCATCTTTCAGTCTTACAATTCCATTCCTATTTTTTCTCCTTTCCACAATATATGTGAAAAAGGTCTTGTCACCTCTCTTTACATCTTTAGCCATTTTTCCTCTGTCTGTGCTTTCACTAGCCGTATTTCCCTCTTCTCGTCTTTGAATTTAATCCAGTAATCTATTTTGTGATCCTTTTGTGTTCTTCTGTATTTCTGGAATGAAGCTTATTTTGCCCTTATTTTTTCAGCCACTTGTTTGAAGAACCATATAGGCTTCCTTTTTCTTTTGTTTTTGTTTTCTTTCCTTGTGTAAAGATCAGTTGCCTTATTTAAAGCAGCTTCGGGCTTGGACCACTGTGCTTCCATAACACCTATGCCTACCTATGCAAACAGCTCCTTCTTCAGGTATTCCCCCAATTTACCAAAATCAGTACGTCTAAAATCCAGTACTTTGAGTTCTCTTCATCTGCATTCCACTTTCGCTCTTATATCAAATCATATCGTCACAAGCACTATTGCCGTGGGCACCCACCTGGGCACTGGAAACATTTCCACCATTAGTGAGCACTAGATCTAGAGTCAGCCCTTCCCTCGTGGGTTCCATCACCATGGGGTGGGACATGCTGATCGCACACGCAATGGAGCCTTCAGATCCAGCAGCTGAGCAGAGGTACTGGATTGTTTTTCTAGTGTGTAAATGAGGCTTATTCAATTTGTCTACCTTTTTCTCAGTGAGCATTTTACAGATGCTCTTCCCTTCCCCCCTTCAACACAAAAATGGATACATTGCTCTCACACAGTGTTCCTGCCAGGACAAATTGGTAGATAGATTCCTCTCTTCTCTCTCAATTCACTCAGAGGAAAAAAAATCCCTGCTGGTTAGAAGAAAGAACAATTGGACCTCGCTGGAGCAGGCCCCACCCCCTGGGTAGCAGAACTAGATTCCCATCCCCCAGCAGACCTGTCCCTGGAGCAGTGCCACTGGGGGTGTATCCGGCAGTTCTGAACCTCAAGGAGGCCTACTTGCCTGTTCCTCTTTAGTCCCCACACTGTTGTTTGCTTTGCCTTGCAAGTCTAGGGCACAAATTTCAGTTTCAAGCAATGCCAATTGGGATAGCTATAGCACCCAGAACATTTTCCAAGGTTGTGGTGGTGGTGAGTAACGAGAGAATCAAAGTGCATTCCTCTCTGGGCAACTGGCTGCTCAGGGCCTCATCAGAGCAGGTTCATGACACTTTTGCAGTCTTAAGGTTGGGTTATCAACCTTCACAAGAGTCATCTGGTCTCAACACAGAGTTTGGAATACCTGGGAATATAATTTGACATTACCCGTGGCCAGGTGTCTTTCCCAGAACGGAGAAGACACAAGTTTGAAAACAAATTTGATGCTTGTGAATTCCAAACTCTCGAGCTTGAGATTATGTTCAGGTGCTGGGCTCTACGGTGGTGTCCTTGGAGGTGGTATCTTGGGCCAGAGCTCATATGCATCTTCTCCAGCAGTCTTTCTTGACCCAATGGTCACCACTTTCTCAGGGCTACAATTAGTATCTCATGTGGAGACCTCTGGCAAAGCGAAGTATGTCGGAGTGGCTTCAACTGATCAAACTCCTCCAAGGGGCATCTCTGGTGTCTCCTCTTTGGATACCTGTAGTCACAGATACCAGCCTGACAGGTTAGGGAGCCCACTGTCTTCAACAGCAACACAGTGGCAGTCCAGTTGGCTGGGGCTCAGAGTGGTGCACAATGCTCATCAAGCCTTTCGCTCTGTCCTGGAGGGCAAAGCAGCTTGGGTTCTCTCAGTCAACATATGGCAGAGGATTCCACAACAGGCAGCTTGGCACATGATGTCTTCCTCTGGCAATGGAAGTGTACCTTCTATTTCACTTGGTGGAAAGGCATTTGCAGCAGCTATCAGCCACCCACTTAGTGGAAAATCTCAATGGGCAAGCTAATTTCTGCAGTACAAACTCCCTGGACCCAATGGAATGGGAGCTGGCTGTGGACACCTGGTAACTCAGAGGTGGGGCACTCCCCTAATAGATCTCATGGCAACACATCACACTGTCAGAGTTTCCAGGTTCTTCGGCAGAAGATGGGTGGTCAGTTCAGAAGGCATAGATGCTGTTCTTCAACTTTGACTGGAATCAGCCTTGCTTTGTGTTCCTGATTTGGTCTCTAATAGGTTGAGTTCTCCACAGAGTTGGTTATTCAGTTTGCTCCTGATTGGCCCAGGAGGCCAGAGTATGAGGGCCTGATTTGTTGTCTGGTAGGCAACATTTTGCTTTTCTCTGAGTCACAAACTCCTCTGTCAGTGTCCCATTCAGATGGAGGATCTCTCCCATTTTGATCTTACAACCGGGCTCTTGAAAGGCCAAAATAGAGAAGGAAAGGATATGCTGATGATATCATTGCAACTTTACTTTTGGCAAGGAAATGCTCAACTTTAGCCGTGCATGCTTGTGTCTGGTAAGTTTTGAAACATGGTGCTCTGAATGGCCATGGTCTCCGTTTTGGGCCTCTGTGCCATGCATATTAGCTTTCTTGCAGGATGGTCTTAGCAAGGTAAAGGGAAAGAGAATGGGACTTGATATACTGCCTTTCTGTGGTTACAATCAAAGCGGTTTATATGTTCACTTCTCATCCAGATATGGTTCATTTCTTGAAAGAGACTAGTTGTCTTAGGCCTCCTCTTCATTGTCCTTGTCCCGAGTGGAACCCAGTGGCATAGCCAGATCTGAATTTTTGGTGGGCCCAGAGCTAATATGGGTGGGCACTATATATATAGGTGAGAGTACCAGGCATACTGTGAACAGAAGCGGAGCCAGGATAAGGCAGGTTGATGGCGCGGGGGGAGCGAGAGCGGACTTCCACCGGTGCCGGTGCACATTTTCAGTGCAACAGGATGAAAAAAAATAGGTGCCGGCGCTGTCAGAACTCCGTTTGTGGGCGCAGCCGCTCCCCTGGCGCCCCACCTAGCTATGCCACTGACTGTGAAGTAATACAAAACCCAACAAAAATCACTTAGGACCTATAAAGCAATTCTACCATAACACAAAACCTTCAGGAGTCACCATAAATTGCAGTGGGCAGAACATCATCAATATACCTATTGGAAAGCTAAACAAGCTGGATTAGTACAGATCAGTCCTAAACAGACCCTCAGTGCTAACAGAATACCCAGCCCTTTTCATACATGATCACAAGTAGACCCTCATCAAGTATAGAATAAGTAACCACAAACTAAAAACAGAAATATGTAAACAAAGATTAAACTGAACCCAAAGAAGCCAGAATCTGCATACAGTGCAAAACCAAACAAATAGAAACAGTGACACATCCCTTTGTACCATGAAAAATCTAGAAATCAGATGTAAATTTCAAAAAAACTAAGATATTTCAATTGCTACATTAAAAATTAGCAAATAAAACAAAACAATAAGGTGATATACTACTACTACTACTTAACATTTCTAGAGCACTACTAGGGTTACGCAGCGCTGTACAGATATCTTCTTATTCGACTAACATAACATTTTTGGCTTGTTTTCAGAGACCAAAAACTCCTTAAGTCAGGACGAGCATACTGTTACAGCAGTATACTGTCCTGAGCTGGAGAATTAGGTTTTGGTCTCCGAAAGCTAGTCACAACAATGTATTTAGTCCAATATAAAAGGTGTCACCTTATTTTTTTGTTGTTTTGTATTTTTTATAACTATTTATTAACTTTTAAAGTGGACTAACATGGCTGCTACATTACTTCATCCTAAATGAAAAATAAAATTCTTTTTTCTACCTTTGCTGTCTGCCCATTTAATTTTTCTAATTGTGTTGGTCCTGGTCTCTGGTTACTGCTTCGTTGTTTTCTTTTAACTCTCTTTCCATGGGTCTCCTGTCCATGTGTCATTTTTTCTTCTTCTTCTGTCTTCTTCACCTCTTCCATAACAAGTAATATCAACACTAATCTGTTAATTACAGCTTTCTTCCATTTTTTGTTACCTAGTCATTCAGATTTCATTCATATTCTCCAGTCTTCCATCTCCCTCTTTTTACTGCACCTACCTACAGCTTTTCATCTCTTTTATCTTATTTTCCAGTCTTTCACTAGCTTTTTTCTCTCTCCCACTGCCATTTAGCATCTCCTCTCTCTTTACCTCTGCCATCCAGCATCTCCTCCTTTCTGTTTCTATCACCTGCCATCCAGCATATTCTCTGTCTCTCTCTCCCACCACCATCCAGCATTGCAGCTCTCCTCTCTACCTCTGCCATCCAGCATCCAGTATCCTGTCTCTCTCTTTCTCACCCCACCAACTAGCGTCTGTTCTTGTCTTTCTGTCCCATGTGCACCTATTTTTTTAGCCTGCCCTCCCCAGATCACGTCACGAGCGAGCGGAGGAGCCAAGCCGAACGAGAGCCACGTCCGGGTCCGCTACCGCATAGGAGGATGGAATCTATCTACCACGACGGCGATGCACTCTCTGCCTCTCTCTAAGCCCGAACTTAGGTAGGTGGGCTGAATCTGATGGGATCGATCATCTGAGCCTGAGCGCTGGTGCCCACGACACGACGTACGCTACGGCTACGTGTATGCGCTTGAGTGGTGGGCGGGCCTGAAATCGGAGCCTGTGTGGAGAGGGGAGATCAGCTGCTGCCAGAGCGCCACGGGTGCCACCTCTGCCTCCGCCATCACGCTAGGCTGCTGCTGCGCTGCTGCTGCAGTTGTGTGGTGCTTGGGTGGGTTGGCGGGTGGGCCTGGGCTGAATTTGGGTGGGCCTGGGCCCACCCAGGCCCACCCGTAGCTACGCCCCTGGTGGAACCTTAGAATGGTTCTTTGAAAAAAGGTTCCCTTTGAACCTCTGAAGCAGGCTACTTTGAAAGATCTTCTTTTCAAATCTATCTTTCTATTAGCTGTTGCCTCGGCTTGGGGAGTTTGTTGTCGGGCAGAGATCCATTCTTTCCTTTCTTGGATTCAAGAGTGACTATTTATAGCTTTGCTTCTTGTCTTCCTGGGTGGATTCAACTTTTCATCTTAGCCAGCCTCAATGTCTGCTATCTTTTAAGTAAGGGGATTGCAAGACCGATTTGCTTGCTCCATTGTCTTGAGGTTCGTCGAGTGCTTCTCCAGTATTTGAATGCTACCAATGTTCACAGGCAGTCCAATCATCTTTTTGTTCTTTTTTTCGGGTCTGCATCAGGGCCATGCAGCATCTATGGCAACTATTTCTTGCTAGATTAAGGAGGTTATTTCCTCTGCATACCTTCTTTCTGGCAAGCAGCTGCAGGCTTCCCTTTGAGCACATTCTGTGACTTTTTGGGCAGAATCACAAGCTTTTTCCCTTCAAAGCATATGTAAAGCAGCTAGTTGGTCCTCATTGTGTACTTTTTCCAAGCATTATCATCTGGATGTTGTGGCTTGAGCAGACTCCTCTTTTGGCCATTTGGTGCACTCTGTGGGTTTTTCAGATTCTCACCCTACATGAGAACTGGTTTTCTACATCCTATAAGTCTCTGAATTAATCTGCTGCTGATGCTAAGGAAGAAGAAATTATAACTTAGCTGATAATTTTCTTTCCTTTAACCACAGCAGATGAATCTAGAACCCCACCTTCTTCAGTGTTCTGATATCATAGTATGTTCATTTCTCTGTTTAGAGTAATGACTCATTTTGGTGTTAAAAGTTAAGAACGTAAGAGTAGCCATACTGGGTCAGACCAATGATCCATCTATCCTGTTTTCCAATATCCTGTTTTCCAAATAGTGGCCAAGCCAGGTCACAAGTACCTGGCAGAAACCCAAATTGTGGCAACACTCCATTCTACAAATCCTAGGGCAAGCAGTTGCTTCCCATGTCTGTCTCAATAGGAGACTAGGGACTTTTCCTAAAGGAATTTGCCCAAACCTTTTTTAAACCCAGTTACATTAACTGTTGTTACCACATCCTCCAGCAAAGAGTTCCAGAGTTTAACTTTTTTTTCACTCAATGAATAGTTACGCTGTTTTCTTCTATTCATGCTTCTGCTCTGTGAGGAAGGGAATCTATTATGTCCCTTTATTCCTTCTGCTTTGTTATAAGAAATACTGACTAACCTAGGAACATACTGGCTTATAAGAGAGAGTTCAGTGCTCTCTATCTCCACCTGCTGGTAGATGGTCATAATCTACAAGTCTCTGGATTCATCTGCTATGGCTAAAGGAAGGAAATTTATCAGGTAAGTCATAATTTCTCCAACTTAATAATGGATTTTAAAAAATAGTGATTTGGACATTTTGACAAAAAAAAGTCCATCTGCCATTTTGTGCTGCTTTTTGGATGTTTTTTTTAATATGAGCCCCTTAATGAGTTTTGATTCTTATATATTAATATGCATAATGATTATTTTAATGTTCATGGTCACGCCTTACTGCATAGCATGCTAGTTTTGCTTTGTATAACATGCATGTTTAATTTCTCTTTTTTATATACTTGGTAAGAGAAAACACCAAAAGTCTATAACTGACTGAAAACTTGCAAAGTCTAACACCCTGTCTACCCACATATCAAAAAAGGTGAAAACTAATCCATAAATAGATATCTTGCTCAAAGATGTGTGAATGTGTCTTGTAATATTTTGATAATCATTATGTGAAATAAATCCTTATTGTGCATAGGTCACTTAAAGATAAGCTGTAGTGTAACAATCATAAAAAGTAAGATCTAAAATGCTTTGGACTGCAATGTGAAGGTCCTGAGTTTAACTCCCTTGTCTAATCTTCTGATTTATTGGCATGCTTCAAATGCTCTAGGTCCAGGATCCATAGCCTCTGAGGGAAGATTTCCTAGTCATTCTGTAATAGTGTCACCTAGTGCTCAGATTTAGACATACAGTTGGCATAAAAATATTAGCAAGTTGATAGAGAATTGTCATTTATGCATTTACTGTAAGGTGGTAGATGAATACCGTACTTGGCTGTTGATATTTAGATGCTGCACTATGGTCAGGTTCAGGGGTATATGTTCTAAAAGATCCACCATCAAGCAGAGAACTCAAACGCCCCAAGGGAGAACACAGGTATAGAAGAAAGTGGGATGTTTGACCACGGAAATACAAAACCTGGAGATCCATCTCTCCAGGTTTTGAATTTCCGTGGTCAAACATCCCACTTTCTTCTATACTAGATGCTACACTAAGCAGCCAGATAGTATCTGTTTTTAATATGGCCAAGTTAAGGGAGGGGTGGATGCAGCACTGTAAATTATCCATTTAGCAGCAATATGTAACCACTAAGGGATAAATTCTTTAAATCACGTCTAACAAATTGGCACAGAGAAAAAAATGCTTAAACGCTATTGTATAAGCTGCGCCTAAAGGGGCACTTTTACGAAGCTGTGGTAAGCCTAATGCGGCCTTATCACTTGCTAAAAGGGAAGTACTGCTGGGCTACCACAGCAGCCTGGTGGTAGTTCCTTCCAAGAGCACCTGCCATTTTCGGCACTGCAAAAATATTTGTGTCCTCGGTGGTAATTGGGCAGTGCCGCAAGCTGCCCGGTTACCGCTGGGTTAGCGCAGAAGCCCTTATCATAACCTCAATGGGTTCCCCCCAAAATGGCTGCAAGTATTTGATAGTGATTTTAAAGGATCTTGCTAGAAGATTTGGGATTCCTTTAGCTGAATAGAAGTCAGACGGTCCATACTCTGTTGAAACTTTTGGGTATAGAGTTAGAGTCATTGTGCAGGGAATCACATTTACCACAGGATGATTTAAAATGGGCATGAATGAAATGTTTTCTCTGGTTTGTTTTAAATTTACTACTTAGTACTTTCATTGCATGCCCCTAGTCCTAGCATTTTTGGAAAGAGTAAACAAACAATTCACATCTACCCGTTCCACTCCAATCAGTATTTTATAGATCTCTATCATATCTCCCCAAGCCAAAGAGCCCTAGCCACATTAGCCTTTCCTCATACAGAAGTTGTCCCGTTGCCTGGTCATTTTTGTCGCTCATCTCTGTACTTTTTCTATTTCTGCTATATCTTTTTTGAAATGTGGTGACCAGAATTGCACACAGTATTCGAGGTGTGCCTTGCACCATGGAGCGATAGCAAACTATTATAACATTCTCATTTTTGTTTTCCATTTCTTTCCTAATAATTCCTAATTTTCTATTTGCTTTTTTAGATGCTGTTACACACTGAGCAGAGGATTTCAATGTATCATCAATGATGACACCTACATCATTTCCTGAGCAGTGACTTCTAATGTGGTACAACATGACAGCAGGATCAAGTAGAGGCCAATGTTGCATCGCATAGCTATAGTTTGGGTTTCTCTTTCCTACATTCATCACTGTACAGTTGCTCATATTAAATGTCATCTGCCAGTTGGATGCCCAGTCTCCAGGTTAAAACTGATTAACAATTTTGGAGCACGTTTTGGTGTAATTTCAATGGGATACACACACATACAGCAAGGATTTGAACTTGTATACAAATGCTTCTGCAAGTTGTTGGTGTGGTATTTACTGTAAGGGTGCTTGGTACACTAAGCCATGAGATACTCATGGGAAATTTTAGGCTGGTGCAAGAATATTGATTCATTGAGCTATTCCTAGCACTGGTTATGGTTACAATATGGCACACCCATTTGGATAATAGGATCTGCCTTGATACTAGTGTTGCTAGATTTCACAGCAGTCTTTGATATCGTAGATCATAATATCATGCTTATAAGTGGCATAGTATTTACATGGTTCAAATCCTATTTGTAAAACAAAAAAACAATCAGTACTATTCAGCAATAGCGCATCATCACCTTGGGCACTGAACTGTGGGATGCCATAAGGATCCATACTGTCTTCCATTTTATTTACTACCTACCTCAAGACTTTGACTGAGCTGCTTTGGTTGATGGACAGAAATTTTTATGTATCTATGCTGATGATGTGAAATTACTTATACCCATTGAACCAAATCTACCCACAGCTTTGAGTAAACTAACTTCAACTCGGAAATGGTCAAAAAACAATAAATTCTGCCTGAACCCAAGCAAAACAGAGATTATTTGGGTACCTAAGACAAATGGACAACTACCTGACTTCAAAGTACCTTTTGGGAAATATGAATTCCCCCTAAAATCACAGGTCATGAATCTTGGGATACTGCTATACTCAGCATTCATTTTAATCCTGCAAATTCAAACAACCTGTAAAAATAGTCTGTCAGGCTTATTTTCGAAAGAGAAGGGCGCCCATCTTTCAACACAAATCGGGAGATGTGCGTCTTTCTCCCAGGGTCGTCCAAATCGGCATAATCGAAAGCTGATTTTGGTTGTCCTCAACTGCTTTCCATCACGGGGATGACCAAAGTTCACGGGGGCATGTTGGATGCATAGCAAAGGCGGGACTGGGGCGTGCTTATCACATGGGCGTCCTTGGCCGATAATGGAAAAAAAGAAGGGCGTCCCTGATGAGCACTTGACTGACTTTACCTGGTCCATTTGTTTCTTGCGACCAAGCCTCAAAAAGGTGCCCCAACTGACCATATGACCATTAGAGGGAATCGAGGATGACCTCCCCTTACTCCCCCAGTAGTCACTAACCCCCTCCCATCCTAAAAAAAACTTTAAACATATTTTTTGCCAGCCTCTATGCCAGCCTCAAATGTCATATCCAGCTCCCTGACAGCAGTATGCAGGTCCCTGGAGCAGTTTTAGTGGGTACTGCAGTGCACTTCAGGCAGGCGGACCCAGGCCCATCCCCCCTACCTGTTACACTTGGGGTGGTAAATGTGAGCCCTTCAAAACCCACCAGAAACCCACTGTACCCACATGTAGGTGCCCTCCTTCACCCATAAGGGCTATGGTAGTATTGTACAGTTTTGAGGAGTGGGTTTTGGGGGGCTTAGATCCCAAGATAAGGGAGCTATGCACCTGGGAGCAATTTGTGAAGTCCACTGCAGTGCCCCCTAGGGTGCCTGGTTGGTGTCCTGGCATGTGAGGGGGACCAGTGCACTACAAATGCTGGCTCCTCCTATGACCAAATGGCTTGGATTTGGTTATTTCTGAGATGGGCGTCCTTGGTTTCCATTATCGCTGAAAACTGGGGACGACCATCTCTGAGGACGACCATCTCTAAGGACGACTATCTCTAAGGTCGACCTAACTGTTAAGATTTGGGCATCCCCGACCGTATTAGCGAAACGAAAGATGGACGCCCATCTTGTTTTGATAATATGGGTTTCCCCGCCCCTTCCCGAGGACATCCTGCGAGGACGCTCTGAGGAAAATTTGGGTGCCCCGTTCGATTATGGCCCTCTCTGTCACCTGCTGCAACTACATAATCTCTCTCCATATATTGAAAAGATGAGCCTGACCACAGTGGTTCATGCCATGATAACATCATGACTAGACTACTGTAATACCCTATATAGTGGTCAAACCAAAAAGAGTTTGCACCAGCTCCTACCATTTCAGACTTCTGAAGCACGACTGATAGAAGACTGCAAGTGGTGTGACCACATTACACCCTTTATGCAAAAACTACACTGCCTACTGGTACCTTACACAGATAAATTTAAAATTCAAGGTCCTCAGACAAAATGGACTAGAGTACTTAAAGAATAAGTTAGCCCTCTACACACCTTTGAAACCTCTAAGGTCCTCTTAAGGAGCACCACTATCTGTACCCTCATCAAAAGAATTTGCAAGGTGTGCTGCCTGCCTACGATCCTTCTAAGGATTTGCCCCCACACTCTGGTACTTACTCACAGAGGGACTATGTTTAACTCACCTACCTCTACTTCAGAAAACAGGTGAAAGCTTGGCTCTTCTCTCAAGCCAGATGGTTGCTGACTATACACTCACTCTGCACCTGGACTAGCTGCTATACACCCTATAACTTAGATCAATTCCTCATATTTTGTTTAACTTAACATAAAACCTGCTTTGAGTTTACTCACCCATCTTTCTATCCCAATTTATTCCCATCTATATATCTGCATTTGTCCCCTCAGCTACATAGCGAGATGTTTCATTGTGTTGTAGGAACAGCATTAGCATTATGTCTATGATATTCAAAAATTTTCTAATGCATGCTTATTAGGTGTTTCATTGATATTATATCTATGCTATTTGAATGTTCTTCTATGCTGTCTATTATGGTATTGCTTATCAAATTTATGTTATGCGATTCTTCTGCAGTGCTGGTAAATGTGTATATTTTTGATACTGTTTCATGATAGTCCTAATACTAGGTTTCAATTTGCTGTTTCCAAGTTTACTTCATTGATTGTATTTATGTTTATATTTAGTGATTTTACTATTGTTATGCTGTTAAAACAAGTGTGTTATGTTAAACTCTACCTGCTGTATACAACCTTGGGTAAGTTGCTTCATAAACGCAGGTAATAAATCCCGATAAATAAAATATGGTGCTTGAACAAGTCATTAACAAGCAATCTGTATCATCATGATTAGTGCTACAATTGATGTGAGTATTCGTCTTACAGTATTTAATTTTGAACATCACATTAACTGCAAAGCATATGTCTGGAGTTTATAATGGTATTGATGATTCTTTGTCTTGCTTTCAGTAGCATCGGAAGCTGAAGAGATTCTGTCAGTGATGTCAGATCGGGTGTGGACTCTATTGCTAGATAACATGAAGGATTGTTGAGATGGTTACTCTCTGTCAACACAGGAAAGACATATTAGTCTGTTTTTTCACGCTTTTCCTGACTGGGATTTTTGCAGGAGGATGCTTGTGGGTTGTGAAGATGTATTGCAGTTTAATTTGCATGTGAAAAAGTGGAAAATGTCTCCAGAAGTATTGAATATTTCATTGACCAGTGTGGCAATTTTGTCTAAAGTTTATGGTCAGACAGACCCAATAGCATCGTTCTTAGTTAAGAAGCTTTATGAAGGGTTTTTTCCAAATAGATTATTCAGTAGCCCATATCCTACCCCCCCCCCCCCCCCCCCCCACCGGGTCTTAGCACCTCACCTTGAGTATTGCATTCAATTTTGATTGAGGTCTATAAAATTCTGAGTGGTGTAGAACAGGTAGAAGTGAATCGATTTTTCACTCTTTCAAAAAGTACAAAGACCAGGAAACACTCAATGAAATTACAAAGAAATACTTTAAAAACAAATAGGAGAAAATATTTTTTTGCTTAAAGAATAGTTAAGCTCTGGAACTCATTGCCAGAGGATGTGGTAACAGCAGTTAGCGTATCTGGGTTAAAAAAGGTTTAGACAAGTTTCTGAAGGACAAGTCCATAGTCTGTTATTGAGATGGACATGGGGGAAGCCACTGCTTGCCCTGGAATTGGTAGCATGGAACGTTGCTACTAATTGGGTTTCTGCCAGGTACTTGTGACCTGGATTCGCCACTGTTGGAAGCAGGATACTGGGCTAGATGGACCATTGGTCTGACCCAGTATGGCTACTCTTATGTTCTTAACTGCTGTCTAACTGGAATATGCACTGCAAAAGCATACCCCAATGGAATCATAACTGTTTCAGATGGAGAAAGAGAGATTTTTCCATAAAATTAAAGAGCTGAAACTACCCTTTCCACTATCTTAGATGTAAATGAAATATTTTATACAGAACAAAGCAGTCATCAAACAATACTCTAAAACTTTCAAACTAGCAGCTTGTGACTTGTGTTCTGTTTATTTTCAATAAACATGGTCTCCTCTAGGCTGCTGTCTGAGGATTTGAAAATGAAGACAATTCTTCCTGAAAACCCGATGGGGCTAGGTGTGCCTCGAGGACTGGGTTGGGAATGGCAGCTAAAAATGTTTTACCTCGGGGCAAGCTCAGGTGCACCACAGTAATTTTGGGATTGACACACACTATCCACATGCTAAAAAATACAATTTATTTTTTTAGCACTGGGGTTGGGTCTGGGGCAGAGAGTGGATGTGTTCTGCACTAATTGGTTGGAAGCTACATTGCCATGCACTAACCACTTAGGGGTCCTTTCACTAAGGTGTGCTGAAAATGGCCCCACTTTCTGTTAACTACATGACTGCATTCCCGAGAAAATACTGGAAATGTTTCCAATGGTTAATTTAGAGGATTTACAGTTACTGTATTGAAAAAATATACACCAACAAGGGCATTATCACTCAAATTCTGTATATTGAGCCTTTAGTTTTGCGCAGAAATTGAAACATAATCTACAACAATGCATGTAACTTAATTGGTTAACTAGCTAATCAAAGCTGCTAATTTGATGTTAACAAGCAATTATCAGCACTAATTGGCATTAATTAAGATTTACACCCACAACTCCCTGAAGGGCCCTTTTACAGAGCAGCAGTAAGCCTAGCACAGGCTTACCACTTGTTCTTACTGGACTACCACCGGCCCAGCGTGACCGCTGGCGGTAGTCCTGCCCCAAGCGTGCGTCATTTATGGAGGAAAAAGAAAACCCCTGAAAATGGCTGTTGCGGTGGTAACCTGGCAATAATTGGGCATCACCGCACGCTGCCTGGTTACTGTCGGGTTAGTGCAGGAGCCCTTATCACCACCGCAATGGGTGGCGGTAAGGGCTCCCTGTCCCATGGCCATGCGGTAAGAGTTCTTTTACCACATGACCACATGTGCCTGGGGTCCGCTGTAGTAAAAAGGGCCCTGGCTCATGGGAAAAACGGCCCTTGCCACTAGCGCAGGGCCCTTTTTCCTGCAGCTTGGTAAAAGGACCCCTAAGTGTATTCTGTGCGCATTGTTGTAGAATACCCCTGCTCCACACCCAATTTAGGCATTGGGATTTACACCAGGTTTTAGTTGGCACAGTTGACCGTGACTAAATTTAGTTGCATGGAGCAGCACTCAGTGTATTCTATAGCGTACATTTAAATTAAAGAGTACTTTGTAGAATATGCTTTGATTTCCGCACTGAAATCGAGGTGTGATATATAGAATCTAGCCCTATGTGCCTCCCAACTGGGCATCCTTCAATTGCCACTTTTATTGATATTTAGATTAGAAGGTTCCCAGTGGGCCCAACAATACGGAATGAAATACCAGCAGAAATGCATTCATGACTCTGAAATTTTAGGAAAATTGAAATCTTGGTTATATATTCCACTGAAATGATATTAATAAAATTGTTGGATGTTTTAATTGTAATTTGAGAAGATTTCTTTATTATATCTTACATACTTTGCCTATCAATCATAGATGATAGGCAAAATATCAGATCTAAACATCAACATATTTCTTGCATAAATGATTTTTTTTCTTGCCTAAATATTGTTGCAGCCCCATTGGTTCAGGCATTTGTACAAAGGACTCCAGCTGTTGTAGACATGAAGAATATAGTTTGTCTCCCCTGGGCTTTTATCCTGTAACGTACAAACTAGAGTGACATTTATTTTAAATACTGCTCGTAGTATAAATATGTATACAGCAGTTATTTTAGTCATTTCTAAAAGCAAGTGATATATATTCCAATTAAATACTTAAGCAGAGCTGGGACAAGTGGCAATAGTCTTCCCTGTGGGATATAAAATTGAATTAGTGTGCCCTCTCATGACCAAAGGCCTTATTTAAGTGTCTAGTAAAATAAAATTCACGTAAATCTCCACTGTATTAAATTATCTCAAGATATTTAAAGGAGTCCGTGGTGGCTCTTTTGGTTCACATCACAGGAGAAAATGGTCTTCCTAGACCTGCCATTTGTTCTTAAAATTGTGCTCCTGTATGAAAACTGTTCCCTAGATGCTTCATGTGCTGTAGTTAGAATGGGAGGTAGCCAGTGAGATCAGATGGTGAATGGATACTGGCACTGTGAAGCCAGTGTGCATCCTGCTTGCTTTTTTGCTGCTCCAGCTAGAGTTTGATCACAATTCAAATCAACACCATCAAGTAGACAGGGCTTCTATAACGAACAGAGAACAGTAAAAAAAAACAAAAAAAAAATAAAAATTTCAAAAAATAACTACTTTATATTGACTTTTTTTTTGTAATCAAGCCTTCCTGCACTGAATCATGTTCCTTTCTGAATATACCTGTAGAGCACAAAATTGAAAACTCATTATGATATTTCTTTAGTTACTTGGCAGAACTACCCGCGACTACATTTTGTCATGCAGACCAGCGCTTGGCATATTCTATATACTGCATGGAAATGCAGGCTTATTTTATAAAGTATGCCTAAATTAAGGCATACTTTATAAATACACTTAAGCAAATTTGATTTCGACGCCAGTTTTTTAGGTGTGATATATAGAATATAATCCACAGTGTTGCAGAGGATGTGGAATAGGTGACTATCGCACCTTACACTTAACAAATGGGTATGAGTATGTAAGGATGCTTTAATACTTACCACAGCTTTGTAAAGGGCCCCTAAATTAGTAAGGGATATTGGTTGTGTTTGCTTATGCTATCCCTGAAGAAAGGCAGATTGTTATCTCTTTAGGGCCTCTTTTATCAAGCTGCGCTAGTGGCTCCCAGTGCAGTAATGCCGACAAAGCCCGACCACTTTAAATGGGCTCCATCGGCATTGCCGTGTGGGAACTGCTAGCGGGGCTTGATAAGAGGCCTTTAGTTTCTAGGTGTCTTTATAAAATAAGCTTAAAGTAGAGCCAACAGCAAACATAAGTTAGAAAATAGGGGCCTTTGAGTGAAAAGTTGAAAGAAATTAAAATTTTAGCTGTAAATTCTTCATGGGAAAATAATAGAGCAGAGAAACAAATCCACATATATTTTATTAACAGGTAGAATGAACAAATCATATACGAAATGTTAATTTTCTCTATGATAGACACTTATCATTATTCCCATTCAAGTTTGGTTGCTGTGAGTACATGCCAACCCTTAATTTAAAGTATTTGATTTATAAAATTATCTTTATACATGCTCACAATTTCAATTTTAGTAGCTGCAGTAATATGATTAAAAGTGATAAGATAAGATATGTCACCTGATATCAAACATTTTAAAGAGACAATTTGTAACATACAAATTTAATTCAGGGGGTCTTTTACTAAATGGCGGTAAGCCCAACGTGGGCTTACCGCTCGTGCGATAGTTCCCACCCTCAGTGTGTGCCAATTTCAGCGCTACAAAAATATTTGTATTTTGTAGCACCGATGTTTACCTGGCAGGATAGTGCAGGAGCCCTTACTGCCACCTCAATGGGTGCCAGTAAGTGCTCCTCCCCCCCAAAATGGCCGGGCGGCAAGTGCTTCACTTGCCACATGGCTATTTCTTTAAAAAACACAATAGCCTTTTACCTGCTGCAGTAAAAGGGGGCCTCAGCGCGCATATAAAAACTTGCACTGATGCTAGCACATGTCCCCTTTATCTGCAGCTTAGTAAAAGGACCCCTCAATGGCTTATCTCCTGATGGCAGTCTGCACATGGCTAACACAGCCTTTGAAGTTGTGCTTTGGTGTACAGGAAACCAAAATTTCAATTGTGATTTGAATTCATCTGCAAATAGAGATTTTATTAAGCTGTGGGAAAAAGTGGCCTTAAGGTGCCCTTATACAGGGGTCTTCCCCTGTGTGAAGGTGATGTTTAGCGTAGCCAGAAAATGGCTGATTTTCCATTTTCCAAATCAATGGCCATGTGCTAATGTTGTTTTTAGCACACTATCATTAACAAAAATTAACACCTGAGCAATTACCGACACCTATTTTGAAAGCAGTAAGGACTCATGCACTAATCCTGCACTAACCAGTTAGGGCAGAGTAATATAGCTGTGCTAACTGATTAATGCAGAAATGCCCACTCTCCAATCCAGACAGTTTTACCTGCAGAAAAATGAACATGTGTTTTAGCACATAGTTTGCATGCACACATTGCAACTCCCCTCCCCCCCCCCCCCCCCCCCCCGTTTACTAATCCGCACTAGTAGTGGCTGCTGCGTGGCAATGCTGATAAAACCCTTTCAAAGTGGATGGGCTGTGCTGGCATTACAATGCGGCTTAGTAAACAGGGGAGTTACTGTCCCTTGGTAAGCCTTTTTAAGTTGCAGGAAGCACAGTGGTAGTGCTTACTGCAGCTTAGCAAAAGGAGTCCTTAGTATCAATATTCGGTCAATTCATTAAAATTTCCATAAGTTAAAAAATGTTATTGTACTGGTAGACTGTGAAGAAGCAAATCCTTCTTCATTTGGATTTATAAGGTACCAAATACCCCCTTGTATGAATGAATTATATAAATTAATCTCTTTTTTTCACCAAGAAGAGCATCCATTAGAGATTTGGTAGCCATCTAATACCGATATATATGAATAAATGTTGATGTGTCTAATTACATTTTTATTCTTGTTTCTAGATTTTCAGATATTGGACTGAAAGATGAGTGTTTGAGGACGCATCATTACTCTGGAAGATGGTAGCCCCTGTTGAAGTTGCTTAAACTAATAGCTTGGATTGGTCCATCTGCATTTTGTAATTGACCTAGGAATTAAAAAAAAAATCTTCCTAGTATGCTGAGTGTTGAAGTTAACTATAAGAACGTAAGAGTTGCTACATTAACAAGTTTTACATCAGCAGATTCTGTTCTAAAATACAGTTGAAAATTGAGAAGCACTGACTTGTACATATAAAATTCTACTTCTTCAACTAATCAAAATGGTGCCGCCTGTGTATAATGGGAAGATGGGATGTTTTCATGAATACATCTGATGAGAATTAATCCTATAGGGTTAGAGTAAATATATCACGCCTAACAAATTATCGGCAACCCCCCCTCCCCATCTGTATATTCAAGATACTGTGCCTAAATTTAGGCACATTTATAGAATACATCTAAATCTAGAATATGCCCAACACCCATTTTCTGCAACTCTATTTAGTCATGGCCGTTTACATCAATGAAAACCTGGTGTAAATGCTGATGTCTAAATTATGCACGGAATGGGCATATTATATAACAGTGCATGTAAATTCAAGTAATGCCCACAACCCACCCATGACCACAACCCCTTTTCAGATCCACATCTTAGAATTTACCCACATTGGGGGAGTTACCTAGTGGTTAGAGCATTGGTCTTGCAATCCATAAGTGGTGGGTTCAAATCCCACTGCTGCTCCCTGTGATCTTGGGCAAGTCACTTAACCCTCCATTGCCTCATGTACAAACCTAGATTGCAAGCCCTCCTGGGACAGAGAAATATCCAATATACCTGCATGTAACTCACCTTGAGCTACTACTGAAAAAGGTGTGAGCAAAATATAAATAAATAAAATCACTTTATAGAATATGCTTAGACATTTGTGCACATAAATTCTAATTAGTGTCAACAATTGCTGTTTAAGTTTAATTATCAGAACTGATTAACTTGATAAACTAATTTATTTGCTTTCGCAAATACAGAATATGACTGGTTTTGTGTGTTCAACTGAAGTCACACTATATAGAATCTGGGGTAAAGTGTTTACTCTCTGTATTTATTAAGCATATTGGGGGATGTGCATAAACCATGAATCATCATATATAAAGAATGGTTTTCACAAGAGATTTCAAGTCAGTGAAATTGAGAAATTAGGAAAAATGATGCAAAGTATTAAATCTCCATAGTAAAGAACACACATTTCCTAAGCTTACCTTATTAGTACTATTTACAGTTCGCGAAAAATGTTCTTGGCCAAATTGCATGGCTCTTCATGTAACTCATGAATTTTGCAGAACAAGGGCTATAATTATTCATGGTTAATTAACAGTGCTACATAATGGCAGAGCATGTTTCCACTCAGCATTTGTTACCCATATGAGATATGAAAATGGCATCCACCTATTTTATTTGCTTAAAATATATTCCAGACTTTAGTTTGTAAATGAGAAAACATATAAGCTAAACTCTTACACTAGTTAACTTCTAAAACAGTTCTAACCTCACATCTTGTGCATTTATTATAAATTTGCTACCTATAATATTTCAGCTACAGTATATGAGTTTTTCAATGGCATGTACAAAGCCGATAAAGCAATGACAATTTCATATTTCTTGAATGCTTATATATTTTTGGTCCAATATTCAAACACCATTGTCAGCATTTGTTTTAAATTCTAGCCACAGCATGTAAATTATTTATGCATATTCGTTGCAACTATCTACAGAGCCATCAGTGTTAAATACTTATTCAACAGTAACCATAGCTAGTTCTACAGATAATAATTATATTCAGCCATTATCCAGATAACTGTACAGTTTAAGTTCGAAAAGCTTTTTGCTGACCTAACTTTATCTGTATAGTTATCCCAATAGTGGCTGAAGATTACCAACTATGCATAGAGTTAGACAGAATGCCCACGCTCTGTCACTATGTTTTTTGTCCTTATTTGGCACCCTGACCCCTACTGGTAGTATAGAAAACTATAGCTAGGAGAATGATAGACACCAGGGATTGTGGAGATAGGCCCAAGGATGCTTATAAGGGGTGGGGAAGATGGGAGGTCTTTGGGGTAGGTGGTCTTCTTCCAGGTGGGATAGGGTCTATAGAGTGTCTTCAGGGGGAAGGGTCTTGGTTGGGAGTCTAGGAAGTGTTATCATGAGACTGGAGGAGGGTGTCTCAACTGCAAAGAGGGGTATCTTCATGAGGGTTTTGCTGAGGGAAGGGAAGAGGAGGGTCGTGTTTCAATTTCTAAAGCACCAGCTAATTTAGAAAAGTTTCAGGGATCAAACAGCCACGCAATAGTGGTCTGATTCACCTGGAAAGAATAACACAGCAAGGTTGATCACATGTTGTATTATTAATATACAGAGTTACTGTAGGTAATGGAGCGGCATTTTCAAAAGGACATCCAAGTCAGAATAGAGATTTATAGCTCATAACAGATCACATGTATATCCATCTCCCATGTATTTCCCAACTGGATATATCTCAGGATTTCCTGTTTTAAAATATGTGAAATAGATTTCTGTGTGCTGAGGACATCCAGCAAGAACAGCCATTTTACAAACTGGAATGCCCAACAAATGAATGGCAAAAAAGGAGGGATGAGTATGTCTGGCAGCATTCTTAGAAGAATACACCCACGGACCTCCCTGTAGAGCAGTGGGGCAACCTTAATGCAGTGGATTTAAACCAAGGGACCCAGATTAAAAAATACACTACTCTTTTATTTTGCAATTGTGAGCCCTCAAGGGACAGAAAAATACCTACTGTTCCTGAATGTACACCACTTCAATTGCCTTCAGGCTTACAGGTAGCTTATATATTTAGGTATAATAGATATTTTTCTGTTTTTGGAGGGTTCACAATAACAAAGCATAAGTTAAAGTAGGATTTGAATCTGGGTCCTTTGGTTTAAAGTCCACTGCACTAACTACTAGGCTACTCCTCAGACTTGCTTCCTGGTTTGCTAAGAATACCCATAATACCTGAATCTGTTACAGAGCTTGGTATTCCCTTTTAGTTAAACTTTCAGGGGAGAGGGTGGGGGACAGCAATTATTAGGGGATTAAGGATGTGTCATACCTTAATCCGTCCAGTGGTCAGCTGCTCAATCAGAACACCTTTTTGTACCTTGAATGTGACTAAAACAGGTCTAACTTAGGACATCCATCATTTTATGCTTGGAAGTTTCTTTCAATTTGGTAACTGCTGATGGACATCCTGATTTTGGGTCTTCCCTAGTCCCGCCCAAAACATATCCACAGTATACCCTCTTGCTATTTGAACATACTACGGTGGCGAGATGCACATTTACTAATTTAGATTATAAAATACTATATTCTACACACATTCCTCAACAATCTAGGCATGAGCATTTCCACCAGCTCTATGGTTGATGCAAGTGATCAAGCCTAAAATATAAGCATATTTTTGACCAGTTGTACTAGTATGATATAAAGAAAAATTGGCTCCAATTTATCATTATAGAGTATGGGTAGTAGGAAATGTGCAATGCAAGATCCTGTGGAACTGGGTTCAATTCCCACTGCAACTCCTTGTGAGTCTGGGCAAGTCTCTTAACCCTCCATTGCCCTAGGTACAAATTACCTGTATATACTATATAAATTGCTTTGAATGTAGTTGCAAAAACCACAGAAAGGTGATGTATGAAGTTTCATTCCCATTCCCCATTTGATACACCATCTTTCTGTAGTACAATAAAAGTAGTTTACAAATTATATACAGGTACTTTTTCTGTCCCTAGTGGGTCAGTGAAAATCTCTTAAATTTTAAGGATGTATCTTGTATTCAATTTAATATACATTTTAATGTTTACTTTATAGATTGTATTGCATTATCTTATTTGATGCTAACACATCTTATATTACATTGTTGTACATCAGGTACAATATTCATTTGTGCACACCATTGACTTTCCAGAGTTGTTATAGTTGTTTTCATGCTTATTCAAACCATTTGTTCATATCTATTATATCTATGTATATTTTTTGATCTTGATGTTTTATTTTAATTGTATGTTCTAGATGTTACTTGACCCCTGACACAGGCCTATGAACCATAACACAGTCTGTGGCAGGTCTTTTTCTGCTGCAAATATAGTAAAGATCTCCTGCCACCCCATTGTTCACTTGTTTGTGATCCAATATTTTGTGGCGTGTGTTTTCCTTGGTTCTTAGTAGGAAGGAAGAGACTTATACAGTACAGAAAAATGAACAGAATTCAGAAACACCTACCTTTAAGCTCAGGATTTAACCACAAGTTCACATTGTTAGAAAACATCACTTTGCCTTTATAACTTAGACCTTATTAGATGTAACCTATGTTTTAATTGATGTATAACTTAATTAATTTGGTGGCAATTATTTTGTAGCAGTAATACAAAGCATGCAATTTTGTAATCGCAATAAAGCTTATAAAACATGCAGAATATGAATATGGTTATTAGTGTTTAGTACAGTATGACCATTTTTAGTGTGCATCATTCAAATTGGGCCAGACCTCATAATCTGTCTCATTGTTTGACTGAGTTAGTTCTATTGAGCTTTATATTAAACTCATTAGTAAGAAACATATTTATATACATGAGGTGTTCTTATAAATGGTACATATAGTTTCATTTATTCAAACTGGGGGAAATGATGCACTTGAAAAGCTTTTCAATCAAATCACATCTCATTAATGAATAAATGAATCTATTATAAAAATATTCACATTTGAAATCTGCCCTTAAAAGATTGCAGCCCACATATATACAGGGCATTGAATTTACTGATTATGCTAGTATAAGCCACTAGAACAATACTGAATAGCAGCAATGAGCTAGTTTTTTAAAACACATTTAGAAAAATACATACATTCAATGCTGCCATGCAGGTAGGTGGAAGACATCAAAATACATAAAAGGCAGTCACTACTGCCTGTTACATGGGCATGTTAGGCATGTACATGTATAGAATAATGGCATATATGTAGGTATGTGTTCACATATCTTTGCAAATGGAAAAATTATGTCTAAGAAATATTCAGGATATAACAAAAGAGAGGGAACGAAGTACAAACTAAAGTCCAAACAAAAAAAAACAGCACCATGGGCCTTTAAAAATGGAACACAGTTCTTTAATGAATGAGCCTTGACAAAAAGACCCGACACGGGCCGTGTTTCGGTGACTAGCACCTGCGTCAGGGGTCACAGTGATGACGTGGAAAACTTGGGGAATAACTCGAATATATTCCTCTACAATATATTATTCCTTACCCCACGTCTCATGGATACAGAAAGTGAAAGTGCCTTGGTGCTTTGTAGCTTTTACTACATGAGACGTGGGGTAAGGAATAATATATTGTAGAGGAATATATTCGAGTTATTCCCCAAGTTTTCCACATCATCACTGTGACCCCTGACGCAGGTGCTAGTCACCGAAACACGGCCCGTGTCGGGTCTTTTTGTCAAGGCTCATTCATTAAAGAACTGTGTTCCATTTTTAAAGGCCCGTGGTGCTGTTTTTTTTGTTAAGAAATATTCTGTAAATAATGCATATTTGCAAGGGAAATACACATGGGCAGTGCATGGGTGGGTCTTAGGTGAGGCTCCCAGTTAGACACATAGGGCTAGATTCTATATATGGCACCTCAAAAATCTGCATGGACAAAAACAGTATGCCTAGGCATATTCTGTAAAGTATGCCTACATTTTATAGAATAGGCTTAAATTTCCATGTGGTATATAGAATACGCCGAGTGGCTCTCTGTGCAACCAAATTTAGTCATGTCCATTTCGGCCATGTTGTACTTGGTGTAAATCCAGACACCTAAATTAGGCACAGATCGGGTGCATTCTATAATAATATGCATATATTTCAGAAATGCTCATGCCCCTCTCATGGCCATGCTCCCTTTTCAACTATGCAACTTAGAATTTAGGCGCAGTGCATTATAGAATACACTTGTGCATGTAAATCTCAATTAATTCCAATTACTGTTGATAATTGCTTGTTAACATTCAATTAGCAGTGCTCATTAGTTAATTAACCAATTAAGTTATGCACATTATAGAATATGTTTTGATTTCCGTGTGGAAATTGAGGTGCTATATATATATAGAATCCTGGTGATAGGGCTAGATTCTATATAAGGCACCTAAATTATGCACCAACAAATTTTGCTTAAGCGGTATTTTATATGCCATGCCTATAGTTTGGCATGGTTTATAGGATACATGCGTAAGCGGAGAGTTGCTTGTAAATTTAGGTGCAATCACATGCCTAAATTTACATGTGGAGCACCCATATTCTATAATTGCAGAAGCAACTCAGAACTATGCCCCTGATCTGCCCTGAAATACTCATGCCCTTCCCATTTCCATGCCCCCTTTTTTGGGCCACTCATAAATTTTAGGGCAGATCTTTAGCCTAAATGTACATGCATTAGTCTCAATTAATTCTAATTAATGAAAATAATTGCTTGCTAAAAAGTCAATTATTTGGATTAATTGACTATTCCAGTGGCTCCCAAATCTGGTCCTAGTGGCACCCCATAAGAGAGATTTGCATGCAGTGGAGGTAGTGCATGCAAATCTCTATCATGAATATTCATTGTGGGTATCCTGAAAACCTGACTGACTTACTGGGGTAGCTCCAGGACCAGGTTTGGGAGCCAATGCATTATTCTATTAAATTGAACACGCAAACAGGGAACACACCTAAATTTGCACAAGCAATTTTCAGCAACTTTTAAAGAATCAGAGGGCTAACTTACAGAATACTGTAAATTATATGGGTACCTGCCATATTCAGGCACTTGTACTTAAGACAGATCTATGGCTGGCATAAGTGTGGGTGTATAAATGTTAGGCATGTTGATACCAGGTTATACTAGTATTGTGTAACAGAACCTATTCACCTTTATTTATTTATTAGAAATTTAGTATATCGCCTGAACTGACCAAGCAGGGCATGGTGGTATGCAAACTAAGGGGCCTTTTTACTAAGCTGCTGTAAAAAGGGCCCTGCAATAGTAGCGGGGGCAGTTTTTGCCATGCACTGAGGTCTTTTTTACCACAGTGAGTAAAAAAGGCTGAAAAAAAACATGGTCATGCGGTAAGATTGCTCTTATCATATGGCCATGTGGGGAGAGCACTTACCGCCACCCACTTAGTGCTTAGTAAAAGGGCCCCTAAAACATTCAATGGAAAAGAATTACAATTGCAAATCATAAAGGCAGTATTCAGGCTAACAATAGAAAGACAAAACTCCGGATAGATGCTTTCTTGGCACCTAAAAAAAGGTACTGTTTTTTAGAATTGCCCTTTGTAGGGTAATTCAATAAAGTAGGCACTGATATTTACACACTTCTTATGCACATGTATGATCAGAATACTAGCATGTGTGCACATTATATCCTATTCTGAGGACTTGTATTCTGCCCTATCTCATTTGGATACTGAGTGGGTTACAAAAAGAAATCAACTTCAAAATGTTGCGATTGCACAAAACATCATAAATTTAACAACATTGAAGCATATTTTCAAATCACTAAGGGGCCCATTTACTAAGTCGTGTAGGCTACCCTGAGCCCCGAGCGGTAATTCTATCTTTTATGTGCATCCGATATGCATGGCAGAAAATATTTTTTTATTTTCTACTGTGTGGCGCTAATCAGGCGGTAATCAGCAGTGTACGTGCACTGACGACTACTGCCCGGTTAACGCGTGCGACCTTACCACTAAGTCGATGGGTGGCGGTAAGGTCTCAGGCCCAAAATGAACACATGCCAATTTTGCTACACATCCATTTTCGGCAAAAAAAGGCCTTTTTTGCAGGTGCACTGAAAAATGGACCTATGCACGTCCAATACATGCTTCTATACCAGAACAGGCCACTTTTTGGTACACCTTAGTAAAAGGACCCCTTAGACTTACAAAGTTCCATAGGTTACCTATGGAACTTTGTACATGTGCATTGAAAACGAGCCTCTATATAATTTACTTTCCAAAATTTGGAAAATAAATATGTTTTTAAGGCCTTGAGGTCAATGCCTTAAGTTGTAATGGAAGATTGTTCCAAACCTTAGCCCCTTAAAACATACAAGTATTTGCTACATGAATTTAAAGTTAATATTTTTCATTACATGGTAGCTTAGAGTTAATAGAATAGATAAATGTGTCTCACATTTTCTCACATATGTGAAATAATTTGGGAACGCATAAACTGAGCCCATACAATTCAAAATCTTAAGAAAGAAAAAAAAAAGCAATTGATTTTAAACTCAGCATGTGCCCTAACTAGCAGCCGGTGTAGTTGAATGAAGCCATAAATTAATTTTGCAGCAACATTTTGCAACAGTTGTAACCTTTGTTGTAATTTAACTGAGATTCCTGAGTATAAAGAATTACAATAGTCAAGCTGAGGTAGTATAATAGCTTGTAAAAGCGTCTTAAAATTCTGAGAATTATAGAGAGATCTAATTACCTGAAGCTGCTGATTCTGAAGAATACTCTTTTAACCAGGGCAGTCACTTGAGATTCTAACATCAATTTTGAATCAAGAATTATCCCTAATATGCAAGACTCTTTCTATCAATAAGGTGTCTGTCCCCTGAATGAAAAGTTATAAAGGAATATCTATTGCTAAACCATAGCAAGTGTCGTCCCAGGATGCATGACAGACCTCATAGATCTACCAACCAGAAACAGATTCAGATCATCACGATCATACCTAAACTTACACTACCCAAATTGCAAAGGACTTAAATACAGAACAACTTACGCATCCAGCTTTACCTACATAGCACACAACTATGGAATGGACTCCCAAAAACTGTGAAAATAATCCATGTCCATCTAAACTTCAGGAAATCACTAAAAACCAACCTCTTCAAAAAGGCTTACCTTACCGATCCAACGTAAATCCCCACACCCAGCAACACAGCATAACCAATGATTGTACTGGACAGTATACAATCTTCATTCCCCTTGACCCTCATGGTGCCTGAGACACACCTACTTCAATCGACCACAACATGACCTTGCATTTGTTATCCACCGACTGGCAAACGCCAGTACGGTACTATGTAAGCCACACTGAGCCTGCAATTAGATGGGAAAATGTGGGGTACAAATGTAACAAATAAATAAATATATATATATATATATATAAATTATAACAGATAACCCTGGGTTGACTTTTCAATCAGATCAATACTCTCTCTCATTTTATCTAACATTTATAGAAACTATCCATTATGGGTACCAAGACAAAAATATCATTACCATAAGAGAGAATGTAAGTTCCAAAACTTGATGGAAAACTAGCTAACTCAAGTAAATGTTAAACTACTGCTTCCCAAATATAGAAAATCAAGCAACTGGGATGTAGGAGATGCCAGTATTTTTAGTAGACTGGTCTCCCAGCCATCATAATTAGTGTCAATAATTGCTTGCTAATTGGCAATTATCAGCACTGATTGGCTCATTAGCCTTTTTAATGCACGTGTTATAGGCGCATTAGCGTTTTTAATGCACATTAACCATGTACACGCGTTAACTGTGTAAGCGCCTGCAATACCCCTATAGGCACCTACACAGTTAGTACACATGCTAATGGTAGGCGCGTTAAAAATGCTAACACGTGTTAGTAAACAGGGCCCTAAGTTGTATGTGAAATCCAGAATACAACCCAATTTGCATGCGCAACTTAAGTGACACTATATAGAATCCGGGGGATAACTTATATAAAACTATATGCTACGTATCACTGGCACTTGGGTGCACACAGTTATTTTAGCTGTTTTCATTTTGTACATACCCAGATATATAATATTTGTACCTGGACATGATCTAGCATTGAAAATCCAGGCACAATTTTGGCAACAGTTGCCAGTGTTTGAAAAACACATTGAATGCTGCCAGCTGCTTATTAGTCCATTTAATTTTATAGTTCCACCTCTGGCCTTCTTTCTTACACTGACATACTTGAAAATGAGGTAGTATTATAAACTTACTTTTGCACTCTACGCTGGCTGCAAAGAGCAAATACTTAAAAAACTCCAGACAGCCCAGAACACGGCAGCCAGACTTATATTCAGCAAACCAAAATACGAAAGTGCAATACCCCTTCGTGAAAAACTACACTGGCTCCCACTCAAAGAACGCATCACGTTCAAACTCTGTACCTTGGTCCATAAAATCATCCATGGTGACGCCCCAGCCTACTTGTCAGACCTAATAGAACTACCACCCAGAAATGCAAACAAATCCTCCTGCACATTCCTCAACCTTCATCCTCCTAAATGTAAAGGCTTGAAATACAAATCAATGCATGCATCAACCTTTTCCTATACAAGCACACAGCTCTGAAACATACTGCCACGTAACCAGAAAACAGTCTATGAAATGACCAATTTCCGCAAACTCCTGAAAACGTATCTCTTCGACAAAATATATCATAAAGAACAACACGCGTAACTCCACATTCTTTAAGATATCCAGGAATGTTCTTTAATGTCTTTTTCTTTCACACTATCATGTACCTAATGTCTATGGCTTTATCACTATCATGTATCTCACCATCATGTACCCAAAACTTCTGCTAAAACAAATGTATACTCTTTTCTATTTCCAGTACTATGTATTTCACCATCATGTTACTAAAACTTGCTGTAAAAACAAATATACATTCTTTTCTATTTCCAGTATCCACGATGAATTGTAAGCCACATTGAGCCTGCAAAAAGGTGGGATAATGTGGGATATAAATGTAATAAATAAATAAAAAAGTATGTTCATATACAAAGAGCCAATTATAAAATTCAGACAGGCATAACAGTATACACATTGACCTGAGGCATGAACAAGGGTGGAGTCTGGATGGAGTGCAGGAGAATTTCACAAGTATATATATAACTGAAATAGGGTATGTAAATTGTGGAATAGACTTCCAATTAATTTAACAGAACTTTCAGAAAGAACTAAAGGCCAGCCAGTGGTGGTCAAAGTGTTTTTAAAGGTGCTGACCTCCACCAGTTGAATTGGTCTCAGCACTAAATATCCAGGTGCTGACTAGCTGCTGGAAGTTCTCCTGTTGCCAGCTGATATCCAGACCAGTACCTGGATAACTACCTGGATAAAATTAGCAAAGCCTTTTATTTTTTTGATTCAACTCTACCAGCAACTTACCTGGATAGCAGGCTGAAACTCGCCACTAACTGGGTATGTCCTGACTCTACCCTCAGATTGCTCTATCACTAACTGGGAAGAGCTGCAATGATCTGTGCTGCAATTTAATGGTATGACCCTGTTAACTACAGCTGAATATCAGGGCCGCCGAGAGGGGGGTAGGGGGGGAAAAATTCCCCGGGCCCGGGCCTCCAAGGGGGGGGGGGCCCAGTGCCGGGGTCTCTCTCTTCCATCCACCACCGTGACCGGGCCCCCTGCATTCAAATCAGCAGTGCCTCACCTCCGTGTGACGGCAACAGATCGCCTCCCTTCAGGCCCTCCTTCACTGCGCCCCACCCTTGCAGAAACAGGAAGTGACGAGGGTGGGACACAGTGAGGGAAGGCCCAAAGGGAGGTGATCTGTCGCTTTCACATGGAGGTGAGGGGCTGCCAATTTGAATGCAGGGGGCCCGGTCATGGTGATGGATGGAGGGGGACTATCGACGGAGCCAAGGGCGGGCAGGTGAGACCGGAAACTGCAGCACCGGTGGCCTGGGAGCAGGAGAGGGAGGCAACAGTGGTAAGGATTGTGGGGGTGGCGGTGGCCCCCGGGCCTGGCTCAGTCTCTCAGTGGCCCTGCTGAATATCAACACAGGAGCCAGTGAGCAGGAATTAACCAAATAGGAGACTATTACCTGCATAAGTCTTGCTGAATATCTATCAACATGTAGGTACATATGGCAAGGAGTGTGGAGGAGTGGCCTAGTGGTTAGGGTGGTGGACTTTGGTCCTGAGGAACTGAGTTCAATTCCCACTTCAGGCATAGGCAGCTCCTTGTGACTCTGGGCAAGTCACTTAACCCTCCATTGCCCCATGTAAGCTGTATTGAGTCTGCCATGAGTGGGAAAGCAATGGGTACAAATAAAATAAATAAAAAGGGCAAAATAGTCATTCCACAACCATTAACAAACAGTGAGCAGGGTGGAGGAATATTTGAGCTGTGACCCCTGAGGAAGGCACAACAGCCAAAACACAGATCATGTCAGGTCCAGGTGATTCATGTGACTTTTTAAGGCAAATAAATCTTTTGGAAGATATCTGACTTCTTGGGAACATTCCTCCACTCTGTTCGTTCTTTGTACATATGGAAAGGATTCAGTTTCAGGTTGGTTGTCAATATGGGTTGATAAGTTACTTAGGGGTCCTTTTACTAAGGTGTGCCGAAAAATGGGCTGTGCTAGTGTAGGCGCATGTTTTGGGCGCGCCCAGATCCATTTTTCAATGCCCTATAATAAAAGCCTTTTTTATTTTTGCCGAAAATGGAAATGCAGCAAACTGAAAATTGGCACGTGCCCATTTTGGGTCTGAGACCTTACTGCCAGCCATTGACTTAGTAGTAAGGTCTCACGTGTTAACTGTGCAGTAATCATCTATGTGCATAGAATGATGATTACCACCCGGCTTCTGCTGCAGCGTGTGTAGTGGATATATGTCAAAAATGAAATTAATGCAAGGGCCACGCAGGATCTGAGCGGTAAATCCAAATTGACGCACGTTGGGCATATGTAGGCACTTATGTGGCTTAGTAAAGGCCCTGTTTACTAAGCAGCACTAAGGGCGTATTAACATTTTTTATGCATGCTAATGATTAGTATCGCTAAACGCTATGTCGTCCTTAACTTATGAAGAATAGCTAATGGTTAATATTGTACTGTTTTATTTTGTTACATTTTATTGAACATGATTTTATTTTATGATGTCTTATATGAATATTTATGCTGTAATCTGCCTAGAACTGGAGGGATGTGTTGATATATAGATGCCATGCCATATTAAAGAGATTAAATACAATTTAAAATATTTTTTCACAGAAAGGTGGATGCCTAGAATGCCATCACAGAGCAGGTGCTAGAGATAAAAATGGTAACAGAATTTAAAAAAATGTTGGATAAACACAGAGACCCCCTTTTACAAAGCTGCGGCAAAAGGGAGTCTACGCTGGCGTCGGTGCGGATTTTTTACATTATTATTATTATTATTAACATTTGTATAGCGCTATCAGACACACGCAGCACTGAACACCTGACATAGAGAGACAGCCCCTGCTCAATAGAGGCCCCCTTTTACTGTAGTGGGTAAAAGGCAGGTCTAGAAAATAGCTGTGAGGAAAGTGAAGCACTTGACATACAACCATTTCAGCGGGGAGCATTTACCACCACCCATTGAGGTAGTGGTAAGTGCTCCCGTGCTAATCCCACAGTAGCCAGGCAGCTCAAGGCACTGCCTAATTACTGCTAGGTCCACAAGGGTGCTACAAAAATAAAAATTATTTGTAGTGCTGGATATGATGCTTGCTGGGGGTGGGAACTACTGCCGGGCTGCTGCTGTAGCCCAGTGGTACTTTCCTTTTAGCAAGCGGTAAGCTCATATTGGGTTTGCTGCCACTTTGTAAAAGGACCCCAGAGGTAGCAAGAAAGACTGGGGTAACCAGCATTGAATGCCCCTCCACATTACTATGACTTGGTGGCAACAGCCCTGGCCCAGGAGATGGTGACTTTCCCCAATGTACAGTAAGTGTCCCACCTATGCTCTGGGCTTGGGCTGTTGCCACCCAGTCGTAGTAATGTGGAGGGGCATTTTCAATATGACATCTAAATCCAACTGTGGATGTTTGTCCAAAAATCCTGTAAATGAACATATCTATTTTCGACCCTGAAAAATATATCTTTTTTTTTATTTTGGAAAATGACCATTTGCTAGACATTGTTGTGCTCACGGCTTCTATCTATTTGGATCATAAAAAAAATCCAAGTGAAAAATGCACAAAATCAAGTCATTGGCACTTAGTCATGCCTGGGAACAGGTATACATTCCAATGTCCTGGTATATGCCCACCTGTAAAATATGTGCTATGGAAGATATCCACCGAGGAGGATTTGGGGGGGACACCGGTGCCGGAAAGAATATTTGAAGCGGGGGAGTCGGAGAAACTAAACAAATTCTCTGTAACCTTGGAGGATGTAATGGGTCAGTTCAGCAAGCTGAAGAGTAGTAAATCACCGGGACCTGATGGTATTCATCCCAGAGTATTAATAGAACTAAAAAATGAACTTGCGGAGCTACTGTTAGAAATATGCAATCTGTCCCTAAAATCGAGTGTAGTACCGGAAGACTGGAGGGTAGCCAATGTTACTCCGATTTTTAAGAAGGGTTCCAGAGGAGATCCGGGAAATTATAGACCGGTGAGTCTGACGTCGGTGCCGGGCAAGATGGTGGAGGCTATTATTAAGAATAAAATTGCAGAGCATATACAAAAACATGGACTGATGAGACAAAGTCAGCACGGATTTAGTGAAGGGAAGTCTTGCCTCACCAATCTAATGCATTTTTTTGAGGGGGTAAGCAAACATGTGGACAATGGGGAGCCGGTTGATATTGTATATCTGGATTTTCAGAAGGCGTTTGACAAAGTGCCGCACGAAAGACTCCTGAAGAAATTGCAGAGTCATGGAATCGGAGGTAGGGTATTATTATGGATTAAGAACTGGTTGAAAGATAGGAAGCAGAGAGTAGGATTGCGTGGCCAGTATTCTCAGTGGAGGAGGGTAGTTAGTGGGGTCCCGCAGGGGTCTGTGCTGGGTCCGTTGCTTTTTAATGTATTTATAAATGACCTAGAGATGGGAATAACTAGTGAGGTAATTAAATTCGCCGATGACACAAAATTATTCAGGGTCGTCAAGTCGCAGGAGGAATGTGAACGATTACAGGAGGACCTTGCGAGACTGGGAGAATGGGCGTGCAAGTGGCAGATGAAGTTCAATGTTGACAAGTGCAAAGTGATGCATGTGGGTAAGAGGAACCCGAATTATAGCTACGTCTTGCAAGGTTCCGCGTTAGGAGTTACAGATCAAGAAAGGGATCTGGGTGTCGTCGTCGATGATACGCTGAAACCTTCTGCTCAGTGTGCTGCTGCGGCTAGGAAAGCGAATAGAATGTTGGGTGTTATTAGGAAGGGTATGGAGTCCAGGTGTGCGGATGTTATAATGCCGTTGTATCGCTCCATGGTGCGACCGCACCTGGAGTATTGTGTTCAGTACTGGTCTCCGTATCTCAAAAAAGATATAGTAGAATTGGAAAAGGTACAGCGAAGGGCGACGAAAATGATAGTGGGGATGGGACGACTTTCCTATGAAGAGAGGCTGAGAAGGCTAGGGCTTTTCAGCTTGGAGAAGAGACGGCTGAGGGGAGATATGATAGAAGTGTATAAAATAATGAGTGGAATGGATCGGGTGGATGTGAAGCGACTGTTCACGCTATCCAAAAATACTAGGACTAGAGGGCATGAGTTGAAGCTACAGTGTGGTAAATTTAAAACGAATTGGAGAAAATTTTTCTTCACCCAACGTGTAATTAGACTCTGGAATTCGTTGCCGGAGAACGTGGTACGGGTTAGCTTGACGGAGTTTAAAAAGGGGTTAGATAGATTCCTAAAGGACAAGTCCATAGACCGCTATTAAATGGACTTGGAAAAATTCCGCATTTTTAGATATAACTTGTCTGGAATGTTTTTACGTTTGGGGAGCGTGCCAGGTGCCCTTGACCTGGATTGGCCACTGTCGGTGACAGGATGCTGGGCTAGATGGACCTTTGGTCTTTCCCAGTATGGCACTACTTATGTACTTATGTACTTATGTACATATATTTGCAGAATAGCACTTCTATATCTACACACATATTGTCCATGTATTTTACAGGTGGGAACTTAGTTGGAATTTTGTCATTTATGTGCATATAACATGTATATATAGTCATTTTTGTGCCTATTTACCATGTAAATGTTAGAACCTTTTTTTTAATCCCAATGTTACTGCTCCCCACAATGCAAGCCCTCCTCAGGCATGCCCCTACCCTGAACCCAGCTTTCCCTGATAATCTCCCCTGACAGCATACCACCCATGACATTAAAATCAGGTCGACGTCATGGAATCTTGGGCTTCTGACTTTAGACTAAAATTGAACCAAGAGAAAGCTAAGTTCTTGGTAGTGACTAATCCTTTGATCACTCCCCATACAACCACTTTGAAATTGATCAAAAAACGTACCCAATGGAAAATACAATAACATTCAAGCAATATCATTTCATAAAAGCTTGTATAAAACAATGAACCTTCAAGTACTTCCTGAACTGGAGAACATTATCACATAACCTTAGATCCCCAGGAAGCTGATTCTATAGTGGCTTTCTTGTGTGCATGCAGAAAATATTTGTGTGTGTTTCTACTAAAGCATTTTATTACTATAGTACTTAGGCTCAAAATGTTGCAGTGACTCTTAAAATAAGTGGAACTACCATTTTTATCATTGCTGCATGGAAGAATAAAGTTTGTCAACAATAATGGCAGTGATTACTATGGAATAACTCATGTTATGGATTTCTACCTTCCTACTGCATTCACCATAATTGCCTTACAAGAGGTTGTTTGCTCTTTGACATTTCCATTAATGGAATGTGAAAGGGCTGTGGAAAGGGTAATAAAGAAAGAAGTATAGAAATGTTTCTAAATGTGAGCAATTAATGACTTGCTTCAGTATTTAAAGGCGGAGCTGTCATTTTTTTTTCCATAACTATGATCTTTTTAAGCTTTGGAAGAGAATAAAGAAATACAGGGCTAAATTCAATTTAAAAGTAAACTAGTGTTTTCATCTATAAAAATAAATTAACAAGTGGTGTATTTTTGGAAAATATTGATTTGTTTTCACTTGTATTATATAAATCTGACATTGCTTGACAGCCTCAGAATTAAATAGAAAGCTGTAAGACTGGAATTTGTTTTTCAAACAATCCAACCATCTCAAATTATGTTAATGCATAACTCAGTACTTTGAATTACAGTAAGTTACTCTTTGGACAAGATTTAAGGATTTCCTTGATTAAAAATGTATTTACATAAATACTGCCATTTAATCTTCCATAACAAATCAAGCACAGTACATTATTTCTGCTATTGCAGAGAGCCATTTAATAAAATAAATTACAAAGTGTTGCAGTATTTGAATATTTTTCTCATTATGAAATCAGTTGTTCAACGAGTATTATCTTCAAGGAAGTCATCTTTAGACATAGCATTCCTTCTTCGGCAGTATATATATCAAATCTTAAGAAATCAGCAACATTTGAGCCAAAATGACATAAACATGTAGCATTGGTTATAAAACTCGACTAAAAGAAAAATTAAAATAGATCTGATAGACTAGAAACTTGCCTAATAGCTTAATTTACGTGGAAGACTGGTGAAATCCTGACAAATAGGCAAAGAGTTTTCAAATAAAAACAATAATTATTTAAGCCAGAGCAGAGGTTCCATGGTCACTCAAATCACAGAGAACTGAGTGATAATTATATCTTAGAAAGTTATTAGTGGGTACTGAGGTCTCCCATGATTGGGTGTTATTTTGGGGTTCCTAGTTGTGTTACCACTATCTCTAATTTATTTTAGTATATATCTCTACCCATGGGGGAGCAGTCATTAAAAACCTGAGGTTCTTAATTCAGTCAGTCAATTTTCCAGGATCCCCACAATGATTATGTAAGAAATAGATTTTTATGCAAAGAAGACAGTCCATGTAAATTTATCTCATGCATATTCATTATGGATATCTTGAAAACCAGACTGCCTTGGTGTGTCCCAAGGATTGAGTTGAAAACCTAAGGGTTAACAGTACATAATTATATAGATGACCTGGAGTGGCTTAAGGGTGAGCCAGTGAGGTATTGGCTCAGGGCACTGAAGGTTAAGGGTGCCAAAAACCAGGGATTGGCAGCCAGAAAATTTTCATTTAATTGTGTCCCTTTTTTGTTTTTTCATTTCTACTACTACTACTACTACTACTACTACTACTACTACTTATCATTTCAAATCAAATGTTGTAAATAGTGTGCACTATTTTGAAGAAGTGTCTGTGCCATGAGCCCAGAATACATACACTTATCAGCATTTGTTTGAAATGACAGCTCAACCCTACAAATAACCTGGGGCCCTGTTTACTAAGGCACATCAGCATTTTTAATGCGCCTACAATTAGCATAATGCTAACCATGTAGGTGCCTATTGGGATATTATAGGCACGTACACAGTTAACGCACATACATGGTTAATGCTCATTAAAAATTCTAACATGTCTAAAACACAGCTTAGTAAACAGGGCTCCTGGTGTACTTGCTTCTCCATTTCCAGCAGTGAGAACGTTTTCCTTTCCTCCCATTGCTGCTGCTGTCTGCACTGTTTTAGTTTTGAAATGTTATATCCACAAACTTTAGCAAAGTACATTATGAAACTGAATAGTTCACTAAATTTAGCTAATTTACTTATTGGGATTTATGGCTCTGCTCAATAGGTATAGTTTAGCATAAACAAGTTACTATGGGTGCAATTCCAAGATAAGGTACCACAAAGAGAAGAGTATCAAAAAGATGAGTACCAAGTAGCATAAAACAGCATAAAGTAGTTTATCAAGGCTATTTGCTTCTAAAAATGTTCATTTAAAAACTAAAAAGTATGTAGGATGGTGGCAGCTATTGAACCGATGATGATCTGAGTATGTAAGTCAACGTGCATAAGTCTATAACAGCACAGTGCGTTACTGCTGAGGTTCATTAACCAACACATTGAGTTTTGTTTTTCTGTGGATTCATGGGTATCTTGCAGAGAATTTGATATCCAAAGTGCATATTTTAAAATATGCACATGTATCTCATGCTGAATATCACATTTAGGACCCTGTTTACTAAGCGACGCTAATGTTTTGAGTGTGCACTAAATGCTAGAGTCGACCATTCAGCTTATAATCAAAAGTAATCGCCGGCTATTTGCCGACACAAATCGGGATATGGCCAGCGATTTCGCAAAAGCGGCAAAAAGCGTATAATCGAAAGCTACATTTGTGATAGCTTCGCCGCTTTCTCTTCGCCTCGCCGGCGAAAGTTCAAAGGGGCGTGTTGGTGGCGAAGTGAAGGCGGGACATGGGCAGGCTTGGGAGTGGCTACCAGATGGCCGGCTTTCGCGGATAATGGAAAAATAAAACCCGGCGATAAGCAGTATTTCGCCGGGTTTACTTGGTCCTTTTATTTTCACGACTAAGCCTCAAAAAGGTGCCCCAACTGACCAGATGATCACCGGAGGGAATGGGGGATGACCTCCCCTTAGTCCCCCAGTGGTCGCCAACCCCCTCCCACACTAAAATTATTAAAATACAAACCTTTTTTGCCAGCCTATATGCCAGCCTCAAATGTCATACCCAGCACCCTGACAGCAGTATGCAGGTCTCTGGAACAGTAGTTGTTGGTTGCAGTGGACTGCAGAAAGGCAGAGCCAGGCCCATCCCCCCCTACCTGTTCCACTTGTGGTGGGTAATGTTGAGCCCTCCCAAACCCCCCAAAACCCACTGTACCCACATGTAGGTGCCTCCCTTCAGCTCTTAGAGCTAGGGTAATGGTGCACACTTGTGGGCAGTGGGTTTTGGGGGGGGATTTGGGGGACTCAGCACACAAGGGAAGGGTGCTATGCACCTGGAAGCTAATTTGGTTGTTTATAAAAGATGTTTGAAGTGCCCCCTAGGGTGCCCGGTTGGTATCCTGGCATGTGAGGGGGACCATTGCACTACAAATGCTGGCTCCTCCCACGGCCAAATGCCTTGGATTTCGCCGGGTTTGAGATCGCCGGCAGTTTTTTCCATTATTGCGGAAAAACAAAAGTGGCGATCTCAAACCCGGCGAAATCCAAGGCATTTCGCCGGGCCACACCATATTATCGAAAAAAAAGATGGCCGGCCATTTTTTTTGAAACTACGGTTCCAGCCAGCTGTTGCGCCGCCACCAAAATAGATCGCCGGCGACCTATTTCGCCGGCGACGTTCGATTATTCCCCTCCATATGTTCCTATGGGTGACTTAGCATTTAGCATGTGCTAATCATTAGCGTGCACTAAAAATGCTAACACGCCCTTAGCGATGCTTAGTAAACAGGGCCCTTAACCGGCTATACTTTCATGGCCCCAAAATACCTGGAAATTCAACGCTGGAACCTGGACATGACACAGCATTGAATTTCTGGAGATAACATCGGCAGCAGTTAGTAAAATGGTGAGTACTGCCAGCTAAATATCTATCCTTTAGTTTTAGATGTTTGAGAGGCCCTTTTACTAAGATGTGCTGAAAAATGGCCTAAGCTGATATAGGCGTGAATTTTGAATGCTTTTTTGGGGGCTGAACATGTGGCAAAATTAAAACCAGCGCGCATCCATTTTCAGCATGAGTCCTTACTGTCACCCATTCACTTAGCGGTAAGGTCTCATGTGTTAACCGGGCAGTAATAGACAAATTTCCACGTGGTATATAGAATACACTGAGGAACTTGCCATTATGACCAAATTTGGTCATGTCCATTTAGGCCACATTTTAGTTGGTGTAAATTCCCACATCAAAATTATGCACAGGTTAGGTGTATTCTATAATAATGTGCATAGATTTTAGAAATGCCCACACCCCACCCCACCCATGGCCATGTCCCCCATTTCAACTATGCGACTTAGAATTTAGGCTCACTGCATTATAGAATATACTTAGTGAGTTGTGCTTATAAATGCCAATTAATGCTTTTTAACATCCAACTAACAAGCATTAATTGACATTTACAAGCACAAATCACTAAGTGTATATGGTTTGTTATAGAATAAACTTCGGTTTCCAAGCGGATTTTCAGGCAACATATGTAGAATCTGGGGATATGTATAGAATTAAGAGGATATCTGTTTCAGACTGTTTATGGATCCTTGACATAAAGAATCGGCCATTCTCAACATTCTGGATCTGCTACTTCATCTACCATTTCCCAGATTCATAAATCCATCTATAGGGACAACATATGATTTTATAATTTCATACAATTTGCAACACCAACCATGTTATCTATTGCATAATTTGTTCATATGATAAGTAATACATAGGGCAGATTATTTAGAGGTTTCAACTATGCATGACTGAACATCAAAGCACTTTTTTCACTCAAAAAGAAAATTCTCTCCTGGTACATTGCACAATGATGAAACATAGTTTTGATTAACTCTGATGTTTATTCTTGATTGGATTCTTGTTTCAAAAAGGAGGGGGAGAGGCAGGCAGAGAAGACTTTTACAAGAAGAACAAAGGTGGGTCTTTCACCTTAATACATTAAAGCCAGATGGTTCGACTGGTAAAATAGAAAGGCATACTTTTTTTCTGACTGTTTGATATATTGAAAGTTCCTGATTGGAAGATTTATCTATCAACATCTATGCATTATATCATTGCCATGATTGTGGAGCTGAAGGGTAGCAGGAATTCTATATGCACCATTAAAGTTGTCTATATTTGTAAATTAAGCATACATATTTAATTTTTCATAGTACAAGATGTTATTTCAGTTTTGAATGGTCCATGATTCCCTGAAGCATAAGTACATAAGTAATGCCACAATGGGAAAAGACCAAGGGTCCATCGAGCCCAGATTCCTGTCCACGACAGCGGCCAATCCAGGCCAAGGGCACCTGGCAAGCTTCCCATGCGTACAAACATTCTAGACATGTTATTCCCGGAATTGTGGATTTTTCCCAAGTCCATTTAGTAGCAGTTTATGGACGTCCTTTAGGAAACCGTCTAACCCTTTTTTAAACTCTGCCAAGCTAACTGCCTTCACCATGTTCTCCGACAATGAATTCCAGAGTTTAATTACGCAATGGGTGAAAAAAAGTTTTCTCCGATTTGTTTTAAATTTACTACACTGTAGTTTCATCGCATGCCCCCTAGTCCTAGTATTTCTGGAAAGTGTGAACAGACACTTCACATCCACCTGTTCCACTCCACTCATTATTTTATATACCTCTATCATGTCTCCCCTCAGCCATCTCTTCTCGAAGCTGAAAAGCTCTAGCCTCCTTAGTCTTTCTTCATAGGGAAGTTGTCCCATCTCCGTTATCATTTTAGTCGCCCTTCGCTGCACCTTTTCCAATTCCACTATATCTTTCTTGAGATACGGTGACCAGAATTGAACACAATACTCAAGGTGCGGTCACACCATGGAGCGATATAACGGCATTATAACATCCTCACACCTGTTTTCCATACCTTTCCTAATAATACCCAACATTCTATTCACTTTCCGAGCCACAGCAGCACACTGAGCAGAAGGTTTCAGTGTATTATCGATGAAGCAGCTGAGCAAAATTGGACAGTTTGTAGAAAGTCATCATGCTTTGAGATGAATAACATAAATAAATAAATAAATAAAATGTATATTTAAGAAATATTTGAAGAAAGGTACGTATGACCTTATTGGAAGTTTTTTGTGTGCTGATGAGTCAGAGCCGTAACATTAGTTTTTGCTTGTGAAATATTACAGCTGATACAAGCAGAATTGGCAATGGAGTATATATGTAGTAATTAATCCACTGACTTTCAATTTCATATTTTGTGGATCTTAAAAACAATGCCTCCCCACCTGTATAATTATCCAATCCGCAACACATATACCTCTCACTGTCCAACAATCCCAAACCCAAATCCATTGCTTAACCTTTAAGTCAAGCTTGCAGTTTCATTAATGACTCTACTCTACCTCTGAACTAGCCCGCCCTGCATACTCTCGGCTCCTGCAAATTTTGCCACAGCACAGGTCCCTATTTTATACCCCAAACTACACCAGCAAACCAACACAGCTCTTAGAGTGGTGGACTTTGGTCCTGGGGAACTGGGTTCGATTCCCACTGCAGGCACAGGCATCTCCTTGTGACTCTGGGCAAGTCACTTAACCCTCCATTGCCCCAGGTACAAATACGTACCTGTATATAATATGTAAGCCACATTGAGCCTGCCATGAGTGGGAAAGCGCGGGGTACAAATGTAATAAAAAAATAAATAAATAATAAAATAATCACCAGCATCCCTGTGCCAGCAAAGTTTTCCTGCCACCACCAGAACCCGAAAGTTCCAACTTCACTGCAAACTTCTTCTGCTTCAACAAAAACAGTGAGTTCTACTCAGTGTACAAATAAAGTACCAAAAGGCAAAATGTCTTCAACAAAGCCTAAGGAAAGCATTCTAACTGCTCTGCAAACCACCCATACCCATCCCCTCCCTCACAGCTTTCCAATGCTTCAAACCACCCCTCACACTCAGCAAAGAGGTTCAGGGCTCAGCTATATAATGGGCCGGCTGTTCAGTGGCACAGGGGCCCTATTAAACACCAAAGTGTAAAAACAGTAAAATTCATTTAAACTTTAACATATTTAAAGTGTTTCTGTACAGCATATTACAAGCTCAAAATATATATCCAAAGTATGAGTAATGCTGCAAATCTCCTGGGATCCGGCATTAGGATTTCTAAAGATACAAGGTGAGAACACAAGTTTTCAGTACAAACGTTAAACACAATTATAATTATTATGATGTGTTATTATGTTGTAAGTTTAGAGCATTGGATAATAGAAAATTATCATTAACTGTTTAGCTTGGAAGTGTCTAGAAAGTTTTACATCTAGATAAGTAGTCACAATGTTTAAGTGAAGAACAATCTGTGCACATTATTAGTGGGCAGCTCTGGGCTGGACAGTATAGAAGGAAATACAATGAATTAACTTTTGGAACAATATTGTAGGTCACTCAGCAAACCATTTGAAAAAGAAATCATATTTAAAATAGTGTCCTCTAATCATTTTAAATAATGGGATCAATATTCAAAGCAATTTAATAGGACAGAAATGACTCCTTGCTGGTTCAATCGCTTGTTTGGGATATCCACTGATATTCAGCAGCAGAGTGAACATCACTGTTGACCGCTAAATTGAAAGCTAGCTGTTCTGTGGGTGCTCTGGGGGCGGAGTCAACACTTATGTGGATAAGTGCCAATAGTCAGCATTGAACTCCCTAAGGGCTCCTTTTACTAAGCAGCTATACATGAAGTACCACCACCCTTAGCATGCCGTCATTTTCGTCGCTACAAAAATTTAGCAGAAATCGGGCAGTGCCGCATGCTGTCCAGTTCCCATTGAGTTAACACGGGAGCTCTTACCACCACCTCAATGGGTGATGGTAAGGGCTCCCCCTCTCTGAAATGGACACGCGGCAAGTGTTTCACTTGCTGCATGACCATTTCCTGTAGGAAAGCAAGTCTTCCCTTTTACCAGCTGTGGTAGGAGTGGGCCTCGTCACTATGGTTAAATCACTATGGGCCACTTGGTAAAAGTGGCCCATATTGATTTAACCCCAAATTCTTTAAATGGCACTCAACTTAGGCCCACAACTGAGTGTGCAGGTATACAATAGGTCCAGTTGCACAAGTAACATAGGGGTCCTTTTACAGAGGTGCATTAGGCACTGTGCACGTGCAGCGTGCACCAAAACGAGACTACCACCAGGCTACAGAACCCCCTGGTGGTAATTTTAGATTTGGCATGCGCCCATAATGACTGGATGATTTATTTGTTTATTTCCTCCCACGCACATTGTTTCTGGCGATAATTGGCAGTTGGTGAGTGCCAACCAGTCACTGCACATGTAACTAAATTGATGATAAATAACAGTAACTGGCATTAACAAGCACTAATTGGTACTATTTTGTCATTGCACATGTAACAGAAATAGCACATTCTATAGCAAACCTTGCTTCTCTCACATGCAAAAGCAAAGGAGGTGTTAATGTGGGAAGGGTATGAGCATATCAGGGGCATTCTGACTATTGTTACTGAATAGTTGCATACATGCCCAACTGCAGCATGTAGGTGCCTACCATATATGCCAGCCATAGACATGGTGTAAGTGGTTATACATAATGTTTGACTATAGATTTATATTGGTATTCTATAACAAATTTGGCTTGCAATTCTGCAATTATAAAATACTAGCTTAGGAGTCCTTTTACTAAGGTGCGCTGAAAATGGCTTGCGGTAGTGTAGGCATGGGTTTTGGGCATGCATCGATCCATTTTTCAGTGCACCTGTAAAAGAGGCCTTTTTAAAATGTTTTGCCAAAAATGGACGTGAGGCAAAATCAAAATTGTCGTGTGTCTATTTTGGGTCTGCAACCTTACCACCAGCCATTGACCTAGCGGTAAAGTCTCATGTGGTAACCAGGAGGTAATGACCTATGCGCATCAAATTCCACTTGGCGCATGTCTGATACGCGCATCCAAAAATGAAATTACCACAAGAGCCACATGGTAGTCAGGAAGTAACTCCATTTTGATGTGCATTGGGTGCTCGTAGACTCTTACATGGCTTAGTAAAAGAGCCCCCATGGAGGGGCATAATGGAATGGGGACGACCATCTCTAAGTGCGTCCATCTCAAAGAACGTTCCGGCGAAGGGGCGGGAAAACCCGCATTATCGAAAAAAGATGGACGTTCATCTTTCATTTTGATAATACAGTCGGGGACACCCAAATTTCAACATTTAGGTCAAACTTAGAGATGGTCATCCTTACAAATGGTTGTCCCTGGTTTTTGGCAATAATGGAAACCGAAGACGTCCATCTCAAAATGACCAAATCCAAGCCCTTTGGTCATGGGAGGAGCCAACATTCGTAGTGCACTGGTCCTCTTCACATGCCAGGACACCAACCGGGGACCCTAGGGGACACTGCAGTGGACTTCACAAATTGCTCCCAGGTGCATAGCTCCCTTACCCCCCCCCCTATAACCCACTCCCCACAACTGTACACCACTACCATAGCCCTTAAAGGGTAACGAGGGGCACCTACATGTGGGTAGAGAGGGTTTGTGGTGGCTTTTGGAGGGCTCATATTTACCACCACAAGTGTAATAAGTAGGGGGTGGGTGGGCCTGGGTCCGCCTGCCTGAAGTGCACTGCACCCACTAAAAACTGCTCCAGGGACCTGCATACTGCTGTCATGGACCGGAGTATGACATTTGAGACTGGCAAAAAAAATTCTTAAAGTTATTTTTTTGAGGGTAGGAGGGGGTTAGTGACTACTGGGAGAGTAAGGGGAGGTCATCCCTGATTCCCTCCAGTGGTCATCTGGTCAGTTCGGGCACCTTTTCGAGGCTTGGTCATGAAAAAAAAAGAGACCAAGTAAAGTCGATCAAATGCTTGTGAGGGACGCCCTTCTTTTTTCCATTATCGGCCAAGGACACCCATCTCTTAACCACGCCCCCATCCCGCCTTCGGTACACTGCCAACACGCCCCCGCGAACTTTGGTTGTCCCCACGACGGAAAGCAGTTGAGGACGCAAAAAAATCGGCTTTCGATTATGCCAATTTGGGCGACCTCAGGAGAAGGACGCCCATCTCCCTATTTGTGTTGGAAGATGGGTGTCCTTCCCTTTCGAAAATAAGCTAGTTTGTGTCTCATTTTATTGGCACCCCACTTTTAGCAATCTATTTTGAATTTACCCCTTACCCCTTAATTCCATAAAAGCCACCAATAATTATACGTGCAAAATTGGACGTGCGCCCAATGTTCACATGTAATTTAATTGAATAACAAGTCAATTAGTGCCAATAATTGGCTTTTCAACCAGAAATTATTGGCACTAATTAAATGTAATTGGACCACATGTGCTTAAACTTTACATGCGATCTGAAAAAAGGAGGCAGAAATGGGAGAGGCATGGGTAGAAAGGGGCATTGCTAGCATTTATGCACATTCATATACAATAAGGGGGATATATGCCTAATGTACATGCATACATTTGCATCATGTTTCAGTTGGTGTAAATGGCCATGCCTAAAGTAAAGAAACAACGAGGCAAGCAGTCCACCAAATCCAACGTAAAAAATAAAACAAAAAGGCAGACCTTGTAAAAGAATACAATAGTTATTACTGAATTAAAAGCTCCCAGATACTGAATGTTTTTATTTTATATTTCCAGTCACTTACTGCCCCTGATGCAGACAGTCATTCCAGCGAAACATGGCCATGTGGGGCATTTTATGTTGAACCTCTGGGAGCTTTTAATTCAGTAATAAAGGCTGTATTCTTTTACAAGGTTTGCCTTTTCATTTTATTTTCCATGTGCCTAAAGTTAGGCACAACTCCCGGGCATAAGCATCATTCTATAGACTGCACTTAAGTTTAAGTGGTCCAAAAAGATAGACATACTAAGCACAACATCATCTAGAAAATAGTAATTTTCAAAGAAAAAAGGTAGATGAGTTTTTGATTTAAAAATGGTCATTTTCACTACTTGATTTTTGGATCTTTTTTTTAAATCAAAAATGCACCTCCACATATGCTTAAGCGTTTATAGGATAGGCCCCCAACCAGAGGAACTTAAGTGCCTAACTTTTGGTGACCTGTTACCAGTTGCCTCCTATATATTGTGAAGGCCCACTTGTGTCTCATTCAACAGTTGTGAATCTTCTGGCACAATGCTAAGAAGGTGAATACTAACGTCGTTCTAAAGGGCAGAATATTCTAAATGCTCTTTAAAATGCACATTGGTCATAAAATGCTCATATAAACTTGAGATGGAGTCTATATTATAGTTAGTCTAGCTAAATTTTCAGAGACAGGAAATTGTAAGATTGATTCTATGAACACTCAAGCAGAACAGCTCTGCTGGCAACTCTTGAACCAACTCAAGTTATTGCACATTTGGAAAGGGGCTTCACACAAAGATATTTTGTGCATGAATAGGCTAGAGGAATAGGTTTTCTGCACCAGCTGGTGTGTAGCTAATTTTATAAATTCAGATTATCATAATAATTATGCTTTGGATTGTATAGCAGGTCACATTTTTTCCATGTAGGAAATCGTGCATTAGAGGAGAATCAAACATAAAACAGATCTACGGTACTATTGCTCCACTGTCAAGAGAATAGGGATCCTATGCATCAAGCTGATATTCAGCCACTGTAGTTGTCATTTTTATTTAAACACTGGCTGCTGTGGCTTAAAATATTTGGATATTCAGCACTGATAGAGAGGTGACAAGTGTCTCTATCTGGATAGTGTCAGTATTGAGCCTGCTATTTGAATAGCTAACTGGATAAAGTTAAGGCACACCATTTAATCACATCCTGATTTTTAATCTCTTTCTAAATTAATGGTTGATGCTTTAACCACTCATCTCCCAAATCGTATCCAATACTTTATAATTGAGCAATAATTACTCAACCAATCCAATAGGGTGGGATGAATTGTCTATAAGTTAATAAGTCTATAAGTTCATACACACACACACACATATATACAGTGCAATCCGCTTAAGTGCAAGGGTCTCGGACCAAAGAAATACGTGCACTTAACCGTTGTGACCCAAAGAAGCTTGACATCTGATAAACATATGTACAGTATTGTTTATTATTCGTACAGTATATAGTTTCCGTTAACTGAAGTTAGGTTTTAGCCCTCAAAACTCCCCATTTTTACAACCTCTCTCCCAGATCTCTTCCACTCCCTTTCTCCCATCAAAGGCACTTATCTCCCCCAACAAACCCCTATAACCATATCACTACTCCATCCCCTCTCCATACACTGCCATCCAGAGCTTAGAATCCTACCCCTAGAAGAAGATAAGTACAACAGTATCAACTACAGACCCATTCCATACCCCATCTCTTAAACTCATATCAGCCAGCTTTTTTTTCCCTTGGAGTAATAGTGCAGTAACCTGAGAACCCACAGAACTGGGTTTAATTTCCAGTGCAGCTCCTTGTAATTCTGGGCAAGACACTTAACCCTCAATTACCACAGGTACAAATTAAGTACCTATCAGGCTTATTTTTGTAAGAGATGGACGTCCAAAAAGTGACATAAATCGGCACTTGGACGTCCATCTCACAGAGACATCCAAATCAGTATGATCGAAACTCAATTTTGGATGTCTTTCTCAAAGGTCCGTTGCAAGAACGTCCAAATCTCAAGGGGGTGTATTGGAGGTGTGGTTGAGGCGGAGCTTCGATGTTCCTAAGATTTGGATATCTTTGAAACATAATGGAAAAAAGCAAAGACGTCCAGGACTAAAACTTGGATGTTTTCACCCAGACCTGTTTTTCATACGAATAAGGCACAAAAAGGTGCCCAAACAGAGCCGGTAGTGGGAGGCGGGGCTGGTGGTTGGGAGGCGGGGGTAGTGCTGGGCAGACTTATACGGTCTGTGCCAGAGCCGATGGTGGGAGGCGGGGATAGTGCTGGGCAGACTTGTACAGTCTGTGTCCTGAAAAAGACAGGTACAAATCAAGGTAAGGTATACACAAAAAAGTGGCACAGTGGGAGGCGGGGCTGGTGGTTGGGAGGCGGGGATAGTGCTGGGCAGACTTGTACGGTCTGTGCCATGAAAAAGACAGGTACAAATCAAGGTAAGGTATACACAAAAAAATGGCACATTTCTTGGGCAGACTGGATGGACCATGCAGGTCTTTTTCTGCCGTCATCTACTATGTTACTATGTTACTATGGAGAGAATCGGGGTTGACCTCTCGTTACTCCCCCAGTGGTCACTAACCCCATCTCACCCTCAAAAAACATGATTGAAAATATTACTTGCCAGACTTTATGCCAGCCTCAGATATCATACTCAGATCCATGACAGCGCATGCAGGTCCCTGGAGTAGTTTAGCAATAGGTGCAGTGCACTTCAGACAGGTGGACCCAGGCCCACAACCCCCATACCTGTTACATTTGTGGAGGAAACAGCGAGCCCTCCAAAACCCACCAGAAACCCTCTGTACCCACATATAGGTGCCCCCCTTCAATCGTAAGGGCTATGGTAGTGGTGTACAGTTGGGGGTACTGGGTTTTGGGAGGCTCAACACACAAGGTAAGGGAACTGTGTACCTGGGAGCAGTTTATGAAGTCCACTGCAGTGCCCCCTAGGGTGCCCGATTGCTGTCCTGGCATGTCAGGGGGACCAGTATACTAAAAATGCTGGCTCCTCCCATGTCCAAATGGCTTGAATTTGGATGTTTTAGACTTGGACATCTTTGGTTTCGAAAATGGATGAAAATCAAAGACGTCCAAATCCAAGGACGTCCAAGGTATTTTCAAACACAAAGATGGACATCCATGTTTTTTTCGAAAATAACCTTTTCCCCGCCTCCAAATTTGGATGTTCTACAAAGACATCCAAATTCCAACTTACACGTTTCTTTCGAAAATGCCCCTCTATATATAATATGTAAACCAGTTTGTAACCATAGAAAACAGTATATGAAATCACATCACCTTTCCTCGTGTACAGTCTGCATTGAAATACCCCAGGCTCTGGTGCCTACCTGGTGTAATGTAAAGTCCTAGAGCACCCCCAGGCACAGCATCCTGCTGCCACCTTCCTTTCTTGAGTCAAAGTTTTATCCAAATGTATGTCTCAAAAGGGTGTCCTGTCTCTGATTACTTAGTCCTTCTGTATCCGCTGTAAGTGTATCTCTTTCCTTGTCCTAGTTCCCCTTTCACCTTTCCAGGATTATTTACCATGTATTTATTTATTTAGGGCCTCCTGCCACAACCCCACGACAAGCTTCAAATGGGTGCCATCTGCCAAGCCAGCTAGTCTTAGGGCATCTTCTCCATGATGCTAAAATTAATTTTGAATGGGAACAACCACAAACACTTTCTTTTCTCAATTCACAATTTCACTAGCCAGTTTGAATTCATTTACCTTGAAAGCATGATATCCAGTGACAAGGGTTTGAAGGCAGAAGTTAATTGCAAAATTGGCAAAGCATAAATAGTGTTCCAAAACTGTGCCCAATCTGGTCAGTGTCATCAATCAACACTACAACTGCTAAACTGTGAAGTCTAGTACTGCTATAGAAATTATAAGTAGTATTAGTAATAGAATTCCCTCCTCATGGCCAGGGTAAATGCTGATAGGTCCTGATACACTTGTATTTGAGCATTCTTATAAGTCACTGTTCCTTTTTCCCTAGCCTTCTGTCTGATACTAAACACATTCTTCTACCACAGAAATAGTTTATTGCTGGAGGAGCCTAAAGCCTCAGTAGACCTGGAGTCCTTATCTTGATCCATTGTTTCCCTTCCCATTAACTCTTGACAGATTTCACATACCATAGCCTCTGGTCACATACCCATTGCTTCATCGATTTTCTGTTTTCCATACCATCTATCTTGAAAAGCAGGTCCTGCAGACTCTGCTCTTGCCAGTCTGTGTTCCAGTGCAGCCAACGCCTGCATTTCATCATGTATATAGTTCATTTTGGCCAATATCTCCTTCCTCATGGCTTGGAACTTGCTCCCTGACTCCTCAAAACACTGCTTAAATTCTCTTTTGATTTCTTGTACCTTCTCCCTACCACCATTTAAGTCCTGCATTGTAACATAGTCAGAATCTACCGATGCCATACTTTATGGAGAGACCGACTATGCTGTAGGCTTGGTGTTCAGCAGAGTCAAGATACACTGGTCTTCTCTGTCCCCCCCCCCCCCCCTTTTTACCTTCTATTGCATGTGTCCATGTTGCTGCCCCTGTTTACACCATGACAGTTGTTGATGAAGCTGGATTTCTTACTTTTATTTGCCAGGGGTTAACATAGCTCCATGGCTAGGCTGCTGTTAAAACAGCTGATATGACATCCTCCATGGTTGAGGTCCTTTTAAACCACTACTGAAACCCTCCACTTGCAGGTACTTTCGGCAGTCAGGGTCACTTGTATGAGCTACCATATATGTTTACTGATGGAAAACAACAGCTCAATTATCTATTTGTAATCATACTCAGCAGTTCTAAATGTAAAGAACTGATAGCATGAGGTTCAAAATATCAGTCCATGCTGAGGTAAACATTTAGCTATAGGAGTTATGATTCCTTGCAAAGCAGCTGCTAAGATGCAGTTCACTCTCTTACTATTTGCTGATTTGAACTTCCTGGATAGGAGGAGGGGGAATCTGTAACAGCTCTGCACAACTATCCAAGACTGGATTCTTCCTTGAGAGACTGGACCCTCATCTGCAATGTATCTGCTTAACTTCCTTCTACAGCACAAAATTTGTTTATAAAACAGATTTAACTAATCTTTTACCGTATCAGCAAGTTAAAATCTCTTTGTGACTGAGTTTTTCTCTTTCTTACAGCCTGCTTGAAATCTTGATTGAAGGGAAGAGAGGTCTGTGATTAGATGAATGAAGGCCTGTTTCCAGCAAAGAGGGGAGGGTACTTCCCCAGACATCAAACTATGATTAATAATGATTAAAACCGGAGGATTGAGACTGAGTGAGAAGATGCCAACTCAATTAGATGGGATCTAGTTAAGGTGACAAGCAGAGGGTTTAGTGGAGGAAATCCAGCTTGGAAATGGAGAGGCAAAGGTCCATGATAAAGGAATGTCAAGGTTAAAGAGTGGATGCAGATATACAGGATGCAAAGAAGGAAGCAAGTGCATATAAGTCTCAGCATTAGGAGAAAAGCAAGGCTACACTGACAGTTTAAAAGTATGTTACAGGTCAAGTATCACCCTTAAATAGAGAGATCAGGATCAATGCCATGCTTCCTAGATGTAAGAGCTGAGAGGATTTCAAAACGTTTCTTGGGATGGAAGATAAATTATTAATTAGAGTGGCATATCAGCACACGGTAGCAGAATAATATCTTCTAGTAAACCTATCCCATAGTTTGTAATAATTTATTATTCACGCTGGATGGTAATTATTTAACACACCACCTAGATTTAGGCTGAAAGAACATGTGAAATGGGGTATTCTAGTCATTTACATGCATAGGTGGATAGGCATGCATGTAAATGACCTCATAGGATATCATCTAGTGGAAAAATTATGCACCATGCTTTGATGGAATGTACTTTGCCAGTGGGCATGCTCATGGACAGAGTTTGGGAGGAGCATAGGTGGAGCACACATGTAGACATGCAAATTATAAAATGCCATAGTTTACATGCATTCATGCATACATCTAGGCTCAGGCATTTACACCCAGGATAGTGATGGTATACATGGCTGTGCCTAGATGTACATGCATTATCTGCCCCTTACATTAGTAAAGAAAAGTAGGCACCTACTTTTCTTTATAGAATAGGCTTCGAATAGGTGCCCTGTTAATAGAAGTATGCCTTCTGGGCCAGATTCTATATATGGTGCCTAAAAAATCTGTGCAATATAAGCAGTGCCTACATTTAGGCATGGAATATAAAATATGCTTAAGTTGATATCCTAGCACCTGAAACTACACACATTGATTTAGGCCAATGAAATGTGGCCTAAACCCCTGTGTGTAGATTTATGCGCACCTGGCCATATTGTATAACTATGCATGCAAATTTTTGAACACCAATGAAATGCCCATTTCCCCACCCATTGCCACACCCCTTTTGCACTATGCACATTAGAATTTAGGTACAGTACTTTATAGAATACACTTAACAAGTTGTGCATGTAAAATTCTAATTATTGCCAATTAGTACTCATTATCACTTGTTAACTGCTGTTAAATATGCTGATTAGCTTGTTAAGCCAATTATGTGTGCTGTTATAGAATACATCTGGATTTACACACGGATCTCTAGGCGTGCTATATAGAATCCAGCATTGTGTGTCTACTCTGCCTCAGTATATATGGGTGTCTTTGTTTTATGCTTTTGTTTTTCTGCCCTAACTGCTAAGATGTACATGCTACACTCCTAATTCATTTATTTGTACTCTTTATGGGAGTTATTTTTTTAAAGGTTTACTGAAAGCTAATTGAAAACTAATTGGGCAAAACAGTCTTTTGACAAGCCTTAGGGAAATAAATTCCCTCTTCATTTTAATCCATGTTTTATAGAATGCAAAAGTAATATGTTTTGCAAGGAAAATTAAAGTATCATGCATTCTTTAAATATAGCAAGTAGAGATGAAGAAAAGTAGGAAACTTGTTTTAAGCTTGCTCTAGGTTATCATTATAATCATCTTTTATTGATGAATTCAAATATATAATTATGAAATAACATGTACAGTTCCAGACTACAAAAAAAAAGTAAAAGCTGAGGAAAATACTGCAAACATGTAATATGGTCCAGAACATTTATGAATCCAATACCAGAAGGAGATTGTTTTATGGACTTGTGCCCAATTCAGTTAACATTGAAGACTGTGGTGACCCCTGATGAAGGCTAGTTCTGAAACTTTGCCAAGTAGGGTCATTCTTCAGTAAAAGTCTGGTTGTGAACTCTCTGTTTTGTTCTTCCTTGGACCACCTCTGCTGTTCTCCTTGGATTTATCATCTGTGTGGTGGTTTTCTCCTTTTTCCTTTGCATAGCCTAAGTGAACAGGAAGGCATCATTTTCCTTTATAGAAATCTAAATGCTTGTGCAGAGGGCAGATTTCTTACGCCTAGATATCAAAAAGGTCAGAAAGCACAAGTTCTTTTTTCTTCTAATATTTTTCAAATGTTCTATTTATGATGCATCATAAGATGCTATGTGGAAAGTTGAAATATGTAGGTATCTTCTTTGAAAATATCTTAGTTGATTGGCCCAGTGGCTCAAATTGTTTGGTTTTTTTGCACTTTGGGTTGGACAGGATTATGGTAACTGCAGAAACAAAGTTCATAGCACCTAGCAGGGTAAGGGGTGGGGATGGGTAGTCATGATTATCCTTAAAAGCAACACCTGGTGGCCAGATTGCAAAAGCCTATTATATAGTTTCCAGGAAATGATCCAGTACACATTTCTGTTTTTTTTTTTTTAAGCCACTGGCACTAAACTGAAATAGGTAAGAGATATGTTTTTTAAAAAAGAAAACAAAAATCCTCAGGTGCTTGCCAATTAAATATCATGGTACCAGATATCAGCACTGAAGTAAAAAAAAAAAAAAGAACAGTCAGAACTACTGGGTCAAGATAACAAAAGAAAAGGGGTGGGTTTTCAAAAAAACCTTATACATAGACCAATGACCACTATGACCGCTGTCACTGTTCAGCTCCTACAGGGATGGTGCTGGAGTAAAAATGTATCTACCTGTCTTGGTCCTACCTGACAAAGCTGGGATACAGTTAAATGGTGGAACAGAGATCAGAATCATGTGGAAGAGCATAATCGAAAGGGATGCCCAAGTTTTGTTGAGGACGTCCTTGCAAAACATTCCAATGGAGGGATGGGGAAACCTGCATTATCAAAACAAGATGGACGTCCATCTTTCATTTCGATAATATGGTCGTGGATGCCCAAATCTTGAAATTTAAGTCGTCCTTAGAGATGGTCATTCCTAGACTTGGTCATTTCTGATTTTTGGTGATAATGGAAGCCAAGGACGCCCATCTCAGAAACGACCAAATGCAAGCCTTTTGGTCGTGGGAGGAGCCAGCATTTATAGTGCACTGGTCCCCCTGACATGCCAGGACACCAACTGGGCACCCTAGGGGGCACTGCAGTGGACTTCATAAAATGCTCCCAGGAACATAGCTCCCTTACCTTGTCTGCTGAGCCCCCCCCCCCAACCTCCCCTAAAACCCACTACCCCCAACTTTACACCACAACAATAGCCCTTATGGGTGAAGGGGGCACATAGATGTGGGTACAGTGGGCTTCTGGTGGGTTTTGGAGGGCTCACTGTTTTCTCCATAAACATAACAGGTAGGGAGGGGGATGGACCTGGGTCCGCCTGCCTGAAGTGCACTGCACCCACTAAAACTGCTCCAGGGACCTGCCTACTGCTGTCATGGACCTGAGTATGACATCTGAGGTTGGCATAGAGGCTAGCAAAAATATTTTTAAAGATGTTTTTGACGGTGGGAGGGGGTTAGTGACCACTGGGGGGAGTAAGGGTCATCCCCAATTCTCTCTGGTGGTCATCTGGTGATTTCGGGCACCTTTTTGTGCCTTAGTCGTAAGACAAAACACGACCAGGTAAAGTCGTCTAAGTGCTCGTCAGGGATGCTCTTTTTTTTCCATTATGGGTTGAGGACATCCATGTGTTAGGCCCACCCAAGTCCCCCCTTCGCTACGCCTCCGATACGCCACCTTGAACTTTGGCCGTCCCTGCGACGGAAAGCAGTTGGGGTCGTCCAAAATCGGTTTTCGATTATACCGATTTGGACGACCTTGTGAGAAGGATGCCCATCTTCCGATTTGTGTCGAAAGATGGGTGCCCTTCTCGTTTGAAAATGAGCCTGATAGTATCCATATAGGCTAGATTCAGTAAATGGTGCTGAAAATTAGGTACTGTTAAGATCCGTAATAAGTGCCAATTCAATAAAGGTCGCCTAGTGTTAAACAACCTTTATAGAATAGAGCTTAATGAGGATTCCCTGCCCAACTTTGGGTGCTAGGAGTTATGCCTGCTGAAACCTGGTATAAATGCTGGTTTGCAACTAATAACACTGTGCCTGCATTTTGGGAACACCCCTGACCCACTCATGTCCCTCCTCTGGCCATGCCTCCTTTTGATTTGTGCAAGAGGCAATTTAGGCAGATCCGCTGTAAGTCCTAATTAGTGCCAATTAACATCAATAATTGATTGTTAACAGTTTATTAACTAGTTTGTGTACAGATCTGGGATCCCTGTCCAAATTTGGGTGCCCTTTATAGAATCTGATGGATAGTGGTGATATACAGCTGCTATATACAGTGGTGGAAATAAGTATTTGATCCCTTGCTGATTTTGTAAGTTTGCCCACTGACAAAGACATGAGCAGCCCATAATTGAAGGGTAGGTTATTGGTAACAGTGAGAGATAGCACATCACAAATTAAATCCGGAAAATCACATTGTGGAAAGTATATGAATTTATTTGCATTCTGCAGAGGGAAATAAGTATTTGATCCCCCACCAACCAGTAAGAGATCTGGCCCCTACAGACCAGGTAGATGCTCCAAATCAACTCGTTACCTGCATGACAGACAGCTGTCGGCAATGGTCACCTGTATGAAAGACACCTGTCCACAGACTCAGTGAATCAGTCAGACTCTAACCTCTACAAAATGGCCAAGAGCAAGGAGCTGTCCAAGGATGTCAGGGACAAGATCATACACCTGCACAAGGCTGGAATGGGCTACAAAACCATCAGTAAGACGCTGGGCGAGAAGGAGACAACTGTTGGTGCCATAGTAAGAAAATGGAAGAAGTACAAAATGACTGTCAATCGACAAAGATCTGGGGCTCCACGCAAAATCTCACCTCGTGGGGTATCCTTGATCATGAGGAAGGTTAGAAATCAGCCTACAACTACAAGGGGGGAACTTGTCAATGATCTCAAGGCAGCTGGGACCACTGTCACCACGAAAACCATTGGTAACACATTACGACATAACGGATTGCAATCCTGCAGTGCCCGCAAGGTCCCCCTGCTCCGGAAGGCACATGTGACGGCCCGTCTGAAGTTTGCCAGTGAACACCTGGATGATGCCGAGAGTGATTGGGAGAAGGTGCTGTGGTCAGATGAGACAAAAATTGAGCTCTTTGGCATGAACTCAACTCGCCGTGTTTGGAGGAAGAGAAATGCTGCCTATGACCCAAAGAACACCGTCCCCACTGTCAAGCATGGAGGTGGAAATGTTATGTTTTGGGGGTGTTTCTCTGCTAAGGGCACAGGACTACTTCACCGCATCAATGGGAGAATGGATGGGGCCATGTACCGTACAATTCTGAGTGACAACCTCCTTCCCTCCGCCAGGGCCTTAAAAATGGGTCGTGGCTGGGTCTTCCAGCACGACAATGACCCAAAACATACAGCCAAGGAAACAAAGGAGTGGCTCAGGAAGAAGCACATTAGGGTCATGGAGTGGCCTAGCCAGTCACCAGACCTTAATCCCATTGAAAACTTATGGAGGGAGCTGAAGCTGCGAGTTGCCAAGCGACAGCCCAGAACTCTTAATGATTTAGAGATGATCTGCAAAGAGGAGTGGACCAAAATTCCTCCTGACATGTGTGCAAACCTCATCATCAACTACAGAAGACGTCTGACCGCTGTGCTTGCCAACAAGGGTTTTGCCACCAAGTATTAGGTCTTGTTTGCCAGAGGGATTAAATACTTATTTCCCTCTGCAGAATGCAAATAAATTCATATACTTTCCACAATGTGATTTTCCGGATTTAATTTGTGATGTGCTATCTCTCACTGTTACCAATAACCTACCCTTCAATTATGGGCTGCTCATGTCTTTGTCAGTGGGCAAACTTACAAAATCAGCAAGGGATCAAATACTTATTTCCACCACTGTACAGTAGGTAAGTGTGACGTATTTTATGTCTGCTGAATTGCAGTCCTTAAGTAAAATCATAGGCTATCTGTGTAGTGGTTGAGTATAGCTGCTACAGGAAGAGTGGATGGAGGTTAGTGGTGAATATAAATGCTGTTGGCCGCCATATATCACAACTATACCAGCACTCAACTTAAACTATACTGTATCTCTGGGTGGACCTACAGATGATGTGTATTTTATGATTTGTTGTCTTCTCGCTGTTCATGCTTATGTATGCAATTACCCCTGAAAGGCCAAAATTGATGACACAATTTTGCTCAACAGAGCCACCTGCATTATTTGGAACTTCACGTGCCAATATCAATCGGATTTAGTTCCTTTTTTTTTCTTTTGATCATTCAAAGCATAGCCCCTGAGGAAAGCTTTGTTGCTGAAATATGGCATGTGTTAGGTCCAGGCTCCATCAAAGTTCTGTATTCTCCCTTTTAAATAACAATTTTGGAACTTCATCCTGGTTCATTTTATTTTATTTATTTATTTATTTATTGCAATTTTATCCCACATTTTCCCACCTCTTTGCAGGCTCAACGTGGCTTACAATACATCATGAATAGTGAGAATGCATGAGAAAGTATACATTTAGTAATAACAGAAAGATTTTGGGTAACATGTTAATGATAAAACATAGTAGTGTTTTAGCAAGCAATCATAGTAAGAAATATTTAAGAAATATATAAGAATTATATAGAAAATGTACATTTAGTAATAGCGAGAGAAAGAAAAAAACATGATAGTGGTTTGGCAACCAAATATTGTAAGGGCAGTTCTGGATCTGTGTGCAGGAGTTCATATTTATTGATCATTGTTGTATGCCTTGTTGAAGAGTTGGGTCTTCAGTAGACTTTGGAAGCTGGCTTGTTCATAGGTCGTTTTTAGGTGTCGCGGCAGCACATTCCAGAATTGTGTGGTCAGGTAGGAAAAGGTTGGTGCATGCGCTAGATTGTATTTAAGGCCTTTACAATTTGGGAAGTGAAGATTAAGGAATGTACGGGATGATTTTTTAGCATTCCTGGGTGGTAAGTCTATCAGATCTGACATGTAGGCTGGTGCGTCTCCGTGAATGATTTTGTGAACTAGGGTGCATATTTTGAACGTGATTCATTCTTTGAGTGGGAGCCAGTGCAGTTTTTCTCGTAGGGGTTTAGCGCTTTCGTATTTTGTTTTACCGAATATGAGTCTAGCTGCAGTATTCTGAGCTATCTGGAGTTTCTTGATTATTTGCTCTTTACAGCCGGCGTAGAGTGCATTGCAGTAATCTAGATGACTGAGTACCATTGACTGTACCAGGTTGCAGAAGACGGTTCTTGGGAAGAAAGGTCTTACTCTTTTTAATTTCCACATTGAGTGGAACATCTTCTTGGTTGTATCTTTCGTGTGACTCTCAAGTGTTAGGTGTCGGTCAATGGTTTTTGTGGTCATTCTCACCCTTTGGGATCTGCATTTACTACTGCACATTTTAGCAAAGGTCACTATGCAGGCAATTCTATAAGTGGTTGCCTCCTTGTAGATGCCACACAATGAAAATCTATTCTATAAAAGCATCTGTGCACTTATAGTCTTTTATAGAATAGTAGCAGAATCCGGTATCAGGGCGCCATATATTTAGCCATACCTATGGGCACCTAGATGCAGCAAAAGTGCACGTAACTTACTACATTCTGTAAGTTGCACATGTGTCAGCTCTGCCCATGCCTCTCCCACACTCAATGTGAATGTCCACATTGCATTTATACACCATGCCACTTAAGTGCACCCTTACAGAATAGCACTTGGGTGTTTTGCTGCCAGTTATATGTATAAGTGAACACATACACAAAAGTGACAGTAGTCTATACACTTATGTGATTGAGTGGCACTTAAATGTGGATACTGTGTTACAGAATTGCTCTTTATGCACGTAAGAGGCATTATCCCTCAAATTCTATATATGTCACCATAATTTGAATGCACTTCCCAGATGTACATGCAAATTATGAGCTCAGAACCATCAATGATTGGGTGCTATCAGGGCCGATCAAACCCGGTAAGCAAGGTAAGCACTGCAGGAGGGCGCCTGCTTTCAAGGGCGTCACTTTGCAAGCAATCAAACTCTGCTGAGTATCTAATCTCTGCTGCTCATCTCAGTCTGGCTCCAAAGCTGTCAGCTCTCTGTCCCATCCCCTCCCCCCTCCCAAGCAGAGAAATATCCTCCTTGTGTTTGTCAGAGGACGTCACTGCTTCAACTGAATCTGGCTCTGAAATAACTTGTGGGAGCTCAGCTAACCTCTGTCCTCTGCCCAGAGAGGGTTCAGACAGAGACAGCACAGCAGAGCCTGGACCCTTGTTTTGTCAGAGACTGCTGTTTAGTGCTGCACCTGACCCACCCTTTTCCACCCCCACCCCCACCCCAACACAGCAACTCACAGGACAGGAGGGCTAGATGCCTGCTTTCAATTCCTAACCATCACCTATCTCTCATTCCCACTTCAGTAACTCCTGTTAGTCTGTCCAACTCAGATTGTAGAATATGTTAATTTATGCTGATTAAGTCTGTCCTAGCTAGATCCTAAGCTGTGCTCGATGGGAAGGCTATTGTGCTGCATGCTGAATCTAACTTCTTAGGATTTCAGGTTAATTTTTGAAGAATTTGAAGAGAGGCTATCTCTGTTCTACATGTGTGACTACAAGGCCAAGTGTCTGAATAGGGATCTGTTTGTTAGATTCTGAAATTTTGATAACACATTGTTTTTCAGAGTTGGTAAGACTGTCTGTTCTCCTAATTCCTGGTCTGTGTGCTAAGTTATTTTTCTTCTATACTGGTGTAATATTTTCAATGATGCCATGGCTGGTAAAAGGGATGTGTCTACTGTGGGGGCGGAGCCATAGTGATGCCACCTCTGGATGGGTAGGGGCGCCGACTAATAGACTGCAGGAGGGAGCTAGAAACCCTAGGGCCAGCCATGGGTGCTATCAACCAATTATTGTTATTATGGTTAAATGACACTCATTAGAATTTGTCTGAGAATCTGGCTATGTGCTATTCTATAAGGCAGGTCATTAAGCTCCCATAGCATGTGTTTGAAAAGGGGTTGTGGCTATAGGAGGGGCATGGATATGTCATAGGCATTCTGAAAACTTGTATTGTTACAGAATACTGCCAGCGTGCCTAATTTGGATGCCAGCATTTATACTAGGTTTCATCAGGTATAAGTTTGGTGCCCAAAGTTTGGGCATGGGAATCAGCGCTAAGCATGATTCTATAAAGTGTGTGTGCTTTTTACGGAATAGTGCTGATCTTTTTCACCACCACTCCCATTTTTGAGCATAAGTTATAGAATTCCTCCCTAGATTTGGAAAAACCTTTATATAGTTACCCCTTTGTGACTTTTAGGACTAGCAAGCTCATTTTCAAAGGAACATCCCATTGAATAAATGAGTGACTATTGCAGACCCCACAGGCTCATTAGTACTCACATGTTCTGTGCTCGCTTTACAGTGGCTACAAAGTAGGTGCGGGAAAGAAAGGGTGTACATTGGAACAGTTTTTTTTTCCCAATCTGTTTGTGTATCATTTCCATTTTATCTTTTGGTATTGTTGTGGAGGTGTACCACAATAGTCAGAACAGATGGCTGAGCGACCCAAAGAATCTGGAGTTCAAATCCTTCATCTTCTACTGTCATTCCTTGTGATACTGGGCAGCCAGTGCATCCACTGGCACTACAGGTGGAACTTAGATTGTAAGTCCACTTGGAATGGGGAAATGTAAGTGTGCCTGAACTTGTAACTCATATGGAAAGGCACTGCAGGTAGATTCCTAGTCTGCTGGAACAACCAATTGACATTTATTTTGAGACTGCAAAAAGTGGGTCAATGCACCAAGAAATATTTATTCAAAAAACTAGCTCCAATATCATGAGATTTAACGCCAGCATACATATTTTCAACTTTCCTTTCCATGCATTCATTAATGGGCCGAGAGCAGGCCATTGCTTTTTTTCTTTTCTTCATATTCCCAGCTAGGTATTACGCTGATGGCAATCATCTGCAGTTCAGAACTGATATCACAAAATAATGAGTATTATATCTTAAGAACTCTTTACCGTCATACTTTTATATACACAATTTAAATGAATAATATTATTACAAAACATAGCACACCTTTGCTTGATGTGAAAAACAATCAATAAATACATTCCTATTTTGTAGTATCCAAACCAAGCTTTGCATTTATGCAACATTAAGGAGAAGAGGCCAGGAATCATTTATTTTTCATGCATTGGGTAGTAAATGTTGAAAATTCTAGTGATGCCTCTGTTTAATTGCACTTGGAAATACCCTAATAATTTATAAGCTCTGTTCTTTGTTCTACAAAATGCCTGAGTCATATAAATGATTGAAGATTTAGAGATATATTGCCCATGGTAATATTTTTTTTTTATCATGCACACCAGATATTCAGGTCAACTTAGGGAAAATTCATTGCTCCTCTTGGGAAGATTTCCTAATAGGCTTAATTAGTTGGCCCCCTGCAAATTACATGGAAAAGAGGCCTGTATGAGTATTTTTGCATGAGCAGTTATTAATCCATAAAATCTAAGCCAATCATAATCTGCAACTAAAATCATTTTTCTATTATCTATTTAAAGATTTTTTTTAATGGAATAGTTAAATTATTTTGCAAATAAAGTTCAGTCTGCTGCCGCCACAACAAAGGCAACATTTTTGCTCTGAAGAAAAAAATTATAGGCACTGCTATTTATATAAAACAAGATTAGAATCATCAAATTCAAAAATTAGTGTGGCACCAACCTATTTTGTCACAACAAGATATTTTGGATAGCACAGTTGTTTTCTCATAACCTCACTTTTTTTTCATTTGAATTTTTTTGCTATAGGCTGATTATTTGGAATAAATGCAAGCACATATTTTTCCCCCTTTTACAAAGCCATGCTAGCTGCTGTCGGTGCGATAATGCCGCCACACGCCCATTCACTATGAATGAACCATGTTGGCATTGCCGGCCGGCAGCCGCTAGCACGGCTTTGTACAAAGGGGTCTTAATTTTAGAAACCTATTTAAATAGAAAAAATAAAAAACATCACAAGGTTGCAAACAGCATGGTAAAGAATGAATTGGTTGCAAACTGCTCTCTTTCATACCATGCCCTTTCCTGTTTTTCTTTGAAGTCATATAAAAAAATCAGGTTTTTCAGTTTCTTCTTGGCTCTTCTCATCAGCACTCATAGCCAAGCTACCCTTGGCTGGATCCAACACTAGAGCTGTACCAAATATTTGTATTCAAATTGATTTGGCCCTGAATAGTGCCCCAAATACATTATTTATATTCGGCTGAATAGTAATTTAAATTTGAATATGAATAATCTGGGGGTCTACTGTGTATACTCTCCCTCTCACCACACTTCACAAAAACCTTTTTAGTTCCTCCTCACTCACCTGCTCATCCATAGCCAGGAAGACTTGGAAGCATAACTAAAACTCTGAAAGACACTGGGGCCAGTGGACTCAGTTGTTTTGCTCATACACTCCAATTATGCATTCATGATTTCTTATTCTCACAGCCTTCTGATGTCATTAATTCACACATCCAGAAAACTGGTTGAACACTTTAAACATTCTTCCAGTGCCACATCTCATCTACACAAGCAGCAAAAGGGGGTAGGAATGACCAGTGTGATGAGTCAAGATACATGCACAAGTCTAACTACCTGGCAAGATCCCAAAAATTACAAAACATTTTATGCTGCTTATCCCAGAAATAGTGTATTTTCCTCATTTGAATGAGGACTCAGCATGACCTGTGTCTTGCACTATGCCTTCATCAGGAGTCCAAAGCTTAAATCATTATAAAATTGTGCTGAAGAGATGGCAAAAACGCTAGAGACTTGGATTAAAGTGATCAGCTGTGCGTACATTTTGAGTGTATGCACAGCTGACCAGCTTAAGCCAAGTCTGTAGCATTTTTGCCTTTTCTTCAGCACAATATACGCTCCATGATAGACGTTTCTTTTGTCTACTTTCTACAACCTGCAGAAAAGTATATATTCCATATCTTTTTTTTTTATACCACATATATTACTTTAATATTCAATTTCAAGTTTAGAGACTGCATTCTGCAATTACATCTCTAAAGATGATCTTTCATTTATATAATGTTACCACATCCCTACTTTTTTTAATTGCTATTTCTTTTGTATCCTCATTTTGGTTATAACAGACATATTATTATCACTTCACTTGCATATTTTATATCCATACATTTAGACCCATTGCTTTACCTGCACTTTTCAAGATTATTACATCCTCATAGTGTTTTTTTTCATCTTTATTTTTGAAGATGTCCTTTCAGATATATCAGACACATCTATGCTTACTGTCCTCCTTCCCTTGGTTTTCATTTTTTTTACTTAGTTTTGTTTTATTATTCCTCATCTCTATTGTTCGTTTTAGTCCATTCAATCTAGAGTGCGCTGCTCCTCTCTTCCTGCTTTTGCCCACACAACAAACATGCATGGCGGCTTTACTTTCTGCGCCTTTTTTCAGTATATTTATTACCATCTACTACACAGCATTCACATTTATTTTTTGGACCTTTGGCTGCAGAACTCCAAGCCGCTTTAGCTCATCGGATGAACAGTTTCCAACAGTCTTTTTAAAGGTAAATTTGTTGGAGCCGCACCTTCGGCCATTATATTTGTTCATCATAAGTCCACATTTCTGATTTTGCTAGCACTTCTCTATGTAGTTCCCTGCATACTTCTGTTATCATTACTACTACTATTTAGCATTTCTATAGCGCTACAAGGCATACGCAGCGCTGCACAAACATAGAAAAAAGACAGTCCCTGCTCAAAGAGCTTACAATCTAATAGACAAAAAATAAATAAAGTAAGCAAATAAATCAATTAATGTGAACGGGAAGGAAGAGAGGAGGGTAGGTGGAGGCGAGTGGTTACAAGTGGTTACGAGTCAAAAGCAATGTTAAAGAGGTGGGCTTTCAGTCTAGATTTAAAGGTGGCCAAGGATGGGGCAAGACGTAGGGGCTCAGGAAGTTTATTCCAGGCGTAGGGTGCAGCGAGACAGAAGGCGCGAAGTCTGGAGTTGGCAGTAGTGGAGAAGGGAACAGATAAGAAGGATTTATCCATGGAGCGGAGTGCACGGGAAGGGGTGTAGGGAAGGACGAGTGTGGAGAGATACTGGGGAGCAGCAGAGTGAATACATTTATAGGTTAGTAGAAGAAGTTTGAACAGGATGCGAAAACGGATAGGGAGCCAGTGAAGGGTCTTGAGGAGAGGGGTAGTATGAGTAAAGCGACCCTGGCGGAAGATGAGACGGGCAGCAGAGTTTTGAACCAACTGGAGAAGGGAGAGGTGACTAAGTGGGAGGCCAGCAAGAAGCAGATTGCAGTAGTCTAAACGAGAGGTGACAAGGGTGTGGATGAGGGTTTTGGTAGAGTGCTCGGAAAGAAAGGGGCGGATTTTATGGATGTTGTAAAGAAAGAAACGACAGGTCTTGGTGGTCTGCTGGATATGAGCAGAGAAGGAGCGAGAAGAGTCAAAGATGACCCCAACGTTTCGAGCTGAGGAGACAGGGAGAATGAGAGAGCCATCAACAGAAATAGAAAACGGGGGGAGCGGGGAGGTGGGTTTGGGGGGGGAAAATGAGAAGCTCGGTTTTGGTCATATTTAATTTCAGGTGGCGTTGAGACATCCAGGCAGCAATGTCAGACAAGGACGCTGAAACTTTGGTTTGGATGCAAGGTGAGATATCAGGGGTAGAAAGGTAGATTTGGGAGTCATCAGCATAGAGATGGTAGGAAAAGCCATGGGATGAGATTAATGAACCAAGGGAAGAAGTGTAGATAGAAAAGAGGAGGGGACCAAGAACAGAACCCTGAGGTACGCCGACAGGCAGAGGGATAGAAGTAGAAGAGGATCCACCAGAGTGAACACTAAAGGTGCGGAGGGAGAGGTAGGAAGAGAACCAGGAAAGGACAGAGCCCTGGAATCCAAGTGAGGACAGGGTATCGAGAAGTATGCTGTGATCGACAGTGTCAAAAGCAGCGGAAAGATCAAGAAGAATGAGAATGGAATATTGACCTCTGGATTTAGCCAGTAATAGGTCATTGGAGACTTTAGTAAGCGCAGTTTCAGTTGAGTGGAGAGGGCGAAAACCAGATTGTAATGGGTCAAGAATAGCATGTGAGGAGAGAAAATCAAGGCAGCGGCGGTGAACAGCACGCTCAAGTAATTTGGAGAGAAAAGGAAGGAGGGAGATGGGTCGGTAGTTAGAGGGACAAGTAGGGTCAAGTGAAGGCTTCTTGAGGAGAGGTGTGACCACAGCATGTTTAAAGGCAGCAGGGACAGTCGCAGTGGAAAGTGAGAGGTTGAGAATGTGACAGATAAAAGGAATAAGAGTAGGAGAGATGGGTGGGAATGGGATCAGAGGAACAGGTGGTACATTTTGAGGAAGAAAGGAAAAGTGTAGTTTCCTCAATAGTAACTTCAGGAAAGGAGGAAAGGGAATGAGGGGAAGGAGAGAGAGGGGAACGGACTAGTGGAGGGAGAGCTGGTGAGGTAGAGAAAGCAAGGTTTATCTTTTGAACCTTGTTGTGAAAGAATTCAGCGAGGGTCTGAGGAGATAATGAAGGGGGAGTTGGGGGAGGGGGCACCTTGAGGAGAGAGTTCAATGTGGTGAAGAGAAGTCGAGGATTAGAGCCAAGAGAGTTGGTCAGTTGGATATAATAACCCTGTTTGGCACGTAAAAGAGCAGATTGGAAGGAGGTCAGCATGAACTTAAAGTGTAAGAAATCAGCAAGGGCCCGAGATTTCCGCCAGAGGCGTTCGGCGGAGCGGGTACAGGAACGTAGGTAGTGGATATTAGAAGTCAGCCAAGGTTGGGGTTTTGTACGCCTTACAGGGCGGGTCATCAAAGGTGCAAGAGTGTCTAAGGCAGAGGATAGAGTATTGTTGTAAGAAGAAACAGCCTCGTTGACAGACGTGGATGGTGCCACAGTAGAGAGGAGGTTTGAAACATGGGAGGATAGAGATGAAGGGTCAATATCGTGAAGATTCCTAGATAAATTAGATAGGATAGGACGGGACTGGGAGGGAGGAGATTTAAGTGTGAAAGTTATAAGATGGTGATCAGAGGAGGGATGATCAGAGGCAAGGAAACTAGAAGGTGAACAGTTGGAGGAGAAGATGAGATCAAGACAGTGACCATTTTGATGAGTGGGGGAGGTGGAGCATAGTTGGAGATTAAAGGACGACGTTAAAGCGAGTAACTTGGAAATATAAGAGTTGGAAGGATCATTAGCAGGAATATTAAAGTCACCAAGGATGAGAGAGGGGGAGGAAGGATCATGGAAGAAGGCAAGCCAGGCGTCAAAGTCACTGAGAAAGGATGAAAGGGACTTATCAGGGGGATGATAAATGACCGCTATTCGAAGAGGCAGAGGAGAGAAAAGGCGGATAGAGTGGACTTCAAAGGAGGAAAAACAGTGAGATTGAGGTGGGAGAAGGGGTTGAAATCTGGAGGAGGGAGAGAGAAGTAGTCCAACACCGCCCCCACGGCCAGCAGGGCGAGGAGTATGTGAAAATAGATAACCGTATTGTGCACTTGTGCTTTTCCCTTTCCCAAGTTGTTGGTTTCAACACAAACTGTTGCTTTCCATTTCAGATTCCCCCTTTTACTTTGGTTGCTCTCCTCCTCTTTGTCTATTGCACATCTTATTGTTTTTCCGATTATCAATATGAAGTTTATTCCTAATGTTTTTTCTCCTCAGTTACATTTGTTTTGGATTCTAGACTTATAATCCTGTCTTTCATGACTGCTGCCCCCGGTAGTGCTATTATTTGTTGTTTCATGTAATGTGTCTACATTGTGTCCTTTGATTTTTTTTCCATTCCTTTGTGGTAGGTTTTGGAGGGCTCACATGTACCACCACAAGTGTAACAGGTAGAGGGGGGATGGGCCTGGGTCCGCCTGCCTGAAGTGCACTGCACCCACTAAAACTGCTCAAGGGACCTGCATACTGCTGTGATGGAGCTGAGTATGACATTTGAGGCTGGCATAGAGGCTGGAAAAAATATTTTTAAACTATTTTTTGAGGGTGGGAGAGGGTTAGTGACCACTGGGGGAGTAAGGAGAGGTCATACCCAATACCCTCCGGTGGTCATCTGGTCAGTTCCGGTACCTTTTCGTGGCTTGGTCGTAACAAAAAAAGACCAAGTAAAGTCATCCAAGTGCTTGTCAGGGATGCCCTTTTTTTATTATGGGTTGAAGACGCCCATGTGTTAGGCACGCCCAAGTCCCACCTTTGCTATGCCTCCGACACGCCCCCGGGAACTTTGGTTGTCCCCGCGATGGAAAGCAGTTGGATACGCCCAAAATCAGCTTTCGGTTATGCCGAATTGGGTGACCCTGTGAGAAGGACGCCCATCTTCCGATTTGTGTTGAAAGATGGGCGTCCTTCTCTTTTGAAAATAAGCCTGATAGGGTGACTGACTAAACATTTATTTTGCAACTGGACTAGCTTGCTACACACACTGTAATTTAGATCAGTTCCTTATCTCTTGCTTAACTACACAACAAACTTGCTTTGAGTTTAATTAACCATCAAATTATCCCACACATCTTGTTCCCATCATAAATCTGCTTTTGGTCTCTCAATTATATGGTAAGCTGTATTGTAGAATATCTTTAGCATCATATCTATGTTAGTTGAATGTTCTAATGCATGCTTATTAGGTGTATCATTAGTATTATGCTAACAATGTATTATATCTCTGGTATTTGAATTCCAGTGCAGGTAAACATGTATATTTTTGATACTGTTTTCTAGTTTACCTTATTTATTGTATTTATGTTTATTCTTGCTTATTTTACTATTGTTATGCTGTTAACAGAATTATAAGTTTTATGTTATACTGTACCTACTGTACAGATCCTTGGGTGGATCTCTTCATAAAGGCAGTTAATAAATCTCAATAAACTGCTTGTGAAGTAGCAATTATTAGCACTGATTGGCTTGTTAAGTAATTAAATTGCACACAATCTAGAATATGACTACATTTGTGCACACAATTTTGGTTGAGCTACATAAAACCCATGGGTAAATGTGTAGCAGTGGTCATTGGTTATCAGTGTGATATTTCTGTTGAAGCCCTTTGAACAACTAATTCATGAAGTAAGCAAGTTGTGATCTACACTTTCTATAGTTTTGCCAGCTGTAAGGAGCTTGCTTCTATACCTGAATAACTTGCTTGATGATAGAATAAAGAAAATACTTTCAGACACAGTGAAATCTGTAAATGATCTCTTTTCATGTCTTTTTGAAGATGACTTTCTTATTGTTGCTACTTGCATTGAATCAAGGTTTATATTAAAGACAGTAACTAATGACATAAAACAAATGGAAGCAAATTGAAAATGTTCTCATCTGTTCACAAACTTGTTGCTGTAAATTCTTCCAAATCACCATATGTGTCAGATAAACAGGATAATGAGGATTTGACCAAAGACAAAGTTGTTGTACCTCCCAGTAAAAATAAAAAATAAAAAACTAAGTTTCTTCTGCACTGGCTAGTACCGACATAACCCATTTGAATGAGCCATGTCGGCACTAGTGCATGGACAGCCACTAGCGCTGCTTCGCAACCAGACCCCTTAGTTTGTTTTTTTATTATGAAACTTGCCAAATGTTCAATAGCTTCCTAAAAGGACCTTTTACCAAGCTGTGCTAAAAAGTGGCTGGCACTGCTTTCCATGCACTGCAGCCACTTTTAGCATGGCAGTAAAATGGTCGCATTGCCACATATTTCTTAAATGGCCGCACATAAATTTTCCAATTAGAGTGTGGCTATTACTGCGGGAGCCCTTACCAACACCTATTTTGTTGGCACAAGGGGCTCCCAGGCTAACCAATGATAATAGGGCAGTATGTGGCAATATGTCCGTGCTATCCAGTGCATTTTTCAGCAAAAAAGGTGTCGGTACTCAAATGCTAGGCACCCTTTTCCATGGATATTTCATTTGTTATTTATTTAGGTGTTGCCTTCAGATATCAAAATTCTGCTAAACCCTACTGAAATCACTTGATCTCTGATTTAATGTTGCTTCTTTTATTATTTGTTTTGTTACAGCTCAATGCCCATTATTCATATTTAGTATTCGTAGTCAGCCAAATAATGTTTTTATCATTATTTGTATTCAGCCAAATAGTAAAGTATGCTATTCAGTACAGCAATAGAAAGCACTGCTGTTCAAGGCCCTCTCTAACTTCGCACTGGTAACTCAGCACCACTGGTGCCTCAGTAGCAAAAGTCTTTCATTTGGAAGAAAATCCCAGGGCATCACTTTTGATAAAGTGTGGCTAGTGAGGGAATGGAGACATTGTTGTGATTATCAATCTTGACTGGAGGTACACAATGAAAAATCTGTGCTTCAGTCTTTGCCTACTGCAACAAAGACGTAAGACAGACAGAGCTACTAAAGCGGTTTATTATTGATTTCTTTAAGAGACAGACGGAGGAAAAAAACTAGATATTTGCCCACAGAGCAGATTTCAGGATTTATAAAATAGGACCACACCAATAATATAGTAATGGATCAACTATGACAGAGTAATTTAGTGGAAGGGTCGCTACTTATAACAACTTCTCACTGTAGGGGGAGGGGGTATTCTCCAATGCTTTAAAGGAAGGGGTTCTCAATCCAGTCTTCACTACACACATAGCCAGTCAGTTTTTAGGATACCCACAATGAATATTCATGAGATAAATTTGCATCTACTACTTCCATTGTATGTAAATCTATCTCATGCATATTTATTGTGGGTATAAGGAAAGCCTGACTGGCTAGTTGTATCCTGAGGACTGGGTTGAGACCCCCTGCTCTATAATAAGGAAGCTTGGTACAGATCTGGAAATTTTGTAAACTTTAAACAGTCTCTAAGATACTCTGCTCCTTAAGAGTGATTTATAAGATATAGAATAAACTGAGAGCCTGGGATGCCAGAGTTCAAATCCCAGTTCTGCTACTGACATATCTGTGGCAAGCTATTTTATTTTCTATTGCCTTAGGTTCCCACTTAGATTTTATGCTCCTTAGAGTGGTAGCTTGTGGTAATATTTGTCTCCATTATGTAGCACTGCATGCATTCAGTAATGCTATAGAAATGGTTAAGTATGATTATTATTTATTAGAAATGAAGTATAGAGAGAGGATGCAAACATTTTAGACCCAAGTCTAATAAGGATTACACATGGTTATAGTATCGAAGTGGTACTTGCAGGGCCACCAAGAGGGGGGCAGGGGGGCAAAATTCCCCAAGGGGGACCCTGCGCCAGGGTCTCTCTCTCTCTCTCTCCTGCTCCTGTTGGGACCAGGGTGATCGCATCCTGACAGGAGCAGGAGAAAGAAAACTCTGGCACCGCCCCCCCCCCCCCCCTTGGAGGCTGGGGAGGAGCAGACACAGCAGGACTTTGGGCCAGGGTCTCTGGTTTGGCTGACGGGGATCCCCCAGGCCATCAGAAGAGATCTTCCTCCAGCACTGCTCTTCACTCTGCCACATTGCCTGCCAAGCGGCTGCTTTTCCCCTCAGACCACGCATGCTCGGTTTCTTGCGCAATGGAAATGGTGCACATTAGGCCAGTGGTAGTTCTGATTTAGCATGTGGTAAGCCCACATTGGGCTTACCAACGCTTTCTAAAAGGGCCTCTTAGTGAAGTCATTGTTATGAATGCTCTGCATTATTAGATGTGCTTGATAAAGTCTTTTACAATTGAAATCTCTCCTTTAGAGGAGTTCTACTCAGTAAGGGGCCCTTTTACTAAGTCGTATAAGCATTTATGCGCTCCCAACATGCACCAAAATGGAGTTACCACCCGGTTACCATGTTGCTCTTGTGGTAATTTCATTTTTGGCGCGCGTCTGATACAGGCGGCTGAAAAATAATTTTTATTTTTGGACGTGCGTGTCAGACGCACTCCAAGTGGCATTTGACTGCATGAGACTTTACTGTTAGATCAATGGCTGGCAGTAAGGTCACAGTCCCAAAATGGACACACGGCAATTTTGATTTTGCCACACATCCATTTTTGGCAAAATTAATAAAGGCCTTTTTTTACAGGCATGCAGAAAAATGGATCGGTGCACGCCCCAAACCCATGCCTACAGTGCTGCAAGCCATTTTTCAGTGCACCTTAGTAAAAGGACCCCAAAATCTTTATCGGGCAGTAGCGCTTTCTGAACCTTCAGGTACAGAGTCCTCATAGGTGGTCCATTCCCCAATAGGCACACTGCTACATGGGTTAAGTGCCATTTTGAAATCCTGGGGCGATCACTAATTACATTCTCCTCACTCATGTCAGCTGCCAATGTTTGTTCTGTTTTAAGTTATATTAAGAAATAAGGTTTGCATTATTTATTTATTTTTTAAATTGTGAACCACTATATATGACTTGCTCAGAGGGGGAGGTGTACATTTTACAAAATAAATAAATAAATAAATATAAACTGCAACTGAAAATTCTGAGATTTCTTCACACGTATTGGACAATATTCAAAGATACTTATATGGTCAGCAGTAGTTCCAATTGCATAAGTGTTTTACTTATTTTGGAGATGCAGCATATCAATGTATAATTTCAGTTATTTAAATTCCAAAGCAGACAAAACTGTTTGAAAAAGGGTCTAATGTGGCGAAGGGCAAGGGCTGGGAAAGCATGTTTATGTTCAGTAGTAAAATTAAACTGCTGAACATATAAAAGACAATTCTGTAAGCTATATGCTAACCTTTATGCATGTAAATGTGTTATGCATGTAAATGTGTAGAGTACTAGTATATATTCACTGATCACCTTACTCCGTTCTTAGTTAAGCTACACTGGCTTCTGATTAAGACTAGAATACATTTTAAGCTATTAATGTTTGTCCTCAAAATCCTGTATGGCCTAGACCCGTCTTATCTTTCTGACACAATCTCATTATGGGGCCCTTTTACTAGGCATTCCTAAATGTGGTCTGCGCTGGTGTAGGTGTGTGTTTTCGATGCATACAAGTCCATTTTCAGCGTGTCTGGATAAAAGGCTTTTTTTGTGGCCAAAAATGGATGTGCGGCAAAATTAAAATCAGCATGCATCCATTTTCAGCATGAGACCTTACCGCTACCCATTGAATTAGTGGTAAGGTGTCGTGCTTCAAACGGGCGATAAGCAGCTAGAGCACATAAAATGCCGATTACAACCAGGTAAGTGCCACACGGTAGGAAATAGAAAATATTTTCTGTGTGTTTTGGGTGCATGTCAAAAATGAAATTACTACCCGGGGCACGTGGTAGATGGACGGTAGTCCCAGTTTGGCATGTGTTATATGCACATAGGTGCCTATGCGCCTTAGTAAAAGAGCCCCTATATTCTTTAGACACAAGAAAGTAAACTAAAAATTCCAGTTTGCTGAAAGTCTACAACTAGCAGAGATCTATTGTGGGCTGCGGTCCTGATTTTTTAATAAATTACCGTGTTATTTAAGAAGGATTAAACATTACTATACATTTAGAAGGCTAGTCAAAGCCTACCTATTTGATCCCTATCACTCTAATTAGATAAATCAATGTTTATATCTTAACGCACTCATTGTATAGGTCTATGATGTTACAACTTTGGGAGACTGACCCAATTTTCTCTTTTCATATTTATTTTTGTAATCTGCCTTGAGTCGTACTTGGGTTAATTTGAATAGAAACACTCATGTTAGATTAGATTACATAAGAACATAAGAGTAACCATACTGGGTCAGACCAGTGGTCCATCTAGCCAGGTATCCTGTTTCCAACAGTAGCCAAGCCAGGTCACAAGTGCCTGGCAGAAAACCAAATTGTGGCAACACTCCATGCTATCAATCCCAGGGCAAGCAGTTGCTTCCCCATATCTGTCTCAATAGTAAACTATGGACCTTTCCTCCAGGAACTTGCCGAAACCTTTTTTAAACCCAGATACTGTAACCGCTGTCACTACATCCTCTGGCAAAGAGTTACAGAGATTAACTATTTGTTGAGTGAAAAAATATTTCCTCCTATTTGTTTTAAAAGTATTTCCATTTAACTTTCTCAAGTATCCCCTAGTCTTTGTACCTTTGGAACCAGTAAAAGATTGCAGCATTGTGTATCCAATGAAGTCTGTGGAAAGGGACAAAGTGATCCACAAGGTTTGTACATCACTGTGGATAGGTTGTTACCATCTGGTTGCGTGACCGGGTCAGCTGTAAGTTGAGAACTTTGTGTTTGGAGGGGGGGATTGAATATGGAAAATAATAGTTATTGTCATTGGGTTAAAAGTTTTGGCTGATGTTGATTGGATGATTAAAATCTTAATAAAGCTGAAGGCTTGATGTGACAGTAATCCTATTTTTTTGTGTTATGTAATGGGAGTGACCAAGACCATGACATGAATACCCATGTTAATTGTACATAAGTACATACGTTTTGCCATACTGGAACAGACTGAAGGTCCATTAAGCCCAGAATCCTGTTTCCAACAGTGTCCAATCCAAGTTACAAGTACCTTGCAAGATCCCAAAATAGTACAATACATTTTATGCTGTTTATCCTAGAAATAAGCAGTAGATTTTCCCCCAAGTCCAATTTAATAATGGCTTATGGACTTTTTCTTTTTGTTTTCCATTCTTTTCCTAATAATACCTAACATTCTATTTACTTTCTTAGCTGCCGCCACACACTGAGCAGAGGCTTTCAACGTATCATCAACAATGACATCTAGATTCATTTCCTGGTCGGTGACTCCTAGTGTGGAACTTAGCATTACGTAGCTATACTTCGGGTTCCTCTTTCCCCAAATGTATCACTTTGCACTTGCTTACATTAAATGTCATCTGCCATTTGGAAGCCCAGTCCCCCAGTCTCGTAAGGTCCTCTTGCAATTTTTCAGAATCCTCTTGCAATTTAACAATTGAATAACTTTGTGTCATCAGCAAATTTAATTGTCTCACTAGTTACTCCCATCTTTAGATCATTTATAAAATAGCAGTTCCCATGGGAACCCCTCTATCTACCCTTCTCCATAGAGAATACTGACCATTTAATTCTACTCTCTTTTTTCCATTTTTTAACCAGTTTTTAATCCACAATAGAACACTACCCCCTATCCCATGGTTCTCCAATTTCCTTTGCAGCCATTCATAAGGTACTTTGTCAAATGCCTTTTGAAAATCCAGATACACAATATTGAATATCTCACCTTTATCCACATGTCTGTTCACCCCTTCAAAGAAATGTAATAGACCGGTGAGACAAGATTTCCCTTCTCTAAATCCATGATGGCATTGTCTCATTAATCCATGCTTTTGAATATGCTCTGTAATTTTGCCTGGCACTGACGTTAGGCTCACTGACTTATAATTTCCCAGATCACCTCTGGAACATTTTTTAAAAATCAGCGTTACATTGGCCACCCTCCAATCTTCCGGTACCATGCTTGATTTTAAAGATAAATTACATATTATTAAGATTAGTTCTGCAAGTTCTTTCAATTCTATCATTTTTCTTACTCTAGTTTCCTTTTCAATGAAAGAAAATCTTTGACAGTGTGTATTATTGATTGGTACAAAGATGAACAGGGACTAAGCATATAGTTATAGATTGAAACTCCCCTCCCCCAGGGATGTCAGTATTAGAAGTCTAAGTGTGCCACATACACAGATATATACACACACACACACACAGGGCCGCCACCACTCCCCCAGGTCGTTGTCCGCTGCCACCCCTCCCAGGGTCATCATCCACTGCCAACCCCCTCCGATCGCTGCCGCTGCCACCCCCACGACTGTTGCTGCAACAGGATTGAAGATTGAAATACCTTGGCTTACGGTGATCCCGAGATCCCACCAGCAGAAGACATCTTCCTCCAGTAATGACTGGCTGTCCTTGCGGCTGCTTTTCCTCTCAGGGCATGCTTGGTTTCAAAACTGAGCATGCCTGCCTGAGAGGAAAAGCAGCTGCTCAGTAATGCACAGGAGAGCAGCACTGGAGGAAGCTCTGGGTCCTCCCCAGCCTCCAAGGGGGCCCCTGCGCCAGAGGTTTTTTTCTTTTGCTCCTGTTGCGATGCAATCACTTGGGTCCCATCAGGAGCAGGAGCGAGAGAGACTCCAGTGCCAGGCCCCCCTTGGATGCCTGGGCCCGGGGAATTTTGCCCCCCCGTCCCCCCTCTTGGTGGCTCTATACACACGCACACACACACACAACAGTGCAGAGCTCTTGTGTCCTTGAGGTACACCTAGTCCCGTAAGATTTTCAGGATATCCACAATTAATATGCATAAGATATATTTACATACCAAAGAGGCAGTGAATGCATATCTATCTTATCCATTTTCAATGTGGATATCCTGAAAACCTGATGGGACTTGGTGTACCTCAGGGACTGGGTTGAGAAGCACTGGATTAAGGGAATGTGATATGGGGCTCCTTCCACATTTGAAGCCAAAAGAAAGGATTGCAGCATGGGGGAAATAGGAAGGTGGAGGAAGTTTGCGAAAGTGATTTCTTTCCGGACCAGAGGAGAGGACAGAAAAAGACTTCCATGTTTAGAGGTAAATACAGCAAAAACTGGGAAATGTTATGCCACTCTTTAAGGGAGCTGAGGGGTGTTGTGTCAACATGTGAGAACACATTTGCAGCAGTCTCAACTGAAAGTCAAGGAGCATTACCACCAATCCAGTTAAAGAAAAATAAATGGAAATTCACTAATGCAGACGACTACTAAGAATCAGCATTCTTTATCTATAAACCATATAAGTAGAAAATGATTGATATTTGAAATGCCAAGCCAATGATAGTAGTTTTCATGTTAGCAAAATTAAAATGCCTGATCCTTCCTATGATGCAAGCAACGCTACAGCTGAAATGTCACATCCATCAGAAAAACTCTCAGATGTTATTTCCCTTATTCATCAGCTCATGATCAAAGAAAAAGTTGTAGTATCATAATCAATTAATATTTTTTTCTGCTGTAAAAATGCTAAAGGCAGTCAGGCAAAGTATTTCTGTTGCAGCTTTAAAGACTGAGAAATATTCCCTAAATAACTAGGGATGGGCATCCAGAAAGTTATAGTTTCATGCTCTTTTATTTGTGAAGAAACAAAGGTTGTTAAGAGTGTGGATCATGCACACCAATGACCGAATTCAGTAAATGGCACCCAAAATTAGGCACAGAAAAGATCCACACTAAGCCAGCTTAGTGCCGATTTCACAACTAACATGAGTGCTGGATTTACACCTGCTGAAACTACTACTACTACTATTTATCATTTCTATAGTGCTACAAGGCATACACAGCGCTGTACACCATACACAAAAGACAGTCCCTGCTCAAACAGCTTACCATCTAGATAAGACAGGTAAACAGACAGAACAATTAAGGGTAAGGGAATAAATAGGTGAGGTTAAAGGACAGGGCAAGTGAGTAGTGGTTAGGAGTCAAAAGCAGTGTTAAAGAGGTGGGTTTTAGGTTTGGATTGAAACGGGCCAAGGACGGGGCTAGACGCACAGTCTCGGGAAGACTATTCCAGGCATGAGGTGCAGCAAGACAAAAGGAACGGAATCTGGAGTTAGCAGTAGAGGAGAAGGGGACGGATAAGAGAGATTTATCTACAGAACGGAGTACTACTACTACTACTACTTAACATTTCTAAAGAGCTACTAGGGTTACGCAGCGCTGTACAATTTTAAACGAGGAAGGACAGTCCCTGCTCAAAAGAGCTTACAATCTAAAGGACAAGTATGTAGTCAATCAAATGGGGCAGTGTAGGTTTCCTGGATAGAGGTAAGTGGTTATGTGCCGAAAGCTACAGTGAAGAGGTGGGCTTTGAGTAAGGATTTGAAGATGGGTAGGGAGGGCGCATGGCGTATGGGTTCAGGAAGTTTATTCCAAGCATATGGTGAGGCGAGGCAGAAGGGGCGGAGTCTGGAGTTGGCGGTGGTGGAGAAGGGTACTGATAGGAGGGATTTTTCCTGTGAGCGGAGGTTACAGGTAGGAACATACGGGGAGATGAGGGTAGAGAGGTAATGAGGGGCTGCAGATTGAGTGCATTTGTAGGTTAGTAGGAGAAGCTTGAACTGTATACGGTATCTGATCGGGAGCCAGTGAAGTGATTTGAGGAGAGGGGTGATGTGAGTATATAGGTCCATGCGGAAGATAAGACGCGCGGCGGATTGAAGGGGGGATAGATGGTTAAGTGGGAGGCCAGTGAGTAGTAGGTTGCAATAGTCAAGGCGAGAGGTAACGAGCGAGTGGATGAGGGTTCGGGTGATCTGTTCAGAGAGAAACGGGCGAATTTTGCTAATATTATAGAGAAAGAAGCGACAGGTCTTGGCTGTCTGCTGGATATGGGCAGAGAAGGAGAGGAAGGAGTCGAAGATAACTCCGAGGTTGCGGGCTGATGAAACGGGGAGGATGAGGGTGTTGTCAACAGAAATGGAGAGTGGAGGAAGAGGAGAAGAGGGTTTGGGTGGAAAGACAATGAGCTCAGTCTTTGCCATGTTCAGTTTCAGATGACGGTTGCACGTCCAGGCAGCGATGTCTGATAGGCAGGCTGATTTATCTACAGAACGGAGTACCCGAGGGGGGGGGGGGGCATAGGAAAAGACAAGAGTGGAGAGGTACTGGGGAACAGCAGAGTGAATACACTTGTAGGTCAATAAGAGAAGCTTGAATTGAATACAGAAACGGATAGGGAGCCAATGAAGTGATTTAAGGAGGGGGCTAATGTGAGCATAGCGACTTTGGCAGAAAATGAGTTGTGCAGCAGAGTTTTGGACTGATTGAAGAGGAGAGAGATGGCTAAGAGGGAGGCCGGTGGGAAGCAGGTTACAATAATCTGGATTAACATCTGCAATTCTGGTCACCATCCCCCTGATTCTATAAAAGTGATTAAAAATTGTGCACACAAATTTAGGCATGTGTCCAATTTGAATGTATAATTTAATAGAATAACAAGTCAATTAGTGCCAACAATAGACTTTTTAATAAGAAATTATTGGCACTAATTAGATTTAATTGGAATTTGCCTACCTAAATTTAGGTGAGAAACCCACACCTAAAATATATGTGCAGCCCAAAAAGGGGGTGCAGAAATGGGAGGGTCATGGGCATTTTGGGGTGGATTGGAGGCATGGTTTGGAGTTACATGTGTAATTATTACACATTTCCATTGATGCAAATGGCAGCATTTAAAATTACGGACAATATCTCCGCTTAAGCATTATTCTATAAACTGTGCTGAACTTTAGGCACAACTTATTGAATACAGCTTAAGTGGGGATTTTTGCACCAATTTTTTAAGTGCCATGTATAAAACTGTACCCCTATATATCAAAAAGGATTTAGCGGAAATTGAAAAGGAGGAAGCCCAAACAAATAAAAGCAGGGCGCTTACAAAAGGGGTGGCAGCGCAAGGGTTAATAACGGGGAGGGGGGGAAGAGAGGAGGAAAGCCAGGTAGAAAAGAGGGAGATGGAGGAGGTCGAATAGGGAGACAGCAGAACTATCAAATAGGGAAAGGGAAAATATTTTTTTTTAACTAAGATGTACACTAATGCTAACAGCTCATTCGGCAGAGGCGACTGCAGCACCCACAAAGCCAAAAAACTTGTCTGTATCAGGCAACACATCTGATCCTTACTCTCTTGCCTGCTTGCGCTTACTCCTTGGACTCCATCTGCACGGTATACAGCATAGTGAACAAAAACAACCTCGCCTGCTTAGCTGTTCTGGCAAACCCCAGAGCCTCTGGTGCTGGGCCTACAGTGGTGCTGCAGGGCAGCATACCACCTCATTGAGCACATGAAAGACTTTGCAAATAAACTTCCTGAGCCCCTACGACTTGCCCCATCCTTGCCCACCTTTAAATCTAGACCGAAAGCCCACCTCTTTAACATTGCTTTTGACTCGTAACCACTTGTAACCACTCACCTCCACCTACCCTCCTCTCCTCCATCCTGTACACATTAATTGATTTGATTACTTTATTTTTTGTCTATTAGATTGTAAGCTCTTTGAGCAGGGACTGTCTTTCTTCTATGTTTGTGCAGCGCTGCGTACGCCTTGTAACACTATAGAAATGTTAAATAGTAGTAGTAGTAGTAGTAGTAGTGTTCCCTTGGTAGACGCGGCTACTACCATGTTTTGGGGGTAAAAAGACTACAGTTGGTAAGTGGCTGCAGGGTCTCAGGGCTATTTGGTGAAGGAATGTGCTACCATCTTAACTCCCTTTTTGTCCCTATTTTAATATGGATGCACATGGTCTAGTGTTTTCCCAGTGCTGCCTTGCAATGCATTATTGTCGGGAGCCTCCTTGGAATCGGCTGGCTGTCTTCCACACAAAAACATACCTGTTGGTTTGCGTTGCTGGCAGAGCATGAAGTAGGGGGTGGTAGTTGACTATTACATTGTGGGAGCAGTATGCCGTAGCTCAACATACAACCCCCTGATACAGTTATAGTTTCTTTGGGTGTGGCGCCATTGTCATGGTGACCATTTCTGCTTTTAGAGACATCAGGTGTGGCTTCCTCATCCAGCCCTTATATCGTGGTTTCCTGGTCCATACGGCCCTCAGGTCAGCCATTTTAGTTTTGGATACATTGTGTGTGTGACTTTCTGGTCCAGACACCTGCATGGCAGCCTTTCTAGGTTGTGTGTGGTTTATGGTTCCCGGTAGCCATTCATGATGGCCATTTTAGGCTTAGTAAACATCTTGTCTGTGGCTTCCTGGTCCTGATCCTTGCAGCCATCTTGAGTGTGCACATTTCCTTCCGGTCACCATTTTGTTTGGTGCTGCAATATTTAAATACATATATTGAATTATCATCAGCCATGTGGCATGTGGCCAGAGTTTTGCTTGGCAGCCATTTTGGGGTCTGATTGGCTACTAGGGGCCATATCAGGTCAGGTTATATATATTTTAAAAATTAAGTAATTAAGGGGGATCCTTTACAAAGTAATGCTTTTAGCTCATGGTAAAAATCAACTGGTGCTAAATGCTGAGACGCCCATCATATTCCTATGAGCATCTCAGCGTTTACCGCCAGCTGATTTTTACTGTGAGCTAAAAACGCTAGCACGGCTTTGTAAAAAGCCCCATAAAGCAGGTTGACAGTTAATCATACTATTTAAGGATTGTTCATGCATATTGTGTGTTACAAAGATACCATGGCCAAGAAGACAAGGATTAGAGCAGTGTCTCATAGCGGCAAAAAAAAAAAGACAGGAATAAGGTAAGGTCAGGACATTAGAAGCCCTATGAGGTCATAGCAAAGAACAAGGTAATAGGGACTTGATATACTACCTTTCAGTGGTTTTTGCAACTACTTTCAAAGCAGTTTATATAGAATATACAGGTACTTATTTGTACCTGGGGCAATGGAGGGTTAAGTGATTTGCCCAGACTCTCTCCTTAACCCCCAAGCACTCCCCCTTCCAATTGCAACTCCTTGATTCCCCCACCCCAGTTCCTCTGCACTTTGTCCTGTTTGGTAAATGCAGGGCAGATGTAGGACTAGCACACTGCATTTACCTCACTGGCTTTGCACTTACTACACATTCATTTTTGTTGTTAACATGAGGTAAGTGCAAAACTTAGTTCACGTTACTAAAGGCCCCTAAGTTCTGCTGCAGATAATCATTTTTCCTCCATCACCTTGGATATCTGTAAACACTGTTTCTTATGTGTTGCCATAATATATTCTGTATGTAGGTGGGCTATTTTGGGACAATATTGTCAATAGTGCACACTATTGAGCAAAAATGCACTCTGAACAATTCTCTATGGCATTAACAATATAGAAAAAGACCCCAAACTGGTTGGAACAACATGGAAATTGTCATTGACATGTCCCATGTTAATTCAAATGAATACACATACCTAGTACACTCCCTAAAAATTTATATTGTAACAAAATATTTCATATTTCCTCTAGAGCAGAACATAGTCTAGTCAGGTAGAATGTGATTAAAACAGACAAGTGACATTTCATGCATGCTGATGAAAACAATCTGGAATAAGTAAAGTGCCAGGAGAATCTGAGGCTATCAAATGCACCATTTAACCTTTATGGTTCTGAATTGCAATCAACATTTTTTTTTATTTCAAATTACATCAAATTCATCATATGCAAAAACTGTCAGTTGCTTCAATGCTATTGTACATATAAACAGAATAATTCTAATGTTCACTATGAGAAGAGAAGCACTTGATTGGGATAATTTTGCTTTGAAATATAAACATTTTTCAAGAGAATGAAAAAAACATAGCAACAGCATTCCTTATATTCCTTATAGTAGAGATACTTAATTCATGATATATCTGCAAATTTAACGCAGAAATGTATTGTACAATACAGGTTTGCATAACACCTAAGGTATATGTTGAGCTAAAAAACTCTTTGTTGCTAAAATGGTTGCTCTGAATGTACATTCTAGTAAATACATGTGCACTCCTGCACATCCATATATAGAGGCTGACCGTATTTCAGTTTCAGCTGAATTTGGTCTTGTTTTAGTTTTGTCCAAAATATAACTGTGGTTTTGGCTGAAACTGAAACAGAGTGGTGTCCCTGAAACTTGTGCAGCCTCCACTCTCTCCCCTCAAGCAGGAACAGTGCTCCACTGGGCCCATCCTCTCTTGGACCCCATGGGTCTCCTTCCCCCTTGACCTACCTTACAAGTTTTGATAGTTCAGCAGTGCAGTTGGGGCAGCCATTTTGAGATTAGAGTCAGTATGGGTCAGAGTGATTGCATATCTAGGCTGGCTCCAATCTCAAAATGGCTTCCACAATTTATGGTGACAGTCTTGTGAGATTGCTGCTTGAAGTCATGGCAGCCATTTTGACATGGGAGCCAGCAGAAGCAGGAGTGAGTGGAGATACTCCTGCCCCGATTCCACCGTTGAATCACCAAAGCTTGTAAGATAGGTCCCAGGGGGGAGGGTAGCCTGCGATGGTGGTTGGGGTCTGGGAGGGGAGCTACATTTGGATGTGAGGGAGGTCCAGGAAGGGGGCTACTCCTGTTGGGGGGGGGAGGGAGAAAGGGGGTGTAGCACTAATTAAAGGTGATCAGTTTTGGTTATAGTTTTGATTTTGGCCAAAACTGAGTGAGAAAATTTCACAGGTTCAGTTCCAGTCAAAACCTAAAAAATGGTTTCAGTCATCTTCTATCTTTATATTTATTTTGCAAAAGACTCTGAGCTTAGCAGAACCTTTTGTAAAATATCAGGGGAAATATGAATGTCTTTATCTGAATGCCTCATGTTACATATAGAGCCTCTATGTAAAATGAGGCTGTAAATTTCTGATAAGATGCTGTGGAAAGTCAAACAAGCCTCATAAAACAATTTGCTTTTCTTGTTAACCCTTATGTAGAGCTTTGTTTGAAACACAGATGTAAGTTGGATATCTGGGGGATCTAGTATGCTCAAAGTGACCTGTCAACCAGATTACAATTGTAACAGAGATAAATGTAATGCACAATTTAAATATATTAAAGTATGATTCAGGACTCTTTTAAAAGTATACTCATATGACAACGTAATTATTAATGAGGACTCTTTTTTATTGCTATAGTCAGTGAGTCCTGTACATAATATAGCAGAATTGTTGAATATGTTATGTTGATTGTAATGATTGCAGCATACAAAGCTCATCCATTTCCAAGGAAAGGGATTCACAGATCTTTCTTTTTTCTTTTCATCACATGAATAGTTAAGTGCTATTTCACAGTGATAGGAAGCAATTTATTAATTTTCTGTTGTCTAATTAGTGATGCACTTCCATGATAATGACTCCAGGAAAACACAGTCAATAAATAATACATGGGGTCCCATTTTCATTTAATTAAATTACATTGATAAAATCATGTAGCAAGCTGGGAAGGATTCCAAGTCTCAACTTTCACAATTGTTTCTAAAATGAAAGGCTTGTCAAGAACATGTCAGATTATTTAACCTGAAGACAGACTACCCTTCGTTTGGGTCTGCAGCTGTTACTTGGACCTGTAAGAAATCAGCTTTCCTCCCTGAACCTTTTTAACCTGTTACTTATCAAAAGGGCTGAAATAAGTATTCACTTTTCATGCAATTTCACACAAACACTTAGGGCCTGGTAATCAGACCGCGGAAGGGAGCCCGGCTAACTCCCGCGGTTGGCAGTCAGCCCGGATATTCAATGCTGGGCTATTTCCAGTGACTGCCATTGAACATCTGGGTGTTTTTTTGGCAAGTTTAAACCAGCCAAAGATATTCCTGTAATTGTGGCTGCCTAATTTGATTTCCAAATATAGCTAGCAGTGCACTTAATATTAGCATATAGCTGGTTATATTGCACGATATAACTGGTTATTCGCTAACCCCTGGATTCTATATAGCGTGCCTAGAGTTATGTCCGGTTTCACGTGTAAATCTAGGTGTATTCTATAATTACGCACTTAGATTAATTGTTTTAACAAACTGTTAAGCATTGTTAACAGCTCATAACAAGCAATAGTGAGCACTAATTGGCAAAAATTAGAATTCATGCAAGTACATTGCTAAAAGTATTCTTTAATGTATTGCGCTAAATGCTAAAGTATGCAGGGAAAAAAGGGGTGTGCTTAGGGGCATTGAAATGGACGTTTCATGGGTGTTCCAAAATCTATGCACGTTGTTATAAAATACGGGCCAGTGCGAGTAAATCTACATGCAGGGATTTACACCAGCTTTTTATTGGTGTAAATGCACGCGCATACACTTAGTCGTAATTTATTTTTATTTATTAGGGTTTATTTATCGCCTTTTTGAGGGAATTCACTCAAGGCCGTCTACAGAAACAATAAATCAAACATGAGCAATAGACAATTACAGCAGTAAAAATATTCGAATAATACAAAGTATGGTATAGTATACTACTTACAATGTCTAACGCACGTTAATTTTAGGTGCTATATATAGAATCAGGTCTTAAGCGCTAACTGGTGATATTCAGCTGGAGATAATCGGCTAACTACCACCGAATATTGCTGGATAGCCGATTAAGAGCCATTTAACTGAACAACAGCTTCTATCCGGTTAAATGGTTTTAAATATCGGGGAAGGGGGGCAGGAAGTAACTCTATAAGGGTGCTAAATGTTAGGCATCCAAAATCTAGGCTATTTAACTGGTCAGCAGCCGTTCTGGCCAATTAAATAGCACTAAATATGGGGGGGGGGGGGAGGTTAGGCACCAAGTTATAAAATAGCACCTAAGTGCACTTTAGCGCTTAACTGCTGTTTCACCGCATTTTGGTGCTTAACTTCCATTTGAGGGGCAAACGTTAGGGCCCTAGTTGGCACCTAATGTTAGAACATAAACATAAATTAAGAGTAGCCATACTGGGTAAGATCAATGGTCCATCTAGCCCAGTATCTTGTTTTCCAAATAGTGGTCAAGCCAGGTCACAAATTCCTGGAAGAAACCCAAATCGTGGCAACACTCCATACTACAAATCCCAGGACAAGCAGTTGCTTCCCATCTCTGTCTCAATAGCAGACTATGGACTTTTCCTCCAGGAATTTGTCCAAACCTTTAAAACCCAGATTGCGCTAACCGCTGTTACCACCTCCTTCAGCAAAGAGTTCCAGAGCTTAACTATTCGTTGAGTGAAAATATATTTCCTCCTATTTGTTTTCAAATTATTTCCATGTAACTTTCTCGAGTGTCCCTTAATCTTCGTACTTTTGGAACGAGTGAAAAATTGATTTACATCTACTCGTTCTACACCACTCAGGATTTTGTAGACCTCAATCATATCTCCCTCATATGGTGTACTATATAGAATTAGAAGGTTAGGGGATATAACAGGGGCAATAACATTTTCATGATTATTACATACTTTGTTTAGAAAAATGGCATTTACACATATAGGTCTAAATTCTATAAATGGTGCTTAACAAATTGTCGCTGAAAAAAATAGCGCTTAGTGCTATTCTATAAATGATGCTTAAAGTTAGGCACCATTTATAGAATAGTGCTTAGTGCCAGGAACCGCAACTACATTTAGGTGCAACCATTTACACCAACATAATCTTGATGTAAATCCCCACGCCTGAATTAGGTGCAGACCTCATTATTCTATAACAATGCACATAAATAGTGTGACTGCCTCATATCTGCCTATGACTCTCCCATTGTCACAACTCCATTTTGGACCTGCACCTAAATGAACACACACAATTTTTAATTAAAGCTAATTAGCACAAATAATTGTCTCACTATTCAATTGCATGCACAAATTGGCCATGTACCCAGATTTGCATGCACAACTTTTAGTGCCATATATAGAGTTTGTGGGATACCATAATAATAATAATAATAATAATAATAATAATAATAATAATAATAATCACCCCCCCCACCCCCCCACCCCCGTTTCAGGGCCAGAAAACTCCTTAAGTTTTGCATCCCAATTTTGATTCCCCCAATTGTCACCCACCCCTAGAATTTGCAGTAACCCACCATTGCTCTCCTCCACGCTCCCCCTCCCCCAGCGCCATGAACTTTCTTCTGAAGATCATGGTGCTGGGCTGGTGCAGGGCATTGGCTGTGCACAGACACTTAAAGCCCTGAGCCTGCACAAACACTCAAGATCTTGAGTCATTGTGGGTGGGTGGAGAGTGGAGGAGAAAAATGGTTGTCCTGCATGCAGTCAGAGCGGTAACAGTTTCCTGACCTGTGCAGCTGCACAGGAAAGCTCACTGTTCATGTCATACAGACTGGGTGAGTGGGTGGAGGGACAGGAATTAGGATTTTCACTGCATTCCTTCCTGTCCCACTTAGCCATAATGCATGTGCAGACACCCCAGCTGGCATCACAGGAAAATTTGATTGGGAACTCCTCCCTGCCTATCTGTGAGCCAGTGAGCTGTATGTTTGCAATACTATTATGCACGTTCTGTTTTTTTCTTCATTTATTTCACATAGAAATGTACAAGAAAATGTAAGAAATGGACAAATTGAAAAAGAAAGAACCTTAGGAAAAGTTACATTATATAGTCCACATCTTGGGACATAACATCACTGATGTCTCTCAGAAATAGTTAGGCAATCAGATCATACCAAACTTAACTCTGATCTCACAACAACAAAAAAATATTAAGGTGACTATTGTGCACTTTTTTGACCTGGAGACTCATGGGGTCTCAGCAGTGGTGTGCTGGTAAATGTTTAACAACAGGCTCTCTCCCTGGTCCACCTCTGCGCCCCCCCCCCCCAAATTGCAGAGCTGGCTATAGCCGGGGAGAGAGCCTGGGGGGGGGGGGGGCAATGCATTACTCTCTCCAGGAAAAAAAAAATTAAATGCTCCCCGGTTCCAATCTAATTCATGTTTAATGTGGGATAAAATGCCATAAATAAGTAAATAAATAAATAAATAAATATAAACTTTTAACGTTGAGAACCTGATTCTCATAACATTATGTCTGTTTTAGAAGCTCTTTACCAGGAAAAAATAAAAATCTCTTTAAGTATACCCAAAATGACACAAACCAAATTAGCATACAGACCAGGAATTAGGAGGACAGTCTTGCCAACTATAAAAAACAATGTGTTATCAAAATCTCAGAACCTAACAAACAGATCCCTATTCAGACACTTGGTCTTGCAGTCATACATGCAGAACAGAGGTAGCTCCTATTCAAATTCTTCAAAAATTAACCTGAAATCATAAGAAGTTAGACTCCGCATACAGCAAAATACCAGAAAAACAGAAAGAAACACGTCGCTATACACTGCAAAATATGATAGCAGATGTAAATTCTCAAAGTGGACATATTCCAAACACTAAAATGAAAATAATTTTTTCTACCTTTGTTGTCTGGTGACTTTGTTTTCCTGATCATGCTGCCCAGTATCTGATTCTGCTTCTCTCTATCTGTTCCCTTGACTCCGTTTTCAGGGTTTCCTTTCCATTTATTTCTTTTCTTTCCTCCTTTCTGCTTCATTTCTGGTCCTCCGCAGACTTGACTGTCCAGTGGATCCAGCTTCTTCCTATTTTCTCCATCCATGTGCAGTTTTTCTCCTGTCTTCCTTTTCCCTCATCTCATCTCTTTCCGCTCTCTTCCCTCCATGTCCAGCATTTCTTCTCTCTCCCTTCCCTCTCCTCCATCCATGTCCAGCATTTCTCCTTTCTCCCCTCCATTCATGTTCATCTTACTTCCTCTCTCTTCCCTCCCCTCCATCCATGTCCAGCATTTCTTCTCTCTCTCCCTCTCCCTCCATCCATGTGCATCTCCTTCCTGTCTTCCCTCCCCTCCATCCATGTCCAGAATTTCTCCTGCTCTACCCTCCATCCATGTCCTGAAACTCTCCTCTCTCCCCTGCCCTCCCCTCCATCCATTCATGTCCAGCAACCCTCCTCTCTCCCCTGCCATCCCCTCTATCCACCCATGTCCAGCAACTCTCCTCTCGCCTCCCTTCTATCCACCTATGTCCAGCAACTTTCCTCTCCCCTGCCCTCCCCTCCATCCACCCATGTCCAGCAATTGTTCTCTCCCCTGCCCTCCACCCATCTATCCATCCATATCCAGCAATTCTCCTCTCTCCCCTGCTCCCCCATCCATCCATATCCGGCAGCTGTCCTCTCTCCCCTGCTGTCCCCCCATCCATGTCCAGCAATTTCTCCTCTCTCCCTGGGCACTGCCTTCCCATCCATATCCATTGATGGCTTCGATGCTCCTCTCTCCCCTGCCCTCCCACTCCCATGTCCACCTGCCCGCCCTTTTCTCCCCCCAACATCCCTCTTTTTGCTCCTGCCGCCCTGGGGGGTTTAAATCTTTGATTTACCTCTGTTGCAGCAGCCGCAGTGAAAGCCCATCTCTAGCCTTCCCTTCATTTCCTGTCAGTGTCCCGCCCTCGTGGAAAGAGGAAATGATGTCAGAAGAAGGCGGGACACTGACAGGAACAAAGGGAAGACTAGAGGCGGGCTTTCACTGCGTCTGCTGCGACGCAGGTAAACCAAAGATTTAAACCCCCCAGAGCACCGTAAGGTGAGGTAAGCATGGCTTGTGGCGCCCTCCTGACATGCTTACCTCACCACTGGGTTGCGCCACTCCTAGGATCCAGCTCGCCTGCCAGAACAACCAGTTCGCAAGAGCTTTAAAAATTTAACAACCAGCTCTTGCGAGCCGGTGCGAGCTGGCTCCAGCACACCACTGGGTCTGAGGGTGAAGTGAGAACTTGGGTGGAAAAATCTGAAGTGCCTCCAATAATAGGCCAGACTGCAGAAAATCCAGTGTTTCTAGTAATATCCCAGGCGATTATTCGAGACAATACGACATGGACTCAGTTGTATAAATGGCGCTCAAATTTGGACACTGGTAACAATTAGCACTAAGTTCTATCTATAAACAACACTCAGAGTTGGGTGCCATTTATAGAATAATGTTTGGCGCCGGGATCTATACCCAACTTTGGGCACAAGGATTTACCCTTATTCTGATCTCCTTTATTCTTTAACACTGGACACAAATTTCAGGAACGTTTCTGATCTGCCTATGCCCCTCCCATGGCCATGCCCCCTTTTCTGATCTGTGTGTAAAATTTACATGCATATCCTGATGCCTAGAGATGCATGTGTAAATTTAAAATTATGACAAGTAATGCTGATAATTAATTATTTGCACCCAGTTATGTGTTCTGACTTGGGGCCCTGCAAATTTGTACACCTACCATGCAAATAAGTGCTACGTGAGTTATATGCATGTTTACAGAATGGCATTTAGATTTACTAGGCGCGTTAGCATTTTTGACACACCTACAATTAGTGCATGCATTAACTGTGTAGGCATCTATAGGGATATTATAGGTGTGTACACAGTTAACGCATGTACATGGTTAACGCGTGTTAAAGATGTTAACGCGCCTATAACGCTGCTTAATAAACAGGGCTCATGGCTATTAAAATGCTCAAGGAAATTGGGTTCACACCCAAATTTTGCATGCACAAATTTGAGGGGTCATTTTACTAAGCCGTGTAAGCGTCTATGTGCGCCCAACAGGAGCCAAAATGGAGTTAACGCCCGACTACCATGTGGCTCTTGCGGTAATTTCATTTTTGGCGTGTGTCTGATAGGCGCGTCTAAAAAATATTTTTTTATTTTCGGGCATGCGTAACAGATGCGTGTCAAGTGACATTTGGCATGCATAGGTCATTACCGCCCAGTTACCGTTGAGTCTTTATCGCTAGGTCAATGGCTGGCAGTAAGGTCTCAGACCTAAAATGGATGTGCAACAATTTTTATTTTGCCAAATGTCCATTTTTGGCAAAAATTTTAAAAAAAGGCCTTTTTTTACAGGCGCGCTAAAAAATGGATCAGAGCTCGCCCAAAAGCCATTTTTCATTGCACCTTTGTAAAAGGACCCCTGAATATCATACATAGAATTAGGGTGTATTTATACACATTTGTGTATATGCTAAAATTCCACCTAAATGCTGTTCTGTAAACATGAATATAACTCACGTAGCACTTATTTGCATGGTAGGTGTACAAATGTGCAGGGCTCAAACATACATGTATAATTTATAGGATACTGTAAACTTCCTGAGCCCCTACGTCTTGCCCCATCCTTGGCCACCTTTAAATCTAGACTGAAAGCCCACCTCTTTAACATTGCTTTTGACTCGTAACCACTTGTAACCACTCGCCTCCACCTACCCTCCTCTCTTCCTTCCCGTTCACATTAATTGATTTGATTTGCTTACTTTATTTATTTTTTGTCTATTAGATTATAAACTCTTTCTTCTATGTTTGTGCAGCGCTGCGTATGCCTTGTAGCGCTATAGAAATGCTAAATAGTAGTAGTAGTAGTAGTAGTAGTAGTAGTATACATAGCTGCAGCACTTAGGTGCTAACACATACACCATCGCTTTGGCTAGTGTAAGTGTTCAAGCCTAAAGTTTAAGCACATACAGTGGGGGAAATAAGTATTTGATCCCTTGCTGATTTTGTAAGTTTGCCCACTGACAAAGACATGAGCAGCCCATAATTGAAGGGTAGGTTATTGGTAACAGTGAGAGATAGCACATCACAAATTAAATCCGGAAAATCACATTGTGGAACGTATATGAATTTATTTGCATTCTGCAGAGGGAAATAAGTATTTGATCCCTCTGGCAAACAAGACCTAATACTTGGTGGCAAAACCCTTGTTGGCAAGCACAGCGGTCAGACGTCTTCTGTAGTTGATGATGAGGTTTGCACACATGTCAGGAGGAATTTTGGTCCACTCCTCTTTGCAGATCATCTCTAAATCATTAAGAGTTCTGGGCTGTCGCTTGGCAACTCGCAGCTTCAGCTCCCTCCATAAGTTTTCAATGGGATTAAGGTCTGGTGACTGGCTAGGCCACTCCATGACCCTAATGTGCTTCTTCCTGAGCCACTCCTTTGTTGCCTTGGCTGTATGTTTTGGGTCATTGTCGTGCTGGAAGACCCAGCCACGACCCATTTTTAAGGCCCTGGCGGAGGGAAGGAGGTTGTCACTCAGAATTGTACGGTACATGGCCCCATCCATTCTCCCATTGATGCGGTGAAGTAGTCCTGTGCCCTTAGCAGAGAAACACCCCCAAAACATAACATTTCCACCTCCATGCTTGACAGTGGGGACGGTGTTCTTTGGGTCATAGGCAGCATTTCTCTTCCTCCAAACACGGCGAGTTGAGTTCATGCCAAAGAGCTCAATTTTTGTCTCATCTGACCACAGCACCTTCTCCCAATCACTCTCGGCATCATCCAGGTGTTCACTGGCAAACTTCAGACGGGCCGTCACATGTGCCTTCCGGAGCAGGGGGACCTTGCGGGCACTGCAGGATTGCAATCCGTTATGTCGTAATGTGTTACCAATGGTTTTCGTGGTGACAGTGGTCCCAGCTGCCTTGAGATCATTGACAAGTTCCCCCCTTGTAGTTGTAGGCTGATTTCTAACCTTCCTCATGATCAAGGATACCCCACGAGGTGAGATTTTGCGTGGAGCCCCAGATCTTTGTCGATTGACAGTCATTTTGTACTTCTTCCATTTTCTTACTATGGCACCAACAGTTGTCTCCTTCTCGCCCAGCGTCTTACTGATGGTTTTGTAGTCCATTCCAGCCTTGTGCAGGTGTATGATCTTGTCCCTGACATCCTTAGACAGCTCCTTGCTCTTGGCCATTTTGTAGAGGTTAGAGTCTGACTGATTCACTGAGTCTGTGGACAGGTGTCTTTCATACAGGTGACCATTGCCGACAGCTGTCTGTCATGCAGGTAACGAGTTGATTTGGAGCATCTACCTGGTCTGTAGGGGCCAGATCTCTTACTGGTTGGTGGGGGATCAAATACTTATTTCCCTCTGCAGAATGCAAATAAATTCATATACTTTCCACAATGTGATTTTCCGGATTTAATTTGTGATGTGCTATCTCTCACTGTTACCAATAACCTACCCTTCAATTATGGGCTGCTCACGTCTTTGTCAGTGGGCAAACTTACAAAATCAGCAAGGGATCAAATACTTATTTCCCCCACTGTATTTACCCTGTTATAAAATTGCTCGCATGCTGTATAGTAAGTTTCTTCTTGCCCATGCCGAATAAAGGTCAACTGTCAACTGTCCATCCTGCACCAGCATAGTTTATTGATAACTAATTCAGTGAACTTTGATGAGCATGTCGTGGAGGGGCATAATCGAACGGAAACGCCTATCTCCATGGGCGTTTATCTCCGAGAACGGGTCTGTGAAGGGGCGGGCCGAACCGTGTTTTTGAAAAAATGGACGTTTTTGAGCTGGCCCAGCTCAAAAACGTCCTAATCCGAGCCATTTGGTCGTAGGAGGGGCCAGGATTGGTAGTACACTTGCCCCCCCTGATATGCCAGGACACCAACTGGGCACCCTAGGTCAGTGCGGTGGACTTCAGTAAAAGCTCCCATATGCATAGCTCCCTTACCATGGGTGCTGAGCTCCCAACCCCCCTTCCCCAAAACCCACTACCCACAAATGTACAACACTACCATAGCTCTTAGGGGTGAAGGGGGCACCTACATGTGGGTACTGTGGGTTTTGGAGGCCTCCCATTTACCAGCACAAGTGTTACAGGTGGGGGAGGGATGGGCCTGGGGCCACCTGGCTGAAGTGCACTGCGTTGCCCACTAAAAGTGCTCCAGGGACCTGCATACACGCAGGCCTCTAGGACTTGTTGCTGCTATATAACATTGGCACCTGAAGACTAATCTCTCCGAAAACGTCCTTTATTGGAATAAGCACGCTTACTCACAGTTAACTGCCGATCAGAGGTTGTGTCCCACTGGCAACGAGTCTCCCTGATATGAGCAGTAGGTCAGAGCTGGCAGAATGCTGTACAATGCCCTCTTTCAGCCACATTCAAGGGAAGAACTAAGTTGTCTAACGTGGCTAACACAGGAAAGGGAACTAAAACTGGCTTACAAAAATGGCCACTACCGCATGGACTACAACAGGAAACAGAAAAGGGCACACTCTGACCCAGTAGGCAGGGGGAAAAGCATCATGGGAGAAGAACCTACCAACTACCAACATCGTGAGACTGTAACACAAGCTAATGAAATCACGGAGCCCAATACCCTACACCCAGCACAATGCAATGCTGATGTGACCCTGTACTGCACCCGAGAGCCACATCTGACCCAGGGAAAGGCTGTGACAGGATCAAACACATTCTGCTGTCATGGAGGTGGGTACGGCATTTGAGGCTGGCATACAGGCTGGAAAAAAAGTTTTTAAAGTGGGGTTTTTTTGGTGGGAGGGGGTTAGTGACCACTGGGGGAGTCCGGGGAGGTCATTCCCGATTCCCTCCAGTGGTTATCTGGGCAGTTGGAGCACTTTTTTGGGACTTGTTCGTGAAAAAAAGGGTCCAAAAAAAGTGACCCAAAATTGCGGTAAAAACGCCTTTTTTTCGATTATCAGCTAAAGACGCCCATCTCTCCTCGGCTGATAACCATGCCCCAGTTCCGCCTCCACCTCGCCTCCGACATGCCCCCGTCAACTTTATTCGTTTCCGCGATGGAGTGCAGTTGGAAACGCCCAAAATCGGCTTTCGATTATAACGATTTGGGCGCCTTTGCGAGACAAACATCTATCTCCCGATTTAGGTCACACTATAGGCGTTTTTCTCTTTCGAAAATAAACTGGATTATCTGCCAGATTCTATATAGCGCGCCTAGAGATTAATGCCGAAATCCAGGCGTATTCTATAGCAAAGTGAGTAACTTAATTGGCATAACAAGCTAATCAGCGTTCATATCAACACTTAAGTAATAAAAAGCACTAATAGGCAATAATTAGAATTTACGTGCATAACTCGCTAACAGGCTTATTTTCAAAAGGGATCACTGGTGATCTGCCAACACAAATCGGGAGATCTCCTGATCCCGGCCAAATCGGTATTATAGAATGCCAATTTTGTCCGGCTTCAACTGCTGTTTCGTCGCAGGCCAACCTTCAAGGGGGCGTGTTGGCAGGGTAGCGAAGGCGGGATGGGGGCGAGGCATGGGCGTGGGTACGAGATGGCCGGCTTCGCCTTATAATAGAAGAAAAGAGGCCGGCTCGAACAAGCATTTCGCTGGCTGGACTTGGTCCATTTATTTTTAGGACCAAGTTTGGAAAAAGTGCCCCAACTGACCAGATGACCAACAGAGGGAAGCAGGGATCACCTCCCCTTACTCCCCCAGTGGTCACCAACCCCCTCCCACCCCCAAAAAATAAAAAAATAAAAGGTTTTTTGCCAGCCAGTATGCCAGCCTGAAATGTCATACCCAGCCTCTTGACAGCAGTATGCAGGTCCCTGGAACAGTTTTTAGTGGGTGCAGTGCACTTCAGGCAGGTGGACCCAGGCCCATCCCCCCTACCTGTCCCACTTGTGGTGGTTAATATAGAGCCCTCAACCCCCCAAAACCCACTGTACCCACATGTAGGTGCCCCCCTTCACCCCTTTGGGCTATGATAATGATTTAGAGTTGTGGGGAGTGGGTTTTGGGGGGATTTGGGGGGCTCAGCACATAACGTAAGGGTGCTATACACCTGGAAGCTATTTTTGTTTTTGTTTTTTTAATTTTAAGTGCCGCTAGGGTGCCCGGTTGGTGTCCTGGTATGTGAGGGGGGCCAGTGCACTACAAATGCTGGCTCCTTCCACGGCCAAATGCTGGTTCCTCCCATGGCCGGGCCCGGTTTCCATTATGGCTGAAAAACGAAGCCGGCCATCTCATATAAACCCAGCGATACTTCTCTAAACACGGCGAGCGATTTGGCTGGCGCCAAGCATATTTCGAAAATACTCTTGGCTCCGCCTGCTTACGGCGCTGGCCCCAAAGATGGCCGGCCATCAATTTGGCTGGCGCCGTTCTATTATGCCCCTCTAAGCGTATTCTGTAAATTCTAATGCGCACAGTTCAAAAGGAGCATGGCTATGGCAGGGAAATGGCAGTTTTGTGGGCATTCTGAAATTTAAGCACAGATTAGGCGCTTAAGAATATGGCCCAGAGCATGTAAATCTACACATAGGGATTTACGCAATATTTGCCATACTGGGACAGATCGAAGTTCCATCAAGCCAAGCATCCTGTTTCTAAGAGTGACCAATCCAAGTCACAAGTACCTGGCAAGATCCCAAAACAGTACAATACATTTTATGCTGCATATTCTAAAAATAAGCAGTGGATTTTCCCGGTCCATTTTAAAAATGGTCTATGGCCTTGTCCTTTAGGAAGCCATTCAAACCTTTTTTAAATCCCGCTAAGCTAACCACTTTTACCACATTCTCTGGCAATGAATTCTAGAGTTTAATTACACATTGAGTGAAGAAATATTGTCTCTGATTAGTTTTAAATTTACTACTTTCTAGCTTCATTCCATGCCCCTTAGTCCTAGTATTTTTGGAAAGAGTAAACAAGCGATTCACATCTACCCATTCCACTCCACACATTATTTTATAGATCTCTATCATATCTCCCCCTCAGTAGACTTTTATCCAAGCTGAGGAGCCCTAGCTGCTTTAGCCTTTCTTCATAGGGAAGTCATCCTATCCCCTTTATCACTTTTGTCGCACTTCTCTGTACTCTTTTGTTAGTATAAATGGAGGCAGATAGTTTTAGGCGCTGGGATATCAACATAGGCGGTCGGTGGCCCAACTGTTTGGGGAGGCTAAAGGGGGCGGGTTAGGAGTGGAGCTTAAATCCATAATTGTCTGATAACACAGAGAAAAAAAAAATAAAAATAAAAGTCACAATTAATACATTTTATTAAATTTAGATATTAGATATGTATCATATGTCAAAGAATAAAGTGGTTGCTCAAATCATATACTAATCACAATCGCTCAACTGCAAAACACTATGCACAAACTTGTGCAAAAACACACTCAGAACCTTACTGTACCATAAATATTACATTGGGCAGACCCTAATACACCAATATACCACCCATACGGACAACATCACAGACCATCAACAATATGAAACAAGGGATCATATCACAATTCTCATGTACAGCCACAAAACACCATTTTAGGGTGGATGGTATTCACAATGAGCTCCTTTTATTAACAACCAGATAGAGATAAAGAGTTTTCAAATTTCAATTTTGGCACAGTATAAGTCATAAAAAACACATAGAACACAGATACATCCACACTAAGTATAGAATAAGTAACCACAAACTAAAATAGAACTATATAGACAAAAATTAAATTGAACCCCCAAGAGGCCAGATTCCACATACAATGCAGCGCCAGAGAAACAGTGATGCATATCCCTAGTACTGTGCAAAATATAAAGATAGCAGACGTAAATTTGAAAAAACTGACAAATATTAATCACCACTTTACAAATTAAAAAACAGAAATAAAACAAAACAGAGAAAATAAGATACCATTTTATTGGACTAATACTTTTTCAATTAGCATTCAGAGGCCAAAACCTCCTTCCTTAGGTCAGTACTGCTGTTACGGTCCTGTCCTGACCTAAGGTTGGAGGTTTTGGTCTCTGAAAGTTGCTCAAAACTGTATTAAAATTAGTCCAACAAAAAGATCACCTTATTTTCATTTCTATTTATCACCACAGCTACAATACTACTTTATTCTAAAGCAAATAAATAAATCATTTTTTCTACCTTTGTTGTCTCTGGTTTCTGCTTTCCTCATCTTCTCTTCACTCTCTCCCTTTCATCCAGCATCTGTCTGCTTTCTCTGCCCCTATCCACTGTCTGCCCTTTTCCCCTTTTCATATGGTGTCTGCCAGCTTTCTCTGCCCCTTCCATCCACTGCCTGTCCTTTCTTTCCCTTCTGCCTGTGTCTTCCTCTTTTCTTTTTACATATGCTTTCCAGTTTCTCCCCCCCCCCCCATCTTTATTTCTCCTCTCTGTTCCCCATCCATATCCACCTTCTGCTTACCTCCTATTTGACTTTTTTCTCTCCATGTCCACTGTCATTCCTTCTAACTCACTATCTCTCCTATCCATAACCTCCCCTGCCCCCTCTGTGTCCCTGTCCCTATTCCACCCATATTCAGCATTTGCTCTCTGTGCTCCCATCCCTGTTACCCCCAAGTTCAGCATTTGCCCTTTGTCCCCTTCCTATGATGTTCCTCACCCTTCTTTCTCCCTCTCTTTGCACTCCCACCCCCTTTTCCCTTTGGTCTGGCTGGAAAGAATCGCTCTCCCTCCCCCCATTACTGCGGTATTGCACTCCCCCTCCTCACTCCATGCCCACTCCGCTCCTGCATGCCTCCAAACTTCCAGGTTCGCCAGCAGCATCTCAGCAATGAATTATTTGCTGCCTTCTGCCTGCCCCGGAAGCCTCCTCTATACAACTTCCTGCGTAGGCGGGACACTGAACAGAGAATGCTTCCGGGGCTGGCTGAAGGCAGCATTCACATTGCTGATGCTGCCAGAGGCTTCGAAATTTAAAAACTAGTAGAGTGGGGCGAGTGAGGAGGAGGGAGAGCGATGCCACACTACTCGGGGGGGGGGGGGAGATGCTGGGACACACCATGCAGGACCGCACCAGTTGGGGAAGGGAGAAGACGTCAATGGATGGCATCACCGGATTACCCCCCCAACGAGTTACACCCGGGGCGGGCCTCGGTACGCTACTGCCCATAGGTCCCACCCCCCGCGTGCGCAGTGATGGCGCCGATCAGCAGGAGGACTCGAACTCGATGCAGCCGCCCAGCCTGAAGACAAGTGAGAGTCGCGCCGGGGAGGGAAACAGGAGAAACCACGGAGCGCCGCTGCTGCTGATCCTGCTGTTAACTTCTGGCTGGGGAGGCTTAGCCTCCCCAAGCCTCTTATACCGGGCGCCTATGGATATCAACTAAACATATTCTATATACCGTGCCTAAATCTGGGCGCCACCTTATATACAATCTGGCCCACACTCGACCACATGAATTTCTGGAAAGCACTAAAAACGGAACTGCTCAGAAGGGCATACCCCACCGACCCAACATAAAAAACCTGGACATCTGCGACACAACTTAGCCAAAGATCATAACGGACGTATCCTAACTCTTCCTTTCCCTCTCTAAGTTCTCGCTAACTGTCTTTACCATACATGTATCTCACTCTACCATAATATCACCTTGATATTAATCGCAACTTGTATTTGTTCATATCAAAATCGGTTAACGCCGATTACGGTACCATGCAAGCCACATTGAGCCTGTAAAGAGATGGGAAGATGTGGGATACAAATGCAACAAATAATAATAATAATAATAATATTTGTATAATTTTAGTGTAATTAAATATTTCAGACCACTACTTAAGTAGGATGCAGAATGCAGCAATTGTTTGTCACAATAAAATAGCTGATGTGAAAGTGTTTGTGTTCCAATCATTAAAAGTTTTTTTTTTTTTTTTTTTGAGACAATGCCTTAATCAAAAAAGACAATTTTTATTCTGTGACTATGGAGCAAAATATCTTTGTCAAAGAAGGGTTTCAGAGAGGTAGTCAAGCAGTGATCTCAAGAAAAACAGTGACTCAACTGAGAGAGACAAATTAGTTGAAAATGGAACTTTGCTTGAAATAATTTTTCATAGCTTTAAGCACTTTCCTATAATCTAATTTCTAGTTCTTTCAGCTTTAAGGGGGAAGTTATCAAATTGCCTTAGGGATTTAGGTAGTGTTATTAGCCCCTTAATGTGACTTGAAGGGCCTAACATGGCTTGACATGTTTCACTGTGGTGATATTTAGGTTGCTGCAGGTTACACAGTCTTGAGAAGCAAAACATACAAATGCATGTAAAGCCCTTAGGCATGAATAAGACATATTCTATAACATATTCTATTTTTAGGAATGCCCATGACCCGCCCATGCCCTTCCCATGACCAGGCCCCTTTCTGAGATCCATCAATTAGAATTTACGCACACCACTTTATAGAATGTGCTTAGAAAGTTGTATGCATAAATTCTAATTAATACCAATTAGTGCTGATAATAACTTATCATTGGCCAATTATAAATGCCGATTGGCTTGTTAATCAATTAAGTTGCATGCGTAATTTGGCCGCACTGCCAAATTTGTGTGTGCAACTTCAGTTGCCATATATATAGAATCTGGGCCTAACTGACTAAGGGGTCCTTTTACTAAGCAGTGGTAGGGCTAATGCACGGGTAGCACATGCCAAATTGGCACTACTGCAGTGGTGGCATGGACACCTTGCAGTAGTTTTGAAGTTGGCGCATGCTATTTCCTGAGGTAGAAAATATTTTTCTATTTGCTTCCATGGGGGCATTTCCGGTGGTAATCAGGAGCACAACATTGGTGTGTGTTGCATGATTACCACACAAGTAGCCTGTGAGCCATTTCTGTTAGGTCAGTGGCAGTAAGGGAAAGGGAAAATGGGACTTGATATACCACCTCTCTGAGGTTTTTGCAACTACATTCAAAGCAGTTTACATATATTCAGGTACTTATTTTGTACCAGGGAAATGGAGGGTTAAGTGACTTGCCCAGATTCACAAGGAGCTGCAATGGGAATTGAACTCAGTTCCCCAGGATCAAAGTCCACTGCACTAACCACTAGGCTACTGAAGCAGTAAATAGCTGCGTACTACTTTTAATTTTAGCACACAGCCATTTACTGCCCCACTGAAAAGTGCCTTTTTTTCCAGCCATGATAAAAAATGGCCCAGTATTTGACAAAAACACGTGCCCACACTACCACAGGCCACTTTTTACCGCTGCTTAGTGAAAGCACCTCTAAGTTATTTAGATTTCTGTAGGACAGCTATCTTGGTAGCCTGAGTTATCTGGTTTTGTATAGCTGGGTAGTACAGATATGCAGTGCTTTCTGTGTACACTAAAGCTGATCATTTTGAACACCTCAAATTAATCATAACCAGACAAATTTTCTGATCAATGACAAAACAAAATGTAACTGGTCAGCAAGGCTGGGTTTTCAAAGTCAAGGATGTATCTGAGTAACTCCCAGGGCTATCTGGAGAAATCTTTAGAATATTGATCTCTAAGTAGGGAGTGGTGGACGAGATGCTATTTTTACTTTCGCACCACTGCCAAAAATCAAACTCATTCTTTCTCCTTCGTTTATTTATCTCACGCCTCCATTGCTTTTTTTTATCACATATTTTAGTTCTCACTGATCCCAGTACTCCATATTCAGTTTTCCTCTCATCCATTCCCTTTTCTCCCATCTCTTCTACCACTTTTCTTTATTCCTCTATCCACACAGCATCCCTCATCTATATAGTGCTTTTTTCCATACTTAATCATGGATCAAACAAGCCTCCATATCTATCTTCCCCTGCATCCATTCTCTTTTCTCCTTTCTCACTTCCCCTAGAGTTGCCCCATATCTTCCCCCAGCAAACTTCTTCTGGCCCCCTTTCTATCAAGTGGCCAATTACCCAATATTGCCTGTCTCTCATTGCCTACAATATTTACATACTAACATAAGAATAGCCATACTGGGTCAGACCAATGGTCCATCTAGCCCAGTATCCTGTTTCCAACAGTGGCCAAGCCAGGTCACAAGTACCTGGCAGAAACCCAAATCATAGTAATAGAGGAGTGTTATAAATGAGCAAAAGTGATGAACAATCATGTGGAACTACTCAAATATTATGCAAAGAAAGCTTTACAAAATAAATGCAGCTTTGAGGCATCATAAGACAAATGTATCGACTATGTAATCTCCTATAACCCAAACATATTTCAGATTTGTAGCACTATATACAGACTAATCATCTGTCTCTTCAGCTGTGATATCTTTTACATTTTTTTAATCTTTAAAACACATTTTAAAAAGAAGGTGAAATCAGCAACTCTTATACTTAACTGACATCAACCTGACATCAATCTGGCACAGCGCTGAAAGTGACGATTCCGATGCCCACTACACAAGAAGCATGGCATTTTGCTTCCATAGAACCTACTTCTGGAGTAATAGCAAATCAGGTTGTGGAGTACTGCTGCTTGAATATCACTCAGCGACCTGGTTTTCTATTACCCCAGATGCAGATTCTATGGAACCAAAACACCATGCTCCTTCTATAGTGGGCGTCATGAACTTCACTTACTTTCAGCACTGTGCCAGATTGATGTCAGTATAAGGATTGCTAATTTCTCCTTCTTTTTTAATGTGTTTCAAAGATAAAAAAAATTAAAAAAGGATATCATAGCTTAAGAAGCAGATGATTAGTCCGTATATAGTGCTGCAGATCTGGAATAGCTTTGGGCTATAGTTCACGTGGAGGTGCATAATCGAACGGGGGTGCCCATCTCTAAGGGTGGCCATCTCCGAGGACGGCCCCCGGGAAGCGGCGGAGCCAACCGTATTATCGAACAAGATGGGTGGCCATCTTTCGTTTCGATAATACGGTCAGGGCCGGACAAATCTCAACATTTAGGTCAACCTTAGAGATGGTCGACCTAAATGTTGAGATCGCCGGACTTAGAGATGGCCGGCCTCGGTTTTCGCCGATAATGGAAACCGAGGCCGGCCATCTCAAATCCGGCCAAATCCAAGACATTTGGTCATGGGCTTGCATGTGGTCATTTCTGAGATGGGCATCCTTGGTTTCCATTATCACCGAAAATCATAAATGACCAAGTCTAGGGATGACCATCTCTAAGGATGACCTAAATTTCAAGTTTTGGGCATCCCCGACCGTATTATCGAAACAAAAGATGGACGTCCATCTTGTTTCGATAATACAGGTTTCCTCGCCCCTCCATCAGGACGTTTTGCGAGGATGTCCTCAGCAAAACTTGGGTGTTCCTTTCGATTAAGCCTCTCTAAATATCCCAATTGCTAATTTAAAGAACAGAGGTTAATAGCTTTCTGCTAATTTGCCTCTAATAAACTATTCTAAACACATATCTTAACTATTATTTATCTTTAATACATTTTCTAATTATAAATAAAATTATTTAGTTTGTGCTCAGATGCATGAAACGATCGGAGAAGATGGGTAGCACTTGATTTCCATCATAGCATATTCATTGTAAATCTGTGGGTGCATTTATGATATTGAACAATTAAAACAATCACGTCAAAATGGCTATATCAAAAGTTAAAATATTCTTCAACTTATCTTTCATTCTTTCAATCAACAGATCGAAATATCCCCACAGTCCACATTGTGCCATCACAAGTGAAAGAATATAATCACGTGCTCACTACATATCTTCTGATAAATGAACATTATCTGTATCAAATATCACCACCACCACCGCCAAGTGGTACTTTTGTCAAGACAACTCTGTTGGAGCAGAATCAAGATCTATGTTCATTAATACGTATTCAAAAGGGGCATTCTGTTTTGCCCACATATAGTTTGTCACACGGACAATGAATAACATATATCACATATAGGATTTAGGTGCCAACTTTAGGGGTGTACCGCACTGACATGCATAACTGCTTAGTGCCAATTAGTTCTAATTAGCACCAATTATTGACAATTAGGGACACTTTAGTGCCAATTTAGGCCCAAACAATTAAGTTATGCACATAAGTGAGCTATTTTATAAAGAACACATACTCTTTTGCGCATAACAGTGGAGAGCTGGTGGTGGTGTGGTCCTGCTCCTTGCTCAACACCTACAATGTGGAGGCCCTTGGTGTGAGTATTAGAGATATATGTTTTTGTTAAAGCTTTTTGTGAACTGTTTTGTTTCTGTATCCAATCTCATTTTTTTTCCAATATTAAATCTTGTTATGTAATTTGAAATTGCACAAATAAAAAAATAAAATACAATAAAAAGTAATAAATAAATAAATACATACAAACATAATACCTTTCATGTGCATAAACATTTGAGTAATTCTATAAAAACCCTTTTATGCATGTGAAAAATACTTTATAAAATTTCCTTAATCCTGTGTACTGGGCCTCAGTTATATGTAAGTGGAGACATATTCAATAGAAGCTGATCATAGGAACAGGTATGACCCGCACATGTATATTTTCTAAAATCTGCCTCCATGTCTTCCATGCATATTGATGGTTTATAAAACAAAATTAATTTTGTTTAACTTTTATTTATGCATTGCATGGTGCTAACTTAATCTGTGACAAGTGAAGATAACTCAAGTAGGAGAACATATAATCTAACAGGACACCACCTGATGCATCAGAAGTGAAAATCCAATAATTTCTTTGTCCATCATCATCTGTCCCTGCCATTCCATTCCTGGAAAACAAATCTATTGCTTAAACATTTTGTCCTTCTCAGGGATCCCTTGATTCTGAGTGATTTAACATTTTCTTTATTGTCTTTTTGCTGGGTATTTTGCCTATTTTGCAGTGGTTTCCAGTCCCTTGCACCTGTCTCATATCTGTCTTTATCAATTTGTTGTCTTTCTTTCACGGAAAATGTCTTGCATATTGCCATTTGCTTTTTTGGAACTCCTCAGTCATGTGTGCTTGGTGATTTCAGCATACCCCAAATTCATTAATTTTCTGTTTCTTATCTTGCAGTTCTATATCCATCATTGTTCTCTGTGCTCCTCTGACTTTCAAAACAATTTTGCTCCTTTGTCTTGTTGAAAAACAAAGTCTCTGAGGCATATGTCATCATCATCATAAGAACACATGCAGTGCAATACAGTGATTATTATAAATCATCTTTTTGAACCTACTCAATTTCTATCTGAAAGCCTTTACAAGAAGGCTGGCAATAATTCACACTGTAATTATGTGGGTTATGAGAGGTAATTCCAATACATACATGCAAACTAAAACATTTTCTGTTTTCTGTCTTAAATATTATACAATACTTTGAGACAGAAGTGGTGCCTAATCAGAGATTGCCTTTGTTTTTCAACTATTTGAATGTATGTATGTATTTATATATTTGTCTATTTATTTTACTTTATGAACTTTCACTTTTCCATTCTTGGTGTCCTTTGGTGATACTTGATCAGCTTGTCTGACCCACAGATACAAGGAAAAGGGGAAGAGATTTGCTATACTATCTTTCTGAGTTAACAGCATTGTCAGCTGCCACATCCCGCTGCCCACAAAGTGAATGGGATGTGGCAGCATTAGTGCACGACAGCTGCTAGCACAGCTTAGTAAACAGGAGGGTAAGTGGTTTACAGATTATATGCAGGTACTTTTTTTGTCCACAGTGGATTCACAATTGATATTTATTTTATTTTTGTACCCTGGCAATGGAGGGTTAAGTAACTTGCCGAGGGGTCACAAGGAACTTTAATAAGAATTGGACCCAGTTCTCTGGTTCTCAGATCACTGAGGTAAACATTTGGCTAGTCCCACACTTCAAAAATGAATAGCCCCATAGTGAGCAGAATCGGAACCTACATGGGGAGAGCCCAATGGCTTTCTAGTTATTCGCCTTAACCACTGGGCCATGACTACCACCTAGTAGTACAGTACAGGCAGACACATTTTACCTTCCCTGTGATTGAGGACCATGTTTACAAAGGCACGCTAGCGTTTTAGCACGCGCTGCATTGATGCCCTTAATATTCTTATGGGTGTCTACATGTTTAGCGCATGCTAATTTTTAGCATGCGCTAAACATGCTAGGATGCCTTTGTAAACAAGACCCTTAGTGTTTTGCCTCTAAAGGGTACACAACCCCATCCAGACCCAATAGAAAATACACTCAAACCTCAGTGGGGTAATAAGGAACTGCTATATTCAACACTGCTCTGAATCCAGATAGTGGCACTGGATACACACCCAGCAACACAACATAATCAAGGATCATACTGGACAACCTACTATCATCATTCCCCTCAACCCAATGACGCCTGAATCACATCTACCTCATCTGACCACAACACTATCTTGGATTTGTTACCAATCATAACGGCAAATGCCTTACGGTTACTTGTAAGCCACATTGAGCCTGCAAATAGGTGGGAAAATGTGGAGTATAAATGTAACAAATAAATAAATAAAATATGTGGAATAGATTTAAATGCAATAACTGGTGTTCGAATATTGACCTGAAACTGTTAAAGTAGTGGTAAAAAAAACAACAACTCAGGAACAGCAAAGGACCAGAAGGAAAAACAGACACCAGGAACAGAAGCAGCTATCTAAAAGTATGTGAAAGCCAGCAGTGGCAAAAAACCAAAGACATCTGAGAATAGAGAGATAAACATAAATTCCTCTTCCTACTGCAAAGCCAGCAATGTAGCAATATTTAGCAGTTTCGCTGCAGGGAAATGAGTTTTGTCCTTTCTGTTTGAAGAAATGCTTTGACTTTTGTCAAGTGAGTGAAAACAATGTCAGCGTTTTGTTTGCTTAGAATGACTGAACTATTTAAAAGCAATAACTGAGAAACACCAAGGTACAAATGAAGCAGTGTGTTCTTTGATGAATCTGATGTGGGAGAGTCTGAAAAATAAAATAAGGGAAAATAAAGACAGGAGTACACATTCATTATATTTTATTCTGTTGAGCCACATAAAGAGACTCATATGAGTACCCTATGGACTATAGCATGGTTAGATTGTGGAGGAGGTGTAAAGTAGCTTTTATTGATTTAATTGAAGATCAAGGAGACAGACGCAATCCTAATGAATCAGGATGTTGGATGAAAACAACCTCTTACCATTATTTGCAACTTGTACTGCACATGTCACAAAAATCTATGTAATTCACATCAGAATTAAATATTTCACAGGAACAAAAGATCTCTGAGGATATATTTATATCATGTAAAGAAACAGAGTTATCAGTATAAACAATGCATATACCTGAGGTAATTGATTTCATAAGTTTAAACTGCAGAAAGAAGGGTTTTTATTCAAAGAAACATATATATTTACTAGTGATGGGCAAGTATATAACTCCCTATGCCAGGGGTTCCCAAACGTTTTTGGCTTATGACACCCTTAGTGTCTGAGCAATTTTTGCAGCACCCCCCCCCCCCGGCCAAAAGGGTCTCTGCACTCCCCCTTGGCCACATAGGTCTCCCTTTCCTTGCAGTCCTCTCTTCCCAGAAAGTCCAGCACACCTCTGCCTTCCACAAATCCAGCATCTCTAGCTACCTTCTTTCCTGCAGGTCCAGGATCACTGCCGTTTCCTTCTTCTTCCCTCACTGCCACTGCAGTGTTTGCAGCTTACATTTTTTCTGGGGCCTTCCCCGTCTGCTGTGTCCGGCCCTTTCTGATGCAATTTCCTGTTGAGATGGCCAGATGCAGCAGAGGAAGTCGCCGCAATGCCTGTGTGAATCACGGATGGCCTGAAAATGTAAGCTGCAAGCACTGCAGTGGCGGTGGGGGGAAGAAGCAGGAAGTGACAGATTCCAGAACTGCGGAAGGGGAAAGTAGGGAGCAATGCTGGATTTTGGGCGATGGGAGGGAAGTCAAGATGTGCCATGACACCACTGAGAGTTTGCTGCAGTGCACCAGGGTGCCATGGTGCACAGTTTGGGAAATGCTGCCCTATACACAGATATTTTATACCTTTGAAGACAGTGCCAGGAGGAAAATACATCTAACTACACCATCCCTATTGCCATAGTAAAGGGGCCAAGGGAGGATAGCAACCAAAAACAGCAGTGAAAGTTAGTCAATATCCCCCCCGAATCAATATAGGTTGCCCAAAGGTGGGTGTCGGTATTTGTGTGTGGATCCGAGATCTGTGCGCAACTCAGTTGATTAATGGGCGATAACAAGCACCAGTTAGGAACTTAATTGGTGTTAACAAACACTTAGTTGGCATTGCATGTAGATCTCTTCTGTACAATATTCTATAACATGGTACCTAACGTTTCCCTCATGAAACCCAAAAGGGGCTGTGGTCATAGTAGGGACTTGGGTGTTTCCAAAAGTTAAGTGCTATGTTATAGAATAATGCCTATGGGTGACGGACCAAAGTCCAGCACCCAAAGTTCATGCAAATCTTCCTTTCAGTGCCATATACATAATCCAGCACTATATGAATAGTTTATATGTTGAGCTTAAGCCTTCTGAATAGCAAGGTCAATCTAAATGATTCATGGTGGTCAGCAGGCAATATGTAAGCCCATTGTGGCTGACTATACATGCCAGTCCTTAATAAACATACTAATTTAAATGCTTTCGCTGGAATTCAACTGCTGACCATCACTGAAGAACAATACTACCAGTGCTACCTAAAATGTCTAATTCACAAAATCCAGTGCAGTACCTTCAAAAAAAGGGAAATGAAAGATTTACAAAGAAAAGTGATCTAGATGAAATTAGCAGCTAGTAAAGAAAATTCCAATAAGAGTGTGAAACTAAAACTAAAATAAAATACAATGTGAATGTGAATGTTAAACAATTTCAGATCACTGTTCAGTGTCAGGTTAACCACATCCAAACCATCTAACCTTATGCCCATTTTCAATGACCCAATCTATTTAAGTGGTACCACTAAATATCCATGGATAAAGAAAAATAGATGAAATATCCACTTAAATTTATGCCTGTTTTGTGATGCCTTTTATACAGAAATGTAGCTGAGACCTAAGATACTAGCTCCTTCTTTTGAGACAGAAGCTTTGCTCAGTGCTATACTACAGATCTAACAACATCCCCAGGCTTATAAGTGAGTTTCATTCCTGTTGTGATAGGAACAAAACAATCCCATTTGGAGACACTGCCTTTTGATGTTCTTCTTGCAGCCTTATGTAAGACAGAGAGGAATTCTGCTTCATGTGTGATGTCCTGCTGCTTCCTAACTCCTCACTGAGTGAACATGTACTTTTCAAGGAACATGCAAGAGGTGGCTTGGGAGTAACATTGTAACTTCTAGCACTGGTGAAAAGCAAGTACATTCTTTTCACCCGGTGGAATTTATGGGATTTTTAAAGTAAAAGGGCACACATATTTTCACTTTGGAAAACTGTCCCAGGAAAAATAACTGCACATATTTATACCTGCTAATTTTAATGGATTACTTTTAATGAGAAAAGTGTGTATGTACTTTGTAAAATTCAAAAATCACATAGGTCCAAATCCTGCCCAATACCTGCACCCTGGCCAACCCATCAGTGGGAAAAGGTATGCATAAAACCACTCTACGTGAATACGCATACCTCTACAAAGCGGGCAGTTTCAAAAAGCCCCATTTTTGTGGCTAAAGCTCTGTTTTGTCTTTAGAAATGGCCTTGAGCAGTGGTTCCCAAGCCTGGTCCTGGAGGCACCTCAGCCAGTCAGGTTTTCAGGATACTCACAATGAATATTCATGAGAGAGATTTGCATGCACTGCCTCCACTGAATGTGAATCTATCTCATGAATATTCATTTTAGACATACTGAAAACCTGACTGGCTGGGGTGCCTCTAGGACCAGGTTTGGGACCTACTGGCCTTGAGTAATCCCTTTTTATTAGAAGAAATGATCCATTTTGGCAATTTTCATTAGGGTGATTTGGTAAATTGGTTAGTTTTCCTATCTATAGTACTGTTCTACCCCCATATTCATGGAGGCAGGGTGTATTGTTATATATATTTAGTATGACTATTATCTGTATTCAATTGCATTGTCTGTGTACAGATAGCACTGTGTACTAGGGTGTTCCCCTCCCTATAGTTTACAGTATCCTGTGATTGACTCCTTTTGAATTTTCCCTATTGGCTGTTATTTCTGAGCTACAGCCAGCCCTCTCTCTCTCTGCTCCTGAAGGCTGTGTGAGAGAGCCCAGTCTTGCTGGCATGCTTTTCATACCAGCAGCTGTTGTACGGGCTGATCCTTCCTTAATTTACTGTAGTTCCATCAAGATTTTTCACCATCTCCCCGAATCATTCCCCTTTTATTTACCCTGAGTTTCTCCTCCTTATTCTCCTTTGAGTGATACAGCTTTTTCACTGAGGTTCTGGCCATCTGCTTGCCTCTGAGTTGGCTAGATAAGACTCTATATGCATAAGACAACAATTATTTTCTAAGAAACTGAACTGTGAGTTGGGTTTTCTTTATTTGTTATGAGTACTATAAATAAAGATTTGCTTAAGAATTGAAAGTCTACTGGTAAAACTTCTACTTGGGGATAGTTTAAGCTGGCAGTTGAAGCTAATCTATACTTTGCCTATAACAGTGCAGTGAAACATTTTGGACACTACAGTAAAAATTCCAGGGAAAGTGAAAAATCCTGGTCACTTAGTGGATTCTACTGACAAAGATTTTAGTGGACATGTACATACAGAGTAATTATAAGTATTCCTCAATGTGAAAGAAAGAGCAGAGTCACAAGTACATTGCCTTAAAGCTTCTAATGTGGGAAATCAATTTATGTTGCTCCTGTAGTACTGAAGGTGATTGAAAAAGTTGTTTTTCAACATTTGATTGAGTATATGGAGACAAGGAAGTGTCTGGATGATCATTAATATGGTTTTAGGGTTGGACATAGTGTTGAGACTTTGTTGTTGTCTTCTCTGGAAGTAAAGAGGCATGTAATTAATGGAGGTCAAACATTTTGCTTTGTTTCTTTGGATGTGTCATCAACATTTGACACAGTAGATATTGATCTTTTGTTGCCAAAGCTTAAAGGAATATGGATTGGTGGAGTTGTTTGGAACTGGTTTGCTTCTTTTTTGAATAGATGTCAGATGCAGGTTATTAGTAGGGAGGAGGTATCTATAGAGCAGCCAGTTTCTAAGGGGGTGCTGTTGGGTTCTGCCCTTTATGCCTTGGTACTTAATATCTATATTACCACTTTAGGAAGAGCTTTTTAGGGACTTACAGGTTGAATGTAAGATTCATGCTGATGATGTACAATTTGTTTTACCAGTGCAAGGGAGTTTGAGTAGATTGACTGACCAATGGAGCAATTGTATGGCTGCTGTTAAAAGATAGATGTGCTTGAATAGATTAGTTTTATATTTTAGTAAAACTGAATTAATGTTTGTTGGGAAGGATTAGGAGTTGCTTCATTGCCGATCATTGAGGCTGGGTGAGTCTGTGTGGACAGTGCAGGAGTGCATGCAAGTGCTGGGTATAATGTTAGGTCCTTTATTGTCTGTGCAGGATCCAGTATTGCATGTGGTCAAGTCTGCCATTTTTCAGTTCCATTTACTGGTGAAGTTGAAGCCAATGTTGTCAAAATGATTTCCCATATTGAGTTTCTAAAAAGAGAGAGAGAGAGAGAGAGAGAGAGAGAGAGAGAGAGAGAGAGAGAGAGATAGGATTTATTTTATGAGTGCAAGGCCATGGAAGAATCTGAAGTAGTTGAGCAGCCTGGCCAGTACAGCACAAGCCAGTACAGGCAGTAAGAAGTGGTCAGAATGCTCCAGAAGACCACATATGCCTATGAAAACCAGATATATGTATGAAACTGAAATAGAAATGAAGGGCACAGAGGCAACACATATAGCTCCTGCAGTACAAAATTAATTCCAACACTCTGGAAATTCTAGGCACAGGTCTGGAAATTCTAGGTTCAGTTCTAGACATTCTAAAAGTTCTAGCTCTTTAAAATCACATAGAACAAGTCATTCTTGTCAGTCTCCAGCCAATGCAGCAGCTCTCCGAGTCTGAGCCAAGGCCGAGGCTGCAAAATCAAAAGTCCTTTATAGTAAACAAGAGGCTACCATAGATCTTGAGAAACTTAAATTAGAGGAAGAAGAAAAGACAGCAGTGGCTGAGACTGCTGCTAAAGCCAAGGCTCATGGTACCACAGTGGAAGCCATTGCCACTGTCATTGGCACTGAAGGCAAGAAGGCAGAGTTAGATATTGCCTTGATGCTGCTCTAGCAAGAAAAAGAATCAGCCACCATGTAGGCTGAAGCCACAGCCCTGAAAAAGGGTATAAATCAGGATGGTGCAGAGTCATCTCAGCCATATCATCACCAGAGATTCAATTCAGTGAACATCAGCAGATGTGAAGACTCATACCCTGACTCCCAACAGCATACAGGGATGTTCTGACTCAGAAGATTCAACAGATTCTGAGCAAGCGTGTTCCTCTACACAAAAGTCTAATTCACCAAAAAGAAGCAAGCCTAACGCAAAGCATGCTACGGAGGCAAGCTGTTACCACAGTGATCTACATACTCCCACACAAATGGATGCACTACCATGGGCTCTCACTCCAGAAAAGTGCCCCAAGGAAAATGTTTCTTTTCAGCCACATACTTTGGTGCTACCTAGAAACTGGGCTCAGACAAAAATTGAGCAGTGATGCCCAGAAAAACACCCTGTGATTAAGCAAGAGTCACCTGACCAGCTGCACTCCATGCCTGACATCAGACAAACCCCACCACAGAAAGGGAAGATCTAGCAACATACATAGTGCACAATAGATGGTAAACATGGGGCTTTACCAGTTCAGTGACTACATGAAAGTGGAAATCAAACTTTAAGGATGCCAGAGCAATTATGAAACTCATCCCAGTGCAAGAGAAAAACCTGATGATAAAGTGGCTGGGAACTGAGTCAGTCAATTGTATAGAGGTTTGAAAGAAATGTGGGATAGACTTGACCAGTGCTATGGCAGCCCAGAAGCTATCCAACAGGCACTGATGAAAAGAATAAGGAGTTTCCCAAAGGTGGCAAATACAGATAATGACAAGTTACAAGAATTAGGAGATCTTGTCCAGGAGCTAGAAGCACTCAAGGCTGATCCAAACCTTCTTGGCCTGTATTACTTGGATATATCTTGCAGTATAAATGAGATTATATCAAAGCTACTGTATGACATAAGAAGAAAATTGTCATTGGTTGATGCTAAGTATAAAGATAACCATCAAGAGAGGTTCCCTCCATTCACAGTCTTTGTGAAGTTCATCTGAGATTTAGCAAAAAGGAGAAACAACCCCAGCTTCAAGTTTGATGTACTTGAAGCAGTCAAGACAGGCTAATTCCCTAGTGAAAAGCTGGTCACGAAGTATGGCAACACCAAGAAGCCTATAGCTATACACATGACAGATGTGTCACCTACATCAATCCTATCTACTGATCGTCCTCCTACTACAGAGAAAGTAGGGGACCCTGACAGTGTCCTATATATAAGAAACCTCATCCTCCCAAGAAATGCAGAGGGTTTATGGAGAATCCCCTTATGCGAACATAAAGATCTGCTGAAAAAATACAGAATCTGCAACAAATGTTGCTCTTCATTCAAGCAAAATAGCACAGTGAGTGTTTGAAGCACAGAACATAGACCAAAACACAAAAAGTATCAAGAGCATTCAAAAACAGGACAGGTCCTTTTATTTCATCAAACAGCCTTGTACAAGACTATATGAATAACTGATCTATGCTGTGAAATAAAAGGACCTGGCCTGTTTTCATTCAAGCACGTGGCTAAAGTCATCATGTGTACAGACTGCAATAGTGACCAGCATGTCTGACAAGAGTAAGCCTACTTCTATAGGAACCATAGACTCAGATTCAAGCCATGACATGGAGAAGGAGGTAGAGCAAGTATCACCACCAAACATTACTCCAAACTGTACAAAGGTGTGCAGAGGATGCCGCAGTGGATGGTCATGCACCAAGATAACTGTAGCTAATGTATACCTAAAAGATCAGCCAGAAAAGGCAGTAAAGATATATGTCATTATAGGTGAGGAGATTAACCAGACCCTGGCAAATACAGAATTCTTTGACATATTTGTCATCAGAAGAGCTCACTATCCCTACAACATCAAGTCCTGTACAGGGAGGACTAGGACAGGGAAAACAGCAAGTGGATACATGATAGAAGTGATGGATGGTAGCAACAAGACCCATTTACTGACTCTTATAGAATGTAATCAGATACCTGAAAACCAAGAAGAAATTCCCACACCAGAAGTTTTGCAACACTATCGTCATCTCCAACCTATAGTGGAGTATCTGCAGCCTTTGGACCCAAATGCCAAAATTGTACTCTTGTTGGGAAGAAATGCACCAACAATGATCAGAGTTAAGGAGTCAAGTGCAGGTCCACCTGATGCCCCTTATTCCTATTGATTTGCCCTGGGATGGGTGATAGTGGATGACGTATGCATTAACAGACCGAAGAAACCAAATATAGATGTCTACAAAATGTGTGTCCTCGAAAATGGGCACACCACCTTGTTCAGCCTTGTCACAACCATCTACACGTGAAGGAGGTTTAAAGCTGGGAAGAACCAGACCCTGGCTCAACCATTTATCAGGACACCTATCCACCAGATTCAGAAGAACATCTGGGGAACTCAGTTTTCCAAGTCAACAAGGATAATGACAAACCAACTCTTTCAGTAGAAGACAGAGAGTTCTTGAGAATTATGGATATGGAATTCTACAAGGATGAGTCCAACAGCTGAGTGGCTCTGCTAACATTCTTGATGCCTAGATCATGACTACCTAACAACGGAGAGCAAGCTCTCTCTCATCTCATGTCATTGCAACAGACTCTGAAAAGGAAACCAGAGAGAAAACAACACTTTACAAATCTAATATCTGGGGACAGAGAATAGGCATACCTGTGATAATTGGGTAGCACGGGCACATTACCACACGCTACCCGATTAGGGGAAAATTCTATATATGGCACCTAAAAAGTCGGTGTGGAAATGAATCTCGACTAAGCATATTCTATAAGTGGCACCTAGACTTAGGCACGGTATATAGAATACATTTAGCTGATATCTTAGCGCCTAAAACTACATGCTTCCATTTACACCAATGAAAATGTGGCATAAATCTTGGCATGTAGATATAGGTGCACTGGGCCATATTCTATAACTGCACGTGTAAATTTCAGAAGCAGAGAAAGGTAAAAGAGGATAGTGAAGTGCTCCCTACAGGTGGGGAGTGTTCTGACCACGATAGTCATGGAAGCATGGTGTATTATGTATATTTAATATAAGTATTATCTGTATTCAACATCATTATCTGTATATAGAGAAACAGAAATTTCAAATGAAATAATACTGAAGAGATACTAGCAATGTAACCCACCCGCTCCCTGAGACCATTGACTATCCTACCAATTATCAAATAGTTGTAGTTCTGGCTCGCATACCTCAGAACAATCACTGAACCCCAGTTTGGCAGAACAAAGATACTAACCTCATCTAACTCATTGTAAACGTGTCAAAGGAATTTAAACAAAAAGTTGAATACACCTTTGATAATCAGACTGATGTTAACAAACTAAAAGTTTGATAAACCATTGAGAACCAGACTGATGTTAACAAAGTTTTTAGGTTTTCTAATAATTGGTGACACAATTGAGCTCTGGTTAAAGTGAGGTTGGTGCATGAAAGTGCAAAACTTGGTGATTAAATGACTTCCAATAAATTAATATTTAAATAAATAACACTTTTTAAATATGGATATAATAAATAACTAAAACCAGTTACAGTTAAGTTCAGCCGATCCTTTACATCAATTAAACCTCTACTGAATTATTTCCTTACTCGGAAGAAACAACTTGACATTACAGTACAGTTTTCACAGGACTGAAAATCAGATAAGTACAGTGGAGTTTCATTAGTGCACGATGTCTGAGAGCCATTAGTCTCAGATCATGCATTAAATGATGCATGTATAAATGAAAACAAAGTAAACATATATTTTATCAGATATTGAATAATGACTCTATCTATCCATACTATTGATTCATACAGTATTTATAGGTTTGGTCTCAACAAAAGTGGTTTCTACAGTATAGAGCATATCTAATGAAACATGACCTATTGTTCATTGCACTTTATGAATTTATAAAACAAGCACAAAGATGTGTTGTCATAGTCTAAACATTGACCTGAAAATATCTGATAAGCTTAGATTGCATTAAACGCTATACACATTTTCTTTTAATAGGGTCTAGGAAGTTTTGGGAGTGAAGCATTAAAAGCCACAAACATGCTGAGAGCTTGGGTGAGAAGTGAAGTGAGAGCTAAGTTGCATAGAAAGGCAGAAATCAGGCAAACAGGGAAACTGGAGAAAACCAGCAAAGAGAGGATATAATGTGTAACTGATACAAAATTAATACAGCTAAAGTAACAGTGAAAACCACAGGATAAGAATGTTTAAATTGCCAGAGAAAGTGATGTCACCTACACACTTTGAGCTGGGTTAAGATGTGAATGAGATCTACAATGAATGGAGAGAGAGAGAGAGAGAGAGAGAGAGAGAGAGAGAGAGAGAGAGAGAGAGAAAACTAGACAAGGAGGCTAGCAGGGAAACTAAAGAAAATTCCTGTGAGCTGGGATGAGAGGTGAAATGAGAGCTAAGTTTCATGGAAAGGAAGAAACCAGGTAAGCAGGATGGGCAGGGAAAATGGAGAAAACCTATAGCAGAGAAGATACAACAGGTAAATGATACACAAACTAATACAACTAAAATACTAATAGCTACGTCTTGCCCCATCCTTGGCCACCTTTAAATCTAGACTGAAAGCCCACCTCTTTAACATTGCTTTTGACTCGTAACCACTTGTAACCACTCGCCTCCACCTACCCTCCTCTCTTCCTTCCCATTCACATTAATTGATTTGATTTGCTTACTTTATTTTTTTTTGTCTATTAGATTGTAAGCTCTTTGAGCAGGGACTTTCTTTCTTCTATGTTTGTGCAGCGCTGCGTACGCCTTGTAGCGCTATAGAAATGCTAAATAGTAGTAGTAGTAGTAACTACATCAAAGGCCAAAGATAGATATAATGATATCAATAGAACAGACTCATTCTTAACTAAATTATAACTATGAAAAAGTCTAAAAGATTGGTTAAATGAGATTTTGTTCCATTCCTGAGCCTAAAATCTGAGTGACACTTATCCAAGAGGGCAAACTTCCTTAATGAACGAAAGTCAGATGGCATGGTGATCTGGTGACAGCAGAAGAACTTGGGCTGGTACAAGTTCACAGGGAGGAAGCAATAAAGAGTGTGTGAATATAATTTTTAGCTGCCTGTTGTTTGGATTGCTGTATAGGTGGGCATGTTTGTATGCAGTTGTGAAATCATGTGCTGTTTTTATGTAATGATTGAAGTTTGGACAGCATGACTGCTGTGAACAGTTGCCAAGGATCAGAATAGTTGTTTTCTGTTTGTTGCCTTTGATTGTCCATTGACATACCATGTATTCTCTATGTATGTAGTGGTAGTAGGAAGTAGAATTATATTGTTTTCATAAGAACTTAAGCATTGCCATACTGAGACAAACCAAAGGTTCATCAAGCCCAGTATCCTGTTTCTAACAGTGACCAAGCCAAAAAGTACCTGGCAATATCCCAAAAGAGTAAGACAGGTTTTATGCTGCTTATCCTAGAAATAAGCAGTGTATTTTCACAAGTGCATGTTAATAATGGCTTATGGACTTTTCTTTTAGGAACTTACCAAAACCTTTTTTTAAACCTTGCTAGTCTAACTGCTTTTACCACATTCTCTGGCAAAAAATTCCAGAGCTTAATTACATGCTGAAAGAAGAAATATTTTCTCTGATTTGTTTTTAATGTACTACTTAGCAGCTTCCTTGTATGCTCCTATTCTTTGCATTTTTGGAAAGAGTAAACAAGCGAATGAAATTTACCCATTCTGCTCCACTCCATGTACTTATGATGGGGGCAGGAAAGGCTTTATTCTGCTTGTTCTTTTCATATTCACAATGATAACTATCTACGCATGGCTATAGTTGATTTATCTTTGTTGAGGAATAGGATTTAGGATGGTAGTGGTGAGGGGAACACTATTTATATAGTTACAGCTGATAGCCTGCATTACTTCTTTGTAGGTATCATGAGATAGAACGCTTGCCGCTTTTCTCCCCCCCCCCCCCCCCTCAAAAAAAGGACAGAGATTGGTGGTAGTTTAGACTAACCTATTTACTGAGGCACAACCTTTCAAGGACAGATACACTCTTCCTGAGATCTGAATCAGCAAGGACATACCTAAACCTTCATTTACCGAGTTGTAAAAGTCTGAAATATAAATCAACATATGCGTCCAGTTTCGCTTATATATGCAGACAGCTCTGGAATGCACTACCAAAAAACTTGAAAACCACGAACAATCTCCTTAACTTCCAAAAAAACCTAAAGACACACCTATTCAGAAAGGTATACCCCCACAGAACCAACACAGTCATCAAAAAAATGAAAGACAGGACTGAAAATAGGAAACAAACAATATATAACCCCTCGCTGCAAGATCCTACCCCTGGCAGGCTGCTTGTGACAGTCCACATCTGATCTATTTTACTGTATTTACACTCTGTATCTGTTCACTCCAGAGTCCGTAATTGAGCCTACAAATGGGTGGGAAAATGTGGGATACAAATGTAACAAATAAACAAACAAACAAATAAATAAATAAATAAATAAATCTACTAGGTGACCGAGACCTCATGGCCTGGTGCCTCACATTACTCCAGAAATTCTAATATGCTGAAACAAGCACAAAATCTAATCTCTTTTGCTATATCAATCTATATAAGTGATAGACCCCTGATTCTGGTGCAATTATCAATCTAGCAGTCATTGTCAACATAGGCTTCATGATAGACTAATGGCACTGCTAGCAACTTTTAGCCATTCCAAAATATCATTTGTTACTGATCTCCTGATTGGAGAAGGGAAAGAATCTAGCATAGAAAATGAGGTTTCCATTTTAGAAAGTAGACCCTTTTAATCCAATAAAAACACATTTTGGAATTTACCCAAAGAGGCACATTTCTGCAATATCACAATTAATATTCTGACCTTCACAAAATAAATGTCTATCCCCTTCCATAACAGATCTTTACTGTCATTCTGCATCTTCTGAACCTCAATATGCAATTTTTGGATCTTAGAAACATTCTGCTACCTGTTCCATAAATACATAAGAACATAAGAATAAGCATACTGAGTCAGATCAATTGTCCATCTAGCCCAGTATCCCGTTTCCAATAGTGGTCAATTCAGGTCACATGTACCTGACAGAATCCCAAATGGTAGCAACATTCATGCAACTGATCCCAGGGACAAGCAGTGGCTTTCCCCATGTCTATCTCAATAACAGCCAATGGACTTTTCCTCCAAAAACATGTTCAACCCTTTTTTAAACCTAGATACATGAACCACTGATACCACATCTTCTGGCAATGAGTTTCAGAGCTTAACTATTCATTGTTGGGTCCTTTTACTAAGCTTCAGTAAAACGTGGCCTGCGGTAGTATGAGCAGGTCTTTTGGGCGCACGCTGGGCCATTTTTTACCACGTCTAGGAAAAAGGGCCTTTTTTAAGGGGCTGAAAAATGGATGTGCACTAAAATTGAAACCAGTGTGTATCCATTTTTGGCCTGAGACCTCATCACCACCCACCGACTTAGCGGTATGGTCTCATGCACTACCCACGTAGTAAGCATGCAGCACTCACCAACTGCTGTTTACTGCCAGGTAAGCGGCCCACGGTAGAAAATAGAAAATTATTTTCTACCATGGGATTCAGCACACACCAAATTTGGAATTACTGCCTGTCTTACATGCTAGCCAGGCAGTAGTGCTGATTTGGCATGTGCTATACACGCGTAGGCCCTCCCGCGACTTTGTAAAAGAGCCTCTGAGTGAAAAAATATTTCTTCCTGTTCATTTTAAAAGTAGTATCATGTAACTTCCTTGTGTGTTCGCTAGTCTTTGTACTTTTTGAAAGAGTAAGAAACCAATTTACATTTACCCATTCTGTACCACTCAGCATTTTGTAGATCTCTATCATAGCCCCCCTAAGCTGAAGAGTACTAAACCCTAAAGACTTTCCTCTTATGAGAGGAGTGCCATCCTCTTAATCATTTTGGTAACCCTTCTTTGAACCTTTTCTAATTCTGCTGTATCTTCTTTAAGGCACAGCAACCAGAATTGCACAGTACTCAAGGTATGGTCTCACCATGGAGTGATACACAGGCATTATAATATTCTCTGTCTTATTTTCTATCCCACTCTTAATAATTCCTAGCATTTTGTTGGTCTTTTTGTCTGCTGCAACTCACTGGGAAGAAAATTACAGTGCATTGTCCACGATGGGTGCTGACATCTAGGGTGGAACCTAGCATCAGGTAACTATGATTTGGATTATTCTTCCCAATGTGCATCACTTTGCACTTGTCCACATTAAATCTCATCTGCAATTTGGATGCCTAGTCTTCTAACTTCCTAAAGTCTTCCTGCAATTTTTTCAATATCCACATGCATTTTAACACATTTGAATAGTTTTGTGTCATCTGCAAATTTAAACACCTCAGTTGTCATTCCTATTTTCAGATCATTAATACATATGTTAAATTGCACCAATCCCAGTACAGATCCCTGTTGCAGACCACTTTTCACCCTCCTCCACTGAGACAATTGGCCATTTAATCCAACTCTCTGTTTTCTATCCATCAATCAATTCCTAATCCACAACAGAACATTGCCACCTATTTAATTTTCTCAGGTGTCTCTCATGATGGAGTTTGTCAAATGCTTTCTGAAAATCTAGATACACTACATCAACCAGCTCACCTTTATCCACATGTTTAGTCATGCATTCAAAGAAATGAAGCAAATTGGTGAGGCAAGACTTCCCTTGACTGAATCCATGTTAACTATGTTCCATTAAACCATGTTTGTCTAAACTGAGGGTTCCTGTGACTATCAGCTCTGTTCTACATTGTTCTATTGTAAACTCTAGACTAGTCCCTTAACTGATAGACTATGAGACTGTAACAGAGACTTTAAATGCTAAACAAATAAAAAAAAACCTATTCCTTAAACTGCCTTCTCTAAATAAGCAGAATAACTTAAAAATAAAAACACTAAGATAACTATCTTTATTTATTTATTAGGATTTATTTACCACCTTTTTAAACTCTAAGTTTACCTTTCCCCAAGTTTAAAAACAATTTCCCAGCAAATAACTTATGTGAAGTTCTGTCCTGCGCTGGAAGTCCTCTCACAGCACCTCTTCTGTACCATGTCTGGTACAGGGTCAAAAGTATCTACTGACTAATCATCTCTCCTAGAAAATAAATAACTATCTTGACAACCTCTATGAGCAATTATTGGCATCAATGTATTTTGTGAAGACATTCCTGTTGGTTATCAGAGTCTTTAAAACATGTTTACTGGAAACAATTATTTTATTTGTAAGAACTGAACATGGAGTATGTTTCAATTGTGCCTCTGTCTATAGCTGGTCCACTTATGAGCAATCTTGGACTAGGTGCTGCAGTGTTCATTAGACTATCTTTCCAAAAATGGCAGGAAATAGTACAGAAAATGCACTTTAAAAATACATTCCAAAGCCTCTGTCTGTAATACGATAGAGCTAAAAAGTGGGCTGACGTTGATTCCCTTGCTCTTTCATACAGGGCTGGCCCAGCCACTAGATGGACTAGTCATCTTCATAGGTTGGCAGCAGTTGGGGTGCTTTAACTCAACTCTAGCCTTCACCAACTCTCCCTTTTGCTGCCAGGTCTGCCGCTGCTGCAACCTTACCTCCTCCTGGGCCACCATCAGCACTGCATAGACCCTGTAATTACAGACCTGTGATGAAGTGCTGCTTTGTTCTGCTCCTTTCTAAGACAGACTTCCTGTCAGAGAGGTAGTGGTGCATCAGGGCCCATACAGTCCCTGATGCTCTATTTAATCTTTGGCATGCATGGGAGAAGCTGGGGGCAGTAACAGTAGGCCCAGCAGCAAGAAACAAAGAAAGAGGGCGATGCTGGACACAGGAAGGGGAGAGGAAATGTTGGCCAACTGGAGAGGAGGGGTTAGAAGAGGAAAGGAGATACTGGCCACTGGGGATGGTAGAGAGGAGAAAGTGAGATGCATGCCTAGGGTGTCTCGGAGAGGGTGGTGAACGCTTGGAATGCCCTCCCGCGGGAGGTGGTGGAGATGAAAACGATAACGGAGTTCAAACATGCATGGGATATGCATAGAGGAATCCTGTGCAGAAGGAATGGATCCTCAGAAGCTTAGCTGAAATTGGGTGGCGGAGCAGGTGGGGGGAAGAGGGGGTGGTGGTTGGGAAGCAAGGATAGGGGAGGGCAGACTTATACGGTCTGTACCAGAGCCGGTGATGGGAGGCGGGACTGGTGGTTGGGAGGCGGGAAATACTGCTGGGCAGACTTATATGGTCTGTGCCCTGAAAAGGACAGGTACAAATTCAATTCAAGGTAAGGTATTCACATATGAGTTTGTCTTGGGCAGACTGGATGGACCATGCAGGTCTTTTTCTGCCGTCATCTACTATGTTACTATGTCTGATACATTTGGGCTAGCCCTGTTTTCATGTAAGGAAAGGAAAAATACATTTTTCTCTTATAGAAATGACAGTAAATTTCAAAATCATTTTCATGAGTAAGAAATGGATGTTTTTGAAATTCTCTGCTCTATACACAGGTTAAAGTACATTTTTATGTACTTTTAACTGATTTAGGGAGAGGCTTTTCTGGGATCACAATAGTAGAATGTTTATTCTTTTGCATTTTCAAAATTATGCAAGTATTTTCTTCTGGAAAACAAAATTCCATACAAGATAATACATGTACATGTGGGATAATTATCAAAGCAAAATTATGCATATTCTTCTACATTGAAAACCCTGCAAAGTCTTTAGAATCAAAAGTATACACATGCTTTTTACTCATCGAGGCAATTATAATTACTCAAAATGGGCACTATTCAGAAAAAAAAGAGAGGCTGCCTAGATTTACTGTGCCCTAAGAAGAAAAGGACACTTGGAGAGATGAGAAAGAGCAGTATATCTGAGGAGGAGGAAAGGTTGGGATAGGAAAAAGTGCTAGTTGTGAGTATGAACCAGATAAAATACAGGTGTGTTCCATCTTCTGCTCAAGGCAAATATAACTTTTCAATGTCTTGCTATTATCATTTTGAAAATGTTCAAAATATTCTAATATTTGTCAAATATCACCTTTTGTGGCAGTTGTTATGAACTATAAGGGAAGGAATGAAGAATACAACTGAGAATACTACAATGCCTTTGTACTATTTCATGGTGTGATCACGCCTCAAATATTGTGTGAAATTCTAGTCACCACATCGCAAAAAGATACAGCAAAATTAGAAAAGGTACAGAGAAGGGCAAACAAAATGATTAAAAGGATGGATCAACTTTCCTATCTGGGAAAGTCTAAAGAGGCTAAGACTCTTAAGCTTAGTGAATAGACAGCTGAGGGGATATATTATAGCTGTTTATAATGGGAAGGCATGAATCACCTCTTCACTCTTTCCAAAAGTACAAGAACTAGGGGACATGCAATTAAGTTACTAAGTAGTACTGTACTTTGAGAACATATTGGAAGAGCATATTGCTTCAACTGTACCTTAGTTTAGGCATTCCAATGTTATATGCTTAGCACTAATTTTATAATGGCATCTTGGCACCAAGATTCCATAAACCATTATTAAGGAGGACTTGAGGAAATCCATTGCTTATTCCCATGCTGCCAGGCACTTGCAACCTAGATTGGCCACTATTCAAAACAGGGTTGATGGCTTTTTGGTCTGTCCCAGTTTGGCAATGCTTATGTATTAAAAACTGCTATTCAACCACTGTTCATTACATAGAAGACCAAATTCTCTTGGGCAAATCACCCCTATATGTTTTCTATCGGTTTTGTACACTAGTGTTTTCCCAACCTTCTCCTGGAAGCACATCGAGAGAGCCAGATTTTCAAGATTCCCAAAATAAATATTCCTGGGATAGATATACATACATTGAAAATTATAGATATCCTATCAGGTGTGCCTCCATGCAGGATTGAAGATGAGAACATAAAAATAGCCATACTGGGGCAGACCAATGGTCTATTTAGCCCAGAGTCTTGCTTCCAAGAGGTGGCCTAGGTAGGTCGCAAACAGGTGCAAGATTCCATGCTACCAATCCTAGGAATAGCAATGGCTATCCTCATTTCATAGCAGACTATGGACTTTTCCTCCTGGAACTTGTCCAAACCTTTTTTTAAACTCAGATATGCTAACCTCTGTTACCACATTCTCTGGTAATGAGTTCCAAAGCTTAACTATTTGTTGAGTGAAAAAATATTTCCTCCTATTCATTTTAACATTATTAACATTTTTGAGCATTCCTTAGTCTTAGTACTTTTTGATTAACAGTAACCTGTTCTATATCACTTAGGATTTTGTAGACCTCTTTTATATCTCCCCCCCCCCCCCCCCAGCCATCTCTTTTCCAAGCTGAACAGCCCTAACGTCTTAAGTATTTCCTCATGTGAGAGGAGTTCCATCCCCTTAATCATTTTGGTTACCCTTCTTCTATATATACATCTCTTTTCTCTCCTTCTCCTCCTGAAGTATTTCTTCCGTGATAGATTTCCAGGGTGATCATTTTGCTCTCCAATCTTCCTTGCTTTCAGATTCAGTTTTGCTTAAGCTTCACTAATTCTTTAGGTGTCACGTTTCAGAACACACGTGATACCCCATTCTCTGATGCAGGCCTGGATCCGTGATTAATTGAATAGAGGACTTTGATGTGATTGCACACCACCTTGTGTGGTTTTCTTTGTTTCTTGCCACTGTTTGAGCTTGTTTGGTCTCACGTGTGGCGTGTGCATCTTCCTGGTTTGGGCTGTCGATTCCATTCTTCCTGCCATGTACAGACCTTTTCTTTTCTCTATGAATCCAAAGCTGAGAAATGGTTTCTTTCTGTTTTAATATTTTGGCTTAGGAAATCTCACTAAATGCTTCTGGCTAGTGAGCAAACACGTTCTTCTTTTGTTGCAACTTAGAAACAAGTGATTTAAAACTTTGTTTTAGAAATTATTAGGTAAGGATTTCACAGTAGTCAGCTCAGCCATGTTATGTATAGCTGTAATAGGCATGCTGGAGAGTATTCTATAGTGCTTGTGACTGGGGAAATTCTGAAAATAAATACATACATTTTGCTTCAATGAAAGGCAGCAGGAATCTGGGATAATGACCACACACAAATGCCATATCTTATCTCCTGCTTTCCTGCCCTTATTATTATGTTTTAGTTTTGTTTTCCGCTTATTCTTTCACAGTGTGATCTGGGAGAAGCCATGGAAACTGCCATTTATCCACACATTTAGAGCAAACTGTCAGCAAAATATGTGTTTTGCACCAATATAATAATACAAAAATCTGATAATTCTACATTTAAATGAAAATATATGTGTGGGATTTATATAGTACTCATCCCCCTCCTCCCGAGGAAATGAAATGTAAAAGGTATATTGCAACTGTGTAGGTATGCTTGTTGGTGGCCTATACAGTTGATTGAATAAGAGATTTCACAATAACTAAGTGGGGCTTCTGTTTTGGGGCTTTTTCAATGTGCACATTTATGTTATTATTTTTCTGCTAATAAGGAGTTCTTTGAAGTACTAAAATAACTGTATATCAATTTTTTCATGGAGCAGACACTAATGTTGGACATCTTTTCTGGTTAGCTGAAATAATCATGGTGTAATATCATTAACATAAAAGACTGTATAAATTAATTTACCTAAGTCGGCTATGGAGGGTTCTTCTATCTGACCTGTAACATGTTTTGCTGACTAGTGGCTGTTTCAAGGACAACTCCCCCCCCCTCCAAGTTTAAACGCCTGCCATACATGCCATCAACATGTATGTGCCATCAGTGATGCATGTATTTCTGGCATCTAGGCATTAACATTTAAACCAGCTGTATGACTTGCTTAATTCATGCATATACATGTATATTCCTGGTTATGCTAATATTCTATAAAGGAAAGTAAGTGCCTACTATCATTTGTAGAATAGGCCTTCTAGGTACTTAAATTTAGGCACATTGTTATAGGATTACCCCCCTCTATGAGTGAAAATCAAATCCAGCACAACAGATATAGCAGTGCTAACAGCAGCTACTGGCTGAAACACCCATACAAGGATATTTCTCATTGCTCTATTAAGTTGATTTGCCCATAGAACACTTTTGTATGCATTCCCAGATCCAAGTCTGTAAGTAGTAAAAGTCTTTGGTGACTTTCAAAGTTTGTGCTTAAAAGTTTTATTTCACCTACTAAGAAGTTATAGTGTTGTCAGACTGTTGTATACCAAACTATCCTTCAAGTAATCATTTTCTGGGTTTCTTTCTACTTAAAGGTTTGCTGCCTGAGATAAGGTCTCTGCTACTATTGAACCAATCCAGTGATGGAAGAATGAGTGAAGGTCAAGAAAGAATGGAAACTAGTTCCACTGGGACACAGTTATCTTCTGCTCCAAGCAAATGCAAGGTTAGCATTTCTCTACCCACTGCATATTTAGCTTGCTGACAAAAGCTATAGAAACCTTTTTGAGTTTCAAACTGTTGACATCCTTCCTATCCACAGTTGTTTTAGCATCTTCACTTCAGCCAAGCTGAACTGCAAGATAACACAGTGGTACAGATTTCTCAGGTACCACTTAAGAATGACATTTCAGAGTGCCCAGTGTATTTGAGAAATAATGCTTGGGAAGATTAAAAATGTTGAATAAATAGTACTTTTGGAGCCTTTACAGAATAATCACTGTTTATTGTTTGATACTTATATAAATTAAATTCATGAAATGAAGGGATTGTGTCATCAAGGAAGGCTGCACATGGGGAGAACACTGCCAAAGATTCAGAATGCAAAGTTATATTCATCATAGAGGAAGAAAGTAGCATTGAGCTGCTCAGAAGTAGTTCAAGGAGCATATGCCTTAGAGGTTTAGGAGAAGATTTTCTGCAAGCTATCTTGTACAGGAGTTGGTGAATATAAAAAACTAACAAAAAATAACAATAGATTGCCCCCCACCCCATGATTCCATTAAAAACTTAGAGCATTCCTCAGAACCCCAGCTCCAATCACTTGTAAAATATTAGGGACCACCGCAACTAACTCCTCCAGCCCCTACCACCCTGGAACCTCCCAGCACCTCCCTGAAAAATATCTACTGAAAAATAATTACTGAAAAATATCTACTGTACCTGAAGGCTGTTGAAGTGGTGTACTTTCAAGTACAGTAAGTATTTTTTAGGTCCTGGAGGGATTACATTTGCAAATACATGGGTCCTTTTACTAAGCAATGTTAAGCACTAACTTGTGCTTCCTGTGCACTAAAATGCACTATTGCAGGGCACTCTGAGACATCCTCATTAGTTCTGGCATCTGTGCATGCTTCCCTGGCACTGAGAAATACTTTATATTTTTTAGTGCTGTGTGTGTATTTGGGGGTGGAAATAAGGCATGCCCAGTGCTACTGAGTTAGCGCATCTATATTACCATACGCCTACTAATTAGCGCATGAGCCTTTTCTGTCTACTAAATAGATGTCAGTAAGGGCTCATGTGCACTAATTGGGAAATTAACACCTGGCCATTAATAGGAAAAATGGATATGTGGCCATTTTACAGCCATGATAAAAGTAGACTCAGTGCATGGGGAAACCCACGTGCTAGACACAGAGCAGGGCACCTTTGACCACAGCTTAGTAAAAGGTCCCCAGAAAGTATTACAGTGGGGTTTGAACCTGTGTCCTTTGGGTTATGGTCCACTGTATTAACCACTAGAACACTCCTCTATTCAGCAGAGACATCTGTGTGGACATATTTTTGAAAACAATGCAAAACAGATGATCATGTTCCTGTTTTTTTATCATTCAAAAGTTGGAGACTTCACTTTGAAAATGGCTATTCACTTTGGACATTTTCAATGCAAAAATATCCATCTCACATAATCAAACAGGGAATCTAGACATTTCTCCTGTTTGATTATAGCTGTTAGATGGTCAGGTTTTTTTTTTTTTTTTTTTTGATGTTTTGAGCAGGACATTATTTTTGGAATTAAATTTGTTTTGCAATGCCCCTCCATGTGTTTTAATGAAATATAAAATTGAACACAATGCAGCAAGTATATAATAAAGTATAAACCAGTGTGGTTGCCATGTTAGTCCAGATAGAAATAGATAGAATTAGAAAATAATGAAAATAAGTTCATTCTTTTTATTGGACTAATTCAATACGGAGCCCTTTTACTAAGCAGCTGTAAGCACTAATGTGTTCTTACCGCATCCTAAAAGGGCCGGGCGGACTTCTATGGTCTATGTCTCAGAAACACCAAAGAAAGACCATGATCAAGTATTTTAAATCACATTCATTGTTGATATAATCATGAATTGATAATGAGTGTGACAATTGGGTAGAATGGATGGACAAATCGGGTATTTATCTGCTGTCACTTACTATGTTACTATAATTGGTGTTCTCATACTTATCATTGACAAGTCCAATAAGTTACAGCAACATCCTCCAATATTTGTAACAACATTACATTGGGAGCTTCTATTCTGCAATAACCTATTCAGTTCCATGCAGATTACATAATTAAAAGTTTATCAAAACAACCATCTGGGAATTTACAAAAAATAAAAGCAATACCCCAAATATAATCATTTCATATATTTGTTGAGTAATACTGTTCTCAGTTGTTTATGGAAGGACCACAAATGAGATAAAGAACATACAGAGGAAGGAAGAGAATTCCATATTCTTGCGGCTTGATATGGAATTGAAGCCAAAAGTTGTTTAAGATATTTAACTGACTTGACTGTGGGAAATAACAAAGATATTTGCCCCCTCAAAAGCTGTATTTTCAGTACAGAGAAGAATCCTACCCAATAATCAGGAATGTTCCCTTGCAGAGTCTGATGACCCAGTGTACACTACTTAAAATAACTTCTTGCTATAATTTGGAGCCAATGCAACTCATGATAATAAGGAGTAATAGATGCATCCGATCTTAAAGAAAAAAATCTCTCTTATTGCTAAACTCAGTATCATTTGAACCTCATCAATAAAGCATTGGTGCAACCGATGTATACTATAGTGCAATAATCTAATTTCAATAGTAATAAGGATGCTACTGAGTTTGAAAGGTTGTTGTTCAAAGATTTTATGAATCCATCTTAGTTTTCTTAATAATAAGAAAGACTGTTTTACTACCTTATTAATTCGATTAGCCATTGTCAATTTACTCTCCACTTCAATTCCTAAGTTCCAGAAAGAAATTTCAAATTTAAATTGCATCTTATTGATGGAAAAGTTTTCTTTACCCTCAATCTCCTTTAAAGAGCCCAACCAAAGGAATTGTGTCTTCTCTTAGTTAAGCTTAATCGGAATTCATTGCCAAATTTTCAATAATATTGACACATTTTTGAATTTTACTCAAAATATCCATATATGCTTTAGGAGCTGGTAAAAGTATAATAATATCATCAGCTGAAACGTCTAACCTTTGTGAATGTTATAGTTTTTATTGTTGTTCAACCAGAAAAAAAGAGGAAAGATCTCGCACTTATAGCAAATCCTGATGAGGATCTCCATATCACCATGGCTTCTTCAGGGGATAGAGAAGGGTTTGTATAAAACACAGCATCGCTGCACCTATGTCACATTCTGCAAACAAAAAAACATACTATTACAGATGTGGTCTCACACAAAAAATCACTAACGAACAACATCGCGTGATGGATTGTGAAAAGTTACAGGAGGACCTTACGAGACTGGGAGGGGCATAATCGAATGGGGATGACCATCTCTAAGGGCGTCCATCTCTAAGGACGTTCCGGCGAAAGGGCGGGAAAACCCGTATTATCGAAACAAGATGGACGTCCATCTTTCATTTCAATAATACGGCCGGGGACGCCCAAATCTCAACATTTAGGTCGACCTTAGAGATGGTTGACCAAAATGTTAAGATGGTCAACCTTAGAGATGGTCATCTCTGGTTTTCAGCCATAATGGAAGCTGAGGACGCACATCTCAAAAATGACCAAATCCAAGCCCTTTGGATGTGGGAGGAGCCAGCATTCGTAATGCACTGGTCCTCCTCACATGCCAGGACACCAACCAGGCACCCTAGGGGGTACTGCAGTGGACTTCACAAATTGCTCCCAGGTGCATAGCTCCCTTAGCTTGGGTGCTGAGCCCCCCAAACTCCCTCTAAAACCGACTCCCCACAACTGTACACCACTACCATAGCCCTTAGGGATGAAGGGGGCACCTACATGTGGGTACAGTGGGTTTCGGGTGGGTTTTGGAGGGTTCATTTCTACCACCACAAGTGTAAAAGGTGTGGGGGGATGGGCCTGGTTCCGCCTGCCTGAAGTGTACTGCACCCACTAAAAACTGCTCCAGGGACCTGCATACTGCTGAGATGGAGCTGGGTATGACATTTGAGGATGGCATAGAGGCTGGAAAAATGTTTTTTAATTTTTTTTAGGGTGGGAGGGGGTTGGTGACCACTGGGGGAGTAAGGGGAGGTCATCCCTGATGCCCTCCTCTGGTCATCTGGTCAGTTCGGGCACCTTTTCAAGGCTTGGTCATGAAAAAAGGACTAAGTAAGGTTGACCAAATGCCCTTCTTTTTTCCATTATCGGCCAAGGACGCCCATCTCTTAACTACGCCCCTGTCCCGTCTCCGGTACACTGCCGACATGCCCCTATGAACTTTGGTCATCTCCACGACGGAAAGCAGTTGAGGACGTAAAAAATCGGCTTTTGATTATGCCGATTTGGGCGACCTCGGGAGAAGGACGCCCATCTCCCGATTTGTGTCCTTCCCTTTCGAAAATAAGCTGGTGGGCGTCTAAATGGCAGATGACGTTTAATGTGAGCAAGAGCAAAGTGATGCATGTGGGAAAGAGGAACCCGAATTATAGCTACGTCATGCAAGGTTCCACGTTAGGAGTCACCAGTGCTTTTTTTGTAGAAAAAAAGGTGCCGGTACTCATTGTGGGCGGGGTCACCACACATGGCACCGCCCCTATTATAGCCACACCCACATTAGCCACACCCCTTATACCAGCCATAGCGCATATAAACAGACATCATTGAAAATATTATACTAGTATAGGAGAAAAAATAATGTGATTTTTTTTCATTATAAATAATTTCTGTAAGCTGTTACAGCTCCAGTATATCCAGTGCAAAATAAGACAAATTCCAAATACTAAAATGAAAATAAAATGATTTTTTTCTACCTTTGTTGTCTGGTGACTTTGTTTTTCTATCCATATTGGTCCCAGTCTCTGATTCTGCTGCTCTCTATCTGTTCTCTTAACTCCGTTTCCAGGGCTTCCTTTCCATTTATTTCTTTACTTTCCTCCTTTCTTCTTCTTTTGTTGCCCTGCATCCATAAGTAAAAGCTGGGTCCTCCTCCATGGAATTGACTGGAGGAGGTATAACATGGTTCCAGCTTTTGCCTATTTTCTCCATCCATGTGGAGTTTTTCTCCTCTCTTCCCTTTCCCTCATCTCCATCCATGCGCATCTTCTTTTTTCTTTCCTCCCCTCCATTCATGTCCAGCACTTCTCCACTCTCTTTCCCTCCATCCATGTCCAGCATTTCTCATCTCTCTTCCCTCATCTGTATCCATATAAAGCAATAATTCTCTCTCCCCTCTCCTCCATCCAAGTCAGCATTTCTCCTCTCTCCTAGCCAACTCCTCCATCCATCCATGTCCAGCAATTCTCCTCTATCTCCTGCTCTCCTCTCCATCCATTTCTAGCATTTCTCCTCTCTCCCCTCTCATCCATGTCCAGCAATTCTTTCTTCCCTGTCCTCCCCTCCCCGTCCAGCGATTCTCCTCTCTCCCCTCCAAGTCCAGAAATTCTCTCTTCCCTGTCCTCCCCTCCCCGTCCAGCAATACTCCTCTCTCCCCTCCATGTCCAGAAATTCTATCTTCCCTGCCCTCCCCTCCATGTCCAGCAATTATCTCATCCCTGCCCTCCCATCAATGTCCAGCAATTCTCTCTCCCCTGCCCTTCCCTCCCATCCCATGTCCAGCAATTCTCTCTCCCTTGCCCTTCCCTCCCATCCCATGTCCAGCAATTCTCTCTCCCCTGCCCTTCCCATGTCCAGCAATTCTCTCTCCCCTGCCCTTCCCTCCCATCCCATGTCCAGCAATTCTCTCTCCCCTGCCCTTCCCCCCCATCCCATTGATTTCCAGCAATTCTCTTTCCCCTGCCCTTCTCTCCCATCCCGTCCAGCAATTCTCTCTCCCCTGCCCTTCCCATGTCCAGCAATTCTCTCACCTCTGCCCTTCCCTCCCATCCCATGTCCAGCAATTCTCTCTCCCCTGCCCTTCCCTCCCATCCCATGTCCAGCAATTCTCTCTCCCCTGCCCTTCCCATGTCCAGCAATTCTCTCACCTCTGCCCTTCCCTCCCATCCCATGTCCAGCAATTCTCTCTCCCCTGCCCTTCCCTCCCATCCCATGTCCAGCAATTCTCTCTCCCCTGCCCTTCCCTCCCATCCCATTGATTTCTAGCAATTCTCTCTCCCCTCCCCTCCCATTACTTCCAGCGATTCTCCGCCTCTCTCATGCCCTCCCATCGACGTGCAGCGATTTTTCCGTCCCTCCCCTGCCCTCACCTCTCTCATATCCAGCGATTCTTCGTCCCCCAGCGTCCTCCTTCACTGCCTGCCAGCCAGTCGGACTCAGAACCGAACGGTGCAGGCAGCGATTGGCTGGCAGCATCGTAGCTTCCCTCTGCAAGTCCCGCCTATGCGTAAACAGGAAGTTGTAGGCGGGACTTGCAGAGGGAAGCTACGACGCTGCCAGCCAATCGCTGCCTGTACCGTTCGGTTCTGAGTCCGACTGGCTGTCAGGCAGTGAAGGAGGACGCTGGGGGACGAAGAATCGCTGGATATGAGAGAGGTGAGGGCAGGGGAGGGACGGAAAAATCGCTGCACGTCGATGGGAGGGCATGAGAGAGGCGGAGAATCGCTGGAAGTAATGGGAGGGGAGGGGAGGAGGAGAAAAAGGTGCCGGTACGCCGTACCGTTGCGTACCGGCACAAAAAAAGCACTGGGAGTCACAGACCAAGAGAGAGATCTAGGTGTCATTGTTGATGTTACGTTAAAACCTTCTGCTCAGTGTGCTGCTGCGGCTAAGAAAGCAAATAGAATGTTAGGTATTATTAGGAAAGGAATGGAAAACAAAAACGAGGATGTTATAATGCTTTTGTATCGCTCCATGGTGCAACTGCACCTCAAATATTGAGGGGCATAATCGAACGAAAACGTCTATCTCCATGGGCGTTTATCTCCGAGTTCGGGTCCGTGAAGGGGCGGACCGAACCGTATTTTCGCAAAAAAATAGACGTCCATGTTTTATTCGACAATGTGTGAGCTGGGCGTTTTTGTTTTTCAGCGATAATGGAAAATGAAAGCGCCCAGCTCAAAAATGAATAAATCCAAGGCATTTGTTCGTGGGAGGGGCCAGGATTCGTAGTGCACTGGTCCCCCTCACATGCCAGGACACCAACCGGGCACCCTAGGGGGCACTTTTACAAAAACAAAAAAAAAGGTAAAAGAGCTCCCAGGTGCATAGTACCCTTCCCTTGTGTGTTGAGCCCCCCAAATCCCCCTCAAAACCCACTGCCCACAAGTCTACACCATTACTATAGCCCTAAGGGGTGAAGGGGGGCACCTACATGTGGGTACAGTGGGTTTGGGGGAGTTGGACGACTAAGCATTAAGCAGCACAATTGTAACAGGTAGGGGGGGATGGGCCTGGGTCCACCTGCCTGACGTCCACTGCACCCCCTAACAACTGTTCCAGGGACCTGCATACTGCTGCCTGGGAGGAGGGTATGACATTTGAGGGTGAAAATAAAAAGTTGTGAAACATAATTTTTTTGTGGTGGGAGGGGGTTAGTGACCACTGGGGGAGTCAGGGGAGGTCATCCCCGACTCCCTCTGGTGGTAATCTGGTCATTTAGCGCACTTTTTGGGGCCTTATTCGTGAAAAAACAGGGTCCAGGAAAAGTGCCCTAAATTCTACCTACAAACGCATACTTATTTTCCATTATCGGCGAAAGGCGCCCATCTCTGTTCGGGTGATAACCACGCCCCAGTTCCACCTTCACCACGCCTCCGACACGCCCCCGTCAACTTTGTCCGCATCCGCGACGGAGTGCAGTTGAAAACGTCCAAGTTCGGCTTTCGATTATACCGCTTTATTCGTTTTTGTGAGATAAACGTCCATCTCCCGATTTAGGTCGGAACTTGGGCGTTTTTCTCGTTCGATTATAAGCAGGATTGTGTTCAATTCTGGTTGCCGCATCTCAAAAAAGATATAGCGGAGTTAGAAAACGTACAGAGAAGGGCAATAAAAATAATAAAGGGGATGGGGCGACTTCCCTATGAGGAAAGGCTAAAGCAGATAGGAGTCTGCAGATTGGAGAAAAGGCGGCTGAGAAGAATATGATAGACGTCTATAAAATAAGGAGTAAAGTTGAACAGGTAGATGTGAAGCATCTGTTTATGCTTTCCAAAAATACTAGGACTAGGGGGCATGCGATGAAGCTACAATGTAGTAAATTTAAAATGAATCGGAGAAAATGTTTCTTCACTCAACATGTAATTAAACTGTGGAATTTGTTGCCAGAGAATGTGGTAAAGGCGGTTAGCTTAGTGGAGTTTTAAAATTTTTGGACGGCTTCCTAAAGGAAAAGTCCATAGACCATTATTAAATGGACTTGGGGAAAATCCACTATTTCTGGGATAAGCAGTATAAAATATTTTGTACTTTTGGGGGATCTTGCCGGGTATTTGTGACATGGATTGGCCACTGTTGGAAACAGGATACTGGGCTTGATGGACCTTTGGTCTTTCCCAGTATGGCAATACTTATGTACTAACATTGGCAGAAATAGCAAAAAAATACTTGCTAACAATTCCTGGCAATGTACTGAGTGCCTGCCAGTGCATCTCCACTGGCTCTGAACATGATTTCAAAATGGCAATGGGTGAAAAAGGAACACCTTTAGAAGGCACCAATCAGAATAAAGAAACACAGTTTTTAAAAAATGCTGTCCATTCAACATTAATATTGAGGTGTGGTAGCCATGTTAGTCCACTCTTAAAGGTTATCAATAGAAATCAAACAAAATAAAACATGGAAAAGAAAATAAGATGATACCTTTTTTATTGGACATAACTTAATACATTTCTTGATCAAGAAAAAGGTATCATCTTATTTTCTTTTCCATGTTTTATTTTGTTTGATTTCTATTGATAAACATTAATATTTAAACCACAAGTTTCCACTGACCTCAATTCATTAATCCACCATTGTTTGTGCTGAATTAATTTCTTATCTCTGTTGCCTTCTCGCAGATTGGCTAACACATGATCAATAGCAAAGCACTTAAATTGCTAACATCCATGCCATTGTATGGTGCCCCTCTCATTGCAATGTGCCATGAAATGTGCACCAGATTTCTCATGATGGACACAAAGATTTATGCTCCTTAATACACACATATAGGTTTCTGATAGTTTTGCCTATATACAGTTTATTACATTTATATGCGAGCATGTATACTACTTGACCAGTCTTACAGTCAGTACATGTCCTAAGTGTATATTTTCTCCCATTGATAGGATTAACAAATTCATTCAGCTGTAATCAGTGTCACTGCCAAATATATTATTCCTTTTATACCTCATGGGACCCTAGCTAGTCGTGTTTTCAAGATTTTTGATATTGAATATGCATGAGGTAAATTTGTATGAAAGAGAGACAGCACATTCATCTCTATCTGAAACACATTCTTTCCAAGTATCTATCAACCTGATTGGCTTAGGATCCCCAGACAGGATAGAGACAGTCAACTAATTTCCTTTCACTGTATGAATGCTTGCAGTGTTGGTATGATGACAGAAAACAGTGGTACTGCCCAACAAGGATAATGCAGCAGGCAAGAAAAACAATCTTGACCATGACAAACTTGAAAGTTACTGGCCAGCATCCAACATCCAATTTCTAGGGAAACTTATAGAAAAAACAGTCTGTGTTCATCTCAATGATTGACTAGAAGAGAGAAACTGACTAGATCTATGTCAATCTGCATTCAGATCTGTTTATGGAACAGAAATGGTCACTTGCATCGCTACTAGATGAACTTCACAGAAACCAAGACAGGGGGTTTGCCTCTGTGTTAGTACTGCTAGACTTCTCAGCAGTTTTTGACATTGTGGATCATGATATCATGCTAGCATGACTGGCAGAAACAAGTATCAATCAAACAGTACTTGCTTGGTTCAAATCCTATCTATCAGACAGAAAAAAAGCCATAATGTTTGACAGCACCTCATCACTACCATGAGCATTGACCTGTGGGGTACCACAAGGATTGATACTGTCACCTATTCTGTTCAATATCTACCCCAAGTCACTAGCTGAGCTGATTTGGTCAATGGACACTCAGTTCTATATCTATGCAGATGATATGCAGCTACTCATACCCATTGAACCTGACTTACCTACAGCCCTGAATAAACTGATTACCTGTCTATCATCAATTCAAGAACGGGCTAAACACAACTGAATCCAAGTAAAACCGAGCTTCTCTGAGTCCCAAACATAAGTGTACACGTACCTGACATCAAAATCTCTTTTGGGAAGTACAAACTCTCCCTCAGATCTCAGATCACAAGTCAGGAACCTTGGAATACAGTTAGATTCAACATTTACTCTGATTACCCAAATCCAAGCAACCTGCTTGAGCTGCTTTTACTATTTGGGACAACTACGCTGCCTCTCTTCTTACATCAAGAAGGCATATCTTATCACAGTTGTGCATGTCATGATATTATCAAGACTAGATTTCTGTAATGCACTCTACAAAGGGTCTGAACCAGCACCAGTCGATTCAGAATGCTGCAGCAAGATTCATAGAAGGTTGCAAGCAACGTGACCACATCACACCATTTTCGCAAAACTTCACTGGCTACCAGTACAATACAGGGCTAAATGTAAAACTATATGTCTGATCTTCAAGGCCCTTAAAGGAAATGGCCCCGAGTACCTGAAAAATAGGATGATCCTCTACACACCTCCAAGGACACTAAGGTCCTTCCAAGGACTATCCCTAGCCACACCCTATCCAAAAGGCATTACACGATGTGATACCCACAAGCAAGTCTTCTCCAGAGTAGCCCTCACACTCTGGAATGCACTCCCTGAAAGGCTCCGCTTAACACAAGACAATCTCTACTTCAGGAAGCAGGTGAAAGCTTGGCTCTTCAAACAATTCTTTAACAAAGAAGTAACTAACTTGTTAGTCTCACTCACATACACAAGGAGTGACACGGGCTGCACATCCACTTCTACCCTAGCTGAAATAACATTTTATCATCTCTCTGACCTCATGTGCAACTTTCTTTAAAGTAATCATCTTATTTTCAAACTCATCTTATTCTCTTACCTATCTATATGTTCCTTCTTTGCTTATACCCTACACTGTCTATTAGAATGTTCTATTATATATTGTGTTGACAATGTAAGTAGTATACACCATACTTTGCTTTGTTATTTGAATATTTTTACTGCTGTAATTGTCTATGGCTTATGTTTGACTTATTCTTATTGTACACCTCCGTGAGTGAATTCCAGGCGGTAAATAAATCCTAATAAATAAATAAATAAAATAAGAAATGAAACTCAAGAACATGAAAAAATCACAAAAATCAAAATTGAAAAAGAAAGAATGATCCAATTTACGTGTACAGACAATTGAAAGTGTAGCCATCCCAGAAAATCAAGTCAATATACCCATGTCAAACTCAACAGTGCATAAATTAAAATACTAATCTTTGCTCCAGTGGCAAGTATCTGCATATCTAACCTGGAATTCTTAATAAACCCAACAGGGATCCTGTTTTACAGATATCAAGCTACATCAGGGAAGAGTGATGACTGTTAGCAGACAGCAGAACAGAGCTAAATAGACATTATGAACAACTGAATTAACCAATCCACAATTTTGCTCCTTCTGCTGCTTTTCTAAGAGGGCAAAAATATTTTAGTTTTGTTTGATACAAATCTGAGTTATCAGTTTAAAGTATAGCAGCAGTATTCATTGCTTTGCTAATTATCTGCTTTCATCACTTTGGTTTTGTCTATAGGCAAAATTAACCCATTTGTATACATTATCCTGAGAGCATCCTGATATCTAATCTAAGTAGTAATAAATCTCTGTCTTTGTTGTTGATATTTTTTTCTGAGTATGTTTTGCTATGTTTTTTACTTTCTGACTAGAATTCATAAAACGTCCACCTACATCTTAACCAGTATTTCATACAATCCTTCATCTGAAATGAACTACAAAAACCAGTTCAATTGGAATTTCTACTTTTGGATGAATGTAGCATTTCTGCATGTAGATACAAGATATACATGTCAGATTAAAATGCTGTCATTCTTTCAATAATAAGGAAATACATTGAGCTTTGCAAAGTAAATGCAAAAAGGTTTTCTGTAAAGTTGTCTTTGAAGCATTAGGTAGAGAGAATGTAATCTCGTCCGACTCATTTACAAGTAATGAGAATATTCAGGTCGAGAGTGCTAGTCTTTTCTAATTTTCACAGTTTTCTTCACTTTTATCTTGTCTGAGGTCTAATCTTGATTTCTACAGTTTATTGCTGACTTCTAGGTGTAGGAAAATGCTGGCTCTTTATGCAGAATTGAAGAACTAACACAATTCTTCAAAGCTATTGAACACCCTAGTAAAAGAAAGAGAACATGCCATACAGTGGAAATGGGTTGGAGATCTATTTAGAAATTATACATCTTCTGAGTGCAGGCACAAAAAAAAGTGATATTGAAGTAAATAGCAGGAATAAAGTACATAGTAATGTCGACCTTGCTTTAGATTTACAGGTAGTACTGAATCCAGTAAACAGAGAAATGCTTTTGGGAGTAATTTGTTGAGGTGAAAAAGAAAATAACCATATGTATTAGAAAAGACTTGGATGGATATCTTTAAAAATGATAAGTATCACAATTTGGAGGCAGTGTGCCGAAAGATGCAGGTTTTTAGAATAGCTGTAAATCCCATATCTATAGTTAGAGAGCCTGTTTGCCGGTGTGAGTGCCATAATTCAAGTGTTTCCTTTTTCCAATAATGTAAAATATCTTGTGACTCCAAAAGTCATGTATTTGTGTCCCAAGGCCCCTGTTCTGAAGGTTTTTAATAAAATGAGCAGTGCTACTGCCCCTTGCACAGACATTAGGCAGTGAGATGGTTTTTCCTGAAATCTCCTTCAGTGCCCCCTAATTATCCTTGCCGTGGAGAGAGGAAACACCCAGGGTCCCTTTTACTAAGCCGCTGTAGGCTCTACGCGTTTATAGCACATGCCAAAATGAGGCCAGGCCAGTGCGCCCTCCTGGTGGTAAATTCAGATTTGGCAAATGTCCATAACACCTGGATGAATTATTTCCTGCTATGCATGCCGGTTCCGGCGGTAATCTGCACTTGGTGCACACCAACCGGTCACTGTGCATATAGCACATGAGCCTTTACCGCTAGATCAATGGATTACATTATGGTGTCAGGCCAGTTTTGGGCGCGTGATGGTTTCATTTTTACCTCAGGCCCTTTTCTTGTCCCATTAAAAAGAAAAAATTTTTGTAGATGCGGTAAAAACTGGCCCGGCATGCGCCCAATACACGTGCCTACACTACTGCAGGCCACTTTTTACTGTCTGGCCCCTTTTGTTCTGTCCTGTCTGTATGACCATGTGGATTATTTTATTTGCATTCATGTTTATTTGAAGTCTTACTATACCACTCTTCTTAATTTTGCCAAATCAAAGTGGTTTACAATTAAAATCAAAGTAATAGAGATACAGTGCAATCTAAGTGCAAGGGTCTGGGACCAAAGAAATGCATGCAGTTAACCAGAGCGTGCACTTAACTGTTGTCACCCAAAGAAGCTTGACATCTGATAAACATATGTACAGTACTGTTTATTATTATACATACAGTATACAGTCTCAGTTAATTGACATTAGGCTTACTTGAAGTAATCAGTTATAGTCCTCTGTACACTCTTGGATCTGTGAGTTCCATAAACTACGTTTGCCAGATGGTAAAAACTGTCATAGCACTGACATCCAGTGGCCTCCAGATAGGTCTGCATGGTGTTGAGACTCTCCAGCGCTCTTGCAAAAGTGACAGGAGGAGGTTGTTTAATTTCATCAGCATGTGCCTCGTTGCTCATTTCTTCATCTGTTCCATCATCAGCCATTGTTGCCTGCGTGTAGGAGCATATCTCAACATCAGTGCTGTCTTCAGCTGTTTGTAGATTGTAATCAACAGCTATGTAGCGATGGAACTCCTCTTCTGTAAAACCGGCTGGTATGTCAATAACCTCTTCATCTGATGCGTTTGCAACAGCTGCACCTGTTTCGTCCCTCTCCACATCCTTAAAAAGCGTGCCCGCTTGTAGCAGTTCACAATGGTTGCCTGTGTAACATGATTCCAGGCTTCTTTCTGCATAAGTAGGGAATCCAACAGTGATAGATTACGAGCCAGTTCAACAGCACGTTTATCCTTGCCATTCTTGTCATCCATAACGCTCATCAGATGACATAGCACATGAGCCCGATAATGTTGTTTGAGATTGGCTATTATGCCCTGATCCAGAGGTTGGATCAGAGAGGTAGTGTTTGGTGGCAGGAAGACCACCTTGATATTAAACAGCCTGACATCATCCCTGTGTGCAGCACAATTATCACAAATCAGCAAAATCTGACGCGTTTGTACCCGCATTCTAGTGCCAAACTTCTTTAGCCACTGCTTCCAAATTTCCCCAGTCATCCACAAATTTGCATTAGCCTCGTATGACACAGGAAGTCGCTTAACTTTCTTGAAGCAACGGGGCTGTTTGCTCTTTCCAATGACGAGGGGTTACAACTTCTCACTCCCATCCATATTGCAGCAAAGGAGGATTGTCAGTCGGTCCTTCGATATTTTACCTCCAGTAGTTTTGGCATGTTTGAATTCAAGTGTTCCATCAGGAATCGCTCGCCAGTAGAGACCATTTTTGTCAGCATTGAAAATGTCACGAGGTGCAAACTCATTCAAGACGGTAGAAAGAACTGAAACAACCCAGTTTTCAGCACCAAAGTCATCAGTGTCTTTTTTCTCACCATGCTGTTTCTTGAATTTTATGCTGTTCCTCTCCTTCCATCTTTCCAACCATCCAACAGAGGCTTTGAATTCAGTTAGTCCAAGACTTTCAGCTAACTGGTTAGCTTCTCCATAAACAGTGGACCACTGACAGGAAACTGTCTGCTCCTGACTCGAGAAAACCACTGAAGAAGAGCATCTTCTACCTCCTCAGCTTTTCCTGCACGTTTTTGTTTCTGTTGTGGATTTGTATTGTTTTGTCAGTCTTAGAGAAGCTGGTCTTTCTGCTTCAAGACAAGTGAAATTTGACTGGGTTGACACCATATTCTTTAGCAATAGATGCTTGACTGTTTTCTAATTTTTTAAGAACTTCTATTCGTTTAGCCAGTGTTAAAGTCTTACAGTTCTGCCGCCATGATGACGACGACCCCGGTGTACTCTCCAACAACATTCTTTCCCCTAATCTGCCTGTGGCAGTTAAAGAGGCGGTAAATTTGAAATCTCGGTTGTTATGCGCCAATTGGCTTCCGTATTCCATGTGTGCACTTATGCGGAGTCTTTCCTGCAGGGGAGTGGTCTTAAACCATGTGTATATGTCAATCTTGCAATTATCAGTGGTGTGCTAAACCGAAGTTTGTCCCCAAAGAAATTGATGGTGCCAAAAACGGGACCGAAGTACGGCATGCAGTTAAACAGAGCATGCGCTTATCCAATGTGCACTTAAATGGAGTGTTCTGTATATACAAATATATAATCAACAAGAAAAACAACTAGCCAAATAATCCTCAAGTACTGAGTTGAGAACTACAGTCTCTAGGAGGACTAGGTGACAGTATTTATTTACTATGCCACTTTCCCCCAGCTCATCTCAAGGTGGTTTACAAAATAATAGTAATAATAATAATAAATATTTTATTCCTATGGGCCCTGCTGCAGATAAGTCGAGCTAAGCTTTAGTGAAAGACCCCCCCCCCCCCTAGATAAAAGAAGAAAATCCAACTTATATTTATATACAAGACAGTCTTAACTTACAAGTCAAAGAGGGGCATTTTTGATATGACATCTAATTCCGATTTTGGATGTTTTGTAAAAAATGTGCAAAACTCCAGTGTCAAACATGGTCATTTTTTCAACCAGAGAAAAAAAATCTAATTTTTTTGTTTCAAAAATTACCTATTTTAGACATTTTTGTGCTCAGTGCATCTTTCTTTTAGGGCAATTTTCAAACAAAAATGTTCAAGGGAAAAACACACAAAAATAAGCCATTGGGATGCCTGGGTACCACGTCTTACTAGAATAGCCACACAGACATCCTAGCAGAGCAGTGGGGCAGCCTAGGATGTCACATAAAAAGTTCCAGTACACATTTCATCATAACCCCCTTATATTGTATGGTGAACCCTCCAGGTATAGCAATAAATATACTGTACCTGTCTGTATACCACTACAATAGCCCTTATGCATGCAGGTGTTACCTATATGTGGGTTCAGTAGGTATTTTGTGGTTTTTGGGGCGCTCACATTTCCATAACAAGAGGACTAATTACAGTGGGATATGGGCTTGGGACCTCTTCTCTACTGTGCACTGCACTGACCATTAGGCTACTCCATGGACCTGCTTGCTAATCTAAGAAGAATGGCCATTATAGCTGCAGCTGTCATAGAGCCTGGTATAATTTCAGCAATTGGGGGGTGGGTAGGGGGTCATTGACCACTGGAGAATTAAGGGAGTTCATGCCTTCATGCCTTTATTCCTCTAGTGGTCATTATTGAGCACCTTTTGGCACTTAGTCATTATTGAAACAGGTCTAGCCAAAAGCATCCTATTTTTACAATGTTCCATTATCACAATAAAAAAGTCCAAATCATAAGCCCACCATATCCCCACCCAAAATATGCCTCCAACATGCCTCCTTGAGATTTAGATGAACTGCCTAGAAAAACATCTTAAAATGAGTTTCACCAAAATAGAAATTTGGACATTCTTGCTAAAAAAAACTTCATCTGGCACGTTGTGCCTTTTTTTTTTTAGATTTTTTTCTATTTCAAAAATGAGTTCCAAAACAAAAAATAACAATAAATACAAGCAGGATTATATGACTAAGTCTGTTCAGGTTTGACCAGTTTGGAGATCAACCAGGAAGTCGAACCAGAAGAATATAAAAGTAGAGAAATGTTAAGTAGTAGTAGTAGAATAGAGGCAATTTTGTAAGTGGGTGCCTACATTTAGGTGTCCCAAGGTTATTGTTTCAATGACTGAATATCAGCTTGATACTGTCACGAAATGCCTAGCCACCCACTTGGGGTTACCCCACAGCCACTTAAAGGGTCTATGCGCAGCACAACCCAGGTCCACCGCACCTGCCACTTTTGCTCTACACTAGCACCCTCCTGCCGCCGACTGGGTCACAGTCACCTCTGAGCAAGTCTCAAACTCTCAAATTATCCCCAGTGATTTCTAGGTTACTGGGGCCATACCCCCAGTAGTCCCACATTTCCCAGAAAGCATTAACAGACTCAACTCACAAACCACTAGGATTCAGTCCAGACAGGCAGGGCAAACAAACCAACATGTTTATTCTCAGAACTTGAACAGTAGACAGAAAAATGTACAATCAGCAAAGAATAACAGGTAACTGAAAATGGATCAGACAACTAACTAAACATTTGTTTACTTTCTAAAAAGTACCTGGGGAAATCAACACATATCACTGAGCCTCAGCAAAGAGATTCTGTTCTCTTTTCTTCTTGGCTAGGACTGGAGCAAAAGCCAATATTCTCCAAATGAAAATGAGCTCCTGGGCCAATCAGAGACAAGATCAAGAACATTTCAAAAATATACTGCTTCTTGCTTCCTGTTTGGATGCTAAAACTAAAGAAAAGAACACTAATTTATCTGTAACAGCTTTACAGCAAAGAAACACCACCTGCTGGCCAAATTGGGGAAATACACTTCAGGACATAATGCAGGAAAACATCCAATACATTTTACAGGCCTAAAACACATGACTTCTTCATAGATACCTTTTAACTAAATGCAGTATTCCATCATAGGATTAGTGTAATTATGTGTGTATTGTTGTTTGTCATTGAAGATATAAGAATAAGAACTAAACGCCTTTTCATTATATTCATGGCCCCTAATGCAGGCATTTGCTGAAACACAGCCCACATTGGGTCCTTCAATAAACTTTTGATGCCTACCCATGTTTCTTGTATCTATGTAGTTGAGTATTTTCAAAATAGCACTTAGTCACCCTGTTAGCACTTAACACACAAAAGTACTAGTATCCTAAACATTTTCACACTTAGCACAAAAATAAATGTGGATGCCTAGGTTATACAATTACCCTTCAATGGTGTCAGAGCTGATTTAAAGATAAATTTGACTATTAACTTAGATATAATGGTAAGAAGTCTGGAAGGAGTGAACTACATTGTTAAATATGAAATGTTAAATGACGTCTAGCTGTAATCTTGAAGACAGGAGAAAGCCTAGAGGGTATGCTGAACAGGTTATGGACAGGAGAATAGGGAATGATAAGTTCAGACAGGCAAATGGGATTAAAAGGTCAGAATTAATATTTTAAATGTGATTCGGTGAAATGGGTAGCCAAAGATTAAAGGCCAATAAAGGAGTTACATGATCCAATTTACCAGTGCATATATTGCCATTATAAAATATGCTTAAAATAGGAATCATTTTCCAATTTTGACATGGGTGCCATGTTACAAAATTACCCCCCCCCCCCCCCCCCGCCATCTAAGTGCCCTAATAAAATAGTCATTCAGGACTATTCTCTTAATGCCAAAATTTACATCTGCCTCAAAGAAGGTGCAAATGTGTATATGTACTCCATGTACATACTGGCATTCTTTATAATATACAGTATGCACATACATTGCAACTCTACCTTTGTTCCATGCAAAATACACCCCTGACAATGTCAACATGTAAGTACATGCCATCTTGTCAATGTCCATACATATATGTGCATTTTTAGTCACATGGTTTTGTAGTTGCTCTTTTCCATGTGTAAATTATGCTTTACAGAAAGAAATGGGCAAATATTAAATGCTAGAATCAGCATAAATTGGAAGAACATTTATAACACTTTTCACTTGACCATAGTTTTCTATATGTCAAGCCAATAGTATTCATATGTGCAAAAAAAATCCAGTAATGCATTTGAATGTACAGATTAATAGATCTTTTGATCTGAAGAAAGGTACATTAACTTTTTGAAAGCTAGAGAAAAAAACAAGTTATATTCGTTGAATTGAAAAGTATCATCATGTTTATTTTTGTTGTTTCATATTTACTTCTCTAAAAAGGCTACTATAAATCAAATAAATAATGTATTGGTTAGTCGAATATCCTTGGAATACAGAACAAAAGATGAAAAATGTCAAGATGCTCATGATTTGTCAGCCTGTTAGCTTGGAATTAACAAAGCAATAAGGTCTACCTGCCTTGAAAATTTATAAAGCTCTGAACATCTCTAACTCATAAAATACCTGCTGTATTATATCAGAATCAATATTCTAATATTAATTTCTAGATGACTGTAACATTGTTTCAGTGAAGCAGTCAATAATATGTATTTCTAGTTTCCAGGAATCATACAAATGATTTCTCCCTAGGTCAATGCTTGCAATGTTATTAAAGGACCATATTTATAGTAGATAAGAGATATGAATTACACAATGAAGATTAATATGGTAGTATATAATATACTGAAGATCATTGTTTGACAGTAGTACTCCACTAGTGGCAGCAACTACTAAGTTTTGAGAAGCAGAACAATTAGCCTTTTTGTAAGGCTGAGGTTTATCAAGTGATTTAATGTGACCTCAAAAAGATCTAAGCTACTCCTAACAAGAATAGAGATGCAATTTAGCTTTTTCTATGAGGTAGTCAGAACTGCATTTCAGTACATACAAATGGGTACAATCAAAGCTGGCTTAGTCTGTTCTCAGTAAAATACCATTATTTGATAACCTTAGTTAGGGGTGAGTTTTGTCTGGAAAAGGTAATTTTCTGTTTGACGTGTAAAGATTGTTTAGAATAGTTAAAGTGCAGAGAAAACTTTCTCATACGATTCTGAAGTTGTCTTTCCTCTTGCCTTTCAACACTATCTCTCAAACTGTCTTCCCAAACAAGCAGTACATCCCTTCCCTCTAATGTGTCCTCTCTGTTTAGCCTGATTCACTTTCTTTCACCTTAAAACATAGACTAGATTTTTTTCTTCCTTCTTAAAACTATTTCTCTTTTTCAATTATGATCGGCCTCTCAGTGAGTTCAGTATTCAAAGAGATGTAAAGGCCTGTTTGATAAAACAGAGTAAGGTTCTGCACTAGGGATGCTCATGGCAGAGCCACTAAGTTACCAATTCCAGGACGGAGACTTGATGGCCGGTCCTGGATTTCTAACAACCTTATTCTGGTGCATTATGGGACTTGCAGCATTGGATTCAGTAAGCATGATCAGGCACTACAAATCCCACATTGGTTTGAGATATAATTTTAAAACCCAAACGGGCCAAAGTCTCCCTCCTAGAATGGGTAACTTGGCAGCTCTGATTCAAGGTCAAATCAGGTTTTTTTTGTGGATATTTCTGAAATTTTACTGATCTTCAGGTGTTTTTTTTCAGTTTGTTTCACATATTCATTTTTAATGCACACGTTGTATGCACATTAGAATTATCTATCATACACAAATGGATTATATATAGATTTACATGCATATAATTGAGTTTGTGTGTACTGCACTTTCTGAGGTGCCTAGACAAACCAAATGTGCACTAACAAATGCTCATCTACATTTTCCACTTTTATATGCGTTATCATCAATTCTGATTGAAAGGGAATGGGGACAGGATTTGATATACTGCCTTTCTGTGGTTACAATCAAAACAGTTTGCATATTATATATACAGGTACTTATTTTATTCATTTTCCTTCAATTTTCATATACCAAAAAAGTTTTTTAGTGTTCATAGAATTATATGACATAACACTTATCTTCTGAATCTGACAGGGTAACATTTCGCCCATCCATAACTTCAGGCTTTATCAAGGAAATCCTTGTGCTATACTTCTGAGTTTGTTCAATTGTAGCATTCTTCCTTGTCGTCAGCTGAATTGAAGAAAAATAAATACAATAAAGAGGAAGATAGAGAAAACTAAGTACTGGAGGTTTTTTAGTCGATGAAGAGTGGGTGTTCTGTTGGTCATGAAACTGTTGATTGAATATACGTAGACCGCAGACATACAGAGGCTTTTTCCTCCCATGCACTTTACTTCCTTTTTGGGTTATCAAGATAAATACATGAAGAATATGTAGTTTATTTATAACCACATAATTTTGCAACCACATCTATGTTAATTTAGATATAACTGGACTGTATTGTACTGGAACTGAGGTTACAGTCTTTCTTTTTGGTGAATAAAACACTTTTACTGAAAGTTTGAGCCCAGTCTGTTAATTAGCATATGAAGCAGGTGGGAGAGTGAAAATCCTCTTTAAAATACAGACACAGCCATATTCAGCTGTTGACTAGTAAGGGCTTTATGTCCAAGATGGTGGTGAAAGGTGACAGTATGAACTGTAGTGACTATTCATTTCCCCTTCCCTACCTCTAAATCCCTTAGGGCTATGACTAACGTATAGGCACTTGCACATTCACATTATCCTGTATAACAAAACAAACAATAAGAGGCATGTGACAGAAACAGGCCACAGCATCATAATCCAATATTTGATTAGCAATGGTACCCTAACTGGCCTCAAAATATTATACTGATAATACCCAACTTCAAGCGCTTATACACAACCATAACAAGACACAGATTACTTGGTTATGACCTAATATGGATGAGGTACATAGCACCCTCTTTGGATAGGCTCAGATCTAGTCTGTTTTGTGTTATTGCCAAACCAAGCCCAAATTCTCCTCCCCAGAACATATAACATTGATGCCTATGGGTCCCCTCTTACATTAATACCAGATGAATTTATGGACCTCTTATCCTACTCATCAGGACAACTTAGGAAAGACACCTCAAAAATCCCCTCCAGCAGTGGTGAGAGCTCTTGTTTGTCATCACTATTCCCTACAATAAAAGGGGAAGGAAGCTTACGAGACTGGGGGACTGGGCGGCTAAATGGCAGATGACGTTTAATGTGAGCAAGTGCAAGGTGATGCATGTGGGAAAAAAGAACCCGAATTATAGCTATGTCATGCAAGGTTCCATGTTAGGAGTTACGGACCAACAAAAGGGATCTGGGTGTCATCGTCGATAATACACTGAAACCTTCGGCTCAGTGTGCTGCTGCGGCTCAGAAAGCGAATAGAATGTTGGGTATTATTAGGAAAGGTATGGAAAACAGGTGTGAGGATGTTATAGTGCCGTTATATCGCAGGATGTTATAATTCCATTATATCGCTCCATGGTGCGACCGCACCTTGAGTATTGTGTTCAATTCTGGTCGCTGCATCTCAAGAAAGATATAGTGGAATTGGAAAAGGTGCAGCGAAGGGAGACTAAAATGATAGCGGGGATGGGACGACTTCCCTATGAAGAAAGACTAAGGAGGTTAGGGCTTTTCAGCTTGAAGAAGAGATGGCTGAGGGGAGACATGATAGAGGTATATAAAATAATGAGTGGAGTGGAACAGGTGGATGTGAAGCGTCTGTTCACGCTTTCCAAAAATACTAGGACTACGGGGCATGCGATGAAACTACAGTGTAGTAAATTTAAAACAAATTGGAGAAACGTTTTCTTCACCCAACACGTAATTAAACTCTGGAATTCGCTGCCAGAGAACGTGGTGAAGGTGGTTAGCTTGGCAGAGTTTAAAAAGGGTTTAGATGGTTTCCTAAAGGACAAGTCCATAAACCACTACTAAATGGACTTGGGAAAAATCCACAATTCCGGGAATAACATGTATAGAATGTTTGTACATTTGGGAAGCTTGCCAAGTGCCCTTGGCCTGGATTGGCCGCTGTCATGGACAGGATGCTGGGCTCGATGGACCCTTGGTCTTTTCCCAGTGTGGCATTACTTATGTACTTATGTACTAAGGTATGGCTGCTTAGGCTGTACACATGTTTCCAACAAGTCCTGTCTGAAAGATGAATACCATCTTGACAATATAACCCTAGATAATCAGAAGTTAACAAATCATGTACTAGAACAAACCACCCCATACTACAAACAAAATGTGAGACTTCAGTATTCACATGATGGCAAAGCCTTTCAATTTTCACTCTAATTTTTGATTAAGAACTGTTTCCCAGCTGGCCTTCACATTTTTTGCATTCTTTCAAACATGCCTAGAAATAATTTGAGAGCAAATCAAACAAGTTTCAGGTAAATAACAGTGAGCCACCAACAAAGTCATTTTTATTTGCTTAATAAGGTCCAATTCCTTAATGTTACAAATATTTCCTCCTACATGGATCAACATCTAAGCCAGTGCTGAAAGCCATCTTATTTGAAGAAAAGAAGGCAACAACTGGTTCCATAACATACCAAGAAACCCAAGCCATCTGATCCTTATACTCAAAGATGAAAAGCAAGCTGAAGTTCCCAAAGAGACTTCATCTATTTTTTCTAAGCCCAGAAGATAATGGAAGTCCACAGAGAAAGGTATATATCGCCAATGGTAAAGGTACTTCAACAGAAACTAATTGATGAAAAGAGTTATGAGAGTATTACCCCCCCCCCCCACAAAAAAAACAACATACTTAGCATTTTATATTTATTTTGAATGCCAGTGCCCCATCTTTTGAACCAAAGCAGGAGAATGATAATCACCCCAAGCAGCCACATGGCTAGCTACTAACAAAGAAAATAAATGTAAAGGTTAATGCCCAGCCCTCAACTTGCCAAGCTCCTTTTTTAGAATTAAAGAAAATTGGCATCTCAATAATGGAGATCCATCCATATGAACCAACCAGAACAAAACACCTATTGAATGCATTGATAACAATGTCTTTGCACACTGCCAAGGACAATTCCTCAAATTTGCTACTTGATGCAATGTAACCCAAATCTATTTTCCCAACTTATCAGTCCTAGACCAGCGAATTGACAGCCAAACTGGCTGTTCTCCCACACAGACATCACTGAAAAGCTAGCCCATTCTGCCAGAATCCTTTTTAGAAGGTGCTACTAACTTGCTCACTCTGAGAACACCATAGAAAGCAAAGAAAAGGAAATCTTACAAAACAAAAAAAAACTCTCATAAGTCAAGGAACAAATAGAATAGAGGGAACAGAATATAAGCTCCAGACTTTCAAACCAGATAGTAAGCAAAGCAGCTTATTCCTAATATCCCATCTCAAATACAAAAATCCTTGAACCAACTTCCCTGTTACAAATGAAGTGGTAAGATCAAATAACCCCAACAATTTACACAGACAACATACATTTGTTAAAGCCAAACTCATTGCATGTCCAGACTATACTGCAACCAAGGCTTCTTCAGTGTTTTATTCACTTTATTGTTTGTATGCCACATGAATCTATTTCGGGCTAATGTGGGGTATAAATGTCATGAATAAATAAATACATTCAGCATTTGAGCTACAGTGGGCTATGCAACGGAACACCCTACTCTTCCAAAATGGAAACACATCTTCTCCAACCACATTCATAGGAATACCAAGTACTGACTGCCAGTGAAGTTCTCAGCTAGCTTCTAATAACTTCTGATTAATGTTTCATAAAGTTGCTCACAACTCGTCCGGAAAAGATGCTAAAGCTAGAAATCAATGCCACTAGAAATGATGTAAAGCATTGTCAGTTTCAGTTCACACACCAGGAATATGTTCCAATCTAAACAGTGGAACACCAAAACCCTTAAAACTTCTGTCATTAATGGGCATCTCACAGCTTGCTAATCAATGACGCATGCTACTGTCATATGAGATCTTCAAATCATCAAATCTCATCACACCCCCCCCCCCCTTCTAATCAATGACACACACTGAAAAAAAATATGCCTAGGCATATTCTCTAAAGTACAGCTAAATTTTATAGAATATAATAGGCGTAAATTTCCATGCAGACTAAAGCTGGTCGCATTCATTTAAACCATATTTTACTTTGTGTAAATCCCGATGTTTAATTTAGGCACAGATCGGGTGTAATTCTATAATAATGCGTATAGATTTTAGAAACATCCATGCTCCACCTATAGCCATGCCCCTTTTTCAACTCATGTGACTTAGAATTTAGGTGCACCACGTTATAGAATAAATTTAACGAGTTGTGCGCATACATCTCAATTGGTGCCAATTAGTTCTGATAATTGCTTGTTAACATCCAAATTAACAGCGCTGATTAGCTAATTAACCAATTAAGGCCATATTTACTAAGCAGCGCTAAGGACACACTAATGTTGTTAGCACACGCTAAACACTAAAGACACCCATAGGAATATATGGGTGTCTCTAGAATTCAGTACGTGGTAATTTTAGGTGCATTGGTTTCTGCACGGATTTTCAGGCACCATATACAGAACCTAGGGGAAAGTATATGCAAGAAAAAAATACCTTATATAAGGCTTTTTAATATACTTGCCCATAGTTCAAGTATTAAACTCTAAAACCTGTAGCTTTCTGTGGCAGTGGTAAATATGGATATTGTTGCTGTTGTAGAGACATGGCATAGTGAGTGCTATAACTGGGAATATAGCTGAATTAGGATGTAATCTGTTCATGGAGGATAAGCTTTCTTGGAAAAGAATAACTCCAACTGAAGTATGGGGCATGAAGAAACATTGGGGCACTCTAGATTATAATAGATAGAGGAAGTCCAACTTACATTGAAGTGATCTATGAACCTGCAACAGAGGGAAAATAGAGATTTGATCAAAGATTACACAAGAAGTAAAGTGCTACTGCTCTCTGCCAGACACTGATTGGGGCATTTCAGTTGCAGAATCAGTGAGAAGCAGATTGATTTTGGATTTCTTTCAGGCGCTATATTTTAGGCAATGGTTGACAGAATTCACACAAAGGGACAAAAGTGTACCATCCACTTATAAATATAAAAAGTGCTTTTTTTTTTTCCTTAGGACTCTCTCAATATGGAGCTTACTAATATTTAGCATAATAGCATGGGAACTAGGAGACAAAGTTTGAAATCTTTATTTTCTCACTGGCACTTGGCTTAACTTTAAGCAGTTTAGATAGGGACTCATTGTATCAGTAATAATTTGTTGTAAAGATTTAGGGCCCTGTTTACAAAGGCACACTAGTGCTTTAAGCATGTTCTCAAAATTAGCCTGTGCTAAACATGTAGATGCCCATAGGAATATTATGGACATCTACACGGTTAATGTGTGATAAAACGCTAGTGTGCCTTTGTATACAGGGACCTTAGGGTATTAGGTGACCCTTTAACTAAGAAGTGGCAAAAAGTGGCCTGTGGCAGTGCGAGTGTGTCTTTTGGGTGCACACCAGGCCAGTTTTTGCCGCATCCTGGCAAAATGGGCCTTTTTTTAAGGGGCCAGAAAATGGACGTGCAGCAAAATAAATACCAGTGCATGCCCATTTTTGGCTTGAGACACTACTGCCACCCATTGACTTAACAGTAAGCTCTCACACGCTACCCGGGCGGTAGGCATGCAGCGTACGCGCCAACTTCCATTTACCACTGTGCAAGCACCACATGGTAGAAGATAGAAAATATTTTCTTTTGCATGTTTTTGGTGCACGCCAAATTCAGAATTACTGCCAGGGGCACACGGCAATGCTGATTTTGTGCACGCTGGATGCGCATAGGCCCTTACGCTCCTTTGTAAAAGGGCTTTTAGGTAATTAATAAAAGCAAAGCTGAAAATAGTCTACCAAATACATAGACTATGGGGTCCTTTTACTAAGCTGCATTAGGCATTAATGCACATCTAACGCAACAAAAAATGGAGTACTATAAGATCACTCAGCCATTTGTGACAAATTTAGAATCTGCACGTACTAATTGCATGCTAAAATGATTCTCTTTTTTTTGAGGGGTCATGTCAGGCAGAGAGTGAGGGTTCCTGTGCTAACCAATTAGCACATCTAGATTACTACTTGCTAACTGGTTAGTGCATAGATAACGCAGGAGCCCTTACGGCCTACAAAATAGGTGGCGGTAAGTGCTCCTTCAATAATTTTGAGAGATGGCAGCATGTTAATAGTAGCATTAATGCATGGTCATTAATGCAAAAATAGAAAATTGGGGGTTTTATGGGCACAGTAAAAATGGCCTTAGCATGCAGTAATGACCTGTATAGGGGCTTGCTAAGGGCTACTGTTACCACAGCTTGATAAAAGGACCCCTAATGTGGAGAATAAAGTAAGACCTACATTATTCAGCAAGCACAGTCATCTTGGAAAAAAAAAAAAAAAAAAAAAGCCTAAAGAAAGCAGTTCCAGGCTTAGAGTACTATGATGACCTGTCCACGGACATAACTGATATAAGAGAAATAAATAACCTATCAAAATCAGAAAATAGAATAGAAAAAAGCCCTGAGCAAACCAATAACATGCAGCTCTTGGCATTCTAAAGTTGACAACATCATTAAACTTTCTGGCAATATGTGAACAATTTTTAATTAGTTTGAGTCAGTGGCGTAGCCACAGGTGGGCCTGGGTGGGCCGGGGCCCACCCACATAGGGCTCAGGCCCACCCAACAGCAGCACACATTTAGTGGTAGCTGGTGGGGATCCCAAGCTCCACCAGCTGAAGACCTCTTCCTGATGGTGCTGAAAACATTGCTCTCCAATTCAGAAGTCTGAGCTTCCTAAGCTGCCGATACTGGCAACTGCGCATGCTCAGTTTTCAGCGCATGCTTGCTGCAGGCTGCCAAGGTAGAGAGCAGTGTTTTCCTGTCAGCTGAGATATTTTTTAAGTTGGTGGGGGAGGGGGAGAACACTTGTGTCCACCCACTTCTTGTCTAGGCCCACCCAAAATCTGCTGTCTGGCTACGCCCCTGGTTTGAGTGTACCTTTATTCTCAACAATGTTCTACATTTTTAAGAATAAACGTACACTCAGACTGGTTTTGCACTTTAGGCAGAAAGAGTACTTCCTAATAAACAATAGGCTTGTGCACAGGAAAAAAATGTGTTTGGTTTATTGATTTTATTCATCTTTCTTTTGATATTCAGACAGTCGTATGGTTTGTTTCACAAATTTGCTTTAATAATAATTTGTACATATGTGTTACAAATTCTAAGATGTACTAATTGAGGGACCCTTTTACTAAGCTGCGTAAGCGCCTAATCATACCCAATGCGCTCCAATTCCAAGTTACTGCCCGGCTACCATGTGTCCTGGGCAGTAATTTCATTTTTGGTGTGCGTCTACTATGCAAGCCAGAAAATATTTTTTATTTTCTGGCGCGCGGTGCTACGGGGCGGTAAAAGGCATTTAACATGCGTAGACCATTACTGCTCAATTAACGCGTGAGACCTTACCACTAAGTCAATGACTGGTGGTTAGGTCTCAGACTCAAAATAGACAATTGTCAATTTTCATTTTGCCGCATGTCCATTGTTGGTTAAAAAAAAAGGCATTTTTACAGGTGCGCAGAAAAATGGATCTGCACACATCCAAAACACGCGCTTACACTACCACAGGCCATTTTTTCAGCACACTTTAGTAAAAGGGCCCCTGAATCATTGAAGATTAATTCAGAGGTTAACGCGTGTTAACCCGAAGTAACCTACACCAAGGAATCCTTTTATAAAGTTGCTGCAAAAGTGGTCTTTGCACACCTCTACATGGATTTTCCCACTCACTAAGGCCAGTTCTTACCTCAGTCGCAAACCCCCAAATTCTATATAGTACGCCTAGAGTTACGCACAGTTATGTGCATAAATCTAGGTGTATTCTATAACTACACACGCAGATTGATTGTTTTAACAAGCTGTTAAGCAGTTAACAGCTCTTAACAAGCAATAACGAGCACTAATTGGCAAAAATTAGAGCTTAAATGCGTACATTGCTAAGCATATTCTGTAATGTACTGTGCCTAAATTCTAATGCACGCAGGCAAAAAGGGGCATGCTTAGGGGCATGGAAATAGGTGTTTTGTGGACATTCTAAAATCTATGCGTGTTGTTATAAAATATGTGCCAGTGGGTGTAAATCTGCATGCAGGGATTTATGCCAGCTTTTCATTGGCGTAAATGGACACATGTAGATTTTTGTCACATGAACTACACCTAAGCATATTCTAAATATCGCGTGGTATTTAGAATACGCTTAGGCATAATTATTTAACATGCATTACTTTTAGGCACCATATATAGAATCAGCCCCAAAATGACCTATTATTTTTGTATTAATGGACATTTTTAAAAGTTATTGCATGAGCACTTACTGTTTCTCATATTGCAGGGGTGTAAGGGCTCATGCGCTAACCAATTAGGACTAAATTCTACATATGGCACCAAAAAAATGATTGTTGGAAAAAACCTGCTCAGCGTTATTCTATAAAGTGTGCTTACACCAGTGGAAAAGTGGTGCAAATGTACCTTATTCTATACTTATATGTGTAACCAAAAGGAATGCCCCAATCCACCCATGAACCTGAAAAATGAGCTTGCGGAGCTACTGCTAGTGATATGCAACTTATCCTTAAAATCGAGCGTGGTACCGGAAGATTGGAGGGTGGCCAATGTAACGCCCATTTTTAAAAAAGGCTCCAGGGGAGATCCGGGAAATTATAGACCGGTGAGTCTGACGTCGGTGCCGGGGAAAATGGTAGAGGCTATTATTAAAAACAAAATTACAGAGCACATCTGAGGACATGGATTACTGAGACCGAGTCAGCACGGCTTTTGTGTGGGGAAATCTTGCCTGACCAATTTACTTCAATTCTTTGAAGGAGTAAACAAACATGTGGACAAAGGGGAGCCGGTTGATATTGTGTATCTGGATTTTCAAAAGGCGTTTGACAAGATACCTCATGAAAGGCTACAGAGGAAATTGGAGGGTCATGTGATAGGAGGAAATGTCCTATTGTGGATTAAAAACTGGTTGAAGGATAGGAAACAGAGAGTGGGGTTAAATGGGCAGTATTCACAATGGAGAAGGGTAGTTAGTGGGGTTCCTCAGGGGTCTGTGCTAGGACCGCTGTTTTTTAATATATTTATAAATGATTTAGACATGGGAGTAACTAGCGAGGTAATTAAATTTGCTGATGACACAAAGTTATTCAAAGTCGTTAACTCGCGACAGGATTGTGAAAAATTACAAGAGGACCTTACGAGACTGGGAGACTGGGCGGCTAAATGGCAGATGACGTTTAATGTGAGCAAGTGCAAGGTGATGCATGTGGGAAAAAAGAACCCGAATTATAGCTACGTCATGCAAGGTTCCACGTTAGGAGTTACGGACCAAGAAAGGGATCTGGGTGTCGTCGTCGATAACACACTGAAACCTTCTGCTCAGTGTGCTGCTGCAGCTAGGAAAGCGAATAGAATGTTGGGTATTATTAGGAAAGGTATGGAAAACAGGTGTGAGGATGTTATAATGCCGTTGTATCGCTCCATGGTGCGACCACACCTTGAGTATTGTGTTCAATTCTGGTCGCAGCATCTCAAGAAAGATATAGTAGAATTGGAAAAGGTGCAGCGACGGGCGACTAAAATGATAGCGGGGATGGGACGACTTCCCTATGAAGAAAGACTAAGGAGACTAGGGCTATTCAGCTTGGAGAAGAGACGGCTGAGGGGAGACATGATAGAGGTATATAAAATAATGAGTGGAGTGGAACAGGTGGATGTGAAGCGTCTGTTCACGCTTTCCAAAAATACTAGGACTAGGGGGCATGCTATTAAACTACAGTGTAGTAAATTTAAAACAAATCGGAGAAATGTTTTCTTCACCCAACGTGTAATTAAACTCTGGAATTCATTGCCGGAAAATGTGGTGAAGGCGGTTAGCTTAGCAGAGTTTAAAAAGGGGTTGGACAGTTTCCTAAAGGACAAGTCCATAAACCGCCACTAAACGGACTTGGAAAAATCCAAAATCCCAGGAATAACATGTATAGAATGTTTGTACGTTTGGGAAGCTTGCCAGGTGCCCTTGGCCTGGATTGGTCGCTGTCGTGGACAAGATGCTGGGCTCGATGGACCCTTGGTCTTTTCCCAGTATGGCATTACTTATGTACTTATGTAACCTCCCACTTCCATGCCTTTTTTGCCTAAATTTAAATGCGTATATTTTAATTAATTCTCGTTAGTGGCAATAATTGCTTGTTATTGGCTCATTATTCAATTAAATTGTGTATGCAAATTTGGGCAATTGTTTGAGGTTTTTATAGAATTTGGGGACTAGTGTGAAGTAATGTAGATGTGCTAACGGGTTAGTACAAGAATACCCACTCTCCACCCATGAGATGTGTCCCATGGTATTCCATTTTTAGCTGCACTAGGTGCATGTTATAGCCTAATGCAGCTTAGTAAATGGATCCTTAACATTGGCAGGATGTCTCAAGTTGCACTGGTATTTTAGAACAGGACTTGTCAACATAGATTGCTGGTTACGTGCAGCAGTAGTATCCATTTTAGAATCATAAACATCTAAAATATCAACAGGGCCTAATATAGTATACATTTAGTCAACATTGTTTTCCACGTGGAGTTTTTAGGCGCCATTTATAGAATCTCCCCCTTAGTGTGTGTTAATTCCCATATCGTGCGTTAAAATCCTAACACCCGTGCAAGGGCCTAAATGCTGCTTGATGAATTCCCCCCTAAGTGTGATAGCCTTGCACAAGCAATTTAAACCTCCAGGAGCCTCTCCTGAATGTCTAAATCACTTTGAAGATTTACCCAACACGCTTATGTTGGTGAGTTATTTATTTATTTTGTTCATTTAAAAGGTTTCTAGTCTACCATTCTGAGTAGTGTTAGCTAGCAATACTCTGTTCCTTAATCTGTAAACTGCAGAGTATGATTTTTCAGGAGGCATTATGAGGGATTAGATAGAAACCAGCTATTTTTAGAAAACTGTAAAAAACATGAGGTGATAAGATAATGTAAAACAGACAGATGTTTACTTATAAGGTTTTTTTTCTTCCTTATGGAAATAATAACAATATAAATCAGACAGACTGTAGATTTTCTTGAACCTTAAAGGAATATAGCTGACATGTTAGTCCCTTTGGGTACAGAAAAATAAAGGTCAACAAATATGATCAGGAGATATTCTTACAGGACTAACTTAATGCATTCGTGACTAGCTTTTGACAGCTATGGCCTATTTAATAGGGTAAGGCAAAATTAATAAAGCATGAAGGGAAGCCATACACAGCATGCTTTAAATTAGAGGCCTGGTGTTATCTGTTTTAAAAGCTCTAATGAGCTGTAAGGTAGTCTATTTTTAAACTTTTGTAGTAAAGTCTTACAATACAAATCACTAATGGAAATCAGAGACCTTATGCATAAATGTTAATGCCTATTTTACAGAATTGTCCTAATAGCCAGAGAACTTTATAATAAGTATATTTAAAAGAGTAGAAGGTGCTGGGGTTCACCTATTGGGCTTCTTGCTATTTTACCTCTTCCTTTTCAACTGTCTGGGAGCTCAAGCTGATGCCTCTCAGAAGGAGACAGCTTGTGGGTCAGGGCAGGGTATAGAGCAGAGCTTCCCAAACTGTAGGTCGAATTCCAAATGGGTTAAAAACCCATGTTTGGGGCCAGAATCTCTCAGGTCTTTCCAGAGGTGCATCATTATTCTGCATCTCCAGGGTGGTCACACACTTTTATTTGGCCATGATCATAGGGTCATAAAAAGATTGACAAGCACTCTTATAGAGGATGCAGCAGGCCATGAAAATGGCACAGGCCTTGTATGGGTAGTAGGGAAGCTCTCCTGATCTGTCAAGGTAAGCAATATTGCTGAAGGCCTGTCTAGTAAGGTTTGCCTCTTTCTGGATGATACCAAAACCTACAGTAGGGTAGATACCTCAGATGGTGTGAATAACATGAGGAAGGACCTAGCAAAGCTTGAAAAATGGTCTGGAATTTGGCAGCTAAAATTTAATGCTAAGAAGTGCAGAGTCATGCATTTGGGCTGCAAAAAAAACCAATGGAACTGTACAGTTTAGGGGATAAAGAACTTTTGTGTACAGAAGAGTGTGACTTGGATGTGATCTTATGTGATGATCTTAATGTAGCCAAACAGAAAAGGCAACAGCAAAAGCTATAAGGATGCTTGATTGCATAGGGAGAAGAATGGCCAGTAGAGGTATGCCCCTATATAAGACTCTGGTGAGACCTCATTTAGAAAATTGTATACAATTCTGGAGACTGCACCTTCAAAAAGGTATAAACAGGATGGAGTCAGTCCAGAGGATGGCAATTAAAATGGTCAGTGGTCTTCATCATAAAACATATGGGGACATACTTCAAGCTCTCAATATGCATACTTTGGAGGAAAGGCGGGAGAGGTGAGATATGATAGATATGTTTAAATATCTACATGGCACAAATGCACAGGTGGTGAGTCTCTTTCAATTGAATGTAAACTCTGGAATGAGGGGGCATAGGATGAAGGTAAAAGGGGAAAGACTCAGACGTAACCTCAGGAAATACTTTTTTACAGAAAGGGTGGTGAATTCATGGAATGGCTCCTGGTGAAGGTGGTGGAGACAAAAACTATATCTGAATTCAAGCAAGCTTGGGAAAACTAAGGGAGAGGAATGTTCCTGAAATATGCCTTTAAGAGGCCAAAAGTCCTTTCAATGATAACTCTTGTCTGCCTGTGGACCATGTGACTGTCCTCTGTTTCACCTGGGGGGGGGGGGGGGGGGGGGGGGGGGGGGGGGGAGGGGGTCACAAACCAGGTACTTCAGGGATAGATTTCACCACTTGTCAGGAAGAAGCCTAGAGAGATCAAACTGAATGACTTATTGATAAAATGTGAGGCTGGTAGGCTTATTTCAAGCTGTCTCAGTGCTTTCTCAGCTGAGCAGGAAAAGGTCAGAAAGGGTACTGTGGAGAAAAAGAGGAGTGTTAAAGGGGACAGTAAGTATAAGAGATGTTTGTTTACTTGGAAGCTATCCCCCAATGATTTCACTACTGTAAAGGTGATCATGTATGCTAGATTGTGACATATACCACCTTTCTGGGGTTACAGTCAAAACAGTTTATATATTGTATACAGGTACTTTTTCTGTCCCTAGTGGGCTCACAATCTAAGGGGCCCTTTTACTAAAGCTTAACATGCCCTAATGGACCTTAACATGCCAAGTTGGCCATAGGACTGTAACATTTAGTGCGTTGTAATTTTGTTAGTGCATGCTGTGCTTTAGTATAAGGGCCCCTAATTTTTATTTTTGGTACCTAGGATAATAGAGGGTTAAGTGACTTGCCCAGGTCACAAGGAACTGTAGGGGGAATTGAATTCAAGCTCCCCCGGTTCTCTGGCCATAACACTAATCATTAGGCTACTCCTCCTCTAAACTAATTTTAGTTTTAAAAAACTTTCCAAATAAGGACTGATTTTTTTGTGTTCATTTATCTTTTACCAGTTCCCAGACCAAGCCAGGTAAGAACAGGGCTTTTTTTGAGGGGGTACTTGGTGGTACTGAGTACCGGCACCTTTTATTTATTTATTTATTGCATTTGTATCCCATATTTTCCCACCTATTTGCAGGCTCAATGTGGCTTACATAGATCTGTTATGGCATTTCCATTGTCTGCTAAAATTGACCCATGGTCCCCAAGTTTTAATGAAACTGCTCAGGCTTACACACCAATTCTGCCTTGTCATAGATTCTGTGACTAGTTGCAGGGGACCTGGCTATTGTAGGGTGGGTCCCTCAGTGATCACCCCACCCCTGAAGGGTGGCTTAGCATTTGAGTACCGGCACCTTTTTTGCTAGAAAAAATGCACTGGGTAAGTATGAATGGTTTGTGTGTGTCAGCCTGCTTTTCCTCTTTTAAATCTTTTTTACTATGTTTCAAATGTCCAGCTTTGTTTTTATCTGTAATTTATCTGTTCTTCACCTTTCTTTTATTAGGTATTTTCTTTGTTCTTGCATTGCCCAGGTTCTTCTTTTCTTCCAACTTTCCTTATGCTTGTCCTTCTTAGTCTATCTTTAAATAAACCAATAAGATAATCTGTCTCCTTATTTCTCTTTGGGCCCCTTTTAAAAAGCTGTGGTAAGGTGCCAAAATGGGCAGAGGTGATTGGGCATTGCTCCTGCCAAAGGACCCCCCTGAACCACCAATGACTTTACAAGTAGCTCTTTTAGGGGTTTTGCACATGTGGGGGATGGGTTCTGTTATCTTGGGGGAGGAGTTGAGGGATAGAGTTGGCTGCTTGCATCTTGGGAGTGGATGTGAGCAGGGTTTCAGGACAGGGGCCTGCAGCCAGTGGTGTGCTGGAGCCGGCACGCACCGGCTCGCAAGAGCCGCTTGTTAACTTTGCTCGGCTCTTGCGAGCCGGTTGTTGAAACCCGCAAGCCGGGTCTCCTCCCTCCCTCTTCCCTCACATCACCGACCTGATGAATTCTTCGGGGCAGGCAGTCTTGCCTGCCCACTGCAAGTGCTGACTCTACCCCGCTGGCGCTGAAGGTTCGCGCTTTAAAAATGGCCGTCGAGACTTCCAGAAGCGGCCTCGCGAGACTTCGCCCTTGTAAGTCTCGGTGGCCATTTTGAAGCATGAACCGGCAGCGCCAGCGGGGGAGAGTCAGCACTTGCAGCGGGCAGGCAAGACTGCCTGCCCTGAAGAATTAAAAGAGTCAGATCGGTGACGGGAGGGAGGGAGGAGAATTCTATTAACAACTCGGGAGGGGGTGGCAGGGGAGAGAACTAGGGAGTCGCTGGGCATGGGTGGATCATGGAGGGGACAGAAGGGTCGTTGCTGGGCATGGGTGGATCAGGGAGGGGAGAGAAGGGTCATCGCTGGGCATGGGTGGATCATGAAGGGGAAAGAAGGGTCGTCGCTGGGTATGGGTGGATGGAGGGCAGGGGAGAGGAGGGTCACTTCTGGATTGGGTGGATGGAGGGCAGGGGAAAGGAGGGTCACTGGGTATGGGTGCATGCAGGGCAGGGGAGAGAAGGGTCGCTGGGTATATAGGTGCATGCAGGGCAGGGGAGAAGAGGGTCACCTGACATGGGTGGATGGAGGGCAGGGGAGAGGAGGATCACTGGGTATGGGTGCATGGAGAGCAGGGGAGGGTCGCTGGGTGCATGCAGGGCAGGAGAGAGAAGGGTCACTGGACATGGGTGGATGGAGGGCAGGGGAGATGAGGGTCGCTGGACATGGGTGGATGGAGGGCAGGGGAGATGAGGGTCGCTGGAAATGGGTGGATGGAGGGCAGGGGAGAGGAGGGGAGAGAGAAGAAATGCTGGACATGGATGGAGGGGAGGGAAGAGTGAGGAAGGAGATGAGGGAAAAGGAAGAGAGGAGAAAAACTGCATATGGATGAAGAAAATAGGCAGAAGTTGAGGACCAGAAATGAAGAAGAAAGGAAAGAAATAAATGGAAAGGAAGCCCTGGAAACGGAGTTAAGAGGACAGATAGCAGCAGAATCGGATACTGGGCCAGCATGATCAGAAAAACAGTCACCAGACAACAAAGATAGAAAAAAAATCATTTTATTTTCATTATAGTGTTTGGAATATGTTCACTTTGAGAATCGGGTGCTCAACATTAAAAGTTTATATTTATTTACTGATTTATGGCATTTTATCCCACATTAAACATGAATTAGATTGGAACCTGGGATCATTTAAATTTTTTTTCCTGGAGAGAGTAATACATTGTCGCCGCCGCCCCCCCTCCCCCCCAGCTATAGCCAGCTCTGCAATTTTGGGGCGGCGCAGAGGTGGATGGGGGGGGCGCAGAGGTGGACAGGGGGGGCGCAAGGGTGGATGGGGGGGCGCAGAGGTGGACCAGGGAGAGAGCCTGTTGTTAAAAATTTACCAGCACACCACTGCCTGCAGCCATGGTCTCTACTCCACGAGCCCAGGAGCATGGGGCCACCGCCTTGTGGTCTGATGCATCAGGGTAGTGAAATAACCCCAGAAAAAGGCTGGGTTATTTTATTGTGATTTTATGGCCCTAACACTACTTGTGGTGTTTCACTGCAAGTTGTGTTAGGATGTCTGTATAGTAATGAGATGCAAAACATGCAAATGCATCTCATTAATATGTAACCCACGGAATTAAATTGGCTTACATTTTTACTTAAAATCCTTACTTTTAACCATTTTTGTTCCTTTACAGTCACAACACATAAAAACCACCACTTAAAAACATTAAACACCAAAATTGGCTAAAATATCAGTTTAAAATATTTTTATGTCACAACTTAAAATAATTACCCAATGTCTGTGACAATGTAACTTTTTCTACCCCAGCTCCTCTTTCCATATTCCCGGGTTCAGCCATGATTCTCCCACAGTAGACCCATTTGACAGCCTCAAAACTGAGACCCCAACTTCATTTTGGTCCTGTCACAGAGCTCTGGGGGCATGTATGCACAAGTGTGAAAGTTCGCTTATATGCAGAAAAATTCCCAACTCAGATCAGATCACAATCCATGACCTTTCTATTTTTTTGCAGCTGCATTGGCCACACTCCTCTAGCATACCTGAGGCATGCAAAGGCATTGTCTCCCTCCAGATAGTCCTGGAGCATGCACAGGATCCAGACAGCAGCAGCATCACGATAGCAGTCTTAAAACAGCCTCCTGCCTCTTCGAAGATGCACTATCATATAATCCTGCCCCCCAACAGATGCCCAGAAATCCACTCGGATTTTGGAAGCACCTGATGGCCCATGTCCCCTTCAGGCTCCGTATAAGGTAATTTATTTATTTTTTTAAATAAACCTTATTTTTTGCAGTTATCTTTAATTTGTCTGCTTATGAATACCTTGTTTCTGTGTTTGGACACGTTTTCTGTGCAAGAAAGTGGTACTGTCAAAGTGAGGACTTCATCTGGGTCTTGCGTTCTTCAAAGTACATTTGCTTTTACTGTGGCTTCGGATTCATGAAATGGGCTTGGCCCAGCTTTTCCTGTGTTATGAGAGATGCACCATCCTTCTATCCACAATGCAAATTTATTCATTTGGGGAAATGATAATCTCTATATATAAAAGGCACCACCAACGTTCTAAATGAAGCCTCCAGCCGGAAGTGTGAAGGGGGAGAGATATCCGGTTTCCCCATGAGTGTCTGCCCCGCCCTCGCTCTCTCTGTAACACAAACAGTGAAGGAAAACACAGCAAAGCACGAAATCAAATCGCTCTCTCTGTAACAGTGAAGGACTCAGAGGGGGGAGGGGAGAGAGGGCAGAAGCCCTCACTATCTCTGTAACACAAACACAGCACAGCAGGAAACTTAACACTGAAGGACTCGACTCCGAGGGGGGAGGAGACAGAGAGCAGAGGGGACAGACAGCACAGGGGAAGGGAGAGACGGCAGAGGGCAGGGACACACACACTCCCACATGCACACTCTGAAGAAAACCTTGCTAGCCCCCATTTCATTTGCATCAGAAACGGGGCTTTTTTACTAGTTGCTTCATAAAGAGTATTGAACATTCTGAAGACAACGTTCTGAAGTCACTCAAACACTCCCTGTAGGGTTCGTGGATTCATGGTGTGAAGCCAGCCAGCCGTCTCTGCCCCGCCCTCGCGTCAAACGTCATGACGTCGAGGGCGGGAAAAAAAAAAAAACAAACGGATCGCACCCACGCACGATGCGTTTTATTATATTAGATTTACCTCCATGGTGGCGGTTCCGGCAGCGCAGCGTCAGGGAAGGAGGCAGCGCTCCCGACGTCTCTAGCCTTCCCTTCGCTGTGTTCCGCCTTCTTCTGACGTCAAGGATGACGTCAGAAGAAGGCGGAACACAGCGAAGGGAAGGCTAGACGTCGGGAGGGCCACCTCCTTCCCTGACGCTGCGCTGCCGGAACCGCCACGGAGGTAAATTTAAAAAGAAAAAAAAAAGAAAAGAGATGTTGGGGGGAGAGAAGAGGGTGGGCAGTAAAGTTGAACAATGGGAGCGGGAGGGCAGGGGAGAAATGACAGCATGGATGCGAAGGGGGGGCATGGATGTGAAGGGGGGGGGGAGAAGAGGGCGGGCCAGGCTGGGACATGGGAGAGAGAGGAGCATGGATGCGAGGGGGGTCATGGAAGGGGAGAGAAGGGAATTGCTGGAAAAGGATGAATGGAGGGGGCAGGGGACAGAGGAGCATGGATGGGCATGGACTGGGAGGGCAGGGCTCAGGGAGAGAGGGGAATTGCTGGAAAGGGATGAATGGAGGGGGCAAGGGACAGAGAAGCATGGATGGGCATGGATTGGGAGGGCAGGGAGAGGGGAATTGCTGGATAGGGATGAATGGAGGGGACAGATGGGCATGGATGGATATGGATTGCAGGACAGGGCTCAGGGAGAGAGGGGAATTGCTGGATAGGGATGAATGGAGGGGGCAGGTGACAGAGGAGCATGGATGGGCATTGATTGGGAGGGCAGGGCTCAGGGAGAGAGGGGAATTGCTGGATAGGGATGAATGGAGGGAGCAGGTGACAGAGGAGCATGGATGGGCATGGATTGGGAGGGCAGGGCTCAGGGAGAGAGGGGAATTGCTGGAAAAGGATGAATGGAGGGGGCAGGGGACAGATGGGCATGGATTGGGAGGGCAGGGCTCACACTCTCTCTCTCATATACAATGTCTTTCAGACTCTCACTCTCACACACTGTCTCACACTGTATCACATTCACTCTCTATGTGCCACACAGTCACTCACACACTCGCTTGGTCTCATACACTAACTCTCACAGGGAATCTGTGTCTCACACACACTCTCTCTCTCGCACACACACACACACACACACTCTCTCTCACACTGTGTCTCACATACACACTTGCACACACTCTCATTCTCACACACACACTCTCTCACAAATACACTCACACCCAGACTCACTCTCTCTCTCACACACACACACTCACACTTTCACTCTGTCTCTCACACAGTCACTCTCACATACACTCTCCCAAACATACACACTCCGAGGAAAACCTTGCTAGCGCCCGTTTCATTTGTGTCAGAAACGGGCCTTTTTTACTAGTACTTAAATAAAGTGAGAGTTTTATCATTCATTACTACTTTTCATAAGTTACCATAATTTGGTCACAAATATTTGCTTGCAGAGGTTTGATGGGATGTAAAATGTTCTAAGTTATTGGGAAGATAAATGTCAAAGTTTCAAAATTTGTGGTTATGTTGGGAGGGCTGGTGGTTCACATGAGTTTTTGACTGCTGATTGACAGGGTTCACTTATCTGAAATAGGGCAATATATATTTATAAGCTCCATTCAAGCTGTATTAGAGGGTGTGACAAAGCCTTTGACGTTGTAGCACCTTGATGGGAAGTGAGGAACATATGTTTATAGTCCCCTCTTTTGGCAGTGTTTAAGGACTGGGCTTTCTGTTCTTGAATTGCAAATTGGGGTGTATTAAAGGGAGGGGTTGAATAAGAGGAATGTAGTTTAACAATGCACGTGTGACACTGGCATGTTTAAAGGGAGGGTGTGAAGGGGTGATCACCAGTCTTGTGTCACCACAGGCTGAGAGAAGGGTGTGATGCTGGAAAGTTTATGAAGAGGTTATTGATTGGGATGATACTGTCTTTTCGGTTATTTATATATAACCAACATTTGAGGATATGATAATTTAATTTAATACAACCATGGCCTTGTTTTGCCACTGACTGAGGTAAAGGTTTACACTTTTGCATTAAAATGCAAAAATGAATATATGGTAAGAACATAAGCATGGCCATACTGGGACAGACCAAAGGTCCATCAAGCCCAGTATCATGTTTCCAACAGTGGCAAATCTAGGTCACAAGTACCTGGAAAGATCCTGCTTTTACATCACTCTCTGGCAATGAATTCTAGAGTTTAATTACTCTTTGAGTGAAGAAACATTTTCTCAGATTTGTTTTAAATTTACAACTTAGTAGCTTCTTGCATGCCCCCTAGTCCTAGTATTTTGTGAAAGAGTAAAAGAGTGATTCACATCTACCCATTCCACTCCACATAGTATTTTATAGACCTCTATTATATCTCCCCTCAGCTGTCTCTTCTACAAGCTGAAGAGCCCTAGTCACTTTAGCCTTTCCTCATAGATAAGTCGTCCCATCCTTGTTATCATTTTTGTTGTCCTTCTCTGTACCTTTTCTAACTCCGCTATATATTTTTTTGAGATCAGGTGACCAGAACTGCACACAGTATTCGAGGTGCGGTCGTACCATGGAGCAATACAAAGGCATTATAATATTCTCAGTTTTGTTTTCCAATCCTTCCAAATAATTCCTAACATTCTATTTGCTTTCTTAGCTGCCGCTGCACATTGAGCAGAGGATTTCAACATCATCAAGGATGACACCTAGATCGTTTTCCTGGGCAGTGATTCCTAATATGGAAGCTTGCATCACATAACTATGGTTTGGGTTTCTTTTTCCCACATGTATCACTTTGCACTTGCTCACATTAAAAGTTTGTGGCTGTGTGTTAACGTATTCCATATGTCCTCATGCACTTGCCACAACGAAAAGTGCTTTACTGAGGCAGTAAGGGCACCTGAATTAACTGCACACATGGCAACGTGCAGTAAAGTGCCATGACCAATCTACAATGTGCAGGCCATACATATTTCCAGCCCATTTCCCACCCCATAATACACTATTCAGTTAGGGTGTAGATTAGTGTACAGTGTCATGTAAGGCTGATAACAGTTGCCATGCTCGTACACTAATAGCAAATGCTTATTCATGCACTAACTACATCACACACTTTAGTAAACAGGCCCTACAGATTCTCTCTGAGAGGAGTATAGAGATTAGAGAAAGCAGTGTTAATTGATATCCTGAAACTGTGAGGTTTAATGGCATGTTGAAATTAATCTGCATGTTCAAGTAAGGTAACTAGGCCTATTACATTCTGATTTAAAAAAAAAAAGAGAGAGGGATAAAGCAAAGGGAGAATCTATCTCTTGCAGCCATCCCCCAAAAAGCAACAACAATTACAAAAATGCAATGGAAGTATTTTACTTCACATTGTATTCTATCTCAGAATGTTCATCCTTTATCAGTATATTTAATGCTTGTTTTCTGAATAGAAAGCAATATTCCTTCTCATACAATAGTAACAATTTGTTCCCAGGTCCTTAGCCAGTAGAGCTCCTGAAACATGACTAACAACAAAGTGATTTTCCCAATGTGTTTGTCAAAACAATGTGATACATGCCCAAGTGTGGTATCAGCAACAAAGCACTGATGATATTTCTGAAGCAGCACTTAATTAAGCTGTTATACATGCAGTAAATACAAAATCAAACTCCGGGGCCATGCATACTGTGCTTAGGGACATCTTAGCGACATGGTAGGCATTAGCAACAAGGACACGCTTTAGGCTAAAGAAAAGAACCTGCGGAAATGTAACAGATAATGCATTTGGATCAAAGAAAATTTGTTTCTGTTTTTTGTCCTTTTATAATCATTGCACATTGATAAATCTTCAAAAAAATATGTTGCGTGGTGTGCTGTGCTGGATGGATAACTGTACACAGTGAATAAGAGCAAAATGCTTATTTAAAAATTTTCTTCAGGTTTCCTTGACTCTTTTGCTCTCCTCCCCATGACATCACATTAAAAATAAAACTAAAATGAAGCACAATGGAGTAAGAAGCCCATCTAGAAAGGTGCTCTGCAAAAAACCCATTAAACGGTAAAATGAATTATCTGAACAGGGAAATAGAGCATACAGTTGAGGCAGCTAGATTCTACTGGGCATGTAGTCTGTAATAGTCACTAGGGTGGAAGACAGCAGTTTAGAAGTGCCTAACACCTGCAGAACAGGTGCAGCTTATCTGTAAGGTGGTTTAATACACTTTTGGAGTTTGGAGGCAGACTGCGTCCTTATAGTCTGAAAGAGCTGTGGATTATATGTAATGAAGATTTGAATTTTGCTTAACCTGGCCAATAAAGATTTGTTCAAAAGCTGTATACTTTGCAATCAGTTGGATGTAGGCTTTTGTTCAGAACTACTATCAGGATTATTTTCGAAAAAGAAGGGTGTCCATCTTTCGACACCAATCGGAAGATTGGCGTCCTTCTCCCAAGATCGCCCAAATCAGCATAATCGAAAGCCAATTTTGGGCGTCCTCAACTGCTTTCCGTTGCGGGGACAACCAAAGTTCACGGGGGGCGTGTCGGAAGCGTAGCGAAGGCGGGACTGGGGTGTGCCTAACACATGGGCGTCCTCTACCGATAGTGGAAAAAAGAAGGGCGTCCCTGACGAGCACTTGGGCTACTTTACTTGGTCCACTTTTTGTTACGACCAAGCCTCAAAAAGGTGCCCGAACTGATCAGATGACCACCGGAGGGAATTGGGAATGAGCTCCCCTTACTCCCCCAGTGGTCACCAACCCCCTCCCACTCTAAAAATACTTTTTAAATATTTTTGCCAGCCTCAATGTCACACAAGGTAAGGGAGCTATGCACCTGGGAGCAATTTCTGAAGTCCACTTCAGTGCCCCCTAGGGTGCCCGATTGTTTTTTTTGGCATGTCAGGGGGACCAGTGCACTACGAATGCTGGCTCCTCCCAAGACCATGGCTTGGATTTGGTTGTTTCTGAGATGGACGTCCTCGGTTTCCATTATGACTGAAAATTGGGTATGACCATCTCTAAGATCAACCTAAATTTTGTGATTTGGACGTCCCCAATCGTATTATCGAAACAAAAGATGGACGCCATCTTGTTTCAATAATACGGGTTTTCCTGCCCCTTCGCCGGGACATCCTGTGAGGACGTCCGCAGGAAAACTTGGACGCCCCTTTCGATTATGTCCCTCTTTGTCATGTCCCTGTGTTTGAAGCCTAAACTTGCTCAGAGTGCTTCTGTTTGAAGTGCATTCATGGCCTCAAAGTGGAAAACAGGTAAGGGAGGACGTTATCAATGTGTACTACCATTAAGATATGTTATTTTATTGTTAACCTCAAGTACTAGAAACTAGGAGGTCCTTTTACTTAGCCGTGTAAGCATCTATGCGTGCCCAACATGCGCCAAAATGGAGTTACCACCCGACTTCCGCTTGGGTCTTGTGGTAATTTCAATTTTGGTGCACATCCGCCATGCGCGTCTGAAAAATATTTTTTATTTTCTGGCGTGTATATTGGACACACGCCAAGTGGCAATTGGTGCGCGTAGGTCATTATTAAACATGTAATCCAAGTTATTTTACTTAAAGCAATACTTACAGAATAAGATATTAACTTCTACCTGCAGGAAGAGTGGACAATTTTTAAATAACTTATTTAATTGGGTAAATGTCTTTTAGAGATTGCATTCATTATTTGTGTGTGTGTATGTGAGATACACCCCCCCCCCACCAAAACAACAACAACAACATTTTAAAGTATGATAATAGGGGGTGGTTGCAAGTCTAAACGTTAACTTAATGCACCTAATATCCTTGTACTGATCCTACTTGGGGGGTGTGGTCAATACTCAACCAGAATAGCACCTGTAAACATTTAAAACTGATGATGCATGTATGTCATTTCTTAATTTTCATATGTTCTGTTTTCTTTCTTTGCAACTGTTGTTACTCTGCCTTTTACCCCATGCACATTGGGTTTCCCTTCCACTCTTGACTTTGCTTAACAACTACTGGGGGTGATGCTAGGGGCCTTTAAATTCAAGCTTTTCCATGGTATCACATGCCACAGGCTCATGCTGAAGGAGTGCTCTCAAACTGCTTCTTGTGCTTGCTCCCTTGGGTGGCTCCTTGTAAACTGCTTCAGTTATTGTCCAATTGACACACTTACCATCTGTGAAGAAACAGTGTGTTTTAAGCCTGTAAAATGTATTGGATATTTTCCTGCACTGATTATGTTCTGAAATGTATTTCTCCTATTTGGCAGCAGATGGTGCATGCTTATGCTTAAAGCTGTTACAAAGGACTGACTTCTCTTTCTTTTAGTTGGCACACAAATAATAGGAAGTGCCTGTAGTGATGTAACCAGTCAAGTTTATTTGAAACTTGACTGTTCTGGGCTCTGATTGGGCTAGAGTTTGAAGTTAACCAGCAGATGCTGGCTGTTGCTTCAGTCTTAGTCTGGAAGGAAAGAGACACTGAAAGATCTATTTGCTGAAGTTCTGTGAACAGTTCTATATCCTGACCTTCCCAGGTACTGCTTAGACAGCATATAGATGTTTAGTTAGTTTCTATTGATCCATTTTTTAGTTACTTGCTACTGTTTGCTGTTCCAAGTTCTGAGAATAAACACATTTGTTTGTTCGTTCTGCCCATCTAGACTTATAAAGAATCCTAGTGGTTTGTGTGTTGGGTCTGTGAGTGCTTTCTGGGAACTGTGGGACCAGTGGGAGTGCCACTCCAGTAATCTAGAAATCACTGGGGATAGAGAGCAAGAGACTCGCCCAGAGGAAGTAGGAGACTCGCCCAGAGGTTGGTAGGAGGAGGGTACTAGTGTAGAGCTGAGCTGTGCTGGGGATAAACCCTCTAAGTGGATGCACAGTAACCCCAGGCAGATGGCTAAGCATTTCATGACACCATCCCATCTAGTGTTTTGGAAAGAACTGCACAATTATCCAAATTCCTAGACAATACTAACACACTTCACCCTTGTTTCACATGGGCTACTCCACAGAAACGTTACTGGTGTTTCTTCTAAAACAGTTGAGATGTCATATATAAGCTGGTAAGAGGCTAAAATTGTCTCTTTAGACCTACATGTAGCTTTCTACCTGGTAAACCACTGTTTGCTGATAACTCATCTTTGGTACCCGGGGGTCAGGTCCTATTTATTAGATCACTCCTACATAGTTTTATTCAATGATAGATCATCTGATAAAGTTCAGCTACCATGTACTACTAGTAGGTGATTTAATATGCCAGATGTTGATTGGGGTATCCCTATTGTGGGGTCTTTTAGAAGCAGGGAGATCCTGGATTCTTTACAGGGGGGACATTCCAGAAGTTGGTAATAAAACCCATGTGGGAAGGAGCCATACTGGACTTAGTACTTCCTAATGGGGAGAGTGTTTCTGATATTATAGTAGGTGATCATCTGGCATCCAGTGATCACTAGATAATGTGGTTTAATATTAAAATAGGTGTGGAGAAGGTTCATTCAAAAGTGAAGGTTCTAGACTTCAAAAAAAATTAACTTCATTCAGATGTGGGATTACCTCAAGGAATTGCTGTCTGGATGGGAACCTCTGGAAGAAGTTAGCAGTGGGTAAACTTAAAGGGGATATTGTAAGGGCAACAAACCTTTTTGTAGGGAAAGTAAATAAAAGTACTAGAAAAAGGAGGCCACTTTAGTTCTCAAACATAGTAGCTAAAACGTTACGGAAAAACAGGTTAGCCTTTATAAACTACAAAATATCACAGAAAGAGGAAGACGTGCGACAATATCTGGAAAAGCTAAGAGAAGCTGGTAGAGTAGTCAGGAAAGCAAGAATGCAAATGAAAGAAAAAATAGCTAATATGGTAAAATGAGGGGCAAAACATTTTAAAATGTGTTAGTGATAGGAGGAAGTAGAAAAGTGGCATTGTGAGACTCAAAGGTGAAAGGGAGGAATATGTAGAAGCTGATAAAGATAAGGCAGAATTTCTTAACACATTTTTCTGTTCTGTTCTGTGTCTACAGTTGAAGGGCTGGGAGCAGGACCACAGAAGACAAAGACAAATAGAAATGGATGGGTGGTAGTCCCTGAACAATTTTCAGAGGACTGTGTTAATGAGGAGTTGATTAAACTAAAGGTGGACAGAGCGATAGAGTCAGATGGCATACATCCGAGGGTACTGAAGGAACTTAGGGAAGTTCTAGCAATTCCGCTGATTCACCTTTTCAATGCTTCTCTAGAGTTGGGAGTGGTCCTAAAGGACTGGAGAAGAGCAGATATGCTCCTTCTCCACAGAAGCAGAAGGAAAAGGTTGGGAACTACAGGCCAATATGTCTGACTTCTGTGATAAGTAAATTAATGGAAACACTTTTAAAACAGAGAAAAAAAAAGAGAGAGGGATAAAGCAAAGGGAGAATCTATCTCTTGCAGCCATCCCCCCAAAAGCAACAACAATTACAAAAATGGATTACAGGACCTGAGGCAACATGGTTTCACTAGAGGTAGGTCTTGTCAGAAAAATCTGATTAATTTCTTTGACTGGGTGACCAGAGAGATGGATCCAGGAAGAGTGCTAGATGTGGTATATTTAAATTTTAGCAAAGTCTTTGACACAGTTCAGCATAGACAACTAATAAATAAACTGAGTGCCCTCATATGGGCTCTAAAGTGATCGACTGGGTTAGGAACTGGTTGAGTGGAAGGTGACAGAGAATAATGGTAAATGGAGCTCATTCTGAGGAAAAGGATGTTACCAGTGGTGTTCCACAAGTTTCAGTTCTTGGGCCAGCTCTTTTAAACATTTTTATAAGCGATATTTGTGAAGGACTGCATGGTAAAGTTCGTCTCTTTGCGGATGATACCAAAATCTGTGATATAGTAGACACCCCTGATGGTGTGCATAACATGATGACATACTTAGCAAAGCTAAAGGAATAGTATGGAATTTGGCAGCTTAGATTTAATGCAAAAAATATTCAGAGTCATGTATTTGGGCTGTAAAAACCCAATGGAACGGTACAATTTAGGGGGTGAAAAACTTTTGTGTGTGATCGTATGTGATGACCTTAAGAAGACCAAACAGGTAGAAAAGGTGATAGTGAAAGCTAGAATGATGCTTGGTGCAAAGGGAGAGGAATGGCCAGAAGGAAAAAGGAGGTGATGATGTCCCTGTATAACACTCTGGTGAGACCTCATTTAGAATATTGTATAAAATTCTAGAGACCACACCTTCAAAATGATATAAACAGGATGAACTCGACCCAGGGGACAGCTACTAAAATGGTCAGTAGTCTTCATCATAAAGCATAAGGGGACAGACTTAAAGATCTCAATATGTATACTTTGGAATAAAGGCAGGAGAGGGGAGATATGATAGAGATATTTAAATATCTATGTGGCATAAATGCACAGGAGGTGAGGTCTCTTTCAACTGAAAGAAGGCTCTGGAATGAGGACGCAAAGGGTGAAGATGAAAGCAGACTCAGAAGTAACTTGAGGAAATACATTTTTATAGAAAGGGTGGTGAATTGTAGGAACGGCCTCCTGGTGGAAGTTTTGGAGATAAAAACAGTATCTGAATTTAAGATAGTTTGGGACAGGTACATAAGATCTCTAAGGTAGTGATAGGGAGAGTAGATAGCATAGTTGAAAACTGCTTTTAAGTTCCTGGAACTAATAGTGGTATATCAAATCCTTAATGTAATATAATGTGCTCACTTGTACATGGCAAAGTATCTAAATTACATCATTTATAGTGGCTAGTAGACAGAGCTTTTATATATGATTGAAACAATTCTGAGGTCACTTAAGAAGACAAGTCTCATAGCTAAATCAGCAAAATGCACAAACGAAAAAAAAAAAAAGACTTGACAAGCACAATCTGTTAGGTAAGAGGATAATAGTCAGTAACCAGATGAATGTGATAATAAATTCACAGATCACCAAAGCAAAGAAACATGTTAAGGTGAAAGATATGTTGTATTCTTTCTATAGATGAGATTTGTGAAACGGCATCCACTGTGCAAATATTTTACATGAGCATATTAATTTCATTGCAATTCAAACTCTTGTAGCAGTCTACAAAATCTAAAACAGTTATAAGGACATTTACATGTTTGGTGGTTTTGGTTTCTGTATTCTGAGTTGAAGTTTGTAAACTGCTGATGCTCACATTAATAAGCACAATCATCACCTATCTATTCTTCAGCTATACATTAAGACCTATCCCAAAGTTGTTAGAGTCTTGGAGTTTTTGCATACTCTACATAGGTTCCATTTGACAACTACAGATTTTGAGATATCATACTTCCTAGTATGAATGTAGACTAGTAAGTCCAGCATGACATCAAATACTGGCAAACCCCAGTGTTTATGTTTATGTTTAATAAAACTTGCTATACCACATATTCCAACATAGGAGGATCTAAGTGGTGTACAATAAAAATCAAAACAAAATCAGAAATGGAATGCAAATTTAAGTAGAATAGAATACATACAATTAACTGCTCTTCTTTTTCCAGCTTCAAACTTCTTTTCCATATTGTAGCCTAGTAGTTCACTTATCAAGGGTAATTCTATAACAGGTTGCTTACATTTGCATGCCATTTGCATGCATGGCAATAGAGAAAACCATCACTTATATATGCATAAGGTTGAGCCCTGTTCTTCAAGGGCAGACTTAAGTGACATGGGACTAGATTTTATATATGACACTTAAAGATTTGGCGCCAAAAAAGTGCTATCCTGTAAGCCACGTTTAAAGTTAGGCATGTTTATAGCAATATTTCCCAAGTCCACACCTGGAGTACCCCTTGCCAGTCAGGTTTTCAGGATTTGCATACACTTAACTTGATTGGCATATGCTGAACTTGATTTGCATACACTGCCTCCATTATATACAATTTTTTTTCATGCATATTCATTCCCACTTTAGTGATTCCCTTATTTGTCCTGTTTGTCTGACCTAATTAGAGCTCTATCGAGCAGGGACTGTCTCTTCATTTATTTAGAATTCAGCTCATACCTTTTCAGTGGTAGTTCAAGTTGAATTACATTCAAGTACAACAGGTATGTCACTGACTCCAGAGGGTTCACAATCTAAATTCTTATACCTGAGAAAATAGAGGGTTAAATTGCTTACCCAAGACCAGAAGAAGTGTCATTGGAATTTAAACTCAGGTTTCTCTGGTTCACAGCATGCTGTTCTAGTTACAAAAATACTCCTCCACTTCTATTATGTTCAGGATCTCCAATAGCCAGAATGTCCCCCCCAAAACATTAAATATCATATGATATGGTAAGACATGTTTCTGTACAACAAATAAATGGTAATGATGTTGTGGCTTGCTTTATAGCAGGTAGAGTATGTGATGATGTGTGGTCAATGATCTTGATGATATATGCATAATTTGCTTTCCTTAGTCAAAATCCCATGTGTAACCTGAGGGACTTAATTTATGTACAAAAAGTAAGTAGAATTGTGAAGCCAGACAGAGAAGGGCATGGAGTTGGAACAACAGAATGGGCTGGATTAGGCAATAGATTAACTATTCTTGGCTTTGCTTCAGGCCTGGAATGGAAGGGCTAGAGCAGAACACCTCTGCTACTTTGGGGTCTGAAAAGAAAGTAGGTTGGACGGTTTCCTAAAGGACAAGTCCATAAACCGCTACTAAACGGACTTGGAAAACTCCAAAATTCCAGGAATAACATGTATAGAATGTTTGTACGTTTGAGAAGCTTGCCAGGTGCCCTTGGCCTGGATTGGCCACTGTCGTGGACAGGATGCTGGGCTCGATGGACTCTTGGTCTTTTCCCAGTATGGCATTACTTATGTACTTAAGAAGCATGGACCATTATCCCAGAAATTAAGCTCTGGTAACCTATTATTTTCCAAGATAATATTATGAAATAATACACTAACTGAAACAGCTAGCAACTAGCCCTTCACTTGTTAGAAAATAAGAATGGACTCTCTTAGCTCTACTTCTAGTTACCCATGGATGGCCTTCTTAATTGAATCCTTTGGCACTCTAAGGGACAATTGATCAAAGTGCACTAGCACTAACACAGGCATTAACCCATATTGTATTAGATAAAATATTCACCTAAAGCACATTAAAACAATGTTAGTATGCTTGCATTAATGATAAAGAGCTAGCTTAAGAACAGATGGCTAATTTTGAAACGTCTCTCTGTGGTGGAAAATGATCTCTTAAAGTGACGTGGGATGAGAAAATAATTACAGATGTTAGAAAAGAGATTGAAAAGGCAAACAGAGCTATTTTAATAATATGTGAATACTGGGTTTACTTGAAGGGATTGAAGGTCCCCCATCCCATTATTTTGATAGAAGAATATTTGCTGAAGTTTGCTGAACTTCATTTTAAATACCCAGTTGAGGATGAGTGTATCTATTGGAATCCCTTCTACAACATAGACTGCATGAGATCACTGTATCTGTTGGTTCTCAAGACTTTTCAATAGCTGCAGTCACTTGAGTTTCTGACTAACGCATGCTTCAAAAAGTATTAGTGTAGTTCATGAACAAACTTAATTGTGCCTGATTTGGTAAATGACATTGTGGTATGCTCTAAAGAGCTTCTAGCATTGTGGCTTCAATTTTGCTTGTTACCTGATACAGCATGAAAAATCCTGTCAGAATGAGGGTAACACACTAAAGGGAACATGTTGGAATGCTGGCTTTCTCTCTGTTGTGTTATCTGGATTTTATTTGATTCCTGGAACCAAGTAGTCCTCACAGGTGTGGGTTATGCATTTTCTGCTTCTTTACTACTTCAAAATGGATGTCTGATCCTCAGATGTTTCTTAGGAAGAGAATAATGCTCTATGTTTGGACTCAGTATCCTGAAAGCTAAATTAACTCAGGAAGTAGTCTGAAGGTATAATAGATTATCTGTGTAAATGGTCTTTGGGTGTCCTTGATTCAATTGCTGTATTCCACTGAAGGTACTACATAGTTTCTATGTTATATGGTTAGTTATGGGCTAGTATTTAATACGTTTTCTCTCCCTACTGTTTTTACTTTTGAGAGATTCTTATCAGCTGTATCATGAAATGTTTTACAGGGTTTCTTATACATTATTATCAGTCTCGTTTTCGAAAGAGATGGACGTCTATCTTCCGACATAACTCAGTACTTGGACGTCCATCTCTCAGAGAAGTCCAAATCGGTATAATCGAAACCCGATTTTGGATGTCTCTAACTGAGGTCCGTCGCAAGGACATCCAAATTTCAAGGGGGCATATCGGAGGCATGGTGAAGGAGGGACTTGGGCGTTCCTAAGACTTGGACGTCTTTGATCCATAATTGAAAAAAGCAGAGACGTCCATGACTACAACTTGGACTTTTTCACCCGGATGTGTTTTTATTACGAATAAGGCATGAAAAGGTGCCCAAAATGACCAGATGACCACTGAAGGGAATTGGGGATGACCGCCTATTACTCCTCTGGTGGTCACTAACCCCTCCCACCCTCAAAAAACAGCATTAAAAATATAACATGCTAGCCTCAGATGTCATACTCAGGTCCATGACAGCACATGCAGGTCCCTGGAGCAGTTTTAGTGGGTGCAGTGCACTTCAGACAGGTGGACCCAGGCCCATACCCCCCTACCTGTTACATTTGTGGAGGAAACAGGGAGCTGTAATGATTTTATTTATTAAGGGACCCTTTTACCAAGTGGCGATAAAAGGTGGCCCACAGTGGTGTCGGTGGGTGGGATTGCCGCGCACCAAGGCCAATATTTACCACCCCACACAACCATTTACTGCTGGAGCCTTTACCGCTTCCTATTTAGGAAGCAGTGAGGGCTCCAGCAGTAAACCTAGTGGTAATTGGACAGCGCATGCAAACTCGGCAGTAACCCTATCACCTCTATATAAAAAGGCCCCAAAATGTATTTAATGTTCTTATATACTGCCTACAAACTAAAAAAGCACATTCATATTAAACACAACCATTCTAATTCTGTTAACTTTTCTGTGAGTAGAAATCAATTGCACTTGTGTTCATTCTTATTTATATATGCACATAAGTGATTTTTGTACACACTTTTTAAGGGGTCCTTTTACTAAGGTGTGCTGAAAAATGGCCTGTGGTAGTGTAGACGTGGGTTTTGGGCACATGCAGGTCCATTTTTCAATACACCTGCAAAAAATACCTTTTTAAAGTTTTTGCCAAAAATGGACATGTGGCAAAATAAAAATTGCCACACGTCCATTTTAGGTCTGAGACCTTACCGCCAGCCATGGACTTAGAGATAAGGTTCCACGCGTTAACCGGGTGGTAACGACATATGTGCATAGAATGCCAATTGATGCATGCCCACTACACGTGTCAGAAAATAAAAATTATGTTTCAGACGCACGTAGTGGACACACACCAAAAATAAAATTACCGAAAGGGCCAAGCGGTAGCCTGGTGGTAACTCAAAATTGGCACACACTGGGCACACGGAGTACCTAAGCAGTTTAGTAAAAGGGCCCCTAAGTGCCTAAATGAAACAAATACATGCAGATGAATACATACCCCTATTAGAAAGTATGCCCACTCTATCACCTCATTGAAAATATATGTAGTCCAAGATACCCATTTTTTTATGCCTCACTTTTCAAAAAGTTAGATGTTTCTCTGCTGAGTACTAAAACATCTCATATAGCTTTATGCACTCTATATTAAACAATTTCTATTATTAATTTTTCCATTATTTTTCTGATACTATATTTTAATTTTAAGACAAGGTTCATACTGGATACATCATAATCTAAAGTCACATGTTCCTGGTTGGGTAACTCTGGATCATTCACTGAGAGCCCCTCTGGATTTAAAAGATGTCCCAGATATGAGTTTCCCTAAATTATTTAGGTCTGGCCCAATTTCTTTGTCTATACTATGGAGGCAATTCTGTAACTGGGCACCTTCATTTTTGTGCACATGTGGTTACAGGACACTATTCTATAACGGAACCCAGAGTATTTGGCCTATTGGTCATGTTTTAAAAGATGGTCATCTGATAATTTTTTCAGCAGTTAAAACAGTAATATGACCTTCCTTTTTCACAATGTTTTAAATGGCTTCAACAGTAACATTGCAAGGGAACGTGGAACAAATCTGTTAATTTCTGTGATTGTGTGTTAAAACAATGTCAATAATCTGCTTTTCAGTTTTTGCACCACAGCAGCTCATTAATGTAAAACTGGTTGTTTGCTAAGTGATTTAGCAAAAGTGCACTTCTTGACTAAAAACAAACAAACAAACAAACCAGAAACCCCCTAAACATTGACATCTTTGCATATTTCCTGGAGTTTTATGTTTTTGTTCCTGCAAAGTTTAGATTTGTGAAATCAGTTCTCACTTTAGTTCATAATGGCCATGGTCATTATTTTTCTAAGAGGTCACCTAAGTTAGAAGACCAAGTAGGTGATTATTTTGAGACTATTTTATAAAGACACACATAGGTGCCTTTCCTGCTTATAATTGAAAGAGAAAAATGCCTATATTGTGACCCAAAACGGGAGATGGGCGTCTTTCTCCCGTGGGCGCCCAAATCGGTATAATCGAAAGCCGATTTTGGGCGTTTCCAACTGCAGTCCGTCGCAGAAACAGGTAAAATTGATGGAGGCGTGGTGAAGGCGGAACTGGGGCATGGTTATCGGCTGAGGAGAGATGGGCATCTTTAGCTGATAATCGAAAAAAAAAGGCGTTTTTACCGTGATTTTAGGTCACTTTTCGTGGACCCTTTTTTTTCACAAACAAGTCCCAAAAAAGTACCCCAACTGCCCAGATGACCTCCCCGGACTCCCCCAGTGGTCAGTAACCCCCTCCCACAAAAATAAAACACTTTAAAAACTTTTTTCCAGCCTCTATGCCAGCCTCAAATGCCGTACCCACCTCCATGACAGCAGAATGTGTTCTATCCTGTGACAGCCTTTCCCTGGTTCTGATGTGGCTCTCGGGTGAGTGTGACACCTTTTCTGTTATGCGCACTGCAGAGTCACATCAGCAATGCATTGTGGTGGGTGTAGGGTATTGGGCTTCGTGATTTCACTGGCTTGTGGCAAATGCTCACAATGTTGGTAGTTGGTCCATGGTGCTTTTCCCCCTGCTTTCTGGGTCTGTGTGTGCCCTCTTTTGTTTCTAGTAGTCCATGAGGTAGTGGCCATTTTTGTAAGCCAGTTTTGATCCCTTTCACGTGTTAGCCACGTTATAGAACTTAGTTCTTACCTTGAATGTGGCTGAAAGAGGGCATTGTACAGCATTCTGCCAGCTCTGACCTACTGCTCATCTCAGTACCAGGGAGACTCGGTGCCAGTGGGGCACAACCTCTGATCTGCAGTTAACTGTGAGTAAGCATGCTTATTCCAATAAAGGACGTTTTCGGAGAGATTAGTCTTCAGGTGTCAACTGATGTGCCAATATTATATAGCAGCAACAAGTCCTAGAGGCCTGCGTGTATGCAGGTCCCTGGAGCACTTTTAGTGGGTACCGCAGTGCACTTCAGCCAGGTGGACCCAGGCCCATCCCCCCCTACCTGTGGTGTACATGGTAGTGGTGTACATTTGTGGGTAGTGGGTTTTGGGGGAGGGGGGTGGGTGCTCAGCACCCATGGTAAGGGAGCTATGCATGTGGGAGTGTTGTCTGAAGTCCACCGCACTGACCTCTAGGGTGCCCAGTTGGTGTCCTGGCATGTCAGGGGGGCGAGTGTACTACGAATCCTGGCCCCTCCCACTACCAAATGGCTCAGATTAGGACGTTTTTGAGCTGGGCGTTTTTATTTCCATTATCGCTAAAAAAAAAAAACTGCCCAGCTGAAAAAGTCCATTTTTTCGAAAATACAGTCTGCCCCGCCTCTTCACGTACCCGTTTTCAGACATAGACGCCCATGGAGATAGGCGTTCACGTTCGATTATGCCCCTCTTTGTGTATAGTATCATAAGAGTAGCAAACATTGTAACTAAAATTTGGCCATGTACATTTAACCAGCTTACCAACAGTACTGTACCTAAACTTATTTTTCCAAAACATCCACCCGGGTCAATCCCCCCACCTTGTGGTCTAGCGGCCCTTTCCCACCCCCGTACTTTCAGTTGAGGAGGAAGGTGGCCTCTCTCCTCTTCCATCTATGCCGCCTGGCAGCACCTAGCCCTGCCCAGTGCATTCTGGGATGGGTGGGGCTTCACACCATATAAGAGAGAACTCCCTTATATAGTGTTAATTTGTATACAGACATTTCAAATTGTGTTTTTTGTTTATATGTGCAAGCTGCTTAGCAGTTGACAGTGACAATGTGCCTGCTTATTCTTGGTGCCCTATTATATAATTACTTTTTATGAAAACAATTGTATAACTGCTTCCTACATATAGGTGCCTTGAGGCCTATGGGATATGGATGCCTGGAGTTTAAGTCAGTATTGGTTTACCTAACATTTAGGCATCTGTGGTATGCTAGCCATAGAACTGGCAGAACTAGGGGCACCTAAATGTGGCAGGGACCCATGCAAATTACAGAATTCTGTTAGTTAAGCATGTAATTGTAGCCTCATCTATTTCCCACCTATGTACCACCCATGTTCCACCGCTAGTACATAAGTACATACGTATTGTCACACTGGGATAGACCAAAGGTCCATCAAGCCCAGCATCCTGTTTCCAACGGTGGCCAATTCAGGTCACAAATAACTGGAAAGATCCCAAAAACGCTCAATACATGTTATGCTACTTATCCCAGAAATGAGCAGTGGATTTTCCCTAAGCCAATTTAATAATGGTCTATGGACTATTCCTTTTGGAAGTCATCCATTCCCTTTTAAAATTCCGCTAAGCTAACCACCTTTACCACATTCTCTGGCAACAAATTCCAGAGTTAAATTACAAGATGAGTGCAGAAAAAATTTCTCTGATTCGTATTAAATGTACTTCTTTGTAGCTTCATCGCATGCGCCCTAGTCCCAGTATTTTCAGAAAGAGTAAGCAAACGTTTCACGTCTACCCTTTCCACTCCACTCATTATTTTATAGACCTCTATTATATCTCCCCTCAGTCATCTGTCTCTTCTCCGAGCTGAAGAGCACTAGACACTTCAACCTTTCCTCATAGGGAAGCCATCCCATCCCCTTTATCATTTTTGTCGCCCTTCTCTGTACCTTTTCTAATTCCACTATATATGTTTTGAGATGCGGAGGCCAGAATTGAACACAATATTCGAGGTGTGGTCACACCATGGACCGATAAAAGGCATCATAACATCCTTACTTTTCTTTTCCATTCCTTTCCTAATAATACCTAACATTCTATTTGTATTCTTAGCCGCTGCAGCACACTGAGCAGATGATTTCAACGTATCATCAACAACGACACCTAGATCCAATTCTTGGTCGGTGATGCCTAACGTGGAATCTTGCATTACGTAGCTACAGTTTGGTTTCCTCGTTCCTACATGCATCACTTTGCACTTGCTCACATTAAACGTCATCTGCCATTTAGACACCCAGTCTCCCAGTCTCGTAAGGTCCTCTTGTAATTTTTTACAATCCTCTCACGATTTAACAACTTTGAATAACTTTGTGTTGTCAGCAAATGTAATTACCTCACTAGTTACTCCCATCTCTAGATCATTTATAAATATGTTAAAAATCAGCGGTCCCAGCACAGACCCCTGAGGAACCCTTTTTCATTGAGAATACTGACTATTTAACCCTACTCACTGTTTTCTATCCTTTAACCAGTTTGTATTCAGCAATAGGACACTACCTCCTATTCCATGACTCTCTAATTTCTTCTGGAGTCTTTCATGAGGTACTTTGTCAAATGCCTTTTGAAAATCCAGATACACAATATCAACTGGCTCGTCTTTATCCATATGTTTGTTCACTCCTTCAAAGAAATGTAATAGATTGGTGAGGCAAGATTTCCCTTCACTAAATCCATGTTGGCTTTCTCTCATTAATCCATGCTTTTGAATATGCTCTGTAATTTTGTTCTTTATAATAGTCTCTACCATTTTGCCCGGCACTGAAGTCAGGCTCACCATCTACAATTTACCGGATCCCCTCTGGAACCTTTTTAAAATATTGGCGTTACATGGACTACCCTCCAATCTTCCGGTACCATTCTCAATTTAAAAGACAAATTACATATTACTAACAATAGTCCTGCCAGTTCATTTTTTAATTCTATCAGTACTCTGGGATGAATACCATCCGGTCCAGGAGATTTGCTACTCTTCAGTTTGTCAAATTGCCCCATTACATCCTCTATGTTTATAGAAATTTCATTCAGTTTCTCTGACTCATCAGCTTCGAATACCATTTCTGGCACCGGTATCTCTCCCATATCTTCCTCGGTGAAGACCGAAGCAAAGAATTCATTTAATCTCTCTGCTACAGCTTTGTCTTCCCTGATCGCCCCTTTTACCCCTTGGTCATCTAGCAGTCCAATCGATTCTTTTGCTGGCTTCTTGCTTTTTATATACCTAAAACAAATTTTACTATGTGTTTTTGACTCCAATGCAATCTTTTTTTCAAAGTTCCTCATTGCTTTCCTTATCAGCGCTTTGCATTTGACTTGACATTCTTATGCTGTTTCTTATTAATTTCAGTCGGTTCCTTCTTCCATTTTCTGAAGGATTTTTCTTTTAGTTCTAATAGCTTCCTTCACCTCATTTTTTAACCATGCTGGCTGTCATTTGTTTTCCTCCCTCCTTTTTTAATACACAGAATATATTTGACCTCGGCTTCCAGGATGGTATTTTTGAACAGCATCCATGCCTGATGTAAAGTTTTGACCCTCACAGCTGCTCCTCTAAGTTTTTCTTTCACTGTTCATTTTATCATAGTCTCCTTCTTGAAAATTAAACGCTAACGTATTGGATTTCCTGATTATACTTACTCCAAAGCTAATATCAAATCTGATCATATTATTATGATCACTGTTATCAAACAGCCCCATCGCCATAACCCCCCACACCAGATCATGTGCTCCATTAAGGACTAGGACTAGAATTTTTCCTTCTCTTGTTGGCTCCTGTGTATGCCCCCTTGAAATACACACTGTGCAAGTTATGCAGATATTGCAGAATAGCACCTAGGGGCCCTGCTAGCAATTATGCAGATATTTGCACTCATACTCAATTACATTCTATGATTCTATACATGTATGTTAAAATATGCATGTAAATCTGGATGCCCAGATTATAGAATTATCTTACCCATGGAGTTGAAGCTGTGGGTTCTTAGACAAAGGACAGATTGGTTGAAGGTCTGCCCATGTCTATCTGAAACAAGTATGCAGACATTTGTGTTAATTTGACATTACTTCAAGATTTGAAATATGAAAGCTATTTTAAGATTATGGTTATGCAGTTCAAGAAATCCATGGAATGTCGATGATATTGTTGGATTGACTCAACAAATTGCTTATTTATATGTATTATATTTTGCCAAATCAACAAATTAAGTTAAAGGCAGATTGGGTCTCTTAGGGGTCCTTTTACTACACTGTGGTAAAAAGGAGAACGCGCTAGCGTCAACTTGTGTTTTTTACATGTAAAAAGCTATCTTTTTTTTTAAAGAAATGCCCATGTGCATGGCCATTTCAGGGGAGAGAACTTACCACCACCCATTGAGGTAGTGGTAAGGGCTCCTGCGCTAACCCAGCGGTAACCGGGCAGCGTGCAGCACTGCCCGATTACTGCCGGGTAAACACCAACGCTACAAAAATAAAAAAATATTTTTGTAGCAACAGCATGTGCTGGGGGTGGGAACTACCATTGGACTGCTGCATTAGCCTGGCGGTAGTTTCTGTTTGGTACATGGTAAGCCACAGTGGTCTTACCGCCGTTTAGTAAAAGGGCCCCTTAGATACAGCGACCTACTGATATGGCTACAACATGAATCTGAGAAAATCAGGCACAGATGTTTGTGGATCATTGTGTTTGATATACCACCATTTGTTTAGTTAGTACAATGCTTATTAACGTGTACTTGACTGTGTCCTAGATTGAGATAAATGGGCACTCTGCCCACTGAAATTTCACAAAGGATTTAGGAAATAGCTGTGTTTCAATATGCAAGACTGCTTTATACCATCATCCCATTTTAACTTGCATACATGACATATACCACCTTCATACCATCTGTAGAAACTATAGGGCCCTGTTTACTAAGCTGCAGCATAGGTACGTTAGTGTTTTTAACGTGTGTTAACCATGTACATGCATTAAACATGTATGTGCCTACAATATCCCTATAGGCACCTAAATGATTAGTGCACGCTCTAATTGAAGGCGCATGAAAAACACTAACACACCTTAGTAAACAGGGCCCACAATCTTTGCATAAGATAGACTGAAGTAAGATCACTAGGGAAACTTTGGAAAACATATTGTGGTTCATTGAACCGGCACCACTCAATATCGAATTTATTTTTCATAATGCTGGTGCTGGTGAGAACAGTGCAGTTTATTAATATGAACTTTTTCCTGTCTGTATTTATTCACATTCTTGAACTTAATATATGAAGCTTGAACTACTCTTTTTACATCAGTCATCATTTCAAGCACCAGTGAGGGAAAGTTAAATGAGGGTGCACTATCTATTTTCAGCATTCAACTGTAGACCTTACAATAATTATCTTATGAAACAAGTAATAATGTTGTTTAATTATATCCAACCTCTAAATAGAACTTCAAAAGTTGAAGGGGGAATTTGTCATGGGGGAATTCTAAAGAGTGACTGAGCTAAAAAGGTACACCCACCTTTTGAAACATTTAAAATATCAAAGCTAGAATACAGGAAATAAACAATGACATATTCTATTGTAATTTTCCCCAGTACTATACCGAAGGCACACCTAGCCAACCTAATTTTTGGGGTTGTCACAATGAATATATCTGATAGATTTGCATACACTGAGTCTCCAGTGTATTCCAGATTATCTTGTGCATATTTATTGTCACAGTCCTGAAAAGCAGACTGGCTAGATGTCTCCTCCAGGAGGGAGAGAAGAAGGGAAAAGGAAGGGATTTTTGACTGAGCTCCATTACTTTCAGTAGTAGAGGTGCTATGGGTATTTTCCTGTCCCAGAGGGCTTACAATGTAAGGGGGTCTTTTACAAAATGGCGGTAAGCCCAACGCGGTCTTACAGCACATTAAATTAGGATTATCGCTGGCCCAATGTGGCCACCGGTGGTAGTTCCGGATGAAGTGTGCATCATTTCTGGTGCACCAGGAATGTTTCCCCTAGCACAACGCTAACCTGCTCGCTGCCTAGTTACTGCCGGGTTACCATGGGAGCCCTTACTGCCACCTCAATGGGTAGTGGTAAGTGCTCCTTGTCGCATGGCCATGCAGTAAGGGTTATCTTACTGTGTGGCCATTTTGGGGGGCTTTTTACCTGCAGTGGTAACAAGGGTCCTGGCATGTGGGGAAAAATGGCTCACGCAGCTACTGCAGGACCCTTTTTCCTGCGTCTTAGTAAAAGAACCCCTAAGTGTCTGATATTCAGCTTATGCCTGTAAGCAGTTTTTAAGGCACTGAGAGCTGCAGGCTGAAATAAACCTGGATAATCAGGAAGCTAACAAGGCACTGACCAATATTCAGACTGGTGCCTAGTTAGCTAAAATGAATAATATTGGGACAGCCCTTTTGATGTCCAGATTTTATGCCCTTATTTAACTAGTTAGTGGACTCAATATCACTGATAACAGGTTAAGTGCCACTCCACCTAAACTCCTCCCATGGACCACCTGTGCACAAACCAAACTGCACCATGGTGGTCAGAACTGATATTCAGCAGCACTGTCATGTGCCATTGAATGCTGGTGGCTGGCCTACTCAGTGTGGGCTAAGTGTATTGGATCCTCTCCTGCCCACTTAAACTACACTGAATATCCACCCCTAAGTCTGTAACTGAGGTGTCGTTTTACTAAGCTGCAGCAAAACGTGGCCTGCGGTAGCGTGAGCGCTTGTTTTTGGCACACGCTGGGCCAGTTTCTACTGCATCTGGGGAAAAGAGCTTTTTTTTTTCAATGGGCTGAGAAAAGGGCCTGTAGTAAAATTGAAATTAGTGCACGTTTATTTATGGCCTGAGCCCTTAATGCCACCTATTGATCTGGAGGTAAGGGCTCATGCGTTACATATGTGCGGTGATCAGTTACAGCGTGCCAACTGCCAATTTGCGCTGGAAATGGCACTTGTGGTAGGAAATAAAAAAAATTATTTGTCCTGGCAGTATGGGCATGTGCCCAATCTGAAATTACCACCAGGGGGCACGCTAGGCTGGCGGAAGTCACATTTTGTGTCTAGAGCCTACTGCACCATTGTAAAAGGGCCCCTGAAGTAATAGAGGGTTAAAGGGCCTCTTTACTAAAGCATAGTGACCATTAACATACATTAGAGTGCACTAATGGGGTCTTTTACAAACACGTGGTATCATTTTTAGCACACACTAACTGCTAGAGTCACCCATAGGAATTTGAATACGTTAGCATGCCTTTGTAAAAGGCCCACTAAGTTCCTCACATATAAAATAGGACATGCAGCATTTAGCATGCACTAAAGTCCATTAGTGAATGTTAAGGTTAATTTATTTATTTAGGCTTTGCTCACACCTTTTCTAGTAGTAGCTCAAGGTGAGTTACATTCAGGTACACTGGATATTTCTCTGTCCCAGAAGGGCTCACAATCTAAGTTTGTACCTGAGGCAACAGAGGGTTAAGTGACTTGCCCAAGATCACAAGGAGCAGCAGTGGGATTTGAGTCAGCCACCTCTGGATTGCAAGACTGGTGCTCTAACCACTAGGCCACTCCTCCACTCCAGTCCTAGTAAAAGGGACCCTAAACAACTTGTCCAAGATCAAAAGGAGCACCAGTGGGACCTGTGTCATGGCTTCCCTGATTCTCAGCTCACTGCTCTAATCATTAGGCTACTCCTCATTTCCTAAACAATGTGTTACTAGTTACAAAAAAGATCACGGTATTTCTCCTAAAAATATCACAAAAACTGTAACTAAAGGGATTAAAATGCAGGTGATGTTTTACATTTATATTACTTAACAATTATTTTTTTTTCATTATATACACTCTGGGTCTCATTTTTGAAAGAGAAAAACATCCCAAAAAGTGTAACAAAGCAGATTTAATAATAATAATAATAATAATAATAATAATAATAATAATAATATTAATAATGATAATACTTTATTTATAACCCACTGTTTCTAAAATATTCTAAGCAGGGAACAAAGGTACATACAAAGTAAAATATAACAAAACAAATCGAAAAACATAAAATGAAATAATTCACTCAACATTAATACAGAATCATTTGTTACCAAAAATCAGAGCAGCATCATTGATCTAATGACCCATATGCTTGGACAAGCACATGGAATCTTGGTTCTTTCTTGAACTGAGCAATAATTTGAACAGAACGAAGCTCAACAGGCAGAGTGTTCCTTAACATTTCTTATCAAAACATCCAAATAGTATTTTCAAAACCTATTTTGCAGACGTTTATCTATGCTTTTCAACTGCAATGCATCCAAATCACAAGGAAGCATATCAGGAGCATTTCAAAGGTGGGATTAGGGCGGGTTTAAGGAGTACCTAACACATGTTTTACAGCCATAATGGAAAAAAATGAAAACATCTAGGGCAAAAACGTAAACATTTTGGTCTAGACCTGTTTTTATAATGAAAAGGGCACAAAAGGGTTACTTAAATGACCAGAAGACCACTGGAGGGAATCGAGGATGACCACCCCTTACTCCCCTGTGGTCACTGACCTCCTCCCATCCCCCCAAAATGTGAATAAAAATAGCATTCACCAGCTTCTATGACAGCCTCAGATGTTATAGCCATATCCATTAGAGGGGAAGGGATGGGAAATAAGACTTGATGTACTGCCTTTTTGAGGTTTTTGCAACTACAACTCCGGAATACATGATTCCTCTAATAGACCTCCCACCTAGAAATGTCATCAACACAGCCCGCACCTATCTCCAACTTCATTATCCGTCTTGCCGGGGTGTCAAATACAAGCTTCTTTTTGCCTCTACTTTTCACTACTTGGAATGCTTTACCTCTGAACCTAAAATCTCAATCTGATCATCACCTTTTGAAGAAGATGTTGAAAATGTTCCTTTTTGAAAAAAAACTTACTCCATTAGTAATTCTGCTTATTAGTCACCCTAATTGTTGTTAGTGTTCTCTCCTTATTCTGCTGTAAAATTCATGTGTTGTACTTCTCTACTTTTGTAATTCATGTAAGCCACATTGTGCCTGCAATTGTGGGAAACAAATGAATCATAAATAATAATACATTCAAAGTGGTTTATATACATTCAGGTACTTATTTTGTACCAGGGGCAATGGAGGGTTAAGTGACTTGTCCAGAGTCACAAGGAGCTGCAGTGGGAATTGAACTCAGTTCCCCAGGATCAGAGTCCAATGCACTAACCACTAGGCTACTCCTTCACTCCTTAGAGCTGCCTGCAGGTCCATGGAGTAGTCTAGTGGTCAATGCAATGCACTGCAGAGAGGTGGACCCAGGCCCATACCTCCCCCTACCTGTTATACTTGCGGTGGAAACTGTGAGCCCTCCAAAACTCACCAGAAACCCACTGTACCCACATGCAGGTGCCCAGTTGGGGGTAGTGAAGGTACAGTTGGGGGTAGTGGGTTTTGGGTGGGTTTTAGAGGGCTCAGCCAACAACGTAAGGGAGCAATAGTAAGATGTACACCTGGGAGCATATATGTGAAGTCCACAACAGTGCCTCCTAAGGTGCCCCATTGCTCTTATGGGATTTCTGGGGAACCAGTCTGTTAAAAATGATGGCCATCCTATATCCCAATGGCTTGATTTTCTCTGTTTTTCACTTGTAAAGTTTTTTTTTAATGACCTGAAAATATAAAAGCACAGGGCACAAAACCTTGTAAAAATGGTATTTTTTGAAAAAAGATAGACATTCTGTGGTTTTGAAAATGGCCACATTTCCTATTCAGAGTTTGGACATTTAACGCAAAACATCCAAAGACTGAGTTAGACATCATATTCAAAATGTCCCTCCACATGTACTGTTTAGTGTTATATATCTATTAATAGTTGTGCTTGTTTATATGATATAAATATGTTTAGATTAATTAAGCCTACAAGGACTGGAAGGCAGAAATATATTTAGTCATTTTAATTAAAGTCTTATGCATATCTTATCCTTTTTTTTTTACACAAACATTTCCATCCAAGGCAAATTATTTCCATGGGATGTATATCTCCCTACAGAATCCAGGTGTTAAGATATATCCTAAAGGAAGTGCCTTAAAAGGTAATTTTTAGAGAAGCATTAGTGTAATGCTGGAAGACAGGAGGTAGTGAACTGAAGGAGCTTGATGGAATACAGCTATTAGCTTGGGTAACTTGCAGAGCCTAGAGAGATTTTTTTCATCAGGTTTTTAGACTTAGCAAGATTGCACATATTTTTGGCTACCTATAACTGAATTAATTATTCTTCTGCAGCACGCATTAGTCATAATTAAGGAAATTAGAAAGCACCATTCGATCAGATGCTGCTTGTTCATCACAAAGAGTACATTTCTAGACAGAGTTTCTACTGACCAATTAGGGTACAAAACTTCCAGGTTTTACTGTATGATTTAATAAGTAACTCTTTGGAGCTGTTGAATCATTCTGCTTTTTTATTAATAGGGAAAAATATGCATGGAAGTTTTAGGTCATCCTATACATCAATTGTATTTAATTACCATCATGGGTTATTTTATTATTTTATTAGATGGTATATTAGTTCATAAATGTTTTTCTACCTATCAGTCCAAGACTAAACTATTAACATATTTCAGTAGTTTATAAATTTTTCCATTAGGGCCTATATAAACTATAACAAATTCATGGGCCCAATCAGAAAAAAAAAATCAACATCCAAGAAACAAATGTGTTTTTTGTTGTTGTTTGTACAGCTTTTAGTGCAAAAAGTAATATGCTATAGTAAAAAATACTACTACTTATCATTTTTACAGCTTTATTAGACATACACAGAACTGTACACTAAACATGTAAGAGACAGTCCCTGCTTGTCAGACCTTACAATCTAATCAAGACAGACAAACATGACAAATAGGGGATTAGGGAATTATTTATGGTGGGAATGATAAAACTGAGATGGGTACTGAACAAGTGAATAGTAGTTAGGAGTTAAAAGCATCCTTAAAAAGGTGGGCTTTTAGCCTATAATTGAATACAGCCAGTGACAGAGCTTGACGTACTGACTCAGTAAGTCTATTCCAGGCATACGGTGCAGCAAGATGAGAGGAACAGCATATGGAGTTGGCACTGGAGGAGAAGGGTACAGATATGAGAGATTTACCTGAAGAATGGAGTTCCTGGGGAGGACTGTAGGGAGAGAGAGAGAGAAGATTGGAAAGGTATTGAGCAACTGTAGAGTGAATGCACTTATACGTCAATAAGAGTAGTTTGAACTGTATACAGAAATGGATAGGTGGAATATATCTAGTGCAGCAGGATTTTAAATGGATTGAAGGGGAGAGAGATGGCTTAGTGGGAGACCTGTGAGAAGCAAGTTGCAGTTGACATGGAGGGGCATAATCGAAAGGGACGCCCAAGTTTTGCTGAGGACGTCCTCGCAAAACATCCTGGTGGAGGGGCAGGGAAACCCGTATTATCAAAACAAGATGGACGTCCATCTTTCATTTTGATAATACGGTCGGTCATGCAGAGATTTCTGCTGGAAACCAAAGCCTATTCCATAACAAATACGCATAACTTAATTAGTTGACAAGCTAATCTAATTAATTAGAATTTATGCACACTACTTGCTAAGCATATTCTGTAACATGGTGTGCAAAAACCTAAGCCACATAGTTGAAAAGTGGCCATGGTTTTGGGTCTGAAATGGACAGGTTATAGGCATTTCTAAAATCTATGAGCATTGTTATAGAATACACTCGATCCACACCTAATTTAGGCATTGGGATTTACAGAAACGAAAAAAAGGCAAAGATCTGCCACAGAAATAGCAAACCACAAGAAAAAAAGCAGATCAAAAAAGACAAAAAAATGGAACAGGAGGGTAACAGAAGAAGTGATTTATTACAAGGTTACCCGACGTGGCCATGTTTCGCCCTCAGGCTGCGTCAGGGGTACAAAAAACTACAAAATAAAAATACATAATGAATAAAACATAAACATCACATCGTATATTTTATAATATAACATCTAAAAAGACAATCAAATGATATAAGATAAAAACAGATCAACTCTAAAAACATAATACAATAAAATATAATATCAAATCAATATCAGTTAAAACATTCAGATTAAATATGCATGCAATAAAATAATTTTAATACAAGACATAAGATATCAACTAAAAATAATATCAACACAAAATATATATCAACAGAACTGCATAAGACAAATAGGTGGAGATATACAACACTAAAATAACTGAATGACCGTACATACTAAATATCACCTACCTAATAGGGCTAAAAAGCAAAGTGAACCCCTAAAAGTAGTAATACAACCACTTAAAAAATACAAAATAAAATAAATAAATAAAATAAAATCTCACAATGCTTGACCTCAATCACCGTCTCTTATGCACATTCAATGATCTAAAAACATTAAAATTAATATTCACTTTATATTTAGTAATTTTTGTTAAAAGTAAGAATCAGTGAAACATGTCAGATGGGTTTCCATGTTCTAATAGATAGCGACTCAAATCAATAGAAATTAACAGAAATTAACTTTAGTGTAAACACTACCTAAAAATATCATACTGTTCTGTGACAATCACATTTACCCTGATGATGATATCATTAAAAAGAACTACATAGTGACCATGAAAAAAAAACTGATTCAGAAGCACTAATCACAACTCACAGGCTATCCAGCACTCATTACTGCTGTTTGAATGGATGGATATACAAACATCAATTGAAATTGTTACTGTTGCAACGTACCAAACGTGCTTACTGTTCTGTAACAAACACATTTACCCTGATGATTGTGTCATTAGAAAAAACTTTGCGGTGGATGTAGCAATACTGATTCAGATGCACTCAGCAAAACTCACAGGCAATCCAGCGCTCTATGCTGCTATTTGAATGGGTAGATATACATACATCTATTTAAATCATTACTGTTGCAACCACATATACCCTGATGATTGTATCATTAGAAAGAATTTAGCAATCCCAATTGAGAAACACTCAGCACAACTGGCATGTAATCCAGTGCTCTTTACTGATACTTGAATAGGTAGATATACAACCATCTATTTCAGTCATAACTGTTGCAACATACCAAACCCCCTTTAAATATTAAAGCGAACAACATTAGGCTGATCAGTTTACACAAATTTCAATCAAACAGACATGCAGCATAGAGAAACTGGCTTAGAAAAAGTAACTGAATTAGAAATTGCACTGATAAAACATTATATATATATATATATATATATATATATATATATATATATATATATATATATATATATATATATATATATATATATATATAATACTGTTCCTACATTTCCTTGTTTTTACTGTATTCTTTACCATGTAAGATGCTTTCTTTTACTGTGTAAGCCGCACTGGACCTGCTGTATGTGGGAAAGAGCGGGGTACAAATGTAATAAATAAATAAATACAAATAATATATATTTAAAGCAAGCCAAGCTGTATAAACAGTACACACCACAATCTAAATTTCATATGGAGTATCTTATATCCTACCTTACATATGTGCTTCCCAAGCTTACTCAGCAGACTTCACAATGCTATGTTGACAGGCACTCTGTCCTCTAAATATCCCCTTTGAGAGTTCAAAGGTCAAACAGAACTCTAGAACAGAAACCCACTAATCCAAACAAAAGTGTATATTAAATACCATGGTCATCCCAAAAACAGATGAGTGAAAATAAAAGTGAAAAAACCTTAAAAAGCAGGGATAATTTTATAAAAAGAATTCTGTCATGTGACATTTCTAGGCAAGCATTGGATACATGCAGTGACATATACTGACCACCAGGTGGCTGATTTAAACAAACATTGCATGTTGCAGCACATATTGGCAATCAGCTGGTAGTACTATAAAAACACTGAGAGATCAGTTTCTTGATTCAACCCAAAAGGTTTAACAGTCTTAAATCTATTATCTCTATTAGAACATAGAAACCCATCTAATAGACACGTTTCACTGATTCTTACTTTTAACAAAAATTACTAAATATAAAGTGAATATTAATTTCAATGTTTTTAGATCATTGCATGTGCCTAAGAGATGGTGATTGAGGCCAAGCATTGTGAGATTTTATTTTTTTTATTTATTTATTTTGAATTTTTTAGGTTGTTGTATTACTAATTTTAGGGTTCACTTTGCTTTTTAGCCCTATTAGGTAGGTGATATTTAGTATGTACGGTCTTTCAGTTATTTTAGTGTTATATATCTCCACCTATTTGTCTTATGCAGTTCTGTTGATATATATTTTGTGTTGATATTATTTTTAGTTGATATCTTATGTCTTGTATTAAAATTATTTTATTGCATGCATATTTAATCTGAATGTTTTAACTGATATTGATTTGATATTATATTTTATTGTATTATGTTTTTAGAGTTGATCTGTTTTTATCTTATATCATTTGATTGTGTTTTTAGATATGTTTTATTATAAAATATATGATGTGATGTTTATATTTTATTCATTATGTATTTTTATTTTGTAGTTTTTTGTACCCCTGACGCAGCCTTAGGGCAAAACGTGGCCACGTCAGGTAACCTTGTAATAAACCACTTCTTCTGTTACCCTCCTGTTCCAATTTTTTGTCTTTTTTGATCTGCTTTTTCTCTTTTGGTGTTGGGATTTACACCCGGTTTTAATTAGCTTAATTGACTGCAACTAAATTTAGTCGCATGGGTCTGTACTCAGCTTATTATATAAATCATGTGGAAATTTAGACTTATTCTATAAAGCATGCCTAAATTAAAGCATACTTTCTATAAAATGCCTAAGCAAATTTCATTTCAGTGCTGATATTTAGGCATGATATATAGAATCTAGTCCTATATCTGCACTCATGTATTTGATAAAATATAGGTGTAAATTGCAACTTTGATCCTGCTCCACTCAAATTACTCCCCTGGAACACTAGCATGCAGATCGTGGAAAAATAGATACAAACGTTACTCCAAATTCTGTATAAATTGCCCAAAGTTAGGCGCGCAAATGTGGGCACCGATTACAGATACAAATCTATAATTTTTTTTTGTTACATTTGTACCCCGCGCTTTCCCACTCATGGCAGGCTCAATGGCCTTAATGATCCCTAATTGGCACTAATTACTGGTTACATGCATATCTGTTCTGCACTCCTATTCTATAACCTGCATGCCTAATTCATCTCACACACCACTCCAAAGGGGGTGTGGCCAAGGTTGGGACCTGTGCATTCCCAGAATTTAGATGCAGAGTTATAGAATACTTAATTTTCTGCACCTAAATAACATTAGTTAGCATAAGCATTTACACCTGCCTTTGGCACAAAAATGATTTATGCTAGTATTCTATAAAGTAAGTTCTGTGCGGAAATACCTTTATAGGATTTATGCTTAGTGCACATCATTCCGGTGCCCTCACCCTTTCTATGCACATACCTTTCATGCCAGTATGTGGTCATGTAATTTTATAAAAGCCCTTTTCTCTGTGTAAAAACAGACTTTGCATATGGAAAAAAGCTTTATAAAATAACCCGGCGTGTCTAGGAACACTTCTAATGTGGACTTGACATTTATTTGGGCAAATCTACTTTCTACTACTTTCACCTGCCTCAGAGTTAAAATGAGATATGCTGTGATTATATAATCCGTTTGACTGACAGCTGAAGCCATTTATGCAAGTGGTGTGCTCAGTCCTTTTTTCCAAGCCATATGAACATTTCCCTGCTAAGTTTCTGCTTTGTTCCTTATTGATTTGGCTATAAGTGTTTGCACTAACAGAGGTGCTTGAATTTCATCGTTTCTAGATATTGCATTTCATTTGAGCACTGGGTTCCTTTCTCTTCTTTTAGTAAATACAATTATTAGGACCCATCTCACTCAGCACTTTAAAGGAAAGAATCGCAATTCTACCTTTCAAAGGAGGCAGTTCAGAAGTTTGTTTCTCCTAGTTTGATCTGTGAATAAAGCGAGGTAATGAAAGATGGACTACAGATCCATTACTGTCAATGGATGTTTTCCTTCCTGTATTTTGGAGGATACAAGGTGAAGCCCCTCACAGTGAATAAGGAGGGAGGTATGTTGAGATTTGCTTTCAGTCTATGCTAAGTTGAAAGGATGTGAAACCCTATTTGGCTCAGTGCTGCTGGGAAGTTGCGTCTCTTCATGGGCAATCAGGCCTTGCAGCAGGTCTGAGAGGACTCAGCCAGAGGTTTCAAAAGTTTCATTGGCAGGTTCCAGAAGACACATCCAATATAGCAGCTTTATAAGTCCATATTTTGGTATGTGATACTGAACCCTGATTCCTCTCTAGCACTGAAAAAATAAAGAATTGAATATTTATGCAGTATTTAGACTTTAGGAAGACAGTGTGTGTGTTTTTTCCCTGAGGCCTTTCCCAAAGATGCCTATTTTTTGGACTGTGATTTTGGGGAATTTTCTGCAAGAAATCAATTTCCTATTTGATTTAGCAGCTATAGAAAAAAAAAAAAGCTTTTTAGCCTGTTTTACATGAAAGGTATAGGAACACCAGCACTTCCCACAGAACTGCAGTGTAGAAGGGGATCTATGTTTATCTATAGCTGTTTAACTATTTGTACCTGCTATTTCAGCAGCCATAGGTCTCCATAATACCAAGGTTGATTAAAGGATGAAAATAGGGAAGACTGAATAAGTGGAGTATTGTAAAGTTGAATTCCACCACAAAACCTGATCATCAAGTGACTGTGAGTCAAAATCTCCAGGAAAAAGGGAAAACCAAGTAGGAATTATTAGTGTCATGGTGATGATGATAGCTAGAATAAATTGATGACTTAGGGCACATATAATTCCCTTTAAAAGAAAGAGGAAAATAAATAAAGTAAAGATCTGACCATGAAATCAGCTGTACCAGAAAATAGAAAAGACAAATGGAAAATTAAACTGAGAAAAAAACTAAATCAAAAAATATAACCTGCCAAATACAAGGGAAAATCAACATGTTAAGGAAAATCATTTCCCAGAACACTGATCTGGGATGCTGAGGGGCATCCATATAACTATTAAAATCAATAAGTACTAGTAGCCCCCACACTCTGGAATGCACTGCCTGAAAGGCTCCGCTTAACACAAGACTACTTCCGGAAGCAGGTAAAAGCTTGACTCTTCAACCAGGCCTTTAATGGAAGAAGTAACTAACTTGTTAGTCTCACTCACACACACAAGGAGTGACTCGGGCTACACATACTGTAGCAGGACATGTTTATCCACTCCTAGCCTAGCTGAGATAACATTAACATTGACATTCACACTTCAGGCAGCCCTTAACACATACTTAAAATTTTTAAATAATTCAAACAACAATTTCTTTTTTGGAATAAAATTTGGCTGCAGCTTTATTTTCAAATATTAATTCATTTACTTAACATCAACTTAGTAACATATAATTTTCCACCAGGTTAACTTCAGAATGCGGTTAATAATGTTAAGCCCTTCGGTAACGAACTGGCTCACTTTCTCCCCACTTCACAGTGTGATTAATAATAATGTTAAGCCATTCGGTAACGAACTGGCTCACTTTCTTCCCCCCTTACCCCCCTCCCCCCAGGTGACTTACGGTACCGTCAAGCCACCTCTTACTCATGGCGGTTCCGCCCACGAGTTCATTTCCATTTCATATATTTCATACAATTCCTTTAACCGCTTCTGGGGCCTCTTAAACCCCTCATCCAGGCACCCCTTTCCATTTAAAAGCTGCTACCATTTACCCCCAAATCCTCCACTTTCCCTAACCATCTCAAAATTTTGTCCCCACCACACACCCCCCCACCAAGGGCGGGCTGGGATGGGTCTTTCACTCCCTCCTATTCACCCTAACCCTCTCCTACCTAACTAAAAACTAATTCTGAGCGCCCAAATCTTCCCTATCCTAGCACTTCCCTTCCAGCCAATCCTATCCCTTAATTCCTACCCAATCCCCTTTCTCCCTTTCCTGTTGCTAACCTAAACACTAACTACTTCCAAACTAACTCCCTCCTGCAACTCCCCCCCCCCCCTTTCCTTTCTTCTTCTGGCTGCCTGGCTTCAGCCAATGTTAACACCCTCACAGCTTAACTGTGAGGGCTTCCTTAACCATCTCTCTGACCTCATGTGCAACTTTCTATAAATCAGTCACCTTATTTTCTAACTCTTCTTACTCTCTTACCTATCTATATGTTACACCTTTCCTTTACCCTTGATTATCAATTAAAATGTTCTATTACGTATTGTGTTGACATTATAAGTATCATACCATGAAACCACACTCGCAGTGAAAAAGTGTCTATACTGGAGAGGGGGAAAAGTCTCAACAAACTGTGGCAAAAACTCAATGGATGATTGCACACAGTAAAAAGTCATCATAGACTAAAAAAAACCCTCTTTTTTATTTTTAGTCTCTTTTGTATGTATGTCTTGAAAAACAAGTCTTTGTACATCAATGTTCCTTCAAATCTTATAGTGTCAAAAAAGATAAATTTAACTAGACTTATCTTTACAATGTCGACTTCAGCTTGCGTGTTAATTCATGTGCGGTCCCAACGGTCCCGTTTTGCGTTGCTTCCTTAGGGAACCACACCGCAGAGCGTCCAAATTTAAGATTGCTCAATGCTGGAGAACACACTTTCCTCGACCCGCTCGATCCCACTAGTAAAAAAGGCCCGTTTCCTAAACAGATGAAATGGGCGCTAGCAAGGTATTCCCCCTCCCTCCCTGTTAAGTTCCAGAGCCCCCCCTCGGCGTATCACTGGAGACCCTCCCCCCCCGGCGCATCACCGAAGCCCCTATCCCCCCCGGGCACATAAACCCCCTTGCCACCCGCAGCCGCCAGTACTAACACTGTCCAGCCGCTGCTGCTTCTCCTGTTGATGGGAGATTGTAAGCTCCTTTGAGCAGGGAATGTCCTTCTTTGTTAAATTGTACAGCACTGTACAGCGCTTTAGAAATGTTAAGTAGTAGTAGTAGTAGTAGTAGTTAAAACTATGCAGTTCCCCTTTCTAATACACTTACTATAATGGCATTTGTACTGGATACACTTCTGCTTGAACTTTTAAAGGCCTTTTCATACATTTTTGGATGAAAAAAAAGTTTAATCTGTCTTATGTTAATTGATTGATAAGAATTCTTACTATCTTGTCCTATGTCATTGTTTTTTTTTATATCTCCAATAATATGTACTTTTAATATGTAATCTGCCAAAAACTGCTGAATTGTATGGAATAGAAATTTAAATAAAATAAAATACTGAATTATCCATGGAAGTTCAAAATTTCTTCCATTCTTCGGTTCTGATTTTTATTTGTCATAAAAAACCAATGAGACCAAGGGGCCTTTTACAAAGCAGTGCTAACATTTTTAGCTCATGGTAAAAATCAACTGCCTATAAATGCTTGGACGCCCATAGGAATATAATGGGTGTCTCAGCGTTTACTGCCAGCTGATTATTATAGCGAGGCTAGTGCATCATTGTAAAAGACCTCCTTAGTGATTAACTGCTTAGACTACTGTAATGCATTCTATAATGCATTATGGCTGAGGCAACTCCAGTGCATTAATGAGTAAAATCTATTTTCAAATGGAGGTCCAGGTGCTGGTGTTGTCTCAGCTTGATTATTGTACTGTATTATATGCTGGTTGCTCAAAGTCATCATTGAAATGATTACAAGTATTGCAGAATGTGGCTGCCAGGCTGATTAGTGGAGGGGGCAGGTTTGTTCATGTTACTCCTGTGTAGCGAACTTCGCACTGGCTTCCTATTGAGTCTAGATGTAAATTTAAACTCTGTTGTTGTTCACAAATTGTTTTATGCCTTTCTTCCAAGCTATTTATTAGAATTATTTTCTGTTGAAATGTAAGCTTATTCTCTTAGAGCTAAAGATTGTCATTTATTGAAATTTCCATCTGTAAAAAATGTGAGTATAAGATGTTCCAAGGTACAAGTTTTGTATACTGTTTGGTGCAATGTTGGAATTCTCCTTCTGGGGAGCTAAGAATGGTGGAATCTTACTTGAGTTTTTATAAATTGTTAAAAGCTCATTTATTTACAATGTATTAACATAAAGTTGTTTTTAATGTAATGTAAACAGCCCGATGGCTAATTTTTAATTATGGATTTATTGTAATTACTTTCTAGTGATGGCCTAGTTCTATAATATTATAATATGCATTGATCTCTTTTGGGTACATAGTGGAATATTATATTGTATTATATTGTATTGACTTTGAAAACTAGTCAAAAATGTATTTAATTAGTCCAGTAAAAAAAAAAAAAAGGTTGAGATCAACTAATTAGAATGTAAGAAATAACACACTGGGTCAGAACAGGTGATCCCAGTACCTTATCTGATTTCACAACCCCCTATATTCTGACCAGAGTCCTGTACTCCTTGAACGATCATCGGCTCATCTTTCCAGGCACTAAACTCACTCACTATTCATAATATTCTCACATTTAAGGCTTTCAAAGAAGAATTAAAGACATGGCTTTTCAGACAGGCTTACAGAGGTGCAGATTGAATTGGATTGCCAGGACAATAGAGTTCTTCCCCAGCCCTATACCCATGTTTACCTTTATTGTCTCTCCTTTTTATCTCCCTATGTGTTTGTAGTTCTTTCCTATCATATAATGCCTAATGGAGTCCCTTTCCTTTTCTAAATGCGTTATAGATTGTACTTCGCTTTGCTGTGCTCAGTCAATTAGACCGGTTTAGCAAGTACCAATAAACTATAGACTATAACAGTAGTAGACTGATCTTAGTATTCTCTGTCTGGCATGGACTAGCCTGTGTCACTAGGAAGAACCTGGCAAGATCTAATAGAAAAGCCCATTCCATGTTACTCACTCTGCAAACTATGGAGCCCTTTTACTAAACTGAAGTAAAAAGTGGCCTTAGTGTGTGCTTGCGTGTGTAATTCCCATGCACTAAGGCCATTTTTACAGTTGGGTAAAATGGGTGATTTTTATATTTCCAGCATTAAAGCCACTTGCTAAGTTTCCCATTAGCACATGGTCATTAGCATGTGAGTACTTACCCACACCTATTTTATAGGCAGTAAGGGCTCATGTGCTAGCCACGCTTTAATCAGTGGGCATGTGGCAATGTAGACACACTAACTGATTAGAGCAGAACATGCAACTCTCTGCCCCAACCCACTCCAGCATATGGGTACTGCACGCACATGCAAAAATTACTGCGAGATGCCTGAGTGCAGACTGTGGTAAACCCTTTTTTGCTGCAGCAAGCACAGGCTAATGCTTACCGCAGCTTAGTAAAAGGACCTCTGAGAAATGGAGACTAACAAGCTTGGTGGATTTAACCATTTATGTGGTGTGACAAGGCAAGCCCCAGAGATTCCCCAGTGAAGCAGTTGAGCTCAAAACTACGGGTCCCAGAAGTTCTTGCAAGACTGAGAGAAGAGAGTAGTCCTAAAAAAATGGAATGGATTCCCAGCCCTAGCAGGGGGAGCAATGGCTCTAGGCAGGGTGAGCCTGTTACTACCTTCCCCACTAGATGGAGAGGGAAAGATGAAGCTCAGTTTCCATGGCTTTGCCATCAGTATATAATCCCCCCCAGCTGTGAGAAGGGGAGAGCAGATTTCCTGGAGGCTCTCAGTCACCAGGAGAGAGGGGAGACAAATGGAGGGAGAGATTCCATGGAGTATGTGGAGGAAGGAAGTAGCCTGCCACTAGATCTGCCTAAGGGAGAGGAGCCAGCTACCATGGAGTGGGAGAATTCAAAGGTTGCGCTGCCCAGCACTTGAAGGCAGTGGAGGAGGCCACATGGGGCATGGTACTGAGAGGTGGGAGAAACTGCCAACCCTGCTCCTTACAGGGTTCCCTCTGTGCTGTGAAAAGGCAGGTGATTTGTGGAATTGGTTTGATGTGCAAAGACTGTCCATGAAGATTTGATCTGAACTGTTGTGCTATATTGGAAGTGTGCTGAACTCTTACTAAACCCTTCTGAAGGAGGGGGAAGGGAAAGCTAATGCCTTAATAGAAGACCTGAGGTCTTGAGGAGCTGAGCGTTTGCTGAGGGATTTTGGGATCTGGAGTGTACCTATTTTTCTGTTGAAGATTATCTTATGAGGACTGTACCTTTTTCTTTTGAAGACTGTTTTAAGAGGGCGTCTTTCTCCTGTGGGCACCCAAATCGGTATAATCGAAAGCCGATTTTGGGCGTTTCCAACTGTAATCCGTCGTAGAAATGGGTAAAGTTGACGGGGGCATGTCAGAGGCGTGGTGAAGGGGGAACTGGGGCGTGGTTATCGGCCGAGGAGAGATGGGCATCTTTAGCTGATAATAAAAAAATAAAAAAAAAGCGTTTTTACCGCGATTTTGGGTCACTTTTTGTGGACCCTTTTTTTTCACGAACAAGTCCCAAAAAAGTGCCCCAACTGACCAGATGACCACTGGAGGGAATTGGGGATGACCTCCCCGGAATCCCCCAGTGGTCACTAACCCCCTCCCAACAAAAAAAACCCTCTTTAAAAACTTTTTTTCCAGCTTCTATGCCAGCCTCAAATGCCGTACCCACCTCCATGACAGCAGAATGTGTTCTATCCTGTGACAGCCTTTCCCTGGTTCTGATGTGGCTCTCGGGTGAGTGTGACACCTTTTCTGTTATGCGCACTGCAGAGTCACATCAGCAATGTATTGTGGTGGGTGTAGGGTATTGGTCTCCGTGATTCCACTAGCTTGTGTTAAATGCTCACGATGTTGGTAGTTGGTAGGCTCTACTCCCATGGTGCTTTCCCCCATGCTTACTGGGTCAGAGTGTGCCCTGTTTTGTTTCCAGTAGTCCATGAGGTAGTGGCCATTTTTGTAAGCCAGTTTTAAATCCCATTCACGTGTTAGCCACGTTACAGAACTTAGTTCTTACCTTGAATGTGGCAGAAAGAGGGCATTGTACAGCATTCTGCCTGCTCTGACCTAATGCTCATCTCAGTACCAGGGAGACTCGTTGCCGGTGGGGCACAACCTCTGATCTGCAGTTAACTGTGAGTATGCGTGCTTATTCCAATAAAGGACGTTTTCGGAGAGATTAGTCTTCAGGTGTCAACTGGTGTGCCAATGTTATATAGCAGCAACAAGTCCTAGAGGCCTGCGTGTATGCAGGTCCCTGGAGCACTTTTAGTGGGTACCGCAGTGCACTTAAGGCAGGTGGACCCAGGCCTACCAGGTGTGCGGATGTTATAATGCCGTTGTATCGCTCCATGGTGCGACCGCACCTGGAGTATTGTGTTCAGTACTGGTCTCCGTATCTCAAAAAAGATATAGTAGAATTGGAAAAGGTACAGCGAAGGGCGACGAAAATGATAGTGGGGATGGGACGACTTTCCTATGAAGAGAGGCTGAGAAGGCTAGGGCTTTTTAGCTTGGAGAAGAGACGGCTGAGGGGAGATATGATAGAAGTGTATAAAATAATGAGTGGAATGGATCGGGTGGATGTGAAGCGACTGTTCACGCTATCCAAAAATACTAGGACTAGAGGGCATGAGTTGAAGCTACAGTGTGGTAAATTTAAAACGAATCGGAGAAAATTTTTCTTCACCCAACGTGTAATTAGACTCTGGAATTCGTTGCCGGAGAACGTGGTACGGGCGGTTAGCTTGACGGAGTTTAAAAAGGGGTTAGATAGATTCCTAAAGGACAAGTCCATAGACCGCTATTAAATGGACTTGGAAAAATTCCGCATTTTTAGGTATAACTTGTCTGGAATGTTTTTACATTTGGGGAGCGTGCCAGGTGCCCTTGACCTGGATTGGCCACTGTCGGTGACAGGATGCTGGGCTAAATGGACCTTTGGTCTTTCCCAGTATGGCACTACTTATGTACTTATGTACCTGTAACACTTGTGCTGGTAAATGGGAGGTCTCCAAAACCCACTGTACCCACATGTAGGTGCCCCTTTCACACCTAAGAGCTATGGTAGTGTTGTACATTTGTGGGTAGTGGATTTTGGGGGAGGGGGGGTTGGATGCTCAGCACCCGTGGTAAGGGAGCTATGCATGTGGGAGCGTTGTCTGAAGCAGGGGCGTATCTGGAATCCGGCGGTAGGGGGGGCCAGAGCCAGACAGGGGGGGCACATTTTTGCCTCCCTCCCCCCCCGCCGCCTCTCTCCACCCCCTCCCCGCCGTCAACCCTCCCCCGCTGCTTACTTTTGCTGGCGGGGGGCCCCAACCCCCACCAGCCGAGGTCCAACCCGCAATCTCCGTATTTCGTCTTCCTCCGTGGCCATGTGCTTCAAGGAAGTAACACTGCAGTGCTGATTCGTTGAATCCAGTTTGGCGTCTGACGTCGCAGCACGTCAGACGCCGAACTGGATTCAACGAATCAGCACTGCAGCGTTACTTCCTTGAAGCACATGGCCACGGAGGAAGACGAAATACGGAGATTGCGGGTTGGACCTCGGCTGGCGGGGGTTGGGGCCCCCCGCCAGCAAAAGTAAGCAGCGGGGGAGGGTTGACGGCGGGGAGGGGGGCCAGGGCGAAATCTGCGGGGGCCCAGGCCCCTGTGGCCCCACGCAGATACGCCTCTGGTCTGCAGTCCACGGCACTGACCTCTAGGGTGCCCAGTTGGTGTCCTGGCATGTCAGGGGGGCGAGTGTACTACGAATCGTGGCCCCTCCCATGACCAAATGGCTCGGATTAGGACGTTTTTGAGCTGGGAGTTTTTAGTTTCCATTATTGCTAAAAAAAACAAATGCCCAGCTGAAAAACGTCTATTTTTTTCTAAAATACGGTCTGTCCCGCCTCTTCACGTACCCGTTTTTGGACATAGACGCCCATGGAGATAGGTGTTCGCGTTCGATTATGCCCCTCCACTTCTTCTGGCACTGTGCAGACCACAAATCGGGCACTCAGCATACATTCAGACATACCCTCTTAGCATTAAATACTAACACAATAGTCTGATTTCAACAGTAAGTGGAATTTATTTTGGCCACAGTCAGGACTTCAAACATTGTATTTGTAAACATAATACATATAATATTAACTCACTTGCTATATTTTTAACATTTAGCTCCTGCCTAGGTACACAGCCTTTTAACAACCGCTACCTTTTATTACATCAGCATTCCATGTTTCAGTGGCTGTTTCCGTTTACCCCGCATTTGAACGACCCTGAAGCAGCAGGGTGAATGTGAGCCAAGCGAAATGCTGGCCAACGTTGGTCTGTGGGTGGCTGTGGACATAGAAGATAGCCACTTTAGTTGTCAGAAGAAGTGCTTTGGAGTTTCTTGCAAGCTAAGTGCCTTCTTCATAAAACTGTGTTAAGTTGAAACCATATTATTATGATGCACTTATGAATACTGATAATATGATGTGCTTTCTTTCTTTATTTACGGAAAGTTTTTTCAGCCAATGATGAATTGCGGATCATTTACGATCCTTTCAGCTCTATAAGATCTGGAGTTCTTTGAAGCTTTTTCCTTCCAACACCTAAATTGTTTGGCACTATTAGTGTGGGACACCCAAGCTTTCTTCTTTTTTGCATAAGGGATCTTTTTTTGTGTTTGATTTGTAACTTTTACTCATATACCACATTCACACATTGTGATTGAGCTTCCGTTCATTGATGATTCAAGATAATACATCCCTTTATCTGCAATGGAGGAGTGGCCTAGTGGTTAGGGTGGTGGACTTTGGTCCTGGGGAACTGAGGAACTGAGTTTGATTCCCACTTCAGGCACAGGCAGCTCCTTGTGACTCTGGGCAAGTCACTTAACCCTCCATTGCCCCATGTAAGCCGCATTGAGCCTGCCATGAGTAGGAAAGCATGGGGTACAAATGTAACAAAAAAACACACCTAGATTTGAAAGTGCAACACCCCTCCGAATGAAACTTCATTGGCTCCCTATTAGAGAACAAGTCAACTTTAAGGCCATCACACTAATCCACAAGATCATCCATGGAGTATCACCAAGTTACATGGTCAATCTATTAAACCTTCCGACCAGAAACATGTCAACATCTTCACAATCATACCTTAACCTGCACCTTCCCAATTCCAAAGTACAAAACCTACCATGTATCCCAACTCTGGAATGCTCTACCCAGATACATTCGGTCAATTAGTGAATATCTTCCCTTTAGGAAACTATTGAAAACCCATCTATTCAAACAGGTTTACCCGAATTACTTGACATACCATAAGAAAACATAAGCAATACATCTATTTACTGGTCCAACTAATCATTAATAACAATGACCCAGAAAACATCTGCTACCAACCTTCTTACCCTCCATGCTCGTCCCAACTTCTCCTTTATTGCCCTACCTCCTTACCTATCCCTATCCTTTCTTTCACACCTCTTCTATTCCATTTACTCCTTGTTCATTTGTCCCATCATATACCTCCTTTGTTGTTTCTGATACTACAGATTGTATTCTTTTGATACTATGTAAGCCGCATTGAGCCTGCGATGGGCGGGAAAGCACGGGGTACAAATGTAATAAATAAATAAACACCCACACTCATACTTCTTTTCACATTCACCTTTTAAATTCATATTCTGTAGACTCTTAACATTAGTGTCATACACTTTCTGTGCTGTCTTCTCACATTCATGTTGTTCATAGCGCCTCCTGTTCGCATTATTATAGCCTTTTACAAACTAGAGAAGCACAATATGCTGTGTCTTTTGGCACATTTTCACACCTGTAAAGATCTTATACACATAGAACGAGTTTTCCTAATGCTGTTAATCTGTATGCGCTGACAGTGCATGCTTTAGAGACTATTATTCTTTTAAAAAACAGTCTTTTTCAAGGTAAGAACATGTATTTATTATGATCATGCAATGGAGATATTTTAGACAACAGGATGGCTATATATACTTTGTTCAGAGTTCATTTCACAGTACCATTTTGTGAATAACTTGCTTTTGGAAAACTATTCAATATATCCAAGATGCAGATCAGAACTCCCCCTTTTTTTCTATTAAAATTAGCATCTTTTCATAGAATTCGTAATATAAATACTTCTGAAGGTGATTCACTCCTCTGGTCGACAAATCAGTACAGCGCTTCAAATATTTCAGACCTAGTTTTATATCTGTATAAAATTAGCACTGTGAGTCTATCTTGTGTATTCAGTTAGCACATTATTTTTTGACTTGTTTCTGAAAAACAATGATTGACTTTATGGCTGAAAAACACAGACCAGCCATATAGAATTAATCATGGTAGTGTACTGACATTCCTGTAAATACATCAATGTACCTTGAGGTTTTAATATCATTTCTCTTACAGCTGCTGTCCTTTTTTTTTAAAGTTTTTTTAATAAGTTGTTTTAAGGATTTTTCTTGTGCATTTAGCAATCCGATACTGTTTATGCCCTGTTGCAGTTTACTCAGGCTGTTCATAATTTTGATGCTTTTTATCTGCAGATCTTTTCTAACTTTTTTCAACTTTTTAACATTCGTGACACATGACCATATGTGTTCATTAACCTACATTGAGGATCCTCAGAAGAAGTTTGTTGCTACCGTACAAGTATTTCTCTTCAAACATTTACCACTATGGTAGCAGATTTTTTTATGTATCATCTATACCTTGCCTTTACACATTTTGCACTCCCTCACCCCATCATTTATATAGCATATTCTTCACAGTATATTTTGTCTAGAACTATACTTATCTGCACTTATTCCTTAACAGTACATATAACACATTAAATGGTTCTTTTACTAAGGTGTGCTGAAAAATGGCCTGCGCTGGTATAGATGTGTGTATTGGATGAGCACAGGTTCATTTTTCAGCACAACTGCAAAAAAAGGCCTTTTTTGGCCGAAAATGGACGTGCGGCAAAATAAAAATTGGTGCAAATCCATTTTGGGCCTGAGACCTTACCGCCACTTAATGACTTAGCAGTAAGGTCTCACATGTTAACCAGGTGGTAATCATCAGCATGCATACACTGCTGATTACCGCCTAGTTAGCGTCATGAGCCAAATAATTTCTGCTGCACGTAGTGGACTCACATAAAAAATGAAATTTCCACCTGGGCTACATGGTAGCCGGGTGGCAGTTCCAAATTGGTGCACATTGGTCGCACGTAGTTGTCTATCCTGCTTATTTTCGAAAGAGATCGCCGGCAATCTTCCGAAACAAATCGGGAGATGGCCGGCGATCTCCTGAACCCGGCCAAATCGGTATAATCGCAAGCCAATTTTGGCCAGTGCCAACTGCTTTCCATCGCAGAGCCGGCCAAACTTCAAGGGGGCATGTAGGTAGGGTAGCGAAGGCGGGACGGGGCGGGACAGGGGCGTGGTCAGGAGATGGCCGGCTTTGCCCGATAATGGAAAAAAGAAAGCCGGCCCTGACGAGCATTTCACTGGCTTCACCTGGTCCTTTTTTTTCAGGACCAAGCTTCAAAAAGGTGCCCTAACTGACCAAATGACCACCAGAGGGAATCGGGGATGACCTCCCCTTACTCTCCTAGTGGTCACCAACCCCCTCCCACCCAAAAAAAAACAAAAAACGTTTTTGCCAGCCTCTATGCCAGCCTCAAATGTCATACCCAGCTCCCTGACAGCAGTATGCAGGTCCCTGGAGCAGTTTTTTGTGGGTGCACTGCACTTCAGGCAGGTGGACCCAGGCCCATCCCCCCCACCTGTTACACTTGTGGTGGTAAACGGAAGCCCTCCACCCCCCCCCAAAAAAAAAACCCCACTGTACCCACATGTAGGTGCCCCCCTTCACCCATAAGGGCTATGGTAATGGTGTAGAGTTGTGAGGAGTGGTTTTTGGGGGGATTTGGGGGGCTCAGCACACAAGGTAAGGGAAGTATGCACCTGGGAGCAATTTTTGAAGTCCAATGCAGTGCCCCCTAGGGTGCCCGGTTGGTGTCCTGGCATGTCAGGGGGACCAGTGTACTACAAATGCTGGCCCCTCCCATGACCAAATGCCTTGGATTTGGCCGGGTTTGAGATGGCCGGCATCGGTTTCCATTATCGGCGAAAACCGATGCTGGGCATCTCAAACCCGGCCATCTCTGACATTTGGCTGGCTCGAACCATATTATTGAAACGAAAGATGGCCGGCCATCTTTTTCGATAATACGGTTCGAGTCTGTTCTGGCCGGCGCCGTTCGATTATGCCCCTCTTTTCGGCTTAGTAAAAGGGTCCCTAAGCTTTAATATCTTTCTTTTGAATGCCCTTTGGATGCGCACTGTTACACCATATATTTTCTCAAAGTCCTTTCAATGTATACTGCTGTGTTCTTATTATTTTTCAGTTAACATCCTCAAAGAGAAAACTGTCCGCATAAATTTTATAAACTCTAGCAACGTCTTTTGAATGTTTATTGTTTTGTACAGATCTTATTAACATTTATATGACACTCAACATTTTGTTATATTTTTATTTGTATTCTTACATGTTGATATTTTACATTTAAAGAAACTCCTGAGGCAGGCACGCGTGTGCCGAAACATGGTGTGTGCGTGTCGACGCCAGAGCAGGCCCTCTTTTGCTGCAACTTCATAAAAGGACCCCTGAGCTTTTTGGCTGAACAGGACTGGATTACCTCTATAGCCTTTGCGATGACCTTTTTATGTTCTCAGCTTGAAATATTGCTTGTTTGTAGACTTTGAATTTGAGCTTTATTATTATGTATGTAACGTACCCCGTCTTGGAGAAGGCTGCATAATAATTAATAAACTATAAACTATTATAGTAAACTAAAGAGAAAACCTTAGAATAAGGTAAACATGCAGTTCAGTCAAGAAACAGTTATTGCTTAAAAATAGCTAGAGATAACTGCAGCTTTGGAACAGCAAAACATTTTATATTAGAGATCAGAGATAGCTAAAGTTTGGTCTGACTCTTATTTTATCATGTGTTGAGAAATGATTTTTGTTTGTTGGAAAATGACCTCTGTTTAATTCTTTTGGTGAGTGGGAATTGCTCAAGGTTTAGAATGTTTCCCTTCTCCTCTAATAACATGATCTTTAGGATTGGCAGCGACTTCAAGACTGTTTCAGGAAATTGAACTTTTAGAAATCTATTACTGTACATGTAGCTAGTTTTTTCTAGTGCTTTACTGCCTGGACGTTTTCTCCCTCATTTGTCCTCTATTTAGGATCAATTCACATCCTGTATTGGAATCCCCTTTCTTATTCCTTCAGCAAAGAGTTATTTTTGTATAGGTTCCTTTTAATTTAAATTATTTTGGGGGCTGATATTCAAATCAATTTAACCATCCAGAAATTAATCCTGTCTGGTTAAATCACCTGTTCAAGACTAACCACTAATTTTCAGCCAGAACTTAACTGGTTACTGCCGCTGAAAATAACCGGTCAGGGCCAAACTGAAAACTGCACTCGGTCAGTCAGTATCGATATTCATAACTAATCGGCCAGGTTAACCAAATAACACCGCTTAAAAGTCAGTCCAATCTTAAGGGCCCTTATATTAAGGCGCGGGAGGGATAACATGCAGGTAGCGCACCCTATTGGCACTACTGCCAGGCTAGCACGTGTGCCCGGCGGTAATTTTGAGTTTGGCGTGTGCCGAATCCTGCAATAGTACCACAACAGGCATTCCTGGCAGTAAACAGCAGTTGTCACATGCTACATGGTTACCACGCAGGTAACAAGTGAGCTCATACCGCTAAGGCGGTAGGGGCTCAGGCTGTAAATAGGCATAAACTAGTTTTAATTTCAACGCACGCCCATTTCCCGGTCCATTAAAAAAAGCCCTTTTTCCCAGCTGCAGTAAAAACGTTCCCAGTGCACACCCAAAACATGTGCTCACACTACAGCAGGCCACTTTTTCCCACAGCTTAGTAAAAGGACCCCTGAATACGGTAACCCATAGATGGTTAAGTGCTGAATATTACACTTAACCGGCTATGCATTAGCCGGCTCTGGAAAACCATAAATTCAATTCTGGTGCCTGAACATGGTCCAGCATTGAATTTCTCGGCTTAATGCTGCATCTGTCAGCAAAATGCTGATCACCGCCGGCTGAATATTGGACCCTTTGTTTTCAAACTTTGTGATATTCTAAATTATATGAATATATAATTGCATTTTGCAATTGTTTTTTTCAATTCAGGATCCATTGTGCTCTAATATTAGAAAGCACATATAATTTATTTTTTGTTCTGAATTGAAGCAGTAAATTCACAGATATCATGCCACACATAATAGAAAAAGTTCAGAACTCAGGGCCAGATGCACGAAGGCAGCCATTAAACTCATTCTTCTGGTGCATCGTTTTGATCGCATTACTCCTTTTTTGTGCTTAGAACACTGGCTTCCAGTCTCTTCACACATCCACTTTAAGCTTCTCATGCTTGTCTTCAAAGGTCAGTCCTCCACTACTCCTGTTTATTTGAATAAACGTCTTGTTCCTTATACAACATCACATTCTCTTTGATCTTCTTCTGGCAATTTGTTGTGTGTCCACTCTCCTACTGCTCTCCACCTACCTCTTTCCCATGAAACAGCGTTCAGTTACTTAGGTCCTAAATTATGGAATGATTTCCCTCCCTCTTAGAACTGATATGCCTCTTCAGTCATTTAAGGTGCTTTTGAAAACTTTCCTTTTTTTCCTCCTCCACCTTTCCTTCTACTTAATTGCTCCAGCTTTCTCCTGTTCCCTCCCTTCCTTTCCCCTCTGCCCTCAGTTCAGAATGAGAAGATTTGTTTTTATTGTTGTAATCCACTTTATTTGCCAGTAAATGTCTGGAAATAAATAAATACATAAATATGACTGCTGCGAGAGAGTTTACTGAGTCGCAAACAGTGACTGATACACAAAGGGAATGGCATGCAAATGAGATACACAGATCCTCCTTTGCACATTGATTGCCGGTTGTAACTTGAAGCTGTCAAATGGATTTGACACTGCTGTCAAATGCATTTGACACCAGACCACCATAGAATTTTTTGAGTTGTGGAGGAACTCAAGAGGGTCCATCAGAGTCCAGTGAACTCTCCTCCCTCCTGCCTCTGGGCCTGCCTTCTCAAAATGGCAGTGCCCAGCCCCTGTTCGGTTCATTCTGAGATGAACTGAGAGGTGCTAATGTTACCGGCCCTCCCTGATAAGGCCTGCGATGGCAGCTATAGTGTCTCTGAGTGTTAGTTATTTGTAGTCGTGACCACGCTCAGGACTCTTTGGCCACACAGGGAGAGAGGTATCAAATACACTAACCTCGTCTCCTGTTCTCAAAGAACAGGAGAGGAATAAAAACTAAATTTAGATAATTCTTGAACTGAAAGGACACCAGACTTTTAAAGCAGACCCAACAATGTTTATTTAAGTACAAAATGTGAACAAATAAAACTTGTATATTCTTTTGTCCTATAATGGTACCATTTGTATTAATCAACTTTTCTAATTGTTAACATGTTAATGTATTATCATTCTAGGCAAACACGACCTATAATATAGTAATTACCTTTCCCTTTGTTTACAGAACCTCCTTATCAGCAACGACTTTCACTAAAAATATCAGATAAGTATTAGATTTTTATCTATTTATTATAGTATACCCCAGATTCCATTTATAGAATTTTACTACTAAAAAAATGAATTGATTCTTTGTGTTTCCTTTTTATCTCTCTCAGACTTTCCAAGCGTTTCTGTCCCTGTTCAGGTAAGTATAAGTTCTTTCTTTTTATTTTATTTGTGTCCACTGTCACTTAGCTGAATCTTCACTTCCAAATCGTTCCTCGTATTCTTTCTTGCGTCGGGGCCCTTAAACTCCTTCACCACACACGGCTGTCCGAATTCTTCGCAGGTTTAACTTCTCCCTTCACCTCTCTTAATAAACATAAAAGGGAGCAAAACCCTGGCTGCCTGTCTGAGTCAAATTTTCCCTTTTCCTTGGTGAGATTTTAATTATCAAACTGTGGCCAGCACTAACTCAAAATTAAAATAATCCAATCACCCTTTCTTTGAAGCCTAAGCTTGTATTTTGCATTCCCTGTGCTACTGAAGGAGTGCCTTCAGCGGTACCGGAACCCAACCACACAAGACACTTACCCTCTTATTTCTATCCTTATTACTATTTCTTATCTTTTAATAATATAATATAATCCCTTCCCCTAAACACCCACTAACACTTCTCTCACCCCTTCTGAACCCAATTAATCACTAATGAAATTGTAACTCCTATTTCTATTGACTATTAAAAAAAATGTATTCCTAAATATTAACACAATCACTCCTTCCCCCCTTTCATTCCCTTACTTTATACTCCTTTCCAAAAAAGATCCTCCCTTATTCCCCTATTTTCTCAATTATCCTCCTTTCTCTCCAATATCACCAGCCTCTCCTACACACATCCACACTCACCGCACTCCCAACTCCTTCTGATAACTGCCAGCGACTCCGTATCCTAGGTTACGGAACTTCCGCTGGCAGTTCCGAAGACCCTGAGCCAATCCGTCACCACTTCCAAGATTCCAAGATTCACTGCTGACCAACGGAATGTTGGCCAGCAGTGCTAAATCTCCATTTTGTTTAGTTAAATCCCATAGGAATTAATGGAAAATTCTTCCATTAATCTAAATCCCCTCTTAACCTTAATTAATTTACCCCAAAATTTCCACACTAATAAAACTCCCCGTCCCCTATCAAATCATGTTTTTAAAATTTAAAAATACCCCTTTTTACTATCCGCCTACCCTTATTCCACTTAAATCCCCTTTTAACAATCCCAAATTCCCTAAAAACCAGATTAAAAATTAAATTAACCCTTCCTTCACATACCCCGTCGAATAAATTAAATTAACCCTTTCCTAACCTTATAAAATCAGCCCCTTCCCAAAACACGCCTCAAAAATATAAAAATTCAAAAACTAAACCACCTAAAAAATCCCAAAAAATCCCCCGACCCCAAAACTGAAAACAGAATTTAAATTAAAAAAAATCCTGATTTTTTAAAAATAAAAAACGCAATTCTCACATTTTAAAAATAAATAAATTCAAATTTTTGGTCAAGTGCCCCCCTACCTTAAAGTAGATTTTTCCCACTCTCGAAGACCCCCATCTGTTTTGGTCCCGACGTCCTCCACGCGAAATCGGAATCAAAATAAAAAACTTACGAGCCCGGGCCCAAAATTTAGGCCCCGGCTTCGGCCTACTCGCGAAGACGCGTGTTCGCGATTCGTGCATGAGGCGCGCCGCCTCATGCACGCCCGCACATCACTCCCCCGACGTCCTCTTCACCTGCAGCCCTCTTCTCGGCGCTTCCTCGCACTGCACGGGTCCTAAAACGATCTTCACTCCCGGGGATGCGCTCCATCTGCCCCCGGGAGTTAAAAAAACACCACTTCGCTTTCCTGGCCGTACCGGAGCGCTCGTCCAGCGCTCCGACTCAATTCTGCAGGCCCGGAGACGTTCCCAACGATCCCCGGACCCCGAAACGGCTGAGCCTCATCCCCACAACTGGACCTGCATTCCCAGGCCCCAAAATCTCTCGGGGAGCGCCACTCCTCCACCGCAGCGCTCCCATCCAGAAAAATGGCCTCAAAATCGGCCCCGAAACGGACCCCAGCCACACATGATCCCAGAAGCCTCCCAAAACCTTGCTGCCTGCTCCTGCAGCCATCGGAACCCTCCAGAAACCTCCCAGGTAAGTATATATCTTTTTTTTTCTTTAACCCCAGGTTACACTAAGCACCATATAAGGAAAAAAAACTCCTAAATGGTGCTTAGCCCCTCCCAGGATGCACTGGGCAGGGGCTGGGTGCTGCCTTTTGAGAAGGGCAGGCCCAGAGGCAGGAGAAAAGGGGGCATTGTTTCTGCCCTTCTGCCTCCAACTCTTGAAGTATGGGGAGGGGAGAGGATTACTAGACCACCATGGAGATGTTTGGTAGCCGGGGGGGGGGGGGGGTAGCTAAAAAAGGGGGTCCACTGGATCACCAGAGATGTTTTGCTTGGGAGAGCTGGGAGGAGATACGGGGGGGGGGGGGGGGTCAGGGTCCATTGGACCACCAGGGAAGTTGTTAAAGGTCTTAGAGGGTCGGGACAGACACTGTTTCACTTTCGTTTTACCACAGAAACTTTTCTTTTTTGATCCAAGGCTTTGAATCAGTAAGTATAATTTTTTTATGCTTGTTGTCCCTGATTTTACATTTATTTAGTAAGCTTAGATTCATTTTCTAAGATGGCTTCCATTTTGCTATGTAAATGAGCACTGAAATGAGTTGTACTTACAAGGTAATGATTCCTGTGATTCTCTGGCAATGCTGTGGCTGAAAGAGAGCAGACTGATTTGATACTGTGTGAGGTTGGCAACAGTTTAGCATTTGCTGATGTCTGTTTTATTCTCCTACTATTAGGCAAATGAGTACTGAGTTGTTTTCTGTGATTCTCTGGGAATTTTGTAGCTGAGAGAAGCCTCCTAGATTTAATATTTTCCTTTATGTACAGGTTAGGATTATTAAAGGCAGATTCATTAGACATGTGTGATCCTGGAATTATTTATCCCTAGTAACATCAGTTTAGCAGGAGTTTGATTTGTTTCCATGTTTTATTTTAATAGCACTTTCTGCAACCTTTTATTTTTTTTTCTTTGTTTTGCACTAGAACTCCCACTTTCATCAGTATACCCTTTAAGGTAAATAAGTGCTGTCAGTTTGATTTTTCTTCTTTATTATCTTCTTATTTCTGTGGGGATGGGTTCAATTTTCCTTCAGGGGGTGGGGGCACGGGGTTAGGGAAGAGTGATGAAGTTTTTGCGGGTCTAGGATAAGGTAGAGAGTGTGTAAAAGGTAAGATAAGGGTTTGGGATTAGTAGACTTGGGGGGAGTGGAAGGTTAGTTGAGGTTTGGAGCTGGTGAATGGGCTATTGGGAGGCATGGTTGATTTAGGGTGGTAGGCTATAGGATGGTTCGTTGGCAGGAACAGGGTTTTTTGTGGTGAAAGGGTGAGGGCAGAGGAAGGTTGCTGGGTTATGTTTGCCCACCATGCCCTCCTGTGGTAGGGGGAGGAGGTGGAAGTTTGCTTTGTTGGTGGGACTTCTAAGTTATACGTTCTAGAGGGTAGACAGCGGGGCAGTTGGGGGTCAGTCACAGCTTAGGGGTGGAGAAGAAAGGGAAAATGGGATATTTTCTGCATATTGGTGTGATCTGTGGCCTCAGTGGAGGCATGTTGGATTCTGTCTTGTGTGCAGCAACACCACAGGAAGGGGTATGACCCTGCTGTACTGCAGGATGTGAGTTTATGGAAACTGACTATTGCTGGAGTTTAAATGGGATGGCTTGTTTGTCACTGACTGTGTGATGGTATGGGGTTGTTTGTTGTAATGTCAACATTTACATTAATTCTGATTAAGTACTTAGTTTGTGGTTAATAACGTTGTGGCCAATGTTTTGCCACCTTCAAAAAATGAAATAGAGTTACATATTCACTTTGGATTGTGTAAGTGATGTTATTTGAGAGAGGCAAATGGAAAGTTCGACTGTCAATGTTATGTATAAATATTGTACATAATGCAGTGGTGAGATTAGTGGTGGGGTTGACTTGTTATGAACATATACTCCACCTTTGAAGGATATGCACTGGCTTTTGTTTTTTCTTTATAAAACTGTTGCTGATGTAATAAAAATAAAACTGTTGCTGATGTAAGACAAAAGGCAGATCTTATTAAAAAAAAGCAGTCTTTATTCAGTCAAAAGCTCCCAGGATTTCGGCTATGTTTCACTAAAGACACTGTCTGCATCGGGGCAAAATAATCAGCTGTGTAAAACTGCAGATGTCACCTTGGCTCGTTCAATCAATCAAAAAAAAAACAAAAACGAGGCAATAACTATATGCTTATGTACCTTGACCAGCCAAGGTGATGTCTGCAGTTTTATACTTGAAACCACTAATATCTCCAATATAAGGAATCTTTGGAAACTGTAATCACACACCACACAAATCCAAAGATAAGAACTAAGTGTATGCACATGGTGTATAAGTGAATGCCTTTAATGATGCAAATTCACATATTATTTATATATATTGGGAGCCCTCGGACGATGCCACTTCAGAGCAATTTCATTAGTTTTTGCTTAGTGGCCAGGCCTCTCTTCATTGGGTACTCCCTTTAATTAACGTCTATCTCCCGATTTGGGTCACAATATAGGCATTTTTCTCTTTCGATTATAAGCAGGATAGTAACATAGTAGATGACGGCAGAAAAAGACCTGCACGGTCCATCCAGTCTGCCCAAGAAGATAAATTCATATGTGCTACTTTTTTTATTTGTACTTTCCTCTTCAGTGCACAGACCGTATAAGTCTGGCCAGCCCTATCCCCGCCTCCCAACCCCGCCTCCCAACCACCAGCTCTGGCACAGACCGTATAAGTCTGCCTAGCACTATCCCTGCCACCCACCACCAGCTCTGGCACAGACCTAAGGAGAACAGAGGTCAAATACCATGTCAGGCACAGATGGTTGAAATCCTGGGAACTTTTGATTGAATAAAGACTGTTTGAAAAAAAAAAAAAAGATCTGACTCATTGTCTTATCTTCTACGTTGGATTTGACAGATCACCCGCCTTGTTTTTTGAGTCACTATATATGGCATAGGTATTGGATGCTTATCAGCCAGGTCAGGGATTAAGATCTGAAGGAAAGTGGCAACTTTTAGTACATCCTTTATCAAAATTGCATTATTCTGAAACTAAGGGCCCCTTTTACCAAGCTGCGGTAAAAGGGGTCCTGCAGTAGCATCAGTGCACAGATTTGCTGTGCACTGAGACCCCCTTTTACTGTAGTAGGTAAAGGTTTTTTAATGTAAATGAAGGAAATGGCTGTGCAGTAAGTTAAACGTAACACTGCTTTTCTTCCAATTAGCCTAATGAAATGCTTGAACTCTCTGAAGTACACTTGCTGCACGGCCCTTTCCTGGGAGAGCCCTTACCACCACCTATTTAGGAGATGGTAAGGGCTCCCACACTAACCCAGCAGTAACAGAGCAGCACATGGTACTACCCAATTACTAGCCAAACAGAGAGGGTAACCAGGATGCATTGAAATTACATAAACAATAAAAGCAACACTGGGCCTTCAAGACTGAGACAACAGGAGTATTTTATTAATAAAGGACCCGACACTGGCCGTGTTTCAGCGTTAAGTAACGCCTGCCTCAGGGGTCAAGGTTTGAATGTAAATAGAATAAAATGTATATGTATCCAATACCTCCGAATTTGGACAGAAAAAATCTTAAAGCTGAGCGTGTCTCACAGAAATGGCAGCCGCAACATAGGTAGAAACTCCTGTATTTAGCCTTGTATTTTGCAAAAGCAAATTCTAAAAACTACCCAATTACTGCCAGGTAAGCCCCCGATGCTAAAAAAAATTAAAAAATTTATTAGGCACCAGAAATGGCACAAGGTGGGAGCGGGACCTACCGCCAGGCTCCAGTGGTAGCTCAGTGATAATGCTGAATGGACACATGGCGAACCCATGGTAGGCTTGCCACGCTTTTGTAAAAGAGCCGCTAAGAAAGTAATATTTATTTATTGCTGCTCCCTTGTTATGGAACAAGCTAACAGTAACTTTGCGCCTAGCTACAGAACTCTCCAGTTCAAAAAGCAATTGAAACCATACATGTTCTCACAGGCATTCGTGTTCTGAGATGGAAATTGTGGACTTTGTATGTATAGAACATCTTCAAGTTGTTTTTTTGTTGATGAGTTCTGTCTTTTAAATCCTGTGGGCCTTGTTTACTAAGCTGTGCTAGTGTTTTTAGGGCTCTGTTTACTAATCCGCGATATAGGCGCCTTAGCATCTTTAACATGCATTAACCATGTATTCATGTTAATCGTGTATATGCCTACAATATCCCTATAGGCACATACACGGTTAGCATGCACGCTAATTGTTGGCACGTTAAAAATGCTAATGTGTCTTAGTAAACAGGGCCCTTAGTGTGCGCTAAAAATTAGCATGTACTAATGCTAGAGACGCCCATATGAATATATGGGCGTCTCTAGCATTTAGCGCACACTAAAAACGCTAGCGCACCTTAGTAAACGGGGCCCTGAATGTTTTTTTAATTGTAACCTGCATAGTTAATAGGCCTCATATATAAATAATTATGTTTTTCTTATTTATGCTTTTTTCTGTCTCCTGTGTGTAGATGGTCTTATTGTGTTGTCCAGATTATATAAGTAATATATAATTGCCTCTGATGAGGACGTTACTTCCCAAACATGTTTTACTGCTGATTTGAATTCTACTGGACCTTTTAACCACCTGGGTGATTTTTAGAATAAAGATGTGTTATTATTCTCAACCGGTCTCATGGTTTGCTTGCTTCTCTCAGAAACACGTGTCTGCTATTTGCAGATATTTACCTCTCCTTTCCATGAGTGTACCTCTTTAAGGTGGAAAAAATTTACCTATTTTGAGCCTATTCTATAAGATCAAATTCAACTAATAAATTGTCATTTCCATGCCATATTGGTGTCACATTTCTACCACTTCTAAGCACAGGTAAAACCCACGATGATGCAACCAGCGAAACACAGGTTTGTGTAGGGTTTGACGGCATTTTCAAGAAGCAGATATTTCTGTGATTTTTGGTGAAGAACTGAACCGAGGGAAAAGTGGTAAAAAGAACATTGCATTAGACAAGATGCTATTTGAGATTTGGATACGGTGATTAGAGATAATTGTGGGAATTACAAAAACTGGAATAAAGCATTGGAGATAAGTGGATATTAGTGTATAACAAATGAGATATGATGTACTCTTTTATTAAGGGATGATTTATGGAAGCATTGCTATGAAAAGAAAAACAGTGTGTTATATATATTTGAATGTAGAAATACTCTTATGGAAATTGATATTAGAAATATTATAGGTTACAAAATTTTGGGATGTTTGTACCCACATGTTTGAATGGAGGAATGAATGGTGAGGATGAGATGGTGTATTGGGTCAATATTAGTTAAAGATATAATTTTTTTTAGTATTTAAAGATTGAGAGTTTTCAATAAAGAAATGTAAAAAAATGTTCTATGAAGAGTGAAGTAGTTTCTTGATGGTTGATAAGGTACGTTGCAACTAGACTGAAATAGTCAGATAAGAATTTGTATTTAACTATAATTGAGAAAGTTCAGGATGGACTTCCAAAACGGATATGACAGGGGAATAGGTATCACAATTATTAGTGGGGGGCAATGACTTTTTGGATCTGCAGCAGAGGACCCACAGTTAAAATGGGCTGATATTCAAAAGGTAAATAAATATTTAATTCAAACAGAATATCATTCCAGAACTTTGGTAGAATCTGTCACGTCCTCAACCTCTCTCTCTCCACTGCCACTGTCCCTGACACCTTCAAGCACGCTGTAGTCACACCACTTCTCAAAAAACCATCACTTGACCCACCTGTCCCTCCAACTACCGCCCCATCTCTATTCTACCCTTCCTTTCCAAATTACTTGAAAGTGCTGTCCACAGCCGCTGCCTTGACTTCCTCTCCTCTCAGGCCGTCCTCGACCCGCTTCAATCCGGCTTTCGCCCACTACACTCAACAGAAACAGCACTCTCTAAAGTCTGCAATGACCTGTTCCTTGCCAAATCCAAAGGTCACTATTCCATCCTCATCCTCCTCGACCTATCTGCCGCCTTTGACACCATCAATCATAATTTACTTCTTGACACACTGTCCTCATTTGGGTTCCAGGGCTCCGTCCTCTCCTGGTTCTCCTCGTATCTTTCCCAACGCACCTTCAGAGTATTTTCTAATGGCTCTTCTTCCACCCCCGTCACGCTCTCTGTTGGGGTCCCTCAAGGATCTGTCCTTGAACCGCTTCTTTTCTCGATATACACCTCTTCCCTGGGCTCGTTGATCTCATCACATGGTTTCCAGTACCATCTCTATGCTGATGATACCCAGCTTTACCTCTCCACTCCCGACATCACAGTTGAAACCCAGGTCAAAGTTTCGGCCTGCCTTTCAGACATCACTGCCTGGATGTCCAACCGGCATCTGAAACTGAACATGGCAAAGACTGAGCTCCTTGTCTTTCCACCCAAACCCTCTTCTCCTCTTCCCCCACTTTCTGTCTCTGTTGACAACGCCCTCATCCTCTCCGTCTCTTCAGCCCGCAATCTCGGAGTCATTTTTGACTCCTTCCTCTCCTTCTCTGCCCATATCCAGCAGACAGCTAAGACCTGTCGCTTGTTCCTCTATAATATTAGCAAAATTTGCCCATTCCTCTCTGAACAGACCACCCGAACCCTCGTCCACTCGCTCGTTACCTCTCGTCTTGACTATTGCAACCTTCTCCTCGCTGGCCGCACGTCTTATCTACCGCGTGAACCGATACTCTCATATCACCCCTCTCCTCAAGTCGCTTCACTGGCTCCCGATCCGCTACCGTATACAGTTCAAGCTTCTCCTATTGACCTTCAAGTGCACTCAATCTGCAGCACCCCATTACCTCTCTACCCTCCTCTCCCCATATGTTCCCACCCGTAACCTCCGCTCTCAGGACAAATCACTCCTTTCTGTACCCTTCTCCACCACCGCTAACTCCAGACTCTGCCCCTTCTGCCTCGCATCACCTTATGCCTGGAACAGGCTTCCTGAGCCCATACGCCATGCGCCCTCCCTGCCCATTTTCAAGTCCTTACTCAAGGCCCATCTCTTCTTCCTTGCTTTTGGTGCCTAACCACTTCCCATTCCTGATACCTACACTGACTACATAGTTTTTACCTTTAGATTGTAAGCTCTCTTGAGCAGGGACTGTCCTTCCCCATGTTTAAACTTGTACAGCGCTGCGTAACCCTGGCAGCGCTATAGAAATGCTAAGTAGTAGTAGTAGTAGCAGTATGTGAAACAAGTCCCAAGAGAGAGAGCTAAGATTATTTAAAGAACCTAGATTTATTGATGGTGTAGAGTGTGTGAGACAGTAGAATGAGTTAATTTCACAATGTTCACTGAACTTAATGTTAATTACTATAGAAACATTGAATAAAATTATTGAGTACTCATGAAGAATTAAATCAAAAAATACAGAGTATAAAACAAAGGAGTCAGGAGGTACTCTTTACTCAACAATATGCAGAACATATATAGATAATGGATAAATATAAAGTAGACATATGAGTCAAAAAATGTCAAAGTTCAAGTGTGATGAAGAAGATTATACCACTGGCTATGTATTTCCATGGATGGAGAGAAATCACAAATCTAGAATGAATAGAAAGGTGAAAAAAGTGAATTTCATTAACTCTTCAAGTGATCTTCAGAAGAGGAGAGTGGACAGAATGCAACAGCCTTGAGGAGTACTAATAGTATTGCACAAACCTTTTTAGAAGTTACCCATGTAGATCAGGGAGCACAGAGCAAAGTTCAACATCAAGGAGCATGTCCCAAAAGACAGATGGAAAAACAGTATTAAACTTATTTAATATTTCATTGAAAAAGTTAACTAAAGAGCAGTATGAGCAAATGTCCAGGGTAGTTACTTGATGTACAGTATATTAATTAGGGATATTCCGAAAACTTGACTGGTTGGTGGTCCCTCAGGGCAGGTTTGAGAAACACTGATTTAGATCATTTTGATGTGCTGTGCTGCACTTTTTTTGTATTTATGCTAATGAAAGCACATTCATTACTGTAAATCTGTATTAACACAGCGGGAGACCCGGAACTACCACCAGGCTCCTGGGTGAGCCTGGTGGTAGGGCAAATTCACTGCACACCAAGCCGGTGGTAGCCCTACTGACCTAGAGTAAAAAGGCCCCTTAGTTTATGGGTCTTCTTACTTTAGTTTCTGAGATCTTCCTAATTTGTGCCATGTTATATACATATATGATCAGTTTATTGATGAAGTGAGGAGATATTTTAATGGATCTGCTGAGGTGAGGGAAAGGGAGGGGGATTTGATTTACTGCCTTCCTGTGGTTACAAGCAGTTTACATGTTATATACAGGTACTTATTTTGTACCTGTGGAAAAGGAAGTTTCAACAACTTGCTCAAGGGGCTGCAGTGGGAATTGAATCCTGTTCCCCTGGTTTTCATGCCACTGCACTAACCATTAGGCTAATCCTCTAATCCAATATTCCATATTCTATATGTATTCTATAACTAATTGTTTAAACCAATTTATATGAAAAATCCAAAACATAGAGTATTCTATGGAGTTATTTATGAACTGAGAAAATCAATACTTCAATTGAATCTTGGAATATTTACAGGTAGAAAACATTCTTAAGAATTAAGATAGTCAATTAAGGTATGTTTTGTACTAGTTTAGTTTAGTACTAGTCTGCTACCCAGTTCGTCTTGGTAATATATTAAATAAATGTCCAAGACATATTGGGTAGCAAAATGAAATATGGCTGATATTTCATTTTGGAATAACAGTATATATTGATAATAAATGTCCAATATATACTGTTATTCCAAATGAAATATCAGCCATAATGAGATAGATTACTATAACTGATAACTTATTTCCTTCAGTACAGAATAAAATAATTGAGAGATATAGAAAAATTGCCAGAAAAGACAAGTTATAATACAGTTGTTCTGTTTGTGAATAGATTAATTTAAACAAATGGAAGTAAAACAGTAGGACTTGTACTTTCCAATTTAACTCAACTAAAATAATGTATTACATTTTTGACAATAATCTACTAAAGAAGTGATGTTACACTTACCTGAATTCCCTGTGGATATTCCAGAAGACTTCTAATAAACAGCAGATGGTATGCACTGCATGGTATCCATTACATATGTTCATTACAGTATTGGTGATAAATTGCATAATATTTTCAATAAGAATTACCATTTATAACCAAAATCTTCCTTGATACTCTCTATACTATATGCATTATTAAGTGCTTTTCCTCATTATATTCTTTTAGCAACTGTATATCTTATGTAGCTTTGAGTGCAACTAACCTTTTAGAGAGTTGTACTGTTGGTCTAGCTAGTGCAGGCTTTCCCAGGCATCTCCTGGTGACCTAAAGTGATTGGATTTTCAGGATATACACAATAAATATGAATGAGATACATGTGCAAATGCTTGAGACCTAAAGGCCTTTGCGGTAAAGTAGATATTTCTTTTGTGCAGCTAGGGAAGTTTGCTTCCAAGAGGACCTCTAGGGGCTTACTAAAGGCCAGTAAGGAAGTGAAACACATTTGTGAAGAGCTTCCTGAGACAGGGGTGGCTTGAATTTTCTGGTTATATTTGATCTTAGGTACCTTTGACATGGCAAGCCACACAAGCTTTGTTGACGTTTCTGTCACATAAATTATCAGAGATAAAGCAACTGGCTAGCTGTTCTCTCTCTAATAGATTTCTGGGTAAAGACCCTCCCTCAGCTAGTTGACCTTCAACTTGCAATGTGTTACTGTATTATTTAACATTTTTCAGCACCCCTGGCAGTTCAGAGCTAGCATATAACCCTGGTACAACATAATCTAATCTAATCTAACATGATCAATTCTATTCTGCTTAATCCAAATACAGCTCAAGGCGGATTGCAAAATAATAAGGTGGTGTGGGCCATTCTCCCAAGTTATGACATCATAATCATATACTGTGATCAATTAAAAATAATTTTTCTGTCAAGATAATAAAGATCAAATAAGTAAGCTTTGACATACCTCCTAAATGTAAACTAACTTTTAATCTCTCTTAGGTAATGCTTTGATCCACAAATCAGGGCCAATGCCCTAAATACATCTCTTCCTACTTGTAGATTTTTGGCAGATCAAATTCAAAGAGATTTGTTAATCTAGGAATCCTTTTACAAAGGCACACTAGTGTTTTTAGTGGGTGCTAAAAATAAGCATTGGCTAAACATTAATGATACCCATATATTCCTATGGGCGACTCTAGCATTTAGCGTGTGCTAATCATTAGCATGCATTAAAAACACTAACGTGCCTTTGTAAAAGACCCTATATTCTTATGCAGAGTGTAACATTCTTATAACCATATAAGGAAATTGTACTGCATAGATAATGACACTAGGCCATACATAATTTTAAAACAAACATTAATAACTGAAAATGTATTCTAATCTTCACTGGAAGCCAATGTAACTTAAGTAGAAATGGAGTACTGTGATTGGTAGATTCTTCCCCCCAAGCTCATAAATTGGCATTTGTGGCACAGAACCTCAAAGCACAGATGCACACTTACCCCCAGATTGTGTATAGGTGACCCAAAGTTAGGCATACAATTCTGAGCACAGATTGGAGAACAATGCATAAACTAATTAGCTAATTAGGTGATAATAATCAATTATTGGTGTTAACAATCATTTAATTGGCAGTAAGTAGACATTATATATGGATCTGCCCTATACCCTATTCTATAACGTGCACCTAAAATTCACAGTGTGGTAACTCCAAAGGGGTTGTGGCTATGGGAGGAGAATGGGTAGGTCAGAGGTGTTTAACCTACTTAGGTCAGAGGTGTTCCCAGAAATTAGACACAATGTTATAGAATATCTGCAATTGCAAATGCTTGCACCCAAAGTTATTCACAAAGGACTAGAGTCTGTAAATGGCACCCAAACTTGGACACTGAATAAATGAGTGCTGAGCACTATTCTATAAATGATGCTCTGAGTTGGGCACTGTTTATAGAATAGCAACGTAGCACTGGGTTCCATGCCCAATTTCTGACTTGAGGAGTTACATCAACTGAAGCCTGGTATAAATCCTCATGCATAAATTAGGCATGGTTCCCTGAATTCTATAATACTGTGTGCATCTTTAGTGAATGCCCCTGACCCACCTATGCTTCTTCCATGGTCATGACCCTGTTCAGTTGTGCGCTAACAGATTTACATGTGCATCTTTATAAAACAGAGCTTGGTAAAATGTGTGTGTAATTGACTGTTAGTGCCCAATTATTGGCTCTAATTGGTTCATTACTCAATTAAATTGCATATTCAAATTAGCTATATGCCCAAATTTACGCATACAATTTTGAGCACTAGATATAGAATCCAAGAGAAAATGCATGTAAAGCTACTATTCTGTAAAGGTTGTTCTGTGCAGACTTAAATTTTGTTGGGCCCACCACTTCTGATATCCTGATAGAAAGCACATCTGTATACTGAGGCCCTGTGCATTGCAAATGAATTTACAAGACTGTAGGGTGGCGAGTCAGGGAAGTTGGGTGATAGAGGAGGAGAAAAGCCAGGTACAATGTGAAGGAGATGCTGGACATGGAAGGAGGAGCAAATAGAAGGAGAGATGCTGGGAACCTGGTGGCAGTAAGGAGGGGATAGTGAGATGCTAGACTATGAAAGCAGGAGTACATATAGCTCAAGGTTCTTCTCTAGGGCATCAGTTATTTTTGAGCTAGCACTGTGTATGTCTAGTAGCTCTACAGAAAAGATAAGTAGCAGTAGTAGTAGTATTAGGGTCAGACCTGCTTGTGATAACTAAAGAAAAATATTTCAGATGTAATTCCTAGTCTATGAAAATAGTTGATTGCAGATGTAACCAACAGGGAAAATATATAAATTTAAATAAAACTTGTTTTGGTGTTCAGTTCATTAGCTTCTGGTTGGGGCAAACAAAAAACTGTTTTGGACACTGCGGTTACAGTTCTTGAACTGTTATTGCATTAAGGAGAGCTCAGGGCAGGATTATAAAATAAATATATACATAAATAAATAAAAAATGTAAAAGAAGGCCACAACAGTCACAAACCAATGGCAGTTCAATGGCTTAGTTTTTCATATGGGAACCACGTTTTACACTTATACATCTTTTAAGAATTACTTTTACACTATTAACTATATCATAGTCAGAAATGTATCTTTTGATATTCATAAGTACATAAGTATTGCCATACTGGGACAGACCAAAGGTCCATCAAGCCCAGTATCCTGTTTCCAACAATGGCCAATCCAGGTCACAAATACCTGGCAAGATCCCAAAAAAGTACAATATTTTTATACTGCTTATCCCCAGAAATAGTGGGTTTTCCTCAAGTCCAATTTAATAATGGTCTATGGATTTTTCCTTTAGGAAGCCGTCCAAATCTTTTTAAAACTCTGATAAGCCAACCGCTTTTATCACATTCTCTGGCAGTGGATTCCACAGTTTAATTCACACACGTTTTGACAATTCTTAGCACATAGCACAAATAATGAACCCCTCTATATATTCTTTTGCATGTTCATCTCATATTTTTACATCATGTATCTATTATTTTAATATCATGTATCCATTAGTTTAACATTTCATTGTGTATGTATATGCGTGTTTTTATATATCTTATACATGCGGATACTAAGAATCCTGAAAAAGGCACATTGTTACCGAAATACGAGACTGTGTCAATTCTACTGTATCCATTGTTTTTATTTATCAATACTTCAAAAATTAATCAAGCAAATTTAAACTTGTACAGAAAAGTATGATAGAGCAGTAATAATATTCCAATATCAAATAACAAATGAAAGAACAAATAAAAATCATCTGTCAATCATACACAAGTCCACACATTTAGGATCCAAGATGTTAAACATGGAAATTCTAATTTAAAGGGAACTAATAAAGGCATTTTCCTCATCTAACTAAACACTAAATTCCTGTTAATCGAAGTAGAAAAGAGAGCCTATAACTGGGGAGTTATTGCCCCCCCAGTAGTCCGTTTTGTTGACAAAAAAGCTGTAAGATGAGACGGCTTATAAAAGACATATTTCACTGATTGGTACCTGATAACACATTTGCATGGATATGGCAAGAAAAAGGTAGCTCATAACTGAAGAACACCTGGGTTCATTAATAAAAATTGCTGAAGTCTTTTCTGTGTATCCTTAGAAATGTCTGGAAAATTTTGAATTTTGAATTCCAGGAAAGTCTTATCTTTATTTTTAAAAAATATTTCAGCAACCAATTCTTATCAGGTTCCAGCACTACAGTAGCAATCCTCAAGGGGAGACTGTAAATTGTTTAGGAAAATTAAGAAATCGGAGATTATTACTCCTCAAGTTTGATAAATCTTTAACTATGGTACTTTGAAGAGTCTGTATATACTGCCATTTTTTCTCTTGTACCTTATTTTGTTGAGTTAAAGTTACTAGTCCACACTCAGTTTCTTTAACCTTCCCTTCTAAATTAGTCAAATCCTGGGTCAATTTTTGGACTTGAGGGGACAATGCTTTACCCAAGTCCACAATTAAACTCGATAAACTATCAAGAATAAATTCAGTAGGTTTGGATATAGATAAAGGAAATAAAGTCATCAGTGCCTCAAATTCCTTGTAAGTAGAAAGACCTTTCTCCATACTTACAGCTCCTGCCTCCTCCACATTATCAGATGGAACAGCTTCAACCACCTCTGGTGAAGCTAATGGCTCCAAGCTCCTCCGAACTCCCTCAGGTTGGTAGAGTGCCTCTCATCTCTCTTCTCCTGCCACACCCTTTGTTAGCAGGGTCAGATGCGCTGACAACAGGAAGTTAATGCCTAACAGTTGTGGGGGAGGGGCTCTCACATCAGGGCTGAGTGAAACCTCTAGCCCAGGGAGCATCCCAGGACCTCCATCTGCCCCAAAATGCTCCAGCAGGCTGCCCTCTGACATTCCATGAATCTCAATCCCAAGCCGGCACCAGAAGGAAGACTTTGCCTCTGAGACGCTACAGAAGCAGACCGGCCCCTTCTCTTCGGCATCGTAATCTAATTGCAGGAACCACAAAGAGCTGGCGTGAGTGTCAGATGAAGGTGGCAGCTATCTTGTATCACACATTTTTTGATAATAAAAGTTTATATATTGATTCATCATCGGAGTCCTGCTTGTCTTAGTTTTTGAATTGTCTGGGGTGGTAGATCCATCAGTGCAGCAGAGATCAAAGGATTGAATCCAGCATGTGTAATCTCCTTATGCATAACTGCTATAACTTGATAACAGATGACAACCAAAACTGCCACAAAACTGTCTGAAAGCTTTCAGCTGAAACTTATCACTTGGTTTCTGCCAAAATTGAAACCAAATCCTTAAGTTTGGTTGTGTGAATGTGAACCAGTGAGGACTGCTAGGGATTCTCTGAGCTTGATGTCTGCATCTCTCTGCCAAACCCAGTATCCAAATCAGAATAAATCAATTTAAATAATGAGAGATTGTATTTTACCTTTAAGTAAAATAGCCACCATATACATGGAACACAGCTAGTGACTTTGCACCAAATACAAATACAAAGAGTAACCCCCCTAAGGACTACCTTACAATTCCTGGTGGTCTAGTAGTGTACTAAGGGAATGCTTCAGTTGTGGCAGCCATTTTGAAAACAGAGCTGGAATAGGAAGAAGAACATATGGATCATTCCGGCCCCAACTACACTCCTAAACCACCAGAGATTGTAAAATCAGCTCAGAAGGGCCTATGAGTAGGGGGGACAAGGCCCACACAGTGATCTGGGAGGAGGGCCAACTGCTGTTCTAGAGGAGGGAGGAGAGGGAGGAAGATAAATGGGATACAGCACAAATTTTCGATTTCCATCAAAGAAACATGGTCATTTTTGGCCAAAACAGAAAATATGACTGCAAATTAAATTAATCTTTCAGCTCAAACCAAAACCAAGCAGAAAAAGGATTTTGGGCTAGTTTCAGCACCATAACTGAAACTAAAACCAAAATTCAGTTAGCCTCTATATTATAGTACATTAAAGGTATAAAATCAACATGGTGGGACAACTGTTCAACATGAGCAGGTTGATATTCAAGACAAGCACATAGATTGGTCACCACAGGAATCCTGTTTGTCAACCTTGTAGTTTAATGTCAATTTACAAACATTATGTGGGATATCCAGGACATTTGGGGCTAGATTCTATATATGGCTCCTAAAAAATTGGCACCAAAAAACTTCTATTCTATAAACCATGCTTAAAGTTAGGTGTGGTTTGTAGAATAGTACTTACATCCAGGTCTCATGACTAACTTTAGGTGTGGCCATTTGCACCAACTGAAATGTGGTGTAAATGTACACACTTAAATTAGGTGTGTGTCCCCATTATTCTATAACAATGCTCATAAATGCTAGGAAAGCTCCATTCCCCCGGATTCTATATAGCATGCCTAGAGATCCGTGCTGAAATCCAGGCATATTTTATAGAAAATTGCATAACTTAATTGACTTAACAAGCTAATCAGCATTGATAACAGCACTTAATAAGCAATAATAATCACTAATTGGTAATAATTAGAATTTATGCACACAACTCGCTAACTGTAGTCTGTAATGGACTGTGCCTAAATTCTAAAGCATGGCTATGGGCAGGGAAATGGGCATTTCATGGGCATTCTAAAATTTATGCACATAGTTATAGAATACGTTCCAGTATGTGTAAATCTATGCACAGGGATTTATGCTACATTTTGGTGGTGTAAATGGGGACACATGGAGGGGCATAATTGAACAAAAACGTCTATCTCCATGGGCGTTTATCTCCGAGAACGGGTCTGTGAAGGGGCGGACCGAACCGTATTTTCGAAAAAAATAGACGTCCATGTTTTATTCGACAATTTGTGAGCTGGGCGTTTTTGTTTTTCAGTGATAATGGAAAATGAAAGTGCCCAGCTCAAAAACGAATAAATCCAAGGCATTTGTTCGTGGGAGGGGCCAGGAGTTGTAGTGCACTGGTCCCCCTCACATGCCAGGACACCAACCGGGCACTCTAGGGGGCACTTTTACAAAAACAAAAAAAAGGTAAAAGAGCTCCCAGGTGCATAGCACCCTTCCCTTGGGTGTTGAGCCCCCCAAATCCCCCTCAAAACCCACCGCCCACAAGTCTACTCCATTACTATAGCCCTAAGGGGTGAAGGGGGGCACCTACATGTGGGTACAGTGGGTTTGGGGGGCGGTTTGGAGGGCTCCCATTTACCAGCACAAGTGTAACAGGTGGGGGGGGGGGGATGGGCCTGGGTCCACCTGCCTGAAGTCCACTGCACCCCCTAATAACTGCTCCAGTGACCTGCATACTGCTGCCAGGGAGGTGGGTATGACATTTGAGGGTGAAAATAAAAAGTTGTGAAACGGCATATTTTGTGGTGGGAGGGGGTTTGTGACCACTGGGGGAGTCAGGGGAGGTCATCCCCGATTCCCTCCAGTGGTCATCTGGTCATTCAGGGCACTTTTTGGGGCCTTATTCATGGAAAAACAGGGTCCAGGAAAAGTGCCCTAAATTCTCGCTAAAAACGCATATTTTTCTTCCATTATCGGCGAAAGACGCCCATCTCTGATCGCCCGATAACCACGCCCCAGTTCCGCCTTCACCACGCCTTCGACACGCCCCCATCAACTTTGTCCGCATCCGCGACGGAGTGCAGTTGAAAACGTCCAAATTCGGCTTTCGATTATACCGCTTTATTCGTTTTTGTGAGATAAATGTCTATCTCCCGATTTGGGTCGCAATATAGGCGTTTTTCTTTTTCAATTATAAGCTGGATGGTTACATGCACTGGGATATCAACTAAGCGTATTCTATATACTATGCCTAAATCTAGGCGCTGGTTTTAGAATAAGCTTAGGTGGAAATGGTTACCGTGTGGATTTTTAGGCACCTTATATAGAATCTGGCCCATTCTGCCCATGCCCCTCCTGTTTCTGTAACCTTTTATGTAACTTGCTTGTAAAATGTAGGTGCGAATCCCATGCCTAAATTTACATGCATAAGATCCAAATCTTATTAGTGCCAATAATTGTTTCTTATAAAGTCAATTATTGTCACTAATCGGCTCAATAGTCAATTAAACTGCACGTTAAATGGGCACATGCCCAAATGAGCACACAATTTTTGGTGACTTTGATAGAATTAGGGGTTGATATATTTTATACCTATATGCAGATAACATCATCCTTTATATTCCATTCTCTATCAGCCAATATTTTGGCAGTATAACAAATGCTGGGTGTTTTTATGCAATAGTTGATTGGTTAGGCTCATGAATTGGTAATAACTGTGAGGAAAAAATAAGCATGAACAGTTCCTGCTGGAAACTTGCCATATGCCCTTGATATGATCAAGTGGTACAGCATAGAGGCTCCAGTGAAATTGGAGGTTACGTTTTGGGGACTGATCCTTGATTGTTAGCTCACCTCGAGGCAGCATGTGTGGAAAACCATGCAAATGGCATTTTATAAGTCAAGGGTCCTGATGCTGATCAGACCTTTTGTGGACAGGACCTGATTGTCACCTGCAAAACAGTCCAAAAATCTTCCCTTGTTCTGATTAAGTCCATGGCAGGGCTTTCAGCTTCCACTCTAAAAGCATTACAGGTTGACCAAACTTCAGCAGCTAGACTATTGCTTTGTGAGCTGAGTTAAAAGCATATCACTTTGGCTCTTGTTAAGTATGGCTATCAAAAGTTTCCATCTAAAATATTAGCATAATATTTTGGTGTCTACCAAAGAGTAGCCTAGTGGTTAGTGCAGTGGACTTTAATCCTGAGGATCTGAGTTTCATTTCCACTGTAGCTCTTTGTGACCTTGGGCAACTCACTTAACTCTCCATTGCCCCAGGTACCAAAACTTAGATTGTGAGCCCTCTAGGGACAGAGAAAGTACCTGCATATAATGTATACAGTGCTGCGAATGTCCAGTAGCACTATAGAAATGAATAGTAGTAGTAGTCTACAATTAGGCACCCCCATTTACCATAGAGCTGGTATAAATAGGGGTGTCTAAATGTAGCAGGTATGGAGGCAACTTACAATATTCTGTAAGTTGCCCACCTAAATGTCAGCCTGCTTATGGCCCACCCATGTAAACTTCCTCCTTACAAATATGCACTTTTGTTTTACCTTTGCTGTGACCATGAACAAGTGAGCTTGTGAAGACTTACTGTTTCAATACCATTTTGAATGGTGTAGCAGTATTTTGTTGGATCAACTGATTATTTATGATATTAAGATTTGTGAACTCATTCCTCCCCTGGTATTTAGCCTGTGGCAGTCAGTGTTTTTTTTAAACACTGACTGCTGCTTTAAATAAGCACCAGATATACAAAGCCAGGCCATATGCAGGCACTGGCACTGAAAATCTGTGGCTAATTTTGCTAGGGCTGGCCACTGGAGCTTATGCAGGCCCTGGCTAAATATTGACTGGGATGCGCATAAATGTTTTTTCCCCCTGGTCCCCCCTAGAGTCCCCTTCTCTCTATGTCCTTCCCAGCCCATGAGTCAGCAACCCATCCCACCCCCTCTATGGTAGTCGGAGGCTCAAAGCATATACTAACCACAATCGCTCAACTGCAGAACACTATGCACAACTTTGTGCAAAAACACACTCTGAACCTTACTGTACCATAAATATTACACTGGGCAGAACCTAATACACCAATATACCACCCATACGGAAAATGCAGACCGTCAACAATATTGAAACAAGGGATCATAATATCACAATTCTCATGTAGAGCCACAAAACATCCTAATTCATGTTTAATGTGGGATAAAATGTCATAAATAAGTAAATAAACTTTTAATGTTGAACACCTAATTCTCAAAGTGGACATATTCCAAACACTATAATGAAAATAAAATGATCTTTTCTACCTTTGTTGTCTGGTGACTTTGTTTTTCTGATTGTGCTGGCCCAGTATCCGATTCTGCTGCTATCTGTCCTCTTAACTCCGTTTCCAGGGCTTCCTTTCCATTTATTTGTTTACTTTCCGCCTTTCTTCTTCATTTCTTGTCCTACATCCGAAAGTAAAAGCTGGGTCCTCCGCAAACTTGACTGTCCAGTGGATCCAGCTTTTGCCTATTTTCTTCATCCATGTGCAGTTTTTCTACTCTCTTCCTTTTCTGTTATCTCATCTCCTTCCTCACTCCTCCCTCCCTCTCCATGTCCAGCAACCCTCCTCTCCCCCTACCCTCCCCTCCATCCACCCATGTCCAGCAACTCTCCTCTCCCCTTCTTCCACCATGTCCAGCAACCCTCCTCTCCCCTTCCCTCCATCCAGCAACCCTCCTCTCCCCTGCCCTCTCCTCTCCTTCCACCATGTCCAGCAACCCTCCTCTCCCCTTCCCTTCATCCAGCAACCCTCCTCTCCCCTTCTTCCATGTCCAGCAACCCTCCTCTCCCCTCCATCCAGCAACCCTCCTCTCCCCTTCTTCCATGTCCAGCAACCCTCCTCTCCCCTTCATCCAGCAACCCTCCTCTCCCCTTCTTCCACCATGTCCAGCAACCCTCCTCTCCCCTTCCCTCCATCCAGCAACCCTCCTCTACCCTTCCCTCCATCCAGCAACCCTCCTCTCCCCTTCTTTCACCATGTCCAGCAACCCTCCTCTCCCCTTCCCTCCATCCAGCAACCCTCCTCTCCCCTTCTTCCACCATGTCCAGCAACCCTCCTCTCCCCTTCCCTCCATCCAGCAACCCTCCTCTTCCCTTCCCTCTATCCAGCAACCCTCCTCTCCCCTTCTTCCACCATGTCCAGCAACCCTCCTCTCCCCTTCCCTCCATCCAGCAACCCTCCTCTCCCCTGCCCTCTCCTCTCCCCTTCTTCCACCATGTCCAGCAACCCTCCTCTCCCCTTCCCTGCATCCAGCAACCCTCCTCTCCCCTTCTTCCACCATGTGCAGCAACCCTCCTCTCCTCTCCCGTCTGCCCTGTTTCCTTCCTGCCCCCCCCCACCGTACCTTTAAATATTATAGTTTTGCTGGAGTCGCGGGCAGCCGGCATTGAAGACATCGGCAGGCTTACGCCGGTTTCAGCAGCCTTCCCTTCCCTCGTTGCAAGTCGGATGATGGCTCCGCCCTCTTCTGACGTATTTCCTGTTTCTACGAGGGCGGAGCCATCATCCGACTTGCAACGAGGGAAGGGAAGGCTGCTGGAACCGGCGTAAGCCTGCCGATGTCTTCAATGCCGGCTGCCCGCGACTCCAGCAAAACTATAATATTTAAAGGTACGGCGGACGGCGGGCGGCGGTGGCGGCGGGGGGCAGGGCAGTGGTGGGCTGGGGAGGCTTAGCCTCCCCAAGCCTCTTATACGGGGCGCCTATGGGTGCGCCCTTTCAGCCCTTGTCTTAGGCGGCATTTCAGCCCTTGCTTCAGGAGGCACGTTGCCCTGGGCCACCCCTGCTCCAATTAGTATGCATGAAATAGATTTGTGTGCAATGGGTCTTCAGTATATGCAAATTTATCTCATGCATATTCATTGTGGTAATCCTGAAAACCTGACTGGCTAAGTGTTCCTCCAAGACAGGACAGGGAAGCATTTTTCTATGGAACAGACATGAAGCAGAAAGAAGGATTAAATGGTCTGCTCTAATAGTGATTAAATGTAAATACTGGAGTGCTTCAAGGATCTGCAGTGGGACTGGTGCTTCTTAACAGGAGAAAGATATATTGAGAGTTCCAGTCCAACCACTCAATCAAAGAATTGCTTAAAGAGACAAAAATATAGCATTAGACAAGCCAGGTAAAGGCCCACTACCATGTTATGACCTACAGGCCAATTTCACAAATTAGTACTAATTGTAAAATTTATGCAATATTAACTTTAAGATTATGCAATTATTCATAAGGCCAATTATTCATGGCTGGAAGACTGGCATCTGAAAATGCTAGATTACTTTGAAATTTCCTTCTGTTGCAAAACTATAAGAGATACCCCAATGACTGTCTTTTTGTTGGTTACAAAGAAAGCTCTCAATTGCATAGAATGACATTATCTGTTTTCAGACAATGGCATGGTTTGGGTTTTCATTAAGTTCATTGAAATTATCAAAATGTTATATACAATTCCTAAAACAAGGATAAGTGTAAATAATCTTTTCTTCTAAGCCTGTGAGAAAAATACCAGAAAAAGCTTTCCTGTCTCTCTACTTTTATTTAGCATTGCCTTAGGACCTTTAGCCATTGCAGTCAGGGAGGATGATAGTATTTAGGGTATACAAATTAACATATCCGTGTGTAAAATACTTATATTTGCCCATGATGAAACAGTTACAGTTACTCCAAATTATCAACCCCTTTTACTTATTTTTGGAAGTCTTTGTTTAAAGAATGGTATATAATGAATGATGGACCACAACCATTTCCTTATTAGTGGAATTCTGAGTCCAAATTATATCAAAACGTTTGGTCTACTTGTACCTTAGGAATGACTGTAGAAAAAACACATGTAAAATCTGTTGCCAATAATGAAAAAAAAATCCAATAAATGATCCCCATTCTATAACAGGGTACCCTGGAAGGCACATGATAGGAGCCTATCCTATAAAGGAAAGTAGGTGTCTACCTTATTTTATAGAATACTAGCGTAACTGGGTATATACAAGGATATGCTGTTAGGTGTGAACACTTGCACCAGCCATAGAGCTGGTGTTGTGGAGGAGTAACCTAATGGTTAGTGCAGTGGGCTTTGGTCCTGGTGCACTGGGTTTAATTCCCACTGCTGTTCCTTCTGACCTTGGGCAAATCACTTAACCCTCCATTGCTTCAGGTACAAAAACTTAGATTGTAAGCCCACTGGGGACAGAGAAAGTACCTGCATAGAGAACCTTATTCTATAAATGTTATACTCCTAAATTTATGCTCCTAAATTATGATCTTATTCTAGTTTGGAGTACAGATTATGCTTGTAATTTATGAGCATAAATTTAGCAGTGTAAATTTGGAGCAAAATGTAGGAGCATAACTTTTATAGAATAAGGCTGCATATGTCTAGTAGTGCTTTAGAAATGATTAGTAGTAGTATAAGTGTTAGCAGCTTAAGTGCTGCAGACAAACATGCAAATTACAGTATTCTGTAAATTGCACATATAAATCTGAGTGCTGCCCATGTGTACACCTCCTTGCAAATACTGTACATAATCCCTCTAATTCTATATATATTGCATTCAAAATTGTACATGCATAGTTGGACATGGGCAATTGAATTTCTTGATGAGTCAATTAGCCCCAATAATTGGGTGCTAACCATCAATTATTGGCAAGTTGGAATGTATGTGTGCATCTTTATAGAAATTGGGGGATCCCAACCACCTAGCAACACTCAGATCCACTGACACAAAGCATAAGCACTCAGCACCACTATCATAACCACCAACACACAGGGACACTCACACATACCACCTGCACGCATGCAGTGTTACTGCAACACACTCAGTTCAAAGGACATTCACAGAGACAGGGACAGAAACATAGGCTGGGCAAACTGTGGGGTTTGAACTAGGGAGAGAGGGGTGGGTATTTGAAAGGGAAAGGTATGGATGGGGGGCTTATTTGGGTGTCGGATCTGGGTTCCAGAGGGTGTGAGCACAAAAGAAAGGACAGTTTTGGTTTGTACTGAACAGACAAAGGCAGAAAAAATTCCCACAATCATACCACACACTTGTTCTCTGCTCTCCTCTAGTCAGAACCAATACACTTAGGACTAGATTCAGTAACTTCATTTACCAGAGAATATATTTGGAAACCAGTGTGACCCCTCATGAAGATTATCTGAAACTTGGACTGGTTAGCTCTAGTTTCCATTAAAGTTACATTTGAGTGAATGTTTGCTGTCTCATCCTTCCTTGGGTCATTGCTGCTGTTCATACTATCCGCTTGGATACTGCAGCAGGTTGTCTCCTGTTTTGTTTCTGCTCTCAGTTGCACACCATTTATAGAATAGGGTGCAGAGTCAATTTCTGCACCAAACTTTGGGCATGAGGATTTACCCCAACTAAAACCTGGTGTAAGTCCTGGCACATAAGTTACGCACAGATCCCTAGTATTCAGTAATACTGCATGCATCTTTAGTGAATGTCTCTGACCTGCCTATGCCCCTCTTGTGGCCACATCCCTTTTTGTGTTGTGTGCTATTATATTTGGGTGCAGATCTTTATAAAATAGCATTTAGCAAGATGCACACTTAAATCCAAATGGTTGCCAATCAAAACCAGTAATTGATTGTTACCACTTCATTATTGGTGATAATTGGCTTGTTAACCAATGTAGTTCCTCCCACATCTCAGAATAGAACACAATTTTGCATGTATAAATGTATGTGCAATTTATTGAATTTGGGGGTTAGTCCCTAAAGGTTGCTGCAGCTTTTAGACATTTCTTATAGCTGGTCCAGATACAAGCATATTTCAAGAAATTCACTCAAAGCAGTGTACAGAATAACTAGCTTATTTTCGAAAGGGAAGGACCCCCATCTTCCGACACAAATCGGGAGACGGGCGTCCTTCTCCCAAGGTCGCCTAAATTGGCATAATCAAAAGCCGATTTTTTTGTGTCCTCAACTGCTTTCCATCGCAGGGACGACCAAAGTTCACTGGGGCATGTCGGCAGTGTACCGAAGGCGGGACGAGGCATGGTTAAGAGATGGGCGTCCTCGGCTGATAATGGAAAAAAGAAGGGCGTCCCTCACAAGCATTTGGTCGACTTTACTTGGTCCCTTTTTTTTCACGACCAAGCCTCGAAAAGGTGCCCGAACTGACCAGATGACCACCGGAGGAAATCGGGGATGACCTCCCCTTACTCCCCCAGTGGTCACCAACCCCCTCCCACCCTAAAAAAAATTAAAAATAATTTTTTCCAGCCTCTATGCCAGCTTCAAATGTCATACCCAGCTCTATCACGGCAGTATGCAGGTCCCTGGAGCAGTTTTTAGTGGGTGCAGTGCACTTCAGGCAGGCAGACCCAGGCCCATTCCCCCCCACCTGTTACACTTGCGATGGTAAATGTGAGCCCTCCAAAACCCACCCGAAACCCACTGTACCCACATGTAGGTGCCCCCCTTCATCCCTAAGGGCTATGGTAGTGGTGTACAGTTGTGGGGAGTGAGTTTTAGGGGGGTTGTGGGGCTCCGTACCCAAGGTAAGGGAGTTATGTACCTGGGAGCAATTTGTGAACTGCACTGCATTGCCCCCTAGGGTGCCCGGTTGGTGTCCTGGCATGTGAGGAGGACCAGTGCACTACGAATGCTGGCTCCTCCCATGACCAAAGGGCTTGGATTTGGTCGATTTTTGAGATGGGCGTCCTCGATTTCTATTATGGCCAAAAACCGAGGATGACCATCTCTAAGTTCGACCATCTCAACATTTAGGTCGACCATCTCTAAGGTTGACCTAAACGTTGAGATTCGGGCGTCCCCGACCGTATTATCGAAATGAAAGTTGGACGTTCATCTTGTTTCGATAATACAGGTTTCCCCGCCCCTTCGCCGGAACATCCTTAGAGATGGACACCCTTAGAGATGGTCGTCCCCGTTCGATTATGCCCCTCCATATCTAACATAGGGAATAGACAATTACAGCAGTGAAAAAAATATGAAGATAATTTAGGGTATGACATAGAATGCCATATTACAGTGTCAACACAATATGCAGTAAAACATTTTAATAGACGGCATAGGGTATAAGCAAAAAATGGAACATATAGATAGATAAGTTACAGTAACAGGAGTTAGAAAATAAGGGGACTAATTTAGAGAAAGTTGCACATGAAGTCAGAAAGCTACATGGGTATAAACTCAGCTAAGGTAGAAGTAGATGAGCATGTCCTACTACAGTATATTCCACCAGTATAACTCCTTGTGTGAGTGTGTGTGACTAGCAAGTTAATTACTTCTTCTGTTAAAAACCTGCGTGAACAACCAAGCTTTCACAAGCTTCGTGAAGTAGAGATAGTATTGTGTTGAACGAAGCCTTTCAGGAGTGCATTCCAGAATTGTGGGGGCTACTCTGAAGAAGACTCACCGACGGATATCACAACACATGATGTGTTTTGGAGAGGCTATAGTTAGGAATACTCCTTAGGAGGACCTTCATGATCTTGGAGGTGTCTAGAGGGAGAACCTCTGCTTCAAGTACTGAACTTTTACTCAGTTGTCCCTCTGTTGTTCTTCTGGAAGAGCTTTGCTGACTACACTACTCCTTTGGTGTCCTCCCATAGCAAGGTTTTCTGTCTCTGTGCATCAGATACATTATTTTGTTAGCCCAATATCTGATTAGAGCCCTGAGGTAGATGGCTGAGTCCACCGAAACACAGCTCGTGTTGGGTCCTATCACACTGGTGCTTTCAATAAAGAGTCGACGACTTCATCCCCATGGCTGATCGTCATTTGTTTTATCCTCTATTCTTTTTCTGACTGTGATGAAGTACTCTGTGCCATTTTCTTTAACTGCCTTGAAGATCAGACATAGAGTTTTAAATTTAGCCCTGTATTGTACTGGCAGCCAATGAACATGCTTCTGAGACACGGGATATTTTTTTTAATCTTCAAAATGTGCTCTTTGTGTCCTATTTGGATGGCAATAAAATACAACATACCCCTTCCCATCCCCCTCAATAGTGGGATGCTTGGCTATTTTTTGTACAAGGTAGAGATATAAGTGGTGTAGGGCGAAGATTACATTTAGGTACAGTAATACTTCTGAGATCTGAGTTCTCGGTATTCAAATGATTTAAATGTTTGAATCACCTGTCCAGGGCTAACCAGTCATTTTCAGCGATACTATACAGTTAAGTGCCACTGAAGATGCTCAGTTAGCACTCAAGCCAAAACTGGCTATTTGGGGGTGTATTCAGGGGGCAAAGTCATCCATTAGCTGGTTAAGTGCCAATGTACAGAACTTAACCAGTTAAAATAACTGCATAAATAGGGCTTCATAAAATGCAGTCCTATCTTTATGCGGTTCATCAGATCTAGTTAAGTGCCAAATATCATACTTAACTGGATATGTTTTAGCCAGCTCCCTATATCTGAAAATTCAATGCCAGAGCCCGGACATGGCATGACATTGTATTTTGGGGTTTAATATTGGCAGCAGTCAGCAAAACACTGATTGCTGCCATCTGAATTTCAGTCCCTGAATTTCTATAAAGCAGGATAACATTGCTTTTATTTTCTGATGTTAGAAACATTTACAGCATAAAAATATTTGCTAAGTCCTGAATTGAAATCAATCAGGTTTTATGAATAGTGCTAGGAAATTCAAGGAAAGAAAAAGATACAGTAAGAACTAATAGAGAAAACTATTGTGCACAATATTTGCAGCTCACTTCATTTCTTTTCTTCATCTGCCAGAGAAGCTTAGACACAGAATGAGTATACCACAGTATTCTAGCCAAGAATAATTATCCATGAAATATGAACTAATGTGTTAATAACTTAAATGAGAAATCAGCTATTCTGAACAATATAATTCATACAGTGTTTCTGTTGCAAGTAGTGAAGCTTTATCCTAAAGCATTTCAAGCAAGTGTAATTAATCATCAACAGAATTTTTGATTTCCTAACTCAGGGTGACCCCACAGCCAGTCAAGTTTTCATAATATTCACAATGAATATGAATGAGATAAATTTGCATATACTTGTGAGCCTATTCAATAAAACTCATGCTAATTTATTTTTTCCTTGCAAGTCAGAAGAAATTTGATGTTATTGATAAAATAGCTCTTAACCTGGTAAGTAATAAATTTCAGTGTAGACACATCAAACTTTTACTGTACTACCATATTCAATAGGTATCTTAAGAAATCCTGTGTTAACTAGATAAAACTGAAGAGGATAGTTAGCATGGAAAAGATTTCTCTTCCTAAACTTTCTCCTTATCCCCCATGATTACCTTCCCTAACCCTGATGGATTACAGGTTTTCTCTCCCCCCCTCACCTTGTAACAAAAGAAGCTTTTACGCCAACAGGGAGGCATTTCCTCTGGCAGTGATGCATCACCCATAGATATTCAGATGTCCCCAGAACACATCTGTTCAGGCAAGCATATCCAAATGACCTAGATTAATTCCTGTGAAACCATCTATCTATCACATATCCAGGAGACAATGACAACAACCTAGACTACATCTCCTGCCAAATTTTCCACGGCTTGTCCCTTGTTCTATCCCCTTTCGCCTCATTTACCCCTCCCCCAATGTTCACCTACCCTTGCTCATACCTCTCCTACTCCCTTCACTCTTGCCCATCCCCTTCCACCTCATCTACCCCTCCAATTGCTCACTTACCCTTGCTCATACTTCTCCTACTCCCCTCATCCTTGCATCTCTACATTCTTATTTCATTTATTATTCTGATAATACTCAACTTATTTCTCTTCATCAATACTTTGTAATTCCAATTACTATGTAAGCCGCATTGAACCTGCTTTGAGTGGGAAAGCGCGGGGTACAAATGTAATAATAAAATAAAATAAGTACCCCAACTAAGTGATACAATTCTTCCTTTGCAGCGCAAATGGCATAAATGATGTATATCACAATAACAAGCACCCAAAGTACCTGGAATGGATATGGCAACAACTCTGGCAGCATGCCAAGGTCAAAGCTGCTTCCACATCCAACAAGGGCAGGATGACACACTGATAACCAATGACAGCAGTGGATAAGGAGGCGGTGCATGGAGTGAAAGGCCATGAAACATCAGGACAACCTGGGAGCACCAGAAGGTACCTGCTCTATTCTATAACCTGTAGTTGCTTGCATTAATGGGGGGGGGGGGGGTGGCAAGAGTGGCTATTAAAGGGAGGAGTGGAAACAGATGTTTCTGCCTGAAGGGGAGCAGTAACAACTTCAGTATGTGCCCGCAGCCTAAGCTGATGTTTGGGACATCTGACATCTTCATTGTACACTGGCCAAACCAAAAAGAGTTTGTATTAGCCCCAACTAATTCAGAATGCTGCAGCACAACTGATAGGATGCAAGTGGTGTGACAATATCACACCCTTTCTGCAAAAGCTATACAGGGCAGCTACCAGTACCATACAGAGCTAAATTTAAAACTCTCTGTTTTATTTTCAAGGTCCTCAGACAGAATGGGCTAGAGTACTTGAAGAATAAACTAGCCCATTACACACCTTTAAGATCTCTAATGTCATCTCAAGGATCACACTATCTGTACCTTCATCATAAGAAATTGTACAATATGATACCCACCAGCGAGCCTTCTCAGGAGTAACTCCCACACTCTGGAATTTACTCCCAGAGAGGCTACGCATAACTCGAGACTACCTCTACTTCAGGAAGCAGGTGAAAGCCTGGTTCTTCTCCCAAGCCTTTAATAGATAGGGTGACTGACTATACGCTTATTCTGCACCTGGAGTAGCTTGCTACACATTGTAACTTAGATCAGCTCTTTATCACTTGCTTAACTATACAATGAACTTGCCATGAATTTAGCTATAAAATTATCCAAACTGACTCTGTACCACACATCTTGCTCCTATCATATATCTGCACTTGGTCCTTCAGCTTTATGGTAAGCCATATTGCAGCATCATATCTATATTGGTTGAAGGGCCCTTTTACTAAGCCATGGCAAAAAGTGGCCTGTGGTGGTGCGAGCACGTATTTTGGGTGTGCGCTGGGCCAGTATTTGTTGTGTCCTGGAAAAAAAAGCCTTTTTTAAAGGGGCCGGAAAATGGACGTGTAGCAAAACAAAAACCAGCGTGTATCCTTTTTTGGGCCTGAGACTTTACCACCACCCATTGATTTAGTAGTAAGGTCTCACATGATACCCAGGCTGTAGGCTTTCAGCACACGTCCACTGCCATTTACTGCTGGGTAAGTGAAACGCGGTAGAAAATATTAAATATTTTCTACAGCATGTTTTTGGCATGTACCAAATTCAGTATTACTGCCTGGGGCACATGGTAGCCAGGCAGTAATGCTGATTTGGTGTGTGCTGAATGTGCATAGGCCTTTACGCGCCATTGTAAAAGGGACCCTGAACGTTCTAATGCATGTGTATTAGGTGTATCATTAGTATTATGCTAACATTGTATTTATCTGTTATTTGAATTCCAGTGCTGTTAAATGTGTATATTTTTGATACTCTTTTACGGTAGTTCTATTATTAGGTTTCAATTTACATTTTTCAAGTTCACCTTAATGTATTGTATTTATGTTTATTCTTGGTTATTTTGCTATTGTTATGCTGTTAACAAAATTGTAATTTTTATGTTAAATTGTACCTACTGTATACCACTTTGGGTGAATCTCTTCATAAAAGTGGTTAATAAATCCCAAGAAATCAATAAATCAATAATTTTGGAGCCAATAAAAATGAGTGCTGGTAATATAAATATAGAAACAGAGAAAAAATGCAGGCAGATATAAACCATATGGCCTATCTAGTCTGCCCATCCATGCCATCAACTCTCCCTATAACTCCCTTAGAAATCCTACGTACTTGCCTCAAGCTCTCTTGAATTCAGATACTTTTTAGTCTCCACCCCTTTCACTGGGAAGCTGTTCTAGAATTCACCACCCTTTCCTTGAAGAAGTATTTTTTTTAGGTTATTTCTGAGTCTATCTCTTTTCACCTTCATTCTATGCCTCCTCATTCCAGTGCTTCATTTCAGTTGAAAGAGACTCACCTCCTGTGCATTTATGCCATGTAGATGTTTAAATGTCAACTATAATATATATATGCTCGAACGCAGATCGACTAATAATACAAAAACAAAAATTACAGATCTGCAGTCAAAAAAAGATTAGACCCTTGCCGCACTTAATAGCAGTGGAAAAAGCCTCAAAGTCCCTTTAAATCTTGAATTGATTCAAAAAGATATAACGGGTCAAATGACCTCTTTCATCATCACTGGCATAAAAAACCACTGCTTGTGCAACTATTCATTTATGATTAACCGTGATTATGTTATGGTAAACACCTAATTCCACACTTATCTTTAGGGTGGATGCTTGCAGCTTAACTGCGCTGTACTCGTTGCTCTCAACTGGTGCAGGGTCGACGGTGGCCAGCGTTTCGCAAGGCTGCTTCAGGGCTTCTACCGCACTATCTGTTGAAAGATACCCATATCATAACGTAATACTGATTTTCAGTGTGTAGATTTATAGTATTACGTTATGATATGGGTATCTTTCAACAGATAGTGCGGTAGAAGCCCTGAAGCAGCCTTGCGAAACGCTGGCCACCGTCGGCCCTGCACCAGTTGAGAGCAACGAGTACAGCGCAGTTAAGCTGCAAGCATCCACCCTAAAGATAAGTGTGGAATTAGGTGTTTACCATAACATAATCACGGTTAATCATAAATGAATAGTTGCACAAGCAGTGGTTTTTTATGCCAGTGATGATGAAAGAGGTCATTTGACCCGTTATATCTTTTTGAATCAATTCAAGATTTAAAGGGACTTTGAGGCTTTTTCCACTGCTATTAAGTGCGGCAAGGGTCTAATCTTTTTTTGACTGCAGATCTGTAATTTTTGTTGATGTTTAAATGTCTTCATCATATCTCCCCTCTTCTACAGCAACAGAATCACTTCCTTTTTCCTACTGGCCATTCCTCTCCCTAAGCACCCAAGCATCCTTCTAGCTTTCACCATTAACTTTTCTACCTGTTTAACCACCTTAAGATCATCACTTATGATCATACCCAAGTCCTGTTCCTCTGTGCAAAAAAGTTCTTCACCCCTTAAACTGTACCATTCCCTGAGTGTTTTGCAGCCCAAAACCATGACCCTGCATTTATTAGCATTAAAATTTAGCTGAAAATTTCCAGACCATCTCTCTAGCTTCACTAAGTCCTTTCTCATGTTATCCACACTATCAGGTGTAACTACCCTATTGTAGATTTTAGTATCATCCACAAAGACACAAACCTTACCAGACAGCCCTTCAGCAATATTGCTTAGAAAAATGTTAAAAAGTACCGGCCGAAAAACTGAACCTTGCGGCACACCACTGGTGCTTTGAGGCACACCCCTGGTACCACCTTAGCCCTAAAGGGTACAATATATGGGTATCCCCTGTATCTCACTTTTGGTAGGCCTGAAGTCTGCTTAGGCCATGAGATATTTTTTGTGAACAATACCAACATGGATTCTGCATGACATCCTGGCAGAACTGTGCTAGGTGACTTTATCCAAGGACATGCTGTTTACTTGCACTAGCCTCCAGTTTATCTCATGGGAAGCTGTGGAGGAGAGAGGTTCACAGACACATAGAGCCTTCAGTATCTTGTTTGAAAATGTGGAGAATAGTTTTACACTGCAAGGCATGAATGAGGTAATGCTTGTTGTTTATCTCGATGGCAAAACTACTATTGATGAAGTGGTCTCTCTAGAAGTCCAAGGCCTCTCATTGTGATGAGCATATGGAACCTGCTGGAAAGATATATATGGTTCCTGATTGGTCCTAGTTCACCACCCAGAGAACCTGGAGGGCAGTGCCAACCCTGTATTTAGGGGAGAGAGTTTGGCTAAGAGAGAGGAAGAAGATCTAATGGTGTATGCATTTCTCTGAGGAAAGGGACTGAATTGCCAGAACACCTATGAACTGTATCTTTCTGTGCTAAGTTCAGCACAAGGAAGGATTCAGGAGCTGATTCATGGCTTCCTAAAGACTGAGAATCTAATTGCCTTTGCAGGTCTAGGACACGTCGGACTGAAACCTGATAACAGGGTGTTTGCTGGGGATCCAGCTCAATCCCTGAAGAGGAACCAAGTCTTCACCCCACCTGGAGCTGATGCAGCAGACCACTAAGGGTGGAAGAACAGAATTTTCTTCTACCATTCAGGGGCATTAGTTAGGAGCAGATTATCAAAATTCTGGCATTTTTCCAAACAGTGACAGAAAAATACCTCCAGTTCAGCGCAGCAAAGGAACTCCTTAATGTGGTGACCAGAACTGCACACAGTATTCGAGGCTACGGCTCCTCTCCTGCTCCCTCTGGCAGAATAGCCTGGGCAATCACTAATTGAGCTAGGATGCTGGTAGTGTTAGTGTCCCTCTAGTGCCTATATGAGGGCCTGCTCTAAGCCCATTTGCAATGTCCTTGGGCTTGATGTCCTCCAAGGGAGGCATGTCATCATAAATGTCATCCTTCTCCCCTGGTCTACTGGTAGGGGTGACCTCCAGAGTTTTCCTTGTGGGGTTGGGAACATCAGTTGCTGGTGCTTGGGGTTCTTCTAATATGCCTTCCTTACCTATAGCATGGGCTCAGATGCCACCTCTACCATAGGCACTTCCAGGGGCACAATTCTACAATCTGGCACCTCTGGCTGCTGCTGCAGCTCCTCTTCCAGCTTTTCTGCTGCCTCCTCAGCTCCCTCATCTTCCTGTATTGGCTCTTTATCTTCCTGCTTCTTATCAGCCTTCACCTCATTGCCCTCCTCCTCCTCTTTTCCCTCTTTCTGTACTTCCACCTCTTCATTCTTTGCCTCCTTCTTCCTCACTTACATAAGATCATAAGAACATAAGCATTGTGTAGTGGGACAGACCGAAGGTCCATCAAGCCCAGCATCCTGTTTCGAACAGTGGCAATCCAGGTTACACGTACCTGGCAAGATCCCAAAACAGTACAATACATTTTTAGCTGCTTATCCTAGAAATAAGCAGTGTATTTTCTCAAAGTCCATCTTAATAATGGCTTATGGACTTTTCTTTTAGGAAGCTATCCAAACCTTTTTAAACCCCACTAAGCTAACTGCTTTTACCACATTCTCTGGCAACAAGAATGTGGTAAAAGAGTTTAATTACATGTTGAGTGAAGAAATGTTTTCTCCAATTTGTTTTAAATTTACTACTTTGTAGCTTCATTATATGCCCCCTAGTCCTGTTATTTTTGGAAGGAGTAAACAGGCAATTCACGTCTACACATTCCACTCCATTCATTATTTTATAGACCTTTATCATATTTACCCTCAGCCATCTCTTCTCTAAGCTGAAGAGCACTAGCTGCTGTAGCCTTTCCTCATAGGGAAGTTGCCCCATCCCCTTTATCATTTTCATCATCCTTCTCTGCTCCTTTTGCAATTCTACTATGTCTTATTTGAGATGCGGTGACCGGAATTGCACATAGTATTTGAGGTATGATCGCATCATGGAGCGATACAAAGACATTATAACATCCTCATTTTTGTTTTCCATTCCTTTCCTAATAATACCTAACATTCTATTTGCTTTCTTTGCCACCGTTGTACATTGAGCAGAGGGTTTGTCGGGTTCTCAGGTTCAGAGCCCGCGGGGCCGGGCTCTGGAGCAAACGTGAGCCCTTGGGCTGCTGCCGAGGAGTGACAGCAGCAGGCAAAACCCACCAACCAACACTGGGCAAGCACACCGGCAGGGACTGCAGGCACTGCCCAGCGAACCGGAACACATGGACTGGAATCCCCCGGACTGGAGGACACAGGACTGGAACACTGGACTGCAATCCCCCGGACTGGAGGACACAGGACTGGAACATACACCGGACCGGAACACACTGGACTGAAGCACACTGGACTGGTCCACACAGCTTCACCTGCACTTAGCTACTAAGCCCCCCAGGAGTTGAGCTCATGGGTTCGAGTAGCCGGCAGGACTTACTGGACGACACAGGGACCAGGACTAGAACAAGCTGTAACTGAAGTGCACCTAACTCCTAAAGTGACCAAAAGTGTTCCTAAGCTCAGCACCAACAGAAAAGCTCCTAAGCCCTCCACTAACAGCAGTGCTCCCAACAGAAACTAACAGGGGTGCCCCTACGCCCTACACTAACAGAAGTGCAGGGAAACCACAAGGGAAAAGGAAGGGAAGACAAATGCCAGACCTAACACTGGTACTTCCTAAGCACCAAGCTGCAGCAGCTAAACATGGGTTCTCACCCTGGTGCTTCCTAAGCACCCAGCTACAGCAGCTAAACACAGGTCACGAGGAAAAGCAGGGAAAGCACAAGAAAACAAGCAGGAAAGCCAAATACCCAAACAACAAAAGGTGCTTCCTAAACACTTACTCACAAGGGAGCTCCCAGCACCAAATTCCAGCACTGCACTAACAGCAGTGCTACACACCGTAACAAAAGGGAAAAACAGGGAAGTCAAACACACAAGTCACAAGTGCACACTGCACTAAACTAACCTGGACCTAAAGCAAGTAGCCAGAAGCAAACGTTGCGAAGGCCCCGAAGGAAAGAACCCACTTCCTTATCAAGGCCCTCCCAGATGATGTCACTCTCCCTAGAGCCAGGCAGAACACATTCAAACCCTGAGAGGCCCAACCCACATCAATGCAGCACCGAGAAGCTCTTGAAGCCAGTACACCCAGGGAGAGGTAGAGCAACTCAGACCACACCCACAGCTGCAGTGAAATGAGACAATTAACCCCATGCTGCTGGAAGCTGCCAGCACAGAGAGACAGAGCCAGCTCAGAAAGGACAGAAAAACAGAACAGAAGCCAGCTAAAAAGCTGACCCCCAGGCAAAAGGTAAGTTTGAGAGGGGTTCTGACCCCAATCATAACAGGGTTTCAATGTATCATTAATGATGACACTTAGATCCCTTTCCTGGTTGGTGACTCCTAATGTGGACCCTTGCATCACGTAGCCATAGTTTGGGTTCCTCTTTCCCACAAAAACCTATTCACATTAGACATCATCTGCCATTTAGATGCCCAGTCTCCCAGTTTTGTAAGGTCCTCTTGTAATTTGTCACAATCCTCTTGCGTTTAACAACTTTGAATAACTTATTCCTCTTTACTGGTGCAGTCATTACACAGAAACTTGAGTGTGATAAGAGATGGCATGTCAATGAGTGTGAAACCTCATTGACATTTCTACATTTATTTATTTTAGATTTTGCTCACACCTTCTTCAGTAGCAGCTCAAGGTGAGTTACATTTAGGTACACTGGGTATTTCTCTGTCCCAGGAGGGCTCACAATCTAAGTTTGTACCTGAAGCAATGGAGGGTTAAGTGACTTGTCCAAGATCACAAGGAGCAACAGTGGGATTTGAACTGGCCACCTTGGGATTGCAAGACCGGTATTCTAACCACTAGGCTACTCCTCCACTCCACTACTCCACTAAATTGTCGAAAGTGGCAAACAATCTATAGGAGTTGTGATACTAAGCATGGCTGTGGGTGCATTACATGAGACAATTGTTGTTTAGCCAACATAGGTAAAGGCCCATTTGTATCAGCTTATGAAAATGGACATGACCTTTGGCATAGCTGGGTATATAATTGTCACAAATGAGAGGCCTACATTCACAGGGGTAGTGCCCAACATTGAGGGTGATGACTGATGTGCCTGTGCAGTAGATAGTATTATCACATGTATTGAAGCATATTCTACAACAATGTATGTAACCTAATTGGTTAACTAGCTAATCAAGGCTGTTAATTGGATGTTAACAAGAAATTATCAACACTAATTGTCATTAGGTAAGATTTATATGCCCAACTCGCTAAATGTATTCTGTAACATTGTGTGAGTAAATTCCAAGTTGTATAGTTGAAAAGGGGGAATGTTTTAGATGTGGAATGGGTGGGTCATGGGCGTTTCTAAAATCTATGCACAGTATGATAGAATACACCCGCTCTGTGCCTAATTTGGGCATCAGGATTTATGCCAAGTAAAACATGGCCTAAATGGACATGATCAGATTTGGTTGTGTGGAGAGGCTCTCATCGTATTCTATATACCATGTGGAAATTTAACCCTATCCTATAAATTTTAGGCATACGCCTAGGCATATTATTTTTACCGCATGGATTTTTCAGGCACCATATATAGAATGAAGCCCTGTATGTCATTGACGGTTGGTATCTCACTTGAGCTAGCAACTTTATTCTTATTACAGTGAATTAGCAGCACTGCTGTAGGAAGGAGGGACTAAGCTGCAAGGGCTGTGGTGGAAGCTGAGCCCCACACAGAGTCTGTGGAGATAAACAGTGGAACTAGATGCACACATAATTGTGCTCTTTGTGTGGCAATGCTTGTGCTTTTGACCCCTGATGAAGGCTGGTATGCTGAAACCTGGCCAAGTCGGGTCATTTTCTAATAAAGCCATTTGACGCTGAACTTGAGATTTCTCTTTCCTTGGACTATCTCTGCTTCACTTTGGTTGCTAGAAAATGACATACCTACTTACATATCAATGTGCTGACACATGGATGTCTGTGTAACTGTGTTTTCTCTATCAATGTTATCCAAATTTATTTTTATTAAATGGATGCTCCTGCCAAACATAAGCAGTGCATACACCTCCATTTCTGAGTTTATTTTAGTATGGATTGTACATCAGCAAATCCTTTATAAAGTACAACCAGAACTGTAAACACCCCAGCCTAGTTGTTTCAATTCCAATTTCTATAATCTATCTAAATGGGACTAAAATGTTATAGCAAATTGCCCAGTGTCTCTCATGTCATTTTATTTATTAAGAACTGGTACCATATAGCTATCCTTCTCTCATACCTCACAATCTTTTTTTTTTCTTACATAGATGGGTTTGGCAACATAATTCATTTTTGCTGATTCACCCAATTAAAGTCCTTGTCTTCAATAAAACTTTCTTACCTTTTTGCCCACCCTGGTTGCAAAAAAAAAAAAAAAAATTGGATAACTTGCTTGGGGCTAGAATTTGCTTTTCAAGTACACATTTGCCTCATGATATTATGAAAAGTCTCTCACCCAGTCTACTAATTTGTTTTCTGGTATGGTACCTAGATTTTAGTTTTAGTCAATGAGAAATTGTTCCTTCCTCAGTTAATCATTGCAATAGCCCCTGCTTCAGATTTTTCCTATCACCACCTTGTCATTCTAATTCAGAACCTATTGCTTCTTTTGACATGTGCCTTGTCTGTCTGTCTTGATTATTATAAACTCCAAGGAGCAGGGACTGTCTCTTAGATGTTTTTGTAAACCTTTGTGTAAAACTTGTCATGCTGTACAAAACAATAAAACTAATTGAAACCTTTTTCTCCATAGTAGAATGCACACTTTTACTTTTCTCTAGCCAACAGAGTTAAATGTCAGAAAGTTTTAAGAGTTCTAATATCTAGGTACTATGAAGGTTGAACACTATAATTATAAAGAATCTGAAGAAAAGCATCTAAGGATGTCATAGAATGCAATATTATATCAGCTAATCTTCAGGGAATTGGGCAGATAATTGGATAGAAGATCTAATTAATACAGCACAGATTGCTAAAAATGTGAAGATTCCCATGGGTAATCTATGGGTTCTCATATTCGCTCCATTATTTTAAATGGACAGCCGTCATAATCTTCTTAGCCACCCAGAGACAGCATACAGTTTTCAACAAAAAAAAAAACCCACAGCTTTGTATCAATCTGCATTGTAACAGATATATATAAATGGGAACAGTTTAAAATGAGTCCATGCCTGTCATTTGATCTGTTATGTGGATTGGCAGAAGGCAGCAAAGTCATTTGCTAAAGTCTCACATGAGAGAGACTCTGGAAATTAAAAGGTTAGGATGTGATATCTTACTGTGGATTGATAGCTGATTAAAAAGTGTGAAATGCTGTGTTGCAGGATCAAGTCATGCTTTTTTCCCCTTGATGCTCCATGTCCAGGTCACTCACATCATCCATTTCTTCAGGTACTGACTTAGAGGCAGATGCACTAAAGCTAAATGAGCCTTTAATGACTCTCCAACGAGGAAAATTTGATCCGTTGCATGCATCAAAGGGCTTTTACCGAGGAAGCCAGCAGCTAACGAAAACGGAATGGAGATGAGCAATTAGTGTGAAAACCCCATTGAAACGACATGCACTAACCTTTTCCGATTGCCTTTACGCAGGAAAAAGGCAGGAAATCTAACAAGAGGTCTGGACCTCTCGTTAGGACAACTCTGGGCCAGGAAAAATCATTAAGTGAAAAAATAAACAAACTTTGAGCCAATCCCAGCGCATTAGCAGAGCTAAAAGTGCTGTGATTGGTCCAAAGGACGTCAGAAAACACATCAAATAAAAAAAATAAAAAAAGGATCGGGAGGGGGCAAGGGCGCTCATCAGGAGCGTCCTGTATGGACGGCCTTGCCCCCCCCCGCTGCTCCCCACTTTCCGCCGCTCCCCCCCCCCCCCCGAAAAAGCAAAATGCTAGCTGCCCCGGTCCCCCTCCCTTCCCTTCCTGTTCCTGTGTTCTGCAGAGCTAACTCCGCCTCCCGTCATTCTTCTGCCCCGTGCCCCACCCCCGCTGCCCCCCCTGAGGTCGACAACGCCGCTCTCCCCCTCCACCGAGACCCCCTCCCTATTAACGACCCGAGCAGCGCCTCTCACCTCTTTCTGAAGCGCTGCACGGGCAGGAAGATCTATTGTGTTGGTTGTAGAGTCTCCATGACGTCTCTTCTTCCCTGGCCTAGGTCCCGCCTCCTTCTGACGTAAGTAACCTACGTCAGAAGGAAGCGGGGCCTGGGCCAGGGAAGAAGAGACGTCATGGAGACTCTACAACCAACACAATAGATCTTCCTGCCCGTGCAGCGCTTCAGAAAGAGGTGAGAGGCGCTGCTCGGGTCGTTAATAGGGAGGGGGGTCTCGGTGGAGGGGGGGAGCGGCGTAGTCGACCTCAGGGGGGGCAGCGGGGGCGGGGCACGGGGCAGAAGAATGACGGGAGGCGGAGTTAGCTCTGCAGAACACAGGAACAGGAAGGGAAGGGAGGGGGACCGGGGCAGCTAGCATTTTGCTTTTTCGGGGGGGGGGGGGGAGCGTCGGAAAGTGGGGAGCAGCGGGGGGGGGGGGGGGCAAGGCCGTCCATACAGGACGCTCCTGATGAGCGCCCTTGCTCCCTCCCGATCCTTTGTTTTTGGATTTTGCTGACCGGGTAGCCACGTGTATGTGTTGTGGCTTTTTTTTTTGTTTGTTTTTACGTTTGCAGCATGCGCAGAGCAGCCAGCAAAACGCTTGGCTGCCCTGCGCATGATTTAGGGGCCGATTACCGATGTGTATTGTGATTCTTTGATACATTGTACGTTTGAATACCGATCTGAGCATGTGTGACTTTTTTTTTTGGTGCATTCTTCGTTTTTTAAAAATCGTTAGGGACTTTAACGATTTTGATTTTTTTACGTTTGGTTGCTGCATCTGCCTCTTAGCCTGAAAGCTTACTTGGAAAGAGAAGTAGCTACTCTATCTGATGGTAACTTAGCGTGAGACTGGGTTTGGAAAAGCAAGTAATTCAATCTACAATCTAAATCCAAAATATAGGAAACAAATAGCAGGACTGAATGATCTGTGCTTTATTTTATGTATTTATTTGGATTTTGCTCACACCTTTCAGTAGTAGCTCTAGATGAGTTACATTCAAGTACACTGGGTATTTCTATGTCCCTGGAGGACTCACAATCTAAGGGTCCTGTTTATTAAGCCGCACTGAAGGCGCGCTAAACTTTTTAGCATGTGCTAATGATAGAGGCACCCATTGTATTCCTATGGGTGTCTCTATCATTAACATATGCTAATTTTTAGCACATGCTAAAACGTTTGCACGCCTACAGTGCAGCTTAGTAAACAGAACCCTAAGGGCCCCTTTTACCAAACTACAGCAAAAGGGGGCTGGCGCTGGCATCAGTGCGTGTTTTACACGTGTGCCGAGGCCCCGTTTTACCACAGCTGGTAAAAGGGAAGTCTCCCTTTCCTACAGTGAATGGGCTGTCAGCAGTATCGCACTGCCAGCCGCTAGCACAGCTTTGTAAACAGGGGCCTAAATTTCACAAATAACACTGAATAAACAAACAATCCTTTGATCTGCAGATTTCCCCAGAGCCCCCATCATACCAATCCAAATACCTGCTGAAAAAATAAGTTTTTAGGCACTTCTTAAACTGCAAAAATGATTTTTCTTCTCAACAGTAAAGGGAGTTGATTCTATAATTCAGAAGCCCACAAAAAAAAAAAAGTACATACCCTAGTAAGTTAGGCATGTCTGGGCTTTAATGGGAAGAGCCAGTAACAGAACTTGGGCTTAGGCAGGAGCCAGACTTACTCCGGTAGGCCATAGGTTATTAAGCTGGGCTTTATTGGTACTCTTTGATGGTCCATGAGCAAACAGCTCACTCTCACTTCCAAGGAATACTTTCCACACCGAGGACTGCATTTTATGCAATAGCAACTTTAATTAACTTCTGCAACAGGCAGTTCAAATCTTTTATCTCAAACAGCTGCTTTGTAATTCAACTTGATATCAGATGCAAACAATAACTCCAGAGCCAACTTAAGGATATGGTATGTCTTATAAAACGCAATTAAAAAAAAAAAAAATCCCACAGTATGTGCATATTTACAGCTCCACCTGTCCATACCTATCCCTTCTGGGTAAAAGAAGCTAAGGGCTGTGCCTGCAACACTTGTACAGCAAGCAGACTTTCCTTTTTGGACTAGACCTCCCTGTCAGTTCACACTCTCCTCTCACAAAGGAGTACCTCTCCAGGCTACCACCTTTAGCTGTGAACAGATCTTTCCTGTTCCTGTTCCCAAACTGGGATCCCCTACTTCCCACCTGGAGTACTTTTCCACTTCACGGTTAATGATTTACTGGCAGAAACTTTCCTTTTTGGTCACTTGGTTTCTTGAACGCTCTTCTCAAGGGTCCTGGTAGGGGTAGAGGCAACCAAAGACCTTGAGCTTTTCCTGACACTAACATTTATTAACTCCTAACTCCTAGCCTAGCAGTGGCTGGGTAATTGCTTTGCATATCAGCCCCAAAGTTCCCATGAAAAAGAATGAGCAGAAAAAAATGTTTTAATCTGTTAGAGCAGCACATTACTGTGGGCTCCGTTTACAAAGCCGGAGTAGTGATTACTGCACGCCAAATGAGACAAAGCCCATATAAATTTGGCTTTGTAAAAGGAGCCCTGTATGTGGTATCCCTTTAGCAATTTAGAAATATAATTTGACTAGAGACAATATAAACTGGACAAGCACAAGAACCTGGGAATGGTCCTTGTTATTGTCCTTTCTGCACACATTAATATTATCATACTGCTATTAGCTTTATTTTGTAAAATTTCTTCCTCTGAATTTTTTTGGGAGGTGGAGTGTCTGCATAAAGATAAGCAAGTGACCTATCCATTTATCTTCATGTGAATTTTCACCCATGCTACCTATTGAAGTAGGACCACTTAATGTACATTCATAAAATAAAAAGGGGAAATTTATCCATTTAAATACTATTTATGGGATCCTACAAGCAGATAAACTTAACTGAATAACAACTGATTATCCTCACTGTCTGGTTATTTTCAAGTTATGTCCCTGGAGCACCTTTTTATTATGCAGCCCTGTTGCATCCCCCTCTACTCCATTTCTTATTTCTGGGAATGAGCAGCATTAAATTATCTCCTGATTTACATTTTTCAGGGGCTTTCAAGTAATCCAAATTGAGGGCTCATTTTACTAAGCGGCGGTCAGCCCAATGCAGGCTTACCGCTCACTATACAGGAAGTACCGCCAGGCTACCATAGCAGCCCGACAGTATTTCCCACCCTTTGCATGCCGTCATTTCCGGAGTGTACCTGGTGGTAATAGGGCAGTACCATGCACTGCCCAGTTACTGCTTGGTTAGTGTGGGGGCCTTTACTGCCACCTCAATGGGTGGCTGTAAGGGATCCCCCCGAAATGGTCACATGGCAAGTGGTTTTCTTGCCACACAGCCATTTCCTGTAGGAAAGTGAGACATCCCTTTTACCAGCTGTGGTGAAAGGTGGCCTCAGCGCACAGGAAAAACATGTGCAGGCCCCCTTTTGCCACAGCTTGGTAAATGGGGCCCTGAGTCTTAGAGTCAGGATCATTGGTCTGACATAGCATGGCTGTGGCATCTTTTTATTGGACTAACAAAACATACAGTATGTCCTCTTGAATGAGCCCTTGAGATGACATAAGCCCCTTGCTTAGATTTTTCACAGCACTTTATATAGAAATGTTGCTTTCACAATTTTTCAAATTATTTCATCCTTCCAAAATGTAACAATAAATGAAGTCATTAGGCAACTAATGTGCCATTACTGAATTCAGCAGGAAAAGTGACCTGTGGGCTTAAGGGTTTGGTGATTCTATAAAATTGCTCCTATATATAGGTGCTCGGAGGGTGCCTGTTAGGCACATGGGGGAGAGTCTTTATATGGCGCCTAAAAAATCTGTGCGGAAAACATTTCCGACTAAGCGGCACCTAGATTTAGGCACGGTATGTAGAATATGCTTAGTCGATATCCCAGTGTCTAAAACTATGTGCCTCCATTTACACACAAAAAAAAAAACATGGAGTAAATCTCGGCGCTTATACTTAGGCAAGGAGGACCATATTCTATAACTGTGTGTGTAAATTTCGGAAAACCCACAAAATACCCATTTCCCTACCCATAACCATGCCCCTTTTTGCCTGCACATGTTATAAGTTAGGTGCACTGCATTTACAGCATACACTTAGCTAACTGTGTACAAAAATTCTAGTTATTGCCAATTAGTGCTCATTATTACTTTTTAAGTGCTGATATCAATGCTAATTAGCTTATTAAGCCAATTAAGTTATGCATGTCATAGAATACGCCTGGATTTTGGCACAGATCTCTAGGTGCACTATAGAGAATCCTGGGGATATTCTATAATGGAAAGTTGGTGCCTACTTTCCATTACAGAATATTAGTGTAACTGGGTACATATATGCATATGATTTAGGTGTGAGTACTTAAATCAGCCATAGAGATGGCATATGTGTAGAAACCTAAGTGCCAGTGATACACTCATAACAATAATATTCTGTATGTTACACATGTAAATGTGCATCCCTGCTCATGCTCTGTCCAAAGTTCACACATGTGCATTCCCAGCTATAAAACAGTAGCTATCAGGTATGTTAGCACATATTTGCATATATTGTGAACATTTATTTAAACGGACATGGAAATGTTAGCATCTACTTTACAGAATTACCCCTGTAGTCTCTTTTTTTTGCCTGCAACTTAAATCTGGTCCTTAGGTATGCATTGCAGTTTTGCAGTTCATCAGTATCACACTCTACATTCTCCAGTGAATGAGTCAGAAAGCAATGTATTGAGCAGAAGAAAGTTACAAAACTATTGAATAACAGCCCTGAAATATATTGAATAAAGTTCCACCTGGGGGGATGATAGAACAAAACATTGTTTCAAAGAGATTTTTTTTAAAGCAAGCCAGACCAATTGATATTACCTAGCCTTATTGAAATGCATCACTCAGGATGGAGACATTATTGAACAACACATGTCATTTGGATTTCAATTTTCTTTAATTGAACATAGAGGGAAAAAATCAGAAGCTTTTGAGTGGTAGTCAACTAGAGAAGCATCAGCTTTCAAAAGAATGAACATAAATTATAAGCTACTACAGTTATAGCACTTGGATAGCTTAGGGTGTCTTCTTTACACATAACCTGATGGCTTTAATTATTAAAAGCCCAGTTTTTGTCTAAAAACAAAGGAGACACATTATTCAGTATGATATTGGGGACAGGGCATGTGGTAGCTGGTGGTAATGCCAATTTGGCACAGGCTGGACACGCATAGGCCCTTACGTATCTTTGTTAAAGACCCCTCAGGGATCCTGGAAGCTGAAAATTCATTGTTCATCTTGACAAGATAGGATCTAGTTCTTAGAAAACAGCTGAGCCAGGCTGCCACTGCTCCAGTTATTCCTATGTTGTCGAGCAGTCATTAATATTGGGTGATCTTCTAGGTTGAAGGCACTTTACATATCAAATTGTAGTAGTAGTATTAACTGGCCTTGGCTTATTATTCTTCTGAATTTTTGTTATTATGACTGTTTCAGTGCCGATTGAGAGCTGTGAAGGACTGAGCAGTGTGTTAGGCATTCCATTAATTGTTGTGCTACTAGTCCCTCCATTGTTCTAGTCAAGAGTGGTATTCATGCTACTGGTCTTTAATTGAGTTCACTCATCTTTCTGGTAGTGTCTTTAGGGATTGGAGTGAGTATGATATTGCCCTTGTCAGAGGGAAAATGGCCTTTCGAGAACATGTATTACAATGATAGGGTGGATCAAATTGGAGGGGGTGTTTCAGTCTATTTTAAATAAAGAATTGAGTCAAACAAAATTAAAATTATATATGAAAAAGATAGCAATGTGGAATCCTTATGGATATAAATTCCATGTGTGAAGGGAAAGAATATATGTGTAGGGCTATACTACTGTCTACCAGGCAGGTGAGGATATGTTAACAGAAACTAGAAAAGCTAGCAAATTTGGCAACAGTATAATAATGGGTGATTTCAATTACCCAATATTTCTCCTGCCGAAATTCTGCCCAACTGCGCAGTGCAGAATTCCTCAGGGGCACAGAATTCAGCATTTCCGCACAGAATCCTGGTGATCTGACCATTCGGGCCAATCGTGAGTTGGGACAAATGTTGTGGGTCTGCCTCCGTTTCTATTGCATAGGAGATAGGTCCATTGCAGCACTCATATGGAAAGAAAACTGAAGATGCTGGGAAAAAAACATGGTGTGGATGCAGTGGGTGTGGGAAAACAACATGGGGGTCCTTTTACTAAGGTGCACTGAAAAATGGGCCTGTGGTAGTATAGACACATGTTTAGGGCATGCGCAGAATTATTTTTCAGCACACCTACAAAAAATGCCTTTTTAAAATTTTTGCCAAACATGGATGTGCATCAAAATGAAAATTGTCACACGTCCATTTTGGGTCTGAGACCTTGATCTAGCAGTAAAGTCTCAAGTGGTAACTGGACGGAATTGACCTACATTAACCAAATGCCACTTGGCGCACATCCGATATGTGCACAGAAAATAAAAATTGTTTTTTGGCTGCACATATTGGAAGCGCGCCAAAAATGAAATTACCGCAAGAGCTACACGACCAAATATTATTGTGAGCTGCCCTTTTATAAAGGCTGTTGCCTGTGGGGTTAGTCTTGTTTTTTTACTGAGGTCCTTTTTCTCCACATTTTTTTCATTTTTAGATACCATTTTCTATCTGTTTGTAAATGCTTCTAGGTGGAATTGTTTTACATATAATCAGTTTAGTATTCTACCTATTCTGACTACAGTCTGATTTCAATTATCCCAAAATTGACAAGTTAAATGCCACATCATGGAGTGCTATGGAGGTAAAATTCCTAGATGTAATAAATGACTGCTTCTTTGAGCAATTGGTCCAGGAACCATCAAGACAGTGAGCTAATTTAGATCTAATCTTTAGTGGAATGAAGGACTTACCACAAAAGGTAATGATTTTGGGTCTGCTGGGAAACAGTGATCATGACATGATCAAATTTGACTTAATAACTGTAATGCAGTCACTAAGGAAATCTGCTGTAGCAGCATTTGATTTTTGAAAGGGTAGCTATCTGAGGAAAATGGTTTAAAAAAATGCTGAAAGGCTCATATGCAAAGGTTAGGACTTTAAGTCAGGCATGGGCTTTAAGTCAGCCCAGACCAGATGTATTCCACATATTAATAAAGGTGGAAAGAAGAGCAAATGGCAACCAGCAAGGTTAAAGGAAGAAGCAAATGAGGCTATTAGAGCCAAAAGAAAATCTTTCAGACTAAAAAAAAAAAGATCCAAATGAAGAAAACAAGAGGCGACATAAACACTTGCAAGTTAGATGCAAATATTGATAAAGAAGCCAAAAGAGAATATGAAGAGAAAATTGCCTCATGGGCAATAAAAACCTTATAATAATAACTTTTTCAGGTATATCAGAAACATAAAGCATGTGAAGTAATCTGTGGGGCTGTTAGATCATCATGGAGTAAAAGGGGCACGGAAGGAGAAGAGGGCCTTAGCAGGGAGGCTGAATGAATTATTTGCCTCAGTCTTTCATGAAGAAAATATAAGAGATCTACATATACCAGAGATGGTTTCCAAGGGTGATGATGCTGAGAAACTGAAAGAAATATTGGTGAACCTGGAAGATGTAGTGAGCCAAATTGCTAAATTAAAGAGTAGTAAATCACCTGAACTGAGTGGTATACACCCCAGGGTACTGAAAGAACTCAAATATGAAATTTCAGATCTGCTGATAGTGATCTGTAACCTGTCATTAAAATTGTCCATAGTACCCGAAGATTGGAGGGTGGCCAATGTAATACCTATTTTTAAAAAGGGATCCAGAGGTGATCTGGCAAATCACAGACTGGTAACCCTGACATCAGTGCCGGGTAAACCTAAATTGATTTATTACTCTTTCAAAAAAACTACAAAGACTAGGGAACAATCAAGGAAGTTACATGATACTACTTTTAAAATGAACTGGAGGAAATGTTTTTCACTCAACAAATAGTTAAGCTCTGGAACTCATTGCCAGAGGATTAGGTATCAGCGGTTAGTGTATCTGGGTTTAAAAAAGGTTTGGACAAGTTCCTGGAGGAAATGTCTCCAGTCTGCTATTGAGAAAGACATGAGGAAAGCCACTGCTTGTCCCTGGGATCAGTAGCTTGAATCTCACTACTATTTGGGATTCTGTCAAGTACTTGTGATCTGAATTGGCCACTGATGGAAGCAGGATACTGGGCTAGATGGATCATTGGTCTGATCCCGTATGGCTATTCTTCTGATGTAAGAGAGAAAGGACAGGCTAATACAGTTGGTTATGGATGATTTGATTTCACTGTTCATGTTATGAAGTGGTAATTTGAGATAAAGAGTGGCATTTTATAAAGAACACCCAACTCAGACGTCCATATCAGAACATCCCAAATGGACGTCCATCTCTCATCTATTTTAGAGCTGTCTATTCTAAAATACATGTGAGATCGGCATTCATGTGCTGAAAAAAATCCAGCATGAACATCTATTTTACAAACTGAAAATTCCAAATTATGAATGGGGAAAAAAAGGGACATGGACATCTCTACGGCAGCATGCATAGGAACATCCATCTGATAAACTGGCCACACAGACATCCATGCAGAGCAGAGGTGTAGCCTAATGGTTAAATCAGTGGGATGAGAATCAGGAGACTTAGGTTCAAATATCACTTTGACTGTTTTGTTTTTTTTATTATAAGCCCTCCAGGAACAGAATGATACCAACTGTACATCACTATACCTGAATGCACATCAATTCAATAGCCTTCAGGTTTGCAGGTGTCTTATTTATTCAGGTATAGTAGGTATTTTTCTCAAAGTAAACAAAAAAAAAAAGATTTGTAATGAAAGTTGAACCTGAGTCACTTCATTCTCAGACCACTGCACTAACCATTAAGTTACTCCTCAGATCTGCATACTGCTTTGTTAAAAGTGCACATAGTTTTGAATCTGCCATAGATCCTGGCATCCCTTCCCAGTTTCACATTCAAGGGAGGGGAAGGGCAGCAACCACTGGGGATTAAGGAGGAGTCATGCCTTAATCCCTTCAGTGGAGAGCTGCTCAGTCAGAGCACCTTTCTGTGACCTGGACATGACAAGAACCAAGGTTAAATACAGATGCCCATCTTTTTAGACTCTTAGTCCACCTAGTTTGCCCATTTGTACCTTCCTAAAAAAATTGTTCTGATTTGAAAGTGCTCCTAAAGGTTTTATTTTGTCTCTGAACATAACATGAAGGTGAGCTATATTCAGGTACAGTATTTCCCTATCTCATCAATATTTGATCCTAAGAGAAAGAAGGATGAAAGGGACTTGCCCATGGTCACAAGAAGAATCAGTGAGCTGGAACCTGGGCTTCTTTGGTTCTCACCCTGATAATCTAATCACTAGGCAGTTATCCTAAATGAAATTAAAAACATAAATAGCAGCTATGGAGAAATACGCTTCATTCACTGGTGATGATGGAGGCATATAGAGCGAGCCGTAGTCCTAGAAGTAAGCAATGATTCTGGGAGGTTTGGGAACCATAGGTGCAGGGCGTATCTGGCAGAGCTCGCAGTTTATTGGTGAACTCTTTCATGATGTAGATTGGTGGCTGGGGGAGGTGGGGAAAAGGAATAAAGAAGAATTTGTGGGGAGGGATGTAGGTGGGTAAGTGGGAGATGAGTTAGGATGGAGGGGAAGGGGGTGGGTTAAGGGGGGAGGGGGTGGGGAGGGGTAAAATGAATAAGTGCTGAATGAATGAATGAGGGCTGATCCATGAGCTCTACTGTGGCAGGTCTTCAGCGGTAAGGAGCATCTTAGAGCATTCATGGGGATTGTGATAAGCTATGATGCTCCAATTTAAGGCTGAACATTGTAGGGGGGTAGGTGGGGTGGGGGGGAGAAATGATAAAAGTTGAAAACGGTTTGTATCAGGTAGTTTACTTTGTATTGGTGAGTTTAGGCTCACATTGAAGTGCTGATGTATACATGTTAATATTATATATGTGTTGTTTTCAATAAAAATGATAAACATAAAAACATAAATAGCAGAATGCAGCTATTGATTATTTTGATGACTTTATTGGAGGGCTCGTGATCTCTGTTCAGAAGAGAAACCATGCCCATGGACTTTCCCTTACATAATTTTTTTCTCCTCAGTTTTTGATCTGCAAAGAAACTGACTGGTATGATGCTACAAATCACCTATCTCTTCATTCTATTACAGGTCACCCAAATTTAGGGGCTTGTCACAAACTTAAATTTATAGAATACTAACATTTATGCAAATAAGTGTACTCATAAATAGCAGATAATTGAAATGGGAGGTATTCACAGGGGAAGGGCATGGGTGGGACAGAGGTGGATTCCACATTTAGATGCATAACTTACAGACTACTTTAAATTATATCTACAAATGTTGCATTTAAGTGCTAACATTTACTCCAGCCATAGATCTGGATAAATGTTAATGCCTAGATGGTGTGCATTGATGCCAACATATTTTAGTAATCTATAATAGCAATTATGAATTAAGTGTTTTTATAAAATAAGAACTTAATTTGGGCACCTAAAGGATGGCATCCAGTTATGGAATTGTCCCCTAGTTCCTGCCTACTCCTATGACTGGCAGTTTGGCAAGGCCCTATGGCAGTGTTCTTCAATGCTGGACCCAGGGGCCAGACCTCTGGTGTGGCCCCTATTTAAATTATGTGTAGGGTTTTTTGCTGCTTCTTTCTCCCCTCTATCCGAACTCAGGACAGAAAGGGTGTATTGGTTGAATGGAAGAGCTGCATGCTTGAAGGACAAGGCATTTCTTAATAGATGAAGAGAACGCATTTGGAAATCCCCACTACCTTGAGGATATTCCCAGTGAAAACTCTGAAGGTGGGCTGGAAGAGATGGATACCATTGACACATACTAGTGCCACATAGGATAATATTTAGTGGCTTTCTTCCAGCTTATTTGGATAAAAAGTGGCTCCAAATTACAAATTAGGAACCCTATGCCCAGAGTTATAGGAGAAAGCATTAGAATCTATCTGGGACTTCACCGTTATTTACTGAGGTCCTTTAGAAGCTGTATATTTGCACCTGCACATCTCATTATCTACCTACTTCAGTGTTTCTAATTTCCATCAATGTCTTATATTTTAGAAACCACACTTTCTTCTACTCATGTCTCACACTCTGAGGTCTCTTTTGCCTCACATGTCACATATGAAATGCTCTTCTTTACCAAACATAATTATTATATTTACAGTCACCATATTTACAGTCTGCTAGCTTCATAACTGGTTTTATCTGGACCTCAATAGGGTTATGTTCATTTTGTACATTGTGCCTGTCTTTGCCTACCATTACTTCTTCCATTTTATTCTTGTGTGAATACCTTGGTTAAGAGCGCTTTGAGAGAATGCTGTTAAGTTTTTTCTATTAAGTGAAATGGCATTCTTTTCTTTTTAAATTTGTGATTTTATTTTGTTAACTACCGTGATCTGTTTAAGCAGGAGGTATATTAAAATTTGATAATAAACATAAATATAATCCATGCACAAAACTGCTAAGGTCCCATGGCCACCTTGCCAGTCTGTAAACTCTTGAAATGAGAGGTGAAAGCTTCTGAATCTATCCTATACTTACTCCAAACCATGTTTATTGGTATCTACTTCAACTTGATACAATATCAACTACAGTTCCTTCTACTCAGTTCAGTCAGGAGTCTACTGTTGGAATCCAGTACCACCGTATACTTTCAGTTATGGTTCACAGGACAGCCCAGAATTCAGTAGAGCTATGCAGGAACCGCTTTTGATACCTGAGTTGTTGCACTGTTTGTTCCAGGCAGAAGGTTATGGCATACATATCTGGGATGGGGTGTTCTCCCAACTAGTGTTGTTCATGTGTTAGAGCCATGAGATCTGTCAGTGGTTGTAATTATGATGATACTATCCCATCAACCCCCAGTCAAGTGCTGCCTTGCTTGTGTTGCTCATGCTTCTGACTGGATTCAGCTTCAAGTGAATCTCTTCCCCAATACAGTGCTTCTTTACAATGACAGTGAAAACCAAGCTGAGTAGCCAGGGGATGCAGGTGAAGACAGCAAACTACAATAAAGTTATTCATTGTCCTTCACATTTGGGGAAATGCCATAACTTGCTCTATTAAGTAAATTGTGCAATTAGCATCAATCTTCTACAATGATAAAAACTATAAAATAGGAGTCATTTTCAGAGCCAGAAAACGAAAGTCTTCACTTTCCCAACAAAAAGGGTATTTCTTGTACAAAAAGGTAAGCATATCTGATTGGCTAATTGATGATTATAACATCATTCTTTTAATATATTTTTTTTTAAATTTGGGATCTACTGTCAATACGTTAAGAGAACAGTTAAAACTTCACCACATGAGTAAGTGGAGCCCCGAGGACACTACCAGTGAATCAACATATAGTTTATAGCTTATGAATAGACTGAAATGAAATATCAATTAATTATTAAGAAAAATCACCAGTGAAAACCACTTTTTAGAATGGTTAATTCTACTTCAAATTTTGCCTTAATCTCACAAAGCTCTGTTATCCATGGCCTAATGCACCAGTAAAGCCTGAGGAAATTTATGAATAATGATTCTATGTTCTATATGTTCAGCAAGAAAAAAGAGAGAGAGAGAAGAGAAAAGAGAATGAAAGCACAATCGGCAGGTAAAAAAAAAGGATTTAGCTTCTGGGGTATTGTGAACAATGAATGAGGCAAAATAATTAGCTGCAGCACATACTAATGTTGGATAAAATTCTAGACATTTGTCTAACTGATCTGGTGAATAATTGGAACAAGTAATTTGCTGTTTAAAAGAATACTCAACATTTGAAAAGGAGAGAAAAGAGAAAGAAAGAGACATATTAAGAAGAAGAAAAAGAGATACTAAAACTTTGGGGGCAATATTTAGTGATGATTGGCACTTTCAAAAGCATTGGCCAGTGCAAGCTGAATCAGGCCTGTCACTTATCACATACATTATAAACTCCTTATGCTTGTTTTTAACGCTAGCACATCAAATGCTCCCGCACATCTGCAAAAGCTTTTGATCCCCTACTCTCCCTCATGGGTTCTCAATTCATCCTCAGACAATCTTCTCTGTATACCGTCTCCTTCAGCTTCAGCATTTAGCTACCTAGGTCCCAAGATGTGGAATGTCCTCCTCTTATCTCTTAGAGGCCCTTTTACTAAGCCGTGTAGGTGCCTACGCATGCCCAATGTGTGACAATTTAGAACTACTGCCTGGCTAGTAATTTCATTTTGTATGTGCGTCCAGCAGTGGCATAGCCAGACCTGACATTTTGGGTAGGCCCAGAGCTAATATGGGTGGGCACTATATATGTATATATATATATATATATATATATATATATATATATATATATATATATATATATATATATATATATATAGTGCCCTACTCCCTACCCACCCCCTATGGAATTAAATTAAAAAAAGACTTTTTTTTTCATGCCCACCTCTGCACGCACCGGTCCACCCAGAGAAAACCGCCGGTGCCTACACTTTTTTAATCATTAAATATATACATTATTTGCCCTAGGCAGTGAAGTGCTTGCCCCACCTAGAAATTCCACAACAATAAATTTTAATAGTGCCCACCAGGCCCCAGCTAGCTTAATTAAAAAAATTTACATAATTTAAAATTATGATGTAAAAACCCCCAAAACGCATTTACAACAATTTTATTACCTGCTGATCTGCTGGGCTGGCTGCTGCTGCTTGGCAGTAAAGTTACCTGGAACGTGAGTCGATTCTGATGTGATCTCTTCTCAATTCGAAGACCGAGTCCTGGTCAATTCCCACATTTTTCCATGGAGGGCAGGGACAGGCTCGCACATCCTGCGTGCATGCATGTGGCCATGTGCAGCTATTTTTTCAGCCTGCCTTCCCTCAGGCTCAGATGCCACGAGCACGCCACCATGCACGCACAGCCACCGCGTCCGGGTCATACCTCTACCACACCACGTAGGATGGATGTGTGGACAACCACGATGCATTCTGCCTCTCCTGAGTCTAAGGTTCTAAGCCCGAAGGTAGGTGGTGGGCTGATGATGTCTGAGCGCGCCAGTGCGGGTGCCCACGAGTACGCTGGAGGCTGTGTGTGTGTGTGTACTTGGGGGGTGGGCAGGCCTGAAATCGGAGCCGCAGTGATAGAAGAGATCAGCTGCTGCCAGAGAGCCGCGGGTGCCATCTTGGCCGTCACGCTAGACTGCTGCTACGGCAGTTGTATGTGCGCTTAGGTGGGCGGGTCTGGGAGCAAGGTAAGGGAGCTATGCACCTGGGAGCAATTTGTGAAGTCTACTGCAGTGCCCCCTAGGGTGCCCGGTTGGTGTCCTGGCATGTCAGGGGGACCAGTGCACTACGAATGCTGGCTCCTCCCATGACCAATTGGCTTGGATTTGGTCGTTTCTGAGATGGCCGACCTCGGTTTCCATTGTAGCTGAAAACCGGGAACGACCATCTCTAAGGACGACTCTAAGTTTGACCTAAATGTTAAGATTTGGGCGTTCCAGTCCATATTATCGAAACAAAAGATGGACGCCAATCTTGTTTCAATAATATGGGTTTCCCTGCCCCTTCGTCGGGGCGTCCTGCGAGGACATCCTCAGGAAAACTTGGGCGCCCCGTTCGATTATGCCCCTCAATGTCTACTCAGTCTTTCAAGGCCCTTTTAAAAACCTCTGTTCTCGTCCACTTTCTCTCCTACCAGCTAGTTGCTCTTTTTTCTTCTCTGGTATTCTGCCAGTCCTGCCCCTTTCCCTCACCTTCGCTCCTGCCCCCCCCCCCCCACACCCTTCAGTGCAGTGTTTTATTACTAGATTGTTGTGAACCACTTAGTTTGCCTGTATAGGATTAATTTGTGGTATATCAAATGCCTGGAATAAATAAAAATATTACATATTTAGTCTTGGGCCTAGTCCAAGTTCCAGCACTGAATATCCAGGTCTTCAGCAGCATTTTCATGTTATCCAGGAACCATCAATATTCAGTGCAGTACCAAGATAACTCACCAGGCAGTTAAGATACCATTTTGAGCAGTCCTACTTGCCCAGTTATCTGTCCAGACACAGCACTGAATATCAGCGGTGCCTGGATAACTTCTGTGTCCACCCCAACTCTGCTTCCAGACCGCTCCAGCTTTAACAGAAGAGTGCTGTGGTGGTCCATACAGACACTCAGCAGTACTTAACTGGGGAATGCCATTGAATATCTATTCTGACTGCCCCGGTACTCACCAGTTAGTGCCAGGGTTGTCTAGGGATAGAGTCACGTTAGACCTGGATGTTATCTGAGCACCAGCTGATATTTAGCTCCAGTGCCCAGATAACTAAGCAGACAAGAAGAACTGCTTAAAATGTTGTCCTAAGCATGCCTAATTCAGCCAGTGATGGTCAGTGCTTTCAAAAACGCTAACCACCTTGGGCTGAATATTGCCCCCCCCACTCCCATACACACAATTTTTTAAGAACATAAGAAAAGCCATATTGGGTCAGACCAATGGTCCATCTAGCCCAATATCCTGTTTCCAACAGTGGCTAATCCAAGTCACAAGTACCTGGCAGGAACCCAAATAGTAGCAACATTCCATGCTACCAATCCTAGGGCAACCAATGGCTTCCCCATGTCCATCTCAATAACAACTATGACGTTTTCCACCAGGAACTTGTTCAAATGTTTTGTAAGCCCAGATATACTAACCACTGTTACCACATCCTCTGAAAATAAGTTCCAAAGCTCAACAATTCTGTCTTTTGTACTTTTTGAAAGAGTGAAAAATCAATTCACATATCACTGAGGAATTTGTAGACCTCTATCATATCCCTACCCCCACCCCAGCCATTTCTTTTTCAAGCTGAAGAGCCCTAACCTTGTTAGTATTTCTTTCTTATGAGAGTAGTTCCATCCCCTTTATCATTTTGGTTGCTCTTCTTTGAACCTTTTCTAATCCCTCTCTCTCTTTTTTTTTTTTTTTAGCTATAGCAACCAGAACAGAACACAATACTCAAGGTGAGGTCGCACCATGGAGCGATAAAGAGGAATTACAATATCCTTGTCTTATTTTGCATCCCTTTCCTAATAATTCCTAGCATCCTATTTGCTTTTATGACTGCCACTGCACACTGGACAGAAGATTTCAGTGCAATGTCTACAATGACACCTAGATATTTTTCTTAGGTGCTGGCTTCTAAGGTGGACACTAGCATCAGCTAACTATGATTTGGATTATTCTTCCCAATATACATCACCTTGCATTTGCCCACATTAAATTTCATCTGCCATTTGGATGCCCAGTCTTCCAGTTTCCTGCAATGTTTCACAATCCACATGTGTTTTGACAACTTTGAATAGTTGTGTGTCATCTGCAAATTTAGGGGTCCTTTTACTAAGCCATGCTAAAACGTAGCCAGCAATAGTTTTAGCACATGGTTTTCCCAAGCACTCCAGCCACTTTTTACCGCGGCTATAAAAACCCTCATTTTTAATGGAGGCAGTAAATGACCGAGCGCTAATAAAAACATTGGCATGTGGTCTTTACTGCTGAGCCGTTACCGCCTCCTATTTACTAGGAATTAAGGGCTCATGTGCTACTCATGCAGTAATTGGGTGGCACTCAGCAATGGCCATGTGCTGCCCATTACCGCTGGGCACACCCCCCCCCATGCTACAAAATAAAATTTATTTTCTGAGCGAGGGAAACGGCACACGCTGAACACAGTATTACCACTGGGCACCTGGGCTTGCAGATGGTAGTACTGTTTCCCACACTCTACCTATGCGGTACCCTTACTACCCTTTAGTAAAATGGCCCCAAAATCATCTCACTCATCGTATCTCTTTTTCTTATTTCTTGTCTCCTTATTTCTCTTTTCTCTCCTTTTCAAATGCTGAGTATTTTTTAAGCAGCAAATTATTTGTTCCCACCTGGGCTAAACCACGCTGAATATTTACCCTTTTGAGCTTAGTAAAATGATTGCATTTCACGAGAAATGTATTTCTTCATGGTTGCTACCTTAGGGCCCCTTTTATTAAGGTGAGCTAGATTTAGTGCATGCTAAGAATTAGTTTGCGCTAAATGCCAAAATGCCCATAGGAATATAATAGGCATCTTAGCATTTAGCACACGCTGATTTTTAGTAAAAGGGACACTTAGAAACTTGAAAACTTCCTAGCATGTCATCTGACATCTAGAGGGGCATAATCGAATGGGGACAATCATCTCTAAGGGCGTCCATTTCTAAGGACATTCTGGCAAAGGGGCAGGGAAACCCGTATTATTGAAACAAGATGGACGTCCGTCTTTCATTTCGATAATCCAGTTGGGGACGCCCAAATCTCAACATTTAGGTCGACCTTAGAGATGGTCAACCTAAATATTGAGATCGTCGACCTTAGAAATGGTCGTCCCTGGTTTTCAGCGATAATGGAAACTGAGGACACCCATCTCAAAAACGACCAAATCCAAGGCATTTGGTCGTGGGAGGAGCCAGCATTTGTATTGTAGTGCACTGGTCCCCCTGACATGCCAGGACACCAACCGGGCACCCTAGGGGGCACTGCAGTGGACTTCACAAATTGCTCCCAGGTGCATAGCTCCCTTACCTTGGGTGCTGAGCCCCCCAAATCCCCACTCAGACCCACTACCCACAACTGTACACCACTACCATAGCCGTTAGAGATGAAGGGAGGCACCTACATGTGGGTACAGTGGGTTTAGGGTGGGTTTTGGAGGGCTCACATTTACCACCACAAGTGTAACAGGTGGAGGGGGGATGGGCCTCGATCCGCCTGCCTGAAGTGCACTGCACCCACTAGAAACTGCTCCAGGGACCTGCATACTGCTGTGATGGAGCTGGGTATGACATTTGAGGCTGGCATAGAGGCTGGAAAAATGTTTTTTAATATTTCTTTTGGGTGGGAGGGGGTTGGTGACCACTGGGGGAGGAAGGGGAGGTCATCCCCGATTCCCTCCTGTGGTCATCTGGTCAGTTCGGGCACCTTTTTGAGGCTTGGTCGTGAAAAAAAGGGACAAAGTAAAGTCTACCAAATGCTCGTGAGGGACGCCCTTCTTTTTTCCATTATCAGCAGAGGATGCCCATCTCTTAACCACGCCCACGTCCCACCTTCAGTACACTCAGACACGCCCCTGTGAACTTTGGTCATCCCCGCAACGGAAAGCAGTTCAGGATGCTAAAAATCGGCTTTCGATTATGCCGATTTAGGCGTCCTTCCCTTTCGAAAATAAGCCTGCTAGTTATTATAAAATCAAGATGAAATGCATATAAGTGAAGGAATAATAAATACCTAACTATATGTTTGATATCATGATAGGAGACAGATAAAACAATGAGCATCTAGATCAAAGGCTGTTATAACCAGGTCACAAGCCTACTAAAAAAGCTTTTATGGCCCTGAGGTTCCACTTAGGCTTTTGATTGTTAAAACAGTATGGGGGATATTCTGAGAGGAAATGGAAAAAGAGGAAAACAGAGAATAGAATGTGTCAGAAAGTAAATGTTTGATTCAATAACAAGGCCATAAATATGGGAGAAAACAATTTTGTATAAAGTTAGTTGGAGATGGCTGAGAACAGAGGGAGCAAACTGTTTCAAATGGTAAAACATTTTAGCAGAGCAATGGGCTCATGTGTCGCTAACCAGGGTCCTTGTGCTCAGATGTGGTAAGGACTGTAAGGATTGATTTTCCTAACCTGGGTTAAGAAAATCACTCAGCTATTATTTGGCTCCCTAGGTCACACAGCAAAAATTGTTCAGCTCCAGATAACAGAGTAAAGTCTTAAAGAAAGTAACATCCGGCAATTCTGTGTACACTTCAGTCATATCACTTTCTTTATTGAAACACTTTACTCAGGCAGTGCACAGATAAACTTAATCTTTCCCCTTGAAATTCCATCCTGTCCATCTGTTTTCAGGGTTTAAGCCCATCCTTGACCTTTGTGTCCTTCTTCTGAAAAAAACCTACAGCCTGGTATATTTTCGAAACAAGACTTTAGTATTTGCTTTTAGAGGGCAGTTCTATAAAGAGGCATTTATATCTAGCCTATTATTTAAAGGAAAGTAGGCACCTATTTTCCTTTATATAAATTATTAGCATAGCTAGGTATATACACAAGTATGTGCTTAGGTATAAGCACTAAGTGCACACATACATTATGTAGTATATAAGCTGCATTAATAAGCGGCAGCCCCGTCCATGCCTCTCCCGTGTTCCATGCCTTTCCTCGAGAGTGGCCATATAACTATGACCCTCAGACATATCTTGGAATGAAACATCCACACAGAAAGTATGAGGAAGTGCTATCATATAGCTATTTTCTCTGCAACATGTCTATATCTGCAAAGTGCATTAAATCACCTCCATATCTCATGTATGTGCATTCAAACAGCTGAAAGTGACAGTTCTCACACATATACCGTAAATGGCCCATCTCATATGGCAAGAGTAGCATAGCAAAGACACCCCACAAGGTCTAAAGTATAATCACCAGGAGTAGGACAATTTGAACTGGTCTGCTACAGGGAGTAAATGCAAAGGGGTCCACCATCCCCAACAATGTGAATGATATTTGAACTAATCAATGCATTTTCACAGAAGCATCACTTGCAACACATAGAGCGCCCCACTCAATGGAATACCTGGCAGCAAACACCCTAACTGAGGTCAAATTATTATGGTCAAAGCTGTCATAGCACCTCATCGACTGAGTGGCCTAACCATGAACCTCAGGGTATTTCAGCAGCAGACAGCAATGGCCATGTGGGAAGTGTCAAATCCTGGCACAACTTGGGAAGGCCCATGCTCTAGGTAATGGGCAATAAAGCATTTACATCATCCTTCACATACCTATGCAGAGAGGAGCCATGCCTCTTGGGGGATGGGTGGCAAGGAATCGTTACCATTATATCTGAAAGAACATATAGGCAGCACTTCCCTACATCAGTATCTCTAGCTTTTTCCGGGGAATCGATCTGGTAACACACCCTACATATCTCCCTCTCCAGCCATTAAAGAGATGCATGATATGCTGTCATGTGTGTTCCTTTCAGATATGGCAAATATGTGGCTTTCTAAATGCACATGCTTTATGTAGTGCCTTTTCATGTCTTCTCTGAATATTAGCAGCATAAACATACATTGTTGCACTGAGGTGTTTCATCCTTTAATCAACTACACAGGTCCACATTTATCGTATTTGTAACCGCACAGTTCTGCTTTCAAACCCATACCTTGTCATGATGAGCTAAAAAAAAGGGGGAGCATTGAAAACGTTTGTGAAATACAGGCCTGTAGCCATACCTACCATAAACATTTAAATGCAGTGGTAAAAAAAAAAAAGATCTTGTAAACATCAATCACATTACAATGTTTTCTACTTCCAATTCATACCATCAACATTCAAACTCATGCCATTTCAACATTCACAAGAAGGCTATTTACATGTCGATAGGGTTATTTTAAAGAGTTGCATGCTGCAAAGCAACAATACATTTAGAATGCCCTCCTAGAATCAGGTGCTCATTGAAAGATGAATTTAATCTCAGCAGAGGTGGAGATGCTGGTTAAAGAGGTAGTGCAGCACCATACTTCCCTATTTGGACATTCCCGGTAATAGATGAGTACATACCAAACAGCAGGAGTAGATCAAGACTGGTCACTGTTTAAATGAAGTTTTGCATTCTAACAGAGATGCAGAAGATTAGAAACTAAAATGGTGCAAGTTAAGGCACAGTGCAGAGGAGGGTCCTAACCAGGCCAGGACTCAGGACCTATGACTCACAGACCTGGTAAGTCAAGAGCAACAGTCTGTCACAGAGGCATTCATAATTTTAGAAACATTATTGATTTTATTTATTTATTTATTTATTTATTTATTTATTTATTTATTTATTTAAAGTATTCATAGTCTACCCCATCCGATTCTCAGGTTGGTTTACAACACAACATACATAATAGTAAAATACATAAAACTCACTAAGACACAACCATTCTACTCAGCAGTTTGAATACCCAGTCTCAAATATTCTTTGCTTTTCAGTGTGCATCGTGTACTCATCATTAAGAATAATGAAAAGGACTTACTGAACAAGTAAGCCTTTAGCTTCTTTGTGTAGAGTCAACAACACAATCAATCTGAATTCAGTTAGCAACTTGTATTCCATAGGAATAGCCAAGACAGATATATAGTTCTGAGTTTCTGCAAATTGAAATAGCCAGATAGATGGAACCTTTATGAGCTATGTACCCTCAGACCTAAGTGGAGAAGCAGGTTTACACATTTCAACACTGTATTAAAGTACTATGGTGCATCATGACTTGGTGAATCATGTATATTTTAAGGTTAACATTAGGGTTAGGGTTGGGGGTTAGTGTTAGGGCTCAGGTTAAGGTTTAGATGCTCACAAAGGGGGTGTTACTCTTCAAGCATATATATTGGGTAGAAGTAGGTTGGGCATTTAGTGGACTGGCAAAGGTACATGTGAGAATGGAGTGGATATAGCACCGTTCAAAGAAGAGAGTGTGTATGAACAACTTAAAAATCTAAAGGTGGACAAAGCAGTGGGACCGGACGGGATCCACCCCAGGATATTGAGGGAGTTCAGAGAAGTTCTGGCGGGTCCTCTTAAAGATTTGTTTAATAAATCCTTGGAGTCGGGGCAGGTTCCGTGGGATTGGAGAACGGCGGAGGTGGTCCCTGTTCACAAAAGTGGTGATAGGGAAGAAGCTGGAAACTACAGGCCGGTAAGCCTCACTTCGATTATTGGAAAAGTAATGGAAGTGATGCTGAAGGAAAGGATAGTGAATTTCCTAGAAGCAAATAAGTTGCAAGATCCGAGACAACATGGTTTCACCAAAGGGAAATCATGCCAAACGAATCTCATTGAATTCTTTGACTGGGTGACCGGAAAATTAAATCAAGGACATGCTTTGGACATAATCCACTTAGATTTCAGCAAAGCTTTTGACATGGTTCCCCATAGGAGGCTCTTGAATAAACTAGACAGGCTAAAGATAGGACCCAAAGTGGTGAACTGGATTAGGAACTGGTTAACGGGCAGATGCCAGAGGGTGGTGGTAAATGAAGTTCGCTCAGAGGAGGAAAAGGTGAGTAGTGGAGTGCCTCAGGGATCGGTGCTGGGGCCGATTCTATTCAATATATTTGTGAGTGACATTGCTGAATGGTTACAAGGTAAAGTTTGCCTTTTTGCGGATGATACCAAGATTTGCAACAGAGTGGACACCCTGGAGGGAGTGGAAAACATGAAAAAAGATCTGCGGAAGCTAGAAGAATGGTCTAACGTTTGGCAATTAAAATTCAATGGGAAGAAATGCAAAGTGATGCATGTAGGGAGTAGAAATCCAAGGGAGACGTATGTGTTAGGCGGGGAGAGTCTGATAGGTACAGACGGGGAGAGGGATCTTGGGGTGATAGTATCTGAGGATCTGAAGGCGACGAAACAGTGTGACAAAGCGGTTGCCGTAGCTAGAAGATTCCTAGGCTGTATAGAGAGAGGTGTGACCAGTAGAAGAAAAGAGGTCCACCTGGAGTATTGTGTTCAGTTTTGGAGGCTGTATCTTGTGAAGGATGTTAAAAAAATGGAAGCGGTGCAAAGAAAAGCTTTGAGAATGGTATGGGTTTTGCGTTACAAGACATATGAGGAGAGACTTGTTGACCTGAACAAGTATACCCTGGAGGAAAGGAGAAACAGGGGTGGTATGATACAGACGTTCAAATATTTGAAATGTATTAATCCGCAAACGAACCTTTTCCAGAGAGGGGAAGGTGGTAGAATGAGAGGACATGAAATGAGATTGAAGGGGGGCAGACTCAAGAAAAATGTCAGGAAGTATTTCTTCACGGAGAGAGTAGTGGATTATTGGAATGCCCTCCCGTGGGAGGTGGTGGAAGTGAAAACGGTAACGGAATTCAAACATGCGTTGGGATAAACATAAAGGAATGGATCCTAAGGAGCTTAGCTGAGATTGTGTGGCAGAGCCAGTGGTGGGAGGCGGGGCTGGTGGTTGGGAGGCGGGGATAGTGCTGGGCAGACTTATATGGTCTGTGCTGGGGCTGGTGGTTGGGAGGCGGGGATAATGCTGGGCAGACTTATACGGCCTGTGCCAGAGCCAGTGGTGGGAGGTGGGGCTGGTGGTTGGGAGGCGGGGATAGTGCTGGGCAGACTTATATGGTCTGTGCCCTGAAGAGGACAGGTACAAATCAAGGTAGGGTATACACAAAAAGTAGCACATATGAGTTTATCTTGTTGGGCAGACTAGATGGACCGTGCAGGTATTTTTCTGCCGTCATCTACTATGTTACTAAGTTACTATTCATGCAAATAATGTTTTTTTTTTTTTTTTTTTAACTACAGTTAAAATTTTTAATCATGGATGCATTGCTTTTTCTCCCCTGCCTATCCTATTTCAAATTGGCCTAACATAACAGAGGGAAGACATCGGCGTCAGTTGCAAGTAGCATGTCAGCAGCTCCTTGTGACTCTGGGCAAGTCACTTAACCCTCCATTGCCCCAGGTACAAATAAGTACCTGTATACAATATGTAAGCTGCATTGAGCCTGCCATGAGTGGGAAAGCGCGGGGTACAAATGTAATAAAAATAAAAAATTAAAATGTCAGAATTGTTGCCGGAGACCCTATGAAGAGCCAAATAAATGTTAAGATAAATGCGGGGGGATGCTGGACTTGTGTACTGGGGGGAGGGTGAACAATAGGAGAGGAGAGAAATGGGTGTCTGTGTGACAGAGGAAACAGGTTTAGTAGCAGAAGGGGAGCCGAAGGGGAAGGATGCAGCAGGAAAGGATAAAGGTAGGTACCTGTATGGAGGAAAGGGGGAGCAATGTGCTATGGGAAGGAAGTGTGTGTATGTAATTTTTCATTATGTTCAGCAGGTTTAAAAAATTTCCATGCAGTGAGAATTTACCAGTACCAAGCTATCCAGTCTAGAGGTTTGACTAATCATGTGATTAAAAATTTTAATACCATGATTAGTTTTGATTAAAATTTTAAATTATTGCCCACCCCTAATTGAATAACATGTTGTAAAGGATAATCAGCCACGCTGAACATTTGTTGAAAAGAATGTTTGGGTCAACACTCAAAAAACATTGGAAAGCATGAGTCCAAATGCATGCCATGTTTAATCGCAATTAATCATTTAATTAATTGTGATTAATATTCTTAATAAGTGTCCATCCCTAGGTAGGAGGTGTGGGTGGGAGAATATCACATTGAAATCTCTCCACCGGGTTGACATAGTTCTTGACTTTTTATTGATGAGGGTAATACTAAGTTTTCTAGTTATAGATATGTGAATACTGTGCACAGAAGTAATCCATATAAAGGGTGTTTGATGTGCATTTTAAGAATGTCAGAACATGAGAATTGTCGTATTGGGTCAGTCCAAGGGGCCACCTAGCCCAGTATCCTGTTTCTAACAGTGGCCTGTCCAGGTCACAAGTACTTGGCAGAGTCCCAAAGTGTAGCAAGATTCCCTGTTATGTAACTTCAGGATAAGGAGTATCTTTCCCCATGTCTACCTTAATAATGGTTTATGAACTTTTCCTCCAGGAGTTTGTCCAAACCGTTTTTAAACCCAGCTACATTAACTGCTTTTACCACTTCCTCTGAAAATGAGTTCCAGAGCATAGCTGTATGCTGAGAGAAGAAACATTTTCTCTTAAATGTTTTTTATGTGCTACTATGTAACTTCATGGTGTGTACTTTTTGAGAGAGTAAAACATTCTATTCACATTTACCTGTTAAATTCCCCTTCTACATTGTATCATATCTCCATTCAGCCATGTCTTCTCTGAGCTATAGAGCCCTAACCTCTTTAGCCTTTAATTCCATCCTCTTAATTGCACTTTTCTGTGTAATGTTCAATTCCATTACATCTTATTTCAGATGTGATGTCCAGAATTGCACACAATACACAATTTTAGTGCAATATAGTATATGCCTTCATGACAGGAGCTTGATTAAAGGAGCCACTCTGAACACTCTCTGGGTGATATTCAGCCTGTGGTGGTCAGTATATTTGAAAATGCTGGCCATCACTGGCTTTTTATATCCAAGTATTCAGCACCAGGTCATTCCTGGATACCAATACCATATATTTGGCGAATGGGAAGCTGACAGCACTTATCCGGATACCAGCAATCTTCAGACTAGTAGCAAGATAACTACCTGGATAAAGTGAGAATAGCCTTTTTGCCGTCCTACATTTATCCAGATATTTACCCTGTTAGGGGACTGAAATTTGTCACTAAACAAATAAATACCGGCTTTGCCCAGACTTCATTCCTAGACTGCTCCAGCACTAAATGGATAGTGCTGAGTGGGGCTGAGCATATATTCAGCAGTATGAGCCAGTTAAGGGCCTCTGAATATTTGTGCAGGACCCAGTCAGTGCAAGTGAACCAGGCAGAACCTGTTCCTACTAGTTAACTCATAGAGAATATTGACTTCTTCAAATCAAAGATAAGAATTCAAGCTATATCGATACTTGTTGTGAAAGGTGGTATATCAAGCATCCAAACTGATAGCAACCTCTAACTTTAAGAACCTTTTCTTAAATGCTATTTTTTCTTTTTAAATTGGAATATTTAGATCCATATCTTAAATGAATTAACAACTTTCTGATGCAGATCTGAAAGCTAGTTTTGTAGGAGAAGTTCTTTTCTCTCCTGTGATAGGGAAAACAATGGAGTCACTGTCTTGTTAAGAAAGCATCAGGATTTAAACTGATTTTACAATTGAATAAAAAGGTTGTTGGATTAAGGTCCAAATGGAGAAGAATAGAAGCTTAATTAAACATTTGCATAATTTTGAACAATTCAGGATACTGGTACAGGCTTTACTATTAACACAGCTAGATTATTATAATATCATCTATAATGGCTATTCACAGTCTTTGATTAAGAGACTGAAAATAATACAGAATTTAGCAGTATGATTATTATATTCTCCACAAAATATGAGAGAGTTACTCTGTTAATGTACAGTTTGCACTGGCTTCCCATTGAGGAAAGAGTGATGTTTAAAATACTTATAATGAGGGATGAAGGCATAAGTGCATAAGTATTGCCACACTGGGACAGACCAAAGGTCCATCAAGCCCAGCATCCTGTTTCCAACAGTGGCCAATCCAGGTCACAAATACCTGGCAAGATCCCCAAAAAGCTTAATATATTTTGTGCTGCTTATCCCAGAATAAGCAGTGGATTTTCCACAAGTCCATTTAATAACGGTCTACTGAATTTTCCTTTAGGAACGCAAAAAACAGAAGAAACCAGTCTTCGCAAGAAACAACAACAAATAAAACAGCGAAGATGACTAAAAAACATCAAATAGAAAAAAAATAAAAAAATAAAACTATGAAAAAAAAATAATAATAATAAAAATCTTCAAATTTGTGCATATAAAATATATATAAAATATATAAAAAGATGACTTTTTGGTTGTGAAAAGTAAAAAATAAACTTTATTGATCAATGGATAGCAGGGAGAAAAGGACTCGACACAGCTGTGTTTCGGCCGTACAGGCCTGCATCAGGAGTCTTCTCACTGTCTGCTGATTTCTTATACTAGAGACGAGACGTTTCTCTGATCTTTTCCACTTGACTTTGTTTCAAGTATTGTCTAACGCTATAACATCAGCAAAGAGACACATATATTCCCTCTACAATTTGGATAGTATAAGAAATCAGCATACAGTGAGAAGACTCCTGACGCAGGCCTGTACGGCCGAAACACAGCTGTGTCGAGTCCTTTTCTCCCTGCTATCCATTGATCAATAAAGTTTATTTTTTAATTTTCACAACCAAAAAGTCATCTTTTTATATTTTTTTATATATTTTTATATGCACAAATTTGAAGATTTTTATTATTATTATTTTAATTTTTTTTCATGGTTTTATTTTTTTATTATTTTTGTTTCTATTTGATGTTTTTTTTAGTCATCTTCGCTGTTTTGTTTGTTGTTTTCCTTTTTTAAACCCAGCTAAACTAACTTCCTTTACCACATTCTCTGGCAACGAATGCCGGAGTTTAATTACACATTAAGTGAAGAAACATTTTCTCTGATTCGTATTAAATTTACTACTTTGTAGCTTCATCGTATGCCCCCCTAGTCCTAATGTTTTTGGAAAGAGTAAACAAATGATTCACGTCTACCTGTTCCACTCCAGTCATTATTTTATAGACCTCTATCATATCTCCCTTCAGCCGTCTTTTCTCCAAGCTGAGAGCCCTAGACGCTTCAGCCTTTCCCCATAGGGAAGTCATCCCATCCCCTCCTTACTACTAATAATACTACTACTCATTGTTTCTATAGCGCTACAAGACGTACGCAGCACTGTACACTTGAATATGAAGAGGCAGTCCCTGCTCGACAGAGCTTACAATCTAATTAGGACAAAGGGAAAATAAGAGATAAGGGAATTAGTAAGGTGGGAATGAGTACTCCTCCAGTGGCCACTGACCCCATCCCACCCCCCAAATATGTAAAAGAAATAGTACATACCAGCCTCTATAACATTTTCATCTGCTATGGCCAGTCCTATTAGAGCAGCAAGCAGGTCCCTGGAGTATCCTAGTGGTTGTTTCAATGTACTGTAGAGAAGGGGACCCAGGCCCATATCCCACCAGATACACTTATGGCGAAAAGTGTGAGCCCTCCAAAACCCACCAAAAACCTGCTGTGCCTACATATAAATGATGCCTGCAGGCATATGCTGCGTCTTGGAGGGTTCCTCATAGAATATAAGGGAATAACAGTGAGATGTGTACCTGGAACCTTTTATATGAAGTCCACTGTAGTGCCCACTATGGTGCCCTATTGCTCTGTGAGGATGTCTGTGTGAGCAGTCTTCTAAGAATGCTGGTCCCCCATACATCCCAATGGCTTGTTTTCTGCACATTTTTCCATTGGATTTTTTTTTCAAAAATGGTCCTAAATTATAGATGCACTGAGCAAAAAAAAATGTCTAGCAAATGGCCATTTTTAAAACCAAAAGGTTGGACATTTTTCTGGCTTGAAAATGGGTATGTTCACTACTGGACTTTGTTTTCAAAACATCCAACATCAGATTTAGATGTCATATCGAAAATTACCCTCCATGTGTCTTTTGAAAGAAGGTGAAGACTATACTGTTTCAGAGATTTCTTGATGAAAAATTTTTGAATTACCATCCAGCTTATTTTCGAAAGTGAAAGACGCCCATATTTTGACCCAAATTGGGAGATGGGCATCTTTCTCCTGTGGGCGCCCAAATCGGTATAATCGAAAGCTGATTTTGGACGTCTCCAACTGCAATCTGTCGCAGAAATGACAAAGTTGATGGGGGTGTGTCGGAGGCATGGTGAACGCTGGACTGGGGCGTGTTTATCGGCCGAGGAGAGATGTGCGCGCTCGGACGATAATGGAAAAAAGAAAGGCATTTTTAGCGCGAATTTAGGTCACTTTAAGTCACTTTTTTTGGACCCTTTTTTCCACGAACAAGTTCCAAAAAAGTGCCCTAAATGACCAGATGACCACCGGAGGGAATCGGGGATGACCTCCCCTGGCTCCCCCAGTGGTCCTCAACCCCCCCCCCCCCACCAAAAAAAAAGAACTTTAAAAACTTTTTTCCAGCCTGTATGCCAGCCTCAAATGTCATACCCAGCTCCATCACAGCAGTATGCAGGTCCCTGGAGCAGTTGTTAGTGAGTGCAGTGGACTTCAGGCAGGTGGACCCAGGCCCATCCCCCCTACCTGTTACACTTGTGCTGGTAAATAGGAGCGCTCCAAACCGCTCCCAAAACCCACTGTACTCACATGTAGGTGCCCCCCTTCAGCCATAAGTGCTATGGTAATGGTATATGTCAGGTTCTCAGGTTCAGAGCCCGCGGGGCCGGGCTCTGGAGCAAACGTGAGCCCTTGGGCTGCTGCCGAGGAGTGACAGCAGCAGGCAAAACCCACCAACCAACACTGGGCAAGCACACCGGCAGTGACTGCAGGTACTGCCCAGTGAACCGGAACACATGGACTGGAATCCCCCAGACTGGAGGACACAGGACTGGAACACACACCGGACTAGAACACACTGGACTGGAGTGCACCAGACTAGAACACACACCGGACTGGAACACACTGGACTGGAGCACACTGGACTGGTCTGAACAGCTTCACCTGTGCTTGGCCACTACCCCCCCAAGGGTTGAGCTCTTGGGTTCAAGTGGCCGGCAGGACTTACCGGATACCAGATGACACAGGGACCAGGACTGGAAACAGAAGTACTCCTAAACCTAAACTGATCTACGTGCTCCAAAGCCCTAAACCAGCAGGAGTGTTCCTAACAGTAAACTGACAAAAGGACTTCCTAAGCCCTATACTAAACAGGAGCTCCTAAGCCCTGCTCAACAATGGACTTCCTAAGCCCTAAACTAACAGAGCAGGGAACTAAACACAAAGCTAACACAGGTGCTACTAAGCACCAAGCTACAAGCAGAGCTCTACACTAACAAGCTAAACACAAAACTAACAAGCTACCTAAGCACTGCTCTAGCAAGCTAGATATAAAACTAACAAGGAGTTTCCTAAGCCCTACCCTAGCAAGCGAGACACAAAACTAACAAGGTGCTTCCTAAGCACTAATCTGGCAAGCTAGACACCAAACTAACAAGGTGCTTCCTAAAGCACCAAAACCCAAACAGCAAAGACTGCAATGCTCCCAATAGCACAAACACCAGGAGTACTTCTAACAGCAAAATCTGTAGTGTTCCTAACAACACCAAACCCTGAAGTACTTCTAACAGTAACAGAGCTTCCAAAGCCCTACACACAGCAATGCTTCCAAAACCAAGAGGGAAAAGCAGGGGAACCATAAGGGAAAAGCAGGAAAGCTAAACACACAGACACCAGTGCACACTGCACTAATACTAACCTGGACCTTAGCAAAAGCAAGCAGGGAAAATAGACACAAAGTCAGAAGTGCACACTGCACCACCCCACCTAAAGCAAACACCACTGTTGCAAAGGCTCTGAAGGAAACAACACCACTTCCTTATCAAGGCCCTCCCTGATGATGTCACACTCCCTAGACCTAGGCAAAAGCACACTGACCCAGAGATGCCCAACCCACACCAATGCAACACCGTGAAGCACTTGAAGCCGGTACACCCAAAGAGAGGCAGAGCTAACTCAGTCCACCCACACAGCTGTAGTAAAGTGAAACAATTAACCCCATGCTGCTGGAAGCTGCCAACACAGAGAGACAGAGCCAGCTCAGAAAGGACAGACAAAAGAAACGGAAGCCAGCTAAGAAGCTGACCCCCAGGAAAGAGGTAAGTTTGAGAGGGGTTCTGACCCCAATCATAACAGCATAGAGTTGTGGGCAGTGGTTTGGGGGAATTTGGGGGGCTCAGCACCCAAAGTAAGGGAGCTATGGACTTGGGAGGTATTTTAATTTTTGTTTAATTGTTACAAGTGCCCCCTAGGGTGCCCGGTTGGTATCCTGGCATGTGAGGGGGACCAGTGCACTACGAACCCTGGCCCCTCCCACAACGCAATGCCTTGGATTTGTTCATTTTTGAGCTGGGCACCTTCGGTTTCCATTATCGCTGAAAAATGATACCGCCCAGCTCAAATCCGCACAAATCCGATGCATTTGGCTGGCACAAACCGTATTATCGAAAAATAAGATGGACGCCCATCTTTTACGAAAATACGGTCTGTCCCACCCCTTCACGTGCCCGTTTTCTGAGATAGACGTCCATGGAGATGGGCATTCGCGTTCGATTATGCCCCTCCATATGTATTACATGAGATGATTTAATTTATTTTAAAATTTCAAGTGACGATGTTCTCTTTCTGGTTTTATTTCCAGCTTCTTCTTATTGTAATCTGTAATGAACTTATGGTATCTAGTGGAATAGAAATGGATATATCATGTTGTATTGTACTATATTGTACATATGCTCCCCTACGGGGCATTCCATTTTTCTTTCAAACAATAACTTCATAGATAGCTGCAGCAGGGTACAACCTGTAGGTACTAGAAGATGTTAATCAGCCATTGGATATGTGCCTAGGCAGACAATTAAAGAATAAGGCCAAACCAATGAAGTCTCTATTATGATTATTTATTTTTTTAATCATTTAAATATATTACATCAAGAAAAAAAAACCTGAAACACAAACAGCATGATTACACAAAATACTTCAAGAATATCCCACTCAGCAATCTAAACTAAACATAATTAGTTTTGCTAGACTACACTTCAGGAGGAGAATCCAACCCAAGAACTACCAGAGGAAGCTGGTCCAAAGAAAAAAGATAAGAAACAAAAAGAAACAGTGTGTCCATTTCATATTAACAATATCGTCAGTTCTTTAGTAGGTGAAAGAATAAACTAAAGGGCTGAAAACAAAACACCTCTACCTTCCCCCCAAAATTGCAGCTAAGAAGGTTTATAAAGAACATAAGTATGTTGATCCAGGAAAAGTATAACAAAAGAGAGGGAACAAAGTACAAACTAAAGTCCAAACAAAAAAAAAAAAACAGCACCACGGGCCTTTAAAAATGGAACACAGTTCTTTAATGAATGAGCCTTGACAAAAAGACCCGACACGGGCCGTGTTTCGGTGACTAGCACCTGCGTCAGGGGTCACAGTGATGACGTGGAAAACTTGGGGAATAACTCGAATATATGTAGAGGAATATATTCGAGTTATTCCCCAAGTTTTCCACGTCATCACTGTGACCCCTGACGCAGGTGCTAGTCACCGAAACACGGCCCGTGTCGGGTCTTTTTGTCAAGGCTCATTCATTAAAGAACTGTGTTCCATTTTTAAAGGCCCGTGGTGCTGTTTTTTTTGTTTGGATCCAGGAAAAGTAAACATTTACAAGGAAACCTCAGTTGAAACCTTGTTCCTAAAGAAATAGCATGTGGCTTAAATGCTAGAAGGTTTTCCTACATAATTGAGTCCATTTGGATATATCAGGAAATATAGCGATTTTTCCTCCAAGAAATGTTGAATCTGGGAGTCTAAAAAAAAGGCGCAAAAGAGCATTCTTATCTTGTATGAAAAGAAAAGTCACCCAAAATATAGATCTAGAGACCACTTCTTCCTTGAGGCTGGCTAGCCGAGGTTGTTGTGGCATTTGCAAAAGAACAAAAGTAGAGGCTGACAAATGCGCAAACCAATAGGGAGATAATATAAAAAACCAGTTTATTCAGAATATTCATATCAAGGACCCGACACGGTCCGTGTTTCGGCACCAAAGCGCCTGCCTCAGGGGTCACAAACCAGCCAACCGATCAGCAAACACCATGTGACATGTTTTTATAACCACGAGCATACATAAAGGAATTATTCAAGCCAATCAGCTTCTTCTCAGAGAAAGTTGTTTGTGACCCCTGAGGCAGGCGCTTTGGCTCCAAAACACGGACCGTGTCAAGTCCTTGATATGAATATTCTGAATAAACTGGGTTTTGATATTATCTCCCTATTGGTTTGCGCATTTGTCAGCCTCTACTTTTGCTGTTTTGCTTTGACTCTCTGTGGAGGCTCCTTCTGTCTTCTGTTGTGGCATTTGACCATTTAAAGCAGGCATTCAAAAAAAAAAGGGTGGGACAATCTAAAACTAAAGAAACATGAAAAAAATAAGGCTTTGATATGGTGACTATCAAGAATATAATACTACAGCACAAACTAATCAGTACCAGGCTAGAGCAGACTACTTAGAGAGAGCTTCTTCAAATCCAAGAATAAATGGAGTTGTTCTGGGACAAAGAACGGGTAGATGTGAAGCGTCTGTTTACGCTTTCCAAAAATACTAGGACTAGGGAGCATGCAATGAAACTACAATGTAGTAACTTTAAAACAAATCTCAGAAAAGTTTTCTTCACTCAATGTGTAATTAAACTCTGCAATTTGTTGCCGGAAAATGTAGTAAAGGTGGTTAGCTTAGCGGAGTTTTAAAAAATGTTTGGACAGCTTGCTAAAGGAAAAGGCCATAGACCAGTTTTAAATGGACTTGAGAAAAATCCACTATTTCTGGGATAAGCAGTATAAAATGTTTTATACTTTTTTGGAATCTTGCAGGTATTTGTGACCTGGATTGGCCACTGTTGGAAACAGGATGCTGGGCTTGATGGACCTTTGGTCTTTCCCAGTATGGCAATACTTCTGTACTTATGAGTTTGAGTGGGTTGCTCTTCTTGTTAGCTGTGACTACTTGCTCAGCATTGAGCGGTCTCTCTGTGTGGCACTAGTGGGCTGTTCTTCTGATTAGCTGTGTCTACTAGCACAGCCCTGAGCGTCCTCTCTGTTTGGTTTCTGTTTGTGTTTGAGTGGGTTGCTCTTCCTGTTAGCTGTGACTACTAGCTCAGCCCTGAACAGTCTCTCTGTGTGGCACGAGTGGGCTGTTCTTCCGTTTAGCTGTGTCTACTAGCACAGCCATGAACATTCTCTCTGTTTGGTTCTGTTTGAGTGGGTGGTTCTTCTGTTAGCTGCGACTACTAGCTCAGCCTTGAGCTGCCTCTCCGTGTGGCATGAGTGGTCAGCTGTTTAGCTGGGACTACTAGCTCAGCCCTGAGCTACCTCTCTTTGTCATTTCTGTTTGACTTGGTTAGGATTATTCGTGGTCAGATGTTTAACTGGGACTTCCATTTATCTGTGACTACTAGCTCAGCCCTGAGATACCTCTCTGTGTAATTTCTGTTTGACTTGGTAAGGACTATTCATTTATAGCTGTGGTTCTAAGCCCAGGCCTGTGCTGCCTCCCTGTGTGGTTTTCTTATCTTTTACTTGTGGTTTCTACCATGTGAGTCTAAGTGGGGTTGTCCTTTCCCCTTCAGTTTGTTTGTGCCTTTGTGTAGGGCCTTTTGACCCCTTGTTTGTGGCTCTGTTTAGTGCAGTGTGTGTGCACTGCTTGAGTAGTACTTGCTCAAGAGATTCCGTTCTGTTTCTTTTCCCTTCCCTCTGGTATAAGTGGGTTCCAGTTCAGCCTTGCGGCTCGTATGCTTGGACTCTGTTACAGGTGGGTTCCAGTTCGGCATTGCAGCCCATATGAGTGTCCTTCCTTTGTTCCTGGTTCCTGCTTTTGTTTAGCCACACTCTGGTTTCACCTTGTCTTGAGTGTGCTCTGTCTATTTTCCATGTCTGGTTTCTTGTTTGTATTCAGTGCCTGGTTTGCCTCTGCTCTGTGCCTCCCCAGAGGACTTGTCTGCTGCAGCCCAAGGGCTCACCATCCCGGGTCCTATGACACCTCTCTTGAAACCTCTCATATTGAAAAGAAAAAGGTTAAATCCTCTTGCACCTGCCCCTATTGAATTTGCTTCTGATACAGTGTTTGAAGTCCAGAGCATCCTTAACTCCCAGAAACTGGGGAAGCTTCACTATCTCATTTCCTGGGAGGGTTACAATCCAAAGGAAAATTCTTGGGAGCCAGTGAGAAGTGCATCTTCCAGTCCTCCTCCGGAGATTCCATTGTATGTTTTCTCATAAACCCAAACTGGGTCCTGGAAGGAGGGAGTCTTTGAGGAGGGGGTTACTGTCACAGCCACAGCTGTGCCCTGGCCCCCTGACTCACCTCAGGGCATTTTTGGGCTCCTACCTCTATCTTGTCTTGATTAAGTCATTTGGGCAGTGCTCCCCAGTGGCTCTGATGCACTCTAGCCTCTGTTTCCTATGCCATGATGCCAGCACCCCTAGGCGCACATGCGCTGAAGCTCTACTTTTAAGGGGGCAGGCAGCCAAAGCATAGGGTGGTGCTCTCCTGTTATGTTCCCCATGGGAAAGGGTGTATTTCAGCTCTCATATCTCCCTTCTGCCTTGCTTTCACAGCAGGTCCAGACCCAAGCCTTGCGTCATCTCCTGTGAAGACTTGCCTGCCTACTTCCTTTTCCTGCTAAATCCTTGCCTGCTTGTTCCATTTTCAGTGCTCTAGTCCTCAGGTCTGCTGCTCTAATTCCAGTGGTCCAGTCTTTAGCTTCACTGTTCCAGTTCTAGTGCACCTGTCCTAACCTATGCTATTCGAGTTCCAGTGCTCCAGACCTCAACTCCGCTGTTCCAGTTCCAGTGCTTTAGTCCTCAGCTCCACTGCTCTAGTGCTCCAGATCTCAGCTCTGCTGTTATAGTTCCATTGCTCCAGACTTTAGCTTCACCTGTTCCAGTTCCAGTGCTCTAGTCCTCAGCTCCACTGTTCCAGTTTTGATGTTCCAGTCTCCAGTGTTGCAGCCTCTTCATTCAGTACCAGATTTTCTGCACCCTGCCTCCACAGTCCAGGTAGTGACTTGTCTGCTATTAGTTGGAGCCTTCTGACCCTCCTGACCCTCCTGAGTTGGGAGTACAATGATGGTCCAAGGGCTCACTTATCTTGAACTGTGACACAATGAGAAGATACAACACTATTGGACATCAGTGACACAGGGTATAGCTCTGGGTTCCAGCGAACTCTTTTTGAAAGACCTTAAACCTATTAGCGTTGGGAAATAAGAGAGACCAAAAATGGCAGTGACTCTTGCAGTGAATGTGCTTAACAACAAAAGTTGAGATTGCAGCTAAGTGGAAACAGACCTTGGGACCCATGGGGATGGATTGTATAAGATGCTTTCAAGTTGTTCGATGGATTGAGCAACTTACCAACTGCAGACTAGGTTGTTACAATCCATCACAGGAGAATGGACCCACTCAGATAATTATTGAAGGAGAAAGGGTTAGAGATGGAAGTAAACTGAAGGGACATGCTGAAAAATCAACAGCATGTCCTTGTATATTGTGGAATTTTGAAAGAGGAGGGAGGGGAGCTGGGGGAGGGGAGCAAAAACTAAGTAATACAAGTTGTTGTTGTTGGGGTTTTATTTTGCATTATGTATATAGTTGATATGCCTGATTTATTAAAATTGAAACAGAAACAGAAAAACACAAGGGGGGAGGTCCCCCATTGTGTGACATCAGGAGTAAGTTTAACTCAAGAGCACATCTGAATTTGAATCTGGATTTCCTTACCTGTGTAAGCTATTCATTATCATGAATTACAGTGCATTTTAAATGTATCTCCATCCAGTTTTATTTCATATTAGGACAGATAGAGGCCTTCCTTTAGTTTTCAAACTCAATGGGTAAAGAAAGTTAAAATAATGATTGTTTTGTGTTTATCTATATCTGTCTATCTATTATTAAACTTCAATTTCATATATTGTATTCTAAATATTTTACTAAGTAGACAGAAAAATATATTACTTTTTCATATATTCTCCCAGGGGTAATGCCTTCAACGAGTAACAGTCTTGCAAATATATCCTTCTGACAGAAAATTTCATTTACTTACCCAGCGTATTTTTTGATATACAAGATGACAAGATAATGCTACTTTGTAGTTATTGTAAGTGACAGGTGCACTCGACTATCTTGTAGAGTTATTTTTTCTGCAATTTTATCTCATTGTTTGTTGATGTTAGATAGGCTATCCTTTAGATTGTCTTCTTCTTATGGTACATTACTGATTCTATAACATGATTCATTATCAAGTATGTTTCAGGTAAAACACTGTCAGGCTTATTTTAGAAAGAGAAGAACACCCATCTTTCAACACAAATCTGAAGATGGGCGACCTTCTCACAGGGTCGCCCAAATCGGCATAATCGAAAGCCAATTTTGGACATCCCCAACTGCTTTCCTTCGCAGGGACAACCAAAGTTCCCTGGGGCGTGTTGGAGATGTAGCAAAGGCGAGACTTGGGCGTGCCTAACACATGGGTGTCCTCGACCCATAATGGGAAAAAAAGGGCATCCCTGATGAGCATTTGAACAACTTTACCTGGTCCAGTTTTTCTTACGACCAAGGCACAAAAAGGTGCCCGAACTGACCAGATGTCCACTGGAGGGAATTGAGGGTGACCTCCCCTTACTCCCCCAGTGGTCACTAACCCACTCCCACCCTCAAAAAGTAACTTTTAAAATATTTTGTGCCAGCCTCTATGCCAGCCTCAAATGTCATACTCAGGTCCATCGCAGCACTATGCAGGTCCCTGGATCAGTTTTAGTGTTGCAGTGCACTTCAGGCAGGCAGACCCAGGCCCATCTCCCCCCTACCTGTTACACTTGAGGTGGTAAATTTGAGCCCTCCAAAACCCACCACAAATCCACTGTACCCATATATAGCCAAGACCTGTCGCTTCTTCCTCTTTAACATCAGCAAAATTCGCCCTTTCCTCTCTGAACACACCACCCGAACTCTCATCCACGCTCTCATTACCTCTCGCCTAGACTACTGCAACTTACTCCTCACCGGCCTCCCACTTAGCCATCTATCCCCCCTTCAATCTGTTCAGAACGCTGCTGCACGTCTTATATTTCGCCAGAACTGATATATTCATATCACCCCTCTCCTCAGGTCACTTCACTGGCTTCCAATCAGATACCGCATTCAATTCAATCTCCTTTCCATTTCTCTGAATTTTGTATACCTCTCTGATTGCTTGTAAAGAGCAGTGTATCAAGAATTCAATAAACTAAACATTTCAAGGATATATGCATTCATATTCCAATCCATCCTTCCTACAAGAAGTACTTCATATTTACTCTTCAATCCATCAATTCTCAGTTTAAAGTCCTCTCTTGCAGGCTATCATCATGCTAGGGTGTTTTCAAAGTGCCTCATGCTGACAGCTCCATACCTTCATATACAGGGGTATCTAGTATTTCCATACCTAGATGACTGATTTCAAGTGACTGAGTCAGAGTCACAGTCTTTAACTCTCTTGAAGGTAGTAATTGCTCTTCTTTAGTCTCTGACATTTTCTATCAGCTTTCAAAAGAATACTCCGCATCCATCCAGCATACTGTTCTTTATAGAAGTAGTCTTGGACACTATCTAAACCAAAGCCTTTCTTTAGAATATAGAGGCTGATGGATCATGTTAGTTTCATGCGGTCAGTGATTGAAGTCACAGCCAGAGCATAATTACAAATACTTGGGTGCATGACCATAGCTGTTCATGTCAAACCCTTAGCCTGCTTTAAAAACATGATGTCCTTAGCAAGATCTCAAACTGTAATAGGATCAATGCTCTTAATATCTCTACCCTTGACTCTGACTCATGGAGGGGCATAATTGAACGGCGCCGGCCATCTATATGGCCAGCACCGCAAACAGCGGTTCCGAACCGTATTATCGAAAAAGATGGCCGGCCATCTTTCATTTCGATAATACGGTTGGGGTCAGCCAAATGTCAGAGATGGCCGAGTTTGAGATGGCCAGCATTGGTTTTTGCCTATAATGGAAACCAAGGCTGGCCATCTCAGATCCGGCCAAATCCAAGGCATTTGGTCATGGGAGGGGCCAGCATTTGTAGTGCACATGTCCCCCTCACATGCCAGGACACCAACCAGGCACCCTAGGGGGCACTGCAGTGGACTTCAAAAATTGCTCCCAGATGCATACCTCCCTTACCTTGTGTGCTGAGCCCCCCAAATCCCACCAAGACCCACTCCCCACAGCTGTACACCACTACCATAGCCCTAAGGGGTGAAAGGGGGCACCTTCATGTGGGTACAGTGGGTTTTGGGGGGTTTGGAGGGCTCAACACTTACCACCACAAGTGTAACGGGTAGGGGGAATGGACCTGGGTCCACCTGGCTGAAGTGCACTGCAGCCACTAAAACTGCTGCAGGGACCTGCATACTGCTGTCGTGGAGCTGGGTACGACATTGCAGGCTGGCATAGAGGCTGGAAAAAATGTTTTAATTTTTTTTAGGTTGGGAGGGGGTTGGTGACCACTGGAGGAGTACGGGGAGGTCATCCCTGATTCCCTCCAGTGGTCAACTGGTCAGTTTGGACACTTTTTTGAAGCTTGGTCCTAAAAATAAATGGACCAAGTGAAGCCGGCGAAGTGCTCGTCAGAGCCGGCCTTCTTTTTTCTATTATCGGCCAAATCCGGCCATCTCATAACCCCGCCCCTGTCCCACCTTCCATACCCTGCCAAAACGCCCCCTTGAAGTTTGGCTGGCCCTGCGACGGAAAGCAGTTGAAGCCGGCAAAAATCGGCTTTCGATTATACCGATTTCGCCGGCTTCAGGAGATGGCCGGCCATCTCCCGATTTGTGTCGGAAGATGGCCGGCCTTCTCATTCGAAAATAAGCAGGATGGTGTCCCTTTTGCATCATGGCAGTAGCAATTATTCCTGAATATAGATACCTCTATTTGAGAGTGGGGAGCTCATCTTGATGATCAGTATTCACAGGGAATATTGACAGAAAAATTAATGTTGCTTACCTTTAAAGGTGTTTTCTGTAGATAGAAGGATTGATAAGGTACATCATCCCGTCCACCTGCCCGAAAATCGGTTTCCCTATCTATACCTTTATAACTAATTGAGGAAATGAGAAGACTGATGCACACAGGAAGGGCTGCAAATGCTCAGAACTTTATACTACATTCTGAGTTCTGGGAGAACAGTCTCATCATCACACTGTCAGATGACTTTCACTTACTTGTCTATGGAAAACACCTGACATCATTATTATTTTGTCCTATGACTATGAAAAGCATTGACTGCTCAGCTAATGAAGGATTACTCAGAGGATTCAGCTAACAAAATTAAATACAACAACCCAAAATAGAAAAGATATTGGTAAAGGAATTTGTCCAGGGGAATCCCACCATTCCTGCATTCATAGGACAGGCCCCATCTTTAAAACATGCTCATTACGAAAGAGTCCAGACAACCAGGCCATTATTTACAACACTGGATTAGGAAAGTGAGCTCTACAACAGAAATTCCTCCTAACTTCCGAGTGCAGATACTTTTCACCTGGATTGGTCACCATTAGAAACAGAATGCTGGGCTAGATGGACCTTTGGTCTGACCCAACATGACTATTCTTCTGTTTTCTGTTATATAAAAAGATATTAGATGTAGTAACATACAGACAACCATGATTTGTTGAAAGAACTTGACATTTGAAGATAGAAGAGTACAAAGTGACAGCTCTCACTTTTCCTGCCTTTTTAATAAAAGTAGTTTTATACTTGAAAAATATATCAGAGTATGTGTCTGAACTGTACGAACTTTGCAAAAAGAGATATGACCCATACAAGTATTGACTTACAGGGTCTTACTTATGGATGTGCAGTACAAAGTTTAAAAGCAGGGTTTATTTGTTTCTGTTTCTTGTATTATTGAACTCGGGAATTGGCTATATCAGTGAGCTGTGCTAGGCTGTGTGATAAAATGTATTTCCTATTTCTGTTTAAGAAAGTATGTTTGAACAGGAAAAAATATATGCTGGTACTCAATAGCAAAAAACATAAATAATATACAACAAACAGTTGTTTGCAATCAAACATGGTAAATAGAAAGTCAAATGGGTCAAATACTGTACTTAAAAGAAGTCATAAACCTAATTAAATTAATGATATATTGCTGTGCATGCTGTGTGGCAAAATATCAAGCTATGTGCTCATTAGATATAGGTTTTACAGCTCATGAACTGGAGTAATTTATTTCTTACCTCGGCAGTACTGAAAGCACAAGTTAATTAGAAACCCCCTCCTCATGACCAAACAATAAAAATTAACCTTCTGTCTGAAGGATAATCATGTTATACATAAAGAGGTAAAAAAGAAATATTCCAAAGCTTACATCAGTGACAGTGGCCCATCCATGATGCACATGGATGAGGTAAAACAGAGGTAACTGAAGCTGAGGAAGCAGGACATGAACGCAAGGCAAGAGGCAGTCTATGAATGTTCTTGTAGTCACTAATTGAAAGTGTAGTTGCAGGTTATAATTGTCAGGCAATAAATCAAAAACAGGGATTCATTCAGAACAAACCATAGTTAGACACTAGTAAAAAAATCATGAATGATGTGTATAAAAATATCAAAAAAGGGAGGAAAAGATATCAGAAATTGTCTGTGGAATCTTATCTATCTTAGATCATTTGTAACAGAGCATGCTGTAAAGACATTGTGAGTGACATTAAACTGAATCTTCCTTGAATGTTTCTTCTTTAGTGCAGAAATGATAATATATCTTTTCTCTTGAAGAAGTTTTGATCACACAAATCCCCATGAAGAAGCTGTATGGTGAAACAGAAACCCTGCTGGGATTTGTCAAAATAAGCGTTTTCTTGAATATTTTTGATCAGTATGTTTTTTGAGGTTTCTACAAAATGATATAGTCAATGAATACTGCATACTGCATACCTGCATATTGCTGCCAGGGAGGTGGGTATGACATTTGAGGGTGAAAATAAAAAGTTGTGAAACTGCATATTTTGTGGTGGGAGGGGGTTTGTGACCACTGGGGGAGTCAGGGGAGGTCATCCCCGATTCCCTCCAGTGGTCATCTGGTCATTTAGGGCACTGTTTGGGGCCTTATTCGTGGAAAAACAGGGTCCAGGAAAAGTGCCCTAAATTCTCGCTAAAAACCCATATTTTTCTTCCATTATTGGCGAAAGGCGCCCATCTCTGATCGACCACGCCCCAGTTCCGCCTTCACCACGCCTTCGACACGCCCCCATCAACTTTGTCCGCATCCGCGACGGAGTGCAGTTGAAAACGTCCAAATTCGGCTTTCGATTATACCGCTTTATTCGTTTTTGTGAGATAAACGTCTATCTCCCGATTTGGGTCGCAATATAGGCGTTTTTCTTTTTCAATTATAAGCTGGATAGACAAACATGATTTAATGGGATAGAGTCAGCATGGTTTCAGACAAGGGAAGTCTTGCCTCACCAACTTGCTTAATTTCTTTAAAGGCATAAATAAATGTGTAGATAAAGGTGAGCCACTTGATGTATCTAGATTTTCAGAAAGTGTTTGATAAAGTTCCTCATGAGAGACTCCTGAGAAAATTAAAAAGTCATGGGATAGAAGTCAATGTTCTAGAGTGGATTAGGAATTGGTTATTGGACAGAATGGATGAGGATGAATAGTGGAGTGCTACAGGGATCAGTACTAGGATCTGTGCTATTTAACATATTTATAAATGATATTGAAATCAGAACAACAAGTGAGGTGATTAAATTTGCAGATGACACAATACTACTCAGGGTTGTTAAAACATGTGTGGACTGTGAAATATTGCAGGAAGACCTTAGGAAACTGGAAGACTGGGCATCTAAATGGCAGGTGAAATTTAATGTGGGCAAATGCAAGGTGAAAGAATAATCTGAATCATAGTTACCTGATGCTGGGGTCCACCTTGGGGGTCGGCAACCAAGAAAAATATCTAGGTGTCATTGTACATAGTTTGCTGAAATCTTCAATGTGCGGCAGCGGCCAATAAAGCTAACAGAATGCTAGGAATTATTAGGAAACGTATGGTGAATAAGACTGAAATTACTATTAGACAATCTCACCTTGAATACTGCATTCAGTTCTGGTCGCCATAGCTCAAAAAAGATATAGTGGAATTAGAAAAGGTTCAAAGAAGAGTGACCAAAGTGATAAAGGGGATGGAACTTATTTCATATGAGGAAGGACTAAAGAGGTTAAGGATCTTCAGTTTGGAAAACAGAGAGATAAGGGGAAATATGATTGAGGTCTAGAAAATCTTGAGTGGCGTAGAATGAGTAAAAGTAAATCAATTTGTTACTCATTCCAAAGGTACAAAGTCTAGGGAACACTCAAGGAAGTTACATGGAACTACTTTTAAAATAAATAGGAGGAAATATTTTTTTTACTCAATGAATAGTTAAGCTCTAGAACTCTTTAACAGAGGATGTGGTAACAGTGGTTAGTGTATCTGGGCTTAAAAAGGTTTGGACAAATATCTGCAGGAAATATCCATGGTCTGCTATTTGACATGGGGAAGCAACTGCTTGCCCTGGGATTGGTAGCATGGATTGTTGCCACAGTTTGGGTTTCTGCCAGGTACTTGTGACTTGGCTTGGCCACTGTTGGAAACAGGACACTGGGCTAGATGGACCATTGGTCTGACCTAGTATATCTACTCTTATGTTCTTATGTAAACTCCTGCTGCAATTGTGAACATTATACAAGCACAAATGGAGAAATGATAGTCTTGGGAAAGTGCTATTCCTATGGTGGCAATTGTTCAAGGAAAACTGAGATAAGAGAAAAATGTTGCTGATGTTAATCAATAAAATAATTCTCAATAGAGCAATTCTGACTTGCCAGAGTTTGAAAGTTGTCTCAAACTTGGGCTGAAGTGACATAAGTGGTTACTTGGTTACATAGGTGTTGGACATTCATAAGGATAGAAGTTACGTTGAAGGTCTGCTCAATTTAAATTTAATCCCTGCCTAACAAAGATAGTACAATGAGTGAACATAGATCACATTTAAGGGGCCACTAAAATTGTTAACTCATCTATTATGGAAGGGCACCTGCTAACAACATTAAAAAGAGCAATGGTGAGACCTCCTTCTGAAAAAGAGCTCATTTGACCAGGACAAGCACAAAACTACCAACCAGTCTCTAATATTCCTTTCCTGGCAAAATTTACAGAACAGACAGTCTGCATTCAGCTCAATGAGTGGCTAATGGAAAGTAATCAACTAGACCCATGTCAATCTGGCTTCCGACCTGGGTAGATAACAGAGTCAGTTCTTGTGTCCATTCTTGATAATCTGCATAGAAACCGTGACAGGGGATCTGTCTCAATACTGGTGTTGTGGGATTTTTCAGCAGCCTTCGACACTGTGGATCATAATATCATGCTTGCAAGTTTTGCAGAACCAGGTATCAGTGGCACATTATTTACATGGTTAAAATCCTTCTTGTCAGACAACAATCAGTTCTGTTCAGCAATAGCACCGTGGAATGCCAAAGGGATCCATATAGTCTCATATAGGGAGAGTATGAACTCCCCCTAAAATCATAGATCAGGAATCTTGGGATACTGCTAGACTCATCACTCACTCTGATCCCACAAACTCAAACAAGCTTTAAAAATGTCTCTATCACCTGTAGCAGCTACGAAAACTCTCTCCACATATTAAAAGGATGATTTTGACCACTGTAGTCCATGCCATGATAACAACACTAGACTACTGTTATGCCCTCTACACTGGTTAAACCAAAAAGAGTTTGCTTCAGCTGCAACTAATTCAGAATGCTGCAGCATGACTGATAGTAGGCTGCAAGCAGCATGACCACATCACACCCTTCCTACAAAAACTACACTGGCTACCAGTACCTTACATGGCTAAATTTTAAACTCTGATTTTTAAGGTCCTCAGACAAAATGGGCCAGAGTACTTAAAGAACAAGTTATTTATTTATTACTTTTGTATCCCCCATTTTCCCACATAGCAGTAGGCTCAATGTGGCTTATAGGTTCCGGAGAGGAGACTATCAACTCCGGGAATATTTACAGAGTGGAAAATAGAGTAACAGTAGGTGTAAGGAAGCTGATAAGGTTCCAGAAACGAGAATACAACTCTGGGACGAATATATAGTAGTATATAGATAGAAGTAATCCCAATGAGGCTGATAAGTCTCCGAGGATGGGACTACAGCTTCTAGTGAGCAATACAGAGTAGGATAAGGGTAGAAGTACACTTAATTATAACTGGAGTAAAATTTGTACAGTTTGAAGTAATAGGATTATGTTATCCCTTTCGAGACCTCTAAGTATCATTATCTGTACCCTTCGCAGAAGAAATTGTACGATGTGATACCTGCCTGTGAGCCTTCTCAGGAGTACCCCCCTATGCTCTGGAACTTACTCCAAGAGGGGCTATATCAAACCAAAGACTACTTCTACTTCAAGAAGCAGGTGAAAGTCTGGTTCCTCTCCCAAGCATTTAATATAATATAGTGACTGACTATACATTCATTCTGCACCTGGAATAGCTTGTAACACATACTGTAGTTGTACAAAAATGTTGCCTTGAGCTTAGTCACCCATTATGTATTTCTACTTCTGTACTACCCATCTTGTTCCCATTTATATATTTGCCATTAGACTGAAACATGTCCCGTGATGGGTCCTCTGTTATTTTAATAAAGTATCATTTTAAACATTTTTCATCACATACCTCATGGTCTGGACATCACATTTGTGCTCCACTTTTCCTTGTGGATAAAGAATTAACATCATATCTACATGTTTGAATTTTCTAATACAAGCTTATTAGGTGTTTCATTGGTATTATACTGACGTGGAGGGGCATAATCGAACGGAAACGCCTATCTCCATGGGCGTTTATCTCCAAGAATGGGCCTGTGAAGGGGCAGGCCGAACTTTATTTTCAAAAAAATGGACGTTTTGAGCTGGGCGTTTGTTTTTTTTAGCGATAATGGAAACTAAAAACGCCCAGCTCAAAAACGTCCTAATCCGAGCCATTTGTTCATGGGAGGGGGCAGGATTGGTAGTACACTGGCCCCCCTGATATGCCAGGACACCAACTGGGCACCCTAGGTCAGTGCGGTGGACTTCAGAAAGAGCTCCCACACGCATAGCTCCCTTACCATGGGTGCTGAGCTCCCAACCCCCTCCCCCAAAACCCACTACCCACAAATGTACAACACTACCATAGCTCTTTAGGTGAAGGGGGCACCTACATGTGGGTACAGTGGGTTTTGGAGGCCTCCCATTTACCAGCACAAGTGTTACAGGTGGGGGGGATGGGCCTGGGGCCACCTGGCTGAAGTGCACTGCGGTACCCACTAAAAGTGCTCCAGGGACCTGCATACACGCAGGCCTCTAGGACTTGTTGCTGCTGTATAACATTGGCACACCAGTTGACACCTGAAGACTAATCTCTCCGAAAACGTCTGTTATTGGAATAACCGGGTTTACTCACAGTTAACTGCAGATCAGAGGTTGTGCCCCACTGGCAACGAGTCTCCCTGGTACTGAGATGAGCAGTAGGTCAGAGCTGGCAGAATGCTGTACAATGCCCTCTTTCAGCCACATTCAAGGTAAGAACTAAGTTCTGTAACGTGGCTAACACAGGAAAGTGAACTAAAACTGGCTTACAAAAATGGCCACTACCGCATGGACTACAACAGGAAACACAACAGGGCACACTCTGACCCATTAGGCAGGGGGAAAAGCACCATGGGAGAAGAGCCTACCAACTACCAACATCGTGAGACTGTAACAGAAGCTAATGAAATCACGGAGCCCAATACCCTACACCCACCACAATGCAATGCTGATGTGACCCTGTACTGCACCCGAGAGCCACATCTGACCCAGGGAAAGGCTGTGATAGGATCAAACACATTCTGCTGTCATGGAGGTGGGTACGGCATTTGAGGCTGGCATAGAGGCTGGAAAAAAAGTTTGTAACGTGTTTTTTTTTTTTTGGTGGGAGGGGGTTAGTGACCACTGGGGGAGTCCGGGGAGGTCATCCCCGATTCCCTCCAGTGGTCATCTGGGCAGTTGGAGCACTTTTTTGGGACTTGCTCGTGAAAAAAAGGGTCCAAAAAAGTGACCCAAAATCGCGGTAAAAACGCCTTTTTTTTCGATTATCAGCTAAAGACGCCCATCTCTCCTCGGCTGATAACCACGCCCCAGTTCCGCCTACGACACACCCCCATCAACTTTATTCGTTTCCGCGACGGAGTGCAGTTGGAAACGCCCAAAATCGGCTTTCGATTATACCGATTTGGGCGCCTTTGCAAGATAAACGTCTATCTCCCGATTTAGGTCACACTATAAGCGTTTTTCTCTTTTGAAAATAAGCAAGATAATACTATACTATGTTATTTGAATGTTCTTCCATGCAATTATAGTGCTATTTGTATTGTATTTACATGTATCATATTTTTATTACATGATCATTCTACAGTGCTATTAAATATGTATATTTTTGATACTGTTTCTTTGTAGTCCTATTATTAGGTTTCAATTTATTATATTTGTATTTGGCAATTTTATTATTATTATTATGCTGTTAACAAAACTGTACGTTTTATGTTACATTGGACCTGCTTACAGCACCTTGTGTGAATCTTTTCATAAAAGCAGTAAATAAATCCCAATAAGTAAATAAAAATTCTAAAGGCAATGTTTGAAGAAAACTGTGCTTAAAAATCTGTGGAAAAACAGCCAAGTGTTCAAACTGAGCACAATGAGCCCTTCAAATGCTCTTTGAGGTTGTGAAGGAGCTAGGTTACTGTTGGTTTTAAAAAAAACCTAATAAAAAGTATATGGTATATGAAAGTAATACAAGTAATTTTGAGCAACAGAATACCTAGGGCCCCTTTTATCAAGCTGCTGTAAAAGGGGCCCTGCAATAGCATTGGAGAGTGGATTCGCTGTGCGCCAAGTTCCCCCTTTTACTGCAGCGGGTAGAAGGCTCTTCTTTTTTAAAGGGAAATTGTCCTGCGGTAAGTGAATTACTTGCCATGTGGCCATTTCCCAGAAAAAAGCCTTTACCACCACCCATTGAGGAGGTGGTAAGGGCTTCTGCACTCACCTGGCGCTAAGCAAGACTGACTGATTACCGCTGAGTAATCCTCCAGCACTAGAAAATAAAAATGTATTTTCTAGTGCCGGAGTTGGCATGTGGCAGAGGCCAGGACTACCACCACCGGGTTCCTGCAGTAGCCTGACGGTAGGCCCGATTTGCTGTGCACTAATGTGGCAGTAGCCCTACCACCCTTTAGTAAAAGGGCCATTTAGGGGCTTTCTCTCATTTACTGCGCATGAATCACTAGCAGAGCTTTGTAAAAGAAGCCTTTAGTAAACAATCTTTCTAGACAGACATTCACCTAGAATAGAAACTTTCTGGACTCATGTTTGTCTAGAGGTGGTCACTGCAGGGCTGCAACAGATTCCTCCTCCTTCTTCACAAGCCCCCAGCTCCAAAGGTCTGCAGAATTTTTCCATCTATACAGAAATGGGCTACCACTGACTGAAGGGGAATACTGTTGGACTGCATGGAAGGAGGTCCTTCTTGGAAGGAGGTCTCCCCCCCCCCCCCCCCCCCCCCCCACCACCACCACCACAGCACAGCACATCTCAGGCAGGTAACATGACAGCAGCTCCAAAATCATGTTTTGCTGTGCTGGAACTATACCTAGTAGGGAGGCAGGAGCCTCCCAGACTCTCCATGTTTGTTTTCTCATGTTGATTGCAGGGAATAAAGTAAGAACATGACAACGCAGGAGAGGCACTGAATATGGCATTACCCTAAACAATCACTTTCCTAGCAATATTCTGCTATTACATGGTAGTTCGTACTCATGTAGGCAGCTTCTTTGAACCCCTCCTGTGTTCCCACGCTGGTTGTTGGTGTCTCATTTGTGTTTTAAGACTTTCATTTTCAAGACAAGGTTGTATCTTTTCATTAACTGATCAATACAATTGAAGTTTGTCACTGTAATTAGACCCCTGATGCAAGCAGCTTTGCCAAAGCACGGATCGTGTCAGGTCTGATTAATAAAGTGTTGAGTTGATGCCCCCACTCTTGAATTCTCCTTGTGCTTTTGTGTCCTTTGGCTCACTTTGGGTGTGCTTCTTCTCACTACCCTAAACAGTACAATACAATTTGATATTTCTAACCTGCAATAGCCTCTAAGAAGTTCAATGCAGTTTAGAATCAAAAGAACTAGGCATATCTAGGAAGGTTTACATAGTCAGAGAGAAAGGAGATTAACAATGTTCCAATAACAGATTACCAGCAGTAATACTTGCCTATAGCACTCATGTCACAAACTTACCGAATAAATAGGTATTTAACTTCTTTCTGAAATGATTATGATTCAATTCAGATCTAATGGTTATCAGTAATCAATTCTACCAGTAGGTGGCTTGATATAAAAAAAACGTGCTTGCTGCAAATGATCTTTTGTACTTAACCTTCTTGGGGTTAGGCTAATGCAATATTATGTAAGGTGTTATAGAAACCTCAGAGTTTCTATTTGGTAGATCGATAAGTTGGCACATATATCCTGGAGTTAGTCCTAAAACAATTAAATGAACCAAAGAGCATATTTTAAAGATAACACAAGTTCTAACTGGCAATCAATGATGTTCTGGGAACAATGGTGTTATCCTATCAAATTTAGAAGATCTAAAAATCATACAGCTGTAATTTGCAATGTCTGTAGTTTTTGGAGAATTGTATTGTTTACTCTGATATAGACTGAATTACAATAATCCTGGGTCTCCTTTATTCCATCTACCCTTTGACTTTTATGACTTAAAAGATGCAAGTACACTAACAAGTTGCTAGTCTTTCTTCAGGATCCTGGCTGATGTTTGGCCTCAATCCAGCCATACGATTTTTTTTTTTTAATTCTAGCTTGGTCTGTTGTCTTCCACAAACTATAGGAAAGTCAGGGCCTTTTTTATTGTCTTTACAGAAACCACATAGCTATATGGATAGTGGCTGAATATCAAAGGTTATCCATATAGCTGGATGCAATTCCCATTTTCCATCTTTAATTTGTCCCAGCATTATTCACATAATGCCAGTGCAGTCTATAAGAATTATCAGCTGCACTATCTATATACTGCTACTGAAAATTCACAGAGAGGGTACTTATTCATATAACAGCTGCTGTTACATTGATAAGGTGCCTTTGAATATTGGACATTTTTCTTTTTTTCTTTTATTCAACATATATACTAATTTTCTAATGACAAAGTGCTACATAGCAGATAATATATAACTAAATTCAATACAAACAACAAATAATTACAATAAATAGTATAAATAACTTAAATATCAATAAAACATTCTACAGCTCCCAGAGATTGTTTAAAATGCATGTTTTGAGAAGTTTCCTAAAAGTCATCAAATTGCATTGTGATCTAAGACCTGGTGGGATAAAATTCCAAAAAGGTCCAATTCCTCATTCTAGCCATTTTATTATTGAGGACCTCAAAAGGTGAGCAGCATAAGGTTGATTTCTCCCCTGCTGATGACATTGAGTCACACTATTTAATTTAAAGACTAGTAGGCAAGATCTTAAACTGGCATCTGTACTTGGTCAGGAGATGGTATAGGTCAAGGATTAGACAAGTGTGTTTCTGGTAACCCATACTGGCCATCAATCATACTGACCCATTGTGATAATGTCATATGTTCTTAAGGCTCATATGTGGAAGACCAACTTCCAACACATTGCAATAATCCTTGAGAGACAAAATCCAAGCATGTTCCACTATTATTAGGTCTCTTAGCCCCAATAGGCCATCTTAACCTTGGCTCTGCTCTTGCTAAAAATCTTTACCATTTATATATGAATTGTTATAATATGGTTTGTTACAAAGGATTGGATTTCTGCCAGGTACTTGTGCCCTGGATTGACCACTGTTGGAAACAGGATACTGGGCTAGATGGACCATTGGTCTGACTCAATATGGCTATTCATATGTTCTTCTTTAAAAGATATAATTGAATCTGTTCCTTTCATAAGAATACAAACTGGAGTAATATTGCTTAAAATGGTCAGCAATATCCTTGTTCTTTAAACTGGAATTTTTTCATATATTTTTTAAGATATTCAGCTAGCATTTGTCTATTTTTATTTCTACCTGAGCAATATCTAGCTCTTTGTGAAAATAAATAGCACCAAAACTGATGACTTATAAGCAACTTGAATTTAGATCTTAATTCTTGCAGCTATATTAAGGAAAAAATATTTTTTTTCTATATGTCACTCTAAGAGGCTAATGTGATAAGCTGCAATAACATGGGTTGTTAATGTGTGATAACAGCTCTTGTTAATTCCTTGCAAATGAGGTGAAGGAAATAGTGTGCATTAAATTACACACTAAAACACAGTTATTATCACAGAGAAGCCAGGCTAAGCCTCCCTCATGTATAGTTAATTTTCTCATGATAATGACCGTACATTAACATTCTTGTATTTTAAAACATTATATAGCCACTTTTCACGAGACTTACAAAATAGTAAGGATAAGGAGGATCCATCCTCCATTTAATAAAGTCAAGATTACAATCAAGAAAGAGTGGACTGGAAACGCTCATAAGTTTGCTGAACTAGTCATTGGTTTCAGCTTGTTCCAAAGCCATAGTGGGTCAGTGTTCAACAGTGCCGGTCAGTACTTTTTTTTTTAAATGCTGGATACCACAGGAATTTTATCTGGATTTGGCATCAAATATTTGGATATAACTTGGCTGACATTTCACATCTGGGCCTTGGCAATGTTCAGACCAGTACCTGGATAAGTAGTCAGATAAAGTTAAGACAGCCTTTTTGCAGTCCTAACATTATTCAGGCAGTCACTCAATTAGCAATGAAAATCTGGCTATGGACCTGGTTAGTGAGAATTATCCTGGTAAGTGCCATTCCTACCTAGATAAGTCCTGCTGAATATTGACTGCCATGTCTCTTTTCAAGGCGGTCTTACTTAAAATGCATATTAATAAGATCTATTAGAAAACTGATCAGTATATCCAAACTATAACTGACATGATTCTCTTATTTTAAAAGTGAATTAATTAGTAAGAATTATAATGTGGGATATAAATGCAGCAAATAAATAAATAAATAGCAAGGACTTGTTTTAATTTATCATACTAGTGATTCTATCTATCTATAGATTTATTTATTTATGGTTCATTTGTATCCCACATTTTCCCACTCATGCAGGCACAATGAATATAGATGTATAATTTTTCATCTCACTTTCATCAAAATAGCCAGACTTCCATAGACTACTAGTGAACCATTTACATGAGAAGACAAAATCAGAGTTATTAATTTATTTATTTACTTGGATTGGTTCACATCTTTTTCAGTAGTAGCTCAATGAGTGTTACATTTAGGCACACTAGGCATTTCCCTGTCCCTGGAGGGTTCACAACTTACTCTTATACCTGACACAATGGAGGGTTACATGACTTGCCCAAGATTACAAGGGGCATTCCAGGATGTGAAGCCCAGTTCTCTAATCATCAGGCTACTTCTTTTCTTCAAACTTCCACCACAGGAAACATCACATTTCTAAATAGATTTAAAAACAATGTATCCAAAAATATATGGTTTCAGTCTGTAGAGAAGTGATGGCCAATTTGTCTAAATGTTTTTAAGAAGAGCAATATGTTGGATTCTTACCAGTCCTGTTCTTCATTTCTTTGTCTGGACTCAGGCAGAAAGCTAATAATCTGTTTTTCTTTGCTGGCTGAGCCCTGTGTTATCTTCATGGACACAACTGTTAGCAGTTATGCCAGGGCTCTATCACTTTAAAACATAACTTGTTTCAACAGAAGACCAGAATCTTTCTGTGCTGGCCACTGTAATAACTCTCTCCAATTTACTACTACTACTACTAATAGCATTTATATAGCGCTACCAGACGCATGCAGCGCTGAACATTTGACATAGAGAGACAGTCCCTGCTCAAAGAGCTTACAATCTAGGTAAAACAGACAGACAAGACATTACGGGCAAGGGAATTACAGGGTAAAGAGGAATAGTGGAGGAGGAGGGCAAATGAATAACAGCTAGGAGCCAAAGGCAGCAGTGAAATCTTCATTCCCTGCCACCAATCATATCATAAACATGACATCTTTTGTACAAGTCCCATGCATATACTCCAACACTAGACTGGTCAGGAATAAGCTACTACTACTCCACAACCTGATTGTATCAGGTGAATTTGGCCTCGTCTTCCTGGCCGAGACCTGGCTATATGAGCAGAAGAGCCCTGAACTATCTCATCTATGCCCACCAGGATTTAGTATTCTACAGTCCCTAGTGCTGGCAAAACAAGGAGGGGGGCTGGCCATACTTTATAAAAGCTTTTTTCACCTGACCCTGATTGACTCAGACATCGCACCAGGCCTCAAATTCATGCTATGCAGACTAAAGTATGATACCAATGTGCTTTCAATGAGGTCTGCTGTTATTCAGACCTCCTGGCTCATGGCACAGAACACAAAAAAATTGCACAAACTACCAGCCTTCTGCTTTTCCCAATTTGCAAGAGTGGTAATCATAGGTGACCTGAACCTTCCATTAGAACAAGAGGCTAACCCAATGGTAGTTAGTCTCAAATCCTCTCTAACATCCTGTGGCCTAGTGCTTGATTTTTTGACAATCAACATGAAAGAGGCCACACGCTAGATGTAATCACATCACTCTTATCTTCCCTTATCACCATTGTCGAATGGTCTGCAATACCCTGGTCATAGCACTTCCTAGCCCACTTCAACCTCCACCTCTGCATGTCCTCAACTGACAAAGGTCAAAAAGCTGGATCTACCATAAAAACAAGGGGATGAATCAACATGGACAGATTCTAGAAACTAGTCTCCGACAAGCTTGGCTTAAACAAGAGTGATCTACTGGGATAAGACCCCCAATCAATGAAAGCCAAATGGTAACTAATCACTAAAGAGGCCCTAGACACTATTGTCCTGGAAAAAACCCAGAGGGTCAGGTCACTTAACCATAATCTATGGTACACTGATCATCTCAGAGACTTGAAAAGCTCCTGCAGATGCCTAGAAAGAGCGTGGAGGAAAAATCGAGACTCACAGACAAAACACAGATGGAAAGCAGCTGCAAGATCTTATAAATTTTACTTGCAGAAGCCAGAAAAGTCCACTACTCCACATTAATAAGTACCAAAGACCTTAAGCCCATAAAAACTCTTCTCCTAGGTGAAGAATCTCATCTCTCCTCCCAAACCAGACTGTCGAGCAACAAACTCTCAACCCAATACACAGGACCTAGCCAACTACTTCCATAATAAGGTGCGGAAGATTTGTGATGAACTCATGAACAAGCAATCACTCTGCTTCTTCAGCGATCACTTCTGTTTCAGACAACAATGCTCCAACAGACCGACTGTGGGATGTCTATGATTCAGTTACCACAGATAACATGCTAAAGTTGCTTCCGAGACTATCATCCTACCTCTGTGCCTTAGACCAATGCCCCCCTCCCCCGGCACTATTCACCCGCCCACCAAGACTGATACTCTCATGGATCACCAGATTCATAAACAGATTACTAGCATGTGGGATGCTCCTGGCAGAAATGAGCCACATTGCCATCACTCTCATCCCCAAGGCTCCAAACCTAGATCTATCCTTCACATCCAGCTTTAGGCCCATATCGAGTATACCAGTGCTGACTAAACTCTTAGAAACAGTCATAGCCCAACAACTATTCAATTACATAACAAAGTTCTCCTACTACCAACTCACACAATTCGTAATCAGACCATAACACAGCACAGAGTCTTTCTTCCTAGTCCTCACCAATACAGGAAGAGAACAATTGACAAAGGGCAAACAGATCATCCTACTACAGTATGACATATCCGCAGCCATTGACTCAGTCGACCACAGCATACTACTGAACAGACTGAATGACCTGGGAATATCTGACTAGTGTTGGGCTGATTCAGTGACTTCCTAAGAAATAGATCCTACACTATCAGAAAGCTGGGCACCCGCATGCGGAGTCCCCCAGGGCTCACCATTATCTCCCATGCTCTTCAATATATTCATGACCACTATCTCCAACATTGTGTTGGATTAAGTAGAATGCATACTAACATATGCTGACAACATCCTAATGCTAAATCCTGTGAAACTAACTCTGCAAGGTACTTCTGAAAGTGTAGGCAGTGCCGTAGGCAAGATGGACAAGTAGACCACAGACCACATGCTCCAGCTAAACCAGTCAAAAACCAAATTGCTATGGTTTGCCAACACACCTAATGACATCCCTACTAACCTAACAATGTCCAACAGATTAACCGTACAGGTAGCCAAAGAATTAAGTGTCCTAGGAATCAACTTAGACTCTTCTCTAAACTTTGAGGATCATATAGGTCTACAACTCTGGAAAACGTTTCTCTTCCAAATGCGCCAACTTCGGCTAGATCATTCTTCAAAAAATCTCACCTCACACTTTTAGTAGACACTTGTTATTATAAGTCAACCAGACTGTGAGACAGCTTACTTCTGAAATTCCCTATTTCAAAGGGGCAAGGCTCAAGCGTCAGCTCAATGCCATTATCACTCATCATGCCATTACAGACTGGAACTCCCTGCTAATCATCATTCAAACTGAAGCTCCAAAGGAAACTGAAGACTTTACTTTTTGACAAACCCCAAATGTCCCCTGCCGCACTTGTGGAGTAACTCTGTGCCACTATGGAACTCATTTTTGAAAGAAAAAAAACATCTAAAAAGTGGTAAAATCAGCAATTGGATGTTTTTCTCACAAAAACGTCCAAATCAGTATTTTCAAAACCTATTTTTCAGACTTTTTCTATGCTGTTCATCTTCAGTGCATCAAAATCTCAAGGTGGCATGCTAGGGCATTTTAAGGGTCGGATTTGGGCGTTCCTAAGACACAGATGTTTTTCAGCCATAATGGAACAAAACAAAACAAAAAGTAAGATGTTTTGAGCTACACCTGTTTTTATAACAAATGTGGCACAAAAAGGTGCCCTAAATGGCCAGATGACCACTGGAAGGAATCAGAGATGACCCCCCAATACCCCTCAGTGGTCACTGACCCCCTCCCACCTCTGCCCCAAAATATGTATAAAAATATGACTTACCAGTCTCTATGACAGCCTCAGATGTTATAGCCAGGTCTATTAGAGCAGCATGCAGGTCCCTGGAGTAGTATAGTGTTTAGTGCAGATCACTATGGAGTGGGGGACCCAGGTCCCTATCTCCATTTACCAGTCACACTTGTGGTAGAAACTGTGACCACTCCCAAAGTCACCAAAACCCTACTTTATCCACATATAGGTGCCCCCTTCACCCATAAGGGCTATTGTAGTGCTGTACAGTGAGGAGCTATACAGGTTGTGGGTGGGTTTCAAAGAGCTGAGGAGACAAGGTAAGGGAGCAAAGGTGAGATGTGTACCTGGGAGCACTTATATGAAGTCCACAGCAGCGCCCCTTAGGGTGCCTCATTGCTCTCCTGGGATGTCTGGGGGACCAGTCTGCTAAAAATGCTGGTTACTCCTACCTCTCAATTGCTTGATTTTCTCTGGTTTGCACTTTTGCTTTTTTTTTTCCAAAATAGACAAAAAACAAAACATCCGAAGAACAAAACCTTGTTTGAAAACAGTATTAAAAACAAAAAAAAAACCATACATTTTTCTATTTTGAAAATGTCCTTCTTTCCTATTCAGATTTTGGACATTTTTTGCAAAATGTCCAAAGTTGGACTTAGATGTCATATCAAAAATGCTCCTTCACGTGAATGAAATGTTTGTCCCAGTTATAGCATAGGATCTCTCCTTTCCCCCCATGTCCTTCTATCTCTGTGTAACAGGGTTGTAGCTACGGGTGGGCCTGGATGGGCCCTGGCCCACCCAGTTTTTTCTCAGGCCCACCCAGAAGCAGAGTCCCAACACCTCCATGTCTTTCAATCCTCACCCTCTCCCACCCCCACTGCAGATCTTGCATTTAATGCTGTCGGCACTGCCAGTGGCAGCACCTCACAAATGCAGTGCCCTGCTCCTGCACCTCACAGTCTCCAACCCCCACAGCAGCACTTGCACTTTGCTATCGGCACTGCCTGACAGCAACTACAAACATGGCGCCGATGTCCTGGTCCTTCCCTCTGCCACGCTGATGCAACTTCCTGTTTACGCAGGGCGGGACATGGCAGAGGGAAGGCCTCGGAGCAGGACATTGGTGCAGCGCCTGTGAGTTGCTGTCAGGCAGTGCCGATAGCAAAGTGTAAGCGCTGCCACGGGGGTGGGAGACTGTAAGGTACAGGAGCAGGATGCCACGTCTGTGAGCACTGATAGCGTTAAATGCAAGCGCTGTGGCAAGGGTGGGAGAGGGTGAGGAAGACAATCCTGCAAGGGGAGGGGACTGAAGGGAAGGGAGAGGTGCTGGACTTGCGGGGGGTGAGGAAGACAGTGGGGTGCTGGCCCTGCAAGGCGAGTGGATTGAAGGGAAGGGAGAGGTGCTGGATTTGTTGGGGGGTAAAGAAGATGCAGAGGTGCTGGCCCTGGGAAGCGAGGGGTCTGAAGGGAAGAGAAAGGTACTGGACTTGTGAGAGGCAGGACTGAGGGTTGGAGGGAAGGGAAGGGAGAGAGGTACTGGACTTGCAGGGGGAGGTTGGAGGGAAGGGGAGAGGTGCTTGATAGGCAGGGGGGTTGAAGTGAAGGAGAAAGGTGCTGGATATGCAGGGGGGGTTGGAGGAAAAGGGGAGATGTGCTGGATATGCAGAGGGTTGAAATGAAGGAGAGAGATGCTGAACATGTAGGGGGGCTGGATGAAATGGAGAGAGGTGCTGGACATGTAGGGGGGGTGGAGGGGAGGTGCTGGATATGCAGGGGTGGCTGAAGGGAAAGGAGAGAGATGTGGACCTGCAAGGAGGACTAGAGCAAAGGGAGAAAGGTGCTGGACCTACGGGAGGGGTTAGAGGGAAGGGAGAGAGATGCTGGACAAGGGGATAAAGGAAGAAGGGGTCAAATGCTGAACCCACAGTGGGAGAAAGAGCCAGATGCATAAGGGGAAGGAAAGAGAGAGGAAGAGAAGATGGTTGGGGTGGGATCAGAGAGGAGAGGGACACATTGATGTGGAGGAGGGAGAATGGGGACATAGGGAGGTGCACAGATACAGAAGGGAGATGATGGGCATTAGGTGGGAGCATGGGGACAGGGACACATGTGAGATGCTGTATGGGGATGGCATATGGGCACAGAGGAGCAATGCCTGACAAGGGGGGGGAGAGGAATATGGAATAGAGATACAATGCTGGACACTGGGGAGGGGGGTATATGGACATGGGGGGGGGATATCAGACAAGGGGGAGAATAGGAACACAGAAGGGATATACCGGGCATGGGGTGCATAGGTGCACAGAGGAATGATGATGGATGAGGGGATATGAACACAGGGAAATGCTGGACAAGGAAATATAGGGAGATGGGAGATGGATGATGGACATGGAGAAAGAAGAAATATCAAATAGACAGGAGACCCTGGCAAGTGAGTTAAGAAAAGACAGAGGGGAGCAGAAACCAGAGATTGGGACCAATACGATTTGAAAAATAAAATGACCAGACAACAAAAAGGTACAAAAAATTATTTTATTTTCAATGGTGTGAATATAATATGTTGGATTTGGAATGTATATCTTGCCAGAGTTGATGTTAAACATGGCTAGGATCCAGGACAGAAATCTAGGAAAGGACCCCAAAGTCCATTACCAGGCTACACCCTCAGCTTCCAGCAGGCGGGCTTTTTCTGGCCAGGGAACCAAGCACAATTGCCGTAGATGCAACCCCTAACACCATCCCTGGCATGTGCCATCTTTATATTTTGCACAGGAGGAAATGCCTTGCTTTCTTATTTCTTTGGTGTTGTACTACATGCAAGGTCTGGTTTCTTGGGGTTTCTGTTTAATTTATATTTCTAGAGTTTGTGGTCACTTATTCTGTATTTGGCATTTGTGTTCTGTGTGTGTGACTGAGGTATTCTGTTAGCATTAAGTTTCTATGTAGCATTCTGTAGTAATTTGGCTTATTCAATTTTCCTTATAAATGTATTTGTATTTTAGGGCCTCACAATAATATTTAAGGCACCTCCTTTTCACAGGTAGGATCCTTGTTTTTAGAAGTTAGTGTTGGCATGGTAGATTTGCTCTAGATTCTGAGTGACTTTTGTTTTATAGATTTTTTAAAATTAATTTATAATATGCCTGTTATTGAGATTACACTAGAAACCAAAATTTCTTTGTATGATGAGTTTTATGGGGAAGTGTCCTTGCTGTGCTTTGTATCCATTGTTGGTGGAGGGTCAGGAGGTTCTCTGGATGCAGAATGTGTTTGGCTTCAATACCATATGTGTGCTGGAAGACAATGGCTCAATGGAGCTGAAGAGTACAGTTTATTGTACTTCCCTTAGCTCCCAATTGGCCTGCAGCCACTGAAGCCTGCACTGCAACCCTCATTGAAGTTATGGGGAGTGAGGTAGAGGTCGAGCATGGAGTGGAGTAGGGACAGAGCATGGGTGCATCAGGTTGCTGTTTTTTCTATTTTAAAAAGTTGGCAACTCTAGTGCCCAGCCAGCCAACTTGTTGGCCCCCACAAAAATTGCCCTCTACGTCACTGCTGTGAAACTCCTGAATGCAAACCGCCTCGAACCTCCAACGGGATGCGTAGTATATAAGCCACTGATTAGATTAGAAATCGCAGGATGTGTTCAGAGCTTATGTTTGATTTTAGTCAAGAAGAGGAATTACCCATTACACAGTTGGACTAGTGTGAACTCACTGACAATTTCTGACATTTAATATGCTTGTTGCTTTTATAGTCAAAAAAGGCAAATAAATGCTGACCAATCTATCTGCACAGCAGTAAATATCTTTATCTCTAAGCCATGTACATGTTTTGTGATATTGTTTATATTGTTTGTGAGTCAACGAACCACAGCTTATTTTTTTCACATTCATTTTGCAATGCTCTGTGAATCTCAAACAACTTGCCCAATTTAGCTCAAGCATGTGGGTACAACCTGTTGTCTGCCTCTGTTTCTTAACATCACATACCCTTTTGCTAACGCAAAGTGCAGCAAGTATATAATCTGAATATAGAACTGTTAGGGGACCTTTTACGAAGCCCCACTAGCGTTTTTAGCTCACGGTAAAAATCAGCTGGTGGTAAAAGCTGAGACACCCATCTAAACAATTATGCACTTGATTTCGGGAAAGCTTTTTTGTTTGTTTTGATGCCATTCTGGTGCTAAGAATTTAACCCCACTCCACTTATAAAAGTACAAATTTCTTGATATCAAGATCCAGCATGGCAGCTACATTTCCGATCAGGCAACTCAGATGTGCTCAGCATTTAGGACGAGGAACCTTATCATTCAATTAACTGATAAAGTTTGATGCACTGCACCATCTTCTAATAGGTACTAGCATAAACAAAGTTTAGTTATGTAAGGTTACCTGCACAAATTGCTTGTTTTTTGCTGTCAGAGTAATAATGTTTGCTTTAAATATGATTTCTCAGCTGTCTGAGACATTGGGCAACAGACGGCTGCATATAAAGTGAAAAATGTTAAAGCAATTTTTGCAGTCTAACGGAGGGTAAAGCAAGTGAAGCCAAATCTTCATAACGCAATGCAGAAGAAAGAAACAGAGCCCATGCTGAGTAAGATAAAGGAAGAACATGAAATATAGGTTAAAAGATAATCACAAGGAAATAAAAGAGACAAAGGACCTAGTTGTAGCAAAGAGAATTCAGCTACAGATCTTTGAAAAACAAATGGAATAAGTAAGTGAACCTACTGTGAAGCTGCATACTTTCATTTTGAAACTGCACAGATGTGCACAGAGGGAAAAGTCTGCCCACACTTTTTGAAGATAATTTTATAGAAGGGTAGCTAAGTTAATAGGGCAAGAGGCACCTAATTAATCCTATTTTAAAAAGGCACACAGACACCAATGTTTCAATAAAATAGTAATGCAAACCCTACACAGATTACACCTAGATTGAAAGCATGGACATTATAGGGCTCATTTTCAAAGCACTTAGAATTACAAAGTTCTGCCTCCATGTTTGCTTGAGAATAGGAGTAAATGCTTCCTCAGATCATTGCAGGCTTACCTGCCAATTCCTGGTGATCTATTGGGGAAGCATTCAGAAATGATGCTCACTCACTTCTCTTCATGGCTGAGATGCCCTCTAGTAGCAGCAATTTTAAGGAGGCAACAGAACAGGGCAGGAGTGAGGGCATTGCTGTTGCCCACATACCCACTAGACAGCCAAGAATCAGCCAGATAAGCCTGACATAATCCAGGTGGTGAGGTGGCTTGATGTTCTGGGGTGGAGGAGAGGGAGAGGAGGGAGTGGGATCCTATTGGGGGGCTTGATATTCTTCCAAGAGGGGGTAGAGAGGAGGATGATCCTCAAATCCCTGATTCAATATTAATAGTGGGTTTAAGTAAATATTATAGAAAATGGGTGAGAGGTTTTAATTGTATAGGACTTCACAATTCAATTTCTTACACTGGGTTGACTCTTACATAAAAGATACCAAAAGCTTCTGTCCATTAACAACGATGGAGACCAAGCTCTGTAATCAAGAAAGCAACATCTGGTAGTTTACCAGATCATAAAAGGAAGACCAGACAAGGGACACTGTAAGCACAATATCTTCTGCGTCCAAAGACCACAATATCTCCTGCATCACAAATCTCACTAGTAATCAAGTAAAAGTTATCTCCATACTATAAACAGTGCAAAATGCAAATTGTCTTATTTGAAGAACATTGTGAGGCTCAACAAAATCTGTAAATTGTCAGAGTGCCACTTTTTTCATGACCTGAAGTGGGCATGCTGTAAGGGGTCTGATGAGACCCTTTTCAACACCAAATGCTTCTTCCATTCATTGGGGATCTCTCTCTTTGCCAAACTCTGATTCACCATCAGTAGAAATAGCGGCAATAGATCCTGGACTTGGACTTGCAATCATTTTATAGGCTAAGGATCGAGAAAGGAATAAGTTTATAAACTTGCTCTGGTTAATAATCAAAGGAGTTTAAGCAGGCAGGAGAGGCTCCTGCCCACTTATTTATTTATTTAATTTATTTATGTATTGGGATTTAATAACCACCTTTATGAAGAGATTCACCCAAGGCAATGTACAGCAGGTACATAAAACTTACAATTTTGTCAGTGTTAAAATGACTAAATATAAACTTAAATACAATAAATGAGGTAAACTTGAAAACAGTTAATTGAATCCTGATAATAGGACTATCATGAAACAGAATAAAAATATATACACTTAACAGCACTGAAATTCAAATAACAGAGATATAATATGATGTTACCATATTACGAATGAAACATCTAAGAAGCATGCAGTAAGAACAGAGATATGATGCTAATGCTTTTTTACAATACAGCTTACCATGTAGCTCAGGGGCGAAGTGAAGATATATAAATGGGGACAAGATGGTAAAGAGTTAGGTGGGATAATTAGATGGGTGGTTAAACTCAAGGTAATTTCTTTGTACAGTTAAACAAGATATAAGGAACTGATATAAGTTACAGTGTGTATGTGAATGAGTATATAGTCAGTCACCATATATATTAAAGGCTTGGGAGAAAAGCCAGGCTTTCACCTGCTTCCTGAAGTAGAGGTAGCCTCAACTCAAGTAAGACATAGCCCCTCTGGCAGTAAATTCCAGAGTATAGGAGCTTCTCCTGAGAAGGCTCACTGGCAGGTATCACTTCGTATCATTTCTTTTGATGAAGATACAGATAGTGATGCTCCTTGAGAGGACCTTAAAGGTCTCAAAGAGGGGCATAATCGAAAGGGGCGCTCAAGTTTTCCTGAGGACATACTCAAAGGATGTCCCGGCGAAGGGGTGGGGAAACCCGTATTATCGAAACAAGATGGGTGTCTATCTTTTGTTTCGATAATATGATCAGATAATATGATTAGAGATGGTCATCCCCGATTTTCGGCGATAATGGAAAGCGAGGATGCCCATCTCAGAAACGACCAAATCCAAGCCATTTGGTTGTGGGAGGAGCCAGCATTCGTAGTGCACTAGTCCCCCTGACATGCCAGGACACCAACTGGGCACCCTAGGAGGCACTGCAGTTGTCGCGCCTCTCGCGCTGGACGCGCTCTCGAGGACCTTGGCATACCTTCAGGCTTCTTCCCCGGGAGCGCGGGGTTGTGAGTCCTTTAGGCAAAATCACCTTCCAGGTAGAGAGGAGATAAGACTGGACCGGTACTCCGGACTGGAGTTCTACACCGGAACAATCGGAACTGGAACGCACCGGATGGGTGCGCACTGGAGCGGGGCCCACTGGACTGGACACACTGGAATGGCCCCGCTGGACTGAAACATACGGAAGTGGAACCTGCTGGACTGGAACACACTGAAGCGGAACCCACGGAACTGGAACACCCTGGAGCTAGGCTTCACCTACACTTGACTGCCGTCCCCCTCGGGTTGAGCCCTCAGGTTCTGGCAGCCGGTAGGACTTACAGGAACAGCACGAATGAAGGTCCAGGGGTGCCCCCTGGCACCTAGGCGAAGGCAAGGCAGACAAGCAGGGTCTGTCCGGGTTCTGGCAGTCGGCAGGATTCAACACTGTCTCTGGAGGTGGCTAGCAAAGGCGGCTAGTCTAACACTAGGAACAAACACAGGCTTGGGATAGGAACTAGCAGGGGCGGCTAGTCTAACACTAGGAACAAACACAGGCTTGGGATAGGGACTAGCAGGGGCAGCTAGTCTAACCCTAGGGACAACCACAGTGAACTAGTAGAGCTAAGCACAGGCTACAAGCCACACGGTGCCTAAGCTGGCTAGTCTATCACTGGAAACAAACAGAGAGAACTAGCAGAGCTATGCACAGGCGACAAGCCACACGGTGCCTAAGCTGGCTAGTCTATCACTGGAAACAAACACAGAGAACTAGCAGAGCTATGCACAGGCTACAAGCCACACGGTGCCTAAGCTGGCTAGTCTATCACTGGGAACAAACACAGAGAACTAGCAGAGCTATGCACAGGCTACAAGCCACACGGTGCCTAAGCTGGCTAGTCACACCTGGGAATCAAACATAGAGAACTAGTAGAGCTATGCACAGGCAACAAGCCAGACGGTGCCTAAGCTAACTAGTCAAACCTTGGAAACAAACATAGAGAACTAGTAGAGCTATGCACAGGCAACAAGCCAGACGGTGCCTAAGCTAACTAGTCAAACCTTGGAAACAAACATAGAGAACTAGTAGAGCTCTGCACAGGCAACAAGCCAGACGGTGCCTAAGCTAACTAGTCAAACCTTGGAAACAAACATAGAGAACTAGTAGAGCTATGCACAGGCAACAAGCCAGACGGTGCCTAAGCTAACTAGTCAAACCTTGGGAACAAACATAGAGAACTAGTAGAGCTCTGCACAGGCAACAAGCCAGACGGTGCCTAAGCTAACTAGTCAAACCTGGGAATCAAACATAGAGAACTAGTAGAGCTATGCACAGACAACAAGCCAGACGGTGCCTAAGCTAACTAGTCAAACCTTGGAAACAAACATAGAGAACTAGCAGAGCTATGCACAGGCTTACAAGCCACACGGTGCCTCAGCTAACTAGTCAAACCTTGGAAACAAACATAGAGAACTAGCAGAGCTCTGCACAGGCAACAAGCCAGACGGTGCCTAAGCTAACTAGTCAAACCTTGGAATCAAACATAGAGAACTAGTAGAGCTATGCACAGGCAACAAGCCAGACGGTGCCTAAGCTAACTAGTCATACACTGGAAACAAACACAGAGAACTAGCAGAGCTCTGCACAGGCTTACAAGCCACACGGTGCCTAAGCTAGCTAGTATACACAAACATAGAAACTCACTCAGAGCAAACACTGAAACTGTGTACAGAGCACTCTATACAGCAGGACCTTTAGATAAGATTAGATGAGATGTGATGAGATACAAAGGCCAGGACTGTAGTCTCCAAGTGATTAATAAAGCCCTCAACCCCAGAGCTACAGCTGCAGCAATCACCTTGCAACCAAACAGAGGCTTGACACTCAGAGCAGGCATCCCATAGAAAGTAACAGCGGGAGCCATCTTGGATACTGGCAGGGACGAAGAGGCGGCAGCCATCTTGGAAGAGGCATAGCCCACACAGGTGAGGTTCAGTAGGGCAATCAGCACACAGAGCCAGAGAGAACCTAGGACAGACACAGACACAGAGACAAGCAGAAGCCAGCACAGACACTGACTCCCAGAACCAGGGTAAGTCTGAGGGTGGTCACGGCCACAGACGGGACAGTATCCCCTCCTCAAGACCCCCTTCTCGGCCTCCCGGAGGCGGTCAGGTATCCAGGGGTAACTATGGTGAAACTTCCTGATAGGTCTTAAAAGCCAGACATAGATCACTGGGCTGAAAATCACAATAAAGTTCAAAACTGGTAGACAAAAGTAGAACTTGCGAGCAGGAAGCTCTTTCGAGTCACCCCGGGGCAACCTCAGGAACATGGAAGCATCAAGAGGAACACAATTCAAAAGTAACCCTCTCTTGAGGGAACCCACAATGTCCTGAACCTCTTGGCAAATCCATGAAATGACAGGAACAGGACTGGAGTCACTACCCCAGCTGACATCAGAAGCTGGGCTGAGGCTCAGCGTGGCACTCCCATCTTGACAGGAGCTAGAAGTCTGAACAGAAATGGATCTGGAATTAGCACCCGGGTTGGCCTCAACCCCTTGCCTGGAACTGGATTCAGGAGCCTGACTGGAACGGGAACTCAACAGAAAGTCAGCCTCCTGACGGACACTGGAACTTAGGACGACCTCAACATCTTGGTCGGACCTGGAACTGGACACGGACTCAGCCTCCTGGCTGGAACTGGAACTCGGAACAGGCTCAGCATCTTGGTTAGAACTGGAACTTGGAAGAGATTCAGCTGCAGGACTGGACGCACCCCTCTGGCCGGACTGGGACGTCTCTCTAACATTAGCTTCAGGCAGCGTCTGCCGAGCAGGGTTCAAGAGCAGACGGCCCTGGTATCCCCAGAGCATGCTAGCAGGCTGAAATGCAGAAAATGGGGTTCTCCGGGCCCCAAGCCGTTGAACACACCTTCTCTCAGCTATTGCTTCGGAGGTCTTCTCCCAGGCTGAATCAAAACAAGGTCTATCACAGTCCTCTTGGAACGTCATCTTATCCTCAAGAGCAGACTCAAAATCTTGGCTGACCTCTGCACTTGGTGCAGACTCAACATCTTGACTGGACCTATAACTTGATCCAGACTCAGCATCTTGAGTGGACTTGCAACTCGGTCCAGACTCAGCATCTTGACTGGACTTGCAACTCGATCCAGGCTCAGCATCTTGACTGGACTTGCAACTCGAGGCGCCCTCTGCCTCCTGGCAGGGACGAAACTTTAACTGAGGCTTGGCCGAACACACCCTTAGGACAGGGATCGGCCGCTCGATCTGAAGCGCCCCTCGAACTGGGCTTCGGAGCTTGATTGGAGGTACCCTCCAGACTGGAAGCGAAGGTGCCACCTGAACCACCCTGTGGACTGGCTCCGGAGGCTTGGTTAGAAGCCCCCCTCGAACTGGACTCAGTGGCTTAACTGGACGGGTCACTTGAACAAGAACCGGAGACTTGACCCGAAGCGCCACTTGCAGAGGAATCTGAGGCTCCATCGAAGGCCTCCCTCGGACTGGACTCGGAGACTTCAAAGGGCGTGCCATTTGAAGGAGGACTGGAGGCTCGACCCGAAGCGCCACTTGCACAGGAATCTGAGGCTCCATCGAAGGCTTCCCTCGGACTGGACTCGGAGACTTCAGAGGGCGTGCCATTTGAAGGAGGACTGGAGGCTCGACCCGAAGCGCCACTTGCACAGGAATCTGAGGCTCCAGCGAAGGCTTCCCTCGGACTGGAGTCGGAGACTTAAGCTTCCTCGTTACTTGGACTGGAATTGGAGGTTCAGTATGAAGCATCCCCTGGACTGGACTCAGGTGCTTAAGAGGCAGCGCTACTTGAACTGGAGTCAGGGGCTTGATAGGGAGTACCCCTCGTACCGGCTTATGAGCCTGGCTGGACTTAACATCCCGAACAGGAACTGAACTGCGAGGGACACCCCGATTCTTCGGTACCACCCGCTGGGGAGCCTCAAACGTGGGGCGTCCACAGCGTATGCGTTCAGCCTCCGCTTCTAGAGTATCCCACAGGGCTGGCTCCGCAAGAAGTTTTTGACGATATCTACAAACCTCAATCGAAGGATCAATATCCGAAACAGGGCTATGGCGGACCCCACGCCCCTGGAGACGCTTTCTCTCAGCCGCTGCTTCAAACGTCTCTCTCAGGGTTGGATCAGCCAAAAGTCCCTTCCGGTAGTCGCGGAGGGTCACACCTCCGCTCACCCAAGAAATTGGGTTGAGAGACCGATCAAAAAAAGAAACTGAGCAGTCCTGGAAATCTTCTCGGTACTTCCACAGCCTTAACTCGGGACCATAAGAAGAAACTAGGTAGTCCTTGGGATCAAAAGAAAAATAATCAGACTTTCCCCTCGGATTGTCCATAGGGCACGGACTTATGGGCATGAAGCCCACCTGGACTGATGATCTCGCCGAACTCATGGCCTTTGCATTCTGTCGCGCCTCTCGCGCTGGACGCGCTCTCGAGGACCTTGGCATACCTTCAGGCTTCTTCCCCGGGAGCGCGGGGTTGTGAGTCCTTTAGGCAAAATCACCTTCCAGGTAGAGAGGAGATAAGACTGGACCGGTACTCCGGACTGGAGTTCTACACCGGAACAATCGGAACTGGAACGCACCGGACGGGTGCGCACTGGAGCGGGGCCCACTGGACTGGACACACTGGAATGGCCCCGCTGGACTGAAACATACGGAAGTGGAACCTGCTGGACTGGAACACACTGAAGCGGAACCCACGGAACTGGAACACCCTGGAGCTAGGCTTCACCTACACTTGACTGCCGTCCCCCTCGGGTTGAGCCCTCAGGTTCTGGCAGCCGGTAGGACTTACAGGAACAGCACGAATGAAGGTCCAGGGGTGCCCCCTGGCACCTAGGCGAAGGCAAGGCAGACAAGCAGGGTCTGTCCGGGTTCTGGCAGTCGGCAGGATTCAACACTGTCTCTGGAGGTGGCTAGCAAGGGCGGCTAGTCTAACACTAGGAACAAACACAGGCTTGGGATAGGAACTAGCAGGGGCGGCTAGTCTAACACTAGGAACAAACACAGGCTTGGGATAGGGACTAGCAGGGGCAGCTAGTCTAACCCTAGGGACAACCACAGTGAACTAGTAGAGCTAAGCACAGGCTACAAGCCACACGGTGCCTAAGCTGGCTAGTCTATCACTGGAAACAAACAGAGAGAACTAGCAGAGCTATGCACAGGCGACAAGCCACACGGTGCCTAAGCTGGCTAGTCTATCACTGGGAACAAACACAGAGAACTAGCAGAGCTATGCACAGGCTACAAGCCACACGGTGCCTAAGCTGGCTAGTCACACCTGGGAATCAAACATAGAGAACTAGTAGAGCTATGCACAGGCAACAAGCCAGACGGTGCCTAAGCTAACTAGTCAAACCTTGGAAACAAACATAGAGAACTAGTAGAGCTATGCACAGGCAACAAGCCAGACGGTGCCTAAGCTAACTAGTCAAACCTTGGAAACAAACATAGAGAACTAGTAGAGCTCTGCACAGGCAACAAGCCAGACGGTGCCTAAGCTAACTAGTCAAACCTGGGAATCAAACATAGAGAACTAGTAGAGCTATGCACAGGCAACAAGCCAGACGGTGCCTAAGCTAACTAGTCAAACCTTGGAAACAAACATAGAGAACTAGCAGAGCTATGCACAGGCTTACAAGCCACACGGTGCCTCAGCTAACTAGTCAAACCTTGGAAACAAACATAGAGAACTAGCAGAGCTATGCACAGGCTTACAAGCCACACGGTGCCTCAGCTAACTAGTCAAACCTTGGAAACAAACATAGAGAACTAGCAGAGCTCTGCACAGGCAACAAGCCAGACGGTGCCTAAGCTAACTAGTCAAACCTTGGAATCAAACATAGAGAACTAGTAGAGCTATGCACAGGCAACAAGCCAGACGGTGCCTAAGCTAACTAGTCAAACCTGGGAATCAAACATAGAGAACTAGTAGAGCTATGCACAGGCAACAAGCCAGACGGTGCCTAAGCTAACTAGTCATACACTGGAAACAAACACAGAGAACTAGCAGAGCTCTGCACAGGCTTACAAGCCACACGGTGCCTAAGCTAGCTAGTATACACAAACATAGAAACTCACTCAGAGCAAACACTGAAACTGTGTACAGAGCACTCTATACAGCAGGACCTTTAGATAAGATTAGATGAGATGTGATGAGATACAAAGGCCAGGACTGTAGTCTCCAAGTGATTAATAAAGCCCTCAACCCCAGAGCTACAGCTGCAGCAATCACCTTGCAACCAAACAGAGGCTTGACACTCAGAGCAGGCATCCCATAGAAAGTAACAGCGGGAGCCATCTTGGATACTGGCAGGGACGAAGAGGCGGCAGCCATCTTGGAAGAGGCATAGCCCACACAGGTGAGGTTCAGTAGGGCAATCAGCACACAGAGCCAGAGAGAACCTAGGACAGACACAGACACAGAGACAAGCAGAAGCCAGCACAGACACTGACTCCCAGAACCAGGGTAAGTCTGAGGGTGGTCACGGCCACAGACGGGACAGCAGTGGACTTCGCAAATTGCTCCCGGGTGCATAACTCCCTTACCTTGGGTGCTGAGCCCCTAACCCCCCCCAAAAAAAAAACCACTACCCACAACTGTACAACACTACCATAGCCCTAAGGGGTGAAGGGGGGCACCTACATGTGGGTACAGTGGGTTTCTGGTGGGTTTTGAAGGGCTCATATTTACCACCACAAGTGTAACAGGTGGGCGGGATGGGCCTGGGTCCACCCGCCTGAAGTGCACTGCACCCACTAAAACTGCTCCAGGGACCTACATACTGCTGTCATGGAGCTGAGTATGACATTTGAGGCTGGCAAAAAATATTTAAAAAGTTTTTTTTAGGGTGGGATGGGGTTAGTGACCACTGGGGGAGTAAGGGGAGGTCATCCCCGATTCCCTCCAGTGGACATCTGATCAGTTCAGGCACCTTTTTGAGGCTTCATCGTAAGAAAAAAATGGACCAAGTAAAGTCGTCCAAGTGCTCATCGGGGACGCCCTACTTTTTTCCATTATCGCTCGAGGATGGCCATGTGTTATGCATGACCCAGTCACGCCCTCATGAACTTTGGTCGTCCCTGTGACGGAAGGCAGTTGAGGACGCCCAAAATCGGCTTTCAATTTATGCCGATTTGGGTGACCCTGTGAGAAGGACGCCCATCTCCCGATTTGTGTCGAAAGATGGGCGCCCTTCTCTTTCGAAAATAAGCCTGAAAGGGATATAAAGGACTAACTTATTATTTAAGTACTCTATCCATTTTGTCTAAGGATCTTGAAAATCAAAGATAGAGTTTTAAATTTAGCCATGTAAACAACATTCTGAATTAGTTGGAGCAGATGCTAATTCTTTTTGGTTTGACCACTGTAGAGGGCATTACAGTCGTCTAGTACCAGTAGTGATGTTATCATGGCATGAATCACAGTGGTCAGACTCAGCTTTTCAATATATGGAAAGAGATTTGTAGCTGCCACAGGTGATAAAAACAATTTTTAAAGGTTGTTTGAATTTACAGTATCAGAGTGAGTAATGAGACTAGCAGTATCCTAAGATTCCTGTTCTGTGATTTTAGGGGGAGTTCATATTTCCCAAAAGGTACTTTGAAGTTAGGTATTTGTCCACTTGTGTTAGGTACCCAAAGAATGTCTGTTTTACTTGGGTTCAGACAGAGTTTGTTGTTGCTTGCCCATTCCTGAGTTGTGGTTAGACAGGCAGTCAGTTTATGCAAAGCTGTGGGCAGATCTAGTTCAACGGGTATGAGTCGTTGCACATCATCAGCACAAGAATATTTTTGTGTCCATCAACCATAGCAGCTCAGCCAGAGTGTTGAAGTAGATATTAAATAAAATGGGAGACAGTATGATCCATGTGGCACCTCACTGCCCAAGGTAATGATGTGTTGTTGCTGAACAGAACTGATTGTTGTCTGTCTAACAAATAGGATTTGAACCATGTAAATACTGTGCCACTGATATCTGTTTCTACCAGCCTTTAGAGCATAATATTATGATCCACAGTGTCAAAGGCTGCTGAGAAATCCAGCAACACTAGTATCAGGCAGATCCCCTGCCACAGGTTCTGTGCAGATCATCAAGAATGGACACAAGAACTGATTCTGTTCCCTTCTCAGGTCTGAAGCCAGATTGACATGAGTCTAACCAATTACTTTAATTTAGCCAGTCACTGAGTTGAATGTAGATTTTTCTATAAGTTTTGCCAGGAAAGGATTGCTAGAGACTGGTCAATAGTTTTCATGCTTGTCCTGGTCAAGTGAGCTCTTTTTCAATAGGGGGCATACCACAGCTCTTTTTAGTGTTGTTAGCAGGTGCCCTTCCACAAAAGAGAAGTTAACAATTTTAATGGCCTTTTCAATGAAGCCTATGCTTTCTTGTTGTACTATCTTTGATGGGCAGAGGACAAGATGGCAGGTTGTAGGTGTAGAACTTTCAGGATTTTTTAAGAGCTTCTTCTGTGACCAGGTTGAATGAGTCCCAAATGGCTGTGCATGGTGGGGGAGGGGGTGTCTGATGGAGATCTTGTTGGTTAGCTGTGTTTGGGAAGGCTGGTACTGTTGTGGGGTTAACTTAGAATATAAATGTCAAATTAAATTAATGGCCTTAGATTGGTTAAAATATTTTGAACTTGCATTGTTTGACTGTCTATTTCAGATGGGTCAACACCTTTTACAGATATCACTGTAAATTTGTGTTATATTTAGAGAGAGGAATCACCATCAGAAAAATGGGCATTGCCTCTGTGTAATTCTCTAGTAGGACCTCATTTGGAGCTCCTTTTACAAAGCAGTACTACCGAATGTGCATTGAATGCAAGAAGCTTATTCAATTCCCCTGGGCTTCTTCACATTTAGTACATGCTAATCAATAACACCGCTTTGTAAAAGATGCCCTTGGAGTACTATGTGCAATTTATGGGCATTGTAACTTCATGTAACCTGGGTCTCATTGCCACTAGCTCAGTCCCTGGGGAGGCGTTTCTCAGACTCCAAACCCACAGACCCGGGTCACAAACTAAGTTTAATCTTTTCAGCTCTTACCACTCAGTCACTCCGATCACCATTTGAGCTTGGGTGTGAGTCAAAGGGCTGGAAAGAGTTCTGGAAGCAATGAGAAATTTAGTTGATAGCTTCTCAATGGTACGTTACCAGTGCAGGGAGAAAGCAGCCTCACTTTCATTCCAAAGAACCACACGGTACTCCAAGGATTTTATTTGATGCAAACTCAAGTTTACTGAACTTTTCTGCAACAGGCAGTGCTACCATTTATAACTATCTGTACAGTAGCAATCCTCCTGTCCATTCAAGATTGTGTATTACAAGCTCAGCTGCTTTCCAAACTTGATTTACTCTGCAACTTCCAGTATTCACACATTTACAACACCTTCTGTCCTTTACCCATTCCTTTGGGCCAGTAATAATCCAAGGCAGTTCCTTATATTCCTGATTACAATCCAACTCCTTCAGGCACAGACCCTCTTGTCTATCCTCCTTCCAGGCTTCCCCTGCTCTGGTTCTTGTTCTTGGTCTGGGTTCCCCTTACCCAGCCAGAGCTCCACACACCTTCACAGTTGCCACATTTAGGAGCAGCAACTACTCCTTAATCCATCCCAGGCTTATTTTTCCATTCTAAGACCCCCATCTTCTCTAAGGGTCCTGGCAGGGGTACAGGCAACCAAAGACCCAGTATTCCCCACTGTAATCCTTTTAACTACTCCCCAATTGTCAATCATTCCCCAGAACCTCTTTTCATCTGCAACCTATTTCAACAATACCCCCCTTTGTGGTAGGCCTCCCTCCTAACCAGGGAAATCCCACTCTTCCCCCAGTGACTTCAGGGAGAAACCAATACCACTTATTAATCCCCATATAATGGAGGATTACATTCATAAGGATATCAGTAGGATGGAACTGGTTCAAAGGATATCTACTTAAATGGTCAGTAGAGGTATGCAGTCAGGATTTTGTGTTTGGATCATATGAGCATCTATAAATTTAAAGTGAATACTAATCAATTGTTCATGATGTACCTATGAATTAATATATGTACAATCAAAAAGTCTTTGCTTTCATACAGTGTGTACAAAAATCACAAATGTGTGAAAAAACATGAATATATTACAATTGCAAAAGCTTTGTTTAAAATGAAGAGCAACCAAACTTTATGTGGCCATGTAAGTCCTAATGGTCAATCATCTTCATTATAAAGCATATGATAGCAGACTCATATATATATATATATAATCTTGTATACTTTAGAAAACAAGTACAAGAAGGGATGCATAACAGATACGTTTAAATACCTCAATACCTACAAAGTATAAATACACAAGGGGCAGCCTCTTTCAATTGAAAGAAAACTCTAGAATGAAATATCATAACAAGAAAGTTAAACGGGGTGGACTGGGGAGTAATTAAAGGAAATATTTATTTACTGAGTAGGTGGTGGATTCATGAAACAGTCTCCAATGGAGATGGTAGGGATGAGGATGGTATCTGAAATCATGAAAGGATGGGACAACAACAGAGGATCTCTGAGGGAGAGAAGGAAATGAAGAGCTTAGAAGCTGGTGCTGATGAGCAGAATGGATAGGTTGTATGGTCTTTATTTACCATCAGTCTTTATGTTTCTCTCTAAACTACTCCTCTACTTCTATAGTCTTTCTCTGTATTTCTCCAGATCATCCCTCCCAGCCTATGTTATTCCTCCCCCCCCCCCCCCCATGTGCTACTTTTTCAATCCCAGCCCTTGTGTGTTGTCTTTTTTCTTTTATATATCACTTCAATGCATGCTATTTTTCTTTCTTTCTTTAGAATCAAAATACTAGGGATGAGCAGCCAGGGAATTTAATAAACACTTGATCTCTGATTTCATGTTGCCGCTTTTATTATTTGTTATGTTAAAGCTTAATGCCCATTATTCATATTTGGTATTTGTATTCAGCGAAATAATATATTTTATTAATTGTATTCAGCTGAACAATAAAATATGCTATTCAATATAGCTCTACCCCAGATTCTATATATCTTGTTAAATGTTGCATGCCAAATTTTTGGATGCACACCGAATTGATTAACACACACTTAACTAGCAATAACTGGGTGATAACCTACTATTGCAGTTAATTGGCTTTGATTGGCAATTGTGTTCATTTTGCTGCACGCTATTCTAAAAAGATCCGCATGCAACTTTTATAGTGTGTATCTGAAAGGGGGTGTAGTAAGGGTGTGTGTCTATGGCATTCCTAAAAGTTGTGCGTGGAATTGTAGAATTAGTTGATTTGTGCCTAAGTTAGGCATTGGCATTTACACCAGCTTTTAACATGTGTAAGTCCCATGCCCAACAGTTAGGTGCAGATGTGTGCCTAAGCCCAATTCTGTAAAGCATGCACATCCTTTACAGAACCGCGCTTAGCGCCAATTTCAGAATTTTGAGTACCATTTACTGAATTCCCTTCACTGTGTGCAAAGAGGATGCAATCATTCTGAAAGAGTGTGCACTGGGTGCTCATATGCGATAGCTCATGAATGCGCAATGGGCACCCTTTTTTCAAATAATGTGCACTGTCTTGAAAGAACGCACATTATTATCAACAAAAAAACACACATATTTATGTTTTTCTTGCTTGTCTTCATTTGGTAATGACTTGCAATGACATAGGATATGTCATTGACATTTTCCATATCAATGTCAACAAATGCCGATCCCTAAACAATACTCATTTCACTTCCAGTTGACCACAATATCTTTCCTGGGGGACCTGGAGAGCCCAAGTAGTGGGATCCATTGGTTTCTTTACATTACTTTTACATGCATTGATTGTGGCAAACTAGTATATTCTTTTACCGTATAATGAGGTGATCAATCATTTTATTCATGTGTAGTTGTTTAAATAACAATGTGTGTAACAGATCTTTTATTCCTAACAATTATTAAACTTGTGAATTGTTTTTTGGATCATTAGTTTCCTTTCATGTTTTTTTCTGAATAGACATTTGAAGCTTGTAGTATTTTTCCTGTTTATTTTCCCCCAATTCTAAAGGAAGGCAAATCTGTTAAATCAACAGTAGGAGGGAATAACTTCTGCTGTAGTAATAGCACATTGGCACAGATTACAGCAGTCTTTGGTTTTCCTGAGACTTGAATCTATGTGCTTGCAGTAACAATAACTTATATTTTAAAGGGCACAAGTAGGTGCACAGTAAGATGGCTATTACTGAATGCCTTAGTTCTGTGTATAACTCTTAAGGTGAAATGAAGTCACCTCTATACTAAAATAATCAAATTGTTCCTTGTCATAAGAGAGAGGCTGAAACAGTCCTAGTTTTATCCCATTATATCAAGGGATTTCTAGTGCTGGTGTTCATGAAGAAATTAAAACTTCAGTTCCATTAGTATAATGGATAAAAGTGGGACTGACTTAGCCTCTTTCTTTTGATAAGGATCTATCTAGTCCCCTCACTCCAGTGTTTTCTAATCCAGTTCTGATGGCACACTTATGTAGTCTGGTTTTCAGGATAGCCTTGTGAAGGACAGTTCTATAACCGGGTACCCACATTTACCCACCTGTTGAATTACATACATATAGAAAAAATTGCACTTATGCACTTAGATGCCCTAAGAAATATTCTACAAGGGCATATGTAAGTTTTATAGTGTTTAATTGCAAGGGAGCATGCATGTGGGCGGAGTTTGTCATAAGAACATAAGAATAGCCATCTTGGGTCAGACCAATAGTCCATCTAACTTAGTATCCTGCTTCCAGCAGTGGCCAATCCAGGTCACAAGTACCTGACAGAAACCCAGTTAGTAGCAACATTCCATGCTACTTCACCTCCAACCCCACTTCACTTTTCCTCCAGACTCTGGCTGAGTACTTTCATGATAAGGTTCACAAGATTAAACTTGAATTCTCAACTAGGTCACCTCCACCTCTCCATCCCTTAGTTCATTCTCTCAGCCCTTCAACCCCTGCCTCTTTTTCTTCCTTTTCTGAAATCACTGAAGAGGAAACTACACATCTTATTTCCTCCTCAAACTAACTACCTGTTCCTCTGATCCTATTCCACCCATCTACTTAACACTATCTCTCCTACTGTCATCCCTTTTATCTGTCATATCATCGATCTTTCGCTATCCACTATGACTGTTCCTGATGCCTTCAAACATGCTGTAGTTACACCACTCCTTAAAAAAAACTTCATTGGACCCTACCTGTCCTTCCAACTATCGCCCCATTTCCCTCCTCCCTTTCCTATCCAAGATACTTGAACATGCTGTTCACCGCCATTGCTTTGACTTTCTTTCATCCCAAGCTATTCTTGATCCACTTCAATCTGGCTTTCACCCCCTTCATTCAACTAAAACAGAGCTTGCTAAAGTCTCCAATGATCTGTTCCTGGCCAGATCCAAAGGTCTCTATTCTATCCTCATCCTTCTTGATCTATCTGCTGCTTTTGACACTGTTGATCACAGCCTACTCCTTGATACGCTGTCCTCACTTGGATTTCAGGGCTCTGTTGTTTCCTGGGTTTCTTCTTATCTCTCCCAGCGTACCTTTAGTGTATACTCTAGTGGATCCTCCTCTACTTCTATCCCACTGTCAGTTGGTATACTTCAGGGATCTGTCCTAGGACCTCTTCTTTTCGCCATCTGTACTTCTTCCCTTGGTACTCTGATCTCATCCCATGGTTTTCAGTATCATCTTTATGCTGATGACTCCCAGATCTACCTCTCCACACCAGAAATCTCAGCCGAAATCCAGGCCAAAGTATCAGCCTGCCTGTCTGACATTGCTGCCTGGATGTCTCAGCTCCATCTGAAACTAAACATGACCAAGACAGAGCTTCTTATCTTTCCCCCTAAACCAACCTCTCCTCCTCCCCATTCTCTATTTCTGTGGATAGCACTCTCATCCTTCCTGTCTCATCAGCTCATAACCTTGGGGTCATCTTCGACTCCTCCCTCTCCTTCTCTGCACATATTCAGCAGACTGCTAAAACCTGTTGTTTCTTTCTCTATAATATCACCAAAATTCACCCTTTCCTTTTTGAGCACACTACCAGAACCCTCATCCACACTTTTATCACCTCTCACTTAGACAATTGCAACTTGCTTCTCACAGGTCTCCCACTTAACCATCTCTCTCCTCTTCAATCTGTTCAAAATTCTGCTGCACAACTAATATTCCGCCAGTGTTGTTATGCTCATATTAGCCCTCTCCTCAAGTCACTTCACTGGCTTCCTATCCATTTCCGCATATAGTTTAAACTCCTCTTATTGACCTATAAGTGCATTCACTCTGCAGCTTCTCAGTACCTCTCCACTCTCATCTCTCCCTACATTCCTCCACGTGAACTCCGTTCACTGGGTAAATCTCTCTTATCTGCACCCTTCTCTTCCACTGCCAACTTCAGACTCCGTTCCTTTTATCTTGCTGCACCATATGCCTGGGCAGATTGCCAAGACCTGTCGTTTCTTTCTTTACAACATCTGTAAAACCCGCCCCTTTCTTTCCGAGCACTCTACCAAAACCCTCATCCACACCCTTGTCACCTCTCGTTTAGACTACTGCAATCTGCTTCTTGCTGGCCTCCCACTTAGCCACCTCTCCCCCCTCCAGTCGGTTCAAAACTCTGCTGCCCGTCTCGTCTTCCGCCAGGGTCGCTTTACTCATACTATCCCTCTCCTCAAGACCCTTCACTGGCTCCCTATCCGTTTTCGCATCCTTTTCAAACTTCTTCTACTAACCTATAAATGTACTCACTATGCTGCTCCCCAGTATTTCTCCACACTCGTCCTTCCCTACACCCCTTCCCGTTCACTCCGCTCCATGGATAAATCCTTCTTATCTGTTCCCTTCTCCACTACTGCCAACTCCATACTTTGCGCCTTCTGTCTCGCTGCACCCTATGCCTGGAATAACTTCCTGAGCCCCTACGTCTTGCCCATCCTTGGCCACCTTTAAATCTAGACTGAAAGCCCACCTCTTTAACATTGCTTTTGACTCGTAACCACTTGTAACCACTCGCCTCCACCTACCCTCCTCTCTTCCTTCCCGTTCACATTAATTGATTTGATTTACTTACTTTATTTTTTTTGTCTATTAGATTGTAAGCTCTTTGAGCAGGGACTGTCTTTCTTCTATGTTTGTGCAGCGCTGCTTAAGCCTTGTAGCGCTATAGAAATGCCTAAATAGTAGTAGTACTAGTAGTAGTAGTAGTAATAGACTTCCTGAGCCGGTAACGTCAAGTGCCATCTCTGGCCATCTTCAAATCTAAGCTAAAGCCCACCTTTTGATGCTGCTTTTAACTCCTAACCCTTATCACTTGTTCAGAACCCTTATTTTATCACCCTCACTTTAATATTCCCTTATCTCCTGTTTGTCCTGTTTGTCTGTCCTAATTAGAATGTAAGCTCTGTCGAGCAGGGACTGTCTCTCCATGTCAAGTGTACAGTGCTGCGTACGTCTAGTAGCGCTATAAAATGATAAGTAGTAGTAGTAGTAGTAGCTACCAATCCCAGGGCAAGCAGTGGCTTCCCCCATGTCCATCTCAATAACAGACTATAGACTTTTACTAAAGGAACTTGTCCAAACCTTTTTGAAACCCAGACATGCTAACCACATTTACCACATCCTTCGACATGACATGGGTGTAGCTCCAGCTTATGCATGTCACTTTACAGAATACTGTAAGTTATGTGTTCCCTTATTGCATTAAGACACCTGCAGTTACACCAGGTCTGCTGTAATTGCAGGTGCCCAAAGGGCATGTGCACAGATACCAGATTACACTTATATTCTGTATCGAACCTGGAAGCCCAATTGTTATAGAATACAGTCATCTGATGTGTTATTAGTATGTAAAAGGAGGTGTCTATGAGACACCTATTTATGTGATAGATTTGTATAAACTGTATGCTCAATATATGAACATAAATTGTATGCTTATTCATTATAGGTATCCTGAAAACCAAACAATTCAGGCATGCCTCTAGCCAATGTTAGGGTACAACACTCTACCTTAAACTACTGAGATGAATAAGTGTTATTTTGTCTCTTTATAGGACTGCCCTTGTGAACCTTCATATTAAAATCTCATATGAACAATGACCCCTAAGGCACTGGGTTTCAATCCAGGCCTTTGGGGAACACCTAGCTAGTCTGGTTTTCAGGATATTCACAATGAATATGCATGAGACAGGCAGTGCATATAAATCTCTCATGTATGCAAATCTATCTCATGCATATTCCCTGTGATATCCTGAAAACCCAACTGGCTGGGTATGCCCTGAAAACTGGGATGAGAACCACTGCCCAAAGGTACCCCAGAGGAAATAGCAACCCAATTTGATAGCCAGTCCATTAGTTCTTATGCTTGATGCACCATAATGTAAAATGTAAAAACAAAATATGAATCTGCAACCTAGTAATTGAAATATATGTCCCAATATGGTCACAGTTATCCTGACAAAGAGGTGCATAATCGAACGTGAATGCCCATCTCCATGGGCGTCTATCTCCGAGAATGGGTACGTGAAGGGGCGGGACAAACCATATTTTAAAAAAAAATGGCTGCCCATCTTTTTTCCGATAATACGGTTTGTGCCAGCCAAATGTATCGGATTTGTGCGGATTTGATCTGGGTGGTTTTGTTTTTCAGTGATAATGGAAAACAAAGGCACCCTGCTCAAAAACGAACAACTCCAAGGCATTGGGTCGTGGGAGGGGCCAGGATTCGTAGTGCACTGGTCCCCCTCACATGCCAGGACACCAACCGGGCATCCTAGGGGGCACTTTACAAATTAACAAAAACAGTAAAGGAGCTCCCAGGTACATAGCACCCTTCCCTTGTGTGCTGAGCCCCCCAAATCCCCCCAAACCCACTGCCCACAAGTCTACACCATTACCTTAACCCTAAGGGGTGAAGGGGGGCACCTACATGTGGGTACAGTGGGTTTTGGGTTTTTTTGGAGGGCTCAGCATCAACCAGCACAAGTGTAACAGGTAGGGGGGGGTGGGCCTTGGTCCACCTGGGTGAAGTCCACTGCACCCACTAACAACTGCTCCGGGACTTGTATACTGCTGTGATGGAGCTGGGTATGACATTTGAGGCTGGCATACAGGCTGAAAAAAAATTTTAAACTTTTTTTTTTTTTGGTGGAAGGGGGTTAGTGACCACTGGGGGAGTCAAGGGAGGTCATCCCCGATTCCCTCCGGTGGTCATCTGGTCATTTAGGGCACTTTTTTGGGACTTGTTCATGAAAAAAAGGGTCCAAAAAAGTGACCTAAATTCTAGCTAAAAACAGCTTTTTTTTCCCATTATTGGCGAAAGCCGCCCATTTCTGTTTGGCCAATAACCACGCCCCAGTCCTGCCTTCACCATGCCTCCGACACGCCCCCATCAACTTTGGCTGTTTCCACAACGGAGTGCAGTTGAAGATGCCCAAAATCGGAATTCGATTATACCGATTTGGGCACCCACGAGAGAAAGACGCCCATCTCCCGATATGGGTCGAAATATGGGCGTCTTTCTCTTTCGAAAATAAGCTGGCTGATGACCTAATAATTTGTTCAGTTAATGACCTAAGAGTTCTTAGATTAATTTATATTGTGAATATTAACATCCACTTATGTAACATTTATTTTTTAACTAATTTGTGTTTAAGTTTATGTGGAATGGAATGGCACCATGATACTGGTTTTGAAGTATTATCTCACAACAGAGTGTCTACATAATTTCTATTGTTATCCGACTTCAAACCATACATTTTAGCAATAAGCCAAAAACAATGAAAACTTCAAGCCATCCTTTGCTGAAGAAGCATGTTTATGTAACAGCATAAGGTAACAAAAATACTTTTCACTATTTACATCACAAGCAAAATTCAAACGTTTATGCAATTCCTGGCAGAAAGAAAAATGGCTTCTGTTATTTCCTAGAAGTGGAGATATGCATATTTTCTATAGTGGCATTGTCAGGAATCTATTCTAATGATATTCAATATAAAAAAAAAATCAGTATAAAGAGCTAAATGTAGCCATAGCAGGAGGGGTCTGGGTACTCTTTCAAGCATCTGAAGTAGAAATTTATAACAATGGACACTTTTCATTTTGAAAGAAAATATAATTAGAGATAAGAACAGATGAGGGACAACTATATTATTATTTTTTCTAGTTATAAACTCTACCAACAGTAGAGTGGTATTTTCAGGACAAATTGGAAAGACATTTACCTGGGGAAAATGGCAGTACTGAAAATTGCTAATCTGAAATGCAGCTAACAATGTCTTCAAATTCCGTAGTGTATCTACTTTTAACTGTGTTAGAAGGAATATTCTTCTGTGTATGGAGTGTAAATAGGGAATGGAGAAATGACCTTCAGTTGCATGCATCCTACTTTGTTCTGCTTGACCACCCACAGAATAGCAGGTGGAAAGTATGGGACTCTTAACACAGATGGGGGACTAATTGCTAAGGCAACATTAACATAGAGTTTGTGGAATTGACACAAGTTAATTGCCAGTAATGTGTGTGAAACTGTATACCACACAGGGCAATATTTTGTACTGATTGTGTGATATATAAGAAATAGAGTAAATTAATATGGCTATTCAAGCATAAAACACCAGGGCAAATGCATGGACAAATAATGAGCTGCATTATATGCAAATAGATTCAAAAGAGCTTATTAATATGCTGGACAAAATTGCAGACTGGCTTGCAAATATTGCTCTTAAATTGAATCCCTCTACATCTGTTACAGTTGTGTTCTCTGGTCTGAATCCTTTTCTGCATCTTGCCTACTATTAGTTAATTGTGTTCAGATTCCACTTCAGAATTCTGTTCAGGTTTTAGGTATCATTTTAGATAGATGTCTGTCCTTTGATTTGCATAGTTTCCAATTTTGTGAAGACATTTTTCTTTATTTTGAAACAGTTATGCACAAATCCAGTGTGGATATGTCTTGTCTAGTATTAGTCCTGAACATAACTCTATAACTGTCTATTCAGCGTTTCTCTCTTATTTATTACTGTAATTTAATAACTATGATACTTATATTGTTGTAACTAGGCCTCTTCTGTGCTTTCTACTGTCCATTCCTTCTTGGACTCTGTCTATTGTAGATTGTTTAGATCTGCTTTTGGTGTAGCACTGTAAAAAATAAGCACCTAGTGCTTACAAAGGGCGCTATAGTTGCATTAGAGTTTTTAAACGCATGTTAAACACTAACACGCATCAAAACGCTATGCACCTATAGGAAAGAACAAGGCACCCACCTGATTAAGGGGGGCCGCCCACAATCGGGCTGAAGGCTAGCAAAGACAAGGGAGGGGGGAGGGAGGAGAAAGGAGGAGGAAGAGAGGAGGAGTGAGAATTGAGAGGGGCACGAGGGAGGCATTTCGAATCAAGAGGCAGGAGAGGAGCAGCGTTGTGAAGATGTAATGTATGGCGTTTAATTTGTAATGGTCAATGTTCCTGGCTGCGGCCAAAATAAATCCAAATCGAACGAAGACATGGCGTACAGTCTAATATTGGGGGGGGGGGGGGCACGGGATGGTATGTCTGAGTGTGTGCCGAATGCCCGCATTGTGTATTGGTGCATTAGCATTTAACGCACCTTAACTTTAAAGGCGCATTAAAAACGTGCCTTAGTAAACATATCCCAAAGTTGAAATGTAAAATGTTAATTCTGTGTTTCTTTAAGAAAGATATAATTAGCTTTCCTCTGGGAGCATTGTCTCCTTAACACAAGAGCCAATGCTCCTTTGGACTAAATTAAAGGGTCTAACTACTTGTAATAAAACAAAACAAAGAAAATCTATTCCCTCCACATATTCTGTTGTACCAATCTTTTGGACCTTTTTACAAAGATGCAATAAGCACTAACCCGTGCTTAGCAGAGCAAAAAAATGGCTTACTATGGGGTGTGCTGAGGTGTTCAATGGTAATGTTTGGGTGTGCAAGTACTACCCCACTCCCTAAAAAATAAACTGGGGGGCTTAGAGTGAGTGAGTTCTGTGCTAATCGGTTAGCATGTGGGAATTGTGGTGTACTAACCTATTAGTGCAGGTTTATCATGTGAGTCCCTATCACCTGCAAAATAGGTAACAGTAGGGGCTCACATGCTAATAGTCACATGCTAATGAGAAACTTAGCACGTGGCCATTAATATGGAAAATAGAAAAATTGGTCATTTTACACTGGTCTGAGCGTGTGGGAATGACCCACATAAGGAGGTTCTAAGGCCACTTTTTACTGCAGTTTGATTAAAGAACCCCTTTGAATCATCTAGTTACATGTTAGTAAACGTTCTCTTTTCCATAGAATTTAGAGCAGCATTTTTCAACTGGTGTGCCAGGGCCCAGAGCTTCATGAGGAATCTCCTCTAGGTTCACAGGGATCATCCCACAGGCATGGAAGTAGCCCCTGCAGGATTCCCATGGGAGTTACAAGCCTCTTACTGAACAACTGCCTACCCAGGGTCCTCCACAATACCCAAGTATGCCTCCTCCTCCTCAGTAATTCAGCTCACTGACAAATATATGAGGCAGCATCATCAGAGGTCACTGATTTACTGATGCATGCATGTGGTATCCTCCATGTGCAGCTGGCCCGCCTGCATGTTTTGTCAGTGTGAGCCTTGCTGCATCAACCCAGTCAGAGAGCAAATGCAGTGCTGAATCTTTGAATGGAGAATTGGAGGACTTGCATAGTGACAGTTAACAGTGGTTTGACACCAAAGCGGTAAGTGTTTGATGTTATTAACATGGTTGGCAGTGCAGTATTTTTCTGTGAACACCTTTATTGCTCCCACAAATGTGAATGGGCCTTGTCAGCACTAGCACATGGACAACTGCTAGCTCTGCATAGTAAACTGGAGCATTGCTGTTATTTTTGAGACCACTCTCTCTTTTGAACCTCAGGTAAATCATTTTATACAAGTTGTATTTTTTAAACTTCAACAGTTATGTAGAATTTGTCATTTTTTTCATGTTCAGCATTTTACTGTTCTGGTTCAATCTATCATTTTAACTCTTTGATTACTGTAAGATTTTATATTTATCTCTTACTACTAAACTTCATTCAGAGTTACATATTATGAAAAATACAGCAGCCAAACTTAAATTGAGACTCAAATGATCAGATAATGCTTCTGCTGCTCTTGTTTCTCTTAATTGTCTGCCATTTCATGCCCATGGTTTAAATTAGCTTGTATAATAGTCAAAATGTTTGATGGCTTTGCTCTGGTTTATATTCTTTTTTTCCACTTCCTACAGTTAACAGAACTAGAGATCCATTTTGTTTGTTCTCGCCTCCATTTTCAGGAGTTAGGTATAAACATTATCTTGAGGATTCTTTCATTTATCAATGGTTTTCCCTTCCATCTGTTCTGTGTCTCTGGGTTCTTATTATTCTTTTCTTAAAAACATGAAAACTTATCTGCTCAAGAAATTCTTAGGCTAAATTTGTTGTATTATTTCTCTTAGTTGTTACCCGCTTTGAACCACTTTTGTGGGAGTTAGCGTAATACAAGAGCTATATTACATTACATTACATAGCTTATCAGAGATGATAATAAGGGGCATGGTGACTGAATTCAAGCATATTTGAGATGGGTGAAGCGGCAGTAGTAGGGGAAAAGAATGAGGCCATGGGGCCATGGTCAGATTTTAGGTATATAATCATCAGATATTCCTAGCAACACTGAATTATAGTAATTTATTTGAGGTAAGAGCAATGATTGAACCAAAAGTCTAAAGACACTGAAACACAGGTAGGATCTTATTGTTCTCCACCTTGTCATTGTGTAGAAATCTTTCTTTACTATTTGATTAACGAGAGGTTCAAAAGATAAATATTCATCAAAAACCACCCCCAATATTTTCAGTTGTTTCTCCAGCTGAAATACAATGTTATTTATAACTAGAGAAGAAGTTTCAAAAGGCTTAAAACAGTTGCTCTAAAGTATAAACTTGTTTTTTCATTATTTAGCTTGAATACAGAAGCCCATTCATTCATAATTCTAAAGCCATGATTAATTCTGTGCATTATTTCAGAGAAGGACTTGGTAAATGGAATAAGCATGTGACATCATCTGCATAAATATAAGTATGAAAACTACCGTTGACAAGAAGAATGACTAACTGGGACATTAGGACATTAAATAATATCAAAAAGAGAGGTAATCCTTGTGGGACTCCACACTCTTGGAATTCAAAAGGAAGAGAGATTGTTAGCCCTTTTGACTTGGTATGATCGAAGCTTAAGAAATCCTCACATCCACTGAAGGACAGTTCCACCTAATCCATAGAAATCAAGTAAATCTCATGATCCACCAAGTCAAAAACAGCTGACATATCAAATTGCATTACCACAAAACTACCACTGGTGGTCATCACCACCATTTTGAATCCTGGCACAATTTTGGATGGGTATAGAAACAGGAGGGTGGGAGGTTGACCATGGATACCAAAGACTGGAAGAATTGGCCTTGAAGACATTTGAGAAAAGACTTGACACAAATGTAGTGTTTCAGCCAATAGGCCTGTATCAGGAGTCTACAAGAAAATGTATATATATCTATAAATATCTATCTATCGATCGATCGATATAGATATCTATATACATATATCTATATCTATATATATCCATACAGTGGAGGAGTGGGCAATTGGTTAGGGTGGTGGACTTTGGTCCTGGGGAACTGAGGAACTGAGTTTGATTCCCACTTCAGGCACAGGCAGCTCATTGTGACTCTGGGCAAGTCACTTAATCCTCCATTGCCCCATGTAAGCCGCATTGAGCCTGCCATGAGTAGGAAAGTGCGGGGTACAAATGTAACAAAAACAAATATCTATCTATCTATCTATCTATCTATATATATATATATATATACACACTTAAAGTGCACGTCAGATAAGCGCATGCTATGTTTAACTGCATGCTGTACTTCGGTCCCGTTTTTGGCACCATCAGTATCCAGGAGGACAAACTTTGGTTTAGCGCACTACTGATAAGTGCAAGATTCGCTTATATGCATGGTTCAAGACCGCTCCTCTGCAGGAAAGACTCCGCATAAGTGCGCACATGGAATATGGAAGCCGATTGGTGCGTGACAACCAACAAGATTTCAAATTTACTGCCTCAGGCAGAATAAGCGAAAGAATGCTGTTAGAGCGTGCACCGGGGTTGTTGTCATCATCGCGGCGGAACTGTAAGACTTTAACTCTGGATGAACGAATAGAAGTTCTTAAAAAATTAGAAAACAAACAAAGTCAAGAATCTATTGCTAAAGAATATGGTGCCAATCCCAGTCAAATTTCATGTGTCTTGAAGCAGAAAGACCAGCTTCTGGAAGACTGGTAAAACAATACAAATCCACAACGGCAACGAAAATGGGCGGGAAAAGCTGAGGGGGTAGAAGATGCTCTTCTTCGGTGGTTTTCTCGAGTCAGGAGCAGACAGTTTCCTGTCAGTGGTCCACTGCTTATGGAGAAAGCTAACCAGCTAGCTGAAAGTCTTGGACTAACTGAATTCAAAGCCACTGTTGGATGGTTGGAAAGATGGAAGGAGAGGAACAGCATACATTTCAAGAAACAGCATGGTGAGAAACAAGACACTGATGACTTTGGTGCTGAAAATTGGGTTACTTCAGCTCTTCCTACTATCTTGAACGAGTTTGCACCTCGTGACATTTTTAATGCTGATGAAAATGGTCTCTACTGGCGAGCGATTCCTGATGGAACACTTGCATTCAAACATGCCAAAACTACTGGAGGTAAAACATCGAAGGACCGACTGACGATCCTCCTTTGCTGCAATATGGATGGGAGTGAGAAGTTGGAACCCCTGGTCATTGGAAAGAGCAAACAGCCCCATTGCTTCAAGAAAGTTAAGCAACTTCCTGTGTCATATGAGGCTAACGCAAATTCATGGATGACTGGGGAAATTTGGAAGCAGTGGCTAAAGAAGTTAGTCACTAGAATGCGGGCACAAAAGCGTCAGGTTTTGCTACTTTGTGATAATTGTGCTGCACACAGGGATGATGTCAGGCTGTCTAACGCCAAGGTGGTCTTCCTGCTACCAAACACTACCTCTCTGATCCAACCTCTGGATCAGGGCATAATAGCCAATTTCAAACAACATTATCGGGCTCTTGTGCTACGTCGTCTGATGAGCGTTATGTATGACCAGAGTGGCAAGGATAAACGTGCTGTTGAACTGGCTCGTAATCTATCACTGTTGGATTCCCTACATATGCAGAAAGAAGCCTGGAATCATGTTACACAGGCAACCATTGTGAACTGCTACAAGCAGGCAAGCTTTATTAAGGATGTGGAGGGGTATGCAGCTGTTGTAAACATGTCAGATGAAGAGGTTATTGACATCCCAGCCGGTGTTACTGAAGAGGAGTTCCATCGCTACGTAGCTGTTGATTACGATCTACAAATAGCTGAAGACAGCACTGATGTTGAGATATGCTCCTACACACAGGCAACAACTGCTGATGATGGAACAGATGAAGAAATGAGCAGCGAGGCACATTCCGATGAAATTCAACAACCTCCTCCAGTCACTTTTGCAAGAACGCTGGAGAGTCTCAACAATGTGTGGGCCTATCTGGAGGCCACTGGATGTCAGTGCTATGACAGTTTTTACCATCTGGCAGATTTGGAGGGGCATAATCGAATGGGACAAGCCATCTATATGGGCGGCCATCTCTAAGGCAGGCCCCATAAAGCGGCATACCTGGCCGTATTATACATATTATATATTTTTTTTCTCGTAGACTCCTGATGCAGGCCTAGCGGTCAAAGCACAACATCTGTGTTGAGTCTTTTCTCAATAAATGTTTTTTGCCTTCAAGGTCATTTCTTCCAGTCTTTGGCATCCATGGTCAACCTCCCACCCTCCTCTTTCTATACCTTTGTCCTTTTTTGTGGGACGTTGAAGTTCTCCACTGTGACGGATTCTCTTGGACAGTTTTGGATGGGAGCAAAGGGGGCTGCTCCCACCCATGCTCACTGGACTCCAATGGAGATCTCCATATAGATCCAGGAAATTCAGGGGTGGGGGAGGTGTGGGCTCTGGGGAAGCACATTTTGCACAAGGAGTAAGGTTTCAAATGGGTTTTGGATCAGGGGAACCTTGGTGGAGGGGAGGAGGTATTGGAAAGGGATGAAGTCATGGAGGGGGTGCTTGGGGAGCAATTAGACCATCAGTTGGGGAAGGGATCAGAGATGTGGGAGGTGTGAGGGGAGGGTTTGGTCCATCAATGGCCCTTTGTGGGATCGGGGGGGAGGATTGGACCATGGGAAGGCATCAGAGAGGACTGGAGATGCAGGTGATATGTACAGAAGTCAGCAACTGCACTAGTGGACTACTGATAGTATGGCTGCACCTACCATCTTCTCTTGAGGTAGCATTAGGTTCAGCTGCAGTATCAGCAGTTCATTTTTTTTTTTAGATTTTTAATACTTAAACAGAATACATCTGTCAAGTGCAATAAGCCAATAATACAAAGAAACATCATCTCTTTAACCAATATCTATATAGCTTTCTTAGACCACTAAAAATAAAGAGGGGGCTAGGAATCAGAGAAGTTTATAAGGAATATAACAATTTTAAGGCGTCTTACTTCCCAAACATTCTTCTACTTCTTTAGTTGTTTTGAATTGAGAAACGACTTCAGCTGCTCAGATATATAAAAAACATATTTAGTTTGGCTCAACCTTATTATGCATTTACAGGGATAGGCAAGCTGAAAAGAACCTCCTAATTCTCATGTTTTCATTTTCATGGAAAGAAAAGCTTTCCTCTTCTGTTGTGTTATTTTAGTAACATCAGGATATAGCCAAATCTTTTCTCCTCCAAACTGAGAATTGGCAGACTTAAAATAAAGTCTCATAATTGAGTTCAAATCTTGCTCAAAAACAAATGAAACTATCATTGTAGCTCTTTCAGTGACATTCTCCAAGGATTGTTCTAAAATTGCTGAAATGCTATCCACATCAATATCGACTTTTTCTGTAACTTTTCTTTCTCCTTCTGCTCCTTTAGGTTTATTAGGAATATAATAAATTTTTTTTATTGGAGGATTAGCTTCTGATGGAATTTTTAATTTTTCTATAAGAAATCTTTTGAACAGATCTAGTGGATTCATTCCAAGGAGTTTAGGAAAATTTAACAAATGCTAATTCAATCTTCTATTATAGTTTTCTGTCTGTTCATTCTTCCTTCAAATATCTGTATTATCCTTTGCCACTGTTGCTTTGAACTCTTATATTTGTTTTACTTCTTCTTGTAAAGTTGAAACCTTTAAAGTCAATTCTTGTTTAACTGATTCTACAGTGTCTTTCAATTCTTCAATCTTAGTATTTAAAGCTTTTACCTCACCCGAGGACATCTGCAGGGTCGAGTCCATTTTCCAGATTCACCTCCAATTTTCCTTCCAGGGATTTAGGAAACTCCTGATCTCTGGATCTCAGTGACTCCTGTGGCAATCTCGATTCCCCGCTGGGCATTGCTCTGCTCACACCTCTGGTGCTTGTTTGAAATGCCTCTCGAGTCGCTAGTGTCGCTGGGCACGGAGGATTGATTGATGTTGGTGGAGGAGACAGGGATGTTTCATTTTCTCGCAGTTGGTCCGCTTCTCCAGTACCAGCCGCTGTGGGTTCCAGTCTCCTCAGTGTTTGGGAAGTTCCTGGGAAGAACCACTCCAAACTAGGTTGAATTGGGAGGAAGTCGAGGTAGGCGGGGGCACTGACCTCAGTGTCCCTTTTCGTTTTGAATGTGGCATATTGTCAAAAGTAGAACCCTTTTTTTTTTATTTTTCCCTCAAACAGCCTGGTTGGATTGACTTACATTTCACCCATTCTCGGCGCCATCTTGACACGCCCCCTGCACTATCAGCAGTTCTGACAGCTAGCATGCAGAAGTGATCTGCGTGCTTTTATTGATGGCCACTCCTTTGTTCCCCCTTCCTAACACCCACTCACCATTCCTACTTGTTAAACAGCAACAGCAGGGTTTTTTCTATGTTGACTATTTTGACATGTTAGATGTTAGTATGGGTCTGAACTAATATCTAAAATGTAGTAAAACCAGCACTAGCTACTTATCGCAGCTTGGAAAAAAGACCCCTTTGCGTATCCACTGTATTTATATACATTAATAATGACATTTAGCACATCTATTGAACAGCATTCTTAGCATACATTAGTGAATAAGCCTTTTAATTTCATTCTTCTGCTTTTACTTATAAACTGTTCTGATGCATTTTTGTTCATTTCCTTCCACATTTTTCTTAGGAAACTATACGTCCCTCCTCTGAGATCCCAATGGAAAAATATTGAAATGTGCATAGAACATTTGTTTGGATGAAATATGCTTTATAAGCCAAAACTATTATTATTTATTATTAACTAGATAAAATATCCTTGCACTTCTTGGATTTTAATCAGAGCTCATTAAAGCATCTTGGCATCTATATATCCCTTGTGCCTCTTGCACACAGATTTCAATACAAATGTTTGACAAAAATCCATTCAGTAGAAATTTGGTCGTCTGTTAGGAACAGCTAGATATGTGCTGATCTATTGCAGGTTTTCATTAATTAAATATAGTTCTAATTATAAAAGGTTCTAAATGCCAAAAAATCTGTCTTTTTGATGAATATATACTTCTTTCTTAAACCTAGGTCATACAGTACTTGCTGACTAACTTCTAGTATCACAGATTGCATCTGTGGGGAAAAAGTGGTAAGTATATTAACAAACCTACAGTGACTGGAGCAAGTAAAAATGAAAATATCTGGTACATTGGGAGAAGAATAAAGAAGGAGACATATATAAGAACATAAGAATAGCCATACTGAGTCAGACCAATGGTCCATCAAGACCAGTATCCTGCTTCCAACAGTAGCCAATCCAGGCCACAAATACCTGGCAGACAGGGCCGGTCTTAGCAAGTGCGGGGCCCTATGCAGACCAATTTGATGGGGCCCCACCCTAGCCCTGCCCCCACCTAACTCCGCCCCCACCCTAGCTCCAGGGCCAGCTACCCCTCCCTCTGAGTTCCCGGGCTGCTCCCTCTGAGCTCCAAGGCCCCCAGCTCCAGGGCGTCCCCCCCTAGGGCTCCCAACTCCAAGGCCCCCCTCCCTCCTGGTCATTTTTTAACACCCCCTCCAAAATCCAGTACTAGGTATGCCGAGAATACAAAACACTCTAGGAGCGTGCCAGGTGCCCTTGACCTGGATTGGCCACTGTCGGTGACAGGATGCTGGGCTAGATGGACCTTTGGTCTTTCCCAGTATGGCACTACTTATGTACTTATGTACTTATGACCTATTGAGCAATTCTACCATACCATAAGCAGTCATTTCTACGAATCACACAAAGAAAAGGAAAACATCTTAAAACACTACAGTGAGCACTAGAACATCAATTCACCTATTGTAAAATGAAACCTGACAGAATAGTACAGATAGTCGATCCTGCACAGTCAATGCCAACTGAAAGCCATGTCTTTTTCACAAACACAGATACACCCTAATCCACTATAGAATAAGTAGTAATATTTAAACTTTCTATTTAGACAAAAATTAAACTGAACCCCCAAGATGCCAGACTCTGCATACAATTCAACACCACAGAAACAGAAAATGATCCCTAGTACTGTGCAAAATATAAAGACAGCAGATGTAAATTTGAAAAAACTAACAAATACCAATCACCACTTTACAAATTAACAAATAGAAATAAAACAAATACAGAAAATAAAATAATCCCATTTTAGTTGTCTTTTCATAAGAATAGCCATACTTCATAAGAATAGCCATACTGGGTCAGACCAATGGTCCATCTAGCCCAGTATCCTGCTTCCAGCAGTGACCAATCTAGATCACATGTACCTGGCAGAAACCCAATTAGTAGCACCACTCCATGCTACCAATCCCAGAACAAGCTGTGCCTTCCCCCATGTTCATCTCAAAAACAACCTATAGATTTTTCCTCCAGGAACTTGTCCAAACCTTTTTAAACCCAGGTACGCAGCGCTGCGTATGCTTTGTAGCGCTATAGAAATGCTAAATAGTAGTAGTAGTAGTAGTAGTACGCTAACCATTGTTATCATATCCTCCAACAATGAGTTCCAGAACGTAACTAGTCTTTGAGTGAAAAAATATTTCCTCCTATTTGTTTTAAAAGTGTTTCCATGCAATTTTATTGAGTGTACCCTGGTCTTTGCACTTTTTGAATGAGTGAAAAATCGATTTACCTCACCCACTCCACAACACTCAGGATTTTATAGACCTCAATCATATCCCCCCTCAGCTGTCCCTTTTCCAAGCTGAAGAGCCCTAACCTCTTTATTCTTTCCTCATATGGGAGCAGTTCCATCCCATTTATCATTTTGGTGGCACTTCTTTGAACCTTTTCTAATTCTGCAATATCTTTTTTAAGATACAGCAACCAGAATTGAACACAATACTCAAGATGAGGTCACACCATGGAGCAATACAGAGACATTATAATATTTTTGGTCTTATTTTGCATTCCTCTCCTAATGACTCCTAGTATCCTGTTTGCTTTTTTGGCCTCCGCTGCACACTGGGCAGAGAATTTCAGCGTATTGTCTACAATGATACCTAGGTCTAGCAAGACACTGAATACTTCCATGTAGCCTACATCATATTTAATGATTCAAGTTTATGCAATAAAGGGAGCTTCCTGGCTACTACCACTTAGCTTATGAAACAATGTAGCATTGGACTAGATTTAGTGAATGGTGAATCCTTCTGCCTTGACCGTTGCCTTTTCTACCTGTTTGGCTCCCTTAAATTTATCAGGCACAATCTTTCCCAAGTCTCGCTCTTCTTTCAAACACAAAAGCACTTCAGCCCCTATACTCTACTATTCCCTTAGATTTTTGTAACCCAAGTGCACGACCCTGCATTTTTTTTTTTGCATTAAACCTTAGTTGCCAATTACTGAACTGTTCTTGAAGCTTCTCTAGATCCTTCCCCGTGCTATCCACACCCTCCGGAATGTCCATCCTATTACAGAGTTTCCCTACACCGCTAGCAACAGATTCCACAACTTAATTATGCACTGCCTGGATTTAAAATGTTCTATGATTTTTCTGGTCATTTTATGAATTGTCCTCTTTTAATGTTGTTTGAAAGGTTAAACATTATTTAACCATTCCATCTCATGCATAATTTTATAAACTTTTCTCATATCCCCTCTTAGTTGTCTTCTTCCAGCTAAAGAGCCCTAACTTATTTAACTTTTCCTTATAATGGAGCTGTTCTATTGTTTTGATATTGATATTTTAACTGTGCTATACATAACTATAACAAAGTCAATGTTTTCACCTTAAATGACATCTGTACTGCTGTATTATATTTACAGGGCTTTTTTTTTTTTAGTTTAACTGAACATAGTATTGACTATTTGGAATTCTTTTTCATGTGGGCAAGTAATGTTATGGTCACCTTTGTGATACTGGCCTATTTCCTTTGATAGTTACAGAGCTGTGTAAAAATGTGCCATGTTATACAGGTTAAATAAATTGATTTATTTCTGCTATTGTCTTTGCCACCTGAATCCTTTTCTTTAGTGAAGTTCAGAGACTGGTCTGTCCACGGATGTGAGCTTAACACATTTCCAGAAAGCCCCTTGTTAAATCTAATTAATTGAATTTGACAGAGGAGTGTGTTTTCTCTTGTTTTCTACTAGATTTATCCACAGGGCTTGGTGATGTGCTTGAATATAAGTTACAAGTTTTCTAGTGCCTTTGCTTACACTGAACTGAATAGGTTGACTTTACACAAAAAATGATAAACAAAAGGGAGGATGACTATTTTTACATTGCTTCAGTTGAAATAGCAAAAATAACTTAATAATACCCAAATTGTATATATGGTGCCTTAAGTTTTGCATGCTAATTTGGTCTCATGTCTAAATTGCATGTACAACTTAATTGACTAACAAGTCAATCTGCATCAACAATTGGTACTTAACAAACAATTTGCGGCACTAATTGTCTTTAATTAGAATTTATACGCACAACTTTCTAGGTGTATTCTACAACACAGTGCTCTTAAATTCTAATGCATACAGTTGAAAAGGGGGCATGGCCAGGGGCGTGGAATGGGCAATTTGTGGGTGTTTCAAAAACTATACACACTATTATGGAATATACCCGATCTGTGCCTAACTCATGTGCAGGTATTTAGGCCTGGTTTTAGGTGTAGTCACAAGAACGATGCGTAGGCATATTCTATGTCTAACTTTAGGTGTAGTTTATAGAATCACACTAACCGCATGGTTTTTCAGCATCATTTATAGAATTTTGCCCTAAGTGTACAGTAGATTCTTAATTCTACTATGACTTTTCTTTCTATATCTCATTTTAACACTCTCTCTCTCGCTCTCTCTCTCTCTCTCTCTCTCTCTCCAAGCATGACCAAGCACAAATGGGTGGCGGTTCAGCACGGCCAGAGTGGGTGGGTTTGGGAGGGAGGGGGAAGGGGCTGAGGAAGTTTAAGGATTAGACAAGTCAGTTTAGGGATAGAGAAGGGGAGGTAGGAAAGGTAGATGGGAAAGGAGGAGACTTAGCTAGAGAGGAAGGACAGGAGGAGGAGAAAGAAGGTGGTCACTGGAAACAATAAGGTGGTGATTGCCAATGTGCGATTGCCATTTTGCCAGCTGCTCCAATGGTTCACACGTGTCTGTCTCTGCTCCTTTCTAATTTTCCATTTTATGGTGTATTTTGATGTCATGTTGCTAACATTGCATAAGGCTTTGGGATACTCACCTTTGTCTTGCCATGCAGCTTGTGTTCTGGCCAGTGGATGGCCTGAATTAGCAGGCAGTTCTTTGTTCTTCCAAGGGCTTGTGTGGTGCGACCAGGGGTGTAGCCAGACTTTAGCGGGAGGGGAATCCAGAGCCAGAGGTGAGGGGGTACATTTTAGCCCCTCCCCTCGGTGCCACCGGCCCCACCCCCTCCATCCCTCCATGTTTAACCCCCCCACCTCCATTTTTTACCCCCCCAGGCCCAAAACCACCACCCTTGACCCTCCGGCGCCAACCCTTTCGACCCCCTCTTCCTGCCGCCGCAAACCCTCCCCCGCTGCCGCCATCGGGTACCTTTGCTGGTGGGGTCCCCAACCCCCGCCAGCCGAAGTCCTCTTCTCCAGCGTGGCTGCGTTATTGATCTACAAGGGCAGGCTTCTGTTTCTGTGAGTCTGACGTCCTGCACGTACGTATGTCAGATTCACAGAAACAGAAGCCTGCCCTTGCAGATCAGCAATGCGGCTGCACTGAAGAAGAGGACTTCGGCTGGCGGGGGTTGAGGACCCCGCCAGAAAAGGTACCCATTGGCAGTGGGGGGGGGGGGCAGGGCCAAATCTGCGGGGGCCCATGCCCCCATGGCCTCACTTAGCTATGCCCCTAGGTGTGACCACATCGGTTCTGGGGTCAGTCTCGGGGTTTCAGGGACATGTAACGAGGCTGTGTTCTCCATAGGCTGGCACAAGCAAGTGGGCAATGAAGCACTGAGGGAACAACTGTGCTAGAAGTACTGACCAGGAACAGCGTGGTTTAATAGCTGTTGTGTGGTGCCATACTGCGGGCCTCCTTGCAAAGATAAATATTTAAGCTGGGATTACTGATTGTAGGGCATTGTTGCAGCGTTCTGGTCAGCCGAGTCCCCACTGCAGGTGGGATGCACATTTCTGCTATCTGTGGCCCTCCCCTTGACTCTGGAGGGTGCAGTTTGGCGGCTATTCCAGTGCAGTGGGCATTGGCAGCACATGCTGTTTTTGAATTGCACAGTGGAGTACAGTGTGGAAGCAAGGGCAGTGGTGGACGCCTTTACAGCACACCCCAAATCTCCTTCACCTTTCCGGGCACATGTGTGGTAAGGCTGCTTATCCTCACAGAAGTTTCATCCACATCTGCCATCTTGCTTTCCTCTCTCTTTTTTTTTGGCACCCTCTGTGCCTCAGGGCAACTTGATGCCTCGCTAATGTTCGGAGATAGGTGAATGCCTCTGCATGATGTGTTCTTCTTGAGTGGTAAACCGGAGAATGCTGTTGTCCCATGCTGTGTTGTTCTGTGGGAGCTACTTTGCTAATTGGTGGAAGCCAATTCACCGCGATTAGGGAGTACAGATAGTGGTGTGTTCCCTTTTCAGGGTACTCAAGGTATTTGGGAGGCTATTGACCTGTTATGGCGGTGTGGGTGTTGCAGCGCAGAGCTTGACACGGATTTCTAGGCGAGGCACCATGATCCATATCAATGTTTTTTGCTCACTGTTTTTGTTCCAGTTGCCCTTGACTTGCCCGCATCTGTGGTCCATGCACATACTGCCTTTACTTTTATAGTTGCAGCACACCAGGCATTAGAGTTAGCGAAACATGTGTGTATTGTACATGGAGCATTCTAATCACCTTTGCTTTGCACGCGATCAGTTTTATATCCGCTTATGGTCCAGTGTTTGTGACTGCTCTGGGCCATGAAGGACTTGAGTTGCCTACCCTGGCTTGCGTGTGTTATTGTGGCCTTTTGAGAAGGGGTCGGGTGCATCATAAGTACCATGTGAGCAGGTCTGGTGAGAATCTAGTTCTGGTTAAGGCAGCATGGTTGGGCGAAGGCCTAGGAACAGGCCACTGTGTGCATGCAGTCTTTTGTTTTGTTCATTCACGAGGTCAAGCCTGAGGAGCAAATTTTATTATGGAGTGGTCCACTTGGACCCCTTTTCTGTCCCATAGCTATGGAGTTTAAGTGTAGCTGTCTCCTAACTCCTCCACTGTACTCCTTTTTTTCCTCTATGCCTTGCCATCTTGCTTCAACATCCCACACATAGGCCATGTGTCAGCATTTGACTGTGGAGGTTTCTGATGTGGCACATGAGAGGGCTCCCCATAGAGCCGCGTCTTTGCGATTGCTGTGAGCGGCAATTTTGTTTATATTACATGCTGGAGCATTGAATTTTACTTCAAGTACACCGTACTGTGTCCCCTTTTTTGACCCCTGAAGCAGGCGCTGTTTAGCGCCAAAACACGGCCTGTGTCGGGTCACCAATAAAGAACTTTTATTGTCCCAGTCTTGAAGGCCCAGTGTTGCTCTTTTTTGTCTTTATACTTTCTGTGTATGCTGTATTACCCTCTCTATCTGTGTTGCTCTGTGAAGAAAGCAATTTTAAGATATCCATACCACATGACAGGTTACTTTCAAAGGCATTTTCCTTGGGTCCATCAGTGTTTATATGTAGAAATCTCTCATTGGAGATAGCCTATTTGACCTTCCAAATATGCATACTGTATGTTTATACATTCACTCATGCCTGACTTCAGGAGCTTTAACCCCTAGCTAGATCTATTTGTTAGAGCAGATGCACATGGACATATACCAAGAGCAGAGAGTCACAGGTTCTACTTCTACCTACCTTGAGCACATTAAAGGAGTCCCGTGGCCAGCACCTGAGAGCGTGATTTGGAAGAGCTGTGCAACATATTTCCTACTTGAACCAGCCATTATGGTAAGGTCAGATGCTGTCATATTGCCATAGAACAATTGGGTTGACAGATTGAAAACTTGAAGGTATCAGTATAGTACTATATTTTACTTTTGATCATGGCACTAATTAGTTTTGTTTTGCAGCCATACCTCTGGCCATGGAATCAGCAACAGTGTGAGTGTTTGGACATTAACCCAGACACAGGGCACAACCCAAATGCCTCCTCAGTCTGTGTAAGTCAGACACCTTACTGTATCTTCCCCTGCTGCATTTTCATAAGTCCTGTCTTATTATGCCCCTAGTTCCTTTAGAAGACTTAATAATGTCGGCAATTAACCGAAGCCTCACCACTCAGAGTAGGTGGCAATCCTGGCATATGTAGCAGGCTAAGACATCTCTCTGTCAGGGTCAATACCCATACACCAGCTTTTGTTTCTGCCTAAGCACTGAATAACCAACAGGTTGCAAGATCTGAGGCAGCATAGTTTTTAACCAAAATAAAATATTGCCAAACAAATCTGATTGATTTGTTTGAATGGGTGACCAGAGAACTAGATAAAGGACGCATAGCAAAGCCTTTGATACAGTTCCTCACAGAAGGCTCATGAATAAGCTGAGTGGGATGAAGTTAGGACCCAAAGTGGAGAACTGGATTGATAACTGACAGATGACAGAGGGTGGTGGTAAATGGAACCTGCTCAGAGGGAAGGAAGGTAAGTAGTGGAGTGTCTCAGGGATCAGTACTGGGATTAATTCTATTTAATGTATTTCTGAGCAACATTGCTGAATGGTTAGAAGGAAGAGTTTGCCTTTTTGTGGATGACACAGGTTTGGCAGTTAAAATTTAATGTGCAGATGATGGACCTGGGTTGCAGAAATCTAAAGGAGATGTAAGACATTTGAGGCAAGAGACTGATAAGCACAGCTCAGGAGAGAGACCTTGAGGTGATAGTGTCTGAGGATCTCAATATGACAAATCAATGGCCATAGCCAGAAGGATGCTAGGCTGAATAGAGAAGAGATATAACCATCAGAAGAAAGGATGTGTTAACGCCTCTGTACAAGTTGTTGGTGAGTATTGTGTTCAGTTTTGGAGGCTATATCTCATTAAAGATGTAAAAAGACTTCAAGCAGATCAGAGAAAAGTGACAAAAATAATATGGGGTTTGTGTCAAAAAGAATTATGAGAAGAGACTTGAATATGTATACCTTAGAGGAAAGAAGGAATAACGGTGACATGATACAGATGTTTAAGTATTTAAAAGGTGTTAATATGCAAACAAATCTTTTCTAGAGAAGGAAAAGCAATAGAACTGGGAAACAAAGTGATGTTGCAGAGGAGTCAACTTAAGGTTAATTTCAGGAAGTACTTTTTCATTGAGATGGTAGTGGATGCCTGGAATGTCCTTCTGCGAGAGGTGGCGGAAACAAAAACAGTAACAGAATTCAATAAGGCATGGAATAAACATAAAGAATTCCTGTATAGAAAGAGAATGAAATTAAAACAAAACTTCTCTGTGGTCAGGTGGCAAATCCAGCAGTTGGGAAGTAAGAGTAGTGCCAGGCAGACCTCTATGGTCTGTGTCCTGATTATAGCTAAACAGATCTGGTTGGTTTGGAGTGGACTTCAATGGAAATGCAAGTTGAAAATTAAGATAGCGCCAAGAAGATGACTGTGGTCTGTGCCCTGAAAATGGCAAGGGTAGATCAAGTATGCATATGTTATCATATCATATACTATGAGTTTATCTTGTTGGGCAGAGGTCTTTATCTGCTATCAAACATATAAACGGCGAGTGACCGTACTCACTCGCAAATGCGCAGTAGAGACTTCCCTCTCTGTCCCGCCCCCGCGTCAATACGTGATGATGGGGGCGGGACAGAGAGGGAAACTGCGCGAAGCCGCCGAGGTCGCTACTGCTCCCCCACCCGGAGTCGCCGCCGCCACCCCTCCACCCGGCCCAGGCCCTCTCTTCGCTACTGAACTTACATCCATTCGCCGGAACGCAGCACGCACATCAGCTGAGCTGCCATTGGCCTTCCTTCCTTGCCTGTGTCCTGCCCTCCCTGACGTTATGTCACACGAGGGCGGGACACAGGCAGAGAAGGAAGGCCGACAGCAGCTCAGTTGATGTGCTTGCTGCGTTCCGGCGAATGGATGTAAGTTCAGTAGCGAAGAGAGGGCCTGGCCCGGGTGGAGGGTGGCGGCGGCGGCGGCGACTTCGGGGGTGGGGGGAACAGTAGCGGCGACCTCACGCAGGGGGGAGCCAGCATTGACCTCGGAAAACACCAATACCAGCCCGTTTTTACGGGCTCAACGGCTAGTCATCTATTATGTTACCTATGTTACCATCCCACCCATGCTTCATCTGAATTTTATCGATGTGTATGCCCAACCTCAAACTATGCACTATTGCATTTAGGTTCCATTTCATAGAATACTGTGTAGCCGGAATATTGACATTTATGTGTATATGTACACACAATGCATATACTGATATTTTGGTCACTTACCCTCTAGGTGTATGATGGTTGTAGTTCTCTCTTATATTTAGTGAATGTAGCTCTCTCCCATATTCTGCACCTCCTGCCAGCATCCTAGATCCCATTGAACACCCATCTTAAAGTGCATTAGTGAATAAGACTCTTTTCATCTTTCTATTTTTGCAAACCACAAATGATTCAACGGCAATTTAATGGTAACTCAACATAATTAATTTAATCAATTTTGCTCCTAGAACTGATAAAGCAGACACCTGGTTAGGAATTATATTTACAATTTGAATAAATAGAAGCTTCAACCACCCTGAGGAGAATCCTAGACTTTTCCACAAACCTAAATGGGGATTCTATCGCAGTCTTCAGTCTGTCTGAAAAAACAATGGTGGAAAACAGCTCCTTTCAGATATGACAAAAAAAAATAATAGGGGAAAAAAAACACCATTGAAAAATAACTAGTACAGACTCAAACATTCCTAAAGACCAAATGCCTCCTTAATTCAGTTCCATATTAGTCTTAAATATAACAGTTCCTAGCAATGATGTCGAAACGGAACTCAAAATAGTACTTAGCTTTCACAGAAAATGCTATATCGCTATTGCTTGTAGAAACTGTGGAAATCTTCAAAGCACAACCAAAATGTTCCATGTCTCCAAGGCTCAAGGTTGAGGCTTCTGTTCATTTAAATTATAAATATAATTCCTAACCAGATGTCTGCTTTAACAGTTCTAGCAGCAAAGTTATTTAAATTACGTTGAGTTACCTTTCTATTTTAGACATTTATAAATGCTTATCTACTGCATTTCATTTTAAGAATTATTTGTCCTCCTACAGCTTCCCTTAGGTACAAAAGATATATTTCATGGACCTTTTGTTTGGAGGAAAGTTGCTATATAACCAAACTATTAATATTTATTATTAACTAAATATAATACCTTTTACACTTCTTGGATTTTATTTAGAGCTCATTAAAGCATCTTGGCATCTATGTATCCCTTGTGACTGTTGAACACAGATTTCATTACAGGTGCACAAGTAATTTCTGAATCTCCTGCAGGGACTGCATAGTCCTGTTTTTGCAACATCGAAATAACTGCATTCAAATACTGTGTCATACAAAAATGAAATAGAAATCAGAAAAGAGGTGGATCACAAGTGTGATATTAACTACCTTAAAAATGAGTCCGCACTAGTATTTCAAGCCACTGTTGTGCTTTCCGCTGTTTAGTGAATGGAGTTCTGCACCTTTATTTTATTTTTTTTAATCAGTAATTTTCAGTTTGTTAGATGTTCTTACAAATTATCAAATTATCAGGCTGAATGTTCAAAGATAGTGATATATTCACTGGTGGCAAGTGAATAAATAAAGTGGTATCCATAGATGTTTAGCCTTTGTACATGTAGAGGTGAGTTGAAAATATATCTAATGACTCCACTGATATCTGTATAGTGGAAAGCCAGCAAAGGTGTCAACACATTACTGTTCAGAGCTGTTCAGCAGATAAATGGATAATTTATATGTTAAGAATTAGGTTGATGAATAGCATGACTAAACTAAATGGATAGTTGTGAAAGCTGTCAGCCTTACATACATATTTTTAGTGACGCTAAACTATAGTGGTGCTGAACATACGTATTAATTTAAATGTTGCAGTCAGCATTTAAATGAATAGGCTGACCACCACTGCTGGTAAGCAGTCCTGTTTCTGCCATGTTTATTGTCACTGTTTTTCCAATATAAAATTAGCAATTACATTATACAGGGTGAAGCAAATAAAGGAACCCCTAGAGTTTTTCTGCTGTTTTCTCAGCAACCGCTGTATTTGCTGTTTCTATCTTTGTTTATATGCCTAGTGGACTTTTTGACATAACTACCCACGTTCAAAAATGTTTGCAATGTAAAACTACCATTATTTTTCCAAAAAGGGGTAACAGCTTATGTTTATGTTTTATATTTATTACATTATTTATATACCACTTTTCAGCAAGCAGTCAACGTGGTTCACGATCAAAGTAAAAAAGGAAAGAAACTACAATCTAATATAATAATTTGCACCTCCAATGTTCTGAAGCTGACTCCGTGGCAGCGTGGCAGTGAAGCCCTGTAGTGTTCGTAGATTTCGTAATCACTCTGCCCTCTGAGGGCAGAAAAGGCTGCATGGTAACACGATGTCAGAAGGAGAAGGGGCCAACCACAGGCAACCTCACTTGCTCTCAGTGCCCTGCTCTTGGAGCCCTCCATCTTCTGATCTGATTGCTCTCAGTGTCCCGCCCTCAGAGCCCTCCATCTTCTGATCTGAAGAAAGAGCTGCCTGACTCACCATCGAAGCGGCCACATCCAGGGCCGTGCCAACACGGTAAGCGAGGTAAGCATGGCAGGGGGGCGCTTCCCTCTGGGGGGCGCCGCCGCACCATGCTCACCTCGCTCGCCCTCCCGCTCCCATTGTTCAACTGCACGCCCTCTTCTCTCCCCACCAACATCCCTTTTCTTTTTAAGTGCTGCAGATGATCTGGGACAGTCTGCCACAGGGACTAAATGGCAATATACAATATACAATACACTATATAAAGTAAAAGACACTTTTATATTAGGCTAATATCCTTAATACTGTAGCAAGTTTTAAAATATTGGAAAACTCAAAAACACTAAGATGGAGTCAGCAGTCCAGCAGCGAGAGGGGTGCTATCCAGTCTTTTGCATTGAGTGTCACATATATGATTATCTCCCAGTTGGTGAGATGTCATATGTTTGCGCCCGATGCAAAGAGCTCCTAGCTCTTAGAGAACATGTCCGTTCTCTTGAGGCTAGAGTAGCAGACTTGGTGGAGCTGAGGGAGACAGAGAGGTACATAGAGGAGACCTACAGGGATGTTGTAGAGAGGTCCCACCTCCAGTCTAGTAGCTTGTGCTGCCTTGGAGGAGGAAGGTCTCCTAGAAGGAGAGCATCACCCTGGTGAAGTAGGAAGTACTCCTGTAGCCAGGACCTGCCCACCAGGGGATGTACTATCCTCTCACACTGAGGATATGTCTCCAAGTGCTGCCCGGGAGGGAAAGGTTAGGACAGCTGTTGTAGTTGGTGATTCGATCATTAGGCATATAGATAGCTGGGTGGCTGGTGGACGTGAGGATCGCCTGGTGACTTGCCTGCCTGGTGCGAAGGTGGCGGACCTCACGCGTCACCTAGATAGGATTTTAGATAGTGCTGGGGAGGAGTCCGCTGTCTTGGTACATGTGGGTACCAATGACATAGGAAAATGTGGGAGAGAGGTTCTGGAAGCCAAATTTAGGCTCTTAGGTAGAAAGCTCAAATCCAGATCCTCTAGGGTAGCATTTTCTGAAATGCTACCTGTTCCACGTGCAGGGCCCAAGAGACAGGCAGAGCTCCAGAGTCTCAATGCGTGGATGAGACAATGGTGCAGGGAGGAGGGTTTTAGATTTGTTAGGAACTGGGCAACATTCTGGGGAAGGGGGAGCCTATTCCGAAAGGATGGGCTCCATCTTAACCAGGGTGGGACCAGGCTGCTGGCGTCGGCATTTAAAAAGGAGATAGAGCAGCTTTTAAACTAGAAATGGGGGGAAGGCCGACAGTCGCTCAAAAGCGCATGGTTCGGGAAAAGGTATCTTGAAAAGATACCTCACAAACAGGGAAGATAGGGTTTCTGGATAGTGAGGTTGCACAACAGACCGTGGTAGGCCAGGTGCCCTTAAATATAATTAAAGATCAGACAAAAGATGGCAAATCAATAGTGTCAGGTACTAAGCATCATGCAAATAAGAACAACAAACATATTCTGAAATGTCTATATACAAATGCTAGGAGTCTAAGAAATAAGATGGGAGAGTTGGAATATATTGCACTAAATGAAAAATTGGATATAATAGGCATTACTGAGACCTTGTGGAAGGAGGATAACCAGTGGGACACTGTCATACCGGGGTACAAAGTATATCGTAATGATAGGGTGGACCGGACTGGTGGAGGGGTAGCATTGTATATTAACGAGAGCCTTGACTCAGATAGATTACAAATTCAGCAGGACACAAATCACACCTTTGAATCACTGTCGGTTGAAATTCCATGTATAAAAGGTGATAGGAGTGTACTACCGTCCGCCTCGCCAGGATGAGCAGGTAGACACAGAAATGACAAAAGAAATCAGAGACACGAACAAAATGGGCAATGTGATAATAATGGGTGACTTCAATTATCCAAATATAGACTGGGTAAATGTAACATCGGGACACGCTACAGAGATACACTTCCTTGATGAAATCAAGGACATCTTTATGGAGCAACTGGTGCAGGAGCAGACGAGAGAAGGAAAAATTCTAGACTTGGTCCTTAGTGGAGCGCATGATCTGGTGAGGGACGTTATGGTACTGGGGCCGCTTGATAACAGTGACCATAATATGATCAGTTTTGACATCGACCTTGAAGTAACTGTACACAGAAAGTCAAATACGTTAGCGTTTAACTTTAAAAAAGGAGACTATGATAAAATGAGAAGAACGGTAAAAAAAAAAACTTAGGGGGGCAACTGAGAGAGTTAAAAACTGTACAACAGGAGTGGACGCTGTTCAAAAATACCATCCTGGAGGCCCAGGCCATACATATTCCGCGAATTAGAAAAGAAAGACGGAAGTCCAAAAGACACCCGGCCTGGTTGAAAAGTGAGGTGAAGGAAGCTATTAGGGCTAAAAGAAACGCCTTCAGAAAATGGAAGAAGGAACCATCTGAAAATAACAAGAAACAGCATAAGGAGTGTCAAAGCAAATGCAAGGCGCAGATTAAGACGGCCAAGAGGGAGTATGAAAAAAAGATAGCATTAGAGGCAAAAAAACATAGGAAAATTTTTTTTCGGTATATTAAAAGCAGGAAGCCGGCAAAAGAATCGGTTGGGCCGCTGGATGACCGAGGGGTAAAAGGGGCGATCAAGGAAGACAAAGACTTAGCGGAGAGACTGAATGAATTCTTTGCTTCGGTCTTCACCGAGGAAGATTTGGGTGGGATACCGGTGTCGGAAATGGTATTTCAAGCGGACAAGTCGGAGAAACTTACTGACTTCACGGTAAACCTGGAGGACGTAATGGGGCAGTTCGGCAAACTGAAGAGTAGCAAATCTCCTGGACCAGATGGTATTCATCCTAGAGTACTGATAGAACTGAAAAACGAGCTTGCGGAGCTACTGCTAGTGATATGCAACTTATCCTTAAAATCGAGCGTGGTACCGGAAGATTGGAGGGTGGCCAATGTAACGCCCATTTTTAAAAAAAGCTCCAGGGGAGATCTGGGAAATTATGGACCGGTGAGTCTGACGTCGGTGCCGGGGAAAATGGTTGAGGCTATTATTAAAAACAAAATTACAGAGCACATCCGAGGACATGGATTACTGAGACCGAGTCGCATGGCTTTTGTGTGGGTAAATCTTGCTGACCATTTACTTCAATTCTTTGAAGGAGTGAACAAACATGTGGACAAAGGGGAGTTGGTTGATATTGTGTATCTGGATTTCAAAAGGCGTTTGACAAGGTACCTCATGAAAGGCTACAGAGGAAATTGGAGGGTCATGGGATAGGAGGAAATGTCCTATTGTGGATTAAAAACTGGTTGAAGGATAGAAACAGAGAGTGGGGTTAAATGGCAGTATTCACAATGGAGAAGGGTAGTTAGTGGGGTTCCTCAGGGGTCCGTGCTAGGACCGCTGCTGTTTAATATATTTATAAATGATTTAGAGATGGGAGTAACTAGCGAGGTAATTAAATTTGCTGATGACACAAAGTTATTCAAAGTCATTAAATCGCGACATGATTGTGAAAAATTACAAGAGGACCTTACGAGACTGGGCGGCTAAATGGCAGATGATGTTTAATGTGAGCAAGTGCAAGGTGATGCATGTGGGAAAAAAGAACCCGAATTATAGCTACGTCATGCAAGGTTCCACGTTAGGAGTTACGGACCAAGAAAGGGATCTGGGTGTCGTCGTCGATAACACACTGAAACCTTCTGCTCAGTGTGCTGCTGCGGCTAAGAAAGCGAATAGAATGTTGGGTATTATTAGGAAAGGTATGGAAAACAGGTGTGAGGATGTTATAATGCCATTGTATCGCTCCATGGTGCGACCGCACCTTGAGTATTATGTTCAATTCTGGTCGCCGCATCTCAAGATAGATATAGTAGAATTGGAAAAGGTGCAGCGAAGGGCGACTAAAATGATAGCGGGGATGGGACGACTTCCCTATGAAGAAAGACTAAGGAGGCTAGGGCTATACAGCTTGGAGAAGAGACGGCTGAGGGGAGACATGATAGAGGTATATAAAATAATGAGTGGAGTGGAACAGGTGGATGTGAAGCGTCTGTTCACGCTTCCAAAAATACTAGGACTAGGGGGCATGCGTATGAAAACTACAGTGTAGTAAATTTAAACAAATCGGAGAAAATTTTCTTCACCCAACGTGTAATTAAACTCTGGAATTTGTTGCCGGAGAAAGTGGTGAAGGCAGGTTAGCTTAGCAGAGTTTAAAAAGGGGTTGGACGGTTTCCTAAGGACAAGTCCATAAATCGCTACTAAACGGACTTGGAAAAATCCAAAATTCCAGGAATAACATGTATAGAATGTTTGTACGTTTGGGAAGCTTGCCAGGTGCCCTTTGCCTGGATTGGCCACTGTCGTGGACAGGATGCTGGGCTCGATGGACCCTTGGTCTTTTCCCAGTATGGCATTACTTATTTACTTACTTATATCGAAACAAGATGGGCATCCATTTTTCATTTCAATAATAAGGTCGGGGATGCCCAAAATCATGAAATTTAGGTCAACCTTAGAGATGGTCTTCCTTAGGTCATTTTTGAGATGGTCGTCCCCAGTTTTCGGTGATAATGGAAACCGAGTATGCCCATCTCAAAAATGACCACATCCAAGCCATTTGGTCATGGGAGGAGCCAGCATTCGTAGTGCACTGGTCCCCCTGACATGCCAGGACACCAACTGGGCACCCTAGGGGGCACTGCAGTGGATTTCAGAAAAAGGTCCCAGTTGCATAGCTCCCTTACCTTGGGTGATGAGCACCCCAACCCCCCCAAAAATCCCAAACCCCACAACTGTACACCACTACCATAGCCCTTAGGGATAAAGGGGGCACCTACATGTGGGTACAGTCGGTTTCTAGTGGGTTATGTAACAGGTAGGGGGGAAGGTCCTGGGTCCGCCTGCCTGAAGTACACTGCACCCACTAATTCTTGCCAATAATTGACTTTTTAGCAAGCAGTAATTGGAACTAATTAGATTAACATTTGCATGTATAAATCTAGGCACAGTATACATATCTAAATTTTATGTGTGAGTTAGAAAAGGGGGTGCAGAAATGGGAGAGCTATGGGCAGATCAGGGTAGATTTTTAGTTATGTGCATAATTATAGAATAAGGGGGCTGCACGTCTAAATATAGATGCAACCATTTGATCACATTTTCATTGGTGCAAATGGCTATGCTTAAATGTAGGCACAACCTCTGGGCTTAAGCACTATTATGTAAACTGTGTCTAACTTTATGGATGTTTTATAGAATACCGCATGGTGTTGGTGTTTGGCAGTAGAGGTTCTTTTACCAATGCTGTCACTTTCAAAGACAGTCAGGCTTATTTTCAAAGCACTTTGGGATGCTAAGTTCCATAGGTTTCTATGGAACTTTGGGAGGCTAAGTGCTTTGAAAATATGTGTTCTGTGACTACCTAAGTTGCATAGTTCTTTTTAAAAATTGGATTGCACTTTTTTAGATGTTGTATACATCTTACATTGCATGAATTAACACCCAGATATTTCTTCACCCCTGATGCAGACCTATGTACCAAAGCACGGTCAGTGCCTGGTCACTTTCGCTGTGAATATATTAAAGATCTTCTTTCACCCTTCATTCACTTCACTGTGTGTTGTTTGTGCTCCAGTATTTGTGAAGTGTGTTTTCTTTGGGTTTTTTTTTTTTTTGGTTGCTGGTATGGAACACTTCTACATGCTCTTTTTTGGTGCAGATTTTTTGGCAGCATTCATAGAATTCCCCCTATATGTTTTAAACTTCAATTCAACCCTGAATATCTGTGCTCACTAAACATTGGAAAATGAGAAAATATAGGGCTACTTTTACAAAGCCACGCTAGCAATTCCCATGCAGCCAATAAGAGGAAACCCATAGGAATTGAATGGGTTTCCTCTCATTTGCTGCACTGAGAATCGATAGCATGGCTTTGTAAAAGAGGCCCATAGATATTTGAATTTTGTATCATCCCTTTTTAAGGGGGAGGGGGGATTTTAAGTAGCCTAGCGGTTAGTGCAGTGGACTTTGATCCTGGGGAATTGAGCTCGATTCCCACTGCAGCTCCCTGTGACTCTGGGCAAGTCACCTAACCCTCCATTGTCCCTGGTACAAAATAAGTACCTGAATATATGTAAACCGCTTTGAATGTAGTTGCAAAAACCTCAGAAAGGTGGTATATCAAGTCCCATTTCCCTTTCCCTAAAAATGTGATATGATGCCATTATAGAACTGGCATTGACAGCATTGGGGGAACCTAGTCTGAGGTGCCAAATTTATAGAATTGCTCCTGAGATTCCTAATAGGTTCCTTGTAGGTGCCTAAATATTGGTGAAATGTTATTGAATTACCTTTGGGGCCCTTTTACTAAGGTGCGCTAATGATTATATTCCAATGAGCATCTTATCATTTAGAGCCTCTTTTACAAAGTTCCACTACCGATTCTCAGTACTACAAATGAGAGGAAGCCCATTCAATTCCTATGGGCTTCCTCTCATTTGCTGCACGGGAATCGCCAGTGTGGCTTTGTAAAAGAAGCGCCTGTCATGCACTAATCATTACTGGAAGCTAAATCTGTTAGTATACGTTAGTAAAAGAGACCTTTATTTTTGACTATTCCATTTTGTTTGAAAAATAAGGATATATATGGATATTATATGTTTGTCTTTATTTCCACTATCTTTACTTGAGTGAATATGCTGGTTGCATGAAATAATAAGAGACAAGTTAAAGTAATGACTGATCAAGTTTCAATGATTTTATATTTTTGGCAGGATCTGAAAGTATATAGTTCACTCAAAAATCATATTAATATATTATAAATAACATTACAAGGGCTTACATGAACAAATAATGTCATTGAAAATTGAAGATAACAACCTTTGCTTTCAGTTTTATGAAGGCATAATAACTTTTTGGACTTCAGTGATATAGGAAGGTCAATACTTGATATGGTTCACTGTATAAAATCATAGATGACATTGACCCAAATGAAAAAAATTGAGATGAGAGACCAAATGAAGTAATTGAGATGTGGGACTAGATATGGACCAATCTAATTTTCCAGACTCACAATCTCAGAATTTCAGTCTAGGAGCTTAGTGATTGGGGATTCAGTTTCATTTTTTATCTGACCCTTGAATATGTTAGAGTCCCTAGACTGCAAATCGCTATTTGCTGTGGAAAAATGACCTTTCATACCATATATAATTTAACCTCATTTAAGTATGAAAAAAAACAACTATGAATTCTTGTTACTTGCCAGCAAAATTATACTTAGAAAAAAATTAAATAAGAGGAGCCTTTCACATACTTTCTGAAATAGTGAAAACAATTACTGAGTAGATGGCATGATTAAAGAAACAAAGTTACAGAATCTCCATCACTGGAATCACTTCCTCTATATGCATTACTGAACAATAGCCCTCATTTAGCAAATATTATCCTACTAAAACCTTTGAGCTATCATTTTTTTAAAGTAATCAATAGAAATAAAACAAAAGAAAATATGGAAAAGAAAATAAGATGATACCTTTTTTTATTGCACATAATACATTTCTTGATTAGCTTTCGAAGGTTGCCCTTCTTTGTCAGATTGGAAATAAGCAAATGTTGGTAGATGACAGTATATTTAAGTGAAACATCAAAACATTCCAGTGACAGTCTAACAGGATGGGGTTGGATAGGTGAGAGACAGGAAGAGGGAAAGGGGGATATGCATGGAGACCGAAGGGTGACAAAGCAGTACAACTTTCAAAAACTGGGCTGTTGGCTATGCCTTTGGTCTTAATAATTGAACATCCCCACCAAATATGATAAAAAGTACCCTTTTCAAAACAATGCACCAACATTAATCAGATTTTGAATACTCATGCTTTTTAGTCTAACAGATGCATAGTATTTCTTATGCTTTGGTGCTAATAGAATTCCACCTTTTTAACCTCTTAAAATTTCCTTCCATACAATATCATTTTCCCAGGGTAGATTTCATGTCTCCTTTTCCATGTCCCATTTCCTTCAGCAGTATGGAGTGGCATTTTAGAATGGACATAGAAATCAGAATTGAGATGTTTCAATGGACCAAAACAGGCATATAAATGTTTATGTGCTAGCACATGGACCTTTGTGTTCTGAAATGCCAACATAAACGTTTATGTGGAAGCACCTAAAAATTTATGCTAGCCATTTTAGAAACATAAAAACTCATGTTTCCTATGTTGTCACAAAGTCTAATATTCCAGGCTAGTTGTGCATTGTGTGCAGCTGGAAAATTAAACACTTGAGGGCCTTATTCCACAGCCACAGTAGGGCTACTGCGGCAATGGTGCATGGCATATTGGCCCTACCACTGGGCTACCACAGGAGCCTGTCATAGTGCCAGTATGTGCTGTGTGCCATTTCAAGTGCTCAAAAAAAATATATATATATATATTATTTTTAGCGCCAGGGGCTTCCCCAGCAGTAATCAGGCAGCACCGTGTGCTGCCTGCTTACTACTGGGTTAGTGCGGAAATGGCTGTATGGAAACTGCTTAACTTAATGCACAGCCATTTCCATTGAAAAAAAAATAATTTTACCTGCTACAGTAAAAGAGGGCCTTGGAGCATGGCAAGCCTGCGTGCCAACACCATCGCAGGAGTCTTCTTACTTAAGCTTGGTAAAAGGACCTCTTAATGATTCTGCAGAAAAATAATCCTCATATTTTGTGAAGTTTTTCTTTACAAAACCTGCCTAGAAAATATTCTTTTCATTTGAAAGTACCAGAGAAAAGCTCCTGATATTCCAATACAATCTTTTTTTATGTGAAATTAGGCATAGTTTATAGTTAGGCATAGTATATAGAATACGCTCATGTACCGTTCTTGCAACTAAATTTAAGCGCACCCATTTAGGCCACTTAAAACCAAGCCTAAATACCTGCACCTAAGTTAGGCGCAGATCAGGTGCATTCTGTAATAGTGCATGTAGTTTTTTCATAATAACAAGGATATGCGCCTGATATAGGCATATATATTTGCACCACATTTCAGTTGGCACAAATGGCTATGCCAAAAGTTAGGTGTGATTCCCAGGTATAATTTTATGCTTAGCTTATAGAATAGCGCTTTTTCAGCGTTGATTTTTTTTGTGTGCCATATGTAGAATCTAGCCCCATGTGTGTAAATACTGGTAATCTATGAATCTTACATTTAGGAGTTAAGGTTATAGAATTAGGAGATTAATGTGGCAATTATGTCTTTTCTGACCATACTTCAAACTTCAAAATTCCATAGGGATCTGCAATCAGTAACATGTATTTTGTTTGTTAACATTCCTTTTACAGTATGCAAAATTAATTTAATGTTTGCTAACCTATGAATTAAAGCAAGTAACATGAATTTGTGTGCATGAAAATGTTTGAGTGAGCGTTAAAATGTTATTAAACTCTTCAGACAGGGTCCATTTTCTTTCGAAATGTCCTTGTAGTATAATTTTTTGAATCATCACAGTTAAATTTGTTCTTGTGTGGTAAACGTACTGCATTTGTTTTTGATAGTAATCTCCCAAACAGACTGACTGCTTAGACAGTTTTGTTGCCCGACTTTCTTTAGTTCATGGATGAATACACTTAGTCATGTCTCAAACACCATCTTTAGATATACAGATGCCAATCTGGACTGCACAGTCCCCCCCCCCCCCCCCCAACTATCCTATCTAAATGTGTAGTTCTACCCTCCTCCCCCTCTTTGTTCTGTCTCGCTACTCTCATAGATCTTACCTTCCCTATTTAAATTGTAAGCAGCTCAGATTATTTGCTTGATGGGCGGGATAGTAAATCCTGAATAAACTTGAAGTTAAACTTGAAACTTGTGCTCAGGTATGACTAGACTGAATTGCCTTTTCTTTCTTTTTTTTTTTATTTTTTAATTGAATTTAACATTTTTATTACAAGTTAAACACTTGTGAAAGAAAACACAGCTTAAGATAAAGAAAGACGAAATGATATTTGACGTATAAAAAAAAAGATCAGCTTCCTTAGACCACTAATGTTGAGGGGACGCAGCAGGATTAAAAGGAGTCATTTAGGTATAGTCTAAACAATTCAACAAAAGACTTACATGTGATTACCCTCCCCAATATTATCAATCTTTAACCCAACAAAATTACAACTTTTTCAAATCCAAAAATGCCCTTAACTGTTCAGGTGAATAAAATATGTACTTTACATCCAAATATCTTATCGAACATTTACACGGATAGGCTAGGAAGAAAGTGCCCCCCAAGTCCAGAACCTCCTTTTTCATAATCAAGAAATTTTTTCTCCTCTCTTGAGTGGACTTTGTGACATCTGGATATATCCAGATCCTATTTCCTCCAAAAGGAATTTTTGATTGTTTGAAGTATAATTTTAAAATTGTATTGAGGTCCTGTTCAAAAACAAATATCACCAAAAGAGTAGCTCTCTCTAAACATTTTTCTAGCGATTGTTCTAAGATGTCTGAAATATTATTCACATCAATATTCAAGTCCGGACCTCCTCTATTACCTCCTGCAGTCACTGGGCTTTTAGGCAAGTAGTAAATCTTGGATATAGGGGGAAATGCTTCTTGGAGAATTTTCAAGTTTTCCAGAAGATACCTTTTAAACATATCAATTGCCTTTTCTTTCTATTTTGTTTCCTTTATAAGACTCTACTTTAGGTATCTTCATTCCCCCAATGGACTTTAAATTTAGGTTGGGTGTCATTAAGATTTTTTTTCCCTTTATCTGCTTATGATGGAGTTCGCTTTAGAAATGTGATCTATTTTCAATCAAGTGTTATTCCTGTATATTGTACTTTGAAACTGCATAAAAAAATAAAAAAAAATAAAGGGTCCCTAATCAAAATGATTTAAGCAGGCAGGAAATATTGGCATTTACCATCCTTTTCAGAATTGGATTGCACGAGGATGTTACAGGGGCAGAATTGGGGAGGAGCCAGTAGTTATGCACATATATGTGGTTAAATGCCATTTTTCCTGAACATTTATGCACGTAATTAGTGTGTAAATGATAGTGTTTATGTTATAGAATTACCCCCTTTAACTGTTTAGCACAGGTAAGCAATTTAAGGCCCACTAAGGTGCACTAGTGTTTTTAGCATGTGCTAAAAACTAGTGCATGCTAACGCTAGAGACACCCATAGGAATATATGGGTGTCTCTAGTGTTAGTGCATGCTAATTTTTAGCATATGTAAAATCACCAGTGTGCCTACAGCCGGCTTAGTAAACATGGTCCTTAATTTAATACAATATTAAATGCCACAGTTATTAGCCAAAGCTGTCACAAAATGGCTCACAACAATTATACAACCCAAACTACCCATTTAAACCAAACTACCCAAGATGAAACATGTTCAAGTTATGGTGAAAAAACACATATATCCCCTTATTAGGTTTAGGTTTCTTAAATCTTGCTATACCACTCTAGCTGCCATGACAGAGCACAGTGATGTACAATATAAACATTTCAAAAAGAAAAAGAACTCCATTTAAGATAGGAAAGATATGCATTCAAACTGAAGAAAACGAGAGCATAGGAAAGCAGAATATTAAAACAAAGAGAGTCTTCAGCAGCCCCACCTATATCACCCTGGGTTATGCGATGGGGTTTGTTCTCCAAAGGCTTGTTTAAAAAGCCATGTCTTCAAATTGGCTGTCACCATGAAGAGGGAGGGGTACAACATTCCAAGTGTGAGGGAAGAGAAAAAAGAAGGCACAGTGTCTAGTGGTCTCTTAGGGGTGCTCTTTCAAAGGCGCGCTAGCATTTTTAGTGTATGCATTAAATATACATGCGCTAAACGCTAGAGACACTTATATATTCCTATGGGTGTCTCTAGTATTTAGTGCACACTAATCATTAGCACGTGCTAAAAATGCTAGCACACCTTTGTAAAAGATCCTCTAAGTGAGCAAATTTTGGGCTGGGGAGCACTAAGCAGTGGTCATTTATAGAACAAAGAACTCTAGTGGGGGAATAGGGTATTGTAAGATGTGAGAGGTAGTTGGGAGAACCAATTCCAAAAGCCATAAATGTTAGAAGAGCTATTTTGTAAGTGATCTTATATTCAATGAAAAGTCAACATTGACGTTTGAACAAAGGAGTGATGTGGTCAGAACTGTAGGCTCGGTAAAAAAGGAGTCTGATTGCAAGTCATCAAAAATTGCATATATGCACAATTGAATTGAATAATGAGCTAATTAGTGCCAATAATTAGCTTTTTAACAAGCAATTTTAGGCACTAATTGGATTTAATTGGCATTTACACGTGTAAATTTAGGTGCAGAATCTGCAACTAAAATTTGCATGCAATATGAAAAAGGGGATATGGAAATGGAAGGGTCATGCGTGTAATGGGGGCGTTCCTTAAAATTAAAAAACATTGTCATAGAATAACGGTGATATGCATCTAATGTAGGTACATATATTTGCACCACATTTCAGTTGATACAAATGGCCATGCCAAAATTTAGGCATATTCCTGGGCGTAAGCATTATTCTATAAACCGTGCCATGGTTTATAGAATAGCACTTTTTACAGAGACATTTTTTTGTGCGATATATAAGATCTAGACCATAATACAAACCTCATAGACACAGAAAAAAAGTCCTCCATTTTGGGAGAACTTCTCAGAATGCTCTAAGGCCAGTTTTAAATTTACTTATGTGCATGAACAAAAACTGTTGCCCTTTCAAATGTGTCCAAGATATCCTGTTAAAACAACAATCCCTGGTGCTTCTGGCTTGGCATAAATCATCCCTTAAGCATTCTAATGCATGCATTCATTTATGGATGTGTTAGTATAGAAAGAAATTATATGTTATTCTGTGGTTCGGCCTTTTGAGTTGAAAAGGCAGTTTGCCTTAGCTAGGCTTTTTGTATATTGTCTTTGCACGTTCCTATTTTGTCTCTTATTGCTCTTATGCATTGTATATATCTATGTAAGCATGGGAAAATGGGATTGCTGTTTGAAAGAAAATTGAAAAATTATCCTTGCCCTCTTGACAGGCTACTTATTTCAACACTGTTCTATACAATGCTTTTCTCCTATAAGCAATGCTACAATCTGAATTAGCCTTGGAAGAAGCTATGATTATAAAGTGAATTGGTCAAAATGAACAATTTTAAATGCCAAAACATGTATCAGGTGGTCTGATGATCACAGGGACTCTTTCTTTCAATATGAATGTAGTCAAGAAAGCAGCATACATCAAACTATAGTACAAAAACAATGTATATCTATATCTACCCATCTATGACTATACATAAATACACTAGCCAGTTGTCTATATATATATCTTTATCTATATATGGGGCTCATTTTTGAAATTGAAAAATGTCCAAAAAGCAGCACAAAGTGGCATTTTGATGTTTTATTTGCCAAAACATCCAAATTGTTATTTTTGAAACACATTTGAAGACGTTGTTTTCTATGCAGTTCATCAGTAGTGCCTCTAAATCTTAAGAGGGTATGTCTGGGGTGTGTTGGGGGTAGGATTTTGGTGTTCCCAAAACCTGGACATTTACAAAACAAAACTGTCCAAGTCTAAAAGTTAGATGTTTTGATCTAGACCTGTTTTTTAATCACAGCTATGTCAGAAAATGGTGCCCTAAATGACCAGATGACCACTGGAGGGTTTAAGACATGACTCCTCCTTACTCCTGCAGTGCTCACAGACCCCATCCCACCCTCCAAGGATGTGAAAGAAAAGTACATACCAGAAACTACCACTGTAGAGAAGAAGACCTAGGCCTATATCCCACTTTAACTGTTACACTGGTGGTGGAAAGTGTGAGCCTTGCCAAACCCACCAAATCCCAGCTATAAGAGCTATTGTAGGGGTGTATAGTTAGGTATAGTAGGTTTTTGGTGTGTTTTTTTTTTTTTTTTTAGGGATTCCAATATAATATATGGAGGTAATGGTGAGATGTGTACCTGGGACCTTGTTATGTGAAGTCCACTGCAGTGCTCCCTAGGGTGCCCCACTGTTCTGCTGAGACGTCTGTGTGGCTAGTCTACTAAGAATGATGGCTCCTCCTATATCACAATGACTTGATTTTGTGCTTTTTTCACTTGGATGGGTCTAGCAAATGGACATTTTTTAAGCAAAAGATAGATGCTTTTCTGCTTTGAAAATAGCCATGTTTGCTACTGGATTTATGGACATTTTGGGCTAGATTCTATATATCATGCCTAAAAAATCAGCACCAAGAAAATACGCTTAAGTATATTCCATAATCTATGCCTATAGTTGCAGTTTTTAGAACATGTCTAAATCTAAGTATAGTTAATACAAAACAACCAGCATCCATTTTCTGTGATTATATTTAGTCGCAACCATTTATGTCAATTAAAACCTGATGTAAATGCTGATGCCTAAATTACATGTTGAACAGGCATATTCTATAACACAGCGTGGGAATTCAAGGAATGTCCACGACTCACCCGTGCCCCTCACAGCAGACCTCTTCCTCCTTTCCATTACTGGAGACTTCAATCTTTCGTCAATCCATAATAATCAAGTGATCAAAGGGAGGAAGCTTTTTCTTTGTTATAATCTTTGGACTTGCATCCAAATTCATTGTGCCATTTGAATTCTCTGCTTCTACCATTTGAAATCAGCATCATAGATACCATAATGCATTTAGATAGAATAGTCAGAAATATAGGATGAGCAAAAATTTTCCACCTTGGTCTAGATCACTTGGCAGATCTGCTAAGCTTATTTACTCCCTCTTAATAACACAAACACCATTTCCTTCACCTTAACTCACATCACGTCTTGCTCTTTCACTCTAAACTCTGATTCTGAATTTTCTTGGCATTTTTCAACCCTGCTGGCAGGGAGCAGAAACATGTGGCTAGGGCCATCAATAGATAAAATGAATCCCCAGCCCCGCCACCATATGTGTCCTATATAAGAGATTTGAGGAGGTTAAGAGGGGCATAATCAAATGGCGCCAGCGAAATTGATCGCCGGCGATCTATTTTGGCGACGCTGCAACAGCTGGCCGGAACCGTATTATCGAAAAAGATGGCCGGCCAGCGTTTGTTTCAATAATATGGTTGGGGCCGGCCAAATGCCACAGATCGCCGGGTTTGAGATGGCCGACTTTGTTTTTCAGCGATAATGGAAACTGGAACTGGCCATCTCAAACCCGGCCAAATCCAAGGCATTTGGCCGTGGGAGGGGCCAGCATTCGTAGTGCACTGGTACTTCTGGATGTTTAGATCTTGCTGATCAGTTATGTTATGACTTACTTGTTCAGGAGTGCTGTATTTTGTGATACTGTTTTGAGAAATGTTCAAGAAAGACTTCATACAAATGAAAAAAGTCCCTGCCCTGCATTTTCCCTTGATGGCAGTCCCTGACATGCACTTCACTTAATAGCCGTTTTTCTCCCTGAACAGGGAAACCAAACATTTTTGCACACTGCTTTTTTTTGTAGTAACAGTGGGATTTGAACCAGCCACCTCTGCATTACAAGACCAGTGATGTAACCACTTGGCCACAGCTCCACTTACTTGGGTGTCCCTCCCTTTTGATTATACCCCTCCAGGTCTCTCTCAGCCACTCACAGACAGCTTAATGCACTGTGATTGGCTGAGAGAGACCTGAAGGGGTATAATCAAAAGGGAGGGACAGCCAAGTAAGTGGAGCTGTGGCCAAGTGGTTACATCATGGCTTTTGTAATGCAGAGGTGGCTGGTTCAAATCTCACTGTTACTACTAAAAAAAACTGTGAGCAAAAACTGTTTTGATTTCCCTGTTTGGGGAGAAAGCCGGCCATTAAGAGAAAAACGGCTATTAAGGGAAGTGCACATCAGGGATGGCCATCAAGGGAAAATGAACGGCAGGAACTTTTTTAATTTGTATGAAGTCTTTCGTGAACATTTCTCAAAACAGTATCACAAAAGACAGCACTCCAGAACAAGTAAGTTATAACATAACTGATCAGCAAGATCCTTTTTTTTTTTTTACAAGCTGGCCGACTGGCTTCCCCTCCTAGGAAGGAAATGTTTTAAAGGTTTTTTTTTGGGTGGGAGGGGGTTGGTGACCACTGGAGGAGTATGGGGAGGTCATCCCCGATTCCATCCGGTGGTCATCTGGTCAGTTTGGGCATCTTTTTGAGACTTGGTCGTGAAAATAAATAGACCAAGTAAAACCGGCCAAATGCTCGTCATCGCCGGTTTTCTTTTTTCCATTATCAGCTGAAGCCGGCCATCTCGTAAGCACGCCCACATCCCGCCTTCACTACCCTGCCGACATGCCCCCTTGAAGTTTAGCCGCCTCCGCGACGGAATGCCGGCGAGTGTGTCCAAAAATCGGCTTTCGATTATACTGATTTGACCGGTTTTAGGAGATGGACGGCCATCTCCCGATTTGTATCGGAAGATCGCCGGCGATCTCTTTCGAAAATAAGCCTGTAAGACTTCCTAGTCCCAGTCGCAACCTTGCACACCAACTTACTTGCACAATATCCAAATGTCACTAAGAGGATCTTTTTCAAAGCCCTTAGACTTACAAATTTCCATAGGTCATTTTTGTAAGTCTAGTGCTTTGAAAATACACCTTCATCTCGTCAATCTTTATATCTTTAATTGGGTCCCTGCTTAATAGATGATAGAATTCTCTATCATCAAGTTCTCTATTGATCTCTTAGATTTAACATGGTAACATAATAATTGTTTGTAGATAAAGACCTGCACAATCCATCCAGTATGCCCAACAAGGTGACCATAGTTGAATCTGGCACTCTGCACAGGTTCCACTTCTTCATTAATCTCTGTATCTCCCTGTCAGTTTTGGGGCACAGACTGTAGAAGTCTTCCCGGCATCAGTTCTACTTTCCAAGTACTGGAGTTGTTGTTGAAACCCACTGCTGCCTTGATCCTGATCTATTTTTGACATTTACAGGACCCAAGTTGTAGAAGTCTGCCCAGTATTGTGTTTATCCTTGCAAGTAGGAGTGTAAAAGAGTTTAAGAGATTATTCAAATAAGGCAGTAAGATAAAGCAGTAAAACAGGAGAAATCTTTTGGAGAATTCTTAGTCTACTTTTCTTTTGCATTCTTGGTCAATGAGCTTGCATCTCATGCTTCTTGTGCCCTATCTCATTTATTACTACATAGTAACAGAGTAACATAGTAGATGACGGCAGAAAAAGACCTGCACGGTACATCCAGTCTGCCCAACAAGACAAACATATGTGTAAACCTTACCTTGATTTGTACCTGCCTTATTCAGGGCACAGACCATACAAGTCTGCACAGCAGTACGTCCCGCTTCCCAACCACCAGTCCCACCTACCATCACCGGCTTTGGCACAGACCGTATAAGTCTGCCCTCCACTATCCTCGCCTTCCAACCACCAACCCCTCTTCCCCCCACCTGCTCCACCACCCAATTTCGGCTAAGCTTCTGATAAAGCAGCTTCATATATCTCCATTCTCTCGATTTTCTTCATGTCTTCATAGGCAATTTATATTTCGGACTCTCTCTTTCAAAGGCACCTGCTTTTTCAGGATAGTGAATACCATGTTTTCATCTTTGGTAATACATTTTTGGAATTCTCTTTCCTCATTTGTTCGGACCGAGACAAATTATTATGTATTTTGTAGAAAGTTGAAAGCTTTCTTATTCAGTAAATTATAACTATTGGTATTTTTTTGTTTTTCTGACAGTGTAATGTAGGTGCTTAATAATCTGTAAACCACATTGGACCCTTATTTTGGGAATATAGGGCTAGATTCTATATGTGGCACCATAAGAACTGGAGCCGGAAAAAATACGCCTGGACATATTCTGTAAACTGCACCTAACTTTAGGGATGGTTTATCGAATACACCTAGGGCCCATCCATGTGACTAATTCTAGTCACAAGAATTTACACCAGGTAAACTTTGATGTAAATGCCAGTGATTATGTTAGGCATGGAGTGGGTGTATTCTATAACAGTGCATATAATTTTTAGAAATGCCTACGATCTGCTCATTCCATGCCTCCTTTCTGGCAGTGCATATTAGAATGTATGTGCACCACTTTATAGAATACACTTAGTAAGTTGTGCACATAAATTCTAATTAAAGCCAATTAAAGATAATAATTGTGTGTTAATTGGCTATTATCAGCGCTGATTGGCTTGTTAAGATAATTAAGTTGCATGCACAATACAGAATATAACCTGAATTGCGTGTGCAACTCATGTCGCTCTATATAGAGTTTGGGGAATAGCAGCCAATAAGAATCCTATTGTTACTGTTATTATAATGGTCTAATGAGGTGAATACATATGTTAATGAAGCTAATAATTTATTAAGGGTATTTCTATTAGTTTTCCATTTAGAAAGAAAATGTGAATTGACTGCATGATAAAAAGAGATATAGGTCTATCAAGGTGGTGTTAATTGTGCCATACTATCTACCATTTTAACAGTTAATGTAAGTACCTCTATGTTAACTGTCCGTATCCTTTTCCATGTTAGGTGGTTAACACAGACAGTAATTAAGAAGGTGCACTTGCTAACTGTTATCCTTGCTTATAGATATCACAGCTTGGTAAATAAGGACCTCTGTGTCAGAGGGGGAAGGCTGACTTTCCCAGCTTAAACGAAGTCAGTTTGCTGTCTTTTTCAATTCAGGACTCAATTAATTGTCTTAAGTTTGGGCCATAAACTTTGCCAAATCCTGAAACTAGGTGCATTAATGCCTTTAGAAAGCATGATGAAATCCTTGTCACTTAAAATAAATGGAAATCTGTCAGTTTCCACTTCTAAAACTGTGTCTCATTGAAAGTGTGCAGAAGAGTAACATAGACTGTTAGCCTGTGTCTCAAAAAATGTTGTCTTACAATTCAAAAAAATGTTGTCTTACAATTCAAAATGGTAGGACTGGAAAGTGTGAATAATATTACTGTAGTTTCACAAACATCTCAAACTTAAGAAGGTTCTTTAACAATATTTAGTTTCATATTTTCTGTGAACTTAAGCTTATTTCAGATTTGCATCCTCTAGAATCACTCATCTGAAAACATATTTTCTATCATTCAAACTCGTAGAGCATTTTGAATAACTGAGGGGAAGTACAGAGAATTTAAAAACCTGGATTATTTCACTTTTTTGGGGGGGGGGGGTACTGTCAATTAGTGCTTGTTAAAGCCAATTATTGACAATTAAGTGTCAATTGACCCTATTCTATACTGGGCATCCATTTGCATGCCCAACTTTAGGGCCAATTTATAGAAATTTATTTATTACATTTGTACCCCACTCTTTCCCACATACAGCAGGTCCAGTGCGGCTTACATAGTAAAAGAAAGCATCTTACATGGTAAAGAATATAGTAAAAACAAAGAAATGTAGGAACAGTATTATAAATTGTGATTATCATAACTACTTACATTATGAAAGGCATTACAAAGGACATGTGAAAAGAACGTAATAAACTAGAATAGGGAAGGTAGATAAGGATGTGATAGGTGAAAGGGAAGGAGAATGAGAGGGAAATGGTAAAGGATGGAGGGAAGAAGATGAGGGATTGAGTATAACATTGGGGTCATAGTAAGCGTCAACGTCTTAGCAGGAGTATCATAGGTGATCTGGTGGAATTAAGCTGGTCCATTAGGGTAAACTTGCTTGAAAAAATGGGACTTTAACATTTTCCTGAAAGGTAAATAGTCATTAATAGCTCGGATGGGTCTTGGGAGAGCATTCCAAAGTTGACTACCCAGAAAGGAGAAACTGGATGCATAGTATGTTTTGTACTTGACACCTTTGTAGTTTGGGAGGTGTAGATTGAGGTATGCTCGCGATGACATTGTTCTATTTCTAATTGGGAGGTCAATCAGGTTGTTCATATAACTGGGGGATTCTCCTGATATGATCTTATGGATAATTGTATGGACCTTGAAGTATATTCTCTCTTTGATGGGGAGCCAGTGAAGCCTTTCTCAAAGGGGTGAGGCGCTTTCAAATCTTGACTTTCCAAATATAAGTCTGGCTGCCGTGTTTTGGGCAGTCTGGAGACTTTTCAGGACTTGGGATTTACATCCAAGGAAAACACTGTTGCAATAATCAACCTGAGTGATGACTATGGATTGAACCAGGTTCCGGAAAGTGTTCAATGGAAGATAGGATTTCACTCGCTTCAGGATCCACATCATATTAAACATTTTCTTTGTGATCAGCTTTTTTTTTTTTTTGGGGGGGGGGGGATTAATGTGCAGTTAATGCATGGAAATAGGCTACCGCATAACCATGTTATGGGGTTTTGTGATGGCTTTCCTGTTTCAATACACTAAACTGTGCATTAGTACATTTTTCAGAAGTTTTCTGTCAGGGAGCATTATATGGGCAGAGAATGGATATGAAGTGTTAACCAGCTAACTCATTATATTTATCATGAACTAACTGACTAAAGCAGAGTTAAAGCGGGGCTACTTATCACCTCTTAAATAGGAGATACTACGTACTTCTGCTTTAACCATGAGCAGGTAGCACACATTAATCTGTTAATGTACAACCTCCAATAAAAAAAAATAGTGGGGATGCCCCTTCTTGATTCAGCATTAGTTTTGGACTTGCTATGCATTAAAATCCTGCATTATAATGTGTTAAACCTCATCTGATGTTATCACAAACTAAAATTACATTACAGAAAGGCCAACACATAATCCCTCCACTATAAAACACTATATAGAAACTTGTATAACAATATGTTCAGAACCTTACCATACCTTAACAGCACTAACTCCCAAGAATCAAAAAGTGACAACTTTATACATGAAAAGGCATCAATGTAAATATCATATAATACCCTAAAACATCAATTCACTATCTATTGAAAAACAAAAACCACAAAACAGCTATGACTGCAATAAGATCTCTGCAAAAAGTTGGTGTGGCTCTTTTTGATGGTTCTTCAAATAGCTCTGAAGATGACTGTGAAGGATATCCAAAGAAGCCATGTGTGCACCTTTAGTCATGCTCCTTCAGACATGTGACCTCTGTCTTGCATCTGTGGGCTGCTGCTAACTGTAGACCTTATACTTCTCCCCATTGTAAGGTACAACCAAGAGACCTCTCCTCCAATGTGGTCTATGGCTAATTAGAGATCTTATACTTCACCCTAGCACTTACTACTGACATCACCAACATGATGGGGGGCCTCACTGCCACTCTGAACTCCAGGGCTTGCTGTGAGCTAGGACTGAGAGACCTCTGCTCCAACATGGTCTGTAGCTGGTTGTAGATCTTATACTTCCCTGGTGCCTACTGCTGAGACCACAGCACTATACCTCCCTCCAGTAGAAGAAAGACCAAGAGACCTTCATCATAATTTAAATGCAAAAAACAAGATCAACCATAGGAACGCAGCATCAATATTCTCTGAAACAACAGAAATAGTTTCCCCATCAAAGCTTCATGCAGAGGATTTTTGGAGGACATAAATCATGTAATGAACAAGATGTGCCCAAAAGGTGCAGAATAAAAAAAAAACACTTAGCAGAAAAGATCAAGAGTCCAACACTTAGAAGAGAAAGTTTTAGCAATTGTTTTTTTTAGCCTTTAAACCAACATGAAAAAAAAACCATGCACAGCACCATCAAATATCTGAAAGCAACTTAGAAGAAAGAGAATCCAAAGTAGAATTCTGAGAGCTCATTAAGCTTACTTTGGAGTGGTAATTCATATCCTGCAAATAGTAATTAACTGTGGTTTGGGATACCCTGAAGTGATACAATTAGCTTGTAATATATTCACAACTCTAAAATATACATTTTACTCTATTTATTATTTATATTGAACATTAATAGGTAATTTTGCAGAGCAATTAATACACAATCCCCCAAGAACAGTGTAACAATGACCTCCTCCATAAATAACTACAATTTCCTTAGAGATAATTAAGGACATAGAGGTTATAGGAAAAGATGTTCATTAAATCCACTTCCATTCACAAAGCAGTTGTGGGATATTTATAGTACATGTTCAGATCTATCATCACTGAATGAATGTTTTTTTTACCTTGTTTGTAAAAACCATTTCTAAATAATGTTGTCAATGGCATAAGTTTAAATAAGTCCCTGATTAAAAATTCTTCTGAGGACCACCCCCAAGGTGGGAGATATTCCTCTTCCTCCTCCCCAGGCTTACATTTCTAGAAGGTAGAGTGTGGCAAAAAAACTACTTACTTTTAACGAAGTATCATATGCAAGTCTATCTCATTCATATTCATTGCAGATATCTTAAAAAGCAGATTGGTTGGGTGTGACCTGAGGACTGGATTGAAAATCCCTGTAGTAATATTAAAGATGAATAATAGGTTTAGGAGGGTCACACATTTTGGGGGGGAGGTGTTAAGAATATTCTGGAACATGAGTACTATGGTCATTTACCTTAAAAGGCTTTCTTTTGGAAATGGTATCTCTTTTAAAATCAAATTTTCTTTTTTTTTCTTTAATGTGGTACTGAAATATGGAAAATTTGGTTTCTGATGCCACCACAGGAATACAGATTACTGATTTTGATCTGCAATCATTTTACTGCAGAAATTTCATATAGGTTGATATATTAATCTGTGAGTGGTTTTGAAAATGGATATCTATGAAAGTTAAAAATGAACTAAACAGCCTGAATCACGCAGAAATGTTGGTGTTTCATCCTTACATGCATAGGGCCTACTTTGTGTGAATGTTCATGATATAGTCCTCTCACATATAGTAAAATTTCTGGTATAAGGGTATAAGGGTTTAATTATATGATAATGGACTGTAGAGATACTGAATATAGCAGGTTAAAATTAACCAAATATCTAATTAACTTAGACATTTTTCCCTGGATTATATATAGCGCAACTAGAGATCCACGCCAAAATCCAAGCATATTCTGTAACAACATGCAAAACTTTATTGGCTTAACAAGCCAATCAGCGTTGATAACAGCACTTAACAAGCAATAATGAGCACTAATTGGAAATAATTTGAATTTACATGCACAACTCGCTAAGCATACTCTATAACGCAGTGTGCGGGCATGTTTATGGGCAGGGGAATGGACATTTCATGCGTAGTTATAGAATATGGCCCAGTGCATCTAAATCTATGCGCTGGGATTTACGCCATGTTTTTGGTGATGTAAATGGATGTGCATAGTTTTAGGTGCTGGGATATCAACTAATCGTTTTCTATATACTGTGCTGAAATCTAGGTGCAGTTCATAGAATACGCTTAGGTGAAAATGTTTTCCACACAAATTTTTTTAGATACCATATATAGAATCCCCCTTTTGTTTGTGTGTCTCACTTAACCAGTTATCTTTAACCAGATGCCCCATGCATTTTTGCACTTACAGCATAAACTTGCATGCCACGGTTATAAAATAGTGTCAGTTACACATGTATTTGATAAATTAAGCACTAATTCTGTAAAGTGTGCAAATTTAGGTGTGTTCTTGATTAATGTGCATAATCTAATTGAATAACAATTCAATTAGTGCCAATAATTGGCTTTTTAACAAGCAATAATGGTACTAATTAGGTTTCATTGGGACCAACACGTGTAAAGTTAGGCATGGGATCTGCACCTAAAATTTAAAGTGTTCCCAAAAGGTGGGTGCAGAAATGGGAGAGTCTTGGGTGTTTTAAGGTGGAACAAGAACATGGCTTTGAGTTATGCACAATAATTAAAGAATAATGGTGCTCCACATGTAAAATGTGGCATAGGCATTTACACCACATTTTCATTGGCGCACATGGCAATGCCTACATTTATGCACAGCTCTGTGCTTAAGCGTGTATTCCATAAACCATTCTGAACTTTAGATGTGCATTATAGAATACTGCCTATGCATTTTTGTGTCAATTTTCTAGGTGCCATATATAGAATTTACACCTAATTAACACTAACTACCAATAATGTGCTATAAATGGAGTTAATTGGCACTAATTTATAGTTACATGTGCATTTAATAACTATTCTAGAACCTTAACATGCAATTCTTTTCATGCATAACTGCTAATGGGTGTGGGCATAGGGGAATGAGTAGATGTGGGCTGTGTGCAGCATTTTTGCACTGAAGTTATAGAATACTTTTAGTTATACATGTAACCAACAGCATTTAGACATGAGCATTTACACCAGTTTTTGACATGACATAAGTGGTTGTACCCAGTGGTGTAGCAAGGGGGGACGGAGGGGGCGATCCACCCCGGGTGTCAGCACAAGGGGGGGTGCTCTGCCGCTCCCATTGCTTCCAGGCACCCCCCCGCACCCAAAATCCGTCCCCCCCCCATGGGCGCCTCGTTGAACTCTCCTCCTCCTTCCTTCCCGCCCTCGGCAGCCCTCCTCCTCCTCCTCTCCGCCCCCCCCTCCATATCATAACCTTTTACTTCCCGTAGTGGCAGCGACGTCAGTTAAGAAGAATGCTGCAGGCTCCCCTACGGCTTCAGCTGCTCCCTTCGCTGTTCACACAGTGAGTGTCCCGCCTTCGCGATGACGCATTTTTTGTTTCCGCGAAGGCGGGGCACTCACTGTGTGAAGAGCGAAGGGAGAAGCTGAAGCCGGAGGGGAGCCTGCAGTGCCTTCTTCGTAACGGAACTGACGCCGCTGCCACCACGGGAAGTAAAAGGTTATGATACGGGGGGGGGGGCAGAGAGGAGGAGGGCTGCCGTGGGTGGGAAGGAAGGAACGGAGAGGGCAGGGGAGAGAGGAGAATGCTGGACATGGATGGGAGGGGAGAGAACAGATTGCTGGACATGGGGGAGAGAAGGGGAGGACATGGGGGAGAGAAGGGGAGGGCATGGGGAGGAGAATTGCTGGACATGGGTGGGTGGATGGAGGGGAGGGCAGGAAGGAACGGAGAGGAGTGCTGTGGGGGAGCTGAAGGAGGGCAGGGAGAATCGTTGGACATGGAGGGGAGGGCATGGGGAGAGAAGAGATCACTGGAGAGGAGGGCAGGGCAGGGAAGAGAAGAGAAGAGAATTGCTGGTGGATAGATGGAGGGGGCAGGGGAGAGAGGAAATTTGCTGGATATGGGTGGATGAAAAAGATGGCAGGAGAGAATGGAGAGTTCCTGGACATAGATGGAGAATTGCTGGATATGGATGGATGAATGGGGGCAGGGGAGAGAGGAAATTTGCTTGATATGGCTGGATGGAGGAGAGTGCAGGGGAGAATGGAGAGTTGTTGGACATGGATGGATGGATGGAGGGGAGGAAAGTCAGGAAGGAAATGCACATGGATGGAAGAGAGAAGAGAGGAGAAATGTTGGACAAGGATGGAGGGAAGGAAAGACAAAGGAAGGAGATGCACATGGAGAGAGGGCAGATCCTAGATGGAAGGGGCAGGGAGAGAGGGCAGACTTTGGATGGAGGGGACAGGAGAGAGAGGGCAGACACTGGCTGGCAGGGAGAGAGAGGGAAGGCAGATGCTGGATGGAAGGAAGACAGTGAAAAGAAGATGAGGAAAGCAGAAACCAGAGACAACAAACTGCAAGTAAAATATATATTTTTATTTTTTTGCTTTAGGATAAAGTAGTATTGTAGCTGTGTTAATAAATAGAACATGGAAATAAGGTAATCTTTATTGGACTAATTTTAATATATTTTTACTAACTTTCAGAGAACAAAACCCCCTTCCTCAGGCCAGGATAGGATATTGTAAAATCACTATACTGTACTGATCTGATCTGAGGAAAGAGGTTTTGGTCTCTGAAAGCTAAATGTATTAGTCCAATAAAATGGTGGTATTTTATTTTCTGTTTCTGTGGTGTTGCATTGTATGCTCAGTCTGGCCTCTTGGGGGTTCAGTTTAATTTTTGTCTAAATAGAAAGTTTGATTACTTATTCTATAGTGGTTTAGGGTTTATCTGTGTTTGTGAAAAAGACATGGCTTTCAGTTGGCATTGACTGTGCAGGATCGACGATCTGTACTATACTGTCTGGTTACGTTTTACAATAGGCGAATTGATGTTCTAGTGCTCACTGTAGTGTTTAAGATGCTTTCCTTTTCCTTATGTGACTTGTAGAAATTACTGCTTATGGTATGGTAAAATTGTTCTAGAGATCCTGAGTGTTTTGTATTCTCAGTATGCCTAGTACTGGATTTTGGAGGGGGGTGTTAAAAAATGACCGGCCCCGGGTGTCAACTACCCTAGCTACGCCACTGGTTGTACCTAAAGTTAATTGCATAAATGTGGGCTTATACTAGTAATTGCTGAATTATAATTTGTGCTGAGTGCACATGCTTTAGGTATCTAACTTTAGGCGACTTCAGCTGGATTCTGTATAGGTTACCAAAGTTCGGCATGTAGATTTGGACAATCATCACAGATCAGTGCATAAAATAATTAGCCAATTAGATAGATGCTAATTAATTATTCGGTTAACAAGCATTTAATTGGCAGTAATTAGGAGTTATGTGCAGATCTGCCCTGCACCCTTTTCCAGTGGTTTCCAAACCTGGTCCTGGCAGCAACCCCAGCCAGTCAGGTCTTTAGTATATCCACAATAAATAATCATGTAAAAGATTTGCAAGCACTGCCTCCACTACATGCAAATCTCTTTCATGAATATTCCTTGTGGATTTCCTGAAAACCTGATTGGCTTGGGTACCTCCAGCATCAGAAATGGGAACCACTGCCCTGTCTAAATTTCATAGCATGAAACTCGAAAGTAGCCTGGCCACAGGAGAGGCATGGGTGGGTCAGGGGCATTCCCAGAGATTAAGTGCAATGTTATAGAATACCTGCATTTACACCTAACTGCTATTAGTTGGATGTGAGCATTTACATCAACTTTTTGCAGGTATAAAATCTTGTGCCTAAAGTTGACTGCAAAATGCGCCCTTTACAGAATACTATTTTAGTGGTCCTTTTACTAAGCTGCGGGAAAAAGGACCCTGTGGTAGCAGCAAGGACTGTTTTTCCTGCACGCCAGGGACCTTTTAACCGCAGTGGATAAAAATCCCCTTTTAAAAAATGGCCATGCAGTTAGATTACTCTTACCATTTGGCAATGAGGGGGGAGCAGTTACCACCACCCACTGAATGGGAGCCCTTGCTGTCACTGAGGTGACAGCAAGGGCTCCCATTGCAACCCACAATTACCGCTGAGTTAGTGCTGTGCTATAAAAAAAAAATTTTGACATGCTGGAAATGGCGCGCTGGCAGCCATGTTGGGCTGGCGATAGTTCTGAGTTAGCATGTGGTAAGCCCACATTGGGCTTATCAACGCTTTCTAAAAGGACCCCTTAGTGCAGAACATCCTGATGCTTAACTTTGGGCACCATTTATTGAATTTCCCGGCTTGTACAGAATTATCCCATAGTGCAAAACACTGATGCTATTTATTTATTTAATCATTAATTATGTACTGATTGATTTTAAAGTATTTGGATGAAAAATAAGAACAAATATAAAATAAAATCAGCATAATAATATAAAATATGGCTACTCATAAATCTTGAATCATTCACTATGCTAATATTAAACTACAGGAAAGGCCTGGAAAAACATATGTTTTGACAAGCTTCCCAAACCTTGATAAATCATTCTTATAGCAGAATTCTGAAGGTAACATATTGCACAATACTGGTGCTGCACATAAAAAAGAGCACAATCTAGTTTCATACTTTTGAAGAACCTTTACACTAGGACATTTTTAATAATCCCTGTGTCACTGAACAGAAAGTATGAAATAGACAATAATGGTTTTATAGACAGCTTGAAAATAAACAGGAGAAAATCTGTGCAGGGCTTTAAAAACAATCACCAATAGGCTGAGCTGTATTCATCATTTGATAGGTAACCAATACATTTTCAATAAAGAGAGGGTGATATGCTTTATCTTCTCTGCCCTATAGATCAATCCTAGAGCAGCATTCTGAATAAGCCTTGAGTCCATTTGGGGGGTTCAAAACCATGCTAATGCAGACCACGTGGAGGGGCATAATTGAACGAAAACTTCTATCTCCATGGGCGTTTATCTCCGAGAACGGGTCCGTGAAGGGGCGGACCAAACCGTATTTTCGAAAAAAATAGACGTCCATGTTTTTATTCGACAATTTGTGAGCTGGGCGTTTTTGTTTTTCAGCGATAATGGAAAATGAAAGCGCCCAGCTCAAAAACGAATAAATCCAAGGCATTTGTTTGTGGGAGGGGCCAGGATTCGTAGTGCACTGGTCCCCCTCACATGCCAGGACACCAACCGGGCACCCTAGGGGGCACTTTTACAAAAAAAAAAAAAAAAAGGTAAAAGAGCTCCCAGGTGCATAGCACCCTTCCCTTGTGTGTTGAGCCCCCCAAATCCCCCTCAAAACCCACTGCCCACAAGTCTACACCATTACTATAGCCCTAAGGGGTGAAGGGGGGCACCTACATGTGGGTACAGTGGGTTTGGGGGGGTTGGATGACTAAGCATTAAGCAGCACAATTGGAACAGGTAGGGGGGATGGGCCTGGGTCCACCTGCCTGAAGTCCACTGCACCCCCTAACAACTGCTCCAGGGACCTGCATACTGCTGCCAGGGAGGTGGGTATGACATTTGATGGTGAAAATAAAAAGTTGTGAAACATCATTTTTTTGTGGTGGGAGGGGGTTAGTGACCACTGGGGGAGTCAGGGGAGGTCATCCCCGATTCCCTCTGGGGGTAATCTGGTCATTTAGGGCACTTTGTGGGGCCTTATTCGTGAAAAAACAGGGTCCAGGAAAAGTGCCCTAAATTCTAGCTACAAACGCATACTTTTTTTCCATTATCGGCGAAAGGCACCCATCTCTGTTCGGGTGATAACCATGCCCCAGTCCCGCCTTCACCACGCCTCCGACACGCCCCCGTCAACTTTGTACACTTCTGCGATGGAGTGCAGTTGAAAACGTCCAAGTTCGGCTTTCGATTATACCGCGTTATTCGTTTTTGTGAGATAAACGTCCATCTCCCTATTTAGGTCGGAACTTGGGCGTTTTTCTCATTCGATTATAAGCAGGAAAGTGCTGCCTGTGATCTTCCTCATTGATAGAGGGCAGTAAAAAGAAATGTGGCAAATATGGATCAAGTCAAGAATAAAGCTATGTATCATAAATATCTAAAGCCTACTTTGCAAAACGCCCTAGGCAAACATCTATACCCAAATATTGTGGCCAGCTGATATTGAAGGGAACAATGTCTATTTAGTCAATGTTCAAAAACAAGCTAGTCCAGCATCCAAAGCAAGGCTGCATAAGTGTCCATGAAGCCATTTTACAACAGATGCTTACAGTTTTGTGACAGCAATTGGATGGCGTTAAAACAAAAAGCTGCTTAAGTGGGAGGAAGAATTTTATCCTGGCAGTTCCCTTACCTTACTGTGCCTGCTCCCTCCCTCGTTCTGTCAGTCTCCTGCTCCTGTGTGGCAGGACCCGGGTTATCGTTGTATAATTATTTGGCAGCCCAGGCCTGACCTTGGTTCAGGATCTAAAATGAGAGAAAAACTTACAGGCCTTTGTCTCTGACTTGAACTTCAGAGTTGCTCAATTTGATGGTAACAGTTGCTTTTGTAACTAGTACAAAATGGCTCCTTGGGAAGATATAGCAATATGGTGGTCAGAACAGCCAGGTGCAAGGGAATTGCAAAAGTTTGTGGTTAAGCAAGCTAAGGATGAGAACATGTTTAAGATTTGAAGCTACTCATTAGCATAAGCCAATCAGTGCTAACCATGACATTAACATAGATCCAATTAGATGTGCTTACTGTGATATTACCCATATCCTGAGTAAACCTATAAAAAAAATAGCGTATTTCTTGCTTCAGGGGAGAGAGGCATCCACTACTGCCCTCTCTCCAGGGGAAACCAATGCACAATATCTAATTGGCTAAGTAATTGCTTTCCCTTGAATGAGTTTTGAGTCTTTGATATCTAGTAATTGGCTTTGAGTAGTAAAATATAACATTATAGGCTCAAACCCAGATAGCACCTGTTTGCAGCTGGAATATTACATTCCTATAACTAATTGAATGGTATTTCTCTAGACAAATAGTGTTCTGTAAATTGTGTCTGCAGACTAATGGCTAATTGTAATTATACTTGATGCCTAAGAAATAAGATACCTTCTTATACTCTTAACCATATTTAGTATGTATTCTTTGCTACTTATGAGCTAGTACACTGCTCTGGTAAGTAAGGAGTTCAGATATATGAGGTGAGTATATTGAAAGCAGCCTTGGGGAGTTTCCTGTGCTTGAGATACCTCCATTTGGTCTGGGGGTGTCTCGGGGACTGGAAATAACCCAGAAAATAATTCATCATGTTAAGGCAATCACCCGGGTCCTGACACACAGGAGTGAGAGAGAGAGAGACAGACCCTGGTGCTGGGCATCTCTTGGAAGCCGGGCCTGGGGAATCTTGCCCCTCCCTTCTCGGTGGCTCTGCTGCACAGACAGGTTTTCTGTATTTTCCACTGGGTTCCAGGGACAGAGACAGAGGCCATTGGCCAGAATTCTTTGCTTTTGCATGGTCTGCAAATACATCCCTCTCGTTAAAAACATTACATTATTACATTTTTATAATCTTATATCTCACAACTACCAACAAGTTCAGTGTGGGTAACAACTACAAATCTGAAGAATTATTCAGAAAGAATACAATACCAAAAAAAATACTAGAGAATAACAGACCAAATTCTAGGACATTAATTATTAGAGCTTAAAAATACTTTCTGAAAAGGAAGATTTCTACAATTGTCTAAATTGATAATAATCTATTTGTCTAAGAGAGAGGGGTAAAACGTTCCAACAAGATAATGCTTGGTAGGATAAAGAGGTCTTTAGGGGTCGTGAAGCCTTCACATTTTGAACAGAGGGAAAACCTAATATAAAAAGATTCCTAGTAGATCTAAAACGCTTTCCATTTGAAAAGGAAAAATGATCAACTAAATAACTCAGAAAATCCCCATAAAAGGCTTTAAAGACCTTAACAGACACTTTAAATTGTAATCTGGGCTCTAACGGCAACCATTGTACTTGTATTAAAAGAGGTGCAATCAGTTCGTACTTATCTACTGGAAAATGTAATTTGGTCTTCAGGGCTGTGGAACAGCCAATATATATATCAATAGTCCAATTGAAAAAGTATTAAAGATTGAACTAGTAAATGACATGCAGCTAGATCAAAGAATTTGCAAACAACTTGTAATTTTCTGAGAAGCAAGAAAGAATTTTTTACTACTTTTTCAACCTGAGAATTTAAAACCAGTTGACAATCTACTTTGACACCTAGATTCTGTCTCTAAAATTCTAACTTTAATTACATTTGTCAATATCTATTACTGGGTTAGTTCTTATAAAAGTCAATTGTGCCACCCATAAAAACGTACCCCCTATTTACTAAGCTGCGCTATTGGCTGCCATGCAGCAATGCTGACAAAGGCCATTCAAATTAAACTGGCTGTGTCAGCATTAACGCACGACAGCCGCTAGCGTGGCTTAATAAACAGGGGGGGGGGGGGTTCTCTTTATTCAATTTTAATTTAAATGAGTGAACCCAAGCTTCTATTCCTGATAAACACTGAAGAAGGTTTGACTCATGACCAATATTACCCAGAGCAAAAGGTGATATAACAGTAATGTCATCTGTATAGATGAAAGACTGCAGCTTGAGATTTTCTAAATAACTGGCTAATAGCTGCAACATGATATTAAATAATGAAGGTGAAAGAGGGGAGCCCTGACGCATTCCATAAGTCAAAGAATTCACCATGCATTCTCACTCTGTAAGATCTATTTTAAAAACCTTGAATCCATGAGAGAACTGGACCCTGAATCTCAAAAGAATCTAAAAGGGATAATAATATCCCATGATCTACCAGGTCAAACTGAACAATAAGACAACTCTGTCCTTGATTCAGCAACCTTTGACCTGAGATAATCAAGGAACTAACCACAGTCTCTGTGCTAAAATCTTTGGAAACCTCTGTTCGGACCCATGTTGTAACAGAAACTTATGTCCAGTCTATGCATACTTTTGTTAGCATCACCATATGCACTATCTGCATGATCATTTGGTAGGCCTAGAGGAATAGTTTTTTTTTGTAAGCAATTGTGTTCAATGATCGCCCACTGAAACTTTACCTCTCAGTCTTAGAAGTACATAAGTAATGCCACACTGGGAAAAGACCAAGGGTCCATCGAGCCCAGCATCCTATCCACGACAGCGGCCAATCCAGGTCAAATTGAGATTTATTTGCATCCTCCCTGACCTTTACTGGGATGGGGTGTATAAATACAGTGTTGTTTCCTCTATGAAATGGTAGTGTATGGCACAGTAGCTGGCCTGCTTCCTGCAGGCTGAATATTGGTTGGCCAGTCTTTTGCACTGAGTGTCACATGTATGATTATTTCCCAGTTGGTGAGAGATCAATTGAGTGCACTCTGATCTAGAGGCTTAGAGTAACAGACTTGGAGAAGTTGAGGCAAGCAGAAAGAGGGAAGGGAAATGGGCCTTGATGTACTGCCTTTCTGAGATTTTTGTAACCACATGTGGTTTATATATATGCAGGTACTTATTTTGTACCAGGAACAATGGAGGGTTAAGTGACTTGCCCAGAGTCACAAGTAGTGGGAATTGAACTCAGTTCCTCAGGATCAAAGTCCACTGCACTAACCACTAGGCTACTCCTCAGCTCCATAGAGGAGACCTAGAGGCACATAGGTGAGAAGTCTCATCTCAGGCCTGACAGCCTCTCTGCTGCCATGGAGGAGAAATATCAGTTGAAAGGAGAGCATAACCTTGGTGTGTCAGGAAGTGACCTGTAGCAAGGAGTGATGTAATATCTTCTTGCACTTTGTAGAAATCTCCAAAGACATTTAGCCAGATGGAAGGTTTAGAACAGCTGTTGAAGTTGCAATCACCAATTTCCTGAAAAGATGCTGAGACAAGACCTGTTGAGGAGGAGAAAGCTTCACTGCTGAATATATATTAACTCCTGGGATATTGCATTTAAACTTGGGAAAATGTAGTCTTGGGGCTAAATAGGTGTACAGTATATCTATTTTAAATTATTTGCTAGAGAAATACAATTTTAGAGAGAACAGTTTGCAAAGGATCTTCTGTTAGGAAGTAAGGGGAAAATGTGATATTGTTCAGTTACTACAGAGGGATAGACTTGCTGAATAGAATAAAACTTCATTGGTGACTATATTACCTGCTGGGAAATTACCTTCAAACTTGAGAAAGGGTAGAATTGGGATTAAATAGATAATTCCTGTGTCTTTTTCAAATTACTCTGCTTATTCTCTAAGATCTTAGAGAATAGTTTTAATGTTTAAAGTATCTTTTAGAGTTTCATATAACTGCTGTTTTGGAGTAAAATTTGGCATTTAAAATTGTTGTTTAGAGTTTACAATAGCATTGATTTAGACTACAGCCAGCAGTTAAAGAAAGATTCTATTTAGAGTTTAACTTTTGTTTAAAGCACAGCATAAACTACAAATGAAATCAATTAGGGTGTGGAAATAACAAATCACTAGAGTATGTAACATCCAAAAAATTCCCACAAACAAAAATATTGGTTTGGCTCAATGTGTCAGTCCCAACCAAACTGCTTAAGGCTGGAAGGAAAAAGGCCTCAAAGAGCTCCAGAATATTACAAATCCTATACAGCTAAATAGATCAAATTGATCAACTCTTCATCATTGGCCACCAAAAAGCCTTCCAGGTTCTATGTGGATCAGACCTCTAGGAACCTTTCAGTACGTATGGCTGAACATAAGAGTTCCATACAGACGAAGAGGATAGGACTTCCTTTAGTGTCACACTGTACTCAGTACCAGCACAATTTGTTTGAATTAAAATGTGTGGTTTTACAAACTGTGGTCTGCTCAGTGAGAGGAGGAGACTTTTGTAGGATTTGGCTCCAACGGCACAAGTGGATACATAAATTACGCTCCCTTGAGCCGATTGGCCTGAACTCTCACATCGAGTGGTGCCATTTTTTCTAAATTTTATGCACTGCTACTGATTGGTTGTCAGTCTGACAGCATCTGATGTCATAGTGGTTATATTAGTTAGATCCTGATCAGAGCATCAGATGCCGAGTGAGGCATTGAGAGGAGAACAGATGACAGTTCCAAGTATTGTGGCTGTGGGCATCCGGGGAAGGTTGCAGTGGAGAGTGATTGGGTAGTAACCCCTTCTGCAGAAGGAGCCCTGTTGCCAAGACCCTGAAACAGCAACAGCGCGAAATGCTGGCCACAGTCGGCTTGGGGGCGTTAAAGGGTGAAGGCAGCTTGACACAGCACAAGAGATTCCAGTGCAGTTAATAAGAATCACTGATCCAGGAAGTTTTGGAAAGATAAGTGCCTGCATCTAACTACCCGATAGTAGGGCATGCTAGTGCAGTCCTTTAGTTTTAGTCTGTGTGGAGTTAAGTTATTGCATATAAGATACCTTAGTAGCATATGAGCACTATGGGCATCGACAAGCATGTAAAGAACAATAATGAAAAATAAAAAAGTACAAACACCACACAGCTAAATAATCTAGTGGAAACCTGGAAGGTTTTTTGGTGGCCAATGATGAAGAGTTGATCAATTTGATCTATTTAGCTGTATAGGATTTGTAATATCCTGGAGCTCTTTGAGGCCTTTTTCTTCCAGCCTTAAGAAGTTTGGTAAAGCACAGCATAGCCATTAGAAAGAAAATGAATCTATATTAATAAAAACAGAAAGTAATGTAGGGTCATAAAATTAATGTAGGGTCATATTTATATATACTCCCCCCCCCCCCCCCCCCCCCCCCCAATATTCAGCCAGCAGCAGTCAACATTTTTTAAATGTCGATCATCACCTGCTAAATTATCCCCAATATTCAGTGCCAGGCCAGCTGCTGGAGGTTATATGTGTTGGAATTTATTGTATTTTACATGCATTGCCTGTCACCTATTATTTCTCTGTGATTACTCTGTGACCTCTGATGTGAATTACTTAGAGAGGTCACATAGCTATGCAACTTCCTGTGGGGGTTAGATGCAGCAGATGCAGCACATGGAGCACATGGAGCTCATGATCTCTCCTAACCTGAGAGGATCTATGGTGGTGTGAGCATCCATTACCATCTAAGCACATGGAAGGAGCTGATAATACAAATGTATAATAATATATATATATAAGCCTGTCTGATTATAATCTAACTGCAAACTGTGAGTAAACAGATGTTTTGTTACTTCAACTTTAAAGTGACTCAGCAGTGAATTATTCAGGGGTGAATGAGAGAGAGATGAAGAAAGAAATTAACATTTCTAAAGCTGAAGCTGTGTGTACTAAAATCTGCTAATTATTTACTACAAATAATCCAACAAAAGGGTTATGGGCCCAGGGTCCAGGAATTGAAAAAGAAGAGAAATATTACCAGGCAGAAAAAAAGGCCACATTTTTCTCTTAAGTTTTAAAGGAAAGATTCAGTCTGTCTCTCTCTCCCCCCACACAGCAGACAGAAGGCTAAGAAAATGGCTGAGGGAAGAAATTCACCATTGTTCTATTCTCTCAAGGTGCCTAGATTAACTGAGTTTAATTATCAGCAGTGGGAATTAAGATTCATATGTTTCCTTCGAGCAAAAAGATTAGATATATGCTTAGACCAAGACAGAACAGCTGAAAATATGGCTGAATGGGACAATGCAAACTATTATGTGAAGTGCATGCTTTTGGAAGCTCTCTCAGAGAAACAAGCCATATTAGTGGAGGGAAAAGATACACCAAAGGACATTTTATATAAACTGAGAACTATGTATGCAACTACATATGCAAAGCAGCAACCAATTTGGTTGGCAGAGTTGAATGAAACCAAATTAAGGGATAAAAGTAAATGTAATGATCACATTATGTATCTTATGTCTTCATTTCAAAAGCTAGAACTTTCTGGAATTCCCATGTGTGATGCATTGAAAAGAGCATTTCTTTTTACCTCACTATCAAAGAAGTTTGATGTTTTTAGGTCTGTAAATGAGGCCATTGAAGGGCAATCTTTTGAACAGGCAACATCAAAACTAAGGCAGGAATGCATAATAAATGATTCTGAGGAGATGTGTTCTCAAAGTCAGTCAGAGAGAAATGAAACAAATTTCTTGGCAAAGAACAGAGGAAGGCGGAGCTATGGGAAAACTCCACCCAAGGGCAAGCTGATTTGCTACTCATGTGGAAAGGAGGGACATGTATCTAAATGGTGTAAGGAAACACAAAACACTCCCTCTAGCTCACCTAAGCCAATGGAACTAAAGAATTTTCAAACCAGGAAATGTATGAAGGACAAAGATAAACACAAGGGCTTTCTAATGGCAGAAAAATCTTTGACTATGGTAAATAATAATTCAAATGAAAGTACTTGGATTTTGGATTCAGGGAGCACATGCCATTTAACCAATTGTAAGAATTTCTTTCAGGAAATGTGTCCAGAGGAAGGTATTCTTAAAACTGCAAACGCAGGGACTGCTAAGATCCAAGCAAAAGGTATTGGATTCTTAAAATGCAAAGTGTCTAATGAAGTTAAAGAAATTCCTGTAAGTGATGTCTTGTATATTCCCCAAGCAGTTTGCAATATGCTTAGTGTATCTACATTAGATAAGAAGGGATTTGCGATTCATTTTGAAAACAGTAAGTGCACAATCTCTAAAAATGATGAAGTGTATGCTGAAGCTTTTATGCATAATGATGTTTATAAGCTGAACATTTCAGGTGAAGCCTCACATCTGGCGCAAGTAAGGAAGAATGATGGTAAATGTAGTCTGGAAATCTGGCATCGCCGCCTGGGACATCGTGATTCTAAGGTGATCCAGGATCTTTACAGTAAGCAACTGGCCACCGGCATTCAGATAAGTGCAGATGCTGGTAAAATGGAGAAATGCATAGACTGTGTTACTCAAAAAGGTGTGAGACCCTCATTTCCTGCATACACAGGAAATAGGAGTAATAAAGTGCTGGACTTAATACACAGTGACTTATGTGGACCGTTTAATATCCCATCATTGGGAAATAACAGATTTGTGCTAATATTCTTGGATGATTTCTCTAGATATTGTGTGGCCTATTTGCTGAAAGAGAAAAGTCAAGTCACAGACATGCTGAAGAAATACGTAGCCATGGTGAGCAATAAATTTGAAAGAAAACCAAAGGTTCTTCAGACCGACAATGGTGGTGAGTTCACTTCACAAAGCATGCGCACATTTCTAGAACAAGAAGGCATTCAGCATATCACAACAGTAGCTTATACACCAGAACAAAATTCTGTTGCAGAGAGAAAATTTAGGTCACTTGTGGAAATGACCAGATGTATGCTGTCAGATAGCAATCTCCCTAAAAGACTATGGGGGGAAGCCATTCTCACAGCAGTGTACCTACAAAACAGAATGCCAACTAAAGGCGCTGAGCGCACACCACATGAGACATGGCATGGTAGGAAGCCAAACCTGTCACACATAAGAACATTTGGAAGTACAGCATATGCTCATGTACCAAAGCAAAGAAGGCATAAGCTGGATTCCACAACAGAAAGGGGCATTTTAGTTGGCTATACTCCAGGACACAAAGGATATAGAATTTTGAATCTGAAAACTGGCATTGTTGGCATAAGACATGTTACATGTTTTGATGAAAACAAAAGGGTTGATAAAGGCTGGATTATCCCAGATGAGCCTTATCATCCAGAATATGAAACTAGAACCATAATAGACATGCCAGTGTATATAAATGCCATACCAAGGCATATGTCTGAAAGCAACTCATCTGTATCTAACGAGGAACAGGCAGAGGAAGCAGACACAGAAAGGATCATTGAAGAAGACAGTACAGTTGGAGAAGGGGAATCAATTGGAGAAGAACTCTCAGATTTAGAGGATGCGGAAAGGTCAGACCAACCTGTTGTCAGACGCTCATCCAGGGAAAACAAAGGTGTTCCACCCCCAAGACTGTCTTACCTAACAAAGTCAGCAGAAGCTCAAGAGCCCTTAACATGGGATGAGATTGAGAAAATGCCAGCAGAAGAAGCTGCTGAATGGCATAAAGCTGCACAAGAAGAAATTGATGCATTGGATAAAAATAATACTTGGATTCTTACAAAATTACCTCCTGGCAAGAAAGCTATAGGATGCAAATGGGTATTCAAGTTAAAAAGGAATGCACAAGGAAAAGTGGAAAGGTATAAAGCCAGATTAGTGGCAAAGGGATATCTTCAAAAATATGGAGAAGATTTTGATGAAGTGTTTGCACCTGTAGTGAAACACACGACAATAAGAACACTTCTGAGCATTGCAGTCTCAAAAGGCATGCAAGTCAACCACATTGATGTGAAAACAGCGTTTCTTCACGGAGATATAACTGAGGACTTGTACATGGAACAGCCAACAGGTTTCATAAATACAAAACAAAGACAGCTAGTGTGTAAATTAAACAAAGGTCTTTATGGATTAAAGCAAAGTGCAAAATGTTGGAATGAAAAATTGCATGAAATATTGACAAATTTAGGATTTAAGCAAGGTGAAGCAGATAAATGTTTGTACACTAGGTGCACAAATGGACAATATGCATACAGTTTTGCTTTTGTTGATGATCTGCTCATTGCAAGCAAAAGTGAGCAAGAGTACAAGGACATTGTAAAGTGTTTAAACCACAATGTTGAGATAAAAGAACTTGGTAATGTGTCATACTATCTTGGTATAGAAATTGAGAAACAAAATGATGGTTCTTATCTTCTAAGCCAGAAGCAGAAAATAAATGAGCTTATTGAAAGTTTAGGTATGCAAGATGCCCAAGTTGTAAGCACTCCCATGATCACTGATTTTCTGAAGGATGAAACAGTAAGAGAACCTTTACCAGATAACATCCAATATAGATCAGCCATAGGTAAGCTTTTATATCTAGCTACCACATACAGGGCTGATATAGCAAATGCAGTAGGAATTTTGAGCAGAAGGGTCAGCTCACCTACCAAATCAGATTGGACTGCAGTTAAAAGGATGGTAAGGTATTTAAAGGGTACCATTGATTGTAAATTAAAGATTTCAGCCAATAGTAATCCAAAACTAATATGTTACTGTGATTCAGATTGGGCAGGGGATCATTCTGATTATAAATCCACAAGTGGATATGTGTTTATGTATGGAAATGTACAAATTTCATGGGCCAGTCATAAACAAAGTATTGTGAGTTTGTCTTCTACAGAAGCTGAATACGTGGCCGTATCGGAAGCGTGCAGAGAACTGATGTGGATTGAAAAACTTTTGCTGGATTTTGGAATAGCTGAAAAGAGACCAATCCAGATAATGGAAGATAATCAGAGCTGCATCCGACTGTCACAGAATGACAAGGTTCAGTCACGCACCAAGCACATCGCAACGAAATACCACAACGTGCGAGAGTTGGCGAAAGAAGGGGTCATCAGTCTACACTATTGTCACACCAGTGAGATGACAGCTGACATCATGACCAAACCGTTACCCAGAGAACGTTTTGTGAATCTGCGTATAAAGCTTGGACTTTGTATGAATAAATAATTGCATGACAGTTATGCATGAGAAGGGGTTTGTTGGAATTTATTGTATTTTACATGCATTGCCTGTCACCTATTATTTCTCTGTGATTACTCTGTGACCTCTGATGTGAATTACTTAGAGAGGTCACATAGCTATGCAACTTCCTGTGGGGGTTAGATGCAGCAGATGCAGCACATGGAGCACATGGAGCTCATGATCTCTCCTAACCTGAGAGGATCTATGGTGGTGTGAGCATCCATTACCATCTAAGCACATGGAAGGAGCTGATAATACAAATGTATAATAATATATATATATAAGCCTGTCTGATTATAATCTAACTGCAAACTGTGAGTAAACAGATGTTTTGTTACTTCAACTTTAAAGTGACTCAGCAGTGAATTATTCAGGGGTGAATGAGAGAGAGATGAAGAAAGAAATTAACATTTCTAAAGCTGAAGCTGTGTGTACTAAAATCTGCTAATTATTTACTACAAATAATCCAACAATATGGGCCTGGCCAATATTCAGCCAGGGCCACATAAGAGTTATGTGGCCCCGGCTGAATATCAGGCTGCTCTGAGCCCCTTTCAGTCCCAGTGTCCCCTCTTTCCTTCTTTCCATTCCCCCATGCATTAGGACTCTCCACCCCCTTCCTCCCCCCAATGGTGAAGGTAAGCCCCTATGGGCTTACCTATAAACCTGCCCCCAACTACCCCACTGAACCACCAGGGATGTAGGTAAGCAGAGGGGGGCTTACCTTCACTGTTGGGAGGAGGCAGGGTGGAGGGTCTTGCAGGGGGATGGTCTTAATGCATGAGGGTTGGGAAGGAAGGGAAAAATGGACATTGGAACGGCAGGGGCTCGGGGGCTTTTTTACTTTTTTTTACACCAAACAAATAATTATGTGTGTGCCGGCCCGATATTCTGATAGTAATGTGGACTCATTATTGATGTGAAGGGGAATATAATTCTGGTATGACAATACTAGTGGCCTCCAGGCCAGAATGAACAATTAGATGATGAAATGCTAATAGAAATTAGGGAAGCTATTAAATTGTACAACACTATAATAATGGGTGATTTCAATTATTTAGCTTTATTTGCTTTTAACTAGTATCATGTAATCTTTGTAACTTCTGAACCATTGCATTACTACATATGAATAAATTCAAAAAGTGGAAAGGGGGATAGGATTTGATCTACCACCTTTCTGTGGATACAAACAAAGTGATTTACATATTACATACAGGTACTTATTATATACCATGGCTCTCTCATTCTCCCTGTCTCCTCAGCTCAAAACCTTGGGGTCATCTTTGACTCTTCTCTCTCCTTCTCTGCTCATATCCAGCAGATCGCCAAGACCTGTCGTTTCTTTCTTTACAACATCCTTAAAATTCGCCCCTTTCTTTCCGAGCACTCTACCAAAACCCTCATCCACACCCTTGTCACCTCTCGTTTAGACTACTGCAATCTGCTTCTTGCTGGCCTCCCACTTAGTCACCTCTCCCCTCTCCAATCGGTTCAAAACTCTGCTGTCCATCTCGTCTTCCGCCAGGGTCGCTTTACTCATACTACCCCTCTCCTCAAGTCGCTTCACTGGCTCCCTATCCGTTTTTGCATCCTGTTCAAACTTCTTCTACTAACCTATAAATGTACTCACTCTGCTGCTCCCCAGTATCTCTCCACACTCGTCCTTCCCTACACCCCTTCCCGTACACTCCACTCCATGGATAAATCCTTCTTGTCTGTTCCCTTCTCCACTACTGCCAACTCCAGACTTCGTGCCTTCTGTCTCGCTGCACCCTACGCCTGGAATAAACTTCCTGAGCCCCTACGTCTTGCCCCATCCTTGGCCACCTTTAAATCTAGACTGAAAGCCCACCTCTTTAACATTGTTTTTGACTCGTAACCACTCGCCTCCACCTACCCTCCTCTCCTCCTTCCTGTACACATTAATTGATTTGATTTGCTTACTTTATTTTTTGTCTATTAGATTGTAAGCTCTTTGAGCCGGGACTGTCTTTCTTCTATGTTTGTGCAGCGCTGCGTAGGCCTTGTAGCGCTATAGAAATGCTAAATAGTAGTAGTAGTAGTTGTAGTAGTAATGAGCTGCTGTTGGAAATCAAACCCAGCGCAGATATTGCAACAGAGCCCTTCGCACATCCAGAAAGTGTAACTGCCCAAATGATTCTGGAAAACGAGATTGGTATGGGATTTGTGTTCCAAGATGTATGAGGAGAGACTTGCTGACCTGAACATGTATACCCTGGAGGAAAGGAGGAACGGGGTGATATGATACAGACGTTCAAATATTTGAAAGGTATTAATCCGCAAACAAATCTTTTCCAGAGATGGGAAGGCGGTAGAACGAGAGGACATGAAATGAGATTGAAGGGGGGCAGACTCAAAAAAAAGATGTCAGGAAGTTATGTTTTCACAGAGAGAGTGATGGATGCTTGGAATGCCCTCCCGCGGGAGGTGGTGGAGATGAAAACGGTAACAGAATTCAAACATGCGTGGGATATACGTGAAGGAATCCTGTGCAGAAGGAATGGATCCTCAGGAGCTTAGCCGAAATTGGGTGGCAGAGCCGGTGGGGGGGAAGAGGGGTTGGTGGTTGGGAGGCGAGGCTAGTGGTGGGCAGACGTATACGGTCTGTGCCAGAGCCAGTGGTGGGAGGCGGGACTGGTGGTTGGGAGGCGGGGAATAGTGCTAGGCAGACTTATACAGTCTGTGCCAGAGCCGGTGGTGGGAGGCAAGGCTGGTAGTTGTGAGGAGGGGATAGTTCTGGGCAGACTTATACGGTCTGTGCCCTGAAAATGACAGGTACAAATCAAGGTAAGGTATACACATATGAGTTTATCTTGTTGGGCAGACTGGATGGACCATGCAGGTCTTTTTCTGCCGTCATCTACTATGTAAACCCAGCTTCCCTGGTTCCCAGGCTCCTGCATTAACCACTAGGCTACTGGAGAAAAAGATCTCAGCTTTAGAGCTTAATATATGTAATAACTGCATCAAACATTAGCCCATTTTAATCAGAGGTCAGAAAATAAAAACCCACTTCCAACTTACTGTGACTACTCAGAAGTTTCCTCTGCGACTTACACACTATTGTTTCCCTCTAGGGCTCCACATATCAGGTAAACATACCTGTATCATTCAAATTCAAATTCCTTACATATGGAAAAACAAAAGTACAATTATTGAAACATGGATACATTTTTAAAATTTATTATTTATTTATTTTTCAAACTTTTATACCGCTTAAACCTAAGTGGTTTACAAAAACATATACACATCTGGAAAACATTTGCAAATGTTTCTTAGTATTTCTCATTGTGTAGTCTGTTGAAGATGTATATTTAGTAACAAGTCTTCAGTATTATATGATATCATAATATATTACAAAAGTTCTTCCTGGGGATTACATCATGCCTGCTTAACACAGTGGATCCTAAAGGGCTGAATGTATCCACTGAATTAAAGCTGAGCTTCAGAGAGTACAAGTTGGTGCTTCCAAATGTAAAATGTGGAGCCCTTGTTGGTTATTCAACAAGTTAAAATATCTGCTGCATTAATGAAGGTATTGAATTGCTGCTTTACAAGATGTTTGATTTTTTTTTCCTCATTTTGTATGTGGTAAGATTTGATCAGCAGAATCATATGTATTTCACCCTTGTACTGTTTTTCTTTCTTTCTTCTTTTTGTATTGTGTTAGTCCTGGAGACTTCTGCCCCTTTGTCATATTCCTTCAATGCAATGCAAGAGACATGATACTTTAGATCCTATGTGTGCTTCTTTTCATTACGAGTATGAGAAGTTAGATTGGATTGATTTGGATTGGATTTTGCATCCATGTTTTTTTTTTATTAGGCGATTCATGATATCATCAATATGTCCTGTTGAGTGGAGCATGATAATTTCTTAAGCACACAAAATAGGACCTAGCAGGCTTTTCTAATCAAGCTAATAGTTCTTTAAAGTGAACAGTGCATTAGAAAAGCTTCATAAAACAGCTTGTGATGTCATCAGTATACAGAGCTGAGTAAGCTTTTAATCAAAATAAAATGTTGTTTTCTAAGCAAGCAGACATTTATTTAACGTGCACAATGTTTTTTTGTTTAAAAAAAAAAGCTCTGTAAGAAATCACAGTGCTATGGCAATTTCTATGTGGGCTGTCTCTGTGAGTCTTTATGGCAGATGTAAATGAGTGCACTAAAATGCAGCAGTTAGACACCTGACAATATTCAATAAAGTATATGCTTAGAAAGTCAGAATGCTCGTGACTCATCCATGCATCACTCCGGCCCAAAGACCCCCCCCCCCTCAGACCCCCCGACCAACTATCATATCAAGCCATTTGAGGGGGCAAGGGCTACATGTGAGGTGGATGGTGGGGAGCTTGAACTAGATAGTTAAAGGGGGTTTATGCCAGGGGGCCCAGGAGCCAGGATACCCTACTATGGCATCCCAGGACCATTGAGACATGGTTTTGCAGCCTGATGCTCCTGAGCACAAAGAATAACGCTGGTTGTGAGGTGGCTCGCAAGCTGAGCTATTGTTTTACCACAAGATTCAGACTGCTGAATCGGGCAGTCCTCTCTTAGGAGCCTAACTGCCATTTCATCCCCATTTTGGTTCCTAATTTCCACTGACTTCTTTTTGACCTCCAAAAGATAGGTGCCTATAATTGGCATCTAACATTTGGTGCACTATATAGAATTAGAGGACTGGTACATTAGAAAAGTCTCATAAGGCAGCATTGATGGGAATTTTCGAAAGGTCGTCCAAGTATGAATTAGGATGCCCTCTCGAAGTCGTCCAAAATCAGGTAGGTATAATTGAAAAAAAGTATGGATGTCCTTAGACATTCCATTATCGCAATGCGAAACGCTCAAATCAGGGACGCCCAAAGTATAGGAAAAAGGACGCCCATCTTCCAGAACCGCGAAAGGACGTCCTTAAAACATTCACTGTACTTGCCAATTTGTCATATCAACGTCCTTCGCCGGTTCTACGAGAAAGACGTCCTTAAGTGCAAAGTGCAATAACAAGGACGTGTTTCTTGCAGAACTGACGAAGGACGTCCATCTTACCATGCCCGCCGAAGGATGGTGGGCCTGTAAGAGGGATGTCCTTCTGCAGTTCTGTGAGAAACACGTCCTTGTTACTGTATTTATCACTATGAATTTTCCTCATATTTCCCGTACCTGGATGTCCGCAACTACATGCACTGTATTTGCAGAACATGCAGCTATGGGAAATATAACAAACATATTTTATTGTGTATATATGAAGAGGTTCACACACTTGATAATGATCCATATAAGAAAGGCTCTGCACATGGGAACACGTACTCATCCCAATTAGGCCCCGCATGCGTGACGACGGTCCATGCACATTATGGACGCCCATGTGTAATGGTCGTCCACGTGTGAAACCATCATATATGGGGCCAGGACGTCCACGTGCTGACCTGTCCATATATGAGATGGTCATCCATATATGAAACTGTGCATATAAGGATGTCCATCATGCATGGGCGTCCATATAAGGTGATGCACGTTTTCCAACAGTTATTCACTGAGAAACATGGCTCTCAGACATGAGCCAAACTTCAGCGACGCTGAAAGCTTGTGCCTGGTGCACCTTTGCCTAAAGCACCGGCACATTCTTTTTATGCACCACCACCACCTGCCCCCCAGGACTGTCTCTATTCAAGCCTGGTGTCAAATAAGAGACAGGTTGGAAAGGTAAGTGTTTGCTTCCCCCCGCCTCCTGGGCTATCAGGTCCCCCTCCTGTAGCTACACATATAAGAGCTCCCTCAGCAATGTAAGCACTAACTGTAGTCTGCATTCAAGGGTAATCAGTATGTGCACACGCTCATTCATTAATAGAATCAATGTACTAGAAAGGAAAACCCTTCTCACTTCCCTACAATACTGCATCTCAATGACATCACCTGTACCAATGTAATGTTTCCCCCCCCCCCCCCCCATCACCAGTGTTGTGTCTCTCTCCAATTTGGTTGCCAAAGGAATTTGTGTTGTGAAGGCAAGAAGGGTCATCACCTGACTCCTGGTGTACAAACGTGTATCTTGTAGACGTTTTGGGATATGCAGGGATTTAGAGTCCCTGAGGCAGAGGTTCAGGAGAATCAGGAGGAAGAGCCCTGAACTCATAAGGACAGTGCGACAGCACCTCAGGGCTCAGCGTAAGTATTATAAACAGGGCACCTGTAGTCCTTTGTAAATGTATTAATTTAATAATGCACATTTCATGTACAATATCAGTTTCCATGTGGCTTATAGGCAACTAGTAAGTCATAACACCTCTGTCCCACATCAAGGCTTGAGGTTGCAGCTACCCTCCCATGAGTGTGGCTGCAACTTCAAACTAACCTCCTATGAGATAATGAGATGACATGCAAAGGAATGGCTAATATTGCAACAGCTACGGCAGGGAAGGGTGCCTCACTTCTGTATCCCATTTTCTGGGGTGGATACCGTTTCATGGTATTCCTGTCTGAGGTCCTGCAATTAGCGAATGTCATAGCATGATTTTTAAGTAATGTAAAGAAATAGTGCTTCCACCCCCCCAAAAACAAACAAACAAAACAAAAAAAACTGGTCATTCAACCATAGTCATAACTCAAAATGCTAGCATGCTGCTGAGGAATGAGTGTGCCTTGCCAACACATCCTGTGCACTCTGTGTCAGACCAGCTTCTAGGGTTCCCTGTCATGTCATCTCAAGCATCTCACACCCCGGGCATATAGCCCATGGCTCAGCACTGATCATACCTTTCCCCATCCCCCACCTCATGCAAGCCATGTTGGATGTGATGATCTCAAGGACAATCCTTTTACATACACAGGGCAGCAGCAGCAGCCGGAGGAGGAGGAGGTGGTGCCATCACCAATGGAGAAGAGAAGGAGGAGGAGGCTGTCCAGGAAGAGGAACATCAAATGGTGTTTGTGGAAAGTGGTGAGTGGGCAGATATGTGTCCTCTGGAGGAGGAGGAGGAGCAGGAGGAGGAGGAGCACCCACCAGCCCCAGCGCCAGCAACACCACCACCACCAGCCCCAGCAGCACCACCACCAGTCCCAGCAGCACCACTGGACAACAGTGCCACAGTACTGCAACTCCTGCAGCAACTGGTTGCTGTAATCAACAGTTGCTGCTAAAGGTGACAGCACTGCGGCTCTCTGTCAAGCAAAGGCAGGATACACACAGCCGGCTCGTGCTACTACTGATAGAACTTATGAGAAGGGTCTCGGAGGGACAGCACCCTCATTGATGGGACTTTTTTTGTACATAGTTTGTTTATGAAAATATATTATGATGTTACACTTTTTCTACTACCAGGGTCTGTGTCTGTATTTTGTGCACTACATGTGATATCAAATTCTGGGGTTGATGTGAGAGGAGGCAGCAATCTGGGTTGCATGACAGGTGAACTGTGACAGAGAAACTTTGGTACATATGTGTCAAACGTGTGGCCATATAGAAGGCCACCTGTTCCTTCCAAACTGCATGGCTGTATGGTAAGAGGGGGAGGCTGGGTGGGCATATCTGTTTAGGAACAGAAATGCCCATCCAGCCTCTCCCCCTTACCATGGAGTCCCACAGCACAGACCTATTATTTACACAGTGTAAATAATAGGTATGTTGTCTAGCACTAGTGATCTGCCAAGTACAAACTTGCAGATAGGTAGCACATAGACTATGTTTGCTTTCTGATCAGCAGACACCCTTACCTACAACCAAACCACATTGGTGAGGGCCAGGAAGGAACTACAAACAGCTAGGTCTTCTTTGTCACATTGAATGTATCAGCAATGGTATATAGTGCTAAGGAGAAAAGGGAAAACAACAGTAAAAGCATTAATGCATGTTTACTTCATCACAATTTCAATATAATACATCAGGTACACAAGGGCACAGGCTAGGGGAATTATATAGGCACCGGGCTGTAGCCACCCGCAGGTTATTTAGAATAGGAACTGTAACCAGAACCCCTCTAACTCACCATGACTTAAGGGCTCAAGGCCGTGGTAGGCACGCACCTGTGGCCACCTTGAAAATGGTTTGCAGGATAGAATTTAGAAATGTTGTTGTTGTTCTATAACTATGAAGGATTGTAGGGCTGTGTAGGATATTGTGGAAAAGACATTGAGTGCATATATGCTTCCCCCCTCCCCACCCCCAGCAACCTTGAGAATGGGTGGGCACTTCATAAAAGGGGACTGGGGTTCACCACATAAAGAAGGATGGAACCTAGCGGGGAGACACATGAGGTGCAAAGCGGGAAAAAAACTACCAGCTGAGGATACTCGTGAACCTGGTCATTGGAGCCGACTCTGTGGGTGCTGTGGGTGCTTGAGCATCCCCAATATTGAGAAAAATTCCTTGTTTGTGTTCAAGGAGGGGTCATTTCCATTGGGCTTAGCACCCCCAATAATTTTGAAAAGTTGGCTCCTATGAACCTGGTGAAAATAGAGGTAAGATTTGAATGCAGAGAACATACAGAGAATGAGGAGCTCTTGATCATGAGGGATGCACACATCCATTCACAGGGCCTCTTCCCCTCCCCACCCCCACCCCACCCCACCCCACAGGCAGACACAAGTGAGTGTGTCCAGTAGAAAATAAGACAAGACATCTGTACAATGAATTGGGTAGAAACAATCATGGCTCTCAGAGTCCAGTGTATTAGAGTCCACTGCTGTTCCTTGCAATCCTGTTGACCAGCTGCAGTGCAAGATGCAGGAAGTGTTTGTTGAGTACCTATGTAGCAGAAGGAGAAGAGGTGGGTGAGAGGTATGAGCTTACCTTGAAATTGTGGTGCCAGAAATTGACAAAAGAAACACCAATCTGTTTGCTCCAAGGGACCAGAGGCTGGCTGCTTCAACTATGGAGAGAGAATGGGGTCAGTGAGGGACCAAATCAAACACAGCAAGCAGCTCCTGGAGGGTAGAGGTTGGAGAGTTGGTCAGATGCAGAAAATGCAGAGTATATGCTAAGCTGCCAGCTAACACCCAGTCAGAAACTTTTTAAAAGGAAAGGTACACAGCCCACACACCTGTTATCTTTTAAGAATTGGCCAAAAGGTGTCTCCCCCCCAAAAACAAACAAACAAACAAACAAACAAACAGGTGTACAAAATCATACAGTGGCAAAAACAAGGTTTACTATAACTAAAGGTAAAACGCTGAGAAATACTACCCCATAATCTAAAGAAAAACATCTAAAGTGCAAGTACAGAGAAAGCCGTTTTAAAGAGGCACCAATAAAGGGAATGCAAACTTCCAAACCGGAAGAGCAGCTAGGGACGTTTATCATTTTCATCCATAATCAAAATTAGGGCGTTTAAAACACAGAGCAGCTGGGGTCATCCATACTTCCCACCCACAATGGAAATGAGGACGACCAAATCGGAGGAAGCAGTTGGGGACGTTTAGAGATTTTGCCCATAATCAAAATGAGGACAACCAAATCGGAGGAAGCAGCTGGAGACGTTTAGAGATTTTGCCCATAATCAAAATTAGGACAACCATCTTGGGGACGCCCATGCCGCTCTTACACGGGCGTCCTTGGGACGTTCTTGGGATGTCCTTCTCAGTATTTTTGAAGTTTTGTATCCCATTGTCAGAATGGCACCAACAAAGGCACCCACCCGCAAAGGTAATTTCACTGTGTCCTCTGCACTCCTTCCACAGTTCTATGTCTACCCACCTGCCTGTGTGGCTCTCTTGCACATCACTCTCTAAAATGCACTGTACTCCTCTTCTCCAGCTCTGTACCATCAACAACCAGATCTGTGTGATTACCTGCTAATGCCATTCTTCACCATCTGTTTCCTGGGTCTTCATATGTGGGCCTATGTATATGAATGCTGCAAAACAAAACTGGGTTATTTTGACCAACACACAGCCGCCCCTTTGCTATGCATGTGATGACACCAGTCAGATACAGAAGCTGGTCTTAGTGGGCACCAGCCCAAGCATACTGAAGGGCAGATAGAGCAGCAAACCAGAGACACAGACAACGGGGCACTGAACAACTCTCAACTTTCTCTCCCAACAATGATCTCGCCACTTTCCAACTCCACAAAATCGCTAATGGGTCTAAAGATGACTTCCCCTTAGCCTGGTCGCTTTCATTTCAGGTCTAACTAAGGGCGCCCATGTTCCCGCCCATGCAAACCCATTGCGCTAGCCGTTATATGATAAGGCACCCATCTCCTAACACCATTCAGAACACGCCTCTAACACGCCCCCCTGTGGGGACAATCATAGATGAGCGTCCTCGCGCTGAGGATGTCTTTACGGCCCTTTTTCGATTATCGGATTTGAAACACCTTCTTTCACAGGGACGCCCATGTGCTTTTTGTGTCGCTTTTTGTACATCCTTCTCTTTCGAAAATGATCCTGAAAGTGCCTCAGGCACTGAGCCAGACTTTTACTGGGCAATTTGTTGTGTCTTTAGTTTACATCATTAAGGGGACCTTTTACTAAGCCGCGGTAGGCTCTACAAGCGTGCAGTGCACACCCAAATGAAACTACCACAAGGCCAGTGCACCCTCCTGGCAGGAATTTCAGATTTGGCATGTGCCCGTATTGCATGAATGAATTATTTATTTCCTCCTACAAGCACCAGTTCTGGTGGTAATCGTCACTTGGCACATGTTGACCAGTCACCGCACGTGTATCGCATGAGCCTTTACCACTAGATCAATGGATGGCGTTAAATGCTCAGGCCGGTTTTGGGTGCACGCTGGTTTTATTTTTATGACAGGCCCTTTTCCCCATCTCATTTTAAAAAAGCCCTTTTTTGTAGATGTGGTAAAAACTGGCCTGGCACATGCCCAATACATGTGCCTACACTACTGCAGGCCACGTTTTACCGCTGCTTAGTAAAAGGACCCCTAAATGTATTGTGGTAGTTCTTTAAGCAGTCAAAGTAAGACTTCTAGTCAGAACTTTTCAGGCAAATTGATGCTTACTCTAAAGTCATCTCTTCTCCCTGCTGCCCACAAGCAATGAGTTTTGAAAGGCTCATGGGGTTGCCACAGATGTGGCAGATTCAATGATAGGCTATAATGGAATGAGGTTACCAGCATCATCCCTGGCCATCCCAATGCACATAAGGGTTAGCTGATTTGCCCAAGGTCACAAAGAGCTGCTGTGGAATTTGAGCCTGGGCTTTCTGGTTCCCAGCTTACTGCTCTATTAGGCTACTTCTTTACCATGGGACCCTTTTACTAAGCCACATAGGTGAGTTCGCACTTCCTATGTGTGGCCCGGGTGGTAATTTCATTTTTTACGCGTGTCTACTACGCACAGCGGAAAATCATTTTTATTTTCCTGCGTATGGCGGAAACTGGGCGGTAATTGTCATTCTATGTGCGTAGACGATTACCGCATGGTTACCGCATGAGACCTTACAGCTAAGTCTCTGGGTGGTGGTAAGGTCTCAGACCCAAAATGGATGTGCGCCAATTTTTATTTTGCCGCATGTCCATTTTCGTCAAAAAATTTAAAAAGTCCTCTTTTACAGGCGCACTGAAAAACGGATCTGTGCATGTCCAAATCACAACCCTATACTAGCGCAGCCTATTTTTCAATGCACCTTAGTAAAAGGACCCCTCCCCTGTATCTAAAGGGCATGATACCTTTAAAAGATTCATAAGGTTATAGCCTATAGGTTCTAATTCTGATTAAAAGAAAACAGTCAGTGGGCCACAAATTGAAAGCAAAAGATTTATGTGCTTAACTCTCAAAGTTAATTGAATAAATCCTTTGTCGTGTTGACCTCATTCAGTTTATGCTTGCAATTCTTCTTATGTTAAGATTAAAAATATCATATATGCCTGTTTTGTGCAGTTTATGAACTATGTTCTACAGGTCAGGTATACAAAATATTCTATATTTCCATGCCCATTTTTGCAGCATTACCCACAGCAGCAGTAGGGCAGACTTGGGTAATAAAAAGGATTTATTACCTTAACTGATATTCCATCACTGAAATTTAGTAGGATCATGAAAATGTCATTAATTTAATACGAGGTTATAATTTTTTTTTTTAAAAGCTATTTCCTGTGGCATTAACATTTTTTTAACATAATTTTCTTTTAGTAAGAGGGTGTTTTTCCATGTTATTAAATTATTCTTTTTTTTTTCTCTACTACTAAACTCCTGATGTAACACTAAATGATGACATCTGAGGAACTCTTACCTCACTAGTAAAATTTCTTTGTGACTAGAGAACTGAGCATTGTCCAAGAGTTTTGTGCAGCAAACTGCTATGAGGATATTACCATAGCTACTTAAATCACATGCACATATTGTAACTGTAAATCAGATTTTGGAGTGGCACATTTTGAAACACAACTCAAAATGAGATAACTCAACACCTGCACTAAAGGGGCTAAGTATAATTGTACTCCCTGTGGAAAAAGAACTATAGATTCTGTTATATTATACAGGTCAGATTATTGAGTTTACAAACATCATACTACCAATTTAGTTAGGGGAAGTTGAAAAACTCAATAAAGTAGGAAAAATGCCACCTTGAAGCTCTGAGTAAATAGGAAAAATATTTGAAATAGAGGAAACAGTTCTTTAAAATATATCTGCATATAATATATGCAAACTGCTTTTCCATCCACTAGATGTTATATCTTTTTACCTGTATAACTTTTTTTTCTATTTTAGACAGACTGAGGGAGATGGAAAGACAGTATGTCTGAGTACAGATGTTCTATTCTCCATTGAAGGTATTAAAAAAAGATAAACCATGACTTGGAATTATAGCTTGGAAAGAGACCAAGGCTAAAACCCCTTGAGGATGCAGGAGGTAACAATTTTGTGGTGACAGGTTTCAAAGACAGAAGGGGGGAGTGCCCGTCATTTCTCACCTCTAGTAGTTACTTACCATAGGCTCTGAACAGTAGAGTAATTTATATCTCTCAGCTAGAGAATGATACTATAGCTGGGTAAGATACAAGGGGCAGGGGGAATAAAAATAAGGTCAAAACTCCTGAGTAACTGCAAGTGAATCCTTATAGTACTTTAGTTCTATGTGGTTCAGTTTCTAATTATCTATCTAAGCTGAAAACCTAAAGGATCAAAGGAAACTTACATAGAATAGGTAAAAAATATGACCTGAGCAAACTAATCAGGTAGCCAATAGAAAGCAGTATATTTTTATAGTAAGCAACACAGCATGCTTTGTTTTTCTGATGATGAAAACTGTTATCCGATTACAAACTATCACATAATTAAGTTTTTATACACAGTACTGACCAAGTGATATATATCTACTGTCTGTCAATTACCTCTTATTACATTGTATGCTTAAGATCCAGGGGTTACACTATATTCTATTGTGTGTGCCTGGCAGCACTATACAAATGCAAATAAAAATAATAATATATTTCTCAGAGTAATAACTAAACATTTCCTGTTGGGAGCAAAGCTGCCTGCTTTCAAATAATTCAACAGTGTTATGGAAAGGTCTATGTCAGTCTGTGGAAGGGGTTACTTTACAGGTAAATACTGGTTTGTGCAACCCATTAAACACATGTACTTACAGCTTACAGGACCGGTAGGGTGCTTCTCAGTGTGAGGAGGAAAGTTACAAGGAGCAAAAGCCCAAAAATGGTGCTTAGGCTTTTTCTGCTGGACTTAATTCCCAACTATCTCTTAATAGAACAGCTTCTTCTTCTAACACTACATTCTCTTCTGTTTTAGAAACTCTTGCTTCACCTAGATAAGATTTTAGATAGTGCTGGGGAGGAACCCACTGTCTTAGTACATGTAACATAACATAGTAAATGACAGCCGATAAAGACCTGTACAGTCCATCCAGTCTGCCCAACAAGATAAACTCATTTTACATGGTATGTGATACTTCATATGTTTACCCGAGTTTGATTTGTCCTTGCCATTCTCAGGGTGTAGACCGTACAAGTGTGCTCAGCACTGGTTTTGCTTCCCAATTACCGGTGTTGCCACCCAATCTCCGCTAAGATTCTATGGATCGATTCCTTCTGAACAGGATTCTTTTGTGTTTATCCCACACATGTTTGAATTCCATTACTGTTTTCATCTCTACCACCTCCCGCTGGAGGGCATTCCACGTATCTACCACCCTTTCTGTGAAAACATAATTCCTGACATTACTCCTGAGTCTGCCCCCCTTCAACCTCAATTCATGTCCTTTAGTTATGTTGCCTTCCCGTCTCCGAAAAAGGTTTGTTTGTGGACTAATATCTTTCAAATATTTGAACATCTGTATCATGTGACCCCTTTTTCTCCTTTCTTCCAAGGTATACATTTTCAGGTCAGCAAATCGCTCCTCATAAGGTTTGCAATGCAAATCCCATACCATTTTTGCACCTTTTCTTTGCACTGCTTCCAGTCTTTTAACATCTTTAGCAAGATACAGCCTCCAAAACTGATCACAATACTCCAAGTGAGGCCTCACCAATGAATTGTAGAGGGGCATCAAAACCTTTCTTCTGCTGGTTATACCCCTCTTTAGGCAGCCTAGCATTCTTCTGGCAATAGCTGTCGCCTTGTCACATTGTTTCTTCACCTTCAGATCCTCTGACACCAACACCCCAATGTTTCTCTCCCGAGTTGAGCTTAGTAATCTCTCCCCTCCTATTTGGTATCTCTCTTTTGGATTTCTATACCCCAAATGCATCAACCTTCACTTCTTGGAATTAAACTTTAACTGCCAGACCTTCAATCATTCTTCTAACATTTGGAAATCCCTTCTCATTGTTTCTACTCCCTCCAGGGTATTCACTATATTGGCTATCTTCGTGTCATCTGCAAAAAGGTAAACCTTTACTTCCAACCCTTCAGCAATATCTCCTACAAGTGTATTAAACAGAATTGGCCCCAGCACTGACCCCTGAGGAACTCCACTGCTCACCTTCCTTTCCTCCAAGCAGATTCCATTTAACACCACCCTCTGCCACCTGTCAGGCAACCAGTTTCCTATGTAGTTCACCACTTTTGGTCCTAAGATCAGCCCTTTCATCTTATTCACGAGTCTTTTGTGGGGGACCATATCAAAGGCTTTGCTGAAATCCAAGTAGATTATATCTATTGCATGCCCTTCATCCAGTTCTTTGGTCACCCAGTCAAAGAACTCAACACCCAGTCAAAGAACTCAATAAGATTTGTTTGGCAGAATTTTCCTTTGGTAAAGCCATGTTGCCTCGGGTTGTTGGCTTCTAGAAAGTTAACTATCCTTTCTTTCAGCAGTGACTCCATTATTTTTCCTACCACTGATATGAGACTTACCAGTCTGTAGTTTCCCACTTCTTCCCTGTCTCCACTTATGTGAAGAGGGCCACATCCGCTCATCTCCAATCTCGCGGAACCTTTCCTGTCTCTAAAGATATATTAAATACCAATGACATAGGACAATATGGGAGGGTGGTTCTAGAAGCCAGATTTGGGCTCTTAGGTAGAAAGCTAAATCCAGAACATGCACAGTAGCATTTTCAGAAGTGCTTGCCAATTCCACATGCAGGAACCAAGAGGGGGAAATGGGAAAGGGAAATGGGACTTGATATACCTCCTTTCTGAGGCTTTTGCAACTACATTCAAAGCAGTTTACATATATTCAGGTACTTATTTTGTACCAGGGGCAATGGAGGGTTAAGTGAATTGCCCAGAGTCACAAGGAGCTGCAGTGGGAATCAAACTCAGTTCCCCAGGATCAAAGTCCACTGCACTGACCACTAGGCTACTCCTCCACTAGAGGAAGGCAGAGCTCTAAAGTCTCAATGCATGGATGAGACGATGGTGCAGGAAGGAGGGAGTTAGATTTGTTAGGAACTGGGCAACACTCTGGGGAAAAGGGAGCCTTAACCGGGATGAAACCAAGCTGCTGGCACTAATGTTTAAAATGGAGGTAGAGCAGCTTTTAAATTAGAATGGGGGAAAAGTCGATAGTCGCTCAGATGCACGTGGTTCAGAGTGAACTATCTTTGAAGGATACTGTTATAACAGGACATTTAGAGGAACATAATTGAACAGGGTGCCCAAGTTTTCCTGTGGACGTCTTCGTAGGACGTCCCTGTGAAAGGGCGGGGAAACCCATATTATCGAAACAAGATGGGCAGCCATCTTTCATTTCGATAATATGGTCGAGGATGCCCAAATCTCAACATTTAGGTCGATCTTAGAGATGGTCATCCCCAATTTTCGGCGATAATGGAAACCGAGGACGTTCATCTCAGAAACAACCAAATCCAAGCCATTTGGTCATGGGAGGAGCCAGCATTCATAGAGGGGCATAATCGAACAGAAACGCCTATCTCCATGGGCGTTTATCTCCGAGAACGGGTCCGTGAAGGGGCGGACCGAATCGTATTTTCGAAAAAACATGGACGTTTATCTTTTTTTGAGCTGGGCGTTTTTGTTTTTCAGCGATAATGGAAACCGAAAACGCCCAGCTCAAAAACGAATAACTCCAAGACATTCATTCGTGGGAGGGGCCAGGATTCGTACTGCACCGGTCCACCTCACATGCCAGGACACCAACCGGGCACCCTAGGGGGCACTTTTACAAAAAAAAAAAAAGGTAAAACAGCTCCCAGGTGCATAGCACCCTTCCCTTGGGTGTTGAGCCCCCAAAATCCCCCTCAAAACCCACTGCCCACAAGTCTACACCATTACTATAGCCCTAAGGGGTGAAGAGGGGCACCTACACGTGGGTACAGTGGGTTTGGGGGGCAGTTTGGAGGGCTCCCATTTACCAGCACAAGTGTAACAGGTGGGGGGGGGGAATGAGCCTGGGTCCACCTGCCTGAAGTCCACTGCTCCAGTGACCTGCATACTGCTGCCAGGGAGGTGGGTATGACATTTGAGGGTGAAAATAAAAAGTTGTGAAACGGCATATTTTGTGGTGGGAGGGGGTTCGTGACCACTGGGGGAGTCAGGGGAGGTCATCCCCGATTCCCTCCAGTGGTCATCTGGTCATTTAGGGCACTTTTTGGGGCCTTATTCGTGGAAAAACAGGGTCCAGGAAAAGTGCCCTAAATTCTCGCTAAAAACGCATATTTTTTTCCCATTATCGGCGAAAGGCGCCCATCTCTGATCGGCAGATAACCACGCCCCAGTTCCGCCTTCAACACGCCCCCATCAACATTGTCCGCATCCGCGACGGAGTGCAGTTGAAAACGTCCAAATTCGGCTTTTGATTATACCGCTTTATTCATTTTTGGGAGATAAACGTCTATCTCCCGATTTGGGTCACAATATAGGTGTTTTTCTCTTTCGATTATAAGCAGGATAGTGCACTGGTCCCCCTGACATGCCAGGACACCAACCGGCACCCTAGGGGGCACTGTAGTGGAATTCAGAAAAAGCTCCCAAGTGCATAGCTCCCTTACCTTGTGTGCTGAGCCCCCCCCCCCCAAAACAAAACCAGAACCCACTCCCCACAACTGTACACCACTACCATAGCCCTTAGGGATGAAGGGGGCACCTAGATGTGGGTACAGTGGGTTTGTGGTGGGTTTTGGGGGACTCACATTTATCACCACAAGTATAACAGGTAGGGGGGATGGGCCTGGGTCTGCCTGCCTGAAGTGCACTGCAGTACCCACTAAAATTGCTCCAGCGACCTGTATACTGCTGTCATGGAGCTGGGTATGATATTTGAGACTGGTATAGAGGCTGTCAAAAATAGTTTAAGAATATTTTTAGGGTGGGAAGGGGTTAGTGGCTTCTGGGGGACTAAGGTCATCCCCGATTCCCTCTGGTGGTCATCTGGTCACTTAGGGCACATTTTTGTGGCTTGGTCGTAAAAAAAAAAGGACCAAGTAAAGTTGGCCAAGTGTTCATCAGGGACGCCCTTCTTTTTCCATTATCGGCTAAGGACGTCCATGTGTTAAGCACACCCCAGTCCCGCCTATGCTATGCTTCCAACATGCCCATGTCAACTTTGGTCATCCCCACGACGGAAAGCAGTTGAGGACGCCCAAAATCGGCTTTCGATTATACTAATTTGGGCGACCCTGGGAGAAGGCAGCCCATCTCCCGATTTGTGTCGAAAGATGGGCGCCCTTCTCTTTTGAAAATAAGCCTGAAAGTGTACTAGAAAAAATGATAACTTCACAAAATTGAATGTTTCAGGATTAAAATTAATTTGAAAATGAACCTGCCCTGGTGTTTACAGAGGTATAGTATCTGATCACTCAGTGGTGTTGGAATACATGAAAGACCTTTTACTAACATTTTTTTAAAAATTGTATATTTGAATGTATGAGGGTAAGTGTTCTTAAGAAACCATCACAGAAAATGGTGCAATCAGTGATAATATAACAATCATTGTACTTAAAATGATTACTGGATGATGGTGATTTAATAGACCATTAAAATATTATTATTCATTTGCCCCCTGCAGTAGAAATCAAGTTAAACTTTCCCTATAAATTTAGTGCATGCTGACTTATAATCATTTTCAAAATAGTGGTGTAAGATTTACTTAATATAGGTCCTAGCCTGCTTTTGACACATTTAGGAAGGAATTCTATAAACACTGCCAAAACTTGGGTGATGAAAAAACTCAGTGCAAATCACTATTCTATAAAGAGCACACATCTTATATTGAATATCATTTAGTGCAGATCCCATACCTAACCTTTGGGCACCAGAATTATGCCTGCTGATACAGGAATAAATGCCGGCATCAAACTTAGGGAGAAAATATCCGCCAAAAGGCGGAGAACTCTAGATGCCCCACGGACAACAACAAGAAATAAAATTCTATACAAGCGTTTTGTCAGAGGAGACAACGAAGCACGCTTACCTTCACAAAGGTCTTTCTAAAGACCTCCTTTTGTTGAGGATTTGCCTTCATCAAATAGTTCTCAAAGGCATTTGACATTAAGACTCCTGATGCAGGCCTAACGGCCGAAACACAACGTTGTGTCGAGTCTTTACACCTCAATAAACATCTTTATTTTTATATATCCTTTCAGTCTTTGGAATCCTTGGTCGTCCTTCCACTTTTATTTTATTTCTTGTTGGCATCCAACTTAGGTGCATTTAGGCAGATTAAGTAATTCTGTGTACAACGTTTCAGAACACCCCCAACACACCCATGGCTACCACCCACTTCCCTTTTGGGTTGCATGTGAGAAACTTTAAGCATGGAACTTACTTTATAGAATCACATATACACAGTTGCATGTGTAGCTCCAAATTAGTGCTAATTAGAGCAAATAATTGATTGTTAGCCAATTATTGCTGTTAATTGGTTCATTACCCAATTTAGTTGCATAGTCATCTCAGGATTGTGCCCAAATGTAGGCAAGCAAAATTGGGCACCCCGATAGAATCCAGGGGTTAATGACCAGAAGGAATATCAAATCAGATTGATTGATTGATTGATTGTAAAAAAGGAAGTTGACCTACCCATTGCTTGTAATCACAACAACAAATGAACAGGAACTCCCATGGGTATGCATTCTGGAAATCTAATCTTTAAGGCAGTTAAAAGCAGCTTAGCATTTGTTCAGCTGATTTCACTAGAGAACAAATTTTAGCTAAATTTGGATTAATCTAATACAATTTATAACCTTGAATAAGAATATAACCTTGCAATATTTCTGTCACACAGGGTTTGGCTGAAATGCATACTTCACTGTACACATAGAATCACATTATATGGCACTTGTCTCAAAGCTGACAGCAGACTAGGATTTGAAATTGCCTTTTTATTTTTGGAAGAAAAGCCTGAACCATTTGCCAAACAGAACTAACAGTCTGTAACATGATCTTTCTGCTTTTTTCCATTTCATTGGGACAGCAAATAGCACGGTTACCCATGAACCTGTGATCCAAGCTTTTGCTGCACAACATGATTTTTATTTCCATAATGAGATTGCCTATGTCATATAGATTCTTGGATGCTGATCACAAAAATCACATCAAAATTTTTATATATGATTTCCCAGAAATGTACAGAAAGTTGTTGGTACACATGTGCATCAACACAACATGACTAGAATGCTGTTCATTTTAAATTAGGGCTGAACTTTAATCACAGTTAACTCTGCGATTAATGTATTAAATTATTCGCCATTATTTAAAACCTAATCACATTGCAGTGTCCCCTGTCTCCTCCAAACATCTTTTCTTCTGTTTTCCACTCACAACCCCTGTCCTTGGTGCAATCTGGCATATTTTCCCCCCAACTGTGATTTAACTTTACCCCCCTCCCCACACTCTAGTGTACGTTAAAGCTAGTCTTATGTTGATTCTCACCAGTGGCAGCATTGCACATATACTTGCTGCTGTCTGGTCTGAAGCTTTCCCTCTGACCTGCCCCGCCCAGGCAGAAACAGGAAGTGATGTCAGAGGAGGCAAGGCAGGCCAGAGGGAAAGCTTTGGAGTAGTTTATAGTTTATTTGTGCCTGCTAAAAATGCTGGCACCTCCTACATTCCAAAGGCTTGATTTTCTTCATTTTTCTCTTGTACTTTTTTTTTTTTTTTTTTTTTTAAAAGAGCCCAAAAAATTAAATGCTACAAAGCACAAAACTTTGTTTGAAATGGTATTTTGGAAAAAAAAAAGATAGGTATTTTTATTTTTTTGAAAATGGTTACATTTGCTATTCGGGTTTAGATATCATGTTGAAAATAAGTCTCTTTAATTCCTCTGCAGGAAATTTGATAAAACAAGGCTAGAAAATATGTCATAGTTTACAAAGATAACCAGGGATAGGTTAATGATTAGAGCAGTGGGAAAAGAACCAGGAAGCCATATTTGAAATTATGCATCTCCCTTCAGTGCTTTGTAATCTTTGGCAAGTTACTTATCCCTTCATTGTCTCAGATGATAACTTTCCTCCCCTGTTACAAGGCTGTGCAGTAATGCCGACATAGCTCATTCACTTTGAATGGGCTGTGCCCAGTAGTGCAGCTTTGTAAAAGGGGAGGGGGTTAAAGTTAGTAAACTAATTTCTTTTAAAAATTGGCTTTTGAGCTATTTCCCCAATCCACCTGTTAACCACTGATTTTAGCCTTTAAAAGCAGCAAGAACATTATCATTTAAAAGCTGCTGCCAGTCTTACAGGTTCGTTGTTGGTGGTGTTTTTTATTCCATGAATTAGCAAATTCCTTTTTGAGTGTTTTGTTTTTACTCTTTTGGTTCTTACAGTACTGGGTTGGTTTAGGTAGTTTTATAGTCGTTATTTTATACAAATCTCCTCTGTTGTCTGGGCATTGACTTGTCTTGGATTTTATTTAGCTGCAGTAATATGATGGAAATTTAGGTAATTTTTTTTATTTGTTTCGTGACTGGAATTTTAAGAAATGTTTTGCATTTAAGTTTGTTCGGTTTGCCAAAATGGATACTTCTTTTTTCAGAATGCTTTTTTTTTTTGTGAAAGGGTCTTTAATCTTTGTTAGAGTTCATTTTAAAGTTTTAAACTGCATTGCAATCTACCTGTCAGTCATTCTCCAAAATGGAAATTTCAGCTTTTATAAGTAATCCTGCTGTTAATGTAGGAATGCTGTCATTTGGATATTGCTGCTATAAGGAAACCCTCACAGTCTACGCTGTGGGGGTAATAACATTGACTGAGGCAAAGTCAGTCAAGTATAGAAGGGGAAGGGCTGTGGGAAGAAAGGGTGGGAGGGGGAGGGTGGTGGGCAGGGCAGGAGGAGGTTAGGCAGGATAGCAACATAAAGGAACGAAAGGAATTGGTTAAAGAAAAGGGATGGGGATTGGTTGGAACGGGGAGAGGATTAGATAGGGTAAGGGGTTTGGCGCTCAAGAAGTATTAGGTGGGTGGGTAGGAGAGGGTGAGGGTGGTTAGGTGGGAGTTTTGATGACCCTTTTCAGCCCGCCTGATGTAGTTGGTGAGTTTGGGGCTGTGGGGAAGAGGTTGTGGGTGGTCAGAAGGGGAGAGGTGGGAGAAGGGTAGGGAGTACATTGGGGGATTGGTAGCAGCTTTTAGGGGGGTGCCTGTATGAGGGGTTAAAAAGACACCAGAGGCGGTTAAAGGAATATTGTGAAATATATGGAATGAAAAAGAACTCGAGGGCGGCACCGCCACGAGTAAGATGTGGCTTGACGGCACCGTAAGTCACATGGGGAGAAGGGGGATAATGTGGGGGAAAGTTAACCAGTTTCGTTACTGAATGGCTTAACACTATTGAACCGCTATGGGAAATTAACCTGGTGCTAAAAAAGATTTATATGTTACTAAGAAGATGTTAAGTGACGTTGAGTTATTTATTGATGTTTGGTAAATAAAGCTGCAGCCAAATTTTTTTCCAAAGAAAGTGTTATTGTGTTATTTAATATAGAAGCAGGGGTGTGATAAATAGACTGACTGAGGTGCAAATGTCATTCACGTTCAAATATGCCCCTCATTGTATTAGGAACCCACATGGGCACACCAGCAATAATCCTTTCTATGGCCTCGCATAGGCAGGGATGGCCCCCTATTACCCCACTCAAAGGGAATTGGAAACCAAAGGTCGGTTGTCCCAACACTGCTCTGGGAGCTATAATAGTCTTTGAAAGCAAATATTCACAAGCAGAAAACACTTCCAAAGAATCCTCCATGGAAAACCTCCCCAGAACATAACACCCTAAGCAGAATCCATCAGAGAAGCCCTCATAATATATCCCCACCCACCAGCATAGCCTGACCCTCACCCCTGCCCCCCCCCCCCCATCCAGGATTCATCTGGGTGTTCCCTGGTACTTTAGCTGCTTGGGAGGGAGAACCCCCCCCCCCCCCCCCCCCGCTCATGTCCCATATGGTCATGAGCTTCAAAATGGCCATTCTGACCTCTACTAGTAATCTTATGGTACAACCATTTGGGTTATCTTTTCATTACTGCTAGGAGTCAGGATACCCATTTTCAAATCTGGAGTTAAATAAGGCAAGTGTGGAAGAGGACCATTCCTATCCCATGCAGTTAGACTACCAGGAAACCTCCAGGTAAGCCCCAGGGGGTGAAGGATAAGCAAGAGAGTCAGGCTACATCTGTGAGGGAAGGTCTGAGAAAGTCTGCTGGGGGGGGGGGGGATGTTCTCCAGGGGGAGGTTTTGTTTCATTGAGTGGCTATGCTATTGCAGATCTTAATTTCTTTTTTTAATTTTTAGCACTAGTATCCACATTCTATACTTCAAGCAGCCCCAGTCCAGGAGCAGTGAATAAAAGAGCCAAGATCGAAGACACTTTTTTTTGAGGTGGTTTTAGATACTAGAGAATTAAGACCAATTATTAATCTTATCACTTCTCCACAGCCCAGTTATCTTACAGTTGTGTGTGCCTTGGTGCAGATATTAATGCTTATGGGGGATTTTTCCAAAGTATCTACACACTGCTGTTGTAAAATAGGATACATGTGTGCTTTTGAAGTCTGCCCTAGTGATTTCCTTAACATGTGCCTCACCCCACTGAAATCTATATGCTGTGGATAAACACATTTAAATAGAAGGTTAACAGCCTTTTTATACATACAGTCCGTGAAGGCTTGCATGGATGCTAATTGTTTTCAGTTGATTGTTCCTAAATCACAGATTTTATTTTTATCTGGTAAGACTTCCTCTTCTTTGGTTCCAGAAACCTTTGTATTCAATTCTTTGAAAATTCCCATTGTGTGGAGCTTAAAGTATCTTGGGGTTTGGTTGGATTCTAATTTGTCATTTTCAACTCAGAAATGTGCATCTGTTCAGAAAGTTGTTTTTGTTTTTCAAAGTACATCTGATTATGCGGCTGGAGCAGTTGTCACCCACTAACTAAAGTGTGTGATCATTCCTTCGATTACTGTAATGTATTGCATCTTGGGTTACATCTAGGAAGGAAATGTCCTTTACAAAGTGCTCAAAATGCTGCTGCTCATTTACTCAGAGATACCTCTTGCTTAGGTCATATTACGCCAGTACTTAAGGAGTTGCATTGGTTACCTATCCAGTGGAGAATCAGGTTTAAGAACTTGTTGCTAATTTTTAAGGTTTTAAGCAATGATGTGCCATTTTCTGTAGCAGTTTTTTTTAAGTTCTATCAGCCTGTTTGTGCATTGCTTTCTTCTGACAAATGTTTGCTTGATATTCCTGCCTTTCATCATATTAAACTTTGACTATTTTTCTTTTATTTTCAGGGTGCTTCGCAGTGGAATTTGTTGCCCTTTAATTTAAGAGGTATGACTTCACTTCTTCAGTTCCGTAAACATTAGAAGGCTTTCCTTTTTTGTCCAAGCTTTTACGGTGGTTTAAAGCTGGGTGTTTAATCTCCTTATTGTTTTAGTGATGGATGTGTTTCAGTCAAGAATCTTTTATTGCACATGTATATATATCTTCTTTTAAAATTATATTGTGTATGTCATGGTGTGAACTGCCGAGAGTTGTAGGATTATGCAGAATAGAAATTTATAAATAAATACATATAAATGACACATAATTCCTCTAAAAATACATCTTACAAATGTTGAAAGGTGAAACATGACCCTGAACAAGCAAAGATCCTGGTATTCTGAACTTTAGCACACAGGTGGTCATGCACATGTCTACCACAAATTCTGAGCTAATGAGCTGTTCCAATGAAATATCATGCAAAGCAGTTTAATAGCTCAGAATTCAGCAAAATCCAGCACACAAAGAAATATTTGCAAGATAATATTCATTCCCCCAAAAGTAATAACATCTTAATAGGCATACTTATGTTTTTTTCAGTCATCCTTGAAGTTGAAGTTCATATGCAAGATTTCTACTCAACTGACTTTAATGGGTTGCAAACTTGTGTATGAATGAGGTCACAAACAATAGGAAGTCCCGTGGGATGGTACATTGTCCTTGAAAACTGCTAACCAAACAGAATCATAAAATATGATGGCACATAGGGATTCTAATTTCTCTATAGTTTTCCTAAGTTTCATTCCAAATGAAATATCATACATTCACTTGATAACTGCTTTTACTTTTACATCCTCAAAAGTAAGAATCCTCTGTATTTTTCACATGCTGTCTTTAATTGTGTTACATTGTCTCCACCACCTGCATTAGAAGTTGTTCTATGCATCTACCACTCTAAAGTGGCTATTAACTTGCTGTAAGAATACTATCACTCTCCAATAATGAAAGTAATATTCAGACAATTCTAAGTCCTTGATTTGAAGACACTTGCAAAATGGAGGAAGAAGGACTTCAGAAGCTCAGAATCTGTCCTGCTCATTCATTGGACTAGTAGCTGAGCAGCTTTCTCACAAATCCGTTAAAAATAAAATAAATAAGGAGATTTTTTATCTTCAAGTTTTCAAATCAATTTACTAATCTTCTCCAGAAGTTATTTTTCATTTTCTTTTATAGTAAAATCTTTAACTTTATTTAATTGAAACTTTACCGAGAACTATAAACAGCAAGCACTTATCTCAATTTTATAGCCGATGTGCTCTACAGTGTGTCACTGTTTCACTTCAGGCTTCTTCAGGAGCGACATATTATTTTGGCATTCATGGTACCCTATGCACAAAAAACATAGCTGTTAGCTTTAAATAGTTCTAACTGGCTTCTCTATTGCTAATACAATGTGTTAGATACTTTAGGTATTAACAAGTCGAGAAGCCAGTTATAACTATTCAAAGCTAAAGTTAAGCCAAAATAATATGTTGCTAATGAGGAACTGTCACAATTGCCCCAGTATTTTATAGAAGGAACTGCCAAACATGGAACATTTTGTAAAATATATCAGTCTGTTAAAAGTGTGCATATACAAGAAAGAGCAGCATCTCTGAGTTCTGACATTTATATATAGAAGTAGTGGTCTTGCAACTTCCATATATCAGCACTGGTACTTATCAATGTGGACCCCATTTTACATAGAATGTGGAGATCATAATTGAGCCATCCAAATCAGAATGTTCTCATTTCCAATGGTATTTTAGAAAAGGATTTGCTGATGTAGAGCCTTTTCTAATATATATATATATATATATATGATATCCCCCTTCTCACTCAGGGTGACCTGGTTTCCACTCGGCAAATTAAGCAGGTCTCACCAACTGCATATTTCTCAGGCAACTCTTTATTCCAGCCCCTGGGCACACTTCTTCTAGCTTAACACTTTATACTTTCTTAGGTTTTCACCCTGAGCCTCCCCACATAGATACATGGGCTCAGTACTATACCAATACTTTGGGGACTCTCAACCCCAGGCTTTGCAGTCTGCTTCTCTCAGTACTTTGGACACACAGTCCCCTCTTTGAACACACAGTTCTAGACACACAGTCTTTTCTTCTTCGGACACACAGTCCCAACACTGAACACACAGTTCCTATAAGTACTGAGGACACACAGTCAAACACTAATGCTTTAGGGACTTCTTACCCCAGGACTTTCAGCCTGTTGATCTCTTTTGGACACCCAGTCCACCCCAAGTCCATAAGGTTAGCCAGTATCTTTCAGGGGCTCTCTCTTCTTCTGCTGCTAGCTCACTTCCCTCCTTTCACAACTCAGGTGGGGTATAAAGTGGTTAATTAGCCACCCAGGACCCAGCCCATAATCTCCTGCACCTGTGGGCCTCCCAGGGCTCTCCCCGGTCCTAGCGACCTCCATCTTCTTCTAGCGCCCTCTAGTGACCTACACCGTATAGGGCACCCCTTACTTATATGGGCCTGGGAACAGTTGTAGATCTCCATATGGGAATATTAGGTCATACATATGAATTTATTTTTGAAATGTTGAATTCACTTGTAGATTTTGAGTCATCTAGATCATGTTCAAACCATGCCCCCAAGATGCCTCTTTGAAATTTCTACCTATTATGGACATCTATCTATGTATAAAATGAGCCCTTTCAAATACTGCCATTTACACATGGATGTCATTTATATATTTAAATACTGGAATTTCCACTTGCAAATTGTGAATAAGCCTCCTAATAAAGGGCTATAGTGACCTACATTGCAAAACTCTACATATAAGTAACACCAATTAACAATCAAAACTTTAAAATTGTTTTTTGTACTGTTGTTTTAGTCCATTAATCTTTTTTTATAAATGTAAACATGTAAGCATTGTATATAATGCATTCCAAAAAGATACATGAATAACAACACAAATGTGTAGAAACATATCACAATATTGCCTTGAGGCTTATGCTTTCAAGAAATTACTAAACACTGCATACTCTGAACAAAGATGTTCAGGCCTCTAAGACTTGTAGCTTCTAAGGTCTTATATCCTGACGTATAACCTCGGTACACCAGTTCACACCTGAAAACTCTATCTCTCTGAAAGTCCTGTATTTGAATAACACAATGTTTACTGACAGTTAGCTGTAGATCAGAGGTTCTGCCCCAATGGCAAAGAGTCTCCGTGGTACTGAGAACAACATTAGCTCACAGCTGGTTGAATGGTGTACAATGTCTTTTTTCAGCAAGATATGTTCAAGGTAAAAACTAAGTACTCTAACAGAGGGTAACGCAGGAAAGAGTTCTGTACTGTCTAACAAATGGAGCCTACCTCAGACTAAAGGGAACAGAAAAAGGGCACACTCTGACCCAGTGAGCAGGGGGAAAACCACCAATGGGAACAGAGCCTGCCAACTAGCAACAGCATAACCAATCATATAACAGTTCTATGCAGACAGGCTAGTGAAGTCACATTACCTGATAACTACACCCCCCACAATGCAACGCTCATATGAGTCTGCAGTGAGAATGACAGAAAAAGTGTCACACCCATCCCAGTTCCACATTACAATCAGGGAAAGGCTGTCAGAGGACAGAACAATAGATGCCAATCAGGAGATAATTAAATACTTTAACCACATGGCAGGTCTTCCCAAGTTTATCTGCTAAAGATAACTCAAATGTGTATATTTGTAAAATTGAATGCCACCAGAAATGAGGATTAAGATTGGTATTGCCTTTCCTATTTGTAAGAACCATTTTAAGTGCAGAAGCAATAAAAATGTTCAACAATTTTTGTTGAGAGAGATCTAACTGGGATTGAAATAATAAAGAACCAAAAACAATAATTCAGGGCATGAAAGGATCCTGTAAAGAAAGAACAGCTGTTATAAAAAAAAAACATACCTGGGACCAAAAATCATGCGTTAAGCAACATTCAAAAATCATGTGGGTCAAGGTGCCTGAATAAGAGCGACAGGACCAGCACATATTGGGCCCCGGTTACTAAGTCGTGCTAGAGGTGCGTTAGTGCTTTTAGTGGGTGCTAACCATTAGCACACACTAACTGTGTAGGTGCCCACAATATTCCTATGGGCGCCTACACAGCGTGCGCTAATTTTGTGCACGCATTAAAAACACTAGCGCACCTTAGTAAACAGGGCCCACTATTCATCATAAGACCAGCTATAGCCATTTTATGCAGATTACAAATGGCCCTGAGATGGAAAATATATAACGAATGGATATAACTGGCCGAAGTGAGGGGCCTATTATTTTTGGACCAAAATTGTATCCATTGTTGAGAGGTGACCTGATGTTGAACATATTTTTCTCATATTGAATGCAAACTTAATTTACTTCTTGCACGTTTCCTTATAAAAAAAAATAACTTGTGTAAATGTGAGATTACATGGCCTTTATAAAAAGAGTGGAGAGAAAATCATGAATGCTAGGAGAAGTAACACGTGGTGTAGAAATTAATTTGTTCTTAGCTAAACAGTGTTTAATTTGTATCCATTTAATATATTGGTCATTTGGCAAGGAATATTGAGAAGACAAATTTTCAGAAGATATAATGAAATTATGAGATTAAATTTGAGCAATCGACCATATTCCACGACTAGATCATAATTCCCAATAAATGGGATTTTTATTAATTTTAATGAATGGGTTGCCCCAGATAGTGCACTGCAAAGAAGTGTGGCTCAGAATATCCATATAATTATCCAAATCATGTAAACAGAAGTATAATGAAAGCATTACTTTGTTACTTTTCGGAGAACCTGGCATAAATATCAGTAAAAAATTAGAATTGAGAGAAGGGCCCCATAATGATTTTTCCAGTGACAACCATATAGGATAATAATCTAGGGGTTCTATTAGCCAATAGGAGGCTTGCTGTATGATACATGTTTTATGATATAGAATAAAGTCTGGAAAAATAATCCCTGCCTGTTCTTTAGGATTTTTAAGGGTTTTCAATGCTGTTTTAGGTGGTTTAGAGGTCCATAGAAAAAAAAATTGACAAGTTTCTATCAATTTTGAAGTAAAAGGATTTAGGTAAAAGGATAGGTAATATACTAAAAATGAAATTCACTTTGGATATAAGCAACATTTTAATCATATCTAAGCATCCCCACCATGACAGGTGAAAGGGACTCCAGGAATTGGACAGTCTTAATCCAGGAATTGGACAGTCTTAATCATTTCTAGAATGTTCTTTTTATTTAATTCAAGTGTAGAATCAAGTGTGGGACACAAATCAATTCCCAATGATCGTATGCTTTTGGAAGACCAGATCAGGCCATGCATGTACATTAAATGGGAAGTACTGCTGTTTATTAATTTTGTAGCCTGAGAATTTGGAATATATTTATATAAAGTGAGATAGAGCATTCAGCAATGAATTAGGATTTGAGACGTAAACATCACATCATCTGCGTAAGCAGAAATTTTTATCTCTGAGCCCCTTAACATAATACCATTAATGTCTGTAACCACCACAAACTTAGATTGTGAGCCATCCTGGGACAGAGAAATATCCAGAGTACCTGAATGAAACTCACCTTGAGCTACTACTGAAAAAGGTGTGAGCAAAATCTAAATAAATAAATACATTGCAATGAGAAGAAGTTCTAGATCAATATTAAAAAGGAGTGAGAGTGGGCAGACCTGTATAGTTCCTCTCTCCAAGAAAATAGGCTTTGAAAGTGAGTTACCATAATACGAGCAGTTGGACTAGAATATAACAATTTTATTTATTTAGATTTAGATTTTGCTCACACCTTTCAGTAGTAGCTCAATTTAACTTGAGTTGTAAAAAAAAGTCTGGAGCCCCAAACCAGTCATGTATCTTAAACAGAAAGGACCACTCTACCCTATCAAACACCTTTTCTGCATCAATGGATAAGGTGATGACAGGAGAACAAATAACAGGATGGAGAGCTGGTGATAAGTCAGTGAGACATAAAGCCAATTTGATTGGGATGAATGAATTTCCCTAAGATTTTGATAAGTCTGTTGGATAATATTTTGAGTAAATTTTATAGTTTACATTGAGTAAGGAGTTTGGTCTATAATTGGAAATCAAGGTGGGCTCTTTATTTGGCTTAGGTAGTACAGTAACAGTTGCTTCCTCAATGCGATTGGTAATAGAGGGGTTTGATTAAAACAATTGAAAATAGGAGAGTAAGTGTGTGGAGATATATATTTTTAGAAAAGGTGATAAAATTCACTAGAGAGGCCATCAGGTCCCAGTGCCTTTTTAGTTTTTAATTGGGAGACTGCCTTCATAAATTCCTGAGAAGTAATTGGACGTTGCATGTGTTTGATATCATTGGTGTTCCATTTCGAAGATGGAAGAGTTTGTCAAAATGATTCCAATTCTATGGGATCTTGTGAGGATTCAGATTTATATAAAATTGAGTAAAAAGAATGAAAGGCTTCAAGATTGTCTTTTGTGGAAGATAATAATGTTTTATCATGATTAATAACTGGAATTTGAGTTTTAAGTCTTTTTCATTTTAAATAATTGGCAAGTAATGTTCCTACTTTATTCAATTCAGAGTGGCTGTTCTTTTCTGCACAAATAATTCATCATCAGCTCTCTGACACCGTATCTTGTTATGCTCATATTTGAGTTTAATTAGAGAGTTTAAGATGTCTGAATTTTGATCCTCTTGATATTTGTGCTCCAAATTTTTGATAAGAGATTCCAGCTCAATTAAGCGTTTATTTCTCTCTTTATTCTGATGGGCAGATATGGAAATAAATTTTCCTTGTAAGGAGGTTTTAAAAGCTTCCCACATGATTACCGCATTGGTGTCAAAGGGATTGTATTCTTGAAAAAAGTTTTAAATAAATTTGCTGATTCTCTTCACATCATTTTCTACAGTTAGGAGCTAACAATTGAGTCTTCATTGTGGAGATGTAGATGGATTAAGTGAACATAGCTGTAAAGAAAAAGAGATTGTCACATGGTCTGAGAGGGTGATAGGTTCTATGTGAAGCTTTAGTACGTTCTGGATAAGATTATTTGAGATAAGGATATAATCAAAATGGGAAAAACTTTGGTATGGAATTGAGAAAAATGTGTACTCCCTGACGTACGTGAAAATTGCCTACAAGGATCAGTAAGATGATATGAGTCGTTGTTATGATTCTGCTGGATAGGCAGGGGAATGTTTGGGACTCACTCCTGATTAGCTTGTCAGGGGCTAAGCCAGCAAATGTCAGTAGCTTGATCCATTTAAGCCTGCCTTGCCTTCCCCTGCAATTATTGCTTTGGCATTTGATTGCTCTGATTGCTTGCTGAAGTCAGTCTGCGCTTGGTCGCTCGTGTGCACGTAGGAGTTTAGTCTCTATCCTCGTGCTTGCTTATTCTGTGTGTGTGTGTGCTGGGTTCTCCCAGCATGAGCCTGATTGCCTCACTCCCCACACCTCTACATAAGTACATAAGTAATGATATACTGGGAAAAGACCAAAGGTCCATCGAGCCCAGCATCCTGTCCCTGACAGCGGCCTATCCAGGTCAAGGGCACCTGGCAAGCTACCCAAACGTACAAACATTTTATACATGTTATTCCCGAAATTGTGGATTTTTCTTAAGTCCATTTAGTAGGGGTCTATGGCTTTCTCCTTCTCTAATGTAGTGCTGTCTGGAGTAAGCCTGTGCCTTGACTTGTTTTAGTTTGTTTGTTTAACTTTCTCTCCCTCAGTGCTCCCTTTGTTGTGCTGAGCTTCTGCTATGCCCCTTGTGGTTCTACTCCCCCCCCCCCCCCCCCCATCCTTATATTTTGCTTTTGTTTGTTTTAGTTCTCTTTGTTTGCTGTAGCTGTCTCCTGGGTACAGGGAGCAGCGTTCCTTTTCTGGTCTGTGTGTGTCAAGGCAGCTTCCTCTATCTTTGTCTGCTGAGTGCTCTGCCCTGTTTTTTCCCTTTAGCAGTTCCCTTTTTCCCTTGGGGGTTGTGGGGCCAGCTTTGTATATTCCTTAGGTAGTTCTACCTTTCCCTTTTTATGCTGTATATTCAGCCTAGTATGTTCCCTGTAACATTGTATGCTGTAGGTACAGCCTAGTTCCCTTGTGTGCTGAAAGGTTCAGCCTAGTGAGCATTCCTTGGGTAGTTCTCCCTTTCCCTTTTGCATGCTGTATAGTCAGCCCAGTATAGTCCCTTGTGGGGATCCCTGTATTGTTGTATGCTGTGGGTACAGCCTAGTTTCGTTGTGTGCTGAATGGTTCAGCCCAGAGTGTATTCCTATAATTGGTTTCCTTTTTCCTTGAGTGCGGTGTAGTATAAGCCTAGAATGTTTCCTTCAGGGGCTTCCTGTATTCTTGTTCACCTGTGGCACAGCCTTGTATTCCTTTAGAGGCTTCTGCCTCTCACTCTTCCCTTTGTGACTCTACTCTGCACTGTGTGCACTGCTTGTGGCCCAGTTCCGTGTTATTCTTTCTCTCATCCCAGAGTGTGGCTTGGTTCCCCATCGGCCGTGAGGCCCGCTTGCTTGGTGTCTGAATGAGTGGGTTCCCGATTGGCCATGAGGCCTGCCTGAATGCTCTATCTTCCCCTTTCTGTTCAGTCCACCCTAGACCTTAGCCTAAATCCTATACTAGGCCTTGGCCTGGGCTGAAGGGGTCACATCCAGAATAACAGTCATTAGTTTATTTTTGAGGCAAATTTTTCAAATGGGCGATTAAAGGAAATTACCTTTTTAATTTGAGATTAAATTCATAAGAGACTAGCTTCTTCCTATTGTTATGCACAGGAGTATAAGTTTACCCCTACCTAGAACTATGATTATTCACCTAGAAAAGGGGTAGGCAACTCTGGTCCTCTAGCACCGCAGGCAGGTCAGGTTTTCAGGATATCCACAATGAATATGCAGGAGATAGATTTGCATACCATGGAGGCAGTGCTTGAAAATCTATCTCCTGCATATTCATTGAGGATATCCTGAAAACCTGACCTGTCTGCGGGTCTCGAGGACCGGAGTTGCCTACCCCTGACCTAGAAAGCAAAGATGTTGCATTTACCCACAGCACAGAGTTGCATAAAAATGGTCCATAGAAACCCTTCCATTATACTGGAAGTTCTCTGATATGCAAAACTGGTTGGGCCTGCATAATCCTGAAGTTGGAATAGCTGAAATGTAACTACTGCCTAATTCTCAATAAATATGTCTAATACTACCTAATTGTGACATAGGGCTAGATTCAGTTACTATGATTTTACAACATAGTAGATCTTCCATGTCGTTCTTAAATTGATAAGATTATAAATTGAAAAGAATCATATTGTTTAGAAAAGTTAGCATACAAACCAAAATATTCCTTATTTAGATTTTTATTTTTTATAACATTGAAAATACATTCAAAAGTATTCACTTGTTAAAGAAACACAAATCAGAACAAACTTAGAGGAAAAAATGAACTAGCTACCATTCTCAATAGACCCCAAAATGTGGGGGAGGGATCCAGAAAATCACAGAGTACAAAAGAAAATCTATTATATTAATAAAGAGAAGTCACTGCAGGAGAGGAAGATCCAAGATGGCAGTGTAAGCGTATCTCTCTGTTCTACTGGCCTGTTTTCTTACCTTATTGAACTATTATGCCACATATGAAGCTTAAGTGGGTGGCGAGTCAGTTCCCTGCCATCTAGAACCTCCTCTTCAGCTCAACAAAGCATTGAGTGGTATGGTGATAGGATTTCTCAGGAGACTGGCATTTGGAGTCCCACTGAGCATGCAGCTGAAGAAGCAACCACAGCTCTGGGAATAGAAACATCTTCTCCAGAGCCAGTTTTACTGCCGTGTCTAGCAGCATCTTTGGTGGGAGGGTGAAGTGGTTACAGGAAGTTTGCCTACTGGGGAGATCAAGCCAGGAATGATAACTGCAGTGAGAGAGAACACTATGGGAGCAGGAGATGCCTGAAGGGCTCCCATACCAGTGACTCTCAATGAAATCTGGAAGGTGCTTCAAAGTCTGGAAGGCATTGTTTCCAATTCCATTTCAGAGGTTTCTGCACTAGTAAGTAAAACAGTATCTGAAATGGTGTCTGAAATTAAAAAAGAAAGTTCGAGCCAATTGTGTAAAATTTGAGAGGAGATTACATCATTGAAATCTATGACTACCTCAATAGTAAAGGATAACACTTTGATTCACAGGAAGCTTGAACAAATGTGGAACTATAAAAGAAGATTGAATTTGTGATTTTTGAATTTTCAAAGTCCACTTGGTATGACCTCAGCTGATGTATTTCGCAAGTATATTATATTGAAAATTTTCTAAGAGGCTGTTCCCTCTTTGAATAAGGTATACTATTTACATTCTTCTAAGATTTCACCTGTGGATCTACCAGCAGGTCAAATACATGGACAAGATTTATGTTAATAATATTTCAGCTATATTGCAAGATTTTACTTCTAAAGTGTTTGAAAGTGGCGTCATTTGCCTTTGAACAAGATCTGAATGTTATTCTTAGACTCTATTTCTGAAATCCTCAACCATTGTTCTATGATCAATGCATCCTGATGTGAATAAAAGCACTCAGGAGAGAAGGAAGGCATGTATAGCTTTGGAGCAGGACATAAGGAATGATGGAAGTATTTTCCTATCAGCATACCCCTGTCAATGTTTAGCAATTTTGCTGGAGTGAAGTATATATTTTTTATACCAGAACATTTAAAGGCCTTCATAGATTTGAAAAAGATTTCCATTAGGACTATTGGTATTGTAAGATAAAAGGGAGGTCCGAGTGAGGTAGTTGAGAATATCTAGTGAGGTAATTAAATTTGCTGATGACACAAAGTTATTCAAAGTTGTTAAATTACAAGAGGATTGTTAAAAATTGCAAGAGGACCTTAGGAGACTGGAAGACTGGGCATCCAAATGGCAGATGACCCAAACTATAGCTATGTGATGTAAGGTTCCACTTGAGGAGTCACCACCCAGGAAAAGAATCTAGATGTCATCATTGATGATATGTTGAAACCTTCCGCTCGGTGTGCAGTGGCAACTAAGGAAGCAAATAGAATGTTAATAATTATTAGGAAAGGAATGGAAAACAAAAATGAGAATGTTATAATGCCTTTGTATCGCTCCTTGGTGCGACCAAACCTCAAATACTATGTGCAATTCTGGTTATTGCATCGTAAAAAAGATATAGTGGAATTAGAAAAGATATTAGAGAAGGGCGATGAAAAATGATAAAGGGGATGTGACGACTTCACTATGAGGAAAGGCTAAAGTACATAAGTATTACTATACTGGGAAAGACCAAAGATCCATCAAACCCAGCATCCTGTTTCCAACAGTGGCCAATCCAAGTCACAAATACCTGGCAAGATCCCAAAAAAGTACAAAACATTCTATACTGCTTATCCCAGAAATAGTGGATTCTCCCCATGTCCATTTAATCATGGTCTATGGACTTTTACTTTAGGAAGCCGTCCAAACCTTTTTTAAACTCTGCCAAGCTAACCACCTTTACCACATTCTCTGGCAACGAATTCCAGAGTTTAATTACACATTGAGTGAAGAAATATTTTCTCTGATTCGTTTTAAATTTACTACATTGTAGCTTCATCGCATGCCCCCTAGTCCTAATATTTTTGGAAAGCGTAAATAAACGCTTCACATCTACCCGTTCCACTCCACTCATTATTTTATAGACCTCTATCATATCTCCCCTCAGCCGTCTTTTCTCCAAGCTGAAGAGCCCTAGCCGCTTTAGCTTTTCCTCATATGGAAGTGGTCCCATTCCCTTTATCATTTTTGTCGTCCTTCTCTGCACCTTTTCTAATTCCACTATATCTTTTTTGAGATGCAGTGACCAGAATTGAACACAATATTTGAGATGTGGTCTCACCATGGTGCAGCTAAGGATTTTCAGATTGGAGAAGGGAAGGCTGAGGGGAGATATGATAGAGGTCTATAAAATACTGAGTTGAGTAGAATGAGTAAAGGTGAATTGCTGGTTTAATCTTTCCAAAAATACTAGGACTAGGGAGCATGCAATGAAGCTACTAAGTAGTACATGTAAAACAAACCAGAGAAATATGTATTTACTCAATGTGTAATTCAACTCTGGAATTTGTTGCTAGAGAATATGGTAAATGCAGTTAGCTTAGTGGGGTTTAAAAAAGGTTTGGATAGCTTTCTAAAAGTCCATGAGCCATTATTAAGATGGAGTTGGGAAAATCCACTGCTTATTTCTAGAATAAACAGCCTAAAATCTGTTTTATTGTTCTGGGATCTTATATCTATCTATCTATCTATCTATCTATCTATCTATCTATCTATCTATCTATCTATCTATCTACAGATATTGATATAGATAGATAGTTAGATAGATAGATATGCTTATTTTGAAGGTTTTTATGCCTATGATTGTTCTTATAACAGAGGGGAGATTGTTCCCCTGTTTTTCACTGTCACATAAGTCTGAGGCTTTTTCTCCACCTTTGAATTGTGATAGCGTGAGTAGGTAGTGGGAGCATTGAGGTTCTATTAGGCAATAGTAATATTTGCAATTTGTTTCATTTGTTCCCATTTGGACAGTATGTGACTAGAAATGGACCATCATCTGTCTTACATAAGAGGATCATCTCTGTGTCCTCTACATTGTAATATTTAGCACGGACTAATTTAGATCTTCAAAGAAAAAAGTGAAAATGGCTTGATTAGATTAGAATGGAAGCTATTGGACTGCAGCAATGAACTATCCAGAAACACTGCAGTTCTGGACATAAATAATATATTTAGGTCAGAGGGCTCTGAAAGATGAATAAAAATAGTGGGTGGAACATTACTTGTGTGCAGGTTCATATGTTCGAACAGAAAGTGTTAATGGAGCATCTACGGCAACATTGCCTCTTGCACATCCCACATAATTTTGAACCATGGCAAATACAATTTTTGAGCAGCCTACACATCTTCAAGATAACTCATTTTACGATGGTTGCAATGTAGTAAAACATGTGCATCCCATGAAATTCACCCTCACAAGCTAAAAATGATTGTCAGTGAAGTGACCTCAAGTTCATATAAATTTATTTTTCTTGTTTGTGAAATGAATAACTAGTCATTTTTGCAGAACAGTTAAAGTAATGATATCTTGAGGTTATTCTTCAGAATTGTGTAATATAAAAAAATAATCACTCAGTAGCTGTCACAACCTTGAAAATTAAAACAATATCACAGTGTGTAAGGCCTATGAATCTATCATGCAACAGTTATTTCTCAAAGGTTCTTGCTATATTTTATAATCACACCACATTTTGACAGAATTGCCCTATGTGGTATTATCTGCATGTAGATTTCCTTTGCAGTAGTCTGTTCCTGTGGAAGTTCATCTTCAACCCTTATCAGATATTATATTTCTTCACATATTTAAGTCTCCAAGTCATTTATCACACTAATTAAAGTGAAAGGTTACCATTTGTTCTTGAAAATATATTTTGGCTAAAACTTAAAATGCCAAGGAAGAGCTATATTCACAGAATAGTCTATGCTTAGTACCATCCTTATATAATCTGCAGGCTTTTATATCCAGGCCCGGTGACCTTGAAATTGCATTGTATGCCCTGCCCTTTTTTTTTATAACCTTAATTATTTTTGGAATACTGAGCTTTACGGAAACACTAACATTTCACTTTAACATCCACAATAATCTATTATAAAGCCGGCTAAGCCAGTCACCAAATAGAGAGGAATGTTATTACATGCTTAGCTAGCTGTCAAGAGGCCATGAATCAGTGGCTTACAGTTATCAAAAGTAACAAGGTTGTTTAGAATTTCCTCCAACAAAGCCAGTCAGCTTATAGAAGGATTAAAGTCTCTTTGATTAGAACTGCTGGAACACATCTTGCCCTTTTAATAATTAGTATCTCCTTTTGCTTGGTTTAGGTTGGCAATTTGTCACTTGCAACCAGTCAATTCATGAAGAGAATCAGTTTTTCTCAACTGAAGAGTATTAGAGCATTAGTTTAGAGCACATCAAATTTTAGCATACAAAGATTCGTGTCAGAAGTCTGTAAAAACTTAAGAGCATTCTGCCTGATAGGTACACTGTAATAATACTTTGATATAATGTGTCAGGAGATCTGGAAAGCCTTTAGGTATAGTAAATTTTCCCGTGATACATGACAGATTTATTCATATCTTATTGGTTTTCATTTATAAGTCATTTCATAGAGCAGCCTGCTACAGAAAATTTATGCATGTACTTTGTTCCAAGGAGCATGGGGCAGACATTTTCAAAGAGATGACTTGCTTGAATTAAAAACACTGACAACACTTAGCCTGCTCTATTAAACATCTGCATTCACTGGTAAGTGCTTAGATCAGAGTATATAATGGAACTCCACTTCTTTTTGTGTCCATTTAGAAAAGCCATTTTTTTTCTAATGATAAGCACATATCAACATGTAAACTGGCTTCAGAAAGACCTTATAACAACCAGGTCATCCTTGAGAGACGGGAAGATCAAAAGATGTTCCAAGGCATGTCATTCACAACTGTAGTTCTCATATTTGACAAATTATTCCCATTTCATCATGTCATCATAGCTGCAGAAACAATATTGGGTCTTTCAGTTGTTGCATTTCTTCTCTGACTTTTCAGGAAGCTGCTCTATTACTGTTCCACATATGCTAACCCCATGAGCAAGATCTCTAAGTCACACTTGACATATCTTATGCTAGACAGTTACATGGATGATGCTAATTATCTTTGCTTGTGTTAGGAAGTTCCTTTATGATTTTAAACATGTGTTTTTCCTTGATGTGACTCTACAGAGTGTATCTTGTGTCTTCTATTACCCTTTCTTTTTATAATGGTACCATTCCAGACACTGTTAAAATTGATTGGTTTAAGTCAACCCTTAATCATTTGCCAATTGCCATCCAAATCTGGGTCAGTTTCTTTTGCACGGACATCATTATTTGAGAAAAAGCATAAGCATCATCAGAATAAAAGTTCTGATTTTAATTGGATTCATTTCCCAATTTTGAGTTTGCAAAACTCGTTAAAAATGTTGCTTCAGGTGCTGACCTTACTTCTCTTTTTTTTGCGAGAATCTTGAAGTAGGGTGTAACGTCATGGGTCACCTTTATGGAATCTTGGATTTACACTAAATCATATGAATATCATTCCAGGTGATGCATAGCTGTTTATGTGCATTGTGATCACTCAGGTGACAGAGGCTGAATTTTGTCTTGTTTAGATTTGAAGCTGATGAATTATATTGGCCTGATAATAAGATTACTTCAATTGCTCTAACTCGTTAGGAAAAAGATGAGAAGATGAACAACTATGTTTTCATTTTGTTACGTTTTATATATATAGCCTCATACGTCCAGGGTACCTTTATAGAAAATTAGGACACCACTGACTGACATTCATCATAGGCTACCACCACCTGCCAAGTGCTGCCGAGAAAAACTCTCCTATTTCAAAATGAGAGAAAAGTCTGCAGCACTACGGCATATGGGACTATCAATTTTAATAAACACAGGTTCAAATACTCATCTAACCTAATTCGACCCCACCAAAAAACTTGTAAAAGGGTCAAAACGAAAAAGAAGAAAATGTAAACATCAAAAAACTTTGGGATACACTTGTCAGATTTAAATATAGTCACTTAGCTTTTGCCCTTTAAAAAGCTCCGTAAGAGGTTAATTCATTTCAATTATCCATAGTAGTAACTTCTTAACTCGACGTGTAACTCCCACTCTTTCTCATTCTAATTCCTCGACAGGATTAGGACTCCTACTGTTTCGATTTCTTCATCAGGAGAAACAATAAGAAAGCTTCATACATTTCTCTTTCAATTAATATGACCACAAAATGGCGAATGTTTATATAAGACGCCCAGAGGGAGACTCCTCCTTCCTCTGTCATCATAAGTATTTCCTTGATCGTAAGCCTAACACTACAGACACTTCCTCAATTGAGAACCAATCAATAAAAGACAGCCCATTCCATAGGGCCATTCAGCCCTTTAGGGCTAACCGTTTGTAATCGATAAATCCATCTTTGTTCTTTTTGATGTAATACCTTTGAGATGTCGCCCCGTCTACCGTTGTTAATAATCTGCTCAATAATCATACATTTAAGTTGTTCAAAAGAGTGCTTCATCTTCATCTTGGGATCCAAGCCGGTAAAATGCATATGCCCCTGGCTAAACATTGTAATGAGATGAAGCACTCTTTTGAACAACTTAAATGTATGATTATTGAGCAGATTATTAACAACGGTAGACGGGGCGACATCTCAAAGGTATTACATCAAAAAGAACAAAGATGGATTTATCGATTACAAACGGTTAGCCCTAAAGGGCTGAATGGCCCTATGGAATGGGCTGCCTTTTATTGATTGGTTCTCAATTGAGGAAGTGTCTGTAGTGTTAGGCTTACGATCAAGGAAATACTTATGACGACAGAGGAAGGAGGAGTCTCCCTCTGGGCGTCTTATATAAACATTCGCCATTTTGTGGTCATATTAATTGAAAGAGAAATGTATGAAGCTTTCTTATTGTTTCTCCTGATGAAGAAATCGAAACAGTAGGAGTCCTAATCCTGTCGAGGAATTAGAATGAGAAAGAGTGGGAGTTACACGTCGAGTTAAGAAGTTACTACTATGGATAATTGAAATGAATTAACCTCTTACGGAGCTTTTTAAAGGGCAAAAGCTAAGTGACTATATTTAAATCTGACAAGTGTATCCCAAAGTTTTTTGATGTTTACATTTTCTTCTTTTTCGTTTTGACCCTTTTACAAGTTTTTTGGTGGGGTCGAATTAGGTTAGATGAATATTTGAACCTGTGTTTATTAAAATTGATAGTCCCATATGCCGTAGTGCTGCAGACTTTTCTCTCATTTTGAAATAGGAGAGTTTTTCTCGGCAGCACTTGGCAGGTGGTGGTAGCCTATGATGAATGTTAGTCAGTGGTGTCCTAATTTTCTATAAAGGTACCCTGGACGTATGAGGCTATATATATAAAACGTAACAAAATGAAAACATAGTTGTTCATCTTCTCATCTTTTTCCTAACGAGTTAGAGCAATTGAAGTAATTTAGTTTCTGTTATAATATTGCTCTATGCAGTTTTGAAGAGATTTCCTGATAATAAGATGACATATTGAGGTGCATTCAGTTTTAAAAGCAAGGACAAGTTACATTGGCTGTGATAATCTGAGTCTTAATAACTATAGGATGGGAAGGGGAAAGGAGGGTGAAGAGTGATGGATATGGTTAATAGGAGTTTTCAGAGAGTCAGGTAGAAACAGCTGAGGAATGAAATTCTGTATATTGAAGTGTTTTGATTGGAGAGGAGAAGGCAAGAAGGAAATTAGTGGGCTGGACAGTAGTTGAGATACTTTTGACAGGCTCTGAAGAAGCAGGTAGTGAGGGTGAATGATGGAGGGATTTTCCAACCCTCCTACATTTTCCTGTTTGGTTATAGTGTGTGTGTGTGTGTGTGTGTGTGTGTATGTGTGTGTTTTTGGGGGGGCAGGCTTTGCTGGAGAGTTGGGGCTGATCCTGAGGTGAGTTTGGGGGGATTTGTTTTAGGAAATGGACATTTAGGGGTGGGGATTGGGTGGTCACAGCTTGGTTTTGGGTAGAAGAACCAGGTGGAAAAAGGGGTGTTAAATTCAGATACAGTGTGTGTGTGGGGGGGGGGGGGGGTAAAATTAAGAATAAGGGTAGATATGAGGTATATGATTATGTGTGACACCAATAATGTTGCAAATTTTGTATTTTCATTTGAGGCCAGTTCATCACTGACTAGCTGTATTGGGTGGGAAAAGGTTGCACTGAAGAATGGTATGCTTGGGGGAGTATTTTGAAGTTGTTTAAATATGTTTGTCTTGAGTAATAAAGCTGCTTCTATTATTTGCCACATTTCAATCTTAGTTTTTTACAAGGTAAGGGGAATTTGGGGAGATGTGAATGGCAAAGGATTAGTGCGAATGACAATGTAATGTGTTGTATGTCTTATAATCAGAACCAATGCAAATAAAGAGGAAACGAAGGAAAATGGAACAAAAAAATCTTCATTAATAATGAAAAAAGCAAACATTCAAAGCCATGTAAAGTATAATACATCAATTAAATAGTAGGAAAGGACCTCAGAGTTTTAAACTGAGCACAAGTAATGCTCTTCAAATAATCTCAAATAATCAGTCAGAAAACCCTCTATTTAATAACTGTATATGTTTACCTTGAATATCTATATATGGAATATGATGGTTTAAAGATGCCCTTTCTCTAGAGAAAGGGGAAGGAAGGGATTTTGAATTTAACTCATGACTTTTCAATGGTAGCTCAAGACAAGTTATATTCAGGTATGGTAATTTATAGATTATTGTTACTTAATATACCACTCTAATTGGCTGGGCAGAGCAGAGCGGTGTACAGACTACAAAACATGAATTTTGGAAAAAATTTAAAAAAGGAAATGGAACTCCATTTTTGAAAGGGAAGTGAGACATTCATACTAAGAGAACTAAAGGAAGGAGGGGAGAGGGAGGTGAAAGAACTGGAAGAGGGAGGGCACAGAGGAAGAGGGGGACTGGTGGTCTCTGTTGGTCCATTACCCCAAAGGCCTGTTTTAAAAACCACATTTTAAGTTCTGATTTGAAGGAATTGCTATAGAGAGGGAGGGGAAGATTGTTCCAAATATGAGGAGTAAGGAAGAAAAATGCACTATGTATAATAGATTCAAGGGACTTGGGAGTACAAGATGCTTATCATTGAAAGAATGAAGAACTCTAGCTGGTGAATAAGGGACCATGAGGCATGAAAGATATTCAGGGGAAACTACTCAAAATTGAATGTCAGAGTTACTACTTTACGAATGATGCACAGTTGGACCAGCAACCAATGGTGTTGTTTCAACAATAGTGTGGTGTGATCATAACGATGGGCACAACAGAACAGATGGGTAGTTGCATTCTGAAGGGTTTGTAACTTCTTTAATGTTGTGTGTGGTAAGTCTACATAAATTATATTGCAATTGTCCAGTCAATAAGTAAAAAAAGAAAGAATTAGTACTTGAAACTGATGGAAATTGAAGAGATGGTGAATTTCTCAAAGTTGCCAAAAAAAACCCATAAAGCTAACTTTAGACAGATGTAAAATTTGCAGCAAGATAAGGAAGAATTGAGAATGATGCCTAATTAACAGAATCTAGTCACAGGGTTGAGTGAGGTCCTAAAGAGTTGAATGGGAGAAGAAAGTGGCAGCAGAATGTTCATAAACCAGAAGGCAACTGTCTTTTCTGCTTTGAGTACTAGATGATGATCCTTTAACCAAATAGCAACAGCATTGAGGCAGAGTTGAAGTATACCAAGCAATGGAGAAATTGGGGAGGTGAGATAGAGCAGAAGAATATTGCCAACGTATGAGTAAACTGAAATACCAAAAGTTTGAATCAGTGTAGCAAGGGGATTAAGGAATAAATTGAAAAGGAGGGGGGGGGGGGGGGGAACAAATTGATTCCTGAGGGATATCATGGTGTAATTCTCTTTTCTCTGAGAGAGTGTTGGAAGTAAAAACCTGGAAGGAGCAGTGGGATAGGAAAGAAGTAAACCAGAATAGAACCCTGCCCAAAATAACCAGTGAAGACAAGTGGGAGAAAAGAAGAGAATGATCCACAAGATCAAAAGCCACTGATAGATCAAGGCAGATGGTTAATATGATTCTATAGCATTTGAAATGGAAATGACATTCACTTAGGAGAGCTGTCATGACAGTCTCTATATTGAAATACTTTCTAAATCCTGATTGGTGGGGGTAAAGAGCTAAAGTCTTCTCAGAAAAAGAGGTAAGCTGAACACTATTTTTTCTAAAATCTTTGACATGTAGCAGAGGTTGGATACTGGGTGATAGTGATTAGGAAAAGATGGATCTAAAGTAGGTTTTTTTCAAAATGGCGTGGCCTATAGCCAGTTTCCATAGCTCAGGAAATTGGCCAGAGGATAAGCATAGATTAACAATAGATAGGAGAGGTGGTAATAAATCCATCTCAACTACCTTTAACCAAAATGAGGGAAGAGAATCAAAATCTGTGATACATCGTACCATACGGAACCTAATCTAAGTAATTATGTCATTTCTCTGATATATTGTTTCCACCCCTGTATTATCTCTATGATTCTTTGTCATCTCTTTGATACATTGTTTCCATCCCTGTATTTCAATATGATACCTTGTCATCTCTTTGATACACTGATACATTGTTTCTATCCCTGTATTATCTCTGTGATACTTTGTAACATGCTATGTAAGCCCTGCTATTGAGCGGGAAAGAGCGGGGTATAAATGTCACAAATAAATAAATAAATAATGACTGTAGGTAGTCTTCATAGTAGCAGTGGTCTTCTATAGGAATAAGAGGGTTTGTGATTCAAAAATGGACCAAGTAAAAAAACCAGAGAGTTCAGGAGAAGGGAGGATAGAGGGGAAGAGGACATGCACTGGGCAAGAGGTGGGCCAAGGTTGCTAAGGTGTGAATCTTATTAAAGAAAAACAAGAGAGAGAGAGAGAGAGAGAGTTTCTGCCGAAGGAAGTGAGGTTACATGAAGTAGTCTATTGTTTGTAAATGGAGTAAAGATCCTTAGAGGGGTTGGGAGATTTTACAAGCATCTTAGCGATAAATGTTTTCTTTTCCTTTTTCAGGACAAAATTGTAATCCCGATGAATTTGTCGGCATTCAGAAGGTCAGAAAGAGGGGCATAATCGAAAGGGGCGCCCAAATTTTTCTGAGGGCGTCCTTGCGAAGGGGCGGGGAAATCCGTATTATCGAAACGAGATGGGCGTCCATCTTTCATTTCGATAATACAGTCGGGGACGCCCAAGTCTCAACATTTAGAGATGGTTTTCCTTAGAGATGGTCGTCCTCGGTTTTCAGCGATAATGGAAACCAAGGACGCCCATCTCAGAAACGACCAAATCCAAACCATTTGGTGGTAGGATGAGCCTGCATTCGTAGTGCGCTGGTCCCCATCAAATGCCAGGACACCAACTGGGCACCCTAGGGGGCACTTCAGTGGACTTCAGAAATTGCTCTCAGGTGCATAGCTCCCTTACCTTGGGTGCTGAGCCCCCCAAAAACGACTGCCCACAACTGTAAACACTACCATAGCCCTAAGGGGTGAAGAGGGGCACCTACAAGTGGGTGCAGTGGGTTTCTGGTGGGTTTTGAAGGGCTCACATTTACCACCACAAGTGTAACAGGTAGGGGGGATGGGCCTGGGTCCGCCTGCCTGAAGTGCACTGCACCCACTAAAACTGCTCCAGGGACCTGCATACTGCTGTGATGGAACTGGGTATGACATTTGAGGCTGGCAAAAAATATTTTACAGGTTTTTTTTAGGGTGGGAGGGGGTTAGTAACCACTGGGGGAGTAAGGGGAGGTCATCCCCAATTCCCTCCGGTGGTCATCTGGTCAGTTCGGGCACCTTTTTGAGGTTTGGTTGCAAAAAAAAAAATGGACCAAGTAAAGTCATCCAAGTGCTTGTCAGGGACGCCCTTCTTTTTTCCATTATGGCCAGTCAGCCACCCAAGTTTGAGTAGCGGGACACTGAACAAACTTCATAGTTAGGGGGAAGACACATATAAAGGAGAGATTCTTCCCCAGTCTCGACCCAAGTTTCAGTGAGACAGAGAAGATCATCTGCTCTGCGTTATCAGGTCATGGATCAAGAAGTATTTTGAACAGTTTAGACCAGCTGGGTATATTTAGGTGGACAAGGCAGTTCTATGAGTGGCTGGAGTGGTAGTGGGAAAATCAGAGGCGGTATGCATTGTTTATGCCAAGAGGAAGTCTTTGGGCGATTGCCTCAAAACATAGGAATTGGTAGACAGAAGTGGCATGAATCTGAAGTTGACACATCATAAGCATAAAAACATCAGCAAACCAACAGGACACTTACTAGGACAAGGTCACGAGTGATAGCCATTTGATAGGATCTATACAATTAAACACAGGATTAAGGAACTGTGGGAAATTATTTTGGTGCTTGCCAGCTCCAGCAACAAATAGGGAGCTAGGATCTTTAAATATAGCTTACGGGTGCAGTAGGCTTACAGGGTCACATGATAAGATGACTTCAGGCAGGGAATCCACCCATGGGGAAACAGAAACAGCATCCAAGAACACCAGCACAGGCATGCCTATGAAGACAGCAAAATTAGCACATAGAAGCAACAAACAGCAGGTCACAATACAAAGCAAAACAGCAGACAGGGAGCTAGGATCTTTAAATATAGTGCAAGTGATATCAGCTCCGAGGTGCAGTAGGCTTACAGGGTCACATGAGATGGCTTCAGGCAGGGAAACTGCCTGTGGAGAAACAGAAACAGCATCCAAGAGCACCGCAAAGGGTGGGTATGCCAATGGAGACAGCACAAATTAGCACATCCAAGCAACTAGTGTAAAAATAGATTAGCACTTCAATATAGGTGCAGCAATTTTTGCCAGGATGGTGGCAGGTATAAATGGCTAGACCTAAGTGTGCCATGTAATGTGCATGACCTATAGTATTCTATAAGTAGTGTGCATAAGTCAGAGACACACCCCTGCTCTGTTCATGTTCACCCCCCTCAAGTCATGGCTATAGCACAAATGTGCTATCATTAAGTGTATGGGGGTAGAATTAAAGTTATCAATACTATTCTTTAGAAGAAAGGAAGGAGAGGGGAGATATGATAGATACATTTAAATACCTCTATGGCACAAATGCACAGGAGGTAAGTCTCAATTGTAAGGAATCTCTGGAATGATAAGGCATACGATAAAGATGAAAGGGGATAGACTCAGAAGTAACCCGAGGAAATACTTATTCATAGAATTCATAGAATGACCTCCCAGTAGAGGTGGTGGAGAGAAAAACTGTATCTTTAGGGGAGAGGAAGGGATAGTAGATGGCATGGATGAGCAGACTGGATGGTCCCTATTGTCTTTATCTGCCTTCATTTTTCTCTGTTTCTTTGTTTATAGCATAGCATGTAGTGCACTTATGCACATAAGTAACTACACACTCCCAGTTATAGAATTGCCTTTTACATTTGTACCTGAAGCAATGGAGGGTTAAGTGACTTGCCCAAGATCATAAGGATCATCGATAGTATTTGAAACTGGCTTCCCTAGTTCTCATAATTTCCAACAGTTACACCAGATGATGACATCAACAAACTAATCTACCTAAAATATTTTTTTTATTTTTTAATTGCAGTGCTCAGTAGTGATGTGGTGTCCTTAAAACCAAGATATATCTAGATTGGGACTACAGCCGTTACATATCATAGCACTCACCCTCCTTGCCTTCCAAGTCACTTAGCGTGAGACACTCACTGCCAAAAGCTTAGGATATAAATCTAATGCCACTTATCTTACTACTACTACTACTACTTAACATTTCTAAAGTGCTACCAGGGTTACGCAGCGCTGTACAATTTAACAAAGAAGGACAGTCCCTGCTCAAAGGAGCTTACAATCTAAAGGTGAGTACACAGTCTGCAGTGCCTCCAGATCACCTGTGATTAGTGCACAGTGATTAAAACAACTGGCTCTCTGTCGTTATCCCCAACGTGGAGCCACGTTTCACATTCTCAAGCTTTCTCAAGGGGATATATGAGGAATCTATTAAATAAAGACTACAAGCACAACAGTCAATTAGCTAAACTCTTAAACTCTTAACTTGTATAGCATTTCTTATATTTATATCTGGTGTAACTGTTGGAAATTATGTGATTACCGACACCAGGTTTATGTTATTGAAACCCTAAATTTTCCATTGATTCCCTAGTTCTCAGCCAACTACTCTTGCCTTTAGATTAATTCTTGTAGGAACAATCTAACCTATTCTACTCTCTTTTATGCTGCTAAAACCCAATAATTTGGTCCAGAGTGGGTTACAAAAAATAATAGAAGATAGAAGAATATATTAACATCAATTTAAATAAGTTCCATCAAAGAAGAAATTATACAATTATTGTGTCAGATATTTTTCAAATAACAATCTAGTAACTCTTCATTTATAAATTTCCATTCACTTTATTTATATCTACAACAAAATACTATAAATGTTAACTCTTTTTGTTCCTTATGGTTTACTTGCATCCATCCGTTCATATACTATCACTCTGCTACTTCATCTTCACTTCTCATTCAACTTCTCCTCTCATTCACTAGATCCATGGGGACCGTATAATACCAAGAATCCTGTTGTCCCATTTGTTATTGGGACTATCAATACAACTTATCTTGTCTATAACCTTCCTCTTGCTCTTAATATGCTATGTTTAAAGTTCTTTTTTTCAGTGTCAGTCCATTCCAAATCGAGTAGTACTATGTCCTCTGATACAATGTTTTTATTCCAAACTGATACCATAATATCACTCTGTATTTGTCATACCGGAAAGACGATCGCCTCACGGTACTGTGTAAGCCACATTGAGCCTGCAAATAGGTGGGAAAATGTGGGATACAAATGCAACAAATAAATAAATAAATAAATAAATGTCATTGACATTTCTCATATTGTTGAAAATGAATGCCCATCCTTATTACAAAATAAAGTTACACCAACCTAAAAGAACATTTGAGTAAAGGAGGAGTAGCCTAATAGTTAATGGAGTTGGCTTTGATTCTGGAAATCTGGGTTCAATTCCCACTACAGCTCCTTGTGACATTGGGTAAGTCACTTCACCCATTGGAGCTTACTCTGTGGGTGCTGTGGGTGCTTGAGCACCCCCCAATATTGAGAAAATTCCTTGTATGTGTCCAGGGAGGGGTTATTTTCATTGGGCTTAGCACCCCCAATAATTTTGAAAAGTTGGCTCCTATGACTTCACCCCCCTCCCCCCCACCATTGCCTCAGGTACACAAACTTAGATTGTGAGCCCTCTAGGAACAGAGAAAGTACCTGCATATAATGTGTGCAGCACTGTGTATGTCTAGTAGCACAATAGAAATGATTACTAGTAGTGGTAGTAAAGGAGAAGTGTCTGAAATATGAGCAGAACTTCCTCCAATGTTATTTATAACTTTGACATCATGTTTGTTTTGATATCAGGTTTGTGACTCAATGGAATTCTTCTAGTTTGTTCCTATGGAAGATCATTTCTGAAATTTGTCATCTCATATTTGTGTATGAAAATAGTCTCAGTTTGAATCAATCCCCATGTTCATTGATTTTCTTGTCGTGGCTATTTTTGTTGCAATTGAGCTGCTTTTTAGACTGTTTTACCTACTAATTAGAGAGCACAATCTATAGAGTCCACTTTTATAAGTATTATGAAATTCTGGAATGGTGTAATGTCTTGAGTTTCATCAAAGGCACAAATGAATAAATACTGCAGTAATGCAGAGTCCATCTCATTTTATACGGTATGCAAATGACTGCTTTCAATTGAACATTGCCTAATCTAATTGTAATACTGATGAGCTATTTTCACATGTTAATTGTGTAATCTAGACAGTTATTGTTTTATTTCAAAAGAGGATGTGCTTCCTTTATCTATACTGTGGAGTTACATATAATAAATTAACTATTATAAGCTATCCTATTGAGATGATTCGGAAACAAACAAAGGATGTTGGAAAGACTTTGATTTGACATAATAATTAAGACAAGAAAGGAAAAGATAGCAAGGCTTTCAGTTATGAAACATTAAAGCTCAGTGATTAAATAATACATAAAAAGACTAATGGGGAAAATCAGTCTATGAGACAAATGCAGATGCATTAATCTTACATTTATATCTTTACAGAAGAAACTGGCAAGATTTTCAATAAATTCTGAACAGAAAAAATATTTTACATTCTGATAATTATTAAAGATAATATTGGAAAGAAATGGATTTAACCTTTTCATGTCAAATTTCAAAAATATTCACATTGTAGATTTCATTATCAACCAAATTTTTGAGTAATGCAGAGCTTCACAGATCTGTCCTGATAATTCCAGTTTACTTTTCACGGTTATGCACAATGAATACTGTATTCATGAGGTAAGTTTACACATACAGAAGGCCATTTTATAAACCTTTTTTACATGTAAAAGGTGTCTTACAAAATAAGGCTATGCCTAAAATTATATAGCCAAGTATATAGACAGAACTCAAACCTTGGGATGAGCTCATTGAGCAAACCAATATATAACACAACACCCACATCCAATTACACATGAAACAAATTTTAAATCTTCTGTTGGGTCATCAGAGTTATGGAGCTGTTCAAAACTTATTTTCCCAGCAGCAGGCTTCAGCATTCTTCATTAATCCATCTTTTAAAATTACTTATAGATAGATAAATATAGATACTCATATCTTCAAATTACAAATCTATTTTCTTTATCTTTATATTGGAAACAGGGGTTAACATTTATATTTAAAATTTTACCAGGAACTGCCTGGACCATCACTGGCCCATTCTTATCATTGGTGGCCAGGGCTGAGATCTGTTTTGGGTTCGGATTGCTTATGGGGGACTTTCAGACTCCAGTCATGCCAGGCACATTTTTTCCACAGCTCCGCAGGGCCAGGAGTGACAGCTGACAGGTAGAGAGAAGCAGAAAACTGGCCAGTTTGGGCCTGGGCTGCTGGATCTTTGGCATGGACCACCAGAACTTCAGTGCATGAATGTTTTTCTGCACATGTGTGATTCGTGTCCAGAACTCCGGGTAGGCTCAGATTGAAGCTGGAGCCTAAATTTTAGAATGTATCCAGGAGGCTGCTGCATTAAATTGCAGGAAGCCACCAGCATTGGGAGGAGTTCATCTGGATCAAATTCAAGGTCAGGGGCAGCCAGATAATCACAGTGGAGGACAGGAAAGAGGTTGGTTGAGCTTCCCAAGTATTTTTTTGTTAAATTTTAAATGCTATTTTAGGTTTGTGGGCACTGGGGTTCCAGGAGTTCTTTAAAAAAATCTTTTTGATAGTTGGGTCTTTAGGGGTCGTAATGGTGGGTCATGGTGGTCTGGATCCTTGAAAAATATATTTTGTTTCTTGAATTTCATGCTTGGGTTATGGACTGGATAATGGGCTTCAGTGTTCTTGTTTTTGGTTCCCATCAATAATGGACATAGTGGGGTCTATGTTTTAATTTTTAACAGAGACGTTAGGGGGTTTCAGGAGGTTTTGTTTACTTTTGAGTGAACAAAATGTGTAATTCTCACTAATACATTAAAGGCCCTGTTTACTAAGATGTGCTAGCATTTTTAGTGCATGCTAAACTTTAGAGACACCCATATATTCCTATGGGTGTCTCTAACATTAGCTTGCACTAATTTTTAGCATGTATTAAAAATGATAGCGTGGCTATAGCATGGCTTAATAAACATGACCCTAATTTTTAAATTTGGGAAAAAATATGGAGAGGATGATATAATTTTGATTTGGGCTCAGGAATAGTTTTTATGTTATACTTTGTTGAGATTTTTGTGCTAAAATTGGTAAAACTGTAAATTTCCCATTGAAGTCTATGGAAATTCAGGTTTTTAAAATTCAGATAGTTCTTGCATATAATGTGTTCCATGTTCACAAAAGAAAAACTCCATGAAAGTTTTGTGACTGAGCGCCTGATTGGTGGTAGAGATCAGCTGATTGCAGGAGATAACTTGGATGACAGTTGCAGAAGAGCTGAAGATTTGAGAGAGAGCACAAGTGTGTCTGTGCGGCTCTATTAGAAAGAAGTGTAAAAGCTGGAAAATGCAATTGCAGCGAGTCTGAGTTTTTCCAGAGTGTGGTTTGTGTGACAAGTTATTTGTCCCTATTTAAAAATTTGTCTTAAATTATGGGTAATGCTAAGTAAATGTCTTTAACTGAAGCCAGAGTTTTCTTGTTCTTTTGGTACCTAAGTGGCTTAATAGAAATTTTCCTTTTATATAGTTAGAGTTGAGTAACATTTATTTAATTTAAACCAAACGTATTTAAACATGATCCAATCTGGTTGTAGGCCTCTGTTTATGGAGTGGCCGAAGTCTATAAATGTATGGAAGCTTGAAGGCCCATACAAAATCCATTGCAGCTCAATATAGAGCATCCCTTAAATAAAGTGGGAGGAAGCCAGGGTTTCTCTCATTTGATAGTAGCCTACAACCTGAAGAGATTAATGCTGGACATTGGACATGGGCCCCACTGAAAGAGAGACCAAAGCGTAAACTATGACAGATTGCAGCTAAGTGTTTAACAAAATCATCACACAGCAACATCTGTGGGACTTTAATTTAGGGGAAAACTGTTCCAGAGGGATAATGGGGGGGGGGGGGGGGGGGGGAGGGGGAGATAGCTATAGTCTGGGGTGTTTATATTGAAATAATACTTACCAGAGGAAATCTGGTCTTGAAATTCAGGGGTCATAGGTAAATATGCAAAAGAGAGGGGGGGAAACATGCACAAAGAATCACATCTTGGGAAACAAGTTGAGTTTTGTCACAAACAAAAGAATATTTGAGGGAAGGATATTCAATAGTATTTATCTGACTTTGACTTTGGAGTTTGAAGTAGAGAGTTGCACAGGGACAGAAATCTTACCCATCCCCGCCCGTCCCTGCTGGAATCTTACCCGTCCCCACCCATCCCCACTGGAATCTTACCCATCCCCACCCATCCCCGCAAAAATTTAAACCATCCCAACCCGTCCCCACCCGTCCCCGCAAGAATTTAACCCATCCCCACCCATCCCCGTAAGAATTTAACCCATCCCCACCCATCCCCGTAAGAATTTAAAAGTACATAAAAGAAAGTTCCAGTCAGCTCCCTCAGTCTCTTTCTGGATTTGAGCCACAGCACTGTAGGCAAGGAAGGAACGGAAGTTGGAACTTGGAACGCTCTGGTGTGCACATGTAAGATTTGTCTCTGATTCACTGGCAGTGTGTGCTGAGAGGCCGCCACATGCACCCGCCAGTAGGTCAGGTGACATCTGATTCTCGTGCCTGTGTCAGAGCTGAGGTCTGTGCACCAGTCTGGGAGCAAAGAGGTTTAATAGTAACATAGTAAGTGACAGCAAATAGACCTGAACGGTCCATCCACTTTGCCCAACAGTCACTCATGATCAATTCATCATTAAATCAACGAGTGTGATATTATATACTTGATTGTGGTCTTTCTTTCATGTTTCTGGAACAAAGACCACAGAAGTCTATCTGGCCCCATCCTTATGTTCCAACTGCTGGAGTTGCCATCGAAGCCCACTCCAGCCTATTCATGTTCTCATTTGTGGGACACAGACCATAAAAGTCTGTCCAGCACTGTCCTCATGTTCCAGCCACTAAAGTAGCTGTCTAAGCCCTTTCCAGCCCATCCTACACCAGATTGCCATGTATGAGACACAGACAATACAAGTCTGCCAGGTATCAGCCCTAGTTCATCACAGCCAGAGTCGCCATCTAAGCGTCACTTGACACATCCACACACATGCAGCCATTTAAGGTTAGCTTTTATATAACTTCCATTTTCTAATTAGAGATCCTCTGTGTTCGTCCCACGCCTTTTTGAATTCCGTCATCATTTCTGACTCTACCACCTCCTTAATGGAAGACTTTCAACATTTATGCTGTTAAAGCAAGGAAGAAGAGGAGGAGGAGGAGGATACAGCACTCAAATAAATTGGTATTCGGTAGCTGAGAGGCTGGTGCAGGTGCAGCTTACACTTCCACGGGAAGTCCACAGAACTGGTTCCATCCCCGCGGGAACCCCGCAGGAACTGCCTCCGTCCCCGCGGGAACCCCGTAGAACTGCTTCCATCCCCGTGGGAACCCCGCAGGAACTGCCTCCGTCCCTGCGGGAATCCCGTGGGTTCCGCGGGATTCCCGCGGGGACGGAAGCCGTGCAGCTCTCTAGTTTGAAGTCTTGTTTGGTGTATTGGAGATCTAGCAAAGGGAACAAAACAATAGTTTGAGTAATTTTGTTAAGAGTGATGTGTAATACTAGAAGCTAGACAATCCTTGAAAAGTTATATAAGAAAATCTATATTTTATTTTGGAAAATATTCACAATTGCATCGGTTACAATGTATAATAAAGAACTTAATTTTTCATCACAACTTTACTAAAAAAAATCCTGTATTCTAGTTATTATTTTTTCCTGCACATGATTCAGGTTAGGTGTAAGAGGCTAGTGTAACTGAATATGCTCTGTGTTGTTGACAAGTTTAAGGTAAATGTTACAACTGCTACCATCCAGTAAGGTAGAACCTGATCACACCTGCAGCAGAGGTATTACAATATGAACTGCTGAAAATACTTTCCTTTTTTTTGAAGATATACGTTTTTACATATATAAGTATTGATCAGTGAAGAACACTGAAGCCTGGAAAATACTTTGAATGGCTCCACAACTGATGATCTGACAGAAGATTTAATATTATAGTAGGAATCGATGAGAGGGGGAGCCATTTTGGATCTGGTTGTTGGTGGTGTGCAGGACATAGTGTGAGGGGTGGCAGTGTTGGATGCCCTGGGAAACAGTGATCATAGTTTGAACTACTATCTGGGATGAACCCGCAAAAGAAATCTACTGTAGCTGCATTTCATTTTCGAAAGTGCAACTATAATAAAATGAGGAAAATTTGTCCCAGCATAATAAGATTATCCTGACTTCACTCATCACTAAAGAGTATATTCTCCCGATCTCAAAAAGTCTAAAAATCCTTAGAGTCTTGTTGGATAACCACTTGCTACTAGACAGCCAAGCTAAACTCATCACTAAAAGAATGTTCCACTCCATGTGGAGATTGAGGCATCTCAGGCAGATCCTCATCAGGGAGCTCTTCCGAACCCTTACTCACTGGTTGGTCCTATCGCATATTGACTACTGCAGTGGAATTTATGCTGGTTGCTGCAATTCCATTCTGAAAAACTCCAGACTGCACAAAACACGGCTGCAAGGCTAATACTAGGCAAATCACACTTTGATCATACACAACCTCTTCGTTTTAACCTACACTGGCTCCCTATTGCAGACCGTATTACCTACAAAATCTGCTCATTGACTCACAAGATACTATATGGGGAGGCCCCTGCCTACATGCCAGATTTGATAGATCTACCTTCCAGAAATACATCGGTGACTGCGTGATCCTACCTTAATCTACATTATCCAAGCTGCAAGTCTGTAAAATATAAACTGCTCATTTCATCTTCTTTCTCCTACGTCAGCCCAAAATCTTGGAATGCTCTACCTAGGCATCTAAAAGTGATTGACAACCACCAGCTATTCAAGAAATCCTTAAAAACATTTTATTCGAGAAAGCTTATCCCCCACTTAATGCTAATCCTTCACCTTCCTCATGTTGACTATACCCATTTAGCCACCAACTACTTCCACCTAGTAAAGCATCCTTGTATTATTCTCTTGTTCTTTCCAGATCTTCTCACTTTTGTGTCACTACCCTCTATGCATTGCAATCCTTTGTAATTTTGTAAGCCACATTGTGCTCGCTATAGTGGGAAAATGTGGGGTATAAATGTACCAAAATAAATAAATAAATAAAAAGAAACTAAAAGGATTGGCTGCAAAGGTTAGGACACTCAGAGGGGCATAATCGACCAGAAACGCCTATCTCCATGGGCGTTTATCTCCGAGAACGGGTCCGTGAAGGGGCGGAGTGAACCGTATTTTCAAAAAAAATAGACGCCCATGTGTTATTCGCCAAGGTGTGAGCTGGGCGTTTTTGCTTTTCAGCGATAATGGAAAATGAAATCGCCCAGCTCAAAAACGAATAAATCCAAGGCATTTGTTCGTGGGAGGGGCCAGGATTCATAGTGCACTGGTCCCCCTCACATGCCAGGACACCAACCGGGCACCCTAGGGGGCACTTTTACAAAAACAAAAAAAAAGGTAAAAGAGCTCCCAGGTGCATAGCACCCTTCCCTTGGGTGTTGAGCCCCCCAAATCCCCCTCAAAACCTACTGCCCACAAGTTTACACCATTACTATAGCCCTAAGAGGTGAAGGGGGGCACCTACATGTGGGTACAGTGAGTTTGGGGGGGTTGGACGACTAAGCATTAAGCAGCACAATTGTAACAGGTAGGGGGGGGATGGGCCTGGGTCCACCTGCCTGACGTCCACTGCACCCCCTAACAACTGCTCCAGGGACCTGCATACTGCTGCTTGGGAGGAGGGTATGACATTTGAGGGTGAAAGTAAAAAGTTGTGAAACATCATTTTTTTGTGGTGGGAGGGGGTTAGTGACCACTGGGGGAGTCAGGGGAGGTCATCCCCGACTCCCTCTGGGGGTCATCTGGTCATTTAGGGCACTTTTTGGGGCCTTATTCGTCAAAAAACAGGGTCCAGGAAAAGTGCCCTAAATTCTAGCTACAAACGCATCCATTATCGGCGAAGGGCGCCCATCTCTGTTCGGGTGATAACCACGCCCCAGTTCCGCCTTCACCACGCCTCCGACACTCCCCCGTCAACTTTGTCCGCATCCGCGACGGAGTGCAGTTGAAAGCGTCCAAAGTTCGGCTTTCGATTATGCCGCTTTATTTGTTTTTGTGAGAAGAACGCCCATCTCCCGATTTAGGTCGGAACTTGGGCGTTTTTCTCGTTCGATTATAAGCAGGTCAATCAGGCATGGACATTATTCAAAAATACCATCTTGGAATCCCAGTACAGATGCATTCCATGTATTTGCAAAGGTGGAAAGAAGAGAAAACGTCAGCTAGCATGGTTGAAAGGTGAAGTAAAAGATGCCATTACAGCCAAAAGATTGTCCTTCAAAAATGGAAAAAGGACCCAAATGAAGAAAATAAGAAGCAACATAAGCACAGTCAAGTCAGATGCAAAGCATTAATAAAGAATGCTAAAAGAGAATATGAAGAGAAACTTGCTGCAGAGGCTAAAATTCACAGTAACAACTTTTTCAGGTACATCAGAAGCAGAAAACCTGCGAGGGAATCTGTGGGACTGTTAGATCACGAAGGAGGTGCATATGCCTCCTCGTCATGCTGATGAAGGTGCACTCCTTTGGGTGGAATTTGGAGACATTTTAGCTACTGGACACTGTGAGGTATTTTGTAGTTATTGTTGATATTATTCACTCACTATGAGGTGTTACTTAATTCCAGTTGTGTCTGGTATAGGGTTTTATGGCTTGCTGCCACACCCTAAACCATTATTTAGATCACCTTACAATCCTTTCATGAATATTCATCTTTGAAATCATATCATTGCCTGTTACGTAATGCTAGATCTGTGAAAATGATAGCTATTTTAAAAGATATGATTGTTGATTCTAAACTGAATTTAGTTTTTATTACTGAATCTTGGTTTACATTGGATGATATTGTATTGATCAATGAGTTATGTCCCCAGGTTTTTGAGTTTTTACAGCTTCTCATATTCATAGGCATGAGGGTGGGGTTTTGTTTATTTGTAGAGATTTTTTTAGATTCACTAATGTGGATATTTATTTTAATTTGGTATTTAAATGTTAGCATTAATGTCACCTAATTTTAATTATTTTATTGTCCCCCTGGAATGTTATTTAGAGTTTTTGTTTTGATTAATATTATTTTACATATTAAGTTTGACCTACAAAAGACTATCATTTTAGGTGATTCTAATCTTCATATGGATGAGGCTCCTTTGGACTCTTATACTGCAGATATTTTGGCTACTATTGATTCTTTAGGTTGGAAGTAAATTGTAGACCAATCAGTTCATATAAATGGACATAGATTTGATTTTTATTGAGAAATTTGTAATACTTTCTCAAGTTTATATTTTAGAAATTAATCCTGTTCCTTAGATCATAAGTGCCCTGTTTACTAAGCCGCATTATAGACACATTAGCATTTTTAACCCACGTTAACCATGTACACACCTACAATATCCCTATAGATGTGTACATGATTAGCACACATGCTAATTTTAGGTGTATTAAAAATGCTAACGCGCCTTAGTAAACTGGACCCTTTATGATTAAATTTTAAAGATATTTTAAAATGTAAGGGGGGGGTCTTTTACTATTTTATATCTATGGGCCTTGCTGCAGAAAACGTGAGCTAAGCTTTAGAAAAAGACCCCTTAAAGCTGTTAAATCTAATACTTCTTACCTTCATTGTTATGAGCATAGACCTTCTTTTGATTTATGAAAACTTGATTGTATTTTGAGTGAAAAGATTGAAATACTAGATAGTTGTAAGGTGCAATATGTATTTGAATTATGGGACAAGGGTTTGCAATCTTCTTTAGACCAAATAGCCCCACAAGAGATTGTTTTAGTCAAATGTAGGAATTATACACCATGGTTTAATGATAAATTGCAAAATAAAAAGAGTATGCTACGTAGGTCTGAAAGAGAGTGGAGGAAATGTCCCTGATTAACTAGTTTAGAGCCTTTTAATTTGTGTAAACAGCAGTATTCTCAGAGTTATTTTGTTGAGAAAAAAGAATATAATAATAGAAAGTGTGAGGAATCTTCTTCGTGTCAGTCAAAAGAATTATTTACCTTTTGTGACTAAATTAACTAATTCAGATAGGGCTAATTCTGAAATAACTGATGTATCTGTTCAGCAGATGGCTGTGGGATTGGTTGAGAAGTTGCAGAGGATTAATAAGGACTTTCAATCACTTGCTTTTCTGTTATATTCCTCTATATTATTAGATTGTAATTCATTATTGATACAATTTAATGATCTTAGCTTAGAGCAAGTTTTGATTAATATTAAGTAAAAAAAGTTATTTCTGTAATTTAGATACTTGTCATCCTTCTATAGTGAAGAGTTTGAAAATTTTGCCTCAGGCAATTTATACTGTAGTGAACAAGTCCTTAGAAGGAATTACGCTGAGAACGTTTAAAAAAGGCATCTGTTAGATGTAGTTAAAAAAAAAAAAAATCCTTCATTTGATGTACTTAGTGTTACCAGCTATAGACCAATTTCTAATTTGTCTTTTATGGCTAAGGTGATAGAGAAGACTGTTCATGACCAATTAGTTGAATTTTTGAAACAGCATCAAATCTTAGATACATATTAATTCCATTTTTTTTGAATGAGCATGACATTGAAACCTTGCTTTCCTGTTGGACTTGGTGCAGGCTAGGTTTAATAAAGGCACTAGTTTTTTGACATGTCTTTCGATATATCAGCCATCTGATATAAAATAAGTACCTGAATATATGTAATTTGAATGTAGTTGCAAAAAAAACCTCAGAAAGGTGGTATATCAAGTCCCATTTCCCTTTCCCTTTGATAAAACAAATCATGAGATTTTCTTACAGTGATTGAAATCTATAGGTATGGGTGTCACAGTTTATAAATGGTTTGATTCTTTCTTGTCTGAGAGACAATTTATATTTTTGAATGTGAGGAATTCTTCTACGTTTAAGGGTGTTGTTTCAGGAGTGACACATGGTTCTGCATTTTCTGCAACTCTTTTTAATATATTTCTGAAATGTTTGTGTAGGTTGTTGGCAACCCTTGGTGTTGATTATAGAATTTATGCAGATAACATACACTTCTTCCCTTGGTTCATTTATCTCATCCCATGGCTTTTTCTACCATCTCTATGCTGATGACTCCCAAATCTACCTTTCTACCCCTGATATCTCACCTTGCATCCAAACCAAAATTTCAGTGTGCTTGTCTGACATTGCTGTCTGGATGTCTCAATGCCACCTGAAATTAAACATGACCAAAACCGAGCTTCTCATTTTCCCCCCCAAACCCACCTCCCCACTCCCCCCTGTTTTCTATTTCTGTTGATGGCTCTCTCATTATCCCTGTCTCCTCAGCTCGAAACTTTGGGGTCATCTTTGACTCTTCTCTCTCCTTCTCTGCTCATATCCAGCAGATCGCCAAGACCTGTCGTTTCTTTCTTTACAACATCCGTAAAATCCGCCCCTTTCTTTCTGAGCACTCTACCAAAACCCTCATCCACACCCTTGTCACCTCTCGTTTAGACTACTGCAATCTGCTTCTTGCTGGCCTCCCACTTAGTCACCTCTCCCCTCTCCAATCGGTTCAAAACTCTGCTGCCCATCTCGTCTTCCGCCAGGGTCGCTTTACTCATACTACCCCTCTCCTCAAGTCGCTTCACTGGCTCCCTATCCATTTTCGCATCCTGTTCAAACTTCTTCTACTAACCTATAAGTGTACTCACTCTGCTGCTCCCCAGTATCTCTCCACACTCATCCTTCCCTACACCCCTTCCCGTGCACTCCGCTCCATGGATAAATTCTTCTTATCTGTTCCCTTCTCCACTACTGCCAACTCCAGACTTTGCGCCTTCTGTCTCGCTGCACCCTACGCCTGTAATAAACTTCCTGAGCCCCTACATCTTGCCCCATCCTTGGCCACCTTTAAATCTAGACTGAAAGCCCACCTCTTTAACATTGCTTTTGACTCGTAACCACTAGTAACCACTCGCCTCCACCTACCCTCCTCTCCTCCTTCCTGTACACATTAATTGATTTGATTTGCTTACTTTATTTTTTGTCTATTAGATTGTAAGCTCCTTGAGCAGGGACTGTCTTTCTTCTATGTTTGTGCAGCACTGCGTACGCCTTTTTAGCGCTATAGAAATGCTAAATAGTAGTAGTAGTAGTAGTAGTATATCTTTAAACTTGAACAACCCTTTTCAAAATTGATAGTTTTCTTAATTTGATTAAACTTAATTTCTTAATTTGATTAAAATTATTAAACAAGGGATGCATGTTAACAAGATAAAACTGAATATTGATAATACCCAAGTGATGCTTTTGAATAGTCTCCCAGTTCTTTCATTTCCTAAGTCCTGTACAATAGATGACGTACAGATTCAGTTTGTCCAGAAAGTTAAATCATTAGGAGTTATGCAGGAACAAATTTGGAGGGTTATTTTAACTATATTTGGAAAGCTAAGAGTTGCTAGATGCTTAAAGGAATTTTAGGATGATTGTTCAAAGTACCATTATGCCTCATTTTGATTACTACAATAGCCTATTAATGGGGGGGTTTCTAAGTGTTAAATGTCTTCAGTCTACACAGAATATTATGGTGTGATCAAATGGATAATGAAATTTGAACATATTACAATATCTTTAATAGCTCTTCACTGGTTACCAATAGAATTGCAAATTTGTTATAAAATTGTATTTTTGGTTTTTAAAGTGTTATGTTGAAAAATCTCTCCTGTGACAGCATATTCCTTACATCTTCATCAACCTTAAAGGTCATTGCAATCTGCAGGATCTAATATATTAGATGTACCTTTGTTTTGTCTGTTTTTTATTTTTTTTTTTTGGGGGGGGGGGGGGAGGAATGTAGAAACTCTCTTTTACATAAGAAGTCCTAAGTTGTAGAATGCACTCCCTGATGGAATCAGTTTACTGTGTGACTTGAAGGAATTTAAAGCTAAGTTGAAAACTTTCTTTTTTCAAGAAGCCATTGATATAAATGTGTTGTAATTTGGGAAGGCTTTTTTCTGGTAACTAGGAGTGAAGTGGCTGACTGACTTTCAAGAGTGTGGATGGTACGTGTCTGATGGTAATATTATACTGTTGTTTGTTTTATCTTTTGCTGATGATATTAATTATTGTGTATGTAATATCGAGTTCTATCTACAACTGGTAAGATAGTGTAGAATATAAATGTAGAAATAAATTAAGCATAAATAAATAAATATTGGTTGACTGACAGACACCAAAAGGGTGGTGGTTAATGGAATTCACAGAAAGGTGAGTAGAGGAGTGCCTCAATGATCAGTGCTGGAACAAATTCTATTAATATATTTCTGAGTGAGATTGCTAGTCATTTGTTTTTCCACTTATGGTTTTGCCAACCTTGTATCTCTCTTCAATTCCTGTAGTTTCTTCCAGTATTCTTTTCTATGATCTTCTTGTTGGGTTCTTCTGTATTTTATGAACACTACGTCTTTGGTCTTTATTATCTTAGCCACTTGTTTCCTTTTTCTCTTGCTTGTAAGCAGAGTAATGGAAATGCTGTTAAAAGAAAGGATAGTGAATTCCCTGGAACCCAATGAGTTACAAAATCCAAAGCAATATAATGTTACCAAAGGTAAATCAACTAAACAAATCTGATTGATTTATTTGACTAAGGGGACCCTTTTACAGCCACAGGTATCCACCCCGAAACATTTTTACAGTATATCCATGCATTGGGAAGCTCTTACTGATACCCATTGAGATGATGGTAAGGGCTCCCGTGGTAACTTGGTGGTAACTGGGCAGCATGTGGTGGTGCCTGATTAACACCGGGTTAGCACCACAATAGAGAAAAAGATTTTCTGGAGCGCCAGAAATGATGAGCTTTGCACCCAGAACTACCGCTGGTGGCCATGTTGGGCCAGGGGTAGTTATGTTTTAGTGTGTGGTAAGTCCACATTGGGCTTACCACCACTTTGTAAAAGATCCCCTTAATGACCAGAGAATTGGACTGAGGACACGTGCTAGATGTAGTCTACTTGTATTTCAGTAAAGCTTTTGACACAGTTCCTCTTAGGAGGCTCTTGAATAATCCTGATGGGCTGAAGGTAGGACCCAAAGAGGTGAATTGGGTTAGAAACTGGTTGACTGACAGATATCAGAGGGTAGTGGTTACTAGAATTCATTCAAAGAAAGGTGACTAGATGAGTACATTAAGGCTAAGTGAAAATCATGCATTTACTTTCTTAGTCATTTGTTTGGAGAACCATATTGGTTTGCTATTTCTCTTTCTTGTAAGGAGAGTAAATAAAAACAAGAGAAAAAAGTGCATAGTGGCTTCTATGGTCTGTGGCCCATAAAGGGCTAGGCAGATTAGGATGTGCTAGAAAGGACTTTGACAACAATTCCAGTAGTTGGAATCTAAGGACAATGCCAGGTGGACTTCTATGGTCTGAGTCCCATATAAAGCAAAATGGATCAGGATATATGTCAAGGTTGCTGCACTTACTGCACCACAAGGGCCCATGGCCCAGCCACATAACTTTGACACTGGCAGTTTCAGTCATCCAGGTGGTGGAGGCCACGCAACCCCAAGCTTTCCTTGCAGGAAAGGTCTTAGGCATGAAAATTCCTTTCGCTTCTTTCTGTATGCTACTGGAGAGTATAACAATTATTCACCCTGTGCTCACATCTATCATATCTCCCCTCAGCAGCCCCAGCTGCTTTAGCCTTTCCTCATAAGGAAGTCATCCCATCCCCTTTATCATTTTTTATCACCCTTCTCTGTACTTTCTCTAATTCCACAATCTTTTTGAGATGCAGTGACCAGAATCAAACACAATATTCGAGGTGTAGCGGAATGGGTAGATGTGAATCACTTGTTTACTCTTTCCAAAAATATTAGAACTAAGAGGCAAGCAATGAAGCTACAGAGTAGTAAATTTAAAACAAATTGGAGTAAATATTTCTTCACTCAACATATAATTAAACTCTGGAATTCATTGCTAGAGAATGTAGTAAAAGTAGTTAGCTTAGCGGGGTTTTAAAAAGGTTTGGATGGCTTCCTAAACAAAAAATCCATTGACCGTTATTAAAATGAACTTGGGGAAAATCCACTTCTTATTTCTATAATAAGCATTATAACATGTATTGTACTGTTTTGAGAACTTGCAAGGTACTTGTGACCTGGATTAGCCACAGGATGCTGGACTTGATGGACCTTCGGTCTGTCCTAGTATGCTAATACTTATCTACTAACTATCTCATTACAAGCTTTATCATTCAGTTATGTATCCTATTTAAGCCTCATTAGGTTTTCCTCCCTACTTCTCAACTTTCATCTTCTCTAAAGTTTGTAAAAAGTGGGTTGTATGCAATGTAGTAATCTTCCAATATTTTTCAGGTATCGTCAGAGTAAGAGAGCATCTTTCACAGAAGCAAAATCATTTGACCTATTTCTTGATTCTTCTGTTTTACCTCCACATTATTGTGAAAGTGAGATCTGGAGAACTCTTCTTTAATTAAGCTTTCATTTAATCTATGCAGCATTTCTGATCTTCTTCAATGTCACATTTAACAAAAATACCATGTTGCAATATTTTACTTGCTATGAAACTGTTAAAAGTGTTTTCCTCCTCATTCTTAATTCTCCTGATCTTTGATGCCAAATATTTCAAACAATATCATCTCTTTAAGTGAGGATTCCCAGCACTGAATCAGCCCCTCCCCTAACCAGGACCTTTTTGTATGGATACTATCCAGACATTTAGTGAATTAAATTATCCAGACATTTAGTGAATTAAATTGCCTGATATGAAATGAATAAGTTAAAAAACACACACAAAGGCGAGTTATGCATTTGCCACCTGCCAGCTAATGCATAACTCACTTTGAATATTACGCCCACTCAAGTATCCCTTAAATTGAATAAAGATGGGTGATCTCAACATGACCCTCTTGCCTGTGCAAGGGAGAAACTTGAAATTGTTTATATAGTGCCAGACTAAAATTAAAATATTCTTACTTTAGTTTGAATAACAGTACTTCTTGATATTTTTTCATTTTCAAAATATTATTATCTTTGCCTTTGGTGAATTCTACTTTCATGATTACAAAGTTTTAAATGTGTTTAACAGTGGAGTCTTTAGGGTACTGGTTTTATTACTTGTATACTTAATTTTTATTGATCAATGTGCTGCAACATATTGCTTTGCATCTGCCAGTGAATCTAGACTCTAGACTTCACACTGCAGTATTTTATTCTCTGAAACACATAGAAGTAAATTCTCTATAGTTTTCCTAGTTAGACATACAGTATACCCCCAGATTCTATATAGTGAAACTTAAGTTGTGCATGCAAATCCAGTTGTATTCTGGACTTGTGTGTGCAACTTAATTACTTAATAAGCCAAGTGGAGTGGAGGAGTGGCCTAGTGGTTAGGGTGGTGGACTTTGGTCCTGAGGAACTGAGTTCAATTCCCACCTCAGGCACAGGCAGCTCCTTGTGACTCAGGGCAAGTCACTTAACCCTCCATTGTCCCATGTAAGCTGCATTGAGCCTGCCATGAGTGGGAAAGCACAGGGTACAAATGTAACAAAAAAAAATCAGTGACAATAATTGCTATTTGACAAGTAACTATTGGCATTAATTAGAATTTGCACACACACCTGTCTAAGCATATTCTATATTGTGGAACATGTAAATTCTAAGTCAAACAGTTGAAAAGGAGTCATGATCATAGGTGCTGAATAAGGCAGGTCATGGGTATTTCTAAAATCTATGCACATTGCTATAGAATACACCTGTTCCACACCTAATTTATGCATCATCATTTACACCAAGCTTTACTTGATGTAACTGCCCACAACTAAATTTAGTCATGCAGATGGGTGCTTACTGTATTCTTTAAACCACATGGAATATTAGATGTATTCTATTCCTTATACTTGCTTGCTGCTCTATTAGGAATGGCCACAATACCTGAAGCTATCATAGATTATTGTATCTTTTGTCACTTTCACTTCTTAGGGGAGAGGAGGTCAATAACTACTGGAAGAAGAAAGAGGGTCATGCCTCTATTCCTCCAGTGGTCAGCTGCTCAATCAAGGAACTGTTTGAACCCTGGATGTGATTGAAATATAGTTTAAAATGCTTTTTTATTTTGTGCCTTGGACATTTCTTTTCTTTCAATTATCACTGAAAAGTCCCAATTTTTGTCCTCCCTAGTACCACCCGAATAATGCCTCCAACAAGCCCCTTGCTATTTGGACAAACTGCAGTGTAAAACATCCAAATTCTGCTTTTTTAAGACCATGATTTGGATGTTTTCAGCAGATGGATTTTTGGGGGGCCATTTTGATATGTCCATCTGCTTTGTAAATGAGTTAGTGATGTCAGGCACTCAGAAGAACAATGGATACTGAGCCCTGAGGTGTCACATTGAAGGGGCATTCCAAAGAGGCAGGAAATGTCATTTTATGAGCCCCTTTGTGAGACCGTAGTGAGATTGGAGCGATACAGTGGATTTATTTTTAATTTAGTCTGTCTGGTATGGGCTATAAAGTTTTAATATGTTTTTATTGGACAATTTAATCTGATGAAGATGATATTTTTATTATATTTTATTTTGTGTTCTTTTTTATATGAAGGGGAGAGAAGGTAGGGGGAGATTACAAGGAAACGTTGATTTTTTTTAATATGGCAGACGGTTGCCATCTGTCTTAGTTATTTCAACCAATACTCTAACCTAACTTCATGACAAGCACACAATTATTCCTAATATTGTAAAATGTTATAATTAATTATCTGACTGCATTCTTGATGTTTTTCTTGAATGTAAGTCACATTGAATATGAGCTTGTTCAGGATAATGTGGGATACAAATGTCATAATAATAATAATAACAACAACAACAATTGGAGCTGTAAATTTAAATATTACTATGATTATGGTTTGAATCCATATAATTTAATTGACTGTATGCGGGTTAGAAAACCGAATAAAGTCCAATGGGCCATTGTCCTGGATATTATAAAAATCATCAGGGCCATAAATGACAATGAGTTTTTGTAAGTGTACATTTGGTGGTGGCCTCTAATAGGAATGATAAATTAACCCCTATCTCTGTGTGCTACGCAAATGTGAAGTCATTGCAGAATAAATGTGATTTGATTAGGGAATTTATAGAGGAACAGGGCTTGATATTACCTTTTTTTACAGAAACATTGCAAGAGAAGAAAGATATTTATGCTCAGGGAGGTTTGAGGTATGTTCTTTACCTAGGGTGGTGAAGCATGAAGGAGGAATTACCATAATCTATAAAAATGTTTTAGAATTTGAGATACTTGAGTTTCTCCAATTGTCAGGACTGGAATGTATGTATGTTTGTTTGTTTAAAATTTTTGTTATCCTTTGAGGGGCATAATCAAACGAAAATGTCTATCTCCATGGGCGTTGATCTCAGAGAACGGGTCCGTGAAGGGGCGGACCGAACCGTATTTTCGAAAAAAATAGACGTCCATGTTTTATTCGACAATTTGTGAGCTGGGCGTTTTTGTTTTTCAGCGATAATGGAAAATGAAAGCGCCCAGCTCAAAAACAAATAAATCCAAGGCATTTGTTTGTGGGAGGGGCCAGGATTCGTAGTGCACTGGTCCCCCTCACATGCCAAGACACCAACCGGGCACCCCAGGGGGCACTTTTACAAAAAAAAAAAAAGGTAAAAGAGCTCCCAGGTGCATAGCACCCTTCCCTTGTGTATTGAGCCCCCCAAATCCCCCTCAAAACCCACTGCCCACAAGTCTACACCATTACTATAGCCCTAAGGGGTGAAGGGGGGCACCTATATGTGGGTACAGTGGGTTTGGAGGGGTTGGACGACTAAGCATTAAGCAGCACAATTGTAACAGGTAGGGGGATGGGCCTGGGTCCACCTGCCTGAAGTCCACTGCACCCCCTAACAACTGCTCCAGGGACCTGCATACTGCTGCCAGAGAGGTGGGTATGACATTTGAGGGTGAAAATAAAAAGTTGTGAAACATCATTTTTTTGTGGTGGGAGGGGGTTAGTGACCACTGGGGGAGTCAGGGGAGGTCATCCCCGATTCCCTCTGGTGGTAATGTGGTCATTTAGGGCACTTTTTGGGGCCTTATTTGTGAAAAAAAAGGGTCCAGGAAAAGTGCCCTAAATTCTAGCTAAAAACACATACTTTTTTCCCATTATCGGCGAAAGGCACCCATCTCTGTTCGGGTGATAACCATGCCCCAGTCCCGCCTTCACCACGCCTCTGACACGCCCCCGTGAACTTTGTACGCTTCCGCGATGGAGTGCAGTTGAAAATGTCCAAGTTCGGCTTTCAATTATACCGCGTTATTCATTTTTGTGAGATAAACATCCATCTCCTGATTTAGGTCAGAACTTGGGCGTTTTTCTCATTCGATTATAAGCAGATTTAACACTATTGGGATAATATTGGATACCCGGTCAAAACAGCCCCGACAAAATGGCCCCTGACAAAATAGCCCCAGCAAAAAATCTCCAAACAAAAAAGCTCCCAACATAATAGCCCTTGACACAACAGCCACTGTCAAAATTGCCTACCCACAATACAGCCATTGACAAATTATTCCCCCAACAAAAGGGCCCGATCAGGCTACCCAGAATATGACACTGCATTTTTTTCCTAATAATCTTACCTTGCCAAACAGGATAAGGTTGATAAGACTATGAAAATGATGACAATATTGTTTTTCTTTTTAATTGGCATGTTGATGGAAGAATAATTTCCTTAAACAGCAGAACAGATCATGAATACCAGTTGGTAGCTATAGAATTTTGTTTATTTATATATGCTTTATACAATGCAATGCTGGTAGGAGCCTTTATCAGTGAAGATTTCACTTGTAGTTTATCATCTTTTTGGTGATGTGTTATTTTTTGTTATGGGGCTATTTTGTTAAGGGTTATTTTGTGGGAGGGGGGCATTTTGTCAAGGGCTATTTTGTTAGGGACTGATTTGTCAATGGCTATTTTGTTACAAGGCTGTTTTGATGGGACTATTTTGTCAGGGCTATTATGTCGGGGTGCCATAATATTGGTATATAGACCACCAGGTTTATTGGCATCTAAGAGTTTTGTACTTTTGTTTTACAGGCATAATGAAAGTGGAACATGTCTTATTGCTTGGAGATTTTAATCTTCATTTTTAATTGATTTCTAATTCTGATGTTTTCTCAAAGAGACAATTTCTCTCTGATATAGCCTTATTTCTGACCAATCAAGGTACTTCTCAGTCATCTGGTTACATGCTGGATATAATAGTTTATTGTTATTATGGAACTGGACAGCTGTTATGTGTGATTCCTATAAACTGCACCTAACTTTAAGCACAGCTTATAGATAGTTCTTTTTTTGGTGCCAAATATAGATTCAGGCTCCATGTTTGCTAAGTGCTGAGATAATTGCTCTATGTGTCATTATATAAAACATCATGTAAGGACATACACAGAGGTGGATCATGGGTGGGACATGGGCAGGTCCCTCATTTATGCACATAACTTAGTTAAGCTACATGCGTGACATGTATCACTTAGGAATGTCCATATACACCTGCCATTGGCTTTGCACAAGCAAGCATGCCTAACTTTATGCATATAAATGCAGGTTTACAAATATATTATTTTGATCCTTAGCTGAAAATGATATCAGAAAAGAGAGTTTGAATCACAGGATTATCGTTTACATAATGGAACATTTATTGCATTATGAAATATTCTAGGTCAATATTCAAACACTGCAGTCAGAGTGTTTTTTAAATGCTGGTTATGACATTTAAATTCAGTCTGAATCTTCAGTGCTGCTATTTGGATATTGAACGGCACTGAATATATATTGAGAGCAGAGTCAGCTGCTGGCTTTATGGAGAGCAGCAATATTCAGCCACTATCCATATAGATATGAGCCAGCTCAAACTCAACCAGCTAAGTGAATACTCACACTGGCCAGTTAAGTTCATAGTGGCTAAAGATAGGACTGCTATTTAGGTGGAATTCTATTTAACCGGTTAAATAGTGCTGGATATTGACTGGAATGTGTTTTAATCTTGGTTTTCAAGTTACTGTTTTGTTGAAATAAAAATATGAGTAGTTCATCCATTAAGCATGAGCATAAGACTGCATTTTGTTGTGTTATAATTCTGTACAATTGTTGGTGAAGGAGTAAACTCTAATAGGGAAGAAATAGGGAAAACAAAGATTTAGGGGCAAAGGTATGACATGGTTCTTCGAAACTTGAAGGGTAACTGATCTACAGAAAGTACTTCAGCTCCTTGAAACCATATGCATGGCAGGTTCACAACAGTCAGCATGTCATTGTAACTCTTGGACTTGAAAGAGCTTCACTATAGGGAAGAAAAAGAATTGCTTGAACAAATCTCTCCCCCAACAGTTTTCTGAATAGTGCAAAGTGACATTGTCAGTGTATAGAGGGTGCTGTCTGTTATCTGTACTTAATAACTTCTCTCATTGGCATCCATTCAGCTGCCACTTAACACAAAGCAATGTCTGCATGTCATTTAAAGGGACTGCATTAATACACCCAGCCAATCAATGGTCGCTGAGTCTCCACAAGGACGCTGGTCTGTTACCATTACTAGATGCTGTCAACAGAAAATGGCACAGGAGTCACAAAAGGTAAAGTGATGTCAATTTAATCAGGGAGCAGACAAAAGCCATATACTGTAATACTGATCCCTGATACTTGTTTATCAAGGAGACTCAGAGGTTAGTGTCAGCCACACTTGACAAGTCCCAGTAAAAGTGGATTGAAAATTAATGGTATAAAACCCTACACAGGGGGCATGCAATAAGGAATAGTTTCCAACCTCCATTCCATTGCAATCAGCTAGTGCTTCTAGCTGGGAATCAATCTGTGTCAAAGTATTTGGAAGAATCAAAAGCTTTGTGAAAACTTGCTGCAAATCAGCTGTATTTTGTAGTCTATGGTTAAAATGATATTGATTCTTTCTCTCTCGCTTTACCTACCTATGTATATCTATATATTATATCTATATCTATCTATCTGTAGATAGATAGATATTCATATTCACACTTTCTTTTCTCCTATACAGTTCTGTCTATTTGATAGATTAGGGAGGCCATTTGCAAAAGAGAACAAAGTTTTAAAATACAGCATAAACAGCATTTGGACATTTTGCTTGCCATTTTCTAAACATTTTTCTATAATATTTGTCTGCAGTGCATTCGAATCACAAGGGAGCATGTTGGGGGCATGTTAAAGGTGGGATTTGGGTGTTCCTAGCATGCAGGACTAAAACTAAGATGTTTTGAGCTAGACATGTTTTAATATTGACTAAACCACAAGAAAGTGCCCTAAATGACCATCCAGCTTATTTTTGAAGGAGATCGCCGGCCATCTTCCGACACAAATCGGGAGATGGCCGGCCATCTCCTGAAGCTGGCCAAATCGGTATAATCAAAAGCCGATTTTGGCCGGCTCCAACTGCTTTCTGTTCCAGAGCCGGCCAAAGTTCCCGGGGGCTTGTCGGAAGGGTAGTGAAGGTGGAACAGGGGCGTGCCGGGGCGTGCTTAAGAGATGGGTGCCCTCGGCCGATAATGGAAAAAAGAAGGGCGTCCCTGGCGAGAATTTGGTCCATTTTATTTGGTCCCTTTTTTTTCAGGCCCAAGTCCCAAAAAAGTGCCCAAACTGACCAGATGACCACCAAAGGGAATCGGGATCACCTCCCCTGATCCCCCCAGTGGTCACTAACCCCCTCCCACCCTCAAAAAAACAACTTTAAAAACTTTTTTGCCAGCCTCTATGCCAGCCTCATTTGTCATACTCAGGTCCATCGCAGCAGTATACAGGTCCCTGGAGCAGTTTTAGTGGGTGCAATGGACTTCAGGCAGGCGGACCCAGGCCCATCCCCCCCCCACCTGTTACACTTGTGGTGGTAAATGGGAGCCCTCCAAACCCCCCCAAAATGCACTGTACACACATGTAGGTGCCCCCCTTCACCCATAAGGGCTATGGTAATAGTGTAGAGTTGTGGGGAGTGGGTTTTGGGGGGATTTGGGGGGCTCAGCACCCAAGGTAAGGGAGCTATGCACCTGGGAGCTATTTTTATTACTTTTTTAATTTTTAGAAGTGCCCCCTAGGGTGCCCGGTTGGTGTCCTGGCATGTGAGGGGGACCAGTGCACTACAAATGCTGGTCCCTCCCATGGCCAAATGCATTGGATTTGGCCGGATTTGAGATGGCCGGCCTCGGTTTCCATTATGGTCAAAAACCGAGGCCGGCCATCTCAAACCCGGCCATCTCTGACATTTGGGCGGCCCCAACCATATTATCGAAACGAAAGATAGCCAGCCATCTCGTTTTGAAAATACAGTCGCCCCCGCCCCTTAGCGGCACCATCTTCGGAGATGGGCGCCCTTAGAGATGGGCATCCATGATCAAAAATGCCCCTCCATATGACCACTGAATAAAATAATGCTTCCCTTACGCCTCAGTGGTCACTGACCTCCTCCCACACCCCAAAGATGTGAAAGAAACAGTACATACTAGCCTTTATGACAGCTTCAGATGCTATGGCTAGTCCTATTAGAGCAGCAAGCAAGTCCATGAATAAACTTAGGGTTCCTTTTACTAAGGTGTGCTGAAAAATGGCTTGTGGTAGCGTAGGCACAGGTTTTGAGTGTGCACTAATCCATTTTTCAGTGAGCCTGTAAAAAAGACCTTTCTACATTTTTTTTTCTGAAAATGGACATGTGGCAAAATAAAAATTGCCGCACATCCATTTTGGGTCTGGCTGCTAGCCATTGACCTAGGGGTAAAGACTCACATGGTAACCAGGCGGTAATGACCTATGCGTATCAAATGCCATTTGTGCATTCAAAAATAATTTTTTGGACACATGCCAAAAATAAAATTACTGCAAGAGCCACATGGTATCTGGGCAGTAATTCCATTTTGGTGCACATTGGGCGTGCATAGATGCTTACGCAGCTTAGTAAAAGGGTCCCATAGTGGCTGGTGCAGTGCACTGTGGAGATGGGGATCCAGGCTTATAATCCACTCTGTTACACTTGTGGTGGACATTGTGAGCCCTCCAAGACCCACCAAAAACATGCATTGGCATCTCTAACGTTTAGTGCACGCCCAATTTTAGCGCGTGCTGAAAACATGAGCTCGCCTTAGTAAAAGGGGGTCTTAGGAAAGTTCATACCAAATCTAATTTTAAGTACCATAGCATAAGGTGCCTAAAGTGGTTAGAGTGGTGGACTTTGGTCCTGGGGAACTGGGTTTGATTCCCACTGCAGGCACAGGCAGCTCCTTGTGACTCTGGGCAAGTCACTTAACCCTCCATTGTCCCAGGTACAAATAAGTACCTGTATATAATATGTAAGCCGTATTGAGCCTGCCATGAGTGGGAAAGCGCGGGGTACAAATGTAATTTTAAAGAAAGAAAGAAAGAAAGGTTCTTATATTCTGAAAATTCATTATGTTGGCTTTGTTTTCTGAATATAAAATCATAACTGTAACTTCTAACCAGTGGTGTATATATTCAAGCTGCAAGTGTTGCATATGAACCCCTTGTCAGACAGTTTATCTGCAATAACTTTGGAGGGAAAATGACCCTCCCCGAGCAACTGTCTGAAATTTACACATTTTGATAGTTCCACAGAGGTCAGGAATTATTAACACTGACTGACTGAGAAATGTTACTTTCTTGTAGGGAAAATTCAGTTGAAAAATCCAGTTGCAGTCATGTTCCAAGGCAAAGGAGCTATCAAGGAACTGAACTTTCAGGAATCCCAGAAAGATCAAAACTAACATGAGCTCCCACCATGGAAACCCCCAATGCTCCTGAAACCCCCAAGTCTACATACATAGCCTTTAAAATAAATGGCACATGCCATTTCCGGGGGAAAAAAAGAAAACCCCAGGAAATGACTAGTGCAGCAGTAACTGGGCTGTAATCATGCATCCCCACACACTGCCCGGTTACCGCTGGGTTAGTGCTGGAGCCCTTATCACCACCTCAAGGTATGCAAGGATCCAGTTACCATGTTGAACTTTTGTTCTACGAGCCCTGAAGAAGGTCCATTGCCTGCTTCAACAGTTGTTCCTCCCATCTATATAGATAAAATACTGGCATAATTTTTTAAGGTCTTCTGCACATGGGAGGGCCTGGGAGAATCTAGAGGAAAGGTTCTTACTCTTCCTTCCTCACATAAAATAATCCCAGAGAATTACAAAAGGAAACAAAACTACAAAAGGGAAAAAGTGGAAAACTACAAAAGGAAAAAGGTAAGAGCATATTCTCTAGGACTGACCACAATATAGCCCTTAGGCAGCCATTTTGGGACCTCTTTTACACAGAAAAACTTTACTTGAGGTGTATTGCTATTATGAAAATACTGGTGGCCTTAAAACGTTTCAAAACTAAACCTTTGAATGATGATTTATTTTAACCAAAGCAGCACACAGGGCAAAGACTAAAGTGCAAAGTATTAAACTAAAACATGAAAATGTAGTTATGGAAAAGAAAAATTATCTATTCTACTCTTCTTTTTTTCTTAAAGATATACTTACAAAGGTTTACAATATTGCAACTTTAACACATTTTCCTCATGATTTATAGGAATTTGCTAATCCATGGCACCTGAGAACTTCAGATTAGTGAAATAAATAGTAGTATTTCCTGAATTCATGCAGTCAGAAACATGGAATGCATTATGGTATCTCAGATTCCTGTATACCACTTCTTAAAGGGGCGTCTAATATCAAAACAAATCCCTACTGGTTCCTCTTGCAATAGAAACTTTAAAATCCCTGGTGGGCCAGTGACCCTCCCTGACATTATGATGTATCACTAAAGATCACATTCTGCCATTCTAAAACATTGCAGGGCTGGGGCTGGACTGACTAGGGATCTTTTCTGTCCTAAATGATTTGTACGAAAGGAGGAGTGAATTTGTTGAAGCTAGGCACATTAATCAGCAGTGGTGCACCTATTTTCCAACCATGTGCAGTGGTCTGAGGCTGGGGGTGATTTGAGGGCGAGAACATTTTGACATGTAGCACTGCATCATTGGGCCACCAGATTTTGTATATTTCTATAGGTAGAGAGTTGTATACAGCTTTTGCACTTTTTAACACTGCTGCCTTCTGAGAACACTGGCTGTCTATTAAGAAGCGTATATTCCCAAGGGAAAGTTAATGTCATCTTCAAAGATGAAAGGATTAACATGAGCTGTGCCAATCTTTCCAGAGTAATGATATATTTCTTATGCACTTGCATGTAATGTAGCTCAGTACTTGCCATGCATTTCTGATTTATTTTGTATTAAAAAGCCATGTTAATACATTTTAATGAGCATTAGCCTCCAGATTCTGTAAAGGTTACCCAAATTTGAGTATGGATCTCAGATTTGCATACAAACTAATTAGTTAACAAGCTGTGAACAATTATTGATGTTAATTGGCACTATGTAGGATTTGTGCACAGATCTGCCTGCATGATGTTCTATAACACTATGCACCTAACTTGTCTCACATGCAACTCAAAAGTGGGTGTGTCCATGGGAGGGGCCTGGCGGATCGGTGTTATATAATGACGGGGTTATGCGCCCAACTTGTATGCCAGGATTTACACAAGGTTTCAGCAGGTTAAGTCCTCATGCCTAACGTTGGATGTGGGAATCTTCACTAAGCACTTTTCTATAGAGGATCCTCAGCCCTTTATAGAATAGCACCTATTGCTTCCAGCATCTAATTTTGGGTGCCAGCATCTAATTTTGGGTGCCATTTACTGAATCTGACCTTTTTGCTCAATATGCATTGATGTCTTAAAACAGTTTAGTAAGTAGAAACATAGAACATAGAATCATGAGGGCAGATAAGGGCCAAATAGCCCATCCAGTCTGCCCTTCCTCAGTAACCACTAGCTCCTCCTTTTCCTAAGGGATCACATGTGCCTGTCCCTTGCTTTCTTAAATTCTGACACAGTCCTCTTCTTCACAACCTCCATCGGGAGGCCATTCTACACATCCACCACCCTTTCTGTGAAATAGTATTTTCTTGGATTCCTCCTAAGCCTATTTCCTCTCAACTTCATTCTATGGCCTCTCATTCCAGAGTTTTCCGTCATTTGGAAAAAGCTGACCTCCTGTACATTAACGTCACTGAGGTATTTAAAAGTCTGTATCATATCCCCTCTCTCCCGCCTCTCTTCCAGCTTATACAAGTTGAGGTCCATATGCCTGTCCAATTTGGTAGCTGCCCACTGGACCAACTCCATCCTGTTTATATCTTTCAGTAGGTTCGGTCTCCAGAATTGCATGCAGTACTCCAAATGGAGCCTCACCAGAGACTTATACAAGGGCACTATCACCTCTTTTTTTCCTGCTGGTCATCCCTCTCCTTAGACGTTTTACAACTGTGACAATATTAACAGTTGTCTGAAGTATGGTGTATTTTGCTTTCTTTTCAGTAGGTTTCTCAAGATAAATCTCCATTTATTCTTGTTTAGCAGTTTAACTTATAGATGGAAATTTCCAAACTACCCATATAGCTGTAAAGTACCTAGGGAGTTTGTACAGCTTTTCAAAGTGAAAATACACACTAATTTTTACTTAGATTATTGAAAAGTGTAACCACAAGTAAACTGGCACCTGCTTTTTATGTGGAAATTACAAAAGTGCTCACATGGTTGTAGTTCCATCCCCAGGGAACATGTTTACCAAATGCAGTTAAAGTACACTTACAGTATGGAAACTTTTCAAGCTTTTTACCTATTTTTTGCCTGCTCTTTAATGGTGGTGGTTTGCAAAATAACAAACACAGGGACCCTTTTACTAAGCCACAAAAGACACTAGCATATGCCTACCATGCGGCAGAAAGCACTACCACGGGATATGCTGAGGTGTCCAGTGGTAGTGTGCTGGTCAATGCATGCTAATCCCACATTAAGAAATATTTTTGATTTTTTAGTGTGGGAGGTGAGACTATGGGCATAGAGTAGGCATTGTTAGGCTTTGTTAAGCCTTACATACAGTAATAAATTTGTTATACACAAGTACTATGTATGTACTAAAATATGATAGAATACAGCAGCTTAATGTGGACAGTGAAGACAGGTGTGGTGGGACATATGCCATCATTGACATATATAGATCATTGTTCTATATTTAGGATTTCTTTACAACATTAAAAGCATTGGTAAAAATAACTTTTTATTTGCCTAACCATCTTATTTATGCTGTTGTAATCAATATTTAATTTCTTATCTACACAACCAATGGTAATGAGTGCAATTGTAGAACTACAAAATATAGATGTTGAATAAAAAATTAAATGCATCGGTGTTCATCAGTGATGTAAACCATGCTCCCCATTTATGTGATTGTGATGGTAAACAAATTCTAGTTTTTGACTGGTCAACAGTATACTAGAGTATTCCACAGGCACAGTTATTCTAAGGAAGAATTTATGGAAATTGCCTTTGCAATTTTCACACATTTTCTCAACTGGAAAATCAAAGCAATTAGATCCTCTTGATGAGAGCACAGTGCTGCTTACATTGCTTCAAGATTTGGCACCAGTCATTTCCTGCAAAAAACAAAAAAAAAAAAGCAGTGATTTTCTTCTCCAGTTTCAACCCTTGTCTGCATCTGTTTCCCGTAAATATAAGAAACCAGTTGAAATATAATTCACTACATGGCAACCTTTCCAGAGTCTACATCTTAAGTTACTGAGATAAAAGCAGTTCTATCTTCTGTTCTCTTACACAGGCGTCCCTGTGATTTGTTATATTGCAGTCTATTGACTGGCTTTTATTATATTTGCAGAGAACATCATTTGATGGCTCGCACATCATAGGAAATCTAAGATTTAACATTTTAGAAAAGCCTGTTCCTGTTTTTGTCCCAATTTCTTGGATGTCATCTTTGTGGATTCAACCTTTAATGACTGAGAGATACTGAAATGAAGCAGAAAAACAGATGCTAAAGCACAGTTAGCTTTTCATAACCATTACTAGATGAAACACCTTATCCCTTCTAAATGAGAAACCGTGCAGGCTCAACTGTCATTGTTGCTGCCGATAACACTGGTATTTCAACTATTTGTTATTCTTTTCAACTCGAGTGTGAAGTCCATTGAAATAGGATCAAATCTTTCAATAGAGGCACCTTATACATGTGGGTTATATTTTGTATTGTTTTAAGACTGATGTTATAATTATGACATTATTAGCAACTACTGGCTTGATATTCAAAATTGTATATTTATGTAGCAGCAGCTGCTACATGGGTGAATGATGTTTCCACCAATTTTTAGCAGAACTCTCTGGCTAGTGCCATTGAAAATTCTTCCAACCTTCTCTGAGACTATCTGGATAGTGCCAGGGTGGAGCAAGGCTGGATCACAGGGTTCTGCCTAACTCTACTGATTGTAGGTGATATTTAGTTGCTATGGGGGGAATTCTGTATATGGCGACTAAAGTTGTGTGCACAAATTTGGCAGTGTGGCTAAATTGTGTGTACAACTTAAATGATTAACAAGCCGATCAGTGCTGATAATTGCCAATAACAAGCAATTATCAGCACTAATTTGCACTAATTAGAATTTACACACTCAACTGTCTAAGTGTATTCTGTAAATTGGTGCATGTAAATTCTAATCTCAGAAGGGTCGTAGCCATGAGATGGGGCATTGGCAGGTCATGGGCATGCCTAAAAATAATGTGCACTGTTATAGAATATGCACAATCGGCACCTAAGTAAGGCAAGGGCATTTACAGCAGGGGATGGTACCACATATATTCTTTAAACTGCGCCTAACTTTAGATGATGTTTATAGAATAGCCCGAAGCAATGTTTTTTTTTCCTTGCTGATTTTTTTTGTGTGATATATATAGAATTTCCCTCTACCTGCATAACTATGTGGTTTAATTTAGACCAGCAGAAAGAATCTTCTAACAAACCACATAACTATATGGGGGTGATTGTTAAGGTGCACTGAGCTGGGCTCAGTGGTTTTCTTTGGTCAGCTGCAGATCGGCGCTGCAACCTTCCCTCCCCCCGGGTGCAGCGCACCCCCTGGCGCATCAGCTCCCCCAGTGCATCACCTCCAACTCCCCCCCCCCCTGGTTGCTTTGCTCTTATTTCCTGGGGGGTGCTGGGAGCAGGCATGCGGCTGTTGGCTCTACCAGTTCCCTGCCCCAGAACAGGACATAACATCAGAGAGAGAGAGAGAGCAGGGAACTGGCAGAGCCAACACCCATGCAGCTACTCCCTACACCCCACAGCGTGCACCTGGGGTGGACCACCCTGCCCTCAGTACACCACTGACTGGGCTTCTATTGCAGCTGAAATTCCCATGCAAGTGACTAAACTGCAGTATCTCAGTACTGCAGGTCAGTCACTCTTGTGGTCTATGAATAAGGCAACTTGCAATCAACCTTGCAAACTCTGCTAAGTTATGGCCCAATTTTCCTGGGTATTTTGAATGGGAGCGGAGTATCTGTAGCATACACGGACACTGCAGTAATCAGTGCTGCCCCTGAAGAAGCTTGGAATGGGAATGAAGCGGTGGCCCCATTGGGTTTTATAAACGATACCTGCTGCACTGTCCTGGTGCTGTTTTATTGTATAAACAAAACTTAATAACATTTTGAATTGAGTAAAAAATAAAACAGAAGAGTTTTTCTGGCCTATGATTGAAAGTTGGTTGCTTATGGAACAGAAGCTGTGTTTCGAGTATGCAGCTTGATCATGCTTGTTTTCTGAGACCTTTTCTCCCCTGTGAAGTTAGAAGTTCAGCTTTCTTATACAGTATAGTTTACTTGGTGACACTTTTGCAGCACTTGATGTATATTTCTTAATGGGGTCATATTAATTCAGGATCTGTCCCTTCCCCCATTACCCCTGTAGCTTCCCCAGTGCATATTCAGAAATAGGTTCAGTTTATCTGATATACCATCTATATAATTAAAGTGTAACTGGTTTTACAAGCACAGTAACTGAGTAATAAAAGAACGTAAAATGGGAAGGAGTCAATTAAGAATACGAACAGTGACAAAAAAAGAGAAGATATTGATACAAGAGGAAAGCTGAAAGAGGAAAGTTTGCAAAGTATAACAGAGGGGAGTCACAGGATGGTAAAACAAGAGGGAGATAACAGTTTTCATCCTTTGAGCAAATCAAGCCAACTGGTACAAAGTAAAGTTGTCAAAGCAGAAGAGGAGAATGATTAATGCTGCAAAGCAGATTAAAATGCTGCTGAGAAGTAAAGGGCTTTAAGAAAGGATTTACATTTGCTGGGAGACATCTCCAGTTATAAATAAAGGGGTGAAGCATTCCAAAGATATGATGTTGTGACACTAAAACATGAATTTTAAATAGTATCAATGAACATGGCAAAAGGATGAAATAGATATTACATTTTTCTGAAAGGAGTGGAGTTTTAGAAAGGGAGCATGGTATAAGATGACTTGCCAAACACGATGGAAAGCTAGAGGCCTAAATTTGGTAAATTAATACTATATTTAAATAGAGTGTTTTATAGGTAATAAGGAGCCAGTGTTCTTTTATAAAGAAGGGGTAACATGGTTGAATTTCTTATAAGTATATAAGTATTGCCATACTGGGAAAAAACAAAGGTCCATCAAGCCCAGCATCCTGTTTCGAACAGTGGCCAATCTAGGTCATATATACCTGGCAAGATCCCAAAAAAGTACAAAACATTTTATACTGCTTATCCCAGAAATAGTGGATTTTCCCCAAGCCCATTTAATAATGTTCTATGAACTTTTCCTTTAGGAAGCCGTCCAAACCTTTTTTAAACTCCGCTAAGCTAACCACCTTTACCACATTCTCTGGCAATGAATTCCAGAGCTTAATTACAGGTTGAGTGAAGAACATTTTTCTCTGATTCATTTTAAATTTACTACATTGTAGCTTCATTGCATGCCCCCTAGTCCTAGTATTTTTGGAAAGCGTAAACAGACGCTTCACATCTACCCGTTCAGCTCCACTCATTATTTTATAGACCTCTATCATTTCTCCTCTCAGCCGCCTTTTCTCCAAGCTAAAGAGCCCTAGTCACTTTAGCTTTTCCTCATAGGGAAGTCATCCCATCCCCTTTATCATTTTTGTCGCCCTTCTCTGCACCTTTTCTAATTCCACTATATCTTTTTTGAGACCAGAATTGAACATAGTGTTCGAGGTGTGGTCCCACCATGGAGCAATACAAAGGCATTATAACATCCTCATTTTTGTTTTCCATTCCTTTCCTAATAATATCTAACATTCTATTTACTTTCTTAGCCGCAGCAGCACACTGAGCAGAAGGTTTCAATGTATTATCAATGACAACACCTAGATCCCTTTCTTGGTCTGTGACTCCTAACGTGGATCCTTGCATTACGTAGCTATAATTTGGGTTCCTCTTTCCCACATGCATCACTTTGCACTGACACTCACTGAATCGCATCACTCACCATACGCACGTCACACGCAACAGATGACCATCCACAGGTGGGAGGGCTGGTGCACAGCGGCAAATCGATGGGGCAGGGGAGACATTAGATTTGTCGGGTGCCTGGAAGGGGGGGCACAGCCCAGGGAGAGAAAAGCTTCGGTGGGGGCAAGGGAAAATGAAGAATCGCTGGGTGGCTGGAGGGGGGTCACATGAAAAACTAGAATCGATGGGTGTCTCGAGGGGGGCAGGGGAGACAGGACAATTCGTGGATGGCTGGAGGGGGGGCAGGGGAGAGAGGACAATCGGTGGGTGGCTGGAAGGGGAGCAGGGGATAGAGGAGACTTGCTTGGTGGCAGGAGGGGGGGCAGGGACAGAATACCATCCCTGGGTGGATATGGGGGGGGGGGCAAGAAAAAAGGATAATCGCTGGGTAGCTGCAGGGGGAGCAGGGGAGAGAGGAGAATCGCTCACATCCAGCAGTTGCACTCTGTCACAAACACATTCACTCTCTCTTTCTCACACATAGTCACTCTCACACACACTCTCATACACACTCCGACAAAAACCTTGCTAGCGCCCGTTTCATTTGTGTCAGAAACGGGCCTCATTTACTAGTTATATCTATTTTTTTCATTTACTACAATATATTCTAACTTTCTCATTTTATTTCTTAGGCTTCTGGCATTCTCATATAGACATTTCAGACTATGGGCCCTGTTTACTAAGCACTGTCACAGGTGCGTTAAAATTTTTAATGCACGTTAACCATGTATGTACCTACAATATCCTTATAGGCGCCTACATGGTTAGTGCACGCACTAACTGTAGGTGTGTTAAAAACACTAACGCACCTTAATAAACAGGGCCCCATGTTTGTTGTTCCTATTTACATCTTGCTCAGCAGTTGACAGTGATAATGTGCAATCTTGAAAATATGTCTGCTTTTTATTTAACGACTCCTGTTCTACTATTCTTTCTATTGCAACCTTGCTATCAGGATGCCCTATCTTCCCTGTTTTGGTGGTATCTTTGAAAGATACCTTATTCCGAACCATGCGCTTTTGAGCAACTGTTGGCCTTCCCCCAGTTTCTAGTTTAAAAGCAGCTCTATCTCCTTTTTAAATTTACTTTATTTATAATCACAGTTTATATACTGGTTTATCTCTGATTCTCGGCAGTTTACAAAATATCACATCCATAATTATCTATAATAAAATACAATACATAAACTTCTTCTCATAACCTCAGAAATCCAGTATTAACTGGACCTAATATCTCTGCTAACATATATAAAGTCTTACCCCCATCCGAATTAAAAGCTTTGCTAAATAGAAAAACCTTTAATTGCTTTTGGATGGATGTTGCACCAGGTCTACAGACATTGAATGCTGTTCATGGACCTCACTAATAGACAGTGTATAGAGATACCACTTTAATAGGGAGACCATCAAGCATCTCTACGAGCAGCTGCAGGAAGAAAGGAGCTCAGAACTTGGAGGGGGCATGGCCTAGTTATAGCTTTTGATTCATCAGGTGTTGTTGTTCTGATTGATTGTTGCACTTGTTATTGAATTTCTCTTGTGTTTTTGTTTGCTAATTATTTTATGGATGTTTTTTTATTGTAATCCGCCCTGAATTAGGACGGTTTAGAAAAAACAATAAATCTAAATTTGCCTCAGAGAGATGCTGCAGGCATCATTTGTTAAACTGAAGTTAATAATGCAATCTATTAACTGTTGGATGACTGCAAACAATATAAAATTAAATATTGGTAAGACTCAGATTATATTATTGACAACCTACGACATCTGATATTTCAACAATGTTTCAGTATGATAATGAATCAATACCTATTGTTTGAAACTTGAAAGATTTAGGTGTTATGAATGAAGGCCTGACAATGAAAGTACATGTACTAAAGGCCATTGAGATGTTTATTTTAAACTGAGATTAGTAAAAAGATTGAAGTATTTATTGAAAAAGCTTAATTTTAGAACTGTTATACAGAGTTTAATTACTCAATGTTTTGATTATACTAATGCATTGTTATTAGGGCCTCAGAGGACTCAAATCAAGGCACAACAAATAGCGTAGAATTCAGTAGCCAGAGTTTTGACTGGTTCTAACATAGTACTCCAGTATTGAAAAACTTACACTTGTTGCCCATTGAGTATAGGGTTCATTTCAAAATCATCTGTTTGATTTTTAAGATTCTTACACAAGTCTCAGAAATATTGGCAGCAAGGCTCCATATTTACCAGCTAAATCAATTGTTGAGATAATCAACTAATAAATTACTTGATATTCCATCCCATTATGTCATAAGATTTGATGAGTACAGAAGTAAGACATTTTGCATTTCTGATCCAGTTTACTAGAATAAATGTCCTCTTCGAATCAGAAATATTACAGAGTGTAAAGAGTTTAAAAGAAAGCTCAGGACCAGGGCCGTGCCAACACGGTAAGCGAGGTAAGCATGGCAGGGGGGCGCTTCCCTCTGGGGGGGCACCGCCGCACCATGCTCACCTCGCTCGCCCTCCCCGCTCCCATTGTTCAACTGCCCACCCTGAGCGCCCTCTTCTCCCCCCCCAACATCCCTTTTCTTTTTTTTTTCTTTTTAAATTTACCTCCGTGGCAGTGCAGCGTCAGGGAAGGAGGTGGCGCTCCCGTCGTCTCTAGCCTTCCCTACGCTGTGTTCCGCCTTCTTCTGATGTCATTTCCTTGACGTCAGAAGAAGGCAGAACACAGCGAAGGGAAGGCTAGAGATGTCGGGAGTGCCGCCTCCTTCCCTGATGCTGCGCTGCTGGACCGCCACGGAGGTAAATTTAAAAAGAAAAAAAAGAAAAGGGATGTTGGGGGGGGGGGACAGAAGAGGGCGGGCAGTTGAACAATGGGAGCGGGAGGGCAGGGGAGAGACAAGAGCATTGATGCGAAGGGGGAGGGGAGAAGAGGGCGGGCCAGGCCAGGCCAACTGGGACATGATGGGACATGGGATCAAGAGGAGAGCATGGATGCGAGGGGGGGTCATGGAAGGGAGAGAGGGGAATTGCTGGATAGGGATTAATGGAGGGTGACAGAGGAGCATGGATGGGAGGGGCAGGGCTCAGGGCGCGAGGGGAATTGCTGGAAAAGGATGAATGGAGGGGGCAGGGGTCAGAGGAGTATGGATGGGCATGGATTGGGAGGGCAGGGCTCAGGGAGAGAGGGGAATTGCTGGAAAAGGATGAATGGAGGGGGCAGGGGACAGAGGAACATGGATGGTCATGGATTGGGAGGGCAGGGCTCAGGGAGAGAGGGGGATTGATGGATAGGGATGAATGGAGGGGGCAGATGGGCATGGATGGATATGGATTGCAGGGCAGGGCTCAGGGAGAGAGGGGAATTGCTGGATAGGGATGAATGGAGGGGGCAGGTGACAGAGGAGCATGGATGGGCATGGATTGGGAGGGCAGGGCTCAGGGAGAGAGGGGAATTGCTGGAAAGGGATGAATGGAGGGGGCAGGGGACAGAGGAGCATGGATGGGAGGGCAGGGCTCAGGGAGAGAGGAGAAATTGCTGGACATAGAGGGGAGGGAAGAGAGATGAAGGAGATGAAATGAGGGAAAATGAAGAGAGGAGAAAAACTGCACATGGATGAAGAAAATAGGCAGAAGCTGAGGACCAGAAATGAAGAAGAAAGGAGGAAAGGAAAGAAATAAATGGAAAAGAAGCCCTGGAAACGGAGTTAAGAGGACAGATAGCAGCAGAATCAGATACTGGGCCAGCATGATCAGAAAAAGAAAGTCACCAGACAACAAAGGTAGAAAAAAAATCATTTTATTTTCATTTTAGTGGTTGGAATATGTCCACTTTGAGAATTTACATCTGCTATCTTATTTTGCAATGTATAGCAATTTGTTTCTAAGAATATTGCTGACAATTCCTGTCAGTGTGGCAAGTGGTGAGCAATCATTTTCATGGGGGGGGGGGGGGGGGAGGGCCGCCGCCAACTGATAGTCTGCAGGGGGGCGCCAGAGACCCTAGGCACGGCCCTGCTCAGGACTCTGTTGTTTATGCAAGCCTACAGTTGGGGTAGTGAATGATGATTCAGCATCTGCTCTGGGACACTGATTGTTTTTAACAGCTATTTTGTTGTTACTTGGTCATGTCTAGTCTGCTTTTATATTATGTATGTAATTATGTAATCCGCTGAGAACTATGGTTCAAGCAGAATAAAGATTTTTAAATAAATATGCCAGCCAGCCAGCTATGTCACTATGAATTCCACAGTGCCTGGAATGTTCTCTGAAGATGGACACCCAGTACGTTTGATTTCTCTTGAGTGAGGCTGAACAAGAGCAGACCACAACCACCTCCTAGGAGGTGCTAGGATTACAATCAGACCTCACTCATAGGGAATCAAATGCACTGGATGTCCCTCCTCAGAAAACATTCCAGGAACTGTGCAATGCATCATGACACAGCTGGCTGACTGATGCCTGCAGCAGCTCCTAGAAGTGTCTGAAAAGTTTCCGTGTCCAGGAAAGCCAGTGTATCAAGGTTTAAAAAAGGTTTGGACAAGTGCCTGGAGGAAAAGTTCATAGTCTGTTATTGAGATGGACATGGGGGAAGCTATTTTTATTGGGTTTCTGCCAGGTATTTGTGACCTAGATTGGCTACTGTTGGAAGCAGGATACTGGGCTACACAGACCATTGGTCTGACCCAGTATGGCTATTCATATGTTGTTATGGTTTCCTTGACATGCACTGTTAAGGCCTGACCCCTCCAAGTACCTGGCTCTGTGTCTTCTTGCAGATGGTCTCACTATCAAAGTGCTATCTGTGTATACACTGCCTATCTGAGAGGTTCATAAACTGTGTTCTAGGTCTATAGATTCACTGTACAATAACTCTCCCTCTCTGTCCCTCTACTCTCTGCTGTCTGCTCCTCTGGCAGGCCTGAAGCCAGGTGCCAAATAATTGCTGAGCACATTTGCCTCTCATTGCAGCCAACCACATCCACACTCACAAACAGGCCTGCACCAAAGACAAACAAAGGACACCTATACCCACACAGGCCCACAACCAAGACAAAGAAAGGTCCACACCTACACCTAACACACTAGCACACACCCAGGAGAAACAAAGGCACACATTTACACCCCCACTCAGGCACAAACCCAGGACCAGGAACATTGGCAGCAAACACACAAACAGAGAGCTACAGGCACACAGGAGTTGTATAATGAATCAGGGTGGGGACTGGGGAGGGGGGAGGGGGAAGGGACAGAGAGACAGATGTAACATAGGAATGGGCAGGAATGGCAGGAACAGAGCACAGGTGAAAGAGGTATAAAATGAAGTCACAACACACTGCAAAATTGCAAATAAATCACCAGAATCACAGTAGAGCACACCAAAACGCTAAGTCCCAAAAGCGCTGCCAGGTCTGGGTACTGTTTATAGCAGGTGCAAATCCAGAGCACAATTTTCACATCATCACATTCTACACCATTTGTAGAATATGCATTCTGTGCTGATTTTGAAAACACATCCACTCTACATCCCACCACGCCCCATTTTTCCCTATAGAAAACTCCGTAAGATGAGCAGGTTGCATGCCCGCCTAAGCCTTTATAGAATATCACATTAGTGTACAAGCAGCAAAAATTGCCATATTTGTGTCTAAATTCCATGTGGATCCTTTATAGAATTAGGGTCATTATGTTGGGGGGGGGGGGGGGGGGGGGAGAGTCTACCTCCCCACAATACTGTGATGGACATAGTGCCCCAGTGCATTGATTGAAGTTTTGAGAAAAAATTATTATTATTATTATTATTATTATTATTATTATTTTACTAATGATAAAATAGCTAAGCACCTTAATAAAATGTCTTGATCCTTATAGTGCATTTTGAAGTCTTTTGGCTCCTGAAGATCATATTAGAATGGTAGAAGATAGATAGATGATGGAGAGGCTGTGGGACACTAGAGTCTTTTCAATTGAAGGATGCCCTGGATGATAGTGAATTATGATTAATCAATATACACTGTAAAGGTAGTTTATTCTCTGACCTTGTGACAATGGAGCATGCCTGTTAAGGCAGCAGATCATGGATTACAGGTGCTTTATGTACAGCTAATATTGTCATGTTTGAAACAGTTCCAGGAATCTATTGAATTAGAAAGACGAAGTTGTATGATTTCAGGGTCAGAGGACCAGGAGGAGACAGCTGAGCTTAAACAGTTTTGACTGTAGATTAAAAAAATAAAATAAAAATACTACATTGTTGACATTTTATGATGCTAGTCCCAGTAGCACATCTAATAAATGTTAAAAGGTTTCTACTCTATTGCTGCTATCAGTGCTTTCAAAGACAATACAGTTCAGAAGGGAAAACAAAGGAAATGCAGACATAGTTCTCTAGTCTTTTTACCAATATTCACTCAACTTACAATTAGACCTGAGTCATTAACGGGGTAGCAATGTTTTTTACCGTGCATGCTAACATAGCGGCCTAGCCACCAAATTAATGATAGGGATACTGAACACATTAGTCAGTCCAAATTAAAAAGAACATAGATCTTTTGATATATGTTTGCTGAAGAATTCCTAAGAAAGGATTTGCTGAGGGAAAGAAATCTTCACTGGTGAGTATTTTACCTGCTGGAAAACAGCATTTAAATTTAGGAAAAGATAGACTTGGAATAAAATAGACTTGGAATCAACTGCTGTCTTCCTTCTGGCTTCCAGCAGTGCACCCTACCCTGCAACGGGGAAGAACTTACAGCAGTGGGTTGTGGGGGAGTACGGGCTGGAGGACTTAGCGAGACACCTTCCTCAAGGGTGGGAGAGCCTCCCTCTCTCTCTGCCACAGCAAGCAAGTCTCCCGCTGCCCCCATGGAAGTCAAAACCAATGGAAAAAACTGCAAAACAGAAGTCTGTGACACTGCGGGAACATTTGGTAAGGAAAGTCTAGATTTCCCCTGGCGCTTGCACATTACTACTACTACTACTATTATTTAGCATTTCTATAGCGCTACAAAGCGTATGCAGCACTGCACAAACATAGAAGAAAGACAGCCCCTGCTCAAAGAGCTTACATCTCGACCAAGTTTGATTTCACTCAGAAGGGAGCCATATGGAGGTCGTCCTCCTAATGTCTGGTCTCAGGCACTATCTTGGGTCCATCTTTAAGGTTCTTTAAAAGTGTCTTATGAAAAGGTTCTTGGCTTTTCTGAATGATTAAAATCCTAAGCACTTTAACATGTTCCTGTTTTGCCACTTTTCTGGTGCCTGGAAGTGTTGCTGTCAATGATGGTTCTGCTTTCCTTTTTCCAAGTGCCTTGAGGTGTTCCTGCTATTTCTGCTCTTGTATCAGTGCCTTAGAATGTTCATTTAACTGTTGTGATATCATTTGTTCTTCTTTTGTTGTATTGGGTAAATCTTTCCTATGTTTGTGCCTTTTTACCTGTCTCACAGTGACTTAGGTTGTTTATACTACACTAAGGTCCTCCCAAAGGGTATCCCTAATCACACCCTCTCCATAAGACATTACACAATGTGATACCCGCAAGTGAGCCTTCTCAGGAGTAGCTCCCACACTCTGGAATGCAGGGCCGGTCTTAGGGTGACCGCATAGGGCCTCACGCTCAAGGGGGCCCCGTGCGGCGCACCTTAAGTTGCCCCACCCCGACCGCCCAAGCTCCAGTCCCCCCGCCTTCTGAATTTTAAGTTACCTCGTCATCGATGTCGGAGTGGCTGGCAGGTAGCAGCAGCAGCAGTGAAAAGCGTGTGAGCTGCTGGGCGGTGCTTCAGGAGTCTTCCTTTCCCTCATTCAGCTGAGCGAGGGAAAGGAAGGCTCCCGAAGCGCCGCCCAGCAGCTTGCACGCTTTTCACTGCTGCTGCTACGTGCTGACCACCCCGACATCGACGATGAGGTAACTTTTAAAATTCAGAGGGATGGGGGCCTTGGAGCTGGGTGGGAGCTGGGTGAAGGGCCTTGGAGCTGGTGGGTGGGAGGGGGAGAGAGAGAGAGAGACAGGCCTTGGAGCTGGTGGGTGGGTGGGTGGGAGGGAGGGAGGGAGAGAGAGAGAGAGAAACTGGCCTTGGAACTGGGTGGGGGCCTTGGAGCCTTGGAGCTGGGTGGGGGGCCTTGGAGCTGGTGGGTGGGAGGGAGAGAGAGAGAGAGAGACAGGCCTTGGAGCTGGGAGGGAGGGGGGCCTTGGAGCTGGTGGGTGGGTGGGTGTGAGAGAGAGAGAGAGAGAGAGAGAGAGAGAAAACCGGCCTTGGAACTGGGTGGGAGGCCGGGAGGCCTTGGAGCTGGGAGGGAGGGGGGCCTTGGAGCTAGGAGGGAGGGAGGGAGCTGTGGAGCCCTGGGGATGGCTCGGAGGGAGGGGTGGCCGCCCTGGAGCTCAGATGGAGGGGTGGCTGGCCCTGGAGCTAGGGTGGGGGCGGGGCTAGGATGGGGGCCCCATCAGATTGGTCTGCATAGGGCCCCGCACTTGCTAAGACCGGCCCTGCTAGAATGCACTCCCTGTAAGATTCTACTTAACACAAGACTGTGTCTACTTCAGGAAGCAGGTGAAAGCTTGACTCTTCAACCAGGCCTTTAATGGAAGAAGTAACTAACTTCTTAGGTTCACACATACACAAGGAGTGACACAGGCTACACATACTGCAGCAGGACATGTTTATCCACTCCTGCTCAAGTTGACATAAAATTTAATCATCCCTCTGACCTCATGTACAACTTTCTTTAAATTAGTCACCTTATTTTCAAACTCTTCTTACTCTCTTACCTATCTATATGTTGGATCTTTACTTATACCCTATGCTATTAAAAGATTCTATTACATATTGTGTTGATATTGTAAGTTGTATACTATGCCATACTTTGTATTATTTGAATATTTTTACTGCTGCAATTGTCTATTGCTTATGTTTGATTTATTCTTACTGTACACCGCCTTGAGTGAATTCTTTCAAAAAGGTGGTAAATAACTCCTAATAGATAAATAAATACATGTAGATGTCCTGAGGGCAGGTAGTAGAAGCCTATTATTTAATGGAATCTGAATATCTCGGCTCAACTATAGAATACTATCATAACCTGATATTGATACGCCTAAAATGTAGGCACCCACATTTATACCAGCCATAGATCTGGGACTGGTAGTCCTGCCTCTGTCCCACTCATTTTCTGCCCATGTATACTTTACACCCCTTTGCAAATACATCCTATGTAAGTTAAGCTTCTATTTACAGAATAGTATCTGGGGGCTCTGCTAGCGCTTACATAGTTCTATATGCATATATCTAATATAATAATTTGCTCCTCCAACATTCCAATGTGTCTCACTGGGATCATAACCACCTGCTGACATCACTCTTCCAACGTTCTCATCCAACGATCCAATGTGTGTCATTGGGATTGTAACCCCCTGCTGACGTCACTCCAACAACGTTCTCCGTCCCCCCTCCCTCCCAGTTCCATGGGACCCTGGAACTGGGAGGGAGGAACGGAGGGACAGAGGAAGGGGGGGACCCTGGAAATGGGCGGGAGGGAGGGGGGCCTGGAACTCGGAGAGAGGTGGAGGGGGCAGGAGAGAGATGCTGCACATGGATGGATGAAGGGGGCAGGGCACAGAGGATGAATGCAGGGGAGAGAGCATAATGCAGGGGAGGGAGGGGACCTTGAAACTCAGAGGGAGGCAGGGAGGGGACGACCCTGGAACTCGGAGGCAGGGAGGGAGGGAGGGAGGGAGGGGATGACCCTGCAACTCGGAGGTAGGGAGGGGGACAACAACCCTGGAACTCAGAGGGCGGGAGGGAGGGGGGACCCTGGAACTGGGAGGGAGGGGAGGGCCCTGGCACACACTCTCATGCTCACACACACACTCTCTCTCTTACAGACACACTCGCACCCAGTTTCACTCTCTCTCTGTCAAACACATAGTCGCACATTCACTCTCTCTCTCTCACACAGTCACTCTCTCACACACACTCTCTCAAACATACACACTCCGAGTAAAACCTTGCTAGAGCCCGTTTCATTTGTGTCAGAAATGGGCCTTTTTTTACTAGTATACACATAAATGTTAGTATTCTAAACATTTATGCACAGAGGACTAAAAATCAGCGTCAAAAAATGTTCAGTGCTATTCTATAAACAGTGTTTAAAGTTAGGCGCGCTTTATAGAATAGCACTTATGCCCGGGAACTGCATATCCCAGTGATAGTAGCTAATCAAGTTCATAGGGAGCAAAATGCCTTTAAACTATATGGGGTTGATATTCAGCTGGCGGGAGGCATCCTGAATAAGTGCCACGGCGCTGACCTGGATATTCAATGGGATAGGAAGCAATGTTCTGTTGTAGATTAGAAATTGGTTATTGGATAGAAAACAAAGGGTAGGATTAAATGGCCATTTCTCTCAATGGAGGAGGGTGGAGTGCCGCAGGGGTCTGTACTGGGACCAGTGCTATTTAACATATTTATAAATGATCTGGAAATTGGAACAGCAAGTAAGGTGATTGTGGGCTGAATATAACACTTAACCAGCTATCAGGCTTATTTTCAAAAGAGAAGGACACCCATCTTCCGACACATATCGGGAGATGGAAGTCCTTCTCTCAAGGTCACCCAAATTGGCATAATCGAAAGCCGATTTTGGGCGTCCTCAACTGCTTTCCGTCATGGGGACAACCAAAGTTCATGGGGGCTTGTCGGCAGTGTACCGAAGGCGGGACAGGGGCGTGCTTAAGAGATGGGCGTCCTCGGCCAGTAATGGGGAAAAAGAAGTGTGTCCCTGATGAGCATTTGGCAAACTTTACTTGGTCCAATTTTTTTCATGACCAAGCCTCGAAAAGGTGCCCGAACTGACCAGATGATGACCGGAGGGAATCAGGGATGACCTCCCCTTACTCCCCCAGTGGTCACCAACCCACTCCCACCCAAAATAAAAAAATTAGAAAACATTTTTTGCCAGCCATTATGCCAGCCTCAAATATCATACCCATTTAGTGGGTGCAGTGCACTTCAGGCAGGTGGACCCAGGCCCATCCATCCCCCCTACCTGTTACACTTGTGGTGGTAAATGTGAGCCCTCCAAAACCTACCCGAAACCTACTGTACCCACATGTAGGTGCCCCCCTTCACCCCTTAGGGCTATGATAGTGGTGTACAGTTGTGGGGAGTAGAGTTTTGGGGGAGGTTGGAGGGCTCAGCACCAAAGGTAAGGGAGCTATGCACCTGGGAGTAATTTGTGAAGTCCACTGCAGTGCCCCCTAGGGTGCCCGGTTAGTGTCCTGGCATGTGAGGGAGACCAGTGCACTACGAATGCTGGCTCCTCCCATGACCAAATGGCTTGCATTTGGTCGTTTTTGAGATGGGCGTCCTCTGTTTCCATTATCGGTGAAAATCAAGGTCGTCCATCTCTAAGGTCGACCATCTCAACATTTAGGCCGACCAATCTTAGATCGACCTAAATGTTGAGATTTGGGCATCCCCGACCATATTATCGAAATGAAAGATGGACGCCCATCTTGTTTTGATAATATGGGATGCCCCGCCCCTTCGCAGGGACGTCCTCAGAGATGGGCGTCCCCGTTCTAAAATGCCCCTCCACTTGTTAGCGGGCTGCATAAACCCGGAAATTCAATGCTGAAGCCCAGACATGGCCCAGTATTGAATTTCTGGGTTTAATGCCAGTGATGATCAGTAAAATTCTGAGCGCCGCTGTCTGAATATTGACCCCATATGCCTTCTTGTCTCCATAAATGACACACACAACTCCTTTATAGAACTTACATCAAACTCTGTCAACTATTGATATTACATTCAACAACAGATTCAGATACACATACAGAGTTTTTCAAGGTGCTGTAGCCTAGGGCCTATAATTGCTTTCTTGTAACATACACATTTTGGTAAAATAGGAGGAAATATAAAATTTCACAAGAGGTAGTTAGGCTCTGGAACAGCATGACAAATAAGGAGGTTCAATTAAAATCATTGCTTTCAATACTGCTTAACAAGAATTGCTTGAGGGATAACAGTGTCTCTGACTATAGCTGTCAGTATAATATGAAATATTGATTGGGCTATTTGACTTTTTTATCATCACATAATTATATGTTTCTGCTCTATCTGCTAAATCAATCTTTCTGTATTTCAAAACTCAAATAAGTTTAGACTAAAAAAGCAAACATTTAATGAAAAATGAAATGCCTTGAATTTATTTCGTAGGAAAGACTGCATCATCAATAATAGAGCTGATAGACAATGGAAGCAAAAATTAAATAAATGCCAACGGACCATAGGAGAATACAAGTCTTACTGGCAGCACACTGTATGAGAGAGATCTTCAGAACTTAGATATAGGCCCTTTTATTAAGTGGCGGTAAGCACTAATACGTGTTTACTGCATGCTAAAAAGGCACTATCAGGGGACACATCTAGGCATCCTGTGGTAGTTTGGGATTGGCAGAGAGAGGGTGTGTCCTGTGTTAATCAGCACATCACTGTTTGCTGTTGATTAGCATGTGTTTAGCAAGGAGCTGAATACACAATTAGTAAATAGGTGGTGGTAAGAGCTCACATGCTAATTTGGAAATTAGCGCTTGGCTATTAAGGGGAAAATTGAAATTGCGGCTATTTTATTGATATTCTAAAAGTGGCCCCAGCGAAAGGGAAACTCACGTGCTAAAATTTGCATAGGACACTTTTTAGCTAAGCTTAGTAAAAGGGCCCCATTATTTTTATCCTGTATTATGGGTGACCTTGATTATATAAGGAGAAAAGAGCTCCTTCCATGTAAGAAAAATTACCCTGGACTACTGCAGAGTACAATATACAGAGAACATGGTAAGGCCTACTAAGGAAAGGTGCTTAGGAATGAAGGCTGGACAATGGATCTGATTGGTTTGAAAATCTAAGATGTAGAATAAGGCTGCTGATTCAAATAAACACACTTTCTAGAAAACATGTAACCTGTTGAGAGTTTTAGATTATATGTCCCTATAATCTTCTCTCTGTGCCTAGCATTATCCCTATGTGTCACTATCCCTCTATGTCCACCATCCCTCTCCTTATGCTCCCTCCATGCCCAGCATCTCTTCTCTGTCTCCTTGATGCTACCTTTTTTCTTCCCTTCCTCCTACACATCTTACCGTGGGGCCAGTATGTCTCCCTCTCAATTCCCACCAACCCTTCATGGTGCCTCCTTGTTTCTACCAGTCCAGTTTCTCTCTACAGCTTCCCTCCTTCTATGGGTAAAATACCTCTTCCAATCTGTCCATCACCCCTCCCCCTAAAAAAAAGTCCAGCAGAGCAGTACTGGCACCTCTCTCCATCCTGTAGGTGCTGCATCTCTCCCCTTCCTCCCCCACCCCAACGTGGTTCCAGCATCTCTCCCTCGCACTTGCCTTTATCACTGCCGACAGCAACACTGCAGTGATTATAGCAGTCTGCCTCAGAGCCTCAAACTTCCCTGCCACACGTTCCACCTGATTCAACTTTCTGTTTAGCATAGGTGGGATGCATGGCAGGGAAGACCAAGACTTTGAGGCAGACTGCTTAATTGTTGCAGGGCTGCTATGGGCGGCAATTAAAGGAGCTGGAGAGATGCAAGCAGCCCGGCTGCAGGGGAGGGGGTGGGTGGGGGAGGAGGGCAGAAACTTCTCTAAAGAGAGAAGGTCTGTTGATTGCTATGTTGGGCTGCCAACAGCTTTTCACCTATGAAGGCTAGTTGCAAGCTTCTTATATTAGGGGCCTAAGGTATAAAGCTCTTTAAGACAAATTAGTGAGTTCCTGATCTGCTTCTAAAAATATTGCCCTTATTTCATAGCTACTTCTTTCTTGTACTCATTCATCTTTATCTGGTAAGAATCATAGCTATTCACATCTTACTTTCTCCTCCACTCTCACTCTGTCTGGTGAAGTTCAAGACGTAGTTGCCTCAAACTCCATGTAAACCATGACAAGCACCTATTAACATCCTTAGGGCTAGGTTTACTAAGCCGCGCTATGGGCGCATTAGCATTTTTAATGCGTGTAAATGGTGTACGCTCGTTAAACGCTAATGTGCCCATAGAAATGTATAGGCGCATTAGGGTTTAATGTGCCTTAAATTTACTACTACTACTATTTAGCATTTCTATAGCGCTACAAGGCATACGCAGCGCTGCACAAACATAGAAGAAAGACAAAATTTACAGATGTATTAAAAATGCTAATGCACCTTAGTAAACATACCCCTTAGTATTAAAGCATTTTGTGGTATTTTCCTGTTTTTGCATGCTAAACTGAGTATTATTTATTTAAGAATTTTCCTCTGAGGGGTAATGGCGTGAGCGGAAAATGGGCTTGGAAGCATTAACCAGTTAGCACATTATGTTAATGTACTATTATATTATTATTGTTGTTGTTGTTGTTGTTTATTTATAATTTTCAATTATACATTCACAAGAGTAACTCTTGTTTCAGAAATACAGATCAAAAATATTCTATAAATATTGTTTAAAGAAGAAAATATCTTTAAATCTTTTTTAGGGCCCTGTTTACTAAGCAGCATTATAAGCGCGTTAATGTTTTTAATGCGCGTTAACCATGTACATGCCTATAATATTCCTATAGGCACCTACATGATTAGTGCAGGCATGTTAAAAACACTAACACACCTTAGTAAACAGACCACTACTAAAAATGAGGATAATCCCCAGGCCAGGAGAAAGCAAAAAGAAAAATGGGATATGTGGAAATATAAGGCTTTACCCCCCCCCCCCCCCCCAATAATCTATATAAATAATTCTCACCTGCAACATTCTGAAGCTCACTCTGTGGGAGGGAAACAGTGCTCACTCTCACTCATGCTCACCCATACTCACTTAGACCTGCCCTCAGCCACGCCCCTGCCACGTCCTTTCCGAACATAATTTGCAACCCCAACATTCTAAATGACGCCTCCAACCGGAAGTTGAGGCGTCGAGACCGCTTTTTCCCCATTACTATGTGCCCCGCCCTCGCGTCGCAACGTCATGACGATGAGGGCGGAGCACTGACACTGACACTCCCTTTCCATTGCCTCTCAATGCCTCCTGCCGGTCCCTGGCCCGCCCTCCCTCTCTCCCCTCCAACTTCCAGCACCGCCCTTGGACCCCCATCACACTCTCTCCCTCCCCCACGGGCCCCCTCCTCGCATCACCGCTTCCCCTCTCCACCCCCCAGGTCCCCTCTTCCATTCTCCACCCCCGAGTTCGCCGCTTCTCCTCTCTAACCCACCCCCTGAGGTCGCCGCTTCGCATCTCTTCCAACCTCACCCCTCACAGTCAGCGCCAACACAAACACAGACAGAGCGACTGAAGACCGGAGCACCTCCTCCTGCAGCCGATTGACGACTTGGAGGCAGATCCCGGTGCCCCCTCGCTCCGACCTACACCTGCTGCTGCTTCCCCCATGTAAGCAAAATGTTTAAACACACATGAATACAAGTGTATTGCTTCTTCAGCTTATTGAGAGTGGAGTAGTCTCATATGTAACACACGATAAAGATTATTTGATTTTTCACCCAATGACTGGGTGTATTATCTGTGTGTATTGTCTAATCATTGACCGAACCTCCACCACCCTTTGCTAATCTTATATATAAAGATATATTTCTGTTTGTCAATATGCTAACATCTAATTTTATGTAGCACTTAGCTTGAACAAGTTGGTAATTATACAACTAATATGCCTTTAGAACTATTTTGTAAGTAACTTTATGCTGCATCTTGTTTTTGGTTTTAGAACTGGTGACTCCCCCTTGAGAAAGTAACCACGAAACGGGGACCTGTCGGGGTTTTAAAAAATAGTTCTAAAGGCATATTAGTTGTATAATTACCAACTTGTTCAAGCTAAGTGCTACATAAAATTAGATGTTAGCATATTGACAAACAGAAATATATCTTTATATATAAGATTAGCAAAGGGTGGTGGAGGTTCGGTCAATGATTAGACAATACACACAGATAATACACCCAGTCATTGGGTGAAAAATCAAATAATCTTTATCGTGTGTTACATATGAGACTACTCCACTCTCAATAAGCTGAAGAAGCAATACACTTGTATTCATGTGTGTTTAAACATTTTGTTATATTTTGATGCTCGACAGAGCACAGGCACAATTGTTTGTTCCCCCATGTAAGCGACATCCCAGCAAACAACCTCCCCTCCCAGCACGAACACGGAGGGGGGGGGGGGGGCGCTAGAACAATGGGTGGGAGGGAGTGAGGGCCAACGCAAAGATGGACATAGCCACTAACGCAACAATACTGACACAGGGAAACGGAAAACTTACGATCTTAATGAACAACAGCCCTCCATTGCAGGACACTGCCTATAGGTCCCCTATCATATACTGTTCACAGTAAAAAGGACTGATTCACCACATCACGGGGAAGGGGGGTCCTAACACCACAGACGGGGGGTACTCAGAGCACAGAGAGGCGGGGGGTCCTCACACCACATACACAGACACTCTGAAACATACACACTACACCAACAACCTTGCTAGCGCCCGTTTCATTTCAGCCAGAAACGGGCCTTTTATTACTAGTTACTAATAAAGCCAAAAGCTGACACTCAAATGATCTTCATATCTAGAAAACGCCTCAATTGTTATGGTGCAAAGAAGACATACTTAGTCCCTCCAAGATCTCCGTTCTCCTTCTCTCTTGAGTAGATTTTGTTTCATCAGGGTAAATCAGGGTAAATCCAAATACATTTACTATAAAATAGTTCTGTCGAATGTCTACAATATAGTCTCAAAATAGCACTCAAATCTAGCAGAATACCTTGGGCCTGTCCATTCTCCATTTCTCCCTGCGATTTCCATCTAGGCATAGACCCATAATACATTTTGTTAACTTGTGGAATAGCTTCAGGGGAATATTTCAAAACTGTAGTTAGATAATTCTTAAATAAACCAAGAGATACATTCCAGGGGGCTTTGAAAAATTTAAGAACCTTAGGTCCAGCATTCAATTATAATTCTCAATATTCTCTAGTTTCCTATGCATCACTAAGCTATCTTTCACTACAGAACTTTTAAAGTGTTATGTTGTTTTGTACATGATCAATCTGAGATGAAAATTCAGTCTTAATTTATTCCACAGCATTTGCTAAGTCCTCCATCTTCTGCCCCAGAACCTTAACCTTGTTAGAAGTATTACTAGTTACAGAATGAAATTTTTGTAATCATTTCCAGATAGTTTTAAGTATTACCTCCGGAGTAAAAAGTGAGCAAACGCCCGCTCCAGCTGATGTTCCTTCTGGGAGTTTAACACAGTCAGCAACCCCCTCCTTTGCAGAGACACCTGCAGCACTTATGGCATCAAACTGCTCTGCATAGGGTTACCATATTTACCCCTGTCACGCCCCTGCCCATCCCCGTCACTTCCCAACCCGCCCCCTGTCACACCCTGCCCTGCCCCATCATGTCCAGTCCTGCCCCCTGTCACTTTGACCCCCCCTCAAAGAAAGCCTGATTCCATCTCTCTCCCATGTAGATCCTCTCCCTTCAAAGAATGTGTGTGTGTGTCTGTGCGCATGTGTATGTGTGTGCATGCATGTGTGTATGTGTGTTTACACAAGACTGAGAGACTAGGCAACCAAATAGCAGAAGATGTTTAATGAGGAATCCAAACCATAACTATGTGATGCAAAGTTCCACATTAGGAGTCACTGCCCAAGAAAAAGGATCTAGGTGTCATCGTTGATGATACGTTGAAACTCTCTACTCAGTGTGCAGCAGTGGCTAAGAAAGCAAATAAAATGTTAGGAATTATTAGGAAAGGAATGGAAAACAAAAATGAGAATGTTATAATGCCTTTGTATCGCTCCATAGTGCGACTGAACCTTGAATACTGTGTACTATTCTATTCATCACATCTCAAAAAAGATATGGCAGAATTAGAAAAGGTACAGAGAAGGGTACAAAAATGATAAAGGGGATGGGGTGATGGGAAGGCGGTAGAACGAGAGGACATGAAATGAGATTGAAGGGGGGCAGACTCAGGAAAGATGTCAGGAAGTATTTTTTCACAGAGAGGGTGGTGGATGCTTGGAATGCCCTCCCGCGGGAGGTGGTGGAGATGAAAACGGTAATGGAATTCAAACATGCATGGGATATACATAAAGGAATCCTGTGCAGAAGGAATGGATCCTCAGAAGCTTAGCCGAAATTGGGTGGCGGAGCAGGTGGGGGGAAGAGGGGTTGGTGGTTGGGAGGTGAGGATAGTGGAGGGCAGAGACGGTGATGGGAGGCGGGACTGGTGGTTGGGAGGCGGGGAATCCTGCTGGGCAGACTTATACGGTCTGTGCCCTGAAAAAAACAGGTACAAATCAAGGTAAGGTATACACATATGAATTTATCTTGTGGGCAGATTTGATGGACCATGCAGGTCTTTTTCTGCTGTCATCTACTATGTTACACGTTACATCCCTGTAAGGAAAGGCTAAAGTGGCTAGGGCTCTTCAGCCTGGAGAAGAGATAGCTGAGGGAAGATTGATAGAGGTCTATAAAATTCTTAGTGGAGTGGAATGGGTAGACATGAATCACTTGTTTGCTCTTTCCAATATTACTAGGACTAGGGGGCACATAATGAAGCTAAGTAGTACATTTAAAGTTAATCCGAGAAAATATTTCTTCGGTTTTAAAAAAGGTTTGGATAATTTTCTGAAAGAAAAGCCCATAAGCCATTATTAGGATGGGCTTGAGAAATCCATTGATTATTCCTAGGATAAGGAGCATAAAATCTGTTTTACTGTTCTGGGATCTTGCCTGATACGTGTGACCTGGATTGGCCACTGTTGGAAACAGGATACAGGGTTTGATGAACCTCCAATCTCTCCCAGTATTCTAAGTTAGTGAATGCCACGGTAAATTTTGTTTTGAATATTTACATCCAAGTATATCTTAGCCAGAGCAACACAAAAATAGTAGGCCTCAAGTTTAGCTCACGATTTTTGAAGGTCCAGCCCACACTAGAATATAAAATAGCCCCCCATCTTTTGATTCCATAGTAAATATATATGCACCCTTGGTTTCCTTCTACTCCACTCTCGACTGATAGGATCACATGTTCCTCCTTGGTATTCTACATTCCTTAATCTATTAATTAGAAGAATCAGGCACTTATCATGGCACATACCTCAAAACTACTGGTGAGTAGCGGGGTGTAGAAACAATCCCCACTTATTCCTGTCTCAATGGTTTCATTATGCTTATTGGTGCCCACAGGGCACTAGCAAAAGTATTGCAGTACTCCTACTTGAGGTCAAGCCAGTGGCATAGCCAGATGGCCATAAGCATCAGACCAAAGTGGGTGAATGTGAAATTTTCTCTCTGCTCTCACCCTCTACTCACACCTCCTGCATACAGCCCAACATTTTTCCCTCCCCTCCACAGTATCAATATAGCATCTTAGTCTCTCAACTATCCTCCCATGTACCTTTTAAAAACTTCTCTTTACTTGAGGATCCCTACCAACCACAGCAAAGGTATCCCAACCAACAGCAGCATACCTATGCCCACACAGGATCACCCATTGTTTTACCACTGGGTCAAGCTGCCAAATAAGAGAACCTTTCCTCAAAATTAACCATGAAGAAGTTAACATGAATAGCTTTCACAACCCCCAAATATGATAATTATTTAAATTCTGGAAAAACTACAAATAAATAATAACTATTCACTAATATTGCAGAAACAAATTCATATTAACTTTGCACTATGTAGAAGTTGTATTAGCTTCTGTTCACTTGAGGATTCATTAAAACATACCAGAAGTATCTAACATAGGCATTGGCATGCCCCTCCTCCAATAAAACAATCAAATCAACTATCCTCAATGTGGCAGAATTGGCTACAACTTTATTGTACTTGAAAACTCAGATATGAAAGCTTTCAATATGCTCAATGTCATCCTGAAATGACGAAACATCAATTTAGTACAAATATTTGAACCTTAACGCCTCAAATTTTCCCATTATCCCAAAATGAGGTTTTCTTTCCATTTAGATGGTGGAAATCTAATTTTTAAACCTGGCAAGGTCTGCAGTGATGCCAAATTTTTTCCACACACACCCCCCCCCCCCCCCGATGGTCCATGATGGTGTTGCATATAGACCCAAACATCCCTATCCCCCTCACAAAATTCTTCACTTTCTAAACTCCCATCAGGCCACAGAGAAATGGAAACCCTCCTCCTCTACCCCCCCTAACTTCCCCTTCCACCTCACATCAGGGTGGGTGGGTGGGTTAAGCTATGCTTCACTGTGGACTCCCCATACAAAATGCTTTCTTCAGTGGTGTACCAAGGGGGGGCAGTGGGGGCGGTCCGCCCCGGGTGCACGCCGCTGGGGGGGTGCCGCGCACCTGTTGGCTCTTCGTTTTCATGCTCCCTCCCAGAGGCATGCACCCGGGGGGGGGGGTCTTTCGCCGGGGGATCGGGGGGGGGGGTGTCGCGCTTTTCCCGGGGGGGCGCATCGGCGATCCGCCCCGGGTGTCAGCCCCCCTAGGAACGCCACTGGCTTTCTTCCACCCCCTACAGTTTTCCATTAAGAAAAAATAAAGCAGCCTATCTTTTATAGCTGTACAAATTCCTCAAGCATCATTAAAATAAAGGGATTCTCACCACTCCTGTTGCCAGGCAGAATGGCAGCAATACAGTCAACACTGCCCTCAAACCCCCTCCCCCATCACTGCCAGTACCAGGACAAAAAGTTAAAGGGAGGAGAAAAAAGGCTTTTTGCTGAGGACCAGCTCAGCCATGTTATGGCATACTGGGTAAGTCTGTGCGGTGACTAGCCTAAACATTTGTATACAACTATACCATGCTTTTTATTTATGTTGGCAGGCAGGGTAAAGCAGAGAGCAGCATGAGATAATGATTGAAGTGGTCATGATCTGGAAATATGGGTAAAAGAAAGAGGAAAGCTGAGCAGATAAAGAATTTGTGCACCATATTTGACCATTTAAACTGCACAAACATGTCTACCAAGTTTCTTATCAAGAAAGGTTTTGATGATGGAGATGATATTGATATCAATGTCAAATATTTCTTTCTCCTCCATTTCTCATTCTTGATTTTTTTTTTTTTTTGCATTTCAATGATTATAACATATACTTCAGATCTACTCCACTCATTTCTTTTCAATCCATCATTTTAGCTCTTGCTTTAGAAAGTCTCATCCATTGTCTTTTCCTTTTCCATTTTTTTCTTTTTAAAGAAAAGACTAATATTTCTATGGATAAAGCCGTAGTTTCACTGCAGAGAAGTCATTCTAGGGACAATATTATAGGTCCTTAGCTCTTTATCTCCCCAGTATTTTGATAACAATGGCCCTACAACATTGAATGAATGTAGAAATTGTGACAAAAACTATAATTATTTATTCTTGTATTTTAGACTTGTCTTACCCAAGTAACACAGGTTAAGAATAATCAGTTACAGCTGGAAACACTTAAATCCTGCATTAAGGACAATGAGCTCTCAAAAGTACTTTACCTACTATTCATGCAGTGTATCAAAAGAACTAGGAAAAATCTAATTAGATTTCCTCACAGTGCCAATAAGTAAGGGAGCAGATAGAGCTGATTATACTGAAAATGATTTCTTCTACTGAGCTGTCTGCAGTTACACATAAAGGGTTTCACTTATTTTCTTTCTTTCTTTTTTTTTCTTTAAGTAGAGATATTACTGGGCTGCTATAAAATAAAAGTAATAAAATGTGATATGTATTCAGGTATTTAGGGAAATACTTTCCTTTTTTTTGCTTTAAATACAGATCTATGCTTTTACACCAAGTGGATGTGCAGTACATGTGCAGCCATTCTTGTTTTCAATGGTAAAAGTGAGAGCATCATTTAGTAGATGTCGTATTTACTAGCTGTGTTTACTGTTAATGCAGCAATTGACACATGATGACAGTTAACACGTATTATATGCTGTATTAACAGCTAACACTGAAAATGGAGTAAAATGGGGTGGGACCTTTTCCTTTCAATTAATGCAGAAGTAGTAGCTATACATTAACAGTTAAAGCAGTAATGGAACAACTGACAACACCACACTGCAACATTCTCTGCAATGCCATCAAAACACTGTAAGAAGATTTAATCTGTATTAACTGAGGGCCCTGTTTACTAAGCCATGCTATAGGTGTGCTAGCCTTTTTAGCACATGCTAATGCTTAGCGGACGCTAAACACTCTAGCAGTTAGCGTGCACTCATTTTTAGCATGCACTAAAAACACTAGCGCACTTTAGTAAACAGGGTCCTGAATGAGAAACCTTTGGGAATACTTCCCAACAATTAATACAAAGGTTTTGCAGTTACCACACCTCAATTTTAACAAATAATGCATAATAACAACAACAACAAGATTTTGACATACTTTATTAGACAAGGCCCTAAGGGACCCTTTTTACCAAATGACAGTAAAAAAAATGATCTTGGTGCACCCTTACACAAGTCTTTCCCGTGTGCTAAGGCTATTTTTACCGCTGGGGTAAAATGGCCAAATTTCCTAATCTTTTGTATTAAAGGCCACACACTAATTTTGACATTTGAGCCTAGCCATTAAAACAGATTAACGCATGAGTCCTTACTGCCGTCCATTATGTTGGTGGTGGTACTAAACATGAACTAAGGACAAGTTTCTACATTTGGGGCCTAGAATCTAGGTGTGTCTGATAGACATGCCTAGGGATATTCTATAAGACAAAACTAAAGATAGGCACAGTATTTAGAATACATCTTGGGCCAGGTGGATGCACCTACATTTAGGAGCATCTATTTATGCCAGTGAATAGCTGGTTTAAATGCATGTGCCTACATCTACGTGTGCTGGCCCAAATTCTACAACCAAGTGTGTAGATGTAATTGATAGGCCAAGCATGCCCTCCATGAAGCAATACAGAGGCATTAAAGTATTCTTGGTCTTATTTACCATCCTTTTCCTAATAATTCCTAGAATCCTGCTTGATTTTTTGGCCGCCGCCACACACTAGGCAGGAGATTTCAGCGCATTGTCTACAAGGAGGATCCTAGCATCAGATAAAAATGATTCAGATTATTCTTCCCAATGTGTATTAGTTTGCATTTGTCCAAGTTAATTTTCATCTGCTATTTGGATGCTCAGTCTTCCAGTTTCCTAAGGTCGTCCTGCATTTTTTATTATAGTTCGAATGTGTTTGTGTCATCCGCAAATTTAGGGGCCCTTCTATTAAGGTGCGTAGGCACCTACGCACATCCAACAATCATCAATTTGTATCTACCACCCAGCTACCATGAGCCCCAGGTGGTAATTCCATTTTTTATGCATATCTGATATGCGCTGCAGAAAATATGTATTTTTTTCTACCGCTTGGTGCTAACTGGGTGGTAATCAGCAGTGTACACATGCTGATGATTACCACCCGGTTAACGTGTGAGCAGTGCCGTAGCGAGGGCTAATGGCACCCGGGGCAGGTCGCCGCTGCGCACCCCCGGAGTGCAAACCCCCCCGGACCGCATTCTTACCTGCGGGAGGGCCGATCCACCCCGAGTGCACGTCACTTGGAGCTGCGTCGGCCCCGCTGGTTCCTGCTCTCTCTGCCCCGGAACAGGAAGTAACCTGTTCTGGGGCAGAGAGAGCAGGGAACCAGTGGGGCCGGCACCCCCCCGAGCGCGTGCACCCGGGGCAGACCGTCCCTCCCGCCCCCCTTCCTACGCGTGTGAGATCTTACCACTAAGTCAACGGGTTGCGGTAAGGTCTCAGGCCCAAAATATATGCATGCCAATTTTTATTTGAAGCTTGTTGTGGCATTACCACAAGCCAGACTGGTACTAACTTATCAACAATGGGCTATTCAACTCCATCACCTTAAGCTAGGTCATAACCCCCATCTGTGGGTGGGGTACAAGGAAAATAGTTAATGCAGTATTTATATTTGCTCAGACCCAAAAGAGATGACAATTATAAGTATTGGTTGGAATGTGTTGTTTAACAAATAAAAAATAAAACTGTTCCTGGTTAATGCCATGCTTTACTTGGTCTCTGAGTTTGATGTTTAAATTTTGAGAAGTCAGGGGGGGGGTGAGTGTTCATAAGCCTATAATAATGCTTGCTTTTTATATTAATTGTTATTTTTAATATAGCTGTAGCCTGGTTAAGTCTAGTATTAAGATATTTTGTTTATTTGGGTATGATTGCCTCTGGTGAGGTTTTACTTCTATCTTTCCACCTAAACCGACCTCTCCTCTCCCCCCTTTCTCTATTTCTGTGGATAATACGCTCATCCTTCCCGTCTCATCAGCACGTAACCTTAGGGTCATCTTCAACTCCTCCCTTTCCTTCACTTCACATATTCAACAGACTGCTAAAACCTGTCGTTTCCTCCTCGATAACATCACCAAAATTCGCCTTTTCCTTTCTGAGTATGCAACCAAAACCCTCATCCACACTCTTATCACCTCCTGCTTAGACTACTGCAACTTGCTTCTCACAGATCTCCCACTGAGCCATCTCTCTCCTCTTCAATCTGTTCAAAATTCTGCTGCACGACTAATATTCCGCCAGTGTCGTTATGCTCATATTAGCCCTCTCCTCAAGTCACTTCATTGGCTCCCTATCCATTTCCGCATTCAGTTCAAACTCCTCTTACTGACTTATAAATGCATTCACTCTGCAGCTCCTCAACACCTCTCCACTCTCATCTCTCCCTACACTCCTCCCCAGGAACTTCACTCACTGTGCAAATCTCTTTTATCTGCACCCTTCTCCTCCACCGCTAACTCCAGACTCCGTTCCTTCTATCTTGCTGCACCGTATGCCTGGAATAAACTTCCTGAGCCGGTATGCCAAGCCTCATCTCTGGCCATCTTCAAGTCTAGGCTAAAAACCCACCTCTTCGATGTTGCTTTTAACTCTTACACCTAAACCTTCAACTGTCCCCTATCCCTGATATGTCCTGTCTGTCCTAACCCTTATCCCTTACTTGTCCTGTCTGTCTGTCATAATTAGATTGTAAGCTCTATTAAGCAGGGACTTCCTCTCCATGTTCAAGTGTGAAGCACTGCGTATGTCCGGTAGCGCTATAGAAATGATAAGTAGTAGTAGTACTGGGAGGGGGGGGGGGGGGTCAGTCCTTCAAAAGAGCAGATCTCTCCTGCATCTAATCTGCAGCAGGTTCTTCACCATCCTGTATGTTACTTTACACATTCCTATTCATTTGGTGGCTTAGTCTCAAACATGGTTTGGTTAATACAATAGGAAATAACATCTACAGTATATTTGTTTATTTTTATTTCCATATAAAATAAATATTTGCAATTAGATTTTACAGATGCAATAAAACTATTATGGAAAACATATTACTTTGAATGCCAGCAGCCCAGTGTCTAGACATATCTGAATTGTCATTTACCATATCCATAGGGGCATTAAGTTATTGGATATTTCAGAAGTTTTTGGAGAAATTTTTATATAATGCAGATTTTCAATTCATTAATTCCATATTAAGAAATAAATTTGGACTTTATTGTCAGCATCCATTAGTTTTTTGCTGTTTAGCAACATTTGCAGTGCCAGAATGTACTTGAATTATCTAATTGCCATTAGAGACAGTCGTTTCTTTCAAAGTTATCTGCTATACTTATCTATTCAGCTCTTTTAGTAATAACAAAAAGTACATTCTAAAATAATACAAACATTCTTATTTAGAAAGATAGACTAAAGGCATTTATCTTTCAAGGTCTGGCAAGTCAAAGGCCCTCTTTCTTGAAGGATATGCTATGCTAACCCCTAAGGTCAATAAACATTCTTTTTGGCTGTCGGACACTGGACTTCTTATTTAATTTGATTTAATATGAATTCTTATAGTCCAGTCTTTCAACTGAGGAAAGTATGGAGTAGGGTACAATTACAGTACTTGAAATTAAGCATGTCATTTAGCAGTAACTTGTGAACATGAGAGTGACTTACAAGGGACCAAGTCTACCCAAAATGCAGGTTAACAAATCTTTCCTATTTCCCTTCATAGGCTTCCTTACTAAGATGATTTCTTCCCCAGCTTTCTACCACCAGCAGTAACAGTTTAGCTTGTTACCACTCTTCCCTTCCTCCCCAACCCTCAAATGGGACAAGTGGCCAATTAATCTGCAGAAATATGTCCTCCAGGTCTTGAAAGGAAGACAAACATATATCTAATCCTTTTTGAGAAAGGTGAACCCCATCAGGGCAGTGAAGGCCCAGGCAATCCATCAATAGCAAATCATGAGCTAAAACCAAACTCCTCAAATGACTCATAAAATAAGAAATCTCAGCATTCACATGACACTAAAATTTTCTACATTGAATGGAAATCCATGGCATCCCTCCAAATGAGTCTAGGAAGTATCTGGGACCAAATGATCTGGGTGTTAGGAAAATAGTATCTGAAACTAATAAGGCTCATTTCATCATAGTTCAAATGTCTTTATTAGGTTTTCAAAAATGAACCAACAAATAAACTAAAACAGCAATAGCATCATAAATTAACAGCATCATGTGATGAAACTCCAGCTTGGCCCAGTAATTTTTACCATGAAAATTTAATCCATTACAACCCCTTCATATTTACAATATATGCAAATAGTATTCCACCACTGTTGTACAGTGAATGAAGAGATATTTCCAGTGGAAAAGAATAAGTTTAACAGCCACTGTCATAAGCATATTAAATAATCTGTGTACATTTTGTGGTAAATTATTATTCAACCCCAGGGATTTCCATATTACATTTCTGTACAAAAGCAGTTCCTGTAAATGCAAAACATCAGAAATGTGACACCAAGGGGGGCATAATCGAACGGGGACACCCATCTCTAAGGGCATCCATCTCCAAGGATGTTCCGGCAAAGGGGCGGGGAAACCTGTGTTATCGAAACAAGATGGACGTCCATCTTTTGTTTAGATAATACGGGTCGGGGACGCCCAAATCTCAACATTTAGGATGACCTTAGAGATGGTTGTCCCCGGTTTTCGGCCATAATGGAAACCAAGGACGCCTATCTCAAAAATGAGCAAATCTAAGCCATTTGGTCGTGGGAGGAGCCAGCATTCGTAGTGCACTGGTCCTCCTCATATGCCAGGACACCAACCAGGCACCCTATGGGGCACTGCAGTGGACTTCACAAATTGATTCCAGGTGCATAGCTTCCTTACCTTCGGTGCTGAGCCCCCTAATCCCCCCCCAAAAAAACCCACTCCCCACAACTGTACACCACTACCATAGCCCATAGGGATGAAGGGGGGCACCTACACATGGGTACAATGGGTTTCTGATGGGTTTTGGAGGGCTCAATATTTACCACCACAAGTGTAACAGGTGGGGGGATGGACCTGGGTCTGCCTGCCTGACGTGCACTGCAGTACCCACTAAAAACTGCTCCAGGGACCTACATACTACTGTGATGGAGCTGGGCATGACATTTGAGGCAGACATAGAGGCTGGAATTTTTTTTCGGGTGGGAGGGAGTTGGTGACTACTGGGGGAGTAAGGGGAGGTCATCCCCGATTCACTCTGGTGGTCAGCTGGTCAGTTCGGGCACCTTTTCGAGGCTTGGTCGTGAAACAAAAAGGGACCAAGTAAAGTCGACCAAATGCTTGTGAGGGACGCCCTTCTTTTTTCTATTATCAACCGAGGACGCCCATCTCTTAACCATGCCCCCGTCCCGCCTTCGGTACACTGCCGACACGCTCCCGTGAACTTTGGTCGTCCCCACGACGGAAAGTAGTTGAGGACTAGAGAGCTGCACGGCTTCCGTCCCCGCGGGAATCCCGCGGAACCCACGGGATTCCCGCAGGGACGGAGGCAGTTCCTGCGGGGTTCCCACGGGGATGGAAGCAGTTCTGCGGGGTTCCCGTGGGGACGGAGGCAGTTCCTGCGGGGTTCCCGCGGGGATGGAACCAGTTCTGTGGACTTCCCGTGGAAGTGTAAGCTGCACCTGCACCAGCCTCTCAGCTACCGAATACCAATTTATTTGAGTGCTGTCTCCTCCTCCTCCTCCTCTTCTTCCTTGCTTTAACAGCATAAATGTTGAAAGTCTTCCATTAAGGAGGTGGTAGAGTCACAAATGATGACGGAATTCAAAAAGGCGTGGGACGAACACAGAGGATCTCTAATTAGAAAATGGAAGTTATATAAAAGCTAACCTTAAATGGCTGCATGTGTGTGGATGTGTCAAGTGACGCTTAGATGGCGACTCTGGCTGTGATGAACTAGGGCTGATACCTGGCAGACTTGTATTGTCTGTGTCTCATACATGGCAATCTGGTGTAGGATGGGCTGGAAAGGGCTTAGACAGCTACTTTAGTGGCTGGAACATGAGGACAGTGCTGGACAGACTTTTATGGTCTGTGTCCCACAAATGAGAACATGAATAGGCTGGAGTGGGCTTCGATGGCAACTCCAGCAGTTGGAACATAAGGATGGGGCCAGATAGACTTCTGTGGTCTTTGTTCCAGAAACATGAAAGAAAGACCATAATCAAGTATATAATATCACACTCGTTGATTTAATGATGAATTGATCATGAGTGACTGTTGGGCAAAGTGGATGGACCGTTCAGGTCTATTTGCTGTCACTTACTATGTTACTATTAAACCTCTTTGCTCCCAGACTGGTGCACAGACCTCAGCTCTGACACAGGCACGAGAATCAGATGTCACCTGACCTACTGGCGGGTGCATGTGGCGGCCTCTCAGCACACACTGCCAGTGAATCAGAGACAAATCTTACATGTGCACACCAGAGCGTTCCAAGTTCCAACTTCCGTTCCTTCCTTGCCTACAGTGCTGTGGCTCAAATCCAGAAAGAGACTGAGGGAGCTGACTGGAACTTTCTTTTATGTACTTTTAAATTCTTACGGGGATGGGTGGGGATGGGTTAAATTCTTACGGGGATGGGTGGGGATGGGTTAAATTCTTGCGGGGACCGGTGGGGACGGGTTGGGATGGTTTAAATTTTTGCGGGGATGGGTGGGGATGGGTAAGATTCCAGTGGGGATGGGTGGGGACGGGTAAGATTCCAGCAGGGACGGGCGGGGATGGGTAAGATTTCTGTCCCTGTGCAACTCTCTATTGAGGACCCAAAAATTCGGCTTTCGATTATGCCGATTTGGGCGACCTCGGGAGAAGGACGCCCATCTCCTGATTTGTGTCGGAAGATGGACGTACTTCCCTTTCAAAAGTAAGCTAGCAAATCTCCTGCCAATGATCTTTTAGAACTTCACATTCATGTAAAACATGTAGAGGTGTTCCAACCTGAGTTTTGCAAGTCCAGCAGCGATTCCCTGCATCAGCCTGACAACCATGCTATACAGGTGTCCAATAACTTCTATGAAGCAAGAAATATGTCGACTGAGTCAGAGAAGTGAACCTGGATGTTTTAAGCCACAGTTTTCTTCATAAAATCCAAGTCATGCTCTCAGACTTTTGTTAATCCAAGTAAAGGTTCTTTATTAAAACATTGCAAGTACAGTGCAATCCGCTTAAGTGCAAGGGTCTGGAACCAAAGAAATGCATGCAGTTAACCAGAGTGTGCACTTTACCATTGTGACCCAAAGAAGCTTGACATCTGATAAACTTATGTACAGTACTGTTTACTATTATATGTACAGTATACAGTCTCAGTTAACTGACATTAGGCTTAACTTGAAGTAATCAGTTATAGTCCTCTGCACAATCTTGGGTCTGTGAGTACCATAGACTATATCTGTCAGTCGGTAAAAACTGTCATAGCTCTGACATCCAGTGGCCTCCAGATAGGCCCACACGGTGTTGAGACTCTCTAGCGCTCTTGCAAAAGTGACAGGAGGAGGTTGTTGAATTTCATCAGCATGTGCCTAGCTGCTCATTTCTTCATCTGTTCCATCATCAGCCGTTGTTGCCTGCATGTAGGAGCATATCTCAACATCAGTGCTGTCTTCAGCTGTTTGTAGATCGTAATCAACAGCTACGTAGCGATGGAACTCCTCTTCAGTAACACCGGCTGGGATGTCAATAACCTCTTCATCTGACGCGTTTGCAACAGCTGCACCTGTTTCGTCCCTCTCACATCCTTAACAAAGCAGTTGCCTGTGTAACATGATTCCAGGTTTCTTTCTGCATATGTAGGGAATCCAACAGCGATAGATTACGAGCCAGTTCAACAGCACGTTTATCCTTCCCAGTCTGGTCATCCATAACGCTCATCAGATGACGTAGCACAAGAACCTGATAATGTTGTTTGAAATTGGCTATTATGCCCTGATCCAGAGGTTGGATCAGAGAGGTGGTGTTTGGTGGCAGGAAGACCACCTTGACGTTAGACAGCCTGACATCATCTCTGTGTGCAGCACAGTTATCACAAAGCAGCAAAATCTGATGCTTTTGTGCCCGCATTCTAGTGTCTAACTTCTTTAGCCACTGCTTCCAAATGTTCCCAGTCATCCATGAATTTGCATTAGGCTCATATGACACAGGAAGTTGCTTAACTTTCTTGAAGCAATGGGGCTGTTTGCTCTTTTCAATGACGAGGGGTTCCAACTTCTCACTCCCATCCATATTGCAGCAAAGGAGGATTGTCAGTCGGTCCTTTGATGTTTTACCTCCAGTAGTTTCGGCATGTTTGAATGCAAGTGTTCCATCAGGAATCGCTCGCCAGTAGAGATCATTTTCGTCAGCATTAAAAATATCTCGAGGTGCAAACTCGTTCAAGATGGTAGGAAGAACTGAAACAACCCAATTTTCAGCACCAAAGTCATCAGCGTCTTGGTTCTCACCATGCTGTTTCTTGAATTTTATGCTGTTTCTCTCCTTCCATCTTTCCAACCATCCAACAGTGGCTTTGAATTCAGTCAGACTAAGACTTTCTGCTACCTGGTTAGCTTTCTCCATAAGCAGTGGACCACTGACAGGAAACTGTCTGCTCCTGACTCAAGAACACCACCGAAGAAGAGCATCTTCTACCTCCTCAGCTTTTCCTGCCCGTTTTCGTTTCCAGTGTGGATTTGTATTGTTTTGCCAGTCTTCCAGAAGCTGGTCTTTCTGCTTCAAGACACATGTGGATTTAAGGCATGTTCTTCAATCCGCTTCCAGGAGGGTGGTGACCTGCCCTCCAACTGCCATTGACCCCTTACCTAAGTTAAAAATGCTAGTTGATAACTCTGAAGGTCTGGAAAATTCACCTCACTATGCATCTTAGGTAGCTTTAAAGTTTTCAACGCTATACATGATGGTCTTGTTTTTAAAAAAAACTGCTGTGATCCACTAGTCAGAAATTGTGGTATATCACATAATAAGTACATAAAAATCCCTTATAAAAGAAGTCTGTCGATGGAAATGGGAGCATCTGCAAGGCATAAAGAATTCTGGGTAATAAAACCATATGAATCATCTCCAATCTCTCCCACCAGGAAAGATATAGAGGTGACCATGCATGAATAAGGTCTTGCAGCTTTGCTATCAATTTTGCCACATTATGGGACACTGCATCATCCAAAGTAGGCATAAAGCAGATACCTAAGGAGTCCTTTTACAAAGGCATGCTGAAAAAAATGTGCTGTGTTAATGTAGGCTCGTATTTTGGGCGTGCTCAGATCTATTTTTCAGCATGCCTGTAAAAAAGGCCTTTGAAAAATCTTTTCTGAAAATGGACGTGCGGCAAAATATTTCAGCGCCTAAATCGACATGCATCCATTTACCCCAGTGAAAATGTGGTGTAATTCCTAGTGCACAGATTTAGGCACACTGGGCTATATTCTATAACTAGGTGTGTAAATTTCAGAACACCCATTTCCCCACCTATAACCATGCCCCTTTTTCCCTGCACATGTTAGAAGTTTGCTGCATATCAATACAGAATAAGCTTAGCAACTTGTGCACCTAAATTCTAATCAGTGCCAATCTGTGCTCATTATTTTTATTTGTTTATTTATTAGGATTTATTTACCGCTTTTCTGAAGGAATTCACTCAAAGCGGTGTACAATAACAATAAATCAAACATGAGCAATAGACAATTACAGCAGTAAAATATTCAAATAACAATACAAATTATGGCATAGTATACTACTTACAATGTCAACACAATATGTAATAGAACATTTTAATTGACAGTGTAGGGTATAAGCAAAGATGGACTATATAGATAGGTAAGAGGAGTTAGAAAATAAGGTGTCTAATTTAAAGAAAGGTGCACATGAGGTTAGTAAGATGGTTAAGTATTATTGCTTGTTAAGTGATGCTATCGGTTAAGTTTTAAGCATTGTTATAGAATCCACCTGGATTTCGGTGTGGATCTCTAGGCATGCTATATTGAATCTTGGGGATAGTGTACAATAGTCAGGGCACTGTGCATGTGGGCGGAGCATAAAACTTATAGAATAATATTAGTTGTGTGTATTGCGTAATGCACTTAGGCATGCCCACTTACACCAGGCATTGACATGTCATAAGTGGGTGCACCTACCTTTTGGTGCACTGATGTGGCTTTGAGCTAGTATTCTATAATGGCTTAGGCACATTCTTAAACCATTATAGGATTGGCTGTAAGCATGCCCTTTTATTGCACCTAAAATGAGACACAAATATATAGAATTGCCATCATACTCGGGATTTTGCTTGAAGATTTGTATTCTTATTTCTTAAAAATCTCTCCAACCACACCTATAGTCGTTAGAATCTCCAAACCTTTCAAAATGCACAGTAGTGTGAAAGGCAGATTTACTGCAAATATGGTTTAATTACCATCTTCAGCTTAAATTTGCTGTATATAAACATTCATAAATATACTTATCTCATCAAACATGATTTTCTTGTTTCTTCACTTGAAATAAATTTACATTTTTAAGAACTTGGCAAGCAATTCTAAAGAACCTGGAAGCAATTCATATTATTTCCCTTACCGATATATATTTCATCAAATATAGCTTAATTGAGGACATCATTTATGAATAATATCACGAGTCTTCCACTACTGAAAAACAGAAACTTCTTCACAATAGAGATACAAGGTTTCAGCCAGCATAAGTAAAACAAACCCCTGAAAGCATTGAACTATTGCTGCAGATATGTATCCCTTAGATTTTTAGTCCTTGCAAACAAGTGCCCCTAAGACTTTTGCTCTGGAATTTTAAATTACAATGTGCAAACAAATACTTATTTAAAACATATCAGTAAAAAATAAAAATACACTCATGCATAAGCATCACTGTACTGGGATAGGCCAAAGGTCCATCAAGCCAACATCCTGTTTCCAATAGTGGCAGTGCAGATCACAATTACCTGACAATACCAAAAGAGAAAAACAGGTTTCATTCTGCTTATCCAATGAAAAAGCAGTAGAATTTCCCAAGTCCACCTTAATAGTGGGTTATGGACATTTCTGTTATGAACTTGTCCAAACATTTTTTAATCCCTGCTGTGCTAACCACTTTCACCACATTCTCTGGCAATACATTCCAAATTTTAATTATACAATGAGTGAAGAAATATTTTCTTCAATTCGTTCCAAATGTACTTAGTGACATCATTATATGCTCCCCTTGTCCATGTAATTTTGGAAACAGTAAACAAGTGATTCATGTCTACAAGTTTGACTATATGCCTGATTTGCAATTCTGAGCAGTGTACAAAGTAATAAAATTTATTGTTAATACAGGGACACAAAAAATAAAACATATAATATCTAAATTCCCTTATATGGCAGCAGGTCCTGCCCAGTGCATCCTTTTGGATTTTGCAAACCGATTGTAACTCAAATAAGTCCTTCTCAAATTGTTCAAATTTAGGGCTATGTTGTACTTTGCTATAATGTCCGCAGTTGAAAAGATCCCACTAGTTTATTTAAATCAGGAGACAAATTTAAAAAAAAGAAGTTTCCAGACCTTTTGTGGCTTCCCAAACTGAGTTGAGGGTCACCATGGTGGATTCTACCGTGTGGGTCACCACAACTATTGATGTATCCAATTCCACCTCATTATTCCAAAATCTACTATTTGAGGAGTGGAAGTTGTTGAAGAGGCCCCTTCCACCTCAAACACTGGATCCAAGGATCCAGCCTGCACTAGACTTTCATCTCTGGCAAGACTGGGTTGCAGTGTAACCATGTTATAATCTGCTCTGGAGTTATTGGAGTTGAATTCTGCTGTGCTGACTAGAAAACAAACCCAAATGCCTCCAGAGTAGAATGTCCATTAATGGATTGCAAAACAGGCTTCAGGGCTCAGCTCTGAACCTTGCTCTCCCCTTCTTCCTCATGTCTACACAAGCAAAAAAGGACCAGGTCAGTTCTACTCCTTAGGGATAGATTTCACTCTCACACAACCGCTCTCGTGGTCATATTGGATCCCCCAGCACAGAGTATCAATATACTGTACATGAGTAATAAAGAAAATGGCATGAACATAAATATCCCAAGAAACGTATTTATCAGGCAGCTAAGATGGTGTTTCACAGTCTTAGAGAAACTTTGCTCTCTAGTTTTGATAAAAAGAGTGAAGCAAATTGTATAACATGTTTTGAAATATACTTCTCATCAGACTGACCTATGGGCATCATTAAACATCATTTAAAACCCTTGACATCTCATCTTTGCTTGGCTGATATTCAAAGTGATTTAACCTACTGGAAATTGCTACTGACTGGTTAAGTTGTTTGTTCGTGGCTATCTGGTCATTGTCAGTGGCATTTAACCAGTTATCTTCTCTGAAAATGATCAATTAGTGCACAAATTGAAAAATGGCTAACTTATGGGTGTTACAGGGGTGGAGTTGGGTTGCGTGCTAATATTTAGCCCCACCCACATAAGTAAACACTTAAATTGGGCCGCATAAATAGCAGTCCTCTCTTTACGCAGTTTGGCTTATGTTGTCGAGAGTTGGCTATTTATTGGTCTTCTCTGCATGGTGTGTGGTGTCTGGGGTAGGCAGCAGACTAGCGCTGGGGTTTACTATGACACTAGCATGGCTGACTGTGCACTAGTACCCAGCTCATTCACTTTGAATGGGCTGTGTCAGCAATGCCACGTGGAAGTCGCTAACAAGGCTTAGTAAATAGACCCCTGAGGGTAAGGAGGATGCATGAAAGTACAGCTGTGGGCAGTAAAGGGAGAACCTGAGTTTTCTAAAAGTGCTAAAAGTGTTGGGAAAGAAGATGGAATTTGTTGCAGTTAGACTAGTACTCAAGAGCAATAAGATTCCATCCACAAGTATGTGAAACAGATTAACCTTTACAGAATCAAGGATGCATTAACCTTGTTAAATTTTATGAGATAACAGTTGAGAAATAAAATTCAATGTGCACCATTTCTATGACAACATTTTTACTGTGACTCTAAGACGTAGTTCACTCTAGTCTCTAAAAGAAGAATAATCCATTTAGTTTGGTGTGAGAAAATGATGTTTGCAGTCCTAATGTATCCAGGGCAATGGCTTCTCTGTAAAGTTGACACTCCAGGAGGGGGGCAGTGACTGCTTTCTTCTTAGTGCTTGCTCTCGCTTTCCTATGATCACTGGAAACTTCTTCTTACCATTTTTGCAAGCTTCTTACAAAACAGTTAAAATAATTAAAATCCCTTCAGGATTTTTGTATTTCAAAGCTAATATAGCTTTGGGAAAGGGTTCATCTTGAAGTCTCTTCAAAGGCTTCTCCTAAATGACTAAACTATCAGTAGAAGACCATTAAGTGACTGAAGGTGGACAGCTCATTTTAGATACAATGTAGAAATTGGAATATGTCTACGTCAAGATAGTTCCATTACTATTTTAGAAAAAGATCTGCTGACACAGAGTCTTTAAAAAGTATATATATGTGTGTGTGTGTGTGTGTTTGTTTATATACATATAGGATTGCACATTTACATTTATGTTGCAGTTACATGTAGTAGGAGCATCCATTGTACAACTGTCTGCTCAGTGTGCAGTGGCAGCCAAAAAAGCAAAGACGATGCTAGGAATTATTAGGAAAGCAATGGTGAACAAAACTGAAAATACTATAATGCCTTTGTATTGCTCCATAGTCTGCTATTGAGACAGACATAGGGGAGCAACTGCTTGCCCCAGGTTTGGTAGAATGGAATGTTGCTGCTAATTGGGTTTCTGCCAGTTACTTGTGACCTGGCTTGGCCACTGTTTGGAAAACAGGGTACTGAGATTGATGGCCCATCAGTCTGACCTAGTATGGCTACTCTTATGTTCGTATGTAAAATATCAGCAGAGAGAACTCTCCAACTTCCATGTGTAAGTGACAACGTGTGCAAATGGGCATTTGAGAACTTAAGCATGCAAGTGACAACACTTGCATGTGTATATCTGACATGTTAGAACCCTACAGATATGAATGTTCCTAATTAAGTAATGAAGATGCAATGTCTGTACTTTCAAATTTGAGAGGAAAAAACAAAGAAGGCTTAAAGACGAGACCGCCCTCAATCCCTTCTGTAAAAGACTGCCCAAAACAAGCACATTAAGGAAACATATATGTGTCCAGGAGCAGATGTAAATCCTGACATTGATAAATTAATGTATCCATGTGCTTTCCCTTTCTGAACTAGGGAATATACATGAAGGTTTTGGTCCTGCCAAGCTCTGCTCCCTGCCATCTGCTTTACACTTTATGTACTGGTTTTCTAAAATTAGGTTTTCTACATGAATCCAAAGCTACATGTGCAAAAGCTGCTTTTGCACATGTAAATCATGTAAATCCACCCCCCCCCCAAAAAAAAAAAAAAAAAAAAGGCTTCCAAAACACCCAACCTTAACTTTTATTACAATTAGTTTGGCCACTGAAATAATACATTTCTATAACAGTATATTTATATAACACTGAGCCTAAATAAATAGTATAAATGTACAGTGGGGGAAATAAGTATTTGATCCCTTGCTGATTTTGTAAGTTTGCCCACTGACAAAGACATGAGCAGTCCATAATTGAAGGGTAGGTTATTGGTAACAGTGAGAGATAGCACATCACAAATTAAATCCGGAAAATCACATTGTGGAAAGTATATGAATTTATTTGCATTCTGCAGAGGGAAATAAGTATTTGATCCCCCATCAACCAGTAAGAGATCTGGCCCCTACAGACCAGGTAGATGCTCCAAATCAACTCGTTACCTGCATGACAGACAGCTGTCGGCAATGGTCACCTGTATGAAAGACACCTGTCCACAGACTCAGTGAATCAGTCAGACTCTAACCTCTACAAAATGGCCAAGAGCAAGGAGCTGTCTAAGGATGTCAGGGATAAGATCATACACCTGCACAAGGCTGGAATGGGCTACAAAACCATCAGTAAGACGCTGGGCGAGAAGGAGACAACTGTTGGTGCCATAGTAAGAAAATGGAAGAAGTACAAAATGACTGTCAATCGACAAAGATCTGGGGCTCCACGCAAAATCTCACCTCGTGGGGTATCCTTGATCATGAGGAAGGTTAGAAATCAGCCTACAACTACAAGGGGGGAACTTGTCAATGATCTCAAGGCAGCTGGGACCACTGTCACCACGAAAACCATTGGTAACACATTACGACATAACGGATTGCAATCCTGCAGTGCCCGCAAGGTCCCCCTGCTCCGGAAGGCACATGTGACGGCCCGTCTGAAGTTTGCCAGTGAACACCTGGATGATGCCGAGAGTGATTGGGAGAAGGTGCTGTGGTCAGATGAGACAAAAATTGAGCTCTTTGGCATGAACTCAACTCGCCGTGTTTGGAGGAAGAGAAATGCTGCCTATGACCCAAAGAACACCGTCCCCACTGTCAAGCATGGAGGTGGAAATGTTATGTTTTGGGGGTGTTTCTCTGCTAAGGGCACAGGACTACTTCACCGCATCAATGGGAGAATGGATGGGGCCATGTACCGTACAATTCTGAGTGACAACCTCCTTCCCTCCGCCAGGGCCTTAAAAATGGGTCGTGGCTGGGTCTTCCAGCACGACAATGACCCAAAACATACAGCCAAGGCAACAAAGGAGTGGCTCAGGAAGAAGCACATTAGGGTCATGGAGTGGCCTAGCCAGTCACCAGACCTTAATCCCATTGAAAACTTATGGAGGGAGCTGAAGCTGCGAGTTGCCAAGCGACAGCCCAGAACTCTTAATGATTTAGAGATGATCTGCAAAGAGGAGTGGACCAAAATTCCTCCTGACATGTGTGCAAACCTCATCATCAACTACAGAAGACGTCTGACCGCTGTGCTTGCCAACAAGGGTTTTGCCACCAAGTATTAGGTCTTGTTTGCCAGAGGGATTAAATACTTATTTCCCTCTGCAGAATGCAAATACATTCATATACTTTCCACAATGTGATTTTCCGGATTTAATTTGTGATGTGCTATCTCTCACTGTTACCAATAACCTACCCTTCAATTATGGGCTGCTCATGTCTTTGTCAGTGGGCAAACTTACAAAATCAGCAAGGGATCAAATACTTATTTCCCCCACTGTACATCTACCACTAACTGTGTGACTGGTTTTATTAGTGACTGATCACCCTTATGATTACTCTTAGAATGACTGATCTTTAGTTTTGTGGTCATTTTACAAGCACTATTCACACTTTCAAGGTCTCAGTCCCAGCATTTATACATTTTTCTGTCCAAAAAGTACCTGTCCAAAAAGGCAGAATAACACTTTTAAGACACTAAAATATATAGGTCCGGATTCTACAACAAGCACTCAATTAAGCAGGGGTATGCTCAAATATGAACATGGATGTTTATGGAACCATTCTATAAAGAGCATGGAACAGGCTGTGCTCTTTATAGAATACTTCCATAAACATTCACGTGCAAGTGCACTGTAGTGCTGATTTTCTGTGCTCAAACTTCTGCATTCAAATATGCGCCATGCATATTGATGAACATGTTGTGTGTGATAATGTCAAGTGCACCGGGACACTGGGCAATACAAGCAGCAGCAGACAGTCAAATTTCAGCACTAAGGATATCCTGATCCTGGCTGAATTTATAATTTAAGGTTGAGGGGTACTATAGAAGCTACCTAGGCTTCAGAAGGGCTTGGCACAGGCTGCAGCATCGATATAATGATAGAGCCTCTATCCCAAGGGAGGTAAGTGCACCTGCATCAAGTCTCATAGAACTGTATATTCACCTGGCATACTCTTGGGCTGTGATGATGATGATGATGAATATGTCAGATGAATTTTCTCACATGTAAACAAATGACCACAGACAAGGGACAGTAACAATAGAAACCAGCCCACATCAATAGTGAAGTCCAAATCCAAAATTTAAAAAAAAAAAAAAAAATCACTACACAAATAAAGGGAGTCAAATGCCAGCAAAAGGGGGTGGGGGTGGGGATGGGATCTGCTATACCACCTTTCTGTTTTTACAATCAAAGCAGATAGCATATTATATATCAGTGCTTTGTCTTTAGTGGGCTAAATTAAAGGGGAGGAAATTGTCTAAGATTATCAGAAACAATATTGGGATTTGAACTGACCACATTAGAATAGCAAGTGCAGTGCTCCTATCGCTAGTCAACATCGGGACTGCTCAGTGGTCTTTTTATGCTACTTACTTGAGTTTAAGTCTTGCTGTAGCATCTGGATAGCAAACACATATCACCCAATTTATCTGGTTAGCATGAGACAGTGAGGGAGAGAAAGATTTATCTTTGTAGCACAGACCCATCCCATGAAGAAATGTGTGTTTTGGGAAACCCAGACTGTTTAATGTGTCTCACGGGTGAATCGTGTGGGGAGCAAATGTATACTGAGCATGCATTGATGCCTTGTGGGAGATGTTCTGTCAAAGGCCTCTAAGAGAACCATCTGTAGTAACATTTGCCATACTGAAGTCTTCTGTCTATATGGAAACAAGGGGGGAGATGGAGGATGAGTTGCAGGCATGTAACATATGTCTCACAATACTACCTTGTTCTTCACAGTGGGGTACGACACTACTGTATAACATCACTCCTCCTGTCTCCCTCTCCACATTCCACACTTTCATATTTCCATGGCAATCTCATCCTCTGACTTGAACATGCTGTCTTCCTAACAGATCTGTGTTCTGTGTCATCCTCCAGACCACAGGGCCCACACTGGTCACAAACCTGTGAAGTAAAGAGAGAGATGTAGTCAATGATTAAACAGGTGTAAGGGTTATAGGATGCTCCTCACCTAGTAGCCATCCCCCTCTGATTTCTCCCTATGTGAAAGGACATAGACATTGTGGCAGGACCTGGGAAAGTTGGCACACATGTCTCTAATCTCCAGTGCTGCATTACATGCATGTTCAGGGAATGGTAGGACCTTCAATTTCAGTATTCTGGCTCACTGGCTGCAGGTGGCCTGAAGGCCACAAATGTACGTTTGACCATTACATATTCTAAGGTGGGCAAAATAGTTTGGGAGTTGACCATGGGGTTAGGGATTAACCTTTGCCTATTGGTTACACATTGACACTTAGTGGCTGCCATAGAGATGAGCAAGAAGTGAAGAGGGTAATTGGATACTAAAGTGTTACTCATCTGCCTGGGTACACAGCTCTAGAACCCCATAGAACAAGTCGTAGTTGTGCCACAACAGCTATCTACTACATTTCCTCGAATCCTCAACAAAGGGGGGGGGGGGGGGGGGGGGGAGGAGAGGGAGTTTGTGTGCCAGGTACATAACAGATGTTTCATACAGCTATTTGGCATGACATGACTGTTCCTGCCTCCACCTCCATCTCACAGTGTAGCATGCCATGCCAATGTATGTAGACATGCCTCATAACATGGATGGAGAGGTTGTTGTTATGGCTTCAGTGATTGTATTGCCCATATATGGCCATTTATGGAATTCTTTATTTTTTACTTTACGGAAAAACATTTGTGTTTCCTGTTTAGGAGGCACCTATATAATATGGAAAATGCCACTAGGTGTAAGAATGATGCTTAGTGGCTATTTTTTCCATGCTGATTTTTTTGGCGTAATTTATAGAATCTGGTCCATTGTGCACTCTTTCCCAAGGGGTGCGCATGTTTGAACTAGTACACATGTGTGAACTATTATGCATTCATACCCTCTCAGGAAAGAATGTGCACTATATATAAATTGTGTGTCTTCTTTAAGAAAAGTGCATACTATGTGAAATGAGTGCCCATCCCTAGAATTTAACTATGTCATTGGTCAAAGTTTCTAAGCACCCTCCACCAGGAGCATATTACAAGGAAGATATGCTGTTTACCTTATTTCAGACAAATAGAATAATTCAGATCCCTTTAGAATTGTTATTTTTCAGAGTTAAACCAGCTTTGACATGGATTCTACCTTGCTGTCTCCTCAAAGGCTTCTCCCAACTCACTAGAACATCAGTAGGAGACCACAGGTAACCAAAGAAGGATCTGACAGGCTCTTAAGGGACCTGTATATAAATGTGTGAGAAATTCTAGCAAAGGTTACATTCCATCTAAATCAGATGTGCCTTACTGAGGTCTAACTCACATAGCACATACTTAATTAATCATAAGTAGGTCTGTTGGAGTATTGCATGGAACTTTCTTGTCCTGTTCTTGGGTCATCACCTTGGTCATGTAATAGCTCCTGTATATTGACTACAAAACTTTTAAACTTAGAAGTAAGTCTTTTTTTCTCGTTGTGACCTGTGGAGGTGGGACAATTTTCTCTATCTCTGACATTTTCAGTGTATTAAGAACTATGGATTAATTCTGACTCTTTGGCTAGATCAGTATATACGTTATCTATATCAACATCTGAATTTCCTGTACTTTCCTGCAACCCACTATTTGGTTGAGGTACTTTAATTTCATCATTTGCTTCTTCCTGGTGATCAGGGAGTGGTTGTTGTTTTTTTTTATTTTAGGTTAAGATTGATATATCTTTTTCTGGACAATCGAGGCCTACATTCAGGTTTCGCAGTATCAGCCCTTTATTCTTCTATTTCTATAGCCTCAGTTTTCTCTTTCTGAGGCTGCCTGGTCTGCATCCTTATGGCTTTAAATGGGGTAGGATCAATTAATGTTTTCTCTGCTAAGAAGAATCCAAAAGGCACTAGAATGTCTCTCTGTAATGTTTGTTCTAGACTATCAGAATTCTCTGCTTTACAAGCTATTTTGGTAGTTTTTCACCATACTGTTTCACCACAATGGGGGCAATTCTATAAAGGGCATCAAAACATACACACCAAGATGCACCATGCTAAGTACTAATCTTATAATTCATCTAGGTATTCAGATTCCATTATTGAATACTATCATAAGTTAGCATTTATATATCAACATTTAGGTGTGCCCACCTATGCCATGGCAATAGCAGGTGTAAATGTGCATGCTTATATGTGGTACCTTAGTGTATAACCTACAGTATTCTATAAATTATCCTCCAGGTTTGATATATGGCACCCAAATTTAGGTGCTGATCAAAAATGAGCATGCAAATTAATTGGCTTATGAACCAATTAATTGTAATAAATTAATGTTAACAATTAATTACTGCAGTTAAATAGCATTATTAAATATTTGCATGCGCATCTTACATGAGTACATAAGTATTGCCATACTGGGACAAACCAAATGCCCATTAAGCCCAGCATCCTGTTTCTAATAGTGGCCAATCCAGGTCACAAATATCTGGCAAGATCCCAAAAAAGTACAAAACATTTTATACTGCTTATCCCAGAAATAGTGGATTTTCCCCGAGTCCAATTTAATAATGTTCTTTGGACTTTTCCTTTAGGAAGCCGTCCAAACCTTTTTTAAACTCCGCTAAGCTAACCACCTTTACCACATTCTCTGGCAATGATTTCCAGAGTTTAATTACACATTGAGTGAAGAAACATTTTCTCAGGTTCGTTTTAAACTTACTACATTGTAGCTTCATCGCATGCCCCCTAGTCCTAGTATTTTTGGAAAGCGTAAACAGATGCTTCACGTCCACCCGTTCCACTCCACTCATTATTTTATAGACCTTTATCATATCTCCCCTCAGCTGCCTTTTCTCCAAGCTGATGAGCCCTAGCCACTTCAGCCTTTCCTCATAGGGAAGTCGTCCCATCCCCTTTATCATTTTTGTCGCCTTTCTCTGCACCTTTTCTAATTCCACTATATCTTTTTTGAGATGTGGCACTATTCTATAATCCAAAACATAAAAATGAAGGAGATATAAGAACACAACTAGCGTTTTCTATGACCTATAGATCTCATAATCACTTAGATAAAGAGGTGTTGCCTCAAAAACCCCCGGCTACGTATCAAACAAGCTCACGGGGGCTGGGCTGTTTCATCACTGGCAAACACCCCATGTATAAGGTTATTCTTTTTACATATATATATCCATTTCTTCTATCGTTAATATTTAAGAGCTATTTAGCTACTTAGCTTTTAAAGAAGTCCCGTGATGTTTATTTTTTTCTTTTCTGATTAGACGCCAAGCAAGACCATGACCTACGATGGCCAGCGTTTCGTTACCTGCCTCAGGGTCACATGGTCTGCGTCAATCTGCAACAGAAAAGTATATTAGTATAAACCTAGACCTTAATTCTGTGAAAATATACAGTATTTCCTTCGAAATCACCTCAGCTAGAAATCAAACCGCTCTAACGGACCAACTCAAATGAAAAAATGGCCTCTGAATTTAAATACCCTCCTACGTCAGACGCCGAAAGTTAGTGTGGCCAATCAGCCTTTCCTGATTCGATCTTAACTGAAAATGAAGTTCTACAGCTGTCATGTTATTTTTATACATTAGTTTTTATCTTTTATCTAATCAACAGCACATAATTCATTAGTATGTATATCACCCTCCTTATGTTACTAAAAAAAGTGTATATATCACCCTCTTTATGCTACTAAAAAAAGTGTCCCCATTCTATTTTTCCGTTTAAACCCACTGGAACCAGTGAATGCAAACGGTGTATCCATTTTTGTTCACATTGAAATAAAGATCTCTTTAAATTGCCTCCAATTCTGGTAGGGGAAATTACAACATGTTGCAATACAAAACATTGTAACTCCATAAAGGAGTGCTGTGCTCTATCACAATGGAGAGCTAAAGGTGTAGCTGTTTTTTTTGTATGTATCACGCTACGGTGCTCAATCAATCGAACCTGTAGCGTGCGTGAAGTTTGTCCTACGTACAATTTTTCACAAGGGCAGATCAAACAGTATACCACATGATTGGATTTGCAATTAGTATTAACTTTTAAAGTGAACCTTTGTGCAGATTTAGGATGAACAAATTCTTTTATTTCTAACATCACTTCGCACATGTTGCAACTACCGCATTTTTTGTGTCCTTCAAAAGTAAAAGTTATCTGTACAAGCGGAGGTAACAAAGAAGGACACAGAAGTTCTTTCAAGTTCCTAGATCTACTGTAGGCAAAACGAATCCTTGTATCGGTAAATGTTGGTAATGTTTGTAGTATGCCCCAGTGATCTTTAAAAATCTTCATGACCCTATGCGTATCATTATTAAACCGTAGAACACAAGTGATGAGTTCTTTTTCATCACATGATTTTTCTTTAACATTCTTCGGGCTAAGTAGCAATTCACGATGATTGAATTTGGCTCTGCGGTAAGCTTGTCGTACTGTATGTTCAGGGTAACCTACCAGAATTGGAGGCAATTTAAAGAGATCTTTATTTCAATGTGAACAAAAATGGATACACCGTTTGCATTCACTGGTTCCAGTGGGTTTAAACGGAAAAATAGAATGGGGACACTTTTTTTAGTAGCATAAAGAGGGTGATATATACACTTTTTTTAGTAACATAAGGAGGGTGATATACATACTAATGAATTATGTGCTGTTGATTAGATAAAAGATAAAAACTAATGTATAAAAATAACATGACAGCTGCAGAACTTCATTTTCAGTTAAGATCGAATCAGGAAAGGCTGATTGGCCACACTAACTTTCGGCGTCTGACGTAGGAGGGTATTTAAATTCAGAGGCCATTTTTTCATTTGAGTTGGTCCGTTAGAGCGGTTTGATTTCTAGCTGAGGTGATTTCGAAGGAAATACTGTATATTTTCACAGAATTAAGGTCTAGGTTTATACTAATATACTTTTCTGTTGCAGATTGACGCAGACCATGTGACCCTGAGGCAGGTAACGAAACGCTGGCCATCGTAGGTCATGGTCTTGCTTGGCGTCTAATCAGAAAAGAAAAAAGTAACATCACGGGACTTCTTTAAAAGCTAAGTAGCTAAATAGCTCTTAAATATTAACGATAGAAGAAATGGATATATATATGTAAAAAGAATAACCTTATACATGGGGTGTTTGCCAGTGATGAAACAGCCCAGCCCCCGTGAGCTTGTTTGATACGTAGCCGGGGGTTTTTGAGGCAACACCTCTTTATCTAAGTGATTATGAGATCTATAGGTCATAGAAAACGCTAGTTGTGTTCTTATATCTCCTTCATTTTTATGTTTTTGTTAAGTAAACAATAAAGGCAGGAGGAGATTACCTTCTTAATTTATTAGAACTATTCTATAATCCCACATGTCTAAATCCTCTAGCGCATAAACTCAGTAGGGGTGTGGCTAGAGGTGAAGCAAGGTCTTAAACTGTATGTGTAGTTATAGAATAGTGCCATTCCCACGTCCAAATGACACGAGTTGGGCACTGGCATTTACACCAGGTTTCAATTGGCGTAAATACTGGCACGTAAATTTGGGTGCTGGAAAGGACTCTAAGCACTCAGAGCGTTCTTTATAGAATAGCACTCTGTGCCAGTTTCTTCCCGTGCCTAAATTTGGGCAGCATTTACTGAATCCAGTCTATGTGTATAATTGTGGGACTTGCCCATGCCCTGCCCCCGATGTGCATTTACACAATAAGTGGGCCTTTTACAAAGGCATGAATTTCTAGTACGCACTAAAAATAAGCATGTGCTAAATGCTAGAGATGCCTATATATTCATATGGGTGTCTCTAGCATTTAGCATGTGCTAACAATGCTACCGTGCCTTTGTAAAAGATCCCCCTAAGAGAGCTGAATAACTATTTTATAGAATACTACTGAGTGCAATGCTAGCACTTATGCACAGAACTGTAACATTTATGCAAGTGCTAATATTCTATAACTTACATATGCAATTGCTGCCTAACTTTAGGTGACCTGTTATAGAATAATGGGGTATATAAACTGTTGACTCTGAGAGATCAGAATTGTGTGTCCTATATATACTTGTTAGCCCCTTGTCTCTTTTCAGCCTTTTTCTAGCAATGTGTAAATATATTTCAATCTACCTCAGTTCTTCCACATATTGCTCATGTGGTTTTGGCATAATGTCCTACAGGACTAATGCTGAAGCAGTGGTCAATGGGAAGTCCTTGGTTGTCTTCCATACCAGTAGTATCCTTGTGTATGCAATTATAAGCACAAACTAGAGGTTTGACATAGTTTTTCCAATTCTTGCTATGTTTCTCTTCTAGTGCCCAAGCATGTCTGATAAGGTTCTGTTAAGCTGTTCCACAGCATTTCCTATAGGATGATAGGGTGTAGATTTTGACTTTCTACCTGATATATTGCAGAGCTCTGCAATCAGTTGTGATTCATAGTGTATACATTGGTCACTGAAGTCTCTGAAATACTGTGATGGCAGTTAAAGTTCTCCTATAGGGTTGCTATATGTCATTATCAGTGGCGTACCAAGGGGGGGGGGCGGTCCACTCCGGGTGCACACCACTGGGGGGGGTGCCGCGCACGTGTCGGCTCTTCATTTTCATGCTCCCGGAACAGGTTACTTCTTGTTCTGGGGCAGAGGGAGCATGGAAACGAAGAGCCGACAGGCGTGCAGCAACCCCCCCCAGCGGCGTGCACCTTGGGGGGGGGTTCTTTCACCGGGGGGTTGCGCTGCACCAGGGGGGGTTATTTCGCTGGGGGGGGTTTGCGCTGTTCCAGGGGGGCGCTGCACCCAGGGGGCGGGGTGCATCGGCGATCCGCTCCGGGTGTCAGCACCCCTAGGAATGCCACTGGTCATTATTCTCTTCAACTTGGGATTATGTACAATCCCACAACATAAACACCAATTTATGGACCAACTATAGAATCCCACAACATCTAAAACTTCAACATGAACTTTAGCCACAAATGCAAATACTAAGTCCAAACAAGACTACTAAGTGGGAGATCCTCAATGCATTTATTGGTATTAAAGAAACTTTTCCAAATCCATCACCTCAACCTCATCTACCCACAAACTGAAATCACCAATAACAATCAATAGAAAGGATTTATCACATAACAAAATCATCACCTCTGCTATTTTAATTAAAAAAAAAACCTGATATGTTCAAGAGAGTCTACAGACCACCATGTACCTCATGAATGGTAGTGAAACAATCGATCCCTCTAATGGATCCTCTCCCTTCAAAGATTGCACTTCCACTTCCTACGCTCTCAACGTATCAATAAAATACCACTACCTTTCTTTGCCTTCCTTGGCTGATGAACACAACATAACCCAGTAATAACTAGTGATGTAACACTATAACCTAAAAAAAAGTTTCAGAAAATACCAAAATATCTAGTTATTCATTCCAGGCCAAAACAATAATCACCCCAGCTTTCTCCTAAATGAAATGGCTATTAAGGAATCCTATGGATATGTTTCTAACTAGTGACTATTTTAATTGCTCCCACCATGTAATCATCTACTAACATTATGAATCTACCTCCACCACCCACTCTTCCTTACTGTTTTACTAACTCAGTATTATACAGGTCATCTAGCCTCATCATTTCCACCATCATTCTTAACAAAAAAAATACAAAAAGTTCTGAAGATAACTGTGTTATATCTGTAAAGAAAAGTACCGGGCAAGTAAATATATTCTGGATTAAGAATGTTGATTACAATTTATTTGCACAGTGTTTTGTTAATAAACTCAAGTGCAAATATTTCTATTTTAGATCAATAGTATCCATCTGGTCACATTACATCATTTGCTTGGAATTCCAATCTGAAAGCTACACACTGCCTAAAACTCAAACTTCAGCCTGAGACTTGCTGTGCAGCAGTTGATGCATGTACAGTATGAAAGCTATAATTGATTTTATAGCTGCAGTCTTTTCCAAGTCAACAGCTGAAAAAATAAAAATACATAAAATCAATTTTGAAGCATTCTAATTATTTACAGCAAAACAAAATGTGTATTATCTAGGCTTTAAGGGAGAAACAGAACACTGTTCCCTTATTAGACTATACAGTTTAAAAGACAGGTAGCACAAGCAAAAGAAAAACTAAAAGTTTGGTCAGAACAAGGTGAACAAAAAAAGTAACTAAAAAGAGAAAAATATATACATTTGCCATTAATAGGGTTGCTGTCTCCATCTCTGGTATTTTATCATTCTTTATCATTAGGGTGAAATGTAAATTAAGTTTCTAGATGACAGTATCCCATATAAAACAATTACGTATATAGTTATATGATCAATTCACATGTGATGTAATGTCCCAAAGTTTGCTAATCCAAGTAGGAAAATATAAACATATAACCTTGAGTAATTCCTGATTCATATGCAAATTACCTCCAATGGCCAAGAGTCTCTGTTCATATCTGATCCAAAATGTTACTCTAAACACATCTGTCTTTAGAAATTCAAGCAAATGTTTGTTCAAAACAATAGTATCATCACATCTTACAAAACATAAGGTGAAACATCAAACAACTCTCTTTACTATGGGAGGTAGTGACTACTTGAACCACAGAATGTTAAGGTTTCTAAGGGATCCTTTTACTAAGCTTCAGAAAGCACTAGCACATGCTTATCACAGCTTAAAAGGATTTATCATGGGACACAGTGAGGTGTCCTGAGGTAAGTTCCCAATGTGCACCCACACGCTAAAAAAACTATTAATTTTACTGGGAGGAGGCATGTCTAGGGATGGAGAATGGGCATTTCTGTGCTACATAAGTACACAAGTATTGCCATACTGGGAAAGACCAAAGGTCCATCGAGCCCAGCATCCTGTTTCCAACAGTGGCCAATCCAGGTCACATATACCTGGCACAATCCCAAAAATGTACAAAACATTTTATACTGCTTATCCCAGAAATAGTGGATTTTCCCCAAGTTTTCTCCGATTCATTTTAAATTTACTACATTGTAGCTTCATTGCATGCCCCCTAGTCCTAGAATTTTTGGAAATACTAGTGCTGTGCACTAACTGACTAGCGTGGGATTAGCATGTGAGTACTTACCACCTGCAAAGTAGGTGGCAGTAGGAGCTCACACACTAATATTTGGTAATAACAACACACTAGTGGCAAAATTAGTGCATAGCCATTACTTTGGAAAATGGAAAAAAGCCAATGAACTTGTGACTGCGTGCTTACAACCATGTACTACAGTCCATGGGCATGTTATACACTGGGAAAATGTTCAGTTATGGCTTGAAAAGCATATATTTTTTTCCTGTGCAAATTCTATTTAGCATGGAATCTTCTGTGGGTTACCTATGTAAATCACAAGTAGAACAGGCATCTTCCTGTTATCAATAGCTTTGATTATATCTGATGGAAAAGTTGTTTATAAATCTGACAGAAAATCCCCCCCCCCCTCGTTTACTAAGCCATGCTAGCGGTTGCGCTAATGCCGACAAAACCCATTCACTTTGAAGAATAGCAGTAAAATGTGTGATGTCCATCAATGCATTTGGGGGGATTATGTCTGGAATTAGTGATATCTAGATAATAATGAGCATTCAGTTTAATTATGAAAATTTCAGAGCTTGAACAATTATTGCAGACTTGCCATGTCCCCTTGTTCCAGAATGGAGATTTTAGGCCAGTCCTGGATTTCTTATCCTGAAGCATTATGGGACCTGCTTTGGATAAAAGCTCAAAACCAGAGTTGGCCAAAATGTTACCCTCCTGGAACTGGATAACTTGGCAGCCTTGCAATTGGTGGTGGTGGTGGTGGGGTGGGGGGGGGGGGGGGGGGGGGGGATGGTAGCAAAGCTGAAAGTTTGCCTAGGCTATTTAATATCCTTATACCAGGCTGGTTTAATCCTATTTTTTTGTGTTTGGCAAAGTACTAACAAGTGTCTCATCTCATAGGCATTTCTTCTTGCCTGAAGTGTAAAGGCAATAAGAAATGCCTTTGAATTAGACTTATTACTTTCACTTTATAAATCCTTCTTTTATCTCCATTTCAGAGGCACACTTAAGGCTGCATACTTGACTAAAATTATTAGTGAAGTTCAAGATGAGTGCCTTAATTAATTGAATATAGTACTGAAGAAGAAAATTTACAAGAAGGCATTCATTAGCATTCAATTTGAAGAATGTAAGGGCTCTAGTATGAATAACTTAGGAAAGAGATATCACATGCCAGAGAAGGTTGAAAAAGAGATAAAAGCAGATACACTGGTCAGATGTGTAGTTGGGCTTTTGCCACTTCATTCTCACAGCTCTGAAGTCTTGCCAACCTCAAAGATATGGTATGCCAAAGACCTCTTTTGGGGACTGCTGGCAGGAGATGGAATTTCTTTTACGGTTTTATTCTTTGCTATTGCTTTGGAGTCAGAATCTGGAGATCCCAGGAGCACACAGGTAGCCTCTACTTCAGAGGAGAGGAATGTAGAATGTAGAGAAGAAAACAGATCTTTACCCTTATCTAGCAATCTGACCCCAGTGCTACTATGAGACTATCACTAGGTGTCAGCTGACACTATTCTAAAGTTGGCAGAAACTAGCAGCGATTGCCCCTGTCCTTATTGCATCCAAATCTCTTGAGGTCAGTCAGAGTACTGAGGGCTAGGGAAAAGACAAGTCTGGGTTGCAGAAAGGGTTTTAGCATTTTAGTCATGCTCAGGGATGGGGAAGGGGACATCTGGCCATATGAGCCATTAGACAGATGATTCCCCCCACCCTTTCAGGGGAGGAGGCCCAGGGACTCTTCCAGTTCAGGTTGAAGGACACTTTAATTTTTACATGTTACTATGTATTAAGCACTTTTTGGGAGACGTTTGTAAAAAAAAAAATAACAGTAAAGTGTTTATCTTGAAGAAAATGCTGAAAAACAGGACCTGCTAAGGGGAGGAAACCTTCAGTGGTGAATATTTACTTCCTGGGAAATTGTGTTCAAACTTAGAAAAAAGTAGACTTGGTGTAAAATAGGTAATTTCAGTGTCTTTTTTTTATTAGTTACTTTACATATTTAACAAAAGTAGTTTAAAGTGTAGTTTATCATTTAAAGTCTCACTTTCATATAAAAGTTGTTTTAGAATACAATATAGCATTTGAAGTTGCTATTTTATAGTGTACCTTCTTGAGAAATAATTTTTCCTCTTGTCATCAAGGGACTCATTTCTCACCAAGAACACCATATTCAGCATCAACAACAATAACATTTCAAGATAATAACTTGGTTTCCCTTAACAGTTCCATCATCTCAGCCAACAGCCCCTCAGTGTCTTTCCCCCTACTGGTACTTTATTTAGTTCTCACCCTCACCCATAACATTTGGGATCTGGTTTCCTCGCCAGCACTCTCCCAGATAGTTTATGGGTGACACAGTAGAAGTTCTGGGCATAATATTAGTCTACCACCTTCACATAGTGCTTGTGTATGAAGCAGCCTACTTGCCACTCCCTATATTGATGGTTGATATGTTCTCTCACAGTAGGGTCTTCAGGTCAATGCACCAGATAGATATGATCTGGTCTCATTTTCTGGAAAATCTCCTCCCTGATCCAGGTCTCTCTTTGTATCTCCACCACACTCATCACCTGGAGGGGGACATAGTTCGAATAAAACACCCCAGACACTACATAACACAGAACAATATTTTAAAGCTGTAAGGTTAAAACAATCAATTCCACCCCTGCAATTTGCTCGCAATTCAATCTGGATAAACGCAAAAATTCTTTACAAATTACTAATACCCCACCCCCTCTTCTATCGCTTCTGGGTTGTGAAAAGGCCCCCCCCCCCCCCCCCGGGTAACTTATGTGTTTTTGAATTTATATCACCATAACACCCATTACCCAATACCACAGGAATGCTATAACAACAAATGATAAAAAATAACACAAAGCCACACAAATTCCAAAACTTAAAAAAACCTTTCTAGATTCTCCCTAAGTCCTCCCGAAGTCCGCACAAAGGAGAACACACTCCTTTGTCAGCGTGTCTTCTTCCAGCATGTGTGCCTCCATCAAAGGGCCTATCCCTTTGTTCTCTTTATGCCCCCTGCTGATGTCACAGGTAGATGGAGTCTAATGGTGTCTCGGGGAAAGCATCTTTGATGCTATTTCTGCACTGACCAGGGAGCAAATAGAAAGATGTTCTGGTGGTTAGATGGTCTCAGCATGTTCAGACAATCCAGAGGCAAGTCAGCTCACACAGAACTGGTTGGCACAGGGCCTCTCCCTTTGTTCTCTCTACGGCCCCCACTGATGTCACAATTGAGCAGAGTCTAATGGCTCAATCCAGGTGTCCCGCAAACACTCCACAGGCAGAGAGGTGTCCATTATTCTCTCCTCCTGCTCCTCGGCTATTGTTCGAGATGGACACTCTGGCCCACTGGAACATTCACAGTCCACCCTCATATTCCTCAGCAATCAGTCCACTTCAACACTGCACATCACTCAGTTGGTGGTTAGTTCAGTGGGGATGTTGATGTCCACCATCCCTGTAGCTAGACACAGATTATGCAACAGCATGCTAGATCTGGGAAGCCCATTTTCTAAGTCTTTTGACACACTGTGGGGATACCAAGATTTCCCTGGTAGCTGGCTAGTGGTTCTAAAGGTGACCTACCCAACTTTCCTCGGAGGTGCTCTGGGACGGAAGTGGACACATGTGTACACTTCCAACTCCTCCTCTCGTATTAGGGTAGCTGCATGGGTGGAGGTGACCACCCTGCCTGCTCTTTGGTATTTTTTGAGCCTGTCTGTTTGCTCCATACCTGCAGCCATATTAGGAGAAATCTCTTGAATGCACAGCCTTCCACATCCTGGCCCCTCCCTCCTGAAAAATATCCGCCAGCCCCCATCTTCTCTATCAGTTCCACATCAACACTGGGGGAAGGTGACCCGACTCTCCTCCTCTCCTAGATTCAAGCCCAGATATCTATTGTCCAAGGGGACTTTTTTCCCTAACTGGCTCTCTCAGTCTCAGAGCTTTGGGGCCTATCTCCCACTAATAAAAAACTTCTCCACATGGTAAAATTGCAGCTGTAATAATGCAGAACTCAAAAACTGTCACACAAATTAAGGCACCATTTATAGAATTTTGGGGGGAAATGGCATCATGCTGTCCCTAAAAGTCCTGGGTCTCATTCCCTTGTGTATCAGATTTTCTTTTTGGGACAAAAGAAACAATATAGGCTTGGAGGAAGGCATCATTATTGGAAGCTGACCCATAATTCAGTTTTTCTTTTCACTTTCATTTTTTCTCTCTCTTTGTTTTCCAGTGGCTTGCTATGTGACATGCTATAACCCTAGCATGTCATCTGCCCACATATTGTATCAAAAGGTGAACATTTGATTTATGAATGTTTGGTATATGAGTTCTTATACTTTTAAGCTTCCTGAGACAGCTAATGAGTTGATACCAGCAATAAAGTAGCAGCAATAATTGTTATGTTTTTATTGCAGCTTCATACATTTCACAGACTTGTTTTTCAGCTTATTATTTCCCATTTGCATGCACATAGATACGTAGTAAACAATTCTAATTTTTATTGCACCAGGGAGGACTCCATTTGTCACTTAATAGCCTAATAAATAATGCATAGAATGATGTTGTTTTCATGTGATGAACATGTAAAAGATATCATTTTCATACTTTAGTACATCTGCTGTAATTTGTCATTACCCATAGACTTCCTGAAATGGAACTTTTTCATAGCATTTACACATAAATTCATTCCAATTCAAGAGGATAATGCATAGCAAAATGTTACAGTAGAAATATTTTACCGGTTTCTGAAAGCCTTTTCAAATATAACATGTAAGATTGCAAAAGGTTACCTTAATGTCTGAAATGATACAAAAAGTTGGAAATAATGGTGTTGATGTTGAAAGCAATTTAACCAGGCAGGAGAGACTCCAGCCTGGTAAAATTGTGTGGGGCAGTCCATGAGTGCCTACTTTCCTATACAGAATAATGTCAAAAATGCAGCTACATTTTAGGTGTGATCACTTCACCAGCCACAAATGTGATATAAATGCTCACACAAAGATTGTTAAGGAATGTGCATATTTTATTATGTTATAATGTATATCCTGCCCACACTCTGTACTTGTAAATGCCTACCTACAAAATATATCCCCTCAAATATTGGTGTGTGCTTACAGAAGTGCATGCATCCAAGTAAAATGGTCATTTGCACACATATATTTTAGCATATGAATATAAGGACATAAGTGTTGCCATACTGGGACAGACTGAAGGTCTATCAAACCCAGTATCCTGTTTCCAATAGTGGCCAATCCAGGTCACAAATATCTGGTAAGATCCCAGAACAATCAAGCAGATTTTATGCTGCTTATCCTAGAAATAAGTAATGGATTATCCCAAGTCTATCTTAATAATAGCTTATGGACATTTAGGCCACTCTTACTACTTAGATCTGGGTGGCTCCTTATAGAATAACACTCTCCTGTCTTGTCAACTGCTGACTCATTATGTTGGAAGGTTAGTGGTAGCCAAATGTACTGTAGAAGAATAACCCTCACAATAATGTATTTCAGTAAATAGGCCACTTGGAAGATTGTCAATTAATTGCATAAACCACCACAGAATTATCAGAAAACAAAATAACTCTTCTGTGCTGGAGGAGCAAAACTATATCTTCAAGATCACCCACACTGGGAACAATTTCAGATATTTGTACACTAGCCTTTTTCCCTCCACCAATCCAGCCAGTCATGCGTATATCACGCAGCACCAAAATAGACGCCAAACCCACATCCCCAGAAGTGTCAGTAAATAACTGCAAATCAACATTTGATAAAGGGCATTACTGCCAGAGGCAACACTATTAAAATACTCCAAGAAGAAGTCTCAAATCCTCACGGACATAGTGCATCAAACAGATCTTGTCATGGGCTCGCCAAAGCCCCACTGACAACAGAGCCAGGTGCCAGGAAAAAAACCAACGCATTGGTATAATGCAGGCTGTAAAGTTAAAAGAACCAAATAAAGACTGAACCTCCTTTAAACTAAGCTTCCAGTTGGCCACAACAGACTGCATTGCCTCCTACAAGGCATGGACCTTATCCAGAAGCAGCTGAGATGGCATATGCACTGAGTCTAACTTAATGCTTAAAAACACCAATTGGGTGGTATGCCCCTCTGATTTGTTCACAGTCAATTGAATAACAAACACCTCCACCACACAATGAAAGTCCTCCATCAATTGTACACACTGACGTGAATCAGCCAATCTACAAAATAAAAAATCATCCAGATAATGGACTATGCAATCCCTGCCACTCAGTTGACACACTACCCAATGCACAAGAGTGGCAAAAGCCTCAAAGTAAGCGTAGGGAATTGCACAGCCCAAAGGCATACATTTATCAAAATAATATCCACCCTCAAACTGGAAACCAAGTAAATGATAATAAGTAGTTTGGAACGGTAAATGAAATGCTGCCTCTATATCCACCTTCCCCATTAACACCCCAGGACCCAACTACTGTACCAAAGCCACTGTCATATCAAAAGTCACTGGACCATACAAAAATGTGGGTCAATAAAAGTATTCCCACTGCAGCCTTCCAGATAGGATAAATTGTGAATGAGGTGGAACAGGATCCTTCTTTGGAACAATCCCCAAAGGGGACACCACAAAATCATCCAAAGGAGGAACCAGCAAAGGTTCCGCAATGCATTCCAGCTGACACTCCTGCAACTTCTCCCACACTACCTCCAGATGAGCAGCCACCAGCACTACACTGTGGGCCCTATACCCCAAAGGAGGGCCTTCATATAGAGTGGGAAACCCCTTCAGAAAACCCAACCTCCAGCAAATAGGCATCACTCTGTACTGGGTAAATCGAGAACTACCTCCACATGCCACCAGATTAATAGGTGAAGAAGCCTTAGTAATCAATTTACCCCCTCCCCCCAGAGGTACTGCACCAAAACCATCCCCTACCAACCAACCCTACACCACAGAAGGCAGGGTGGGCTCCTTAACATTGAATGCAGGAGTGCTGAAACCTGCGAACACCATGCCTCATTGTATTGGAAACAGACATTGAATGCAAGGCCAACACTAGCCCCTGTGGTCCTGCTACCACTGCCGGAAAGTGGCCACCCAGGGAATGGAACCAATGACCACCCACCCCCAACTCCTGATGCAAAGCTGACAGGCCCTTCAACTGCTGGCACTGCCACAGCAGGGGGCCCAGCCCAAAAGGTGCCCATGGGTCATCTCTGCCAACCACATGTCCATGTCACACACACCCCATAACTCTGTCTTATCTCATGCTAAACTCTTCTGGAACTGCTCATCGTAGTTAAGCCATGACCAGCCCCTATACGTTTAGTAGGCCCACAGGATAAGATCAGAGTAACGCAGCAAGCGGGGATACAAGGCAGGTTTAGCCCCACCCAACACACTCAAATAGACATGGAAGCCCAAAAGCCATATGGTCTCAGGGACTCTATCCCTTTTCTTCTTCCCATATTCCTTGCCCAACTCCTTTTTCCAAGCACCCTCATCACTTTCTTTGGCCTGCAAATCAAAAAAATCAACATATTTGCCCTGCAAAATTTTCTGTTGCCGCTTTTGAGAAATCACACAGTCTAGGGGGGCAATCTCACATAAGGTATGTCATTGCTGAGAGACTCAGGCAGATCCCTCAGGCACAGTCACATTGTTCCCAAACTACACACAGCCCAAACCACGTTGAAGCTACCACTGCAACCCAACATCTCCCATTGGCCCAGCAACCCCATAAGCCCCCAATCCTAGCAGTACTCACCAGCAGAAAAGCACACCACTGCCAGTCTAGACACAAATGTGCCGGGGAACAGCCACACGTTCTCCAAACACCAGTGCCACGCTGAAGACCTGACCGTCCTGCACCACTGTACTAGAGTGCAGCACAGGGCACAACAGGATCTGATCAACAGGAAGGACCAACTCAGACACTAGCGCACAGCACCCACAAACCCAGAATTGCATTAAGTACACCTAACACAATAACAAATGAAGTGAACTTCCACACGAAACCCTCACCCCAACTCTGTCCCTTCACTTACAACCCCCTCAAGAAATCCACCAAAATCTCCCAGAAAAACTAATTTCCTATCTCCACCCCATTCCTACCTGTCAATCCTATTCCTAATGTCTCTTCCCTGCCTTCCTCCATCCCTGTTGCCAATCTGCCACACCATTAGCACCTATTCCCCCCATTTGTCACCATCCCCTTGCACTCCCCTTATCCCGCTCCCCCACTCCTCCATTCCATTTCCTTAACCCTTGAAGACCCACAATGTGGCATGCTTAGCTGATGTTATCTACCCCTAGTCCAAACTGGGAGGTTCTCTTTAGCTGCAAAATATAGCTTATTAAGTAAGCTTCTTAAAGTGCAATAAATCTACATTAACATATCTCATTGGTAATGTTTAAGCATTCCTGATAAATCATAATCTCCTTTAACATGAAAAATGTTAATGAGCTTTATTTCACACAAGTGCAAGGAAAACAGCAATTTAATATGAAAATAGATTAACACAAATCACATTCAACTTCACAATTTATATTAAAGAACAACAGTGAATATCAACAAGCTAATGCACATGCTGATGTCTTAGTCCTTAAACCTCTTTCCAAAGTAATAAAATGAATTGTATCCTTGAATGGAACCCTTCCCCCAGTGGATTTGTTACCCAAGAGACCTTACTCCCTTCCTCATTCACCAAGAAGCACATCTGATGAGAATAGAAGTAATCCCCAATCCCTCCTTCTTATATTACTCTCATATTTAAAATGATGTTGGCAGATCAAAGTCTCTCCTGCTTATAACCCGTTTTTAAATATATTATTCAAAAAAATGTGTAGCCCACACTATCTACAGTTCTAGATAATATCAAAATACATTGAAAAATAAAAGGTCAAAACCAAGACAATATAGGTCAGATTCTATAAATTGTGCCGGAAATTTGGTGCTGATAAAATTTGGTGCTCAACGCTTTTCTATAAAGGGCACTCTGGGTAGAATAGCATTGGCCTAATTTGTTCACTTTTTACCGTTTTGTAAAAAAGGCCTCTCATACTTTAATGTGCATAAATGGATGTGATTTCAGAAGAGTTAACCCCCCCCCCCCCTGTTTATTAAGCAGTACTAGCGGCTGCCGGTGTGCTAATACCGACATAACCCTATCACTTTGAATGGGCTATGTCAACATTGCTGCACAACAGTTGCTAATACAGCTTAGTAAACAGGGGAGTTAATGTCTTTAACAATCACAAATAGCAGATTAACGTGTTAATTGACATACATGTAAGTGGTTATTTTTACAAAGGGCAACATGGTTTGGGTTGTATGTATATTTGAAAGACATTTCAAGCCATGCTGCTACTTCCACCTATAAAGGCATACAGACCTGCTTCTAGTCACATATGATCCCTATCTGCTTGTTTAGATCTAGGAAATGGAGGGGTGTTTGAATACAGAATAGTGCTTATCTTTCAGGAGTATAAAACCACCTTGAAAGTTTGACGTTTTGGAGATTGGCACCCCTTGGACATACAGTTTAACAAAATTCACTACTTACAGATATTCGTGTCAAGATTTACAAATACTTATATTAAAATACTCTTAGACATTAGATAATCACATGGGGTCAAAGATTCATCCGCATTCCCTCCCCGCAAGCAATGATTTTTTCCTGTCCTCATCCCATCCCTGTAGTCAAGCAGACTTTGTAATCCCATCTCCTCACCATCCCTGCATTCTCCATCCCCATCCCCTTACAATCCTCACAGTCTTAGTTCTATTCCCTGCATCTTCCTGCTCACAGCTGAAAGAAATATTTTATGCAATTTTATGGGCTAAACAGTTTCTTTGCAAGTTGTAATCAGCTCAGTAACTGGTCAAAATGGTGAACTATCTACAATGGGCTTATGGTTCAATACATGAGAAGCAACCAAATTGATATTGTGCTTAGTACATGGGAGCCAGATCTGGTTGTGAAATGCAGCCTTTACATTTGCTCCATTATCTGTAACATAAAAATTGTTTCGACAATCTGAATCAAAATCAATCAGAATTTCATGTACGACTGACCTAATGCTGCCAGCCATCTTGACTTCCTCCATGCATTTTGTAGCCAAGATGTTTTCAAAAAGTCCCCAGTCAAACTAATGTAATGTACAGTGAAAGTAATAGTAACATGGCAGATAAAGACCTGAACGGTCCATCCAGTCTGTTCAACAAGATAAACTCATGTAGCTGGTGTTGGTTGAATCATGGGTCCACTCATTGGTTATCACCATCAATCTGTGAAGTCCAGACAATTGCTCCTTTAGCTTTATTTTCTCAGTGTCAGCCAAGATGGATAATTGACAAGACACAGTTTGAGTACTGGAAAGAAAGTCATTAATTAGCACCTTTCCATATTTTGCTCCCAACAAAATCAACTTTGATGCCAAAGCTTTAAAACTTGTGCCTTTGATAATAGTGAAAGGCCTAATATAAACAATAGCAATCTTATCTAAAATCATAGGCTTCAGTCTACCTGTCATGTTTTGAAAGCTGGACATTGAAGTTATGGACTGTGTCTTTTTGATCTTGTTCTTTTGTACACTGCATGAGTTCAGATGAGTTTTCAGACCACTCGTGCTGTCCTGTAACTTCCATCTCAGCATGTCATGGTACTGCACACAGATCATGTGACAGTAAAATCCACTGATGTTGAACTTTTCATAGTGAGGCCACACATTGCTTTGGCTTTCGTATTTTGTAAATGAGATGCATTTGCTTTTTGAATTAAGTAGTTTTTCAATATCTTATTTTTCCAAAAGTGTCATTGTATGTGTGAGGAGCCTGTTAAAAAAAAAAAATCATGTTTTTAGCATGAATTTAAACACCAAGATAGAAATCTAAATCTATATTATAAAAACATTATAAATATAAATTTAAAAAACAGAATATATATTTATACATCAAAAAGTATTAAATCATAAACTAATTTCTTTTGTCAATATGTCAATATCAATATTGCTCTTATTTGCCACTATGTTCCCTATTAGTGAAACAAAAAATCTCAACATATAAATCAGTCAAGAATAACAAGGAAGAGGACAAAAAACACATCAGTCTCCAGTCTGTTGTGAAATGTTAAGTAATTTGACTCTATTCTAATGGCTAATGGTAAATTTCCACTAAAATATGCTCCTCCTGAAACTCACCTGTGTCCTCCAAGGCCTTCCTTTGTTTTCATTCCCCTTCTGATGCTGGCATTTTTAGCCTTGCTGAATCACCAACCACCAAAAAATAGCTCTCCACAGCTAAAAAGAGTAACCTTGCTCCATTACTCACACCAACCACCAAACAGTAGCTCTCCACAACCTAGAGACACATGCAGCCCCACCTTGGCCTCGTTGAATCACCGACCACCAAACAGTAGCTCTCCACAGCTCAAGAGTAGCCTTGCTCCATTCATTACTCACACTAGCCACCAACATACCTGCCAACACACACACACACACATCCCCGTCCCAGCCTATGCCTCCTGTGATTGGTTGCACAGTGCCGCGCCTGATTAGCTGAAATTAGCTGACTGATGGGTGCCTTCCCTCTTTGTCCACTGTGACACTTCTATGTGTTTTTCCGTTGGTCTGCAAGCAAAAGTTGTAGCACAGAATGAGGAAATAGAGGCCAAAAGTGAAAGTTGTGCACACTTGTCCCCATTTCCATGGAATTACTGCTATGACACACCCCATTTCAATGGCACTACCACAAACCCTTTATTGTAATTGTAGTATTAACATGTAATTTTTAAAATTATTCCCCACTACTGAGGTAATTATCGTGGTATCACAGTGGTAGCAGTTGCCATGTCACTCTCTATTAGACATCCTATACAATATTTTCTTGCATACCTCTCATATACTGTGCATCAGCATCATTTTCTCTGTCAATATTATTTTGATAAACTTTTATAGAAACAATATTTGATTGATCTTGCATGGGTGGGTGTAAAACATGATATCTTAATTAAAATATTTTGAATTAGAACATATGGTATTAATAAAATTGTACAATTATATTCACAGCAGGTTTTACCTAAGATAAGGTCAGATTATGAACTCTACAGATGCACTGAATTAATTTGAACATTTTCATTTTTATAAAGTCTACATAAAATACCACAGATAAAATGCTTTCAATAATGGCCTACAGGGACATTGCTGTGTTTGCCTCATTTCTGACATATCTGGGGCATGCAATTATTGTTAGTGGTCATTTTGCACAGAAGAAAAGAGCACTGACCAAAAGACCACATTTTGGTTGTGAATAGACCATGACAATTTAATCAGCAACAAATCACCAGTGTCAAGAACCATCCTATTTCTGGATTGAGGGGTGACATCTCGTCAGACCTGAGCAAAATTGTATATATCAAAGACTAGCAAGCATCAAGCTGAAAAAAAAATCTAAGATTACAAAACTGGAATGAGAAAGGTTCAAGTATAAATGTAATACAAACTTCTGAACGTGGGCTGGCATTATTTTCGTATTTGTTTAAGCAAAAAGACATATTGGCAGACATATTGGTTCCTAGAGAAAAAAATAGATTAGCACAAATAAATTATTAGTGTCAATGCTGAGGTCTGCCTCCCCATGCTATCAGATCCCATCAATCCTCCAGTGACATCAGAATACCCCCAAACATCTGAATACTCCTACCCACAATCCTCAGAGCATGCGATCCTCCCTACCTCCCAAGCTAATTATCCCCCCATGTGCACACCCTCCTACAAAGAAGACCAGCAACAAGGAATCCCCCCAAGATTCCCCCATCAGAACCCCAATGTCTTATCCCACCTCTGGCTTTTACTGGGGCTTACTGGTGGTATAGTGGGAGCAGGAGAGATTCCTGGTTTCCCCTACTTTTAGGCTGCAGATTCAGAATGACTGCCATGACTCCTAGTAGTAATCTCATGACACTACTGCTAGGAGTTGGGCTTCTAAATAATGCCTTATTTGACAGCATGACTCCTAGTGGTTCCACAAGATTATTGCTAAAGTTCACAGCAGCCATTTTGAACTTGCAGCCTAAGAGCAGGACCAAACAAGGATTACTACTGTTCCCACTGCACAACCAGGGATCCTCAGCATTGGAGCCGACTCTGTGGGTGCTGTGGGTGCTTGAGCACCCCCAATATTGAGAAAATTCCTTGTACATGTCCAGGGAGGGGTCATTTCCATTGGGCTTAGCACCCCCAATAATTTTGAAAAGTTGGCTCCTATGATCCTCAGTAAAAACTGAGGGTGTGATCAGGGGATTTGTGTGTGTGTGTGTGTGTGCAGGGTCTAAAGGGGACCCTCAGGGGAGTTCTTTCTAGGGGAGGCACATTGGAGACAGATAAGAGGGATCAGATGCTTGGGGGGGGGGGGGTATGGAGTGGGTCCAGATTCTTAGAGAATAAGGTAATAGGGCATTTTGATGCCATGGAGAGAATTTAGAGGTTCTCATGCCAGAGGGGTAGGGGGAGTTTTGATGCCGCAGAAGGATGATAGAGGAAACTGGTGTTATGGGAACATTGATTTTGAAAAGCTGTTCCCTCACATGGGTAGAAATATATTACTCAGCTGTTTTCCCCACATGAATCTTTTTAACATCTCTGCTCACAATACATTTGAGAAGCCATAAACATGCAGTCCTGCACCTATTTTACAAAAGGCTCTACATTTGACTGAGCCTGTTGTAGCATACTATGGGAATTCTTCATGTCCTCATCTGAACTGCTGAATTCCCCTCTCCACATCCTTTCTAAAAAAAAAAAAATGTTTGCACTTATCATCATAGCAGAAAACTTGTTTGCTTTTTTTCTCCCCATTAGTGTATTGTCTAATTCACCATCCTATATTCATGATTTCAAGGTTTAGTAGGATACTTGCATTTGCTTCTGAGGTTTGGCATATTAGTGCCTTATGGGATCAAATAAATCAAATTTAGCAGTCAGATATTCATGTGTGTGGTGAAAAAACACATACTATATTAAATAATCAATTTTAGAGGTGCTGTGTATCAAAAAACAATCATGCAGAACTTGATATTTGAAGTTTTAAGCTGATCTCTACTTATGCATTTGTAGTGATCATGATTGCACTACAATTAATGCACTATTTACTAAATGGTGTCAATTTTTTAATAAATGCCATATTATACAGTTAGTGAAGACATTAATTCATGTACCTTGCCAGTGGTGATAGTGTATGTTTATCACTGGCAACTGTTATACAAGGTTATAAAAGGAATTCAAGCTTTTATTAAAATCCCTAAACACCTACTCTCTTCACCGTCCACTGAGGACACAATGGATTTCTATCCTCAAATGGTTCACCCTGGAAAACATTTCTCTCTCCTTCTCTGGGAACATTTATATTAATGTGATACATATTTTCTTTGCTCATACTTGTTTATATACTAGTCAATATTCAGCTGGTGGTGGTCAGTGCTTTTGTAAAGGCTAACCATCACCGGCTAAATTCGTTCCAGTTAATCAATGCTGGGCCATGTGTCAGCACCAGCATTCCAGTACTGAATATCCAGGCCTGACTGGACTACTGCTGACTGACAGAATTTATCGGGTCCTGGCTGATATTCAGCTAGGATTCACAGAAGATACTTATATGGGTTCTGACTAGAGAGTTACATAGGGACAGAAATCTTACCCATCCCCGCCCATCTTTGCTAGAATCTCACCCATCCCCACCCATCCCCACTGGAATCTTACCCATCCCCACAAGAATTTAACCCATCCCCACCCATCCCCATAAGAATTTAATGGTACATAAAAGAAAATTCTGGTCAGCTCCCTCAGTCTCTCTCTGGATTTGAGCCATATCACTGTAGGCAAGGAAGGAATGGAAGCTGAAACTTAGAACACTCTGGTGTGCACATGTAAGATTTGTTTCTGATTTCTGGCACTGTGTGCTGAGAGGTCACCACATGCACGCGCCAGTAGGTCAGGTAACATCCGATGCTCTTGCCTGTGTCAGAGCTGAGATCTGCACATCAGTCCGGGAGCAAAGAGTAACATTGTAAGTGACAGCAAATAAAGACCTGAATAGTCCATCCAGTCTGCCCAATAGTCACACTCATTATCAATTCATGATTAAATCACTGAGTGTGATATTATATACTTTCTTTCGTGTTTCTGGAACATAGACCATAGAAGTCTATCTGGCCCTATACTTACATTCCAGCCACTGAAGTTGCTGTCTAAGCCCTTTCTAGCCCATCCTAAACCAGACTGCCATATATTAGACACAGACCATACAAGTCTGCCCGGTATCGGCCCTAGTTAATCACAGCTAGAGTCGCCATCTAAGTATTACTTCACACATCCACATACATGCAGCCATTTAAGGTTAGGATTTTTATAACTTCCATTTTCTAATTAGAGATCCTCTGTGTTCATCCCAAGCCTTTTTGAATTCCAACATCATTTGTGTCTCTACCACCTCCTTTACGGAAGACTTTCCACATTTGTGCTGTTAAAGCAAGGAGGAAGAGGAGACAGCACTCAAGGTACTCGGTAGATGAGAGGCTGATGCAGCGTAGCTTACACTTCCACGGGAACCCCGCAGAACTGCTTCCATCCCCACGGGAACCCCGCAGGACCTGCTTCCGTCCCCAAGGGAACCCTGCAGAAGTGCTTTCATTCCTTAGGGAACCCCGCAGAACTGCTTCCATCCCTGCGGGACTCCCGCAGGTTCCGCGTGGTTCCCGTAAACCCCATCCCCGTGCAGCTCTCTAGTTCTGACTGAATATCGATTGGGACCCGCAATAGTACACTCTCTACATCATAATCGCCCACCATGTTCTGACTCCCCCCCTCCTGTCCCCCAGGACATATCAATCCCCTCCAGCCCAAGAAGACCCCCCTCAGGTCTATTTACCAGCCCCGGTGGTCTAGTGGTCTTTGGGGCAGGAGCAGCGATGGGAGGCTGTATTTTTTATTTATTTATTTGTTGTATTTGATCCCACGTTTTCCCACCTATTTGCAGGCTCAATGTGGCTTACAATCAGTGGTGTGCTGGTAACAGACTCTCTCCCCAGTCCACCTCGGCGCCCCCCCCCCCCATCCACCACTGCACCCCCCGTCCACCTCGGCGCCCCCCCCAAAATTGCAGAGCTGGCTATAGCCGGGGGGGGGGGGGGGGGGCAATGCATTACTCTCTCCACAGGAAACAAATTTAAATGATCCCAGGTTCCAATCTAATTCACGTTTAATGTGGGATAAAATGCCATAAATAAGTAAATAAATATAAACTTTTAATGTTGAGCACCTGATTCTCAAAGTGAACATATTCCAAACACTATAATTAAAATAAAATGATTTTTTTTTCTACCTTTGTTGTCTGGTGCCTGTTTTTCTGATCATGCTGGCCCAGTATCCGATTCTGCTGCTATCTGTCCTCTTAACTCCATTTCCAGGGCTTCCTTTCCATTTATTTCTTTCCTCCTTTCTTCTTCATTTCTGGTCCTCAGCTTCTGCCTATTTTCTTTATCCATGTGCAGTTTTTCTCCTCTCTTCCTTTTCCCTCATCTCATCTCCTTCCTCACTCTTCTCTCCCCTCCATCCATGTCAGCATTTCTTCTCTCTCCCCTCCTCTCCCCTACCCTGCATGCACCCATACCCAGCGACCCTCCTCTGCCCTGCCCTGCATGCACCCAGATGTCCAGCAATGACCCTTCTCTCCCCTGCATGCACCCATGTCCAGCAGTGACCCTCCTCTCCCCTTCATGCACCCATGTCCAGCAGTGACCCTCCTTTCCCCTGCCCTGCATGCACCCAGATGTCCAGCAGTGACCCTTCTCTCCCCTGCATGCACCCATGTCCAGCAGTGACCCTCCACTCCCCTGCCCTGCATGCACCCATACCCAGCGACCCTCCTCTGCCCTGCATGCACCCAGATGTCCAGCAGTGTACCCTCCTCTCCCCTGCCCTGCATGCACCCATACCCAGGGACCCCCTCCTCCATCCACCCATGCCCAGCAGCGACTCCCTTTTCCCCCCTGCCACCCCCTCCCGAGTTGTTTCGTGAATTCTTCTCCTCCCTCCCACCCTCCCTCCCGATCCGGTCCCTCACCGCCCGCTTGTTTATTGAATTCTTCGGGACAGGCAGTCTTGCCTGCCCGCTTCCAGCGCCGACTGTCCTCCCTTGCTTGCCGACTTGCGCTTCAAAATGGCCGCCGAGACTTCAGCCGAAGTCTCGCGAGGCCGCCTCTGGAAGTCTCGGCAGCCATTTTTTAAAGGGCGAATCAGCAAGGGAGGACAGTCAGCGCTGGAAGCGGGCAGGCATGACTGCCTGCCCCGAAGAATTCACGAAACAAGCAGGCGGTGAGGCGGATCCGGAGGGAGGGAGGATGGAGGGAGGAGAGCCAGAGCCGGCTCGCTATTTTCAACAACCGGCTCGCAAACCGGAAGAAAATTTAACAACCGGCTCTTGCGAGCCAGTGCGAGCCGGCTCCAGCACACCACTGCTTACAATGTATCATTATGGCATTCGCCATTCCAGATTAGATAACAGTTGGTATTACATAGAGAACATGGATGACATAATAAGATTAAGCAAACAGATATGAGAGGAAAACAGTTTCAAGTATAGGTAAAGTGGAGAAGTGTTACATTTGCAATTATTGATCATTGTGGTATGCCTTGTTGAAGAGGTAGGTCTTCAGAGATTTATGAAAGTTAGTTAGTTCATGAATAGTTTTTAGGTTATGCGGTAATGCATTCCATAGCTGCGTGCTCAGGTAAGAAAAACTTGATGCATGCGTTAGTCTGTATTTTAGACCTTTACAGCTGGGAAAGTGAAGATTCAGGAATGTACGGGATGATCTTTTAGCGTTCCCGGGGGGCAGGTCTACCAGGTCTAACATGTAGGCTGGGGCATCTCCGTGAATGATTTTATGAATGAGAGTGCATACCTTGAACGCAATACGTTCTTTGAGTGGAAGCCAGTGTAGCTTTTCTCTTAGGGGTTTTGCACTTTCATATTTTGTTTTTCCAAATATGAGTCTGGCTGCAGTGTTCTGGGCAGTTTGAAGTTTCTTGATGATTTGCTCTTTACAACCAGCATAGAGTGCATTGTAGTAGTCTAGGTGACTCAGCACCATTGACTGTACCAGGTTGCGAAAGATGGTCCTTGGGAAGAAAGGTCTTACTCTTTTAGGTTTCCACATTGAGTGGAACATCTTCTTTGTTGTATTTTTCACATGACTTTCAAGTGTACGATTTCGATCAATGGTGACTCCAAGAATTTTCAGGCTGTATGAAATGGGAAGGGACAGTTTTGGTGTGTTTATTGTGGTGAATTTGCTAGTGTTATGTTGTGAGGTGAGTATAAGACATTGTGTTTTTTCTGCGTTAAGTTTTAGCTAAAATGCATCCGCCTATGAGTGCATGATATGGAAGCTTTGGTTGATGTCGTTGGTGATTTCCTTTAAATCATGTTTGAACAGGATGTAGATCATTACATCTGCGTATATGTATGGGTTGAGATTTTGGTTGGATAATAACCTGGCCAAGGGTGTCATCATTAAGTTGAAGAGGGTCGGCGAGAGGGGAGATCCTTGAGGGACTCCACATTCAGGTATCCATGGGGCTGATGTAGTTGAGTTAGATATCACTTGGTATGATCTTGTGGTAAGGAAGCCTTTAAACCAATTAAGAACGTTACCTCCAACTCCGAAGTATTCTAGGATGAATAATAATATTCCATGGTCGACCATGTCAAAAGCCCTGGACATGTTGAATTGTAGCAGAAGTATGTTGTTGCCTGTTGCTATAGCTTGTTTACATTTAGTCAGGAGAGTAATTAGTACTGTTTTGGTGCTGTGGTTAGACCAAAAACCTGATTGAGAGTCGTGAAGTATTGAGAATTTATTTAAGTAGTTGGTGAGTTGTTTGGTCACCAACCCTTCCGTTAGTTTGGTTATCAGAGGAATAGATGCTACTGGGCGGTAGTTGGTTAAATCACTTGTGCTTTTCTTAGCATCTTTAGGTATAAGGGTAAGTAGAATATTTCCTTTATCCTTTGGAAAGAGTCCATTTTGTAGCATATAGTTCAAATGCTTCATGAGGTCTGATATGAGTTGTTGAGGAGCAAACTTTATAAGGTTATTTGGGGCATATGTCTAATTTGCAGTGTGAATTGGCAAACCTTTTGAGGGTTTGGAAGATGGTATTGTCCGATAATGTGTCGAAGTTGGTCCAGGTTCTGTCAGCTGGGTGTTCACCAGGGGTTGGGTCTAGGCAGTCAAGGAGTTTTACGTAATCGGTGGTATTGACAGGTTTCGTGATTCGTAACTTTACAATTTTCTCTTTGAAGTATTTCGCAAAATTGTCAGCTGCTGGTGTGTCCTTGCTGTTAGAAGTCACTGGTGTAGTATCTAGTAATTTGTTCATGAGTTGGAAAAGTTTATGTGTATCCTTGTAGTCTGGTCCAATTTTAGTTTTGTAGTATGAACTTTTAGTTTGTTTAATGGTGTATTTGTATTTTCTTTGAAGTTGCTTCCAAGCGTTGAGTGCGGAGTTATCTTTCTTTTTATTCCATGCTCGTTCTAACCTTCTGACTTGTGTTTTTAGTTTTTTCAGTTCTTCATTGAACCATGGTATTGAGTTCTTTCTATGTGAGGTTCTGGTTTGGAATGGTGCTATGCTGTCTAATATGCTTCTGCATCTATTGTCCCATTCTTGAAGAAATTGGTTTGAATCTGTCAGTGCAGTCCATTCATTATTGTAGAATTGTTCCCAAAATGTTGACGGATCTATTTTGCCTCTCGTGGTATAAGTTGTTCATTTTTGTTTGTGATGTGAAACTTTCATTCACCATTGAAGGGATAGGTTTGCTTTGTAGTGGTCGGACTGTAAGGATTACAATCTTTTTGCATTTGTTTGCAGAAATACCAACATAATTAGCATTGCAATAGTCATAATGAGAACTCAACAATGCATGAAAGAGTGTATGAAGAGCATCATTGTCCAAATAACTTCACACCAACCTTATTTGATGAAGGGCCAGAAAGCCTGATTTCAAAATGGAAGAGATCTGTTGGGTAAATGAAAGCTGTGAGTACAGAATCACTCTGAGATACCCGAAGCTCTTGAATGTTGTAATAGGTAGTTCAAAAAATTAGGCATAAGGGATAGAGGAAGGTTATGGCCAGTAATCCAGCAGATGGTGCTTTTCAGGATTTATTATGAAATGATGCTTATAGAGCCATTTTTTTCTGTTGGTTTGGATAGAAATGTTGAGCTAGAAATGTGATGGCAATTAGCAGAGGGAATCTTTTGCTAAAGCTTAGCTTGAATTATCTGCAGCAGGGCACACAGGAATAAAATAGGCCCTGCTGCAGATAATTTGAGCTAAGCTTCAGTAAATGACCCCCTGAAATAGTAGGATCTAATGAGGCCTTTTTAGGGTAGGCAGTTTTCCAAGAGATGGGGAAAAGACTGGTAGTCAGGCTGTGTGTGACAATTTGGTTAACAAAGGGTAGGAGACCTAAAGAAAACAGCTTTAACCATCCTGAGGGAATGGTTTCAAGTGCTATTCATCACTGAAAGAGATTTTGATAAGGAACAAAGGTCCATAAGTACATAAGTATTGCCATACTGGGAAAGAACGAAGGTCCATCGAGCCCAGCATCCTGTTTCCAACACTGGCCAATTCAGGTCACAAATACTTGGCAAGATCCCAAAAAGTACAAAACATTCTATACTGCTTATCCCAGAAATAAGAAGTGGATTTTCCCCAAGTCAATTTAAAAATGGTCTATGGGCTTTTCCTTTAGGAAGCCATCCAGATCATTTTAAACCCTGCTAAGCTAACCACCTTTACCACATTCTCTGGCAACGAATTCCAGAGTTTAATTACATGTTGAGTGAAGAAATATTTTCTCAGATTCATTTTAAATTTACTACATTGTAGCTTCATCGCATGCCCCCTAGTCCTAGTACTTTTGGAAAGCGTAAACAGACTCTTCACATCTACCCGTTCTACTCCACTCATTATTTTATAGACCTCTATCATATCTCCCCTCAGCTGCCTTTTCTATAAGCTGAAGAGCTCTAGCCACTTTAGCCTTTCCTCATAGGGACGTCATCCCATCCCCTTTATCATTTTCATCACCCTTTTCTGCACCTTTTCTAATTCCACTATATCTTTTTTGAGATTTGGCGACCAGAATTGAACACAATATTCGAGGTGCGGTCACACCATGGTGCAATACAAAGGCTTTATAACATCCTCATTTTTGTTTTCCATACCTTTCCTAATAATACCCAACATTCTATTCACTTGTGGCTTGTGGCTTGTGGCTTGTGGCTTGGTTGTAAGAAAAAAAGGACCAGGTAAAGTTGTCCAAGTGTTGGTCAGACACACCCTTCTTTTTTCCATTATCGGTTGAGGATGCCCATGTGTTAGGTAAGCCCAGTCCCGCCTTTGTTATGCCTCCGACACGCCCCCAGGAGCTTTGGTCATCCCCACAACGGAAAGCAGTAGAAAGACTAAGGAGGCTAGGGATTTTCAGCTTGGAGAAGAGACGGCTGAGGGGAGACATGATAGAGGTATATAAAATAATGAGTGGAGTGGAACAGGTGGATGTGAAGAGTCTGTTCACACTTTCCAAAAATACTAGGACTAAGGGGCATGCGATGAAACTACAGTGTAGTAAATTTAAAACAAATAGGAGAAAATTTTTCTTCACCCAACGCATAATTAAACTCTGGAATTCGTTGCCAGAGAACGTGGTGAAGGTGGTTAGCTTGGCAGAGTTTAAAAAGGGGTTAGACGGTTTCCTAAAGGACAAGTCCATAAACCTCTACTAAATGGACTTGGGAAAAATCTACAATTTCAGGAATAACATGTATAGAATGTTTGTACATTTGGGAAGCTTGCCAGGTGCCCTTGGCCTGGATTGGCCGCTGTCGTGGACAGGATGTTGGGCTCGATGGACCCTTGGTCTTTTCCCAGTGTGGCATTACTTATGTACTTATGACTAGATGACCACCGGAGGGAATTGCGGATGACCTCCCCTTACTCCCCCAGTGGTCACTAACCCCCTCCCACCCTCAAAATAAATTTTTTAAAAGATTTTTTCCAGCCTCTATGCCAGCCTGAAATGTCATACTCGGCTCCATGACAGCAGTATGCAGGTCCGTGAAGCAGTTTTAGTGGGTGCAGTGCACTTCAGGCAGGCGAACCCAGGCCCACCCCCCCCCCCCCACCTGTTACACTTGTGATGGTAAATGTCAGCCCTTCAAAACCCACTGTACCCACCAGGGGTGTATCTAGACCTGACATTTTTTTGGGGGGAGCACTAACCCCACATCACCCAGCATCGAGTAACTCTGCAGTTCCCACAGTTCCACAACCCACACAACACCTGCCCAACCCAGCATCACTTCACCAGTGTCCCCAAGGTTTTTTGGGTTTTTTTATATGGAGAGTCTGGATTCTCAGTCTGGACTCTGGAGTGGACAGCAGGCAGGGCAGTGTGGAACCTGGAGGACTACTGGTGCTGCTGCTGCAGTGATAGGCAGGCTAGGCAGCGGATGGTGGCTCTGGTCGGTGGTGGGCTCATCAGGGCTCCGGTCCTTCTCATTTGGTCAGTGGTAACTGGTTGGTGAGAAGTTCGCAAACCCGAAGTTGTGAGGCACGAGGCGGGTCATGGTGAGCAGCCAGCCAGGGCGGCAGTGAGGCACGATGAGGCGGTGAGCAACAGGGCGGCAGCGGGAAGAATTGTGGAGTCGGACGGCTGCTGACTTGGACCGGTCTAGATCAGGCCAGACTTCGGCGGGAAGTACTGTGTGGATGTCACATCATCACAGAAACAGAAGTGCGGCCGCGATGCTGATCTGCAAGGGCGGGCTTCTGTTTCTGTGAGTCTGACGTCCTGCACGTTGTACGTGCAGGACGTCAGACTCACAGAAGCAAAGCCTGCCCTTGCAGATCCGCGCTGGAGAACAGGACTTGTTTGGCTGGCGGCGCCAGCAAAGGTACCAGCAGCGGCGGGGGAGGGTTGGCGGCGGGAGGGGGTCGAAGGCGCTGGTGGTAGGGGGGTCCAGTGCCAAATCTAGGGGGGCCCAGGCCCCCATGGCCCCACGCAGATACGCCCCTGGTACCCACATGTAGGTGCCCCCTTCACCCATAAGGGCTATGGTAGTGGTGTACAGCTGTGAGGAGTGGGTTTTGGGGGTCTCAGCACACAAAGTAAGGGAGCTATGTACCTGGGATCAATTTCTGAAGTCCACTGCAGTGCCCCCTAGGGTGCCTGGTTGGTGTCCTGGCATGTCAGGGGGACCAGTTCACTACAAATGCTGGCTCCTCCCACAACCAAAGGGCTTGCATTTCATCGTTTCTGAGATGGGCGTCCTTGGTTTCCAATATCGCCGAAAATTGGGAAGACCATCTCTAAGGACGGCCATCTCTAAGGTCAACCTACATTTCGCGATTTGGGCATCCCCAACCGTATTATCGAAATGAAAGATGGTCACCCATCTTGTTTCGATAATACGGGTTTCCCCGACCCTTCACCGGGACATCCTGCGATGACGTCCTCTGGAAAACTTGGGCGCCCCTTTCGATTATGCCCCTCCTGATCTACTATGAACGCACATAAGGTAGGCCTCTTGTAACTGAAAGGAATGTCTGTAACAAGGTGGCATACAAGAAAGGTAAAAAAGGGATAGACTGAGGAGTAATCTAAGGAAGTATTTCTTTATGTCAAGGGTAATGGATGTATGGAAGAAACTCTTAGGAGAGATGGAAGAAATAAGGATTGCTGAATTCTGGTAATATTTTAGTAAAGGATCTGCTGAAACACAGCCTTTTGTAAAATACCTACATGAGCGCACAATGTATTTCTCAGTTTGTGTGTTGGGAGCATTCATTTCACAAATATAGAAGTATGGATGTGGTAGTTTCCACTTGGAAGTCTTAGCACTTTCTTCTAGAAGTGGTGATTTCCCAACTTCCTTATATTAGTGTCATTTCTTTCACATGTAGCTAAATTATATTAGAAACCTGTAGGTGTAAGTGCAACCAATTAAGTAGTAAGGCTGCAAATTTAATTTGGTTTAATTTTGATGGTGGAAATAAACAACATTGGATTTATGAGAATGTTTCCTTTAATCCCTCATGTAAAACTTTGGCTAAAATGAGGATTTTTTTTTAAACAATGCATGTCTTTCAACTGGTAAGGCACCTACATGGAAATCCACCCCCCCCCCCCACCCCATATATAGCCACACCCAGGCCATTCCCAAACTAAACCTGTAATGCCGGTGGCCATGTTCTGGGTCTACACTCACCTCTCTTTCCAGTGACCAGGCCCTGTGACTGCTGTGGACTGTTCCTCCCTGTTTCCCAGTCATGTTCCAGAGACCATTCCAGTGCTGTTCTGATGTTCCAGCATTCTAGCCTTGCTTTGGTGTTTCTGAAGCCAAGCCTCGCTTTGGTGTTCTTTCAACCAAGCCTCGCACTGGTGTTCCTGCTGTCAAGCCTCATTCTTACCTGTGACATCACCAGTAAATGCCTTTATAAAGCACCTGGGAACTTTGAGGCTTTGCCTTTTCAACAGAGGTCTTCAGATGAGTTTTCCTCTGTGTGTTTGTTGCAGTTCCGGCCCTGGTTGTTCCTGTCCTCCGAGTCTTCAACTTCAATCCCAACCCTGCTTGTTCCAGTCCTGTAAGTCCTCAGCTTCAGTTCCAGCACTGCTTGTTCCAAACCCTGTCTGTTTTCAGCTTCAGTTTCACTCCTGCATGTTTGAGCCCTGTCTGCCTTTAGCTTCAGTTCCAGTCCTGTTTGTTACAGTCCTGCTTGTTGTGGAAATACCTGAATCGCAGTTTGTGAAAGGAACGTTCCTACCATTATTCTAAGGCAGTGATAGTACTCCAAAACAAAACAGGCAAAATAGTAATATTTTTCCCATTTTAACCTTTACACACATATGAGGTTCACTAAGTCCTTGTATAACATTCATTCACTACCTGTCTTATTAATTCAAAAAGTTGCTTTTCTTTCAACACGTTGATTATATTTTTTCTTTTAAATTTCTCTATTGATTCCCATAGAGTTAGTATATTTAAGTGCCTCAAAAGTCTCAGAAATGAGGTAGTGTGATGATTAAAGAGTAGATAAGCATTTTTGTGTTTTCAGCCCTTTGTTTGATCTGATAGCATAGTGAAAACACACTCAGGGGTAAATTCTATAAGTGGCACCTAAAAATCAGTTCCAAAAAATCCATGCAGTAAGCACAAGTCTATAAAAGTTGGACACCATTTATAGAATTGCTCTTAGCACCAGTTTTCTGCATCATTCTAGAATTTACAGAACGTGCCTAGCCAGTCTCTACGAACAACAAAGAGAGTCCAAATCTCCCGCAAAAAACACAAGAAAACAACAAGACAAGCGGAAGAAATCCAGAAAGACCAAACTGAAGTCACAGATGTTGACAAACCAAAATAATTTATTAGGACCCCAATATGGTCCATGTTTCGGCCAAAAGAGTCTATGCTTTACTTGAATATCACCAAGCGACCATCTCATTTTGTGAGAACCTTTGGAGGAACATCTGTACATGCCAATTTGTAGACCCCTGAAGAAGGCCTCTTTTGGCTGAAACATGGACCGTGTTGGAGTCCTAATAAATTATTTTGGTTTCTCAACATCTGTGACTTCAGTTTGGTCTTTCTGGATTTCTTCTGCTTGTCTTGTTGTTAGCCAGTTTCTACACCATCTATGAGTAGTGAGATGTGGTAGCCATGCTAGCCTACCATTATTCACACCATATATAAAATCTGCCCCAAACGTTTCACACACTGTGGCACAATGTCAATGCTGATCATTCAGTGCTGATTTAATGTCAGCATGTAATGGTGTCATGATGTTTAATAGCTTCCAGATGTAGACAGCCCACTTTTTCTGCCGCTGACACCCTGTTCCTAGCAAGGATGTTCCTCCAAAAGGAAAGAAGCCATTTTATCATCCCAGATCACAGGAGATTATACCTACAGTACAGAGGAGTCTGAGAAAGATTGACTGTCTCCTACAATTCTCAGGCCTCTTTCCCAGTGATGTAAGAACAGAAAGTATGTAAAGTACTGTGCACAACTTATACTTCTGATCAGTTGGCTGGTCCTAGGGCAGTGAAGAATGAGGTGAGATGCTTGGGAGATGAGGCTGGGATTTGGGCTTGCTAACCCTGAATGCTAAGTCATGTGTTTTAACCACTGGTCTACTTCCTTCCCTGTGGCCCAGGTGCTCATAGAATGGGGAGGCCTGCACCCTTGAGGAAGGAAGTGCAAAATGCAAGAAAATTGGGGTGCCAATAACTAGAGATGGGATTTGAACTCACCACCTAGAATGATAAATCAAGTGTACTAACCACTAGACTACATCCTGCATGCCACCTTATCTGCAATCATCACTATCAGATGGAGGTAGAGGCAGGAGCATACATATCATGTCAAACAGCTGTATAAAAATTATGTCAAGTACCTGGCACTCAACCGCCCTCTCCCTTCCCACCCCTTGTTTCCATATAGAGGGAGTACTTGAGAAAATGGGGGAGGTACCTGTGGCAGAATGACTGGGACTTTCTCCAGGGATTGCAAGACCAGCTGCTTTCCCAGGCAGGTGAGTAACACTTAAGTATCAAATGACTTTCTCCACTTCTTGCTCATTTCTATGGCAGCCACTTGGTTCTGATATATAACCAATAGACAAAGATTGGTTGCTACCCCCATGGTCAACTCAATCTACAGTGCCCACCTTAGAATATGTCATGTTCAAATGTGCAGGTTATGGAGAACATGCAAGTGTAACCAATGTCTTTGTAGCTCAGCCACCAGATGCAGCATCTCCTGGACCTGCTGCTGCAGGGTTAACCCAACCATCTCTAAGGGAGGAAGAGAAAGAAGAAGAAGAGGAGGAGAATGATGATGTAGAGGAGGAGGAGATGGAGAAGGAGAATCAGGCAGCATCTGCCCCCCCCCCCAGCCCAACATTCCCCTCCTGCATACCCCATATACCCTGTACCACTTGAGCAGCAGGACCTCCCTCAGGAGGTGATATTTCCCTGGGAGAGGACAATGGCATCCTGCATGAATTCCCATCTTCTCCAAGACAGAGAGCTCACATTGTTCCAGAGGTAGGTGCTAGTGCAGGTGAAGCCCCTCCTTTGCCTTCACCTGCCACTAGAACAGAAGTTGTCTTGGATGAGATGGGGTGGATATGTGAGGCCATTGACCTGTGACTAAGGGTCCTGAAGGAGAGTCAGTCCAGGCTGGAGCATGACCTACAGCTGATGGCAGCCACACAAGCCAACATTCTCTCTGCTATAGAGTATGCTGTCATCCCTGCATCTCCCACCTCCCAGGACTCTTACTCAGCCCATTTCCCGAAGCAGCTCCTCCAGCTCTTGGGGATCACCTCCCTCCTTCCCCTCTGCCCACAGTAAGCATTTCCCCGCATATCACCTATTATATATTTGCCCCTTTTTGTTTTGGTTATGATTCATACTTTCCCTCCCTCCAGTGTACATATGTTTTTTTTATTTGTGCATTTTTGATTTTGATAAAGAGAAAATGATTTTAGTTTATGTTATGTGGAAGACATGCTATTCTGAGGGATGGTATGAATTTGGTCATTTATGAGCTGCATTACCTCATCTCAATGGGCCCAGGCCCTCCTATTGCATATTACCACAAATTGATAGAATAAGTAAGAGGTAGTGATCCATTCATTGGTTTGCCAAATCACACTGTTATGGGAATTGTAATATATGTTACAGCATGTATATATGTACTCTACTGCTTAAGGCTATGTTTTAACCTAGTAGGCTCTGCTCAGATTGCTGCAAAGGCTAAGAAAGTAAAAAGAATGTTAGGTATTATTAGGAAAGGAATGGAAAACAAAAGTGAGGATGATATCATGCCTTTGTATTGGTCCATTGTGCAACTGCACCTCGAATATTGTGCTCAAATCTGGTCACCGCATCTCAAAAAAGATATAGTGGAATTAGAAAAGGTACAGAGAAGGCAGATGAAAATGATAAAGAGGATAGGATGACTTCCCTATGAGGAAAGGCTGAAGGGGCTAGGGCTTTTCAGGTTGGAGAAGAGATGGCTGAGGGGAGATATGATAGAGGTCTATAAAATAGTGAGTGGAGAGGAACGAGTAGACATGAATCATTTGTTTACTCTTTCCAAAAATACTAGGACTAGGGGGCATGTGATGAAGCTACAAAGTAGTAAATTTAAAATGAATTGGAGAAACTTTTTCTTCACTCAACGTGTAATTAAACTCTGGAATTCATTGCCAGAAAATGTGGTAAAAAAAGGGTCTGGATGGCTTGCTAAAGGAAAAGCCCATAGACCATTATTAAATTGACTTGGGGAAAATCCACTTCTTATTTCTGGGATAAGCAGCATAAAATGTATTGAGTTTTCTGGGATCTTGCCATGTATTTGTGACCTGGATTGGCCACTGTTGGAAACAGGATGCTGGGCTTGATGGACCTTTGGTCTTTCCCAGTGTGGCAATACTTATGCACTTATGTAGGCTATAGTGTTATAAGAAAGCTCACTTTAAAATAGTTCACAACTTTATTTTGGGCATCAGATTGATGTGAATTGCAATGCATTAATGCATTAATTAATGGTACAGAAATTAGGCATGAAGAGTAAGAGAAAACAGATTTGAAGCAATTTGAACACATTTTCTAAATCAATGTTTCCCAAGTCCAGTACTGGAGTACCCCTTGCCAGTCAGGTTTTTAGGATATTGACAATCAATATGTATGGATTTGATTTGCATACACTTCCTCCATTATATGCAAATCTCTGTCATGCATATTCATTGTGGATATCCTGAAAACCTGACTGGCAAGGGGTACTCCAGAACTGGACATGGGAAACACTGTTCTAAATCACAGTGGGTCCGATATTCAGACTGTGGGAGGTAGCAGGCCTACCTCCTGTGGTTGGTACTAAGCCCAGATATTCAATGCCAGATCACTTACAATGACCAGCATTGAATATCTAGGTGTATTTTAGCTGGTTTAAATTTAACCAGCCAAGCCAATATTCAGCACTGGCCAGTTAAGTTTATACTGGCCAAAGATATGACTGCTGTTTTGGTGGCCAACTTTGGCTGCCAAACTTAGCCAGTGGATGCACTGAATATCGGCGAATAGCCAGTTATATCATGCAATATAACTGGTTATCTGTTAGGTGCTAACTGGCAATATTCAGCAGGAGATACCCAGGTATATCTCATTGAATATTGCAGATAACTGGCTAAGTGCTATTTAACTGGTCAAAAGTCATTAAAATTGTCCACAGTACCTAAAAAATCTAAGATGGCCAATGTGACACTGATTATTAAAAATGGTTCCAGAGTGATCTGGGAAATTACAGACAGGAAAGTATGACTCCAGTGCCAGGCAAAATAGTGGAAACTATTACAAAGAATAAAATTACAAAACACATAAACAAGCATGGTGTAATGGGACGGAGTCAGCATGGATTTAGCCAAGGGAGGACTTCCCTCACCAATTTGCTTCATTTCTTTGAAGACATGAATACAAATGTGGATAAAGGTGAGCCGGTTGATGTAGTGTATCAAGATTTTCAGAAAGCATTTGACAAAGAATCCTGAGAAATTTAAGAAATAATGGGATAGGAGGTAATGTTCTTCTGTGGATTAGGACTTGGTTACTGGACACAAAACAGAGGGCAGGGTTAAATGGCCATTTTTTCTCAATGGAAGAGGGTGAATATTTGAGTGCCACGGGGATCAGTACTAGGAACAGTGCTAGTTAACATATTTATAAATGATCTGGAAATCAGAATGACAAGTGAGGTGATTAAATTTGCAGATAACTTACCTGCTTATTTTCGAAGGAGATCGCTGGCCATCTTCCGACACAAATCGGGAGATGGCCGGCCATCTCCTAAAGCCGGCCCAACCGGTATAATAGAAAGCTGATTCTGGCCAGCTCCAACTGCTTTCCGTCGCAGAACCGGTGAAAGTTGAAGGGGGCGTGTCAGCAGGGTAACAAAGGTGGGACGGGGCGGGACGGGGGCGGGGTTAAGACATGGCCATCCTCGGCCGATAATGGAAAAAAGAAGGCCGGCTCGAACGAGCATTTGGCCCACTTCACTTGGTCCATTTATTTTTAGGATCAAGCCTCAAAAAAGTGCCCCAATTGACCACCGGAGGAAATCGGGGATCACCTCCCCTTACTCCCCCAGTGGTCACCAACACCCTCCCACCCCCCAAAAAAACACATTTTTTTGCCAGCCTATATGTCGGCCTGAAATGTCATACCCAGCTCCCTGACAGCAGTATGCAGGTCTCTGGAGTAGTTTTTTGTGGGTGCAGTGCACTTCAGGCAGGTGGACCCAGTCCCATCCCCCCCCTACCTGTTACACTTGTGGTGGTAAATGTGAGCCCTCCAAATCCCCCAAAACCCACTGTACCCACATGTAGGTGCCCCCTTTCACCCCTTAGGGCTATGTTAGTGGTGTAGAGTTGTGGAGAGTGGGTTTTGGGGGGATTTGGGGGGCTCAGCACCCAAGGTAAGGGAGCAATGCACCTGGGAGCAATTTTTGAAGTCCACTGCAGTGCTCCCTAGGGTGCCCAGTTGGTGACCGGGCATGTGAGGGGGACCAATGCACTACAAATGCTGGCTCCTCCCACGACAAAATACCTTGGATTTGGCCGGGTTTGAGATCACCGGCATTAGTTTCCATTATCGGTAGAAACCGATGCCAGCCATCTCTAAAGCCAGCTCAAATGCTGAGCCCTCCAAAACCCACCACAAACCCAATGTACCCACATCTAGGTGCCCCCCTTCACCTGTAAGGGCTATGGTAGTGGTTTACAGTTGGGGGTAGTGGGCTTTGGAGGGGTTTGGGGGGCTCAGCACACAAGGTAAGGGAGTTATGTTCCTGGGAGCAATTTATGAAGTCCACTGCAGTGCCCCCTAGGTTGCCCGGTTGGTGTCCTGGCATGTCAGGGGGACCAGTGCACTGCAATTGCTGGCTCCTCCCATGACCAAATGGCTTGCATTTGGTCGTTTCTGAGATGGACGTCCTTGGTTTCGATTATCGCCGAAAATCAGAACGACCAAGTCTAGGGGCAGCCAAATTTAAGGATTTGGACGTCCCTGATGATATATTTGAAATGAAAAATGGACATCCATCTTGTTTTGAAAATACTGGTTTCCCCGCCCCTAGATCGGGACGCTTTGCGAAGATGTCCATATCAAAACATGGACGTCCTTTTTGAAAATGCCCCTCAATGTGTCAATCTTTTCTGGAGCCCATTTTTGAATGTCAATCATAGAATCCAGTCCTCTATGTGCATAGTGAGCACTCTTTAAGAAGAGGGAACATTATTAACGATATTTGTTCAGAATGAAAAAATTACAAATGAAAACAACATGAAAATGTTCTGGCTGTTCATCTCTAAACAACATGGCATACAAACAAAAAAGGTTTTTCCTACACGGTCCTAATGCTGAGACTATTAAAGAAATTATATGTTTAACCGGGCTATCTACCATTGCTCCCAGATATTATCATAAATGCTTCTGACAAAGTTGCTGCAATAGTCATGTGGAACATGACAGATTATGTTCGAGAAGAACAATGTCAGCTTTCCAATACTATGTTTTATTGTTCTCTATTTTCAGATCCTTCTCCAGAGATACAAGCTATGAATGATTCTTTGTTAAATCATGTTCTCTCACTGGGGTGTTTTACTCAGGAGTTTTCCTTTTTACAAATACATATTCTAATTATGCCTGTACTATATATTCTGCCATAAGATACATAAAACTATGATATATTCCCCTTGTACAGCCTATTACATCAGTAAAAGGTTTTTATTTGAACCATTATCTTCCTTTGTTAATTAATGTTGGAGCATTTTAGTGTCTTTGCTTCTATCATACTTTAGAGATTCAACACGTATTATTACGATCTTAGAATCTTTGTCTCACATTCCCAATCATATAATGGAGGACTATTACATTAAACATTTAACACATGCTTTACCAAACGGTAACTGCTTACACACAATTGCGTAAACAGATTTTGCAGTATTTTAGCAGTTACTACATGGTCAACCACACATTAAAGGGCCCTTCTACTAAGCTGTGTAAGTGTCTACGTGTGCCAATGCACGCCAAAATGGAGTTACCACCTGTTACCGCCTGGCTCTTGGGGTAATTTCAATTTTGGCATGCGTCTGATACACGCAGCAGAAAAATAAATTGTATTTCTGGATGTGCATATTGGATGTGCACCAAGTACATTTGACGCACATAGGTCATTACCACAGACCCAAAGTGGACGCGCGGTAATTTTGATTTTGCTGCACGTCCATTTTCGGCAAAAATAAAACAAAGCTTTTTTTACAAGCACGCTGAAAAATGGATTGGTGCGCACTCAAAATCCACACCTACACTACCGCAAGCCATTTTTCAGCACACCTTAGTAAAAGGACCCCATAGGGGCCCTTTTACTAAGCTGCAGAAGGCCAACCATGGGCCTACCGTGTGTAAAAAAACAGTACCACAGGATGCACTGAGGCATCCCGCAGTAGTTTTCCATTGAGCACGTGCCAGAAAATATATTTCTATTTTCCAGTGCAGGAGGTATATCTGGGGGCAGAGAATAAGCAAGCCTGTGCTAATCAGATACCTTGAGCACATTATTGCATGCTACCAGATTAGTGCAGGAGTAGTGCGGTAGCCCATACTGCCTCCTAAACAAGTGGTGTTAAGGGCTAACAGTGGTAATGACCATGTCTTAATGGGGAAATCAGCACATGATCATTAGCATATAGCCAAAGAAAGACAATTTTAGAGCCACACTAAAGAGTTGGCAGAGCGCACAGGAAACCCATGCACTATCCATTGTGCTGGCCATTTTGTAGCATGGCTTAGTAAAAGGACCTCTAAGTGCTTTTTGTGTTCAGGAGATATGGGCAGAAAATGGGCATTCCCAGCATTTTGAAGGTTGCATGCGGCATATACCGTTCACTAGCATAGGCCCTACTTACTGTATTCTAAATAGGAGGCACTATGGGCCAGATTCTGTGGATGGTGCCTGAAAAATCCACGTGGTAAAAAAAAAATACTCTTAGGCGTATGCTCTAAAGTAAGCCTAAATTTTATAGAATAAATGTACTTAAATTTCTACACGATATATAGAATATGCCAAACGTCTCTCCACATGACCAAATTTTGTCACGTTCATTTAGGTCATATTTTACTTGGTGCATAGATTTATTTATGTATTTATTGTTCACTTATATCCCACATTTTCCCACTCATGCAGGCACAATGTGGCTTACAAACATTAAATAAAATACAGAATAGGAAAACTTAGAAGAGTATACAAGGAGTATGCAGGGGGAGAAGCATCTAACAGGGGGAACTAGCAGGGTAGGAGCCAGGGAGGGTGCATCAAGCAGCGGTATAAAGTGAGGAGTAGGTATTCGCAAAGAAGTAGGTCTTGAACAACTTCTTGAAGAGGGCGTGGTCCGCTTGAGTTTTAAGGTGTTGCGGGAGAGAATTTCAGTGCTTAGGACTCCAATAGCGGAAAGACGAGGCGAAGATCCTCTTGTACTTGACACCCTTACAGTTTGGGAAGTGAAGGTGGAGGAAGGAACAAGCAGCAGGGTTGGCATTCCTGGGCGGGAGGTCGATCAAGGGGTGCATATATTCCGGGGCAAACCCATAGATAATTTTATGGATCAAGGAGCAGAGTTTAAAGGCAATGTGCTCCTGAACAGGCAGCCAGTGTAATTTGAACCGTAAGCAGAGAGCCATATTCTATAACAGTGCGTGTAAATGTTGGAACTCCCATGAAACGCCCATTTCCCCACCTATAACCACACCCCTTTTTTGTTGAACACATTAGAATTTAGGCACCTTGCGTTACAGAATATACTTAGCAAGTTGTGTGCGTAAATTATAATTATTGCCAATTAATGCTCATTATTGCTTGTTAAGTGCTCTTATCAATTCTGATTAGCTTGTTAAGCCAATTAACTTACACACATTGCAATAAAATACATTTGGATTTTGGCACGGAACACTAGGTGTGATATATATAGAATCCGGGGGTGCTTCAGTGCCTATGCCAATTTCTGTACCATGCACTACCTGGCATTTTAACACGGGACCTGTGTAGCGAAATACAGAGAATTCCCCCAGTAGTTGATGCAGTAGATTTGCAGCTATCATGCATTGCATTGAGGTAACTGCAAAATCTAATACATTTTAGTAAAAAGACCCCAGTATTGCTTATGTGTGATGTTATGTCTCTCCACATGAACATCCCATAAGATGAGGTTATTGATGTCCTAATCAGTTTGCTATATTCACATTCCAACAAATTCTGTAAATCACATCCAAAGACACACACCAAAATCTGTGTGCACTGGTGCATAGTGCACATAAGATAATTAGTTAACAATCCAATCAGCTCTGATAATTGACCCTTAAGAAATAATTATCAGCACTAATTGGACTTTATACGCATATCCTCTTATGCATATTCTAGAAAGTAATGTGCTCGTTTTCCAAGGCGCACAACCGCAAAAGGCGCACAATGAAGGGGCATGTCTAAATGAGGAGAATAATGGTAGTGGTGGCTGTTGGAGGGAATTATGATAGGAGATGGAGGAAGGAGGATTGGAGGAATGGAAGATTTTAGCATCTTGAGGGGATACAATACAGAGAATAAAGAAGGACATTTTATGGGATGTAGAGGACTTAGTGGGAGCAGAGATAAGGAGTTTGTGGGGTCTTGGGAGGAATCTAGAGAAAGGAAGGTGTCCTTCCCTACTCCCTTTCACATTCATTTCAGTATCACTAACTCTGGTTCCTAATCTATATATTTAAATGCCTTCATACATTAACCCCATAACATCATCCATCCTCTAGCCACTCTTTCACATAAACTCACCCCATCTCAACCTTAATATCCAAACTCTCTTCCCTATTTCCTCCAGCATTTCTCAGTTCTCTTCCTGATTCTCCTCCATTGTACACTTATCATTAAGGAGGAGAGCACCTGCACTTTGAGCTTTACTTCTCCTTTGCTACCCAAATCCAAATGCTACAAAGGAAGAAAATGCAATCAATCTCATTCTGTGCACTCAATCTCATTCTTTACTTGCAGCATGATCAGTGTTTGTGTGCTTGGGGGTTAGGGGAGGGATGGAGGAAAGCAAGGAAGAAAATTGTGATAGTGAGGCTCGGGGAGAGGGAACGCATCACCACTGACAGCCAGGTAGCCATCGAGTCCAGATCTAGCTGAACCTACCCCTCTGGTATATTGTGGTGGTTCCCTAGAAACCTGATAATTCTGTGGAAAGGGGCAGATTTTGAAGCCTTTCTCATAGCCATGGAATAGTGGGGTTTAAGGAGACCTACCTATAATATATGTAGGGTATAAAAAGGATTGATATGCTTTAGGAGAAGACTGCACACTTTTCTTGTGAGAAGTTCTGTATACAGATAAGTAATCATTTTCCATGCTGTGCATAGCTTTTTTCTTATAGTTTGGCTCACTTTTTGAAAGAGTTTTTTTGTAAGCCTTTAAGTGTTTTAGTCCATCAGGGTGGATCTAATCATTGCAAATTTGAGAATAGCTTCTTTTAAAAAAAAAACAGCAGTTTTTTCTCCATATAGTGGATTTGTTTTCTGCTGCTTCTTTATACTGGAGTTTGGACACTGGTGATAGAAATCCATCTGAGGGGAATTAAGAGTTGTTTGAAAATCTCTTCTGGGCAGTTAAAGTTTCATTTGTTTACATATTTATTTCCTTGCAATGAAGGGATCCCTTCCATTTGGCAGTATTTAGCAAAATATTAGAATATTTGGATGTTTGGTCATTTTGCTTTCCACATATTTGGTAGGATATAAAAAAAGTTGCCATTTAGTACAAGGCAAGACTTCTCAAATCTGTCCTGGAACTCAATAAGTTGGACTTTTGAGATACTCATGATGAATATGTATGGTATAAATTTGATACAATGGAATACCTGGCATGGTCATATTTATCTCATACTTGATTCAACATGAAAAACAAACTAGGATAGGTTTTTGACAGCTCTGCTATAATATTAATATTATTCAGAGGATTCTATAAGATAAATTGTATTCATAAATAAAATTCTAAGAATTGGGATTGTTCTCTACTGTGAAGCCCTCAGTGTTAAACTGTACAATGATAATAGCTGATTGAGAAAACAAGGTAATATACAGCATACTCTGCCTTAATTGATATGGTTTATAAGTTATAGCAAGGCATATTTTGTACAGCTTTATGGACGTAATCTAAAATATGTATCCAAAGTTGGAAGGTAATGTTGATAAATGCTATGGTATAAAATATTCATAAACAGCAAACGCCTATCTTGTGCCATAGTATGCATTAAATCTATATAGTTAACAGTTTTATTTAGTATTTAATAGCAACATTATGTTTAAAGGGTCATTTTTATGAAAGAGGAGACATACAGCTTTCATTCTGACTCAAGACTGAAAACTAATGTCTCTTTTTATAGCACTGTATTAAAACAAAACAATTAAGAGTAAATCATAGATCTTTGAAAGTGTTGATTATCACATGCATCAGCCTGCATAATCAAGAAAACAACCAGAAACTATAAAGTTGAAAACATATCAATAAAATATTGTGTTTTTCCCCCAAGTACTACATTTAGTCTAAATTTGAAATTAAATCTTGTTCTTCTGTTTTGGACATTACAAATTATATTAATGACCACACTATTTAAATGATTGTACATTAGCATTAAATTATGTTATAAATGTTTTCTATCTGCAGCACTGCATATTCAAACACTGAAACTAACTTTACAAAAAAATTCAAAAACAACATTTTAACTTTTCTCTGAATTTATTTATTTATTGCATTTGTATCCCACATTTTCCCACCTTTTTGCGGGTTCAGTGTGGCTTACAATATGATATAAGTGAAGGAAATACAATTTGTTACAACTTGGTTATGGATTACATTGTGTAGAGTTAAGCGAGACAATCAAAGTATCGTTAAGGAATATAACAATGGAACACAGACATGATGAATATACAATCTAAATGAAAGTTCAAACTACTGTTCACATTTTTTTCAGAATATTTTGTGTTTGATAAGTAGAATAAATGCCTTCTCCATCAATGCCCAGCTATGAAAAGTATTGTAATGTTATACTTACATATTGTCTGGCCTTCTTCAGTTGTTGAGGAGAAAATGCATCAATGGTGTTTGAAGCTCATGTGGCAATTCATATAGAATTAACTCTCTTCTGAAAGATAAAGGAGAATATTGGTGTACTATTCATATACCTTTAAGTAGATTCTTCACCCTGGGATTCTTACAACTAATGTATAGCCCCTTGCCAAACTCAGTCCATAGTGCAAATAATTACAATTACATTCTCTGTGCCCACCTGTTTTGACCCTCCATTGTCCAATGTATAGTTTTAAATAGCAAACTCTCAGTTTTAATGTGCATATTAAATTATCACATATTTTTATGGAACATGTCTTGCAGAAGGTACAAGGCAGCAGCAGATGAGTGGTAAGTCCTCAGATAAGACATAAAATGAAAACTATAAGTGATTGTGACAAGGCAACGTCTTCCCACCAAAGTTAGGATGTCCTCTGGAAGAATTCCATTTTTGGTTTGAAGCCCTCTGAGATTACCACTTTTGCATAGGCATGCACACAAAGTGGTGGAGGGACTTAATGTGGCTTTGGTATATGGAGGTGCACAGTGCTGTTGAATTTGTTCAATGGCATCTAATAGTAGTATAAATTACATATATTTCATCAATCTCAATTTGTATATTTTGACAGTTGGCCATGCCCCATCTGGTCCTTTCATCCAATCAGCATTGAGTCCCCAGCTCTACCCATTCCCACCCTATCTGCTCTCCTACCTAATCTCTGCTTATGCCCCACCTACTCCCTGACCCTTTTGATGACATTACCTGATGATTTGATGACATCATGGCAAGTAGTCATCATCTGTACCCCCAAAATATAGGAATACCCATAACCATGCCTCTTTCTGATGACATATCCAAGATAGCAGCTAACATGAACACCCTCATAGAGCATCAGCAGACATTTTTGTCCCATATATGATGATGCCATATCTGGTTTAAGTCACATGAGAAGAAGTAACATCAACATGACTGCCTCTATAAAACCTATATAGATAGGTCATGTAATTGGATGAGCAGGGTTGAAACCTCAATGCTGATTGGATGACTGAAAGGATAGCCTAATGATTAGAACTTGGGGAATCTGGTTCAAAATGACTAAAGTTCTTTGTGATCTTGGGCAGATGGCTTAAACATCCATTGCCTCAGGTAAAGAAAAGTACTTATTGTACCTGAATGTACACCACTTCAATCCATTTTGGGCTTTGAAGCAGTATATAAGAAATCAAATCAATGTTTAAAAATAATGCATAGTATGAACAGCTGTGAATGTGCAAAGTCTGAATTATTTTTCTCTGTTATGTGTGTGTGTGATTGTATCACTCTCTATCTCTGTTAAATCTATAGCTACAGAGATATTGTACACAGTGCTTTTATAGATGCTCAGATTAACTCCAACCACAAAGCAGTCACAAACATACTGATAGGTCTTTTTTTTCTCTCTTTCTTTCTCTCTGCTCTCTGTGTATGATTGTCTGCCTCATCCTCTCTCTGTGTGAAGTATGCAACTACTAAGTTAATACATGTTGTGTTTCTACAGCACCCCCCCATATCAACTCTTACCAACAGAGATGGAGAGTATCTGGCCACTATCAAGACAATTCTATAACTGTGTGCCTGCAATGCATGCATAAATGCAAAGATAATTGCCACTTACATGTGTAAATGCCCTAGGAGCTCATCTATAACCACATGCATACATGCTGTATTGCATAAGTGCAAGGAGACAGGCACATGGGTGAGCATGGGTTAAGATTTATAGTTTATTGAAACTTAATATACCGTCTAAACTAACTCACAGATCTAAGCAGTTTACAATCTAAAAACAAAATTCTGCAGGAGGAAAGGAACTTCAATAACGTATAGGAAAGAACATTACACTCATCCAAGAAAAGATCAAACTCAGTCAAAAGAAAAAAAGAGAAAGAAAAATGAGAGAGTCAGAAAGACCAGTGGGGATAAGAGGGAGGCAAGGAAAAGTAATAGATCCAGCTGTCATGTTTCTCAGAAATCTTATGTAGGGTTGAAAACTTGATGGAAAAATTATGTTTTTGTGACAATCCTAAAGTTTTTTAAAGATAATTCCATTTGGATGTTCAGGGGGAGGGAATTCCAAAAGAAGGGGGGCCGTGAAGAAAAATGCATGATGTCTGATAGATTCCAGCTGACCAAATTTGGGGTTAGGAAGTACCAGATGATGATCATTGATACAGTGAAGAAGATGAGGACGTGAATATGGAATGGTAAGGGTTGCCAGACAGTCAGGAAGATCAATCCTATGGTCTTTAAAAGTGAGAGTTAATAGGGAGCCAGTGATGCTTCTGAAGTAGTGGAGAGACATGATCAAATTTCTGAGAATGACGTGTAGCACTCTAATGGCTGTATTTTGTATAGATTGGAACTTTAAGAAAAAAAGTTATCACGAGAACAACCCAAATGCATATTACAATAATGTAGCCTAGTGACTAATCAAGAAAGAACAAGAAAATAAAATATGTCATAAAAATAATGCAAAACCGGCCACAATTGCCAAAGAATGAAGAAACCAGTCTTGAATAAGTTAGATATCTGAGTAGAGAAAGTGAGTTGAGAATCAAGAATAATTCCTAAATGGGTGAGATATTTTGTTTATTTAAAAATTTTGATTCCGATTACAGTAAAAACATACATAATCAAAATCTAAACAGAATAAAACTCAGATTACAAAAGGCAAAAATATATGTGCATGTCTCCAATACTAACAGTTGTACACAATACTTGCTGCCCTTAGGTGTACCCATTTACAACTGCCATTGAAAAGAGCATACATAGATGGGCATTTTTGATATGACATCTAAGTTGCAGTGGTGTAGCTACGTGGGGCCTCGGGGGCCTGGGCCCCCTCAAATTTCCTCTGGGCTCCTGGTTTTGTTGACAGGGTTCCCCAACCCCTACCAGTAGAAGCCTTGTCCAGCGCCGGTCTCCAGCGCTGCCACGTTGCCTGCCCTGTTCTTTCTTCCCTCGCATGTCCTGCATGCTCCATTTAGTGAATACGAGATTGGGTCCTCCTCCCTATAGTGCACTCCACTGACCACTACACTACTCTAGGGACCTGCTTGTTACTCTAATAAACCTGGCTATAACATCTGATGCTGTCAAAGAGGCTGGCAAGCAATATTTTTAATCACATCTTTGGGGGGTGAGAAGAGGTCATTGACCAATGGGAGAGTAAGGGGAGGTAATCCCTGATTCCCTCTAGTGGTCACCTGATCATTTAGGACACTGTTTTGTGCTTTATTTGTTCTCAAAACAGATCTAGACCAAAATATTTGTTCCATTATGGCTGCAAAATGTCCAAGTGTTAGGAATGCCAGAACCCTACCCCGAAAATGCCCCAACACATCTCCTTGTGATTTGGATGCACTTCAGACGAATTACATAGATAAACATCTGCAAAATAGATTTTGAAAATACTGATTTGGATGTTTTGAGAAGAAATTCATCCAAAATTCTGCTTTATGACACTTTTCTCCTCTTTCGAAAATGAGCCCCATGGGCATCTACATGTAGGTGCATTGATGTGGGTTTATGCTAGAATAAGTGCTCAATGCCTTTATAGAATAGGCACTCCCTACACTATATCAGGGTGCAAACATCTAAATGCTCCTTTATAGAACTGCCACCTATGACAACCCCAGAACCCCCTTTTTCCTTACAGCAGCATTTTTGTGTGGAAAAAGAGAATTTTTGAATAGATATAAACCTTGTCTTTCACCACACACATATATTCTGACAGGCACAGAGACCAGCAGGAAACATGCTGAGAAACGTTTTCTCTCTCCATACACAAAGCATATAGCATCTCTATCTTTTTCTCTGCTCTCTGTGTGTGAAATTCAAAGAGAACATCTTCTTTCATGTTCTTACAAGCCAGGTGCAACAACCTGTTGCTTACATCCAAATAATCTTCTCCATGGCCAGGATGTAAAAGTCCAGTGGCACAGTTTCTGATAAGGCTAATGCCGATACTTTCATATAAATGTTTTTACTCTTTTTTCCGATACTGGTTTTGGAAGGTAAAAATTGAAAGAGGTCTAGTTGTGATTTAATACATTCTTTTGAACTGCTATGTACAAACAGCATGATTTCTTTTTTCTTAATATATCACTCAGCTTGGAAGCATCTGCTTTCTTCTTAGCTTTGTGCTTATTCTTCGGAGACATTATACCACAGGGTTTATTTCTTTTAAAGGGTGCAGGAGATTATTGCAGAAACATCTCATAATCACTTCTTTTTCACTTAATAGATATTCATACCACCATTTGTCCTGATCCAGTCTGCTCTGAATCATTATTCATGCTACTCAAAATGGTTGTGGTGGTGTGTTCCATCACCTTTTTGGCTATGTTTTTGGCCACACTTTTCATGTGTAGTTTAACAATCTCAATGCTTCCTCTCAACATTGGCAGTGCATCTCTAAAGATGCTATGAAATGCACTGCCATTCTCTGCGTAAGACAAAACAGCGAAGATGACTCAAAAAGTGGACGATGCTCCAGGAAAAAATAACTGTTTATTGAAGGATGAACAAGACTTGTTCATCCTTCAATAAACAGTGTCAGCCACTTTTTGAGTCATCTTCGCTGTTTTGTCTTACTCTGCCATTCAGAGCAGGGTTATGCACTTGGGCTGCAAAAATCCCAGGGAGCATTATAGTATAGAGGATGAAGTAGTTCTGTGTATGAAAGACAAGTGAGACTTGGGAGTGATTGTATCTAACAATCTTAAGGTGACCAAACAGGTAGAAAAGGTGACAGTCGAAGCCAGAAGAATGCTTGGGAGCATAGGGAGAGAAATGGCCAGCAGGAAAAAAAAGAGGTGATAATGCATTTACAGTATGTGTGCAATTCTGGAGGCCACACCTTCAAAAAGATATAAACAGGGTGGAGTTGGTCCAGAGGGTGGCTACAAAATTGATTAGTAGTCTCTGTCATAAAGTGGATAGGGACATACATATAGACATCAGAAAGGTAGGAGGAAGGGGATAAGATAAAGACATTTAAATATCTCTGTGACATTAATGCACAGGAGACTAGTCAATTTCAATTTAAAGAAAAGTCCAGAATGATAGGGCATAGGATGAAGTTAAAAGATTTTAAGTTCAGGAGTAATCTAAGGAAATACTTTTTCTTTTCTTTTTTTTTTTTAACAGAAAGGGTGGTGAATATGTGGAATAGCCTCTGAATGGAGGTAGTAGAGACAAAGACTGTATCTGAATTCAAGAAAGTGTAGGGCAAGATTGTGGGATCTGCTGGGGAGAGGAGGAGATAGTGGATGGTGTGTATGGACAGTATGGATGGGTATTTGGCATTTATTTGCCATCGTGTATGTATGTGTCTAGGTGACTTATGAAGCCTATACCATGCAATGTGGTTGTCCTAGATTTTAATCACCACCATATAATAAATAAATAAATAATAATGATAAAACAATTGACTTTCTAGAGTCACAGATGAAGCTTGAGGATCACTTTCTCAAAGCAAAACATGTGTCTAAGGCAGTGATTTGTATGTATGTTCAGTAAATGTGTTGATTCTATCATGAATATTGTGTTTTTATGTGGAAATTATTATGGATGTGATTTTGTAAACCGCCCAGAATTGTAAATGATGTGGATTATAAATAAATAAATAAATAAATAAATAAAGAATAGACTCTCACTGCATAGCAACAGAACATCTAAAAGGAGGCACCCACATGGCAAATGCACTCTGTGTATCTACCTCTGAAACTATAGTTTTGCTTCTTTGAAAATGAATTTTGGTAGATCAGTGTAAAGAATAAACATCTTACCCCTAAGCTATTCTTCTGCTTGTTTTCTTTTCATTTTCTTATTATGTTTCCTAGAGGTGTTGAGCAGAAGTATCATACCTCTGGATCAAAGTAAATTTTACTTGGCTCTTTTTTCTACATGACTGCTGATATTTTATGACAAAAGGTATGTGATGGTGTATAGTTTTTATACTGTATCACATAAAAGACTCATAATCAATGACAAGGCAAAACAACAGGGAGCCAATAAAACCCCCAGACTGCATTACCAGCTTCTTTGTTGTTTTAAGAAGTACCATTTTGTCCCCTATACTCTTTACTGCATTCCTTTATCTTTTCAGAATGCTGATCTGATGTTACCTTTCATTGTGTTTAGACTCATTTCTTCTTTAGCTAATATTAAGCTCTCCAAAGTGCTGATGCTGAGCATGACCTTACTCTGCCATGGTGAGGCCTGAACTAAAAGCTTTAAATGTTCCAGGTTCTTCCTCAAGTGGCTAGATATGTTGGTGCCTGAGATACTGCTATTTGCATATGTGTGGTAACAGTGGCAGCTAGTCACTTTTTTTAAATAGGCACTCTTCTCATTGTATGCAGCCATCAACATTAGGCAAACATATGCAATCTAGAAGGGTCCGAATCAACGTTTTCAAATCCACAATGAGATAAGAGTATGGTTTTCTGGTGGTATCCTCAAAGACCTCTAGAAAGCAGCATGACTTACTGGAGTACATTTGTCTGATGAGAATTGCTATTAGATATTTATCTCTAGGATTCTTCAGAAACGCTATACACTTGCTATTCAAGATAATAATGCAGCTTGTTCTGCCTTGGCAAAGAAATATTTTAGACAATATAGATAATACTCATATTTCTGTGGTGTGTGTAATTGGTAAAAAAATAAATAAAAGCTCTTCAGTTTGGCAAGCAGACTCTATCAGATCATCTATGATGACCAAGTTTACTTAATGACTGGAAACAGATAAGCATTAGTAAAAGTATCTGGTAAGGAATCCATGAAGCATATAAAGAATACAACAGAAAAAATTCTTTATACAAAATTTTTCAGCAACTATAACATTGAAGAACTTGTGTGATAGTCATTTCTTTATAGTAGTGACAACATTGTGCAATACACATTTCACAATGTACAATGTAAGGAAAACTGTGGTCCTTATTTTCATTTTTTTTCAGAAGAAGAAATATAGGTGTCATTGATGATGATATGATGAAACCCTCTACTCAATGTGTAGTGGCGGCTAAGAATGTTGGGTATGATTAGGAAAGGGATGGAAAACAAAAATAAGGATGTTATTGTGCCTTTGTATTGCTCCATGGTGCAACTGCACCTCCAGTACTGTGTGCAATTCTGGTCACCGCATCTCAAAAAAGATATTGTGGAATTAGAAAAGATACAGAGAAGGGCAACGAAAATGATAAAGGGGATGGGATGATTTCCCTATGAGGAAAGGCTAAAGTGGCTAGAGCTTATCAGCTTGGAGAAAAGACAGTTGAGCAGATATATGTTAGAGGTCTACAAAATATTGAGTGGAGTGGAATGGGTAGATGTGAATCACTTGTTTACTTCTTCTAAAAACACAAGGACTAGGGGGCACACAATGAAGCTACAAAGTAGTAAATTTAAAACAAATTGGAGAAAATATTGCTTAACTCAACATGTAATTAAACTCTGGAATTTGTTGCCAGAGAATGTAATAAAAGCAGTTAAATTAGTGGGGTTTAAAAAAAGGTATGAATAGCTTCCTATAAAAAAGTCCATAAGTCATTATTAAAATGGACTTGGGGAAAATCCACTGCTTATTTCTGGGATAAGCAACATAAAATGTATTGTACTGTTTTGGGATCTTGCCAGGTAGTTGTAATCTGGGTTGGCCACTGTTGGAAACAGGATGCTGGGCTTGATGGACCTTTGGTCTGTCCCAGTATGGCAACACTTATGTTCTTATTTCTTATCTGTACGGTCCATTCAGTCTGCCCAACAAGATAAAATTATTACATAAGGTATGATGTGATACTTCATATGTATACCTGATCTTGATTAATCCTTACCATTTTCAGGGCATAGACTGTAGAAGTCTGCCCGGCATGGTCCTTCTTCTAACACTTCTGAAGTTGTCATCTAAGCCCCTGAAAAGCTCCACTCCAACCCATCCAAATCTATTCAGTACCAGTCAGGGCACAGGCCATAGAAGTCTGCCCAATTACCAGTGTTGCCACCTAATCGTAACTAAGCTGCTTTGGATCCATTCCTTCTAAACAGAATTCCTTTGTGTTTATCCCACACATTTTTAAATTCCATTACTATTTTTTATCTCTGCCACCTCCCACAGGAGGGCATTCCAGGTATCTACCACCCTCTTCATGAAAAAATACTTCCTGACATTATTACTGAGTCCCCCCCCCCCCCCCCCCCTTCAATCTCAATTAATGTCCTCTAGTTCTATCACCTTTCCATCTCTGGAAAAGGTTTGTTTACAGATTAACACCTTTCAAATATTTGAATGTCCACGTAATATCACCCCCGTTTCTCCTTTCCTCCATTTGCAGGTCATCAAGTCTGTCCTCATATGTCTTGCTACACAAGCCGCATAACATTTTTGTCGCTTTTCTTTGAACCACTTCAAGTCTTTTTACATCCTCAAGAAGATACGGCATCCAAAACTGAACACAGTACTCCACAAACATGGGCATCAACACCTCCTTTCTTCTGCTGGTTATACCCCTCTCTTTGCAACCTTCATCCTTCTGGCTCTGGCCACTGAGATCTTTAGGGCTGTGAATTGGATTTTTACATCAAGCTGTGAATTGGGTCTTTTTTATATATTCTGGCATGGATACAACTTATTCCACTAGCTTTTTGCTAGGGTTGGTAGATGAAGGCATTATGCAATTGGATTTGAATTGAATGACTCAATTTGCTTAAAGTAAAGAACTTATTGAGCTATGGATATCACTAGTTGAACATTGAGGAAATTCCCTTGGATTTTAGAATTGGAAAGATAACTTCTTTATCAAAGACTAACATCTTAAAGAATATTATGACATCACAGTAAGGGGTTCTTTTACTAAGGTGCACTGAAAGTGGCCTGGTCTGGTGTAGACGTGTGTATTGGGTGTGTGCAGGTCCATTTTTCAGCACACCTGCAAAAAAGACCTTTTTGGGGTGGGGCAAAAATGGATGTGCAGCAAAAATGAAAATTGATGTTCATCCATTTTGTGCCTGAGACCTTACTGCCACCCATTCTAGTAGTAAGGTCTCACGCGTTAACCGGGCGCTAATCATCAGTGCGTGTACAATGTCAATTACCGTCCGATTAGTGCTGCATGCAGAAAATTACTGGATGTGCAATGAAATTACAGCCCTAACCACGCAGTAGCCAGGTGGTACTTCTGAACTGGTGCACATTGGTCACATGTAGGCGCCTACCCTGCTTAGTAAAAGGGCCCCTAAGACTCCTATGATACTGAGATAAGTATTGCTTGTTTGGAGACATATTAACCTCAGTTCTTTTGAGATACTCTAAGGTCCTCCCAAGGACTTTCACTAACCACACCCTCTCCAAAAGACATTACAAAATGTGATACCCGCAAGCGAGCCTTCTCCGGAGTAGCCCCCACACTCTGGAATGCACTGCCTGAAAGGCTGTGCTTAACACAAGACTATCTCTACTTCAGGAAGCAGGTGAAAGCTTGGTTCTTCAACCAGGCCTTTACTGGAAGAAGTAACTAACTCATTAGTCTCACTCACACACACAAGGAGTACTCAGGGTGCATATACTGCAGCAGGACATGTTTATCCACTCCTACCCTAGCTAAGAGAACATTTAACCATTTCTCTGACCTCATGTGCAACTTCTTTAAATCAATCACCTTACTTTCAAACTCTTCCTACTTTCTTACCCTTCTATATGTTACATCTTTGCTTTACCCTTTGCTATCACCTATAATGTTCTATTACGTATTGTGTTGACATTGTAAATAGTATACTGTGCCATACTTTGTATTGTTTAAATATTTTTACTGCTGTAATTGTCTATTGCTCATGTTGGGGAGTGACATTTTTAATTCTCTTGTTTCCTTTTGAAACCCCCATGCTCTAATTTAAATATCTAAAAACATACTATCTGAATTTGTCCCCAATTATCATTTTTCCTGTCACAGAAAGACATACCATCAGAATATAGGGAATTCTCTTATAAAACATAAGCAATCTAGAGTGGTTTCAATATTAGAAGGAGGAAAAAGCCTCAATAAGCTCCCAACTACATTATATACTACAGGAGCAGAACTTCCTCATCATTGGCAAAAAAAACCCTCCTTTCTTTTAAACTGAAAACTGCCGGCTCTACAGGGATAATTGACTATTAATCAAACATCAAAGCAAAAAATCAAAAAAGCTTAGCTCTGGCTGTACAGTCTCTTCTCTTCTTCTGGAAAAATGCTAGCGACCGTGATCAACGTTGGTCATCGTTTCGTAAGGCTGCGTCAGGATCACGGGCCAAGGAAATTTGAAAAATGTTCAAAAAACACCGACGGTATGCCTACTAATGTCAAATGTATCATAATTCCTCTTTTATATGGAGTGATGTGCTAATTTTAGCAATGTACTTGCTCAGGTTCTCTGTTCCTGGCCTGTTGTGTACTTTCTTGTTTTAGTATGCAGCCTACTATTTGAATGCAAGTTAAGCAGCCATAACATGCATTATACGTTTATTATGCAGTTTTTTCAGTAATATTGAGTCATTATTAACCATGAATTTGAGATATTCATTGTATCTACTTCTATAGATTTCTTTAAAATATTATAAATGCATAAAATACGTCAAACATTTATCAGTCTGTGAAAATGTTTTTTGCACTCTAAGATTAGAAAGAGGTATAAGACTCACATATAAGGTACTGAATAATTATGTTTCTCAATGGGTTATACTATATTATGTCTATTGGAGAATGTACATTTTCTCACTCATGAAGCAGAGGATGATGCTTTTAATGCAGTAAACTGTTAGATATATTGTCAGTAGTGTTGTTACACTAGTAATTTACTGCTTACACTGAACAAGGAGGATTTCAAACACAAACCCCTGACTTCTATAATTTGCTAAAAACTGAATATATAAATGTGGGTGTGCACCCAAATTGTGCACGCAATTTAATTGAATGATGAGCTAATTAGCACCAATAATTGACTTGTTAACAAACAATTAATGGTACTAATTAGATTTAATTGGAATATCCACACCTAAATTTTATGCATGAGTTCAAAAAGGGGGCACAGAAATGGGAAGGTCATGGATAGAATGGCAGTATTCCTAAAATTAACATACGTAGTTATAGAATAAGGGGAAAATGCACCTAATTTAGGCACAAAGATTTGCACCACATTTCAGGGGTCTTTTAATAAAGCTTAGCTCGAGTTATCTGCTGCAGGGTCCATAGAAATAAAATGGGCCCTGCTGCAGATAACTTGAGCTAAGTTTTAGTAAAAGACCCCCTTCAGTTGGTGCAAATGGCCTCACCTAAAATTAGACATGATTCCCAAGTGTAAGAGTTATCCTATAAACTGCGCCTAACTTTAAGCATGGCTTATAGAATAGTGCTTTTTTTGGTACCATATATAGAATTCACCCCAAAGTGCCTACTTACATTAAGGGCCTCTTTTTCTAAACAGCACTAGCTATTTCCAGGACGGCAAATGCTTCACAACCCATTCAGTTTAAATAGGCTGCATCACATTTGCCACACAGGAATCGCTAGCGCAGTTTAGTAAAAGAGGCCCTAAGTTTGAAAACTGGCATATCTATACAGGTAGCTGTAAATGTATACATTTAGAGGACGTGAAGTAGTGTAAAATTAGATCAGTAACTATAAAATGTCACATATGCACTTATTTTTGATATATCTCTACAAAATGCTTGCTGAAATATCTGAACTATCTTTTTCTATTGATAAATCTGTGCATATCATGAAAACATAGGTGGTTGCAAATATACTTACCTGCATACAGTAGAGTAAGCTAGCTAGTTTTTACTCATCTAACAGGTTTTGAAAACTTATCAGCTGCAACATGTGTTCTTGATTAGATCAAATAATATATGTCCACAAGGCAAAGATTCTGATGGCTTTTTTTTAAGTAACTGGATCTGTTTCAAAAGTCTGAGCAGAAAGTTTGATGACAACGGATTAATGCTTATTACTTCTGGAAATAAAACATTAAAATCCAATTTATTAGCAAACAGAGATAGATAGTAAATTAAATCCTCAAGACATTACCAATTTGGAGGTAAACCTATTTGCAATTATTAATGTCATAAAGAAAAGCTGATGACATATAAGGACATTGTGGGAGGCAACCCCCACCCCATTAAAGAAAAAGAAGAAAAGATACAAGAAATAAATGGTGAAATATCCTTAGTGGATGATTCAGATGTAGCATGCCACAAAATATCATAGATTAAGGGCAACATTTCAGTGATCCCACCACTACCACAAAATGTGAACCATACTGCTTACCCGACAGTACAGGCTGAAGAACAAACCAAAGCCACCATCCACTGCTTACTGAAGCATACACTGAAATCTGAACAGTGCTTGCTGAAATACAAGCTGAATTCATTGTCCACTGCTTACTAAAGTATAAGCCAAAACCCTTTCAAAAGATGATGAACCAGGTACTTATACCCCATCAGGCCTGTACCCAGGCCTATTTGAATAATGTGGTGGTTTTCTCCATGACATGGGATGAAAATCTAGCACAGTTGGAGGTGGTTTGTGAGGCTATTAGGCTAGCGGGTCTCACAGACAACCCAAAAAGCGTGCCCTGGGGCAGACAGAAGTACAGTACCTTGACCACTGTGTTGGGGGGGAGGGGAGTCAGATGAAGCTCATGCCCTCCAAGATAGAAGTGATCCAGAAAGTACAGGTACTCAGAACTAAGCAACAACTAGGGGCATTTTTAGGCCTGGTTGGGTACTACAGAATGTTCATACCCAGGTTTGCAGAGTTAGCGGCCAGTCTAACTGAAATGTTGAAAAATGCTTGACCCAATACATTTAAGTGGGATAGGGTGGCTGATGCAGCATTTAACCAGTTGAAGGAGGTTTATGTAAAGACCCAGTACTCCAGAATGTAGATTTTAGTCGGGAGTTCATTCTACAAACAGACCCCTCAGGAGTAGTTTTAGGGGCAATGTTGAGCCAAATGGTAGGGGAAGATGAGCATCCTGTATTATACCTGAGCAGGAAGTTGATGGAAGTTGAATAAAAGTATGCCACCATAGAGAAGGAATGTTCGGCAATGAAGTCTCTCCACTACTACGTTTTGGGGAGACATTTTATGCTGGCTACAGATCATCCCCCTTTGAAAAAGCTCAACCAAATGAAGAATAATAATAGCTGATTTATCTTTGATTTTGAGATCCAGCATTAAGCTTGGAGAACCTATGTTATTATGGATTTCTTGTCCCAAGAGAGTGGTGATTAGGAGTATGAAAGCAAGAAACAGAGAAGATATGTGACAGGGCATATACCCTGTCACTATTAATAATAAGCACCCAAAAAAAAAAAAAAAAAAAAAAAAAAAAAAAGAGTGGTTCCAGTCAACTATAGGAAAACCACCTGGGTATAGTCTATTCCCATTCTACTCGGGGTAGGCCCCTGGGATCCTGCTGGGGTGGCTGTAGTCCAGGGTAGGGACTACATGGGAAGTGGCAGGGACTGACTAACCCAGTTCTGAAAAGTGAGGCTTGGAATGCCTATTGTGGGAGAAAACTGTGGATATCCGATATTGACCTGAATGCTGAGCTACATACATATTTGCATATTTGGATTGACAAAAAGGTGGGACTATTTTAAAGCCCAGGAGAAGTGAAACTGGACTCTGCAGCTCTCAGGGCCAGGAGGGGGGGGGGGAGAGCTGAAACCCTCTGGACTAAGGGAGAGACCAATAGATGGTTTTGGAGTTGGAACCATTTCACCCTGAGAATAAAATGGGCCTGGTAAAGGGACCCAAGAGCCCAGGAGACATAGAGAGTGTCGCATCCTGCCGCGCACCTACCTGCTCTCCCGCTGTGAGGGGCGGGAGTCAGCGGCCTCCGCGGGGCGGCGTGGTATTCCGGGGTAAAGGTGGGCGTTGTGGCGGGTTGGCTCGAGACCGCCGGCCCCGCTAATGCCGGGTGTGGAGGCAAGCTTTGCGCTGCTTAAGATGGTGGCGCTGGTCTGCGGGCACCAGGGTCTTCCGCGCTCCCGAGCCGGAGCTCCGCCCACCAGGCACTGGATTGGAGGGCCGAGGCAGTGGCTCTACCTGGGAGGTTGGGCAGCACCAATCCAGGGGTGCTGCCGACTCCCGGGGCCGGATTGGTGGTCTGCTTCCACGAGGGCGGGGCGGCTAATAAGGCTCAATATTTAAAGGAGGAAGCTAAGCTGACACTTCGCTTCCGGTTCTGTTTCTGTAGCAGCCTTGCTAGCCGCTATCCAAAGACTGTGCTGAGATTCTCCAGGATTGCTAGCCGCCTTGCTAGCCGCTATCCTAAGACTGGGCTGAGAATCTCTAGGATTGCTAGCCGCCCTTGCTAGCCGCTATCCGAGACTGTGCTGATATTATCTACAGGATTGCTAGCCGCTATCCAAAGACTGAGCTTGTTGATTGCTAGCCAGGTCAGTCCGACAACCCCGTGGTTCCAGCAGTCCTGCTGGCCGCCTGCAGCTTGGGGGCTCATCCCTTGGTGAACGGCGGCCACCACGGGTGAAGAGTCGGGGTTGCACGGTTGTCCTCTGAGGTCCTTCGGGCCTTGCGGGGCATAAGAGCTCACCAACAAAAAGACAAGACAGGAACCGGAAGCCATGAGCTCGCCTACGCAGCCCGATCTACGGGACCTGGCTAAGGTACTTCAGCAGCAGCAGGAACAGCTGAACGCCCTGTCGGGGGCACTCCAGAACGTGTGCTCTCAGTTGTCGTCGCTTCAGGTACAGAACCAGGCCGCAGCGGCTCCCCGTCCGGGAGGGTTCCGCGTGGGACCTCGGTTCCCTGAACCTGCACGATATGATGGGGCCCCCGGAGGCTGCCGGGGTTTCCTCAATCAGTGCAATTTAGCCTTCCGGATGCAACCGGAGGCATTTTCATCAGACCAGATTAAGGTGGGATATGTGCTTGGCCTATGCGAGGGGAAGGCCCTGGCATGGGTGTCCCCGTTAAGCGAACAGCAGGACCCCATCCTGGACGATTATGCCGAATTTCAGCGCCGTTTCTGCATGGTGTTTGACCTCCCTGGCAGGCCGTCCTCCGTGGCGTCGTAATTGCTGCGAATTCAAATGGGGGAAGGGACGGTGGCGGATTATGCCATTCGGTTTCGGACCCTCGCCACCGAACTACGTTGGAACCAGGAGTCCCTCGCGGCAATCTTTTTGGAAGGATTGCAAGAGCGAATATAGGACGAATTGGCAGGGCGGGAGGTCCCGGGACAATTGGACGCCCTGATTTCGCTCTGTACTCGAGTGGATACCCGGTTTCAAGAGAGAGCGAGAGCCCGGGCAGAACGGCAGAAGTGGGGAAGGGGTGCGTCCCGGACAGGCAAGGGACCGTCCCCCTGCCGTAGTACCCGGGACCCTAAGGAGACAGGTGAAGAGCCGATGGTGATCGGCCGTCAACGATTGGCTCCTTCGGACAGGAAGAAGTGCTTGTGGGGCGGACTGTGCCTGTATTGTGGCGAGGCCGGGCATTTTGTCCGTTCTTGCTCCGCACGAGCGGGAAACGCTTCCCCCAAGGCATTCCGCTCCTCTACCGGATCCTCTGATAACACTGCCAGTAACTCTGCGATGGCATGAGACTATGATCCGGACCCGGGCCCTGGTGGACTCCGGGTCGGGGGGGAACTTTATTTGCCACGAACTTCTGCAACAGATGGGGTGGCCCATGCTTCCCCATCGACCAGCGCTGCAAGTAACATCCATTCAAGGGACTACCTTACCGCAGCCGATCACGGAGATCACACCTTTTTTGGAACTTCAGGTAGGGGAGGATCACCGGGAGGAGGGTCGATTTTTGGTACTCTCGCGGGCCATCCATCCGGTGGTGTTGGGGTTGCCTTGGCTACGGCGCCATACCCCCGTTATTGACTGGACCGAGGGGAAGATCCGGTCTTGGGGTAGCGCCTGTCTGGGAACCTGTTTGAAGGGCCGGAACTTCGGTTGTCCCGCGATGGCAGTTGTCCCCGGGCCGGCGCTGGCGGGTCCAGCCACACTGCCAGTGGACTATCGGGACTTTGCGGATGTATTTAGTCCCGTGGAGGCGGAGGTCCTACCGCCTCATCGGTCCTTTGATTGTGCTATTAGGTTAATGGCGGATACCATGCCACCCCGGGGCCGGCTTTATGCCTTGTCCCGGGAAGAATCCAAGGTGATGCAAGGCTATATCCGGGAGAACCTTCAGAAAGGGTTCATCCGACCTTCTACGTCCCCTGCCGGGGCCGGGTTCTTTTTTGTGACCAAGAAGGATGGCTCCCTGAGGCCCTGTATTGATTATCGGGGGTTAAATGCCATCACGGTGAAGGATCAATTCCCCTTACCGCTCATCCCTGAACTCTTTGACCGGTTGCAAGGAGCCCAGATCTTCACCAAGTTGGACTTGCGGGGGGCCTACAACTTGGTCCGCATCCGGCAGGGGGACGAATGGAAAACTGCATTTAACACTCATGAGGGGCATTTTGAATATCGAGTGATGCCGTTTGGCCTATGCAACGCCCCGGCAGTGTTCCAAAGATTCATCAATTTTGTGCTCGAGGATTTGTTGAACTCCACGGTGATTGTCTACTTGGATGACATCTTATTTTTTTCCCGGAATCCCGCAGAGCATGTGAGTCATGTTCATGCCGTGCTACAGCGTTTACGGCAATACCAATTGTTTGCCAAACTCAGTAGGTGCTCATTTCATCAGCGGTCTCTGCCCTTCTTGGGACACATTCTGTTACCCGGAGGCTTGCGGATGGATCCTGACAAGCTCCGCGCCATTCGGGAGTGCCCGCAACCGCTGGGATTGAAAGCGCTCCAACGGTTCTTGGGATTCACGAACTACTATCGGCAGTTTATCCCTCAGTATTCGCAACTGACAGCGCCGTTGACAGCGCTCACTAAGAAACATGCGAATGTACGGGACTGGCCACCAGAGGCGCAAGCCGCATTCCGGCAGGTAAAGGAGGCTTTCGACTCGGCCTCCATCCTGTTGGCTCCGGATCCAGAGAAACCATTTATTGTGGAGGTGGACGCGTCTGCCTTGGGCGCAGGGGCGGTCCTCTCCCAAGTCAATACCAAAGGTCGGCGCCAACCTTGCTCCTTCTTCTCTCGTAAATTCTCCCCAGCGGAACGTAATTATACGGTGGGGGATAGAGAACTCTTGGCATTGAAATTGGCCTTCCAGGAATGGAGACATCTGTTGGAGGGAGCCGAGCATCGGTTTACGGTAATCACTGACCACAAGACTCTGTTGTTTCTCCAAGAGGCCAAGCGGCTGAACCCTCGACAGGCTCGCTGGTCCTTATTTTTTGCCAGGTTTCACTTTCAACTGGTTTTTCGGGCTGCCGCCCAGAATACCCCTGCGGACTCCCTCTCCAGAGCATTTGAGGTTCTGGAGGAGACGGAGGAAATTCAACCCATGTTAGACCCTAACTGTCTCAGTGCCGCCGTAGGGGGGATCGCTCCCGCGAAAGAACTGGTACTGCCCTCCGACCGAAGAAGTGTCATGCAGTGGGGACATGCCTCTGTATGGGCCGGATATTTTGGGTACCAAAAGACCCTCCTCTTAATTGCTCGACATTACCGGTGGCCTCAGATGAGGCGAGATATCCTTCAGTTTGTCACGACTTGCCCTGTCTGCGCATGGACGAAGTCCGTAATTGGGCATCCCATGGGAGACCTGCAACCGCTGCCTGTGCCGACAGCTCCTTGGAGGGAGTTGTCGATGGACAACATCCACGGCTTCCAGCACCTTTTCCCGCACCCCTGGTCTCTCGGAGACTAGGGCCCCGGTACATTGGACCGTTTACAATCCAATCTCGGATTGGAGCGGTGACTTACCGGTTGCGGCTCCCGAGGACGTTACGAGTGCATAACGCCTTCCATGTGTCGCTGTTGAAAAGTTTCCGGGGGTCCAAGTGGCATCTACAGAATCAAGAGACAGTCATTCCGGAGGCGGACCCCAATCCGGAGTATGAAGTTGAGGACATTCTGGACTCCAAGAGGCGGCGGGGCTAGCTGTACTACCTGCTATCTTGGAAGCATTTCGGTTCCGAAGACAACTCCTGGGAACCAGCTACCAACGTTCATGCCCCGGACTTGGTAAGAACCTTCCATGCACGTTTTCCTCTCAAACCGGGTCCCAGGAGAAAGGGGGCATCCGGGGGGGATACTGTCGCGTCCCGCCGCGCTCCTACCTGCTCTCCCGCCGTGAGGGGCGGGAGTCAGCGGCCTCCGCGGGGCGGAGTGGCGTTCTGGGGGCTCCAGGGTGAAGGTGGGCGTTGTGGCGGGTCGGCTTGAGACCGGCGGTCGGCGACGGCGACCGCCGGCCCCGCTATCGCCGGGTGTGGAGGCAAGCTTCGCGCCGCTCAAGATGGCGGTGCTGGTCTGCGGGCACCAGGGTCTTCCGCGCTCCCGAGCCGGAGCTCCGCCCACCAGGCACCGGATTGGAGGGCCGAGGCAGTGGCTCCACCTGGGAGGTTGGGCAGCACCAATCCAGGGGCGCTGCCGACTCCCGGGGCCGGATTGGTGGTCTGCTTCCACGAGGGCGGGGCGGCTATTAAGGCTCAATATTTAAAGGAGGAAGCTAAGCTGACACTTTGCTTCCGGTTCTGTTTCCGTAGCCGCCTTGCTAGCCGCTATCCAGAGACTGTGCTGAGGTTCTCCAGGATTGCTAGCCGCCTTGCTAGCCGCTATCCAAAGACTGTGCTGAGATTCTCCAAGATTGCTAGCCACCTTGCTAGCCGCTATCCAAAGACTGTGCTGAGATTCTCCAGGATTGCTAGCCGCCTTGCTAGCCGCTATCCAAAGACTGTGCTGAGATTCTCCAGGATTGCTAGCCGCCTTGCTAGCCGCTATCCTAAGACTGGGCTGAGAATCTCCAGGATTGCTAGCCGCCCTTGCTAGCCGCTATCCGAGACTGTGCTGATATTATCTACAGGATTGCTAGCCGCCCTTGCTAGCCGCTATCCTAAGACTGAGCTTGTTGATTGCTAGCCAGGTCAGTCCGACAACCCCGTGGTTCCAGCAGTCCTGCTGGCCGCCTGTAGCTGGGGGCTCAACCCTTGGTGAACGGCGGCCGCCGCGGGTGAAGAGTCGGGGTTGCACGGCTGTCCTCTGAGGTCCTTCGGGCCTTGCGGGGCATAAGGGCTCACCAACAAAAAGACAAGACAGAGGGGCATAATGGAAAGAACGTCCAAGTATGAATTAGGACGTTCGTAAGAAACCGTCCAAAATTAGACATGTAAAATCAAAAAATAGTATGGGCATTTTTTGATAATTGATTATCCCTATAGGAAAACAATCAAATGAAGAGCGCATAAGTGTGACTAAATTGGGCGTTGTAACACAGTCGATTATTGCAGGTGCAAACGACCAAATCACAAAGTGTGTAAAATAATGTACATAGGTGTACCGCAAGAACAGTACATGTTGTTCTGGCCATCCAGGTATGGGAAAATATGAGGAACGCGTATATGCGTCAACAACAGAAAAATCATGCTGCTGCTGCACCCATATTTTCCTCATATGTGCCCATCTGTATGTCCGGACCTGCATGCACTGTACACATACTGAACATGCAGCTATATGCATATTGTGTATATGTGAAAAGGGTCGGGTGGGGTGCGTCATACTCATCTATATAAGGCACGTTCCGCACACATAACCAGGCATGTGCACGTCAAAGACGTCTATGCTTACGACAGCGTCCACGTGCTGATAGGGCCATATATGGGATGCTTATCCATATATGGAGCTGTGCATGAAACGACGTCCCTCACACAAGGTCGTCTATATAAGGCACTTGTTTTCCAACAGGTGGAAAAATGGCGCAACAACGAGAGCCCAACTTCGGACAGGAGGAGAGCCTGCCCCCCAGGCTCCAGGTCTTGTATTAAGGACAGGCTTGAAAGGTAAGGTTATGGCCCACCCCCCTCCTGTACCTACACATATAACAGCTCCGTCATCAATGTTACCACCAGTAACTGGAGTGTGCATGCAAGGATAATGAGTAATATAGGAATATGCACAATATCACTAATAAAATGTATGTTATTGAAAGGACGACCATTCCCACATCCCTACAAGAATGTATTACGTTATTTATGTATATCTTGCCTGTGAACGCCACATTTCCAATCCCTCTTTGCAGCCTCTATGTGGCTTACAACACATCCGAATAGTGGAAACATGATACCAATTAAACGTATACCATACTTTATAACATGGTAATGATAACACATATAAAGTAGTTTTACAAGCATACATTATAATGCATACAAACAGTACTTTCTGGCCTCATGGCCACCTCTATGGCATCATCTGCATAGGAACCAACTCGGTGGCTGCTGTGGGTGCTTGAGCACCCCCAATATAAAAGAAATGCCTTGTATGTACAGTATGGAGGGAGGGAGGGAGGGAGGGAGGGAGGGAGGGGTAATCTCCACTGGGGGTTGCACCCCCAAAATGGTAAAAAGGTGGCTCCTATGTATGATTCAGTACCAATGGAGGTGGTCCCCCCCCCCCCCCAAAACACTGTTGACCCTCTCTCTCTGCTATTTGAATAACAAATCAATTTGTGCAGAGGACAAAAAGGACCATCCCCTCCTGACCCCTGCTCTACAAACTTATATCTTACAGACGCTTCAGAGTGCACCGGGACCTGGAGTCCCTGAGGAGGCGGTTCCGCCGTGTGCGGCGTGAGAGGCCCGAGCTCATCCGGGCGGTGCGACGGCACCTCAGGGCTCGGCATAAGTATTCAAAACCAGGACACCTGTACAGATTGCTAAATACATGTCTTGAATAATGCCAATGTGCTGTACAATATCAATTCCCATCCATGTGGCTAATAGCCAACTAGTAAGTAATAACATATCTGTCCCAGATCAAGGATGCAGGTTGCAGGGGTCCTCCCATGAGTGTGGCTGCAACTTCCGACCATCCCCCTGAGATGAATGAGATGATATGCCTCACTTTACTATTCCCCTTTCTGGGGTGGCTGATTAGTGTGTCCTGGTAGACCTGCCTGAGGCCCTACTTTTAGTGGATGTCATGGCCTAACTCTCATAAACGTTTTGTGCTCAACACCCTTCCCACTGCCCCCCCCCCCCCCCACCAACTGCCCATCAACCCCTTGTCACATCTCACAATGCAAACATGCTGGTCAGCAATGAATGTGGTATGGCAACATGTCCTGTGTGGTGTGTGTCAGAGGAGGTTCCAAGGTTCTTTGTCATGTTATCTGATGCAGCTCAGTCCCCATGGGCATAGGCCATGCCTTACCACACCGTGGCCCATCCCCCGTCTCAGGCCACCCAGCTACTGCACTATGCAAGCCATGTTGTATGTGCTGATCTCAATCACACTCCGTTTACATACACAGGGCTCCACCAGCAGTAAGCCGAGCGTGCAGATGAAGAGGGCCACCACCTGCAGGAGGAGGAGGATGGGGAGCAGGAGCAGGAGCAGGATCCAGGGCAGGGAAGCCACGTGGAGGAGGAGGAGGCAGCGGCCCCAGCACAGGAGGCGGAGGAGGAGGAGTCGGCGGGCTCGGAGGAGGGGGTCCTCATCATAGATGAGGACTATATGGAGGCCCCCTCCCCACCTGTAACACCAGAAGAGCCCTCTCCCTCCCCTCGGCCATCCTCATCCCCTGCGGGACCTCAATCACCTGCCCCACCGCCTTCCCCTGGGTCTGCTCCGTCCCCTGGGCCAGCTCCAGCCCCTAGGCCATCTCCACCAGCCCTAGGTGCAGGTGCGATGATGCGCCTCCTCAGGGCCGTGCCGATGCGGTAAGCGAGGTAAGCGCCGCAGGGGGGCGCCCACCTCTGGAGGGCGCCGCCGTGGTGCTTACCCTCGCCCTGCGCCGCCAAGGCCTTTAAATCTTTTACCTTGGTCGCAGCAGCGTCAGTGAAAGCGCTGCCGACCAATGGCGTAGCAAGGGCGGGGCGGTGGGGGCGGTCCGCCCCGGGTGTCATCAGAAAGGGGGGTGCCGCCGCTCCCGCTGCTCTTCTTCCTGGCACCCCCCCCCCCCCCCGCACCAGCCCTTTAAAAATAAATTGGCGACGCGAATAGCGAGCGCAGCACCTCGTGTGCAAGTAAAAGAAGCGGATCCGATCATCTCATTGGGCCTTCCCTCACTGTCCCGCCCTCCTCTGACGCAACTTCCTATTTCCTCTAGGGCGGGACAGTGAAGGAAGGCCCAATGAGATGATCGGATCCACTTCTTTTACTTGCACACGAGGTGCTGCGCTCCCTATCGCGTCGGCAATTTCTTTTTAAAGACCGGGTGGCAGGGAGAAGACGAGGCAGGGTGAGGGTGGGGGACAGATGGGGTGAAGGGGACTCGGATGGGCAGAAGGGACTGGGTGGGAGACAGATGGGGTGAGGGTGGGGGGCACTTGGATAGCAGAAGGGACTGGGTGGGAGACAGATGGGGTGAGGGGGACTCGGATGGGCAGAAGGGACTGGGTGGGAGACAGATGGGGTGAGGGTGGGGGGCACTTGGATAGCAGAAGGGACTGGGTGGGAGACAGATGGGGTGAGGGGGACTCGGATGGGCAGAAGGGACTGGGTGGGAGACAGATGGGGTGAGGGTGGGGGGCACTTGGATAGCAGAAAGGACTGGGTGGGAGACAGATGGGGTGAGGGTGGGGGCTCTTGGATAGCAGAAGGGACTGGGTGGGAGACAGATGGGGTGAGGGGGACTCGGATGGGCAGAAGGGACTGGGTGGGAGACAGATGGGGTGAGGGGGACTTGGATGGGCAGAAGGGACTGGGTGGGAGACAGATGGGAGAAGGGGCATGGAGCTGGAACTGGAGTCTGAAAAGTGAGCAGGAGCGAGAATGGGGTCATGCCTGGGGCAGGGGTGGATGGGAGAATCAATGGATCTGGAACTAGGGGCAGCCGCAGGTGGGAACTGGGAGCCGAAAAGAGGGGGCATTGAGAGAGGGGGGATAGATCCTGGATGGAATGGGGAGTGAGAGGGAGGGCAGACCCTGAATGGATGGGAGGGGGAAAGAGAGAGGGCAAATGGTGAATCGAAGGAGCAGAGAGAAAGGGCAGACAGTGGATAGAAGGGAGTGAAAGAGCAGAGATAGAGGGCAAATGCTGGAGGGAAAGGAGAGAGAGAGGGCAGATGGTGGATGGAAGGGGGAGAGAGAGATGGCAGACTGGGGCAGATGGTGGATGGAAGGGGCAGAAATAAAGGGCAGATGTGGATGGAAGGGACATTAGAGAGGGCAGACACTGGATGGCAGAGAGAGAGTGAAGACAGATGCTGGATGGAAGGAAGACGGTGAAAAGAAGAAACCAAAGACAACAAACTGTAAATATATATTTTTATTATTTTGTTTTAGGATATACTATTTTAGCTGTGTTAATAAATGTTTATAAATAGAACATGTAAATAAGGTAATCTTTTTATTGGACTAATTTTAATATATTTTGACTTAACTTTCAGAGAACAAAACCCCCTTCCTCAGATCAGGATAGGATACTGTAACAGCACTATACTGTATTGACCTGAGGAAGGAGATTTTGGCCTCTGGAAGCTAAATGTATTAGTCCAATAAAATGGTATTATTTTATTTTCTGTATTTGTTTTATTTCTATTTGTTAATTTGTAAAGTGGTGATTGGTATTTGTTAGTTTTTTCAAATTTACATCTGCTGTCTTTATATTTTGCACAGTACTAGGAGACATTTTCTGTTTCTGTGGTGTTGCATTGTATGCAGAGTCTGGCATCGGGGGTTCAGTTTAATTTTTGTCTAAATAGAAAGTTTATGATTACTTATTCTATAGTGGATTAGGGTGTATCTGTGTTTGTGAAAAAGACATGGCTTTCAGTTGGCATTGACTGTGCAGGATCGACAATCTGTACTATTATGTCTGGTTTCGTTTTACAATAGGTGAATTGATGTTCTAGTGCTCACTGTAGTGCTTAAGATGCTTTCCTTTTCCTTGTGTGACTCGTAGAAACGACTGCTTATGGTATGGTAAAATTGCTCTATAGGTCATGAGTGTTTTGTATTCTCGGTATGCCTAGTACTGGATTTGGGGGGGGGGGGGTGTTAAAAAAATGACCGGCCCCGGGTGTCAACTACCCTAGCTACGCTACTGCTGCCGATGTCTCCCTTCCCTTGCACTCATTGGTTCCCTCAGTGTCCCGCCTTCTTCTGGGGGTGAACACAGGAACACATGCACTTAATATAAATCAATAAATGTACACTTACTTTCACCTAAAACTTGTTTCAATGAGTCTTTGTCTTGCTCTTACGCCAAGCTGGTAAGCATTGAGCTCTGCTCTGTGGGCTGGGGGTGGAGGGGGCTCCTCTTCCTGCTCATCTGGGGCCTCTTCTGGTGGTGGCTGTGGCTCCTCTGGGAGAGGCTGTCCTCTGCGCTGGGCCAAATTGTGCAACATGCAGCATGCCACAAAGATCTTGGCAACCTTTTCTGGACTGTAGAGCAGCTCTCCTCCAGACCAGTCCAGACAGCGGAACCGGTTTTTCAACAAACCAAAGGTCCGCTCAATGATAGACAAGTTTGGGAGAAGACCCATATGTGCACTTTCCTGGAAGATCTGGAATAAGTGCATATTTTGTCCAGTAATGGTTATAGCTTACTGATGCCCACATGTCCCTAAAGTTATATTTTCTGATCTTACAGACAGCTGAAAGATGTGCAGGCAGGCATGCAAGAGATAATGGTAAACTCAGAGACAGAAAACACCATGCCACTTGTGGCTAGTGTGGAAAAAATTCTGGACATTCAGTTGCTGGTGTTATCTCCATTCATGGATCAGGAAGCAGATATGAAGGTAACAGCTGAGAGTGATGATACTGAGGCATAACAATAACTTTCAAGATACTGGCAGTAACTGGTGACCTGTGCCTGTGATCTTCATGTTCAGAACCTGGATACCATGGCACATAGAGGCAATAAGCTGACCCTACAAGAGTGCATGCTGCTGATGATGGAGTGACAGATTGCACAGATTGATGAGCAATTGCAGTTGAACCAGGTGATGTGCACACTGACCTGCAGAATGAAAATGCTGTGTAAGAGAATGGAGCATATTGCACCAGCCTTGGAAAGAGAGACTTTGAAAAGAAGATTGCGTTGGAGGCAAAAACACATAGTAAAAACATTTTTAGGTATATTAGAAGCAGGTAGCTGGTAAAAGAATCAGTTGACTTAGTGGTAAAAGGGGCATTCAAAGTAAACAAGGCCATAGAGGAAAGATTAAATAAATTCTTTGTTTTGGTCTTCACCAAGGAAGATGTGGGAGAGATATCAGTGCCAGAAATGGTATTCAATGCTGATGAGCCTGAGAAATTGAAACAAATCTCTATAAACCTGGAAGATGTAATGGGGCAATTTGACAAAGCGTAACAAATTGCCCAGACTGAATGGTACACATCCCAGAGTACTGATAAAATTGAAAAATGAAATTGTAGAGCTATTGTTAGTAATATCTAATTTATCTTTTAAAATCAAGGATGGTACCAGAAAATTGGAGGGTGGCCAACATAATACCAATTTTTTAAAAGGGATCCAGAGGTGATCCGGGAAATTATAGACCAGAAAGCCTGACATCGGTGCCAGGCAAAATGGTAGAGAGTATTATAAAGAACAAAATTACAGAGCATATGCATAAGCAAGGATTAATGAGACGTGGTGGGGCATTTTCGAAAGAAACGTCTAAATCAGAATTTGGACGCTTTACAAACACGTCCAAATTCCGAACAGGAAAGAAGGTCATTTTTGAAAAACATGGACCTCTATCTTCTGTGTTCGAAAATACTATGGACGTCCTGCGATTTAGATGTCTTTGTGATTTGGACGTCCTTTTTCAGTCCATTTTCAAACAAAAGACATCCAAATGCAATCAATCCAAAGCAGAAGAAGAGTGGCTTAATGGTTAGTGCAGTGGGCTTTGATCCTAACAACATGGGTTCAATGCCCACTGCTGCTTCTTGTGATTTTGTACAATGTTCAAAATCAGAACAGGAAAGGTCATTTTCTACAAAAAAAAGTCTATTGTTTCCTTTTGAAAGTTGTGTTTGGAAAAATGTTTTGTGATTTGGGGGAGTAAGAGGAGGTGAGCCCCGAGTCCCTCCAGTGGTCATCTGGTCATTTGGGACACCTCTTGTGTAGAGTAGCAGAGTAGGCTAGTGGTTAGCGCAGTGGACTTTGATCCTGGGGAAGTGGGTTCAATTCCCACTACAGCTATTGGTTACAAAAACAGGTCTAGCTCAAAACGTCAACATTTTAGTGTTGGACATTTTTGCTTTGTTCCATTATTGCTGAAAGACATCCATGTCTTAGGAACACCCAATCCCTGCCTTGAACACGCCCTTGGCACGCCCCCTTGAGATCTGGACGAACTTCAGAGAAAGATGTCCAAAAACAGGTTTTGATAATATTGATTTGGACATTTTTGTGAGATAAATGTCCAAATGCTGACATGTCACATTTTGGATGTCTATCTCTTTTGAAAATGAGCCTGAAAGCCAAGACGGATTTAATCAAGGGAAATTTTGCATCACCAATCTACTACATTTCTTTGAAGAGGTGAATAAACATATGGATAAAATTAAGCCAATCGATATTGTGGCACCATCTCAATTTTCAAAAGGCATTTCCAATCTTTTACTAAAACTTAGCTCGAGTTATCTGCAACAGGGCCCATAGGAATAACTCAAGTTAAGCTTTAGTAAAAGATCCCCTGACAAAGCACCTTATGAAAGATTTCAGAGAAAATTATAATGTCCTATTGTGTATTAAGATCTGGTTAAATGGTCAGTATTCTCAGTGGGGGGTCTGTGCTGGGACCGCTGCTTTTTTAACATATTTATAAATGATCTATAGATGGAAATAACTAGTGAGGTAATTAAATTTGCTGATGACACAAAGTTATTCTTCTAAGTGTTAAATCTCAAGATGCTTGAGAAAAACATTGAGAGAACCTTACAAGACTGGGAGACTTGGCATTCAAATGGCAGATGATGTTTAATGTGAGCAAGTGCAAAGCGATGCATTTGGCAAAGAGGAACCAAAACTATGGTTACATGATGGAAGGTTTCACATTAGGAGTCACTGCCCAGGAAAAGAGTTGATGATACATTGGAACCCTCTGCTCCGTGTGCAGTGGTGGCTAAGAAATCAAATTGAATGTTAAAAATTATTAGGAAAGGAATAAAAAACAACAATGAAAATGCTATAATGCCTTTGTACCACTCCATGGTGCGATTGCACATCGAATACTATGTGCAATTCTAGTCACCTCATCTGTGTGTGTGTGTGTGTGTGTTTTTCTCTGTGTTTAGTTTTGTTTTTTATTTCAAATACAAGTTTTATGATCCCTGATATAAAAATTTCCACTTACTCTTTTAAAGAGGATTTTGCACGGAAAAGTTTCAAAACTGCTTCAAATGAGAGGAAAATGAATATAATCCTTTTTATGGTAGTTCCTAATAGAGTAAAAGAAGAGGTTTTCTTTCAGTAAGCCTTTCTATTTTTCTGCATATATAAGATAGCTTTAGTAGTCTCAAAATTGCTCCCATAGGAAGAAACTGGAAATGAGTGCCTGTGGCATCTTCCAGCCTAGATTTATGTTGTTATCTGAAGGCTGTCAGAGGTGAATATAAGGTGCATATTTCTAAGTGATTCAGTGCTTGTAGTCAGTGGAAGGTGTTAATGGAGTGTGTATGGTGTGTCTTCTTTCTGAGCACGCTCAATAACGTTTTTGTAAAATATCTCAGAATATCTGCTGTTAAGACAACTAATATTCATAGTATTTTCCACAATTTGCCATGCAGAGAATCAAAGAATTATGGGTGGTTTAAATCATGTGTATTTAATCAAGACTGTTCCTTGACTGGTTTTAAATTTACAGCAATAAACTGAACTTCCATTGTGCTAAGATGAGAACTAGATTGAATATTTTATTATATATTTATGTTTATGAGAGAGATACACATATTGGACAACAAATCACCTATGAGATAGAATACAAATTAAAATGTAACATATTTTGTTTTATACATTCATTCTTCATTTAATGCTAAACATTTATCAAAAAGGGTTTTAATGGAAAATATGCATACAATTATTCAAAATAATGCTATAGGCTAGGATATTAAATAACAAAAACAACAATAAAGGTTGTCATCAAAAGCAACATTTTAATGAGATGTGATTGAAGATGCCAACATGGTACAAACATTTAGACAAGAATTGCCATACTAGGTCAGACTAAAAGTCAATCTAGAAAAGTATCCTGCTTCCAACAATGACCAAGCCAGGTCACAGATATGTGGCAGAATCCCAAAGAGTAGCAAAATTCCATGGCACTTTCCCTAGGAAAATGCAGTGGCTTTCCCCAGATCTACTTTAATAATGGTTTATGGACCTTTAACTCCTGGAATTTGCCTAAAACGTTTTAAACCCAGCTATGCTAACTAGCAACATTCTAGAGTTCGACTATACATTGAATTAAAAAAAAAGTTTATCCTATTAATTCTAAAATTTTTACTATGTAACTTCATGCCATTTACCCTACTCATTGTACTTTCTGAAACAATAGAGAATTGATTCACATTTATCCATTCCCTTCCACTCAAAATTTTGTAGACCTTTATCATAACCCCCCAAATTACCAGAAACATCCTCTTTTTCTAATAATTACTGCAGAAAGGAAGGTATTTAGGACCTTTCCTATCTACACTGCACTTAAAGAATGACCCACGGCAACTAAATGGATCCAAAATGGTGGTTTGAACCTGTTGTGAGTGAAGACTCTGCCTTTTACCTTGCTTAATTCTTGTGAGATGCCAAAGCACAGGGGAAGGTCTACTGCCATGGCAGCCTCTAGCCGGCCTCCTGTTTCAACAGTGGGTCCCATGGATTCTTTTGTCCTGAGCATCGAAGTGCCAAATAAGTCAGAAGGTGGCATGCTTGTGACACGCAGGGTGAGTGGAGACCCCAGAGTGACATGTGCTGGAAGTTACACTAAGCTCTGACCATAAAGCACCTCCCCCGCAGCCACAGAGTGCCAGTTCTCTGTTGTCGGTGTTTTCCTCTCTGCAGCCAGAAAGTGCAGTCGGGTTGGAATGACGTGAGGCTCAGATACATCAAACAGAGGACTTAGGGATTTTAAGTTCTTAGAACTCCTGGGGAGCTGTGCAGGGGTCAACTATTTCTGCAGATTTCTTGGCTACAGGTGGTGAGTTGAGTGCTCCTACTTTACCTGTTCAGAAGATACAGACTCCACTTTTTCCTACTTTTTTAGAAGAAAAACTGTCTGAAGTCACTCTTGATAACTTGTGGGCCTTAATTGTTAATTTGGGCAAAGCTTTAAGTCCCCAGATTCAGGTTTTGGAGATGCAAACACAAAACTTTGAAAGAGAAATTGGAAGTAGTTGATATTGGCATGAAAATATTATTTGGGAAAATAGAGATACAGGAGAAGGATCTTGATAAAGTCCAAGAAATTCAGACTACTATGATAAAAGATGCAGTGAATATGCGGAAAAAAGTTGAATCTCTTGAACAATTTACGATTCTTGAACTTCCCTATGGTTATGTCTATTACACCTAGAGAAATGTTGAGAAGATATATAAAAGAAATTTAGGGGGTTTCAGAGGATTCTATTCCTCCTTTCTCTCTAATATACTATCTATCGAGTAAGCCAATAGAAGGTCAATTGGTTCCTGAGCAGGTTGATTCTCCTTTAGATGTATCAGCAATTTTAGAGTCTTCAGGCTCAGAAATGGTTACTGTGTCAACCTTATTGGCCTCTGTGGCTTTAACTCCAGATAAAATATTGTTGATGAAAATCTTTTTCAAGAATAAAGATAAAGACTTTATGGGACTTAAAATACGTGTGTTCCCAGATGTATCAAGAGAGACTCAGAAAAGTCAGTTCTTATTACTTAAACCAGGGGTTCTTCATATTGGTGCTACTTTCTATTTACATTATCCATGCAAATGTGTAGTCTTTTACCAATCAGTTAAATATTTTTTTGAGCCCTCACATCTCACCGAATTTCTAGTAGCCAAGAGATCTGTGGGGATAAGTTAATATTAATATTAATATTAATGTTATATTGATATTCTTATTAATGTTGCTCTGAAAATGTAAGAAAAAGACACATGGAGGGGCATAATCGACCAGAAACGCCTATCTCCATGGGCGTTTATCTCCGAGAACGGGTCCGTGAAGGGGCGGAGTGAACCGTATTTTCAAAAAAAATAGACGCCCATGTGTTATTCGCCAAGGTGTGAGCTGGGCGTTTTTGCTTTTCAGCGATAATGGAAAATGAAATCGCCCAGCTCAAAAACGAATAAATCCAAGGCATTTGTTCGTGGGAGGGGCCAGGATTCATAGTGCACTGGTCCCCCTCACATGCCAGGACACCAACCGGGCACCCTAGGGGGCACTTTTACAAAAACAAAAAAAAAGGTAAAAGAGCTCCCAGGTGCATAGCACCCTTCCCTTGGGTGTTGAGCCCCCCAAATCCCCCTCAAAACCTACTGCCCACAAGTCTACACCATTACTATAGCCCTAAGAGGTGAAGGGGGGCACCTACATGTAGGTACAGTGAGTTTGGGGGGGTTGGACGACTAAGCATTAAGCAGCACAATTGTAACAGGTAGGGGGGGGATGGGCCTGGGTCCACCTGCCTGACGTCCACTGCACCCCCTAACAACTGCTCCAGGGACCTGCATACTGCTGCTTGGGAGGAGGGTATGACATTTGAGGGTGAAAGTAAAAAGTTGTGAAACATCATTTTTTTGTGGTGGGAGGGGGTTAGTGACCACTGGGGGAGTCAGGGGAGGTCATCCCCGACTCCCTCTGGGGGTCATCTGGTCATTTAGGGCACTTTTTGGGGCCTTATTCGTGAAAAAACAGGGTCCAGGAAAAGTGCCCTAAATTCTAGCTACAAACGTATCCATTATCGGCGAAAGGCGCCCATCTCTGTTCGGGTAATAACCACGCCCCAGTTCCGCCTTCACCACGCCTCCGACACGCCCCCGTCAACTTTGTCCACATCCGCGACGGAGTGCAGTTGAAAGCGTCCAAAGTTCGGCTTTCGATTATACCGCTTTATTTGTTTTTGTGAGAAAAACGCCCATCTCCCGATTTAGGTCGGAACTTGGGCGTTTTTCTCGTTCGATTATAAGCAGGTTTGTAATCACTCAGGTTTTATTTCCTAAAAATATTACCTATATAATAATTCCACTTATGTATTCTTTGATCCTATATTGTGGACTTGAGTGTAGCTATTTGATAATTTCCTTTTGTTTATAATTATAACTAGCCGTTAAGCCCATACCAACGGGCTAGTTTTTTGTTTTCCTATGGCCTCCCCCCCCCTGGTCCACCAGCCCTGCTCTCTCCCCTGCCCACCCCCCCAGCATCTGTTTCCCTCAGTTCCGCCCCCTCCTTCCCTCCCTGCTCCCTCCTACTCTGATTTCCACGCCCATGTCCAAGCCCTCCTCCCTATTGGGCTGTACTGCTGGTGGAGGCGTGGCTTGGACTTCTACACTCTCAGCATTCCAATTCTACTGCACATTTGCAGGTGAGTCGGTCACTTGCCGTTTATATGTTTGATATGTAATTAACGGTGAATAGTTACTTTTCTGTAAGAATTGGAAACATAATAAATATTTTTTAAAAAGAATGGCCCACAGCTTGCCACTTTTAAGAAGAATTTAAAGGATTATTTGTTTTGTGTAGCCTCTTTGATGAATAGCACAGTAATTAACCACCTAACTTTATTGTTTTGTTTATTTAGAGGTCAAAGTAGTTAACAGTCAATTAAAATTCAAACATAAAATTAGAGGAGGAACAGCATTTTGAATAGAAGAGTACAAACATCCATACTTAGTAGGAAAAAGGGGGAGAGGAAGGATGAGGGTATAAAGGTGGGTACTAAGAAATGTATTGCCTCAGTGTAAACACACTGATCATTGGTTAACTGAAGAAATTTCAAAATCCATCTGGAAATATTAAATTTTATCTTAAATTGAGCAAAATTGATTATTAGTGGCCAATGATTGACTCTTTAACCAATGAAATTATGCGCTCTACATAGAATATGCTTGGATTACCACATGGAGATTTGGGCACCCTATATTGAATCTGGGGGACAGTGTGTAAATGCAAGGGGTCATGGGAGAGACATGGATGGAACTATCACTTCAGCACACAAATTACAGAGTGCTGTAAGTTATGAATGCCCTTGCCAGCTGATATATCTTTGGGTCCATAAATGTTAGGCACTCCAATGCCAGGTTATGCTAGTATTCTATAATGGAATCTGGGTGTCCAGATGCTGTTATAGATTAGGCTCTCATCTCATGGTATTGGGGTGCCTGAAAGATGAATCTCAGTAGAGAATTGCTCCTTTAGTGCTAAAAGCAGGGCCGGTCCTTGGGTCTCTGGTGCCCCCCTGCAGACTATCAGTTGGCGCCCCCCCCGCCCCGTCTAGCATCTTCTTTCTCTCTTCTCCCTCCCTCTTCTCCCACCCTGCCCCCTTTTTCAGCCTAGTGCCTTAAAAGGTGAAGAACAAGTTGAAGAACAGCAGGCAGAGGGAGCACAAGAATGTTTACCCAGAAAAAGCAAGCACGTGTATGCCTGCACCAACATTCTTTCCATCCCTATCACCACAGCAGCCACCCAAAAACCTTTCCCCCAGTAAACCCCCATATCTTCAAGCCAGTGCAGGAAAGGCCAGGGCAGGGGCCGCGGAAGCTAAGGGCAGTGAGTCAGTCAGGGCCAGGCAGTCAGCTGGGAGCCTCAGTGGGATGGAGGAGCAAGCTGCTTAGGCTACTCTACTCAGTCAACTTCTTCAACTTAGGCCTGGCCGCAACAGCAAGGCACACTGGCACGCATGCAGGGTGCTGCAGGGGGAGGAGGCATCGTCGTGATTCATCGCCAACGCACGTGACGTCAGAGCGGAGCCGCTGGCTGGCCAGGCTGGAAGGAGACAAGAAGAGCAGTGCCACGGAGGTGTAAAGCGCATGCCAGCTGCCAGCAACAGCATTATGGGAAGCGCCGAAGCAGGAAGGCACTGGGGTATGAGTCCGAGGACCGAGAGCGCTGTCGAACAGCTGGGCGGGGCGCGGGAGGGAGGCGCATGCGGCGCCCTTGAAGGCCAGGTGCCCCCTACGGTGCTTACCCCGCTTACCGGGTTTGACCGGCCCTGGCTAAAAGTAAAAAAATGAGAAAGTATATACATTGAAAGCCTTTACTGGTTAAATAGCTAAAGAACAAGAGAAAGGAGCTTAATAGCTGCATTTTGAATAAGTTGTAGTCTATTAAGAGCAGAATGTTTTAAACCATTGAGGAGAGCATAATAATAATGCAAGAGGCATAAAATGAGATTATATATCAACAATTAAGTATTCCTATTCTCAATGAACTGCTAAACTAAGTGAATCTTCCAAAGGGCATGGGAAGAAAATTTTATCACTGAGGCAGTCAATTGGTAAACCAGACTCTAGATGGATCCCTAATGATATAACAGGATCTCTAGAAAGAGTAATACTACCTCCAAGACAAGAAGATGGGAGAGATGCAAAGAATTTCTTTCATAATCAAATTGATCATGATTTACTGAGGCTAAGTATTAACCTGAACCTAGAGAGCCAATTAGCCACAACATCTACACAGAAATATAAGTTGGCAAGATACAGGGAATAAGGTTTTTTAAGCAGAGCGCAAACATAAACCATTTCCCAGAAACTAGACACCTAGCCCTAGGATGTGCTTGCAAGAATCATTTCAAAAATGATAGAAAACAGACTCAGGGTATGGTTTTAAGACAAGGCATTTGGCTTTAAAGTTGTAACCAATTTCTCAAAACGAGTCTAAGCAGAAGGGGGAAAGCATGCTGCAAATAAATTGCACAAAAGAACTGGATGTACCAGGGCCCTGTGAATTACATGTCCCCAAAGTAGATGAGGAAACATAAGATTCTTCCTGCCCTTTCCCAGAGTAGATGAAGAAGCAGATAAAAGACAATGCTTCCTAAGATCAAGGATTATATCAAGTGAGAAGCCAGGAGCTCAGGAGAAATCAATGAGACTACATGAGACAAGGAGGCATTAGCTAAATCTGCAAGAACTTGAAATAACTGCCTAGGGTAATTACCCTGTGACTATATTTTCTTGGACTAGTATGATTTTCTTTTTCAGGCATTTGCTCTCCTGATATGTTACAAGATGATATTTATACCATTACAAATTCTCACAATTTCTGTCTTTCCCCAATTTCACTCAGAATTCTCATACTTTCTTCTTTAAGAATTGAAGGCCCTAGTTATACCAAGGTTTTTCCTGTTGTTCCATTTCCCAGTAGAACAAAGATAAATTTGTCCACACCATTCAGTTGTACTTTTACTTATCTATGTATTATTTCTGAATGCCTAAACTGGACTCAGAGAAATACTTTGTAAAAATTTGAATTGAGATTCTATAATAAGTGTCATAGGGGAAATGGAACTAATATGCTTAAAATTATTTTTTAATGTATCTGAAGAAATCTCATAGTGTAATGCCTCAGACCATTGAGCAACCAAATTAACCAAGGTTTCCTGAGTCACTTCATTTAGTTGCACCTTATAGAATTCTGATAACTTAATTCCTTTTGACCGTTGTAATAAAAAAAAAGTCTAAAGGCTTTTGGGCAGCTAATGCTTTTGTATTTATACAGAAAACCAAGAATATTATATCTAAGTTTCAAATGTGCATGAATGTTGTCAAGGAATATCAAACTTCCATGGAATTTGCTCAAAGGATAACACATTTAAAATAGTTGGAGATCAAACACCTTTCCAAAGATAGTAATATCATTCCATTTTGATACAGAAAGAATTTGAGGAGTCAGTTTTCAAATGGATCTATCCTGCTAAGGAGTTTGCCAACTAGGGGCCCTGTTTACTGAGCAGTGTTATAGGTGTGTTAATGTTTTAAACATGCATTAACCATGTACACACGTCACCCATGTTCGTGCCTGCAATATCCCTAGAGGCATCTACATGGTTAGCTCACATGCTAAGTGTAGGCACGCTAAAAATACTAACGCACCTTAGTAAACAGGGCCCTAAGTTTGTTGAACTAAATATTGCCCCCTACTGAGTGGTTAAATATATTCACTTAGGGGTTCTTTTACTAAGCAGCATGACTAAGGGGTCCTTATGTTATTTAAATGCACTACTTAGAAGCCCTTTACTAAGCCAGATAGTGACAGGTAATAGGCATTCAATGGTTGAAGATATGGTATGGCCACCAGAGACAGCAAAGGGGCAGGTCACTACCATGTGTTAGTTGTCACAATTTCTGATAGCTTCGCTGCACCTAAATGCCACAATCAATGTCCTTCCCAAATCTGATCCTTCACACACATAACTCCCAATATCTAAAGCAGTCCCCAATTCCAACCTCCCTAGGTCTTATCTGAGGGTCTCTCTGGTAGTCTAGTAGTCGGGAATGGGAACAATCTTCCTCTGCTCCTACCCTGGTACATCTATTAGGGGTGTAATTACCTTTATATAGCAGATTGATCCACTAGCAGTAGTACCATGAGACTACCAATAGGGCTCTGATTCATCATTTTGATTCCAGGGCAACACCAGAATGGAAGAAGATGGAGACTGTTTCTATTCTGGACCATTAGACCACCAGGGAGACTCTCACGTAGGATCTGGTGGGGTAAGAGGAGGCTTGGTGTAATGGGAGATGCTTGAGAGTCCACTCTGAGGGGGGGGGGGGTCATTATGGGCGGAGACTTGGATCCCATATGGCCAGCAATATACTATCTGCTAATGCATATAACACACTGCCCATTTGGTAAGTGTCTACTCTGGGTGCTAAATGCAGAACAAAGCTCTTATGGGCTTTGCACTTACTGCACCTTAACTTTTATAATTACAATAACTTACTACAATTTAGTTAAAAGACTTATAGGTGGCATTATTTAGCAGCTCACAAATTGTGCTACTGGAAGCATTGTGAAATTAGGAGAGGAGAATTTTTTTAAATATCTATGATTGATTTATCTGAGCTTTAGCACTGAGAAATCACGTGCAATTTGCTCTGTGGCACTGAGATCTTTTTTCTGCTTTCACAGTTTCTCTGTCTTTATAGTAATGTGAGTTTTGAATTGATGTGGGGTTAATTATCCCCTAGGTTCTGCCTAGCACTGGAACAAAACTGCCCAGTACCAGAGAGAACCCCGAGAAAGCTGATCAGACCTCAAAATTGACTCCATCTCTGAATAGAATAATTCACTTATTCTTTAAATGAACCAAGGAATTATTAACAGATATTAATAAAGATAAGGAGAGATAATATAGTTCTAAAGATTATAAATTTATTTACCTACCAAAGACACCAAAGAATAGACAATTGGCATATGCAATCAATTGGTTGTAGGAATTTAATATCCCAGTTGCAAACAGGTACTATCTGGGTTTTTGTCCTATGTGATATATTTTTACCACTCAAAGGTATTCAGGGAAAAACAATTGGGTAATTTGCCAATTCTATTGGAATACATTGGTTTTCCCTGGAGAGAGAATGAGCCTCTCTCCCCCAAAGTAGGGGAACACGCTAACTTTTATATGTTCATATAGGATATCAGTAATATGACAGTAAGCCCGTCTGATTGGATCTAATTTATGTCATGGTTGTCACTGATTGGCTTATGCTAATGAGTAGCTTTAGATCTTAAACATATTCTCATCTTCAGCTGGCTTAACCACAGCACCTGGTTCACTTAACCACAAACCTAAATAAAACCCTACACCTGGCTTGAGGAGCCATCTGTATCCTGTTTGAGGTTTTTGCACCCTAGCTCCTCCCTCATTTTGCTGCATGGTCCTTCCCCATTTAGCTCAGAAGCTTGCTGAAACTTCAGAGTTCAAATTTCGGCTAAAGGCCTGTATGTTTTTATATCATTTTAGATCCTGAACCAAAGTCTAAGGCCTGAGTTGCCAAATAACTATACAGTTTTAGGGTAGAACACTGCAATCAAAGCCAAAAATTTTTTAGCACATTTTCAAGTAGATGTGGAGGGGGCATTTTTGATATGTGGCAAATATAGTGATTTTCAAATTAGTTTTGCTTCAAAAATGGTCATTTTCTAGATGTTTTTTGAGCTCAGTAAGTCTATCTTTTTGAACCATTTTTGAAAACAAAAATAGTCCAAGGGAAAAAAGCAGAAAAGCAAACCATTGGGATGCATGGGGGCCAGCATGCTTAATAGACTAGAAACACAAACATCACAGAAGAGCTGTAAGGCACCCTACGGGGCTCTGCAGTGGACTTCACATAAAAGGTCCCAGATTCACATCTCAGTGTTATCCCCTTATATTGTATGGTGAGCTCTAAAACCCACCAAAAACCTACTGTACCCAACTGTACACAATAATAGCCCTTAAGGCTGCAGGTGTCACCTATATATGGGTACAGTAGGTTTTTGGTAGGTTTTGTGGGGCTCACACTGTCTACCAGAAGTGAAACAGTTAGAGTGAGATATGGACCTGGGCTCCCTTCTCTACAGTGCAATGCACTGACCACTAGGCTACTCCCTGCTCTAATAGGACTGTCCATAACATAGAGCCTGGTATGTACTGTTTCTCTCACATCTTTGGTGGAGTAAGCGGGGGTGGAGGTGGGGCATGCATTAACCCCTCCAAGCATTTAGGGCACCGTTTTGTGACTTAGTCATGATTGAAACAGGTGTAGACCAAAACGTCTAACTTTTAGCCCAGGACATTTTTGCTTTGTTCCATTATGGCAGGAAAATGTCCAAGTTTTGAGAAAGCCCAAATCCTGCCCAGCATATGAGCTGCATAGAAAAATGTCTTCAATGGGTTTCAAAAATAGCAATTTGGTCATTTTGGCAAAAAAACATCCATCTGCTTTGTGCCGCTTTTCAGACATTATTCTGTTTCTAAAATGAGCCCCATTATGGGCTAATATTAGTGGTCTTGCCTGTGGTTTAAGTTATCTGTATAACTTCTTCAGAAAAAAAATGTAACACAATTTTCAATAGACTTAACTGGGTAAGTTGTACCTCTGAATCTAACCAGATAAAATTATCAAGATACAGTAAACTTATCTGAGTAGCCTTAGGGCAGCAATTTGATGATCAGCAACTAGCTAAGTTTAACTTGATAGTATGATATTCATCACTATCCAGTTAAAATAAAGTCACTGTCTGAAATGTGTAAAGAACCATCTCTTCTTAATATCATCTGGGCAAATTTTTATCCACCTATTCAAAAAAAACCCCACTATTGTTGAAAATAGTGAAAAGGGTCCTCAGACTGGGACTGAGAGCCAACAAAGATGCCTATCAACAAATTTTCAGTTAGTCTTAACAAAACAGAAAAATTGACTCTGGGTAGGTCCACCGATCTCAATGGGGAAAGAAAACTGGAAATGAACAGTATTTCTCTATTAGTAAAATAGGAAGCTTGTAGCTTTAGTGTCCAAGTAGATACTAAACTAGACTTGGAGCCTTTGAGGGAGTCTATAGGAAACTGCCACTTCCCCTTAAGGATACTCCCTCACAGAGTCATATCCACCTTAAAATGTATAGTCTCACCCAAGAGGGAAGTGACACAGGGGTGGGTGAGAGAGTGTGTGTGTGTGTGTGGGGGGGGGGGGGGGGCATAGTCCAGGAAGTATAACAACTTAGTGCATAGCTACATTAAGGAGGTCCAGATGGAAATAGCAAAGCCCAAATGCACGTGCCTCTACCATGTATCTGTGAATGGCAACTGTAACAGTCAAATAGGCCAAATTCAATTTAGAACCTTGCAAACCAATATCTTTGACCCATCTAGACATAAACCAGCCTATGTTGACTGCTAAAGATTGTACTGGTATGCTTGGCATCTAGACCAGAGCCCAGCAGTATATGCTACCTTGCTGAGGCTGTAGTGAATGCTAGTGCTGTCCTATTCGCAATTCAAATTGATTCTCCAATTTATTTTTGGCAAATCAATTTGAATCAATTCATTTAAAAATAAAATTGATTTTTTTACTCTCTCACTAATAGCTGCCTTCCTCTGCTGCCAGTCACCTTCCTGACATCCTCTGCAGCTTCCTGCTCTCCATCCTGAGTCTAAAGACACAGATGCTTGTCCCATCTACTCCATGCTGCCACCTTCCCCTGCGGCGCCTCTCTCTCCATCGGGAGTCTAAAGACGTGGTAGTGGGCTGGTGGCAGCGGGAGTGAAGCTCTCCATGTGTGCATGTACCATTAAAACTTGCAGTTGGAAAGCGCTACCATCTTCCTCTGCAGTGCCCCTCTCATCATCCCAGGCCTAAAGACGTGGTTTTGGGTTGGGAGGGAAGCTCTCCATGTGTGGCCAAGATGTGGTGGTATTCTCTGGTCTTCTTCTCCACTAGCATTGATTTTTTAGAGTTTTGGAATGTGAGCAGATTGAAGATCCAAAAGAACTTAATTTTAATGCACTGCTACTCTCCATGTGTGGACCGTAAAAATGATGGATTAGGGCACATGTCAGGAATCAAAAGTGCGTGGCTGACTGTAAAATCTCTAGTGGAGATCTGTTCCTGTCTCATCAAGTACTCAACAAAGTAAGCGTGAGAACAAGGCACATTTTTCAAATTAAGGGGATTGAATTGGTTTCATTTAGATATGGATCACTAAACTATGCTAAATCAATATTTTTTAAAAAAGATTTTTCTCTGAATCTTTTCAGATTAGGGTTCTGGCAACATTTTATGTGCTCTGTTTTTACTGTTTTGCTCTCAGTCAATAAATATTCCTTGCTGCCAATGTGAATTTTCTTTTGTTTTCAGGAATTGGATGGATTTGATAGAGAAAGAGAAAAAAAATCAAGCTCAGCCTGCCCTGTTGGCCAGCGGTCACTTGTATGGTCTGTATTTGAACAGTTAGATGACGAAATTGGACAGAGAGGAGAATTTGTGAAATGTATGCTTTGCAAAATTAAAGTGTATCACCATCTAGGGATGTGCTGTACTCATAGGGGATGTCCTTATGTTGGCAGACATTTTTTAACAGCATGTAGACATTTTCTGAGGTTTATTGTCTATTGATAGACACAGCTATCTGATGACATCTATGTCAGTCTGCGGTGCGTCTTAATAGTGGACGTTCTTTGATTGCATTTTTGAACGTTGAAAAATGTCTTCCTTGACGATTTGTTATAGCTGTGCTTTTCTGGGCATTTTGAGATAGGCATTTTTCTTTTAAACTTGGGCATCATATTGAACACTAAATGTCTATTTTCTAATATATTTCCACTACTCATGATGTATTGTAAGTCACATTGAGCCTGCAAAGAGGTGGGAAAATGTGGGATACAAATGCAATAAATACATAAATTGCCCTGATATTTTTATAAAGTAGGCAACTTTTAGACTTCTACTACTACCTATAGCACTACTAAATGCATGCAGTGCTGTACACATTACATGCAAGAACTTTCTCTGTCTCTAGAGGGCTCACAATCTTAAGCTTTTGTACCTGGGGCAATAGAAGGTTAAGTGACTTGCCCAAGGTCACAAGGAGCTGAAGTGGGAATCAAACCCAAGTTGCCAGGATCAAAGCCCAATGCACTAACCATTAGGCTGCTCCCCCTCGAAGCAAAGCTATGGTGTTGGGAGGCTACCTTGGTTGAGTAGTCTCAGAAGCACAATTGTTTTCGGTTGTTGTAGGAAAGGGATCTCCCAGTCCTAGGCCTGCAAGATGATCTGGTAAGTGAAGATCTCTTGGAAACCAGGCTTCCAGAATCCCTATCAGTTCTTTATCTGCAACGGACTCTGGTATAGAAAAACAGACCATTAAATAATTATATATACATTTATTTAAAAAATAAATTATATGTCCTATCCTTGGCATTGCAAAATGCTATTCAAGATGGTGGACTTTGATCCTGGGGAACTGAGGAAATGAGTTCGATTCCCGGCCCAGGCAGCTCCTTGTGACTTTGGGCAAGTCACTTAACCCTCCATTGCCTGCCGCATTGAGCCTGCCATGAGTGGGAAAAAGTGTGGGGTACAAATAAAAAAATAAAAAAAAATTAACCCCCCCCCCCCAATTAACATAACACCAAGGAAACGGCAGAGCTTTCACTGCTTTCCTAAACTGCAAGCCAAACTCCCCCTTCCACATAAATACCACATAAATACTTGAATTTTGGCTTCTGCAAATAAATCAGTAGTCTATCGTTATTGTTAGTCAAAAGCTTTCGCTTAATGAAATAAAACAACCATATTTTCCTTTGAAAGCAAAGGTGAAGTGAAGAGGAAAGCTGAACATAGAAAGAACTACTACAGCAAAGATTCCGACCTTCATATCAAGAACAGTACTTGATAATGATTATTATGATGATGGTCTTTCGGCAATTTGAAATCTGTTGTGCTTAATGAGTAAATTAAAAGTATCCTAAGACAGCTCTCGGTTAAATTTATGTTTGTACTTCAGTGAAGGACAGTCTGATTTCTATGCCTATCCTTGTAAACACTTATTAGGAATGAACAAATATTATATCAACACAAATTGAACCTTTGTTTCTCTGTTAATAGTTAACTGTTGTTTTTGTTACAGAAAGCAATTTGTATAGGTTTCATTGTGTGGTATTATTCACCTCTGACAATTGCACAATTACAAAGGATATTTCCAGAGAAAGGTTTGCATATATTGGAGATATTTTTTATAAAGGGAATATGTACTTAGGGGTTCTTTTATTAAGTTGCAGTAGCACTTTTAGCTCATGGTAGAAATCAGCAGGTGATAAACTCTGAGACGCCCATTATATTCCTATAGAAATCTCGGCGTTTACCAACAGCTGATTTCTACCATGAGCTATAAACACTACTGTGGCTTAGTAAAAGTCCCCCTTAGAGCAATAAAGTACATGCCCATTTATTTTAGTCAACACGTATATGGGGGCCACATATGCATGTTGATGGCCTCCTATAAAATACCAACCAACATAAAAGCATGTGTGTACTTGACTGTGGGTGTGCACATGGGTAGAGGTTGGGTTGTATATGGATAGAGTGTACATTTAGATTATAAAATGCTATAAATTGCATCCAAACTTGCAAAATATTAGTGGGAATATTTAAACCAGCTTTGTCCTTCTCACAAAGGGAACAGAATAGGTGATCCTTATCCTCCGGATGCTTTATATTTTCTCCTGGACAAAGGGGGTGAGACCACTCTGTTTATGTATCTAACACCAACAGTCATGTTAATGATGAACCTAAGGGCCATTTTGGCAGTGTTACCTGTAAAAACTGTCATAAAAATTACAAAACTTATCTATATAAATAATTCTCACCTCCAACGTTCTGAACCTCACTGTGTGGCAGGGAAACACTGAAGCCCTGTAGTCTTCTAGGCTGTCATCACCACTCACTCTCACTCTCACTCTCACTCATAGACCCGCCCTCAGCCACGCCCCATCCACACATAATTCACAACCCCAACATTCTAAATGTAAATTTGTAGTTGCAAGATCCCATGAGTGTCTGCCCTACCCTCGCGTCACAACGTGATGACGTGGAGGGCGGGGCTATGACACTCAGCCAATCGGCAGTTCTACCACCTTCTGATGCTCCCCCCCCCCAACGCACAGCCAGAAACAGCGACCTACACAGAGCCTCCACCCCCCCCCTCCAAGCACAGCGACAAACACCGAGCTACGCAGGGGGAGGAGTGCCGTCCGAACACCTGATCCGCTGGGACCCCGAAGCTGCTGCCCTCCACAAAAAAACCACCCACCTGCACCCTCCCCACGCTGCCCTCCAAACACCTCACAACACTGCTGCAGGAAAACCTTGCTAGCGCCCGTTTCATTCCTCACAGAAACGGGCCTTTTTTACTAGTTACTCATAATATGTAGGTATATAGAGTTAATACCATAGTTTTTCTGAAAAACAGTATCCCCAAAATGCAGCCACAGCAGCCAGTGTTATGTTCATTGAGGAACAGTAAGCTCTTTAGAGAGAGAGAGAGAGAGAGAGAACAATTTCAATACTTCATGTAGTATGTAGTACAAAATGGAACAAAACCTGAAGCTTGATTTAAAAAGATTATGTTACATTTTTCATAAATTGAACAAGAATAATGTTTCTCTTCATGAAAATGTATTTTCTTTATTCAGTCTTCAATTTTCTTGCATAAAAATACCACCTGCCAAGTTAGAAAACATTTACAGATCGGCAATAAATTTTGCATTTTCAGTAAGCACTTTGTTCTCCTATTGAAGTACTCAGGAATTAACTGTTTCTTTGTGACTATTTCTGCCAATTAAATGTGTTTCAAGTGTTGAAAGAACTGATTTTTCATTTGCATAATTATTTAGTTGACATTGGTGTAACATCACATTTTTCTCCATAATAATACATTTTCAGCTGTTGAAAGGACTTTGTTTCACATTGCTACTCTCATTTAAAAAAAGTATTTCATTACATTTTTCTAGCAAAGTGACAAATGTAGCCACTTCTTCAATGGGGGAAAAAAAATCAGATTTTAAATATGGTCAACTCCAGTTTTTCTGCTGTAACAAAGAGTTGTCCCCAGCCCCTTTTCTTTCCAGATTCTCTTGCACTCTCCACTTACTGGTAATGAACATGTGGCTCCCTGTGGATAGACGGAGAGGGAGAGGGAAGTTGGAGGAGATTAGAGAAACAACTGCATTTGGCTAGGTTCATAAGTGATAAATAATCCATGTGTAAATAATTAAAATACCTTCAACTGAGTGTATACTTTACTGCTTAAATATACACCCCTTTATAGTGTCATCTCTTAGGGGGTAATTCTATGAAGGGTTGCTTGGTTTTAGTTCCAAGAAGGCGACTGTTTATAGAATACCATAGAGCTTGAGTAAATGCTTATTCCTAGACTGATATTTTTAAAAAAGGAATATATGTTTATGCATATAAATGTGTGCCCCTACACAAACTCTGCCATGACTCTGTCCATACATATGCCAATCCTTTAAAACATGCACCATCACACTTAGTTGCATATTATTGTATAGCATATCCAAAATACTATGCATTTACATGCATTTGTGCACACATAAGTTTTAAATTTAAAACAAATAAAATATTTCTTCGTTCAACGTAATTAAACGCTGGAATTCATTGTGAGATAATGCAGGGGCATAGCCAGACTTCGAGGTGTGAGGGGGTCACATTGTGGTCTATTGCCGCGCCACCCTCCCACTGCCACCTTGCTGCTCCCCACCCACTGTTGTCGCTGCACATACCTTGGCTGGCAGGGGTCCCCAATCCCTGCCAGCTGAAATGCCGCCACTGCCACACATAGCATAGCTGGCGGGGGTCCTCAACCTCCACCAGCTGAAGTCTTTATCCAGCGCTGGTCTCCAGCACCGCTGCATTGTCTGCCCTGCTATCTCTTCCCCTCACGTCCGGCACACTTGTTTTAATGAAATTGAGCAATATGCTCAGTTTCACTAAAATCAGCATGCCAGGCAGGGCAGGCAATGTGGCGGCGCCGGAGACCAGTGCTGGACGAAGGCTTCAGCTGGTGGGGGTTGGGGACCTCCATCAGACAAACCAGGGGTCCAGAGCCAATTTGGAGGGTCCAGGCTCCCGTGGCCCCCCATAGCTGCGCCACTGAGATAAGTACCATAAAATCTATTTTACTTTTTTGGAATTTAGCCAGATACTTGTGAATTGGATGTGTCACTGCTGAAAACAAGATACTGGACTTCATGAAGGAGTAAGCTAGTGGTTAGTGCTGCGGACATTGATCCTGGGGAACTGGGATCATTTCCCTGTGCAGCAACTTGTGACTCTGGACAAGTCACTTAGGGGGTCTTTTACTAAAACTTGGCTTGAATTCTCTGCAGCAGGGCCCATAGGAATAAAATGGACCTTGCTACAGATAACTCAAGCTAAGTTTTAGTAAAACACCCCCTTAACTTTCTATTACCCCAGGTACAAAATAAGTACCTGTATATAATATGTAAACCGCATGTAGTTGGAAAAAAATCAAAGTAAGGTGGTATATCAAGCCCATTTCCTTTCCCTTTGGTCTGTCCTAGTATGGTGATACTTACGTACTTATATGCTGGTACTTTGGTCATTTATGCATGTTTTGGAGCCTAAATGTTGGTAATCTGTTTATAGAATGATCCTCATATATATTAAATACAAAAAATTAGCACAATGTGGTGAAGTATTTGCTGCCTCCCATGACCTAACCTCATCTCTAAACCAACAGGAGAAAATACCTGTCTTCTTGATCCTTGTATATACTTTTACACATATAGGATGGACACTTTTTAGACATGGTAGAGTGATTTTTTGAAAATTGTTTGCAACTTCTGTGTCTTTGGAAATTATAGAGGGGAAACATTTCAGCTTTGGGACAAGGTTTGTGAGTATTTTTAACCTACTGGCTCTGCACTAACCCAGGAATCAGGGGCGGACTGAGAGTGGTCTGGGCCCCTGGGCACTAAGGATGGTCTGGGCCCCATGCCTGGCTGCTGCCCGACACCTCTCCTACCACTGCACTGCTGCTCCCCATGCCACCGCAGCCGACACCCCCACTGCCCCTGGTGATCTGATGGTCTCTGCAAGGAGGGGAAAGCATATTCTTTCCTGCCTGCTGCACTGCCACTGTTCTCCCGCCTACTGGCACTGCCGTGTTTTCAAAATGGCAGCCGAGACTTTCCGTGGTAGTCTCGTGGGTCTCGAATGTCACGCAAGACTTCCGCAGGGAGTCTCAGCCACCATTTTTAAAATAAGGTGGTGCCGTGCAGGGGGAATAGCGGCAGCACAATGGACAGGAAAGAACATGTTCCCTCCCCCCCCCCCCCGCAGAAGCGACTAGATCACCAGTGGTGCGCCTGTAAAGGTAGGACCAGGAAGGGTTGTAGTGTGTGGAGGGCATCCGGGCAGAACCTCTGGGTCCCCTAGAGCCTCTGGGTCCTCAGGCACTGCCTGGTTGCCCGAATGGTCAGTCCACCCCTGTCCCAGATTCTATATATAGTGCTTTGATTTGAGCACATAAATTTGAGCACGTGCCCAATTTGTGCATGCAACTTAATTAAGGGATCCTTTTACAAAGGCCTTCTAGTGTTTTTAGCATGATTAGCGTGTGCTAAATGCTATAGATGCCCAAAGGAATATATAGGCATCTCTAGCATTTAGCACATACATATTTAATGCACACTCTAAAAATTCTAGCTCACCTTTGTAAAAGGACCCTTGAATACTGAGTCAATTAGCACTGATAAATGTCATCCTAACAAACAATTATTAGCACTAATTGGATTTAATTAACAGTTCCGCAGGTAAATATAGGAACCAGATCCACAACACACTAGTCTGAAAAGGAGGCATCGAAATGGGAGTGTCATGGGTGGGTTGGGGGGAGCTTCAAGAATTTACATGTGTAGTTATAGAATAAGAAGAATACGTTTCAGTCAGTGTAAATCCGATTCCCAGGCACAAACACTATTCTATAAACCACGCCTAACTTTAGGCGAGGTTTACAGAACAGCACTGAGCGTTATTTTTTTCAGCGACAATTTTTTAGGCTCCATATATAGAATCTAGCTATCCATTTCAAAGAGAAAGTAATTTTGTGCTAATAAGGTCACCAGTAAATTTTATCCTTGGATTTTTGTACCTGTTTTTATAATCCCACCTATCAGGTTTCCTGAAAGTGGCTGAAAATAAAACAGAGAATAGGCAGAGTACTTTAACCACTGGATTCTATGGCACTTTGAGTTGCACATGCAAATTTGGGCATACACCCAATTTACACGCATAACTTAATTTAATGCAGAGCCAATTAGCACTGACAACTGACATCCTAACAATCAATTATTCATGCTAATTGGATTTAATTAGCAGTTACGTGCATAAATTTTACATGTACGTCCGAAAAATGGGCATGGAAATGGGAAGGTTATGGGCGGATCGGGGACATTCTGTCACATCTGTGCTCACCTCGCCCTCTGGTGGCCATAACCGGTGGCTGCTGTGGACCGTCACCCGTTCCAGATTTCAGCCCATTCCGGTCCGGATCTTCTGGGCTGCCAGACTTGCTTGCTTGGATTGAACCTACACAGCACCCGTAGTTTCCTGGTGATGGTTGCAGCTGAGCTCCAGGTGCTGCTGGGCTTATTAGCTATTCTGAAACCTTGCTGCTTTGCCTTTGCATTGCGTCTAAGGCCCTGGTATGTTGGTGCTTGTTGCACTTCTGCTAGTCCAGTGTTTGCCTGAGATTCTTGCCTGTTTCTAGTTAGTCTGTGTTTAGTTTAGGTTTTGTTTGCTTTCCTTGCCTGGTTTCTTGTTTGTAATTCTGTGTTTAGTTTCTGTTTGTCTGTGTTCTGGCTTTGGGGCTGCTTGCAGCTCTTAGTTCTGTGTCTTGTTAGTCAGTGTTTGTTCCCTGTTTTGTGGCTGTTCTGCAGCTTTCTGTTCTGCCCTTTAGCTTTCCCTTCCTTGCCCAGTCTCCTGCCTTGCTGCCCATGTTCCTCCCTTTCCCCTCTGACCCTCAGTCCCTGTGCTGCCTTGCTGTTATCCAGTCCTGCCTTGTCCAGCAAGTCCCGCCAGCCACCTGAAGCCCAGAGCTCAACTCTTGGTGAAAAGTGGCCAAGTGCAGGTGAAACCTAACTGCTTGCCTGAGATTTGCCCTGTTTCTAGCGTGGGGTGGTTTTGCCTGCCACTGCCGCTCCTCGGCAGTGGCCCAAGGGCTCACAACCTAGTTTCCAGTTTTGAGAACGTGACACATTCCCAGAATTTATGCATGTAGATATAGAATAAGGGAAATGCATGCCTAATTTAGACAGGAGGGTTTGCACCACATTTCAGTTAGGTCAAATGGCTGCATTTAACATTAGGCATAATTCCTGGGCATAAATGCTATTCTATAAACTGCACCTAACTTGAAGGATGTTTTAGAGAATAGCACTGAGTGCACTTTTTTGCACCATTTTTTAACTATCATATAGAGAATATAGCCCCAAATGTATGAAGGAGAGCAATTGATTGTCAATTTACTCATGTGCATCACTATTTTTTATAAATATATTTAGTTTACATGAATTGCTTTGATAATTGTACTTATTGTTCACTGTGCTATGGGAGTTAGAAGCCGTGGATATATTTTGTCTAAATGTTATATTTATTGAAATTTTGAAATATTAACAAGTATCCAATTGTTATAGAAATTGTGATAAGGAGATAAACTATATTCAATTAAATAAAAAGAATAATCAACATTAAATACAAAGCAAAGGTTGAGAATATAACCCTCCAATCAATTTAGACACAATAAAAGAGGACAAAGACATAAAGTAGTGGAGTTAAAATAAAAAGAAAACAACTTAAATCAAAATAAACTTAATGTAACATTCTTCACTTTATGTCCCTCAGACTCAATAGCAGGTAAAGGATTAGCTGATGAAATAGACACTGTCTTTAAATGAATAAGAAACCTTAATGAGTCTGGAACACAAAAATCAAATACAAAGGAGATTTACCGGATAGGAGGGGAGAGGTTGGTAAGCTCAACTCAGGAGAGGGACCTTGGGGTGATGGTGTCAGTTGATCTCAAGGTGCCGAAACAGTGCGACGAGATAGTGGCCATGGTCAGAAAGATGCTAGGCTGCATAGAGAGGGGTAAACAAGCAGAAGAAAATTGCTCTTGATGCCTCTGTACAAGTCATTGGTAAGCACCCACTTAGAGTATTGTGTTCAGTTTTGGAGGCCTTATCTTGCTAACGATGTTAAAAGACTTAAAGTGGTTCAGAGAAAAGTGACACAAGTGGTAGGAGGTCTACGTTGCAAGATGTACATGGAGAGACTTGCTGACCTAAATAGATACCCTAGAAGAAAGGAGAAACAGGGGTGATATGATACAAATGTTCAAATATTTGAAAGGTATTAATTCACAATCAAATCTTTTCCAGAGAAGGGAAGTAGAAGGCATTGATTGAAGTTGAAAGGGAGCCTACTCAGGAATAATGCCAGGAAGTATTTTTTCACTGAGAGGGTGGTAGATACTTGGAATGCCCTCCCACAGGAGATGGTAGAGATGAAAACTGTAACGGAATTAAAAAATGCATGGGACAAACGCAAAGGTATCCTGCTTAGAAGGATCAGATCCAAAGAAGCTTGGGAGAGGTTAGGTAGGAAAGCCGGGGCTGGGCAGACTTCCATGGTCTGTGCTCTGATTGAGGCTGAATAGACTTGGATGGAGACTTGGATGGGCTGGAGTGGAGCTTTTCAGGTGCTATGATAACAACTTCAGAAATTTTAGAACAAGGCCAGTGCTGGGCAGACTTATATGGTCTATGCCCTAAAAAAGGCAAGGATAAATCATGATCAGGTATACATATCATATGTAATGAGTTTATCTTGTTGGGCAGACTGGATAGACCATACAGGTCTTTGTCCGCTGCCATGTACTATGTAACTATCTAAAGATATGTTTCCTACTGAGTGGTGTTACAAATAACAGAAATAAAGACTATAAAAGTTTGGAGGGGCAACTTTCATTTTTGAAAGTTTTGTGTACCAAAGGTTCAGTAGATTGGGACTATGCAATTTTTTTCACAACTATGATGTTTTTCATGTTTTACGGCCAAGACACTGCAAGTACCTAAAGTGGGATATGTGATTTCTGGGGTTAATTACTTTTTTGATAATGGTTTCTAATTTTTTTAGAGATGTAATTAATCCATACCTAAAGCTGAAATTTGTCAGGATTATGCAATCGATATCCGACTATGTCATGGTATAAATAACTCACATCCCTCACTTTTGGTACATTTTCACTCAATGGGTCACATACTTAACACCAGAATAGTAAATCAAACATTTCCAGAGATAATGAGGGAAACACTTAGGGCCCCTTTTACAAAACGGCAGTAAGCTCAACGAGGGATTATCACTCGCTAAAAGGAAGTAGCGCTGGACTATCGCAGCAGTCCAGCGGTACTTCTCACCCCCAGCGAGCCATCATATGAAGTGCTTTTTTAAATTTTACTTCAATTTGGGTTATTTTAGCCCAGGGTCTCATTTTATTCAATGAAACCCTGTGCTAAAATAATCCAACTTGTGGTAAAATAACCCAATTTAACTGTAACCCACACTGAAAACTTCTATCCTATTTACTTTTTTTAAATAAGCTCCCAGACACTGTTCCCTTTAACCTGAGTGGGAGTCCTTCAACTGCATTGCTGCCAGTAGGGGGTGGTGCTTTAATATTGTGTTTTCAATTGCTAGGAAATGTGGAGGGGCATAATCGAAGGGTACGCCCAAGCTTTGCTGAGGACGTCCTCGCAAAACGTCCCGGTGTAGGGGTGGGGAAACCTGTATTATTGAAACAAGATGGACGTCCATCTTTTGTTTCAATAATACGGTGGGGGTTGTCCAAAGCTTGACATTTAGGTTGTCCTTCAAGATGGTCATCCCTAGACATGGTCGTTTCTGATTTTAGGCGATAATGGAAACTAAGGACGCCCATCTCAGAAACGACCAAATGCAAGCCCTTTGGTCATGGGAGAAGCCAGCATTCGTAGTGCACTGGTCCCCCTCACATGCCAGGACACCAAACAGGCACCCTAAGGGTAACTGCAGTGGACTTCAAAAATTGATCCCAGGAACATAACTCCCTTATCCTGTGTGCTGAGCCCCCCCCCCCCCAAACCCACTACCCACCACTGTACATCACTACCATAGCCCTTATGAGTGAAGGGGGGGCACCTAGTTGTGGGTACAGTGGGTTTCTGGTGGGTTTTGGAAGGCTCACATTTACCACCACAAATGTAACAGGTAGGGGGGATGGGCCTAGGTCTGCCTGCCTGAAGTGCATTGCACCCACTTAAACTGCTCCGGGGACCTGCATACTGCTGTGATGGACCTGAGTATGACATTTGAGGCTGGCACAAAAGATTTTTAAAGATTTTTTTTGAGGGTGGGAGGGGGTTAGTGACCACTGGGGGAGTAAAGGGAGGTCATCCCTGATTCTCTTCAGTGGTCATCTGGTCAGTTCGGGCACCTTTTTGTGCTTTGGTCATAAGAAAAACAGGACCAGGTAAAGTCATCCAAGTGCTCGTCAGGGACGCCCTTTTTTTCCATTATGGGTCGAGGACGCCCATGTGTTAGGCATGCCCATGTCCTGCCTTCGCTACGCCTCCGGCACGCCCCCGTGAACTGTGGTCGCCCCCCCGACGGAAAGCAGTTGGGGACCTCCAAAATTGGCTTTCGATTATGCTGATTTGGGTGACCCTGTGAGAAGGACGCCCACCTTCTGATTTGTGTTGAAAGATGGCCGTCCTTCTCTTTCGAAAATGAGCCTGATAGGTTCCTTGGAGTCCTGCAGAGCTTGCCTGGCCCTCACTATTGAAAATAGAACTGTAGCTGGAGGAATCCTGCTCAGCTTAGAGGAAACAGTGCTCCCAGATCCATCTCATTAGTGCACAAATGCTGATGTACATACTTACACATGCTCTGTAACTAGTGTAATATGTGCCTGCATTCTGAATATGTACTGGGATATATTATAAAATATACATAAATATCACAGCTATTTCTCCCCTCTGCCCAGAAAACGTCCCTGGGAAAGACTGCAAGCAACCCATATAAATAAAGGTGCACACTTTCCCTGAATGCATTTTAAGCTATTTTCTTCATTAAAACAGGATTTATGGTTTATTTAGCTTGGTATACTGACATTTCAGGTATACACATCAATGTGGTTTACAGTACTAAAAATTACAGAAACACTGCACACAATCTATAGGAACTCTATTGCAAATTAAAAGTTAAAAGGATGGTAAAAACAAAGAAACATAAAAACATAAAAATTCCAGCAGACTGCAATGTCGCCAGACAAAAGGTGCACCGGAAGTCTCTTTACTTAGGTATTTGATTTGGGAAGGCTAACTCAAACAGATAAGTTTTAAGAGCTACTCTAAACCTAGGAAAAGAAAGCTCAGTATGAAGGGAATAAGGTAATAAATTCCATAAAGCAGGCACGTAGCTACGTGGATTCAAAATGCACAAGTTGTATAGGTGGTAAGTATAGTTGGCCATCATGTAAGGATTCAATAGAAGCAAGATAAGGTTCTTTATTATAAAGCACCTTATGAGCCATTGTTAATATCTTAAACTGAATAAGGAAATGAATTTGGAACTAATGATGACTACAGAACAGTGGAGTAACATGATCCCAGTGAGCAGCATTCATAAGAAGTGTGATGGCAGTGTTTTGCACAGTCTGCAAATGATGAAAAACATAATTCAGCAATCCTGAATAGATTATATTACAATAATCTAGCTGAGAAGCTATCAACAGATAAAGTAAATTCTCCCTGGAAGGAATATCAAGAAAAGGAAAAAGCTTTATAAAATTACCCCCAATGGGAGAGAGAATCAAACTTCTGAGGGAAATTGTAGGTATACTATCTAGTTGCAATTTTTCAAAGAGCTAGCCCTAAGAAGTTTCTCTTTGAAAATCCAAGGTGGTGCAACTGCTGTAAATCATGTGTGAAATGCAAGCCCAAAAGCATGCAGAGTGGCATCAAAATAAAACCATTTCACATGCATCCTATACCCAATCTAACTCTGAAATTTATTGACAACACATAAACTCTTATACAGCATAGAGGGAGCAACATTCAAAAACATGGTACCAATGGAAGAGCTTTTGGTTGTAGCCTTACAAATTTTTCAAGGGCTTTAACACTAGGGTTACCATATGTCCGGATTTACCCGGACATGCCCTCTTTTTGAGGACAAGTCCGGGCAACCGGGTGAGTTTTGCCAATCTGTCCGTTTGTCTGGATTTCTGGACAAATGGGCAGGCGGGCGGGCCGTCCTATGCTAGCCTCCCGGCCCTCCCCTCCCCTTACTACTCTACTGCCCTGGTGGTCTAGTGACCTTTTCCGCCTTCGGGGCAGGAAAGAGCCCCCTCTTTCCTGCCGGAGCGCTGCCCTGCATTCTGTTGCTGATCTTGGATCTGATTCAAAATGGCCGCCAAGAGTTGAAGTGACCTCGCGAGACTTCAACTCTCGGTGGCCATTTTGAATCGGCACAGAGATCAGCAACAGAATGTAGGGCAGCGCTACGGGCAGCAAGAGGGGGCTCTTTCCTGCCCCGAAGATGTCACTAGACCACCAGGGCAGTAGAGTAAGGTAAGAGAAGGGGGGTGACGGGGAGGGGAGTGGAGGGGAGGTGACAGGGGGGAGGGGAATATGTGACAGGGGGCAGTGTGAGGGTGTGAAAGGGGGTGGGCGAGTGTGGTGGGGTGGGGCATGTGTCCTCTTTTATGGGGGACCAAATATGGTAACCCTATTTAACACCAACATTTTTTTTGTACAAGACCCCTTAGAAGACCAGTACAAATGGAAAAGCACTTAGAAATAATATGGCAAAATGTTACCTCTGAGTGTTTGCTTTAGGTAATCTATTCAGAAAATATTTTATACAAGACTTATGGTGCATCAAGGTAGAATGGCAAAGCTGTTTACATTTATAGCACTTAAACATAAATGCATTCATCTCTTAGGTGGATACTATGACAATTGATTTCAGCTTCTAAATATTTCACAACTGTCTGAAATTTAGAAAAGCTACATTAGATGGCATAATTAAATGAAGCCTTACTATAACACTGACAAATCTATGAGTTCTATTCCTGTGGGCATCTTGATTTGATGATGGATTGTATCATGATATCAGCATTCTGGGCAAGCATTTTTAAATAGAAAGAACGTTCTGGAAGAATGGATAAGGGGGAAACCTGAAAGGTGAAAGACTCAGGAGCAACATAAAGAAATGTTTCTTCATAGAAAGGATGGCAATCCCTACTGATTTCTATTGGAAGCCAAAACAGTAACATAGTACAAAAAAAAAGCAGTGGGCTGACACTGGGGATTTTTGAATTCAAGGAGCTACGAATTAGGCCTGAGATCTATTATTCTCTGTTTAGTGAAATGTACAGCTATCATATATGTTTCAAAATGTATCAGTAAGGGAAGAGAGCCATTAATTCCAACTTGAAAATATGTTTTGCTATTTTCTTAATCCCTTTCATTATCTGATAGATATAGGAGGGAAGTTATCAACAACTTGTGGTAAAATCACTCATCCTACCAAGAAGATGGATTATATTTTTCCACAAATCATAATTTTAGCACAGAGTTCCAACATAGGGGTAAGTTAATGTGGGCTACTATTAAGATGAGTGATTTTACCACAAGTTGTTGATAACTTCCCCCTTAAATGTTTTCCTTACATTCCTTATATATTTTCCTATGTATCCACATACGTATAATAAATTAATAACAGGGTAATTAGGCTGTGAAGGTACATAGGCATGCATGTTATACTTATTATATAAAGGCAACATAGGGGTCCTTTTACCAAGGTGCACCGAAAAATGACTTGCACTAGTGTAAGTGCGTGTTTTGTACGTGTGCAGATCCATTTTTCAGCGACCTCTAAAAATGCCTATTTTTTATTTTGACCAAACATGGACGTACGGCAAAATGAAAATTGGCACGTGTCCATTTTGGGTTTGAGACCTTACCACCACCCATTGACTTAACGGTAAGGTCTCACGCGTTAACTAGGCAGTAATGGTCTACACACGTCAAATACCTTTCACCGCCCGTAGCGCCACACGCCAGAAAATAACATTTATTTTCTGGCGCACATAAAAAATGAAATTACCGCCCGGGCCACACGGTATCCGGGCGGTAATTCAAAATTGCACATGTTGGTCACAGCTTAGTAAAAGGGCCCCATAGGCACCTATGTACCTTTATAAAATAGATCCCAGAATGTAAGTGTAGACATTTATACTTGCTTTGAGGCAAACTCAAACGATATACTTACACTTGCACAGATATGGGTGTAATAACAAGGGCAATGTTTCCATATGGGTCATTTTTGTGCATGCCATGACAGTAATGAACCTCACTCCTAAGCCAAAGTATATGGAGCATGATCTCAGTATCTCAAATATACTGTTATTGCTAGCTGAAGTACTTGCATTATGCTAAAGAGAGCTTCCTTCTGGAGATCATGAAATGATACACATATAGGCAATTTATCCAGGTGTGCTTGGAAATTGTTTTTAAAGAAGCTTGTGACACCAAAATGATGGGAAATATTTCTGTATCCTTCTGCCACATTGTCTTAGCCACAGACTGAATTTCTTGCTGCTTAAAGATCTTATCTCAGTGCAATTCACTGAATAATCACTTGGGACTGACACCTCTATATTCAAGGCCATTCTGTTTTTCTTTTTCACCACTCAGGGACAGATGCACAAAGGCTCCCAAAGGGAACTGCTTGCTATGTCCACATCGATAAAAAGTTACTGAGGTGGAAATAGCGAGCAATTTCCAAAGAAAAGCACATGCAAATGGGCTGCTCGCAAAAACAGCAAACAGTTCGGTAGGGGGAAGCGCTGGCACATACGTATAGCATCCACTAGCTAAACATGGCTGCTATGCATCTGCCCAGAGTAGCTACACATGGTTTTCATACACACATACAAGCTGCATGTATGAAAGCCGTATGTAGCATTTGTTTTGTAAAAGGTACTCTGTGAATCTTCCTCTCCTCTTCTCTGGCCAAGTTTGACATCCCCATGCTAGTGGCCCTCCCTCTCACCTCTCCAATCCTGCCCTTCAGCTCCGCAAATAGTTAGGGGACTGCTGTCAGCTGCCACTGCTGCTGCTGTGTGCTGAGGGGCAGGGGTGGCTGGAAGGAATGAGGGAGGGGGTGATGCTGTATCCCTGTGTCCAAAGCAGGCAAGATCTCTCTCTTCTGCACAGCTTTTACAGCTCAATCCCCTTACACCCTCTGCCTCTGCTTCAGCTTAATTCTGTTGACAGACATGGCTGGAGCAGGAGAGAAAGCACCAGTCCTGGCTCCACTTTTCCAACTGCTTCAGACCTCCCATTAAAAGGCAGACAAGCCTCTCTTAAACATCTGTGCATCCCTCAGAATATTCATTTGAATGTTTAACAGCTCATTTAAATAGATTATTTTAGGATTCCCGTTGTCAGCTGCCCTACATGGTAAAAAACCCCCAGAGTCCCTTTGTGCATATCCTGCTGAATAACGTGCTCGTTCAACCGGCTGGAACCGGTCTGAAAAGCACATTGCTAGCCTGGTAGGTTTTATGCATTTGGCCCTCAGATCAGTTTACTGACACTCAGCTTTTTATCTATTGGAATGGGGATATTCCAGGTGATCACAAGCTCTTCATTCTCCGTGATTCTCTTAGGGACATGATCCTAGTGCTTTTCTGGTACAGCGATATAATGTTTACAAAGTTTCTAATGGATGAGACATGCCACCTTGTTGTGCCTTTTTGTGTTGAGATTTTCTGCCATCAAAACTTCACAGCCAGCTACAAGATGTGTGACCATTTCTAACTCCTTCTTACAGAATCTACATTTGTCAGTTGCATCATGTTTTTCTATGCTTTCAGTATACTGTCTTGTCCCTAATCCACTATTCTGAGTTGCAACTATCAACCACTGATAGTTAGGTGTCAATTCACCTCTTCTTAACCATTCATCTGTCCAATATTGATCAATGAATGGTTTCTAGTGCTTTGTATTCCCCTCTGTACTTATGGATTTGCCACTCATTGTTCCTTTCCTGCTGATCTATTTCCTTGAAGAGCTTTTGTTCTCTTCCTTCGTAAATACTGCTGCTTTCTTCCCTTTTGGCGCCATTAGATTTTCACTCATTCTTTCTACTCATCAGAGTGCTTGTCCAAGTTTAATGATGAGAAGAATCTGGAATTTTTCTTTCATATTTCAACACCCCCTTGAACATTTGGATCTGATGATGCTGCTAAGCCTGGAGATTTTTGATAGTAACTCAATAGGTATAATTTATTTCTACGAAACCTCTCCTCCTTTAGCTCTGGGAATATACTGTCTTGGCATACATTGATTCTTACAAATGGAGTGATATGGAGAAGTTTTCTTGTTTGCACATCTAGATTTTCAAGGTTTTTAAGAGGCCAGTCTACAATACCAAAGCTGTATGAGAGTGCAAGAATTGTCAGGTGATTAATGGCCTGTACCTTATTCCTTGATGCTAATGCACTCTTAAATATCTATTTTAGTCTTCTATAATATCCTTTACTAATTCTTTCTCTCAATTATTTCTGCTCCTTCCTCCACTCTTTAATATTTATATACACCTTCCTCTTTGAGTTCCTTTACCTCACAGTCATCAGTCAGGGGGTATTTTCAGTTTTGTTCAACTTTCCCCTAAGGAAAGATTTGTAATAACATATGTGCATATCTCAGAACTCCATCTCAACTCTACACCTGGGACTGCCTGTGTTCATTCCATATGAAAATATGTGCAATGTATCAGTAGTGTGCAATTTTATGCTTGCATCTCCAGAGACAATTTTATAAGTGCTTATTTCTGCAAAGAAAACTGTGTTTTACTCACTAAAAGCCTTATAAAAATTATCCTCCAAGACAACAATACACTAAAGTGCAAAATCTTTTTCATGAAAGGAGCAATCTATATTGTCCTTTTTATTTTTGAAAAAATAAAAAACAAATTCACAAATTTCAGTCTTTATATTAAGCTTTCAAGCATAGGGGGCCCTTTTACTAAGCTGTGCTAAAAAGTGTCCTGCACTATGACAAGTGCATGGGTTTCACATATGCTGAGGCCTCTTTTAGCATGGTTTTAAAATGGCCACATTTCCTACAACAAGAAAACGCTCCCAAACTCCCCATAGCACAACCCCAATCACTGAACCCGCTCCCAAAACCCCCGAGCACTACTCCCAGCACTCGCATGCCCCCCCTATAACCCTTTCCTACCCTCTATATATTCCCTCAGATACAATGAATAGGATTTTTATTTTTTTTTTTATTTTTTTTTTCCTCTCCCCTTTAATTTAAACTTGCTGCCCACACTATACCTGACAGCTTCACACAGCACAAATACAGAAAGCGCTATCCTCACTGTCCCAACAGCCACAAACAGATAATGGATAATAGCTTGCTGATACCACACCAATTTCAACACTGCTCCCTCTCAACACTGCTCCCTCTGCTTGCTGAAATCCAAATGGCGCTGTGTCTCCCTTCACAGCCCTTCTTCACCCCTCCTCCCTACCCGCCCCTTTACCCATCACCCTTCAATCTCTTATCCTTCCTATCCACTCCCACTCCTCCCTCCCTCTCCCCCCCCCCCCACCCCAGGTTCTTCCTGAGCCTTCAGCCCGGTTGTAATCGGCTCCCCTTAAAGGGTGAGCCTTTCCATTTTCCCCTATTAATGGTTATGAGCTATCACAATTTAATGCATGGCCATTAGAGCGGGAGCCCTTACCCACATCTATTTTGTAGGTGGTAAGGGCTCCCGCACAAACCACATGCTCAATGGTTAGCACGTGATTATGTAGCTGCGCTAATTGGTTAGTGCTAGACACACCTACTCTCCACCCTGCCCCTAAACATGCCCCCAGTACTACAAAATACTTTTTAGATCATGGAAAGCCAGCGCTGATCCGAAAACTACCGCAGGATGCATGAGCATGTCCCATGGTAGTGCTTTTTTAGCCTGAGGTAAGCACGCATTAGTGCTTACTGCTGCTTAGTAAAATGGCCCTATAGTCTGCTATGTGTTAAAGTTTATTTAATTTTTACTGCAAATTTATTTATTGCATTTGGGGACTTTTTTACTAAGTTGTACTGGGCACTAATGCACACCAAATGTAGCTTAAAAGCATGAAGTATCAAAGATTTCCAGTAACGGGGAAGAAGAAGCTGCGCTGAAATAGAACAACTGGACTCAGATCACGAGACCCTGCATGTTCAAAACCATGACTCTGTCTGCCTTAAATGAAGCATCCCCGAGAGAAGAGGAATCAGAGCTTGAAATTCCCAAAGTTGCTGCATTAGTGACCACTAAGAGGCAAAAGGTGGTTGATGATTCTCTTCTGTGGGGCTTAACAGATGTCCCAGGAGGTGTGCTGGCTGCCAGGTGCCAAAATTCAAGATGTTGCAGAGAGCTTGCTGAGACTCATCAGGCCTAGTGACTATTATCCAATGCTGCTCATCCATGTTGGCACAAATGATACTACTAGGTACCCCTCTGAATGTATCAAAAGTGACTTCATGGCTCTAGGAGGAAGGGTGAAGCAGACAGGTGCACAGGTGGTGTTCTCGTTGATCCTCACTGTTGAGCATAAAGGCCAAGGCAGAGATGTTCTCATTCTGGAGATGAATAACTGGTTGCACAAATGGTCTCATCAAGAGCATTTTGACTTCCTGGACCATGGGATTCTTTTCCAAGACCAGAGGAGTATTCAGCAGCAGAAAGGCTAACCTAGGTGATGAGGGCTTTAAACTAGAAATCATTGGGTCAGGGTGATCAAAGCACCTGGGTAAGTACAAGTCCTTACATTAGTGAAGCATTAAATATCTCTACACAAATGGGAAAAAAGGGGGTGATGTCTGAAAAGCAGTATATATTAATGCCCAATATATGGGAAATAAGGTTTTAGAACTTGAGGCTGTGATAGAAGAGGCTGATTTGGATTTAGTGGCAATTACAGAGACATGGTTCTTAGAGAACCATGACTGGCATATAGTTATAATTTGTCCAGGAAAGACAGAGTAGGAAGAAAGGGAGGGAGGGGGAGTGGTATTATATGTTAAATATAATATTAAAGGCACACAAAATGTAAGACCTACAGGAAAAGGAAGAGGCACTGTGGGTCAATCTAGACAGAGAGAATGGCAAATACATTTACATTGATGTGATATATAGGCCTCCTTCACAGACAAAAGAAGTGGTCAGAGATTTAATTGAAGACATTCTAAATATAGCTGTGAAAGGGGAAGTATTATTAATAAGTGATTTTATATATGCCAGATGTTGATTGGGGTATCCTTATTGTGGGGTCTTTTAGCCTCATTTCCCCTTATGTTCCCGCCCGTAACCTCCGCTCACAGGACAAATCCCTCCTCTCAGTACCCTTCTCCACCACCGCCAACTCCAGGCTCCACTCATTCTGCCTCGCCTCACCCTATGCTTGGAATAAACTTCCTGAGCCCTTACACCAAGCCCCCTCCCTACCCATCTTCAAATCCTTGCTCAAAGCCCACCTCTTCAATGTTGCTTTCGGCACCTAACCTTTATACCTTTCAGGAAATCTAGACTGCCCCTATTTGACTGACTGTACATTTGTCCTTTAGATTGTAAGCTCCTTTGAGCAGGGACTGTCCTTCTATGTTAAATTGTACAGCGCTGCATAACCCTAGTAGCGCTTTAGAAATGTCAAGTAGTAGTAGTAGTAGTAGTAGTAGATTTTGGATTCTCTACAGGGGGAACCATTCCACCAGTTGGTAATAGAACCCACGTGGTGGGCCATATTGGACTTATTATCTTTTTTTCATAGTGCTCATTTTGCTCTTCTGTTTCAGATGTTGTCTTTCTCCAATTTGAATTATTGCAATTCATTGTATGCTGGATTGAGTCATAAATTATTTTATAAATTGCAACTACTACAGAATACAGCAGATGATTTTCTGGCTGAGGAAGTGGGAAAGTGTATCAGATTATTAAAAAAAAAAACATCATTGCCTTTGTGTTCATGCATGGATTACTTTTAAAGTCACATGCATAGTTTTTCATATACTATATGGTTATACATTTTTTTTCTCACTGCTTTTGTATATCAAGTAGAGTCCATAATAGTTTGCAATTGAAATGTTGTCACGTTCCTCACCTGTTCGGCGCTCCTCCAGACTGGCTCGAGCCAAGGGTTCCTCAGAAAAGGCTGAGGATCAGGCTTAGGAAGGTCTGTTTCAGTTTCTGTTTCCTAAGTCTGGCAGCCGTCATCTAGCTTGGAGCAAGACCACGGCCATCTTGGTTGACTCAGGGGAATCAGCCATGTTTCGGTTTCCTAGTCCGGCAGCCGTCATCCAGCTTGGAGCAAGGACAGCAGCCATCTTGGCTAGCTCAGGAGGGGCAGCCATCTTGTATACGAGAACAGGAAGGAAGCCCATATTTGGTTGTTGTGCTACTCTGCTGATGGTGGCAGCCATCTTGGATCAGCTGCACATGTTTGAGACTGATTCTTACACTATTTAAAGCCCTGCATGCAGTCCTTCATTGTTTTGGCCTCAATTGTGTTTGAGGTCCATGCCTGTGCTCCTTGCCTTCAGTGCCAGTGTTCCAGACTGAAAGGAGCTATTGCAAGGGCAACAACATTTTATAAGGAAAAGTAAATAAAAATAAGAGGAAAGGGAGGCTGCTTTGGCTCTCAAAAATAGTAGCTGAAAAGGTATGGAAAAAGAGGTTAGCTTTTATAAACTATGAGAGATTGGAGAAAGAGGAAGACAGACAACAATATCTTTAAAAGCTAAGAGAAGCTGGTAGAGTAGTCAGGAAAGCAAAGATGCAAATGGAAGACAAAGGTAACCAAAATGGTAAAATGGGTAGACAAGATTTTTTTTTTAGACATGTTAGTGATAGGAGGAAGTACAGACGTGGTACTAAGGGACTCAAATGTGAAGGAGAGGAATATATAGAAGCTGATAAGATAAGATGGAATTGCTCAATAAATATTTATGTTCTGTGTTCATAACTGAAGGGCTGGAAGTAGGCCCACAGAAGACAAACACAAAAAGGAATGGAGGGTTAGTAGTCCTTGAATGATTTTCAGAGGATTGTGTTCATGAGAAGCTGGCTAAACTAAAGGTGGATAAAGCAATGGGGCCAGATGGCATACATCCGAGGCTACAGAAAGAACTTAGAGAAGTTCTAGTAACGCCATTGGCTAACCTTTTCAATGTTTTTTTAGAGTTAGGAGTGGTACCTAAGGACTAGAGAAGAGCAGATGTGGTCCCTCTCTACAAAAGCAAAACTAAAGAAGAGGTTGAGAACTACAGGCCTGTAAGTCTGAGTTCTGTGGTAACTAAATTAATAGAAATGCTGTTAAAACTGAGACTATTAAAGTTTTTGGAGTCCAATGGATTACAGGACCCAAAGCAACATGGTTTCACTAGAGGCAGGTCTTGTCAGTCAAATCTGATTAATTTCTTTGTCTGGGTGACCAGAGAGTTGGATCGAGGAAAAGCACTAGATGTGATGTATTTAGATTTTAGCAAAGCCTTTGACACGGTTCCACATAGACAATTAATAAATAAACTGAGTTCCCTCAGTATGAGTCCTAAAGTGACTGACTTGGTTAGGAACTGGTGGAGTGGAAGGTGACAAAGAGTAGTAGTAAATGGAGCTCATTCTGAGAAAAAGGAAGTTATCAGTGGTGTGCCTTTTAATGGGAGGTCTGAAACAGTTGGAAAAGTGGAGCCAGGACTGATGCTGATTTTCAGGAATGGGTAAACTTCAGAAGAAAAATATTAACAATGATCAGGTGTACAGGCAAAACAAAGAGTACCTACAAGGTTAAGGTGCAGAGCAGCAAGGCATAGACTGAGTTTGTTCCAGGTTCTCTGGTTCAGAACAGAAGCATGACAGAAAATAAATGGAAAAAAAAAAAGCACTGCTAATATTGGTGTAATCTTTCTCACTTCTATTGCTTTAGAGGGTCCTACTAAAGTTGATACTGCTTTGCCTCTCTACTGCTACCTTGTGGTCTTTATTCTACTGCATATGCTACTTTGTCCTTCTCACTGTGGCTTTGCTACTTTGTCCTTCTCACTATGGCTTTGAGTCTTCATGCCACTGTTGGTGTTCTTTGTCTCTTTTCATGCCACTTTTAATGTTTTATATTGCTATTACCTCTGTTGCACATACCTGCCAGCAAGTTTAACACAATCATTTAGATTTTGCTCACACCTTTATAGTAGTAGATTTAGAAAGAAGATGAAGACCTTCCGCAATTTTTTTTAACACTGGCCATTTTGGGCTGATTTCATCCAGATATATAGTACAGGGCCACATCTGGCTACTGGCACTGAATATCTGGGTCATCAGCAACTGCCAGAAGTAATCTGTGCACTACCAATATTCAGTGCCAGTACCTGGATAGCTAAGTGGGAAGCTTAGGTCTGCTATTTATGTGCCCAGCTTGCTAGTACTACTACTACTGCTTATCACATTTATACACTACAAGGTATATGCAGCGCTGTACACCATACATGAAAAGACAGTCCCTGCTCAAAGAGCTCACAATCTAAATAGGACAGGCAAACAGACAGAACAACTAAGAGGTAAGGGAATTAAAGAGGTGGGGATAAAAGGGTACAGGGCAAGTGAGTAGTGGTTAGGAGTCAAAAGCAGCGTTAAAGAGGTGGGCTTTTAGCCTGGATTTGAAAATGGCCAAAGTCGGGGCTAGACATACAGGCTCGGGAAATCTATTCCAGGCGTGAAGTGCAGCGAGATAAAAGGAACGGAGTCTGGAATTAGCAGTAGAGGAGAAGGGGACAGTCAAGAAAGATTTATCCACAGAACGGAGTACCCGAGGGGGGGCGTAGGGAGAGACAAGAGTGGAGAGGTATTGGGGAGCGGTAGAGTGAAGTAGAGAAGTTTGAATTGAATGCAGAAACGGATAGGGAGCCAGTGAAGTGACATGAGGAGAGGGCTAATGTGAGCATAGTGACTCTGGTGGAAAATGAGTCGCACAGCAGAGTTTTGGACTGATTGAAGAGGAGAGAGATGGCTAAGTGGGAGGCCGGTGAGACGCAGGTTGCGATAATCTAGGCGAGAGGTGATAAGAGTGTGGATAAGGGTTCTGGTAGAGTGCTCAGAGAGGAAGGGACAGATTTTGTTGATGTTATAGAGAAAGAAACAACATGTTTTGGCAATCTGCTAAATGTGATCAGAGAAGGAGAGGAGTCGAAGATGACCCCAAGGTTACGAGCTGATGAGACAGGGAGAATGAGAGTGCCATCCACAGAAAAAGAGAAAGGGGGGAGAGGAGAGGTGGGTTTACCTGGATAGGTCCTAGCTGTTCCTTTGTTCCACCCTAGAACTAACCAAAGAATGTTATGGTGGTCTGTGCAGATTCAGTGACACTCTCCAGTTAAGTGCTGCTGTATGTCTGTAGTGAACTCAGTCAGTGAGAGTTAAGGGAAAGGGTATGAGACTTGATATACCTCCTTTCTGTGGTTACAATCAAAGTGGTTTACATATGATATACAGGTACTTATTTTGGGGCAATGGAAGATTAAGTGACTTGCCCGGAGTCACAAGAAGGTGCAGTGGGAATTGAACCTGGTTCACAGGCTGCTGCACTAACCACAAGACTACTACTGTACTCTGTGGAGTTAACAGGGTAAGAGCTACTTTTTGCTTAATCTTTTGTTGCAAAGAATCTTTGTTATGTCTTACTGAGATCTGTGATTAGGTTAGCCAATTTGACTGTGCTTATTTTGAGGATTTGTATGATTATTTAATTATAGTTTTTGTTTTTTTTTTAACTTTTGTTTTATCATATGTTTGTTTCAGTGGCATAGTCATGGGTGGGCCCAGCCTGCCCATCAGCAATGTGGTAGGTGGGATCCCCAAGTCCCACCAGCCAAAGACTTCCAGCATCTCTCCCTTTCTTACCCATGGAAATTAGGGGGTCTCTTAACTACACTCCCCCAAGCCCCTGGTACCATTTAAATCCTTCTGTTTTTGTCCAGCAGAGAACAGGGACTCATGCCCACTGCTTGTACTGGCCTTGAGCCATTTCTCTGAGGCAACTTCCTGTTCATGGGATTAGGAAGTTGCATCAGAGGGAAGGTTCAGGGCAAGTGTGAGCAGTGAGTATGAGTCATTGCTTGCTGCCGGTGAAGAAGAGAAGGATTTAAAAGTACCAGAGTCTTGGGAGAGTGCAGTTAATAGACTCACAATTGCTGGGGGTAGGGGAGGGAGATGCCCACCCACTTTGGGATCATGCCTGCCCAAACCATGATGTCTGGCTATGCTCTTGGTTTATTTATTTATTTTTTGTTACATTTGTACCCTGCGCTATCCCACTCATGGCAGGCTCAATGCGGCTTACATGGGGCAATGAAGGGTTAAGTGATTTGCCCAGAGTCACAAGGAGCTGCCTGTGCCGGGAATCAAACTCAGTTCCTCAGTTCCCCAGGACCAAAGTCCACCACCCTAACCACTAGGCCACTCCTCCACAATATTTATGGTATTTTAAATTCCTCATATATTTTTTGGTAATACTACCTAGAACAATCATTGATTAGAGATAAATAAATGGTTTTAAAAATTCACAATTTTTTCCTGATGACCTTATACAGAAACATGATCCTTAGTGGTAGTACCATGAGACTACCTTTAGGGGTCATGATCACCATTTCAGAACAAGGTGCCAGTAAGGACAAGAGTGACTGAGGGTTGCTTCTGCCTTCACCACTAGAAACCAGAGAGTTCTAGTAAGGAAGACCCAGGGGAGGACTATGGGATGGTTAGAGGCCTGGGGAAAGGTTTACTCTGTGGGTGGGTATTGGGTTGGGGAAGGGGACAATTGCAGGTGGGGGGGGGGGGGGGTCAATCACTAGGGGGAGCCTTTAGGCTTGGGATGACAAAAGGAGGGCTTGATTGGATTTGAGCCCAAGAGGGGCTTACTGGATAGGGGAGGTGTACTCTGACCATGTTTTGATCCATGGGTACAGCCACTTTAATAGAGTGCCTGGAAGCATCAGATCTTGCTTGGCAACCCAATTCCAGGATGATGGAATAATGCTGCTTATGAGACAGCTCATAAGCAGAGCTATTCTTTTATCACAGGAGTCAAAAACATGCAGTACTGAAGTACCACAGGTTGGTAACTCACATGATAAATGAAGCTTGATATACTTGTTTATTTATATGTTTCACATTCAATTGTTTTGATGTGCTCTATGCTTTGATGGTCTTTGAGACTTCTTGGTCAGGGGGTGATTTCACAACAGGCTTAAACATACAGTAAAATACATCACAGGCTCTAGATATTCTGGTCAAAACATCCATATTCTGACTTCCATTACTTTACTAAAATAGTGCTGCATATGTATAAGAATATTGGGCTAAATTCTATGTATCACGCCTAAAAAATTGGAGCCGAAAAAAATATGCCTAGGAGTATTCTATAAAGTATGCCTAAATTTAGGCATACTTTAGAAAAATATGCCTAAATTTCCATGTGATTTAAAGAATATGTCAAAAGTTCATTTGTGTGACTAAATTTAGTTGCAGGCAGCTATGCCAAGTAAAACTTGGTGTAAATGTTGATGCGTAAATTAGGCGCAGGCAGGGTGTATTCTATAATGAAAACACATAGATTTTAGAAACGCCCATAACCTGCCCATTCCACGTCCATGGCCATGCCTCCTTTTCACCTATCTGACTTAGAATTTATGTGCATTACATTACAGAATACACTGACAGTTGTGTGCATAAATTCTAATTAATGCCAATTAGTGTCAATAATTGCTTGTTAATTGGAACTTATCGGCACTGATCGGCTTGTTAACTAATTAAGTTCTGTGTGCAAATCCAGAATACAACCAGATTTGCACTTGTAACTTAAATAGTGCTATATAGAATCTGGGGCATAATTCATAATTTTTTCCTGTCAACATGGGTTGAATGGCAAAATTGTGCATTGTTTTGCTTTAACATGTTATTTTTAAGTTACTGCAAGCTATATAACACATGAAATGCATGTGAATAATGTAATTATTATGTAAATTAACACAGCTTGCGTTGAACTATGCAAGCTCCATTATTTCAGGAAAACAAATTTAGTCAGCTAAAACCTGGTATTTTGCCTGCTCAGCAGCAGGCTGCTAAAATAGAAACATAGAAACATAGAAAAATGAAGACAGATAAAGACCATATGGCCTTTCAAGTCTACCCATTCATGCTATCTACTCTCCCTTTCACTCCCTTAGAGATCCTATATGCTTGTCTCAATTCAGATACAATTTTCATCTCCACCACCTATACTGAAATGTTGTTCCATGAATTTACCAACCTTACCATGAAGAAGTATTTCCTCAGGTTGCTTCTGAGTCTGTGTACTTTCACCATTTTTCTATGCCCTATCATTCTAGAGCTTCCTTTCAATTGAAAGAGACTCACCTCTTGTGTATTTATGCCTTGTAGGTATTTAAACATCTCTATCATATCGCCAATCTTCCACCTTTTTCCAAAGAATACATATTAAGATCTTTAAGTCTGTCACCAAATTCTTTATGATGAAGTCCACTGACTATTTTAGTGAGAACTTTCTGGACCATCTGCATCCTGTTTGTATCTTTTTGAAGATGTAGTCTCCAGAATTGTACACACTATTCTAAAAGAGATCTCACCAGAGTCTTATGCAGGGGCATCATCACCTCCTTTTTCCTACAGGCTATTCCTCTCCCTATGCACCCAAGTATCTTTTTAGCTTTCGCTCCTCTTTCATACACAAAAGTTCTTCACCCTCTCAACTAAACTTTTCCCTCAGATTTTTGCAGTTCAAATGCATGACCTTGTATTTTTTAGTATTAAATCTTAGCTGCCAAATTCCGGACCATTCCTCGAGCTTTGCTGGGTCCTTCCTCATGTTATCCATACCATCATGGATATCTACACTATTGCAGATTGTGGTATCATCCACAAAGAGGCAAACCTTACCAGACAGCCCTTTAGCAATATCAATTACAAAAATGTTAAAAAGAACAGGACCAAGAACTGACCCTTGCAGCACACCACTGGCTACATCCTTTTCCTCTCTCTTTACCATTACCCTCTGTGGTCATCCACTCAACTCAGTCAGTCACTCTGTCCTTACCGAGGGCACTCAGTTTTTTTATTAGCCATCTATGTGGAACTGTGTGAAAGGCTGTGCTAAAATCTAAATAATCACCTATAGCACGCTCCCTTGATCCAAATCTCTGGTCACCCAGTCAAAGAAATTAATCTGAGTTGTCTGGCAAGACCTGTGTCTAGTAAAACTATGCTGCTTCAGGTCCTGTAATCCATTGGATCCAAAAACTTTACTAATTTCTGCTTTAAAAGTGTTTCCATTAATTTATTTCCCACAGAAGTCAAAATTGCCAGTCTGTAGTTCCCAACTTCTTCCTCACTTCAACTCTTATGGAGAGGGACTACATCTGCCCTTCTTCAGTCCTCTGGGACCACTCCCAACTCTAGAGAAGCATGGAAAATATCAGCCATCGGAGCAGCCAGAACTTCTCTAAGTTCGAACTCTCCACTACCCTCAGATGTATTCCATCCAACCCCATTGCTTTGTCCACCTTCAGTCTAGCCAGCTCATCATGAACACAATCCTCTGAAAATCATTCAGGTACCATCACACCTAATGTTCCTGAGAGTCATCTAAAAGGGTCTGGTGCTGTAAAAAATACACACAGTCTCAAAAATTCCCCCCCTCCCCACCCAAGACATCCATCCCACCTAGAGGCATTAATTTTGAAGGAGTTAAGCCCTGCCCTACTCCACTCCACAGTGCCCTCATTACCACTTAGTGCCCTCAAGCCTATTTGAAATAATCAATGGTGGTTCATGGAATATAGAACAGGAGCTAGTTGCTTCTGCCCCTGCCAGCATCAGACTGGGGTCAGACTGCCATAAAAGGGCAAAATGTTCCTTTAAGACAGGCTTCACTGGTGTATTGGCTTCATATTAATGGTCTGATGCAACTTGCGAAGTTGATCCCAAGTCAAATTATTCCTTTACCACGGGAGTCAATAAGCAGCAGTACTGCATTACTGCAGGTTAGAAAATCCTGTGATAAACTGAGCCATGGGAAAATGCCATATTTTATGGTAGCTTTGTAACCTCAACCCTTAATCTGTATTTACCACAACCCCTTAATCTGTATTTACTGAAAGTTCCTAATATGTTTGCAAGATGGGGTTCTGAAATTGTTATTAAATCAAAAATAAAATGAATTAACTGTAGTGGTTGTAATATCAACCTATATCTAAACAGGGCAGACAGAAATGTTCCAAGAGTGACAGTTCTTACAGAAGTAATTTGATCTCTTCATTTTTACCACTTTATGAAACTTTTGCTGCAATGCTTACAGCACAAAATTTTGGAAAACAATAACCTTTTCTAACTGAAAAGATGCAGCTGATGCAGAACCTCCCTGTAAAGTTACTTTTTCATGCTATGAAATATGACCATGTGACTTAATTGTTAAAAGCTGAACACTGTATTACCTATAAAATGTTGCTTCTGGTATTCAAAATATTTTGTACACAAAAAGGGGCATAATCGAACGGCACTGGCAAAATAGATCGCCGGCGATCTATTTTGGCAGCGGCACAACAGCTGGCCATAACCGTATTATCAAAAAAGATGGCCGGCCATCTTTTCTTTCGATAATACGGTTTGGCCCGGCCAAATGCCAGAGTTCGCCGGGTTTGAGATCGCCATTTTTGTTTTTCAGCGATAATGGAAAAAAATGCTGGCCATCTCAAACCCAGCGAAATCCAAGGCATTTGGTCATGAGAGGAGCCAGCATTTATAGTGCACTGGTCCCCCTGACATGCCAGGACACCAACCGGGCACCCTAGGGGCACTTCTAAAAATGTTTTAAAAATACACAGCTCCCAGGTGCATAGCTCCCTTACCTTGGGTGCTGAGCCCCCCAAATCCACCCCAAAACCCACCCCCACAACTCTACACCACTACCATAGTCCTTATGGCCATAGTCCTTATGGATGAAGGGGGGCACCTACATGTGGGTACAGTGGGTTTTGGGGGGGTTGGAGGGCTTAATATTTACACCACAAGTGTAACAGGTAGGTGGGATGGGCCTGGGTACGCCCGCCTGAAGTCCACTGCAACCAATAAAAACTGTTTCAGGGACTTGCATACTGCTGTCATGGAGCTGGGTATGACATTTGAGGCTGGCATACAGGCTGGCAAAAAAGGTTTTTATTTTTTTTAGTGTGGGAGGGGGTTGGTGACCACTGGGGGAGCACGGGGAGGTCATCCCCCATTTCCTCCGGTGGTCATCTGGTGAGTTGGGGCACCTTTTTGAGACTTGGTCGTGAAAATAAAAGGACCAAGTAAACCCGGCGAAATACTGATTAACGCTGCTTTTTTTTCCATTATTCGTGAAAGCCGGCCATCTGGTATCTGCGCCAACGCCTGCCCATGTCCCACCTTCTCTACGCCGCCGACACGCCCCCTTGAACTTTCACCGGCTTGGCAACGGGAAAGCGGTGATGATGTCAAAAAAGCAGCTTTCGATTATACCGATTTCGCCGCTTTTGAGAGATCGATGGCCATCTCTCGATTTATGTCGGAAGATGCCCGGCGATCACTTTCGAAAATAAGCCTGAAAGTTGCCTGCATTCTTGTCACCTTGCTTGCAGTCTTATGTGCCTGGACGGTCCCTCCGATCTAGCCAACAATCACTGCTGTCTGTCCCTTCGTTGTGTACAGTTCCATCTTCTACATTTCAAAAAGTGATGTTTAGTATGATGGGACCGTCCCTTTGAAACAACTTACCCAACTTTTTGCATACCAAGATCTGACTCCCTTCATTTAAGGTTATGCATAAAACTCATCTCTTCCAGTTGGCCTTTTCTGATTAAACTTTGGTTTTTCATTGTTTCTTTGCTCTGGCCTGAGGATACTACAAGACACAGCAGGATTGTTTGCATTTGCTTGTATTGACTTATCTATATTTGCTTTGTTAATTTTTATTTTATACATGCTGCTATATTTGCTTATATTGCAAAATTAAAAAAAAAATGTACTGTGCTGTATGTGGAATTTTACTTTATGTAAATCACTTTGATGGCTTCAGGCTTATGTGATTAATCAAATAAATGTAACCCTTGAACCCTATTAATTCTTGGTATCTACGAAATGCAATATTTTTTGAAAAAAAGAGTACTATAGACAGACGGCACTAATAAAAGCAAAGCTCTGTGAGAGGAAAGAAATATAAGAAATTGCTACAGCTATATAATGGTATATGTATAGTTGGCACTTGAACTTCAAGTGGAACTAATATGAAGCCAACATAGCAATTCACAAATGTACTGTTTTGACATATTACATCTCTGGTGTATATATCATTTAGAACAGTAAAAAGGGTATTTACTCTGTAATTCTACCGATAGGATTCTATCTTTTTCAGCATCACTGGAAATATGTTATTTCAAGCAGAGAAATGTATTGCTTTTTCGCTGTGACTCATTAGTGCCAACTTTTCAAAACTTCTAAATTTTTTTTGTAATGGTATATGACTTGTTTGTCTTGCTCTATGATGTAAAATTATTTTTCCCAACTGGATGTGTGTGATAGACTAATTATTGGTGTGCATTTATGATTTGGGTAATTTGGTTCATCTCAGCGCCCTGGATATTTTGGATTTAGGGGTTTTTTTTTCTTGCCTGCTTTAATAAGCACCATTTTAAACCACTGGCCTTTAGCAAATAAAAATGAGCTAGAACATAATGCATAAGAATAACAAAAACATTACAGAGTATACAGTGACTACCATGTAATTTTGAACAAATATATTAATTTTCCTTTGAAGTATATAGCCCAATGTCATACCATAGATATTTTGTGACATACTGGGCAGCTTGTCACTGACTTTATAGTAGTTCACTGCCTGGAGTTGCTTAGGAGAGCAAATGAGAGCTCTGAAAAGAAGTGAGCTAGAGGAATAGCCTAGTAGTGGTTTGAGCAGCAGACTGAGAACCAGGAAAATCACAGCTCCAATACCCTCTGCCACTTTTATGACTTTGGTCAAGTCACTTAACCCTCTATTGCCTCAGGTACAAGCTTAGAGGCATAGCTACTGAAGTACAGTAAGTGTTTGCACTTAACGCTTGTTAGGAGCATAAACTAGAATATACTGTAATAAGTGCATAGCCTATGTGGTAAATGCAGAAATCATGCACACCCAGGAGCACCTGCACTATCTGGCACAGCATGAAGCTTGGCACTAGCCTTATAAATCAAATAACATACTGTTGTTGTGGTGCACCTCTGGGATCTGATCCCCTCTTCAAGTAACTTCCCTTCATATGATCCCCACTGAGGATCACCCAACCCAATCTGATCCCCCAAAGAAGACCACTCACATGAACTTATACCTTACCAGAAACACTTCCCTTCACAAAGCCTTTCCCCTACCCCTGATCCCCTGAGCATCCCCAGGACTTGACCATCAGGCTTCTGTTGCAAAATGGTTCTAATGACCCTTAGCGATAGTCTCATGGGATTACCACTAGGGGCCATCCTTCCATATAAGAAAGCACTTTTGTTGCCCCTGTTTGAAACTTATGTAAACGCCGGCATGCAACTAATTGCAGTTGGGTGCGTAAATAACCCTATTCTATAACATCCTGCCTAATTTTGGGGAATACTCCTGACCCGCCCATGCTCCTCCTATGGCAGCATCCCCTTTTGAGTTGCATGCTATAAAATGTAGGCACACATTTTATAGAATAGGGCACAGGACAGATCTGCAGGTAAGCCTAAATGAGTGCCAATTAACACCAGTTAATGATTGTTCATGGTTCATTGATTAATTAGCTTGCATGTGGTACTGTGATCCATAATCAAATTTGGGCAGTCAAATTTGGGTGACCTAGATAGAATCCAGGGGGCAGTGTATAAGTGCTAGGAATCTAGACATTTATGCCTGCAAGGAGCGTAAAAATGTGGGTGCATAGATTATAGAATTGCCCTGAATGAGAATAGGGATGCACCTAAATGTTATACACCTTGATCTAAGATTGAAAAGATGTAAAATAAATCCAAATAAATAAATAAAATGAGCTCATGTTAATAATGCTGGGGGATTTAGTTAGGAACAATGTTCCCTCTTAGCTGCATACATGTACAAGCACACACGGATCATGAACCCTGGTCATAAGACAAAATATAGTGTACACATGAAAATATAATACTGCAAAAAATGATAATTAAGCGGCTTTTTTACTAAGACAAAGTAGGCCTACTGCAGGCCTACATGTGTTTAAAAAACACTACCGTGGGATGCGCTGAGGTGTCCCGTGATAGTGTTCTGCTTAGTGCGCAATAATCCAATGTCTGGGGATAGAGTATAGGCAAACCTGTGCTAATTGTGTAGCACAGGCACATTACCACATGCTACTCGATTAGGGGGAAATTCTATATATATGGTGCCTAAAAAGTCGGTGTGGAAATCAATCCCGACTAAACGTATTTTATAAGTGGCACCTAGATTTAGGCATGGTATATAGAATACGCTTAGTTGACATCTCAGCACCTAAAACTACACGCCTCCATTTATACCAATGAAAATGTGCCATAAATCATGGCATGTTGATCTAAGTACATTGGTCCATATTCTATAAATATGCATGTAAATTTCAGAAAGCCCACAAAATGTCCATTTGCCCACCCATAACCATGCCCCTTTTTGCCTGGGTGCATTAGAAGTTAGGTGCACTGCATTACAGAATGTGCTTAGCGAGTTGTGTAAATCCTAATTATTGCCAATTAGTGCTCATTATTGCTTGTTAAGAGCTGTTGTCACTGCTGATTAGCTTGTTAAGCTAATTAAGTTATGCGCATTGTTACAGAATATGCTTGGATTTTGGTGCGGATCTCTAGGCAAGCTATATAGAATCCGGGAATAAGCACACAATTAGCATGCGAGCCCTTACCACCACCTAAATAAGTGGCGGTAAGGGATCCTGGTGGTAATGGCCACATGCTAATGTAGAAATTAGTGCTTCACCATAAAAAAAAGCTGGCTGTGATCATCTTTCAGCCACTCTAGAAAGTGCTCAGAGCACGCAACAAACCCATGTGCTAGTCGCAATGCGGGCCCCTTTCTAGCGTGCCTTAGTAAAAGGATCCCTAAGTGTTATAAAGCAGCACAGAAAATAGAACCTATTTGTATCTGCCTGATCTTATCATGTTTTGCACTTGTGGTGTTTCAGTCTGGTATTATCCACATAAAATGGTATAAAAGCAAATGTTCTTTACTACATAATTATTATTATGCTTTGCCTCATGACAGTCATCAAACTTAGTGATCCCTGTATTTATGAGCACTTTGCAAATTGTGTACTTGGGTCAATTTGATCTGTCTGTTGATCATCCTCAACATTAGGAGGCATTTGTGGGATGGTATAGTGAGAAATGCTGCAATGCTCATTACCCACTTTCCCATTCTTAAATATTGGCATGAGGTGAAGTTGCTGAAGTGCACTTTGAGCAAGAGATATGTGGCTGATAACCTTGCTGATGACAATTTTCTCTATTTGTTTTGTGTCTGATCCCTGTTAAGTAGGGATTCTTAACCCAGTCCTCAGAACACATTGTCAGTCAGGTTTTTATGATATCTACAATGAATATGCATGAAATAACTTTGCCTCTATTTTATGGAAATCCATCTCATGCATATTCATTGAGGGAATGCTGACTGGCTAGGAAAGCGAATAGAATGTTGGGTGTTATTAGGAAGGGTATGGAGTCCAGGTGTGCGGATGTTATAATGCCGTTGTATCGCTCCATGGTGCGACCGCACCTGGAGTATTGTGTTCAGTACTGGTCTCCGTATCTCAAAAAAGATATAGTAGAATTGGAAAAGGTACAGCGAAGGGCGACGAAAATGATAGTGGGGATGGGACGACTTTCCTATGAAGAGAGGCTGAGAAGGCTAGGGCTTTTCAGCTTGGAGAAGAGACGGCTGAGGGGAGATATGATAGAAGTGTATAAAATAATGAGTGGAATGGATCGGGTGGATGTGAAGCGACTGTTCACGCTATCCAAAAATACTAGGACTAGAGGGCATGAGTTGAAGCTACAGTGTGGTAAATTTAAAACGAATCGGAGAAAATTTTTCTTCACCCAACGTGTAATTAGACTCTGGAATTCATTGCCGGAGAACGTGGTACGGGCGGTTAGCTTGACGGAGTTTAAAAAGGGGTTAGATAGATTCCTAAAGGACAAGTCCATAGACCGCTATTAAATGGACTGGAAAAATTCCTCATTTTTAGGTATAACTTGTCTGGAATGTTTTTACGTTTGGGGAGCGTGCCAGGTGCCCTTGACCTGGATTGGCCACTGTCGGTGACAGGATGCTGGGCTAGATGGACCTTTGGTCTTTCCCAGTATGGCACTACTTATGTACTTATGTACTTATGTACCCCGAATACTGGATTGAGAACCCCTGCTGTAGAGAGCCAGAATGTAACTTTGAGGTGAAGTATCTTCTTTTGTGTGCATAAATGGAGCATGAGCCTGTTGTAGTACATCCATGTGCATACAAGTGTGTGAATTGCTGCTGTATGATTAATAGCCCAAAGCATAGTGCACACTAGGCTGACTTTTCTCAGACATGGTGCCTATTGCAGAAGTTGACTGTATTTCCTCATTTCTACAACATCTTCTGGGTCAGTTTGCATTTGTGCAGTAGCATGCTCTAAGACATGAAATGAACAGTCTTTGGTGTGCTGTGCAGACTTTTGTGAGCAATTTGGCTAAGCCAGCACTTTCTATCTTCAAGGCCTCAGTGACAGCTGCCTCCCTGCCTTGATACAACTTTTCCAGAGTAGTATCCTATTCAGCCATATTGCCTATAGAGGCAGCAGTAGCAGCTAAGGTAGTGTCTGCTACCTTCTGTTCTTCTTCTAATCCCTCAAACTGCAGGGTGACCTCTTGTTTATTAAGGGGTCCTTTTACTAAGCTGTAGAAAAAGGGCCCTGTGGTAGTGGCGAGGGCCATTTTCCCTGCATGTCAGGGCCCTTTTTACCCCAGCAGGTAAAAAGTCCCTAACAAAATGGCCATACTCTTATTGCGTGACCGTGTGTGTGTGTGGGGAATGACACTTACCACCACCCATTAAGGTGGTGGCAAGGGCTCCCTCAGTAACAGGAGGCACATAGAGATGCCCAGTTACTGCCAGGTTAGCACTATGCTATTAAATTTAAAAATATTTTCCGGTGTGCCAGAAATGGTGCATGCTTGATCCAAAACTACCGCTAGTGGCCACTTTAGGACGGCGGTAATTCCAGGATAACGTTGGGCTTACCGATGCTTTGTAAAAGGGCCCCTAAACAGCCAAATGTTTTTACTGCTTCTGCTTCAGCATGCACTGTAGCAACAGCTGCACTTGTTGTGAACTGGTTTGCATGTGCTGAATTACCTGACTAAAGATCTTGATTTATGTCTAAAAGAACGTGAATGCTTAAGAATTCCATTCTGCTGTTTGATTTATAGTAGGCCTTTGCACTCTTTGTTCATGCCTTTCTAAAAGTCCCTTTTGTCAAGATTTTCTCTATATTATGTTTTGTTTGGAAGCTGAGATAGTTTTCTAACAGTTGTCTTATGTGGAGACCCATCTTTATTTTTGCTTTTGAAATATATTAGATATAGTAAACATGGTAACATAGTAAATGTCAGCAGATAAAAGACCTACAAGGTCCATCCAGTCTGCCCAACAAAGTGGCCAGAACTAAATCTGGCACAGGTTTGTCACTTTCTAGATGACCACCAGTGCATTAGTTTGGTTTGCTTTAAGGTACATTAAATTACCACATACGATTTGCGAAGTAGAGTTTTTGAATTCATCCCTTTCTAAGACTCCTGAGGCAGGCCATTGTGGCTGAAACACTAGTCGTGTCTGTAGATGTTTTTATTTTTTTAGTTATATTTGTACCCCACGCTTTCCCACTCATGGCAGGCTCAATGTGGCTTACATATACAGATACTTATTTGTACCTGGGGCAATGGAGGGTTAAGTGACTTGCCCAAAGTCACAAGGAGCTGTGCCTGAGGTGGGAATTGAACTCAGTTCCTCAGGACCAGAATCCACCACCCTAACCACTAGGCCACTAGGCCACTCTTCCACCATTAAAGTTGGAAGTTATTCATAGACCTCATCTAGTCTACTTCTCTTCTTTGTTGTCACCTTCGCTATGTTTGTTGATTTTGTGCCTTGTGAGGGACTTAGTTCTTCTGTTTTTATTGAACTCTGCACAGGTTCCACTTCTTCATGATTAAGCACTGGTATACTTAATCCCAGTCTCTCCCTACCAATTTTGGGGCACATACCACCGAAGTCTGCCCAGCTCTGGTCCTACTTCCCAACTACTAAAGTTGCCATTAATGCCCACTCCAGCCTTGATTCTGATATGTTTTTGTCATTTTTGGGATCCAGACCGTAGAATCCTTTCCAGCATTGGTCTTACATCCCAACTTCTAAAGTTGCCATCATTTAAAATCATTTAAGTTTTGCTTTAATTGGATTCCATCCTTTTTCTATATAGTGTTCCTCTGTGTTTACCCCATGCATTCTTGAATTCCGTCACCATTTTTGTCTTCACAACCTCCCATGGGAGGATATTCCAGGCACACACCACTCTTTCTGCGAAAAAGTATTTTCTGACATTGCTCCTCTCACCCTGCAACCTCAACTCATGACCTCTAGTTCTATTGTTTTTCCATCCCTCAAAAGATTAATTTACATATTAATAGGCCTGGGGAGGGGGGGTCAGTTTGATAATCCTTATGGATGTAGTATATTCTTCCACTTGCTGAAGGATCTGAGGCCTCATGCATTGTTGTTAGAGTATTTAACTTAAGCTGAACACTTTTTGGGTTTGAAACTTCAGGATTCATATTTTTATCCATCAAATGACTTTCTACTAAGTTAGGTTTGTAATACTTTTATGCTTTTCCTGTGAGTTTATTACAAAGCTGTTTGCTAAGCATTCTATGTCACATTGTTTTGTAAAATACAACTGTGTATAGGATTACATTTTTTCATGCAGGGTAAGGGAGAGCAGCAACAGCACAGTTTTAAGAATCACTTTGTCTACACCTCTGTGACAAGTCCTTTTTTTGTTTATTATCTTATGCTTATGTAAGTTTACTTCATAGATGACCCAACAATATTGTATTAATTTTCAATCTACTATAACAGTGTTTTTCTAGAACACTGGGAAAAAAAAGATAATTGAGTTAGATGTTTTAAATTGATAATGATTTAAAACAGCTAAATAATAATGTGATAAAATATGATGTTGAATTGTGTAGATGTTAAATTAGCAGATGTTAAAGTACTATATATTAAAGTGTTTGATGGTTATGTTAGATGTTTTGATGATACAGCACAATATTAAGTTAACATTTTTTAAACTTTTTCATAGAACAAGTTCATTTAAAATAATTCAAATAATAATTTTTAATAGAAACATATAGAAACAAAGAAACATGACTGCAGATATGACCCAAATGGCAAATCCAGTCTGCCCATCCTCAGTAACCCTAACTCCTCCTTTTCCTAAGAGATCCCATGTGCCTGCCCCATGCTTTCTTAAATTCTGGAACAGGCCTTGTCTCTACCACTCTTTCCATGAAAGAGTATTTTCTTAGATTCCTCCTAAGCCTATTTCCTCTTAACTTCATCCTATGCCCTCTCATTCCAGAGTTCTCCTTCATTTGAAAAAGGCTTACCTCCTATACATTAATGTCATAGAGGTATTTAAACATCTCTATCATATCCCTTTTTCCTGTCTCTCTTCCAGTGTGTACATGTTGAGATTCATAAGCCTGTCCTTATATGTTTTATGACAGAGACCACTTACCAATTTTGTAGCTGCCTTCTGGACCGATTCCATTCTGTTTATATCTTTATGTAGGTGTGGTCTCCAGAATTGCACACAGTACTAAAAATGGGGCCTCACCAGATACTTATACAAGGGCACTATCACCTCTTTTTTCCTGCTAGTCATCCCTTTCCTTATGCACCCAAGCATCCTTCTGACTTTGTCACGATTTCTACCTGTTTGGCCACATTAAGATCATCAGGCAAAATCATCCCCAATTTCTGCTCTTTTTCATACACTGAAGCACTTCACCCCTATATTGTACCGTTCCCTTGGATTTTTGTAACCCAAGTGCATGACCCTGCATTTCTTAGCATTAAATCTTAGTTGTCAATTATTGGACCATTCTTCAAGCTTTGCTTGATCCTTCCTCATGCCATCCACACCCTCCGGGGTTTCCACCCTATAACAGAGTTTGGTATCATCTGCAAAGAGACAAACCTTATCAGACAGTCCTTCCGCAATATCATTCATAAAGATGTTAAAGAGAGTCAGCCGAAGGACCAATTCTTGTGGCACACCACTGATAACGTTTAATATATTCCACAAATTAAATACAGATTTGGCTCTTATTCAGGAAACACACCTCTTAGACTTTGACTCTAACAATGATAAAAATTTCTTACTCATTGCATATTCTGCAGCTGTACAATGGGGTAGCCATTCTTCACAAAAAATCTCTCCCATTTACCATTACTGGGCAATCATATGATATGGAGGGCAGATAGGTCAAAGTGGACATTTTGATGAACAACACTGCAGTTACCCTTTTAAATGTCTGTGCCCCTAATAAAGATTCCCTCTGAATTTTTTCACCATTTAGCCTCAGAAATTACTGATTCTCTTCCCAATCCAATAATCATTGGTGGAGATTCTGGACCCTCTCTTAGACAGGCATTCCACTAGCTCCTACAGTCAAACCAAAGCAAACTCTGTCATTCACTCTCTTAAATTCTCTTTAGGTTTAGTTGATATTTGGAGACTGTTTAATCCTAAAGAAAAGATTATACTTTTTTTCTCCTCTCCCCATTTAAGCTATTCAAGAATTGACTATTTTCTGACCTCCAAATCTCTTATACCCTCTATAACCAATTCCGAAATTCACAGTAGAAATATCTCAGATCACTCAGCTATCTCTCTAATCTCTCAGACATCTCCTTCCCTACATATTCTCCATCATGGAGGTTCTACTTTGCTCTATTAAAATATGATTCATTTGTAGCGCTATTAAAACAATATACTGAAGATTATTTCAAAAATAACCCAGTCCGTAATTCTCCCATTAACATATGGCGGGATGCATATAAGGCCACCATTAGGGGTGATATAATAAATTACTCTGCTGGTATCCACACAAAGAAAATAAAAAAAGAACTGAATTTGCTTGAAAAAGAAATCAAATCTCTTGAAAAACATTATCTGGAAACTAATGATCACAATTTGTATCAAAAACTTCTCTCCAATAAATATAATTTAAATACTATGCTTAGTAAGGAGGCTCTCTCCTCTATAAATATACAGAAATCCGAAGATGGCGCCGTGAGCGGTGGCGTTAGAAGCGAGCTCCTGCCTACTAACTGCTGAAATTCGATTTAATTACCTGCTTTGAGATATGCTGCATACTAAACGTAAAGGGACGATTCGGGGGGTTCCCCTACACCCCGCGACGTCCACGCCGGCAAGTGGAGGTTTGGAGCGCTTCTTCCCCGCACTGTCCCGAAGAAGCGGAGTGGAGTCCTTAGTGGGAGGGACCGGTGAAGCGATCCCCCCGCAGGAAATAGAAATATCTCTCTCCCCGCCTTTCTCTACGATGCCTCCTTACCCTGCAACTGCCTTGAGCGGGACGGGGTTTCTCTCGGAACCCGGAAAGGGTGATTCCGAGGAGCTCAGATGGGAGTCCAACTCTGTAAGAACATCAGCAGCTGCAGGAGAGATGGAGGTGAGCCTGGGTAAGATCTGGCTGAAGTTACTGAAAATAGAAAAAACCCTGAGACAATCTTCGGACGAGGTAAAGACTCTGAGTTTGAATGTGCATGAAGTGAAAAACTCTTTAGATATGGCAAAACAAGATTTTTCTTCTAAGATCGATGCCTTACAGAGAGAGACAAAGCAAACTGATGATTTTAAAATGGCTGTGATAAAAGATAATATGGAAATTAGAAGAAAATTGGAACAAGTAGAGAACTTTAATAGGAGATTAAATCTCCGAATATTGAATTTTCCTAGAATATTGGGAGTACCCCCAAAAGATATGTTCCAGAGATACTTAAAAGAAAACTTAAATTTTCCCCAAGAAGTATTTCCTCCTTTGAACAAGATTTATTACATACCAAGCACGATGAAAAAGGTTGGGACAGAGAATTCAATAGATCTACAAAATGTCACAGCCATTTTGGAGCAAACAATTGAAGAACCATCTGAAAGAGGGACGTTGATAATTTCTTTTGTATTTCAACAGGATTTAAATGCAGTAATGTGTCTTTGCTTTAAATCAACTAACCGTGTGTTTGTTGGCCAGAAGATCTGGCTTTATCCGGATGTGACTAAGTTTACACAAGAAAAACGTAAAAAGTTTCTCTCTATGAGGTAAAAAGTTTTGGAATTGGGAGGTTCTTTCCTCCTGGCCTATCCCTGTAAATGTGTCATCAGGTTAAATCAAGTTAAATATATATATATTATATGCCTGATCAGCTTCAGAACTTCCTAGACAATAAACAACGATAGAGTTGAGATATAAATGGGACTGACGGAACCATACTAATTTTTATTTACATATTATGATTGTGTTATCTTCACTAATTCCTATCCCCCTATTATTGAGGTCTAAGGAAGCCAAACTTTGTCTTTATTAGGACGTTTTGGACAATTATAATTTTCCTGTATTATTATTTAATGGCTGTATTACACTTTTGCAGTATGATAATTTCTGTAATAAGTATATAAAACTAATAAAAATTATGAACATAAATATACAGAAATCCATTTACTACATGGAAACAAATAGATTAGGTCATATGCTAGAACAATTCCTTAAATGAAAGCAAAATCACTCCTGTATCTCTCATATAACAGACTCATCAGGTATTTTCTACTGCACAGATCCTCAAATAGCTCTCCAATTTTCCCAGCAACTCTGTACATCAGAAATTGACTTGTCCGATTCTTCATTCAAGAACTTCATGGACAAATTAAGGGGCCCTTTTACAAAGGCAAGCTGAAAAATGGCCTGAGGTAGTGTAGACGTGTGTTTTAGGTATGCACAGAATAATTTTTTAGCTCACCTGTAAAAAAATGCCAAAAATGGACGTGCGGCAAAATGAAAATTGCTGCGCATCCATTTTGGGTCTGAGATCTTACCACCAGCCATTGATCTAGCGGTGTGGTCTCACGCGGTAACCAGGCAGTAATGATCTACATTCGTAAAATGCCGATAGATAATAATAATATTCCTAATTGGGTTAATTTTAAAAGACAAAAAGTCTCCCCCGTGCCTCTCTATATCCTCCCCTCCATGAATAAATATCATTTTTCATCTGATTTATATGTTCTAATGGGCACCTCTCACACAATAAATCAAGTCATGAATATGTTTAAATTCTATTGGTTCGACTCTTGGTATAACACATCTATCAAATGTTCCATTCCTCCTAAAATTTGGTGTTTAACTGGTATATGGTCTCCTTCTCAACTAATGAACAATGTTAACCTAGTTTCTTTTCAGGAATTATGCTAACAGTTTGATCTCCCTCCATATCACCATGTCTACTGGACTCAGGTACCTAAAACAATTGCTTTACTCTACTCATCTCCACAATAGAGACAATGTACCTCATCAAAATTCTCATCTTTTTGTCAAATCTAACTCATGGTTCCTAAATCTGCCTCCAAAGTATACAAAATTATACAATCCCTCAAAGAACAACATTGTGCTCATCTCATCTCAGAATGGGGGAAAGAACTGAATATCTCCTTATCGTCATCAGAATGGGATTTTTTTTTTTTGGACTAAAACCATGAGACCCTCTTTTTCTGCAGCACTTCTCCAATCTTCATATTTCCCCATGCATAACTCATACTGGACTCCAGTATGAGAAGCTGGCTCATGAGATGTTTCCTCAGATAAGTGTTTATGATAAACGTGTTTACCACAAATTATTTATTGCATTATTTTCTGTGGACACTATTGAAGTTTGAAAAGACACAAGAAGATGTATTTGGGCATTATTTGGGACATTACATAGATTTGAAGGTTTTTGCCAATGATAAAGAGCTCTTTGAGACTTTTCCTACCTAACTTTTTCTTGGATAATATTTGTTTTGATTGTTTGTATTTTCTTTTTGAAGTGGGACATTTTTTGCTGTTTTGGATATTTTATGTTCTCGCACCCATTTTGATTTTTGTAATAGTCTAATCATATCTCTCTATATAAAATGCACCTCCAATGTTCTATTGAAGCCTCACTTTTCCCAACATTCTAAAAATGAGGCGGTGTAGATCGATGATCCTCCATGAGTGTATGCCCCGCCCTCGCGTCACAATGTGATGACGTTGAGGGCGGACCACTTACACTCAACGAATAGCATCACCCACCCGTTCCTACGTGAAAAAAAGGGACGTCAGACACATTGCAAACGCGAACGAGCAGCAAGAAAGGGAGGACTACCATCGCCCCGCCCTCGAGTCACAATGCGATGACAATGAGGGCAGATCACTGACACTTGGGAGGAAGCAAGGGAGGAAAGCAGCATGAACGTGGGAGGGAGGGAGCGAGCCTGCCTGCCTGAGTGTGGGAGGGAGGCAGGCAGGCTGCCAGCCTGAACGTCAGAGGGAGGTAGCCAGCCAGCCAGCCAGTCAGCCAGAACGTGGGAGGGAGGGAGGCAGGCAGGCAGCTTGAACGGGGCAGTGGGAGAGAGGGCCATGGCCCTGAAAGGCGAAGGGAGGGAGCCAGCCAGTTAGCCAGAACGTAGGAGGGAGGGAGGCAGGCAGGCAGCTTGAACGGGGCAGTGGGAGAGAGGGCCATGGCCCTGAAAGGCGAAGGGAGGGAGCCAGCCAGTTAGCCAGAACGTAGGAGGGAGGGAGGCAGGCAGGCAGCTTGATCGAGGCAGTGGGAGAGAGGGCCAAGGCCCTGAAAGGCGGAGGGAGGGAGGGAGGGGGGCACAACCCTGAAGCTGGGAGGGGGGAGGGGAGGAAAAAGGGGAGGGGGAGGGGAAGGAAGGGGGAGAGGGAAGACAGGGGGCGGGAGAGAGGGGGGCCTCTGCCGCACACTCTCATTCTTTCTCACACACACACACACACACACTCTCATTCTTTCTCACACACACACTCTCATTCTCACACACACACTCTCACACAGACAGCCTCACTCTATGTCACACACACACACACACTCACACATTCACTCTGTCTCTCTCTCTCACACAGTCACTCTCACACACACTCTCTCAAACATACATACTACGATGAAAACCTTGCTAGTGCCCGTTTCATTGGTCTCAGAAACGGGCCTTTTTTACTAGTACACACATAATACACATATGAATATGGGCACTTAATTATAGAATTGTGCACCACAAATCTTTTATAAAAGACTTTGAGGTCGATATTCAAAGTAATTTAACAGGCTCCCAGCTGATTAAATTGCTTGTTTGGGGCTATCTGCTGACATTCAGTGGCACTTAACTAGTTAGTGCCAATAAATATCACAGACTGTTAAAATCAAAGCTGGTTATTTTGTGAGCAGTATGAGAGGTGGAGTTGGCACAGGAGGGAAACTATGAAGAGACACAACCACTTAACTGCCTAAAATTGGTTAAATCAAACCATGTAAAAGTCATTCCTATCTTTATGTAGTATCGCTTAGACAGTTAAGTGTTGAATATGGCACTTAGCTTTGTAAGAAGAGATAGACAGCCACATAAACCCGGATATTCAATGCTGGTGCCTGAACATTGCCCAGCACTGAATATCTAGGAATAACGCCAGTGGTGGTTAAAAATTGCTCACCACCGCCAGCTGAATATCTACCCCTTCATGTTCACCAAGCCATTTCTAAAGTCATAAAAAATACATGAACCTCAATATCTGTTTTAGTACTTTGTCATCCTATATCAATTTATCCTTTTTGTCCTCTTTTTCAGCTCTTGCTAACCCAACTCTTTGCTTCTTTCTTCTTTAGTATCTATATAGAGTAAAGAAATGCAGCAATGCAGCACAGATCCCCCATTTTTGGTAAGTAAGTAAGTAAGGGGTTCTTTTACTAAGGTACACTGAAAAATGGCCTGCGCTGGTATAGACACTTGCATTGGATGCATGCTTATCCATTTTTCAGTGCACCTGCAAAAAAGGCTCTTTTTGGCCCGAAAAAAAATGGACATGCAGCAAAATAAAAATTGGGGTGTGTCCATTTTGGGCCTGAGACCTTACCGCCACCCATTGACTTAGCAGTAAGGCCTTACGCATTAACTGGGCGGTAATCGTCAGCACGCGTAAAAAATGAAATTACTGCCCAGGCCATGTGGTAGCCAGGCAGTAGTTCATATTGGGGTACGTCCTCACACGGCTTAATAAAAGGGCCCCTAAATAAGTTGTATCTTTCTAGGTAATTGTGGTTATCCTTTGACCAAAACTATAGTTTTCTATGTGCAATAATAACACTTTTCCCCTACTATTATTTGTCATGGGGTTCTGGTGCACAAGTGTTTCAGAAGAAATTTAACTGAATTTCATGTGTTTCTATCTTCTTACCCTTTTGATCATATTGCTATCATCACCTAAACAGATTCCATGAACACTGTCCTCTGTGCATGTGTCTAAAGATAGCAAAATAGTTTTGAACTGCATAAAACATGTTGATTCCCATATTTTTGTACAAAAGAAGTTAAGGATGGACCTGAATTTCCCCATATGCATTTATTCATCTTTCACAATGCATAATATTTAATTCATCTTGTTTGCCCAAGGCAATAAATATTGTTTGCCTATAATTTTTTCTAAGACTTACATAAGAATGAATGAAATCCAATGGTAAAAACTCTTGACTCTATTAAATCAGTATTGATGTTGTAATTGAACACTACAATAGATAGCATATAATTAAGCAGAGATGAAGGTGCTCATAAGTCATATAATACATATCTGTTTCTCTTAAATGTGTTTTGAAATCTGACCTTTAAAATCTACCTGTTCAATTTTAGGTAGAAAAATAATATATTTAAATTTTTGTTAAGTAATGTCATTCTACTTTCTTTGTAGTAATCTAAAAATGAATGAATGAATGAATGAATAAATGAATAAATAAATAAAAATGACTACTGGATGTTGAAAGTGAGCTTAAGTTGTTAGTTGAAGGTTACATTTAATTAAAAGCTTCCAGATGGTGTTGCTGAAGTGTTACTTTTACACATCACAAACTGTCGAACTAATGGCTTAGTTTCATTTACATAGTAAAACCATGGTGTTTTCAATTTTGTTTAATCAGCTAATCAAAATATGCAAAATTTTTCTATTAACCATGACAAACTCGAACTTTAATAAATGGACTTTTAAAGATTCTAAAAAGAATATTGCAATTAATATTTAAGCAATAAAAATGAACCACCCTTTTAAATTATTTTTATTTATAAAAATAATTTACAATTCAATATGTAAATATATTGTGAAGAAAGAACCCATAGATGGAGACCCTATTCTAGGTCTTCTTATTTCATCTTGCCCTTTCCCAGATTGTGCTAGCTGAGTGGGATATGTTGGATAAGGTTTTGTGGCTCTAAGTTCATAGGCAGGCTGTATTCCCTCCACTCAGGAGGATTTCTAAGTTTCTTCTCCCTGTTATTCAAGTGGATGGCAGTCCATCTCACAGGAATTTCCATGATCATAAAGTAGGATTGTTTCTCAAGCAAGTATTCAGTGCTTTTGCAATTGTTACCCTGTTCCTGAAGTTCACAGCTCTACTATACCTGTTGGTAGTAGTTGTGCCCGATACCTCAAGCTGTGTTTCAAGAACGAGTTACAAAGACTAACCACATCCTAATAGCTCAAAGCTGAAAGGAGGAAAAGAAAACTAATTTTTTAGGAATTTACAATAAATGAATAAGTCACACCAACAATTATGGTGTTATTAGCTTTAATGTGCAGTTGTAGATTACAAGTTTTTTCTAAATGGAACAATTACCTTTAACCAATAAATTTTCAGAAGAAAATTCCAAATAACCCAAATTTATAATTCAGCTGAACTTTAGAGTTAAATGCTTATTTATGCTATTCGCTTGTTTTCTTTTTCACAGATTTGACAAAAGTTTCACAATTCACGAACCTCAGAATTTCTCAAACTATCATATACATATAACTTATTTTACTTAGAGCCCATAAACTTTGGTGTAATAACTTAGATTAACCTAATTCCCTTTTATCCAAAGATCTGATTCTTTGTGTGTATTATTCTATTTCAGGAATTCTGGAACCCACATTGGCAGCAAGTAAGTAAATCTTTGTGTTAACCCTTAACTTTTGTTAAACCCTAATCCCTCTGTACATGTATAGGTGCAAAGTTCAGTTAACTGGATCTTACTTGAAAGGTATATTTGGTCTTTCTTTCGATGGAGCTCATGTACTGCAGTGACGACTATGCACAGCATTGACATACCCCTTCTTAGGTGCTGTTTGCTGGTGTATATACCTCAACTAACTTTAATAACACAAATGGAAAGCGTGACAGGACAGCATGTTTTTAAGCCTGTAAATTGTATTGAATATTTCTTGTAGTGCATTTCTCTAGTTTGGCCAGTAGGTGGTGCAAGTTTATGTTTAAAACTGTTACAGAGAAATTGCAGTTCCTTCTTTTAGTTAGCACACAGATAAAGGAAATGCCTGTAGTGATGTAACCAGCTATTTCTGAACCTTGTTGTTCTTGGCTCAGGAACTCATTTCATTTGTATTGTACTGACTTTTGCTCCAGTTTCAGTTTGGGAGAAGAGAGAGAGAAAGCTCTTTGCTAAAGCCCTGTAAAACAGTTATATTTGATAACTGGTGAGCAGCTATATGTCCTGATCTCCCCAAGTACTTTCTAGAAAGTGAACAAATGTTTAGTTAGTGTTTTAATTGATTCATATTTCAGTTACCTGTGCTGATTGCACTTTTTATGATACACTGTTCAATCTTTAAAACAATAAACAATTTTCAGTTTATTGCCTCTTTGTCTGGACTGATAAAAAATCCTGGTGGCTTGTGTGCTGGGAATTTGAGTGCTTTCTGGAAACTTTGGGACCACTGGAAATGTGATCTCCAGCAACCTAGAAATCATTGGGGGTAATTTGAGATTGGGAGATTCGCATAGAGGTAGTTGTGTCCCAGTCAGTGGGAGGAGGGTGCTAGTGTAGAGCACAAGTGGTAGGTGCAGGCAGACCTGAGCTGTGCTGGGGATAGACCCTCTAAGATTGCATCAGGGTAACCCCAGGTGGGTGGCTAGGCATTTCATGACAGACCTTTAGTCCTTTTTTGTGGCAGCATGGTGGGATTGTCAGACTCAGTGCGTAGAGTGAGGGTCACCATCCACTGAGTGGTTCAGAGTCTTTTTTATCTGTAACCTCCAGATACAGAACACAATGAACAAGTGCAGCAGTAACAGGGTCCCTTTCCTGTTCACGTTTTTTTTTTGGTAGTGTTAGGAGATTAGCAGCATGCTGATGGCAACTGGTAGCATTCAGCTGACACTGGAGATGCCTGACCTAACACAAGAGAAACCAGATAACCTCAGTGATCTCCTGAGGTGAGAGCATACCCCTTGTGGGCAGAGACCCATCACTTGACAGGGCCAGATTCCACACCAGCTGAGATCTGGCAGCAAGAGGAACGAGAACAGTGATGAGTGGAAATCCAGTTGCAGTGAGGAGCGGAAGTTCCAGCTGCAGAAATTAAAGATGGAAATGGAAATGGCTCATATCCAAAGCACTAGCCCAACCCCTGCACCAAGGCCAAAGGTAGGATCTACAGCCCAGATTGGGCCCAACTTGTTTTCATAGTTTGATGATATCCGAGGTGACATACATGGATATCTAACTGCCTTTGAAAAATTTGCTGCCTCAATGAGATTCCTGAGAAAGACTGGGTACACTAACTGGGAGGAAAGCTCACTGGTAGAGTGCTTGAGGCATTCCAAGGATGTGCTCCCAGTTTGAGGAGATGTGCAAAGCTTTGTTGAACCATTATACCAATAGCTCCGAGACCTACAGACTAAAGTTCCAGACTTTGCAAAAGGGGTGGATGATACTCACATCGAGTTTGTGATCCAGCTAAGATACCAGTATCAGCGGTAGTTCAGTAGAGCTGAAAACTCTGGAGGAAGTTAAAACTCTGGAGGACTACCAAAACCTGATGGTCCTGGAGCAGTTTCTTCAGCATTGTCATCCATAGGTGAGGTAATACATTCAAAATCACCAACCCTGTACTCCAGAGAAGGCGGCTGAGTTGACTGACATCTTCATGGCTAACCATCCCTGGTTGCAAAGAGTTGACTGACATCTTCATGGCTAACCATCCCTGGTTGGCAAAGAGAAGCCATCCATATTTGCAGCAGCCAAATGTCCCTGCAACCTCAGAGACTGTCAGCAAACCCTCCACTGTTCCTCAAAAACCTAAAGATTTTAGACATGAGCATCTTTGTTATCAAGACATTTCAAAGCAGATTTCCCAGACAACCCCAAGCCAGCACTAAATAGAATTCCAGTTCCTGCACCAAGGCTGGCAGCTTTTGTGGGTGGCTCCAGTTCCACGAAGGAGATCCTCACAGTTGCCGCAGAACAAAAGGTTACTGGCCATTCATCAAGCAAGGAAGCAGATAGGTTTCCACAATACTACAGCACCCCAGTAACTGTGAATCAGACCCAGGTAGCTGGGCTTCTGGACACTGGCTCTAACATGACTTTGTTATGACTAGAGCTAGTGCCAGAAGATGCTATTCTACCAGGGCACACTGTGGAGGTAGTGCTAGCCAATGGATCCAGAGAGACTGTATCTATAGCTCGAGTATTCCTGGATTGATGTATCAAGTCTGGATACGGAGAATTATGCATAATGAAAAACATGCTGGTACCAATGCTGTGTGGGACTGACATGGGCCCAATGAACATTACCCTTGATAGCGGAGTCAGCATTTCCACTATGGTGACCCGTATTCAGGCCCAGGCGGCCCAACAAGCAGAAGCAGCAAAGATCACCTCTCTAGTTATAGATCCTGAGCCTGTCCAGGTGGGACCAGCTGACTAAGTGACAGGAGGCGATGCACCAGTGCTTCCAGCAGCACCAGTTCCAGAAGTAACCAGGGCCATGAGTATGGAACAGCATGACTTAAATGGCATACCTATTGATCAGATTGTTGATCCTGATTTGTCAGAGTCACCAGCAGATACTCTTCCAGATATGGATACTGATAAAGGACAGAGACATGCTTTTCAGGAAACACAGCACCCTGACCCTGGCCTGGAAGCCCTTGAGGCAGAGGGCTGGTCAACCTCAGTGAGAGTTTCAAAGATTGCATCCTATGGAAAGGGGGCTTGTTGTACAGAGAGACCAATCCTGCTGATCCTAAAGGGCCCTGGGCATCAGGCAAGCAGCTTATAGTGTCCAGGGCATACAGAGAACAACTCCTACAGATTTCACATGATATTCCACTAGCAGGACACCAGGGGGTGACACACACATGCACTAGAACTTCTATTGGGCCAGTGTATCTTGAGCCGTAGCTGACTGTTGAATCAGTGATGCATGCCAAAGAATGGGTAAGACCCAAGATCACCCCCGAGTTCCCCTAAAACTTTTGCCCATTATCAGTGAATCCTTTGAGTTAGCTGTGGATATAGTGGGGTCTCTAGCTGACCCTAGCCAGACTGGGAAAAGATATATATTGACAAAGGTGGACTTTGCTACCAGATATCCTGAAGCAGTAGCCTTATCCTCCATAGAATCCGAGAAAATTGCCACTGCCCTGCTAGAAATATTTTCAAGGATAGGATATCCACGAGAAATACTCTCCGACCAAGGGGCACAGTTTATATCTGAGTTGAGCCAGAATCTGTGGGCACACTGTGGAGCACAAGCAGCAGTTGCAGGAGGACTTGAGCTGTGCTGGGGATAGACCCTCTAAATGGCTTCGGGGTAACCCCAGGTGGGTGGCTAGGTGTTTTGTGACAGAAGGAAAACCCTGACTTCCTCTAAGAAAACAGGAAACCTTTTGATGACACTTTACAATTATGACTGGGCCATTAACTAAGGCGGAAACAACAAAGATAGATTAGATAGATAGATAGATAGATAGATAGATAGATAGATAGATAGATAGATAGATAGATAGATAGATAGATAGATAGATAGATAGATAGATAGATAGATAGATAGATAGATACAATTTATGCCCCTTCTCTTCCAAGACCTAATCTCAAGTAACTTTGTTTTTCCTATCACTAAGAAGAGTTTGAGAAATTTTCTTCTTGTAAGTATTCCTGGAACCCAAGATTTACACACAGCTTTCACCTAAGTTTCTATTAGAAAGTTTACTAAGCTGTTCTGTAGGCACACTAACTTTTTAGTGTATGCTAAAAATTAGCACGTGCTAATGCTAGAAACACCCATATATTCCTATGGGTGTCCTTAGCATTAGCGCTTTAAAAAGTTAGCATGCCTACAGCGTGGCTTAGTAAACAGGGTCCTTTATCTCTTATCATATAGGCAGTTAACTGTTAGCCCACTTGTTCAGGAATAACTTTCCAGATTCTCTTCTTCCACAATACAATAAAATCACACCTGAACTCTCTCACCACCAATTATGTTACTCACTATTATTATATTATTTTCACTAAGCCACCCTATCCCACACACTCTAATAAAATAAATTTAGTAATTAAAGCTAATTTTTTCTTGCTGGCACTCTTTCTATTATGAAGAGACCAGATTCCTGTCTTCACTGACCTGTAAAAGACACCTTCTCACACATCCGCTTCCTTCATTGTTCAGCACTGCTCTCTTCTAGCTATCTCCCAGTTATAGGTACCCATTTTCTTTCATCACTGACTCTCAACAGTCACCATGTCACACTTCACTTATACAGCACTAGGCCTCACAGACACACTGAGTGAGCAGTCACCTCAACACACATTCACTCCCTTCAGCATCCAGAACTCTCCTCCCCAACAGTTTCAGGTAATGTTTCTATAGAAACCCTGGCTTGACTTGACCACCTGACCTTATCCAGCCAATCAGGTAACACATAGAACGTGCAGGTTTTTTTAAACCAGCCCTTCATAGAACCTTGCTTTAACATTATATTCTCCATTTTGGTTTTATTTTTCCCATAGAGAATAATGGAGGAATAACATTTTTAAAATATATTGATAGTAAATTGCATTCAATTTAATTCATATTCACCATAATGCTCCTGCACATCTAATACACATCCCTATAATTTAAAATTTTAAAATACCCCATTTAAAACATGTTCCACAATTTTTCTTCTCAAATCAATTTTAAAATTCACAGAAAACAGTGAAACCAACTTAGAAAATTTAAATAAAATTCCTTAAATGCCCTTCATCAAGGAATTCCCAAAAATTTCCCTCCAGGCCCCTGAAACCATCCAAAATATATTCTACCTTGATTTTCTCTATGTAACACATTTTTTTTAACAAAAAACACCCACCCCAGTTTACCAGAAGAGGTTCTCAGGAACCCATAACTACAAATTAAAATAAAATAAAATTAAATTAACCCCTTAAGCACAGACTAAACATTTAAAAAATCACATATTAAAAAAAAAAAAACTTTTTTCAGGCCACCAGAGCCCTTATCTGGATCCCAATAGACTCCTCAATGACAATCACTTTTTGTTTGGGTCACGATGGACCCCCTGCAACCAAAATTCTCCAGCCGAATAACCTTGAAATTCCATGGAACTCTGGCAGATATTTTTATCAAAATTTAAATTTTTAACAGCTCTGGCTACCAACAACTGAAATATGCCCCAAATCTCTTGACACCCCCCCCCCCCCCAAACACTCAAATGCAAAATTTAACCACTGGGGCGGTTACACTTTGACTATTGGTGTCAAGACCTCTGTCTGTGTTGGTTATATGGCCAGTGCTCTCTTTCATTGGATGCAAACCTTGCCTGCCTTGCTGCAGGTAGCTCAGCTTGAGTCAGGGTTGCCCTTTCTGACAGATGTCCTTTCTGACCTCATCCATATATGTTCCTGGTTGGTGGCAGCTGTTTTAGTGGTACATAAATGGCTTTGACTATTGGCATTGGCTGGCAGATATGGTCTCCAAGTCACATTTGGGTAAACCAGTGGCGTAGCTAGGGTAGTTGACACCCGGGGCCGGTCATTTTTTACCCCCCCCCCCCCCCCCCCCCCCCCCCCCCCGAAATCCAGTACTAGGCATACCGAGAATACAAAACACTCAGGACCTATAGAGCAATTCTACCATACCTTAAGCAGTAATTTGTACGAGTCACACAAGGAAAAGGAATGCATCTTAAACACTACAGTGAGCACTAGAACATCAATTCACCTATTGTAAAACGAAAATAGACAGATTAGTACAGATCGTCGATCCTGCACAGTCAATGCCAACCGAAAGCCATGTCTTTTTCACAAATAGATACACCCTAATCCACTATAGAATAAGTAATCACAAACTTTCTATTTAGACAAAAATTAAACTGAACCCCCGATGCCAGACTCTGCATACAATGCAACACCACAGAAACAGAAAATGTCCTCTAGTACTGTGCAAAATATAAAGACAGCAGATGTAAATTTGAAAAAACTAACAAATACCAATCACCACTTTACAAATTAACAAATAGAAATAAAACAAATAATATCATTTTATTGGACTAATACAGTTAGCTTTCAGAGGCCAAAACCTCCTTCCGCAGGTCAATTCAGTATAGTACTGTTAGTGTCCTATCCTGACCTGAGGAAGGGGGTTTTGTTCTCTGAAAGTAAAATGTATTAAAATTAGTCCAATAAAAAGATTACCTTATTTACATGTTCTATTATAAACATTTATTAACACAGCTACAATACTACTTTATCCTAAAGCAAAAAAATATAAATATATATTTACAGTTCGTTGTCTCTGGTTTCTGCTTTCCTCATCTTTTCACTGTCTTCCTTCTATCCAGCATCTGTCTCCGCTCTCTCTCTGCCATCCAGTGTCTGCCCCTTCCATGCACCATCTGCCCCAGTCTGCCATCTCTCTCTCTCCCCCTTCCATCAACATCTGCCCTCTATCTCTGCCCCTTCCATCCACCCTTTGCCCCAGTCTGCCCTCTTTCTCTCTCCCCTTCTACCCACCATCTGCTCTTTCTCTCTGCTCCTTCAATCCGTCTGCCCTCCCTCTCCCATCCGTCCAGGGTCTGCCCTCCCTCACGTGCCCCCCTTCCATCCAGGATCTGTCCCCTCTCTCTCTGCCCCCTCTTTTCAGCCCCCAGTTCCAGTCCCCTTCATCCACCACATGCCTTGCATCCCCCCCTTTCAGCCCCAGACCCATTCTCCCACCTGCCCCAGGCATGGACCCATTTTCCCTCCTGCCCCCTTGTCAGACCCCAGTTCCAGCTTCAGACCCCTTCTCCCATCTGAGCACTCCCCTCCCCCCAATCCCCTTCTCCCCTCTCTGAGCACCCATCTGAGCTCGCCCACCCTCCCTAACCCCCTTTAAGCACCCCTCTGAGCTCCCCCACCCTTCCCCAATCCTCTTCTCCCCTCTCTGAGCTCGCCCACCCTCCCTAACCCTCTTTAAGCACCCCTCTGAGGTCCCCCACCCTTCCCCAATCCCCTTCTCCCCTCTCTGAGCTCCCCCACCCTCCCTAATCCCCTTTAAGCACCCCTCTGAGGTCCTCCACCCTTCCCCAATCCCCTTCTCCCCTCTCTGAGCTCCCCCACCCTCCCTAACCCCCTTTAAGCACCCCTCTGAGCTCCCCCACCCTTCCCCCAATCCCCTTCTCCCCTCCTTGATGCTCTCCCACCCTCCCTAATCCCCTTTAAGCACCTCACTGAGCTCCCCCACCCTTCCCCAATCCCCTTCTCCCCTCTGAATCCCCCCCCCCGACCTGAGATCCGTTCTCCTACCCTGTCCTGCTTTAAAAAAAAATGTTTTCGAAGCGCCGGAAAGTGGCAGGCAGTGCGCCTCACTGGTAAAGAAGATCTCGCTGACGTCATCGCCCTTCCCACAATGAGTCCCGCCCCCCTCTGAGGCAACTTCCTATTACCGCGAGGGCGGGCGGGACTCAATGTGGGAAGGGCGACGACGTCAGTGAGATCTTCTTTACTAGCAGGGCAGACGCGAGGCGCGCTGCCTGCCACTCTCCGGCGCTTCGAAAAAAAATTTTTTTAAGGCGGAGCAGCGGGAGCGAGCACCTCCTCACCTGATGACACCCGGGGCGGACCGCCCCCACCGCCCCGCCCTTGCTACGCCACTGGGGTAAACCACTCTTTAGAGGTCACGTTTTAGAGAGGACTTGTAAAATACTACGGATCTCTGAGTGTAGAGTTAATTCTGGATCTTGGGGGTCCAGGTCAGGGCCTGCTCCAAAGACTGGGTTCAGTACAGCAGAATAGAAAGGCTTCCTCTAGCTTGGTGACTTAGGGCCAGAAAGAATTTCTCATTTGAAAGACCCAAAGGGTGAAGAATGACCTCCTCTGTGGCCATATCCAAGGGTTCTCAATGAAGATTTTTAAGATCCTTTTGGGGAAGATCAGATAGGAGGTTGTCTTGCCCTGTTCTTGTCACCTTGGGAGGTAGAATTTAAACACCTGATGCTTTTTTAGATGTTTTTTAGTGTTCCCCTACAGAAATCCTTCAAGGTGTGAGCAGTGGAGGCCACATTGCTCTGGCTGCTTTAGCTAGGAGTGGTGGAGCCTGTTCCAAGCTAGGACATAGGAAGAAGCTATTATTCCATCTTCTTTGTGATGCCAAAGAATGAGGGGGGGGGGGGTCCTTCTGGCCTATTCTACATTTGATGGACATTAATGCTTCCCATTGAGCTCTGCTCTTTTGGAATGGAAACATTATGCTTGAAGGTCTTGGTATTCATACTGTGGGAGTTTCTGATATCTCTGGATCTCACAAAGTCCTATTTTCTTTTTTCCATCAGAGCCAAACACAAACAGCTACTGTGCTGTAGGCATGCTAACATTTTTAGCGCATGCTAAAAATTAGCATGCGCTAACACTACAGACACCTATAGGAATATATATGTAGGTGTCTCTAGTATTAGTGTGTGTGCTAAAAATTAGCGCTCGTTAAAAACGCTAGTGTGCCTTAGTAAACAGGGCCCTATGTGATCTGGTAAAAAGCAAGGAAGGTTAAGAACTGGAGTGTGTCAGGAAAAGATGAAAGGGGGCAGTGGCGTACCAAGTGGGGGCGGTCTGCCCCGGGTGCACGCCGCTGGAAGGGGTGCTGCGCGCCTGTCGTCTCCGCTCGTTGTCTGCTCCCTCTGCCCTGGAACAGGTTGTTCTGGGGCAGAGGGAGCAGGGAACGAGCGAAGCTGTCAGGCGCGCGGCACCCCCCCAGCAGATAAAAAAATGGGGGGGTGTCCTTTCGCCAGGGGGAGGTGTCCTTTCACTGGGGGTGGGGGGGTCGCACTGCATGCACCCAGGGGGGGCGCATTGGCGATCCGCCCCGGGTGTCAGCCACCCTAGGAACGTCACTGAAAGGGGGTCTTTTACAAAGGTGCACTAGCATTTTAGCACACACTAATTTTTAGCATGCACTAAAAATGCTAGTGTATTTTTGTAAAAGGGGCCCAAAGTGCATGGATTCTAGCTCAAACACTTGATCAATATCCTAGAGAGAATGTGCAGTTTATCAAAATACCAAGCAATTGGAAAACAGAGGAATGGAAGACAAATGGCAGAACATTTCTAATCATAAAAGATAAATACAAAGGACCAATAGCAAGAAACTACAAACCAATCGATCAAACAATGTTCAAATTACTAACTAGAAGTTTAATTAACACAATATCAAATCATACATCTGGAAATTGTTTGTACTCTCTCGACAAAAGGGCAGCTGTCAGGATTTATCTGGAACAAAGGACCAGCTGTTTATCAATGAAATTACACTGAAAATTTTGAAACAATAGCCTGAATAGACTGCTATATAAAAAGGCATTTGACTCATACATGCCTCATTCTTGGATACTTGGCTTTGAGAATGTTCAAGATTATTACAAACATCAGAATATAAGGGAAATTGAAATAATTGAGAACAATTGTGTTAGTAAACAAACAAGAACTGGGAAGTGTGAACATCAGAAGGGGAATATTCCTAGGGGATTCACTATCACCTTGCTGCTCACCATTGCTTTGACCTTTTTAACTTGCATCCTGAACAAAACAAAATTAGGCTATGATGTGTTGAAAAAGAATGGAAACATCCTCCACTTATTGTATATGGATGATCTAAAGCTTTACAGAAAGTCGAGTTCAAATTGAATCACTGTTAAACATAATAAGAATTTAAATTGAAGACATAAAGATGAATTTTGAGTTTGACAAGTGTATGATGATCAATATAAAGAAAGGCAAATTGAGGAAACAGAAGGGGTACAATTTGAAAATAGAAAACTGATAAAACGTTTGTCTATAGGCAGCAGTTAAAAGTACCTAGGAATTTTACAATCAGATAAAATCTTGCATGAAGCAGTGAGAGATAAAACAAAATAGGAATGCCTAAAGAAGATTCAGAAAGTCCTGTACTCAAAACTAAATGGTGGAAGCAGTATCATAGTCATAAATACATGGGCTATTCCAGTAGTCAGATACACAGCTGAAATTGTAGATTGGACTCAACTAGAATTGTATAATCTGGACTGGAAAACTCAAAAGTGAATGACAATACACCATTCTTTGCACCCCTGAAGTGGCGTTGACTAGAAATATTTATCATAAAAAAATTTGTTGTCAGTGTCTGATCCAAGTTAGACAGACTATTAAGGAGGAAAAATGAGGATTTTAGGGGTCTTTTACAAAGGTCGCTAGAGTTTTTAGTGCATGCTAAATGCTAGAGACACTCATATATTCTTATGGGTGTCTCTAGCATTTAGCGCATGCTAATTTTTAGCATAAGCTAAAAACACTAGCTCACCTTTGTAAAAGGACCCTTAAATGATTAAATCAAGACCAGCAATGAGAAAATGTTAATTGAAGTTTGCAGGGAGGCATCATCAAGGTGACAGAGAGGAAAAAATGAGTACAGAACTGAGCAACTGGAAACCCATTTGATTAAGTGGAAAAATGAGGCCTTAAGTGGACAATGTTTTAGAGAAATTGAGGATAACATAAACAGAACCATCAATTGGCAATGGCTGTGACTGGGTGCTCTCAAAAAGGAGACAGAAGGATGAAGTTTTGCAGCTCAGGAACAAGCTTTAAAAAAAAAACCCTGCATAATAGCAAAATGAGACTATGAAACCATTGATCACTTCTCAGAGGGTATAGTATAACTGACAAAATTGACTACAAATAACATCACAACAGGGCAGCTACAATGACCAACTGGAGCTTGTGAAAGAAGTATGACTTTAGAGTCAACAACTACTGGTATATCTACCATGTAGAAAAAGTCAAAATTGTATAGGACTTTTGAATTCAAATGGACTGACATTTGGAACATTACACACAAAACATCATGGTAATTGAAAATAATACTGTGATTTTCATTGACATTGTGGTACCAGGAGACACAAAAATTAAAGATAAAGAATTGAAAGAAAAAATAATGAAGCACTGAGTTCTGACAATAGAAATTGTAGACTCTGGAGCCTTAGGCAGCATTACGCCAAGGCTGGACAAATTTATCCACAATCCTCAAATTTCAGATTTGACAACAGCGGACTTTAAAAACAGTTTTGCTGGATAAAGCTCAAGTTCTCTAGTGATACCAGACATTGTTGTTTGTGTTATGTGCATGATAGATAGATAGATAGATAGATAGATAGATAGATAGATAGATAGATAGATAGATAGATAGATAGATAGATAGATAGATAGATAGATATAATTGGAGCACTGGAGTTCTTGGAATTATACCAAAATGATTTACCACAATTTGGACATTTTAACCATATGCATTTGGCACCACTGACTTTGTTTAATAAAAAAAAGTAATAGCAATAACAATACTATTACTATTTAAAAAAGGAAGAAGAAACTGCTTAGAACTACTTACATATTGAGCAGCATTTTAGAAAGGACATCCAACTTAGAATATGGATGCCCAAGTCAGTACATTACAAATGAACAAGTTACAGCATGTTCTAAAATACATGTGAGATGGACATCTATGTGCTAGAAATGTCCAGCATGAACATCCATTTTAAAAACTGAAATATCCAAATTATGAACGGAGAAATCAAGAGACATGGATGGTTGTAAGCAGCATAGGAATTTCTAAAGCAGAAGCAGAAAGACACCCTCTATGGAAATCCAAACACAGAAGCCAAAGAAAGAGTGGATTTGATTGTTGTGTCATCCTCTACTCCTGCGTTGGCTTCTGTGTAAGCAGCATAGGAACATCCATGCTCAAACAAACCTCCAAGCAGAGCTGAGGGGTAACCTAATGAGTAGAGCAGTAGGTCGAGACTCAGGGGACCCAGGTCTAAATCCTGCTTCATAATAGTTAAAGCTGTCATAGACCCTGGTATCCCTTGTAGAGGGAGGAGGACAGAAACCACTGAGGGATTAAGGAGGTGTAGTGCCTTTATCCCTCCAGAGGACAGCTGCTCAATCAGAACTCCTTTTTGCTACCTGGATGTGCAAGTACCAGGTCTAAGTGTGGATGTCTATCTTTTTAGACATTAATGTCCCTTTCCCTTCTGTGATTGGAATTGGACATCCACATTTTGAGCCTTCCCTATTCCCACCCAGAACATGCCCAGATCATGCCCCCTTGCCTACTGCAGTGTTAGACATCCATACCCTGCCTTTGTAAAATTGGTATTTGGATATCCATGCAATAATGATATCTAAATGTAAGTTTTAAGATGTCCAAAACAAGAATAGAGCTTCTAAAATAACCACCATTACAGCAATACCTCCATGATTCTTAGCTTCTAAATTAGTACCTGAATCACAGGAGAAAAACACAGTCTGAGACTCTGCCATTAAAGTGAAAATTGTTTCAGATACTAATAGGTAACTGGTAATAGATTATAGGCAATAAAAAGTAGGAGAAAATCAATTACATCAACACACAAAACCTACTACAGTTGGCTTTTAAATGATTGTCCTTGTTATTCTATTTTACATGCAATTTTCCTAACTTTGTTCATAACCTTCAGAAAGTTATTCTGACAGTTAATCAGGGAATGAGGCTACAACAGTGGTATAGGAGGGCAGGAGGTAGGTAACGTAACAGCTGCTGCAGTCCAGGTGATTCTGTACAGGAGAAGGTCAACATCTGCTTTGTAGCAATATGTGATAAAGGGTGAAGGCAATGAGAAAGAGAATAGAAAATTAGTGGTCAGACTAAATAGTGAAAGAGGATCAAACCAGAGTTACATGAATTCTGAAGACAGTGATAGAACTTTTAAAATATGTCAATAGAAAAAAAGAGAGCACATAAAGAGAGAATATATCAACGATGAGATTGCCAGCCTTTCAAAAGAGATAAAAGAGATTAATCAGTTTTTCTAAAGAGATGGCTAGAAAAGTAAGCGCAATATTGTTCTTAGAAGATCGAAGAAAAAAAATACATATCTGCAAAGGTTGAAATATGCCAAGTAGCAGTAAAAACAAAGGTATGAATGGAGCTAAATATAAAAAAGTGGTAAATATGTATTTTGCAAGATATTTTAGTAGAAGCAGGCAATCCGATATTCAAAGTGAGTTATATGCTTGCTGGCAAACAACAAACATAACTTGCTTATCTGTCGATTTTTTTAAATTATAAGGATAATATTAAACAACCCTCTTCTACCTTCCATCTGCTTACCTCCTCTGATCAAATATAAAAGTATTCTAGGAGCCCAAGTAGACCCTTTAATAAACCACTAGAACTCTTCAACTCCCCCCCCCCCCCCCCGCCAGAAGCCTCCAATTTTACTTCCAGTTGGGAGGCCAGAGCAATACCCACTCTCTCCTGTCTCTCTGATGTAATCTTGGAAATTGGTGGTGCCTGACCCTGTGTAGTATGTGGGTACATAAATATATGTTTAAAATTTGTTCTTATAACAAAACAATTTACCTGCTAGGGCTCATGTGGGTGGGGTGGGGGAGTGGTTAGGTGATCCCGGATGTCTTATTGAAGCGTTTGTGCAAGGCACACATTAGCTTCATAATTCTGGACATAATGGCAGTACCTTGATCAGTCAATATTTCTGCCAGAATCCCCATCTGGGAGAAGACTTCCCACAGCGCATTAGCCACTGTGGTGATTTTTATGTTGTGCAATGCAAGAGCCTATGGACAGTGAGTGGCATAATCCAAAATAACCAGAACATACTTATGGTCATGGGTGGTGCATTCCAGAGAGTCCCACAAAGTCCATTGCTATCCTTTCAAATGGGGTATCAAGAAGGGGCATGGGCACCAGAGGGGCAGGTGGGACCTTCGCGTGACTACTCAACTGGCAGGTTTGCAAAAGAGCTCTACTTGCTTAAAATCACTTGGTCAGAAAAAATGGGCTAAAATCTGTTCCCGAACCATTTCCACCTAGGAGATGAGTGTGAGCTAGTTGTATGACTTGCATATGGTAGCTCTGTGGTACTAATAGCTGTTCTACCTCTTCCACCTCCAGAGTTCTCTTGGCCACCCTATGCATCAAGTCATTCCTTATCACAAAATAAGGAGGTGCTATCTTAATGGGGTCCTGGTTGCCCACGAGATTCCCATCTATTGCAAGAACCCTAGCTCAGGCTGCTCTAAAGGACTCATCCTCTGACTGTACCCTTTTGAAATTCCCCATAGCTTCTTCTTTACTCTGTTCAAGTAGACTGTCCAAAGGGTCGGGGTTGCCTGACCCATCATCTTCCTCCTGCTCCAGATCTCCATCTACTGCAGCACCTAAATTCAGAGAGTACTGCAGTTTCTCTAACTGCCGCTGGAGGGGGAGTTTTGGCAACCTTGGGTTTTCAATATATAAATCAGAGTCTTCCAATGGGAAGATCTTAGGCAAAGACTCCTCCTTCTTCTGTGGGCCATCAATCAGCCAGGTCCAGATGGAACCAAAATTAGGGACATGCCGGCCCAAAACCACTGGGTAAGTTATCCAAGGCAAGACTTCTATTTCTAGATGAGCTTTCCCAACAGGTGTTTTATAAGACACTTGAGCTGTCAGATACTGTCTTTGGTCCCTATGTACACAGGCCAGGGTCACAGTTCGCTTGTAGTTCAGTTATAATCAGTTGAGGGCCTCTCCGGAGTAGCCCCCACACTCTGGAATGCACTGCCTGAAAGGCCGCGCTTAACACAACACCCTCTCAATGTCAGGAAGCAGGTGAAAGCTTGACTCTTCAACCAGGCCTTTACTGGAAGAAGTAACTAACTCGTTACGGGGGACTCCCACCCTTGCAGAAACAGGAAATGAGGGCGGGGCCAGAGCTGTGAGAGAGAGAAAGAAGACTCACTGAAGTCGAAGCCTGCATGCAGACAGTGCTGCACACTTTTCATCACTGTTGCTGACTGCCTCCGTAACCCTCCTCCCCCTCCCAACAACGAGGTACGATGACTGTTTTTTCAATGAGAGTTTTTTTTGTTTTTATTACTGATTGGCTGTTGGAAGGTAAATTTATTTTAAACGAGCAGAAAACTAGATTTTGTGGATTTTGGATAGAGAGGTGGATCCTGTCCCAGTACTTGTGCATTTTCAAGTAGTTTAGTCTGCATTGATCATTAAGGACTTAAAGGTTATCCGGAGAGGCCTAGATTGTCTATGGCTCAGAATACAAATTTTAAGATAGTTGCATATAATTTGCATCTGTTCTTGGAAGATCAGGCTTTTAAATCTTTAATGCATGCCTTGTTATTGGCTGTATATTAAACTGCCAATGTCTTTGAAGAAATGTCAGGTGGAGAAGAATAAGACAACCAGGGTAAGTTTTTGCCTTCCAAGGTTGTCATCAATTGTGCCATTGTTTTCTGAATTGTATTGAAGATTGTGTGAAACTTTAATATTGTAATGTTAGCTTTTAAGGTGCTACAGCAAAAAAGTCCTTTGTATCTGAGGTTTAAATTGAAGTATATCAGGCTGCTCGATCTCTTCAGTCCAGCACGTAGGGTTACTTTGGAGCTCATTTTCAAAGACTTACAAAGTTCCGTGGAGGGGCATAATCGAACGTGAACGACTATCTTCATGGGCGTCTATGTCCGAAAACGGGTACGTGAAGAGGCGGGACAAACCGTATTTTCGAAAAAATGGACGTTTTTCAGCTGGGCGTTTGTTTTTTTTAGCGATAATGGAAACTAAAAACACCCAGCTCAAAAACGTCCTAATTTGAGCCATTTGGTCATGGGAGGGACTACGATTCGTAGTACACTCGCCCCCCTGACATGCCAGTACACCAACTGGGCACCCTAGAGGTCAGTGCGGTGGACGTCAGACAACGCTCCCACATGCAGAGGTCCCTTACCACGGGTGCTGAACCCCCAACCCCCTCCCCCAAAACCCACTACCCACAAATGTACAACACTACCATAGCTCTTAGGGGTGAAGGGGGCACCTACATGTGGGTACAGTGGGTTTTGGAGGCCTCCCATTTACCAGTACAAGTGTTACAGGTAGGGGGGGATGGGCCTGGGTCCACCTGGCTGAAGTGCACTGCAGTACCCACTAAAAGTGTTCCAGGGACCTGCATACACGCAGGCCTCTAGGACTTGTTGCTGCTATATAACATTGGCACAGCAGTTGACACCTGAAGACTAATCTCTCCGAAAACGTCCTTTATTGGAATAAGCACGCTTACTCACAGTTAACTGCAGATCAAAGGTTGTGCCCCACTGGCAACGAGTCTCCCTGGTACTGAGATGAGCAGTAGGTCAGAGCTGGCAGAATGCTGTACAATGCCCTCTTTCAGCCACATTCAAGGTAAGAACTAAGTTCTGTAACGTGGCTAACACGTGAAAGGGATCTAAAACTGGCTTACAAAAATGGCCACTACCTCATGGACTACCGGAAACAAAACAGGGCACACTCTGACCCAGCAGAGGGAAAAGCACCATGGGAGTAGAGCTACCAACTACCAACATCGTGAGCATTTGCCACAAGCTAGTGGAATCACAGAGCCCAATACCCTACACCCACCACAATGCATTGCTGATGTGACTCTGCAGTGCGCATAACAGAAAAGGTGTCACACTCACCTGAGAGCCACATCAGAACCAGGGAAAGGCTGTCACAGGATAGAACACATTCTGCTGTCATAGAGGTGGGTACGGCATTTGAGGCTGGCATAGAGGCTGGAAAAAAAGTTTGTAAAGTGTTTTTTTTTTTTTTTTTTTGGTGGGAGGGGGTTAGTGACTACTGGGGGAATCCGGGGAGGTCATCCCCGATTCCCTCCAGTGGTCATCTGGTCAGTTGGGGCACTTTTTTGGGACCTGTTTGTGAAAAAAAGGGTCCAAAAAAGTGACCCAAAATCGAGGTAAAAACGCCTTTTTTTCGATTATCAGCTAAAGACGCCCATCTGTCCTCGGCCGATAACCATGCCCCAGTTCCGCCTTCACCACGCCTCCAACACGCCCCCATCAACTTTACCCGTTTCCGCGATGGATTGCAGTTGGAAACGCCCAAAAATCGGCTTTCGATTATACCGATTTGGGCGCCCACGGGAGAAAGACGCCCATCTCCCGATTTGGGTTGCAATATAGGCGTTTTTCTCTTTCGATTATAAGCTGGATAGTAACCTATGGAGCTTTGTAAGTCTAAGTGCTTTAAAATACGCCTCTTTGTGTTTTAACAGTACAGAAGGCTAAGGGAGTTTGGATAAGGGTTGGAATGTTCTCATTGCTGTTCCTATGTTGAGGAATAATTTACCCTGGTATATTTGTCTTGAAATCAGTTATTTGGGGTTTTGGAATAAGTAAAGAATTTGCATTTCCTTTGGTCCTTATGTATATGTAATATTTTTTTTAATGATAATGTGGGAGAGTGGGGAGTTAGGGTATTTGAGATGAGTGCACCCTACGCCTGGAATAATCTTCCTAGCCCCTACGTCTTGCCCCATCCTTGACCATCTTTAAATCTAGATTGAAAGCCCACCTCTTTAACATTGCTTTTGACTTGTAACCACTTGTACCTCTCGCTTCTACCTACCCTCCTCTCCTCTTCCTCTACACATTAATTGATTTGCTTGCTTTATTTATTATTTTTTGTCTATTAGATTGTAAGCTCTTTGAGCAGGGACTGTCTTCTATGTTTGTGCAGTGCTGCGTATGCTTTGTAGCGCTATATAAATGCTAAATAGTAGTAGTAGTAGTAAAATTCGGAGGGAGGAGGGGGCGCCCTGGAACTCAGAGGGGAGAGGAGGGAGGGAAGGAGGGGGGCCTGGCACTGGAGGGGGAGGAGGGAATGCACCACCTTAAAAAAAATCAGCACCCCCAATTATTTTGAAAGTTGGCTCCTATGGGGAATATGGTTCCTGTGACTGGGGTAAAAGGCAAAATATGTTTGTGAGTATGAGGGTTTCCCTCACTCCGACCCCTTCCTTAGAAACCCCAGGCCCGAGGGTGATTTCTGATGCTTCAGGTTTTCTGGTCTAGTTCTCTCTATTTTCCTTCCAGGACTTCCAGGTTGCTTCTTTTTCTTTATAGGTTTCTAACTCTGGCTGTGCCAGGTAGAAGGTTTTGGCTGCTTCTAACATACTCTCTGGAGTCAGTTTGGGGTGCTTCCATACCCACTGCTTCATAGGCAATGGTAATCCTTCAACAAATTGCTCCATGAGGATGACTCATGTGATCTCCGGACCTGTCTTTTCTTCTGGTTGCAGCCATCTCTAGGTGACCTCCTTGAGTCAGGAGAAGAAACACCAGGGGTTTTCTTTAACTTGCAGGGAACTCTTCTGGAACTGCTGCCAATAGGCCTCTGGGGTGCAGCCTGCCCTCTCCAAGATGGCTGCTATTACTCCGCATAGGCGGCTGTCTCCACAGGATTAACATCTTAGAATGCCATTTGGCTGCTACTAGTCAGTAAATTCCCCAGATATGCTGTCCATGATGCCTCTGGCCAACCAGCAAAATGGGCAGTTCTCTCAAAATAGTCTGGGTCATTTTCTGGTACCATTTTCTCTAACACTAAAACAGGAGGGGTTGCTGACAGACTGGGTGCCTGGGAAGCTATCCCTGTTTAAGCCTGAGAGATCTGTTGTAGCTCTAAGAGCTTCTACATGCTGCTGTAACTGTTGTTGCTGCTGCTTTCACTGCTCTAAGTGTGCCTGCAAAAAATGTTGCTGTTGTTGCTTTTGCTGCTGGCCCTCCACTAAAGCCTGAAGTAACCATTCCATATTTTTACTGTAAGTGGCCCAAACCACATTACATTAGAAAACAAAATGAAAGCTTGCCTGTATGGCACTAGCTATACGCTCCCCCCAACTAGGGCAGGGCTAACCCCTTTTCCCCAAAGCCCCCATGTGTGCTGTTAATAGGCAACAAACACAGCGGAAGTGACATGCAGGATGATGCAAAAAAAACAAAACACCCAATGGACTAAAGGAGTTCACATCAGATGCTTTATTCAAAGTATAATGGACTTGGCATGAATCTTGTTTCGGCCACAATGGCCTGCTTCAAGAGTCCCTGTACTCTGTAATTATCATGTGCTGTTAATAGGCCCAGCACCACGTCGGTCATGGATTCAGCTTCCTTGGGCAGGATAAGCTCAAAATCCCACCACGGCCACAACATGTGAAAACCCGGACAAGGGTTTTAAGTGTGGCAATGGGAATAACTCAGCCAGACAAGGTATAACGGTGAAAGTAAATGTTTTATTCACCCGAGCCCTGGGACCTGTTATCTCACAGGCCAGGAACCTCAGATGCAACGACTTATCTGGTTTGGTTGCATTCTTGAGTAGGCCTCTGGCTAGCAGGCTAAGCAGTCTATGGCTGGTGGGGCTGCCCCACCCTAAACACAGCCAGTAAGTTCTTAGGACTTCTGGGACAGGTCTGGCCCCAGCCAGACCTCAGCAAAGCTTGCAGATTTTAGCAAGAAACAAAGTTGGCTTACTACAGCCAGGTCACAGCAGCTAAACCTGTTCAGTAAAGGTATAGACTGGGGCTTCAGTTCTTCCTTTCCCGGGCCTCCTTAACCTCAGCCTGGCCCTGTCTTTTAAACTCCCAGATATTGACTCTGCCCCTCCCAGCTCACTTCCTCCCGATGGGGGGGAATCAGTATTTTTAAGGTGGCCAAGGCTATTTAGAGAGGGACCATTCTTAAGGGTGAGGGGCAGTGTTCTATAAACCCTGTCACAATCCCTTATGGTGACAATCCTTTCCCTGTTCTTTTTGCCCTTTAAATATGCTGCTAATATTTTCCCAGTCCTATTATTAGCTTCATAATAGGATGATTGTTGCACAAACATTTCCCCTCTTGCTCTTTGGCTCAGCTGTATGTTATATTTATAGTTTTATTTAACAAGCTGATTCAGAACTGTATTTTTCCATCATTCTGTTAATTTCCTTTCTAGGTCGCCTACTGTTTTTTCTAGGACTCCCAATTCCTTCTTTTTTTCCCCTTGATATTTTATGCCACAAACCACAAATTTTCTCCTCAAATGATCACCTTAAAGGCATCCCAAATAATGGTTTGTGATACTTCCATGGAATTATTAAATACAAAGTATTATTCTACAGTATAAGATATCTGTTGCATAAACTTTTCATTTTCTAATAAGGCATTGTTAAAATGACATATGGGTGTAGGAGATGATATTGAATGTATCATGATATTTAAAAATTGTCAAAAGTAAATTCTGAAAAGTAAAATACAATCTACAAAAGGTCAGTGAAACTGGTCTTTTATTTTAGAATAAAATAAGGTATCTTGTTAACAAGGAGGGAGACTAGCGGAGACCTCTCTCTGCTTCTAAGTCTCCCCAAATCTAAATCTCTGAGTTTGAAATTAGTGTCTTCAGTATATTATGTCTTTATTCGGGTTTCTGCTTTTTCATAGCAGGAACGTTAATGTGGAATGCCTTGACAATGTCAGCTTCGCTTAACTACTAGCTTTTAACAATTTAAGAAATTATTAAAAACACAGCTTTTTGTTCAAGCATACTATTGACATAGTGCAGTTTTGGAAGTTATGAAAGCAGCACCTTATGTTTTGGATTATGTTAGTAGTATTTTATGTTAATTGATAATGTTTTGTTTTACATTGGTATGCATGTTTTTATGGAAACCTCCTAGTTTATAGGCAGGTTAGAAGTGTTTAAAATAAATAAGAACATAAGAGTAGCCATACTGGGTCAGACCAATGGTCCCTCTAGCCCAGTATCCTGTTTTCCAAACAGTGGCCAAGCCAGGTAACAAATACCTGGCAGAAACACAAATTGTGGCAACACTCCATACTACAAATCCCAGGGCAAGCAGTTGCTCCCCATGTCTGTCTCAATAGCAGACTATGGACGTTTCCTCCAGAAATGTGCCCAAACCTTTTTTTAAACTCTGATATGCTAACCACCGTTACCACCTCCTCTGGCAAAGAGGTCCAGAGCTTAACTATTTGTTGAGTGAAAAAATATTTCTGCCTATTTGTTTTAATAGACCACTCTTCCTCATTTATCAGTCCTGAAAATCTGCTCAGACAACTTAGGGGTTCCCTTTACTAATGGTTACTTTTATAGTTCTGAAACCACAAATGAGATAATGAATCAATTCAATTTGGGGTCAGCAAAAATACAAAGGACAGGGGTCTTTGAGTGACAGGCATGATACAGATGGTTTTTAGAACAGTAAAACACATTTCTCAAATATTGGTACAGAAATTATAATACTGATGCCCTCTTATGCCAACTAATAAACATTCTATATGCAGCTTGTGAACTGGAGGAGACAAACAGTTATCAATAGCAATGTTTATCTAAAGATAAGCACTTTGTATTTGGAACTTTATTCTCCTTCCTTCATCCTGGGGTCTCTCATACTCCATAAACAATCCTATTCACTCACTAATTAGGCCTTTTTCCTAAGGTCAGTAGGAATAGCTGAGAAGTACACCTTTTCTAAACAACTTCACTAAAGGGAATTTCTTACATTTTTCAGACAAAAATGTTAACCCTACGTTTTCCAGATCCTTAATCCCCCTCCCTCCCCCATCATAAGAATGGTCTGTAGGAATCATTTTTTTACAGCATTCATCATAAGGGCCTTTTATCTTGATATAGTATCTTTCTTCCATTTATCAGATTACTTGGGCTGACCTATTAAAATTTTACTAAAGCTAATTATTTTATACAAATAATATCCTAGAAAATCTAAAGCTACAATGATCATTCTTATAACATTTTCTAATTTTATCTATATCAGGGTGGGCTTTATCTGAAAAATGCAGCCAAACAACTCACATATTCTATAACTCAGCTTACATCAAGGTAGCCACTGACTACCTTGTTGTAGGCTGCATTATAGAATACTTTAGCTGTTTGGCTGTGTTTTACACCAATCACTATTCTGTTGACTACACTGAGGTTATTTTACCAGCTTGTTTGGTTTAGTTTGGAAGCTAGAACCATCAAAAAACCTTATAGTAGACTCCTGATGCAGGCCACATAGGCCGAAGAATGATTTGAGTCTTGGATGTGTTTGAATAAAGTTTTTACTCTAGTGAACATTGTCTGGTTTCTAAGTCTTTGTCACCTTTGCTGTGTTGTGTGCATCTTCGAGACTGTGAGGGCCTTTTTGGCTCTTCTATTGTACCAACACACTTTTTTGGGGCCTGGCCAGAGGCAATATTCAGTGGCACTCCCCTCTTTAGTGCCACTGACTATTGTTAGTTGGGCAGTGACAGGCATTTTAAGTGGACAGAAGGGGCTCCTGCCCACTTAAATCACTTTGAATATCAACCCCTTGATGTCCAAACTTTATACACTTAGGGGTATGTTTACTAAGGAGTTTTGCATTTTTAACACACCTTTAAAGTTAAGGCGCATTAAATGCTAATACGCCAATACTTTCCTATAGGCACATTAGTGTTTGATGCCCATTAAAAATGCTAATGTGCCTATAGAGTGCCTTTGTAAACACAGGTATTAACTTGTTAGTGGAACAAAATTCATAAAATTCATTACTAACTGGTAAAGTGCTGTCTCTGTCCAAGCTCCACCTACAGACTATCCCTTTAATATTAACCCCTATGTATCTTTATAAAATAGTCTGGAGGTAGGTGTTTTCTTGTGATTATTTACTTTAAATGACTTGTTTAAGTATTACCCTGAAAATTAAATTAAAAAAGTACCCGGTAAGATCCCAAAACAGTACAATACATTGTATGCTGATTAACTCAGAAATAAGTAGTGGATTTTCCCAGGTCCTTTTGAAAATGGCTTATGGACTTTTCTTTTAGAAAACTATCCAGACATTTTTTAAACTTTGCTAAGCTAACTGCTTTTACCACATTCTCTAGCAATGAATTCCAGAGTTTAATTACACATTGAGTGAAGAAATATTTGCTCTGATTCATTCATTTTAAATTTACTACTTTGTAGCTTAATTTCGTGCCCCCTAGTCCTAGTATTTTTGGAAAGCGTAAACAAGTGATTCATGTCTAACCGTTCCACTCCACTCTATTTTATATACCTCTATCATATCTCCCCTCAGCTATCTTTTTAATGGCCATGTATTAATTTCCCAGTTAGAGTGTGGCCATTAGCACATGAGCCCTTACCAACATTTATTTAGTAGGCAGAAAGGACCCACACACTAATCAGTAGGTATGTGGCAATGCAGCTGTGCTGATTAATGCTGGGTACTTCTACTCTCCACCCCCAAACATGCCCCCAGCACTAAATAATAAAAGTCCCTTTTACTAAGCTGTGCGAAAAAATGGCCTGCACTATTTTTTGCAAGTTGGTTTCTTGCACACTGAGGCTACTTTTAGTGTGGCAGTAAAATGGCCACAATTTAAATTTTTCCCTTATTGACCACGGTCTAATTTCACAATTAGTGAGTGAACCCTTACCACCACCTATTTACTAGGCATTAAGGGCTCCTGCACTAAACCCACGCTAATCAGCAGTGCACAGGGATTTGCTGATTAGCACAGGGCACACCTACTCTCCACCCCAAACATGCCCCCTTTATATTTTTTAGTGTGGGACTGGCATGTGCTGATTCCAGAACTACTGCGATATGCTAGAGTGTGTTCCGTAGTAGTACCTTTTAAGTGCTGTTGGCACACATTAGTGCTTACCACTACTTAGTAAAAGGGCCCCAAAAAGTATTTTTTAGCATGTAGGAAATATGCACAGATGCAAACACTATCACGGGATGTCTGAGCGTGCCTCACGGTAGTGCATTTTTTAGCATGGTAAGTATGTGTTAGTGCTCACCGCCACTTAGTAAGATAATTCATTTATAACAGTATAAGTTCTTAATTTATTTAGAAGGGCAGCACATAAATATTTTTAAATAAACAAAATAAATCAATATTGATCTAATACAATGCTCTTAAACTTTTAACACATATTCTATCAAAATCATAAACTAGAAATCTATCGCCCAATTCAAATTATTCCATTTCTGCCCTTGAAGAAAATAATGTACTGATTTTCACAATCCAGAAAATAAAAAAAATACTGCATTTAAGCTCATATTCAAATACTAGGAGAACATTTTAGAGAAGAACTATGCCTAATGCCTATGTAGCCTTTTCATATCTGAATATTTAAAACAGAAAAATATATTGCGCCTGTTTGTTCTCTGTATCACACCATAGTTGTGAGAATTAATTTTACAAATTTAAGAAACACTAAGGGCTTCTTTTACAATTCTCACGAGGCAAGTGGAAGGAAGCCCATAGGAATGGAATGGACTTCTTCTCATTTGCCATACATGAATTGCTAGTGTGGCTTTGTAAAAGAAGCCCTAAACTCTTTTCCACTTTCCACTTTGTCACTAACAAATGTATACGGTCTGTAAGAAATCTTCTTCAGTACCTTATGTTTATTCTTAGCACAGAAAATACTCTTCTCACTTTTTCAATCAACGGTATAATTTCAAGTAGAATTTCTCAAAATCCCTTCTAACAGAATTGTCATAGTTACCATTTCTTGTCAGTTTAATAGTATATAATCTTTCTAAAACTAACTTTTACTGCTGAAATGGTGATAAAGCACTTTGAGGACTAAATAATGAAAAAAATCCATGGTGTGACAAATTTATAGGGATGAAGTACAAGAGAGGAGATCCAAAGAACAATCCAAATAGAGCAGAAACCAGTAAAAAAGAACAAGGAGCCTTCACAACTGAAGGTGTCAATTCAATTTTTTATTAAACTGACAAGACATGGTCCATGTTTTGGCAAAATCACCTGCGTCAGCAGTGTAGTGATAATGAGGACCATCCAAGGTTCCACAATATGATAGTCAGAAACACTTCAGAATAGAAAAAACCTGGTCTTTAAACTACAGGGAGATGCCAATAAAAGTTCAGAAACCTAAGGAGACAAGGAAAGCATTAACCCACCTTGAGTGAATTTTTCATCGTCTTGAATTCCTTCAAAAAGGTGGTAAATAAATCCTAATAACTATATAAATAAATAAACTCACACAAGTGAGACTGACTTTATATCATATCATCAGCATTCAGCATCCCTGCAGATTAAAGACTAGATTTTCTCTAGACTGAAGTGTTTCTGACTATCTTATTGTGGAACCTTGGATGGTCCTCATTATCACTAGACCCCTGACAGAGGCAGTTTTCCCAAAACACGGACCTTATTGGGTCAGACATTTTTGGGGATGTGCATTCATTTGAAACAACATAGGAAATATTAATTACATTTCCCATGTTGTTTTATATTGTTGGCAAACAAAAAAAGCAGAAATATTGTGTCGTCAATAGTGCTTACTCTTCTGAAAGAGCGCACAACTTTTGAAAAAGTGCACACTATTCACAAAGAGTATTCAATATTCATGAAGATAGCGTGCATATGCTCTCATGATGAAAAGAAGAACAAATGAACATTCCCAGAAATGACACAGGAAACATTATGAAATGAAACTACTGCTCTTGTCAACTTCAGTTAAGATGTCTATTCACTCTCCTTTATTCCACTTTTCGCTTTGTCCTTTGCACCCACCATGGATGTTTCAGAATTTCATCTTTAAATGTATGCTCCTTGTGTTGTAAGACCTACCTGGTTAGGAAATGTTAAATATACCCACCTGGACATCTTTTTGTTTGGTTGAGACCTGGATTTTTGTTTCAGTTGTGGTCCATCTTGACTAATCATGTCCTTAAGGCTCTTAATTTCTATATTCCAACCACCCTAAAATAAGAAAGAAGATCTGGCAGTTATACTCTCCAATGACAAAAAAATCCACACAAGCTTTAAATTTCAACCAGAAAATCAATCAGAAAAAATGTACAAAATCTACTGTTGTACTGTCACAAATGCTGGTACATTGACAGAGGACCACATTAAAGCACTCATGAAAAAGTGGAGAAAAAAGCCTCAGTAAAGCCACCCAGTCAACCAAAGTTATAAGGTTACAAGGCATGGGCCCGGCTCACCATCATATGGCTCAAAAAAAGGAAAGGGAAATGGGGCTTGATATACTGCCTTTCTGAGGTTTTTGCAACTACATTCAAAGCAGTTTACATATATTCAGGTACTTATTGTGTACCAGGGGCAATGAAGAGTTAAGTGACTTGCCCAGAGTCACAAGGAGCTGTAGTGGGAATTGAACTCAGTTCCCCAGAATCAAAGTCCACTGCACTAACCACTAGACTACTCCTCCGCTAGTCCAGGCTACTCAAATAATCCAAAAACTCTGAAAAGGTAGCATACAAAACACAGTTGGTGAAATACGTTCGTGTTGGTGACATAATCAAAAATCACTTATCGCTTCCTTCTTTTATTCTTTACTTCATATATAGCTCCAAACCAGATAGCAGGTCAGAAAATCCAAATACCCAACAGGGAGTCCCTGTTTCGCAAAAGCTGCATCAGGGGTAGCAATCCTGTGTCGTGTCCGCTGTATACAAAAACTGAAGAGGGTAACCATCAACTCCAACCTCATCTCAAACCAGATCTCAGGTATCAGCTTTGGCATTGTAGACAGCCAAGAGAGTAAACACCCTGGAGACAGATGACTACATAGCTTAATGGTACTGTAGATGACTGCTCTGGTCCACCCAGTCATCTAGATTGCTGTTCCTGTGACCTGTTTCAGCTCCTGATGTACAGGTCACTGGAGCCACATTAGAGGATCTTCGTCTTTACTGCTTTAACTTTCCAAACCTTTCCCTAATCCCCTGGAGGGACACTGCCTATGCTCCTGAGTGTAGGGTATGGGGAGGTGCCCAGATTAGAGCCCAGATATTGGGCTGCCAGGTTCTGTACCTTATAATGTCAGTTCCATGCAGAATTGTTGTTATGGAATTCATGCTTAGCATACACACTTTTGGCAACTAAATTTAGGAAATTTGTAGAGTTTTACCCCTATTGTGCGCATTCAATATGTATGGTTCCCATAATCTGCTTCATTTGCTAAAACTCACAAAAACCAGTAGACAGTTTCCATGCATGAATCTATATCAATTTCAGGAAGTGCAACATTTAAATTAGGTCTCAGCTTGAGGGAACGTCAAACAATCTGTGTCAGGAGACAGATTTTTCAGAAAAACAAACACACAAAAAAAACAAAGGATTACACAGCTTGATGATTTTACTCACAGATGATTTTGTTTGGATAAACATATGATATATTGGTAGTCATCCCATGTTCTGCATACACATTTTCTTATTGAATTATTCAGGACTTTTTTTTTTCAAGTGTCCGAAAGACACTGACTTAGAATTTTAATTGACTTTTTTCAAATTCCAGGTATAAAGATATTGGAGTAAAAATAAAAAAGGATTTAATTTTGTCACAGGAACTATATTTGCTAAATTAAGTATTTCTAAGGACAATGTCCATGTACGGTCAGATAGTTACATGAGTGTTAAAAATTAAAATATCTTCAACTGAAGTTACTACTATGTGTTACCATGTTACTGTGTGCTATTGCTGTTAACACTTGTTATTTCAACACAGGTCTAATTTGATGCACTAGGACTTAGGGCTTCTTTTACAAAGCCATGCTAGTGATTCCTGCATAGCAAATGAGAGGAAGCCCATAGAAACTGAATGGTTTCCTCCAATTTGCCACATAGGAATCATTAGCGCAGCTTTATAAAAGAAGCTCTTAGTTGCTAATAATGTGTGTTAATAGCCATATAGCCCGTGTCAAGTAGCACATATGTGTATTAAAATTATGCAAAAATAAAGGCATTCAACATGCATTAGTGTAGTTCATTTAATGTGGTGTTCATGAAATAGCATAATACTGATAATGAGCCTATGTTATTAGTGACAGCAATGCAGCTACATTCCCACCACTGGTGATACTGCATCATTATTGGTCATGATAAAGCCATTTTGCTCCACTTCTCTGATGATACTTCTCCAATATTATGGCAGGGATTCCAAAGCTCACATTAGCCCCCTTCCACCCCCCCAACAGATGTTCTAAGGACTTTCTCTTCCCTGCATATTACAAGGGACTTCAACCCTTGAGCACCCCCTTCTCTCATATCAAAACCAGAGGCCCTTGGGTTCTCCTTACACTAACATATCCTATTCACTTCTGAAGAAAAGGGTCATTAAAGCAGGACTGATACTCATTTTCTTTTGTCATCCTGGCTTCAAAGATGGAAATAGCACTAGCTGACCCGATGCCCTTCTTTGCCTTGCAAGAAAAGACTTGCTATTTAACTTCATTTCTACTGATTCTGAGAGACAAAAAAATTCCAGATGTATTTTCTTATTAAAATTCTTCTATAAACACTTAAAATTATGGAGGATGATAATGTCTGACTACATCACTTTTCAGAATTTACTTACCAGATGTTTTGTTCTGAGAAAAATAAAAATGACTGAAGTTTGCTTCTTTCAGCAGTGAAACGTTGCAGATCTACAAAATTACTCATAATGAAAGCAGTATCAGTAATTAAGCTATTCTGTTCATCTTGATATTGTGAAAGAATCCCTCTGATATAACAGAGTGATAAAATCATTAGCAATAATATTCTGGTTACTACATCATCATCACCTGGCTTCCTTATTAGGGAATACAAGTTAAAAAAATAAAGTGATTTTTGTCACTGTGAGAGGATTTCCAGAGAGAGAGAGAACGAGAGAGAACTTCAAAAGTAGGCCTAGTTAGATAGGTAACCTCAGTAAATTTCTTTTTAAGTTACTCTGCTCAGTTAGCACAGGCAGTTTAAAGAAGCATGTTTTTTTAGTACTTAATTATCTGTTATAGATCTATAGGATAACAAACTGGGGGAACACAATAATAATGGGTGATTCCAATTATCCTATTGTTGACTGGATAAATGTAACATCATGGCATGCTAGGGAGATAAAGCTCCTAGATGAAATCAAGGATTGCTTTATGGAACAGTTGGTCCAGGGACCAACAAAAGGGGAAACCATTATAAACCTAGTCAATAGTGGAGCACATGATCTTGTGCAGGAGGTAATGGTGCTGGAGCCACTTGATAACAGTGATTATAATATAACACACAGGAAATTCAAACCATTAGTGTTTACATTTCAAAAAAGGAGACTATGATGAAATGAGAAGAAGAGTAAAAAAAATAAAGAAGAGCAGCTACAAAGGTCAAAAATTTAAATCAGGTGTGGATGCTATTTAAAAATACTATACTGGACAGGACAGACATATTCCATGTATTAGAAAATGAGGAAGGTAGGCCAAACAACAGCTGTCATAGTTAAAAAATGAGGTGAAGGAAGCTATTAGAGCTAAAAGAAAATCCTTCAGAATATGCAAGAAGGATTTGATTGAAAATAATAAAAAAACAACATAAAGAAATGCAAAGTGCTGATAAGGAAGGCAACGGGAGACTTTGAAAAGAAGATTGTGTTGGAGGCAAAAACATATAGTAAAAATTTTTTTTAGGTATATTAGAATCAAGAAACCAGTAAAAGAATCAATTGGACCACTAGATGACTAAGAGGTAAAGAGAGCACTCTGGGAAGACAAGGCAAAATTGGAGAGTCTAAATGAATTCTCTGATTTGGTCTTCACCATGGAAGATGTGTGGGAGATATCAGTGCCAGAAATAGAGTTCAATGCTGTTGATTCAGAAAAACTGAAACAAGTCTCTGTAAACCTGGAAGATGTAATGGGGCAATTTGATAACATAAAGAGTAGCAGATTGCCTGGACTGGATGGTATATATCTCAGAGTACTGATAGAACTGAAAAATGAACTTTCAGAGGTATTACTAGCAATATGTAGTTTATCTTTAAAATCAAGCATAGTACCAGAAGATTGCCAATGTAATGCCAATTTGTAAAAAAGGGTTCCAGAGGTGATCCGGGAAATATAGTGTCACAATTGTCAGGAAGTCCAGAGTAGTGAACCCTTGGACCACTGCCAGTGACCGGCATCAGCTGGTGAACCACCCAAACAGGGAGCAAGGCTGAACACAGACAGGCTGGTACCAGCAGGACCAGAGCTAGTAAGATTGGAACTGAAGCTGTTGGCAGACAAGGCTGGAATAAGGAGGACTGGAATAGGATTCAGGATTCTCAAACAGGCTTGGCTGGAACCGGATGCTGGATTCTCAAACAGGGTTCATGATTCTCAAACAAGGTTGGCTGGAACAGGATTCAGGATTCTCAAACTAGCAGGATTCAGGATTCTCACACAAGCTTGGCTGGAACAGGATTCAGGATTCTCAAACAAACAGGATACATGCAGGGTCAAAACTAAAGCTGAAGGCTTGCAGGGAAGACACAAGCAGAAGGGAACTGAAGCTAAAGACAAACAGGGCAGACACAAATAGGAAGGGAACTGAAGCTAAAGACAAACAGGGCAGACACAAGCAGGATGAAAACTGAAGCTGAAGACAACAAGACAAGAACTAGCAGGACTGGAACTGCAACAAATACACACAGACGAAAGTTCCTCGGAAGACCTCTGTTGCAAAGGCAAGCCTGAAAGTTCCAAGGTGCTTAATAAATGCAATTACAGATGAGGTCACAGGTGAGGCTTGGCAGCAGGAACACCAGGGCAAGTCTGGAGTGCTGGAACACCAGGACTAGAATGAACTCTGGAATATGTCTGGGAAACAGGAAGAAGACAATCCACAGCAGCCATAGGGCCTGGTCACCCAGAGGCGAGGTGAGTGTAGGCATGGGATACAGTCACAACCATGACATATAGACTGGTAAGCCTGATGTCAGTGCCAGACAAAATGGTAGAGACTATTATAAGGAACAAAATTGCTGAGCACATACATAGGCATGGATTAATGAGACAAAACCAACACGGATTTAGTCAAGGGAAATCATGCCTCACCAATCTAGTACATTTCTTTGAAGGGGTGGATAAACATGTGGATAATGGTCAGCTGCTCAATATTGTGTATCTGGATTTTCAAAAGGCATTTGACCAAGTACCTCATGAACAACTCCTGAGGAAATTAGAAATTCATGGTATGGGAGGCAGAACTGGTTAAAAGATAGAAAACAGAGAGTAGGGTTAAATGGTCAGTATTTACATAAAAGTACATAAGTGCATAAGTATTGCTATACTGGGATAGACCAAAGGTCAATCAATCTCAACATCCTGTTTCCAACAGTGGCCAATCCAGGTCACCGGGCAAGATAAAAAAACAAAAACAAACAAAAAAAAAACATTTTATGCTGCTTATCCTAGAAATAATCAGTGGATTTTCCCCAAGTACATTTTTATAATAGCTAATGGACTTTACTTTTAGGAAGCTATCCAAACCTTTTTTAAACCCCGCTAAGCTAACTGCTTTTACTACATCCTCTGGCAATGAATTCCAGAGTTTAATTACATGTTGAGTGAAGAAATATTTTCTCTGATTTGTTTTAAATTTACTACTTTGTAGCTTCATTGCATACCCCCTAGAACTAGTATTTTTAGAAAGAGTAAGCAATCGATTCACATCTACCTATTCCATTCCACTCATTATTTTATAGACCTCTATCATATCTCCCCTCAGCCATCTCTTCACAAAGCTAAAGAGCCCTAGCCACTTTAGCCTTTCCTCTTAGGGAAGTCATTCCATCCCCTCTATCATTTTTGTTGCCCTTCTCTGTACCTTCTCTAATTCCACCATATCATTTTTTTTAGATGCGGTGACCAGAACTGCACACAATATTCAAGGTTCAGTCGCACAATGGAGCGATACAAGTGTATTATAATGTCCTCATTTTTATTTTCCATTTCTTTCCTAACATTCTATTTGCTTTCTTAGCCACCGCCACACACTGAGCAGAGGGTTTCAATATATAAACAACATTGACACCTAGATCCCTTTCCTGGTCAGTGACTTCTATTGTGGAACCTTGCATTACATGGTCATAGTTCGGGTTCCTCTTTTCCAGGAAAAAGATTTAGGTGTCATCATTGATGATGCATTGAAACTCTTTGCTTAGTGTGCAGCAGCAGCAGCAGCTAAGAAAGCAAATAGAATGTTAGAAATTACTAGGGAAGAAATATAAAACAAAACTGAGAATATTATAAAGCCTTTGTACTGCTCCATGTTGAGATTGCACCTCAAAAACTGTGTGCAATTCTGGTCACCTTATCTCAAAAAGGATATAGCGGAATTAGAAAAGGTTAAGAGAAGAATGATGAAAATAATAAAGGGGATGGGACCACATCCCTATGAGGAAAGACTAAAGCAGCTAGGACTCTTCAACTTGGACAAGAGAGGACTGAGAAGAGATATGATAGAGGCCCATAAATTACTGAGTGGAGTGGAACAGGTAGATGTGAATTGCTTGTTTACTCTTTCTAAAAATACAAGGACTAGGGGTCATGCAATGAATCTACTAGGTAGTAAATTTAAAACAAATCAGAGAAAATATATATTCACTTAGGGGGTCTTTTTCAAAGATATGGTAGTGTTTTTAATGCGTGCTAAATGATTGAGATGTCCTTAGGAATATATTTATTTATTTATTTGCTGCACTTGTATCCCACATTTTCCCACCTATTTGCAGGCTCAATGTGGCTTACATAGTTTAGTTATGATATTGTCAATCTATGTACACATTATAGGATAATAATTTCATAATATAGATACAGATGGGTACATAGAATATCATAGCAATCATATTAACGGAATAATAATTTTACATTTATTACAAATAAGAGTGAATAAGTAAATCATATTGTATTGGAAGTGGATGGAAAGATCAACATAACATAACATAATGATATCAGGACAAGATATAATATGAGCGTCTCTAGAATTTAGTGTATGTTTATTTTTAGTGCATTCTAAAAACGCTAGTATACCTTTGTTAAAGGATCCCTCAATGTGTAATTAAACCCCATTATTCATTGTCACAGAATATGGTAAAAGCAGTTAGCTGAGCATGGTTTAAAAAAGGTTTGGATAATTTCCTAAAAGAAAAGCCCATAAGCCATTATTAAGATGGACTTCGGAAAATCCAACGCTTATTTCTAGGATAAGTAGCATACAATCTATTTTACTCTTTTGGGATCTTGCCAGGTACTTGTGACCTGGATTGGCCACTGTTGGAAACAGAATACTGGGCTTGATGGTACTTTGGTCTGTCCAATTATGGCGGTGCTTAAGTTGTTATGTTCCAAAAAAGCTATTTCATATTAATAATAAATGAACTTCTGACTGTGCAGTAATACAGATCTTACTAAACTTTTCAAATAGCTTACAAGCATGTAGTAAACTTATTTCTCACCCCACCCACAGTCACAGCATTTGTTTGTATTCAGGAAGGAAAAACAAAGGAGGAAAAATAAAGGAAGGAAATGCTGTCAGTTGAAAATAATGTGAATTGTATGATTGCTTTGCTGATGGCAATTTTGGCAAAGAAAACTAATGATCAGTTGTCAAATATTAGCATGCTCTCATCTACGTGGAACGGTTAGGTGCTGCTGCTCTTTCTACTGCAAATGAATCAGGGAAAATTAAGCATACATAATTAGGCAATGTCAAGTGAAACAGATGCTCCTCTAAAAAAGCACAGCCCAGAGGACAAGCACTGTGCCTTACACTGCTTTAGATTAGATTAATTCTAGTTAATACTAGTTTCACTGCCCATATGCGATAGGGTGATGATGTTTTTAAGATAGTCACCTCAACAAGTAAGACATCTAAAAATGGATACTGCAGCCAGGTTCAGGAAGTTGGACAACAGAAAGAGAAAAGGGACAGAAAAGGATGTAGATAGGGATAGCAAGGAGATGGGTAACAACTGTAATATAAAGATTGTTAGCCCTACCGTTAGGCAGGTTTAGGCAGTTGCCCAGGGCCACAGCTGCTGTACTGCACCAAAGAGCAGCTGCAAAGTGAAGCAACTGGTCCTTGACAACAACACAAAGTCAAAGAAATAATAGGAGATACGTTTTCAAAATTTATTCAGATTATTCTGGGAGAGTTGGTGGTGGAGTGAACATGAATTCCGGGGATCCAAGAGGCCGGAAAGTTAATAGCAGGGTGAAGTGGCACAAGGCAGATTCCACATATCCTTCCACCAACCCTGACTGTCAGAGAGGGAGATCTAGAGGTAACTTGTCTTGTAAGAACTCAAAGGAGCATTTGCTAAAGCTAATAAGGAGGGCTTTACTGGGATATGGTCATAGAGGGGCAGTCTTCTTCAAACAAGAAGTTCCCACTGAAGCTCATGGCTGCTTTTCATTGATGATCTGAAATTTGAATTGCTTCTTTCCTAAGGGGATAATATTTTTATTTTGTTGACTGCCAGCTCCACTGCAGAGGACTTTTAATTGTATTAGGAAGATTGGAACACTGGGCTGTTTCTAACACGTTAAAATTAAACACATCCAAAACCAAAATATTATGGATGGGCAATGGGGTGGGGCAACTTCCATATGAGGAAAGGCTAAAGTGGCTAGGGCTCTTCAGCTTGGAGAAAAGACTGCTGAAGGGAGATATAACAGAGGTCTATAAAATAATGAGTGGAGAGGAATGGGTAGACATGAATCACTTGTTTACTCTTTCCAAAAATATTAAAACTAGGGGACACACAATGAAATTACAAAGTAGTAAATTTAAGACAAATCAGAGAAAATATTTCATCACTCAATGTGTAATTAAACCCTGGAATTTGTTGCCAGAGAATGTGGTAAAAGTAGTTAGCTTAGCGGGGTTTAAAAAAGGTTTAGCTGGCTTCCTAAAAGCAATTCAATACACTTTTTTGCCTTTTAGACACAGGGCCATATGCTTTGTCTGTGTGTCAAGAGGAACCTGGGTTTGTTGACAATGCTAGGATTTCACATATTGAATATTTGTTCTGCCCACCCCTTCTCATTTGCTATGGAAGACAGGGAAATGGTTTATATTTTTTTAAGCTTGATATACTGCCGTTTATTAAAACATACAACAAAGCAGTTTATAAAAACTAGGGGCCCGATATACAGCTGGTGGCTGGCAGCTCTTTTTGCTGTCTGCCACCGATGTTAAAGCAAGATATTCAATGCTGGGCGACCGGCATTGAATATCCAGGTTTTTTTTAACTGCTAGATTGTTAACTGGGTATGCCAATACTCAGCACTAACTGGTTAATTTTTCAGTGGTCAATGTTAGGCCTGCTATTTATGCGGCCTATTTTAGGGCCCTGTTTACTAAGCCGCGTTATAGGCGCATTAGCATATTTAAACACGTTAATCATGTACATGAGTTAATGGTGTACATGCCTACAATATCCTTATAGGTGCCTACACATCATGCACGCTAATTGTAGGTACATTAAAAAAATAACGTGCCTTAGTAAACAGGGCCTTTAATAACTAAACATAGCCAATTTGGTGCTGATTATCCATGCATAACCAGCTATGTCATGCAGTACAGTCGGTTAGCAGCTAGTTCTTAACCATTGATTTTCAACGGGAAATAATTGGTTATCTCACACTGAATATTGCCGATAAGGTGCTAAAACGCTATTTAAACTGGACAGTGGTCTTTTCTGGCTGGTTAAATATTGGGGGGAAATTATTATTTTTTTAATTCTTTATTTATATGTTTGCAACATGATTCACAAGTAACAACATTTGTTTAAAGCAACTCAAAGCAAATAGTTATAATAACAGTAAATGAATAAAACTCAATTTCAAACAGGAAAAATATGCTGTTAGACCACATAGGTAAGAGGCAGAGAAAGAAAAAAATAGGAGAAATGCAAAAAGAATTTAGTTAAAGCATAAGGCTGATACATGATACATGGAGGGGCATAATCGAACGGTGCCAGCCAAATAGCTGGCCAGCTATCTTCGGGGCCGGCGCCGTAAGTGGGCGGAACCAACTGTATTTTCAAAAAAGATGGCTGGCCATCTTTTTCTTTGCTAATACGGTTGGGCCCGGCCAAATGTCAGAGTTCGCCGGGTTTGAGATGGCCGGCATCGGTTTTCGGCCATAATGGAAAATAATGCTGGCGATCTCAAACCCGGCGAAATCCAAGGCATTTGGTCGTGGGAGGAGCCAGCATTTGTAGTGCACTGGCCCCACTGACATGCCAGGACACCAACCGGGTACCCTAGAGGGCACTTCTAATGTTATGTCTGTGCTCACCTCACCCTCTGGTGGCCAGAACCGGTGGCTGCTAAGGACTATCACCCATTCCAGATCTCAGCTCAGTCTGGTCCGGATATTCCGGACTGCCAGACTTGCTTCTTTTGTTTGAACCTGCACAGCTCCCGTAGTTGCCTGGTGATTGCTGCAGCTGAGCCTCAATTGCTGCTGGGCTTATTAGCAATTTGGAAACTCTCTGCCTTTGCATCATCTAAGGCCCTGGTATGTTAGTGCTTGTGCACTTCTGGCTAGTTTAGTTTCTTGCATAACATTTCTGTAAGCACTATGAGGACAATTCTATAACCGGGCACCTAGATGCAGTATGCTAGGAGCTATTTCTATAATGGCAATGGCACCAAGATTCCATTATACAATGCTAGTGTAAATCAGCATCAATGTGCCTACATTTAGTCTCATCCACTTAAACCACATCGATAGCAGGTGTAAATGTCCATGCTTGAATGTGGCAGTATTCTGTAGGCTACATGCATAAATGTTGGTCCCACCCTTGTCCTGTCCATGCTCCCCCCTTTGTAAATGCCTTCTCTGCTTTTATGCGCTAAACAAGTTCTATGCATCACTTATAGAATAGCATTGCATAAGTGCTAGTGTTCTATAAATTTAAGTGCACAAATGGTACTTTAATTGAGGTGCCAAGTTATAGAATGAGGAGGTATACAAATAGTTTTTCAGTATATGTGTATAAAAATACATTCCTATTAGCATTTGTAATGTGCATCTAAGTTTCATTTACTTGTCAATAAGTAAGGTAACAATCAATCTTCTGAGCTTTTAGCTTCAGGATTTTATTTAACCACAACACATTAAACATGGAAAGATTAGATTATTGTCAAATACTTTTTTATTAATTGTTTCATTTTGGCAAGAAATGGAATGTAGTTACTACAGCCCAAAGTCAATAATGATAGATTGAAAATGGTACTGTGTCTTTTCTTATTTAACCTTTTATATTTGATATAATTTACAACAAAACAGGTCAAAATCAATAGTCTAATATTATAAAGAAAAACTGATGCTGAGTCAGCATGTCTGAAAAAAGGGAAAATGTTGTTTGTTATGGTATGTTGGAAACAGAAAATAGCATTAGATATGACATTGTAGCAGCAAGAATATTTGAGCAAAACCTGATAGAGAAAAGAGGTCACAAATAAGAATACAAGGGAAGTAGTTACTAAAATCAATAGAGAAGTAAACATAAAATATTTGTAAAGAATTAGGTTGTGTAAGCAAAACAAAAGAATGAAATGGGAGAGGGAAACTAAGTACTAAGATCCTATGTATAGATAGGAAGAGTAAAATAGAATACAGTAGGAAAACGATGTTGTAATAATTTAACTAAGTATGCTAAAATATTTGCCAGAGAAGTAGGAATAAGGCATTAGAGGGCTCATGGAGGGTAAGTGAATAGAAAAGAGAAGATAGTTTTAATAGGATTATGAAATGACATTGAACTGATATGCCAAACAGCATTACATAAGTACATAAGTATTGCCATACTGGGACAGAACAAAGGTCTATCAAGCAGGCTCGGCACTCACTTCAGTTTTCCCTTCTCTGTCTCTCAGCTCTGGTCCCACCCTCATTTCTTGTTTCCACAAGGGCGGGACCAGAGCTGAGAGACAGAGAAGGGACAACTGAAGTAAGTGCTGAGCCTGCATGCTTTTTACCACACGAGGTAAGTCAGGATGACTTTTAAAATTCGGAGGGAGGGGGCCTGGAACTGGAAGGAAGGAAGGGATGATGACCCTGGAAATGGGAGGGAGGGGGACCCTGGAATTTGAAGGGAGAGAGGGGGGGTGCAGGAACTAGGAAGGAGGGGCGACGGATTATGACCCTGGAACTCGGAGGGAGGGAACGAACTTCCGGTGGGTGAATATTATATGCAGCCTTCCCTTCCCTCCGAGGGCGGGACACTGAGAGCGAGTGCGAGGCCTGTGGTTGGTCCCTTCTGACGTCGCGTTTCTTTCCTTGGCAACTATACAGAGTTCCCTCCAGGGCGGGGCGATTACGAACCCTACGAACACTACACGGCTTCACTGCCACTCTGCCACGGAGTCAGCTTCAGAACGTTGGAGGTGCGAATTATTATATTAAATAATTCCCTACTGAGGAAGAAGGTGGAAGAGCAGGGCAATACCCAGTGTTTTCTCCAGGAGACTGAAGGTTGTTTAAAATCATTCTAAGCTTGAACAGAATAGTTCAAAACACCTAGACTTAAAAAGTTAAGTGGAGGTGTATTTTCAAACCACTTAGACTTACAAAGTTACATAGAGAGGCATTTTTGAAAGGGACGTCCAAGTTGCGATTTGGACATATTTGCAAAATGGCGAAATCCAGGGGCGGGAAAAACCCGTATTTTTGAAACAAGATGGACATCCATCTTTCGTTTTGAAAATACCATCAGAGACATCCAAATCCTTAAATTTGGATGTCCCTAGATTTGGTCGTCCTTAGACATGGACGTTTCTGACTTTCGGCGATTTTCGAAACCAAAGACGTCTGTGTTAAAAACGGCCAAATGTAAGCCATTTGGTCATGGGAGGAGCCAGCATTTGTAGTGCACTGGTCCCCCTGATATGCAAGGAGAGCAACCAGGCACCCTAGGGGGCACTGCAGTGGACTTCATAAATTGCTCCCAGGAACATAGCTCCCTTACCTTGTGTGCTGAGCCCCTCAACCCCCCCCCCAAACCCCACTACCCACAACTGTACACCACTACCATAGCCCTTACAGGTGAAGGGGGGCACCTATATATGGGTACAGTGGGTTTGTGGTTGGTATTGGAGAGCTCACTGTTTTCTCTACAAATGTAACAGGTGGGGGGGGGGGGGGGTATGGGCCTGGGTCTGCCTGTCTGAAGTGCACTGCAGTACCCACTAAAACTGCTCCAGAATATGCCTGATCTGCACTTAAGTTAGGCGTGAGCATTTATACCAGGTTTTAATTGATATAAATGGTCATGCTTAAATTTATTCATGGGTCTGATAGTTAGGCAAATTCTATATACAGCACCTAATGTTATATGTGATTTATAATAGTACCAACCTTTTTTTCATGATTATTTTTTCAGCATTTAGTCATAAGCACCTAACACACTTTAGTAGAGGAGCCCCATAATGTCCAACCCTGATATCGAGGTATGCAGGATTTGTGCTAGTATTTAATAAAGAAAGACATGTAGGGTTAAAATAGGTGAATTCCTGTGCTATTAACTGGTTATGCTATTAGAGTGCTAATGCTGTAGCACATATTAGAAACTCTAGCCTCATGTCTGAACACAGAAAAAGCAGGTCTAACTTTATATGGATAAGTTATCAGTATAATGCATGGGTTCTCAGCCAAGTCCTTGGGATACACCAAGCCTGTCTGGTTTTCAAGATACACACAATGAATATGCATGAGATAAATTTGCATGCACTGCCCCAATCTCATGAATATTCATTTTGAGTATCCTGAAAACCTGACTGGCTGAGTGTGTCTGAAGGACTGGGTTGAAAACCTTTGGCATAAAGTGAGGCTCACTTATTATAATGTTTATTGATTGTTAATACAACACTAAGGGCCCTGTTTACTAAGGTGCATTAGTGTTTTTAACGTTGCCTACAATTAGCGTGCGCGATAACCATGTAGGCACCTATAAGGATATTGTAGGCACATACACAGTATATTGATAGCGCATGCTAAAAACACTAACGCACCTATATTGCAGCTTGGTAAACAGGGCCCTTTGTGCATAGTGACTGAAAACGTGATTGTGCAATTAAAGGAAATTAAATTAAAATTTGAAAAGGTTTTATTTTTCTAATTCTAAAAAAAACCCCTTATTACTAGGCATATATTTTTCCTGTTTCAAAGATATTGGCTTTGCTAATTCTATCATGCATCTGTGCTTGAGGGTGTTATTGCATAATTATAAAGTTACAGAAATGAAGCAGAAAAAATATGATGTCTGCAAGATAGCATCTGACCAGCATTTAACTAATGCTGTCACAGTAGATTTGTTTCATACTCCATAAGTAGTCTACGAAATACAAGATTTGCAATATGTTTGTGGGAACTCTAGGTTGTGATTGTCTTTAACATGAGGCTTTAAGTAGTCTACTAAAAATGATATGGCAGTGAGGTTTACAACCACAGGGAATGAATATTGCTTAATGTTTATTCAAAAGGAAACTCATATACATATTGAACATTGAACATGACAACAAATAAAGACTGTAAGGCCTATCTACTGTGATTAATTTCATATCCAATACAATTCTGTAGACCTCAGGTGATCTCAGGTTTTCCCTTCACTTCTTGTTCACTAGGGATTCTCTGTGCTTAAGCCATGCCTTCTTGAACTCTATTCCTTTTTTTTTTCACCAGTCCTATTTGCCTATTGAGGGACTATTCTGTCACTCCATCCTCCTTTCAGGGAAGAAATGTTGTCTGATGCTGCAGCTGAATCTATTCTACTACTAACAATAACATGCTTAGAGTGTTATCAAGTGCATGCAGCACTGTACAGGTAAATAAAATAGATACAGTTCCCTGCCAATGGAGATTTTTTTTTAATCAATATGCAATATTTTCTTAAAGTTTCTTAGTTCTACTGCAGAGGTCCCTAAACTTCATCCTCAATTGTATCTGTCATGCCAAGCAATTTTATCTGGCTTGTAGTGATATACATACTCTCTCTCTTCCCCCAGAAAGAAGGGAAAAGTGCTTGGGTCCAAGTACAATAGTAAAATGTGAGTTGGAGAACAAAAGGGAGCCAAGATGACATCTGGGAGAGATGTGGAGGTTTCAGCGTCATAGCTTTGACTCATGCTAAACAGGTTCTATTGGGCAAAGAAAATTTTAAACTAAGTCTTACCTCTCTATGTATGAGGATTCCCCTCAGTTGATCCAGACAACTTTGGAGACTTGTGGGATTGGTTATTTGATGAGTTCTTCAATGTTTGACAGCTGTAGGGTCTATGCAGAGCTCAGTGTGAATGGGGCTTCAATTAGTGTCATGATTGACCTGCAGTATATGAATAATTCAACTTATAATCAACCCATAAGCTGCATTATTCTGATCCTCATGAGCACCTTAAGAGGCCAATGTATTTCAACATCTGTGTAGAGCTCCCTATCAAGATCCCCCATCAATGAAAACTACCCCCCCCCCAGTCAAAACCCCATCCTCAAAGTCTTACCTCAAGACCTTCAGTTAAGATCATTTCCTCTGAAGATCACTCTAAAACCCCATGTGCAGATGCCTCACCCCCACTGAAGACATTCTAGAGGCTGAAGAATGGTTCAGAACTTGTCAGCTAAGATATAATTCTAAATAATGTAGGGTCATACATTTAGGATAATGGTACAATTCAGGTGGTAAAGAACTTATATGAATGAAAGAGCAGCAGGACTTGAGTGTGATGATCTTAAGGTGGCCAAACAAAAAGAAAAGTTAATGGCAAAAGCTAGAAGAACGCTTGGGTGCATAGGGAGAGGAATGACCTGTAGGAAAAAGGAGGTGATGGTGCCCCTGTAAAAGACTCTGGTGGGATATTATTTAGAATATTGTGTCTAATTCTGGAGACCAAACCTTCAAAAATATGTAAACAGGATGGCGTCGGTTCAGAGGGTGGCTACTAAAATGGTCAGTGGTCTTTGTCATAAAGCATATGAGTAGAGACGTAAAGGTCTCAATATATATACTTTGGAAGAAAGGAAGGAGGGGGAAGATATGATAGAGACGTTTAAATACCTATCCTGATTATTTTCGAACGAGAAGGGTGGCCATCTTCTGACACAAATCAGGAGATGGCTGGCCTTCTCCTAAAGCTGGCCAAATCGGTATAATCGAAAGTCAATTTTGGCTGGCTTCAACTGCTTTCCGTCGCAGGGCCGGCCAAAGTTCAAGGGGCGTGTCGGCAGTGTACCGAAGTTGGGATGGGGGCGTGGTTAAGAGATGGCCGGCCTCGGCCGATAATGGAAAAAAGAAGCTCAGCACTGACGAGCATTTCACCAACTTTACTTGGTCCCTTATTGTTCATGACCAAGCCTCGAAAAGGTGCCCAAACTGACCAGATGACCACCGGAGGGAATTGGGGATCACCTCCCCTTACTCCCCCAGTGGTCACCCACCCCCTCCCACCCAAAACAAAATTACTAAACATTTTTTGACAGCCTTTATGCCAGCCTCAAATGTCATACCCAGCACCATGACAGCAGTATGCAGGTCCCTGGAGCAGTTTTTTGTGGGTGCAGTGCACTTCAGGCAGGCGGACCCAGGCCCATCCCCCCCTACCTGTTACACTTGTGGTGGTAAATAGGAGCCCTCCAAAACCCACTGTACCTACATGTAGGTGCTCCCCGTTACCCTTTAAGGGCTATGGTAGTGTTGTACAGTTGTGAGTAGTGGGTTTTATTTTTTTTGGGGGGGGGGCTCAGCTCCCAAGGTAAGAGAGCTATGCACCTGGGATCAATTTCTGAAGTCCACTGCAGTGCCCCCTAGGGTCCTGGTTGGTGTCCTGGCATGTGAGGGGGACCAGTACACTACAAATGCTGGCTCCTCCCATGACCAAATGGCTTGGATTTGGCCGGGTTTGAGATGGCCAGCATTAGTTTCCATTATCGGCGAAAACCAATGCCGGCTATCTCTAATGCCGGCCATCTCTATGGGAGGCTCAAATGTTGAGATTTGGCCGGCCCCGACCGTATTATTGAAATGGAAGATGGTCAGCCATCTTATTTCGATAGTACGGTCGGGTATGCCACTTTCCGGGGTCAGCCCTAGAGATGGCCGCCCTTTTAGATGGGCACCCCTGTTCGATTATGCCCCGCCACGTGACATAAATGCACATTCTTTTTCAATTGAAAGGAAACTCTGGAATGAGGGGTTAAAAGATTAAGGTGAAAGGGGATAGACAGAAGTAACCAGAGGAAATAATTTCTTCATGAAAAGTGTGGTAAATTCATTGAATAGCTTCCCAGTGTAGCTGGTGGAGATGAAAACTGTATCTGAATTCAAGAAAGCTTAGGACAAGTGCATAGGATCTCTAAAGGAGAAAAGGGGATAGTAGATGGCATGGCTGGTTAGACTAGATAGGTCCTAGGGTTTTTGTTTGCCTTCTTTTTTCTTTTTCTTAAAACAAAATCGTTTGGGTTGCATACCAGTAATACTTGTCTATCATAGTTATTTTGTGCTTTTCCTGCAGAAAGTATTATATATTGCATACCTGTACATTTTGGGATTGCCTTCTGGTTAACTCTGAGCGACTTCTGTACAAATAATTGAATCTGAAATATCAACAATAGCTTTTCTTAGAAATATCACTTTTGCAATGCTATACTTGCCTAGTGACAAGGACAGATTTATATTTACCTGACATTGCTTTGCAGCTGTTAAAAAGGAAATGTTCTTGTGTAAATAGAATTTCATTTTACTACCCACATAGAGCATAACAGTTGTAACAAGAGTATAATAAAAGAAAGGTAAGTAGACATAAACAAACCTATACTCAGAAAGCATTGAACATCTCAATTTAGGGCCCAAAATTAAGTGTTAGATTTGTGAGGGGATTTAAACATATGAATGGTAACCCTGTCAAAATTAACAATGGATACTGTCAGGTAAAAAATACTTCTTTGAGATCAGGGAAGCATCTAAAAGCTAATATTTTATTATGATGGCTATAGTCTATAAAACTAATCATATTGTAGCACATATTTTTTAAATACATTTGGGAATAATTTTATATAGGTATTTTTTTGTGCAAAACAGCAAATATATGTACATAAAATGTTGTTTATAAAATCATCCCCATGTTAAAGTTTGTGTTATGGCAAGAATGTAATTTGGGTGGAGCTCATGTGGAGTCACAATTTATACATATAAGACTAGATTCATAAGAACATATGCTTTTGCCATACTGTGGCAGACTGAAGGTCCATCAAGCCAAATATCAGGTTTCTAAAAGTGGCCAACCTAGGTCACAAGTACCTGGCAAGATCCCCAAACAGTAGAATACATTTTATGGTGCTTATCCTAGAAATACAAAAATACAAAAACAATGGCTCAGCTTTGTCCAAAAATAATTTGTAAGAATACACAACTTTAACCGGACAAAACAAATTTACTGCAACACAGATATGTTGACTGATGAAGGTGTCTCATAACATCAATAACGTCTGTATATGCCAGCTTGTTATGTGGCTCACAGAACTGTAAAAGTTTGTAATCATAGACCACCTCCAGCCAACCAGTAGTGCCATATATCAATCGTTTGTCAAAGCCTGAGTATCAAATTGTCTCTCATTTATTAATTAAAGCGTTGGTGCTCAGGCACAAAAAACAATAAGTGCACTGCTGTTCAAAAAATAAACATTATTGCAATAAATTGACGAATAATGCACAAAATCAACTTAACTTGATAGCTCCGAACTCTGTGAGCCGTCTTCTAAGGCTGGAGCTCATCAGGTTTCAATGGTACAATATATCACCGTACTGGCAACTCCGATAGCGCTGTAAGCCCGACAGGACCCTGTTTCGCGGTCAACTGCTTTTTCAAGGGCATAAACTTTGCAACAGCCACTGATGTTGGTAAATCCTAGAAATAAGCAGTGGATTTTCCCCAAGGCCATGTTAATAATGGCTTAAGGACTTTTTGTTTAGGAAGTTAGCCAAACCTTTTTTTTTTAACCATGCTAAGTTAACTGCATTTACAACATTCTCTGACAACAAATTCCAGAGTTTAATTACAGGCTGTATGAAGACATATTTTCTTTGATTTGATTTATTTGCAGCTTTATTCCTTGTCCTCTAGTCCTAGTATTTTTGGAAATGGTAAACAAGCAATTCACGTCTACTCATTCCACACCACTCATTATTTTATAGATCTCAATCATATCTCCCCTCAGCCCTCTTTTCTCCAAACTGAGCAGCCCTAGCCACTTTAGCCTTTCCTCATAGGGAACTTTTCCCATCCCCTTTATCATTTTTGTCACCCTTCTCTGTATCTTTTCTAATTCCACTATAATGTTTTTGAGATGCGGTGACCAGAATTGCACACAGTCTTTGAGATGCAGTCGCACCATGCAGCGATATAAAGGCATTATAACATCCTCATTTGTATTTTCCATTCCTTTCTATTAGTTTTCTTGGCCACCGCTATACACTGAAAAGAGTATTTCAACATATCAACGATGACACTTTGATCCTTTTCCTGATTGGTGACTCCTAATGGGGAACCTTGTATCACATAGCTATAGTTTGGGTTCCTCTTTCCCACATGCCGGAATTGCTAGCACGGCTTTGTAAAAGGAGCCTTTTGAGAGGTATGCTCATAAATTGGCCTCTTTGAAAATTCACTGGAGCTTAGTTCATAAATATTTACTCAAAATTTCACTAGGGTTGATATTCAAAAGGGTATAACCAAGCAGGGATGGGGTTTGGGGAAGAGGGAGACCTGGTTGTGTCGCCATCCTATTAAGCCCAAGCATGCAGCATGGTGTCTGTGCGTTGACTGTGTGCCCTGTGCAGTAAATGCATGGTAGATGTGGGATATACCCCCCACATTTCTCACACAAATTTTACCCTTACTGCATGTTAATTTTTGTGGTAAAATGTGGTAATTGCAAAACCTACTGCACTTTAGTTAAGAAAAGTCCCTAGGTTTGTACTTGAGGCAATGAAAGATGAAATACCGGTAGGAGTAGCTAATCCAACTTCTTTCCCCCAAACCCCTAAAAACAACTCACAGAAAAAGACAATGGAGCAACTAATACTCAAGCACATACACTCATCTGGACTTAAGGCTTATAATCTACAGCTCCCCGAAAGCACTCACAGACCCAACACACAAACCACCAGGATTCTTTATCAATCTAGATAAGCAGCGCAAACAAACAACTGTGCTTATTCTCATAAATAATTGAGCACTGAACAAAAAAAATGTGCAATTAGCAAACAATAAAAGTAAGTGAAATATGGATCAATTATAACACTAACTAAACATTTACATACTGGCTAAAGAGTACCTGTGGAGATCAGGACATATAATTCACCAAACCTCAGCAAAGAGATCTGTCTCTCTTTTTTTCTGGCTAAGACTGAAGCAACAGTCAGCACTACTGGGTAATTTTCAAAACTCCAGGCCAATCAGAGCCCAAAACAGTAACGTTTCAAATAAAAACTGGTTACATCACTACAGACACTTCCTATTATCTGTGTGCTAAATAAAGGGGTCCTTTTACTAAGCCGCGTAAATGTATACGTGCGTCCAACGTGCACCAAAATGGAGTTACTGCCTGACTACCACGTGGCTCTTGCAGTCATTTCATTTTTGGTGCACGTCCGCTATGCGCATCTGAAAAATATTTTTTATTTTGTAGCGCACGTAACGAACGCGCTCCAAGTGGCATTTGGAGCACATAGATTATTACTGGCCAGTTACCGTGTGAGTCTTTGCCGCTAGGTCAATGGCTGGCGGTAAGGTCTCAGACCCAAAATGCACACGCGACAATTTTCATTTTTCCGCACTCATTATCGACAAATATTTAAAAATGGCCTTTTTTACAGGTGCACTAAAAAATGGATCGGCGCACGCCTGAAATCCATGTCTACACTACTGCAAGCCATTTTTAGCGCACCTTTGTAAAAGGACCCCAAAGAAAGAGAAGTCAGTCCTCTGTAACATTTAAACATAAACATATACCATCTGCTGGCCAAACTGGAGAAATACACTTCAGAACATAATGCAGGAAAATAGCCAATATATTTTACATACTTAAAACACACTGTTTTTTTACAGGAATCCATTGACAGTTATGTTTATGGATCATTGACCTGATGTACACTTATTACTGTGCTTCATGTGAATTTTTCCCTTTTATGCTATATTACTGTATTTTTGTAGTTTCTTCTGTTTTCTTCTGGTTGGTTTTGTATATTTTAACAAATAATTAATACAATTGAACTAGTAATCCCTGTTTTCCTATCTCTCATGCTACTACATTGTTCCTCCTCCTAGTAGTACTGCATGTCAGTGACCTGTGGCAGTGAATAACTCATTGATGTTATCTATGGGTCTCCCACTTCCATGGACAGAATGGCCCTGGCTTTAGCCACATACATTACTACTGGTTCCAAAGCAATGCATGCTCAGAAAAATCAGGGCATGTGGGCATTCTAATGTGCTCTGCCCCAATGCAAGAACATCAGTGTCGCTGAGAGGAACATGGAAGATTAAGCATGATAGGCATTGCATTCAAAGCCCTTTTCAGGCTCAAGGGGCTTTGAGTGCAATGGGGTCAAGATTCAGCTGGTAGTAATGAGCACTTTACTGAGCACTCCATATATTAAATGCTAGGCTATGTCCAGGATTTGGCACTGAATGTCCGGTTCATGTGGCGCTGGCTAATATATGACTGATTTAGACAATATTCAGTATTTAACTGGCCTTGGGTTGCCACATAAAGATAGGACTGTGCTTGATGTGGTCCCATTTATGCAGTTACCCTAGCTGGTTAAGTACTGAATATTAACACTAAACTAGCCAAGTGCCAACTCTCCCTGAGAAGTGTCCCCAAAATAGCCAGCTTTCACTTAGGCACTAACCACAAATTTTCAGTGGCATTAACTGATTAAGAGCCACTGAAAATTGGCAGATAGCCCTGAACAAATGATTTAAGCAGTCAGTGGCCATTTCTGGCTGGTTAAATTGTTTTGAATATTGACCAATATATCTTTAACTTATACTGTCTTTAAGATTCCGATCTCCTGCTGAAACACTCAATGCATTAAACCTTCAAGGAAATTCACACAGGAGTGTGAAATATAGTGAAGTGATTTACAATTCTAGTAAACAGATGTATTTTATTAGATGTTAGATACTATAATTTAAATACTGTTTTACCTTGTTCTCAAGATTACAAAAGACAAAATATAGAAAGTGGTGTTTCTATGCTGTGGATGAATAAACAATTCTACAGGGCTGACTGACCACTCATCTGCTGGAGAATCTCAGCATTCCAGGAAGCAGGTCCTTCAAAGAGGCTCTAAGAGACACAATTATCCACATGAGCTACCATTAAGATGTTTTATTTTACTGTTAACCCTAATTATTAGTAACTAGCTCTCATTGCATAAAATGGGACCTATTGAAAAATTGCATGAGTTAGTGGTAAAATAACATGTCTTAATGGTAGCCCATGTCGATAATTATGCCTCTAAACCTCAGCAAAGCACTGTTTGCCTAATTAACACTCTACTGTTAATGGCTGCCAAAAGTAAACTGGATTTTTGTTACACTGCATAGGTAGAGAACTCTGTCAACTCTTAAATGTTAAACAAGAATGTGCTCTTGTCCAGTAAACCAAAGATCCTTATATATTCCAGTAGTTTAGGGAAGATGAGCATAAACTCTCCCATCCATATCAAGGAACTCAAGCAGAGAGATTTGTCAAGTCAGTTCCTTACCTGGCTTGTGGTATTTTTCATACACCATTTGCAGCTTGTTGCTGGACATTTTTGAAGCAGCCTTCTAGTTCCAGGGGCCCAGGCTCCTTAGTTGTTCATGTGGTATCAGGCGTAGGAGCCAACTTTTCAAAATGATTGGGGGTGCTGAACACAACCCAATATTCTCCTTCCACCTACCACCACCAAAAAAAAAAAAATAGTCCTAGGTTGCATTGAAAGATAACATGAGACTCCATTTCCCGAACTTTAGCTTGCACACCATTCCTGAGACATTACTATACCATCAAAGCACTGTCCCCTGCATGTTTTAAAATCCAAACCACACCTTGTTAAGACATCTTTATACTATACAAAAACTTGAGCACAAACACACTCAAAACTTTACCATACCATAACAGTATTAAATCCCAGGACACAAAGAGCTACTGACTCATGTATGAAAAGGCAGCACTATAAATACTACACTAGGCCCTAAAACACCAATACACTACCTAGTGAAAAAAAAAAACAAACAAACAAGATCACTATGCATATACTACATGCAAGTAGAATACAGCATCATGGTCACACATGAAAGACACATGACACAACAAATATATCATAATGGACTAGAGATCAATATGAAGGTAAAAAAACTGAACTATAAACCTCAAGAAATCAGACTCGGCATACAGCAATACTAGAGAAATTGAAACTAAAATGCAAAATATCAGAAATGTGCGTTTCCAAAAGCTGACATATTCCAATTAGTATATTCAGAATAAAATACTTTGCTCTATCGTTGATGTCTGAGCATTTTATTTTTCTGTTCCCTTTGGTCCCAGAGTCACTTTTCTGCATTTATTTGTTTTGTTTTCTTGTCTTTGCTGTAGTGTGTCCATTTGACATTTCTTCTCGCTCCATGTCCACCATCCTCCTCCTGCATCCTTATCTGTCCTGTCTAACATCTCCCCTCTGTGACCCTGTCCTTTACCTTCCTCCATTTTCAGCATCTGCCCTCTCAGTGTCCTGATCCAGCCCTTATATTCTACACTTCTCCTCTGTGTGTGTGTCTTGCCCTATCCTGCATTCTCCCCTCTGTCCCTGTCCCTATCTATCCCCCTCCCCCTGTGATCAGCATTATTTCTCTATGTCCCTGCCCCCCTTGTGTCCAGCATTACCCCTCCGTATCCCTATCCCTTCTCAATGGCCAGCATCTCTTGTCTGTCTCCCTGTCCATCCCCTCTCTCTTTCCTTCTGCCCTTTGGGGCCAGTATCTCTCCCTGTAGCTTCCCACTCACACCACCTCACAATTCAGTATGGCTCCCTCCTGGGTCTCCAGTGTCTTTCTCCCTCTCTTCCACCCAGCATCTTCTTTCCCAATGTGTCCCCCCCCCCTCAAGCTGGTCCAGCATCTATCTCTCTCCCTCTCCCCTTTCTGACCAGCACTTCTTGTCTGTCTGTCCCTCCCCTCTCCCCTTTCATCAGAGCAGTAGGTCTCTCCTTCCCTCTGTCCCCGCAGATCCATCTTTTCTCCCCTTTTCCCCCTCCCAGCTTACTGGTGCTGCTAATTACCTTGATCACTAATGATGATAGAGGCACCGCAGGATTGAAAGGTGCTGCCTCAGGGCATTGATCTTCCCTGTGACACGTCATGCCCATGCGGAACAGGAAATTGCATCAGAGGAGGCAGGACATGTCACAGGGAAGACCAAGATCCCCAATGTCGCTCCTTTTAATCACTGCAGAGCCTTTAGTGGCAGCAATCAAGGTAGTTAGGAGCACCAGTGAGCCACGGGGAGTGGGAGAGCTGCTGGCAGTGGGAGAGTGCAAGAATTGACGATCAGTGGCATAGGCAGGTGGTGACTCGGATGTTTGGGGAAGCTAAAGTGGGGTGGGCTTGGGGTTGGGGCGGGACAAATTTAAATCCTTGGAGTGGCAACAGCTGTTTGAACACAACAGAGAAGCCCCCCCCCAAGACATCCAGGATCTCCTCTTTCTCTCCCAATCACCCCATCATTCAGGACCTTCTTTCTGTTTGTCAGTGTGTGTATCTCTCTCTCCACCTGCCATGAAACATCTCTTTCTGTTTCTTTCCCCCATCCAACATCATGCTTCTGTCTGTCTCTCTCTCCCTCTTTCCAAGCAACATCTCTTTTATCTCTCCCCCTCCCCTAGCCATCCTGGATCTCTTCTCTGTCTCTCTTTTCTCCCCTTACAATGATGCCCTTCTGTCTCTCCATCCCCCATCCATAATCTCTTTTCTCTCTCCCCTACCCTAACCATCCTGCAACTCTCCTCTGTCTCTCTCTTCCCCCACCTAATATCATACCCCTCTGTCTCGAACCCCACAACCATCCAGAAATGCTCCCCTCTCTCTTCTCCCTGTACTATCACCCCTCTGCCTCTCTTCCCCAAACATTCAGCATTACCCATCTCTCTTTTCCTCACTACCCAGCTTTGCCTCTCTGTCTCTTCTCTCCCCCTCCACCATCATCCTCTTTCTTTACTCCCATTTCTCATCTGTAACATAGAGCTCTATCTCTCTTTTTCCTCCCCACCCATTTGCTCACTGGCATCTCCACCTGGCTGCAGCAAGAAAAACAAAATATCTTAAAAAGAAAAACAAAATTGAGCTTCACCTTCACACTGCCTGCCTGCCCAAACTGCCACCTTTCTGATTCAGTGACTCAATAAACAGAAACTATGGGTGCGGTGTCATAAAGCTCTGTGCACCACTGTCAGAAATATTATGGGCATCTACTTGGTTAGTGTGTGCTAAAAACATTGCCAAGCCTTTGTAAACAGGGCCGTTAGTGTGTTGTGCATGAGCTGGGAGTTCTGTTGGCAATGGAAAAATCGGAAGGCCCTGACACTGTCTTCATATTTCTGAAAATTGAGTTGGAATTGGTGAGGATGGAGTTTTGGTTTCCAAAAGTGGACAACTCAGTGAAGGGAACTGATTAAGCGTGTGCAGTAATGAAACTAACCTTAAAACAGGTGTAGCCAATTTTGAGAAGAGTATTCACCATAGGCTTGACCAGGCTGACAGGTGGAATTCAGAGGACACACATTTTTATATGCAGTCCAATGAAAGTTTAAAAAAAATGTAAATTTGGAATTCTTTTTTGCAGGATTTAATGGGGTGCGAATGAGGCAAACACCAGCTCTTTAATCATGGAATTTGAAACTTTTTTTCCTAACATATCAGGTAGTCTTGGATTTGAGATTTATTTCCAGAGTACTAGATACATAGAACAATGATTGCCTGACTGAGTGACAAGAGGCTGGTTTAATAATGTAGCCTTTTTAGAGTTGTTCCCTGTGCATGTGATAATGGTAATTTGGAGGCCCCATTTGGCTAATGGAGGTGGTGGTCTGGGGATCAGATAATATTACAGTAGTGAAGCAGTTATTAGACTACTGGTTGTTTATCCTTTGATGTCTGAAGTTTTGAGGGGTTTGGTGCTTTGTTGTTTATGGCTGAATATTTTCTTACCAGCTAAGCATGTTCCTGGTCATTCCTTTTCAGTTAGAGATAGAGAATGAACCCAGGACAGAAATATTACATATCCTTCAATTCCTCAATGCCCTCCCTCCCTCCCTCCACTGAAGGAGGTTGTAACAGTGCCAATTCAAAGAATCCTAAAGGACATACAGATGCCTGTGGAACACCCTTTCAACAGCACACACAATTTCCACATACAATTTAATTGAATAACAAACCAATTAGCGCTAATAATTGGGCACTAATAATCAACTATCAGTGCAAAGTGGCAACAATTAGAATTTATGCATGCATCTTGCTAGGCATATTCTGTAATGATGTGTGCATAAATTATAGTGTGGATCTGAAAGGGGAGCATGGCCATGGGAGGGACATGGGTGGGTCAATCACATTCCAAGAATTTACATGCACTGTTACAGAATACGCCTGATCCATGTATAATTTAAGAAACCAAACAAGAGGGTGATCAGCATACAAACCAATATAGAAACAAAAAGAAAACAACACTGGGCCTTCAGGATTGAGATAATCAAAGTCCTTCTTTATTATGAAATTGACCCAACACGGGCCGTGTTTCGGCGCACAAGCGCCTGCATCAGGGGGTCTGACATAAAAATATAAAGATCAGAAATTATTCATATCACAACACAACAATGATTTTGCTACTGAGAGAAAAACATGTAATTTATACTAAATTGAACCTGCCGATTCCAAATATGAACTCCGAATTTGCCTGACATGTCTAAATTTTAAGTTATACATGCAAAGCCTATTCACTTATAATATTAATGCTTGGGATGCATTTGTACTAGTAGTGCAGAACTTCCTTGGGAACAGACGAGCTGAAAACTATGCTGAACTAGTAGACAATATTTATTTATTTATTTATTTATTGCATTTGTATCCCACATTATCCCACCTCTTTGCAGGCTCAATGTGGCTTACAATATATAGTGGAAAGTGGAAATGAGAAGAGAGTTAATATTAGTGTAACAGAAGTATATTGGGTAATGGAAAGTATGATGAAGATATGATATGGGGCACTGTTAACAATGCTTACTAGATATATGTGGGGTTTTCATATGTTTTAGTCACTGTGGTATGTCTTGTCGAAAAGATGTGTCTTCAACAGTTTTCGGAAGTTAGTCAGTTCATAGGTCGCTTTTAGGTTACGTAGCAATGTGTTCCAGAATTGCGTACTCATATAGGAAAAGGTTGATGCGTGCATTAGTTTATATTTTAGGCCTTTGCAATTTGGGAAGTGAAGATTAAGGAATGTGCGAGATGATCTTTTGGCATTCCTGGGTGGTAGGTCAATCAGGTCAGACATGTAAGCTGAGGCTTCGCCGTGGATGATTTTATGTACTAAGGTACATACTTTAAACGTGATGCGTTCTTTGAGTGGTAACCAGTGTAGTTTTTCTCATAGGGGTTTTGCATTTTCGTATTTTGGTTTTCCAAATATGAGTCTGGCTGCTGTGTTCTGGGCTGTTTGAAGTTTTTTGAGCATGTGCTCTTTGCAGCCAGCGTATAGTGAGTTGCAGTAGTCTAGGTGACTGAGTACTAATGATTGTACCAGATTCCGGAAGATGGTTCTTGGGAAGAATGGTTTTACTCTTTTTAACTTCCACATTGAATGGAACATCTTTTTGGTCGTGATTTTCGCATGGTTCTCAAGTGTTAGGTGCCGGTCAATGGTGACTCCAAGAATTTTCAGGGTTTCCGAAATTGGTAGAGTTAGTTTTGGGGTATCGATGGTAGTGAATTTGTTCGTGTTGTGTTGGGAGGTGAGTACTAGGCATTGGGTTTTTTCTGCATTGAGTTTTAACTTAAAGGCATCTGCCCAGGAGTGCATGATATGTAGACTTTGGCTGATTTCAGAGGAGATTTCTTTTAGGTCTTGTTTGAATGGGATGTAGATCATTACATCACCAGCGTAAATGTATGGGTTGAGGTTTTGCTTAGATAGTAGTTTGGCCAAGGGTGTCATCATTAGGTTAAATATGGTCGGTGAGAGGGGAGATCCCTGTGGAACTCCACATTCGGGTGTCCATGTGGCTGATGTAGTCAAATTTGATGTCACTTGATACATGCTTAAAACATATGAACAACATGGCTGCCAAATGTCATTGAAAATGCATTTCTTACATTCCCATCTTGACTTTTCCCACTCAGTTTGGGACACGTAAGTGACGAACATGGAGAGAGGTTCCATAAAGACATTTCTACAATGGAGAACAGATATCAAGGCCGCTGGAATCCCAACATGATGTGGGACTACTGCTGATTTTTGCAACGGGAAAATATAACCGGTCACAAACGCAAAAGTGGATGCCTGAAGCACTTTTAACAGTACTGTTTACTATGAAAACTTTGATGTAGATCAGGTAATTGTTGGAGTAAAACTCGTTCTGTAAAAAATTATTCAATGCTTTCCAAGTGCTTAATTCATTTGGGCAAACTTATGCATAACAAAATTTCCTGACGTGTTACAACAATTCTGACTTCGGATTTGGAATATGCACACTGAATTTAGTATAGGACAAATGGTTGTTGCCCAGTAGCACACGAAAAAAATTTTTTTGTTGTGCTGTGGAATCTGACTAGCGATACACATATAAAAACAAAAAAAAATTATTAGACATAAATAGATAAGATGATCATTTTCCAAAAAAAAACCCATAACAGGATAATAAGTACTTAAATAAAAACAATCAATATCAAAAATCATACAAAAGGGACCAAAATAATTATACAAACAAAAGATACATTCATGAGATAACCTTACCAAAAAGTTTTTGTGTCCTACAGGTCTGCTTGTGGACATAAAGGATATAGATAAACAATACAGGAAATGTTTCCTAAGGAATGGAGAAAAGGGGAGGAAGGCAACAGCATATTAATAGGTAGGCAAACCTGTACAGCCAATAGACACTGTTGTATTAAAATAATTGGAAATATAAAAAATGAAAAATGATTGGGAATAAACTGTAATAAAACAACCTGGTTAAATACTGGTGACCAATATGATGAAAACCATGCAAGGTAGCACAGCATGCTGTAGGGGTAAATGGGACCGTTTGAGACGAATCTGCCATGCGGTAAGATGACCAAACATTTTACTCTGACAGAAGAATCCTCTATATATCCTCCATGAACAAAGTTTCTCTATATATCTCCATACCAGAAAAATGTTTATATTGCAATGTGAAGAAAGAAAACAGTAGTGTTGTGTCAAGACAGAATGAATACTATAAACAAAGCTTCTCTGTACATCTCCGCACCAGGCAAACTGTGTATATTGCAATGTGAAGAAAGAAAACAGTAACATTGTATCCAGAGAAAACAGATAATGCCATTCCTGCACTATCAAACAAAGTGATTATAGCTTTAAAGAAGTGTGTACACTTGGGAAATGGAGGACCCACTCATCTATTAAGCAAAACATCTTTCAACACTCACAAACAGGAGTGCACAAATGTAATCTACGTTTGTCTCTCATAAACTATGTTTAGATTGTGTTGTTGATCATTAAATCTTGCTGTCCATATAATAAAAAATTGTAGATAAAAAAACTTTGTGTATCGTCAATATCGGTGGGAGAACAATCAAAACGTATACAGTATGTATTCAAAGTAGAGAGACGTGTTCATGGTATATATCCAGACCGTCAAATTTTATAAAAAACAAGGTGACAAAATAAATTTCTTTTAAAGACTTACCTAACTGTACAAGTCAATCCGCTTATGCTTCAGAACGCTGTCGGTAGAAAAAACTGCCAAAAGTAAATGCATGCGCATTTTATCCCTTAAATCAGGCAGTTAGAGGGCTGATGTGACACAACGGATCCTTTCAGCTCAGTAATTTTTTTTTTTTATAAAGAACCCTAACATGTTGTATCAGGTCATGGGGGATAATGTTTACGATAAAAACAAAGTATATGTATAGTAAAATGATCCTAGAAAAAACGCTTCGGTTAGATGCATTTAATCAACTAATGTCTATTTTACAGTTGAATATAACATGTATAATGGAAACAATCCTGACAAAGGACTGCTTGAGTTGGATGCATTTAATTGACTAGTGTCAGGTCAATTTCATAATAAAGAAGGACTTTGATTATCTCAATCCTGAAAGCCCAGTGTTGCTTTCTTTTTGTTCCATGTATAATTTAGACATGGAATTTACACCAAGATTCAGTTGGTATAAATCATCACGCCTAAAAGTTAGGCGTGGATCCTGGCTGAGCGCTATTCTATAAACCACACTCAACATGGAGCACCATTTATAGAACACAGCGGTCATTTTTTTCAGTGCCATATACATAATATTTTTCATTATGTTTCTGACATATTGTTACTCTCTAGGGAAAAGTATGAATTTTCTTATATAGAAATCAAACATTTAAAGAATCACAAATAATCCTAAGTTTATGAAATGTGAAACAAATGGAATAAGAGGCAGAAATTCAATCATTTGTATGAGAAGCACTATTTCCTCTGGTTTTCACACTGGTCTGGCGAATCCACTAAAAGATTAATTTTCTTTTCAGCATGTATATAAATAGCATCCACTTTCTTTCATCCACTTTTCAACAGCAGTGAAACAATCTTTACATTTGTTTGAACAGATTAAAATTTGAGAGTAGCAATTCAGTGTGCCCGGGTAGTATCTACATATAAATGGAATAGTAACTCACGATCTGCAATGATTTGACCTCCAGGAAGCATACATAATATAAAGAGGGGAACACATATTGGACCTGAGATAGATCCCTGTGCTACCTCTGGAAAAGAAGTCCAGAGGGGAGAGAAAGTCATTGAATAGCATAGCAATGAGTTTGCTCACAATGATTAAACTGAAACAGAAGCATTATCTTGGTGAATCTCTCAAGTTAACAAGAACTTTCAGTCTCCGAGGTACCCTAACACCTGACAGTTTTTCATGAATTGACAAATGTCTGCTAACATTAATCAAGATGGTTCATTTGCATCTACTTTTAAAAGTAGATAATTTTACCTCACAATTCGCTGCACATCCATTCTCTTCACACCACACTGGAACTATGGAAAAGTTTAATAGGTGTTAAGACATTTTGTGCTTTGCTTGATTAAACAAACCCACTCACACATTTCTATTAAGACTATCCCACTACGCATGTTAAAAAGTAGACTTCATCATCCAACAATATTCATTTACTTTTTATCAAGCTTCTAAGTAGCTTGTTTAACTTATTTGCATATTATAAGGCAGTTTTAATATCCTTTTTTCTCTATCAAAAGAATAAAGCTAAAACATTTATATTCTTGAGCTCTTCAGAGCTTGCAGTGATGGAACAATTTGCATTTTTGTTCACTTTTCTAAGTTCATAAAATGATGAAAAAAGTACAGGAATTAAAATATACTTTTTCTTTGTTTTCAAAAGCAGTTTTGTTTGACACTTTGAAAGCATAATTATCCAAAATACACAATGACTTTACTGGTTTGGTTTAAAACTTGACTTATTTTTTTCCCTCTGGGTAGAAAATGGGAGAAAATACATACTGCTGAATGCATTATTACTTTTCAGGTTTTGTTTTTGTTTGTTTCAAAAATAGGATTACTAGCAATCACCAATGTTATTCTGGGACTGGGGTCCCAGCATGCTGGTTTCCGCAAATGCTTAGTTCACATAAACATTCAGCCCTATTAACCCCCAAGTATCCCACAGATCAGATCTCTGTAGGCAGCATTGTTATAGGATTATGCACAACTTGTAAACAGGGGACAAATGGCTACAGAGTGCAATGGCGATGTAGAAGGGCAAACAGCCCTATCTTGTGACCTACAATGCTGTTTCACTGTGCTGCTTTGTTTAGTCATTTCCAGGTTACTGTAGCTACATATGGGGAGATTGGCATTGTTCAGTTCAGCTGACCACCCTCTCCCAAGTCCCCAAGGGATACTGGTTGGGCTGTAGCTGTTGAGCATCTGTGAGTGGGGCCTTTCCTGAAATGAAAGCTTTGGTCAGATATGCCCCTGCCAGATTCTGGGGGCATCCTGGCCCTTCAGATGGTGAGGAGATGCCCAAGAAATCAATCTGAGAGAGATGTATAAGCAATGTTGCCAGTGCCTGCACATGTGCATATCAGACCAAAGCTCTCGTCACAGGAAAGGCCCCACTCACAGATGCTCTACAGCCATGATCTATGAGAAGGGAGTGGAAAGGTAGACTGCAGTTATGTGTGCTCCCCCCCCCCCCCCCCAGTATGGAACCTAGTAGCAGCTTCCATATGTAATCCCCATTTATAATGGTGATTACTAAAGTTGCGCAACTGTAAGACTTTAACACTGGCTGAACGAATAAAAAACAAACAAGTCAAGTATCTATTGCTAAAGAATATGGTGTCACGTATCTTGAAGCAGAAAGACCAGCTTCTGGAAGACTGGCAAAACAATACAAATTACAAATCCACACTGGAAACGAAAACGGGCAGGAAAAGCTGAGGAGTTAGAAGATGCTCTTCTTCGGTGGTGTTCTTGAGTCAGGAGCAGACAGTTTCCTGTAAGTGGTCCACTGCTTATGGAGAAAACTAATCAGCTAGCTGAAAGTCTTGGACTAACTGAATTCAAAGCCACTGCTGGATGGTTGAAAAGATGGAAGGAGAGGAACAACTTAAAATTCAAAAAACAGCATGGCGAAAAACAAGTTTTACAACTATTGGGAATTAGTCAGATATAACACTTGACATTACAATAATTTTTAAATGTATTTTATATGTAAGGTATGCTCTAACAGTTCTTTTATTTTAATATTTTATGTGTATTGTATTATATATTTACATATTTGTTTTATCTTTTTTTTTTTTTTTTTGCAATTTGTTAGACCCCTGATGCAGGCATTTCATCGCTCTTCTCAATAAAGATCTATCATTATCTTGTTCACAGAGGTCCACTTGTGCTTTTTTCTACTAGGTGAAAGGTGAACAGCAGAGTAAGCTGGTTATGTAAATTGCTCACTGTGAGCTTTGGGATGATTATCTATTAAGGTTGATGAATAAAGGTAGGGTTAATAAAGCTCGCACACTAAATGAAGGCAGATGAGGGGGGCGTGTAAAGATGGCGGCACGTAGCTGACCGAGCTCTGCACCGCTCGGAAATCGGCGCTTGAAAAAAAAAAGTGTATCTTCCAAGTTATGCCACATACTAAAAGAAAGGGTATAGTCCGGGGACAAGCCTCGATAACCCGGACTTCCTCCCCGCATCAGGCCTCGATAGAGCGGTTCATCTCGCGAACTTCCACCCAAACCGAGAGGAGCCCGGCAGTCCTCCAGGAAGGGGAAATCCTGGAGGATTTGGGCCTAGATGTCATGCTATCTCCTCCGGTACTCGATCCACCGCCCCATCTGGAAGGACGCCAAAGCCAGAAGGGACCCCTGGAGACCGAAGTGGTTATTGCCGGGGGCCTTGTTCGAAGGCGCTGGTAAGGCGCAACCTGACGAGATGCAAAGACCAGAGGGCCTGAGCATTGACTGGAAGCAAGTAAGAACTGCTCCTGGGACAGTGTCGTTGGAAAACGTTTGGATAGTTCTCCAACAGTTGGTGGTTACCGTTGAGAAATCCACTAAGGAACTTTCCTCTCTAGTAAGTACTATGAACAATTTTTCTGTGTCTTTGGCTGACATTAAAAAGGAATTTGCTACTCAAACAACGAAGCTTAATCAGGATGTGAAGAAGCTACAAGATTTATGCTCAGAGTTAATAAAAGACAAAATTATAATAACTAGAAAGATTAACCAAATTGAAAATTATAATCGGAGACTAAATTTGCGCATATTGAATTTTCCGAGAGAAAATGGAATTCCACCTCTGGATGCATTTAAAAAATACTTGGTTGAAGTTTTACAATTCTCCTCAAACTTGTTACCTCCAATAAATAAAATCTACTACATAAGGAATAAACCTTCTGATATACCTACAACCAATGAGGCGCAAACAGTTCTAAATGTATCCGACTTGCTTGAAACTACTTTATCCGAAAAATCAGAAAGAATGACTCTAGTGGTTCAATTTGTTTTTCAGCAGGATGTCGATGCTGTTAAAATAGTATATTTTCGCAAAATGAATGAATTATTCTGTGGTAAAATTGTACACATTTTTCAAGATGTTACAAAACAGACACAAGAAGTTAGAAAGTTGTTTTTGAGTATGAGAAAGGAGACACAAGATTTGGGTGCCTCGTTCTTTCTGAACTATCCTAGTAAATGTACTATTAAATATCAGGGTTTAAAATATATCTTCATTCAGCCAGAGCAGCTAAGAGTTTTTCTTGATTCTAGGAAAGTATAAATTCCTATGGTTATCCCCTAACTGATTGAGTTATAGAATAGATGGATGGAAAATCGTGCTAAGCCTATCTACTGTTATAAATTTTTCTTCTTTAGATTTAACCCCATTAATCTAACGCATGCCCCCTCTTTAAAGTTTTCTTTTGTGATATAAAAAGGACAATTATTGGAATCGCGTATTACTGTACTTAAGTGGAAGATGTAATTCTACAAAATATTTTCTTGTCTGTTTTTCTGAAGCAAGATTATCTTGTAATGTAAAATTTTGAAATTATAAAAATAAAAAAAAATAAATGAAGGCAGATGAAGCCGGTGGCGTGGGAGTGGGGGTGGGGGTGTCTCATGAAAAACTGTTCACCTGAATCTACTTTCTGGGGTTTGTACCCATCAGACAAGCAATAAAATGTTTTGGGAGCCATATAGAGGAGCATAATCAAACGCGCACGCCCATTTCCATGGGTGTCTATCTCCGAGAACAAGTACGTGAAGGGGCGGGACAAACTGTATTTTCAAAAAAAAAATGGGCGTCCATCTTTTTTCCAATAATACGGTTTGTGCCAGCCAAATGCATCGGATTTGTGCGGATTTGAGCTGGGCGGTATCGTTTTTCAGCAATAATGGAAACCGAAGGCGCCGAGCTCAAAAACAAACAAATCCAAGACATTGGGTCATGGGAGGGGCCAGGATTCGTAGTGCACTGGTCCCCCTCACATGCCAGGACACCAATCGGGCACCCTAGGGGGCACTTGTAACGATTAGAAAAAAAGTTAACTACCTCTGAAGTCCATAGCTCCCTTCCCTTGGGTGCTGAGCCCCCCAAATCCCCCCAAAACCCACTGCCCACAACTCTACACCATTACCATAGCACTTATGGCTGAAGGGAGCACCTAGATGTGGGTACAGTGGGTTTTGGGGGCAGTTTGGAGGGCTCCCATTTACCACTGCACTCACTAATAACTGCTCCAGGGACCTGCATACTGCTGTGATGGAGCTGGGTATGACATTTGAGGCTGGAAAAAAAGTTTTTAAACTTGTTTTTTTTTTTGGGTGGGAGGGGGATAGTGACCACTGGGGGAGTCAGGGGTGGTCATCCCTGATTCCCTCCGGTGGCCATCTGGTCATTTAGGGCACTTTTTTGGGACTTGTTTGTGAAAAAAAAAGGGTCCAAAAAAGTGACCCAAATTCGCGCTAAAAATGCCTTTTTTTTTTTTTCGATTATCAGCCGAGGACGACAACTCTCCTCGGCCGATAAACACACCCCAGTCCCGCCTTCACCATGCCTCTGACATGCCCCCGTCAACTTTGGCCGTTTCTGCAACAGATTGCAGTTGAAGACGCCCAAAATCGGCATTCGATTATACCGATTTGGGCGCCCACGGGAGAAAGACGCCCATCTCCCAATTTGGGTCGAAATATGGGCGTCTTTCTCTTTCAAAAATAAGGCGGATAGTAACCCTCTGTATAGAAGGGTAAGAGGGGAGGGTAACCTCCATAAGAAAAAGCCTTAACTGCAGGCCACAGACTCCAGAGAGATGGAATCAGAGAGACAACTAGACTCATAAAAGAGCTAAGACTATTCCTCCTGTTAGAAGAGGGGTCCCATCAGCAGAACAGCCATTGAAAGCATGTTCATGGCAGGTATGCCCTTGGGAGCACACTCAGGGCAAGAAGACGCTTTGGAGCATGCTCAGGACAAGGTGGAAGGCCTTCGGGAGTGCAATCTGTGCTCAGAACCCACCAGCAGTCCCTAGGCACTGACTCGGTGCTTGGGGCTTAGCAGAGGTCCCTAGTATTGCAATCAGCAGTCAGATTCCATCAGTAGCTGCAGGTAATGCAATTAGCACTCAAAACTGGAAACACAGTTGGTATTTGTGTTTTAGTTATAGGCCCCTGGAAGTGCAACTAGTGCTTGGAGTCCAGTGGAGGCCCCTGGATGCACAACTGAAGCTTTGAGCCTGGCAGTGAACATTTGTCAGGCTATACTGACCCAGACCCTCTTTGGAAGACCAGCAGCCATCAGTCAAGAGTGTACCGATAGGAGGGTAAGATCTGGGGAATGGTGAGCATTAACAGGGGGATGGACTCAATAAAGAAGCCAGGGGACATACTACCTCTTTGAAAAAAAAAGAACTAAATAAAGGAACAGGGAAATATGTTTGAAGGTGCCACATTGGTAAAGATCTGACTGGCTCCAAGAGTACTGTGTAAATGTTATTTAACATGTATAGAATGTTTGTACATTTGGGAAGCTTGCCAGGTGCCCTTGGCCTAGATTGGCCGCTATCGTGGACAGGATGCTGGGCTCGATGGACCCTTGGTCTTTTCCCAGTGTGGCATTACTTATGCACTTAAGTAATAAGTTGCTTATCAAATACCTTGCATCAAGAATGCTTAACATGTTGCTTACCAAAATGCTTTCCATAAAGCAAATGTATTACTGGTTTCTTACAATAAACAGCGGGGCATTTTCGATAGAACATCTAAATCAGAATTTGGACGTTTTACAAAAACGTTCAAATTCTAAAGAGGAAAGAAGGTCATTTTCGAAAAAGATAGACGTCTATCTTTTGTGTTAGAAAATGCTATGGATGTCTTGTGATTTGGTCGTCCCTTTTTTTGGTCTATTTTCAAACAAAAGATGTCCAAATGCAAGCTATCCAAAACAGAGGAGAAGTGGCTTAATGGTTAGTGCAGTGGGCTTTGATCCTAGCAACATTAGTTCAATTGGGCAAGTCAAATACACAAGGGGCATTTTCAGATATGACTTCTAAGTCTGAATTTGGGTGTTTTTTTGTAAAATGTCTAAAATCAGAACAGGAAAGGTCATTTTCTATAAAAAAAAAAGTATATCTTTTCCTTTTGAAAATGCTGTTTGGCAAAATGTTTTGTGATTTGGGGAGTAAGGGGAGGTGATCCCCAATTCCCTCCAGTGGTCATCTGGTCATTTGGGGCACCTATTTTGTGGAGTAGAGGAGTAGCCTAGTAGTTAGAGCAGCAGACTTTGCTCTTGAGGAAGTGGGTTCACTTCCCACTGCAGGTCTTTTTTTTTTTTTTTTTATAAAAACAGGTTTAGCTCAAAACATCTAAGTTTTAGTCTTGGACATTTTTGTTTTGTTCCATTATAACTGAAAGACGTCTAAAACTTAGGAACGCCCAAGTCCCACCTTGAATACACCCCTGGCACACCCCCTTGAGATTTAGACGTCCTTCTGACGGACTTCAGAGAAAGACGTCTAAAAATAGGTTTTGAAAATACTGATTTGGTTAAGACTGATCAGGGTTTTGATGTCCTTTGGGTGCAATTAGATTTAACAGTAGCCTTTGACACAGTCTCATCCTAAATTGTTAAAGCATCTTAGGGATGTTGTTATTAACTCAACTGTGTTGCAATGATTTGGATCTTATTTTTCTGATTGGGCACATTCAGTCTGCTGAAATTCTGAGTTTTCTTCAAAAGGATTTCATCACAAGGTGTTCCTCAAGGTTCTCTTCTTTCACCTGTTCTTTCTTACTTGTATTTTGAGCCTTTGGCTAGGCTATTGGATACTTGGCAAATTAATTTTCTTTTTTTTAATGATATTCAGTTTATTGTTTTTGTGAAAAATAATCAAGAAGAAACCATTTTCGAGTTTAATAGTAGGCTCCAGATTCTTGCAGACTAGGAGTGTTCAAATGACTTAGTCCTAAATATGGACGTCTTCAGCCCTGTGGCTTTCACATAGACAATAATGTCTTAAGAGTTATGTCAGAAATTAGTGGTCATTCTTTATGTCTTTCTCAAGACATAATGAAGCCAGATTTAAAAAATAATAATAAAAAAACTATCAGGGTTTCTCTCCCTGCCCTGCTCTATGCAAGCAGACAGTGTTGGGGCTTCAGGAGAAACAGGGGGCAGTTTGGCACTTGTGCAGAGCTGTGCAGCAGGGACAGTGTTGGTTAGCAACCAGTGAGGGGTGTTGAAGGATCCAAGGGAAACCTATCAATGTGAAAGTAAATATAGTACAGAGGCTGTGGATTGGTGAGGATGTCAGTGAAGGAATGCATGTGCTTGCTGAGCCTGCTGATTGCCCTGGTAACCAGACAAAATATTCTGGCTACTGATGTTACCTTTTGAATGTTGGGAGGGAGAACTGACAGAGGATGGACGTGTTTGAAGTTCAGCTTATCAAGAGAAACTAAGGTCCTCTTTTACAAAGCTGTACTGTCGATTCTCGATGTGGCAAATGAGAGGAAGCCCATTCAATTCCTATAGGCTTCCTCTCATTTGCTGAGTGGAAATTGCTAGCATGGCTTTGTAAAAGAAGTCCAAAGTATATTTCTGTGAAACTGGCACTTAGGTTTACAAAGTTCCACAGTAACCTATGGAACATTATGTCTGAGTCTCATAGCCCTTATGATTCCCCTATTGTAACTGTGAGGGAAAAGGATGGATCAGTGAGACTCTATGTTGATTATCACACCCTAAACTCCAGGACCACACCTGCCAATTACTCAACCCCCAAATTGAAGATGCCCTTGATTTTTTTTTAACTAGAAGTCAATGGTTCTCTGTTTTAGGCCTGTGCAGTGGGTACTATCAAATTTCCATGAGTGAGGCAGACAATGAGAAAACTGTATTTATATGTCCCCTGGGGTTTTATCAGTTTAATAGGCTCCACAAGGGAGGTGTCTTGGACCCCTAAAACTTTCCAAAGGTTGATGGCAAAAACGTTGGGTGACATGAATTTACTGGACGTTTTAGTGTACCTAGATGATCTAATTGTATTTGGAACATGAAGAATACTTACTTAAGGTACTTGATCAATTGGCAGAGTAGGGCTAGGGGGCATGCAATGAAGCTACTAAGTTGTACATTTAAAACAAACCAGAGAAAATATTTCTTCACTCAACATTTAATTAAACTCTGGAATTCATTGCCAAAGAACGTGGTAAAAGTAGTTAGCTTAGCAGGGTTAAAAAAAGGTTTGAATAATTTCCTAAAAGTCCATAAGCCATTATTAAGATGGACTTAGGAAAATCCACTGCTTAGTTCTAGGATAAGCAGCATAACATGTGTTTTACTGTTGTGGGATCTTGCCAGGTACTTGTGGCCTGGATTGGCCACTGTTGGAAACAGGGTTTGATGAACTTTTGGTCTGTCCCAGTATGGCAACACTTACATTCTTATTTTCTTATACACTGTGGTCTAAAACTGTCATTAGACAAATGCAAATTCTGCCAATCTGACAAGATATGATCACATCACCTGGCCATGAACTAGTCAGTCTTAAAGAGCTGCATTCTTTCCTGAGATTCAGTGTTATAAAGAATTACTTTAAAATGGTGAGTCCCTTGATAGCACTAATGCATGGCTACCCATCCATGAATCATAAACAGAAGCACAGAATGATTTGTAAAGGAAATATTACAAGATGTCAGAGTCCATTGGTACATGATGAACCCAATAATGAAAAGATGTATTTAGGAAAATTATACAGTGTTTATGGAATGCTCCTGTTCATTACATTTAGATGCTTGCTGAATGGGTTGGGAGTAGTTCTATACCAGCCACATCCAAAGGGACTGAGACTTGTGGCCTTTATAAGTCACAGTCTAGGTATAACTGAAACTATCCTGTACATAAGCTAGGGTTCTTAGCCCTTAAAAGGGTTGTTCTGGATACATTCAGAACCTATTTATATGGGGTAGAGTTTAAGGTCAAAGAGACATTGATTTATGTGATAACAACTGCAAATCTGGATGAAACTGGACATCGGTGACTGGCTGCATTGTACCTTTACAATTTTAGTCTGAAATATTGAACTAGAAGTGCAAATGGGAATGCTGATGCATTGCCCCAACATCTCCACAGGAGTGTTAATATAAATGAAGACTGGTGTAAGCTATTAGAAACTGGAGTGGCAGGGGATGAAACTGAACTAGACATTGCAAATGCACACTAGGCAGTGAACAGCCTGGGAGTTACCACTGAGGCCCTTCACTGCACACTGTGATCTTCCATCTTTGGTTTCTACTAATATGCCAAAATTGATTTGCAGGGAATTTGGCAGGCAGGGTGATGTTCTCAGAGCAAAGAAGAGAGGTTTCAGACCTCAGACAGTCCAGATGACCCACCTAGATAGCCAACTGATGCTCAGAGAGTGGGATTGTCTATTTGTGTGAAAGCAGGTATTATACAGAGAAAGGAGAGATATCCTCTAGGTAACCCTGAACAACTGTGTTTGCCACATAAATTCCATAAAATGGAATGCAGTCTCTCCATGATGGCATGGGACAATTGAGGACAGAGTTCTGAACCCGGATAAGGGACAGATTTTATTTTCATAAGCAAGCACAAGATGTTAAAAGTGTACCACCTACATAAAAAGAAAGACTCTGCAACAAAGAGCAACAGGGTTGGTGAGTATCACAAGTCGAGACCCTATATACTTCGTATGCACAGACTTTCTGACTCTAGAAATGGACTCTCAGCATAAAGAGAACATTCTGGTTATAATAGACCACTTCACTAAGACTGCATAGGCATATCTCACATGAGATTAGAGAGCACAGGCTGTTGCCAATGTACTATGGGGGGTTTAACAGAACAGTTTTAAATATATAAGGCATGTTTAAAGCCAGTTCAACAGAGAACCAGAGATAATACGTGAGCTACCTGGTAAATGCTTATTATTGTTGCAATGATTCCATAAGGTTACCCATGATGTGTTTTGGGTGTTGCAGCAGATGGGACATTACCTCAAACTTTTCAGGGATATGTTTAAAGGTTGAAAGAGCAATTGGGGGATGCCTGTAGTCACCAGAATCTGACTACAAACTTATTCACAGACACAAACACTACTATGACCAGAGGGTAAGGCAGAGTGACTTGACAGAAGGAGATAGAGTTCTGTTAGAGAACTGGGAATTATACAGGAAACTCAAACTTGTTAACAGGTGGAGAAATAGTCTATCAGAAGAAAAAACTGTCTATCAAATACAACCAGAATGGTGAGAAGGCGCAGTAAAGGTTAAGAACTACCTCCTACCTATTAGACAGAGGAAAGTTGGGCAACCTCTAGAGTTCAACAACCTCAGATACATAGGAAAGGACAGTCAGACCCAAGATGCCAATGTCTCAAGATAGTTGAGAACTAGATGAGACCCCAGAGAATCATCAGGATATACCACAGGGTGAATCTGATAGTAAGGACTCTAAAGAATTCATTGGGGGAAACATTAGGTATATCTGGAAACCAGGAGATAACTATTTTTCATCCCTTGGAGTTTATTTTCTGTGTAAGACTGGTATGTCAAAATATGTTTTATGTCTGTACTGTTTTATGCCACAGTATAATAGTCAATGACCTTGTATTTTTTTCTCTGAAAGCCATTGTAATGAATATTAAATAAATGTATTTTCATGGATCCATGCGACTAACCTATTATTGTAACCCTTGGGCATACAGAAGATTTTGCCTTGAGATCAAAGAAATATGTTTTTGTTTGAGAAATCCTTTTGTATCTCTTTTTCTATTTGTAAAGTGATGTGGTAGCTGTGTTAGTCCACTTTTAAAAGAAAGAAATAGGAATAAAACAAAACATACAAAAGAAAATAAGATGATATCTTTTGTATTGGACTAACATTTTTTGAATAGCTTTCGAAGGAACCCTTCTTCAGATCAGATCTGTTTGAAAAGGCAGGTTGCATTTTGCACTAAACACTTGCAGATGAACTAAATAATTACTTCTGATTCCAAAGGTCAAGCCTTCCATGTACATCTATGTAAATGTACACACTGAGCTTAATTCCTGTAAGGATGGATAACTTGGAAAAACATGAACTAGAGAAGCTGCAGAATTTATGCAATTGGAATGGACTCCTGAATCCAAAGGTTTTGTTAAGAACTAAGGGGTCGATATTCAGCTCGTGGTACTCAATGTTTTGCTGAACACCACTAGTGTTATTCCCAGATATTCAGTGTCAGACCCTGCCCAGGCTTATGCAATGAATATCTGGTTTTGTGGAGTCAGCTATTCAGCATTTAACTGGCTACTATGAGTTGTGACATTAAGGTAGGACTCACTTATGTGATCCCATATATATGGTAAGCCTGACTGGTTAAATTCTGAACATGAGCTCTTAACCTCATTAATTCACCTAACCAACCCACTCAGTTGTGAAGATCCACCTACATAACTCCAGATCACTCGCTCCCTTCTTCTCTCTCCCCTACTCAATCTCTGCACACTACTAACTGTATATGATATCTTGTAATGACATTGTTAACAACATTATGTAAGCCACATTGAGCCTGCAAATAGGTGGGAAAATATGGGATACAAATGTAATAAATAAATAGATAAATAAATAAATAAATAAAACCTGTCATTTGCTGACTCTGCCTCTGGATCACTCCTCAAAATAGCCAGTTTTCACTTAGGCACTAACCCCCAAATTTTATAAAAGCTGCTAACAATTGTGTGTACAAATTTGGGCACACATTCAATTTGTGCATGCCATTTAATTGAATAACAAGCTAATTAATAATGATAATTGGATTAACAAGCAATTATTGGCACTAATTTGATTTCATTGGACTATACACATGTGAATTTAGGGGCAAGATCTGCGCCCACATTTTATGCATGAGTTCAAATAGGGGGCATAGACAAGGGAGGGTCATGAGCTGAATGGGAGCATTCCTAAAATTAATGCATGTAGTTTCAGAATAAGGGGGAAACATGCCTAATTTAGTTGCAAACATTTGCACCATATTTTAGTTGGTGCAAATGACTGCACCTAAAGTTAGGCACAATTGCTGGGAGTAGGTGCTATTCTATAAACCACTCCTAACTTTAAACATGACTTATGGAATAGAATTCATCTCTAACCAGTGGCAATAATCAGTTAAGCGCCACTGAAAATGAGCAGATAGCCCCGAGCAGGTGATTTAACCCTTCAGGAGCCATTTCTGGCTGGTTAAATCTCTTTGAATATCAACCCCTTAAAAGTCACCCAAGTTACCCTCAACCTATTTACCTAGTTACTTACAAATGAGTTCCATGCAATGAAGTGTTAACCTGGCTCTTATTGTGATTCAGTAGTATCTGGGGGGGTTTACTTGTTTTTCTATCCTCCTTTCCCACTCCTCCCAGTTCAGGCCAGGTTATCTTTCTATCTGTCTCTTTGGCTGTCTTTTTCGCAACTGCCTAGAATGGAGCTGATTTATTAAATTATGCTTTGTTTTAGCAAAGTGGTTTGCTTGAGATTTTTCCTTGCTAGTCTTTCCAATGCACAAAGAGTTCTAGCAAAGGAAAATGTTTAGTAAAACTACCATACTAAGGAATAGCACAGTAGACGTGTAAATCATGTTTATTTTATTATTTTTTTATTTTACTCACACCTTTTCAGTTGAAGCTCAAGGTGAGATACAGGAATTAAAAAATAGCTCTCAATGTAAAAACAAACAAAACCCTTTCTGCAACGTAAGTTTTTTTTCATTTTACACTGAGGGGCCCTTTTACAAAGCAGCGATAAGCCCAAGGCAAACTTACCGCATGCTAATCTGGAACTAATGCTGGCCCAATGCAGGCTGGTAGTTCCAGCCCCAGTGCACAACATTTGCCATGCTAGGGAAAATGGTTGACTATTTTCTAGAGCTGTGCTAACCTGACGGTAATCAGGCAGCACCACGTGCTACCCGGTTACTGGCAGGTTAGTGTGGGAGCCCTTACTGCCACATCAATGGGTGGCAGTAAGTGCTCCCACTCACATGGCCATGTGGTAAGACTAATCTTACCACATGGCCATGGCTATTTTCAGACATTTTTACAAGCTGCGGTAAAAAGGGCCACAGTGTGCAGGGCCTTTGTTTTACCACAGCCTAGTAAAAGAACCCCTCAATCGTTATGGCAGCTTAGGGCTGGTATAAAGATGCAGCCAGATCAAAAGGGTAATCTATTGTGAAGTGTCATACTTTGCTTTAGTTGGCCTAATGGGCCCCCTCCCTTGATCCTCTGATATGCCTCAATGCACCACCCCTGACTCCCTGATCCCCATGATGCCTCTAATCCCCCCCCCCTTTGACTCCCACAAATGTCCATGGTGGCCCATGGGTTCTGAACTCCTCACCCCTATTCTGAAGATTTTCCCAACTGTCTCCTTGCATCTTCATTTCTCGCCGTCTCACTTCTCCTACCACAAAAAACTATGCTAGAGCCCTAGTAGCCCCCCCTCAAAAAAATATCCCTCAGAACCTCTCCATACCATCTCAGAATCGTTCCATGTAGCTCCAACTTTGAAAGGGAGGAAAGAAGCCCACTCAATTCTGTCTTCACACACCATCTTGGAAAATAGCAGCTCCTAACCCCAAGCAGTTCATTGTGTTGCATTATAAAAGAGTGGATGCAAGAGCAAGTAGGCATCACATCTGCCTCCCAAAACTAGAGGTAGATTAGGTGTTTATGGGGGAGGGGAGGAGCAGTATTCACAGACATATTAGTGGGTCTACTTGGTCCCAGAGTATTTTTTGTTGGAGTGCAGCGAGAGTACAAGGGGCCACTTGGGTCACCAGGGAAAATCTTCAAGATAGGGGGTGAGGCCTTAGGGGCCTATAGTTCATGAACAGATTTCAAGGGAGCATGTTGTGGGTGGAATTGTAAAATATATGTGCACGTTTCAGTCAGCATTTATACTGCCTCTGAGTTATGCATAAGTATGAGTAAATTGCTGTTTTGTACTTGGGATTTTGAGGAGTTAATGAGGGAGTAACTGTTTTTATTTTTCAGGTCTTAAAAATTACCCCAAGAAGCTAACTAATTGAGATTTAGAACTTGACTCCTTAATTAATTCTTCTTGTATATATATAGTTTTACAAAATGCAGCACTGAAACGTGTAAGTACTACCACTTATACCCCAAATGAAGCCACATTGTTATTATTTTTTAAATAGATATTCCCATTGTACATGCCAGCAAATACATGAGTACTACTAAACATCCTTATGCATATATTTTTTTAAAACCTTTATATTCAGTAAGCATTTTGCAAAATATCCAAGACATTTTGAATATCCTGACTTATATATACTACAGAAAATGGGACATACTTTATAATAATTTATTAAGTCACATTGAACCTTACAATGGATAAACTATGCAGTATTAAACAGAAAACAGTATACTACACAATATAAAATAATTTGGGAAGATTTTCAAAAGGCACTTATCTGGTTAACAGGTGCTGCTAACCAGATAAGTGACAATGAGAGGGATATGACATCTTTTTCATTAGCCTGACTGGAAGTGATTACAGTGAAATATGAGAAATTAAACAATAGGGCTATTTTTTATAGATCTCCAAAGAGGGCATTGCAATCTTTTCTGAATTGTTTTAACTGATTATTGATATGTCTACGAATTAATTCAAATTCATGCTTTTAGGAGATTTTGATATGTCTTTAGATGGGTCCCTAGCCAGGGCTGCAAGAGATTAGATCAGTGAGCTCTTTTATGTCTTACAGGAGAGCTCTAATGATACAGTTGTAGAACTTGGTGTTTTGAGATACTAATGAACTGCACATTAACCCAGACACCCTCCAGCTGTCGAGATGAATATAAGTTAGCCCTTTTAGAAGCAAAAGATGGTATCTTCCTTTCAAATTGAAATTTCTATAGAAGTGAATGAAACAACTTTTAAAATATTGAAGTCTTCAAACTAGCTACCACAGGGAAAAAAGTGACATGTATTTTCAAAGCACTTAGACTTACAAAGTTCCATAGTAACCTATAGAACTTTGTAAGTCTAAGTGCTTTAAGTTAATCATTTCATTTAATTAATTATATTACTTTAACACACCTATGAATCACACTCACTGCAATGTACAAACATTGGGCCAGGAAATGGATGATAAGATGTTCATGCGAGGATCAATATTAAGCTACGATGCTCACTGTTTTTCTTTAAATTCTGAGTTTAGCATTAAAAAATGTGTATTTTCAATGCCTCTATATGAATAAACAATAGGACCAACTACATGTATAATACATTGTCCACTGGTAGCTAAACAAATAGCAGCGAAATCCAGGTGCTATAGATAGAGCTATGTGGTTGACTTTATGGAATTTCATCTGTAGAGCTAGGTATTCCCACTTTGCCCAAACAAAATATAGTTATGGGGCAATTCTATAACATAGGTGTTCACACTTACACATACATTATGCAGGTAAATGTTTAAAATACTAGTAATTATGCACATTTGTGTACACACTCATGCATAAGTTCTAGCACGGTGCCTAATGGTTGCAAATACCAGCTTAATTTATAAAGCACTTATTTACAAGGGAGTGTACACAGGGGAAAACATGAGCAGAACATAGGTGTGGCTACCACTTATGTGCATTTCTCTTGAACTTAGGCTCTCACAGTTACCTTAGCTCTATGGCTGAAGTAAATGTGAGTGCCTAAATGGAAGGTGTGTAAATACTCTTTATAGAATATCCCCCCCCCCCCCGATATTCAAAACCATTTAACCGGCCAGGAATGGTACCTGTCTGGTTAAACGGTACATAGCCGGCTATCCGGCGATATTCAGCGGGGGGATAACTGGCTATCTCATGCTGAATATTGCCAGTTAATAACTAACAGATATCAGGTCATATTGTCCAATATAACCGCTGATTTTGAAAGCTGGTTTAGCAACCATATTTGGTCGTGTGAAAATGTGGACTATCTTTGGCCAGTTTAAAGATAACTGGCTAGTGCTGAATATTGGCTTATCCAGTTATCTTTAAACCGGACACAAATAAACCGGATATTCAATGCCGGCCACAGCCCGGCATTGAATATCTGAGCTAAGCGCCAACTGCCGGAGTTAGCTAGTCTAACTTCTGCAGTTTGAATATTGGCCCCTATGATTCTAACTGATGCCTACTGGTCACCTAATTAGAGACATCCAATTATAGAATTGCCTCACTAGTGCCAAAATGGCAGGTTGGATTTTTGCTGCAACTATCCATTGCCACAGGAGTTTTGTTTCGAAAGTAAGTGAAAACAGTGATTTTATCAGAGAGTTGGTAATGTGAACTAGACAGTGATGTCAATTTATGTATAGGACACTGGCTTATTGAAAAGGTTTTTGGGGATGGATAATGAAATGTAATGGTTTTTTATTGAAATTGGTAGGTGGGTGGAAGAGAGAGCTTATTATTTAGGGGTTGATATGCAATGTGATTGAAACACACAGGAAAGATTTCAGCTGCATTTAACTGGACAGTGCTGCTTAATTTCACTCTAACTTCTTAGTCAAAATCTGGGCAATGCAGGTCCAGTCTGGGAAGAGCCAGCATTTATGTGAGCTGAGGCAATGGAGGTTCAATCTGGGAAGAGTCAACATTTATATGGGCTGAGGCCATATTCAGTGATGGTGCCATAAGCAGACAAATAGGAAGACACATAAAACTGTCCTATCTTTGCCCACTTAGCTAAATAAATGCCAGCACTGAATATTGACTGGCACCTTGATAAAGGGTATTTTCCAATGCCATCTATATTCTGATCACCCTTCCAATTTACCTTCCCCTTATTCTCCCTCAGGCCTCCAGAATCCAAGTTCTCAGATTCTGCTTCTGAATCCCCTAAATCCAAGCCCTCCATTCTTTTTCTAACCCTCCTGAATTCAAGCCCCACCCCACATGGATTCAAAAGGCATCAGAATTCAGGAGGGGATTGGAATCAGGAAGGAGGGTCAGAAGAGCTACTACTTAGGTAACACCTCTTACACCCAGATAAGTGCCAGTGGTCTACACATGTCTAGACATTTGAAATCAGTGCTTAGACATGGCTCTGCATTAAATATCTATGTCTTAGCTGGTGGTGGTCAGTATTTTTTTTATGCTATTATAACAGCTGAAAATTGGGTATATAATTTGTATCACACTTTGGAATGACATTTTAGACTGGACTGACTAGTGAGGTATATAAATCAAAGTACTGGAAATAACAAAAGGGGCATAATCTGTGAGTATTTTCAGAGGGACTAGTGAAGGGCCATAAGGTGGACATCCAACTCTGAATGCAGAAGGGGAAAGGAACTACCATGTCCTTAAAGATGGATGTCCATATTTAGGACTGATACTTGACCCATGTAGGTTAAAGAAAGGTACTCTGATTGAGCAGTTCTCTACTAGAGGGAGTAAGGGAAGTCACTACAGGTATTTTTCAGTCCTGGGGGGGGGGGGGGGGTCAAAAAAATGCAAACAGAACAAAGAGATTAATTCTCCAACTATTTCTCAGCCAACTGCTTTTTGCCATTGGGCTACTTCTCCACATAGACACCTGTGTGGCCATTTTATAATATGGATGTTCCTCTGCAGCCACAAAGATGTCCATGTCACTTGTTTTCTCCTGTTCATAATTTGAACATCTCATTTTGTAAAATGGATTCTCATGCTGGATGTACCCAGCATCTGGTTGTCCATTTCTCACGTATTTTAGAACAGGCTGTAAGTCAGCAGATTCTGCTCTAAAATACATGAGAAATGGATGTCCATATCTGATGTACAGACTTGGATGTCCATATTCTGAGTTGGACATCATTTCTAAAATTCTGTTTCACATGACTTTCAGGCTCATTTTCGAAAGAGAAGGACGCCCATCTTTTCACATAAATCGGAAGATGGGTGTCCTTCTCACAGGGTCGCCCAAATCAGCATAATCGAAAGATGATTTTGGGCGTCCCCAACTGCTTTCCGTCGCAGGGATGACCAAAGTTCACAGGGGTGTGTTGGAGGCGTAACGAAGGCAGGACTTGGGCGTGCCTAACACATGGGTGTCCTCGACCCATAATGGAAAAAAGGGCGTCCCTGACGAACACTTGGATGATTTTACCTGGTTCTGTTTTTCTTACGACTAAGCCACAAAAAGGTGCCCTAACTGACCAGATGACCACCGGAGAGAATTGGGGATTACCTCCCCTTACTCCCCCAGTGGTCACTAACCCCCTTCCACCCTAAAAAAAACTCTTGAAAAATATTTTGTGCCAGCCTCTATGCCAGCCTCAGATGTCATACTCAATCACAGCAGTATGCAGGTCCCTGGAGCAGTTTAAGTGGGTGCAGTGCACTTAAGGCAGGTGGACCCAGGCCCATCCCCCTCCCTACCTGTTACATTTGTGGAGGAAACAGCGAGCCCTCCAAAACCCACCAGAAACCCACTGTAACCACATCTAGGTGCCCCCCCTTACCCGTAAGGACTATGATAGTGGTGTATAGTTGGGGGTAGTGGGTTTTGGGGGGGCGGTTGGGGGGCTCAGCACAAAAGGTAAGGGAGCTAAGTACCTGGGAACAATTTCTGAAGTCCACTGCAGTGCCCCCTAGGGTGCCCGGTTGGTGTCCTGGCATGTCAAGGGATCCATTGCACTATGAATGCTGGCTCCTCCCATGACCAAAGGGCTTGCATTTGGTCATTTCTGAGATGGGCGTCCTTGGTTTCCATTATCGCCGAAAATCAGAAATGACCAAGTCTAGGGACGACCATCTCTAAGGACGACCTAAATTTCAAGATTTGTGCGTCCCTAACCGTATTATCGAAACGAAAGATGGACGTCCATCTTGTTTCGATAATACAGGTTTCCCCGCCCCTCTACTGGGACGTTTTGCAAGGACGTCCTCAGCAAAACATGGGTGTCCCTTTCGATTATGCCCCTCTAAGAATACAAATGGGGCTATCAAAGGGGATCCAAACTCTATTATTACTACTACTACTACTTCTACTTATCACTTCTATAGTGCTACAAGGCATACGCAGCGCTGTACACCAAACATGAAAAAGACAGCCCCTGCTCAAAGAGCTCACAATCTAAATAGGACAGGCAAACATACAGAACAACTAAGAGGTAAGGGAATTAAAGAGGTGGGTATAAAAGGGTACAGGGGAAGTGAGTAGTGGTTAGGAGTCAAAAGCAGCATTAAAGAGGTGGGCGTTTAGCCTGGATTTGAAAACGGTCAAAGACGGGGCTAGACGTACTGGCTCGGGAAGATGAAATGGGCTAAGAAGAGCATTAAAAAAGATTTATCAGTTCTTACACTCCTTGGATGGGAGAATACTTCAATATAGGAAATGTTGGGATAGAGATTTTGGATGGTTAGGGCTAGGACATCACTGGACACAGCTATGAATAAATATGTTGTTGCCAGTAATATGCTAGATAATTGCTGGAAATTATTGTATAGATGGTACTATACCCCAGACAAGCTTGTGAATTTAGATCTCACAGGGGAGAAATATTGCTGGTGGGTATGCAAACAGGATGGAATTGTTATTCATCTATGGTGGAACTGTGCAAAAGGAAGAGCTTGTAAGAGAATTCAAGCTAAACCTGACTATATGTTGCTAGGTATTCTGTCACCAACAGGATGTCTCAATCACAATGTTTTGACGTGCAGTTAAACTTAACATCACTAGTAAAGACTCAAAACTCTTGATCCAATTATTATTTAATGTTGTCAAAGGCAAATGGAAAACACTTACTATGAAGATGTACTGGAATTTGAGTCTGTCATTGCAGGTCTGTGTACTATATCCAGCTCCTCAAACAGGAAGGGAAAATCGGACACAGTTTGGCTGGTAATGTTATAAATACTAGTGTGTGATAAAAACATAATGAATTACAGAGAGTTTGAAAGCAACAGCAGCAGGAATACAATTACAGAGTGGAACACATTCTGATTTCTCTCAGACAGGCTGTTCCTCTCATACACAATGTTTTCTCACAGACACAGCCACCATGGGAGGGAGTAACAAGCTTCTTATAAAGCATGCTTGGAGCACAAGGCAATCCAATAAAGAAAACCCACGAGTCACTAGGAACAGGGAACATGCACAGAAATGACCAGTCACAGAGAACTACAGGGACATGTAGTTCATACCACAACTGTGCTTCAAATATACAGACAATATAATCTGCTCCTATTTAAATGGGCATGTTGTTGTCTATGTACTTGTAATTCTTGTTAATTGATTAAACCAATAAAGTTGATTTAAAAAAAAGAATTAAAATGGTGTAAAAAGTTTAATAAATAAAGAGGTGATCAAGGAACGTTTTGTAAACAATTTCAGAAATTTTAGAATGTGTTGTGTAGTCTTAGAAAGATGAAATTGGAAATTGTGAGAGATGAGAAGTGGCATGTGTGTGCGGGGGGGGGGGGGGGGCAGAAGTTTATTTTGGAAGATGTTGGAGGGAAAAGTGTTAGAGTGAAAGATTAACGAGTAGATTTGCTTTAACATTATTCTTTGAGGTAGAAGAGATGAAAATAATATTTCAGGCCCTAAAATCTTGCAATTGATGCTTGTCTGCCATATCTTATTTAAGTAGGGACTGATATCTGCATTAAAACTATCCATCAATTGATTACTACATCCTAACGGACCAGGCCCACCTTCCAATACTGGAGCAGGCTGAAAATAGACTATTAATAAATATATGCAATATGTTGCAATAAATGTAGATGAGCTAGATAACTACCAAGCTGTTTTAAATTTTCCATGTCTGGGAATGACAATAGAGAAAGTGGTGAGAAATAAATTATACTATTATTGTTAAGAAGCAAAATGTTTATATAAGAAGTAAGTAAAAATAGAACATTGAGGTTTTGTGGCTCTACAAAGTGGTTATGAATTTTGATAAATATTATTATTTATTGGTGATCATTTATCAGAATCACAGGACCAAGCAATGAGCCTGGGAGTAAAGATTGATTTTAGCTCGGTGATAGAACATCAGGTATTTAGGGTAATATGAAGGTGCTATTCTTATTCAATACTAAGGCTGTGTGAGTAATGATTTTACTAAGATCTCACTACTGCATTTGACATTACTGATTAGTCCAAGTAGCTTTTTAATTGATGGACTGAAGAAGAAGTCTTCTCTTGCTTTTCTTCTTTATTTAAGTGGTTGAACACTTGCTGTTATGAATGGAGGTGAGTTCAAAGTCTGTCTAATTTTATGCAGAATTATTGTCACCCCTACATTTAACTTCTATTTAGCATCATTTTGCAGACATTGTCTATTGATTTAACATTAGATTATATCTATCCGGGAAAGGACAGGGCTCAAGAAGTTCATAAAAGTAGGCGGTTGATCATAACATAAGACTGAACCCAACAAATGTGGAGATTACATGGATTCACAATACAATTATAACATTTGATAATTATTGTTGGCTGAGGGGAGATATGGATAGAGGTCTATAAAACAATGAGTGGAATGGAACAGGTAGACATGAATCACTTGTTTACTCTTCCCAACAATTACAAGGACTAGGGAGCACACAATGAAGATACAAAGTAGTAAATTTAAAATGAATTAATGCTTCAAAGTACATATGTTGTAGCAAGTATTGTTTATTATCCCTCTTTTCCCATATCCCATGGCCTTATCTCTTCAGTATTACTTTTCCCTTTCCCAACAATCTGATGGTTCACCTCCTTATTTCCCAAGTGTCCAAAGCCCTTGATTTTCCCCCCACTCCTTCAGTATCTCCCCTTGTTCCGTCCTAATGCCACTATCTTTTTTGTTGTATTGAATTTTATGTTCTCACCCTCCATGTTCTCACTGTCCTCCCAAAAGATACTGAATATAATTTAATACTTCTTATAAAAGCACAGGAGTAGTGTAGAACATCATATACACTGACTTTGTTAAAGTCATATTTATAAAGGAAAACTATAAAACATTCTTGGAAATTATATTCTAATCATATCTAATTAAAAAAAAACAGGAACACGTTCTATAATTTGTAATGGTCGAACTATGTAAGTAGATTGGACACTACATATTGATCTACTTGACAGCTTCTGATTCAATCTGATAAACATTATCAAGTTTAGTTTTAATCATAAAGTCAACAGTGATTGTTGAATTTATATCTATAGCTGAATGACTGATTTATTTTACATACATTAGGATGTTATTTCTCAGATTTGCTTATTCATGCTAAAGATCTGTTCATATTAAGATCTGTAGAAATTATAATTTAATTTCAAATATTTTAATGCAACTTGCACACAATTCTATGTTCTTAGGGGGCGATATTCAGACCGCAGGAGGTGGCCAGGCTGACTCCCGCAGTCAATGCTGAGCCCAGTTATTCAATGCTTGGCCATTTCTGGTAACCTGCATTAAATATCCGGTTTATTTTTTGCCAGTTTCAACTTAACTGGTCAAGTCAATATTCAGAGCTGGATAGTTAAATTAAACTGTCTAAACATAAGCCTGCTATTTTTAGCCAGCAATACATTAAATATTAGCGGGTAGCTGGTTATATTACGCAATATAACCAGTTATCCGCTAAGGCAGAGATTCTATATATGGCGCCTAAAATATTGGTGCAGAAATCAATGCTGATTAAGCATATTCTCTAAGCAGCGCCTAGATTTAGGCACGGTATATATAATATACTTAGTTGATAATTCTGCACCCAAAACTATGCACCTCCATTTACACCAAGAAAAATGTGGTGTAAATTCTGGCACATATATTTAGGCGCACTGGACCATATTCTATAACTACGTGTATAAATTTCAGAACGCCCACAAAATACCCATTTCCCCAACTATAACCATGCCTATTTTGCCTTTGTGCATTAGAAGCTAGGTGTACTGCATTATAGAATGTGCTTAGCAAGTTCTGCGTGTAAATTCTAATTATTGCTAATTAGTGCTTATTATTGCTTGTTAAGAGCTGTTATCAATGATGATTAGCTTGTTAAGCCAATATTTCTCTTTTCTAGTATTGCCCTCCCCCTTTGCCCCATCTCCCCTTTTCCAGCATTGGATTCCCCCAGTACCTCCATCTCCCTCTTTTCCAGCGTTGCCTTCCTCCTTGGCCCCATCTTCATCACTTTTTCAGCATTGCATCCCCCCTTGGCCCCCATCTCCCCCTATTTTAGCATGTACACCCAGCTAGCATTTTTCCTACTCCTTCAATCTGCTCTGCCCCACTTTCACTCCTCCCACATGTCCTGCATCACTCCCTCACCCTTGCTCTTTCCATCTCCATTTCTTCTTGCTCCCCGTGTTCTTCTCTACCTCTCTTCTAATACCATCAGTGGCAGCGATTAAAATAGGCTACTTCTGGACAGCATCAGAACTTTCATTCTGTAGGGTCCCATTTAATTTGGTGCAACTTCCTGCTCCCACATGGGTAGGACCTTGCAGAGAGAAAGCTCTGATGTCGGCCATAAGCTTGTTCTAATTACTGCTGCTGCTGATAATGGAAGAAAGATAGGGAAGATTGCAGGAAGGGAGATGAAAGGGAGAAGAAGAGTGTGAGAGAGGGAAGCAGGACCCATAGGGGGTGGGAGTCAGGGGAAAATGAGCAGAAGAGGAGGAGATATAGAGATAGAGCAGACTTGGGGCAAAATTTGTTAATGGGCAGATGGGACCTCTTTATGCAGGGGCCTGGGGCAGCTGCCCCTTTTGTCCATTGGTAAAGTTGATCCCGACTCCACAAGAAAAGGAGTCAAACTATCTGTGATGTGTAAACTTGGATAATCACAGTTTTTTTTGTACTTTCAAAGATCCCCTAATTAGTTGAAAAAACAGACATCTAATTTTACAATCTGTAAACACCTAAGAATAGAAGCCCTATTTGTACAGATGTGATAAACAGACCTTCCTCACAGGCAGAAGAAATGGAGATTTAATTGAAGACATTCACAACATTTGCTATAAAAGTGAAAGTGTTATTGCTAGGCAACTTCAATCTGCCAGATGTTTATTGGGTTATCCTGGCTGCAGTGTCATTCTAAAAGTAAGGAGATCTTGGATTTTCAATCAGGAAAACTCTTCTGGCAGCTTGTAATAGAACCTAAGAGGCAAGGATCAATATAACATAGAAAGACAATATATCGAGAATCTCATAAGTATAAACGTCAACATCGAAGTTAGACCTGGTGCTTATGAACTGAGAAAGTGTTTCTGATGTCATACACACCAATAATCATTAGATAATATGGCTGAGTATTAGGGCAGAGGCAGTGATTGTTCAATCAAAGGTAAATGTCCTAGACTTCATGGAAACAAATATGGTAAAAATGGGGGAGTACCTCAAGGAATTGTTAGGGAGATGGGATCATACAGGGGAAGCAGAAAGGCAATGATCACAACTGTAAGAAGATATTATAAAGGAAATCAAGGGTCCTGTTTACTAAGGAGCACTAGTGTTTATAGTGTGTGCTAAAAGTTAGAGACAGCCATATATTCCTATAGGTATCTATAGTATTAGCACACATTAATTTTTAGCGTGTGCTAAAAGCACTAGCGCTCCTATAGCGCAGTTTAGTAAACAGGGCCCTAGGCAATTTATTATGAGAACAAATAAATGTAAGATGAAAAGGGGATCAATTTGGTTGTTGAAATAAGTAACCAAAAAGATAAGAGAAAGAAGGTTAACAAAAAGAGACTGCAGAAAGAGGAAGACAGGAAGCAATATCAGAGAAAAGTAAGAGAAGCTGGGAAAGTAGTGAGGAAAGCAAAATGGAAATGGAAGAGAAAATAGCTATTACTGTAAAATGACGAGACAAGATATTTTTAGATATGTCAATGACAGGAGAAGTACAAAAGTGGCATTATGAAATTGAAAGGTGACAGGTGGATTATGCAGAGGCTGAAGAAGAAAAAAAGTTTACTTGCATAACAAATATTTCTGTTCAGTATCCCAAGCTGGTGTAATGTATTTGGGTGAATTTATACCATGATTTCTATGGCACTTATGAGAGAATTTCATAAAGTCATATAGATGTCTATAGGGCCCTTGTAATAAACTATGTCAAGCATCTAATGCACGGTTTTCTGCACAGTAATTGCTAGCACACAACTTTAAGCAGTTGTCACACATTAAACTATGCATTAACCCCCTAATTTTGTATAGTGTGCCGCAGGTAAGGTGCCTACTTTAGACACTCAAATGGAAGTTAGGCGCCTTAATGCAATTAGGCATTATTCTATAATTAAAGCCCTGATACTGAGACAGCAGGAATTAGATTGGCAAACTCCTGCTATCATAGGCAAATCCAGAAATTCAATTCCAGGGTCGTATTTGGATACCAGCATTGAATTTCTGGGGGTTTTATTTGGCACCGCAAATATAGCCGGTTAAGCCGATATTCATCAGCTAGGTTCTAGTGACCAAAGGTAGACCTGCTATTTATGTGGGTCTACCTGGCCGCTAAACTTAACTGGTGAGCCGCTGAAAATCAACGTTAACCGGCTATGTTATGCGAATAGCCAGTGACCGGGCGGTACACTGGGTATTTACAACTACAGTCTGGTAAAGTCCCATGTTAAGTCATGGTAACTGCAAATTATTTTTCTTGCCAATGTGCTACCAAGAGGGCTTGTAAATTTTCTTTAACTATCCTAGATTTATTTTCATTGAGTCTCAGTTTTATGGGATGACTGCTCCTCCCTATATAAATCAGTTTCTAAGGGCATTCGATCATAGATACAACGCTAGTGCTATTACAGATAGTATTAATCCTAGCCCTAATCCTAAACCTAGTTTGTGGATCTGTCTATGTGGGGCCAGTCAGTGTTCAATTACATTACCGGAATCTCCCACATGCCAGATGCATCCCCTCAACTTGACCATTAATAACTATCTTTGTGATTGGATAATATCTCTCCTACTGTCCTACCTCTTGTGTATGCTATCAAAGGAAAGTCTTCAAAAGAGGGATACAGTTGCATCATATGCCAATGGCATCTCATAGAATATACCAGATCTTTTGCCAGTGCACACAAAGGCAGAGCACAGGTTAAACGTTCCTGGGAGGTGTCCTTTTTCTCTTGGAGTAGCAACTCCTGGTAAGTAAAATGAGCTCTCAAATATGCTTTTGTCACAGATTTTGGGGGATAACCTCTAGCTTGAAATCAGGTCTTCAGCACACTGGCTTGATGTTTAAAGTCCTCCAGATTCATACAGATCTGATGCAAACATAAACACTGACTCATTGGTAAATTATATTTTAATTGATAGGGATGGTATCTTGAAAAATATAAAAAATTATTATGATCTATAGATTTTCAATATAGAGTAGTAGATACCCTTATGTCTTCCTAATCAGCATATCCAGAAATGCAATATGAGATTGACTATAATGAGCTGTGAACTGTAGATTCAAATCTAGTGTATTGATCAGACACACAAAATTCAAAAGTTGTTTTAGTTCCTAACCAAATGAAAAAGCAATGCAAAAAACATTTTCATAAATGCACTTGTTGAAACTGAGTAGCCACATATGCTTGTTGAGCTTCAAACCGGGCCACATAAAGATTTGCCACAGACAGAGCCCAAGTAGCCCCCATTGCTACTCTTCGCAACTGTTGATAGAAATTCCCATTGTACCAAAAGTAATTGCATTCTATAACCACTGATGCAAGTTCAATAAGAAATCCAGTTTGAATCCTAGAAAGTGTTGGATGACCATTGAGTACCTCTTGAATAACTTCCAAAGCACCTGATTGAGGTATCATCATATACAGTGCTGTAATATCCATGGTTACTAACCAAACATTCTTAGGAAGCTCTCCAACAGTTGCCAATATGATATTTTCTTCACCTCTGGCTTTAAAAACACATCAATAATCTTTGATAATGGTTCCAAAACTGACTTTTTTGTAGAGACTATAGGATGTCTTGTTGGGTCCTTCAAGCGTTTATGGATATTTCGTCAAAAATAAATTTTTGGAGTCTACGGATTGTCCTCTACAAAAAATATGACTCTTTTAGTGCTTTACACATGAGCATTTAAGCCTGCTCTTGAGCAGAATAAAAGTCTGTCCCTCCGATATTCAAAACCATTTAATTATCCAGGAATAGCACCTGGCTGGTTAAATGGTACTTAGACGGCTATCCAGCAATATTCAGCTGGATATAGTTGGCTGTATATTGCCGGTTGGTGCCAAGTTTCGGAGCATCATTGGCTAAGTTTGGTGGCCAAATTTGGCTGTGTCAATAGCAGGCCTATCTTTGGCTGGTTCCAACTTAACCGGCTAATGCTGAATTTTGGCTTGGTCAGTTAAGTTGGAACAGGTCAAAAATAAACTGGATATTCAATGTCAGTCACTGGAAATGGCCTGGCTTTGAATATCCGGGTTCAGTATTGCTTTGGGAGGTAGCCTAGCTACCTCACACAGTCTGAATATTGGGCCCTATGATTTCAATGTAAGTGCAATTTCTGCTGCTTTGCTCCTAGTATTTTATTATATTTTATTAAGACAGATAGATGTCTACTTTACATGTCTTTATAAAATAGCCTCAAAATAGGTGTCTAATTGGCCTTGACACATAGGTGGACTGTTATAAAATTACCTTAATAGTATACAGATGATATTCAGCTGAGTCCACATAAGACTGTTATATGGGTCCCAGCTGAATATCTGTTAGAAATCATATAACACTCAAGGGGATCTTCCTTTCACCCTCTAGAATGCCCCCCTTCTGATCCCTCTTCCATCCCTCCCAGAACAGCACCTCCTTCTGACCTGTCACCTATCCCCTCCAGAGCAGCCCACCTTCTGGTCCACCATCCCAACAAGAATAAACTCCCCATCCCGACCCCCTCAGTCACAATAGGCCCCCCGTAGACCTATCTAACATACTAGGTGATCCAGTGGGGGCAATGGGGGAAGAAGTGAACCCCATTCGCTCCTGCCTCTAGCCAATACCTCAACAATATAGCTGCCACAACCTCTACCTTCAACCTTATGGTACTAGGTAGCCATTCTGCCCTAACTCTGCCCATGCCCTGTCCCTACCCTCACCAGTTAGGGAATGGCCAGCTAGCATGAATATTCAGTGGCACATGTCTGATTAAGTGCTATTGAATATCCCAATTTAGCCCTGGACAGTCAATTTAAGTGGCCAATTGATTTGAATATCTACCCCTTAAGTTACATGACCAACTGATGTCTATAACTTACATACAGAATTTGGATGCTAAACATAACATTGGATGAAAAGTTTATAGAATTTGGGGATTTATGTGCATACTGCCACTACACATTAACCCACAGTACAGGAAGACATTTCTAGGGGGTGGGGTTGAAGTTGGGGTTTGGAAATATACTTTCGAAAGGCATAGTCTAATGTTTAGAGTCACAAGGTTAGAATCAGGAAGCTAGAATTCAATTCTACTTCTAACAATGATTTTCCTTGAGACCTTGGACAAATCATGTGGCCTAGTGGTTAGGGTGGTGGACTTTGGTCTTGTGGAACTGAGTTTGATTCCCACTTCAGGCACAGGTAGCTTCTTGTGACTCTGGGCAAGTCACTTAATCCTCCATTGCCCCAGGTACAAATAAGTACCTGTATACACTATGTAAGCCGCATTGAGCCTGCCATGAGTGGGAAAGCGTGAGGTACAAGTGAAATAAAAACCCCCCCTCCATTTCAATGTGTAAATTAGATCATAATTCCTCTTGAGCAGGAAAATGCTAACTCTCCTTAAGATGGAGTTTGGAAAGATGAGTAATAATATCCAAATTTCAAGATTATGCATACTATTTTACTGTGAAAACAGAGCCACAAAAAGGTGCAGAAATGTGAAGGCACCTTTAAAAACTGATGCAAAATCTATGGGTAAAAATGAACTGTGGGCTTTGCATGCATGATGGCCATTTGAAAATCACCTTTCGAGTCAAATAAATGTATCATATTTGTGTGACAAATTATTTCTCTGACAAGCACCGTACTGATTGAATCCTCTAACCTTTTGATTTTAAGGCATTGCTTGCTTTATTTTTTTATATCTTTAGCTTGCTTGTTCTTTTGCTATTGACCTACTGCTTAGACAGCATCAGTTTTTTTGTTTTTGATGTTTCTAGCACTCTGCAGATCAGCACTGTTGAAGCTATTATTTTGATCCCCATTTAAGCATTAGCCCTGAAGCAGACCAACATGCTTTTAGTTATTCATTACTTCTTATTGTCTAGCGCCTCACACAATTCCACCAGAAGTGACATGGCAAGGACGCTCACAAGGCTAAAGCATTACAAAGCACTGAGTTTTTTCATCACCCATGATGAAAGGATTCTATTGAAACACATTAGTCTTCTGTGGTCCAGGTGCCATGTCACTCCTGAGTGAAATTCTATGGTAATCTGGAAAATAAACAGCAATGAAGAATCAACTGACCTCTGCCTCTCAGAATCCCCATGTTGACACATGGTCATTCATTGTGCAGTTGCCATAGGTTTCTTTTTTTGCAAGCCACAGAATGGGAAAAAAACACTTTAAAGATTAAGCTTTGTGTGGAAATTTCCCATAATGCTAGCTAAAGTAATGACATTAAACAATATTATAATTTTAAAGATGTCAGAGAGTTTCCTCACATTTGATAGTGAATTTATTGGCCTAGGAATTATACCATGAATATGTCAAACTCATTTCTGTGTCAGGCTATCCTAGAAAAAAAAGCATTATGATGAAAGTTATGCCAATTTATTACGTCTTTTAAATGCCTATTTGGTGCCTATTTTATTATGTCAAGTATGAGCCTAGTGTAGGGGTGAAATAAAATGTGCACATGTATGAACTCGCACATATACCAGTTCAGTGATTTGTGTAAATGTTAGCATCAGCTTTCTGCATGTAGACATGTACATTATGGAATTGAATAATCTACATAATATAAGTGTGGACTTTGGCCACACTCTGCCCAGATTTTATATTTATGTATGCCAATGAAAGCATATGCTATGATAGTGATAGTTATGCATGTACTTTCAAGCTAGTCAGTATTTTGTAAGAGGTCATTTAAACACACAAGTGACCATTTGCATGCATAAAAGACTAATTTACCAGAACTTATGTGTATTCTTAGTACCTAAACTAACCAGTCTCTTGCAACAAGCGATTGTTCTGATTTGGTATTTTATTTGCTTTACAATAGTTTTATTTTTGTTACATTTGTACCCTGCGCTTTCCCACTCAAAGCAGGTTCAATGTGGCTTACATATTATATACAGGTACTTATTTGTACCAGGGGCAATGGAGGGTTACATGACTTGCCCAGAGTCACAAGGAGCTGCCTGTGCCTGCAGTGGGAATTGAACGCAGTTCCCCAGGACCAAAGTCCACCACTCTAACCACTAGGCCACTCCTAGTCATTACCATATGCACTTGTTGTAGCAGCACGAGTTGAAAGGCTACCTCACACTGTGTAGTGCTTTGTGTTATATGTATTTGCAATGTTACAATTGCATATCATCAACCTGAGTTCCCATTGACTCCTGATGCAGCTTTATTTAGCTGAAACATGGTGGCTGTTTCAGGTCTGCTTTAATAAAGGCAGTTTTATTCACACACCCTTTTATGGGTATTTTTTAATCTTCATTCCCTCTTTGTTGCTTTTGTGGAGGTTTAGACTTCTTTTGTTGTTGTTGTTGTTGTTGTTGTTTTTGTTGCCTTTTAAAATTATCCCATGTCCCTCCTCACGAAAGTTGTCAGAGACGAAACTGGAAATTACAGGCCGGTAAGCATCACTTGGAAAAGTAATAGAAGTGTTACTGAAGGAAAGGATAATGAATTTCCTGGAATCAAATGGGTTACAAGAACTAAGGCATATGTTGAGATCAGAGTCTACGTGTCTTTCTGTTGATGCAGTAGTGTGACTGTGCCATGCTGATACAAGAGCTTTGGCTTTTGTTTCAGCTGGACTCTCCTTATGGAACAAGCTTTCTGGCCAGCTTCATTAGTGCTCTGACCTTAGGCAGTTTTAAAAACTTTTGAAAACACTACTGTTTCAGCATTTTGGTAATTGCATATGAATTTGTTGTTTGATGCTGAGTATTATCTTTGTATTGTTGCTGTAATGATTATGAATGTTTTTTTAATGGAAAAGACCTAGTCATAGGTGGTATATACGTTTTTAAAATAAATAAATAATATATTTGTGAGTGACATTGATGAAATGTTAAACGGTATGGTTTGCCTTTTTACAAATGATACCAAGATTTGTAATAGAGTAGACACCCCAGAGGGAGTGGAAAACATGAAAAAAGACCTGCAAAAGTTAAAAGAATGGTCTAGTGTTTGGGAACTAAAATTCAATGCAAAGAAGTGCAGAATAATGCACTTAGGAAGTAGAAATCCAAGGGAGTCATATGTGCTAGAAGGTGAGAGGCTGATATGCACAGACAGGGAGAGGGACCTTGGGGTGATAGTATCCGTGGATCTGAAGGTGATTAAACAGTGTGACAAAGCAGTAGCCGCAACCAGAAGGATGCTAGGCTGTATAGAGAGACAAATGTAACCAGCAGAATAAAGGACGTATTGATGCCCCTGTACAAGTAATTGGCGAGGCCCCACTTGCAGCACTGTGTTCAGTTTAGGAAGCCATATCTTGCTAAGGATATAACAAGACTTGAAGCAATCCAGAGGAAGGTGACAAAAGTGGTCTGGGGTTTGTGCCAAAAGACATGCAAGAAGAGAATGGAAAGCCTGAATATGTATACCTAGAGGAGAGAAGGGACAGGGAAGATATTATACATATGCACAAATACTTGAAATGTATTAATATAGAAACAATTCTTTTACAGAGAAGGTAAAATGGTAAAACTAGAGGACATGAATTGAGGCTGAAGGGTGGTAGACTTAGGAGTAATGTCAGGAAATTATTTTTCACAGAGAGGGTAGTTGAGGCTTGGAATGCCCTCCTGAGGACCTTGTTAGAGACAAAAATTGTGCCAATTCTGTTCAATATGTTTGTGAGTAATATTGCGGAAGGGTTAAAAGGAAAAACAATGTGACAAAGCTGTGGCAAGGCCAGAAGGATGTGTGGCTGCATTTAGAAAGGCATAGCCAACAGAAAACAGGTGATAATGCCCTTGTACAAGTTGTTAATGAGACCATATTTGGAGTACTATGTTCAGTTTTGTAGGCTATATCTTGCTAAGGATGTAAAAAGAGTTGAAGCTGTGCAGAGGAAATTGAACAAAATGGTATGGATTCTGTGCTGGAAGATGCATGATGCAGACTTGAAGACTTGAATACGTATGTCCTGGAAGAGAGAAGAGATAAAAGAATGACATTTAAAATCCTGAAAGATAATAGAGAACAAAATACTCTTTACCAAAATTAGAGAGGCAATAGAACTACTGAACATGAAGTGAAATTACATGGAGAGAAAATGAAAAACAATACCAATAAGTACTTTTTCATCAGGAGGATAGTTGTTACTTGAAATGCTGTGGTAGGAACAACGAGGTGCAAAAAAAAATCCAGTCTGCTGCAAAATCACTATGCTGAGGGACGTACAAACACTCTGCTCATGCTCCACCCTCTGAGCAGTGCTGATGTGGGAGGGGGGCAATAAGAAAAAGGATTATAGCAAAATGATCTGTATGCCTCTGAATGGTGATACAGAGTAAATGGGGAATGTTTCATGGGAAACGTTCTCATAAATGACTGCAATGTATCCAATGGGTCCTCAGTGTTGACTGTTCTGGTGGCTTAATTGCTGGTACACTTGCTAAAGAGTGTCTTGTCTTCACGTTGGTGAGCCCTTAGGTCCCGCAAGGCCGAAAGACCTCAGAGGACAGCCGTGCACCCCAATCTTCGCCCGCGGCGACCGCCGTTCACCAGAGGTTGAGCCCCCAGCTGCAGGCGGTCAGCAGGACTGCTGGAACCGCGGGGTGGACGGCTGACCTGGCTAGTGTCGGGAGTTGCGGCCAGCAGACACAGTCGTCAAGCACAGAATAGCTCTCTAGACAGGTGGATAGCAGTCCACGATCAAAGATAGCACAGTCACTGGATAAGCGGCTAGCAATCCGTGGACAAGGATAGCACAGTCTCTGGATAACGGCTAGCAATCTGTGATCAAGGATAGCACAGTCTCTGGATAATGGCTAGCAATCCGTGGACAAGGATAGCACAGTCCCTGGATAACGGCTAGCAATCCATGGACAAGGATAGCACAGTCTCTGGATAATGGCTAGCAATCTGTGGTCCAAGATAGCACAGTCTCTGGGTACTCCAAATGATGTAACGCGGAACCGCTGCACCGGCTTCGGGAAAAGAACCGGAAGCAAGGAGGTCCTCTGGTTCCTGGGTTTAAATATCGCGCCATCCCGCCCATGGGAAGAAACCCACCAATCCGGCCCAGGGGAGTCGGCAGAGCCCCTGGATTGGCTCTGCCCGGACTTCAGGCGGAGTCATCGCCCGGGTTCGCCAATCCGGTGCGAGGTAGGCGGAGCTCCAGAGCCCTCCGGCTCTGGAGTGAAGGAGACATCGGCTCCGGCGCCGCCATCTTGGGCGGCGCGAACCTCCTCCCGACCTCCCCTTCCCAAGAGGCCGGCGTTCGTCCTCGCTGGCCGCCGATCCCGGCCTGACCTGCCAGTCCCGCGGCAGCGCCGGCTCCTCCGTGGGACCTCTCTGGCCGTCCTCCGGTGCCGCGGAGGCCGCTGGCTCCCGCTCCCCACAGCAGGAGAGCAGGTATGGGCGCGGGACGCGACAAAGAGAAACAGCTGAGTCAGAAAACACAATTTAAAAGCCTAGTCAACAGTAAATAAGTGATATCATCTGCAAGATGGCAGTATAAGCTGAGTGCCTTGTACAAGGTGTAGTAAGAAAAACGTATAAGCATCTTAATCAAGTCAGTAGGCATCTGCACAAAATTCTTACAGGCTGAGCTTGAAATAGATAGTTATCACTGAGATGGTAGTCACATGCACGTACATGGTGGTATTCTAATGATTTATGTATGTGATGATTAAATGTACTACTACTACTTATCATTTCTATAGTGCTACTAGACGTACGCAGCGCTGTACACTTGAACATGAAGAGACAGTCCCTGCTCGACAGAGCCTACAATCTAATTAGGACAGACAAACAGGACAAACAAGAGATAAGGGAGTATTAAGGTGAGGATGATAAAATAAGGGTTCTGAACAAGTGAATAAGGATTAGGAGTTAAAAGCAGCATCAAAAAGGTGAGCTTTTAGCTTAGATTTGAAGAAGGCCAGAGATGGAGCTTGACGTACCGGCTCAGGAAGTCTATTCCAGGCATATGGTGCAGCAAGATGAAAGGAACGGAGTCTGGAGTTAGCGGTGGAGGAGAAGGGTGCAGATAAGAGACATTTACCCAGTGAACGGAGTTCCAGGGGAGGAATGTAGGGAGAGATGAGAGTGGAGAGGTACTGAGGAGCTGCAGAGTGAATGCACTTATAGGTCAATAAGAGGAGTTTGAACTGTATGCGGAAATGTAGGTACACACATTATAGAATTATCTCACAAAAGTGAAAACTGTGGAGACATGGATTTTATTGTAAGAAGCTAACATCCACTGCAACCAACTACCATCTAGAGAGACTCTTTAAGCACTGTGATGGAAATATCATCTCTAGCAGTAGTAGCACAAGATACTACTAGGGGCATCATTTTGAAGATGGTGCAGGCCAGGGCAGGAGTGACTGGGGATCACTCCTGTCTGTAGACTACTGGACCACCAATGAAATAATGGTAGGCCCTTTTGGGGGAGTGGAGGCTTTGATTGAGGTAGTTCTGGGTTTTGAGCTTTGATTGAGGTGGTTGCAGGCCTTGATCAGGGGGTTCAGGTTGGGATTGGGGTGGATGCTTGTATGAGGGAAGTGGGAGATGTGATCAGAGGTGGGGGCTTGGATTGGGAAGTGAGGTAGGTCTGGAATCAATACCACAGCCCCCTTGAGCTAGTAATAAGCTGCTTTACATCCATTTGCATGATTTGCATCTCATTGCTATGTAATCCAAGGTGACATAAATATCACTGTTGTAGGACAATTCAAGATGTATTAGGGTCCTTTAAGTCATGCAACTTAATAACTTTCCCCCATTGTGCTTTAATAATGGTGAACTGCCATCTTTTCTCCCTTCTTCTTCCTTACAAATTAATTCCTTGTTTCATTCTTTCTTCCTAGCCTTGTGTATTCTTAAGCCTATAAGATAGAAAGGAGGTGTTAAGGGTAAAGACCAGGGAGTGTCCGGGGGGGGGGGGGGGGGGGGGGGGGAGGGTAGAGAGAGAGAATTTCAAAGAAGTTTGCCCAGATAATGTAATAGTGGACAAATTCCTCAAGCTGAAAAGGATTGATGCAGGTACATTTTTACCAGTGGGCTTATTCACTGTAGCTTAGATTTTCAAAGGGAAACTCAGATTCAGGTGAATACTCCCCCTCCAGAGGCACACATACATGCATGCAGTTTATCACTTTTCAAGCTGAAATGCTCTCTCTCACTGACTCTTACATTCCTACCCATTCTTAACAACCACCCTTACCAACAGAATACTCAATGGTTTCACTGGCTGCCTCTAAGGTCCCATCCAATATTACCTCTACCACCAGGACTTGTAACTTAGCCCCTTCTTCTTGTGACTAGAGCAGCCTTCCTATTGACTGAATCTTACCACAATCTCTGTGCTGCAAGGGGGAGCTTTTGAGAGATATTAAGGGCTAAACTCTGAAAAACATCGAGACACATTAGCCATCATTTTGACTTCAATACACTTGCTTTATAAATCTGTTGAAGTAATAAAATCCAGCGACTTCGATCATGAGCCCATCTGACAGGGCCCACTAAACCTTTGGACCCTAGGCACATGTCTAGTGTGCCAGTGCCTTAATCTGGCTCTGGTTGCTCTAATTTAGTCTGCATTTTTTAAACCCTTGTTTTTATTATTGAAAAAATCTCAAAGAGAGACAGTATGACAAGTCATATACTTCATTCCAATTTATGTGCATTATAGATGTGAAACCCTAAAAGATGAAGGAGCATTTTACCTCTGTTCACCCAAAAAATGCCTCAGACAACGTAGAAGTCTTCAGGCAGAATAAACTTGTTTCAAGAGAGCAGGAACTTAACTAAAACTTCGATATGTACTGATGGAGAAACCTTTCCTAGAAGTGTCATACAAGGTTGCATATTTTCAGGACTTTTTTTGAGGGGGTACAGGGCTTTTTTGAGGGGGTCCTTGAGGGTACTGAGTACCGGCACCTTTTCCATTGTCTGCTAAAATTGACCCATGGTTCCCGAGTTTTAATGAAAGAGCTCATGCCCTATACACCAATTCTGCCATGTCATAGATTCTGTGACTGGTTGCAGGGGGCCTGGTTATTGTGGGGTGGGTCCCTCAGTGATCACCTCACCACTGAAGGGTGACCTGGTATTTCAGTACCAACACCTTTTTCACTAGAAAAAATACACTATACATTTGATTGCAATAAATAAAAAACAGCACACAATTGGAGAGACTTTAATCAAGCCACATGTACTTGAAATGGTTGAGCTCATTTGTAGCAAATTAGTGAAAGAAAATTAAAGAAGTGTCTTTGTCTAATAATGTAATTTATTTCTGCATTGCAGATATGTATGTATATATTCTCACGTCATTGGTGAATTAGAATCCAACCCACACACGTTCAACATACAACTGGATGAAAGTACAGATGTTGCCCAATGTAGTCAGCTACTTGTGATTGCTATGACCATGAAGGTTCCATTAAAGAAGAATTTCTGTTTTGTGAGGCTCTTTCAGTGACCACAAATGGTGTAGATGTCTTTGAAATAGTAAAAAGCTTTACTTGGCAGAACATATAGATAGACTGTGTGCTAATGCTTGGTAACAGTCAGGTTTTGCTGTCCTGGGTTCCACAGGTCTGCATAATTCACTATTTTCTTCTTTGCAAAGCACCGGCCTCCAAAATGCTCCCTGGCATACAGCTGTCCTTTCATTTGCAGTTGAATTGATACATTTTATCAGAGCCAGAGCCTTGAATCACTATTAGGGGCAATTTCGAAAGAGAAGGGCGCCCATCTTCCGACACAAATCGGGAAATGGGAGTCCTTCTCTCAGGGTCGCCCAAATTGGCATAATCGAAAGCCGATTTTGGGCATCCTCAACTGCAGTCCATCGCGGGGACGACCAAAGTTCATGGGGGCATGTCGGAGGTGTAGCGAAGGCAGGACTGGGGCGTGCTTAAGAGATGGGCGTCCTCAGCCAATAATGGAAAAAAGAAGGGAGTCCCTTACAAGCATTTGATCGACTTTACTTGGTCCATTTTTTTTCATGACCAAGTCTCAAAAAGGTGCCCAAACTGACTAGATGACCACCGGAGGGAATCAGGGATGATCTCCCCTTACTCCCCCAGTGGTCACTAACCCCCTCCTTCCCTAAACAAAATTGAAAACAATTTTTTCTAGACTCTATGCCAGCCTCAAATGTCATACCCAGCTCCATGATAGCAGTATGCAGGTCCCTGGAGCAGTTTTAGTGGGTGCAGTGCACTTCAGGCAGGCGGACCCAGGCCCATCTCCCCCTACCTGTTACACTTGTGGTGGTAAATGTGAGCCCTTCAAAATCCACCCGAAACCCACTGTACACACATGTAGGTGCCCCCCTTTACCCGTAAGGGCTATGGTAGTGGTGTACAGCTGTGGGGAGTGGGTTTTGAGGGGGGGGTTGGGGAGCTCAGCACTGAAGGTAAGGAAGCTATGCACCTGGGAGCAATTTGTGAAGTCCATTGCAGTGCCCCCTAGGGTGCCCGGTTGGTGTCCTGGCATGTGAGGGGGACAAGTGCACTATGAATGATGGCTCCTCCCACGACCAAATGACTTGGATTTGGTTGTTTTTCAGATGGGCATCCTCAGTTTCCATTATCGCCGAAAACCAGGGACAATCATTTCTAATGCCGACCATCTCAACATTTAGGTTGACCATCTCTAAGGTTGACCTAAATGTTGAGATTTGAGTGTCCCTGACTGTATTATCAAAACAAAAGATGGACACCCATCTTGTTTTGATAATACGGGTTTCCCTGCCCCTTCGCTGGGATGTCCTTAGGGATGGGCGCCCTTAGAGATGGTCGTCCCTGTTTGATTATGCCCCTCTATTTCTTTAAATAGCTACAGAAGAAAATCGGAACAGAACAAGGAATTGTTCTGTACCACACAGACATCTGTTGGATCTCTAGAGGCCAAGTCATGAAACATTTAGTTGAACTCAATGCTGATTTTTTTTTCTTTTCTTATGAGAGGCACAACAGTTATCTTGTTGAAATTTTCAAATGCCAGGACTTCACTATTTCCATGGCATAATTGGTGGACATACATGGTCACATGAATCATGCAAACTTGCCACTTCAAAGATCAGGTATTACCATCATTGATGCAGCACAGCTACTATGGGTTTATTTGGAAGAGAGTGAACAAAGAAAAATACATACATTTCCCAAATCTAGAGAAAGTATTTCTGCACACAAGTGATGAAAGTGACAACATTGTGTTCCTGTCTTTTCTGAAAAAGGATATCTGACACCTTCTGGAAACTCTTAAAACCTCCTTTGACAGTTATTTCAGTTTGGAAGGCACATGTATTGATCCATTGATTCGTAGTCCACTTCTTGTTAATCTCAGGAGCATTGATGACAATGATTTAGCAAAGGAAAATTTGATTGACTTAAGAACACAGCAGTTGTTGAGACGTGAGTTTGATTTAAATAATCTTGCTGAATTCTGGTGCCCATTGGCTACAGTATATCCATTGCTCAGAAAGAGGACCATGACTCTACTCATGGTCATAAAAACACAGAACAGAAACAGATGGAATACATGTGACAATGTGCGTGTTATACTGTCAAAACTGAACCGCAGTTTCGTATGATGGCTGAGGGTAAACAGTTGCAACACTCTCACTAATTTATTTATTTATTATGACATTTCTACCCCTCATTTTCCAAGAAAGCACAGGTTGAATGTGGCTTACATAACAAATTAGAAAAATTATTACAAGACAATATTAAAACAAGAATACAACTATTTAAAAAAATGATAACAAAAGTGAAATTATTGAATTGCAGTTGCATTGCTTATAAACAAATTGTTTTCTAGTATGTATCATTTGTAAATGGTCATTTTATTCAACAACATTGTGTACAATTTATGTAGCATTGTATCTTTAAGTGCCACTTCTTTAGTAGAATAAATGTGTACTACTGTAAATTTAACATGTTGGCAGTTAGCACTTTTAGGACTAAATTCTATATATACTGTATCACACCTAAAAATTTAGGAATTCTTTTACTAAAGAATAGCTTGAGTTACCTGCAGCAGGGCCCATAGGAATAGAATAGGCCCTGCTGCAGATAACTCGAGCTAAGCTTTTGTAAAAGACTACTTCATTTAGGCATACTTTATAGAATAAGCCTAAATTGCCATATGGTTTATAGAATACGCAGAGCGCAAGTCCATCCAACTAAATTTAGTAATGGGCATTTATGCCAAGCAAAACCTGGTTTAAATGCCAATGCCTAGATTAGGCACAGACCGGGTGTATTCTATAATAATGTATATAGATTTTAGAAATGTTCATGACCTGCTCATTCCACACCCATAGCCATGAAATTTTCAACTATGTGATTTAGAATTTACGTACAGCACATTATTGAATACACTTAGGGTACTATTTACTAAGGTGCATTAGTGTTTTTAGCATACCTACACTTAGCGCATACACTAACCATTTAGGCAACTATAGGGATATTGTAGGCACATACATGGTTAACGTGCATACATGGTTAACACACGTTAAAAGCATTCTCGGCACGATATATAGAATCCGGTGGATAACGGCTAACAGCGACATGTAGATGTCAGTAGTCACTAGTGGTCATGTGGCTTAGTAAGGGGGTGCAAGAGTTTCACTGATCACATAAAGATGTGTGTGACCCAAAAAAGGTTGAGCCCCTGCTATAGAATATGCAGTCTGAGTGGTTTTGAAATAAATATAAAATTTAATATTTGAATTATCTTTAATTACTGCTATATCATACCCCTCATTCTTTAACGTGGCACCTAAATTTAATGGTGTATCTACTTGTTTAGCATTGAAGATTTGTGATTCAGATAAGTGACCACTTTATATGATAGTTATTGATAATTAACTAAAAAAGGTTTTCTATAAAATTCACTTAGAGATTTAGTGCACCTATTAAACACTTGGATTGAACAAATGCAATGGATTATATTCAGATTTGGAGGTATTTAATGCATATTCATTAAGAAATCTTATGACCTGGTCTGCATACATTTGATGCTCTCCATTATTTGAATAAGTATGATCTAAGTTACCACTTTTTTTTAAACCTTCCCTTGAGGATAGGTGTTCTCATTGTGGCCCTATTTATTATTTCTACCTAAATGTAAGCACCATTTGTGCACCTGTGTTATAGAATACTAGAAGTTACATTGGTACTGGTAAGTGTACACTTGCACCCGTGCTAGGTGTGTGTTGAACATTATTCTATAAATGACGCACACAATATACCTAGTACATAAATGCAAGGGAGAGTTCATGGAGAGGGGAAAGGGCAGGACCAACATTTATATGAATAACTTAAAGAATACTGTATATTACAGGCAAAAATGCCACATTTAGGACCACTCAATTAGTCTGCTATTGAGATAGACATGGGAAAAGCCACTGCTTGCCCTGGGATTAGTAGACTATTTGGATTTCTTCCAGGTACTTGTGACATGGATTGGCCACTGTTGGAAACAGGATACTGAGCTAGATGGACTATTGGCCTGACCCAGTATGGCTATTCTTATGTTCTTATTTAAGCCTGCTTGCCATGGATCTGCCATGCCTCCATCTGTGACTCACCTCAATTGCTGCTAGGTCAGGGTCCTGTGGTCTTTTTTGGCCTTGGGCATCCCTGATGGTTTGCGATGTCCTTTGGACCAATGTATTGCCTTCCATCCAGCGCTGGTGGGGAGGAAGGTCCTCCTAGGTGCGTGCATGCATGCACAGGAAGCCTTACTTTTAAACGATTCACTGTGTGAAACCCTGAGAAGTGCCTTCCTGTGGAGGTTGTGCCCTTGATAAGAGAGTGTGGGACACTGTTATGAGGCTTTCGCAAGAGATCTTTTGGTCTCCTTGTGTATGTTTCTGCTTGTTTCAGTTCCTGCCTCCTCAAGTTCCAGCCTTGCCTTTTCTTATGTCTGAGTTCCTGCCAAGCTCCAGTCCTGTCTTGTCTCAAAGTTCCTGCCTTGCCTTATCTCTAGCTCTAGCTTTGTCTCTCTTTTCTCTTGTTCCAGACCTTGTCCTGATTGTCTTGTCCAGCCTTATCTTGTCTGATTCTAGCTCCTGTCTTGTCCCTTGCCTTGCCCTGTCTGGATCCAATTCTAGCTTTGTTTGCCTGGACCTGTCTAGTCTTGTCTGCTTTGTCCAATCCTAGTCCTGCCTGTCTAGGCTCCAGTTCAAGACTTGCATGCCTTATTTTCTGCCACGCCTTTCCTAAAAACACTTTGGGGCCGATATTAAGACAACGGATAGCCAGTTAAGCACTATTTAACTGGTCAGCAGCAATTCTTGCCGGTTAAATAGTGCTGAATATTGGGATATTTGTACACTGTGTAGTTGGATCTTCAAAGTGTTTTTACAACAATAAATATTTTGTACAACAGACTTTTTGATTCCTTTTTTTGTTGTTGGAAAACTATCCATTTACCCTATTCCCTTGGACATTTGCTTACAACATTGTTACAGCATTTAAATAGTCCATGCACATTCAGTGCTGCTATCCTTAGAAACAATGGTACTGAATTCATATAGATAGTTCCACCCACTGCCACTCTAAGGATAACTGCAATGTTCAACCTCTATTGATATAGCAGAACATTTCAAGTTCGAAAAACATGCTTTGCTGTCTAAACTTCAACTGCTTTACTCTTTGGATAGCAGCTGAATATTACCATTATTTGCACAGCAAGGTAGAATACCCCTCACTCTACTCTAGTACTTTGTGGATAGCGCTTTAGCAGTCACACTACATTTTCAATGGCACTGTCTGTGTAATGCCACTGAAGATTCATAGATAATGGGTTTATAAATATAGGTCTGGATTAAGTAAATGGCACTCAAAATTTAGCACCAAAGAATTGGCGCTGAACAGTACTCTATAATAGATGTCCCAAGATTGGCATCCTTTGTATAATAGCACCTAAGAGCAATTAGTTCATCACTCTATGCTGCTCATTTTAGAATAATGGTACAGACAATTTTCTTGCTACAAATAGACTATTGTAATTCTCTATATGATGAAATTAATCAGTCCCTTCAGGTGAGATTACATTTTCATAAAATTGTACAGCCAGATTAATTTTTGGCTGCAAAAAGCTTGATCATGTTAACCTGTTTACTAAGTTGTGCTGTAGGCATGCTAGTGTTTTTAGTGTGCACTAAAAATTAGCACGCGCTAATCCTAGAGTCACCCATATATTCCTATGAGTGTCTCTAGTATTAGCACATGCTAAAAAGGCTAACACACCTTAATAAACAGGACCCTTAAAGTGTCTTATTCTTCACCTTGTCAGACTCCTAGATATAATTATTCCTTGAATTTCAATCTTCTAGCAGTCAACAAGTTTTCTTATAAATGTTTTTATGACAGTTGCTTGACCTGTTTGGTGATTAAGTTATGGAATTTGATCCTTACTCAACTTCAAGGTGTAGTAGGCTATTTACAATTCAGAAAACTCTTGAAAACCTTTTTATTTGGTAAAAATTTTGATTTAATGAAATCTTAAATTGTATTTGCATTTTTTATTGTAAATCTCTATGATTCCTATGGGAAATTTGCGGTATATAAAAGTCGGGAATGGAATTGAATGGAATAGCACATAGCACCAGGATCCACACCCAACTTAAGGAATGAGGAGTTACACCATCCAAAATCAGGTGTAAATCCTGGTGTGTAAATTGATTGTGGATCTAAACATATAAACCCCTTAAAATATCCAGCCCAGTGCTCTCTACAGTGATTTTTCACTGGTAGACAGAGAAGAGTATTATACCGTAGAGAGAAAGAACACATGCATGTCTCAAAGTAACATCAAATACAGAGTTGCTTGTAATATTCTTTTGTGCAGAAAGTTTCTTGTCTAAAATTATAACCTGTGATACTTGGAGAAAAATAATTTCAGATCATACCCTTGTGAGGGTGGAGTTTTGCTTTGCTAGATTGGAGAACATTTCTAACACTTCTACCATTTGATTTTGCCATATATCTAACCTCCAAGAAGCATATCCTAGACAAGTGAAAAGAATAATCTCAGTTCAATCAATTTCATGCTAACTCTCATAAATTGTTTAGAATTAAGTGGGGAGATAATTTCTTACACTGCTTACAAGTGTAGGACTATAAATAAAAATTTAATCTTACTGGGCAATAAATTAAAATGAGCCAGGAATTTGCAAAGCAGATGCGAATGTTAATAGGTAGCAATTCTTTCAATTACTGTTTAACCTCAAAGAGGTAATACACAGACATTCAATGGTGCTCCAGAAACATAGAAGGAACATTATCAAGGTGAGCTACTGTTACGACATGTTATTTTACTGTTAACCCCAGTTATTAGTAACGAGGTCTCATTGAATGAAATGAGACCTGTGCTAAACTTTCATGAGTTAGTGGTAAAACTACATTTTTTAACAGTAGCCCACATTGATAAATACACCCTATAGTTGTCTGGTATGAGCAGAACTGCAGAGCTATTCCGTTTATTCCTATTATTCTATTCAAGAAAGGCAGGACCATATCTAAAATTAAAGATCAATGAGATTTTCAGTCAATTATATCAAACATTAAATACCAATGAGAAAATGGATTATCAATACCATTTACATGGGTAAACAGAATTTTCCACTTGAAGCAATTTTTTTTCTTAGGGGTCTTTTTACTAAGATGAACTGAAAAATGGCCTCCACTAGTGTAGGCACATGTTTTGCATGTGCACAGATCCACTTTTCAGCGCGCCTGTGAAAAAGGTCTCTTTTTTTGGCTGAAAATGGACATGTGGCAAAATGAAAATTGGTGTGCATCCATTTTGGGTCTGAGACCTTACCGCCACCCATTCAGTTAATGGTAAGGTCTCATGCGTTAACCAGGCAGTAATCGTCTGTGTGTGTACAATGCCGATTACCGCCCGGTTAGCGCTGTGCGATGGAAAATAAAATATATTTTGCAACACGTGTAGTGGACGTGTTTAAAAAATGACATTATCACCCAGGCCACGTGGTAGCTGGGCAGTAGTTCCAAACTGGCGTATGTTGGGTGCGCATAGGTGCCTACACAGATTAGTAAAATGGCCCCTTAGTGACTAAGGGGTGTCATTCTTAATGCAGGCTATCGTTAAGACATGTTATCACTAATTAATGCTACAATTAATATTTATGAGAGATTTACTTGCATTGCATGCAATTCTATCTCATGAATATTCATTGTGGACATCCTGAAAACCTGACTGGCTGGGGTGACTCTAGGACCAGGTTTGGGAACCACTGGTTTAGATGGATTTAGCAATTCAAAATGCATCACCCCTGCTTTTATCTGTGTAGATCCTGGCTAAGCCTTTGAAAAAGTGCCTTTTAAGCTATATTTCTGTTGGAGGGAGGAGTCTCTGAAAAAGTGTTGATAGTTATGTACCTATGTTCAGATGTATTGAAGCATAAGGAAATGCATACAAGAGTCTAATGGGACTGGTTGGTGATAATGGACTTCTTTTATGAAGTAAGGTAACAATTTTAAGCTCACCTTTTAATAGCAAATCAAAAACCAAACATGGGAACTATGAATAGACGTTATTTTTATTATTATTATTATTATTATTATTATTATTATTATTATGTATTTTAGAGAACAAGTTAGGTTTACTATGTATTGACTGATGGGCCCTTTTACTAAGCTGCATAAGCCTCTACGCATGCCCAACATGTGCCAAAATGGAATTACCACCTGGTTACCGTGTGGCTCTTGAGGTAATTTCATTTTTGGCATGTGTCCAATATGCGAGTCTGAAAAATGTATTTTCAGACACGCGTATAGGACACCCGCCAAGTGGCATTTGACACGCATAGGTCATTTCCGCCTGGTTACCTCATGAGACTTTACTGCTAGGTCAATGGCTGGTGGTAAGGTCTCAGACTCAAAATGGACACACGGCAATTTTCATTTTGCCTCACGTCCATTTCCGGCAAAATGGACATATTTTTCAGTGCACCTTTGTAAAAGGGCCCCTGAAGGTTCTAACAGATCAGAAATACTGATTTTTTTTTTCATACTAGATCAGTCTGTAACTAGCTGTGCAAATGAATGTATTGGTTTTTTTTTTCTTTTCTGGCAAAAAGACAGTTTGAGTCTTGGAACTGTAGAATGCTCTGTACACCTCTAATTACTGTAATTAGTGCTAAGTGTTCAGAAATGGAGCTGTACAGATTATAATTGAAGGTGATGGTAGATTATGCAAGAGTGAAATAAGATTTCTGCAAGGCTTTGACAGGCATAGAAATGCAATTTCTTGCACTTTCCATGTCATTACGTTATGACCCAACATATGTGTGCTGCTATGTTACTAATAATAAATATTTATAACTGACATTTAAGCTGAGCAAAAAATAGCTGACTTTGTAACAGCTGATTTTATGAAGCTTTTTTCATGGGTAAAGCATGTTTTACATGATAAAAAAGACTTGTATAAAATTGTGCATGGCTATACATGCATAAAATGCAGGCACAGAGAAAGAGTGTGCCTACTTTTATATAGAATATATATACACATTCCTTGAGACATAGTTTCAGTTGAGCTGAGGTGCGGTTCCTAGGTATATTTTTTATTTTATAGAACATGCAAATATGTACACAGATTAAGTGCTATTCTATAACTGGGTGTCTTAATTTTCATGCAGCTTTCACTTGTAAATGTATAGACTACCATCATTTTCACTGGTAAGTGTACGTTGTCATGTGCTGGTAGTCTGTACCAAAGTGACTAAGTGCTAATCTCTAAGGATGTGCATGCATAGGGATGGATTCAGTAAATGACGCTCATAAAATCATAAGAACCTAAGCATTCCCATACTGGGACAGACCGATGGTCCATCCAGCTCAGTATCCTTTTTCCAACAATGACTAATCCAGGTCACAAGTACCTGGCAAGATCCCAGAACAGTAAAACAGATTTTATGCTGCTTATCCTAGAATATGCCATGGACTTTCCCCAAGTCCATCTTAATAATGGCTTATGCACTTTTAGAAAATTATTTAAACCTTTTTAAAACCCTGCTATGATAAATACTTATACCACATTCTCTTGCAATGAATTCCAGAGTTTAATTACTCGTTGAGTGAAGAAATATTTTTTCAGATTCATTTTAAGTTTATTACTTAGTAGCTTCTTTGCATGCCCCCTAGTCCTAGTATTTTTGGAAACAGTAAACAAGTGATTCACATCTACCTATTCCATTTCACTCAGTATTTTATATACCTCTATCATATCTCCCCTCAGCCATCTGTTCTCCAAGCTGAAGAGTCCTAGCCCCTTTATTTTATTTATTTATTTTATTGCACTTGTATCTCACATTTTCCCACCTATTTGCAGGTTCAATGTGGCTTACAAATACCTGTAATGGCAACACCATTTCAGGGTACAGAAATACAATTGGTGTTACAAAGATGACAAGAATAGTAAGCTTAACCTATCGATCTAGTCAAACAGTTGTAGAAAAAAAGACATTCGTAATCAGGGAAGCCTGGTGGTGTGTTGTAGTTAGTTATGGATTTTCATGGTAAGCTTTGGTGAAGAGATAGATTTTCAATGATTTGCGAAAGTTAGTTATTTCGTTAATTGTTTTTAGGTGTTTTGGAAGTACATTCCACAACTGCGTGCTCATGTAAGAAAAGCTGGACACGTGTGTCAGTTTGTATTTTAATCCTTTGCAACTGGGGAAGAGCAGATGAAGAAAGGTATGGGCAGATCTTTTGGCATTTCTGGATGGGAGGTCCAATAGGTCAAGCATGTATGACGGGGCGTCTCCGTAAATGATTTTATGGACTATCGTGCAGATTTTGAACGTGATACATTCTTTAAGAGGGAGCCAGTGTAGTTTCTCTCTTAGGGGTTTTGCACTTTCATATTTTGTTTTTCCAAATATAAGTCTGGCTGTGGTGTTTTGGGCAGTTTGAAGTTTCTTGGTAATCCGTTCTTTACATCCAACGTAAAGTGCATTGCAGTAGTCCAAGAGGGGCATAATCGAACGGAAACGCCTATCTCCATGGGCGTTTATCTCTGAGAACGGGTCCGTGAAGGGGAGGGCCGAAGCGTATTTTCGAAAAAATGAACGTTTTTGAGCTGGGCGTTTGTTTTTTTTTTAGCGATAATGGAAGCTAAAAACGCCCAGCTCAAAAGTGTCCTAATCCGAGCCATTTGGTCATGGGAGGGGCCAGGGTTCATAGTACACTCGCCCCCCTGATATGCAAGGACACCAACTGGGCACCCTAGGTCAGTGCGGTGGACTTCAGAAAAAGCTCCCACATGCATAGCTCCCTTACCACGGGTGCTGAGCTCCCAACCCCCCTCCCCCAAAACCCACTACCCAAAAATGTACAACACTACCATAGCTTTTAGGGGTGAAGGGAACACCTACATGTGGGTACAGTGGGTTTTGGAGGCCTCCCATTTACCAGCACAAGTGTTACAGGTAGATGGGGATGGGCCTGGGTCCACCTGGCTGAAGTGCACTGCGGTACCCACTAAAAGTGCTCCAGGGACCTGCATACACGCAGGCCTCTAGGACTTGTTGCTGCTGTATAACTTTGGCACACCAGTTTACACATGAAGACTAATCTCTCCGAAAATGTCCTTTGTTGGAATAAGCACATTTACTCACAGTTAACTGCAGATCAGAGGTTGTGCCCCACTGGCAACGAGTCTCCCTGGTACTGAGATTAGCAGTAGGTCAGAGCTGGCAGAATGCTGTACAATGCCCTCTTTCAGCCACATTCAAGGTAAGAACTAAGTTCTCTAACGTGGCTAACACATGGAAGGGATCTAAAACTGACTTACAAAAATGGCCACTACCTCATGGACTACAGGAAACAAAACTGGACACACTCTGACATAGTAGGCAGGGGGAAAAGCACCATGGGAGAAGAGCCTACCAACTACCAACATTGTGAGACTGTAACACAATCTAATGAAATCACGGAGCCCAATACCCTACACCCACCACAATGCAATGCTGATGTGACCCTGTAGTGCACCCGAGAGCCACGTCTGACCCAGGGAAAGGCTGTGACAGGATCGAACACATTCTGCTGTCATGGAGGTGGGTACGGCATTTGAGACTGGCATAGAGGCTGGAAAAAAGGTTTTTAAAGTGGGGGTTTTTTGGGTGGGAGGGGTTTACTGATCACTGGGGGAGTCCAGGGAGGTTATCCCCGATTCCCTCCAGTGGTCATCTGGGCAGTTGGCGCACTTTTTTGGGACTTGTTCGTGAAAAAAAAAGGTAAAAAAAGTGACCCAAAATCGCGGCAAAAATGCCTTTTTTTTCGATTATCAGCTAAAGACGCCCATCTCTCCTCGGCTGATAACCACGCCCCAGTCCCGCCTTCACCATGCCTCCAACATGCCCCCGTCAACTTTATTCGTTTCTGCAATGGAGTGCAGTTGGAAACGCCCCAAATCAGCTTTCGATTATACCGATTTGGGCGCCTTTGCGAGAAAAATGCCCATCTCCCGATTTGGGTCAAAATATAGGCGTTTTTCTCTTTCAAAAATAAGCAGGCAAGTGACTTAGTACCATCAATTGTACCAGCTTTCGAAAAATGGCTCTTGGGAAGAAAGGTTTTACTCTTTTGAGTTTCCACATGGAGTGGAACATTTTCTTGGTTGTATTCTTCACGTGGTTTTTAAGTGTGAGATGTTGATCTATGGTAACTCCCAGAATTTTCAGCGTGTTAGAGAAGGGGAGGGAAACTTTTGAGGTGGTTATAGTGGGGAAGTTTTTTGTGTTATGTGTTATGTTGTGCCTTTCCTCATAGGGAAGTTGTACCATCCCCTTTATAAATTTTGTTGCCCTTATCTGTACCCTTCTCTGTACCTTTTCTAATTCCACTATATCTTTTTTGAGATGTGGTGACCAGAACTGTACACAGTATTTGAGGTGCGGTCACACCATGGAGTGATACAAAGGCATTTGCTTTTTTAGTCACTGCTGCACAATGAGCAGAGAGTTTCAATGTATTATCAACGATGACACCTAGATCTCTTTCCTGGTTTGTGACTCCTTATGTGGAGCCTTGCATCACATAGCTATAATTTGGGTTCCTTTTTTCCACATCCATCACTTTGTACTTGCTCACATTAAAAGTCATCTGTCTTTTGGATGCCCAGTCTCCCAGTCTCAAAATTTAGCATTGAAAAAAATTTGACAATGAACGGTATTCTATAAAGGGTGTTCCAAGATAGAATAACTCTTAGTGCCAGGATCTGCACTCAACTTTGGGCATGAAGATTTACACCAACTGAAACCAGGTGTAAATCCCAGCATGCGAGTTGGGCACAGACCCGTACTATCTGAACATGTTGCTGCAGAATATATGCTATTTCTATAACACTGTGTGCATCTTAAAGGAATGATCCTAACCCACCCCTGTCTCTCCCATCATTATTTCCCCTTTGCAAATCCGCACAAAAACACTTAGGTGCCATTCTATAAATGGCAAAGTGTTTTCACATGGATCAGTTTTTTCTACCCTGTTTTTGTACCTTTCATCCTTTTCCATGCTGAAACTTGGCACGGAAGTAGAATAGAATTCCCCTGAGAGTGTGTAAACGGAAGGGGACATTAACATGGGTGGGGCTCCCATCACACACATATCTTATAGAATTTGGTAAGTTATGCATGCTCCACTTATTTTTAGGCATCTGCAGTATGACAGCATCCAGATCATGAATGTAATCATCATGTGCTTGAACAAAAACACTTCCTGAAAGATTCAAGTCCAAAAATAAGCACAGTATAATCAGTTATCCTAAACATATTCCTTGGTTTACAGATTTTGGTCTTAAACTTATCTCACATACCTATATGCAGTGTCCATATCTGTTAACAAGAACACTCAAGAACAGAAATCAAGAAAGAACTACCAGTTCAATAGCCACACTTTTTATAATCTTTCTAAAACAAAGAAGATTAGTACAGAGACAATTTTTCACAAACATATGCTGCATCAGGGATGGGCAACTTTGGTACTCGAGGGCCACAACTCAGTTGGATTTTCAGGATTTCCCCGAATGAATATGCATTAGATGTATTTGCATACAACGGAGTCACTGCATGCAAATAGATATCACTTAAATGCATTGGTGAAATCCTGAACACCCAATTAGGTTGCAGCCACTGTTTCCTCTAAGCTGAGCAACCACCTTATAATCGAAAGAGAAAAACGCCTAGATTTCGACCCAAATCGGGAGATAGGCGTTTATCTCACAAAAACGAATAAATCGGTATAATCGAAAACCGATTTTGGACGTTTTCAACTGCACTCCGTCGCGGATGCGGACAAAGTTGATGGGGGCGTGTCAGAGGTGTGGCGAAGGTGGAACTGGGGCGTGGTTATCAGCCGAGGAGAGATGTACGCGTTAGGGCGATAATCGAAAAAATAAAGGCGTTTTTAGCGAACATTTAGGACACTTTTGTTGGACCCTTTTTTCACACAAACAGGTCCCAAAAAAGTGCTCTAAATGACCAGATGACCATCGGAGGGAATCGGGGATGACCTCCCCTGACTCCCCCAGTGGTCACTAACCCCCTCCCACCACAAAAAAATGATGTTTCACAACTTTTTATTTTCACCATCAAATGTCATACCCACCTCCCTGGCAGCAGTATGCAGGTCCCTAGAGCAGTTGTTAGGGGGTGCAGTGGACTTCAGGCAGGTGGACCCAGGCCCATCCCCCCTACCTGTTACAATTGTGCTGCTTAATGCTTATTAGTCGTCCAACCCCCCCAAACCCACTGTACCCACATGTAGGTGCCCCCCTTCACCCCTTAGGGCTATAATAATGGTGTAGACTTGTGGGCAATGGGTTTTGAGGGAGATTTGGGGGGCTCAACACACAAGGGAAGGGTGCTATGCACCTGGGAGCTCTTTTACCTTTTTTTTTGTTTTTGTAAAAGTGCCCCCTAGGGTGCCCGGTTGGTGTCCTGGCATGTGAGGGGGACCAGTGCACTACGAATCCTGGCCCCTCCCATGAACAAATGCCTTAGATTTATTCGTTTTTGAGCTGGGCGCTTTCATTTTCCATTATTGCTGAAAAACAAAAACGCCCAGCTCACAAATTGTCGAATAAAACATGGATGTCTATTTTTTGCGAAAATACGGTTCGGTCCGCCCCTTCACGGACCCATTCTTGAAGATAAACACCCGTGGAGATAGACGTTTTCGTTCGATTATGCCCCTCCAAGTGTCATTTACTTACAGTCCTGCCAATGAGGGGTGCTGTTTCACTATCAGATGTTCAAAGCTGCTTGGTGGATAAAATTATAACAGCTTTTCAGCTGTTCTAACTTTATCAACTTGCTTTACTGGTCTAAATTAGAGAGTTGCATGGTAACAGAAATCTAACCCATCCCCACCCATCCCTACTGGAATCTAACCCCCGATCCTCAGTGTGCCTTTCCTGCACATACTGCAAGTCTCCCTGGTGGTATAGTGGCTTGCTTCAGGGCAGGAAAGATCCCCACTCTTTCCTGCCTGCTGCTGCTGATCCTCTTGCTGCTTCCGCTTGTTTAAAATGGCTGCCAAGACTTCAAGCAGTAGCCTCTCAAGATTCGTGTGATTTATAGAATACTATCAGTTGCATGCAATTCATTGGGGTAGAAGGAAAAGGGAGACTTACAAAGAGTGCTGGGATTTCAGATCTGCTGTTCCATCAAGGAACATTTTGTGTTTCATGTGGGAATTATCTATGTTTTATTGTGAGCTGCAATGAATTTTTGTTGGATTGATGGTTTATAAATGTTATAAATTAAGAAATAAATCCTCAATCTCACCCTATCCAATAATATTACTATCACCAAATCATTGGGCTAGCCTGTCATAGACTCACAGAGTAGGACATTTGAGAAGGGAAATGGAATAAAAAGGAACTGGTTTTCTAAAGAGAGAAGTCAAGAAAGAGGGACATAAAGCAGTAGGGGTGTGCATGGCTGGGGGCTCTTTTTAAGTTCACAAGTTTTAACCCTAGAACGCATATTGGGGGCCTTTTAGGCCCCCATGCTTACATTTTTGCTATTATCTGCAAAATTACTTTAGTTAGAATTTTGAAACTCAAGGTATTACTCAAGTATGTCATTGTTGATAATATCCAGTTGTTCATATAATTTTTTTTCATAGGCATTATGGTGTAACAATGCTTGTTTGGTGAAAACTACATCTGTACGAATTGGGGGCCTTTTAGGCCCCCGCTGTTTTTATCATGTTCTCAGAAGTGTTTGTGTCTCAAGTTACTTTATTTGTACTCAGTAATGCTGGTGGAGGGGCCAGGGTGTGGATAATAACATGTGAGGATGTCATGTGATTTTTGGAGGGAGTGATAAGGCCATGACATCACCTCAGGTCCTCTGAACACTGAGGACAGTATACACTGTGAGCTAATTGCTGAAGGACCTGTGATAAGATAAGCTGTTGAGAGGAAATCTGTTTCATTTTCTAACATCTAGTCAGCAATGGCACAGTCTTCCTCCAAGTGTCTGACTGACCAAGAGATTGAAGCGATTATGTTTCAAAGCGATGATGAAAGTGAACTATCTTTGTCTGATGAAGAATATCTGCCACCAGCTAATCAAAAAACCTCATCCAGTGATTCTTCTGATGATGAAGAAGTGAATCTAGTGGATCCTCAAGAAGTGATAAGTAGAACATCCAAAACGAATGTTTTTTGGGACAGTAATCCTACATTAGTCGGACGTACTCCAATACACAATATTGTGAGACAGGCTCAAGGAGCTGTGGGAAGTCCCAGTTACTTTACCCCTAAAGATGTATTCTGTACTTATTTTTCTGACAATATTGCAGAAGAGGTCCTATTATGTTCAAACCTAGAAGGAAGACGTATCGCTTCAGCAAAAAATAAGTCATGGAAAAATATCTCAAAAGAGGAACTTTATGCATATATTGGACTTTTCCTGCTGGCAGGGAGTCAAAAATCGTATGATGTCCCAATACGAGAATTTTTTCTGGACCCACTTTCTGATCCACACTATAAGGCGACAATGTCAGTGGGCAGATATGAGGAAATTAGAAGGATCATTCGCTTTGATGATAAGCGAACTCGTGCAGCGAGGTTTGAAACAGACAAATTAGCCCCTATCAGTTATATCTGGAACATATTTATCAAAAATTGCACAAAACTTTACAATCCTAGTACTAATGTTACTGTAGATGAGCAACTTGTACCGTTCAGAGGACGCTGCAAATTCATACAATACATGCCCAGCAAGCCAGCCAAGTACGGTATAAAAATCTTCTGGATGTGTGATTCTGCAAATTATTATGGCATAAATGGCGTAATCTACTGTGGCAAAGAGGTTGGTGCACCAGTACAGAAGGATCTGGGGTCTGAAATAGTCAAAACTCTTGCTGTTCCAATATTCAATTCAGGTAGAAACATCACCATGGACAATTATTTCACCAATGCTGAACTAGGCAATTTTCTGCTTGCAAAAGCTATTACACTTGTTGGTACTATAAAGCAAAACAGATGAGAAATTCCAGCAGCACTCAAACACAATCATCAGCGAGCACTTTATGAGAGTGTCTTTGGATTCAATAACAAAGCGACTTTGGTATCTTACAAGGCAAAGAAGGAGAAATCTGTAATTTTACTCAGTACCATGCATCACGATTGCAGTGTTGACAGCAATAACCAAAAATTGAAACCAGAAATCATCCTGCATTACAATGCAACAAAAGGAGGTGTAGATAAAATGGATGAGATGGTGGGAGAATATTCGTGTAAGAGGCAAACAAAACGATGGCCTGTAGTACTATTTTCAAATATGCTTGATGTAGCAGCCCTAAATTCATTCATTATTTATACAGAAACTCATCCTGAATTTCATGCACAGAGGAAGGACAGGAGACGCTTATTCTTGAAGGACCTTTGTCATGAACTTGTAATACCTCACATGATAGAGCGAAGCGACTTGAAATGCTTGCCAAAGAAAACTAAAGAAGCAATGAAACGGTGTGGCGTACAGTTTCAGATTACTCCAGAGCCAGGAGAAAGAAAACGAAAGCGTTGTTTCATGTGTCCAAGAAACATAGAGAGGAAAACTGAGCGATATTGTTCCACTTGTAAGGAAACTGTTTGCAAAGAACACTCTTCTGAAAAAATAACATGTCAGAATTGTTTGGAAGACTAATATAATAGAAAAGAAAGTTAGAATAAAAATGTAGCTGCAGCTAATTTGCTATAGATTTCTATGCATTTTTGTGTGTTTTCATGTCTTTGCGTGAAATTTGGGAAAAAAAAGATTTTTTGGTGTTTTCTGTGAAAAATTATAATTAAAATGTTGTCCACTATTCATATTTTATTGAGCAATTTTGAAATAAACTTGTGAAAATTATTTAAGTGTGTTTTTCTACATTATGTGCATGGGGGCCTAAAAGGCCCCCATGACGTTAATATGTATATTTTTAACGTCATGCGTTCTATGGTTTTATAAGTGAAAATATTACATAAAATATATGAACTTGAAAATATACATTGCGGTCATAAGGTGACCAACTGAAAACAACACTAAACAGGAAATGACAGCTTATGAATATCCATAATCTATTCACACATTAGATACATAGGGTGAACAGCTATTTTAATTAGGTATACCCATGTAAAGGGGACCAAATCTTATCAAAGGACTTAAGTGCTCCACTTTTTTAATGCAGCAACATGTTCATAATTAACTGTTAAATAATTGGAGTTCCACCATTGAATGAATTCTAATTTAGTAAAATCTTACCAGTGAAAATGCAACTTTAATGCAACATGGAGTAAGATGAGTAGAAGGTTATCTTGAACGTCATCCAGAATAGTGTGCAATCCAGCCGCTCACAATATAAGAAAGTTATATGTTAAAGGTTTGATGATCTGTAATAATTTGCATATAGATTTCCAAACAGTAGTCCAGAAATGTTGCAGGTGAGTAATACACTCAAAAAGTGTATGTTGTAAAGTAACGGCTTTTAGTTTGCCACAATCAGCAATAATTATCTTCAGATTTGCTTATTTTTGCAATCTTGGTGTGAGTCCAATATGCCCTGTGCATTAGAAAATATATGGATTGTGTCATGGTAGCAGAGCTAGAAGATTTCAGCAAAGATGGCCATAAGGTTTTTCATTGGTCAGCCAAGATGAGTTGTTCTAAATCTTGTGACCAAGCTTCTTTGGTGTTGGTTGTGAAGTAAATTTCCAAAGTTGTAAACGTATATACCAGATGGAGGAAGATTTTTTTTACCAGCTGTAATAATATGGCTTAGTAGCTGGTTTGGTATACAGGACCTTGACCATCTGAGTAATTTCTTCAGATTTTCAAGGAGGAGACTTTGAATCTCCAGGATTTGTTATGAACTGTGTGAATTACTTCCTAACCCTAAAAAAGTCAGTTTTATGGGTGTATGATCAGACAAACTGATTACTCCAATATCTGTAGAATGTACTTTACCAATTAAGGAATGACTTATGAGAATAAATCATTGTGGGAATAAGTAGTGTGTGCACTGGAGAAAAATGTATATTCCCTTTCCATGATATGTTGTGTTCTCCAAATATCAATGACAGACAATAGAGACAGGATATCATTTAAGGCATGCCATATTAGTTGGTCTAAAAGAAAATAAGGATTTTCTGTCAAGGGAAGGATTCAATATCAAACTAACCCCCCCCCCCCCCCCCCCAGTGACACATTGATAAAAACCAATCTGTGCAATCTTATCAGCTAATTATAAAAATAATTCTGTGTTGTCAGAGTTGGGGGGCATATATATTAATTAAGGTAAGATGAAGGTCATTCACTAATATATCAACGCTAATTGTAAAAATAATTCAGGGTTGTCAGAGTTGGGGCATATATTTTAATTAAGGTAAGATGAAGGCCATGCACTAATACATCAACCATTATCCATCTCCCATTTGTATTAGCTGAATGAGAGAGTATAGTAATATCTGTTCTCTTTCTAATCAAAATAGCTACTCCATTCTTTTTGCCATTAGCTGGTGAGAAGTATACAGGATGGGACCAAGTGGTCTGGAGCTTAATTGACTCTTTTTGAGATAAATGAGTCTCTCAAAAAAAAAAATAAAAAGGTAATCAGGCTAGTCTTTGGCTAATCTGGTTATTTGTTTTCTTTTTGATAGGGTTGTTGAATCCCTTTACATTAAGGGACACAATATGAAGATTTATGTTGAATTATATATGTATTAATAAAGTTACTGGAGTAAAGTACCTTACCTTATAACAAAAAGTAACTTGATATGTAAGTTAGTGATCATAGACGTCAATGAGGATACTCATGAGCTAAAAACATATTCATTGTGTAAAACAAACAACAAACAATGAATGTGAAAAATGGGGTACCAAGGAAGGTGATCATAGCTGCACTGCCTCTGACCTTATTTAAGTAGTTAATAAACATTAGTCAAGGGTTGATAATGAGACATTGAAAAATATATCTAAAACATAAGGCTAAAAGAAGCCAGTTTATATCACCATGACAATATTAACCAAACAGAAAAGAGCCATTGTAAGCATGCAAAAAATAGTAAAGAAAAGGCATTATAACTGGTTTTACTTGTGGAGAAAATATTTCTAGGCTTGCAAAGCATAGGACTACTGAATAACAAAGCATAACCATAAATTGTGTGCATTAAGTACACATCACAAGTATAAATGCTTATCAAGACAGTTAATGCAAATGCAAATATATGAGGTTTTCACAGTTGTACTGCATTTATAGGCGATGGAGAGATTCTTCAAGAAGGACACTAGAGCATGTGGCTCGAGAAAGACTTTAGTGCGATTATTAAGAGTAGCACACATTCGCACTGGGTAGAAAATCCCAAGGCGTGCATCGAGTTCCTAGAGCTTTGGTCTAAACTCCAACAATTGTTTATGTAGCTTGGCAGTGTTTTTATGTAGATCTGGGAATAATTTAATAATATTACCTTCTAACTTCACTGGATCTCTAAGTCTAGCTCTTTGCATTCTATCCATCACATGATTGTAACGAAGTACACACAGCACAATAGGGTGAGGATACTAGCCATGAGGAGAATGCTGTGATGGGACATGATGCGTGCGTTCTATTTCAAACACTCAATCAAATTTAAAATCCCAAAGTGAAGATATTAAATCCTCCAAATACTTCACCCTGTTGTTGCCCTCTTCAGCCTCAGGTTTTCCCAATATCCTGATATTATTCCTTTGTGATCGATTACTGCTGTCTTCAAGTTCTCTATCCAGAATAGTGATATACTTACACTGTTTTTGTAGGTGTTTAATATTTTCTTCAATCACACTTTGATTATTCTGTGGCATTGAAATTGGCATTGAAATGTGGCATTGAAATTGGGACATCTCAGTCATAATCAACAAAATGTCCTCCTTAATTTCATTTATGTCATCTTGGTGTCTGTCAATATGTCCTTCAAGGCTCAAATTTCCTCTAGTATGGTTGAGGAGGAAGTGTCATCTGCTTTATTACATGAGTCATTTTTTGGTGATATGGGTTCAATGTTATGCCTTTTTCCTGATTTATTTGATGCCATGATGCTTGTAAAGTGTATGTAAAGTTTGCAAAGCAAGATTTCAGCTCGATGTTAATGGATGCCTTCATATTTTTTTTTTCATATTATAAAACTGGTCAGTGAGAACTTGGTGTCTGCCATCACTCTTGCTGCTCAGCAGCCCATTTCATGTGTTTTAATTTGTATTGGAAGTAGAAATGAATAAATCAAAGCTGTTTTGGTAAATTTCTTTTCATTTAAAAAAATGAATATACACCCCAGTAAAGCAGATAGGGAGAGTATGAGAGAGGCACACGTATGAGTGAAACTTCTCTAATAGCAGACCAATCCATTAAAATACTTTTAACTTTTTAAAATTTTATAATACCATTTGCAAATAAATAAAACAAACATCTTCATATATATAAAGTAGGAAGAAACACTCTATTAGCTCATCAAAAACACAATTAGTTTGCCTGAGGAAAGAACCTACTGGTGCTGAAAATTTGCATTTTGAAACGTTCATAAGCCTTATACTATTTTACTTTGCTAATTTGCTTTTGTCTAATTTTATCATATAATAGTAATAATTCCCTGTGGCTCTAGGTTTAATAGCCTGTTTCACAGCCCCACTTATCCATGCTGGCAGATGTTTGGTCTCCTTTTTAGTCTACTTTATATAGGGAAAGAAGGCCTATAAGAAAACTCTGTTGAGATATGAAGGGGGGAGTCCCTATCAACTATATACACCAAGAGACATCAGTTTGGGCTACCTTTAAGACATGTTAGTTTACCAATTAGGTGGGGGGCAGTTATTAAGCTTTGTTAGGGCTTTAAGTCACGCTATTTGCCCCTTAATATGACTTAAAGTGCTCTAACGCTGCCTGATATATTTTACTGCAGTGATATTTAAGTTGCTGTGGGTTAATGAGATGCAAAACATGGATCCCTGTTCACAACCCCCTGATCCATACCTCCCAGCATATCCCCTCACCCCTGATCAAAGCCCCCCATCCTCGATCAGGCCCCATCCAAGAAGGTTTTCTCTCTCCTACTGCCATGTTCAAACCTCTATTCCCTGGTGGTCTAGGATTCTTGGGCAGGAACAATCCCTATTCATAGTAACATAGTAGATGACGGCAGAAAAAGATCTGCACGGTCCATCCAGTCTGCCCAACAAGATGAACTCATGTTTATACCTTACCTTGATTTGTACCTGTCTTTTTCAGGGCACAGACCGTATAAGTCTGCCCAGCACTATCCCCTCCTCCCAACCACCAGCCCCGCCTCTCACCACCGGCTCTGGCACAGACCATATAAGTCTGCCCACCACTATCTTCGCCTCCCAACCACCAACCCCTCTTCCCCCCACCGGTTCCGCCACCCAATTTCGGCTAAGCTTCTGAGGATCCATTCCTTCTGCACAGGATTCCTTTATGTATATCCCACGCATGTTTGAATTCCGTTACCGTTTTCATCTCCACCACCTCCCGCGGGAGGGCATTCCAAGCATCCACCACTCTCTCCGTGTAAAAATACTTTCTGACATCTTTTTTGAGTCTGCCGCCCTTCAATCTCATTTCATGTCCTCTCGTTCTACTGCCTTCCCATCTCCTGTCCTTCTGGGGCCGCTTGTCAATATGGAGACTACCGCTGAGGAGGGGTTTTCAGTTGGCCCTTACCTATGTGTAGGGTAGAAGGGAAGGGTAATGGGGTCACAGGGAAGGGAAGGGTCAGCAGGAAAACTAGTTCCACAATCTGGAAGCTAATCAGGCACTAACCAATATTCAGACCATTGGTTAGCTTTTTCACTAAAGTTAGTACAGTCTTTTAGTTATCCTAACTAATCTCTTACCTAACCACAGCTTTTCCTGCTCAGTCCTTTGAATATTGGATGGCAAGAATATGGATAGCAATCCTATATGTAGTACAGGTTCTCAGGTAGGTGGGAGAAGGGTAAGAAGGCATACCAGAGTACATGCTGAAAGGCTGGTTATCAAGAGCCATGTCCAACCACACAACAGAGAGTACTGGTTAGTGGGAAGAACTGGAGCCACTCAGCTCACTGGATGGAGGGTCCCTGTATCTGTAATGTCATCCCTCTTCTCCATCATCTCTGCCTAGGCCTATCACCAGCCAGTGTCCATTCTTGCTTTCTACACATCTGTGTTCTTCTCACTGTGCCCTCAACACCACTTCCACAATCCTTCCTTCTGTACCTGCATGGCTGTGTGGCTCTGAGGTACACAGTGTACCAAATACCTTGGCTCCTATAGTGTTGGAAGTAGAGCATATGTCTTTGTGATGCATGACAATTCCATTCATCATCAGCTGTGGTCTAGATGTGCATATGGAGAGTTATGTTTAGGAAGACTGCAACAGACTGCAAGATTAGCTAGTGTAACAGACAAATTTCCTCTACTTTTCCAATGCAGGCTTGGACACAGAGTCTGATGGAGAGATGGGAATAAGCAGGCAGTGCAGGAATATTTGAAGGAGAAGGGCAAATTGGTGGATACTGAGCGCACACAGGAGGGCACTGTGGGAGAGAAAGAGCATACCAAGGACACCCTCCCAGAACCATCTGCAGGGGATGAAGATCAAAAGCAATTAATGCAGGAACACCCTCTCCAGTCCCCCCCCCCCCCCCCCGTAGCATTTATAGATTGCCCAATAAAGGCAGAGGAGGCTGATGAGGAGTCACAACCATTCCCTAGAGGACCTGACCACCATATGCGGCAGGTGCTGTGACAGGCCAAGAAACTGCAGGCACAGAATTTGCAGCTGGCAGACAACTGGAGGAAGAAGAAGCAACAGCTGCTGCAGAAGGAGCTCCAAGTACATCAGTAATGAAGGCAGCTTCTGCAGAGCCTGCAGCAGGAGAACCAGGAGGCAGCCCATAATATCTGACAGCAGCTTCTAAGAATGCTGCATGAAAGAATTGGGGTTTGATAAGATGCAATGTGATTACAAAAATATGTGACACCATCTTGTTTGATATTATAAGAAAGTTGATGCACGGCTCCTGATGAAGCATATAAAGTGAAAGGGGTTTGGCCACCGTTGAGCCATAGCTAAATGCTCAACTACTTGCTATATATAAAAGAAGATAATATTTGAGAATAAAGGAATATTTGGAATTTTAGTACATCATGTTGATTATTTAAACATTTACACTGGACTCTTCACTTGTTGATGTTCATATTTTGTGGTTACTAAGATTCAGGTTTAACCATCTGCTGATTCTGTGCAGCAGAGCTCCCAATCAAAGCTTGAGCAGTTTGCACAGCTGCTTCCCTCTGTACAACTGGGACAGTCTTCTGCAGCGGCTCCAACGAGTGTTGAAACAGTGCTGCGTGGAGGGTGAAGTTTCTCCAACAGACTCCTCACTCCTCTTCAGTGAGTTCTCTGCAGGTTTTTGCTAATGGTGACATTCTGAAGCAGGAGGTACCTCATGTTACTTTGAGTTCTGGAACATCAAGGGATCTTGGAATGGTGTTGAGACTTCACTGCTGACACTGGGAGGAAGCAGTTCTCCAGATCTAGGAGAGTCTGTCGCTCAAGGAGAGAGTGCACAGGAGACTTCAAGGACCCCAGGTAGGATTCCAGCTGTGCCGGGGCCTGAAGTTGTTTTGCAGTCCATCTGGCAGATGTTGGTTAAGATGGACACCACTTTGACTAAATGCTCACCTGAAGTTTCTGCTTTGGTAGTTAATGTTTCAAATTTGTTTCAAATGCAATAAAGTACAGCTCAGGATTTTCAACAGAGACTGAGACAGGAAGGATGATTGAGGAAAATAAGTCTGCTGTGATGGGCCTGATTAATAAGACACAAACAGGAAATTGGCAAATGTTGAAAATTATTTGAGATATTTGGACTTAAGAGTCTTAGGGGCCCTATTACTAAGCCACGTAAGTGACTATGCATGCCCAACCCGCGCCAAATGCCCCTTGTGGGAATTTCATTTTTGGCACACATCTGCTACGTGTGCCCAACAAATATTTTTTTATTTTCTGGTGCATGTTAGTTACGCGCACCATGTGGCATTTGGTGCGCGTAGGTCATTACAACCTGGTTACCGCATAAAACTTTACCGCTAGGTCAATGGCTGGTGGTAAGGTCTCAGACCTAAAATGGACATGTGGCAATTTTCATTTTGCCGCACATCCATTTTCGGCAAAAATTTGAAAAAGGCATTTTTTGCAGGTGTGCTGAAAAATGATTCTGTGCACGCCCAAAACATGTGTCTACACTAACACAGGCCATTTTCAGCATACCTTAGTAAAAAGGACCCCTTAAATTTTCCTCAAATTATTGGTCAAGATCCTATAACAATATGTGAAAATTATTTGGTGGAGGTACTGAGTTTGAGTGATTCTTCAATACCCCCTTTTAATAAGGTTTACTTCCTCCCTGTGAAAAAAATCAGGAGCTCAAAGAACTGATATTCAAGTATTAGATATACCTGTGAATGAAGTACAAGAGAGAACTACTTTATTAGGAAGTTATGTTTTTGAGCACTTTCCTCCTCAAAAAGATAATGACTGAACTTAACATTGGCATTCACACTTCAGCCAGCCCTTAACATATTCTTACTTATATAAATAATACAACAACACTATTTTTTTAATAAAATTTGGCTGCAGCTTTATTTCAACTATTAATAATTAACTCATTTCACTTAACATCCACTTATAAACATATTCATCTTTTCCACCAGGTTAACTTCACATAGTGGTTTAATAATGCTAAGCCATTCAGTCACGAAACTGGCTCACCTTCCCCCTTTGACCCCCCTCCACCCATGTGACTTATGGTGCCATCAAGCCACATCTTACTCATGGCGGTTCTGCCCCAGAGTTCTTTTCATTTCATATATATATTTCACAATATTCATTTAACTGCTTCTGGTGCCTCTTAAACCCTCATCCAGGCACCCCTTTTTCCCTTCAAAGCTGCTACCGATTTCCCAAATATTCCCCCACTCCCCACTACCTCCAAACTGACCCCACTCTTACCCCCAAAATCCCCAACTCCCACCAAAAAAGGAGGTGGGCTGGGAAGGGTCCTTCAGCTCCCTTCTAACCACCCTCACCCTCTCCTACCTATGGTTACCATATGGCTCCAGAAAAAGGAGGACGGATTGAGCCAGCCGGGTTTTACTTCCATTGCTTTCCATTGAAAGCAATGGAAGTAAAACCCAGCTGACTCAATTACTTCCATTGAAAGCAACTGCTTTCCATTGAAAGCAATGGAAGTAAAACCCGGCTGGCTCAATCCGTCCTCCTTTTTCTGGAGCCATATGGTAACCCTACCTACCCAACTAACAATAATTCTGAGCGCCAAAACTTTCCTCCTATCCTGTCCCTTTTCCCCTTCAACCAATCCTATCTCTTCCTTTAACCCAATCCCCTTCCTTCCTTTCTGTTACTAACCTACCTATCTCCAGTTAACTTACCCACTATCTCCTCCTTCCCCTCCTACCCCCTCCCTTCCCTTCCCCACACTAACTTGGCTGTCCTTGCTTCAGCCAATATTAACACCCTCACAGATTAACTGTGAGGCTTTCCGTATTACATAAAGATTTGTAAGGACAAGAACCTGATGAAGACCTATAGTCTAAAGAGGCAATTCTATAACTTGAGTGCCACAGGTTAGGCAACACGATGGGGAACACTAAACAGTATTCTATAGCAGCATCTGAGTGCACAGATTCCATCATAGGTTGCTGGCTTAAGCCCAAAGATGCGTCAGATGCACTCACTTAATGGCAGGCAAAATTGAGTACTACAGACATGGATGTAATGTATTTTTATTTGGACCACAGCTGCAGCCACCTCTTAATTAACAAAAGTGCCCTGCAACAAAACTGTATAAAAACAAAGCAGAAAATGTATGTATGTGGGAGACACCACGGTGTATATTCCCTTGTAGTTTAACGTTGATGCACTTATCTGCTATTTTAGAGAATAACGCAAAGTGCACGTGACTACACATGTAGCCCTGATTATTCTATGCTGGGCTATGTTCAGGCATCAGCACTGAATACCTGGGACAATTCAGGCATACCCTGGCTATCAGTTCTTATGTGGCTCCTAGCTGAATATTGGCCAGGACCCATAGAAGGGAACTCCCTCTCCCCTTTCCAGTACATATTCCCTCTTCATTCCAAGCCTGTGCATAAGGACACTCCCTCCTCCCTTTCTGAGGTCAAGGCAGCCATTTTGTGACTGATGCTGGCATGGCCAGGAGCAAATGATGTTCTTTCCTGCCTTCACTAACCACCTAGACCACCAGGCATACTAATTTAGGTTTTATGTTTTTTTGGGGGGGAGGCTACAGGTGGATGGGTGACTTAAGAAAGGAAGAGGCACATTGTGGAGTTCTGGGATGGGCTCACTGTTGAGATATTATTGGGAATGGGGGAATTTTGATGGGCTCCATCCATGCCTTTGGGGCTTGCTGGGAGGGTGGGTTGATATTGTATGAGGAGGGGGGAAGTTAGTGGTCTTTTTCAATCAGGAGTCACAAGGGGCAGGAGTGAGTGGGGTTTGCTTCTGTTCCCATCAACTACTAGACCACCAGGCCAGTTAAGGTAAGCCTGGGTGGACTGCAACGAGGGGGCCCAAAGAAGGAAGAAGCTTGTGAGCTTGTGAATTTCCCTTATGTGGGTCCCAGCCAATATGTAGCTAGGATCTGCATAAATGTTTTATTTGTGCCCAACTGAATATTGGCCGGGACCTGCATAAGAGCCATCAGGCATTGCATCTCCACTGAGAGACAGTGCTGGTGTCTGGACATAGTCTGGCACTGAATATCCAGGGCTAATTTAGCCAGTGACAGCATTTTAAAAATTTCTGACTGCCATCGGCTGAATATTGATCAGAACATTCATACATTATAACTTTTCCTATAATATACACCAAGCTCCACCATTGTCATTCAGTGGAATGTTTATGTGGTTTTGGTATTTTGTCACATGTTGTGTTGTGCCAATAAACAATATTTTAAAAAAAAAGTAATTTCCTTCATGATACTGCATATGTTTTTTTATGTGGGTAACCAATTTTCTGACTGTAATTCCAACAGACACTTGATAGTCCACATTTCACTTCTCATTGAAGAGAATTAATACTGTAGAAGGTTCCCACTGGCAGCTATGTACAATCTGATATTCTCTTCATTGGTAGTCATCCTACATTGCCATTATAACATCTGTCCTTCTTTTCATCAATTTTGTTGTATAGACTAGGTAGAAGATTCAAAATAGCGTGGATTCTACTCAGCCTTCTCATATAGTAGATTGGCATTTGTAATCAATGACTTTACCTTTGGATACTATTCTACCCATTGTGTACATGCCTTTTTTCCATTCATAGGAAGGGACTAAAAGTTCAGCAGTGATTAAGAAAAAAAAGCGATACCAGCCAAGGCGATGTCATCAACTAATAACATTCACATTAGAATTATCATTTCTTTCCCTTTTTTGGTACCCTATAAAACTATTCAGTCTTTTCTGGATGCTAGGAACATGCTTGATGTGTTCCTAAAATGATGCAAAAATGCTGCTGGATACGAGGAAGGAGTATTCCACTGAGAGGGATGAGCAGTAGATCATTTTGCCTGGAACAAATACTTACGCAGTATTCTGTAAGCCTCGCCTAAAGATTGGCATGGTTTGTAGAATTAATGCTTAATTGGAGAGGTTGTGCATAAATTTAGGCACCATCATTTACACCAATAAAAATGTGGTGCCAATGCCCACACCTAAATTTACACTCAGAGCATCATTATTTTACAATTAAATCAAAAACATGCCTCAGATCTGCTATGAAACGCCAATGACTCTCCCATTTCCATGCCTCCTTTTTCAGAGCATGCATAAACATTAGGTGCAGATTCCATACCTAATTTTACATGCATAATTTCTAATTAAATCTGATCAGTGTCAATTGTTCTTAAAAAGCCAATTTTTGGCACTAATTGGCTTGTTATTCTATTAAATTGTGTACACAAATCGTGAGTGTGCCTAACTTTAAGTGCACAACTTTTGGCAACATTTATAGAATCAGTAAGTCTAATACAGACATGTTTATAACCCTATTAGGTTTGCTGTGCTTCCATGACTAGTCTTCAAAGAGATTTACCTACAGATTATAAAATATATAGGTTATAGAGGGGATCTTTTACTAAGCTGCAGGAACAAGGGCCCTGCAGTAGTGGCGGGAGCCATTCTTCCTGTGTACAAGGACCCCTTTTACTGCAGCGGGTAAAATGCTCCCCCAAAAATGGCCACACAGTAAGAAAACCCTTACCATGTGGCCATGTGGAGGGGAGCACTTACAGCCACCCATTGAGATGGCAGTAAGAGCTCCCATGGTAACTAGGTGGTAACCGGGTAGTGTGTGGTGATGCCCGATTACCGCCAGGTTTGTGCTGCGCTACAGAAAAAAAATTATGGAGCACTGCATTGGACTTACTGCCGCTTTGTAAAAGACCCCCAGAATGCATTATTCACTCTTGAATTAATCTTATATTAATTCATCTGAATGTATTTCAAAATATTTTACTTTAACTCAGAACTGCCAAAGAATTTATACTCAAGCTGTACTTTTGCTCTTTAAAATTAATTGTACCAAAGAGCTTTTCTTTAGAAAGATTGAAGCAAAATTTAGAAAAGGTAAGGAGAAGGCTGGCAAAAATGAAGGGGATGGGATGATTCCCTGTGAAGAAAGGATAAAGAGGCAGAGTTCTTTAACTCAAAGAGATGGCTGAGGGGAGATATGATAGAGGTGTATAAAATACTGAGTGGAGTGTAATTTATAGATATGAATTGCTTCTTTATTCTTTCCAAAAATACAAGGTCTAAGGGCACACAATGATGAAGCTAATGAGTAGTAAATTTAAAACAAACTGTAGAATACATTTCTTCACTCAATGTGTAAATAAACTATGGAATTCATTACCAGAGAATGTAGTAAAAGCAGGTAGGTTAGGGTTTTAAAAAAATGTTTGGATACGTTCCGAAAAGAAAAATCTATAAGCCATTATTAAGATGGATTTGGGAAAATCCACTGATAAAATCTGTTTTTACTCTTTTGAGAACTTGTCAGGCATTTGTGACCTGACTTCATCACTGTTGGAAACAGGGTACTGGGCTTGATGGACCTTCGGTCTGACCCAGTATAGCAATGCTTATGTCCTTATGTTCTCATTTGCAGAAGTCATGAGCTCAGAAGAAATAGTGCAGTGGAATGAAAAACTAAATTCAACTTACATTTAAAAAGTGTAAGAAACTGAGAAAAAAATTAAAGCATATAGATTATTATCATTTGGCATTTTAATAACAATACTAAAAATATCATGCATTGTAAAGTTTAGAGCAACTTAACTGATGACCTAGCAAACACTGTTGGATTAAGATATGACAGATTAGCAACTAGTCCGGAAGGCATGGCAATAGAAAATGCTGAAATATTATTTTGTTAGTAGATTATGAGTGTGGCAGAAATAGATATTGTATTAGGTTCTGTAAAAGTTTCTTGTCACATGTCATTTTCCCAAGCATTCCAGAGAGATAACTTATCAGGTATATCAGGGGCTCAAGTCACTAATTCATTTTAGCATGCAGAGGGTAAACAGAGCCAAAAAAGTTCAACTCTATCAAATACTTGTCTAAAAGTGAGCATTCAGGTTACCAAAATATCCTCTGTTCCCCTAAAACATATTCAGGTTAATATTTAGGAAACCACTGAGCGGAGTTGTAGCCATATCTGTAGATAAATGTATGAATATTCAAATATAAACTTTCTACATTTTTTAAAATCCCCTGTGGTTTTACTCATGCTTTTTCAAGTTACAGTCAGGTACAGTAGATGTTTTGCCATCCCTAGGAGGTTTACAATGTAATGGATAAACATCATTTTTTAAATTCAATATAAATGTTTAAATAATTTGAAGGCTTTTAGCACTGGCAGCAATCCAGATTGCAGTGCTGAATACCCAGATATTCATGGCTGGTAGTCAGTTGTGCCTTACTGCTGAATATCCAGGTATAGAAAAAGAAACAAAAAATACTGACTGCAGTGGGTTAAATATTACCCCTTTAGTCAGAAATGCTGAATATACAATTTGATTCAGTTTAAGGGGTCATTTTACAAATCCGCAATAAAAAGTGGTCTGCAGTAGTGTGGTCACTATTTTTTTTTACCATGGCTGGGAAAAAGGCTATTTTTTAATGGGCCAGGAAATGGGCCTGCACTAATATTAAAACTAGTATGCATCTATTTATGGCCTGAACCCCCTGTTTACTAAGCCATGGTAGCGGCTGCTGCCCAGCAATGCCAACACAGCCCATTCAAAATGAATAGGCTGTGTCAGCATTAGTGCATGGCAGCCGCTAACGCGGCTTAGTAAACAGGGGGGGTTAATAGGTTAATGGTAATATGATGTCTCCAAGACAGCATTTTAATTGATTGTTATAAGAGGATTTCTGCAGCTGTCTGTTTTAAGACTAGATGGAATAATTTCAGGGATTAAGACTAGAAATGATGTGTTTGTATTATTTGTATAGTGCCTTTATAAACATTTGTCCTTTAGCAAGGTCCTTCAGTATTTTTCCAACTTTCAATAACATGTGCCTATCATCTTTCTTCTCATATGCTTCTGAGTATGTCTTTTGATGAATCCCTTGCTTCTACATCAGATGCAAACAAAAACTGTATCAGTCAGTTGATATAAATCCCCTGCTAAAGATGAATTGAGTTTCAGGTTTAACCATACAGCAGGTGGTAAATTGTGAGGGTAGGTTTTACTACTTTTTATCTAAAGGCCATTTAGGAAATGTCCTCAGCATTAGTAATACTCAGCATCTCCTAAAAATATTTTTTTCTAATAATATTTCTGCAGACAACAGGTGGATCTGTGGAAAGTTAAAGAAATGCAAATTTTGAGCACAAAGTTGAATTTCCAAAATCTTTACTTTAAGGTGGACAGATAAACTGTCTTCTGTACTAGAAGTTAAGGTGTCACATATAGTTGCAAACCTAGGGGCCCTTTTACAAAATATCGGGGTAGGCTATCTACCTAAGTGGATGAACACAAAATCCCATGAGGTAAAGATACAGATAAAACAAGTGGGGAAGTGGACCAATGACTCCAGGATGCTGAGGGTGTGGTGGTATATAAAGGAGCAAACTTTATTGTAGACTCGACACAGTACTGTGTTTCAGCCATAGGCCTGCCTCAGGAGTTTGTCGCTGGTCAAATAGAAGCAGGAGATTCTACAGCTTGTTTACCAATGCATGATAACTGCCCGTCCTATTGAAATACTTCAACAGCTTACACACTCAAATCCGTCTACAAAGCCATGGTAAAAAGGGGCCTGTGGCAATGTGGGCATGTAGTGTGGGCACATCTTTTGTGCGTGCACTGGGCCACTTTTTACCACTGCTGGGAAAAAGGCCATTTTTTAATGGGCTGGGAAATGGGTGTGCACAAAAATTAAAACTAGTGCATGCCTATTTATGGCCTGAATGCTTAACGCCTGCCATTGGTTTAGCAGTAAGGGCTCATGCCCTACCCATGCAGTAAGCATGCAGCACACACCAATGTGTCTGTGCTGTTGATTACCGCCGGGAATGCCCCCATGGTAGAAAATGTACCAACCTTGGAATTACCGCCGGGCGCACAGGTTACCCCAGTGGTAGTGTCAATTTGGTGCATGCTAGCCACATGTTAGCCCTCCTGCAGCTTTGTTAAAGGGCCCCCTAGTATCCAATGACTGACCCTCTTAGATATGTCCCCTAAACATCTGTCAATTTCTCCAATCTTATCAGCTGATTCTTTTGTAGAATCACAAAGGGAACATATGTAGTAACTAAAAACAAGGAGGAAATAGTCTTCAGTTTAGTTCCTTGGAAAGAATTGTAGCCTCAACCAGTTTTCCCTAGGCAAGGGAGGCTGGGAGAGAGTTCAGCACACACTGAGGGCTAGATGCACTAATCAATCGTTAGAGCCCTTCCCTTACCGATTCCCTTAGCGAATCGGTAAGGAATGGGCATACATCAAGGAATAGGAATGCAAATGAGCTGCTCGTTGTAGCTCACTTGCATTCTCTATTCCATCATTAAACAGTCGGCCAATCAGTTGGTCAATCATGCGCAGAGCAGCCAAGCGTTATGCTGGCTGCTCTGCGCATGCCAAGGACGTCCTTTATGGACGTCCTTCACTATAAAAAAACTCCCTCTAAAAAGACATTCTTTTTACAGGCTACAAGCTAATGTACAGTTCAGAGGCAAGAGAATAAAAACTAACCTGACGGTACGGAGGAGCCTTCCAGCCCAGAAAATGGTAATCTTGTTAATATATAAGGATGGGTGAAAAATGCGATGGAATTACAGTGATCTTAAAAGCATGCACAGCAAGATTAATGAATTGCAAATTCTTACAGTACTGAGGGAAGAGAGAGCAGGAGCAGGGTGGGGCAGCCTTCTTGCCAAGCATACAGAGAGCTAAAAAGACCTAATAAAAAAATCTCTCATAAGACATAGGGAAATAGAACATGTGATCAAAAGGAGCCTATTACAGGGAACTACAGGATTACAGGAATTTGTAGCTCAAGGGTACATGCTATCCAATTACAAATAATGCAATCTAGTACAAAGAATGCCTAATATATACACAAAAACAACTTCCTGCCTCCATGCAAATAGGGGCAGGACAGCACTTTTTTTGTAACTACACAGCTATCTTGCATAGTGTATATTTCCAAGAGGGGCATACATGCATCCAATTTGCATGTGCAATATAATTGATTAATGAGCCAATTAGTGTTGATATTTGAGTGCTAATAATAAATTATCTTTAATATAGCTTATATACTCTTTTTAACTTATCTTATTGAAAACTTGTTCAGTCGGACCCAGGGGTTCTATTGTCCGACATGCACGATTTGCTCGAAAGCGAGCTGTCTCAAGTACATTCCCCTGCAATACAGAAATCATTATATGATACCAGCATTAAACCTATGTGTAAGTAAAGCATACAATTTAGAATATGCACCATACAAACTCACCCTGTAATCTTTTTAGTGGCAGCTCTGCATAGTGAGTTATCAGCAAAGATGGCGCCAGCGTTTTTTTAGTGTCATTTAAATATCATATGTTCAATGACATTATTTGACGTTATAAGCCCGCCCCCCCTCCTGGCGCTAGTGCCTAGAATTTTTTTTTTGTTATTATTATTAAAGTTAGATCAGGAAAGCCCAATCTAACTCTGCATTTAAACCCTTCGGCATAACTGTTTGTAGCATGAAGATTTTGAATTGCTCTCAATAATTTAAAAGTTTGTCTAATGAACCACCTTCTTTTCTTATATCTATACATTCGACAATCCTCCACCTCATATCCTCTATCTTATGTTGTTTTTGTATCCAGTGGCTCACAAGAGGAGCCTCCCAACTGTTCCACAAACCTGAAGAGCTCCCCTATTAGTAAGGCTCCTCTGGAAGTTTCAAAACCTCTCCAAGTCTTCCCACCCTCCCAAAGCACATCCCCCCCAAGACTATCATTATAAAATCCCTGGGGTCTAGTGGCTTGAGAAGGAATAATCTCCAATCACTCCTGCCCTCACCGGCATCATCATCCAAAATGCTGCTGGTGATCCCTAGTGATAGTTATGTGATACTATTACTAGGGTTAAGTTTGCATGTAAGGGCAAATGCACTTTTGTGGAAACCTGACCCCTTGTGGTAATATCACAGGGGATACCTTGCTTGGAGTTCTAAAATAGGTGGTGGCCTGGCAGTCTGTCTCCTTGCCCCTTTTTCTGCTATAGAATGTTCTGCCTCTTTTGTACCATATTCTGAGAAATTGGTTATTTATATTTCCTCTCCTTCATGTATTGGTCTGTTACTGCCCACCCTCGATTAGCAGCTCAGAGTAGGAAACTCTCCTGCTCTCTCTTCCCGAAGCTAGTGTTTGCTTCCCTAATTTGCTTATTCTTTCTTTGACCCCCTCACTCTACACCTCCCCAGAGTTCACCCTTGCTAGCAATGTCAGGTCTGTCTTCTGCTCAACCTATATGGATGACCTTTTATCTTCCTACCCTGACTCAATTTGACAAAACTTCATTTTCTATGCAGCTCACAACTTGTCCCCTTGATCCTGTTCCCTCCAGCTGGCTAATACATTCTCATCACAGTTTATCACCTTTGGCACTCCAGCTTGTCACATAGAGTCTATCGCTGGGTTTTGTTCCCCAGTCTTTGAAAAAAGGTACCTTTCACTCCCCTGCTCAGGAAGCCATCCCTTGATCAATCTACTAGCCAGTGTCCAACCTTTGCATCATTTCAAAAATTACAGAGCATATGGTCTTTAATCAACTTAGTGCATGAGTAGATGACCTTTCAGTCCTTCACCCCTGCCAAACAGGATTTTGCACTGCTCATAGAACAGAGACTAGAATCGCAGCCCTCTTAAGCAAGTTACATTTAAATCTGGATTCTGGTCATATTACTACTACTACTACTAATACTACTATTAAACATTTCTATAGTGCTACTAGACTTACACAGCGCTGTACAAATGAACATGCAAAGACAGTCCCTGCTCAACAGAGCTTACAATCTAAATTGGACAGACAAACAGACAGCTAGGGTGGGGAAATTGCAGTGGTAGGGGTGATAAGTGAGGGTGTTGAGTAAGAGAGTCATGGTTAGGAGTCAAAAGCAGTAGCAAAGAGGTGGGCTTTAAGCCTAGACTTGAAGACAGCCAGAGACTGAGCCTGACATACTGGCTCAGGGAGTCTATTCCAGGCATAGGGAGCAGCGAGATAGAAGGAACGGAGCCGGGAGTTAGCATACTTTGCAGAACACTGCTGCCTAATTTCTTTGTAAAGTTCACAAGTCAGTCTCTGCCTTTCTATTCCTAGGTTCTCTCCACTGGCTTCTGGTGAAATTTTGCCCCTTGTTCAAAATTTTATGTATTGTTCATAAAACCCGTCACACTTCCTACCCTCCTTACCTATCTTCTGTCACTCCTTACACTCCCACCCATTCCCTTCATTTCCACTGCCTTGTCCTTCCCTCTCCCAAACAAGCTCATTACAAATCAACTCATCAGTCTGCATTTTTTTTGCCCCAAAACTGAGGAACGACCTCCCCTCTCACTTGAAGGTCTGAACTCTCCTTTTCCCTTTTTAAATCATTGCTAAAAAAAAAAAAACACTTTTACAACCTTGCTTTCGGTTTTCTACCCCAGAAGACTTAGTGCTAAGCCCTAGATTTCCTACATAGAAACAGTGAGTTAGGATCTTTTATTTTCTCACCCCCCAAAAAATTTTTTGTTTGATTATTTTTTTTATTTGGTGTGATGTGTTCTTTGTGTTGATAGTGTCTCTTTCCTATCAATTTTTGGCATTCCTTTCTGATTTTAATTATTTATTTTATATTTTTATTGTATACTTCTGCAACCTTTTGTTGGAAGTAGTGGTCTAACCAACTTCTTAATAAACAAACATACCGCTAGGAATTGCTGGCTTGTGAATACTTTGCTTAGTTTAGCTTTTTGTTTTTGGGTACTGGAAGACTCTGAGTCAAGTCACCCATCAGGACTGGTTGAATTTAGTATTTCAGACTTATAAATATAAAATATTTCTAGCTAAAAGGTCATGCCGATATATTTCTTATAAGGAGAAGTGGTCTTTGTTCTTGACTTACCTTACAGATGCCTGTTGAGAAGCTTTTCTTTCTGCCTCCCCCCCAATTTTTTTTATTTCTTCCCCTCCTTCACGCTTTTTGAAATTTGTTTGCTGTTGTACTGACTTGTTCACTGTAATACTGTTTTAAAATCAATAAAATTACTAAGACTAAAAAAGGAATTGCTGGCGTCTTTTGAATGATGACACCAGAAAAGGCAGAAGTGAATGGAGATCATTCCTGCTCAAACCACTAAGCACCAAAAATTCTACAATAGAAAGCCTAGGGGAGGGGATTTTAGGATGGTGGGGCACTTTGAGGGTGCTTTCTGCTGAGGGTGGGGAGACTTCTGGGCGAGTCTTACGATAGTGGGGCCCCTTCAAGTTGTATGGAGCTCTTGGAGGTTTCACTTTTGGGGTGCCTGGAGAGGCTTATATCTCTAGGCATGTTCTCTAGCCAACTCACCCAGTTAAAAATGTCAGTCACTTAAAGTGATGACCCAGCATTTGGCCACATCTTGGTGGCTTGCAAGCAGTGTTATTCATTTACCACTGTAATCAACAACCTGCAATACTGAGATACCACAGATTGGTGAGTCCTGTGGTAAAGTGCAGTAAAAGCTCACCTTTTATCACACTTGATAACTTCCTCTTTTAGGTGGAAATAATGTAGATAAACACTGGTATGCAAACCATATAAAAACATAAATTACCATTTTCCAGCTATGTCCTCAACTGTAATTATGCGCCATTATTTAATGGCATGTACTTTGTAGGTGAATACTAACATAGGTGAAGTTTTGGTGGAGCATGGACAGGGAACACAATTGTATGCATACATTATAAAGCAATATAATGTGTGCGCTCTTTAACAATCTAGGTGCAAGCATTTATACCAGCTCAATGACCGGAAAAAGCGATCATGCCCGAAATACAGGCACATTTTTGACCTATTACTCTAATATTCTATTTTTAAAAAAGTAGGTACATACGTTTTCTTATAGAATGGTCTATATAGGCATGCTTTTTGGTTGCTAAAAACAAATGCACTTTTATAGAATTACACCATTACAGGGAGCCTATTTACTAAAAACTAGTAGACATGTACTTGTCTTTATAAAGTCTTAGCATAAATGGCTGCAACAATATTTATCAAATAGGTATATAAACTAAAGTATCTTCTCATCTATATGTGTACTGCCTCTAATTTACCTCTCAGGCAAACTCCAGCCCTGTTTCTAAATTACTTAACATATATGCTCTAGATCTGCACATACAGTTGCAACATCTAAATTATCTCGCAAGTAGGTTTCACACATTCACATATCATTTCTGTCTGTAAATCACCCCTCAAGCATGCTCCAGCTGTTCACATATGAGTTTCTTCCTGGCGAGTTCCTTAGCTTCTGTACGTCTCTTACTTTCTTTTCCTTGGTCCTCCACTCTTTGTCATCGGTCTATCTTTGGAATCTTCCATCTTCTTGTTAATTGGGCTTATTACTTTCACCTGCTGAAGACTTACAAGAACTACAGTGGTTCTCTAGGGGTGGTTCTTTACTAAGGTGTGCTAGTGTTTTTAGCTTGAGCTAAAAATCAGCTGGCGCTAAATTCTGAGATGCTTATTATATTCCTATTGGCATCTCAGTGTTTACCCCCGGATTCTATACCTGGAGATATATGCCACAATTGGCGTGGATTCTATAACAATAAGTGCAACTCAATTGGCTTAATAAACTCATGAGCGCTGATAACAGCACTTAACAAACAATAATGAACACTATTTGGCATTGATTAGAATTTAGGCACACAACTCTCTAAGTGTATTCTGTAAGAATATGCACCAAACCTCTAATGCATGCAGGCAAAAAGGGGTGGTATTCTGAAATGTATGCACCTAGTTATAGAATATGGCCCAGTGCACCTAAATTTACATGCTGGGATTTACAACATGTTTTCATTGGTATAATCTATAATCAGCACCTAAATCTAGGCATCGATTATAGAATACGCTTAGTCGGCACTAATTATAGAATCTCTCCCTCAGTGCCAGCTGATTTTTAAATGCTAGCACATCTTAGTAAACACCCTCTAGATCTCCCTCTAGCCTCCATGGGAGCTAAATCTAGCACATTACAATATACACAGAGTTTCAACTTTTCTTAACAGTTTTACATTCTGCTGGGAATTTTCCAGCATAAGTAATAGTCTCAGTATTTTTTAAGTAATGCAATTCAGAAAAGTTTATCATATTAACAACCTTTATGTTATATTAGACAAAATGAACACTAATTTGATATAACACTAATTCAATTTGATGGAAATATGATTATATGATTTCATACTGTAGTGCTGCAGGAATTCTATCCTTCACTATTCTGGTTAATACTGAATATTGTTTACAGGGGATACTGTACCATTTATTGAAATAACCTTAAATAGTTACAGGCTAAGCTTTCAAGATCTGCTATGTGCTCAAATTTGCACTCTAGCTGTATTGGCCACATGTCCATTAACATGAAAAATGAAAGTTGGGAGTATATAGATATGGAATTGGATTTTAGAAAGAACATACAACTCAGATTAAGGACATCACCAGAACAGGATCTGCAAACCTACAGCATGTTCTAAAATACATGAGAAATGGACATCCATGTGCTGGTTATATCCGGTATGAACATCCATTTTGCAAACAGAAATGTCCAAATTATGAACGGGGTATAAACAGACATAAATGTCATTGTGGTAGCATAGGAATGTCCATGTTATAAAATAACCAAATCAAAAGTGGAAATGCTGTCACAATTCATCTCTCCTATTCACAAATTGAACAAAACAATAACAGTTATGGATCAAAAGGGGCCACACTTTTATCAATATAAATTTGAATACACATAAGCACAACAACATTTGAACGTAGTTCAACCAGCCTTAACATTAGAAATCATAATCCCATCAACCATCAGACTAGATGGTAACAACTAAGAAAGACTGATGCCACAGATATCATTTTTGGAAACCCAAAACCCCTACAGTGACTCAAAGGGATGTTTGGGTGAAAGGCCTTCACATCCCAACCATTCTCAAGTGGTAATGTTAGAGAAGGCATTTTTTTTCCATGCACAGTATTCAAAAATGTATTCTCATTCATCTGAAACACAATAGGGCACACCATTCTCAACCACCACAAGTGAAAACAATGACTCACTTGTCTTCTACTCCCCCCACCACCCCCCGAAGCTGTAATCCTAATGCCAACCCCTGCAGCTTCCAAAATATCTTGTAATACACTCAAGAAAATATGGAGGCAATATGTGAGAGATGGACCTCATTAGACTAATAAAGGCCAGGACAATCCACTGTTTTCAACTCATGAGTGGCAAAATAACTTCCCAATGAATTAAACATCCAAGCCACCTCACAGTTTACTCTCTTCCTCAGGTGATCAGTTGTTTTTACTTTAAGTAGAGCATATTAAACGTGCGTTCAGAATTTGTTCACAATTCTATAAATTCCCTTCTTCATCGGCTGAATGAGGTCCACTCCTTGATGCTACATACATCATTACCCACAAATGCAATAATAATTCATGGCTCAGCAAAACAATGTCTGGCTTGTAACAATAAAGATAAAGGCTGCCCCTAAAGCATTCCTTTGAGCCTCAAACTAATAAACCCAGCAACCAGTTGATGCCCATCCCAAATGAACTCCCAATGTCAGCTTCTCCACATGCTTCTGAGCCCAAAATTCATGTGAGTGTTCACAGAACCAGACCATGATCCCTTCCATCCAAAGAAGTAGAAATTAAACTAAAGAAAAACACCAAATCTAGAAATACAATCATATATTTACAAGTGCAGATATGCTTTATAACTAGTTGAGTGCCATCTACAATTCTTTTAATTTCCTCTATGGACAACCCATGATCTGCTACAAATAAGGCCACCCCAATCCTGAAAGATTGTGTCCCAAAATCAAACAGATTAAGACCAGCAGCCTTCAAAATGGACGTAAGAATCATCACAAATAAATAATGTGTCAAAGGAGACAAATCTGAATGGACTAACCAATAAATTCCGCCCTCAATTCTCCAATTGAGAATAACTTTTGTTGCTTTTACCAAGTAAGAACCCATATTTCTAATACCACACAGCACCACCCAAATTCCTTTACGCAATTCATCCATTTTAGACTGACAAATATATAAAGAATAAAATGCCCAAGAAAAAGCCACCTGAAATAATGCCAATTCATAAGAAACAGAATAAATAGCAGGAAGAACTGCAAATATTTCTCTTAATGCATTTCACAGGCTGCCAATTCAACCAAATAGTTGTTCAGTATAGTAAACAGCCTACTGCAACCCCCCAGAGCAGAATCAGCCTGCCCAGTCTAAACTGAACTGCAATGATTTTGCTGCATACTTTGCCAACAAAATTAAAAGTCTCCACCAGGATTTACAGGCAATGCCACCCAGTCCCTAACCAGGGGTGCACAAACTTGCTCCATCCTGACAGAGACAGATGAGACACTTTTAACCTAATGACAGAGGAGAGCCTTGACAAAATCCTAAGAGACCTTCAACCAACTACCTGTTCCCTTGATCCCTGCCCATCCAAGATAGTGCAGTAGGCAGGTAGAGGCCTTATAGAAGGCACCACAAAAATTGTGAACTCCTCTCTTTCTAATGGGCAACTACCAACAATTAAAAATGGCAGTGGTTTGCCCTTTGCTAAAGAAAAATAACCTTGACCAGGACAAACTTAAAAGTTACAGGCCAGTATCCAACATCCCATTTCTAGGGAAACTCATAGAACAAACAGTCTTTCAACTTAATGACTGGTTAGAAGAGAGAAACTGGCTAGATCCATATCAATCTGGATTCAGACCTGGTTAGGGAACAGAAATAGTCCTTGTATCCCTACTAGATGATCTTCACAGAAACCGAGACAAGGGATTTGCCTCGATATTAGTACTGCTAGATTTATCAGCAGCTTTTGACACTGTGGTTCATGATATGATGCTAGTACAACTGACAGAAACAGGTACCAATGGAACAGTATTTGCCTGGTTCAGATCCTATCTATCAGACAGACAATAATCCATAATATTTGGTAACAACTCATCACTACCATGGACACTGACCTACAGGGTACCACAAGGATCTATACTGTCACCTATTCTGTTTAATATCTACCTCAAACCACTAGCTAAACTTATCTGGTCAGTGGACACTCAGTTCTAAATCTATGCGGATGATGTGCAGCTCTCATACCTATTGAACGTGACTTACCTACAACCTTGAACAAACTGATTACCTGTCTAACATCAATTCAAGAATGGGCTAAGTACAACAAACTTTGCATGACCCTAAGTAATACCAAGCTTCTATGGGTACCTAACACAAGTGGCTACATACCTGACATCAAAATCCCTTTTGGGAATTACAAACTCACCCTCAAATCACAAGTCAGGAACCTTGGAATACAGTTAGACTCAACCATTACTCTGACTCCCCAAATCCAAGCAACCTTCAAGAGCTGCTTCTTCTACTTGCGACAGCTACGCTGCCTCTCTCCTTACATCGAGAAGGGAAATCTTATCCCAGTTGTGCATGCCATGATAACATCAAGACTGGATTACTGCAATACTCTATACAATGGTCTGACTACAAAGGGCCTGCACCAGCTCCAGTTGATTCAGAATGCAGCAGCAAGACTCATAGAAGGTTGCAAGCAATGTGGCCAAATCACACCATTTTTGCAAAACCTTCATTGGCTACCAGTATAATACAAGGCTAAATTTAAAACTCTATGTCTGATCATCAAGTACCTCAAAAGAAATGCCCTGAGTACCTGAAGAATAGGATGATCCTCCACACACCGCCAAGGACACTAAGGTCCTCTCAAGGACTATCACTAACCACACCCTCTCCAAAAGGCATTACATGATGTGATACCCTCAAGCGAGCCTTCTCCAGAGTAGCCCCCACACGCTGGAATGCACTGCCTGAAAGGCTCCGCTTAACACAGAACTATCTCTACAACAGGAAGCAGTTGAAAGCTTGGCTTTTCAACCAGGTCTTTAATGGAAGAAGTAACTAACTTGTTAGTCTCACTCACACACACAAGAAGTGACACGGGCTGCACATACTGCAGCAGGACATGTTTACCCATTCCTACCCTAGCTGAGATAATATTTAGCCATCTCTCTGACCTCATGTGCAACTTTCTTTAAATCTGTCACCTTAATTCTTCTCTCTTATCTATCTATATGTTCCATCTTTGCTTTACCCTTCACTATCAATTATAATGTTCTAATACATATTGTGTGGACATTGTAAGTAGTATACTATGCCATACTTTGTATTGATACTTGAATATTTTTACTGCTCCAAGTTCCTGTTCCAGTCAAACAAGTCCTGTTTATGGTTTCCAAGCTCCATTCCAAAATAAATCATTGCTCGATGCTATTCTATAATGGACACTCAAAGATGAGCATCCATTAGAGAAGAGCATCGGGTGCTGATTTCAGCACCCAAAATTGGACACCTGGACTTCTGCTGAAACTCAGTGTAATTTCTGGTGCCTAATTTGGGTGCACATCCCCAGAAATCTATGACACTGCATGCATACTTCAGAAATGCCCCTGAACCAATCGTGCATCTCCCATTATATTTCTATGGGTTTCTCAGCATTTACCGTAAGCTGATTTCTATCGCGAGCTACAAATGCTACTGTGGCTTAGAAAAAGGGCACTTTGGCTTTTTAGCTTGATACCAATGTTCTATAAGTGGAGCTTCCATTGGATTCATGCAGAGATTACTCAAATGTTCCACTATAAGCTATTTGATCTTCCATTTTGTTTGCCTAATGTACCATAACTGACAAGGGCATTGTATTGCGTAAACTAATTGCTGAGAATTATAATCAGTAAATGATTGCAAAACAAATGGTCATCCAATTTTGGTATTTATAAGTAATTGAGTGATTTTAGCATATTGACAATACATACATTGATTATAACTATAAAGTCGAGATGTCTCATATCAAAATCCCTATTAGCTGATAACATTTCGCCTAGATTACGACTGCTAATATATGCAAATCTGGTAGAACTTTCAAATACTGAATGTAATCTCAAAATTGGCCAATATTTACAAATCACTCTCCTGGTATGATTTTCTTGCTGGGAAAAAGGCAACACACACATGATTTTCCATTCTGGGGCTTTCCCTGATTCATAAAACTTATTGAGTAACCATCTGTGTGCATTGGAGGCCTTCTTGAAAACATTGTACACAACTTTTCTTGGGGTAACCCATTGCTTAAATGTTCCGCATTTGTTTAGATTCATCGCTGAATGTCTCCAAGTTAGTAAACAATCTATTCAAATGCACTTTAATAGTGAAGGATAGTGTTATGATATGCAGGTTTTCAATATGCTGAAGAAATAAAATTCCTTTATGTATACTGAATGTATATGTTAAAAAAAAATCAAACTTATGATATCCTATCCAGCTTATTTTAGAAAGAGAAAAGCGCCTATAGTGCGACCTAAATCGGGAGATAGACGTTTGTCTCGCAAAGGCACCCAAATCGGTATAATTGTAAGCCGATTTTGGGCGTTTCCAACTGCAATCCATCGTGGAAACGAATAAAGTTGACGGGGGCGTGTCAGAGGCGTGGTGGAGGTGGAACTGGGGCGTGGTTATCAGCCGAGGAGAGATGGGCGTCTTTAACTGATAATCGAAAAAAAAGGCGTTTTTACCGCGATTTTGGGTCACTTTTTTGGACCCTTTTTTTTCCACGAACAAGTCCCAGATGACCACTGGAGGGAATCAGGGATGACCTCCCCGGACTCCCCCAGTGGTCACTAACCCCCTCCCACACAAAAAAAAACAATTTTTTTCCAGCCTCTATGCCAGCCTCAAATGCTGTACCCATCTCCATGACAACAGAATGTGTTCGATCCTGTCACAGCCTTTCCCTGGGTCAGATGTATTGGGCTCCATGATTTCATTAGCTTGTGTTACAGTCTCACGATGTTGGTAGTTGGTAAGCTCTTCTCCCATGGTGCTTTTCCCCCTGCCTACTGGGTCAGAGTGTGGCCTCTTGTGTTTCCTGTTGTAGTCCATGCGGTAGTGGCCATTTTTGTAAGCCAGCTTTAGTTCCCTTTCCTGTGGTAGCCACGTTAGACAACTTAGTTCTTCCCTTGAATGTGGCTGAAAGAGGGCATTGTACAGCATTCTGCCAGCTCTAACCTACTGCTAATCTCAGTACCAGGGAGACTCATTGCCAGTGGGGCACAACCTCTGATCTGCAGTTAACTGTGAGTAAAGGTGGTTATTCCAATAAAGGACGTTTTCGGAGAGATTAGTCTTCAGGTGTCAATTGGTGTGCCAATGTGCAGCAACCAGTCCTAGAGGCCTGCGTGTATGCAGGTCCCTGGAGCACCTTTAGTGGGTACCGCAGTGCACTTCAGCCAGGTGGCCCCAGGCCCATCCCCCCCACCTGCAACACTTGTGCTGGTAAATGGGAGGCCTCCAAAACCCACTGTACCCACATGTAGGTGCCCCCTTCACCCCTAAGAGCTATGGTAGTGTTGTACATTTGTGGGTAGTGGGTTTTGGGGGAAGGGGTTGGGAGCTCAGCACCCGTGGTAAGGGAGCTATGCATGTGGGAGCTTTTTCTGAAGTCCACCGCACTGACCTAGGGTGCCCAGTTGGTGTCCTGGCATATCAGGGGGGGCCAGTGTACTACGAATCCTGGCCCCTCCCATGACCAAATGGGTCGGATTAGGACGTTTTTGAGCTGGGCGTTTTTAGTTTTCATTATCGCTAAAAAAAACCAAATGCCCAGCTCAAAAACGTCCATTTTTTCGAAAATTCAGTTCAGCCCGCCCCTTCACGGACCCGTTCTCGGAGATAAACACCCATGGAGATAGGCGTTTCCATTCGATTATGCCCCTCCACGTGAGATGTAAATGAAATATTAGGATCTCAAATGTTTAGATAACCCAAAAGCAAAAACCATATGAGAAAAATATCATCAATGAAACATGTCCATGTAATTATATTGTCAGCATGATTTGAATGATAAACATACATCTCTTTAATATCTGCCATGTATAAGCAAGCTATTGTAGGGGCAACCATTGCCCTCATCTCTACTCCCATTACTTGGAGATAAAAGTGATTATCAAGCAAAAAATACTTTCTTTTGATAACTAACCCCCCCCCCCCCCCCCTTTTTACAAAGCTGCACTAGCGGCTGCTAGTGTGTTAATGCCGACACAACCCATTCAAAATGAATGGGCTGTATCGTTATTGCAGAGCAGCAGCTGTTAGCACAGCTTTGTAAAAGACGGGGGTGGGGGGGGGGGGGGGGGGCACAAATCTGCCATATTACATAAAAGTGTCATCTGCTCTAAAGGTAATTCTGCTTGTTTATAAGATCCAATGCGCTCTGCTGTGGAACATTCAGAGAGCATTGACAACCAAAGAGATTAAAATCACAGATTGTTCTCTTGATAAAGTTTATTGTTTTCCAAGTATTATAATAAGTGAGAAGAATCCCTGACATAAGAAGTTATTCATGTGACAGAGGGTTGGAGGTAAAAATGTAAATACTGAGACAATGGTTTGAATAAATAATTTCTACCAGAAACTATGGGTCTCCCTGGGGGTCCACTATAGATTTATGAATTTTTGCTATAAAATATATTATTTGATATAATGGAATATTTCCTATATAAATATTTATATTCCTTAGAAGAAATAATTCCCTAATTATTATTCTCTGATAAAATATTAAAGATTAATTATTGATAAATAGTTCTGGGATCCCCTGGTAATTGCCTATAAAATTCTCCATTTGACAATTGCCTCATAGTTTCCATTATCTATTTTAGATCTATCCTGTATAACCACTCCTTCCCCCTTTGTCAGCTGTTATAACTATAGATTTATCTTTCTGTAAATCTTGTAAAGCCTGATGTTGAGACATTGTGTGTGTGGGTGGGGGGAGGGTGGTAGAAGGTGGAGGACAGCAGTGCTGGTTACCATGAATTTCAAGGGGTGGGATATTATTGGAGGAATCTAATTTTGTTTTTTAAGATGAAATTTACAGGTTTTTCTTATTCTGAAACAGGGTGGTGGGGCATTATTAAAGGTGGGCTATTATTAGAAATACTATGGTACCTACTTTTTTCTTTTACGTTATATTTTTATTAATTTCTAATAAAATTTACAAAACAAAATTATGATACTCACCATAAATCCAACAGGAAAAGTAAACAGAAACACAACAAAAATTAAAGAACACAGCCTAGAAATGTCCATAATTTGCTATTTGCACACATACTTTATAAAATATAAGTGCACACAAACTGTATGCTAACATTTATGACTGTGTTGGAGCAGGCATAAATGACTTTGGCTTCATTCTTGACACAATTACTCTTCATTTATTTTTGTATTTTATATTAATACTGGCCGATATTCAGATCAATTTAAGTGGGCAGGAGAGGCTTCTGCTTGCTTAGATTGCTTGTGCCCCCCCCCCCCCCCCCAGTATTCAGTGCCACTAAACCAGGTAGTGCCACTGAATATCACCTCTGACAGGGATGTACAGGAGGCACTCTTCCTGCCTCCAATGCCCGCATAGGACCATCCGGGTACAGGTTGGCCCAGGCTAGGGGCTACCTAGAATTTGGGGGGGAGGGTTGGGAATGGGGGCTCATTCCATGGGGGAGGACTTTGATTCTCAAGGGCTGGGGAAGTGGGCTTTTTTTGAAAGCAGGGAGGGGGATTGGGACTTCATTAAAGGTAAAATATATTTATTTATTTATTTGTTTGTTTATATATCCCACATTATCCAATAACAATTTCAGTTCAATGTGGCTTACATACATCACAAAAGTTGAATTACAATGAGTAAGATAGCTATGAAAGCCCTGCCTGTACACCGACTGAGGCCTGTAGAGGCTCCAGCCGGCATCCTTACCAAATTTAGGGCCCTGTTTACTAAGATGTGCTAGCGTTTTTAACACATGCTAAAAATTAGCATGCACTAAACATGTAGATGCCCATAGGAATATTATGGACATCTACATGGTTAGCGCATGCTAAAATGCTAGTGCACCATTAGCATGATTTAGTAAACAGGGCGCGAAGCCCCTAATATACAGTGCTGGTGGTCAGATATGACCCAATAGTGAATATTGGGGGCTAATCTAGCCAGCGACAGTAATGCCAATGGAGGCTTCAGAGACTTCAGGCTTCCATCGGCATTATTGAACGGAAATCCCTCTGGCCTCTGATCCTGAAGCAGAAGCAGTGATGGCCACCGTTGATCATGGTCGGGGCCCTGGGAAAAACACAGAGACCTGTCAATTTAAGCTAAGTTTATAACTATGATAGCATTAGGCTGCTTTACTGAAGTTTTTGCCAATGATGAAGTCTTGCTCCTGTAAGACATTTTAGAAGTCTAGGAGCTTTGAGGCTTTTCCTCCAGTAGCATTCTGTGTGTTTAACATATAAGTGAACCCCATATACTGATTGTGCAATTTAGCAGACTTGGGTATCTCACCCCCTGACACTATTATTTAGTTTACTTCATGCACTAATGTTGCCATTAGCATGTGAAAAAAAAAATTAACACGAGCAATTACCACTACCCATTTTGTAAGTGGTAAGTACTCACATGCTATTTCTGAGCTAACCAGTTAGCATGCAGTAGCATAGCTATGTTAACTGATTAGCACACCCCCCAGACATGCCCCTTCAAAAATATATATTTTTTAATGTGCGATAAGCATATGCACATTTGGCGCTTACTGCAGGATAGACAACCAAATAGCAGAAGTGATCCAAGGAAGGACAAACACAGCAGTAGTTTATCCAAATATTAACCTTAATGGAAACAGGACCCAATCTGGCCAAGTTTTGAAAAAACCTTTGTCAGGGGTCTCATAGGTTTCCACAGTACTTTCACAGATTTAATGCATGTACTGCAATACCTGCATAGAAAAAGATCTGATCCAGTTCCAAAAGTCAGTTACCACCAAGAGGCCCAAAATCGGCTTTTGATTATGCCAATTTGAGCGACCCTGTGAGAAGGACGCCCATCTTTCAAAAATAAGCCTGATAGTGATCTATATTTACACATTTCAAAGATGCTAGCTGCAAAATAGGATGATCCACACTTCCACTCTTAAAAGAAATATCTGACAGAGAAAATAATTAAAGAAGGTCATCTGGAGCATTAGTGCCAACTAAGCATATTATATAAGTGATGTCTAGATTTAGGTTCAGTATATTGAATACGCTTAGTTGATATCTCAGTACCTAAAACTACATGCAACCATTTATACCAATGAAAATGTGGCATAAATCCTAGCACATAGATTTAGGCACACTGGGCCTCTATAACTACGGGTGTAAATTTCAGAACGCCCATGAAATGACAATTTCCTCACCTATAACTACACCCTTTTTTGCCTGTACACATTAGAAGTAAGGCACACTGCATTACAGAATGCGCTTAGTGAGTTCTGCGTGTAAATTTTAATTATTGCCAATTAGTGCTCATTATTGCTTATTATGAACTGTTATCAATGCTGATTAGCTTGTTAAGCCAGTTAAGTTATGTGTGTTGTTATAGAATTTCACTTGGATTTCAGCGCTGATCTCTAAGTGCGCTGTATAGAATCCAGGGGATAATGTTTTAACAACTAAGTAACAAAGTTTAAAAACAATTTGTACTTCTAAGGGGAGCTAATTAAGACCAGCAAATAATGGGGTAACATGATCAATTCTACTTTTACTAGAAATCAGCCTAGCATCTCTGTTATGAATCAACCTTAAGGCCCTGTTTACTAAGCCGCACTATAGGTGCGCTACCATATTTAGCATGCACTAAAAATTAGTGCACACTAATGCTAGGGATACCCATAGGAATATATGGGTGTCTCTAGGATCAGGGTGCTCCAAAAATGCTAATGTGCTTTAGTAAACAGGGCCCTTAGCTTCTTCAGTAATTTCTGTGAAATGCCATTTTTGATATGTCTAAATCCAAATTTGGATGCTTTCCTGAAAATGTCCACAAATCAAGTGGCAAATAGGGTCATTTTTGAACCTGAAAAAGTCTATCTTTTTGTTTCAAAATGGCCATTTCCTAGATGCTTGGTGCATTTTTCTTTGGTGGCCATTTAAAATAAAAAAAAAGTCCAAGGGAAAAATGCACAAAAACAAGCCATTGGGACATCTATAGGTCAGTATTCTTAGTAGACTGGCACCATAGACATCCCAGAAGAATAGTGGGGCACTATAGGGGATGCTGCAATGGACATCACATAAAATGACCGAGGTTCACTCCCTTATATTATACGGTGGGTCCTCCAAGGGACTGTTTATAGTTAGAGTATGAATTTTCATGATGATGAGTCACTGCATTGTGAGCAATTACTCAAGCAGTTAGTATTGCTTGGTTGAATTTACCTCTGAGGCAGGCATTAGGTTACGCCAAAACACAGCCAGTGTTGGGTCATAAATAAAGTGTACTTATCCCATTCTCGAGTGCCCTTTGTGCTTTTTTTCTTTGAACTATTTGTTCTCTGTACTCTGACCCTCTCTGTTGCATGCTGACCCATAGTGAATTACAATAATCCAGAGATGACAAAAAAAAAACCCAACACAGCCTGAACCAATATTCTGAAATGTTGAGGAAAAAATAAAGATCAAAATAAATGTAATTGCTTCAATGTAAACGTAAATTTTTAGCTACAGTATTAATTTGAGGTTCCATTGTTACAGGTGAGTCTAAAAGAAGCTCCAGGACTCTGAACGTCTTATCCACTGAAAGATATGACCCATCCAACAATATAATCTGATCTGGTGTAGAAGTCTGATTAATAGCAAACCACAGTAGCTTAGTTTTATCAGCATTCCATTTTAAATGATATTATACAGACCAGCTTTTAATCTTATTAATAGCATATGTCAGCTTTCCTATTAACAAATTAAAGTTTTCATTTATAGAAGGCAACATAAAGACATCATCTGCAGATGAAAACATCCACTCATCTAATCCCAGCATAACTATACTCAATGAGGTCATAAAAATATTGTATAGCAAATGAAAATAGGTGATCCCTGAGAGACTCCACAAGGAGGGACCCAAAAGGAGGATGAGCAATTGTCTTTCCTGATCATATAGGGCTAGATTCTATCCCCCTGTTTATTAAGCTGTGCTAGAGGCTGCCGCATAACAATGCGACACAGTCCATTCAAAGTGAATAGTATGAAACAATGCCCAGCATCTGTCTCCCGAGATACCAGATCTTAATGTATCAATAGCTAATCTAAGTGTCAACACGGGGGCAACTCCCGATCAAAACTGTGATAAATTCAATTTTACTTGAAAAATAAGAAACAAGATCTGATGCTATTTGAGGTGGGTCTTACTTGTACCTCTCATTGAGAATTATTATTGTACAATTCCTGTTCAATGTTTTTATTTCAATTCTCATTAAATTTGTATTAAGTCATTTTTAATTTGTTATTTGATTGAGGATTCTCATGTTGGATTAGTTTTTATTGTAGAAACCTGGATTCCTGATTCAAATTCTGTCTGCTAAAATTTAGGGGGCCCTTTTACTAAGATTCGTAGGCGCATGCATGCATCCTACACATGTCAATTTGGAGTTACCGCCTGGCTACTGCATGGCCCAGGCATTAATTTCATTTTTACATGCATCCGCTATGCGCACCGGAAAATAATTTTTATTTTCCTGTATGCGGCGGAAACCGGGCAGTAATCGTCATTCTACATGCATAGACAATTACCGCTCGGTTACCGCGTAAGACCTTACCGCTAAGTCAATGGGTGGCGGTAAGGTCTCAGACCCAACATGGACACACGCCAATTTTTATTTTGGCACACGTCCATTTTCGGCAAAAAATTTTAAAAGGCCTTTTTTACAGGCATGCTGAAAAACGTATCTGCACGTGCCCAAAACATGCGCCTACACTAGCGCAACCCATTTTCAGTGCACCTTAGTAAAAGAACCCCTAGCTTTTAACGACACCTTGAGAACTACCCCCCTACATTTCTTCTGCCATTTTGATGCTTAATTTCTGCTCCTTTATGGTCCCCCAGCAGTTCTTCAATTATGCTTATGGTCTAACAGCTTTGAGTAATTTTGTCACCTGCAAATTTGATCACCTCACTTGTTGTTTCCTTTTTCATATTATTTATAAATATATTTAAGGGTATATATCCCTGTGGCACTCCACTATTTATTGGTCATAAATTGAAACAACATTTGTTCACAAAAATATTCTAAGTCCAAAAAGTTAGTTTAGTCAAAACCTCAGTATATAGTTACTACTTGATATTTGCCTTTTTTGCATGTGTGTTGAAGAGATGAACATATGTGCAAGGATATCGGTGCTCATGTGTGATGGTGCATTTTAAATGAAGAATTAGCATATGGGACTCAATTCTATAAGTGGTGCCGAAATTTGGGTGCTGAAAAAAATTAGTGCTATAGGCCTTATTCTATAAAGGTTATAATTTATGCTATTAATCTATTTTGGAACATAGAGTATGTTCGCAATTTAGGAGCATAAATTTTAGTTGTGTAAATTTAGGAGCATTGCCTTTATAGACTAAGGCCCTAAGCACTATTCTATAAATTGCTGCTCAGAGTAAGTCGTCATTTATAGAATGCATTTGGTGCTGGGATCCGTGCCCAATTTTAGGCACAAGGATTTATACCAACTGAAACCAGGTATAAATTATCATGCCTAAATTAGGCGCAGATCTCCCTTATTCAGTAAAACTGCGTGTAAATTCTAGGAATGCCCCTGATCTGCCCATGGCTGGGCTCCATTTTCAGATCCTTGCATAATCCCAGTGCCTAAAAATGTGCATGGAAATTAATGCCAATTAGTGCCAATAATTGATTATTAGCACCCAATTACTGGTTCTAATTAAGTTGCACATGTAAACTGGGTGCACAATGTACAAATTTAAGTGCCATATATAGTATTAAGGCATAAGTATTTATCTGTGGAAAAATAATCACTTTTAAATGAATTTAGTTATCGACCTTTGACACTTTTAGCAGAATCGTATCTATTCTGTTCTGCCAAAGTACATCAGCCATGTCCTGGAGTAACTACTTCTGAGAATGTAATGTTTTACTATATGTTCCATTTGGCTCTAGTCTCTCTGCTGAAATATTCATCAATTGTCAATGTTAGTAACTATTTTGACAGTGGTGATTTTAATGATGTGCATGCTTGATATCTAGGAACTGAGTTGATATACCAAATCATTTTATGCTTGTTGCTGGGCAAGTTTTAGATATCATTAACTACCAAATTTGAACAGATGACCTAAAAGAGAGAGTTTTTTTTATATATCTCTGAACATTGCATTTGATTTTTTCTATTCACTGAGAGGATTTAAGCTCACATTCTTCTGGCCCAGTATCTTATTGACTGCCACAGTTCATCACTTAGAAAACTTTCAGCACAACCATGATCAAAGGTTTTAAAGAAAAGAGACATTCTACAACTGCTATATAAATATTATATCAAAGTGGAGTAGGGCTGCCTTTCTTCTGCACTGTGGTATTGAATATCAACTATCTTTCATTTTTTTCAGTATTATTCTATATAAGTTAATTATTCCTTTACTTATATACTTACATAGTATGAGCAGCTTTATATGCATTTGCATGTTTTGCATCTCATTACTATGGGACTCATTTTCAAAGTACTTAGACTTACAATGTTCCATAGGTTACTATGAAACTTTGTAAGTCTAAGTACTTTGAAAATACACCTCTACATAACCTGCAGTGACTTAAATATAGATGTTAGGGCAAAACAATGTGTGATAGTCCTTTAAGTCATATTAAGGGGCAAGAAACAATGGTTATTTCCATTATGTAGCCTGATAACTTTTCCTGCTAATTTTAAAAGTGACTTGAGTATGCAGAAAAACATTTTATCTGCTCATATAGGTTCCTATAAAATTTTCCAGGTGTATGCATATATAAACAATAGACACATACATAGCCCCAAATTCTATATATATATATATATATATATGTGTGTGTGTGTGTGTATAGATAGATAGGTAGATATATGTTCGTTTCCTGGCATTTTGTGCATGTAGGTCATTACTGCCTGGTGAGACTTTACCGCTAGGTCAATGGCTGGCGATAAAGTCTCAGACCCAAAATGGACGCATGGCAATTTTAATTTTCCTGCACATCTATTTTAGGCAAAAAATTTAAAAAGGCCTTTTTTACAGGTGAGCTGAAAAATTATTTTGTGTGCACCTAAACCACGCACCTTTACTACCTCAGGCCATTTTTCAGTACACGTTAGTAAAAGGACCCCACAATTTAGCATTAGCACCTAATGAATAAATTCTCTATAAACCTGGAGGATGTAATGAGGCAGTTCTACAAATTGAACAGTAGCAAATCTCCTGGACTGGATGGTATTCATCCCAGAGTACTAATAGAAGTGAAAAATGAACTTGCGGAGCTATTGTTAGTAATATGTAATTTATCCTTAAATCGAGAATGGTACCAGAAGATTGCAGGGTGACCAATGTAACGCCGATTTTTAACAAAGGTTCCAGAGGAGATCCGGGAAATTATAGACCAGTGAGTCTCACGTCGGTGCCAGGCAAAATGTTAGAGACTATTATAAAGAATAAAATTACAGAGCATATTCAAAATATGGATTAATGAGAGAAAGTCAACATGGATTTAGTAAAGGGAAATGTTGCCTCACCAATCTCGTACATTTCTATGAAGGGATGAACAAACATGTGGATAAAGGTGAGCCAGTTGATAATGTGTATCTGGATTTTCAGAAGGCGTTTGACAAAGTACCTCATGAAAGACTTCAGAGGACATTGGAGAGTCATGGGGTGGGAGGTAGTGTTCTATTGTGGATTAAAAACTGGTTAAAAGATAGAAAACAGAGAGTAGGGTTAAATGGTCATTATTCTTAATGGATAAGGGTAGTTAGTGTGGTCCCCCAGGGGTCTGTGCTGAGACCGCTGATTCTTAACATATTTATAATGACCTAGAGATGGGAGTAACTAGTGAGGTAATTAAATTTGCTGACAACACAAAGTTATTCAAAGTCATTAAATAGCGGGAGGATTGTGAAAAATTACAAGAGGGCCTTACAAGACTGGGAGACTGGGTGTCTAAATGGCAGATAACGTTTAATGTGAGCAAGTGCAAAGTGATGCATATGGGAATGAGGAACCTGAATTATAGTTACATCATACAAGGTTCCACGTTAGGAGTCACAGACCAAGAAAGAGATCTAGGTGTCGTTGTTGATGATACGTTGACATCCTCTGCTCAGTGTGCTGCTGTGGCTAAGAAAGCAAATAGAATGTTAGGTATTATTAGGAAAGGAATGGAACACAAAAATGAGGATGTTATAATGCCTTTGTATCGCTCCATGGTGTGATCACACCTCAAATATTGTGTTCAATTCTGGTCGACGCATCTCAAAAAAGATATAGTGGAATTAGAAAAGGTGCAGAGAAGGGCGACGGAAATGATAAAGGGGATGTGATGACTTTTCTTTGAGGAAAGGCTAAAGTGGCTAGGGCTCTTCAACTTGTAGAAAAGGCGGCTGAGGGGAGATATGATAAAGGTCTATAAAATAATGAGTGGAGTTGAACGGGTAGATGTGAAGCGTCTGTTTACGCTTTCCAAAAATACTAGGATTAGGGGCATGCGATGAAGCTACAAAGTACGTAAATTTAAAAGGAATCAGCGAAAATGTTTCTTCACTGAACATGTAATTAAATTCTGGAATTCATTGCCAGAGAATGTGGTAAAGGCAGTTAGCTTAGCAGAGTTTTAAAAAGGTTTGGACGGCTTCTCAAGGAAAAGTCCATAGACCATTATTAATTGGACTTGGAGAAATATTTCTGGGATAAGCAGCATAAAATGTTTTGTACTTTTTTGGGGATCTTGCCAGGTATTTGTGACCTGGATTGGCCATTGTTGGAAATAGGATGCTGGGCTTGATGGACCTTTGGTCTGTCCTAGTATGGCAATACTTATGTACTAAATTTTGGGGGCAGCACCACTAAATTCCATGTCCATTCCAAACTGTAGCTATGGATCATTGCTATAAAATTACCCTTAACCAGTGCACATTCTATAGAGATTGTCATGGGTATTTGCCATAGGAAAAATTACTTTGAAAACTGATCCCCCCCCCCATGTGGGGAAATAATATTTGAATGTTTCCCACCTAGCTGGAACACAGTCAGTAGAATCACCCATGGGTATATGAATGGATTTCATTTTGAAATCTTCATGTATGCATTACACATTGCACTTTGCCCAATGCACTGTGTGACAATTGTGAGCCCTTGGCCCAGAGGTGACCGCATGAGAATACCCAGCTACCTCTGAGTAGACCAAGTTCCCTCAAACCTAGAGTACTCCCAAGAACTGGACTGGACCACAAGTTTAGATGACCTGAGGAAGCTTTATTAGTAGCAAAAACACAAAGCTAAAGGGTAGCCAAACGGCACAGAAAGGAAAACAGGCAGCCTAGCTATTCAGTCTAGCCCAGCTGTAGCAAGGCAAATATAAAACATAGATTAAGGTAAAGTAGAACACCCTAGCTGTATAGGGAAATCAAACATAATCAGCCTAGCTGCACATCTCACTACTAGACGAACAATGCAAACTATGGCATACAGTAATAGAGTAGGCAAGGGCCCACCCTAGCAGGACAAAGACAAACAGGCAATACTTGGCTAACAGAGGTAACACTGCTAGTGGTTAAGAAAAGGGTTCATTCTGTCAGTTCCTTGAGTATCTGCAGACCTGCAAACATCCTGGAGACTTTCAAAATGTTCCCTCTTTAATAACATCTCAACCCATTCCTTGGAACACCTCAACTGGAGGGTTTTCAGGATATCCACCATGAATATGTATGAGATATATTGCACACACATTTGTTTCATGCATATTCATTGTGGATATCTTGAAAACCAGACTTGTTGGGTGTATCCTGGGATCGGGATGAAAGCTATTGCCTTAGGGAATTTCCTATACACTTTCTCTATATTAATTTGAATTGATTTAGCATAAAAAGATCATACAGTACTACTGGTAGGAGAAGAGGGAGGAAAAGGGAATGATAATATTTTAAAGAATGAAAGTGACTTTTTAATTTCATCTATGTTAAGATATGTTTCTATATAATGCATGTACAACCATAACAGACAGCTTTTCATAACTTTGCCAGTCCATTTTTCAAGCATACTATTGGATGTCATCAACTTTTATGTATGCTTAATAATTTACTGTGGCTGTTATTGAGATGAAGGACTGGTTTAGAAAAATCCTGGGTTTAGGTTGTATGTAGGGAGGAGACAGCAAGGCATCCAATTGTTTGGGTGGGAATTAGTAATGACTGCTCAGCTCTTTGGTAAGAGAATAGGGTTGATCAGGTTATCTGGTGTTAATTACATGGAAATACATGGAAATACTTTTAAAACAAATAGGAGGAAATATCTTTTCACTCAATGAATAGTTAAGCTCTGGACTCTTTGAGGTAACAGCGGTACATATCTGGGTTTAAAAAGGTTTGGACAAATTCCTGAAGGAAAGTCCGTAATCTGCAATTGAGACAGACATGGGAAGCAACTGCTAACCCTGGGATTTGTAGTATGGAGTGTTGCCACGATTTGGGTTTCTGTCAGGTACTTGTGACCTGGCTTGGCCACTGTTTGGAAAACAGGATACTGGGCTAGATGGACCATTGTGGCTACTTTTATGTTCTTATTTTCTATGTAATGGAAGTTTTAAGTTTCAAGTTGTATTAATTCGATGGGGATATCCTGAAACCCCTACTGTCTGGGTGTGCCCCGAGGACTGGTTTGAAAACCTCATCTAGAGTGTGTGATGACAGCCCCCCAAAAAGCCATCTCAGTGCTATGGGATCACCTGAATGCTGTTTAATGAGGGTGGAGATAATTATGAGTGTCCAGATATTCAGTCAGTTGATGGAATACTAGTTTTCAGTCTACTTCAAAATAAATGGAAGTTGTGTAATGGGGCGGAAATTAGCATGTGTAGAAAGACCTAACTTTGAGTCCTTAGGTTATGGAAAGAATACACAGACTCCATGAGGAAGGAAAAATCTTAAGTGAAGCAGCTATCATCTTATGAATGAAGTGAAGCAAATATAGAAATGGCCACAAAAACATCCCTGCAGAGCAGAGGGGCAGCCTAATGGTCAATGTAGTGGACTGTAAACCATGGCAAACAGGTTCATATCCCCCTACAACTCTTATTTTAAATGCTGAGCCCTCCAGGAGCAGGGAAATACCTACTGTACCTGACTGTACACCACCTCAATAGCTTTCAGGCCGGCAGCTGCCAAAGTTTAGGTACAGTAGGTATATGTCTATTTCTGGAGGGCTCACAATTGAAAGGAAAAAAAAAGAGATCTGAAGTAGGACTTGACCTGAGTCCTATGTTTACAGTCTTCTGCATTGCCCACTAGACTACATCTAAGACCTGCTTTTTGTTTTGTTCAGAATGCCCATCATACCTGATGATGTCATAGTGCCTGGAATTCCTTTCAGGTTTCACTTTCATGGAAGAGGGAGAAGGACAACAACTACTGGGGTATTCATAAATGATCATGCCTTAATCCCACCAGTGGTCAGCTGCTCAATCAGAGCACCTTCTGGTACCCTGGGTGTGACTGAAATAGGTCTAGCTAAAACATCCTTCTTGTTAGAGTTGAACATTTCTTTCCCTTCAATTACAACTGTTGGACATCCTAATTTTGGGCTCTCCCTAGTCCTGCCCAAAACGCGCCCACAACATGCCCCCTTGCTATTTGGATGAACTGCAGAATAGGACATCAAAATTCTGCCATTTCAAAATCATAATTTGGGCATTTTGGGCAGATGAATATATTTTTGCCATGTTGAGATGTACATTTGCTTGGAAAATGAACCCCATATTGTCCAGAAGACAAAGCTTCGGCGGAGAGAAGTATACATGAGCATTTTATAAAATACATGCATATATGTACAGAATATATGCACATGCATGTGAATTTGTGCACTACTGGGGCTGCTGTTGGGTGTTTTTATTTTTATATGGGCACCTAGACACATGTGTTGTTTTTATAGTGTATACAAACTAAAATCGGGTCAGACTTCAGGTGTTAGAAAAATAATAGCATCAATCAAAAAAAAAAACAAAAACCCTGATTAGCCAACACTAAGCATTACACAGGCATCTTGTTCAAAACGTTTAGGAACTATATTGTAAAATTGCCTTTACTGTACATTTTAGCTGGTATTTGTCACATTGTTATTTTTATTTTCTTAGCATTGTTCATTTTGATAATGTGAAGTCAAATGTTTACATAGAGGAGCCCTTTTACAAAGGTACGAGAGGGCTAATGCTGGGGTAGCGTGTGCCCTGCAGTAATTACGAGTTTGGCATGTACCATATCCTGCAGTAGAAAATAGGTCAATGGGTTGTGGTAAGGGATCAGATACTAAATAGGCGTCTGCTAGTTTTAATATTAGCGCAGGCCCATTTCCCGGACCATTAAAATTTAGTCTTTTTCCCAGCCGCAGTAAAAAATGATCCAGTGCGTGCCTAAAAGATATGCCCACACTACTGCAGGACACTTTTAACTGCAGCTTTGTAAAAGGACCCCAGAGATTGGACTTGAGATGTCCAGCTTGGGATGTGCTAGATTCCTTTGGTATTTTAAAGAAGGCTCTGCCATCTCTGAACATTTTCACAAATACCTGCAGGACATCAAGAGTATTTGGTAGCATGTGCAGCAGAAGCAGCCATTTCACATATATGATCCCAGCAACTTCCCTGTAAAGCTGTCAATACTTACGCATGCATGTTGCACAATTCCATGTGTAGCTGCCTCATTTTACATTTGTAAAATATGGATCTCAAAACCAGTGAAATTAATAGAAGGAGGGATAACAGATGTGATAGTTCTATCTCCTACTATAACTGCAGTTTTTCCAGTATTAATAGCATGCTTATTGGCAGAAATTCAAGAGATAATCACTTTGAAATAGTTTGTAGTTTATTAATGACTTCCGCTATGGGAGAGCCAAATGGAAAGAAAAATTATATATCATCAGCAAATACGCAATAATGGCCATTAAGTCCAGGACACCTCCAACAAATGGGTATCAGGCAGAGATTAAATAAAATAGATGATACATTATTTATAGGGCACAGCTGGAAAGAACAACACTAAGGCATATATAAAGACACAGCTAGGTATGGATAATCTATATCATTCTTTCAAGAGATAGAATAGCTGTTCCTGGAAGGTAGCTTCCTTCCATCCTGAAGGTTACAGGATCAAGGCTGCCTTCTGTATGATGGGGGAAAATGATGAAATTAATGACACTGGAAATAAATCTGTTATTTGTGGGTTGTTTCCTGTCTTTTGGATTAGATTCACATTTAACTGAGTTCTTCTATCAGCGTTTCTTTTTATTATGTTAGTGAGTCCTTAGCAGGGAGTCTTGAGGCCTGAGTATCCTATATAATAAAACTCACCTCCAACGTTCTAATGTGCTTGGGACTGTGGCTCCCTCAGCTCGGAGGTGGTCTGCTAGGCAGCATCGAAACCCAATGACATCACTAAACCAAGCTGATCGGAGAAACTGGCTGCTGGCACGCGCAAACAAAAAAAAAAACAAATCGGAAACACACAAAGGCTCGAAACTGCCACGCTCATCAACAATCGCCCTCAGAACGCACGCACCTCACGAGACTGCCGCCCAACTGAGGAGAATACCGCCGCCCCGACACTGCCGCCATCCCGAACCTGCTGCACAGCGAACCGCCCTCAGGACCTGCAGTAACAACAAAAAAAAAAAAACAGGTGAAGAGACAGCCTCCAGGTGCCTCAGCAGGGGACATTGACCACACCGAAAGCTGCTGAACCGCCCTCCGGACCCGCACTAACAACAAAGAAAAAAGGTGAACAGACAGCTTCTGGGCAACTCAGCAGGGGATGGCGGTCATAACGCAAGCTGCACGAAGCTGACCTGATGGACAAACTTTCCTAACAGCAGGTACACTTAAGGGAAGGAAGGGAGGGTGAGGCAGGAACTTGAGGGGGGAGGGAGAGAGGGGGGCCTGGAACTTGAAGGGGAGACAAAGACACATGGAGAAGGGGGGGAGAGAACAGAACGGGAGGGAAGGGGAGAGGACAAATGTTGCACATGGATGGATGGAGGGCATGGGAAAAAAAGAGCACCATCGCTAGATTAAAAAAAGGAAAAGGAACTGAAAAACCGAACACGAGCCTGGAGGGGGGGGGGACGGGACACACGAGCCTGCACACATACACATACACATACACACACACACACACACACAGTCTTTCAATCTTTGTGTGTCACTGTGACACACACTCAAACACACACATACACACTCTGTCTGCCACACACACATACATGCTCTCTCTCCCGCACAGGGAGGGAGGGGGCTGGAACTTGAGGAGGGAGAGAGGGGCCTGGAACTTGAAGGGGAGATACTTTTCTAACAACTCTATAGTTAACAAAAAAAAAACCACTGCTAGCGCCCATTTCCTTTCAAACAGAAATGGGCCTTTTTTACTAGTAAGATAATAATGAGGATCACTCAAGATACCCTAGTTTTTATCTTTTTTGAGTTTAGTATGGAAACCTCAGGAAAACAATAGAAAACAAGCCCAGAAATAGGACAGAAATATTCAAACATACCCTGATACCTGCTGGGCCAATGAGAAAACAGGAACTAAGATTAACAAAAATACAAGACACAGCTATGAATAAGCTAACTGGATCAAGTTTTCAAGAGGTTGAGTTGTTTCTCCTGAACGGTAGCAGCCTCTCTAACCTAAAGGTCACAAATTCAAGACTAGCATGTAGCTGATAGCTATTAACACTGGGGGAAAAGCAGAAATGTTAACACCCTGGAAGGAATCCTGACATTTCAGCTATTTTGTTTTCCTTTCCTTTGAAGTTAGACTCAAATTTAGCTGAATTATTCTATCAGCTTTTATTTTATTTTATTTAGGTGGTTGAGTCAATATTTTGGGTACCTTTAGTTAGGTTGGTTCATTTTGACACAGAGCCCCTAACAGAGACTCCTGAGCTTGAATACTAGACTAGAACAAGACAAGAACTATGATTGCCTTAATGCCCTTGTACCTTCAAGAAGTACATCTAGCATAAAAGGGTGCACAAGGATTACTGAAATTAAAGAGACACTCAGGAAACAAGAGTTAAGTTTACCTGAAATACAAGACACAGATAAGAATGATCCAACTATAGCAAACACTTAGTAGGCAGAAAAGCTCCTCCTGAAAGGTTCAAAGGTGGTTAGTACCTGAGCTAAACACTGGGTGTGTGGGGGGGAGGATGTAATTTATGACAGTGGAAAGAAAACCTCTAAATCCTGGGTTTATTCCTGTTGTTTCAGGTTAGAAAAAATAAGGGAAATTATATTTACATTTCCCATGTCCTTTCAAAGGCATGCGCATCCCTACAATGTAGTAAATTTAAAGTGAATCGGAGAAAATTTTTCTTCACTCAACGTGTAATTAAACTCTAGAATTTGTTGACAGAGACTGTGGTAAAGGCGGTTAGCTTAGCGGAGTTTAAAAAAGGTTTGGATGGCTTCCTAAAGGAAAAGTCCATAGACCATTATTAAATGGACTTAGGAAAATTCACTGTTTCTGGGATAAGCAGTTTAACATGTTTTGTACATTTTTGGGATCTTGCCGGGTATTTGTGACCTGGATTGGCCACTGTTGGAAACAGGATGCTGGGCTCAATGGACCTTTGGTCTTTCCCAGTATGGAAATACTTATGTACAAATCATCTTTCTAGCTTTAAAACAAATATATTTAATTACATCATGCTTGCATATGCACAATCGTCTTCTGTTGACTTTTGTTCTTATCAGTTTCCTGGAATATTTAAGTTGCTGTTTAATGGTCTTTGGCTACCATTGTATCTATTACAACTTATTCAAAATACAGCAGAAAGGTTTGTTTTAATGGACACAGGTTTGACCATGCAATACCCTTACGTATTTCCTTTGTCCATTACATTAAAATTTAAAATCTTAATTTGGATACATGCTTCATTATTTACTGACACCCTTCTTTACTTTGCTAAATGTCTGATTCCATATCATAGTTCTCACCACCTTCAATAACAGAATGAAATCTCTTACTTTACCTTTCACTTGAGACAACTTGTTGAACTTCATTTAAATTTTTAGCTCCTTCCCTTCCCTATAGAACTCTTTACCAGCATCTCTCTGGTCACAGAAGTCTTACCGAAGATTAAAATCAGGTCTTAAATTCTTATTTCACATTCAGGCCTTTCCTGACCTGTATTAGTCCTAGGAAATATCTTAAGCTGTTTTCCAGTGAGTTCAGATGCCTGATCCTACTATGGGATCCTGGGAAGAGTTGGATAGTCTGTGCATGTGTGGAAGGGGTAGGAGGGTAATTGTGTGGGGGTTTATTTTTCTCTATGTTATCAGTTGATAGTTTGGATCTGTCCATGTTGTACTATATGCAAGTCTCTGTTTATTATTGGTTGTTGTTTTGTTGTTGTTGCTGCTGCTGCTGTATTTTAATAAACAAAATTAAACTAAAATTTACAATTATGCCAAACGTTTCCATCTGTTTCACTAAGAATTTCAGGTGAACACTTATTCTGTATTTTCTGGTATATGAGTTCTATGGTTATCTGCATTTCAGCTAGGAGGTGTTCAAAAAGATGAAGTGGAGGGGGATAATTGAACGGGGACACCCATCTCCATGGCCGCCCATCTCCGAGGACGGGGGTGCGAAGGGGCAGGACAGATCGTATTATCGAAAAAGGTGGGCAGCCATCTTTTCTTTCAATAATACGGTTGGTGCCGGCCAAATGCCTAGGATTTGGGCGGATTTGAGATGGTCGGCATCGGTTTTCAGCGATAATGGAAACTGAAGCCGGCCATCTCAAAAACGACCAAATCCAAGCCCTTTGGTCGTGGAAGGGGCCAGGATTCGTAGTGCACTGGTCCCCCTCACATGCCAGGACAACAACCAGGCACCCTAGGGGGCACTTTTAAAAATAAAAAAAAACATTAAAATACCTCCCAGGTGCATAGCTCCCTTACTTTTGGTGCCGAGCCCCCGCAAATGCCCCCCAAAACCCACTCCCCACAACTCTACATCATTACCATAGCACTTATGGGTGAAGGGGCACCTAGATGTGGGTGCAGTGGGTTTTGGGTGGGGGAGTTTGGAGGGCTCCCATTTAATAGCACAAGTGGAACAGATAAGGGGGTGATGGGGCTGGGTCCACCTGCCTGAAGTGCACTGCACCCATTAAAAACTGCTCCAGGGACCTGCATACTGCTGTCATGGAGCTGGGTATGACATTTCAGGCTGGCATAGAGGCTGGCAAAAAATGTTTTTAAAGTTTTTTTTTTTTTGTGGGAGGGGGTTAGTGACCACTGGGGGAGTCAAAGGAGGTCATCCCCAATTCCCTCTGGTGGTCTTCAGGGCAGTTTGGGCACTTTTGGGGACTTGAGCATAAAAAAAGGGTCTAAAAAAAAGCGGATCAAATTCTTGCTAGGGACACCCTTCTTTTTTCCATTATCGACCGAGGGCACCCATCTCTTAAGCACGCCCCTGTCCCGCCTTCACTACCCTTCTGGCACACCCCCGGAAGCTTTGTTCGTCCCCGCGACAGACTGCAGTTGGGGGTGCCCAAAATCGGCTTTCAATTATACCAATTTGGGCGCCTGCAAGAGAAGGGTGGCCATCTCCCGATTTGGGTCGGAAGATGGCCGCCCTTCTCTTTCAAAAATGAGCTGGATAGTGACCCAGCAAAGACATCCAGACAGGAAATCAAGAAGAGAGTCTAGAATAATCACAAGTCTCCCTTTCTCCACATCAATCATGACATATAACATCAAAATGTAATGTACTTAACACATCTATATATGTAAAACTCACCCTCAATGTTCTATTGTCTGCTGACGTCACTGAAGCCAAAGTTCGTATGTTCGAAGCTCTGAAGCCATGAAAATCAGTCTCTGGGCCCTGCCCTCGCGTCAAACGTTATGACGTTGATGGCGGAGCACATTCTCACCTCCAACGATCTACTCAGGCCACGAACTCCGGATTTCCACACTGTAGCTCTGCTCCGCCCTGGGATCAAAACGCCATAACTTCGAGGTCGGGGCACGAAAACCGCCACCCACACAGAGTTACAACGGAAACAACAGCGGTGCATGCCACGAACCAAGTAAAACTGCGATGAGCCATGCAACCATGAAACCCTTGCTAGCGCCCGTTTCATTGTGCTCAGAAACGGGCCTTTGTTTACTAGTAATAACATAAAAGTGTTGCCACATTGGGACAGACTGAAGGTCCATCAAGCCCAGCATCCTGTTTCCAACAGTGGCCAACCCAGGTTACAAGTATCTGGCAAGATCCCAAAGCAGTACAATACATTTTATGTTGCTTATCGTAGAAATAAGCAGTGGATGTTCCCCAAGTCCATCTTAAAAATGACTTATGGACTTTTCTTTTAGGAAGTTATCCAAACTGATTTTAAACCCTGCTAAGCTAACTGCTTTTGCCACATTCTCTGGCAATGAATTCCATAGTTTAATTACATGTTGAGCATAGGCGTAGTTTGACTGTTTCATTTGGGGGGGGGGCAAAGGAAGGGGCGGGGCATATTAGCATATTAATTTGCATATATGTATATGCAAATTATGCTAATATGGAGGAAGGAAGGGAGCAAGAACTGGCTTTTTTGGAAATAACCAGTATTCGTTTGCCAATGGATAGCCACTGAATCGGAGAGGCAGCGGGTTTGGCGACAGGCAGTGGTGTGCTGGTAAATGTTTAACAACAGGCTCTCCCCCCGGTCCCCCTCTGCGCCCCCCCCAAATTGCAGAGCTGGCTATAGCCGTGGAGAGAGCCTGGGGGGGGGGGGGTATAAATAAGAAAATATAAACTTTTAATGTTGAGCACCTGATTCTCAATGTGAACATATTCCAAACACTATAATGAAAATAAAATGGTTTTTTTCTACCTTTGTTGTCTGGTGACTGTTTTTCTGATCATGCTGGTCCAGTATCTGATTCTGCTGCTATCTGTCCTCTTAACTCCGTTTCCAGGGCTTCCTTTCCATTTATTTCTTTCCTCCTTTCTTCTTCATTTCTGGTCCTCAGCTTCTGCCTATTTTCTTCATCCATGTGCAGTTTTTCTCCTCTCTTCCTTTTCCCTCATCTCATCTCCTTCCTCACTCTTTCCTCCCCTCCATCCATGTCCAGCATTTCTTTTCTCTCCCCTGCCCTCCATCCACCCAGTCCAACAGTGACCCTCCTCTCCCCTGTCCCCATGCCCAGTGGCCCTCCTTTCCCCTGCCCTCCATCCACCCAGTCCAGCAGTGACCCTCCTCTCCCCTGTCCCCATACCCAGTGGCCCTCCTTTCCCCTGCCCTCCATCCACCCAGTCCAGCAGTGACCCTCCTCTCCCCTGTCCCCATGCCCAATGGCCCTCCTCTCCCCTGCCCTCCATCCACCTAGTGGCCCTCCTTTCCCCTGCCCTCCATCCACCCAGTCCAGCAGTGACCTTCCTCTCCCCTGTCCCCATGGCCAGTGGCCCTCCTTTCCCCTGCCCTCCATCCACCCAGTCCAGCAGTGACCCTCCTCTCCCCTGTCCCCCATGCCCAGTGGCCCTCCTTTCCCCTGCCCTCCATCCACCCAGTCCAGCAGTGACCCTCCTCTCCCCTGCCCTCCCTTCATTCCCCCCTCTCCCCGTTCCTTCTCCTCCCCCCCCCCCCTGCAGCGAGCCAGTTCTCCTCCCTCCCTCCGATCCGTCCCTCACCAACTTGATCTTCGAATTCTTCGCCTGCCCGCTAGCGCTGACTCTCCCCTGCCAGTTCACGCTTCAAAATGGCTGCCGAGACTTCAGCAGAAGTCTTGCGAGGCCGCCTCTGAAAGTCTCGGCGGCCATTTTTAAAGCGCGAACCAGTAGGGAGAGAGCACAAGCGCCTAGCGGGCAGGCAAAGGATTCGAAGATCAGGTCGGTGAGGGACGGATACGGAGGGAGGGAGGAGAGCCGGCTCACGGGGGGGGGCAGGGGGGGAGGAGAAGGAACGGGGAGAGGGGGGGGCGAAGGGAGAGCTGCCTGTTGCGGCCCTGCGTTTGGGGGGGCATTGCCCCCCCTCGCCCCCCCCCCCAGTCTACGCCCATGATGTTGAGTGAAGAATATTTTCTTGACTTGTTTTAAGTGTACTATTTGTAGCTTCATTGCACACCCCCCCTACTCCCAGTATTTTGGAAAGAGTAAAAAAATGATTCACGTCTACTTGTTTCACTTCACTCATTATTTATAGACCTCTATTCATATCTCCCTTCAACCATCTCTTCTCCAAGCAGAAGAATCCTATCCACTTTAGCCATTCCTCATAGGGAAGTCATCCCATCCCCTTTATCATTTTTGTTGCCCTTCTCTATACGTTTTCTAATTCCACTATATCTTTTTTGAGATGCGGTGATCAGAATTGCACACAGTATTTGAGGTGCTGTCGCACCATAGAGTGATGCAAAGGCATTATAACATCCTTATTTTTGTTTTCAATTCCTTTCCTGATAATGACACGGTAACTGCTAATGTGGAACCTTGCATCACATAGCGATAGGCAGGTTCCTCTTTCCACAAGCATCACTACCATATCATAACACTTACCCAGTCCAATCAACTTGTTCTGTTTGATTTTGAATACGATCAATATAAAATGTATACCTTCTATACCAAATGCTATTAAGAATTATAAATATAGACTGATTTTTGCATGCATATAGGAATGTATACTATGCAGTTGGAATTGGAGGACTATTCAGAACTTTAAGACCAAGGAGGAACTAAACATGAAAAATAGAAGAGCTTGATTTATAACAAATAACAAGGCCAGCAAAAACCTACTCTAAACAAATCAAATCAAAATGATGCTGAAGCTGGCTTCTTATTTCCAACATAGTAGCATCTTATTAGCAGCCTAACATTTTATTCACAGCTCAGCTTTTTATTCACAGCACAGTAATATATCCTTAGGTTGCTCTGGCTGCTGAACATTTGCAAGTAAATTCCATTTTTACTTCAGCTAAAAGGGCATAGATCTTATGGTGAAGTCTTTTCTCTACACAGTGATATCAGCATTTTAAATCAAGTGTTCCACATTCTTTTCACCTCTAATATTTGACTAGGTAATACATTTGGGGGCATGAAGTTGAAATATAAATAAGAAACTATACTGTGAACAGGATACCAACAGAATAAAACCGAAAATTCATCATCATTAAGTTGAAATGACGGTACAGTAGGATGGTTCCCAGCAGTTGGTACTGCATTCATTTGTCACAGACAGTAGTTAAATTGTCATCCATTAACTCTTCCATACCACAAACAGTACTGGTGTAGAGGGTTATAGACAGGGCTTTTTTTGAGGGGGTACTGAGTACCGGCACCTTTTCTATTGTCTACTAAAATTGACCAATGGTCCCTAAATTTTAATGAAAGAGCTCAGGCTCTACACACCAATTCTGCCTTGTCATGGATTCTGTGATGGGTTGCAGGGGGCCTGGCTATTGTGGGGTGGGTCCCTCAGTGATCACCCCACCCCTGAAGGGTGGCCTGGCATTTGAGTACTGACACCTTTTTTGCTAGAAAAAACACACTGGTTATAGAACTTACATAGCTTTCCAAACCAACATTTGTTGTGAATCACATAAATTTTGTTTTGGGCCTGCAAACATTATTACTAAAGGGGGGGGGGGGGGGTAGCGTGCTATCAATAACTCCAGTTATTAGTAACTAGGTCTTGTTATATAAAATAGCATGACTTAGTGGTTAATGGTAGTCAACATTGATAAATATGCCTCTAAATGTATGACAAACATGTATAGCTATGTTTTGTGCATAAGAATGTTTGTGTTCTTTCAGGGATAGCAAACTCAAGTAATTCAGGGGCCCTTTTACTAAGGTTCACCAAACAAATGCCCTGTGCTGGTGTAGGTTTCTATTTGGATGCGTGCAGGTCCATTTTTCAGCACGCCTGGAAAAAGGTCGTTTTTGTGGCTGAAATGGAAGTGCGGGCAAATTAAACCACCATATGCCCATTTTCAGCCTGAGCCCTTACTGCCACCATTGAGTTAGCAGTAAGATCTCATGCTTTAACTGGGCGGTAATCGTCACTGAGCGTAACTGCCGATTACCACTGGGGTAAGCAGCACATGGTAGAAATAGAAAATATATTCTACCCACGTCTTTGAATGCACATGAAAAATGGAATTACCGCCTGGGACATGCAGTAGCTGGGTGGTGGCTTCAATTGATGCACGTTGGATGCAGGGCCATGCCTAGGTCTCTGGCGCCCCCCTGCAGGACTACCCCCTCCCCCAGCAAAATTTAGTCACACTAATCAGATGTATTTGTCATACAGGGTAAAGTGCTGCTTTTCAGTGCATCAGATTTCAGAAAATTTATTTAATAGCCTAACACCCTTTTCAGTGAGCTTTCAGAGGCCAAAACCTCCTGCCTCAGGTCAGTATAATGCTGTTACGGTATCCTCTCCTGACCTAAGGAAAGAAGTATTGGTCTCTGAAACTTATTAACACAGGTACCATATTACTTTATCCTAAATTAAAAATAAAATTATTTTCTTTACCTTGTTGTATGGCCATTTACTTTTTCTCATTGTGTTGCTCCCAGTCTCTAGATTCTGTTTTCCTTCGTTTTTGCTTAACTCTTCTGCCAGGGTTTCCTGGCCATTTGTCATGTTTCTTGCCTTTTTCTTTGCTTTCTTCAATATTTTTCTGCCTCTCTCTCTCTCTGTCCAGATTAATTCATTCTTACTATCCATCTTTAATGTTCCATCATCTACTTATGGCTTTTCATCTTTTTCTCACCCTTGTTCTCCCCATGCCCCTTCCTCTTATTCTCCAGTCTTTCACTACTCCCCTTTTCCATCCAGCAGCTCTCCTCTTTCTCTCCCCATCCTTCCAGTGTCTCCCCTCTTTCTTTCTGCATCCTTCCATCCAGTGGTCACCTCTTTCTCCCTACCCTTCCATCCAGCATCTTCCCTCTTTCTCTCCCCATCCTTCCACCATCTACCCTCTCTCCTGATCTTTCCATCTAATGTCTCTCTCTCTCCCTCCTTCTAACCAGTGTCTCTCTATCTCTCTACCCTTTGTCGGTTCAGTGTCCCTTCTCTCCCCACATTCTTCCAGTCTCTCCCCTTTCTCTCTGCATCCTTTCATCCATCTCCCTTCTTTCTCTCCCCATCCTTCCATCCAGTGTATCTCTCCCCATCCCATCCGTTTTCCCTCTTTCTCTCCCATGATCCCATCCTTCCATCTGTTTTCCCCTCTTTCTCTCTCCATCATTCCATCTGGTTCCCTCTTTCTCTCCTCATCTTTCCATCTGTTTCCCTCTTCCAATTCTTCCATCCAGTGTCTTTCTCTCCCCATCCCATCTGTTTTCCCTCTCTCTCCCCATTCTTCCATCTGTTTTCCCTCTTTCTCTCCCCATCCTTCCATCTGTTTTCCCTCTCCCGATTAAAATTCAAGTTACTTTGTTTAGCTCACAAGGCTCTGGCAACAGGCAATCCATTCCTATTAGTCAATCTTTTAACCCCTTAATTCTCCTTTTTGGTCATTGTTTTCTCAACAGGATAGGCTGTTATTAGTACCTGGTCTTTTCCTCCAGGTCCGCCCAGCATGCCAGCCCCATCTCCCATTACCAGTCACTGCTGCTTTTCCTGTTGAGCAGCAGCGCCAGCGCTATAAAAAGAAGAAGCGCTCAGCTGACTGAGCTGAGTGCAGAGCGCTAATGACAAAATATGTTTAAAAAAAAGTGCAGCACCGCAGGCAACCTTGAGGCATTGGCTGCTGGCTCTGCAGGCTCCTCCCATCTCTTATGTCATTGCCCATGGAGCGACGCAGGGGCAGTTACGTAAGAGACGGGAGAAGCCTGCAGAGCCAGCAGCCAATGCCTCAAGGCTGCCTGCGGTGCCGCGCTTTTTTTTTTCAAAATTTTTTGTCATTATCACTCAGCTCAGTCAGCTAAGCACTTCTTCTTTTTCTAGTGCCAGCCCTGCTGCTCAACAGGAAAAGCAGCAGTGGCCAGCAATGGGAGCTGGGGCTGGTGCTGGCGCGCTGGGCGGGCCTGGAGGAAAAGTGGGCCGGCAGGGCCCATCCGTGGCTGCGCCCATGCTGATTAAAGCTACTTGCACAGGTTACCATTGAGCACTGCTTGTGGAATGTGGCAGCATGGAGCTGAGGTAAGCGGCGAGGGTAAGCACCGCAGCGGCACCCTCCAGAGGTCGGGGCCCCCCTGCGGTGCTTACCCTGCTTACCGTGTTGGAACGGCCCTGGTTGGATGCACATAGGTCTGTAGACACCTTAGTAAAAGGGCCCCTCAATATTTTAATTGCAATGTGTAGTTGAGAAGGTTTGTACAGTCCTTTCACTAATGTCTCCCTTTCTTTCCAGTCCCTTCCCCCATCAATCAGATCTATACACACACACACACATCAATCAGATCTATACACACACACACACACACACACACACACACACACAAAAAGAAAATAATGGGGGTGGGGGTAATAATCACAGATAAAATAGCAAGGCTTTATTTAATCCATCCTTCCCAAATGTAAAAGTGCCTGTATTGTTCAAAAACAGGTGTGCTTTGACCCAGAAAGTAAAAGGGCATTCCTTGCAGCAATAAGAGAGCACAGGTAAGAACAACACATCCAAAACTATGCATATTGTTATCAGTGGAAAGGTTACTCCAATAAAAAGTAGGTGCAAATATCTCCAGGCAATTTGTCTTCAATCAATAATAAAAGCAAAACTACCCATGACGTTTTGATTTCAATTATTGCGGCAAAAATGTAAGGAAAAAGTACCCATTACTAGCTTCATTATTGCAGTCTCTAAAGTTTCATTTTTGAAAATTCTTCATTGCATGAAGCCTGAATAAATGTACTTTTGGGGCATTGTTTCCAGCAATGCTAGTACAACGAGCGAGCATAGGCCTCATCAAAGGGGCCACAAAATTGTTAACACCTCTCTTGTGGAAGGGCAGCTGTCAACACTAAAAAGAGCTGTGGTGTGCCTCCTACTGAAAAAGAGCTCACTTGACTAGGACAAGCTCGAAAACTATCGACCAGTCTCTAACACTCCTTTCCTAGCATTCAACTCGACGACTGGATAGTTGAAAGTAACTGGTTAGACCTATGTCAATCTGGCTTCAGACCTGGGTACAGAACAGTGATAGTTCTTGTGTCCCTTCTTGATGATCTGCACAGATATCACAACAGGGGATCTGCCTCGATACTAGTGTTGCTGGATGTCTCAGCTGCCTTTGATGATGTGGATCATAACATCATGCTTACAAGACTGTCAGAAACAGTGGCACTGTACTTACATGGTTCAAATCCTATTTGTCAGAAAGACAACAATAAGTTTTGTTCAGCAACAGCATATCATTACCTTGGACACTAAACTGAGGAGTGCCACAGGGATCCATACTGTCTCCAATTTTATTTAATATCTACAAAATTCTACATCTATGCTGATGATGTGCAATTACTTATGCCCATTGAACCAGCTCTACCCACAGCTCTGTCTGCCCGCCTAGCCACAACTCAGGAATTAGCAAACAACAAACTCTGCCAGAACCCAAGCAAAAGAGAGATTCTTCGGGTTCCTAACACAAGTGGACAAATACTGGACTTCAAAATATCTTTTGGGATGTACGAACTGCCTCTAAAATCACAGGTCAGGGCTCCTGGGATACTGCTAGACTCCTCACTCACTCTAATTCCACAAATTCAAACTACCTTTAAAAATTGTCTCTATAAAAGGAAGAAAACAAAAACCTCACACAATCATGAACAACAAAACAAAAAAGTGAGGTGGATACCAGGAGGATGTCAAAATATGAAACAATCTTTATTGTAGCAATCATATAAAGGGACCCGACTTGGCTGTGTTTCAGCACATAGGACTGCCTCAGGGTCAAACAAGCATGTTGGACTGGAGTGAATGAAAAGGAAACTTGAATCTAAAAGATGTCAAAGTCCTTAGCTATGTAAATTATCATGTCTTCTCAAATGAGAAACAATGACAACTCTGCAATGCAAAAAAAAAACAACAACTCTCCGGAGAACCGGTGACGTAATCAATTCAAAATGATTTTCAAGGCCCTCATACAAAATAGGCCAGAGTACTTAAAGGATAAGTTATCTCTTTACATACCTTTGAGACCTCTAAGATTCTTTCAGGGATTATCACTGTCTGTCCCCTCATCAAAGGAAATTGTAAGATGTGATACCTGCCAGTGAACCTTCTCAGGAGTAGCCCCAACACTCTGGAATTTACTCCTAGAGGGGTTGTGTATAACTCGAGACTACCTCTATTTCAGGAAGCAGGTAAAAGCCTGGCTCTTATCTCAAACCTTTAAAACATAGGGTTACTGACTATACATTCATTCTGCACCTGGACTACCTTGCTATACCCACTGTAGCTTAGACCACTTCCTTATATCTTGCCTTTAGTTTAGCCACCCATTTATTTATCCCAACTGACTCTATACCATGCATCTTGCCCCATCTATATAGCTGCATTTGGCCCCTTAACCATATGGTAAGCTGTATTATAGAAAAGCATTAGTATCATAGCAGTGTTATTTGAATGTCCTAATTGTGTGCATATTAGATATTCCATCGCTATTATGCTCACATCATATTATATCTCTGTTATTTGATTTGCAGTGCTGTAAATTTGCATATTTTTGATCCCTTTTCATGATAGCCCAATTATTAGGTCTGAATTTGCTGCTTTCAAGTTTTCTTCTTTCATTCTGTCTATGTCTATACTTGTTCATTTTACTATTGTTATGCTGTTAACAAAATTGTAAGTTTGATGTTAAACTGTACCTAGTATACACTGCCTTGGTTGAATCTCTTCACGAAGGCCATTAATAACTCCCAATAAATAAAATAAATGGCCTACACCCTCTTTTACTATACCCAGCTAGCGATTCCTGGTGTGGCAAATATGGCACAGCCTATTGAATAAGAACTTTTGTATGCTCTAATCTGTGCTTTCCCACTGCTGCAGGGAATGCCTTTTCTCTCTGGGTCAAAATATTCATACTGTTGAACATTATAGGCACTTTTATATGTGGGAAGGATGGACTAAATGAAGCCATGATTTCCACAAACAAAATACTGTTTACCTATGATTATTACCCCCCCCCCCCCCCCAACCACCCCTATTATTATTTTCTGGGATAAAGTACCTTGGAAACTATTTGTAGCATTGACTACAAGAGCTTTTTAAAACATTTTAACCCATTCTTTATGAAACATATTTTAAAACTGCTTCAAGTTATCCTTATCTTCAACACTGACATTGTCACAAGGTTTCAGAACCAACTGGAGGGACATGCATTTGTTAGTTGCCATATTCATTTGACATACCACTTTCTTTAACATTTAGCTGCCTATAAAAATAAGGATGGTTCAGCTGAATGATGGAACATTCATTAGCTTGCACTTGAAGGTCAATATTCAGAGTCTCCTGTGGTATATTTATCTCATTTTCAAAAGCAGAAGACTTTACCTTGAGTCCAGCAACATGGTACTCTTGTTTCCATGGCTGAATAATTCTAATTATACTGCATTTCTGAGGTGAAATTTGTCTGTTACTTTGCTTGCTTAAATGTCCTCAAATTAAAAAATAAAATCACTAGCACTTTTGCTTCTAGCCTTTTTTAAACTCATACTGTTACTTGGAGATGGAAAATGCATATATTTTATAAGGAGTCTATGATTATGTATAAAAAAAATGTTCCAACGTATCCTTCATTATGTAATTGCATTATGTAAGACCCATGTCTCTATCCATCCTGGGAAGCCTTCACGTGCCTGGGACATATGCTATGGTTGTGAGTTTTTGTTCTGTGGGGTACAGATATGAATCTCCTTTAGAAGCCTATTCAAGAGCATCTAGTAAAAGTATTTTGGGCATGTTAAGCTTTCAAATGTACAAGCTTCTAATATTAAACAGGTGCTTACATGCCCATGCTAGGATTAGCACAAACAATGGGCCCCTTTTACTAAGCTGCACTAAAAGGGGACCTGTGCTAATGGAGGTGGACATTTTTGCAACACGCTGAGGTGTTTTTTTTACCGCAGTGGGCAAAAAGCCTCAAAAAAGAAATGGCCATGAGGTAAGATTACACTTACCACCTGACCATGCGGGGGGAACAGTTATCGCCACCCAATGAGGTGGTGGTAAGAGCTCCTATGCTAACTGATGCTAACCAGGTAGTGACTACCACTGGGTAAACCGCATGTGGAAATATTTGTTAAATATTTCCGCTAGCACTGGAAATGCCATGCACTGGGAATAGTACTACCTCTGGCGCCTGCATTGGGCTGGCAGTAGCTCCAGATTGCCACGTGGTAAGCCCATGGTGGGCTTACCACTGCTTAGTCAAAGGGTCCCAAAATGACCGCTAATACTCTATGCAGTGGAAGACAGAAGTGATAGCATTGTGATAGGCTAATGAGGTACAGATGAGGATAGAGAAATGGCTGATGGGAAATTAAACTTGAGGAGGAAAGTGTTCAGATAGTCACATGTTTAAGGCTGGGATATTACCTTTAGCTCTAGAGTTGTCAGTAGCATAATTTGTTTTGTTTAATTATTATTATTTTGACAGGGTCACATTTATTTACTTAAAACGTGTGTATACTGCAATCCTATATCATTCAGTGTAAATAAAACCAATCATATAATACAAGGGACACTCAAACATTATACATTACATTCAAATAAAATATAAGTGATCAAATAATACAATAAAAACAAATATTAACAAAACAACCACATTTACACATTCATTGAGCCTAATAACTATCTCTAATAGGTTCTTAGTAGCACACATTATTCAAAATACAAGCCTATAGAGATGCATCCAAGCAACTTATTTTTTTTTTCCTATAAAAAAGATATTCCATGATTAATAATGGTGGGTCAAAGAGAACATAAGACACAGAGAGCAGATGGACCATTCCTTTCCTTATTGTTAATATGTATACTGTTATGACCTGCTCTAGTAATAATGATAATATACTAAAATGCCATCAATTATAAACTATTTCAAACAGTGATAGGTATTTCATCATACTAAATGTTTATATGTACATGTTGGAACTCAGAGCTTCAGACTTGGGAAAATACACATTTACAAAAACCAAAATTAAGGGGTCAATATTCAGCCATGTCCGGGCTCCATAGCCAGTTAAGTGTGATATTCATGTGGTGTGACTTTTATGTGGTGCTATTTATACAGTGAGCTTGGCTAGATAAGTGCTGAATATTGGCCAAGTGTTGATGCCACCTCTGGAATGCCCACAAAATAGCTGGTTTTGTTCTTTTTTTTAAATTTTTTATTTATGATTTTGCAATATTACATCCATTTCAAAATGTATGATACAAATAATATATTAAACATACTATAACATAAAGGATATTATTAATATTATTTACTTCGACCACAATCACCACCACATTATGAGGCAAGAAACTAAGAAAAACAAAATAAGGAAAAAAATAGCTGGTTTTGTTCTAAACACTAACCAGTCATTTTCAGCGGCACTAACCAGTTAAGTGCACCTGAAAATGACCAGTTGGCCCTGAACAGGCTATTTAACTAGCCAGATGCCATGTCTGGTTGGTTAAATTGCTTTGAATATCAACCCCTAAGTTATTAATTAGTCTTGTCAGACAAATAGGATCAATTTCTTTGCCATGGTGGCCAGAGAAATGGACTAGGGGAAAACACTAAACCTCATATTCTATATATGGCACTCAAAATTTCATGAGCAAATTTGGGCATGGGTAGTAACAAAGTACATGTACTTTGTTACAGTACTTAAGTACAGTTGGCAGTACTTTTACTTTTAATGAGTTACATTTTTGCAATACTTAAGCTGTACTTTTGAACTTAGTAATAAAGTACAAATTTGGAAAGTAGTTTAAAAAAAAGTATTTTCCATCCCTCTGCTTCTCTCCCCCTATAGGCTTTCCAAGCGGTGTCAGTTATGGCTTGCAGGTGATTGGGCCAGAACTTCCAATCTCAAAAACAGCTGAACTGAGTTTGGAAGTTTAGGTCCAATCAGATGCAAGCCAGGGTCTGACATAACCTGGAAACCCTAGTCCCTACCCTCTACACCTGCCCAGAACAGCTGTTGATTGGCTATTACTTTGTTGTTGTCAGACTGCAACACAGACTTGCTCCCTTTGCCCCTCTACTGGGTTCACGCTAATAAAGTACCATGGGAGACATGTGGGACTTGGCTCTCTGCAACGCTGCTAATTTTTCCTGTGCCAAGCCCACCACCTCTGATGTAAACTTCTGGGACTGGTGTAGAAAGCATTAGTGGCCAAACAGGTAGAAAAAGCAAGAACAAAAGATGACAGAATGCTTGGGTACTTAAGAAAATGAATGGCCAACAGGAAGTGATAGTGCCTCTGTATAAGTCTCTGGTGAAGCCTATTTTGGAGTGTATACTTTTGAAGAAAGTTGGGAGATGTGAGATATACCCAGTGTGTTTTTTCTAGCGTAAAAGGTACCGATACTGAAATGCTAGGCCACCCTTCAGGGGTGTGGTGATCACTGAGGGACCCACCCCACAATAGGCAGACCCCCCTGCAACCAGTCACAGAATCTATGACAAGGCAGAATTGGTTTCTAGGGCCTGAGCTCTTTCATTAAAACCTGGGGACCATGGGTCAATTTTAGCAGAGAATAGAAAAGGTGCCGGTACTCAGTACCCCCAAGTACCCCCTCAAAAAAAGCCCTGGATATACCAGAGACTTTTCAGTGGCACAAGTACACAGGAGGCAGGTCTCTTTCAATTTAAAAGTGAGTTCTAGAAAAAGAGCATAGGAGGAATATGAAAGAGTAATCTAATAAGGTGTGGCGACAAGAACTGTATCAGAAATCAAGAAAGCACAGGCAAGAGCAAAGGATCTCTGAAGGAAAAGAAGAGATTGCAAAACTTAGCAGCTGGTATAGAATGACAGCCTGAATGACCTATGTGGAGGGGCATAATCGAACGGGGACGACCATCTCTAAGGATGTTCCGGCGAAGGGGCAGGGAAACCTGTGTTATCGAAACAAGATGGGCGTCCATCTTTCGTTTTGTTAATACGGTCGGGGATGCCCAAATCTTAACATTTAGGTTGACCTTAGATATGGTCGCCCGAAATGTTGAGATGGTCGACCTTAGAGATGGTCGTCCCCGGTTTTCGGCCGTAATGGAAACCGAGGACACCCATCTCAAAAAGACCAAATCCAAGCCCTTTGGTCATGGGAGGAGCCAGCATTCATAGTGCACTAGTCCTCCTCACATGCCAGGACACTAACCGGTCACCCTAGGGGGCACTGCAGTGGACTTCAGAAATTGCTCCCAGGTGCATATCTCCCTTACCTTGGGTGCTGGGCCTCCCAAACCCCCCTAAAACCCACTCCCCACAACTGTACACCACTACCATAACCCTTAGGGATGAAGAGGGGCACTTACATGTGGGTACAGTGGGTTTCAGAGCGCTCAAATTTACCACCACAAGTGTAACAGGTGGGGGTGGGGGTGGAGGTGGGCCTGGGTCCACCTGCCTGAAGTGCATTGCATCCACTAAAAACTGCTCCAGGGAACTGCATACTGCTGTGATGGAGCTGGGTATGACATTTGAGGCTGGCATAGAGGCTGGAAAAATGTTTTTTTAATTTTCTTTTTAGGGTGGGAGGGGGTTGGTGACCACTGGGAGAGTAAGGGGAGGTCATCCCCGATTTGTGTCGGAAGATGGGCATCCTTCCCTTTCGAAAATAAGCTAGATAGTCTGTATTTGCTGTCATTTTGTATGTTTCTATATTTCTATTAATTAATAAACAGAAAATTGATTGAACAGTACCCTCTGACACTTCCTCACTGGAGGGAACAGACATATAGAATTTTTAAGCTACCATCCCCTTAATGTGTGATATGAAATTAACTATAATGAATGTGATGTCAAGGACTGAATTCATATCTCATGCAACTAAGTTATCAATGTGGGCTACTGTTAAAACATGATGTTTTACCATTAACTTTTGCTATTTTAGCAGAGGTCACATTTTATGCAATAAGTTACTAATAACAGTAAAAAAAAAAACATGTCTTAACAGTAGCCCACATTGGTAACCTCTTTCTCCCTTAATGTCAATATAAGCGGAAGCAGTTGGGGTGGCAGAAAACCACTTGCCTGCTTATAATCGAACGAGAAAAACGCCCAAGTTCCGACCTAAATCGGGAGATGGACGTTTATCTCACAAAACCGAATAAAGCGGTATAATCGAAAGCCGATTTTTGGACGTTTTCAACTGCACTCCGTCGTGGATGCGGACAAAGTTGATGGGGGCGTGTCAGAGGTGTGGCGAAGGCGGAACTGGGGCGTGGTTATCTGCCGAACAAAGATGGGCGCATTTCACTGATAATGGGAAAAAGTATGCGTTTTTAGCTAGAATTTAGGACACTTTTCCTGGACCCTGTTTTTTCACGAATAAGGCCCCAAAAAGTGCCCTAAATGACCAGATGACCACTGGAGGGAATCGGGGATGACCTCCCCTGACTCCTCCAGTGGTCACTAACCCCCTCCCATCACAAAAAAATGATGTTTCACAAATTTTTATTTTCACCCTCAAATGTCATACCCAGCTCCCTGGCAGCAGTATGCAGGTCACTGGAGGAGTTGTTAGGGGGTGCAGTGGACTTCAGGCAGGTGGACCCAGGCCCATCCCCCTACCTGTTACAATTGTGCTGCTTAATGCTTATTAGTCGTCCAACCCCCCCAAACCCACTGTACCCACATGTAGGTGCCCCCCTTCACCCCTTAGGGCTATAGTAATGGTGTAGACTTGTGGGCAGTGGGTTTTGAGGGGGATTTGGGGGGCTCAACACACAAGGGAAGGGTGCTATGCACCTGGGAGCTCTTTTACCTTTTTTTTGGTTTTGTAAAAGTGCCCCCTAGGGTGCCCGGTTGATGTCCTGGCATGTGAGGGGGACCAGTACACTACGAATCCTGGCCCCTCCCACGAATAAATGTCTTGGATTTATTCGTTTTTGAGCTGGGCGCTTTCATTTTCCATTATCGCTGAAAAACAAAAACGCCCAGCTCACACATTGTTGAATAAAACATGGGCGTCTATTTTTTTCGAAAATATGGTTCGGTCCGCCCCTTCACGGACCCGTTCTCGGAGATAAACGCCCATGGAGATAGGCGTTTTCGTTCAATTATGCCCCTCTTGGTAATTTTTTTTTTTTTTTTTTACCTACCAACTTTTTCTCGCTATCATCCACATATCTGCAATACTGACAATAACACTATTTCTTCCTTTTTGACACAAGCACACTGCTTGGTTTCCATCTTACTGAAAAATTTCAGGGCAGGGTGATTAACCCAGATTTCACCACATTACTTACAGGGAATTGTAGTCTTGCTTTTTTTTTTTTACACAAAACAATAGGAGTTACATGTCCATCCAAGTAATAGATTGATTTGTTCTGATAATTTATAGCCATGTGGTAACCCTACACTCAGTGTAATCTCTGTAAATTGATCTTTATTTGACAAACACATTAACTCCTCATATTACTCTAGCTCACCCAAGAATGCATGAAAAAAAGTAATAATAAGACGCATGCATCAACTTGGTTAATCATTCAGCATACTTGTTTATGATTAAAAACTTGTTTCATGTGCTTGGAATGTGCTTGGACAGATCAGGTGGTACATTACACTGTGTGCAAATACAAGTGACAGAAATATTGTTTCCATGTTCTATCTCCATATTATTGCTGTTAGGCATCACCTTCCTGCCAACATTAATCTAGATTTCCCAAATAATCTTTCTGCTCACCTGGACACATATAAGAGAATATTATGAGTGACAGTCAAGTTCACAGAATGACAGAATTATATTTTGTGTGAGTAATAACAAGTGTCTGCTTTGATCATCTGATATCAGTGTCATGACCTACAGTTGGTCTAACCTGCTTTGCATTATGTTATTGATTTTTTTACGATGCTGTTGCTCTTCACTCCCAGTCCTCAAGGGCAGCCAACAAGTCAGGTTTTCAGGGTATCCCTAATGGATATGCACGAGAGAGATTTGCATGTCTACTACCTCCATTGTATATATTTCTTTCTATAGGCTGGTACATTTAATATAGCTAGTCATCATAGAAAGCTCCACTGAAAACTATTTTGTTACATCTATGGAACAGAGATGGGCTATCTTAAATTGAATTTGAAGAGTGAAATCCTGGGCCACTTGGTTTGTAGTTTGGAAGTATTCTACACATACTTCTCCCTAATTCCCAGTACTGTGCCAGTCATTCAGTTCAATTGCTTCCATCACTTCCTGCCCATATTTCCTCTGCTAGCATCTACACAGTCTGTAGAGTGACTGAATCCCAATTTAGTGTCTCTCCATAATGCCTCATCTGCAAAAATACAAAAAATTGTATTCCCCTAAATTATATTTTGTGTGAAGCTACTCAAATGTATATATATTGTGAGAATCAGAGAAGCCACCGAGTCCAGAGTGCAGGGGGGAAAGAGAGAAAAGCCAGAGTGGAAAAACTACAGATCCCAGAATGCATTGCGGGAGGGGAGGAGGCAAGAGCATAGAGAACACAGATTTCAGACTGCCTGGGAAAATAAGAGGGATGAGGACAAACGAGTACCGGAGCCGCAGGAGAGGAAGGGAGTGGGGGCTGATTGGGAGATGGAATCAGCTGAGGAGAGGGTGGAACACCTGAGGGAGGGGGTGGAGAATGAGGGGATGGAATGGGAGGAGTTGGAGCAGGTAGGAGAAGAAGGTGTGGAAGAGGAAATGGAGGTGGGAGAGGAAGTGGCTGGAGAAGAAGAGTGACTTCTAGAGGAGTCCAAAAGTATCAAGAAAGGAATGATAGTCAGGAGAGATCCGGCGGGTGGTTGTCAAGAGGTAAAGTGTTGACAAATGAGGGTGGTGGATCTTTAAAAGGCTGGCTAAGCTGTGCTGTGTAAAAAGCCTAGCTAAGCTGAACTGTTTTGAGGCCTTGCTGAAGAGGGCGGTGTTTGAAAGCTGGGCTAGCTGAACTTTGGGAAGAAAGCCTGGCTAAGCTGGGCTGTGTTTAAAGCCTAGGTAAGTTGAACTGTTTTGGAGGCCTTGCTGAAGAGGGCGGTGTGGGAAAGCCTGGCTAGCCGAACTGTGTTTGAAGCCTGGCTGGCAGAACTGTGTTTGAAGCCTGGCTGGCAGAACTGTGTTTGAAGCCTGGCTAGCTGAACTTTGTTGGAAGGCCAGGCTAGCCGAACTGTGTTTGAAGCCTGGCTAGCAGAACTGTGTTTAAAGTCTGACTAGCTGACCTTTGGTTAAAAGACTGGCAAGCTGAACCGTGTTGCACCGCCTTGCTAGCAGAACTGTGTGGCAGTGAGAGCGAACTACACTCTGGACTCGATGGCTTCTCTGATTCTCACAATATGTCTACCCAACCTATTATAGGGGATAATAGGTGAACAGGTGGGAGACGTGTAGGCTGTGGATAGGAGAAGGAAAAGGACAGATATGTGGCAGGGTAGAAGCAATGGCACATACAGGAGAAAGTGAAGATAGAGGGGCAGAGGGATGGAATGTTGGGATTAAGGAGGAAGAAAGATAAGGTAAATGAATATTGGAGAAGGAGATAAGTGAATGGATGTTGGGGAAGATGAGTAGGAAGTATGGGAGAACGGGCAGTGTAAAAAATATTGTGAACAAGACAGAGAGCTATGAAGAGAGTGAGAGACAAAATAGGGGGGGGGAGCAGATCTTTGAAGGAGATGAGATAAGGTAGAAATAGGGGAGATAGAAGGGGGAATGAAAGCCTAAATATGAGGAGCCTAAATATCACCACAAACTGCAAAACTTAAAGCTGGCTATTTTGTAGCCTCTTAAGTTTAGTGGTTAAATTGGACTGCATAAAAGTCAATACTATCTTTATGTGATATTACTAATATGGTTGAGGGTTCCTTTTGCAAAGGCAAGCTAGCATTTTTAGTTAACATTAAATGCTAGAGACATCCACAGGAATATATGGCTTTCTCTAGTGTTTAGCACATGCTTATTTTTAGCATGTGCTAAAAATGCTAGTGTGCCTTTGTAAAAGGACCCCTGAGTGCTGAATACCACACTTAACTTCATAAGAAATAGATGGCTGCATAAACCTGGATATTCAATGCTGGGATCAAGTCCAGGGATTCTGAATTTATTGGAAACCCACATTATTTTATTTTAACCTGGAGTTTGTTGAATGCTCTCTGCTATAGATTAATCAAAGATAGTGTGGGATATAGATGGGAATGTGCAAAATTCACATTTCATTCAGACCAAAAATACTTGCAGAAGATAAATATAGATACTGAATTGGGTCTACAGATGAGTCAGGTATATCCTGGTGTATTTGTAGTCTGTTCTCAATCAGCTATTTTTATCTGAACCATCCTTCTTCCAACTTAGATAGGATTCATGATTAATTCAAACTTGTTCACTTATTATTAGCTTCTTATAGCAAAATGAGGAAAAGGGTTCGATATTCAGCTGAACTTATTCAGATAGGGACAACTCCTACCCAGATAAGTCCCACTGACCATGGTCATACCTGAATATTCAGTGTATTATCAGGATAATTCCATTCAAAATCCAGACTGACCACCTCTGCACTCTCCAGGTAATGCTGGAGCAGTCCAGGAGCAGCAGTATCTGGCAGCAAAAAGGCTGTCATAATTTTAGCCAAGTACTTATCTGGATACCAGTCTGATTAACGTCAGGACCTGGATAAATGTCAGTGGCTGCTTTATACCTAGATATTAATTGCTGATATCTAGGTGTAGCCTAGTGTTGAATATCTGGTTTAAAAAAACAGCAGTGTTGAAAAAAATGTTTATAGCCATGGGATGATTATTATAATCTCTATTTCCAAAGTAAATATTTTCTTAAATTAAATGTAGAAACCATTCACCTGGCATTTATGGTTGATTTATATTTTTTTAAAAGTCTATCTATCTATCTATCTATCTATCTATCTATCTATCTATCTATCTATCTATCTATCTATCTATTGATATGTTTCATTCCTCTTAGCTGCATTTTTACAATAAGTTGAAAGGTGAAGAGTCACAGTTAACTGAGAGTGACATACTGCTTCTTCTTAAGCTCAAGGCTTTCTCAGGCTCACAGACTTTATTATATAATAGTTGTATTGCAAGCCGATTTTATGTTTCTAATGGCCCAGAACCAACCAGTCCTGTAAGAATGAACATTTGATGATTGATAAATAGGCATTGATTAAAAACAAACAATGGATAGAGGTGACATCTCTCTTTCCTTTCAGTATAATGATGCTACAGTTTGAGCTGAGTTTGGATAGATCTATGTTTGCCAACAGCAGAAACACTGTGTGCAGTGCAATGAGAGAGGCATCAATGATGGGTAACCTCACTAGAGACAAAGACCAAATAAGATTCTGCAGATTTCTGTTTGATCCTATTAGCCTGCTCTGTGAGGCAAGGGCATTCAATCTTCCCAGCACTTTGTTTAGTTAAAAGTCTTTTTCTTTAAATAAAACCACAAGCATGTCTCATTTTCACCATTCCTGTTGCATTATTTTATTATTGAAGATTAAAAGAGACATCAAATAGAAACCCATGAAATCTTCCTATTGTTATATGCAATTATTTTTACACTGACTCTCAGCTTCTTCTAATTAAGAAGCTGAAATTACAGTACTCAGCTTCTCTCAGGAGGTTAATGTTTTTTGCATATGACAATTTATGCCGCTAGAAATAAAACAGGGTAGGTGGTCAAATGATTGCAGATCTTACCTTGATTGTGGAATTATGAGGAGACATCATGCCCTTGGTTGTAATTGATGGATTATCCATTTAGTATTTCAGGGCTTTCTTCATCTATTATTGACCATGGAAATGATGAGCTACAGATGGCCAGGTTTCTTTATTGCATGAGAGAAGAAATCAAGAGTTTATTTTCATTTGCACATGCAAGCAGTTAAGATTCACTAGGGAGCATAACTATTACTTCAGCTTCAGTAACAGCATTGAGTAACAAAAAGTTAGAAAAATTGGTTAAATTATACTATGTTATGCATAGGAGGCCTAAATATTAAATTTCATTAGGTGTTTAACACATTATTTTATCACATGATAAGCACTTACCTGTCTAAAAAAAAACATCACTGCATGATAAATGCCGCTACCATGTATTGAATCCAATATTAAACTCCTAACATGGAATCTAATGTTGATGCAGGCTAAGGGATGAGAAATAACCAGAGCGGGTAGCACTGATGTTATTAAAACTTAGCATAACAAGTTTATTAATGGCAGTTTCCAAGAACAGGTTGCTCACCTCAATGTTATATGGTAGTGCAGTAACAGTAGTTAATGTCAAAGCTATTTTATGAACATACATACAGAAGAGGGGTATAAATGCTGACCCCAGATACAGAACAACTTGAAAAGTTGGGATTTAGGACTGGCCATTGTACGACTGCCTTCACTTCCCTGTTAACTGTAGTGCACACACTGCTTTTGTCAATGAGAGGATTGCTTTAGCCAGGGCCAGTGCTAGGGTTTCTGGCGCTCTCCTGCAGCCTATTAGTCGGTGCCCCTACCCATCCAGTGGTGGGATCACTATGGCTCCGCCCCTACAGTAGTCACACCTGCAGTAGCCACACCACTTTTACCAGCCATGGCACATACAGTATAAACAAGCATCAATGAAAATATTACACCAGTATAGGAGAAGAAAAATAACCTGTGTTTTTTTTGTTTTCATTATAAATAATTTCTGTAAACTGTTACAGCTCCAGTATACCCAAAATGACACAAACCAAATTAGCATACAGACCAGGAATTAGGAGAACAGTCTTGCCAAACCTGAAACAATATCAAAATCTCAGAACCTACTTGACCAAATCCAGTTTCCAATTTTTCAATATGAGGAGTTGATTCACCACCATCAAGTGATCCCTGGCTGAGTGCTGACTATGGCAGTACTCCCTCTTACAGACACTGAAGGGCTGTTTATGTCATCGGCATGGAAACAGCCAGTGGTGTAGCGAGGGCGGCTGACACCCGGGCCGGGTCGCCGCTGCGCACCCCCCCCCCCGGGTGCAGCACGGCGCACCCCCCCCTTTGGTACGCGCACCCCCCTCCAAGCGCATTCTTACCACTGGCGCTCCGCCCCGAGTGCACGTCATCGCTGGGAGCTGCATCGGCTCTGTTGGTTCCCTGCTCTCTCTGCCCCGAAACAGGAAGTAACCTGTACTGGGGCAGAGAAAGCAGTGAACCAGCGAAGTCGACACCCCCCCAGCAGCGTACACCCGGGTCGGACCGCCTCACTGCCCCCCCTTCCTACGCCACTGAAAACACCTTTCCCAAATGCTTGCAGGTTGATCAGAGGTCCCCGCTGTTCAGGAGACAGTGAAATACTGAAATGATCTGTAGTAAAGCTCCCTGGTTAATGTTGACCACACCACAGACACTTCAATTGAAGTCTGTATGTTAAAGGAGGAAGTCATTGAGACCATCCTTAGGGGGGTACAGTGCTTCTCCCTTCACTTATTAACATAAGAACATAAGCGCTGCCATACTGGGACACATAGGTGCCTGGTACAAGAGGTTTGGGGAGACAGGGACCTCCCCCACCAAAGTCAACCGTCGAGCTGTAAAACACTTCCTTCCTTCCTTTCTGTTACCTTCTCTACCGGGACATGGTGCTAAATATAAAGCAAAGCCAAGTGGGACCTGTTTCCTCTGGGACAGCCCCACCTCCACCAAAAGAAGAAGTTATGTCAGAGGAGACGGGGCTGGCCCAAATGCAACTGTGACCTCACCCTGGGCACGATATTTTACCCTACAATACCCTTAGAATACCTCGGGCAAAATATCATGTATCGGACAGGGTTGAAGTACAGACATTAAAACTAGCCCCGTCTTCCCATTTCTAAAATGGGAAGAGGAAATAAAACTAAATTTGTTATTATATTTCGTTATAACCCAGGAGAACAAATGACTTTTACGTAGATAATTCAATAAATTATTCTTTTTATTTATGTTAAGGATATGTGTCAAGTTCCGATTCGTTTTAACAAATTCAATATATATTTTTTTCAGTACAATATCAACTCAACAGATCAACTTCAACATTTCATCAGATAAGTATCATTTGACTTTAGCAAAATTCATAAACTAACTATGTATCTAATCTTAAAATTTTGTCTAAACATTCCCTTATTCTATAAGAATTGATTCTTTGATTTTTTTTCTCTTTTTCAGGTTTCTCATTCAACAAGCAGGTAAGTATAGTTTGTGGTTTTTTTTCTTTCTTTTCCTGTTCTTAGGTTAGCTTTTTCTTATACAGTCTTTGTGCTGTTTGTATGTTAACCTCAGTCACTTATCTTTCTTCCCGCTTTCTTGTATATCTTCTGTTCTTCTTCTTTCTTTAACGTTGGGTACCGTATCTTTACAGTCAGCTAGAGGCAGGAACGTGGTTCGGGGTACCTACTAACCTGAGCTTTAAAAAGCAATAAAGAAAAACCCTAGACCCTACCTCCTTCTGTAAAGAAATAGCCTTTTTTTTAGATGAACTTAAAAATATTTCCCTAACTAGCTTCCCCCATAAAAGAAATATATAATTGTTTGACCCTAATCTAATCCCACCCTTCAAATAATGTTTCTCAGAATAATTAATCCTTTATGACCAGACTCACTGAGATCATCAAAGGAAAGCGGAGAGTTTGAACTCTTCTGAGTCAGAAAGTCTCACATAGTAGCACTGTATGCACTTTAACTTTAAAATGTTAAAACCATAAAAGCAATTAATTTTGAAATCTGCAGGGATTTTCTTTCCTCCTTATAAATTATCCACAAAACCCCTGCTTAATCTGACAGTAAGAATTGAACATTTAAACTGTCACCTTAGTCCTGTACATTTCACAAGACAAGTAGTTCATTGAACAAGCTTTACCAGCTTATTAAACAGTTAAGTCTTGCTGACTGTATTAATTTATGTTATCCTAAACACTGCAGCCAGCTCACACAGTTCCCAACCACAACTTTAAAAAGCCTTTAAAGACGCGGCAGGCTTTAGACAAATTAATCAATCATATTAAATCACTCTCTATACACACACGTTTCCCAAAACTCTAATTTGTCCGGTTTTATAATGTTTTCACTCTCCACTGACCAGAGACCTATACTACAGGTCTGGTCAGCTTTGCACCTACCTCCCAACTGCCAACTGCTCCGTTTAGAACCTGATGACATCTCTGCCAGAGCTCGAGCTCTAAGCACGAGCCCCAGGCACTCTAAACCCCCAGTACACAAATAAAGCATTTGCACATTATATTAAATACATTTTAAACCTAAAGAAATAAACAGCTGTTTAAATAAATGCAAATATTAATACCTTTTTGTTCCTGAAACCCAAAGATTTCCTTATTCTCTTCTGGCACGAGCCTCCTGCTCAGCTCCGTCCACGAGCTAGTGGCTGGCTCGTGCCCACCTCTGCACCCGTCTCTCCTATCTATTCAGCGCGTGCAGCGCTAACATCGCAGCTGACCGATTTATTTTAAAAAACAAATAAAACCGCTGAGGGAGTGCATCGGAGCACTTCTCCTCACTTCCTCCGGTCCCACGCTGGCTCATTATTCTCTTCGGAACCGGCTCTGCACTTTTAAAAGAGCCGGTTCCCTTTAAACCTATGGAATCCCTGGCCCTGCGTCAAAAACGTGCGTCTGACGTCATTACGTCGACGTCAGACGCCGACGCAGGGCCAATCAGAGCCCAGAACCCTCTCCAAGCTTTCCCCGGGCTCCCTTCTTCGCTTTCGCTCCGCCCCTCGATGTGGCCTCATTACCGCCGCTATAGCGCCGACGCGCCAACGCGCTCTCGCGCCAAAAACCCTCCGGGCCCCCGCCATGGACACGGCAGTGAAATCATCTAAAAAAATCTTCCCCGCAGCTGACGCGATGTCCCCGGAGCCACGGCCGGTCACGGAGGCACCCAGGTAAAATTTAATTATTTAACCCTCTATGGGTTACACAAAGGAAGCAGCAGGCAGAGAGCTGCAGTCTCATGCGGCTTTGCTTTGTATTTAATACCGCGGCCTGGTAGAAGAACTTTAGCTCTGCCTCTTTTCCTCCTTGGTGTCCAACTCTTCTCTATGCAGTGGTGTGCTGCAGCCAGCTCACATCGGCTTGCACGAGCTGTTTATTAATTTTTAACAAATTTTGGGAACTGGTTGTTAAACTTTAACAACCAGTTTCCAAAATTTGGGCTTGGGTCCTGTCTCAGCATCGTTGTCCTCCTCCTTCCCTGTGGCTTGTTCCATGGCATAGCTACAGGGGGCCTTGGTGGCCAAGGCACCCCCATTTCTGTCTCAGGCTCCCTGAACAATAGTGGCCAGTCAGGCATATTTTTGCTTCCTCAGGCTCCCTGCTTCCTGTCCTGCAGTCAGGCAGCTGAGCCCCCCCTCCTTTCCTTTGGGTCCAGCCGACTATTTCTCCTCCCTGTTTCCAGTAGTGAGCTGCACTTGGGCTTCTTTAAGGTCCAGAAGGACCCACTGTGGCAGCAGCAAAAAGTCACAATTTGTTATAGAACTCCACTGGTCAGGTCAACAAAAATTGATGCCCCGGTTTCGTTTGCAGCCTACAAAAGCTCCAGAATTGCACTGCATATGTGCAGCAAAATGCGCATGCACCAGAGTTCTGGCAGTCAGACCCAGAGCAGGTCATTTTCCTGCCTCCTCATGCCCCAGAAGCCTCACTGCGGCTGGGACCACATTGCCTCTGGTCGTACCTGCTATGGCTCCAAACCCAGAGTCCCCCTCACCATATCTGGATCTAAGAAAGATTCACCACTGACCACCAATGACCTGTCTGGATCTGGAAATGGCCCCAGAACTGACCCCAGGTAATTTTTCTTTTTTTAAACCCTGGGTTACAGTTGTCCAGGCTAAAAATAAGTTTTGCCCTTGCCATTTCTCACTTTGAATGGGCTGTGCCGGCAATGTCACACGGAAGCTGCTGCAGCTTAGTAAACAAACTCCAAAATGTTGTCTCATAAATGAAGCGCAGATTCCATTATTTACTCTGGTGGACCTTCATATATGGTTTTTTTTCCATCACTCCCTGAAGAATTCACATTTTCCTCACAAACAGGGACATTTTAAAACTCTATTTTAGTATGAATCCAATACCAAGTACATTCGAGAACAACGGATTTGCTTTTTGCATTACTTTTCTGTTTAACTACTTTTTCTGATACCTCTGGGCTCTCCATATCTAGATTAAATAACTGTAACAGATTTCTGTGAACTGTTTTTCCAACACCAGCCTTATTTTGGATTTTTTCATAATTTCCAACAGTTCAGGAATACACCCCTCAAAATGTTTTACCCCAAACCTCTGCATTAGAAACCTTGGTTCCAAACAACATTCGGTGTACTGGTTTCCATATGTTTTCTTGTTTCTTTGTTTCAAACATATCAGTGAAGAAGGAGGGGAAAACAGCCATTTGTTTCTTCTTAATCAGCTGCAAAATGCCCTCACTTTCATTACTATTTCCTTTTCTCATAATTAAAATTATAACACTCAAATTGTCTTAATAATGCATTGATTATATCCTTTAAGAGAAAAACCTTTATCCTGTGACCTCTAGGATTACATCTTCCAATCTTTCTTCATTTCTATTTCCTCCTTTCTTTTATCATCTTCTATCACTCTATCAGGTGAATTTTCAAAAGAGAAGGGCGCCCATATTCCGACACAAATCGAGAGATGGGCATCCTTCTCGCAAGGTCACCCAAATCGGCATAATCGAAAGTCAATTTTGGGTGCACTCAACTGCTTTTCGTTGCGGGGACGCCCAAAGTTCATGGGGGCGTGTTGGCAGTGTAGCAAAGGCAGGACTGGGGCGTGCTTAGGAGATGGTCATCATCGGCCAGTAATGGAAAAAAGAAGGGCGTCCTTGACGAAACACTTGGGCGACTTTACTTGGTCCATTTTTTTCATGACCAAGCATCAAAAAAGTGCCCAAACTGACCAGATAATCACCGGAGGGAATCGGGGATCACCTCCCCTTACTCCCCCAGTGGTCACTAATCCCCTCCCACCCTCAAAAAATCTTTTAAAATAGTTTTTTTATCAGCTTCAAATGCCATACTCAGGTCCATCGTAGCAGTATGCAGGTACCTGGAACAGTTGTAGTGGGTGCAGTGTACTTCAGGCAGGTGGACTCAGGCCCATCCCCCCCTACCTGTTACACTTGTGGTCACTTCACTGGCTTCCAATCAGATACCGCATACAGTTCAAGCTTCTCCTTCTTACCTACAAATGCACTCGGTCTGCAGCCCCTCATTACCTCTCTACCCTCATTTCCCATTACGTTCATGCCCGTAACCTCCGCTCACAGGACAAATCCCTCCTCTCAGTACCCTTCTCCACCACCACCAACTCCAGGCTCCGCTCATTCTGCCTTGCCTCACCCTATGCTTGGAATAAACTTCCTGAGCCCTTACGCCAAGCCCCCTCCCTACCCATCTTCAAATCCTTGCTCAAAGCCCACCTCTTCAATGTTGCTTTCAACACCTAACCTTTATACCTTTCAGGAAATCTAGACTGCCCCTATTTGACTGACTGTACATTTGTCCTTTAGATTGTAAGCTCCTTTGAGCAGGGACTGTCCTTCTATGTTAAATTGTACAGCGCTGCGTAACCCTAGTTGCACTTTAGAAATGTCAAGTAGTAGTAGTAGTAGAAATGTGAGCCCTCCAAAACCCATCAGAAACCCACTGTACCCACATGTAGGTGCCCCCCTTCATCCCTAAGGACTATGGTAGTGGTGTACAGTTGTGGGTTTTGTGTTTTGGGGAGTTCAGCACCCAAGATAAGGGAGCTATGCACCTGGGACCTTTTTTCTGAAATCCACTGCAGTGCCCCCTAGGATGCCCGGTTGGTGTCCTGGCATGTGAGGGGGACCAGTGCACTATGAATGCTGGCTCCTCCCATGAACAAATAGCTTGGATTTGGTCGTTTTTGAGATGGGCGTCCTCGGTTTCCATTATCACCGCAAACCGGGGATGACCATCTCAAAAACGACCCAAGGATGACCATCTCTAAGGTCAACCTAAATTTCATGATTTGGGCGTCCCCGACCATATTATCGAAATGAAAGATGGACGCCCATCTTGTTTCGATAATACGGGTTGCCCCACCCCTTTATGGGGCTGTCCTGCGAAGATGCCCTCATGAAAACCTGGGCACCCTGTTCAATTATGCCCCTCCACGTCTTTTCTTCCTAGATAGAAAATTTTTCTGAAATACTTTTCCTCTTGGGGCTAGAACCACCTTTTCTTCTTTCTGACTCCTCTTTCTTCCCAGCTCTGGATTAACAAACAGCCAAGATCCTTTACTACTCAGAATTTTATCATAGGTACAAATCCTGGTCACATCCTCACTACTGAAGATACTATTATCATGCTCTATCAATATTTGTTTTTCAGGTAGTATTACTTCCACCAGATTTATCACTTCCTTCTTAACAATATATTGATTATTGCTTATCTCAGAAACCTCATCAGCTTCGTTATCCTCTAGGAAATACTCCTCTTCATTAACACATTTCTCATTATGAGTCCACCACTTCTCAAACAGAGTCCTCATGCACACTATTTTCTTCTTCCGAACCAAACTGAATAATATTGGGCAGTTTCTTGCCAACCTCATTTATTTTCAATTCATCCTCTCTCACGTCTGTCAAGATTGCGGGAGGTCAAAATTATTGCTGGACTGACAACGTCCTTGCAACCACTGGATGCTGCACCAAGCTCTTCATTTGTAACTGGTCCCTAGAACTCCTTCACCTGTAAACCTTCTTCTTCACCAGGCTTAACAGTTGTGGTTTCTGACACAGTCTGTCTGTTCCATAGTTTTCAGAAGAATTAATTTCTCTGGCCACAACATAGTTGCAGCTTCTACCAGCATCAGTTCTTCCACTTCTTTTGTTCTATAAACTTTTTCACATAGTTTTTCGACCCAGTCCTTCACCATCTACCCAAACCTATCCAGAAATTGAATCTCCTGCTGAACCAGTAGAAACTTTGACCCTTCATTTAGGCCATCACTTGCTTTTTTTCCATATAGCCTTCTGGAAATCCAGTTCAGCTGAGCAACTCTGGATTACAAAGTTTGTATGCCCATACTACATGTCATCCTATCTCTTTATTACACTTTGATCTATCAAATGCTGGCTGTGTAAGATCCTTGGACCATTTTTCAAGCGTCACTTGCACCACTTCAAAGTAGCATGACCATTTAGACACTTGGGGACACCATCATTTTACAATCTTTGGATGGATTTTCTCCTTTGGTCTTCCAGTTTCTCTGTCTTGCCTGGAAACAAAATCTCTCAACAAAAAGTTTCCCAAAGTACCTAGCAAAATAAGGTCCAGACTTGAATACAATTTCTTTATTTTTACTGCTCCTGCTGGGACCATCTGCAAATAGAACATTGTTAAGTCACCAGGTCAAAAAAGAATACTCCAAACAATAACCCAGAGTTCTGAGATGGTATACTAACACTTATATCTGAGTTTTAACAGATTTAAAAGGGCCCAAAACAGGGAAAATCCTGCTGACCATGCCAAAATTTAGCTACTCTGTTTCAGAGGAATTTGAATCCTAAAGAAAAAGGTGTTCATAGTTGTGGCCAACTCAGGAGACCAACTCTACCTCTGAGCAGGTCAACAGAATCCTAGATCAAGTGAGGAACTTAAACTAAATTTCAGGATTTTTCTTTAAAGGACCAGACACACAAAGTTTTTTCTGTTCAGAAATACAGATGCAATTGTGTATGACCCATTTCAATTCTTAACAATGATGGTTTCCAAACTTTGTATCAATTTCTAATGGAAATACAGCTGAATTATCTCAAATGTTAAATGATGTTTGTGGTTATGTTTTAAGTGAACAGTGACAACAACAGAATAAAGCTAAAAAAGTTATCTCAGCAACTATTACCAAAGGAGACAAAAAAATCAGATAAGTTCTAGTGTGCCCCTTTTTTTCCCTTTCTTTTTGACAAATATGTTTTCATCTTCTACCCTTCCTTAAGAATTGATTCTTTGTGTTAATATTATTCTACATGTACCCTGGATTCACGAGAAAATTTCTTCTTTCTTTCCCTTTTTAGTCCCCAAGTAAAAGTCTCTGTATCCACTTAGCTTTGCAATGGTGGCTTCTACTTGCTTGACTGGACTTTGGTCTTGCTTGAATGGTGGGACCCTGAAGCGACTCCAGTGATTCAATGTCCTCTCTACTGATTTGTAGCCTCAGGAAGATGCTATCTCCATAACTTTAAAACTAAAAAAAGCCAAGATCCTGGTTAATTATTTAAAGTGGGATTTAATTTAATAGACATTTGGGCTCATTTTCAACAGAGAAAAATGTCTAAAAAGTGGAAAAACATCCAAATTGGTATTTTCAAAACCAATTTCTAGATGTTTTTCTATGGAGTCCATCAGGAGTGCTTTTAAATCACGAGGGTGTGTAAGGGGCGTGTTAAGGGCAGGATCTGGGTGTTCCTGACACTTGGACATTTTTCAGCCATAATGGAACAAAACAAAAATGTCCAGGACTAAAACTAAGGCATTTTGAGCTAGATCTGTTTTTATAATGAATAAGGCACAAAAAGGTGCCCTAAATAACCAGATGACCACTGAAGGGAATCAGGGATGACCTCCCCTTATTCCCCCAATGGTCGCTAACCCTCTCCCATCCCCAAAAATGTGGTTAAAAACATTACTTTCCAGCCTTTATGCCACCCTCAGATGTTATACTCAGGTCCATTTGAATAGCATGCAGGTTCCTGGAGTAGTCTAGAAGTGGTGCAGTGCACTGCAGACAGGTGAACCCAGGCTTCTACCTCCCCCTACCTGTTACACTTGTGGAGGAAACTGTGAGCCCTCCAAAACTCACCAGAAACCCACTATACCCACATATAGGTGCCCCCTTCACCCATAAGGGCTATGGTACATAAGTACATAAGTAATGCCACACTGAGAAAAGACCAAGGGTCCATCGAGCCCAGCATCCTGCCCACGACAGCAGCCAATCCAGGCCAAGGGCACCTGGCAGGCTTCCCAAACATACAAACATTCTATACATGCTATTCCTGGAATTGTGGATTTTCCCCAAGTCCATTTAGTAGTGGTTTATGGACTTGTGCTTTAGGAAACCGTCTAACCCCTTGTGTACAGTTGGGGGTAATGGGCTTTGGGTGGGTTTTGGGGGGCTCAGCAGACAAGATAAGGGAACAATGTTGAGATGTGTGCCTGTGCATTTTATGAAGTCCTTCAGTGCCCCCTAGGGTGTCCTATTGCTTTCCTGGGATGTCTGGGGGACCAGTCTACTAAAAATGCTGGCTCCTCCTACATCCCAATGGCTTGATATTGTATGTTTTGCACTTGTACGTTTATTATTTGAAAATGGATCAAAAAACAAAAAGTCCAAATCACAAAACCTTCTATTTTCAAAAACAAAAGATAGACAGCTTTCCTTTTTCAAAACGACCCTCTTTTCTAATCAGATTTTGGATGTTTTTTGCAAAAAAATCCAAAGTTGGACTTAGATGTCATATCGAAAATGCCCCTCCAAGTGGCTTTTCTAATTACAGAAAAGAAAAGGTTAATTGAATTCCCTATCTTCAGGAGCCTATTCTATATACAAGCCCTACACTAGAGAGCTGTTTGTTTTAGTGAAGGCACCACAACAACCCAGCACAGCAGTCACACAAACATCTCTGACTATCTAAGCCAGATTTTCAATTACAGCACTGTCACACACCACAGCTATCTATGTTTTTATAAGTTTCAGCCTACTGTTTCATGGGCCTAACTTCACACAGTACTCAGGCCCCAATCACCTCAGGCCTGAAGCCTTAACATATGTTTTTAAGGAGAACTTTTTTTCCCCACACTTCTTCCAATCCTCTCTCAGTAGGCTGTCTATTAGCATCTCATGCCCTAACGTAAGCTTTGCAATCAGTTTCAATCAACATATTTTCAACACTGTCACAATTTAAAGGAAAAATCAGTTTTTTTCCCTAAAATTTACTCTGAGTCTGTTAGTCTTGTCACTCTCACACAGCAGTGATATAGTGGCTACCATAAGATTAACTTTTTGAGGAATATTCTTTGTCCCCACAAAGAGCCACATACCAGCACTTCCTCGTTCTCTCAGGGTCACAACTCTTCTAAGCAACTACCACCCAAGCTATTTTCAGGGTGACAGTGACTCAGATGACATCAGAGCATCTGTCCATGGGCCTGAACACCAATCAGAAGCACGCACTTGAACACATTCTAAAACTTTTGTATGCAAACAATTCTATTCTGCAGCATAACTCTCCATTTTATAAGTGTAAAATCCCATTGAAATGAACGGTAAAAATAAAATTTCAAGTGAAACACCATAGAAATCATTATATATTTTAATAAAAATTATATCCATTTCCCATTTTACTACAGATAAAGCAATACACTTTTTTTCAAATTTAAAATAACATGTTGTACAAGGCGTTACCAAATTTTTCCATAAAAAATATCTAAAATCCACCTGAAACTCTCCAACATCACTTCCAAAAATTAAAACATGACCTTGCAATGGAATCCTGAACCGTACTCCCAGAAAACCAAAAACATGTCCATATATAGAACAGCCAAAAAAACCCCAAGTAAAACCATTTTTTAAATATTCACACCACCTAACCCACCTCAGGGATACCTTTGGATCCCCCTCCCCCCCCCCCCTTGAGGGACAAAAATAATTTTTCAAATCTATCCTTGAAATCCGCAGAGCCACTGACCCAAAATAACCTATTTAAAATTAAAATAATTAACCCCCTGGTCATAAGACCCCTTAGCTGGGCTCTCAAGTCGTCTTCAGGCTGCATCTGGGCTTCTTTGGAGTCTGGAAGGACCCACCATTATAATGGCAAAAGCTGAGATTTGTCACAGAACTCCAAAGGGTAGACCAAAAATTGAGTCTGCTGCTTCATTTGCGGCCTACTGGAGCTCCAGAGCTACACTATGAATGCATGGAAAAACATGCATGTACTAGAGCTCTGTTGGCCAAGCCTGAAGCAGGCCATTTTCCAGCTCTTCCTGCCTCAGAAGCCTTACTTCTGGCTGAAACTGTGTCATGGCTGGTCCTGCCTGCCACTCTTCAGCCCCAGAGGCCCCCAGACCCCATCCAGACCAAAGAAAAGGTCCCCACTAACCACTAGCAACCCCGTCTGGACCTGTACATAGCCCCAGAATTAGCCCCAGGTAAGTTTTTTTAAACCCTGGTTTACAGATACTGTCTGCTCTTAATTCCTAACCCTTACTCACTTGTTAAGTGCCCATGTTTTATCATTCTCACCTTAGTAATTCCCATATATCTTATTTGTTCAGTTTGTCTTTCCTAATTAGATTGTAAACTCTGTCAAGCAGGGACTGTCTCTTTATGTCCAGTGTACAGCAATGCGTACATCTAGTAGCGTTATAGAATTGATAAGTAGTAGTAGTAGCAGTAGGTATTATCCCATCTCACACACTGGGTTCCGTTTTCAAAATAATTTTCCTATGGGGAGAGAATGGAGAAACACCTTTTCAATTTAGAAAACAGTGGCATAGGTAGGATTAAATGGGCCTGAGTGGAGAAATTAAGATGGGCTCCCATAACACCATTTTCCTAAAGTAGTGGAGACTGGGGTGGGGGTGGGGGGCCCCCTTAAAGCTCCACTAACCAAATCATACAACAAAATATACTTTTGACCAATATAGAAAGCCTGTCATCATAAAACAGTGCTAATAAGAGCAATATACTTCTTGTTGGGGGGGGGGGGGGGGCAGAACAAGTTAGACTGCTATTGATTTCTACACAGAAAGCTAAATACTAGCAGAATACTTACTTCTATATCTCCTGCAGAATACAGAGAGAGCCTCAAATACAGAATAAACAGCTACTAACTAGAAATAGGAATTCAGAGAAGTCTGACTGCAAAGTGGCACTGAAGAACCAGAAAAATATTACCTTCAATATTGCAAGGGCCCTTTTACTAAGCTGTGTTAGGCGTTAATGTACCCCTAATGACAGTAAAAATGGCCTAACATGGGATGCACTTAAGCACTCTATGGTTTTACTGATTAACGTCTTTGACTGGGTGACCAAACAATTGGATATAGGGGGAGCACTAGATGTGGTGTGTTTAGATTTTAGTAAAGCCTTTGTCATGGTTCCACATAAGTGGCTGATAAATATATTGGGGGCCCTCGGTCCAGACCAAAAAGTCACTAACTAGGTTAGAGTGGTAGAGGATGGTGATAAACAGAGTTCACTCAGAGGAAAATTATGTTACCAGTGGTGTACTGCAGGGATTGGTCCTTGTTTGGTTATTTTTAACATCTTTGTGAGTGATATCAAGGAAGGGCTGTCAGGTAAGATTTGCCTCTTTGCAGTTGATACAAAACTCTGTAACAGGGCAGACACCTATGGTGGTGTAGATAACCTGAAGACAGGTCTAGTGAAGCTAGAAGAGTGGTCCAGAAATTGGCAAATAAGTCTTAATGCTAAGTAATGCAAGGTCATGCACTTGGGCTACAGAAACCTGAAGGAGCAGTACCATTTGGGAAGGGGAGTACTTCTGTGCTTGAAAGAAGAACAAAATTTGAGGGTGATCATTTATGATGATCTTAAGGTGGCCAAACAGGTAGAAATGGTGCTGGCAAAAGCCAGAAGGATGCTTGGGTGCATAGGAAGAGAAATAGGCAGCAGGAAAAACGAGATGATAATGCCTTTGTATAAGTTACTTGTAAGGCCCCATTTAGAGTATTGTGTACAATCCTGGAGACTGCACCTTCTAAAAAATATAATCAGGATTGAGTCAGTCCAGAGGATGGCTTCTAAAATGGTCAGTGGCCTTCATCATAAAGTATGTAGAGAGAGACTCATAGACCTCAATATGTATACTTTGGTAAAAAGACAAGAGAGAGGAGATATGACTGAGACATTTAAACATTTCCATAGCATAAATGCATAGGAGGCATGTCTCTTTCAACTGAAAGAAATCTTTGTAATGAGAGAACATAAGCTAAAGTTGAAGGGGGATAGACTCAAAAGTAATCTAAGGAAATACTTCTTTATGGAAAGACTGGTGGAGGTGGTGGAGATAAGGACTGTATATGAATTCAAGAAAGCATGTGGGATCTCTTGGTAGAAAGAGATACTGGATGATATGAATGGGCAAACTGAATGGGCCATATGGCCATCATCTGCTGTATTTTTCAATGTTTCTATGTAAGTTGACACCTCTAAGAAATGATTGAAAAGGCATTTGTTCATACTGGCATATGATGCTCCAAAAGATTGAAGAAAATGTTGATATCTGTATCAAAGTACAAAGCACAGCAAATGGGGGACCTTTATGTGGATGTGTTAATCAATAGTTTTTATGAAGGAATTTCTTTTTAGTTGTTTTTTATTGTTGTTTTATATTTTATACTTGACTGTTTAAAGGGCTTATTAATGCATTTGTTGTTATATTGTGTTGGTATTTTATGACTATGCCGCTTTTCCCTCTAAGATGAGTGAGAGTCCTCCATCTGTCTGTGGGAGGTGTTGTTTCACTATTACATTTTCAGTATTGAGTGACAGGCAAGCTCTGCGGGATACCAGGGAACCTGTCTGTCCCTTGTGATTGAAAATACAATATTGAAGCACCACCTCTCTCATTGGCAAAAATGCAATTGGAGGAATCTTCAGCTTAGAGGGAACACTGGACTATACATGGAGGGGCATAATCGAACGCGAACACCCATCTCCATGGGCGTCTACGTCCGAAAACAGGTACGTGAAGAAGCGGGACAGACCGTATTTTCGAAAAAAATGGGCGTCCATCTTTTGTTTCGAAAATACGGTTTGGACTGACCAAATGCCATGGATTTGGTCCTTTCTGAGCTGGGCGGTTTTTTTTTTTTTTTGTGATAATGGAAAATAAAAACGTCCAGCTCAGAAACGTCCTAAACCAAGCCATTTGGTATTGAGAGGGACAAATGTACAACACTGCCATAGCTCTTAGGGGTGAATGGGGCAACTACATGTGGGTACAGTGGGTTTCAGAGGCCTCCCATTTACCACCACAAGTGTTACAGGTGGGGGGGATGGGCCTGGGTCTGCTTGCCTGAAGTGCACTGCAGTACCCACTAAAAGTGCTCCAGGGACAGGACCTGTTGCTGCTGTATAACCTTGGCACAGCAGTTCATACCTGAAGACTAATCTCGCTGAAAACATCCTTTATTTGAATAAGCACCTTTACTCACAGTTAACTGCAGATCAGAGGTTGTGCCCCACTGGCAACGAGTCTCACTGGTACTGAGATTAGCAGTAGGTCAGAGCTGGCAGAATGGTGTACAATGCCCTCTTTCAGCAACATTCAAGGTAAGAACTAAGTGCTATAACGTGGCTAACACATAAACAGGATCTAAAACTGTGTTACAAAAATGGCCACTACCTCATGGACTACCGGAAACAAAACAGGGCACACTCTGACCCAGTAAGCAGAGGGAAAAGCACCATGGGAGTAGAGCCTACCAACTACCAACATCATGAGCATTTAACACAAGCTAGTGGAATCACGGAGCCCAATACCCTACACCCACCACAATGCATTGCTGATGTGACTTTGCAGTGCCCTTAACAGAAAAGGTGTCACACTCACCCGAGACCCACATTAGAACCAGGGAAAGGCTGTCAGAGGATAGAACACATTCTGCTGTCATGGAGGTGGGTACGGAATTTGAGGCTGGCATACAGGCTGGGAAAAAAAGTTTGTAAAGTGTTTTTTTTTGGTGGGAAGGGGTTAGTGACCACTGGGGGAGTCAGGGCAGGTGATCCCCGATTCCCTCTAGTGGTCATCTGGCCAGTTGGGGCACCTTTTTGGGACTTGTTCGTGAAAAAGGGGTCCAAAAAAAGTGACCCAAAAATTGCGGTAAAAACGCCTTTTTTTTTTATTATCAGCTAAAGATGCCCATCTCTCCTCGGCCGATAACCACGCCCCAGTCCTGCCTTCGCCACGCCTCCGACATGCCCCTGTCAACTTTATTCGTTCCTGCAACGGAGTGATTCTATGTTTGTGCAGCGCTGCGTATTCCTTGTAGCGCTGTAGAAATGCTAAATTGTATTAGTAGTAGTAGCAGTTGAAGACGCCCAAAATTGGCTTTCGATTATACCGATTTGGGCGCCCGCGAGAGAAAGACGTCCATCTCCCGATTTAGGTCGGAATATGGGTGATTTTGTCTTTCGATTATAAGGTGCATAGTATATTGATTATATGTGTTATTTTGTAATCCACCTTGGAAAAGGTGAAATAAAGGGATAAAGGATAATGGACTGGGATCTGTACTGGAACTGGTACTATTTAACACATTTATAAATGGTCTGGAAATCAGAATGAGGAGTGAGGTGATTAAATGTGCAGATGACACAACATTATTCAAGGTTATTAAAACACATGCGGACTGTGAAAAATTGCAGGAAGACCTAAGGAAATTTGAAGACTGAGCATCCAAATGGCAGATAAAATTTGATATGGAGAAATGCAAAGTGATGCACATTCGGAAAAATAATCAAAATCATAGTTACCTGATGCAAGGGTCCACCTTGGGGGTCAGCACCCAAGAAAAATATCTAGGTGTTGTTTTAGATATCCTGAAATCTACTGCTCAGTGTGCAGTGCAGCCACAAAACAAACAGGATACTAGGAATAATTTGGAAAGGGATGGTAAGTAAGAATCAGAATACTATAATGCCTCTGTATCGCTCCATGGTGCGACCTCACCTTGAGTATTGCATTCAGTTTTGATCGCCGTATCTCAAAAAAGATATAGCAGAATTTAGAAAAAGTTCAAAGAAGAGTGACCAAAAATATAAAGGTGATAGAATACCTCTCATATGAGGAAAGGCTAAGGTGGTTAGGGCTCTTCAGATTGGAAAAGAGGCAGCTGAGGGGAGATATGATTGAGGTCTACAAAATCCTGAGTGGTGTAGAATGAATTGAAGTGAATCTATTTTTTACTCTTTCAAAAAGTACAAAGACTAGGAGACACTCAATGGAGTTACATGGAAATACTTTTAAAATAAAGAGAAGGAAATATGTTTTCACTCAATGAATAGTTAGGCTCTGGAACTCTTTGCTGGAGGATGTATTAACAGTGTTTAAAGTAACCGGATTAAAAAAAAAGTTTGGACAATTTCCTAGTGGAAAAGTCTATAGTCTGCTATTGAGACAGACATGGGGAAACCACTTCTTGCCCCAGGATTGGTAGCATGGAATGTTCTACTATTTGGGTTTCCTTTTGAGGGAGTACCTCAAGGAAATTCTGGGTTTGTTTACTGCAGAAACAATTCCACTAGTTAATTGTTATTATCTTCCAGATAAAAGGGCCAGATACGCTAGTAACATCTGAGGTGGATCTAATTGCATTTTTTGGAAGATACTCAGGATATTATAAAGACAAGATCCACACTACTTATAACTTTTCTTTATGAAAAAGATAAAACCTTGATTATGAAAACATATTTTGGAAAGAAAGGTTTGAGTTTCTGTGGAGCAAAGTTTATGCTTTTCTAGATGTCTCCAGGGGAAGAAATATATTTTGGGGGATTTAACTCAGCTTGATTCTTTTCTTAAAGGACATGAGAAATGTGCACTTTAGGGCTTATTTGGAGTTTAAATAATGTTATTTTGCACCTTGATGTGGATTTAATATCCTTACCTTTTAATTATTTGGAAATGTGATTTCTCCTTCCGTGATGTAGGCAACTTGGCATGATTGTAGTTTTACATACTATTGTTTACAATTTTTTTCTATTTGTTGATTTGCTGAAATTGGATTGGAAAATTTGAAAATAAAGTGCATTTTATTTATTGCATTTGTAGCCCACATTTTCCCACCTATTTGCAGGCCCAACGTGGCTTACATAGTTTGTTATGGTATAGTCATTTCATGATAACAAAAACACTTAGTATTGTACAGAGATTAAGTAAAGGAAAAAAAGAAAGAAGGTGTTATTCGGATGGTATGGAAGGTGGACTTTAATAGTTGCAAATATTGGTGAGGTGATGTTGTAATAATTGGGAATATTGGTGAGGTAATGTTGTGAGGCTGTGGGTTCTCTTAGTAGGCCTTGTTGAAGAGATGAGTCTTCAAAGATTTGTGGAAGCTAGTTATTTCGTCAATTGCTTTCAGGGCTATAGGCAATGCATTCCACAGCTGCGTACTCATGTAAGGGAAGGTAGTGGCGTGTATCAGCTTGTATTTTAGTCCTTTACAGCTGGGGAAGTGCAGGTTGAGACATTTGCGGGACGATCTTATGGCGTTCCTGGGAGGCAGGTCCACAAGGTTTAGCATGTAGATTGGGGCGTCTGCGTGAATGATTTTGTGTACAATCGTGCAGATTTTGAATGCAATGAGGCATATTTTCAAAGCACTTTAGGAGGCTAAGTTCCACAGGTTTCTATGGAACTTTGGGAGGCTAATGCGTTCCTTGAGTGGGAGCCAATGAAGTTTCTCTCTTAAGGGTTTTGCTCTTTCGTATTTGGTTTTTTCAAATATGAGTCTGGCGGCGGTATTCTGAGCTGTTTGGATTTTCTAAATATTTTGTTCTTTGCAGCCAGCGTACAGTGCGTTGCAGTAGTCCAGATGACTTATTACCATTGACTGTACTAAGGAACGGAATATGTATCTCGGGAAGAAAGGTTTTACTCTTTTGAGTTTCTACATGGAGTGGAATATCTTTTTCGTTGTGTTCTTCACGTGGGCATCGAGTGTGAGGTTTCGGTCAATGGTAACTCCGAGAATTTTTAGATTTTGTGCAATGGGGAGGGAGCAGTATGGTATGGTTATGGTGGAGTAGTTGTTTTTGTTGTGTTGTGTTGTGTTGTGAGGTGAGTACAAGACATTGTGTTTTTTCCGCATTGAGTTTTAACTGGAATGCATCCGCCCAGGAGTGCATGGTTTGTAGTCTTTGGTTGATCTCGTTGGTGATTTCATTTAGATCGTGTTTGAACGGGATGTAAATCGTGACATTGTCTGCGTATATGTAGGGATTAAGGTTCTGGTTGGCCAGTAGTTTAGCTAAAGGTATCATCATTAGGTTAAAGAGAGTTGGTGATAAGGGGGAACCTTGAGGAACTCCATAAATGTTTGAGTTTCTGCCAGGTACTTGTGACCTAGATTGGCCACTGTTGGAAACAGGATACTGGGCTAGATGGACCAGTATGGCTATTCTTCTGTTCTTATGTTTTCATTTATTGATTTTTCAATCAATAGGAATCAAGAGTCACCTTGATGCAGAAAAATATGAAATATTTCATTAAGAAAAACAAAATAATATAAGAGATATAAAAACTAATTTAGACCACATTCAGAGTCCTTATAGCTGAACAATATTCTGCATATAATTTTCACATAGAAAAACAATGAATGATTCCCTTGTAAGCCCAAAATTTGACCTTTATAAGTAAAACAACAAAATCTTGTTACAGAGACTTCAGTTTTATAATTATCATTTCTGTTGCCACATCTCTTTGAAATTACTTAAGCCAGGGGTTCTCAGCTTAGTCTTCAGAACACACCCAGCCACTCAGGTTTTCAGGATATCCAAAATGAATATGCATAAGTTAGATTTCCATCCAATAAACGTTGTGTGTGCATGTATATTTATTGTGGGTATTTGGAAAATCTGACTGAGTAGGTGTATTTTGAAAACTGGGTTGAGAATCCCTGACTTTGGGGCTCCATTTACAAAGCCATGCTAGAGGCACATTAGTGATTTTAGTGCGCGCTAACCATTAGTGTTCACTAGCTGTGTAGGCGCTCACAATATTCCCATAGGCACCTACATAGCACACAATAATTTTGTGCACGCGCTAAAAATGCTAGCGCACCTTAGTAAACAGGGCCCTAGGTTGATATAGGATATAGGGCCCTGTTTTTAGTGTGTGCACAAAATTAGCATGTGCTAACTGCATAGGCACCTATAGGAATATTGTGGGCACCTACACAGCATGCGCCTCTAGCGTGGCTTAGTAAACGGGGCCCATAGTGCTATATTTCATGGCAGGTGTATTATATTTGAGAAACCATAAAAAATAAGTGTCATTAAAAAAGCATTATAAATGAATAAAACGTTTTTATATAATGTTATTTTTATACTTGCAGGCAAAACTCAAAAAAAGAGCCAGAACAATAACTGTATATAAGTTGCCATTTTATGATCCAACAACTTTTTTTTAGCTATTTTGTTGCCACTCAAGCGATGAACAGCAAACGATTTCAGTCAACAGTCTGGACGACAGAACTGCAATTATTGTTAGACAAACATAACAGATATGTCTGAATATTCTTATCTGAATACGTATTGTAGTAGGAATAATGCATTTGAAGACTGTTGACACAAGTGTAGGAGTGTTAAGGCTACACAGTAAGTGAGATGTTTATTATTTGTAACAAGCATTTCTTTACATAGTCATATTTTATCAGCATTCTTGGTTACACCTTTAACAATGGGATAAGACAAAAGTAAATAACCTTTCAGTTATTTGCCATAGATTAGGTTCTCTTAGTTTTTACTCCAAGTTTCTTCATGATTTCTGTTAGAACAGATTCACGGAAGTGTGCATGAGAAAATGTTCTACTGTATTTTTGTTGTTGTTGTTTATTTTACAACTGATGAGTTTTCATTGAAAAGTCAGTTTTTAAACATTTTAGGATATGTTTACTAAGATGCGTTAGCGTTTTTAAAGCGCCTGTAAATTTAAGGCACGTTAAACACAAACACGCCTATACATTTCTATGATACACTTATTACCAACCACAGGGAAAATTAACAATAATTAGTCACATTCAAACTATCACCATTATTTGACTACTATAATTTTCTTAATGTCTGAACATATTGCCATCACATCATTGTGTGCATTTACTTATACAATCCTTATTATGAAAATCACACATATCTAACAATAAAACATTATCTGCCACACACTCTCGCAATAGTCTCTCCCCAAATCGCTCATCCCCAGAATCAGCTGTAGATTGTCTCACGGTCTTTCAAATTTTCAGTTTGATAACGCATTTCAACATTCACTGTCTTTTTATCTTATTCTCCTCACTCGGAGATGTCATGTGGTAATAACCAAAACACTTTATGCAGCTTGCATTCAAATCCTTGTCAGTTTCTGAGAAGAACTCATACATTCAAGGTGAAACAGGAAAAAACTGTAGAATGCGTGGCATCTATTCCATCCACCACGCATTACATATCATTCAGTCCCATAACTTTTCTGGTCCCAACACAGGCCGTGTTTCTATTTTGTTACTTCATCAGGAGACCATATCTGACCTCTAACTTCTGTTAGGTATACCGTGAGGAGCTCTCCAGCGTCCAATGCCACACCTCTCCAGCATTGGATGTGGAGGGCAGATAGAGGGGCATAATCGAACGGAAACGCCTATCTCCATGGGTGTTTATCTCCGAGAACGGGTCCGTGAAGGGGGGGGGGGGGCCGAACCGTATTTTCAAAAAAATGGACGTTTTTGAGCTGGGTGTTTGTTTTTTTTAGTGATAATGGAAACTAAAAACGCCCAGCTCAAAAACGTCCTAATCCGAGCAATTTGGTTGTGGGAGGGGTCAGGATTGGTAGTACACTGCCCCCCTGATATGCCAGGACACCAACTGGGCACCCTAGGTCAGTGTGGTGGACTTCAGAAAAAGCTCCCACATGCATAGCTCCCTTACCACGGGTGCTGAGCTCCCAACCCCCTCCCCCAAAACCCACTACCACAAATGTACAACACTACCATAGCTCTTAGGGGTGAAGGGGGCACCTACATGTGGGTACAGTGGGTTTTGGAGGCCTCCCATTTACCAGCACAAGTGTTGCAGGTGGGGGGGATGGGCATGGGGCTACCTGGCTGAAGTGCACTGCGGTACCCACTAAAAGTGCTCCAGGGACCTGCATACATGCAGGCCTCTAGGACTGGTTGCTGCTATATAACATTGGCACAGCAGTTGACACCTGAAGACTAATCTCTCCGAAAACATCCTTTATTGGAATAACCACCTTTACTCACAGTTAACTGCAGATCAGAGGTTGTGCCCCACTGGCAACGAGTCTCCCTGGTACTGAGATGAGCAGTAGGTCAGAGCTGGCAGAATGCTGTACAATGCCCTCTTTCAGCCACATTCAAGGTAAGAACTAAGTTGTCTAACATGGCTAACACAGGAAAGGGAACTAAAACTGGCTTACAAAAATGACCACTACCGCATGGACTACAACAGAAAACACAACAGGGCACCATGGGAGAAGAGCCTACCAACTACCAACATCGTGAGACTGTAACACAAGCACCCTACACCCACCACAATGAAATGCTGATGTGACCCTGTACTGAACCCGAGAGCCACATCTGACCCAGGGAAAGGCTGTGACAGGATCGAAAACATTCTACTGTCATGGAGGTGGGTACGGCATTTGAGGCTGGCATACAGGCTGGAAAAAAAGTTTGTAAAGTGTTTTTTTTTTTTGGTGGGAGGGGGTTAGTGACCACTGGGGAAGTCCGGGGAGGTCATCCCCGATTCCCTCCAGTGGTCATCTGGGCATTGGAGCACTTTTTCAGGACTTGTTCATGAAAAAAAAGGGTCCAAAAAAAGTGACCCAAAATCGCGGTAAAAACGCCTTTTTTTTCGATTATCAGCTAAAGATGCCCATCTCTCCTCGGCTGATAACCACGCCCTAGTTCCACCTCCACCACGCCTCCGACAACTTTATTAGTTTCCACGACGGAGTGCAGTTGGAAACGCCCAAAATCGGCTTTCAATTATACTGATTTGGGTGCCTTTGCGAGACAAATGTCTATCTCCCGATTTAGGTCGCACTATAGGCGTTTTTCTCTTTCGAAAATAAGCAGGTTAGTAAACCTAGCCCTTTGTTTCTTTTACTTAACCCTCTTTTTACTAAACTGTGCTAATGATTCCCATAAAGCAAATGTGATGCAGCCTATTCAAAATGAATGGGCTGCGGTGCATTTGCCATGCCAGGAATCGCTAGTGCAGTTTAGTAAAAGAGGCCCATAGTGTGCACGAAGATGTTTTTTTGCAAACACTATTTCTGGTGTAGACATGCATAAAACATTTAAATGGTCATATTGCATAAACATCAAAATCCCTATTTTACAAAGCCAGTATATATATCTAAAATTGAAAAAAATGTGCATTTGGCAAGAAACAGTGGTCTCGGTGTAGTTTGGTTGGGACTAAGTGTGAACCTAAAATAAAAACATGCATTCTGCTTTTCGAAAGGGGAATGCACATCTTTGTCCAAAAAGATCAACATTGGGATTTATACCTGTTACTCGGGACATCCAGGTTTCAGAAAAGTTTTCCTATTGAGCAGCACTCACTGGAAGGATTAGGGGATGTTGCCTCTTTAATCCCTGTTTGTTAATGCCCCTTCCTCATAAGCCAAAATAGGAAGAGATCCTGGGTTCTGTGACAGTTTTGTAATAAAGAACCTAAATGGCTAACGTCAAGTTTCAGCACATAAACATTTAGGGGCCCTTGTAGAAAGTGGCGTAGGGCTTCTGCGTGCTTAGCTCGCAGCAAAACAGCACTACTGTTGGGCATGCCCAGGCACCCTGCAGTAGTTCTGAGTTTGCCATGTACCATTTCACACGCTAGTGCAGGGTGGCAGGGAGTGGGTGTTGTTGGCAGTAATCAGGCAGCCTGAGCACATTTCTGCATGCTGCCCAATTACTGCACAAGTAGCATGTGAGCCCTTACTGCCTGCTAAATAGGAGGAGATAAGGGCACAGGTGGTAACAGCCATATGCTAATTTGTCAGGTAAGTGGTCTTCTATTTCAACAATTGTGTTTCAAGTAAAATGAAAATACAACATTTTAATTGAAATGAAAAGTTAATGAAAAAGACTTAGGGCCATGTTTACTAAGGTGTGCTGTAGGCTTGCTAGAGACACCCATATATTCCTATGGTTGTCTCTAGCATTAGCAAGTGCTAAAAAGTTCCAGGGTCTTTTACTAAAGGTTAGTTTGTTATCTGCAGCAAGGACCATTTTTTTTTCATGGTCCCACTGTCACCTGAGAACATTATAGGTAGGTCTTGGAGAGGTGGAAATGGGGTTTGGGGGAGAAAAGGTAAGGTTCTTATGAGGCTATGGCTATTATATTTGGGCAGGGTTTTGAGTTAGGGGATTGGAATTCAATATCAAGTTTGGGAAAGGGCTCTGCACTCATGTAGGGATGGGGGATCAGCACTCATAGGGGGTTAGAAGGGGGATTGTAATTCCCAGAGGGCCTGGAGAGGGTTCAGGGATACTTTATGGTGGTTCAGGAGGGTATTTGGACCTACCAAGGGGTTGGGGGGTGGGGATACTAGTTGTGAGGTTCCCCAGCTTTCTAATTTAGTTTCCTTACTGCTTATCATCCTGTGCATGCCTTATGCTCTGCTAATCAGCATCTTCTTTTATTCCCTCCCTCTTCAAATCCACTCTCATTTTGCACTATCTACCTATTTTAGAATCACTACACCCATAATTTGGAATTCACTTCCTCTGTACCTTTGCTCTGAGCTGTCTTTTAAAAAATTACTTCTTTTTGCTTGCAATCCCATCTTCAACAATATGGTTCAATACTAATCCATTGTATTCTGGCCTCTTAGCAGCTTTTCCCCCTTGGGTTCATTTATCTCATGTCTCTTTTCTCCACTCCCTCCTTTCCTATTGTTGCTCTATTATAGGCTATTGTGGTTAATAATACCCTTCCCCTGCCCTTATAAAGACCTGAATGTAACTTAGTATTCCTGTTGTCGCTCTCTCTCTTTCCCCCATAATTTACAATTACTTTTTTTATAAACCACTTACTACTACTACTACTACTACTACTTAACATTTCTAGAGCGCTACTAGGGTTACGCAGCGCTGTACAATTTAACAAAGAGAGACAGTCCCTGCTCAAAGAGCTTACAATCTAATAGACAAGTGAACGGTCGGTCCGATAGGGGCAGTCAAATTGGGGCAGTCTGGATTCACTGAACGGTAAGGGTTAGGTGCCGAACGCAGCATTGAAGAGGTGGGCTTTAAGCAAAGACTTGAAGACGGGCAGGGAGGGGGCTTGGCGTAAGGGTTCAGGAAGGTTGTTCCAAGCATAGGGTGAGGCGAGGCAGAATGAGCGGAGCCTGGAGTTGGCGGTGGTGGAGAAGGGTACTGAGAGGAGGGATTTATCCTGTGAACGGAGGTTACGGGCGGGAACGTAAGGGGAAATGAGGGTAGAGAGGTAGTGAGGGGCAGCAGACTGAGTGCATTTGTAGGTAAGAAGGAGAAGCTTGAATTGAATGCGGTATCCGATCGGAAGCCAGTGAAGTGACCTGAGGAGAGGGGTGATATGAGTATATCGGTTCTGGCGGAATATGAGACGTGCAGCAGAGTTCTGAACAGACTGAAGGGGGGATAGATGGCTAAGTGGGAGGCCGGTGAGGAGTAAGTTGCAGTAGTCCAGGCGAGAGGTAATGAGAGCGTGGACGAGAGTTCGGGTGGTGTGTTCAGAGAGGAAAGGGCGAATTTTGCTGATGTTAAAGAGGAAGAAGCGACAAGTCTTGGCTATCTGCTGGATATGCGCAGAGAAGGAGAGAGAGGAGTCAAAGATGACTCCGAGGTTGCGGGCAGATGAGACGGGGAGGATGAGGGTGTTATCAACTGAGATAGAAAGTGGAGGAAGAGGAGAAGTGGGTTTTGGTGGAAAGACGATAAGCTCGGTCTTGGACATGTTCAGTTTCAGGTGGCGGTTGGACATCCAGGCAGCAATGTATAGATGTATTGGCTATTTCTGATATATTAAATAAAGGTGAAATGTGAAACTGAAGTACTCCTTGTTTACTGAAATCTATCTTTTATTGTGTACGGATATCAGCTGGGTGTTTATAAGCATTTTGATAGAGAAAGAGCTGTCCTGAAACTCCAGCTAATAGCAATTATAGCAACATCTTTTTTTGTATACTGTAGCATTCGTGATACTTAACTCACTCTTTTTGAACATAACTTTGTACAGTGTTGCAAAAAAAATGATTTTATCATCATTAGATTATTAGATGTATAAATCTTCCTTATTTTTATGTCAGAGATCTACATCTTGTTCCCAGCATTTATCTGCTCTTAGTCCCTCAGCTATATGGCAAGCCATATTGTAAAACAAATCTTTACCATCATATCTATGTTAGTTGAATGTTCTAATATATACTTATTAGGTGTATCATTAGTATTATGCTAACATTGTATTATATCTCTGGTATTTGAATTCCAGTGTTGTTAAATGTGTACATTTTTGACACAGTTTCATGGTAATTCTATTATTAGGTTTCAATTTACTATTTTCAAGTTCACCTCATGTATTGAATTTATGTTTATTCTAGGTTATTTTACTATTATGCTGTTAACAAAATTATACATTTTATGTTAAACTGTACCTACTGTACACCACCTTGGGTGAATCTCTGCATAAAGGCAGTTAATAAATCCCAATAAATAAATTTTGCCAGGACTTGCCCTTCAGGGGATGCAATATCCTCTTGCACTGAGGATGAGTCTACAGGGGCTTGTGCCCAGGAAGGAAGGTTTAGAATGGTGATTTTAGTTTGAGATTCAGTCATTAGCTATATAGATAGTTGGGTGACTGGTGGGCTTTAGGATTGTTTGATCACTTGTTTATCAGATGCAAAGACGGTAGACCTCATACATTATAGGCTGACCAAAATTGCTTTTTCAGTTTTTGCCAACACTGAAACTGTGTAAACATTTTTCTGGCAAAAAACAAAACTTTAGCCAAACCTTATCGCCTGATATATCTGAAGCCAAAACTGAAACAGAAAACTAAAGATTGGCTGTGTGAATGTGAACTTTTAGATTCCCAAGACAATGCAGATGTAGTTAAATATCCTCTGAGACAGGAACTTTGTGAGAACATGTAAAAAACAAAACAAAATCATGATTACCAGATTTTTTTATAGTTACCAAAACTGTACACAAGTGACAAGAAAAAGTAGCATTGAGATATGTTCTGCTTTGTATTTAGTTATAAAACTGATTAAGGACAAGCATGATATAGATTCTTAATAAAGACCTAAATGCTCTGAGAAATTACAGTCATGAGCAATACATTTCTAAATTATTTTCTAATATATAAACTTCATTTAATTGTAATATCATTTCTCAACTAACAGACCAGTAATTGTACTTGAAAACAATCACTGCAAGTTCCTTTCTCATTGAATCTAGCGTCTGCACAAGTATGATTAAAACGCTGTATCTTTATCATACCCAACAGAGCCTAGAAAATCTTTAGAATCACCTAAATAGTGTCCAAGACAGAATAAATATAATAATTTAAATAATGATAGACCATATTTTACCTCCAAGCAAAAGGACCTTCAAATACATAGACCTCAGCTAACACTGAAACTAAAAGCCATAGTGCTTTTACAATGGCTGATTTTGTGCCACATTTGGAGTGACAGCAGATGTCATTTCTCCACAGAGAGGCTAAGGAGTTTATCATCCCAAATTTGCAGATTTAAATTCCTGCTAATCTTTTGTATCAAAAGCATTTATTTAGAATACTCTATTCACCATGTAAACTACTATGTAAGATTATAACTGCATTACTTGCAATCACATTACACAAGATGCAATGAGTAACTCCCCCCCCCCCCCCCCAACTACTTTACAATTACTGGTAATCTAGTGGTATATTTAGGGTAGGAGTGATCTCCATTTACTCTTGCATATATCAGCTTTATTCTCAAATTTGCTGCTGTGACCTCTTGTGGCAGTCTCGTAAGATTGCCTCCAGATGCCATGGCAGCCATTTCGAGAGCAGAAACAGCATGGGCAAGCGCGGCAGGGGACCACTCCTGCCCAGACCACACCCTTAGACCACCAGGGATTTTAAGCTTGGCCACAGGGGGACACCTACAGGTGGTCAGGGGGAGAAGGCAACGCCTGCTCAGAGGAGAAGGAGAGGGAGGGAGGATAGCAAACAGGACAAAGCACACATTTTCAGCTTCCATTGAAAACACATGGTTAGTTTTGGCCAAAACTGAAATCATATTTGTAGCATTTCAGCAAAACCCAAAAACAGGCAGATAAATGATTCTGGATCAGTTTTGGTTTTTGTTACAGTGCCAAAACTGATCCAGAATCCTTTATCTGCCTGTTTTTGGGTTTTGCTGAAATGCTACAAATATGATTTCAGTTTTGGCCAAAACTAACCATGTGTTTTCAATGGAAGCTGAAAATGTGTGCTTTGTCCTGTTTGCTATCCTCCCTCCCTCTCCTTCTCCTCTGAGCAGGCGTTGCCTTCCCCACCCTGACCAATGCTTCTGAGGACCAAGCTTTCTTGGTACATTTGGGTACTAATGGCATAGGAAAATGTGGGAGGGAGGTTTTGGAAGCCAAATATAGGCTCTTGGGTAGAAAACTGAAATCCAGAACCTCCACAGTAGTGTTTTCAAAAGTGTTCCAATTCCATGCAAAAACACAAGAGGTAGGCAGAGCTCTATAGACTCAATGTATGAATGAGAATGGTGCAGGGTAAAGGGATTTAGATTTCTTAGGAACCGGGAAACACTGGGGAAAGGGGAGCCTTAACTAGGATGTTGTTGCTAACATATAAAAAAGAGAGCAGCTTTAAACTAGAATTTGGGGGAGATACAACAGTCCCTTAGGAGCGCATCATTCAGAATGAAGTATCTTTGAGAGTTACTATTAAAATAGAGAAGTTAGAGCATCCTGTTAGGTTACAACAGTAATCAGGAGTCTTTAGGAGAGTAAAGTAAAGATAACAAATTATCGGTTTCCATTATCGGCGAAAACCGAGGTCGCCCATCTCTAAGGCCGGCGATCTCAACATTTAGGTCGACCATCTCTAAGGTTGACCTAAATGTTGAGATTTGGGCGGCCCCGACCGTATTATCGAAATGAAAGACGGTTGCCCATCTTGTTTTGATAATACGGGTTTCCCCGCCCCTTTGCCGGGCCATCCTTACAGATGGGCGCCCTTAGAGATGGGCGTCCCCGTTCGATTATGCCCCTCTTAGTTACCAGGGTATAAATTATATCACAATGATAGGGTGGATCAAATTGGAGGGGTGATGAGATGTATGTTAAAGAGGGAATACAGTCAAACAAAATATTCTGTATGAAACTGACAGCAACATGGAATCCTTATGGATAAAAATTCCATTTGTAAAGGGAATGAATATACACATAGGGCTATACTACTGTCCACCAGGCCACAATGTCTGACAGATGAAGATATGTTAAAAGAAATTAGAAAAACTTGCAAATTTGGCAACAGTATAATAATGGGTGATTTAAAATACCCTAGTATTGACTGGTTAAACACCACATCAGGGAGTGCTAGGGAAGCAAAATTCCTAGATGTAATAAATGACTGCTTCTTTGATGAACTCCTCAAGAAACCAACAAGAAGGTGAGCTATTTTAGATCTAGTCCTTGGTGTTGGGTTTGCTGGGAAACAGTGATCATAACATGATCAAATTTGACTTAATAACTGGAATGCAGTCACTAAGAAAATCTACTGTAGCAGCATTTAATTTTCAAAAGGGGTAACTAAAGTTACAATGATGAAAATGGCTAAAAAATGTTGGAAGGCTCAGCTGAAAAGGTTATGATTTTAAATCAAGTGTTGTTGCTATTCAAAAATACAATTTTGGAAGCCTAGACCACATGTATTCCACATATTAATAAAGGTGGAAAGACAAGCAAAACATAGCCAACATATTTAAAAGGAGAAGTGAAAGAGGCTATTAGAGCTAAAAGAACATATTTCAAAATATAGGGGGGAAAAAGGTCTAAATGAAGAAAACAAGAAGCAACATAAGCACTGGCAAGTTAGATCTCAAGTGAACAAGCAGAGATGATCACCAGTGCAACAGCGATTGTATGCTCAAAGGTGCATTAATTTCCTGTGTTATACTTGAGGAATAGAACACTAGAGGACATCCATTCAGGAGACTCTTGAGGCAGGCCAGTGTGGCTGAAATACAATTTGTGTTAAGTTTTTGGATGTTTAAAATGATTTTGCACGATTTATATACATCATGTTCATCCTTTTTTTTGTGTGTCACCTTTGCTATGTTTGCTAACTGTGCATCTTGTGAAGGACTTTGTTCTTCTGTTTTCTGTTGAGAGATTTACTTGTACCAGAAATGGTTTTACAAGGGTAACAATGCAGAAGAACTGAAAAAAATCTCAGTGAACTTGGAAGATGTACTGAGCCAAATCAACAAATTAAAGAGTAGTAAATCACCTGGACAGGATAGTATACTTCCAAAGAACTTAAATATGAAATTGTAAATCTGCTTTCAGTGATCTGTAATCTGTTGTTAAAATCATCTATAGTACCTGAAGATTGGAGGGTGGCCAATGTAACGCCTATTTTTAAAAAGGGATCTGAGGTGGTACAAGAAATTACAGACTGGTAAATCTGACATCAGTGCTGGGCAAAATAGAGGAAAATTATAAAAATGTGGTTAAACGAGACAAATCAACATGGATTCAGCCAATGGAAATCTTATCTCACAATTTGCTTCATTTCTTTGAATACATGAATAAACATGTGATAAAGGTGAGTTAATTGATTTTTTTTTTATATCTAGGTTTTTATTATTTATTTATTTACTATATTTATATCCCACCTTTATCTGAGACAGGTAACAATAGTCACATACATAGTCTTAAACAATAGTCACATACATGGTCCTAGACACGTAATACCCCCTAGTCCTAGTATTTTTGGAAACAGTAAACAAGCGATTCACGTCTAACTGTTCAACTCCACTCGTTATTCTATAGACCTCTATCATATCATGCTCCTGCAACACCATGAGGCAAGCCTTGGAGTACTGAAATTTATAAGTGCAATAACAGAGAGAGTGGCTAATTTGATATTGACTAGCTGCAAGTGGTGTGGTTTGTGAAAGTTAAAATTGGGTATTATATATGAAGTTATATTTGTGTGGGTTAAATAAAGCTGCAGCTAATGTTTTGCCACTTAATTGAAGTGTTGTTTTAAATTAGTATTTATACTGTTGGTATTTGGTAAGAATGGTGAAAGGTTGTGTGAGTGCCAATGCTACAGGAGAAAAACAGTGTCCACTGGTTGCAAAGAGTATGCACTGTAAAGAATGCACATTCTTCACAACAGTGGCCAAACTTTGGTCACTGTTTTGCGGTATTGAACTCTTACTATAAAACCAAACCAAAAAAATACAAATGAAACTGCAGAAGGGTTAAGCAACTACCACAGGGTTTACTGTGCCATAGACAGTAGCACAGACCTACAACTCACTACTCCCAATTATGTAATACCTTTGGCCAAAGAGTGAATAAGTTTATACAGTGTATCTGCCAGGAAGGCTGTATCCATTTCTAGATGGACCTCTCCCTAAGGTCCAGCCACATCTCCTTCAAGCCCATCATCCAGTAATTGTTTGGCCCAGCAAAAGTAGTCCCAGGCCACATGCCTAATGTTGGAATGGGTCAGATCTTGGTGTGACATGGGTAGGTGGAAATGTGGTTTGCTGTGACAAAGAGCATATTGTTCGGTATCATATGCTAGCTGTCATGACTGCTGATAACATAGCTGAACTTACTGCTCCCTCAAAAGGGGGTGGTAAGTACAGCTACACTACTGAAACACCTACATTCAGTCCAGAATACTGTCTGAGTCCTTTATTTTGATAAAAAGTATGACAATGTTACCCCATTATTAATTATTAACCCACAAGGTTCTCTTTTCACATTGCTTCACCTTGTACTTCTCAACATGTGCACTTTTTTCTACTTGTGCTTCATCTTTTTTTTCTTCATCACCTCTACCATTTGGAACTCTTTTCCAAAGAACCTACACTCAGAGCCTACATATGTGAGATTACATGCAGAATTAAAAACATACGTCTTTCCAAATGCTTATAATTTGCTGGTAGGGTCAACAATTGGCCTCTAAGAATTTGTTTTTGTTCTACTTTATTTTAATTTTTGGTTCATGATTTTATTTACTGTAATTTTGTTTGATTTATATCGACTGACTGCTTCACTTGATTGTCTTTTTCCGTCAATACTGGCGTTCCTTTCCTACCTATTTTTTAGTCTGTATACTGCTTTGTGCATTTATCAGTTAGGTGGTATAGAAAATACCCATTAAACATAACCATAAATAGTCTGGTAGCATAGAGTACTGTCAGAGGTTGCACAGTGGTTCTGCATGAACCTACTGATCTGAACTGGAATTTTCCGTATCCAAATTGCCTGACCCTACAATGACCACCTGACCTCCAAATTCAAACAATCTGACTCCACTGATGAGCACCCAATCTCCTGATCCAAACAACCTGACAACCTCCTATGAACACCCAATCCCCTGATCCATAACAGCTTTGAAATTGGAATAATAGAAACATCCACTCCTCCCCCTGAAGCTCACCCCCCACCTCTGACCCACTAGGACTTACTAGGGGATCAGCAGTCCTGGGTGGCAGCGATCCTCCTCCATTGCCTCCCAGGTCAGTGCTGTCATCCAAAATGACTCTGATGACCCCTAGCAGTAGTTTTACAAAATACAAAATAACTACCTGTATATAAAACGTAAACTGCTTTGATTGTAACCATAGAAAAGTGGTATATCAAATCCCACCCCTTTCCTTTTCCTTTATTTGCACACATATGTGCATAAATGCCATTATTCTAAACATGTATGCCTATTTTATAAAATTACTCCCTTAGGGGCAATTCTGTAACTGGGTGCTTTTTTATTTAGGTATATGGGTTTCCAGATTCCATGAAAGAATATTGGTATAACCAGGAATTGGTGTGCCTTACATTTATGCATTCACAGTTATACCACCCATAGATGTGACATAATTGCAGTCACGTGAATGTGGAAGGAACAGTCCTATTCTGCAAGATAATCGCGTAAGTGCCAGCCCTGCCCATTATCTGTCCATGATCCAATCTTGTGTACACCACCTTTCATTTATTTGCTATGCCATTTAAACACACCCTTACAGAATAGTGCTTAAGTACAGGAGAGGTTTCTGCCTGCTCAAATCACTCATGGCTGACTGACTGCCGATATTCAAGAGCACTTAACCGGGCAGTGCCGCTGAATATCAGCTCTGACGAGCAATTAGAAAAGTAGGCAGGTCAGGGGTGATGCATAGGGTGGAGATGGGGAAGAGCCAGAGGTTATGTGGGTACTGGCCATATTCAGTTCTGGTACTTGCATAGCTAACCAGGTGCTTTTTAGCAGTCCTAAATTCAGCCACTTAGCTATGTGGGTGTTGGCTGAATATCGGCTGGCATCAGCATAACAAAAAAAAAAGTCCTCAGCCACTCCAATCCTCCCCCCCCCCCCCCCACTCTGGTCATGATCCCCTTCTCCTCCATCTTCTCTGACAATACCAAGCCTCCTCCTACCTCTCCCCATGACCAACAAATCCCCCAATCCCTCCCACCCCTTTTCTATGCAGAATAGGCCCTCCAGGCCTACCTTAAGTACTTGGTTGTTCAGTGGGGACAGGAGTGAAGCCACTCACTCATGCACTTGCGGTTTTGACTTGAAAATGGCTGCCATAAACTCTTAACAGCAGCCTCATGGTACTTCAATAGTTGCCTCTTATCTTTCTCCTCCCCCTCCTCTTGCCAAACAATCAGTAAGTGGGATTTAGGAAGAGGGAGTTCAAATAAGCAGCTGTTGCAGAACATTTGTGACATTACTAAGCCCAAATACTGTGCTTCAGTGGTAATTCTATGGAGGCTGGCAAATTCAGTGGAAAGGGTGATGCCCATCCTATGAATCTCGCATGACTGGAAATCCTAGTAATACCATACTACCACATGTGGCTCATTAACAAGACTATATCTGAAGCAAAGTCATTCTCTACCACCGTCAGGTCCTGGAGCAAGATGACATTCAATGCAACCTCCACGGGAGCCAAAAACTCCAAGCTGATAACTCTTAAGGGTTTAGGAGTAGCACCGCCGACACGGATTCAGCTGTAAACGACTTCCGTTTCAGCATACACTCCTGACTCACTCCTCCACTCCTTTGGGCATGGTGGTTAAATGATTTTTGAGCAATGAAGTTGTTTCCAGGTCCAAGAGCATCGACGCTCCTTCGTCGGCGCTAATCAAAGGACTCATCAACCCAGTCATCTATGGGCAGCTTGTCACACAGCGGTCCCACACTTGCTGTACAGGGGACAAAACGCTGGTCATTGGCGGCTGACCCCCCATTGTCCCCTTCCTCTGTTAAGGCAACTGCAATGCAGAGAGGAAATTTTAAGTGAACAAAAACTGAACTTCAGAGGACAGCTGGGCCGTTGAGTGTACGAGCTACAGGTCACCATCTTTCCCCTCTCCCTAATTTGGGACACTCTTTGTCTGGTTTCTCCTCAGAGGCCTGTCTGATATGGGTAACCCTTCAGCATAGCCCTCTGAGTCATTGAAACATGGAAGCTCCTCCACCACTTACAAGGTGGTGTCCCTTCGGAGGGGTTAATATAAGGTTTTAAGTGATGTGATCACTTCACTGATTTCAGTACAATACAGGGCTAAATTAAAAACTCTCTGCTCTCCAAGGCCCTTAAAAAGGGGACTAGAGAACTTTAAGAGCAGAACATCTGTTTATGTACCTCCAAGGTCTCTGGGGTCCTCCCAAGGAGCATCCCAAACCATATCCTCTCCAAAGGATTCCCACCAGCAAGCCTATGACAGCCTAGACCCTGCACTCTGAAACACATTCTCAGAAAGGCTTCACATAACACACGGCTATCTCTACTTCAGAAAGCATGTGACAGCCTGGGTCATCTCCCAAACCTTTAAGAGAAAAGGCAACTAATTAGCTAGTCACACAGACACAAGGATTAGCATAGCTACAGACACTGTACTACTACTACTGCTACCACTGTACTAGGTTTTGCTTACCACTTGTACTCAAGCTGAGATCAGTTTCATGCAACTTCCTGACTGACTGCTCATGCAGTTACTTTGTGTTATCCGTCTATATGTTCCCCCTTGTCTGTCCACTTTACTGTCTATTAGTAGGTTTTAAAGTGTTTTAATTGATATTTTAAGTAGTATTTTTTTGTTACATTTGTACTCCGCGCTTTCCTACTCATGGCAGGCTCAATGCGGCTTACATGGGGCAATGGAGGGTTAAGTGACTTGCCCAGAATCAGAAGGAGCTAGCTGCCTATGCCTGAAGTGGGAATCGAACTCAGTTCCTCAGTCCTCCAGGATCAAAATCCACCACCCTAACCACTAGGTCACTCCTCCACTCCTATTGCTTATGTCCATATTATATATGTTGTATATGTCAAAAAATGTGGTAAATAAATCCTAATTAATTAATTAGGAATAATAAACTATTTAGGACCCTTTTACTAAGTTGCAAAAAGCTATTCCACTTTCCATGCATTAGCTGCCCCAACTATGGGAATTGCAAAACTGGCATGTTAAATGCAGTGGGTGTGCAGAGTCTTTGCCTTGCTGTTAGTACATATTCTGCTCAAACACTGCATTACATGTAGTGGCAGATAAAACAGGTAACACATCTCTCCCTCCCTCCACATGTTGGCAAATGTTTCAATCCCCTACCCCTGATATCCAATTGATACTCTACCCCTGATGTTTGATTCCCCCATATACCCCTTCCAACAACAAAATCTGCCTAGCACAGCTTAGTAAGAGAGCCTCTTCATGTATTCATGTCGCACAATCGCAGAGCACAATAAATAACAAAGCATATATCTATTATATCTATATCTATATATCTATACATATATGGAGTGGCCTAGTGGTTAGGGTGGTGGACTTTGGTCCTAAGGAACCGAGTTCAATTCCCATTTCAGGCACAGGCAGCTCCTTGTGACTCTGGGCAAGTCACTTAACCCTCCATTGCCCCAGGTACAAATAAGTACCTGTATACAATATGTAAGCTGCATTAAGCCTGCCATGAGTGGGAAAGCATGGGGTACAAATGTAATAAAAAAAATATATATATATTCCTTTAAAGAATAAGCTCCTCCAGACTCCTAATTTTAATGCAGTCTTCCTTCCATAATTCCTGGTGAAAATACTAAATGAATGTTTTAAAATAGACAGTAGAAAAAATACATATTGAATATAATTTCATTTATGCTTAATCTGAATTCATCACTGCAGTGCCAATAAACTGATTATATAAAATGGGTAACTCAAGCATCATTTATTTCTAAGTGATGAATTACCATATCCCCAGTGAACAATCAGCAAATAGAGGAAGGTTGCAAGAGTAACATTAACTCCAAGATAGGACTAGTATGATTTATTTAAAAATGTACAGGAACCACAGGGACCCAAGGTACTAAACTGTATAACCTAATTAGGTTAAAAAAAAACACTGAATATTAAAATCCTAAAAGCTACCTCTGTTGCCTTGCATTCCGATGAAAGATTAAGAATCAGTAATATGAGCACACCTTTTAGGAATATATAGGTATAGTTACAATCCATTCAGAAAAGTCTGATCATGCAATTTTAACTAAGTAGTCTAAGAATATATGTGAATTATGAGCAATCTAGAATTCTTTAGGGCTTAAGTTCATGTGGATAACATAATTAAAAAAATTAATCAACCGGGGACTCAAATCACCTACATTAGATACTTCACCGAATAAAGTTATTTTTAAAAGCAGCGTTGCAAAAGGTTCCTCAAAGGCCATTAATATATTGTAAACAAAAGCATAAACCTTTAGATAACAATACTTTAATATAGGCATTGGCATCTATATGGCCATTATGGGGGAAATTCTATAAATGGTGCTAAAAATCGGGCACTGAATGGTATTCTGTAATGGACATTCTGGGATTGCACCATTAATAGAATAGCACGTAGTGCTGGGATTTGCACTCAGCTCGGGGCATGAAGAGTTATACCAACTGAAACCAGGTGAAAATTCCAGCATACAATTAGGTGAAGATCCCCCAAATTCTCTGAAGGGCCCTTTTACTAAAGGATTGGTGTGAGGCAACAGGCTTGCCGCACGCCAATCCAGAACTACTGACGGGCTATCACAGGAGCCTGGCGGTAGTTCCCACTCCCAGCATGCACCATTTCTAGCACTACAAAAATATTTTATATTTTGTAGCACTGGTGCTTACCTGGTGGTAATACTGCCGGGATAACAGAGGAACCCTTACCACCATCTCAATGGGTGGCAGCAAGTGCTGCCCCTCAAAATGGCCCCATGGCAAGTGGTTCACTTACTGCATGGCCATTTCTTTTTGAGAAAAAAAAGACAGCCTTTTACTTGCTGCAGAAAAAGGTGCCTCCACACATGTCAAAAGCACGTGCAGGCCCCCGTTTACCACAGCTTAGTAAAAGGACCCCAAACTGCACGCATTTTAAAGGAATGCCTCTGGCCTGCCCATGCCTCTCCCATGGCCAGTCGCTGCTCTGTAAATGGAAGTGTAAGTGTGTACATAGATCTGCCATTTCTGCTCCATTTTGGCACCTTGCATCCATTTGAATGATATTTCTGTGCCAAACATTCATTGCAGAAGTAGCGCATAACATTCGGCACCATATATAGAATTTCCCCCTACATGTGTAAATGGTTACATTAATGGCATGAGCATGTGTATTTTCACACATATGTATGTAAATGCCAAATATATATTTAATATTCTGCAAATACCCATTTAACTTACATAGTGCATATTTGCAAGAGAGTGTACACGTGGATGGCGCTTAGGTGGATCATGGGAGGGGCTCAATTTTATGTGCATAACTTATCTAATGTTGTAAGTTACTTTAGTATTCAATAAATGAATGTAAGCATCTATTCTTTAAAGAATAATCTCCTACAGACACCCTCCAGGCCCCCATTTTAGGTGCCCTGCTTTAGAATTGCCTTGTTAGCACCTGAGAATTTAAAGCAGCCCTTTATCTTTGTAGTTTATGACAGTACTAGTGTATACCTTCAGGTCTGAGAAGGATGAGTCTTGTAAACGTTAATAATCATAGTGCTGCCATTGACAAAATGGAACACAATAACAGGCAAACATTGTTCTCCAATAGAGATGCTCAATGGGATTCTGCTCAGCTTTCTGGCCACCATCAAAACTGCATCGTTGGTCCGATATTTGTGGAAGAGTGCTATGATAAATCTGGGCTTATTCTCCCACTGTGATATGAAAGCTCTATGTGTCATCTCCACTTGCAGGTTCAACCTAGTCATATCCACTTTTACTGCAGTCAGGACTGAATCACAAATTTGCTGAACCACAACTGAATAGCCACATTTTCCATTTTTTCTAGAACTCCTCACAATTTCAAGTTACTGCATCTGACATGTCTTCAATTTTATCTCATAGCTCACACCAAGCCTTCTCCGAGTTGTACATTCTACTCTGAAAACCCTTCAAGGATTCCGTCTGTCATTTTCTTTAGTTTTCAAGTCCTCCACCCTGAAACCTACCTCTGAATCACTGATCTAAATTTGTATATATTTTTTTTTAATTTGCTACCTCACTTTTCAGTTTGGAAAACCATTTATGTATCTCTTCCTTTAGGTGTAGGAACGTTGTGCTGGCTGGCATATCATATTCCTCCAATGGTACAACACCTTTTCCTGTTTCACTGGCACCTCCTCCTGTCATCTTACCACTGGGTGCCTGTGTATTCCCAGTGGTTTTGTATGCAAAGGTTGTCAGATCAGTGCATGCCCCTTTTATTGCCATCAGTTCAAGCCATATAGCTGAGGACTTCTGGCTTGAGAAGGGCCTTATGTTTGCAAAAATATTGCCATTTGTAGGGGACATTTACCTGGACTTCTAGGAGCTTTCAAGCTAGGCAGTCAAGAGGGTGGATGTCACTGGGAGCCTTCCATACACATGCATATGCAGTATTCAAATATTATGCATATAATCAATACCTAAAAGTTAATGTCCCTTAATGTATATTTGTTTTATAAATACCTAGCTTATGCAAAAACATATATTGCTACATCTTTTCATGAGGTATATGGGTATTTTTATGCTAAATTGTGTTTCCAGAATGTTTCTCATTGCTTCTAGGACATACAGCTTTTGCTTCTTTTATATATTTTCATGGATGTATGTATCTAGCACTATTACTTAACTCTTACACTTTCATCTTGGATTCAAATTTTGCTCACACTTGTTTCAGTAGTTGAATAAGGTGACTTACATTCAGGTACAGTAGATATTTTCCTTTTTCTTGAAAGTTTATAATCCATGGGGCCCCTTTACTAAAGGGTATTAAGCCCTAACGCTTGCTTAACAGGCTACCATAAAAGGTGTTAAAATATTTTTATAGAGGGGCATATCAGGGGTAGAGAACAGGTGTGGAAGCATTAACCAGCTATTGCATTCACATTTGCATATGCTAACTGGCTAACCCTAAGTTAACATGGAAGCACTTAGCTTCCTCAATTCTCATCTGCTGCTCTAACCATTAGGCTACTCTCCTTACTGAAAGCATGTATATTATTCTTAAATGAATATATTTTTCCATAGGTGTCCCTTTATTTGCTCTGTTTAAGTATCATAGATTTAGCATAGGTGGTTAAGACCTTCTAGTTCAGTGGTCCACCCTAGATTTCCAGGATACCAAGAACACTCATATGGTTCCAGGTGGCTCAGCATAGGAGGTACTGAGGAATATGTACCCTCTTGACCACTTAAAAAAAAAAGGTTCACATTGGGTATAATTTCAAATCAAGTAAATTGAAATGATGATTTTACATGATTTTTAATTTTTATTTGAAATTACTTTTTTACCATGATTTTTATTTTAGACTTGAAATCACATATTCAAGTGATTTTGTAACTGTTTTGGTTATTAAATCAAAAATCATTTCTTAGGATTCATGAATTTATTATTGCTACACTTCTCTCCTTCCCTCAGCCCCTACCAATACAGCACTTCTCTCCTTTCTTCCCTCAGGCCCCTTCAGATGTAGCACTTCTCTCTCTACTCTCTCTCACCACCACAAATGCAGCACATCTCTCTCTTCCTCCATCAACCATGCCTAATGAATACAGTACTGCTCTCTCAGCCCCTGTTGTCCTTCAAACTTAACTTCTTCTGATAGTAGCAGCAGAAATTTCACTCTGCCTGGTCCATGCCCTGGATCCTTCCCTCTTCATCTTCCGCATCCTGTCCCTTTGAGGTAACTTCCTCTTTATACATGGGTAAATGCAAGAAAGCAAAGGATTTGGAATATGGCCCAGGAAGTGCAGCATCCATTGCCCAAAGACGTTACATCAATGCAATATTTCTTTTCCTTTTTTGTTGAGCGTGCCACATGTGTCTTTATGCAATATGGCCAAATATCATTCCAATAAAAATGCCATTAATTTTGGAAGATACATTAAAAAAATATTTCTAAAAATGGAGATAATGTTATTGCACAGTGTGAAAACTACATAAATCAAAAGTTATCAGGATCACTGTTCACAACTTTCCCTGCAGCAACTTTCTCTGCCACCTGAAGGTGAACAATGAATCCAATGATATCAAGATAAGCCAGTTCCTGCTTGATTTGACTATCTCACACTATTTTAATAATTTTATAAGAAGTTTGGATATGACACTACAAAATAGCTTTCATGTTAGTTTACTGCAGAGCAATTTATGTTGTGTGGCAAAATAATTCACAGTTTGCCTTATATTTATCTATGGCATCTTTTAGATACATGATTTAAGTCCCTGTGCTAGTATTTGTAGCATGTGCTAATGCTAGAGACACCCATAGGAATATATACAGTAGGTGTCTCTAGCATTAGCACATGCTAATTTTCAGCATGCGCTAAAAATGCTAACGTGCCTATAGCGTGGCTTAGTAAACAGGGAGGGGCATAATCGAACACGAACGCCTATCTCCATGGGCGTCTATGTCTGAAAACGGGTACATGAAGAGGCGGGACAGATCGTATTTTCGAAAAAATGTACGTTTTTCAGCTGGGTGTTTGTTTTTTTTTGCGATAATGGAAACTAAAAATGCCCAGCTCAAAAACGTCCTAATCCGAGCCATTTGGTCATGGGAGGGGCCACGATTCGTAGTACACTCGCCCCCCTGACATGCCAGGACACCAGCTGGGCACCCTAGAGGTCAGTGCGGTGGACTTTAGACAAAGCTCCCACATGCTTAGCTCCCTTACCACGGGTGCTGAGCACCCAACCCCTCCCCCAAAACCCACTACCCACAAATGTACAACACTACCATAGCTCTTAGGAGTGAAGGGGGCACCTACATGTGGGTACAGTAGGTTTTGCAGGCCTCCCATTTCCCAGCACAAGTGTTACAGGTAGGGGGGATAGGCCTGGGTCCACCTGGCTGAAGTGCACTGCGGTACCCACTAAAAGTGCTCCAGGGACCTGCATACACGCAGGCCTCTAGGACTGGTTGCTGCTATATAACATTGGCACACCAGTTGACACCTGAAGACTAATCTCTCCGAAAACGTCCTTTATTGGAATAAGCACGCTTACTCACAGTTAACTGCAGATCAGAGGTTGTGCCCCACTGGCAACAAGTCTCCCTGGTACTGATATGAGCAGTAGGTCAGAGCTGGCAGAATGCTATACAATGCCCTCTTTCAGCCACATTCAAGGGAAGAACTAAGTTCTGTAACGTGGCTAACACGTGAAAGGGATCTAAAACTGGCTTACAAAAATGGCCACTACCTCATGGACTACCGGAAACAAAACAGGGCATATGCTGACCCAGTAAGCAGGGGGAAAAGCACCATGGGAGTAGAGTCTACCAACTACCTACATCGTGAGCATTTAACACAAGCTACTGGAATCACGGAGCCCAATACCCTACACCCACCATAATGCATTGCTGATGTGACTCTGCAGTGCGCATAACAGAAAAGGTGTCACACTCACCCGAGAGCCACATCAGAACCAGGGAAAGGCTGTCACAGGATAGAACACATTCTGCTGTCATAGAGGTGGGTACGGCATTTGAGGCTGGCATATAGGCTGGAAAAAAAGTTTGTAAAGTGTTTTGTTTTTGTGGGAGGGGGTTAGTAACCACTGGGGGAGTCCGGGGAGGTCATCCCCAATTCCCTCCAGTGGTCATCTGGTCAGTTGGGGCACTTTTTTGGGACCTGTTCATGAAAAAAATGGTCCAAAAAAAGTGACCCAAAATCGCGGTAAAACGCCTTTTTTTCGATTATCAGTAAAGACGCCCATCTCTCCTCGGCCGATAACAACGCCCCAGTTCCACCTTCAACACGCCCCCATCAACTTTACCCGTTTCCGCGATGGATTGCAGTTGGAAACGCCCAAAATCGGCTTTCGATTATACCGATTTGGGCGCCCACAGGAGAAAGACGCCCATCTCCCGATTTGGGTCGCATTATAGGCGTTTTTCTCTTTCGATTATAAGCTGGAGGGTCTCTTATGTGTTAACTTTAATGATAACATGTATAAGCTTCTTTGCTTTATGTGCACACTGAAACAAAAAGAATTGTTGGCCTATATGAATTCACCATCTAATTGGGTTGAGCACATCAAACAAATTCATCCAACTCAGATGAAACACACATCATGCAACAGAAAGAGTGAATTTGTAGAGTCTCCGGTACCACATAAAAAGCAGCATATGTTGGACAGTCAGTCATTTGCAAGTTGAAACACTCAAACTATAATGCAAGCTGCTCTGGATGACCTAATTCTTGACTTCATTATTTATGATGTGCAGCCTTTCAATACTAAAGAATTGCCAGCTTTTCAAGACTTTATTATGGACATTCTTCCAAATCAGTTAGTTTTGAGTAGGAAATCTGCTGTGGAACAGATTGACGAACATTTTCAAGAAATGAAGAAGAACTTGATTTGGGAACTGGAAAATCAAATTTATTGCTACTATAGTGGATTGTTAGTTTATTCGTCACAGATCCTTCCTTGGAGTAACATCCCACTGGATAGATTAGATGACAATGCAAAAAATACTACACATATGATGATATTACAGCTGCATTAGAATCAATTCATTGTGAATTTAACTTCCAGGATAAAATCACCAAAACAACTACTGATAATGATTCCAATTTCTGCAAAGCTTTTCAACGATTTTCCAAATCTCTACAATATGTTGGTCAAATTACATAAAATGATTGTGAGTCAGTGGAACCTGATGATTATGAAGATGAGATGAAATTTTATCATTTACCTCCACATCAGCATTGTGCTTGTCACTCCTTAAATTTATTTATTTAAACATTTATAGACTGCCTATCTCACAAGTCTAGGCAGTTAATATAACATACATAATAAAATAGAAGTAATTTCACATAATACATAAAAATACATATCTAAAATAAAAATTAATATAATTACAGCAAGCAAAGCAGTATAATTGCAACAGGGGAAACAAATACAATTGCAGTAGGCAAAGCAAAATAGCAACATAACAATATAGAAAATAAAATTCACTTGCAAAAATAAATTAATAACAGTAGCTATACATTATCAAAGGCCAAAGCAAATAGGTGAGCCTTCAATATTTTTCTAAATTGAATTATAGATGAAATCTTGTGCAAGGACAGTGGAAGAGCATTCCAAACAAAGACACCCTCTATATAAAACAATAGAGGCATGATATTCATTTAATCTAATCTGGTTGAAAGATGGAATGTCAAGCAACATTGTATCTGCTGATCTCAGCATGCAAAAAAGTTTATACATCTTAGAGTTAGCAATTAGTATAAGCAAAGTGTCATTGAATGTTTTATGAAAATGTGACAAGATCTTGAACTTCACCCTCCAAACCACAGTTAACAAATATAGCTCTTTTAGAACATGGGTGATATAAGTAAAATGAGGCATATCAATCAAAAGGTGAGCATTTTGAGCATTGGCAAGCTAAGATACAAAGAGGGGTATTTTCAATATCACATCTAATTCGACTTTGGACGTTTTGTAAAAAATGTCCAAAATCTGAATAGGAATGAAGATAATTTTCAAAAAAGAAAAATGTATTTTTTTTCTTCAAAAATACTGCTTTGAAAAAGATTTTGTGATTTGTTTTTTTGTGTTTTGTTTTTTTGATCATTAGAAAAAAAAGGTCCAAGTATAAAACGCACAATATCAAACCATTGGGATATAGGAGGAGCCAGCATTTTTAGTAGACTGGTCCCCAGACATCCAAGGAAAGCAATAGGGCACCCTAGGAGGCACTGCAGTGGACTTTATAAAATTCTCCCAGGTACACATTTCACCACTGCTCCTTTATCTTGTCTGCTGAGCCCCCCCCCCCCCCAAAAAAAAAAAAAACAAATCCACTACCCCCAACTTACTCCACTACTATAGCACTTACGGGTGAAGGGAACACCTATAATTGGGTACAGTGGGTTTCTGGTGAGTTTTGGAGGGCTCACAATTTCCTCCACAAGTGTAACAGGTAGGGGGAGGTAGGGGACTGGATCCACCTGTCTGCAATGCACTGCACCCACCACTAGACTACTCCTGGGACCTGCATGCTACTATAATGGATCTGAGTATAACATCTGAGGCTGGCATAGAGGCTGGCAAGTAATGTTTTTAATCACATTTTGGGGAGTGGGAGGGGGTTAGTGACCACTGGGGGAGTAAGAAGAAGTCATCCCTGATTCCTTCCAGTGGTCATTTAGGTCACCTTTTTGTGCCTTATACGTTATAAAAACTGGTCTAGCTCAAAATGTCTTAGTTTTAGTCCTAGAAATGTTTGTTTTGTACCATTATGGCTGAAAAATGTCCAAGTGTTAGGAACGCCCAGATTTGAACACACTTCTGGCAGACTTTATAGAAAAACGTCTAAAAATTGGTTTTGAAAATACCAATTTGGATGTTTTTGTAAGAAAAAACATCCAAATGCAGATTTATGCCACTTTTTGGCTGTTTTTCTCTTTTGAAAATGAGCTCGAAAGCATTACAATAATCTAGTAATGGAATAATTAAAACATTACCCCACTGCTCTAAAATTCAAAGAGGTCACAGAGGTCGATTTTAAAAATAACTTCTGAATGGTATTTTTTTAACTGAGCATTTAAAAGATAGCAAGGTATCGACCACCCATACACCAAGGTATTTTACCATTGGACTTTTAAGTCACTAACCCCCTGCACTAGTGACTGCCAAGCGGTAATGTCGACACAGCCCTTTCATAGTGAATGGGCTATGTCAGCATTAGTGCACTGGCAGCCACTAGCATGGCTTTGTAAAGTGGGAGCAAGTGTGAAACAATCTGGAACTACAGCAGGCGAAGCTTTCCTGAATAAGAATAAAATCTGAGATTTTGAAAAATTCAATTTAAACCTGTTAGCTAATATCCAGGCTCTAATTGATTGAAGACACATATGTAAAAACTGGAAAAACCTTTTCAATTGAATTAGTAATGGAAAAAAAAAGAATTGAAGGCTATCAGCAATAAATTATATTTTATATCCTGACAAGCTAGAGTGCAGAAAACTGAGCTCATATAAATATTAAGCAAAATAGCAAATAAAGCTGATCCCTGGGAAAATACAGAATTCATGCTCATCCAATCAGAATACTCATCAGCCATGTGAACATGAATATTTCTTTCTGAGATAAAAGATGCAAACCAATTTAGTATGCATTCTCAAATACCCAGAGATTTCAGGCAGTCAACAAATTTATTGTGATGAACCATATCAAAAGATGCTAAGATATCTAAGGTCACCACAAAATATTCAGTATAAATAGAATCAAACACTGAAATAAGGAGCATTTCAGTAGAATGGTGTGGTCTAAATCCAAACGGTTATTCATTTCTAGAAATTCTTATAATTGGAGTAAAGCTGGTGGCTACAAAACAGAATATGATTTGGCTTACAAGAAGCTGTGTTGCTCCACTTTTGCTAAATTCCAAGTGTTATGGAACAAACAGTTATGAACTGTGATGTCTGCTGAAATTATTGAAAAAGTGTTTGGCGACAAAAATGATAAATGGGATGGGGCAATTTCCCTATGAGGAAAGACTGAAATGGCAAGGGCTCTTCCACTTGGAGAAAAGACAACTGAGGGGAGATTAGATAGAGATAAATAAAATACTGAGTGGAGTGGAACGGGTAGACGTTTCCAAAAATACAAGTCTAGGGGGCACACAATGAAGCTACAAAGTAGTAAATTTAAAATGAATCAGAGAAATTATTTCTTCACTCAATGTGTAATTAAACTCTGGAGTCCGTTGCCAGAGAATGTGGTAAAAGCAGTTAGATTAGCGAGGTTTAAAAAAGGTTTGGAAAGCTTCCTAAAAGAAAATTCCATAAGCCATTATTAAAATGGACTTGTGAATATCCACTGCTTATTTCTAGGATAAGCAGCATAAAATGTATTTAGTATTTTGGGATCTTGCCAGGTACTTGTGACCTGGAAACAGGATACTGGGCTTGATGGACCTTTGGTCTGTCCCAGTATGGCAACACCTATGTACTTATATACTTATGTACTCTTAAGCCAATGCTGCATGTGAACATTTGTTGGGTGTTGCTGGACAGTTAATTACTCTAAACAGAAGTAAAACTTGATTGATTTGATTAACATATCATTACTATAAAATTCCACTTGAGAATTATGCATTAGTTATTGAACTGTTTTTAAAATAATTTAAAACTATGCTATTTCACTGATTCTAATAAAACAAGTTTATGTATTTGAGAGACAACATAATTACATGTTTGCTAAATAGAAATTCTAGCACCTACAACTATGCACATCCATTTACACCAATGGAAATGTGGCGTAAATCCTGGTGCATAGAATTAGGTGCACCGGGCCATATTCTATAACTATGCATGTAAATTTCAGAATGCCTATTTCCCAGCCCATAACCATGCCCCGTTTTGCCTGCACACGTTAGAAGTTAGGCGCACTGCATTACAGAATGCGCTTAGTGAGTTGTGCATGTAAATTCTAATTAGTGTCAATTATTGCTCATTATTGATTGCTAAGAGCTGTTATCAATGCTGATTAGCTTGATAAGCCAATTAAATTATATGTGTTGCTATAGAATATGCTTTGATTTCGATGCAGATGTCTAAGCGTGCTATATAGAATCTGAGGGTCTGAGCATTTTATTTTCATTTTGACAACAGAGTGCCAATACCCATATCAAAAAATGAGTGGAACCTCAAAAATGTATCCAAAAGCCTCTTCGTTTGAGGTTACACTCTTCTTCTGTCTGGTCCTTTGCACTGCAGTCTCTATGGGAATTTCAGGATGTGGTGGATTCCCAGGAGTTGAAGAGGCTTTGGTCATCATATGCTGTTCCTCTATGCTTTTCTCATAAAATGATCTTCTGAAAACTTATACAGCTCCTCTTTTTACCAGTTCTCTATATCAAAACAGTAATGAAGCCACTATTCAGCAGTGGCCACCACATTTAATCAAATATCAATGATTACACAGGCTAAAACTAAGGGGTCCTTTTACCAAATGGCAGTAAAAGGGACCCTGTGGTGGCTTCAGCATGTGGGTTTGCAGCTCCCCAAGGCCCCCTTTTAACACTGCCAGTAGAAGGAAATGGCTGTGCGCTAAGCCAAGGCATTGCCATGTGGCCATTTCTTGGGCGATCCCTTACTGCCTCCTATTTAGAGTTGGTAGGGGTCCAGTGTGTGGTACTGCCCGATTACCACCAGGCACACCCCCTGTGCTAAAAAATATAAACAATAGTTCTTAGCAAGCTTGGCAGTATGGCTACTGCCACCTCAAAAAGGGCACCTAAATGTATAGATTTATTATTTTTATGTATTTATTATGATTTATTTACCACCTTTTTGATGATCATTTTGGACATCACCTACCATTGGGGCTCAACCCAGCATTTGCTAAAAAAAATTAAATAAGAAATAAAATAATTATGGGGCTTATTTTCGAATGCTAGAAGCGCACAAAAAGCGACACAAACGGCACATGGACGTTCCCATGGACGAAAGACGCCCAAAGCCAATAATCGAAAGGGGGCCGTAAGGACGCGCCTAATGCAAAAACGCCCATCTACGGCCGGCGACATAGGGGGCGTGTCGTGGGTGTGTTATGGGCGGTGTTACGCGTTGGGCGTCCGTACCATATTACGGCTTGCGAAATGGTTTAGTATGTGCCAGAACATGGGCGTTCCTCGGTAGACCTCATATAAAAGCGACCAGCGGAAGGGGGAAATTGTCTATAGACCAAGTAGCGATTTTGTGTAGTTGGAGAGTAGTGACATATTTGTTGAGCGAGAAAGCTGAATCGTTGTTTGGAGAGAAAGCGGAGTACCTGTTACCTTTGCGTGTGTGCCCTAGTCCGAACCTCTTTACCCTCACCTACCTGTTTTGTGTTTTACCCTTTCATCCTTCCCTACCCCTTCTAGCCCCCAAACTCCTTCCCCTCACCCTATCCCTCTCCATTCAATGTTCCCACGTGCATACGTCATTCCCTTACCTGTTTGGAGTCTCTGTTTGTCCTGTGTACTGCTGCAGCGTGTGTTTGGCAGTGAGTGGCTAGAGGGTGTGGTCGGAGAGTGCTTGCAAGTGCAGTGTGGTTGTGGTGGTGGGAGTGAGCTTATAGGCAATGGATGCACTAAATGCACTGGCGATGCACATGGTGGAGGAAGAGATGCCCCCCCGTAGGGGATACTCACGCCCCAGGGTGTTCAGGCCCCGCACCACTTTCCTTGACCTCACTGACCTCCAGTGTATCACTAGGTACAGGTTTGATAAGGCAGCCATTCAGCACCTGTGTGACCAGCTCCAACCACTCCTGCAGGCCTGGACCCATAGGAACAACCCCATCCCCGTGCACCTAAAACTCACTGTCGCTCTCTCTGTTCTGGCCACTGGGAGTTTCCAGTCTGTGCTTGCTGTCAACACGGCCAGGCTTCCATTTCCAACTGCCTTACCCACTTCCTTGATGCCTTCCTTACCCACACCTCTGACTACATCACCTTCCCCACCACCCCCCAGGCCCTGCACAACAACATGGCTGCCTTCTATGCTGTAGCTAGATTCCCCTCGGTCATAGGTGTGATTGATTGCACACACGTCGCACTCAGACCCCCCCAGGCACATGAAGCCACCTACAGAAACAGGAAGGCATTTCATTCAATGAACATGCAAGTTGTGTGTGATGCCCAGGGGGAGATATTAGTCGTGTGTGCCAGGTACCCCGGTTCCACCCATGATGCCTACATCCTACAGCACTCAGGCATCTTCCGCAGGTTTGACCGAGGGGAGATCACTGGCGGATGGCTCCTAGGTAAGTGCAGCATGGATCTGCCCAACCTAGACTTCCTCCACAACCCACACACACACCTCCAAACAATACACACTCATCTTTCTCATTGTGCTTCTCCTCAAAGGTGACAGAGGCTACCCGCAGCGGAGCTGGCTCATGACCCCCCTGGTGCATCCACAACCAGGGTCGGAGGAGACCTACAACAGCAGGCATCGGACCACCCGTGTCATCATAGAGCGGGCCTTTGGCCTACTGAAGAACAGGTTTCCGGTGCCTGGACCGGTCTGGAGGGGAGCTCCTCTACAGCCCCCAAAAGGTGGCCAAGATCTTCGTGGCCTGCTGCATGCTCCATAATTTGGCCCTGCGCAGACGACAGCCCCTCCCAGAGGAGCCACAGCCACCAGAGCAGCAGGCCCCAGAGGAAGAGGATGAGGAGCCCCCTCCACCTCCCGCCCACAGAGCAGAGCAGACCGCACACCAGCTGGGGGTCAGAGCAAGGCAACGACTCATAGAGACAAGTTTTGTGTGAGAGTAAGTTGAAATTTATTCATAGCAATCACATATGTGTACACCATCACCCCTCCACCACCATCAGCCCCTCTCCCCCATGTCCCATCACTTTCCACGACCCCTCCCCTGGGCTCTTCCCTTCCCCTTGCCCCGTCCCCTCCTACCCCTCCCACCGTGTTCGGTTGCAGCTGGTGCTGCAGGGGAAGTCTTTTCAGAGTGCTCTGATGAGGAGCTGCTCTCACTGTCCTGAGTATGCAGACGGCAGCCTGCTTCCTCAGCTGCCCTTTCAAAGGCAGGCCACCTTGTAGTGCTGCCCTCCAACCTGGCCACAGGACCCAGAATGGGAGCTGGTCTGGTGGGTGGTGCAGCAGTGGCTGGGGAGGCGGATGACCTCAAGGTCCTCCATTTAGCCGCTGGTTGCTGGCCACTAGAGGACGTTGAGGCCAGTTCCTGGTGCTGCAGCACGGCTGGAGTAGGTGGTGTCAGGTCACGGCGCAGGCCCTCGATGCTATGCTCCAGCTGTTGGAGTTGCTGGAGCATAGCATGTTGGCCCTCTACCGCCTCCCGCTGCACCTGGAGCACCTCCCGCTGCACCTGGAGCACCTCCCGCTGCACCTGGAGCTTCTCCTACTGCACCTGGAGCTTCTCCCGCCGGTGTTCATGCAGCTCCACATTGTGGCGCAGCAACTGAGTTGTCACACGCATCAGTTGCCTCCTGTGGCTCGATAGCCTCTGGCGAGGAGGTGACCCCCTTTCTCCATCCTCTTCATTATCAGCAAAGGCTGCAGGTGGTGTAGCTGCAGGTATTCGCTCTGCTGCTGCTGCAGGTGATGGAAGTGATGGAGGTGATGGAAGTGGAGGTAGCGCCTCTTCGTCTTCTGCTGCTGCTGCAGCAGGTGGTGGAGGTAGCACCTCTTCTGCTGCTGCTGCTGCTGCAGTTCTTTGCTGGGCCTGTAGCCCACTAGGCCCAGCCTCATCTGAGTGGCTGTCATCACCTGCATAGCAAAAGGGGGAGGAAATGTGTTGGTGAAAATATCCCACTGTTGTTTTTCAGCATTCGTATACATGGCCCCACTCTTGAAGACCCAGCAAGGTGATGGTGAGGAATAGGATTGGCAGGCAAGCCACAGATGTGATTGTACATGGGACAGAGCTGGAGACCAGGACAGGAGAGACTGATGTGAAAGGCAGAGGTGCTGGAGGAAGACCCAAGAGAAGGACAGCAATCACCAACTCTGAGGATGTCCTTCCACATCCTTTTTGTTGGGTTTTTTTTTGTAACTGAAGGACATATGTGCATGTCTTCTTTTACTACTGACTTCCTAGACTGGCTACAACTGGTGTATGAACCACGTTGCTGGCTACAGCACAGAGGTGTGGGAAGGATATATGCAGAGTTTGGAAATGGTAAAAGAGGAGGGAGTGGGGAAGGGCCCCACAGCTGTGACACAGTGCCAACCTACACATTACTACTAATCCTTTAGGCATATGCAGCACTGTACATGTGAACATGAAGAGACAGTCCCTGCACAATAGAGCTTACATTCTAATTAAGTCACACAGACAGACAGGGCAACTAAGAGCGAAGGGAATTACTAAGGTGGGGATAGTGAGTAAGGGTCTTGAGCAAGTGAGTAGTGGTTAGGAGTTCAAAGCAGCATCATAAAGGTGGCCTTTTAGGCTAGGTTTGAAGACAGTCAGATACACACATTGCTGACACTACTCCCCCCACCTCCCTCCTCCTGTCCCCCAATTGTGTAAAACAGAGTGTAGTGCAGCAGCACAACAGATACCCCAGCTTCATAAGGGTCAACCTACCTGTGCCCTCAGGCTGTGCTGATGTGTCAAGGGTCCCAGGGACGCCATGAATGCCCTCCTGGGGTAACAGGCTGTGAACAATCCGCTCCAGGGGTGTCAGGTTTGCGGTGTCATGTGCTGGGGGGTTCCCACCAGCCTTCCGTCTCACATCCCGTCTCAGCCTGCGCCACTTACGTTTGCAGTCTTCCACATCTCTGCCACTGTGGAAGACTGCATTCAGGTGGTCCCGGACCGCCTCCCATTCCCGCTGCTTGGTAGTAGCAGCGAGTCTCTGGCCTGTGGGAGCAAACAGAAATGTGTGTCTTCTGACTATCTCCTGCACCAGGAGCTCGATTTCGGCATCGCTAAAATTACCCTTGCGGGTCGGAGGCAGCCTCGGTGCCATTGTAACAAAGCGATTCGAAAATCCGGAGAAAAATGCCTAAATACTCGCCAGACACGCCCATGTTGAAGGGGGAATGGACGGCCTTGAGATAGGCGTTGATTGTTTGATTATGGACAAAATCCCTACACATACCCAGCTCATCCAGCGATTTGGGCGTCCGTGATTACGATTATGGGCGGAGTACTATGAGCGTCCCCAGCTGCACTGTGTTGTGGGCACGATTCTGATTATGGGTGGAGCCATATGGGCGTCCTCACCTACATTCCTTTTAGTGCTGGCCTTTTAAACGGGCTGTTTGCTTGCACTTTACCGATTGTTCTTTACATTGGGGGGGGGGGGGGTGTATGCGTTTCAACACCTGTTTGTTTGTACGGTTTGTATTTTTCGTGTCATCTGCTGGGGGGTTGGCCTCGCCCCCTCTGTTTGCAGTGTTCCACATCCCTTGAACTCCATTTCCGCATCAGTGACATTTCCGTTGCAGGTGGGTGCTTGCTTAGAATCTTGCCACACAAGTTCAAGGTAAGCTAATAGTTCTTAGCCACTTGTTCAAGGGCTGCCCATTCTCTGGATGTGCTTTGCATTCAACTGTTACTTCTATTTTCACCAGGTTTGCTAGTGGATGCTGTGCAGCGGAGGACGTTGAGGGCCCTTATTGGTGCTGCTTCACGGCTGTACTGTGTGGTGTTCCTGTTGGAGTTGCTGGACCATATCATGTTGGGCCTGTGGGACTCCCCGGTAGGTTCCACACTTTATGTGCTGCACCCCAGTCCCCATTTATGAAGTGCTCACCCATTGTGAAGGTTGCTGGGAGGGGGGGGAGGGGAAGAATATATGCAATGAATGCCTTTTCCACATTATTGAACACACTCCTATAATTCTCCATAGTTATGGAAGTGAAGCATTTCTAACTTTTAGTCTGCAAACGAATTGCATGGTGGCCACAGGTACCTGCCTACTGAGCCCTTCAGTCATGGTGACGGTGAGGGTGTTTGATTACAGTTCCTAATCCAAATTACCTGCAGCTGCCTGCAGCCTGGTGGCTAGCATGGCGTAGTGGTTACAGCACCAGTCTTGTAACCCACAGGTTGCCAGTTCAAATCCCAGCTACTCTGTGTGAACTTGGCCAAGTGACATTACTGTCCATTGTGTCATGACAAAACTTAACACCCTCCTGGGACTGAGACAGATCCAGAGTGCCTGAATGTAACACACCCTTGAGCTACTATTGAAAAAGGGGTGACCAAACTCAATGTAAATAAGCACATATATATTTGGGTGCCCTTCTGTACCTGTTGTATTATATTGCAATTGTGCTGATATAAATATCCATCAAATACTGTGATTATTGTTTTCCCTTTTCTCCTCAGCACTATATACCATTGTTGAAGGATTGGAATGTGAAAACATGACCAAGCTGCTTGTAGCTCCTTGGTGGCACCACCAATGTGGTGTGGTTGTGGGTAAGGGTGTCTGGTGATCAGAGAGCAAACATCGTCTATGTGCTACCTAGGGTTATCTGCAAGTTTCTACTTGGCAGATCACTAGTGCCAGACAACAAATCTATTATTTACAGCACTCTGTGCTGTAGGGCTCTATGGTAAGGGGGAGGGAGGGAGAGAGGCTGGATGGCCATTTGTGTGCCTCAAGAGTAATGGCCACAACCCCTCTCCCCCCCCCCCCGCACATACAGCCATGCAGGATGGAATGAACAGGTGGCCTTCTTTATGGGCACAATTATCACATATTTCTCTTTCACACTTCACAGTTCATGCAATGCAATGCATATTGGCTCCTCTCACATCAACACCAGCATTTGATAATATGTAATGCACAACCTACAGACACACACACCCTGTTATATGCAGTAGAAAACACATATATTTATTTAAACATGGAGACATAAATCCCCCCAAAACTTAAAAATCCCCCAACCCTACAAATCCACCCCAAAAAGTACAAATCCCCCCCAAAATGTACAAATCCCCCCCACCCCTACAAATCCCCCCAAAACGTAAAAATCCCCCCCAAAACGTACAAATCCCCCAACCCTACAAATCCCCCAACCCTACAAATCCCCCCCCCCCCAAAACCCTACAAAGTCTTTCACCGGTGGCCATGCCCCAAGTGTAGTGCCCTTTGTAGCAGGGTAATGAGCAGTGCCAGAAGCACCCTCAGTGGCGTGTGGAGCTGCTCATTACCCTGCCTTATGGCTCTCAGCTCCTGCAGCACCTGGTTCTGGCCATCTACCAGGTGCTGCAAGAGGCGCAGGGCTGGAGCTGAGCCACGGGCTGGAGCTGGCCCAGGGGATGGAGGTAGCCTAGGGGATGGAGGTGGCCCAGGGGATGGAGCTGGCACAGGGGATGGAGCTGGGCCAGGGGATGAGGGCGATGGAGCTGCAGCTGGTGGGAGCTCCTCCATAATTCCCTCATCGATTATGAGGACCCCCTCCTCCTCCTCCATCATGGCCTCATCGATGAGGAAAACTTGCTCCTCCTCCTCCTCCTGTTGGCCCTCCTCCTCCTCCTGTTGGCCCTCCTCTTCCTCCTCCTCCTCCTGTTGGGCCTCCTCTTCCTCCTCCTCCTCCTCCTGTTGGGCCTCCTCAGCCTCCTCCTCCTCCTCCTCCTGTTGGTCCTCCTCGGCCTCCTCCTCCTCCTGTTGGGCCTCCTCGGTTGCCTCTTCCTCCTGGTCGGCCACCTCCTCCTCCTGCTGCTGCTGGTGGCCTGTATATGTAAAAGGATCGTGGTTGAGATCAGCACATGCAACATGGCTTGCATAGTGCAGGAGCTGGGTGGCCTGACGCGGGGGATGGGGAAAGGTGTGGTGAGGCATGGCCTATACCCATGGGGACTGAGATGCGTCAGATGACATGACAGGGAACCCTGGAAGGTGCTCTGACACAGAACACACAGGACATGTTGGCAGACCACACTCATTGGTGCCCAGCATGTTTGCATAATGATATGTGAATACTGACCTGTTGTGTTCTTTGTATTGTTGTTGTTTTTTTTTTTTTTTTTTTTGGGGGGGGGGTTAGCACATAACTTTATTATAAGGCAATGACATCCACTAAAAGTAGGACCTCGGCCAGAACTACCAGTATCCACCCACCCCAGAAAGGGGGATACTAAAGTGAGGCATGTCATCTCATTCATCTCGGAGGAGGTTGTTTGGAGGTTGCAGCCACACTCATGGGAGGGCATCTGCAACCTAAAGCCTTGATCTGGGACAGAGGTGTTATGACCTACTACTTGCCTATTAGCCACATGGAAAGTGATATTGTACAGTACATTTGCATTATTCAATAAATACATTTACAAATGAGTGCATGTGTCCTGTTTTGAATACTTACGTTGAGCCCTCAGGTGGCGTCGCACTGCCCTGATGAGGTCAGGGCTCTCCCGCCTGACTCGACGGAATCTCCTGCGCAGGGACTCTAGGTCCCTGTGAATGCCAAACTGTCTGTAAGATATAAGTTTGTACAGCAGGAGTCAGGGGATGGTCGTTTTTTGCCTTCAGGACAGATATTCATTTGTACATCCAATAGCACAGAGGCACAACACTGTGTGTGTGTGAGGGGGGGGGGGGGGGACATCAAACACTTACCTTTCCAGCCTGTCCCTTATCCGGGTCCAGACTCTCATTGCCTGTATCCTGGGGGGCAGGTGGTGGTGCTGGATGAAGAGGCTGTGCCGGTGCCTAAGGCACAGCCGCACCAGCAGCAGGCTCTCCACCTGGCTAAAATTGTGCTCCCTACGGAACTCCTCCATAGTTCTCAGTGAATAAGCGTTCTTGGAAAACAAGCGCCTTATATGGACGTCCTTGCGTGACGGACGTCGTTTCGTGCACAGCTCCATATATGGATTACCATCCCATATATGGCCGACTCAGTACGTGGATGCGTCATAAGCATAGACAACGGGCATGAATGGTTATGCGTGCGGGCCTTTGATGCGTGCGGAGCTTGCCTTATATAGATGAGTATGAACATTGCGAACCTTTTCACATATGCACAATATGCATATAGCTGCATGTTCCTACCTACAGTGCATGTAGTTCCGGACATCCAGATATGGAAACTATGAAGAATATTCGGTGGAGCAGCATGATCCTTCTGTAGTTTACTCTTATGAACGTTCCTCATATTTCCTGTACCTGGATGTCCGGAACTGCATGCACTGTACATGCGAAACACCTAGGGCCGGATTTAGTCGTTTTCAACTGCGATAATCGAATGTCTAAAGGTGCCCTTTTTACTACCCTTTGTGCGGCCATTATTTGGGCGTTTTGAATGGCGATAATCGAATGCCTAAGGACGTCCATATTATTATTTGATTATACCTACCGGATTTTGCCCGACTTCGCAAGAGCGTCCTAATTTGTACTTGGACGACCTTTCGATTATGCCCCTCTATGTGTCCAACTTGTTATAAATACTTTTTACTTTGTAAGAAAAAAATAGCTTATTGAGGCTAAACTTTATACTTTTACTTAAGTATTTTTTATAAGACTTTCTACTTTTATGTTGTTGCTTTTGAAGCAAGTATGTTTATTTGCTTTTGTTAAAATAACCTTTTTATAGTATAAATCAAAGCAATATACAATAAAAACTATAAGGTTGGAAAACAACTACAAATAAGTTAGGAAAGCGAATAGGCATTTGTAACAAACATTTACACCTATTACATAGAGATAGAGTCTAGTCATATAACAAATCACTCTACTGTGGGAAATATCCTTCAGTAATCATGGGATAACTGACCACTCCGAAGGCAGTTACTGCAGGTCAATGGAAGGTCAAGGGAAACAAGTGATTTTTTGACCCTTTTAAAACTTTTTATTTAAGTACTTTTTAAAAAGTAACAACCTCCATCCTGTTGATAACCGGCTTTGCTCTTAACAGTCAGTCCATCCAAAGCAACCACTCAGTGAAAAAGACTAGATAGCATCCCTTTCAGTGCTAGACTGCTGTCTGCATCATAGTATTATTGAGTTGTTTAATTAATTAAAACTTGTTAAGGTTCTCAGGATACTAGATTAATATAAAGAGCTTTAATATTGCTTCTCAGAAAGTAATGGTTTTGGCAGTCAGGGGCATCTTTTAACCACTTAAATAACTTTTAATATCATCCATATGGGACTAGATTCTATATATGGCCACTAAAATTTAGGCATGTCTGATTTGTGCATCTAGTGGTATTCTACAAGCCGTGTCTACATTCAGATATGGTTTATAGGATAATGCATAAGCCATATGGATGTGCCTAGATTTAGGCAGAGTCACTTATGGCAGTGAAAAGCTTGTGTAAATGCCTGTGCCTAGATTTAAGCTCTGTAAAGAAAACTCCCTTTTAATTATCCTAATTAGAATAATTCATAATACATTAAGACTATGAATGAAGATATGTACTAGGGGTAGGTGGGACTTGGAGAACTAGGCTCTGCTACTAATGCTATAGGCTGTGACAGTTAAGTTTCTACCTAAAAACTATGGGGTAAAGGGTTTTACACTATGGAAACTAGGCACTGGACAGAGCTGGGCACCGCCATTTTCGAGGCGGCACTGCTGGAAGAGGAAGGAGTGTATTACCTCTCTTCTCCAACAAAGGTATGGGGGCAGGGAAGAGGGCTGCTAGACCACCAGGTTAGGGGGACTTGATTTGCAGCCCACTGGGCCACCAGTGAATTTTTGTAGGGATGTTAGGGGAGGGTTAGGGGACTGGAGACCCACTGGATCTTGTGTTGGGGGTGGTCAGGGGGACTGGAGATCCACTGTACCTGCAGCCCCCATGTCGCTGGCTCAGGGTTGGGAGGTTGGATTCCTGTGCCTGTGGGGGGTGCATTGGGGGGGATGAGGGGCCTGCTAACATGCAAATGCATGCTGGACAGGGCTCACCATTCCTCCCCAATGGTCTGCAAACTCTATCACCAGCTTCGAGCTAGCATAGGGTTTGCCATGAACAGTGTGCCAATGTTTGGTGCGCTGCTCACTGATCATCGGTGAGGAATGTGTTTAGCATGTATTTGTATGCTACTTGCGTTAAGAGCCCTGTTTTGCATGCATTTACATGCTAGCTGCGTTCAGATCCCACAAGCACGTTGTTATACACAATCGGGGGCCCTGATCATGGGGCGGTAGCAAATACAGGTGCTAATATGGTGCTAATAGCCTCTAGCACCTGTGTTTGCTTCTGATCATTGGCCCATAAGTTAGCCAACTACATTAGATACCTATTTGCAACTAAATGATGTGTCTTTATAAAATAGACCTAAAATAAGCATATACTGAGGGACTCTATATATCATCCCTTAATTTCTGTGCTGAAATCGAAATGTATTCTATAACAATGCACATACCTTAATTGGTTAACTAGCTAATCAGCACTGCCAATACAATTTTTAACAAGCAATTATCAGCACTAATTGGCATTTACATGTACAACTCGCTAAGCGTGTTCTGTAATATGGTGCTTGGAAATTCTAAGTTGCATAGTTGAAAAGTAGGCATGGGCATGAGTGGAGCATGGATGTTTCTAAAATGTGTGCGTTGTTATAGAATACACCTGCTGTCCCCCAGATTCTATATAGTGCACTTAGATTTAGGCACCAAAATCGGTGTGGATTCTATAACACCATGTGTAACTTAATTGGCTTAACAAGCTATTGAGCACTGATAACAGCTTTTAATAAGCAATAATGAGCACTAGTTGGCACTGATTAGAATTTAGGCACACAACTCACTAAGAATAACGATGTGCATCAAACTTCTAATGTGCAGAGACATAAATGACCACAACTAAATTTGGTCATTTGAAGAGGCGCCTTGCATGTTTTATATACCATGTAAAAATTTAAGCCTATTCTATAAAACTTAGGTGTACTTTAGAAAATACACTTAGGCATATATTTTTCCATGTGCAATTTTCAAACGCCATATATAGAATCTAGCCCATAGCCTTCCAACCTAGGTGATGTGTCATAAAATTACTCTCCAGTTGTGTCCCCAGAACACCTCCATCTCTGCTTTTATATGGTGACACAATTTATATATATATAATCAGATCAGTTTTTCATAACACAAGATAAAATATAAGAATTCCTAATATTATGTCTTAAAATTTATTCATTTTAGAACTTATTTTGTTTGTACATTTCCAGATAGATATACTATAACATTTTTGTTTGATCTGACCTGGCTCAGCTGAGGAGGTTTTTAGAAAAGCATCCAGTCCACTTGGCTGGCAATATCTGTTCTTAAGTGTTTCAGATCAGTTATGAAGCTAACATATTTGAAATGTTGATTGCTTTCATTGAAGAGATGTTTATTCTCCATCTGGCAGTAGATAAGAGAATTCAGTTTTCTCTTTTTCCTTCTGAAGACAGTGTATTTATTCTTAGCTTGGACTGCTCATAGTACTTTCTCTGTAATGTTTTCAAAAAAAATTTATAGCATTTCCTCATTATCACAGGAATGGTTTCAAATTACTTTATAAATACTATTTGAAAGATAATCACCTATTTAGACAATATAGGCATCAAGTGCTTGATTCACCAGTCTACAAATTGGCCAGGAAACAGAAGTGAATGACTTTTTGGGTTAATATCTTGTATACTATTCTGAGCTTGAAAAGTGATTTAGCAGGAATCTGAGTAGAGACAAATAGGATATTAATGAGTTATAATAAAAGATTTAAGGCTGGACCCACTTCAAGCTGTGAGGTGCATTATCTATCAATTTTAAAAATGCATGATGTTCATTATTCATTTTTGAAAATGCAGAATTCACTCTGGTTAGCATTTTCTGGAACAGTGTGAAACAAATATATTGAACATGCTTCAAGAGTGATATCAGCATGACTTAAAGGTAAGAAATGAATAAGACATGCCCATTCTTTAATTACAACACTGTTTCATTTAGATAGCTCCTGTAATAGTTTGTTAGTCTGCCTTCATAAAATGCAAATAAAATATGTAACAAAATATGCCTACAAAATACATTGCCAGAGTTCAAATAGCGATGTGAACTGCTGGTATGCACAATTTTTATATATGAAAATATTACTAAACATCCTGACACCTCTCCATAATCTGTTTTGGGTATAATTGGTGAACAGCTCATTAAGAAGTATTACTGGCCCTTCTGTTGGCAAACCAGGCTTTCACTTTTAATTAGCTCCTGCATTGCTTCTATTACCTGACAGTTCAATATAGCATTACATATATCAACATAGGACATCAAGAACAGAGCCAGTTGAAAATAGAATCTACCTGCCATTTATAAGGGTCTCATAAAACAGGTGCAAACTCATGGAACATATCATGTACATGTATGTACCCTGAAAAGGTATGAGTTTAGGACTTAATTAGCTCCTGTATATAATACTAAGGACCTCTTTTATCAAACGATGCTAGTGGTTCCCTGTGGCAATGCCGACAGTCCCATTCAAAGTGAATGGGCTTTGTCAGCATTACTGCACAGGGAGCCGCTAGCATGGCTTGATCAATGAGGCCCTAAACATTACACGCATATTTTCTGGAATATAGCATTATATTTACCTGGTTATGCCAATATTCTCTAAAGGAAAGCAAATGCCTATTTTCTTTTACTGATTATGGGCCAATCAGGTGCCCTCTGGGTAGTTATATATATATGAACAGTTATAGCATGTGAGTGGTGTGAAATGCACATGTAGTATGTTAACTGCCACTGGTTACACATTTAGCAGTGACATCCAGCTGCCATCCCCCGGACTCTATATATGGCACCCAGAACAGCATGCCCAAGGTGTGCATGCAAATTAATTGAGTAATGAGTCAATGATCATCAATAAATGGGTACTGACAACCAATTATTGATAATTGGCACTCATTCAAATTTGTGCACATATCTGGCTGCACACTATTCTATAAGGAATGGCGTGTAACTCTACTAGCACGTAATTCAAAAGGGGGCATGGGCATGGCCACGGTCATGTGAAAAGTTGTGTGTGGAATTATAGAACACAGTCCCTGCATGCCTAACTTGGGTGCCAGCATTTACACCAGGTTTCAGCAGGTTTAAATCTGGCACCTAAAGTTAGGCATAGGAATTTGTGCTAAGCGTAATTCTACAAACGACATGTGCCCTTTATAGAATCACACTTAGCACTATTTTTTTTGGTGCGGAATTTTGAAACAGTTTCTGAATCTAGCCCTATATGTAAAGCCTGGGTGGTTACTTTAGCAGTCCTAAAGTAGCCACTAGATTATAAGTATAGTAATTGTTTCCACCCTTGCTCCATCATAATTCTGCCAAACACTACAGAGATTTTTGCTAGAGCAGAATGAATTTTGCTAGCATTAAAGTTAAAAGCAATCACAATACCACTAGACAGTATTCATATTTATAAACAATATCTATAGATAGAAAAAGGGAGAAAAGTACCTCAGAGTATATACAGTGGGGGAAATAAGTATTTGATCCCTTGCTGATTTTGTAAGTTTGCCCACTGACAAAGACATGAGCAGCCCATAATTGAAGGGTAGGTTATTGGTAACAGTGAGAGATAGCACATCACAAATTAAATCCGGAAAATCACATTGTGGAAAGTATATGAATTTATTTGCATTCTGCAGAGGGAAATAAGTATTTAATCCCTCTGGCAAACAAGACCTAATACTTGGTGGCAAAACCCTTGTTGGCAAGCACAGCGGTCAGACGTCTTCTGTAGTTGATGATGAGGTTTGCACACATGTCAGGAGGAATTTTGGTCCACTCCTCTTTGCAGATCATCTCTAAATCATTAAGAGTTCTGGGCTGTCGCATGGCAACTCGCAGCTTCAGCTCCCTCCATAAGTTTTCAATGGGATTAAGGTCTGGTGACTGGCTAGGCCACTCCATGACCCTAATGTGCTTCTTCCTGAGCCACTCCTTTGTTGCCTTGGCTGTATGTTTTGGGTCATTGTCGTGCTGGAAGACCCAGCCACGACCCATTTTTAAGGCCCTGGCGGAGGGAAGGAGGTTGTCACTCAGAATTGTACGGTACATGGCCCCATCCATTCTCCCATTGATGCGGTGAAGTAGTCCTGTGCCCTTAGCAGAGAAACACCCCCAAAACATAACATTTCTACCTCCATGCTTGACAGTGGGGACGGTGTTCTTTGGGTCATAGGCAGCATTTCTCTTCCTCCAAACACGGCGAGTTGAGTTCATGCCAAAGAGCTCAATTTTTGTCTCATCTGACCACAGCACCTTCTCCCAATCACTCTCGGCATCATCCAGGTGTTCACTGGCAAACTTCAGACGGGCCGTCACATGTGCCTTCCGGAGCAGGGGACCTTGCGGGCACTGCAGGATTGCAATCCGTTATGTCGTAATGTGTTACCAATGGTTTTCGTGGTGACAGTGGTCCCAGCTGCCTTGAGATCATTGACAAGTTCCCCCCTTGTAGTTGTAGGCTGATTTCTAACCTTCCTCATGATCAAGGATACCCCACGAGGTGAGATTTTGCGTGGAGCCCCAGATCTTTGTCGATTGACAGTCATTTTGTACTTCTTCCATTTTCTTACTATGGCACCAACAGTTGTCTCCTTCTCGCCCAGCGTCTTACTGATGGTTTTGTAGCCCATTCCAGCCTTGTGCAGGTGTATGATCTTGTCCCTGACATCCTTAGACAGCTCCTTGCTCTTGGCCATTTTGTAGAGGTTAGAGTCTGACTGATTCACTGAGTCTGTGGACAGGTGTCTTTCATACAGGTGACCATTGCCGACAGCTGTCTGTCATGCAGGTAACGAGTTGATTTGGAGCATCTACCTGGTCTGTAGGGGCCAGATCTCTTACTGGTTGGTGGGGGATCAAATACTTATTTCCCTCTGCAGAATGCAAATAAATTCATATACTTTCCACAATGTGATTTTCCGGATTTAATTTGTGATGTGCTATCTCTCACTGTTACCAATAACCTACCCTTCAATTATGGGCTGCTCATGTCTTTGTCAGTGGGCAAACTTACAAAATCAGCAAGGGATCAAATACTTATTTCCCCCACTGTAATCCATAGCAAATAACTTGCTCACAGGGTCAGTTTCAACCGTGTGCCCAAAAACTCCTTTTTTAAAAAATTTGAGCACATATTTTGTAATTTTATAAATTGACTTATATAGTTCTATTAGTCACAGTCCAAAACAGTTAATAAAATTTCAATCCAAGAGGCTTATGTTAAGTTGCTTATAAAAAACACTCAATAGAGGCTTTTGTTTTATGTTTCTAGATGATGTTTCAGGGACACTATTATATTCCAAATCCTCTCATAAAAAGTGTGGTGTCTGTCATGGCAGCAATTTTAAATCATTGTGATACTGTGAGCAAAGGTTGAAGGTGTGCCTCCAAAGAGCAAAGCTAGACAAGGTTACTTAGACCTGGGGACTATTACTTCACATGATCAGGAACAAAGGTAAAGTCTCTTTAATCCTGACATGGGCCTGTCACTGAGAGGGCTCAAAACATAGTCTATGGCCTGTGATTGCCAACCATAAACCCGATCTGTATAGTTTTTTTTTTTCTCTCTCTCTCTCTCTCTCTGAGTTGCAGGCCTGGTTACAGCTATGCCTCAGAACAGGGCTCACACAGTGGCATTCCTAGGTCGGCTGGAACCCGGGGCAGATCGCTGCTGTGCACCCCCCCCTCCCGTGCATCAACCTCCCTGGCGCACCACACCCAGCACATCTTCTTCCCACCAGCGCATCACTTCCACCCCCATCTTACTTCCTGGGGGTGCTGAGAGCAGTCGTATGTCTGACGGCTCCGCTGGTTCCCTGCCCCAGAACAGGAAGTAACATCAGAGGGAGCAGGCAACCGGCGGCGCCAACAGCCGCATGGCTGCTCCCTGTACTCCCTTGCAGCATGCACCCAGGGCAGGCTGCCCCCACCGACCCGCCCTTGGTAAACCACTGGGCTCACAAGTATTCAAATGGATGTTTGGCTTAGCCAGGTCATAGTAGCTAGATGTACATAGTGAAGGCATATGCTGGGGATTCTTCCTTTCCTGGGACTCCCTGGCCTAGCTGTGTCCTGAGCTTTATCTTCCTAGGTCCTCTCTTCCTAGCTCCACCCCTCCCGTGTCACTTCCTCCTTTGGAGGGACTATGGATCTTGAGGCAGACATAGCACTATGAGGGAGTATCCAGCAGGGGGAGTGTTAGCGTCCTATAGACTCCCTCGCATATTCTCTCCCTCAGCTCAACCATGCATGGTTGTGTGCCTGCCACTCCAAGAGACTTCTCAACTAAGATGAGGGCTGCCACTAACACACCCAGTGCTTCCAAAGCTATCCAGGAAACTCAGAAACCCCTCCCTTCTCCAGAATGGCAAGGCTTCAAAGCATTAGAACATAGACAGGACATTAAATCATAGCAGTCATTGGGCCTTGCCACACCAATGGCTTAAACCATCTGGATTCTGGGCATGTGGCACCAGCCACAGTGGAAGGCAGTGGGATACAGCCTTTTAATCTACCAGATAGCACAATGTCTTTCCAACTAGGACCTCGGATGATCCAGGGCAACTGCTTTTCCCTTGTCATCTTCATCGGTTCTACCCTTTTCCTCCATTGCATCAAATCCATCAACCAGCCAATCACTCCTGGGTCAGAGTCCAGGGTTTTCTAATCATCTGCATTGAATCCATCATCGGTGACACCCTCATCCATCTCCTCTTCCTCAGCAACAATCCCTCATTCTAGGGCTAAACCTGGCAACTCATGAAGGTCCATGGAACCAGGGACTTGCCATATCACCTGCAGCTATAAGGACTATTGCATTGGTGTATAGTTGGGTACAATAGGTTTTCCTTGGGTTTTGAAGGGCTCACCATACAATATAAGAGGGTAAAGATGAGATATGTACCTAGGACCTTTTATGCGAAGTCCACTGCAGTGCCACCTAGGTGCCCCACTGCTCTGCTGGGATGTTTGTGTGGCCAGTCTACTAGGAAAGCTGGCTCCTCCAACATCCCAATGGCTTGATTTTGTGCATTTTTTACTTAGATGATTTTTTTAATAGTCCAAAATGTTAGACATACGAAGCAGAACAACATCTAGGAAATAGTCAAAAAGAAAAAAGATAGATGTTTTTCTGGTTTGAAAACAGTCATTTTCACTACTTGATATTTGGATGTGTTCAGCAAAATGTTCAAGGTCAGATTTAGACATCATATTGAAAATGCCCCTGACATAATAACTGCTGGTTTAGCATTTGGGGTGGGGGAGGGAACAAATATCATTGAGGGATTTAGGGAGCAATCCTCCCTAATCCCTCCAGTGGAGTGCTGCTCTGTAGCACCTGATCATAAAATCCTAAATGTGCTTGGGAGCAGGTATAACTCTCAACCTTTTTGGGCATAGATGTTTAGTCCCTTGAAATGAGGACTAACATGTCTATGAACTTGTCATACCCTTGCCCTGCCCAAAACATGTCCAGGCCATGCCCCCTTGCCACTTTCACACATTTGGGTCTATTATGTGCATATTAAAGGCTTTCCAAAATAGGGACTTAGATGTTTATGCAAGATAAATGTTTAATTACCACTTTAAGCATACATTAAATACAAATAGGGTTCGTAAAATGAAGGCCATAATTTTATCCCGCCCTTGCTCCACATAAAAACCATGCCATCTTTTAAAAACATAAATCTAGCCATGTAGCCTAATCAGATGCTGAAACCCTTGACCTAAATCTATATATATTTATCATGACACAGCATATTATTTTCAATATCTTTCATCACTTTTGAAAGTCAAAATATTAAATTTAAGATGATGTGATATACTTCAGAAAGTGCTGATTATTCACATTAGAAGTGGAACATAGATGATATGAAGTTAATCATAATGAAAAAATGAGTTATCTCCTTTTAATTATTGTCAAATTAAATTTTGTATTTAGTTGTGCTCATTTTTGGATATGATATAATTAAATTTTACTTCAGAATGTTAACCTTGAATAGTTTATTACATATTAATTTATTATAAATTATATTAAGCAGGTCTTTGACTCCAATGTGTTTTAAAGCCTGTATGGTTCAGTTTACTATACACATGTGCTTCCACTGTCCTGTGGTTGAGCGATCTTCTAAATTGCTCTGACAGGTACATGCAAAGCAGTGATTACCTCCAGGATGCCTCATGGCTACTATATCCCTCCCAGGAGGCATTATGGAATTGCATGAGAAAGAATTAGATGATGGAATGGATTCTCTGTTTGCTGGAGGGCATGGTGGCCTCATGCTTGCACTGTGAAATCTTTGTACCTGTTTGGAAAAAATATATATAAGCATAACCAGGTCGCATTCTAGCTTTCCCCTAGATATTAAATTGAAAGCTTAATTACATATATGGAAGCAGTGTACAATGGAATAATCTGCTTTGCTTCTGACTCGATTGAGATTGTATACTTAATTCCAGCTCTTGGGTGTTTCATCATGAATGGTGTTTAGAGCAATCTGTTTGTTTAGGAAGGTGCCCCCCCCCCCCCCCCAAAGGGATGCAGAGTCCCTTTTGGCAAGGTTGGCATGCTTTCTGATTCTTGAAAGCTTGTAAATGTCCCTTTCCCTGGATGTATATCCCTATGTTACTAACAACAGTATTAATTTGACTCTACCCCCACCCTGTTTACTAAAGCTTAGCTCAAGTTATCTGCAGCAAGGCCCATTTTATTTCTATGGGTCCTGCTACAGATAACTGGAGCTAAGCTTTAGTAAACAAACCCCCATGTCTGCTGCTTGGTAGCACTGCCACTGATATGACAGTTATGCTCACAAAGCTTTGAAAACATGAAGAAAAGCTCTTCTCAAACCACATGGGTTTACAAACCTTCATATCCTTTCTGTATTTGCTGGACCTTTTGTCAGTAATTTTGGAATCATTAGCATCCCTCCAATCCTTAAAACATAAGGGCTGAAACAATCTGTTCTAGGATGAAATCACTTTATTACAAAACTTTTAAAAATAAAATCTCTTTTTATTAACCACAAATATAAGATCTCAATTATTTGTTTAATTCCAAAAGCAATAACTTTTAGGTTTCTAATTAGTATACCAGTTGGACCTATTGGTCACTATTACTCAAAGTGTCTAATTGACCTATACATCTATTTACAACTTCCCTTACTTAAAAAAAAAAAACCCTCAAATTAGATTATATGGTTTTTTTTTAATCCAGTCAACTAGATGAAGGAAGTTCTGATTTGCGTCTTGCTTTCACAACTTTGGATACCTCACTTCATAGAGGATAGGATAGAAATAGAAAATGTTCAGAACAGAGTGACAAAAACAATAAAAGAGATAAAACACTTTCCTTTTGGAGAAAAAAAAAGATAGAGAAGTGATATAATAGAAGTTTATAGGAAAATGCGTGGGGTGGAATGGATATTTACCTTTGAAGCAATACAAAAATAAGAGGACACTCCATAAAATGTGATTAAAAACAAATACTAGAAAGTTGTTTATTGATGCTTTTTATACAGATCATAGCTAAACTGTATAATCTGTTGCTGAATGATACGGTCAAGATGATTAATTTAGCAGGGTTCAGAAGAGGCTAGAGAAGATCTTAGACAAAAAGTCCCTTGCTCATACCTGGAAATGAGCTATGAAAAATAGGTTTACATTTAGGGATTTGCTTGGTACTTGTGAACCAAGTGGCCACCATCAGAGACAGGATGCTAGTTTTGATGAACCTTGGTCTGACTCATTATGGCTTTTTACTTTTATTTGTGATCAAACTACTGAAATCACTAAACTAACAAGTAATTGGGGAGGGGGGCAAGGAGAGACTGAAACTGAGCTACTGTATAATTGGCAGTGCTGTTTGGTTGTCTGCAAGTGATGTTTACCTTACACCTTGCCTAAGAATATCATCAAATCAGGCCGACAGCACCCTTACCTAGGGGCAGGCTTGCCAGTGGGATACAATTCCAAAGGGCTATGTGTGACACTCTTCATGTGGACTTTGTGTGAACTTGCTTAGATTGGAATTGTGAATTTTATTCATAGGATATGGCAGTGTGGTTGTTATTATAAGCCACAAGACCACCCCAAGGTTCTCCTTTTGACACAAAGACTGTGCTTTTAATTGCTGTGCTAGAACACTATTGATTCCATCCACCTGCCTCATCACAGCAGAAGACCAACCCTTTGATGCCAAGTTTGTCTTTTTGTGCCTACTGTGCTGGAGCACTGCTGATTCTAACCACCTCCCCCAAGACCACCAAGCCCTTCCGTTGATTTACAGGTGTAAATATATGCATGTATGCATGTATATCAAATACATATGTAATACCCTATTTTAGAAAACTGATATCTATATGTGTAAAACTGTAATTCATGTAGACAGCAAGGGAATGGGGCTTGGGTGTATTCTTTATTTCAGAAAAGGAGTGCACATGTATGTCCTGATATTTCAACATTGGGATTTACAGTTGATATTTTACATGTATATATTTTAAGAAGGTAACACAACAATTGCTTTATTGAAGAACACTACTGGACATGGACCACATTTTGCCCAGTGAAGGGCTGCATCAGAGGTTCAATTGTCATAAGATCTATTATCCACCTTGTCCTTCAATATCTACTTATAAATGTTATTAAATGTTTCTTCTTACAGATAGATTGAGTTAGAAGACATTGAGGGGCATAATCGAAAGGGGCCGCCCATCTTTAAGGGCGCCCATCTCTAGGAACGGCCACGAGATGAAAACGATGGGCGGCCATCTTTTTTTTCGATAATACAGTTGGGACCGGCCAAATGCCTAGGATTTGGGCAGATTTGAGATGGGCGGCCTCGGTTTTCCGCTATAATGGAAACCGAAGCCGGCCATCTCAAAAACAAACAAATCTAAGGCATTGGGTCGTGGGAGGGGCCAGGATTCATAGTGAGCTGGTCCCCCTGACATGCCAGGACACCAACCGGGCACCCTAAGGGGCACTTTTACAAATTAAAAAAAAACATCAAAATACCTCCCAGGTGCATAACTCCCTTCCCTTGGGTGCTGAGCCCCCAACTCCTCCCCAAAACCCACTCCCCACCACTATACACCATTACCATAGCACTTATGGGTGAAAGGGAGCACCTACATGTGGGTACAGTGGTTTTTGGGGGGTTTGGAGGGCTCCCATTTACCACCACAAGTGTAACAGGTATTGGGAGGTTGGGTCTGAGTCCACCTGCCTGAAGTGCACTGCACCCAGTAAAAACTGCTCCAGGGACCTGCATACTGCTGTTATGGAGCTGGGTATGACATTTGAAGCTGGCATACAGGCTGGAAAAAAAGTTTTTAAAGTTGTTTTTTTTTTGTGGGAGGGGGTTAGTGACCACTAGGGGAGTCAGGGGAGGTCATCCCCTATTCCCTCCGGTGGTCATCTGGGCAGTTAGGGCACTTTTTTCGGTCTTGTTCATCAAAAAAACGGGTCTAAAAAAAGCAGACCAAATTTTTGCTACGCCTGCCCTTCTTTTTTCCATTATTGGCCGAGGGTGCCCATCTATTAAGCATGCCCTGGCACGCCCCTGTCCCGCCTTTGCTACCCTTCCGACACACCCCTGGGAACTTTGTTCCTCTCCACGATGGACTGCAGTTGGGGGCGCCCAAAATCGGCTTTCAATTATACTGATTTGGGCGCCCATGGGAGAAGGGCGGCCATCTACTGATTTGGGTTGGAATATGGCCGCCCTTCTCTTTCAAAAATAAGCCTGATTAGATCACAAATCTTCTATGTGGGCAGTGCACGTCTTTAGTTTTCCTGTGAAATTGCAAAAAAATAACCCCCCCCCCCCTCCCTATTTACTAAGCAGTGCTAGCAGCTTCTGTGCGCTAATGTCGACACAACCCATTCACTTTGAATGGGCTGTGTCATTATTACCGCACAGCTTAGTAAACGCAGGTGTAAGAGTTACTTTCAATTTAGGAAATTGCTTAAGACTTTTTTTTTCAGGCCTTTGGTTAAGGGGTATTATGGACCTTTACTATTGATTCCTGTGATTTTTTTAGAATGTATTTTTAGATTTGTTTTGTGTTAGTTTTGTTTTTATTGCATTGTGAATGTTTTTGTATACCGCCTAGAATCTTGCATAGTGCGGTTTATAAACTGTGTTATAAGAAATACATAAACTACACATCATAAAAAATAATAGACACACAAAGCATAAAAACATATTTGCAAGTACATAAGTAATGTCACACTGGGAAAGACCAAGGGTCCATCGAGCCCAGCACCCTGTCCATGACAGCGGCCAATCCAGGCCAAGGGCACCTGGCAAGCTTCCCAAACATACAAACATTCTATACATGTTATTCCTGGAATTGTGGATTTTTCCCAAGTCCATTTAGTAGCGGTTTATGGACTTGTCGTTTAGGAAACCGTCTAACCCCTTTTTAAAACTCTGCCAAGCTAACCGCCTTCACCACATGCAAAAGTGACAAATTAACATATATATGAAAGATCAATAAAAAAATCATATGGGCATCAATACCCGCAAGGCAAATCATATTACCTAAAACTAGCCATACATATAACTAACAGTACAAATAAAAATAATCATGGAGAAATGTGTGTGAAAAAACCCAGCATGCTGCTAAATATACAAATAAAAATAACCATGAACAAATGTGTGAGGACAGCACACTGCATGCTACTGAAAAAAATAAGAAAAATCTTAATTAATATAAAACACCAACAGTGACCCAGACCACCATATAAGAGTAGGCAATAGGCTGTAAAGCTATTATATACCAGCAACGAAGTGATACAAAATCTACACTCCCCAATTTATATAAGATGATAGCTGAAAAATATTCACAAGATCACCAATTAAAATAAAGCATTCAAACACTGTACAATTCCTCACTGCTTCTCAATGAATTATCTAAAAAGCTTGCATCAACTATTAAACTACACATGGTGATACTAACTTAAAAATATTAACAAGTCACATAAAGCTTACCACATTCAAAAACTGGCAGCAATTTCTCAGAGCATTCCTCTCCCACCACGACAAACAATGCGGCCACACACAGCACAGCCACACTGCAAGCACTTTCTGACCCACTACACACTCTCCTGCCACACCCTTTAGCCACTCACTCTCCAAGCAGCAAACAACAGTCTTCACGAACACACACACGCAGTAGCAGCACACAGGACAAAGAGAGAAATAGAGACAACAAAGAGGTAAGGGAATGAAATGTGAACTTGGGGACAGTGAATGGAGAGGGATGGGGGAGACATAGGAAGGAGTAGTAGTGTCTGGGGTTGGGGGCTAGAAGGGGTAGGGAAAGCTGAAAAGGTAAATCACAAAAGAGGCAGGTGAGGGTGAAAATGTTCCAGCTAGGGCACACAGAAAGCAGTAACAGGTACTCAACAACTCTCAGCTTTCTCTCCAAACAACGGTTTTGCCACTCTCCAACTCCACAAAATCACTAATTTATTTATGTATTTATTTATTGCATTTGTACCCCACATTATCCCACCTTTTTGCAGGCTCAATATGGCTTACAGAGTGTTGTTATGATGTAGTCATTACATGATCTTAAATACAGTCGATAATAGGCTGAATGTAGGTGATTTAGATGCAAGGTGCTAGGTAAGGTATTGTGAGAGGTGTTTTTTGATGCACCTGAGTAGTTTGAGGAATGATTTATTAAGGATGTCTTTTGTAGGCTTTGTTGAAGAGATGTGTCTTCAAAGATTTGCGAAAGCTGGTAAGATTGTCCATAGTTTTCAGGGCCATGGGTAATGCGTTCCATATCTGTGTGCTTTTATACGCAAAAGTAGTCGCGTATGACTGTATTTAATTCCTTTACAGCTAGGGAAGTTCAGATTAAGAAATTTGTGGGCCGATCTTCTGGCTTTTCTAGGCGGTAGGTCCACTAGGTTTAACATATAGAGTGGGGCATCTGCGTGGATGATTTTGTGGACGGTTGTGCAGATCTTGAACTCAATTCGTTCCTTGAGTGGTAGCCAATGTAGTTTCTCTCTTAGAGGTTTCACCCTTTCATATTTAGTTTTTCCAAAGATGAGTCTGGCTGCGGTGTTCTGGGCTGTTTGGAGTTTTTTAATGGTCTGTTCTTTACAGCCTGCGTACAAAGTAGTTACAGTAGTCCAGATGACTTATCAGTAATGATTGTACTAGGGTATGGAAGATGTTTCTTGGGAAAAAAGGTTTTATTCTTTTGAGTTTCCACATCGAGTAGAACATTTTTTTTGTTATATTCTTCATGTGGGTATTGAGTGTGAGGTATCGATCAATAGTGACTCCAAGAATTTTCAGATTCTCTGAGATAGGAATGGGTCTAAAGACAACTTCCTCCTTACCCTGGACACTTTTATATCAGGTCTAACCAAGGACGCCCATGTTCCCGCCCATGCAAAACCATTTCGCTATCCATTATACCTTGGAGGCGTCCATATCATAACACTGCCTAAAAATGCCTCTAACACACCCCCTATAGGGACATCTATAGATGGACGTCCTTGCGCTGAGGACGTCTTTATGGCCCTATTTTGATTATTGGATTTGGACGACTTTCTTTCACAAGGATGTCCATGTGCCTTTTGTGTCGCTTTTTGGACGTCCTTTTCTTTCGAAAATGAGCCCAATAGTGAGTACCCAGATGCCACTATAGAATACTAGTATAATCTAGCATTTACATTTAGGTGTCTGCAATTATACCAACCACAGACCTGGCATTACTGACACACACAATTTAAAGTATTTTGTAAGTTATGCATGCATGTGGTAGCACCATCCATGCCTCTCCCATGCTCTAACTATGTAAATATACCCTTGCTATACACACAGTGCCAAACATGTGCCCATACAGAATACAGTTTAATTGCTTTGCTGCCATGTATGCACTTAAGTGTACACTTACCCATTAAACTGTTGATAATTTGTACATTTACATGCACAAGTAGCTAGTAAATGCAGGTGTTTAGTTATAGAATTGATCTGCACGGGTTCACAGGAGCTCTTGCATTTAAGTACACGTTGGATAAGCACATGCTCTGTTTAACTGCATGCCATACTTCGGTCCCGACTTTGGCACCATCAATTTCTATGGAGACAAACTTTGGTTTAGAGCACCACTGATAAGTGCAAGATTCGCTTATATGCACGGTTCAAGACCGCTCCTCTGCAGGAAAGACTCCGCATAAGCGTGCGCACGGAATATGGAAGCCAATTGGCGCGTGACAGCCAACGAGATTTCAAATTTATCACCCCTTTAACTGCCACAGGCAGAATAAGCAAAATAATGTTGTTAGAGCGTACACTGGGGTCGTCGTTGTTGTCATTGTTGCAGAAGAACTGCAAGACTTTAACACTGGCTGAACGAATAGAAGTTCTTAAAAAATTAGAAAACAAACAAAGTCAAGCATCTATTGCTAAAGAATATGGTGTCAGTCCCAGTCAAATTTCACATATCTTGAAGCAGAAAGACCAGCTTCTGGAAGACTGGCAAAACAATACAAATCCACAATGGAAACGGAAACGAGTGGGAAAAGCTGAGGAGGTAGAAGATGCTCTTCTTCGGTGGTTTTCTTTAGTCAGGAGCAGACAGTTTCCTGTCAGTGGTACACTGCTTATGGAGAAAGCTAATCAGCTAGCTGAAAGTCTTGGACTAACTGACTTCAAAGCTACTGTTGGATGGTTGGAAAGATGGAAGGAGAGGCACAACATAAAATTCAAGAAACAGCATGGTGAGAAACAATACGCTGATGACTTTTGGTGCTGGAATTGGGTTGTTTCAGTTCTTCCTACCATCTTGAACGAGTTTGCACCTCATGACATTTTCAATGCTGACGAAAATGGTCTCTACTGGCGAGCGATTCCTGATGGAACACTAGCATTCAAATATGCCGAAACTACTGGAGGTAAAACATCGAAGGACCGACTGACGATCCTCCTTTGCTGCAATATGGATGGGAGTGAGAAGTTGGAACCCCTCGTCATTGGAAAGAGCAAGTTAAGCGACTTCCTGTTTCATATGAGGCTAATGCAAATTCATGGATGATTGGGGAAATTTGGAAGCAGTGGCTAAAGAAGTTAGACACTAGAATGCAGGCACAAAAGTGTCAGATTTTGCTGCTTTTTGATAATTGTGCTGCAAACAGGGATGATGTCAGGCTGTCTAACGTCAAGGTGGTCTTCCTGCCACCAAACACTACCTCTCTGATCCAACCTATGGATCAGGGCATAATAGCCAATTTCAAACAACATTATTGGGCTCTTGTGCTACATCGTTTGATGAGCGTTATGGGTGACCAGACTGGCAAGGATAAACAAGCTGTTGAACTGGCTCGTAATCTATCAATGTTGGATTCCCTACATAGTGGAGACAAACAAAGTAGATCAATCAGCGATATGGTTCAAAACTTTATTTTCAGAGATTCGCCCGACACAGACTGTGTTTCGCCCACAAGGGCTGCGTCAGGGGCTAATAGTCCAAGCAGGACATGAGATTGAAACGTAAAAAACCAGCAGGGTGCTTTCCTCAGTCAAGATGAGGACATCAGCTCAATGCACAGGGTAAGTCTCTGGTCGCATCTCTCAGCTGCTGGAGATGCGACCAGAGACTTACCCTGTGCATTGAGCTGATGTCCTCATCTTGACTGAGGAAAGCACCCTGCTGGTTTTTTACGTTTCAATCTCATGTCCTGCTTGGACTATTAGCCCCTGACGCAGCCCTTGTGGGCGAAACACAGTCTGTGTCGGGCGAATCTCTGAAAATAAAGTTTTGAACCATATCGCTGATTGATCTGCTTTGTTTGTCTCCACGTTGGATTTTGCGGATCGCTTGCCATCTTGTTTCTTAAGATTCCCTACATATACAGAAAGAAGCCTGGAATCACGTTACACAGGCAACCATTGTGAACTGCTACAAGCGGGCAAGCTTTGTTAAGGATGTGGAGAGGGACGAAACAGATGCAACTGTTGCAAATGCATCAGATGAACAGGTTATTGACATCCCAGCTGGTGTTACTGAAGAGGAGTTCCATCGCTACGTAGCTGTTGATTACGATCTACAAACACTACTACTACTACTACTATTTAGCATTTCTATAAGGCATATGCAGCGCTGCACAAACATAGAAACACCTGAAGATAGCACTGTTGTAGAGATATGCGCCTACACGAAGGCAACAACTGCTGATGAAATGAGCAGCGAGGCACATGCTGACGAAATTCAACAACCTCCTCCTGTCATTTTTACAAGAGCGCTGGAGAGTCTCAACACCATGTGGGCCTATCTGGAGGCCACTGGATGTCAGTGCTATGACAGTTTTTACCATCTGGCAAATGTAGTCTATGGAACTCACAGACCCAATAGTGTACAGAGGACTATAACTGATTACTTCAAGTAAGCATAACATCAGTTAATGGAGACTGTATACTGTATGTATAATAATAAACAGTACTGTAAATATGTTTATCAGATGTCAAGCTTCTTTGGGTCACAACGGTTAAGTGCATGCTCCGGTTAACTGCATGCATCTCTTTGGTCCCAGACCCTTGCAACTAAGCGGATTGCACTGTACTTGAATTTGTTGTGCTAGATCAGGGGTGGGTGGCCACAGTCTTCAAGGGCCATAACCCAGCTGGGTTTTCAAGATTTCAACAAAGAATATACATGAGATCAATTTTTTACAATGAAAGTAGTATATGCAAATCAATTTCAAGCATGTGTATTATAGAAATCTTGAAAACTGGACTGGTTTGTGAACCTTAAGGACCATGGTTGCCCACCCCTGTTCTAGACATTCTTTGGCATTCTCACTGTTCAGATGTTTCATAAACACACTTGTTTTTTGAAAGTCCTCTTGTTTACATATAGAACATGTATAGTCTATAATTAAGGATACATCTTTCTTAACATGCTTGTTTTCAGTATTATGTATATGTTTCTCTGATTCATTTACTTTGCTAATTATCACATCAATATCATTTTAGACAAGAGAGAGTTTCAATAACATTTTTCATTTTCTTGGCAAACATCCTTAAAACCTGTATTTACAGCTACTAATTTACCATCCCAATTTAAATGTTGCTATCAGAAGAAAAGTTCTTACCACCCTTGTCTTTAATCTCATGCTTAATAGATTCATTATCTCTGAATTTTATGGATCTGAAGGTGACAAAATTATTCCTGAAGTTTTCTGTGACAGACTCCCCTGTCTCAATTTTGTTATAAAAGATTTTGTTATAAAAGAACTACTTGAGTGAAGCACTCACTATTGTCAATTTATGTAATGATTGCCTGACAAGTACAGTAAACAGGAAGTGAACCTCTGTGGAGAAGGAAGACAAAACATAGTGAAATAGAGGTTGACCAATTGTCAAGCAATTTTGGAGATTTTGCTTCAAATCCTTTTATTCAAAACACCAGGACAAGGGCTGGACATGGGCCATGTTTCAGCAGATGGAACCGCCTGCCTCAGGGGCAGTGGCGTTCCTAGGGGGGGGTGCGGTCCGCCCCGGGTGCACGCCGACAGGGGGGTGCCACGTGTGCCTGTCCTCCGTTGTTCCATGCTTCTTCTCTGCCCCGGAACAGGTTACTTCCTGTTCCGGGGCAGAGAAGAATCATCGAACAACAGCGGACAGGCGCGCGCGTCACCCCCCGGCGGCGTGCACCCGGTGGGGGGGGGGTTCCTTCGCGGGGGTGTCCTTTCGCCGGGGGGGGTCCACGCTGCATCGAGGAGGGCGCTGCACCCAGGGGGCGGGGTGCATCAGTGATCCGCCCCAGGTGCCAGCCCCCCTAGGAACGCCACTGCTCAGGGGTCACACCTGTATTCTCTGTGAGTTAGAACAACTGGTTGTATGGCTGGTGCAAAGGTGCTAGTAGACACAATAGGATAAAAGAAGCCTGTAAAACATGCCCAAGCAACTACCACATATCAGCCTTGTATGGATTACTAGAAACAAAGGGCTAGATTCTATATATAGCACCTGCAAATTCTGCGCGGAAAACAATACACCTAAATTTTATACAATATGCCTAAAACTCTACACAGTTTATAGAATACGACCAGCATCCAACCGTAGGTCTAAATTTAGTCATGGCCATTTACATCAAGTAAAACTGTGGTGTAAATGAAGATGCCTAAATTTTCCGTGATCAGGCATATTCTATAATAATGTACATAGATTTTAGAAACTCCCACAATGCGCCCATGGCCATGACCCCTTTTCAACTATTTGAATTAGAATTTTGGCGCATCACTTTACAGAATATGCTTAGTTATGCACATAAATTCTAATTTATGCCAATTAGTGTCAATAATTGCTTGTTAAGTGGCAATTGTCAATGCTGATTGGCTTGTTAGCTAATTAAGGGCCCTGTTTATTAAGCCGCATTATATGAGTACAAACCTTTTAGCACGTACTGAAAATTAGCGCACACTAATGTTAGAGACACCCATAGGAATATAATGGGTGCCTCTATCATTAGTGAGCACTAATTTTTGGTGCGCATTAAAATGTTTGTGTGTCTACAGTACGGCTTAGTAAACAGGGCCCTAACATGTGTGCAAATACAAAATATGACTGTTTTTACACACACAACTTTAGTCGCACTATATAAAATCTGGGGGAAAAGTGATTAACAAGAATCTGGAATCCTGTGGCATAAGGAAACAAAGGGGAGGGGCAAAATAAACAAAAGTAACTACAGGAACCAGGTTCAGGTGTGGACAAGAACACAAGACTGAAGCAACAAACCAAGAACAAATACCTAGCAGGGAATAAGTGCAGGAGTGGGACTTAAATACCCAATTCTACCCTGCCCTGGTCCCTGCTGGGTCAGCCAAGGGCTAAGATTACTAGAAGTACAACACATGACTAAGAATGGACTGGCTAGAGTCAGATTCACAGGAAGCAGAATAGCTCCTCCTGGAAAACAGGTGTTTTTCAGCCCGAGGGCACTGATTTGTGGCTGGCTTATGTCTGATTACTATTAATGACCATAGAAAAAACTTGAATATTAAGTTAACAACATTGGAATAAAACTGACATTTTGGATGTTTTTGTGTTAGAAACAATATGAAATTTCATGGGAAATATTTATATATCTATATAAAACACTCAATAGAGGAGTGGCGTTCAAATCAACAAAACACAAATCTGAACCCCACCAGATAATTAGACTTCACTTGACAAAACAAATATTGAAGTGACTGGAAGGAAAAAGCCTCATATATACACAGGTTCTATATATATGTTTACCTGTTATCAATCATTGACAAAAAAAACCCTTCCTAGTTATGTCAACAAGCTATGTAGTGTCACTGTCATACACCAGTCAAAATTCACTGTGCCATTATTACTTAGCTTCAACTGGTTCAGAAGATAACAGGATAGGTCCTCCCTACTTTAAGCCACCGCTTTGCAGTGCCGATACTGCTGATTCAGAGGTTACTGGACCTTTTTTCAATTTTATTACTTCTGCTCTCTCTAACCTCTCTGAGCACTTTCAAAATGGCAGCTTGGCATTTCAGAGTGGTATTTGAGTAAAACCTTTGTCCAATTAATTGCCAGACTACATTTCATTGGCTGTCTCTCATGACATCACACTATTCATTCATAAAAATAATGCCATTCTATGCATGAATTTAATCCTTTTGGTTGCACTGTGTCTAATTCAAAGATCTAGGTGCCCTTTTACTAAGGTACATTGACGCCTACTCGCACACGTGTCAAATTAGAACTACCGCCTGGCTACTGAATGCCCCGGGAAATAATTCTAATTTTTAAACGTGTCCAATACACGCAGCAGAAAATATTTTTTTATTTTCTACCATGTGACACTAACCGGGCAGTAATTGGCAGTATATGCGTGCTGACGATTACCGTCCAGTTAACATATGAGACTGTACTGCTAAGTCAGTGGGTGGTGGTAAGGCCCAACATGGATGCACACCAATTTTTATTTTGCAGTACGTCCATTTTCTGCCAAAAAGGGGCCTTTTTTGCAGGTGCGCTGAAAAATGGACCTGCATGCATCCAATACAAGCACCTACACCAGCACAGGCCATTTTTCAATGTGCCTTAGTAAAAGGACCCCTAATGCTGCTCTCACCTTAATATTTGCAAACAGTGATCGCCTCTTCTCATATTGTGGAGAACACAATGAGGGGCATAATCGAATGGGGATGACCATCTTTAAGGGCGCCCATCTCTAAGAATGTCCCAGTGAAGGGGTAGGGAAACCTGTATTATTGAAACAAGATGGGCGTCCATCTTTTGTTTCAATAATACGGTCGGGAACGCCCAAATCTCAACATTTAGGCCGACCTTAGAGATGGTCATCCCCGGTTTTCGGCGATAATGGAAACTGAGGACGCCCATCTCAAAAATGACCAAATCCAAGTCATTTGGTCATGGGAGGAGCCAGCATTCGTAGTGCACTGGTCCCCCTGACATGCCAGGACACCAACCGGGCACCCTAGGGGGCACTACAGTGGACTAACTGATGCACTACTGAATGGAAAAAGGCATGCAGTGGTCACTAACCACCTCCCACCCCGGAAAAAAAACAACTTTAAAAACTTTTGTCTTTTTTTTTTTTTTTAGAGTATGAGTGAAGGACGTCCTTCGCTATGCCTCTGTGATGGCAGTTGAGGATGTCCTTCGCTATTTATTTATTTATTTATTTATTTAGATTTTGCTCACACCTTTTTCAGTAGTAGCTCAAGGTGGGTTACATTCAGGTACACTGGATATTTCTATGCCTCTGTCCCTGCAACAGCAGTTGAGGATGTCCTTTGATGTGCCTCTGTCCCTGTGACGGCAGTTGAAGACTTCCAAAATGTGGATGTTTGTGAGAAGGATATCCATGCATGGATGTTTCTGTGAGAAGGCTATCCATGCCTCTGACACCCCCCTTTATTTATTTGGATTTTGGATCATAAGTAGCAACAGTGGAATTTGAACCAACCACCCCTGGATTGCAAGGCCAGTGCTCTAACCACTAGGCCACTCCTCTCTACTCTACTCCACTCCACTCCACTCCACTCCCTTGAAATTTGGCCATCCCTGTGGGGGGGGGGGGGGGCAGTTGAGGACGTCCAAAATGTTTGAAAGAAGGAGGACGTCCACGCCCTTGTTATGCCTCCGCTGACACACACATACCTCCCCCCCCCCAGGGACCTGCATACTGCCCCCCCCCCACACACACACAGGAATGGCCAAATTTCAAGGGAGTGGAGTGGAGTGGCATGGAGCAGTGGACTAGTGGTTAGAGCACTGGTATTGCAATCCAGAGGTAGCAGGTTCAAATCCCACTGCTGCTACTTGTGATCCAAAATCCAAATAAATAAAGGGGATGTCAGAGGCATAGCAGGCAGTGGCATTCCTAGGACAGCTGACACCTGGGTGCAGCACCCCCGGCAAAATGACACCTCCCCCCCCCCCCCCCCCCAGTGAAACGACACCCCCCTGGGTGCACTTTTACCTGCTGGTGGGGTGCCGCATGCCTATCGGCGTCACTCATTCCATGCTCCCTCTTCCCCGGAACAGGAAGTAACCTGTTCCAGGGCAGAGGGAGCATGGAACAAGCGGCGCCGACAGGCGCATGGCACCCCCCCAGTGGCGTGCACCCGGGGTGGACCGCACCCACTGCCTCCCCCCCCCTAGGAACGCCACTGTATCCAGGTACAGATATCCTTCTCACAAAAATATGCAGGCATGGAAGTCCTTCTCACAGAAACATCCACATTTTGAATGTCTTCAACTGACGTTGCTGGGACGGAGGCATAGAAAAATCCAGTGTATCTGAATGCAACTCACTTTGAGCTACTACTGAAAAAGGGGTGAGCAAAATCTAAACAAATAAATAGCGAAGGACGTCCTCAACTGCCTTGGCAGGGATGGAGGCATAGCAAAGGAGGTCCTTCACACATATTCTAAAAAAAAAAAAAGACAAAAGTTTTTAAAGTTGTTTTTTTCAGGGTGGGAGGTGGTTAGTGACCACTGGGGGAGTCAGGGGAGATCATCCCCGATTCCCTCCTGTGGTCATTTAGGGCACATTTTTGTGGCTTGGTCATAAAAAAATGGACCAAGTCAGCCAAATGTTCATCAAGGACGCCCTTCTTTTTTTCCATTATCGCTTAAGGACGCCCATCTGTTAGGTACGCCCCAGTCCCGCCTTCACTATGCCTCTGACACGCCCTCGTGAACTTTGGTCGTCCCCGTGACGGGAAGCAGTTGGGGACACCCAAAATCGGCCTTCAATAATGCCAATATGGGCGACCCTGAGAGAAGGACGCCCATCTCCCAATTTGTGTCGAAAGATGGGCGTCCTTCTCTTTCGAAAATAAGCCTGAATATATTACAAAACATTTGATAGCTTCACAAATATGACTGTGAACTTTACAGTGTTCCATTATGAGTGACTCTTTCATATTTCTATACAGAGCGCTGTGATGTACAATTAGTCTCATTTTAAATTTCTTAGATGTCTGCCCTATATATAACTTCAGGCAAGGGCATTTAATACAGTATATCACAAAACCTGAATCACATGTGGTGGTGTTTGGAATTTGTACACTAAGCTGGTGTGTGATAATGATACGTGCTACAGAGGCTGAACTCTGGATTTGTTTTAAATATTTGAATATGTCAGCTTCAGGAATCTCAATATGCAGCAACTCCGATACATTTGTGTATTGTACAGTAAAGGAAGAAAGAATGTTTCTGTTTCTCTAGTGTACTACAAGCAGAGTCCAGTTTGGGGGGTTTCTATCTTGGATGTGGTATCTCCAGGATAGGACGGCCATCTTGGAGTTAGCATTTCAGCTTGTGGCAGCCATCTTGGAGTTGAGCAGCTTCAGGAAGGAAGCCCATATTTGGGCGTAGAGCATCTCCTCTGATGGGGTGGCCATCTTGGAACAGCTGCACATGGTTGAGCCTAATCCCTGCACTATTTAAAGCCATGTTTCCTGTCCTCCCATGCTTCAGCTTCTATTCGCATAGAGGTTGTAGTCTTCATCTGTTCCAGTGTTTTCCTGTGTTCCTGACCTCGGATTGTTTACTGACCACGCGCTGTGTTGCTGCCAGCCAAGACTTCGGACTGTTTTCTGTTTTTGCTGCTTCGCTGACTCCTTGCTCCGGGACTGTGTCTGCGCTCCCACTTGTCTGGTCAGTGGTCACGCAACCCTGCTGGTTCCGGAAGTCCTGCCGGCCGCTTGAACCCAGGGGCTCAACTCTTGGGGGACAGTGGCTAAGTGCAGGTAAAGCTTGGGGTTGTCTGGCTGCCTGACCAAGCTGGTGGCACTTCATCTTCGCCGTGCTCAGTCGGAGCACAAGGGCTCACATTCCCAATCATAACAGTTAGTCAGGAAGGAAGGTTTTTTTTTGTTGATTTCATTTAAAGGATAAGGCAGTAGGTTCCTGTGCTGAAAGAGAAGATCCTGAGCTCCAACATACAAGGGGGAAGAACAAAGAAGCTCCAAGAAGGGCTAATGATAAGTCTTCACTCCTATGCAAAAGGACACTGCAAAAGGACACTGAAAGGTCACAGTTTAATCTGACTTACCTGTTGTAAAGACTGAATCTGGGTGTTCTCACCTAAAAGACGAAGTAATTCAAAATAATTGATTCTTGAGGCACACAATATAAAGGAAAATTATAGATTGAGAGCAGTGCCATGCAGGTGCAGCAGGATATTAAACCTGATCAAAAGATCGAATCCCATTGTCCAAGAATACCCACGGAAACAGAAACCATTCTTGAGCAGGAACAGGAAAAACTCACCCCCCGCCACACACACACGCCCGCATTCTTCCATTTTAATCTGCCTTGGATTAGGGTCGAGCTGAGATGCCGGGATGTGAAAGAGTTAACGCCAGGAAGGAAGCAACTCTTCACTTTTATTCCTTGGGATCACTACGCTCTCGTTGGCCACAAGAAATCTTAAATCCTTGCTCGTTTTTCGTTACTTACACGACTAAACGCATTCATGTCTCCTCTCTATTCAATATAACAAAAGAGAGGGAACGAAGTACAAACTAAAGTCCAAACAAAAAAAACAGCAGCACGGGCCTTTAAAAATTGAACACAGTTCTTTAATGAATGAGCCTTGACAAAAAGACCCGACACCGTGTTTCGGTGACTAGCACCTGCGTCAGGGGTCACAGTGATGACGTGGAAAACTTGGGGAATAACTCGAATATATTCCTCTACAATATATTATTCCTTACCCCACGTCTCATATAGTAAAAGTTACAAAGCACCAAGGCACTTTCACTTTCTGTATCCAAATGGATGATATCTGTTTATGGATTTAACTTCTGATAGAACCGCATCCAAATGCGTCTCAGCATAGAAAAGGGACGGGACAAATTAGCTTAGCAAATTTTAAATTAGGAGGACAAGAAATGTTAGATCAGAAGAAAAAAAATCACCTTTTTGCACCAAGCTTACCTCTCTTGCGGTTAATGGGCTCAGCAGACGAGTGTGTTCACTCCGGAATATGACGCTGCCTTCGCACTGCCCCGGAAGCCTTCTCTTAAGGTGCCCGCCCGCGAGGTCCAGGATTGCGCGATTCCATCTACCCCTCTCTTCCTCCCTCCAGCGCTGCAGTAATCTACCTGGGATCCCGGCAGCATTAGCGATGTATCCACGCTGCCTTCGCACTGCCCCGGAAGCCTTCCGGGGCAGTGTGAAGGCAGCGTGGATACATCGCTAATGCTGCTGGGATCCCAGGTAAATTAAAGACTGCAGCGCCAGAGGGAGGGAGGAAGAGAGGGGTAGACGGAATTGTGATTGGCGGTGGCAAGCTGTTTGGGGGGGGGCTGGGCTGCTGTCGGGGTCCGGGTCGGGAGGCGGAAGCTGACGGACTCTGCTTCTGGGTGGGGCGGGCCTGAGGCTAAACTAGGTGGGCCTGGGCCCATCCAGGCCCACCCGTAGCTACGCCCCTGATTGAGAGAGAACAAATTAGATACTTTGGTTAATACTTTTCTGTTGGTTTCACTGTTGTTCTACAGCTGCACCTGTAGAAAAAAAATTATGCTATTAGTTTATGTATAAATGTATTTTTATTTTACAAAAGAACCTAATGTGTTAAGAACATCATTTTTCCATACCCCAACTTGGGTTTAAATAAACACCTAGTAACTTGTACTTACCATCTGTCTGGTTACTGGGTCTTAAAATCCTTTTAGTTTTCTTTCCCTTCCATTGTCTAGGACTTTGGAGGCGAGGTTAGTTTAATTGTCTCCAAGGTCAGAGGTGAACTGCAGGCTTGAGGTATTCGGCCATGGGTAATAGTAGAGCTTGCAGGGCCTTCTGGGACGAGGAAGCTACATTTGCTAACTTCTGTCAACATATTTTTAGAACACATTGGGGGGCAACAGTGATTTTTATTGAATCTTTATAGTACTACAAAAATAATAATAGTTTTAGGGGCTAAATCAGTATAGCTCTCAAGCTTGTGTATGTCTGATCCATGCCAGAAAGATATTTCTAATCAGAAAATGAAATGTAAACAAATCTGCTATGCCACATGGCAATGGTTTAATGCTAATCTTCTGAATTTTCCTGTGGGGAGAACAGCAATGAAAACAAGTAAAAGCTGTCAACAGTGATTGTGCTAGTCACTGAAAATGAAGATATGGCAAAAGGAATTATCTTCTTTTTTTTTTTTTTTTGCTAAACTGAATCTTTTTTTTTTACGATAGAGATGCTCCTCTCCTCCACAAAGACATTGTCAACATTAATTTTGTCTGCCTTCAGTTTGAACCATTGAGATGTTTTGATTACCTTTTAATCATTTAAACCAGAAGGTTTTTTTTGATAATTCTGAACTAGTTCTAGACTCTGAGGGCAGTAGGGCTACTGCATTACCACGCCCAGGCACCCTACAGTATTTCTATTCTTGCACACACCATTTCCCACACTAGAAAATAAAGATTATTTTCTGCTGCAGGGGGTGGGGAGTAGGCATGCCTAGTGGTAATCGGGCAGCACATGTCCATCACCATGTGCTGCCTGATTACTGCTGAATTAGGGTCCCAGAAAACAACAAGGCAAGTGATCTGCAAACTCCAATGTGGAAAACAAACTAGCAGATCAATATAATATCCAAACCAATTTATTGAAGATACCGTATGTAAAACAAATGCCCAACACTACCGCAGGCCACTTTTTACCATGGCTCTGTAAAAGGACCCCTAAATACTGTAAAACATGCAGCATTTATAAGAATTGCAAGAATCTACTGAACCAATGTAATAGTGAAACTGCCTCTGGTTATCACATAAGCAGCTTGGATTGTAGAGTTATTGACGCAATCAAATCAATTTGCCACAAGGATGTGAAAAATACATGCTAATAGCACAAGTCCAGAAAATTCAGGTCTTTCTATATTGGGTGTCCGTTTTTATACATGCACAGACTCTGATGTGACTCTGCAGTGTGCATAACAGAAAAGTTGTCACACTCACCCAAGAGCCACATCAGAACCAGGGAAAGGCTGTCACAGGATAGAACACATTCTGCTGTCATGGAGGTGGGTACAACATTTGAGGCTGGCATAGAGGCTGGAAAAAAAGTTTTTAAAGTGTGTTTTTTTTTGGTGGGAGGGGGTTAGCGACCACTGGGGGAGTCAGGGGAGGTGATCCCCGATTCCCTCCGGTGGTCATCTGGTCAGTTGGGGCACTTTTTTTAGGACTTGGACCTGAAAAAAAAGCGGACCAAATTCTCGTAAAAACGCCCTTCTTGTTTCGATTATCAGCTAAAGACGCCCATCTCTCCTCGGCCAATAACCACACCCCAGTCCCGCCTTCGCCATGCCTCCAACACGCCCCCGTCAACTTTGTTCGTTCCTGCGACGGAATGCAGTTGAAGACGACCAAAATAGGCTTTCGATTATACCGATTTGGTCGCATACAGGAGAAATACGCCCATCTCCCGATTTGGTCGAAATATGGGTGTCTTTCTCTTTCAAAAATAAGCTGGATAGTGTGTATTTGCAAGGAGCTCCCATTCAGGCATGTAACTTAGAGAATACTGAAAGTTATGCTGGTATCTGAATACTTAGACACTTACACTTAACACTGGCCCTTAGGCTGGCTTAAGTGCTTGCACTTAAATGGTGAGCACACATTTTTGTGGTTACGCTAATATTATATGTAACACGAGGTCTTACTCAGTTCTAGCTCAGGACTTAGGTCACAATAGAATTGTTCACTGTCTCACTCACTTCAAACCTCACAGTCTTAGCTTTTAATGTGGGCCACCCTTAACCTGCACCTCCTTTCAATCCCCTTACTGTTGAGCTGGAGTGGGTCAGTGGCAGTGGCGTAGGAAGGGGGGGCGGTGGGGCAGTCCACCCTGGGTGCACGCGCTGGGGGGGGGGGGGGTGTCAGGTCGCTGGTTCTCTGCTCTTTCTGCCCCGGAACAGGTTACTTCCTGTTCCGGGGCAGAGAAAGCAGGGAAGCAGCGGAGCCGACGCAGCTCCCAGTGACGTGCACTGGGGCGAATTGGCCCTCTCGCCTGCCCCCCCGCTGAAAGGTACGGTGCGTTTCGGGGGGAGCACTCTGGAGGGGGGGGGGGCGCCCTGCCCTGCACCCGGGGGGGGGGGGGTGCGCAGCGGCGACCCGCCCCTGGTGTCAGGCACCCTCACTGGTCAGTGGTCTGGAATAGCGATCCGGGGGATTAGGAGACACTTTACCATTCAGGGTTCCACTCAGCTCTTTAGTCCAGGAACCACGCTGCATTCCACAGCTTAACAATAAGTCAACTTTTATTGATCATCCTCAACAAAGCAGATAGTAAATTAATATACTGGCAATACAATTGATTGCAGTATTCTTGAATAACTTAAAGTCAGCTTTTGTTATTCCATGAGGAACCCCTTTGCCACTTATTTTGCAGATATATTTACAGGAATATGTCAGAAATATTTACATAGAGACAAGTTCTCCTGTCTATGCTTATCCCAGAGAATATTGTCATATTGGCTGTGCTCCTCACTTTTACAGGTCCAGACCCTCCTGTCCTGACCTCCCTCTAAGGTAACCCTTGCGTTGGCTCACCCTAATCCTGGGATGGGCATTCTCTGGCTCCAATACCACGCTCCCAGGCTGGGTCTCTCCATTGCCTACCCATAGCTCTCCTCGGTCCCAGCTGTGGTTTTGCTGAGCCACAACTCCTCTTTACAGCCAAAGGTTTACTTCTCTTAAATGGGACTCCCCTTTACTCCTCCAGGTCAGTGGTAAGGGACCATCTGGCAACCAAGGACACCTGCAGGAAACAAAGACCCCTCAGGTGACTAAAGGTACCTCAGGCAACCAAAGGACTGATGTGCTTTCATATGCAACTCCTTTTATTAACTTCTAAGTCCTCCCAAATCTGTCACTCAGCCCAGAGACCCTTTTCTTATTGCACTTTCTTTCTGCATTTTATTCCAAAGCTACTCCCCTGCTGGGCTTCCTCCCACCCAGGGACCTCCCAGTCACTCCCCTTGGTAACTCCCAACAGGGGCTTACTCTCTTCAGTAATCCCAGTTTAACAGGAGATTACACATATAAAGGAAAGTAGATGCCTATTTTCATATACAGAATAGGTTCCTTCTGTGTGCCCTCTGGACATCTAATTCTAGGAGCCCTGTTATAGAATAGCCCCTGTAGTGGCTAAATATTGTTGCTACACAGATAATATATGGTTCCCTCCACATCTTCACTCTAAGTCTTCCGTGTACATCTTCAGATTGCAAAGTGAATTATAAATAATTATATTAATTAAATTTGACATCTGTGTTATGTTATACATACAGTATAATACAAGATGGGTTAGAGTGATTGTCAGCCAGCACTATCTGTATAAATCATTTTGAATTTTGAACCAATAGTAGATAACAGCAGATAAATACAGATATGTCTCATACAGTCGGCCAGTTAGGTGTTTAGAGCTGTAACTTCTGCTGCATGCTGGTTACCTAGCTATGCCTTCATTTAGATTTGTGACTTCTCCACCATGCTAGTTAGTTTATTATTTACTATCCCCGCCCCCCCCCTAATATTCAAACTATTTAAACAGCCATAAGAACTTAAGTGCTGCCATACTGGGACAGACTGAAGGTCCATCAAACCCAACATCCTGTTTCCAAGAGTGGCCAATCCAGATTACAAGTACCTAGCAAGATCCAGAAACAATACAATACATTTTATGCTGCATATTCTAGAAATAAGCAGTGGATGTTCCCCAAGTCCATCTTAATAATGGCTTATGGACTTTTAGGAAGATATCAAAACCTTTTTTAAACCCTGCTAAGCTAACTGCTTTTATCACACTCACTGGCAATGAATTCCAGAGTTTAATTACACGTTGAGTGAAGAAATATTTTCAATGAATTTGTTTTAAATTTACTACTTTATAGCTTCATTGTGTGCCCCTAGTCCTAGTATTTTTGGAAAGAGTAAACAAGCGATTCACATCCACCTATTCCACCCCACTTTCAACATAGCTTTTTGAACATCCATCCATACAATGTCCAGGAACAGCTCCTGGCCAGTTAAATATTGTTTAAGTGCCTAACCATGGATATTCAACAGGAGATAACCGGTTATCTCCTGCTGAATATCCCAGTTAGCAGCTATTTTCTAACAGGTTATATCATGCAACATAGCCAATTAGGCACAGATATTTGGCACCCAACTGTCTATAACAGGCCTATCTTTGACCACTAAAAAGTTAACTGGTAGGTGCTGAATATTGGCATAGCCAGTTAACTTTATATCAGCCAATAACAGCTCTGATATTAAATGTCAGTTATCCAGAAATGACCCAACACTGAATATTCAGGATCAGTGCTGATTGCGACACTTATGTGGTCTATCTTCTGGGGGCTGAATATTGACACCTTTATAGCATTTTTCTTGAAGCATCAAAGCAGTTTACAATACAGTAATATGCCCAAGGGAGAGGAAAATAAGAAAAGTAAAGCTCAGAATCAATTTATATGGAACAGTAACGAAAGATAAACAGCAAACAAACATACTAAAAACGTCCATGTCATTGAGTAGGAGAGTTTAGGTGTAACAGCGAGAACAAAGGCAAATAAAGGGATAGATTCCACATAAGGCAAATAAACACCAACAAACAAGCAGTAGAAAGCAAAGTGCCAGCTGACCATGCACAGTCTGTTTGTGCAAACACTATATTGATTCAATGCTGGGTCCTGAAAGTTTGCTCAGAAAAAAAAAGCCTTTAAGACAGATTTAAAGGAATTCATATTAGATCTGGATCTTAAATATAAAGGCAAAACATTCTGAAGAACCAGGGCAACATGCCTAAATGTGAAATGTCAGGTAAACTTTAGACATATCCTTAAGGGAAGAGAAATAGGTAGAAGATTAAGCTGAGCTGACCTTAGATTTTGAGATGGAGCATATGAAACAAGGACATCAAACAGATAGGTAGGTAGTTCAGTTCAAAGAGTGCAAAAAAGGTAAAGATCAAATCTTGAACATTATATAAAATGAGACAGCAACCAATTATGGGCAGCTAATTACAAGGAAACATGGTTGAATTTACTTGCCTGGCAAAAACAGATTCAGTATAGTATTCTGAATGAGTTGTTATCTGACATGATGATCAATCGAAGAAACTGTGAAGTACGTAATACAGGGCCCCTTTTACCAAGCTGTAGCAAAAGGGGGCCTGCGCTGAAATTGGCGTGTGTATGTCACGTATGCCGAGGCCCACTTTTACCACAATGGGTAAAAGGGAAGTCTCTCTTTCCTGCAGAAAATGGCTGTGCAGCAAGTAAAGCACTTGCCGCATGGCCATTTCAGGGGGAGCCCTTACCGACACCCATTGAGGTGGCAGTAAGGGCTCCACGCTAACCCGGCGGTAACTAGGTAGTGCACAGCACTGCCCGTTTATCGATGGGCACACCTCAATGCTACAAAAATAAATAAAGCATTTTATAACCTTGTAAATGTAAGTGAATCAGTGTAATCTCTAACAGCTGTTAAATATAAGCCACATTGAACCAGAATTTGTTGTTGGATAATTGTGGGATACAAGTATGAATAAATGAATAAATAAATAACTTTGGGTCCCTTTTGAAAGCAGCGGTAAGCCCAACACAGACTTACTGCTCACTAAAAAGTAAGTACCGCCAGGCTTCCGCAGCAGCCCAGCTGTAGTCCCCACCCCCAGTGTGCACTTTATATCCGGTGCTACAAAATATTTTTATTTTGTAGCACCGGGTGTGTACCTGGTGACAATCGGACTGTGCTGTGAGCTGCCCGGTTACTACCGGGTTAGCGAATGAGCCCTTACCGCCACCTCAATGGGTGGCAGTAAGTGCTCACCCCCCTCAAATGATCACGTGGCAAGTGCTTCACTTGTCGCATGGCCGTTTCCTGAAAAATAAAGAAAGACCTGCCTTTTACCCACTGTGGTAAAAGCGGGCCTCGGTGCGACACCAGCGAAGTCCCCCGTTTGTTGCAGCTTCATAAATGGGCCCTTTGTCTTTAATGCCAACGAGAGTCCTAAGGACAGATTGTACAAGAAAACCCCAGAGGGGCCAGATGCAAATGAAAGAGTATCTAAACTATAGTGATTAGATTTGTTGACTGGGAAGTCAGAGATCAAATCTCACTAGCACTTACTGTGACTTTAGATAAATCATGTCATCCTTCATTGTCTCAGATACAAAGTTAGAGTGGATGCCCTCTGGAGACAGAGGCATACCTATTCTATTTAAATATAATGTGCCTGGAAAGTTGTGAATGAAATCCAATAGAGGAAAAAAAGACTGCTGAACATGTTATCAGTAAGTGTGCCCAAAGTTATATTGGAAAAGTTGGAAGGATGCTTCACTAAGTTTTTGAATTTCTAGTAGGACACTATATTTTCAACAATGGAAGTAATGACTAAGGTGTAGATATTCAGTCGATAGCAGTGAGCAATTGTTTTAGCCACCACCGACATTATTCTCAGATATTCAATGCCAGGACATATCCAGCCACTGGCATTGAATTTCAGACTTTATGCAGATGGCTATATCAGTACTTAGCTGCATAAATATCAACTCTGCTCCTGGACAACTCACAAAATAACAATCTTTCAGTATAGCAGTCATGGCTGATGTTCAGCAGCACTAACTAGTTAAGCATCACTGAATATTAGCAGATAGTCCTGCACAGTTGATTTAAGCAGCCAAGGGCCTCTCCTGGCCATTTAAATCACTTTGACTATTAACCTCTTAAGAGAAAAAGTTACCTGCAGGTGAAAAGGCAAACAGTTTATCATGATCTGAACAAATTTTATATGTTCACCTATCTCAATGTTTGTATTTCTAATATAGCACAGGGATGCCTGATGACATGGAACCAAGGTCACTGAGTAAGGGATGGCATTCCATACCCTATACCACCAGGACAGTGTTAGGTAAGGGCCTTACCTCTATGGGTTTTACTTCAACTCTCTGCAGGCAGCAGCACAGTCACTTTAGATGAAAAAACAAATCTCCTATCAAGTCTGACTTTTCAAAATAATATAAGGGTGATATTTACTGAGCATGTCTTGTGTAAAACTTCCATCAGCAAAAGATATAAAGCTAAATAATATCAAAGTTAATCAGAAAAGAAGTCATCAACAGATACTTCCACCTTGGTGTCTTTCAGTATTTCTTCACTCTCTACCAAGGGCTTGTATTCTCAAGTATTCATAAACTAAGTATGCAGCTGCTCTCTCTCTCTCTCTCTCTCTCTCTCTCTCTCTCTCTCTCTCAATCTAAGTTTTCAGTGAACCTTTACACTAGGACAGGTGTATATATAAATCCCACTCATCAACACTGTTACAGTTGTGTTTTGTATGATTTTTTTGTTCTAATATGTACATTACATATAACCTCTGGAGTGGCAGAAAATACTTAGACAAATAACAAATGAAAGACCATATCTCCACAGATCTAGGTCGCTTTGGGCCTCAGGAACCACTCCCTAGATCCTTGATGTTCATTTTGAATTTTGGCTCTTCCAAGAAAGGGTAAAAAGAATTGACTGAAACCTCCACCAAATAATGCAATCAGACATCTTCTCTGTAGACAATGCTATTAGAATATCATCCTTCCACTACTCATTGCTGGCAACATTTGCTAGAGCCTCTAAAGCAACTTCTGGTAAGGAAAATGTATTGTCTTTTTCTTTCTTTCTTTAGAATTTCATATTTATTCAATTTTCAAACTAATATGCAGGTATAAACTTAATAAAGAAAGTCAATCCCCTATATGGAAATACCAAGTTGAGAATGAATTATAGGGGACATCACTTGCATAACTATTAGTGGGGTAGTTCACCATTTGCTTCCTCAGTCATCTTACCCTCATCTAAGGCCGAGCTTATTTACTAATAAAAAAATATATGGATGACACTATAGAATATAGAAGAAAGGAATTGACAAAATCAAAACACAATAACAATGGTGTTACCCCATAGTAGAGGGAAACCAAGAGTAAACCTTAAATCTGAGCACCTAAAGGAACAATAAAAAAAAAACCCAAACAAAAAAAAGAAAAAAAACAAATTATCAACATTATATATATATCAGTAATAAAACAAACAAACAGCAAGCATATTAAAAACATCCAAGTGCCAACATTAGTGCCAGGCAAAAAGGTAAAAGCAATTTTAAAAAACACTAGTCATTTGGATAAACATGACTTAATAGGTCAGGGTCAACATGGATTTAACAAATGAAGAACTTCCTTAGCAATCTATTAGACTTTTAAAATGCATTAATAAACATGTAAATAATAATAATGAGCCAGTTGATAAAGGATATCATTTTAGAAAAATCTCTGTGTGTAAACAATGTCAAATGTAGACCGACTAAACACATGCATTGAAATTTCAGGAACCCATTAATTGCAAGTGTGAGCAGACCATCACACTGCAGCATTCTTGAAAGACAGCCCTGATTTCACTGTGGTGGTTGGTTTTATTTCCAATGACAGAAATAGGATACAGAGGCAGCACCAACAGCAGGTACAACACAGAGAGGAAAAAGAAGGTACGGTCCAAACTGAGTATACAGGCCCATATTTAAATTTCTAGATCGCAGAGAACAACCAGTTTTCACATACACCCAATTTATCAAGGCTACAATTCTATATTTGTATGATATGACAAAAACCAATCTGGAAAACCCCACTCAGAGAAGTAATTCCAAGTCACTATATATTAAGGTCACTGTAGCTTTTGTTGTTGTTTGCTTTTGTTGTTGTTGTTGTTTTGGCCATAGTAAGCTTGCAGATGACAGTGGGTAATATCACATTCATAACACAATCAGCAACCCGCATACGCATATGCATACAGCAATTTCTCTGCAATATACTAAAGATGCTTCATGATCACATCTTCTTTGCAAACTCCTAGACTGAGCAGCAACAAATAATGAAGGAGTTCTACAAGGCAGTACACTTTCCATCTGTTTTAGATACCAAAGATTACACTCGTGTTCCCAAAGGCCTCTTGCCCAACATGAGGCCAGTTTCAGAAATAGGAAGCACCTCCATTCCATGAATATATAGATAGTTTGCATAGCAAAATGAAATCATTAATGTTTGGCTAGTTTCCCAGGATCCTGTCATAATGTTTACATACCGATGCACTTATCTTATAACAGTCAGGATGTGCCAAAGATTTTGTCCATTCATTTTTCCCAAATGCCTGTTATGTATGTATGTACAAGATACACTGTTAGCACATTTTATATAGGTAATGTGCACAATAGCCCCTGTCCTATTCAACATCTTTCTAGAGCTGTTTTGCAAAGGAATACATGGATTGCAAGGGGGGCATTGTCTACATAAGATACACTAATTTTCCCCTAGAGTGGGGGAACTTGCTGGCAGGGCAATGGAAGAGTGGTCACCTGTCTTCCATGGACAGGTGACTCAATTGTCCAAGCACAAAGAGGGCATTTAACGGAAACCACCAGGTGGAAGAAAAGGGGGGGAGATAGGGTCAATTTGTGTCTGATATTGATCATAAATTGTGTAAGTTACATATGAAAGACCTTTTTTCAAAACTGGAATCTTAGTATTAGATAAAATATTAGAAAGATTGATGACTGGGACCTCTATTTCCAAAAGCCTCTGTGATATTTGCCCCTGCCTCTGCCCTGACCTCTTGTGGGATAATTCCCTCTCTGAATACAATTGTGTTGGTACCCCCTTCTGTGATCACCCTCCCATATGTGATCTAAAAATGTTTTTGATGCTGGAGTGGGAATAGGACTGCTTGGAGAGAAAGTGAATAATTAATCTGAATTATTTTGTACATATTTTCTGCTTCTTTCTTCATGATGCACTTCTCTAATTTTAATTGTTTTAATCAGAGTGGTAGACAGATCTTGTATGTTTAATTTATTTATTATGTCTTTGATTTAGACTGTGGATATATACTTCCTTTCTTGTAATCTGACATCTCTTTAAAATGTAACCCTTTTGGCCCTTTTGATCTCCACTCTGAAGCTGTCCATACATTTATTGAAATCTGAATATACATTATCAAAATCACTATCCTCATTTCTAAAGACATGCTACACGTGTACTAAATTAAAATTTAATCTTATCGATTTCAGCCAAAAGAATCACTAGATCTAGCAAGCATTTATTTAAAATTGCACACCACTGATTAAGAAAAGTTGGTCATCCAAGAACATCTTTAGTTCCTTGGAGATCCTCAAGCCTCTAGGAATCCACTTGCCTAGCAGTAGTCAATCAAAGTTGTATAGAGTAATTCAGTCTGTATTATATTCTTCTTTAAGTTGATTGTTGTGAGCCATTTGTCAGACAAAGACTCATTGTCTATACCATTGTTGTGGCAATCTGAAAGATTTTGGAGTAGATTCTGAAGATATTCCTCATCAAAACATTGTTATATTGTCTCATGATTTCAAGAACCAAACAAGAAGGAAGTCCTACACTCCACAAGGGAACAACAGCAAACAAGGAGCAGAGTAAAGACTAAATATGCTGATGTGCAGTTCAAAACAGCTTCTGTTAAAAGGACCCGAATCGAATGTCATGTTTCGGCTGTTCACTTAGCAAGAGGCTGCATGAAGTTGAGGGGGGGTTTGTGTTGGTTAATTCAATGATCTTTCCCTTTTAACACAATTTCAGTTTTCAACAGTGTTGAAGAAAGGTTTATATTTCTTAGGGAGAGATCCAGAGGTTTATGGAACCCACTATTTTCATATTGGGGCAGCCTCAGTATCAGTTCAATATGGAAGGGGGGGGGGGGTCTGTTGAAAGGGTGAAGAAACTGGGTCATTGGGGGTCTAATTGTTTTAAGGGATAATGTGAAAGTGAGTGAGTTAGAAATAAGTTACTAATTTTATACTTTACAGTTTCTTTTTCAGATGCATTGTCGATCATTGTGTTTGGCTATATGGAGATTCTTATATCCACTAGGTTGAGATCAAGAGCATAAAAATTTGGCTCTAATTCAGTATTAAATTCACTTGGAGTTCAGATTCAGTGGCCACTATTTCTGCAAGCAAGATGTTTTTCTTCCCCTGAAGGGGAAGATAGGAGTTGATAGGAATGATTAAGAGGACATTGCTGTGAATTTTTATTTTCCTTTTACAATGTTTGTTTGGTCTAATATTGTACCTAGATTGATATGGAAGTTAAGGCTACTACTACTAATCATTTCTATAGTACTACTAGATGTATACAGTGCTATACACAATATGAGGGGATTCTATATATGGTGCCTAAATAATCTGCACAGAAAACATTTTTGCCTAAGCATATTATATAAGTGGTGCCTAGATTTAGGAGTGGTATATAGAATATGCTTAGTTGATATCCAGGCACCTAAAACTACATGCATCCATTTACACCAATGAAAACATGGAGTAAATCCCAGTATGTAGACTTAGGCACACTGGGCCTATAAATATGCATGTAAATTTTGGAAAACCCATTTTTGGCTGTGTGTGTTAGAAGTTAAGTGCACTATCCTGCTTATTTTCAAAGGAGAAGGGTGCCCATCTTCCGACACAAATCAGGAGATGGGCATCCTCCTCCTAAGGTTGCCCAAATCGGCATAATCAAAAGCCAATTTTGGGCATCCTCAACTGCTTTCCGTCGCGGGGATTACCATAGTTCAAGGGGGTGTGTCGGCAGTGTACCATAGGTGGGGCAGGGGCATAGTTAACAGATGGGAGTCCTTGGCTGATAATGGAAATAAGAAGGGCGTCCCTCACTAGCATTTGGACAACTTTACTTGGTCCATTTTTTTTCATGACCAAGCATAAAAAGGTGCCAGAACTGACCAGATGACCACCAGAGGGAATTGGGGATGGCCTCCCCTGACTTCCCCAGTGGTCACTAACCACCTCCCACCCCGAAAAAAAACAACTTTCAAAAACTTTTGTCTTTTTTTTTTAGAGTATGCCCTTCGCTATGTCTCCGTCCCTGTGATGGCAGTTGAGGACATCTAAAATGTGGATGTTTCTGTGAGAAGGACATCCATGCCTTTGCTTTGCCTCTGACACCCTCTTTATTTATTTATTTGGATTTTGGATCACAAGTAGCAGCAGTGGGGTTTGAGCCAGCCACCTTTGGATTGCAAGACCAGTGTGCTAACCATTAGGCCACTCTGCAACTCTTCCATTCCACTCCACTCCCTTGAAATTTGGCCATCCTTGTGGGGGGGGGGCAGTATGCAGGTCCCTGGGAGGGGGGGGAGTATGTGTGTGTCAGCGGAGGCATAACGAAGGCATGGATGTCCTTCTTTCAAACATTTTAGATGTCCTCAACTGCTCCCCACAGGGACGGACAAATTTCAAAGGAGTAGGGTGGAGGAGTGGCAGAGTGGCCTAGTGGTTAGAGCACTGATCTTGCAATCTAGATGTGGCCAGTTCAAATCCCACTACTGCTACTTGTAATCCAAAATCCAAATAAATAAATAAAAGAGGATGTTGGCATCATAGCAAAGGCATGGACATCCTTCTCACAGAAACATCCACATTTTGGACAGCCCCTTAGGAAGGAAATCATGTGCAAATGAACCAACAGCAAGCAGCTCATTTGCATGCACTACAAATGCTGGCTCCTCCCACAACCAAATGGCTTGGATTTGGTTATTTCTGAGATGGGCATCCTCGCTTTCCATTATCACCAAAAACTAGGGACGACCATCTCTAAGGTCGACCTAAATTTTATGATTTGGGCGTTTCCGACCGTATTATTGAAACAAAAGATGGACGTCCATCTTGTTTTGATAATACAGGTTGCCACACCCCTTTACAGGGCCATCCTTAGAGATGGACACCCCCATTCAATTATCCCCCTCTATGTTACAGAATATGCATAGTGAGTTGTGTGTGTAAATTCTAATTATTGCTCATCATGTGATGTTATCAACACTGATTGGTTTGTTACACTGATTAAGTTACACATATTGCTACAGAATATACTTGGATTTCTAGGTGTGCTGTATAGAATCAGGGGATATATACAAGTCCTTTTTTGTGTGTCTAGAGGGCTCACAATCTAAGTTTTTGTACCTGGGGCAATGGAGGATTAAGTGACTTGCCCAAAGTTATAAGGAGCTGCACTGGGAATTGAACTCAGGTTGTCTGGATTAAAGCCTACTGCACTAGCCATTAGGCTACCCCTCCACTCCAGTAGAGTACTTAATGAAACATCTCAATGTGGAAGTGGTTCATTTCCTTATTGCTCTAGGGGAGATGGTTTTGTCTCATGACTTGTTGTCAAGAGTTTGCCCTGGGCTGTTTTGCCCAGATGGAGTTCATTTATCTAATATAGGAGTAGACATATTTTTGAGTGATATTCAAGATTTATTTGGAGGCTTATTTTCAATCAGACAAGCTCAAGATATGGGGAAATTGATGACAACAAGCTGTTGCCGCTTTTGGTGGGGTACTAAAAATGTTGTTTCTAAATTTGGACAGAATTTGAAGCATAGGACCAAAGTTAGGCCTAACAGTTTTGGTCTCATGTAAGTCACATGGGGTGGGTAATGCGGAAGTTAATAACAAAAGGATGTGTATGGTGAAGTTAGTTCGTTACAGTCTCGCTTCAATGGGTGGAGGAAGTTTTCATGATAATATGTTTGTTAAATTTAAACTTAAACTGATGTTTGAAATAAAGCTGTGGCCAATGTCTTACCAATTTAGAGACAATTGACGTATGTGTATTTTTGGATTGGATGTTCAATTGATGTGGTGGATGGGACTTGCAAATGCCAATGTAATGAGTGTGGGCCATCGTGCCGCCTCTGGTAGCTGTTCTGTTTAACTAGCCTGAGGTTGCTCTAATTATAACATCAACATGAGTTTTTCTAACTCCTGATGCAGGCTTTATAGTTGAAACATGACATTTGTGTATATTCTTTACACCACTGCTTATTTGCCATGGTTTGAAGGCCATCTCAAGAGTCTCACTTTTTTGTTTTCAATGGAGGCTCTCACTGGTTATGTATATGCCTGTCGCATTTAGGTGCCTGCACTTATGTCAGCTTTATGGCTGGTATAACTGTGGTTGACCAAGTGTTAGATGCACTGATATTGAGTTACATTAGTATTTTATAATGAAAATGAGTGCTATTATAGAATGGGATCCTACTGTGAAGACTCAGGGTGCCCAAATTGAGGCACACAGTTATATAATTGTTCCCATGTAGTCACCCCAGTCTATTCATTAACTGCACTAATTACTATAGCTATCTTTCTATCTTGTCAGTATATATACCAGGGGTTCTCAACCTAGTCTTCGGGGGATATCTAGCCAGTCAGGTTTTCAGGATACCCACAATAGCATATGCATGAGATAGATTTGCACACAATGGAGGTAGTGCGTCCAAAATTATTTTATGCATATTCATTGTAAGTATCCAGAAAACCTGACTGGCTAGTTGTGCCCAAGGATTAGGTTGAGAACCCCTTTACTATACTATAAAACAATTTACCAAAACTTCACTGCTAGAATCTCAAGACTGTAGACTAGACACACTAGTACTGTATTATTTTGTAAGATGGTATCATTTCCCCCTCCATCCATTGACTACTACAGATTGCATTTTTTTGGCTCACTTCTATGGGGAAAATGCATCATATGTTGTTTATATTAAAAGGTAAACCGAAATTCAAGCATATATGAATACAGATATGAATAATTTCAGTAAGATAATTTGTGAGAACATTTCTTGCTGTGTGAACATTTTTTCTCTCTTTTCCCCCTCTTGATATTACTCTTAAAATAAGATATGTGCATAATCTTTGCTAAACAAGATCAGTTGATATGACTGCTTAGGGAAGAATGTGTATCAAACATCCTCACATATATAAAACTTCTTTCTAGGCTAAATTGCATTTGTTGTGTTATGAAGATTTGCAATTGCCTTAAACAGACATTTGGAAAACTCTATAGGGAACTGATGAAGAAAATGACTATTTCAGTTATGTGCTTTTTATTTATTTATCTATGTGATTATTTTAAAATAAAAATGCACAAGTCCAAGTTTGAGGAAATGTGTTTGTGCTTTACAAAATTTGTTGTTTGCCCTGGGCACTCTATTGAATGTTGAGTGATATTAGAATATAAAGATTACTTTAGTTGTCCCTCCAGTTTTGTGATGAGTAACCGTGTCAGGGACTGCAACTGAGGAAGCAGATTCTGAACATAATTAAACCACATATATTTTGCTGCCATAGTTGACTTTCATAGAACAATTTGAATAATATATGACATCCTGCCTTATGCCTTCTAGCCCATGTCTGCTTAGTAGATCTTTTACTGTAAACGAGCAATCCCAACAGTACTATTGTTATATAAAGTAAGCAATTCCCATCAGAAAATCACCACTAGCATCACAAGTGCTAAGATTGAATGGATGAAGAAAGTGCATTGCTGCCTTTTTACCACAATGAAGCAATGAAAAGCAATTCATATATTACTTAATGGCATATCAGTTACACTACAGTCATCCTGCTACTGGTTCAAATTTGATTTTTAAAATTATGCACCATTGAAGCCTTTTAATCCTCTTGGCAGCACTTAGTTTAAAGTTACAGAGTATACGGAGATTAGACAATTTATATATTTGGGATTTAGACGTATATTAGCACCCTCTTTCTCTTAGCTTTTTCCTTTCTCTGCTAGTCTCTAGTTTACTTGCACATGCAAATATACTGGAGGAAAGCACAGTGTATCACTAAATGACTGACAAATGGACTTGGGAAAATCCATTGCTTATTCCTGGGATAAGCTGCATAAAATCATTTGGGATCTTTTTAGGTACTTTTGACTTAGACTGGCCAATATGGTAATGCTTATATTTTTATGCTTCTCTGAAGGGATACACCACATTGGGCATGGTGTGTGCATATTACTGTTTGATATTATTAAGGATATTATTTCCCATGTCATTTAATGTTATGTTCTACCTAAAATGACAGGAAAAAATTAAATTACTTTTTTGTGTATGTCACTAATAGTTCACATTCTTCCAAAAGTATATTCCCTCTTTCACGAAGTGTGTCCTCTTTTGTAAGAGTGATCTCTCCTTCCATAAGAGGGTGCACTGTTCCCTGACAATGCATGCGTGCAGCATGGTATATATATGAATAGTGCACACATGCATACACTGTTGGAAAAAAAGTGTACCCACTATTGGCAAGCATTCATAATGCACACTTCATGAAAGAGGATGCACTCTTTCCAAAAGAGTGAGCACTACCAATGATACTGTTTCCATAACAAAGAATATAATAAAAAGAAAATACAGAACAATGGTTCAAGTAAATAACAGAAATGATGTGAAACAATAAGTTTTGAGCTGCACATTGCTAATAATTATTAAGCAGGCTACATTTTACTTGTATTGTCTTTATTGCAGCTGGCCTATTATACTTCATTGAAAGACGACTAGAGCTAATTACTCTCATGTTATTTTGGAAACAGGCCAAAATGTTTCATGCTATCAAGGACAGTGTTAACCTTCATTAAGGGATAGGTGATTGTTATCCATTCCAATAAAATAATAAGTATGAGATAGTGGGTGGTACAAGGCAGATTTTCCTTAAGGAAATTCCCTCACTGAGGCTGGAATGGAGCTATCATAAGGCAGAGAAGAGCTTGGTTAGTCTGCTGAGTTAGGAGGACTGAGCTCAGGCAGAAACTGAGTTAAAAGCCTTAGAATGAGAATCCTCCCAGGGTGTACTGACTTGGCTGCAGTACCTGAAGGGTGTTCCAGGGAAGAGAAGTCACCTAGCTTGGATGCTTACATCCAGTGATGTGAAGAAACCTACAAGACTACACCTCCAGGTATTATATGTGAGGTAACTGAAACCAGCTAAGGTAGGCTAATTATTCCTTAGCTGTTGGAATTGTGGAGCCATGTCTGGGACAGACTGCTAAAACTGATTGTACTTCAAGAAAATTCATTAGAAGTACCAAGCCTGTGAGGAAGTAGGATTCCTTCTCCAGCTCTCCACTGAGTATATCAATCCCAATCCTGGTCCTCCACATCAGCTCTCATCTTATTCCTACAGGCCACACAGTGATGTCTCCAATCTTTCCTCCTCCAAACTGACTACCTATTCCTCTGATCCCATTCCTACCCATCTACGTAGCACTAGCTCTCCTACTGTCATCCCTTCTGTCATATCCTCAATCCTTCACTTTTCACTACAACTATTTTTGATGCCTTCAAAATGCCATAGTTACGCCATTCCTCAAAAAACCTTCATTGGACCCAACCTGTCTTTCTAACTATTGCCCCATCTCCCTCATCCCTTTCCTATCCAAGATACTGTTGTTGTGCTGACTTTCTTTCATCTCAAGCTATTCTTGATCTACTTCAATCTGGCTTTCACCCTCTTCACTCAACTAAAACAGCCCTTGCTAAAGTCTCCAATGACCTGTTCTTGGCCAGATCCAAAGGTCTCTATTCTATCCTCATCCTTCTAGATCTATCTGCTACTTTTGACACTGTTGATCATCGCCAACTCTTTGACATGCTGTCCTCACTTGAATTTTAGGGCTCTGTTCTCTCCTGGTTTTCTTTTTATCTCTCCCATCACAATTTTAGTGTATACTCTGGTGGATGATCCTCCACTTCTATCTCACTTTTGGTGTACCTCAGGACTCTGTCTTGAAACCTGTTCTTTTTTCCATCCATACTTCTTCCCTTGGTGCTCTGATCCCATCCCATGGTTTTCAGTATAATCTTTATGCTGATGACTCCCAGATCTATCTCTCCACACCAGAAATCTCAGCAGGAATCCAGGCCCAAGTATCAGCTTGCCTGTCTGACATTGTTACCTGGATGTCTCACTGCCATCTGAAACTAAACATGACCAAGACTGAGAGTGTTGACTTTCCCCCCTAACTTCACCTCTCCTCTTTCCCCATTCTCTATCTCTGTGGATAGAACTCTCATCCCCGCTGTCTTATCAGCTCATAACCTTGGGGTTATCTTTGACTCTTCTCTCTCCTTCTCTGCACATATCCAACAGACTGCTAAAACCCGTCACTTATTTCTCTTTAATATCACCAAACGTTTTCCTTTCCTTTCTGAGCACACTACCAAAACCCTTATTCAGACTCGTGTCACAACTTGCTTCTCACAGGTCTCCCACTTAGTCATCTCTCTCCTCTTTAATCTGTTCAAAATTCTGCTGCATGACTTATATTCCACCAGCATCACTAAGCTCATAATAGCCCTCTCCTCAAGTCATTTCATTGGCTCCCTATCCATTTCCGCATACAGTTCAAAATCCTCTTATTGTTTTACTAGTGCATTCAATCTACTACTACTACTATTGGTACTACTACTACTAGTTATCATTTCTATAGCGCTACTAGACGTACACAATGCTGTACACTGGACATGAAGAGACAGTCCCTGCTCAAAAGTGCTTACAATCTAACTAGGACAGACAAACAGGACAAAATGGATATAGAGACCTGAGCCATCAATAAGAGTGTTAACAACCAATTATTGATGTTAGTTGGCACTCTTTAAAATTTGCATGCACATCTGGATGTGCTCTATTGTATAAGACAAGGCACCTAACTCCCATGGTGTGTATATCAAAAGGTAGCATGGCCATGGGTGTGACAAGAGCATTCTGAAAAGTTGTGCACAGAATTACAGAATGCTAACTAACCATGTCTAACTGACCAAAAGTGCAGGATCTGTGCTAAACACTATTCTATTTTAGGTGTGTGTCCTTTATAGAATAGCATTTACCCCTGGATTCTATATTTTGCACCTTGTGTTCCATACCAAAATCCAAGCGTATTCTATAACAATATGTGTAACTTAATTGGCTTAACAAACTAATCAGCATTAATAACAGCACTTAACAAACAATAATGAGCACTATTTGGCAATAATTTAGAATTTATACACACAACTCGCTAAGTGTATTGTATAACACAGAGCACCTAAATTCTGATCTGTGCAGCCCCAAAAGGGCGTTATAGGCAGGGAAATGGTTTTTTTTAAAGGTGTTCCAAAATGTATGTGCATTGTTATAGAATATGGCCCTCTGTGCCTAAATCTATGCACCAGTATTTACACCATGTAAAATGTGGCCTAAATGAACTTGACAAAATTTGGTCACGTTGAGAGGTGCAAGGCATATTCTATATACCTTGCAGAAATTTAAGCCCATTCTATAAAATTTAGGCATATTCTTTACAGTGGATTTTTCAGGCTCCATTTATAGAATCTGGCCCTTAGCAATGAATTTTTTCGGTGCCTAAATTACAGTGCCATTTACTGAACCGGGCCCTTTGTGAATATATGCAGAATAGCGCTTAGGCAGCATTCTGGCACATACGTGGGTAAGGGCACACTTATGTGTATCTAAGCTGATATTCTAAGCATTTACATAGGTAACCCATGCATAAATGTTAGCACCTAGGTTATAAAATTGTCCCAAACCCCAAACTCTATAATCTTACGGGTCAATATTCAAAGTGATTTAACCAGAAAAGAGAGGTTCCTGCCTGTTTCAGTCAGCTGAAACATAATGATTAGTGATGATATTCATCAGCACTACCAAAACCTGCTATTCAGTGAGTGGTCTGAGGACAGATTTTGGGCAGAGCATTCAACTCATAACCGGTTAAGCTAGCCTGCCAAATAGGACTACAAAAAACAGCAGTCCTTTCTTTGGCCAGTCTAACTTAACTGGTTAAATCTGAATATTGACTCTTAACTGGTTAAATGATGGCTGAAAAAAAAAAAAACACTGGCCACTGCCATCTGTATGTAATACAAATTGGGCAGGTGGCACTTCAGCACTCTCCTTTCAGTCCAGATCATACACAGTATATATTCACACTTGACCAGTTATCCGATAAAGAGTGGAATTTATTGTGGCCGCAGCATTCTACAATTTATATATATGAATTATTCACAATAGCAAGCAATTTTCAATCATGTATACATTTTACAGTAATAAACAATCAAATATATGACTCGATTTCTATCTAGAGCATTTGAGGCAAGTGGCCTAGCCTTTTTGAGTCATACAGTTCTCTCTCTTTTTGCCATAATCACGCTGTAGCTTTTTGCTCCACCTGGGGCATATACTGCCAACATGCCCAGGTGCTAACATCACAGCTTTGCTCAAGGGATTGCCGTAAAATCATTTTCCCTCTCATTCCCGTTGACTCTCTTTCTTGAAGCCTTTAGCCTCCCCATTCGGTTCAAGTCTGAGGTAGACTCCGCTGATCACCTGCTAATCTGGCACTGGCTCCCCCTCCGTATAAGAGGGGAACTGCCATTGATCTTAGACATCATCCATCCCACTGCTAGCATGGGACAACAACCACATGACCTTTGACCTTGCTTTGGTCTGAAACATAGTGCTGTGTACTCTTTCAGGGTAGGACCCACCGCCACAGACCGGGACAGCGAAACCTCTCTTGTTGTGGTCCCCCACCATAATCCATCCTGTGGCCACTTTCACTCTGACACTTATGGCTAGACTGCAAATAACTCCCTGGTAGAGCCTCGCTAGATCTTTCACTGATTTGTCCAAACTATGCACACTACTGCATCCAACTCACTCCTTGCCCCATTAGGCTGCTGCTGTGTGAGTCTCTTGCAGCTCGTCATGACTGCCAACACAGGTAATGTTACAACTGACAAACAACTGGCACCACACCTCACCAGTGGGCCTTTCTGTGCCCCAAACCAATCAGTGGTAATAATTGGTGTGCATTTCTGTGGCTCAAACCAAACAGTTTTAATTCACACTTGCCTGCGCCCCATGTCTCTCTCCCACTCGTGACATCATATGTTCTACTGAGGCTCATCAGAACCTTCTGGCATAAGGAGTGCATTCCCTCTAGTAGGAACGTATGCATGGAACAGCATCCCATATGTACGCATGTATGTGCACCTGTCATCTTGTGACCTGTATATATGTGTTACAGCCAAAGCTGGTGCCTATAATTCCAGCCATTAAGCCATTTCAAATATGTGAAGAGTATCTGACAATTGTAGTTGATTGTATCTTAAACATAAGCAGTGCTTGATTTGTATCTTAAACATGAGCAGCGCTTGATTTGACATCTGTAATGCATCTTAAACCTGAGCAGTGCTGTCCTGTGATACAGAGCGCTTCCGCATTCCATAAAGTCAAAGGGTCTTGCTCATCTGATAAGGGCACCTCGTCTCATACCAACGTAGTGGGCAGTTAAATCTATAATAGTGGCCTGACAATACATTAGGATGCCATTGGGACCCAACTTGCACTGTCCAGAACAATAGGATAGTAGTTTTGCTACCCGTGTCTTATTCTATACTCACCCAACCAAGAATACGTGGACAAAATTACTATACCCACTATTACCTGAAGAAGAAATTCTGTGTGTAATCCCTCCACATGTGCCCTAAACTGGCCCCACTGATAGCCTACGATAAAAGGAAGGTGCAATGCAAAAAACGCTATAGCCTGATGGAACCATAAACTGAGCCGTCACAGTCATATTGGCTCATAAGAAACAGGAAAAGGCGTCATGCCACTACCTTTCCTATGACCTTTGATTAACACACCAAAGTGCATCTAAGTAAGTGGCTTGGGCTCTATGGAGAGTGCAATATCAACTGCACATGCAAGCGACCCTTTTGTCTTAACACTATATGGTGCATAGTGAAACGTTGTGAGTCAACTGTGATAGATTACTTGACTGTGAAGTCCTTTAATAATTAACCAGCCTGTTCGTAGGTTATGTGTAATCTGCTGTGTTGGTATAATAACCTTACCTAGCATCAATTATGTGCCTAATGATGACCTCCTGTGCTGGTGACAGTACTCGGTGTAACAGTAATGTATATTTTTAGTATAAGGAACCAAACTGAAAAGTGAGAACTATTGCCATGACTTATGTTCATAAAGCCCTTTGTCTACCCCCAGCGAAATGCGAGCAAAATGCAAATAACCAGTGTGTTAATCATTCTTGCCATAAAGAATACTGGTGATGATACCCCATAAAGAATACTGGTGACTTAAATGCAAGAAAACACTCTTATTTATAGGTAAGTGCTGAAGAGAAGATGTGCTGTAGAGAAGATGGATGTGTCACCCTTTCGATAGTTAACAAGCCTGAGAGCTGGTAGATGTAAAACTAATGTGTGCTGTTACTACACTGCAACCTCCAGTGTTTATGCAATTACCCTACCCAGCCTCAATTATATGCTGGATTTACCATTGTAAGTGCTAGCATTCAAGGTAAATCCATTATGCATGAGACTATCTACAGTGTAGATGCAGTTACACTTAGCTGGGGAACCTAAAGTGACTACAATCTTATAAAAAAGGGGGAAAAACCAATTCAGTCGGAGTATTTAAACAACATTGCACTAAACTCCAACTTATATATGCAAATATCTCTTTATTATAAATACTTGTGCCTTATACCAAACCTAAAGCGACACCAAGTTGAACATCAAAGACAATAGAGACTCTGTACTGATAGAAAGGTAAGAATTGCTGTCATGAATTATGTTCCTGAAGCCTTTTGTCAATAGCCTCATGCTGATTGCTAAGCATTGTCGACCTCAGCCCTAAATACCACATACTGAATGCTGGTTAACCACTGATTTCTTGATGTACATTCCAGTTAACCGCAGCAGGTTTCCAAGTGTGAAGCTAGTTATGCTAGTTGTATGCGCACCACAGCGTATCAATTTAGGTGTAACACCAAGGATCTGAACTGGGTCCCAGAGTTACATGTGAGTGCGTGCATGTCAAAACTGAATTGTAAAGATGTAGTATGGTCTGAGTGCTATTCAGTGGCTAGTTGCTGGTGTGTGTGTGTGTGTGTAGAATGCCATCTGTCATGATCCAAGCCATGGATACTCTTTATTTGGATTCAGCGCCCTGCTGCAGGCACCATTCAGAAAAGGCTGTATATGTTGGTATGTAAAATATATGTAGATGTACCACGCCCCATGAGTCCGAATGCTAGTAACATAGTATAGTAACATAGTTAGTGCCAGGAGATAAAGTTCTGAATGATCCATCCCGTCTACCCAGCAGTCACATACATTATCTATTCAAGTTTAAGTCAACAATAAGCATGAGATAATATACTTACTGATTATGAGTAGGAAAGCTAGGAATAACCATATGGTGCTACATGTCTTTCAAACGGTAGACTGAATGTGTGCAGGCATGGCAGTACCTGCTGACAAATTCTACATACCTATACTAAGGCAGATGTAGTGTGCCCTGGAAGGCCAGGAAAACTTTACATCCATGCCATTATTCGCTGGCACCAAGCTGGTGCCGTCTCTCTGCCTGCTGCTTCAGAGTATTCCGTGAGTGGAGGCATACCTGCAAAACCATACTGAAGAGGATGTAAATTAGTGAGTGTAATAGTCATGTTAACAGGGAGCCTCTACCCTCAACACCAACACAGATATTCTAAAGGTTCTAAAGTAGAGGAACTAAGCGGGTCCAAGTGGTCATAAGTTCAGTGCCAGGAGGGCAAATTTAGTGAAGAAGGGAATGATTACTGTGTTTTAACCCTATCCGGTATCCTGTTTATTGGTATATACGCATGTGCTTGGGATTACCTCTTCACCAAGCAATACGTCCCGGGAAGTGTAGCACAGATACTACATAACTTTAAACTTACCATAGGTTACCAATCACACCGTGATGCACCTGAATGGACATAATGTACATAACATTGCATTGAACGAACTTGGAGCCAACAGTTACCCATTAATAATGAAACAACAGGGAGCAGTATGATATATCCATTGAACAGCACAAACATTCCACAGTCATAGATATCGTATGATGTCAGCTTGACCTTAATGTGCCTTCTAATGAGCAGTCCTTTGTAACCTTACAATAATATAGTTCCTTGGCAGTATTTTGCTTGGGTAGTGTAGCTTGGCCACCTGTAGATTCCCTGTGTTCGTTTGGAGTGCATATCTCATTGCAGCCCTGGTTTTGTCCTTTAGTATGTCTTTCAATTTATAGTAATGGAATAAGGCCTCTATAAAGTTGCTGGTGTTCCAAAGCCTATGTATAGACAGAGAGAGTACTATATATATGGGAAACATATTTATCCAATGTATCTTTCATAGCATAAGACATAAGAACCTAAGAGTAGCCATACTGGGTCAGACCAATGGTCCATCTAGCCCAGTATCCTGTTTTCCAAACAGTGGCCAAGAAAGGTCACAAGTACCTGGCAGAAACCCAGATCGTGGAATCATTCCATACTACAGATCCAAGGGCAAGCAGTTGCTTCCCATGTCTGTCTTAATACCAGACTACGGACTTGTCCTCCAGGAATTTGTCCAAACCTTTTTTTTAAACCCAGATATGCTAACTACTGTTACCACCTCCTCCGTCAAAGAGTTCCAGAGCTTAACTATTTGTTGAGTGAAAATATACGTCACTTATTTTTTTTTAAGTATTTCATGCAACTTCCTCAAATGCCCCCTAGTTGGATGAATACAATTTGATTTACTTCTACTCGTTCTACACTACTCAGGATTTTGTAGAGCTCAATCATATCTCCCCTCATCTGTCTCTTTTCCAAGCTGAAGAGCCCTAACCTCTTTAGCCTTTCTTCATACAAAAGGAGGATTTTTTTTTTATAAATCCAAAAACATTAATTATTGATCTGTAACACTTTTAAGTACAACCAACTTGTTGGCGGATGGATTTGAAAAGGAGTTCTTTCCTGTTATGCTATAGGTGGAATGAATATATATATATATATATATATATATATATATATATATATATATATTGGGGGGGGGGGGGCATAAAATAGCCACCTGTGCACTGACACAAGCTCATTTTCAAAGCACTTAGCCTCCCAAAGTTCCATAGAAACCTATGGAACTTAGCCTCCCAAAGTGCTTTGAAAATATGCCTCGTGTCCTAAGACCTCACCAGTATGGCTGCCACAATGAATGAATTGCACAGTATTATAACCCCTCCTAAGATGACTGCCAGGTGCAGTAGTGATTCACCTGGAACCCCCTCTCTGCCACCCGGCTTGCACAGAATGACCCTATACACAGCGACTCACAATCAACCCACAGACTGATCAGGGGCACTATGAGCTGACACATGTCCCCCACCCTGACACTGCGATTTGTGCATCGAAGCGGCATATTCACAGAGTGCAAGGGAAAAACACACCTGCCTATTCACGAGGACCACGGCATAATTCAAAGGCCTAAAAATAGTCCACATTCCCAGATGTGACCATGTGCAACGCACGCCCCTTCATGGTCATCAACCCACAACCTGATGGTTCACAGAGAAGGGGGCATCCCTTATCCAGATGCTGCCTGATGACCAGGGGCCATACTGAACCCTAAATTATATAGTAAACCCAGGCCACTGGCACAAACACACTTATAAATTGAAACTTGCCTGCAATCTGCCCTCAAACAATGCCTGGTACCAGCACAGCTGACGTTAATTGTGCCCCCAGAGTGCACTGCTGGTGCAGGGGCGTAGCTACGGGTGGGCCTGGGTGGGCCCTGGTCCGTCCAATTTCACCTCAGGCCCGCCCAAGCACACACACTGCAGCGCAGCCTTTTTTCAACGTTTTCTACGTGATCGCGTAGCGTACGACTGCAGACGGCACCCGCTCAGCTGATCTCCACTTCTCCGTCCAGCCCACTGAAATGCAGGTCACGTTGCGCAGCTTGGTCCATCCTACGTGCGGTATGACGTGGCAGCGTGCACAGCCTCGACCTCACTCGCTCCACTCTGCTCCGCTCGTGGCCATCTGCAGCACAGTGATAGTGAGGGAGGGGAAAGGACGAAGTAATGCTGACCTGCGGGGCGGACTGGGAGTGAGTGGCTGTACTTGCAGGGTGGGAGAGGGGCAGGCTGGGAAACAGTGGCTGCACCTGTGTGGGGTGGGGGACTGGAGGCCGAAGAGAAGGGAAGGGAAAGGAAAGGAAAGAGGTTCTAGACCTACAAAAGGGAGGGGTTGGCTGGAAAGAAGGCAGAGAGGTTCTGGACCTGCAAGGGGGGAAGTGGCTTGCTGAGGCAAGGGAGAGAGGTGCTGGATTTATTGGGGGGAGGGGCTGGACTCTGGAGTGAAGGAAGAGAGGTGCTGGACCTAAGGGGGAGAGGCTAGGGGGCTGGAGGAAAGGAAGAAAGTTGCTGGACCTGCAAGGAGGGGCAGGCTAGAAGGAAGGGAGGTGCTGGACCTATGGGGGAGGGGGGGGGCTAGAGGGTAGGCTTGCAGGGGAGGCTCAGGGAAGGAACAGAGGTGCTGTAGCAGGGGGAGAGATGAGGAGGGAAGGGAAGGGAGAGAGATGACTGGTCAAGGGGATGAAGGAAGAGGGAGACAAATTTTTAACTCACAGTAGGAGAAAGAGCCAAAAGCTGGAAGGAAGGAGAGAAGCTGGATAGGTGGGATCGCAGAGGAAAGAGAGACATTGGTGTGGATGAGGGAGAAAGGGGAGATACAGAAACAGATCTGAGATGCTGTATGGGGATGGCATATGAACACAGAGGGGCAATGCCTGACAGAGAGGGGGGGATGTGGGAATAGAGAGGCTATGCTGGACACTGGGAGGGAGGGGTATATGGACACAGGGGAGAGATACTAGATATAGGGGAGAATAGGAACTCAGAAGTGAGGTACTGGATATGGGAGGGCATAGGGACACAAGGGGTGATGTTGGATACAGGGGTAGGGGATAAAAGGGTGATGGATGCAGGATTTTGAACACAGTGGAGATACTGGACAAGGAACTTTGGGGACACAGAGATGGGAGATTGATCGTGGACATGGAGAGAGAAGGCATGACAAATAGACAGGAGACCTGGTGAGTGAATTAAGACTGAGGAAAGCAGAAACCAGAGACTAGGACCAAGCTGATTTGAAAAATAAAATAGCCAGACAACAAAAGGTAGAAAAATAATTTTATTTTCTATTTTATGATTAGAATATGTCAGATTTGGAATGTACATCTTGCCAGAGCCCAGGCCATAAATTTGGGAGGGAACCCCAAAGCCCATCACGAGACTGCACTGCCTTCAGCTTCCATCATGCTTGTGGCTATCTCTGGCCAGGGGACCAAGAGCAATTGCTTCAGTTGCATTCTTCTAACACCATCCCTGGCACATACTATCTTTACATTTTGCACAGGAGGAAATGCATTTCTTTCTGTTTCTCTGGTATTGTATTACATGCAAGGTCTGGCTTCTTGGGGTTTTGATTAAATTTATGTTTATAATTTGTAGTTGATTATTCTATATTTTGGTATTTTTGGTCCATGTGTGTGATTGAGGTATTCTGTTAGTATGAATTTTCTATGTAGCCTTCTGTAGTAATTTTGGTTTGTTCAGTTTTCCCAATAGACATATTGATATTTTAGGACCCCACTGTAATATGTAGGGCAATGCCTTTTTCATAGGTAGGATCCTTGTTTTGGAAGTTAGTTACATAGTAGATGACGGCAGAAAAAGACCTGCATGGTCCATCCAGTGTGCCCAACAAGATATCTCATATTTACTGCTTTTTGTGTATACCCAACTTTGATTTGTACCTATGCTCTTCAGGGCACAGACCGTATAAGTCTGCCCAGCACTATCCCCGCCTCCCAACCACCATCCCCGCCTCCCAACCACCGGCTCTGGCACAGACCGTATAAGTCTGTCCAGCACTATCCCCGCCTCCCAACCACCATCCCCGCCTCCCAACCACCGGCTCTGGCACAGACCGTATAAGTCTGTCCAGCACTATCCCCGCCTCCCAACCACCAGTCCCACTTCCCACCACCGGCTCTGGCACAGACCGTATAACTCTGCCAAGCACTATCCCCGCCTCCCAACCACCAGCCCCGCCTCCTGATCTTGACTAAGCTCCTGAGGATCCATTCCTTTGGCACAGGATTCCTTTATACTTATCCCACGCATGTTTGAATTCCGTTACCGTTTTCATTTCCACCACCTCTCGCGGGAGGGCATTCCAAGCATCCACTACTCTCTCCGTGAAAAAATACTTCTGACATTTTTCTTGAGTCTGCCCCTCTTCAATCTCATTTCATGTCCTCTCATTCTACCATCTTCCCATCTCCGGAAAAGGTTCGTTTACGGATTAATACCTTTCAAATATTTGAACGTCTGTATCATATCACCCCTGTTTCTCCTTTCCTCCAGAGTATACATGTTTAGTTCAGCAAGTCTCTCCTCATACGTCTTGTAACGCAAATCCCATACCATTCTCGTAGCTTTTCTTTGCACCGCTTCAATTCTTTTTACATCCTTAACAAGATACGGCCTCCAAAACTGAACACAATACTCCAGGTGGGGCCTCATCAACGACTTATACAGGAGCATCAACACCCCTTTCTTCTGCTGGTCACACCTCTCTCTATACAGCCTAACAACCTTCTAGCTACGGCCACCGCCTTGTCACACTGTTTCGTCGCCTTCAAATCCTCAGATACTATCACCCCAAGATCCCTCTCTCCGCCCGTACCTATCAGACTCTCCCCGCCTAACACATACGTCTCCTGTGAATTTCTATTCCCTAAGTGCATCACTTTGCATTTCTTCGCATTGAATTTTAATTGCCAAACCTTAGACCATTGTTCTAGCTTCCTCAGATCCTTTTTCATGTTTTCCACTCCCTCCCGGGTGTCCACTCTGTTACAGATCTTAGTATCCTCCGCAAATAGGCAAACTTTACCTTCTAACCCTTCGGCAATGTCACTCACAAATATATTGAACAGAATCGGCCCCAGCACCGATCCCTGAGGCACTCCACTACTCACCTTTCCCTCCTCCAAGCGAATTCCATTCACCATCACCCTCTGGCGTCTGTCCGTCAACCAGTTCCTAATCCAGTTCACCACTTCAGGTCCTATCTTCAGCCCCTCCAGTTTATTTAAGAGCCTCCTGTGGGGAACCGTGTCAAAAGCTTTGCTGAAATCTAAGTAGATTACGGCCATAGCTCGTCCCTGATTCAATTCTCCTATCACCCAATCAAAGAACTCAATGAGATTTGTTTGGCACGATTTCCCTTTCGTAAAACCATGTTGTCTCGGATCTTGCAACTTTTTGGCTTCCAGGAAATTCACTATCCTTTCCTTCAGCATCGCTTCCATTACTTTTCCAATAACCGAAGTGAGGCTTACCGGCCTGTAGTTTCCAGCTTCTTCCCTATCACCACTTTTGTGAAGAGGGACCACCTCTGCCGTTCTCCAATCCCTCGGAACCTTTCCCGTCTGCAAGGATATATTAAATAAATCTTTAAGAGGACCCGCCAAAACCTCTCTGAGCTTCCTCAATATCCTGGGGTGGATCCCGTCCGGTCCCATGGCTTTGTCCACCTTTAGCTTTTCAAGTTGTTGATACACACTTTCTTCCGTGAACAGTGCTCTATCCACTTTTCTCAATTGTACTATTTCCAGTCCATCGCGGTCCTTCTCCAGGATTTTCCTCTGTGAAAACAGAACAAAAGTATCTATTTAGCAAATTTGCTTTTTCTTCATCATTTTCCACATAGCGGTTCGCAGTATCTTTTAGTCTCACAATTCCCTTTTTAGTCATTCTCCTTTCACTAATATACCTGAAGAAATTTTTGTCACCCCTCCTTATATTTCTAGCCATTTGTTCTTCCGCTTGCGCTTTTCCCAGTCGTATCTCTCTCTTGGCTTCTTTCATTTTCATCCGGTATTTCTCCATGTGTTCCTTTTCTTGAGTTTTTCTGTATTTCTGGAACGCCAACTCTTTAGCCTTTATTTTCTCAACCACTTGCTTGGAGAACCATATCGGTTTCCTTTTTCTCTTGCTTTTATTTACTTTCCTTACATAAAGGTTTGTGGCCCTATTTATAGCTTCTTTCAGCCTGGACCACTATCCTTCCACTTCTCGTACTTCCTCCCAGCCCATCATCTCCTTCCTCAGGTATTACCCCATTTTACTAAAGTCAGCACGCTTGAAATCCAGGACTTTGAGTTTTGAGTGGCCGCTCTCCACTTTAGCTGTTATATCAAACCAAACCGTTTGATGGTCACTGCTGCCCAGGTGGGCACCCACTCAGATATTTGACACGCTATCCCCATTTGTGAGCACCAGATCCAGTGTCCCTCCCCCCTTTGTGGGTTCCATCACCATTTGTCTGAGCAAAACACTTTGGAAAGCATCCACGATCCCTCTACTTCTTTCCGATTCCACAGACGGAACCTTCCAATCTACATCCGGCAGATTGAAATCTCCCAGCAACAGCACCTCTCACTTGCTTCCCAACTTTTGAATATCTGCGATCAGGTCTTTATCTAATTCCTCCATTGTGTCGGAGGTCTGTAGACAACTCCCACGTGGACAGAGGTTCTATCATCTCTTTTTAAGGTGATCCATATCGCTTCTTCCTTTCCCCAGGTCCCTGTCATTTCAGTCGCAGTGATATCATTCCTCACATACAGAGCTACTCCGCCATCTTTACGACCCTCTCTATCCTTCCTAAATAGATTATAGCCTGGTATGTTTGCATCCCATTCATGGGAACCATTTAGCCACGTCTCTGTGATTGCAACAACATCCAAGGCTGCCTCCAACATCAGGGCTTGAAGGTCATGAACTTTATTGCTTAGACTGCGAGCATTTGTGGTCATCGCTTTCCATCTACATTTCCTGGTATGCGTTTCAACATTAGTGATTTGGGGGTTTCTTTTCTCTTTGGGTACCTTCATATCTTTTTGTTCCACTTTTATTATTTTTTCCTTGGCTTCCGTTCTGTTTTCAAGAACATCACAGTGCTGTAATGGAGTAAAAGAATTTTGTAGGGGCAACACTTGTGAGGTCGGATGTCTTCTTGTCACATAACGAAGTCTGCCTGAGCCTACAGTGATCCATCTATTTTTAGGTGGTTTTATCCTTTGTGGTAGTGGTGATAATTTGGTATGATTCTGTGCAGTATGATATTGTGCGGTCCTAGATGCTGCTTTAAGTGCATCTAGTTCCTGTTTTACTTTACTGAGCTTGTGTTTTAATCTAGTGAGTTGCAGACAGATAGGACAAGCCTTAAGTCTCCAGATAATTGGTCTTGAAACTAAAGCACCACAATTATTACAGAGAATAAAAGTCATCCTGATTGGTTGAAATGGGTATGAACAGGTGTGATATAGTGAGAACAGCAGCCTATGGATCTGTTGGCTGAGATTCTTATTATTAGAGCAGTAATCCTTAGCTGGTGAGTAGAAGATTGGGGATTCCTGTGATAATGAGGGGTTTTCTTTTCATTTGTAATATGGGTGGAGTTAATTTGTGATAAGTAGTGTATTTGGGGAAGTTATTTATGAAGTGTCCGTCTTGGGGTGGGTGGGCTTAAGCTTAAGACTATAGGAATGTCTCCGCTGTAACCTATCTGAAGAGCTGCACTTAAATTCACCAGAAGAAATGTCCAGGTGTACAGCTCTAAGGATTGGGACATGCAAATCACAATTTTAGCAGAGTATGTAACAAAAACAGGAAAGATATAAAGATATAAATGCAGAATTAAGCCAGAATTAAGCCAGAGCAATTCTTATCTGTGTGTATCCTTCAGGCAGGAGTCAGTAAAGACCATGTGGTTTAACTGCTCCTCCTACAACACAAACTATCAGCCTCACCTTAACCTACAGATTTACAAGCCAGATGGGGGAAGGGTACACTTTTAGGGAGCAAACAAAGATCTAATTCTTTTGGTAGTTTTCAGATTAAAGAGATATCAAACCAGTTTAAAACACAGCAAGTAAATCACAATATTAGCAGATATACAGTTTTTTTTTCTTTTTTCTAGGGAAGCTTAAGACTATAGGAATGTCTCTGCTGTAACATTCCTATAGTCTTAAGCTTCCCTAGAAAAAAAGAAAAAAAAAACCCTGTATATCTGCTAATATTGTGATTTACTTGCTGTGTTTTAAACTGGTTAGTACTGGCATCGTAGATTTGCTCTAGGTTATGAGTGACATTTTGTTTTAAAGATTGTTTTATTTACTATATGGCGGCTGTTGAGATTATGGTGAGTTTTTTTGGGAAATGTCCTAATTCTGCTCTGCACCCATTGGGACGGGTGGGGGGGGGGGGGGTGTCAGGGGGTTCTGTGGATGCAGAATTTATTTGCCTTTAATACTACACTATACTTTCTGGGATTGTTTCTATAGCATGTACCTAGAGACATGTGTTGAAAAGTGTTTGGTCTTGCTATACAGGCTAAGTATGTGTGTTAGGGGACAAGGCTGAAGAGTACAATCTCTTGTACTTTCCCCTAGCCCTCAATGTGGCCTGCAGTCACTGAAGCCTGCACTGCTACCCTCATTGAAGTTATTGGGAGTGGGGTAGAGGTGGAGCATGGGGTGGGGCATCGGGAGGCAAATTTTTCAATTTCAAAAAGTTGGCAACACTGGTGCCCACCCATCTGACCTGTTGGCCCACCCAAAAATTGCCTTCTGGCTATGTCACTGTGCTGGTGGCTGATCATGATTTCGCAGACACCGCCCATCACAGCAGCACAGTCCTTTTACCTGCGACCATGGTTTGCTCTGCACATGCAGGAGCGGAATCGCGTCTGCCAGAGCCACAGATGCCTACCGATTCCCTACCAATCCAGCAGCACTACTCTATAAAATGGAACCATGCTGTTCTCACCACAGCTGCTGGCACGCTCACCAGCACTCCGCCTCTCTGGGGGCACATTACACCCTATCTAGAAGACACAGGTCTTGAAAAGAAGGGAAAGCCAAGCAGTGAGGACCCCCATACCAGCACTGTAAATAGTCAAACGGCCAACCTGTGCCTGAGCAGCCCACTGCACTTCAGCCCTCTGCTGCGAGCCAAACCCCTGTGTTCCCTTCCTGGCCACAACCAACGGCCCACAGAGAAGGCGCCCTGTACCAAACAACGCAAAAGGCAAGAAGAGAAAGAGATTAAACAAATTAAACATAATTTACCAAATGTTTCAGTGGAATGGAGCAGAGCTGTGGGAGCAGCAGGCTAAAATGGTAAATGCACCTTGCAGGCACTGCCCTTCTTGCTCCCAGAGGTGACCTCTTTCCCCACCTCCCAGACTTCCTGTCTTGTTACCTGCCTGCCTATAGGTCCTCTATTCTTTAGTGCCTCCCCCTTACTTATCCCTTTCCTAACTTGCCTGTGCTTGCAGCTCTTCTATACTTCCCATCCCCATCCCCCTCCCTCCTATTCCTGCTGTGCTGGAACACCGCCCATTTGCGCTTATGACCGCCTAATGCTGGGTCACTGTCCTTAATATAATGGTATATAATATAATAGAACAGTAGTTCTATTATTAGGTTTCAATTTACTGTTTTCAAGTTTACCTCATAGAAATGCTAAATAGTAGTAGTAGTAGTATTGTATTTATGTTTATTCTTGGTTATTTTACTATTGTTATGTTGTTAACAAAATTTTTATTTTAAATTGTGCCTGCTGTACACCACCTTGGGTGGATCTCTTCATAAAGGCGGTTAATAAATCCCAATAAATAAATCTGAATATTAACCCTTTAGAATATAAGGGTATATGCTCATTGCATACTAAGATTATATAATAATAGCACTTGCATTCATGTACATTAAGTGCCAATTGGATGCTAAGTGATATTCTGAAGCTTAGCGTACAACCCCCAGACTGCACAGCTACATATACGTGAGTGGAGAATAGGTGGGTCCCACACTTACCCACATGCATTATAGAATGCTCTAAGTTACTTGATGAAATGCAATATTTGCATACTAATATTTACGCCTGCCTTTTATGACTTATGCTCTGTCCTATAATGGAATCTGGACATCCAGATACCATTATACATTTAGGGCAGGATTCAGTAAATGGTGTTGAAAAGTAGACACCAGGAAAAACTTGTGCTCAGCATGGGTGCTCAGGGCTGAGCGTTCTTTAGAGAATAGTGTTTAACACATATCCTGGGACCCACCTTTGGGCACAAATACTTAACAACAACTGAAACCTGGTGTAAATCCTGGCATGCAACTTAGGCACGCAGCCCCCAAATGTCTCAAAACTGTATTTAAAGAACTTGATTCAGTTGTAAAAAGTCCGCTTAAGAACTCCATATACACCCCCATCTGGAATAATCCAACTTTCAATATCAATAAATCTTGTATAAACTGGACTGTATGGGAAAAAGTTGCCATTTGGTCATTAAATGATATTATCAAAGACCACAATTGGATACCCTTTTCTCAGCTATGCCTGAAATATGGTCTTCCCAATTAATGTTACTATCAATGATTACAGCTTAAGCACTCTATAGCTGCATTTGTAGACATAAATAAGCTATCAACTGAAACTCCTAGTTGGCAACTATGCAGAACTCTAATAGCATCTAAAAGAGCTGCATCTAAATGGTACAAAATAATTCAACAAGAAAAATTTGGTTCACCCACCAGTACTATGCAGTCATGGGAACATGGCTTAAATTATCAACTAGATGAACGAGAGTGGCAAAAGGTTTGGCACAAGACTACACATACCACCAAATCAGCATCTACCTCACAATCCATGTTCTTTTTGGTGCACAAAGCATTTTGGACTCCTACTAAACTTGTCAAGTTAAACAAAACTACAGAAAACCATTTGGACAAATGCTGGACCTGTGATATGATCACTGGAACTCTTAAGCACATTATCTACTCATGTTCATTTATACAAGATTACTGGTGCTCCAAATGGAATACACATCATCCACATTAAATATTTCAGATACTTTATCTTATAAGATAGCCATGTTAGGTTCCTTGGCAATACAATCTCCACTGAATGAATATCAAGCACAATTATTGGACATACTTTCTTCACCTAGCCGTAAGAACGCTTTTCTTCTGCTGGAAAGACTTATCTAAAGTAACTTACCTGACATGGTGGAACTCATTGTGTTCACTAGCTAAATATTAATATGCAGCTGCCAAAAAATTTAATTCACTTCTTAAATATAAGAAAATACGGGCTCCTATACAAGATCAACTGCACAATACTATTTCGCAGAATTGAAATATCTGTATTTACACTGTGACTATTATGATGTAATAATAATCATTGTTCACTCATTTACTTAGACATGTACATTGATGCTTAGTTATAGATATTTTCTTTCCTCAATGACTAACCTGTTTAGTCATTTGTTAAATATTGTCATTTTGCATTGTTTATTGTTGTTTCTCTTAAAAAATAAATTTATTTATTTATTGCATTTGTATCCCACATTTTCCCACCTATTTGCAGGCTCAATGTGGCTTACAGAGGTCTGTTATGGCATCACCATTCCAGGATATCAGATACAATTGGTGATGTAAAGAAATTAAGGATGGGAAAGAAGATCTAATAAAATAGATATAGAAAGATGACTTTTAGAACTGGGGTGGATTGTTGAGGTGGTATAGTTAGGCTATGGGTTCTCTTTGTAGGCCTTGTTGAAGAGGTACGCCTTCAGAGATTTACGAAAGTTAGATATTTTGTCAATTGTTTTCAGGTCAGTTGGTAGTGCATTCCACAACTGCGTACTCATGTAAGAGAAGGAAGTCGAATGTATAAGCTTGTATTTTAGTCCTTTACAGCTGGGGAAGTGTAGATTAAGACATTTTCGGGGTGATCTTTTGGCATTTCTGGAAGGCAGGTCCACGAGGTTTAGCATGTAGGTCGGGGCGTCTCCATGGATGATTTTGTGTACAATCATGCAGATCTTGAACGTGATCCATTCTTTAAGTGGGAGCCAGTGAAGTTTCTCTCTTAAGGGTTTTGCACTTTTGTATTTTGGTTTTCCAAATATGAGTCTGGCGGCGGTATTCTGGGCTGTCTGGAGTTTCTTGATTGTCTGTTCTTTGCAGTCAGCGTACAGTGCATTGCAATAGTCCAGGTTACTTAATACCATTGACTGTACCAGGTTACAGAAGATGGATCTCAGGAAGAAAGGTTTTACTCTTTTGAGTTTCCACATGGAGTGGAACATCTTTTTTGTTGTATTCTTCACGTGGGTTTCGAGTGTGAGGTTTCGATCAATGGTTAACTCCAAGAATTTTCAGATTATTTGAAACGGAAAAAGTTTGGTGTGGTTATGGTGGTGAAGTTGTTTGTATTATGCTGTGAGGTGAGTACAAGATATTGTGTTTTTTCTGCGTTAAGTTAAATAAAATTATTGGAACAAAAAAATTCTTCTTATCATTATATGCTGTTTTTAATTATCACTGTAAAAGACTTCCCACAATTTCAGTATTCTTCAATTGATGTTAGATTTTATCAATAATATTCTCAAGTCAATTTTTACTAATAAAATGGGTGAAATTTGATCTCACTATTTAACCCTATGAGATTAGATGGCTCTATTCTATAAAGCCACCACTGCTCCAATCTGACATGCATTAATTCATGGTCTCCTTTTCTGTGTTAATAAGCAAATTATCAATAACAAAAAAATACAAAGACTAAAAAGTATGTTTGAACTCCAAACAATGTGATACTATTGGATCTTCCAATCTTACATGCTTCAAAGATAAGAGCATAAAAATTATCATACTGCGTCAGACCAAAGGTCCATCTAGCCTACTACCCTGTTTCCAACAGTTACCAATCCAGGTCACATGTACCAGGAGAATCCCCCAAAAAGTAGCACGATTCCATGTTCCATGTTACTTACAAAGTAAAAAGACTAGGAGGCATACCATGCAATTACAAAATAGTACATTTACAACAAATCAGTAAAAAAAAAGAAATATATATATATATATATATATATATATATTTCTTTTTTTTTACTGATTTGTTGTAAATGTACTATTTTGTAATTGCATGGTATGCCTCCTAGTCTTTTTACTTTGGGGTGAGGGGGGAATAAACAATCAGTTTATGTTTACCTGTTCTTCTACTCAGTATTTTGAAGACCTTTATCATATCTCCCCACAGCCATATTTTCTCTAAGATGAAGAGCCTAACCTTTTTAGTCTTTCTTCATATGAGAGTCATTCCATCCCCTTAATCATTTCATTAGCACTTCTATGTACCTTTTCTAATCTTGCTATATCTTTTTTGAGATGTGGCAACCAGAATTGTACATAATGAAGGCAATTCTATAAGTGAGTGCCTTGATGCCCTGCAGTGAGATCCTGTTCTATAAGGGTAAGGGTGGTACAACCAAAATAGTTTATGTATTTTTTTTATTACATGCAGCTACTTTATCTATCCCTAATGGGCTTACTGTCTATGGGCAATGGAGGGTTAACCCCTGGATTCTATACAGTGTGCATAGAGATCTGTGTCAAAATCCAAGTGTATTCTATAAAAATGAGTATAACTTAATTGGCTTAACAATCTAATCAGCATTGATAACAGCTCCTAACAATAATGAGCACTAATTGGAACTAATTAGAATTTACATGCAGAATGTGCTAAGCACATTCTGTAATGCAGTGCCTAACTTTTAACACATGCAGGCAAAAGGGGGCATGGTTATGGGTGGGGAAATGTGTGTTTTGAAATTTATCCATGCAATTATAGAATATGGCCCAGTGCACATAAATCTAAGTGACGGGATTTACACCACATTTTCATTGGTGTAAGTGGATGCGTGTAGTTTTAGGTGTTAGAATGCCAACTAAGCATATTCTATATACTGCGCCTAAGTCTAGGTGCCACTTATAGAATATGTTTAGTCGGTACTGATTTTTGTGCCAATATTTTAGGTGCCATATATAGAATCTCCCCCTAAGTGATTTATCCATGGTCACATGGATCTATAGTGGGAATTGAACCTGTTCCCCTGCTTTTTAGCCCACTGCCCTTACCATTAGACTACTTCCCTACTTTAGGTATCCAGCTTCTATTATAGAATATTAGCATAACCAGATATCAGTATGCCTAACATTTTCAAGCACTCAGATGCACTAACTATAAACCTGATATAATTATGGTCACATAAATGTGGCAGATTGATGTACATAACTTACAGTATATTGTAAGTTGCATGTGCAAGTAGCAGCTTCACCAATTGCTCACCTACACTCAGTCTACGTGTATATCCTCTTGCATTTACACACTGTACCACTTACACATGTTGTTATAAAATATTGCTTAAGCATTCTGCTAGCACAGTCATGGGTAAATGTAACTTACACATGGAAGAACTAGTATTCTGTAATTTTGCATGTGTAAAAGGCATGTTAATATGGCTGCCCTATAATAGAACTGCCCTTACTATTCAAGGTGTAGTTGCACCATAGGCAGATACAGAAGCATTATGATATCCTTTCTTTTATTCTCTATTCCTTTTCTAATAATGCCTAACATTCTGTTTGATTGTTTGGCTCCTGCTACACACTGAAAAAGATTTCAAGACAGTGCCCATGATGACACCTAGATCCCTTTGCTAAGTGGTGACTTCTGATGAGGAACCATCACCCCGTAGCTATAATTTGGGTTATTGTTGAACATGTGCATCACATTGCACTTTTCCACATCTGCTATTTGGTTGTCCAGACTTCCATTCTCCCAAGGACCTCCTGCAACTTCTGTAAACTTGCATGCAATTGAACAACTTTGAATAACTTTGTTTTTTCATTTTCAGATTTTATCACTTCACTTATTATTCCTGCTAACATATCATTTATAAATATGTTGAAAAGCACAAGTTCCAGTATATCCCTTTGGTATTCCACTATCCATCTCCCTCCATTGAGAGAACTGGACATTTAACCCTACCTTCTGTTTTCTATCTTTTAGCTAGTTCCCAATCCACAGCATGATATCGCCTCATATTTTGTGTTAGAAGTTTTCTCAAGAGTCTCCTCTCATTAAGAATGTTGTCTGTGGTATTAGGTCATTTTCACTGTAAACTGATGAACTGTAATATCTATGTATAACTTTTTCCATGAACAAATGATAGGAGGAATCAAGCATGAGGTAAAGAAAACTTAACTTGTAATTTCTTCCATCTGCTGGATTTGCATATTCCTTCAAAGATAGTATGACTGAACATGTAGTGCACCAACCACAATTTGAAATGCTGCATGGATTCAGATCCACAATAGTGCTAATCTTTCTTATTTTCTCTATTCTTTAAGGGTTCAATGTCTTAAATATGCTAGTCTTACATATTTTAGTGAAAAACATGGATGACGGTAAGACAAATGAAAGCTCAAGGTGCAGGATATTGGGTAGAACGTAGAGCTTAGGGGGCAGTTACACGTGTGCTCCACCATTTTGCCTACTGCTCCAACCATTCAACCATCCCACCCACTGCAGAAAGAGTGCTAGGAGAGGTGGGGACACCATGAGGGGCATAATAGAAAGGGATGCCCAAGTTTTGCTGAGGACGTCCTCACAAAATGTCCTGATGGAGGGGCGGGGAAACCCGTATTATCAAAACAAGATGGACGTCCATCTTTCATTTCGATAATATGGTCAGGTAGGACAAAATCCTGAAATTTAGGTCGTCCTTAGAGATGGTCGTCCCTAGACTTGGTCATTTCTGATTTTCGGCGATAATGGAAACCATGGACGCCCATCTCAGAAACAACCAAATGCAAGCCCTTTGGATGTGGGAGTAGCCAACATTCATAGTGCACTGGTCCCCCTGACATGCCAGGACAGCAACCAGGCACCCTAGGGGGCACTGCAGTGGAATTCAAAAATTGCTTCCAGGTACATAGCTCCCTTACCTTGTGTGCTGAGCCCCCCAATCCCCCCCCCAAACCCACTACCTACAACTGCACACCATTACCAAAGCCCTAAGGGGTGAAGGGGGGCACCTAGATGTGGGTACAGTGGGTTTCTGGTGGGTTTTGGAAGGCTCACATTTACTACCACAAGTGTAACAGGTAGGGGGGATGGGCTTGGGTCCACCTGCCTGAAGTGCACTGCACCCACTAAATCTGCTCCAGGGACCTGCATACTACTGTGATGGACCTGAGTATGACATTTGAGGCTGGTATAGAGGCTGGCAAAAAATATTTGTAAAGATTTTTTTAGGGTGGGAGGGGGTTAGTGACCACTGGGGGAGTAAGGGGAGGTCATCCCCGATTCTCTCCAGTGGTCATCTGGTCAGTTTGGGCACTTTTTTGTGCCTTGGTCGTAAAAAAAACAGTACCAGGTAAAGTTGTCCAAGTGCTCGTCAGGGACATCCTTTTTTTCCATTAGGGGTCGAGGACGTCTATGTGTTAGGCACGCCCAAGTCCCACTTTCACTATGCCTCCAACACGCCCCCATGAACTTTGGTCGTCCCTGCGACAGAAAGCAGTTGGGGACGCCCAAAATTGGCTTTCGATTATACCGATTTGGGCGACCCTGTGAGAAGGACGCCCATCTTCCGATTTGTGTCGAAAGATGGGAGTCCTTCTCTTTCGAAAATGAGCCTGCATGTCACAGCATAGGGGTCCAGCCAAATAGAGCACACAGCAGTACATTATATATAAGAAAATGTTAACATTACTTTCAAAATTTGCTCGCTGGTCCACAAGATAATCTGCGGTGAGGCCCCAGGATATATGATTGATTTAATAGATCTTCCAGCTAGAATTAGAATCAGTTCATCACATACTTATCTGAACCTTCACTATCCAAGCTGTATTGGACTCAGATACAAATCAACCTATGGATCAAATTTTTCATACTTAAGTATGCAAATGTGGAATGCATTACCAAAGAGTGTGAAAAGAGTGCACAATCATCAAAACTTTAAGCGAACTTTAAAGACCTATCTGTTTTTCAAGGCCTACCCTATTGATTCTACTTAAAAGCCTCAACTCTACAATGCATCTATACATACATTGCAATGGACATTTTATTTCTTATTTCCTTGTCCCTTATTGTACCCATTTATCCCTACCCTACCTGACCCTTTTTCTAAATGTATTTGTTTAATACCTACCGTATTTGGCGTTCACCATTACGGTATTTTGTAAGCCACATTGAGCCTGCTAATATGTGGGAAAATGAGGGATACAAATGTTACAAAATAAATAAATAAACAGTAGTCAAAGCAAAAGTATTTTTTTCATGTACTAACAGTAAAATTGAGGATATTAAGCATTTGTGCACAGTCTTCCTCTTCTATGGAGGGAGGCCAATGCCAGAGAAACAGAAGGCCAGTGGTACTTACCCCCAGAGTTTGACAGAATGGGAGCATGTAGGAATCAAGAGATGTGTGATAAATGAATGATGGAGAATTCTGCTTTTAGGGCAAACCTTGACAAGAGAGGTGAAGTTGTCACATAGGACTTCTACGGTCTGTGCATAACCAGAACAAACTTGTGATTTGACCATTCATTTCTATAGAGGCAGTTGGACTTGTGTGACTCTAAAGGCTAGATACCCAATATAATTTAAGTAGACTATACAGTGAAGATAATATGCAGGGAATATGCATTGTAAATCAGTTTCAGTTATACATTTATTAAGAGCACTATGCTGTAACCAAATAAAAATCCACTCTTTCTATCAATTTCATATAAGGTATTGCTATTTGACTCTGATATGTTAGAAGGTGGGGAGGGTCAAAGAGGGTGTCAAGTGCTGCTTGCCATGTTTAATCATATAACTGCACGATATATACTTCTGCATGTGAAGTAATTTTATAAAAGGCCTTTTATGCATGGAAATATCTTTATGAAATTATCTCCATAGAGGGTCACATAAAAGTACATATTCCATTTTGGTCTTTCCTTGTAAAACTTCTGTAAAATTACCCTCAAACAGGGAAGTCTTCAGTTTCATAATGAAATCCTTTGAATTACTTGCCTTGATCAGCTACTGAAAATACATAATCCAGTTTCATGGAGTGTCACCTAGTTCTACTGTATACCCATTCTACCCCACTCATGGTTTTATAGGCCTATATCATATCCCCTCTTATCCATCTCTTCTTCAGGTTGAAGATCTATAACATGTATATCCTTTCCTTCTAAGGGAACCATTCCATTCTCTTTATCATTTTGATTATCTTTATCTTATTATTTTTTTTCTTTCATTACTCTCCACTGCCAACTCCAGACTCTGTTCCTTCTCTGGCCGTCTTCAAATCTAGGCTAAAACTCCACCTTTTTGAGACTGCTTTTAACTCCTAAAAGTTCATCTTTTTGAGACTGCTTTTAACTCCTAACCCTATTCACTTGTTCAATACCCATGTCTGTTTTATCATTCCCACCTTAAGTAATTTCCTTATCCCTTATTTGTTCTGTTTTTGTCCTGATTAGATTTGTAAGCTCTATGAAGCAGGACTTTATTTTACACATTCAGTATAAAGCACTGCATACGTCTAGTAGCACTATAATATTGATAAGAAGTAGTAGTAGTAGTAGTAGTAGTAGAGATGAGGTAACCAGAACAGTACATAATACTTAAGATGCAGTTACACTGTTGACCTGTACATAGGCATTATTTACCATTCATTTCCTAATAATACCTAGCATTCTATTTCCTTTGTTTTTTTGACTGCTATTGCACACTGAGTCAAGGTTTTCAATGTATTGTCTATGCCAGATGCCAAAAGTAGAGGAAAACATGCTTTTTGAAATAAAAGGAAAATCTATATTTTTTGAAGTATTACAGACCTATCTTAGTTATATTTCTTATTCTGAAGTTCATGTTGCTAAAAAAAAAAAGTAATGCAACTGAGATTAAAACTAAGCAAGAAAGGAAAAAACTTTTTTTTATATATAAAAGGTTATGCATTCACCATCTCAACCCCCAAAAGAATTCATAGAAAATAAAAGTACATCAAAGCTTAAATGTTTAAGTTGTACTGTAAATGTACCACTTATATATGTAACAGCTGGTGAATCACACTACTTGTAGGTATATTCTGGCTGTATAATTCGCATTTTCAAAATACAGATCCAGAAATGTAAGTGTTCTGTAACTAGGGGTTACAACATTCACTTTAGAAGAAAAAATACATTCATCAAATATCAGGCAAAAAGAAAGCAATCCTACCACCCATAGACTTTCTTTTTCTGGCAAGATCCCAGAACAGTAAAACAGATTTTATGCTGCTTATCCTAGAATATGCAGAGGATTTCCCCAAGTCCATCTTAATAATGGCTTATGGACTTTTCTTTAAGAAAATGATCCAAACCCTGTTTAAACCCTGCTAAATTAACTGCCTTTACCACATTCTCTGGCAATGAATTGCAGAGTTTAATTACTTAGTAACTTCTTTGCATGCCCCCTAGCCCTAGTATTTTTGGAAAGATTAAACAAGCAATCCATACCTACCTGTTCCACTCCACTCAGTATTTTATATACCTCTATCATATCTCCCCTCAGATGTCTCTTCTCCAAGCTGAAGAGCTCTAGCCGCTTTAGCCTTTCCTAATAGGGAAGTCATCCCATCCCCTTTATTTTATTTGCCCTTCTCTAATTCTAGTTACAGATGACCCCTTGCTCATTGGTGAAGTTTTTAATCTATGCCTAGATCTGCTATTGGATAAATATGCACATCTACCAAATCAAAGGCTCAAACTGTACTATAATCAGTAATGGGTGTCCTTAATCTGATAGATCTCTGGAGATTACTTAACCCTACACAAAGAGACTGCCCACACTTTTTGTTCCTCAAACCTCATAGGCTTCTTTCTTTTGCATCATTCCCTTATACGCTCAGCTTTAAAAGCTTCTATATACAGGGTATAGTAAGAATCACTGGATTCAACTATTACTATACAAGAAATTGAAGAAGCCATTACAAATTTTAATATTGACAAAGCCCCTGGAATAGATGGATTCCCAGTTGAGTTCTACAGAACATTTCATAGCATCCTATCACCCAGACTACAACAATTATTTACATCCATACAAAATGATCCAGTAGCATATTATACTTTCTCTGAAGCTATGATTGTACTTTTCTTTAACCCTGATAGAGACCCATTGGAGGTCAAGAATTACAGTCCGATTTCACTGATTAATGTGGAATCAAAAATATATGCTAAAATATTGGTTAAGAGGCTAAACAAAGTTCTTACAAGATTTATTCCAGGGAGACATTGCCTTAAGTCATATCTCCTACTCAATAGTTTACACAATTCTAAACTTCATCTTCTATAGCAACTTTATTTCTAGATGCAGAAAAGACATTCAACTATGTTGAGTGGCCCTACTTATTCAAAATGATGGAATGGTTTGGAATTGGTATGGCTTTTGTTTCTACATTTTATATTTATAAGTTTAATAATATTACATTTATAGAGCAAAATTATAAATGTATCAGCAAAAACAAAATTTGTGGAACATAATTAGGAAATATCTTAGTCCATAATTCTTGACCAAGATACAAGGAAATAACTCAGGAAAATACTTTATTATTAATCCAAATATATGGAGCAGAAGAAAAGTCTAACACTCGCAGCCAATGTATACAGCATATTATTATCAAGTGGGCTCATTCAAGGAAGCATTTCTTTCACCCTCCTTATGAGAAATAAATTAATGTAGTTTATTTGGGTCAAAAAACAAAACAAAACATAATTAACTGCACTTAGAGATACTAAACATCTGCAGGCAAATTCTAATACAAAAGACCCACCCAGAGAGAGAACTCTTTGTTTTAATACCAAGAATTCTTGTCTTCTTGGTATTAAAACCAAGAGTTATTTTCAGTGCATCTCTAGCTAAGTCAGGAAAACCTTGAACCTTAGACTCCCATAAAAGTGCATTCATATGTCAAAAATACAAACAAAATATATTATTTTATCTGGTTCCAGAGGAAAAGTCACTAGAAGAATTATCCTTTAGTTTATAACCTCCAATGAGCTCTCCAAAAATTCAGTGAGGTTTAAATCAGATTAAGATTCACAGAAGAGGTTTTAAAGATTCCAGATACATATTGAGTTCTAACTAAAGGTGGAAGCCCCTCAACCAGAACACCCAATACTTCATGGAAATATTTCTTTAGCATATCTCATGCTGAGATTAATGGAGATTTAGGAAAATTTAATAATCTTAAATTATTCCTTCTTCCATGATTATCTAAATATTCTAGCTTCCTAGCTAGAATATCTCTCTCCCTGACAGTCACTGAAGTAAAACTCTGTAACTGTTTTATTTCACCATCAGTTAAATCAATTCTAGAATATTGAAGATCCAGATTTCCAGATAGAGTCTGACAAGATTGTTTAAGATCACAAACTTTGCCCCGAAATTGGTACAACCTTTATCAGGATGACCTGTGAGATCCCAATCACATGAATTTGGCTTAACATGGAACTTTCCAATTTATTTCAACTATCAAGGGTCACCCAAGGGTGACATTTATTCTCATTCTTGTTTGATTTAGCTTTAGAGGCCCTAACTTTATCCATCTGCCAGTCTTCTCTCATTCATGGTATACAATTAGAAGAAGCAGAGACCAGAGTATCACTATGTGCTGATGATATTGTGGAATATGTCCATGGTTGAAGCTTCACTCCTTAACATAATATCACATTCAACTCTTCTCAAATATCTCAGGATATAAAGTTGATTGGGAGAAGTATATTGTTCTATTGTTTAATGTACATTGCACTAAGGGATTACTCACCCAGTTCAATTTACAATGGAATCTACAAGGAGTCAAATATCTGGGCATACAAATCTATGCTGATGTCGATAATACTGAGATCAAAGAATGGAGGCACATTATCTCTGCTGTTAAAATGCTTACTACCAAATGGCCACCTCTACATTTCTCATGATGAGGTCATCTGGAATCTTTAAAGATGATGATCATTCCAGTTATGAACTACTATTTAATTATGATCTCTGTTTTAGCACCACTAAGCTTTTATGCTCACATTGAACAACTGTTGAGCAGAGTTTTATGGAGTCACAGACCCCCACCACCCCCCAGGATCACCCTAAAGAAATTAAAATCTCCCAGAAGGTTAATTTTCTTGACTTTAGACATTGTCATATCTCTTTTATATTGCAACAGGAATTTGGTGGTTTACAGAAGAGTCTCTGTAAACTCTGCCTAGATGGCTTTCATTAAAAAAAATAATTTACCCATCCATTATTATCACAACATTTTATAGGAACATCACTCCCAATTAAGTTTAAAACTCATCCTATCTCTGGGTTCACTTTACCAGCACTGGAATATTTAGACTATCTTACCTCAGTCTCATAGACAAAAACTACTTATCAATCAGTCTGGTATAATCAGTATATTAAAATTAATCAAGCTACAATATTTTGGAAGACATGGATACTTCCTGGCATCCATATGGTGCATTAATGCTAAATTTCTTTCATTTCAGCAATTGCAAAGAAAATATCAACTGCCCAATGCCCTTCACTTTCAATGGAGACAGTCACAAGCATGTTTCAATAAATCTCATTTTGATGTTCCTGATCTGAGTACTACTCCATCCATATTGGGATTATTTAATCTCCTAAGGGCCACTTGACATACAACACCTCATATATCTAAAGCTTTTTATACCTATGCTTCTAATGCTGCTTATGCCACTCAAACAGTATGAGAATTGTATATTGGTTGTCCATTGCATACAGGACATTGGACAATACATTGGGACAAAGCATTGAGAGTTTCTTTACCAGCTTCACTTTCTCAAACTTTATTTTATTGCTCATAGGACAATATGGACTCCCTATAGCCTTTTCAAGATTGGTTGTCTTTCCTCCCCACTTTGTTAGCATTGTACTACTCAAATGGACACACTTTCTCACATGCTATATGAGTGTCCAAGTATAAAGAGATTATGGGATGACATCTAGCAAGTGATCAAAAATATTATAAAAGTGCAAACTCTTATCAGATTGGCCAAAGTGATGTAGTGTAGTATTGGTATGCGTACCAACTTACATAAAAATGTCTGTAAACTGCTAGATATACTTGTTGTCCTAGCTCTTAAAGTTATATTGAGTTATTGTTATCTGTCCCCCTTGCTGCACCTCACGCCTGGAATAGACTTCCCGAGCCTGTATGTCTAGCCCCCTCTTTGGCCGTTTTCAAGTCCAAACTTAAAGCCCACCTCTTTACCACTGCTTTTGACTCCTAACCCTCACTTGCCCTGTCTTTTTATCCTCACCTCTTTATTCCCTTACCCTTAATTGTTCTGTCTGTCTTATCTAGATTGTAAGCTCTTTGAGCAGGGACTGTCTTTTTGTATGGTGTACAGTGCTGCGTATGCCTTGTAGCACTATAGAAATGATAAGTGTTAGTAGATTATTTTCGAATTTGGTGGCATTTAGTCTGTCTCTCCAGGAATTGGAAACAGCAGGCAGTAGGTGACATTTCAAATCTTATACTTCTATTGGGTTTTTGCAATTGCTAGATTAATACAATCAGGCTTGAGGCTTTAATTTAATTACCAGATAACATACCTCTCTGTTTACTAAGCCGTGCTAGCGGCTGATGCACAGCCATTTGACACAGGCCAATTCAAAGTGAATGGGCTGTATCAGCATTACCACACCAACAAGTGCTAGCGTGGCTTAGTAAATGGGGGGGGGGGGGGGTAGCCATTTAAAGGTACTCTAGGTTTTCTTGTGATTTTGATCTGGCTACTCCTTGACTGTTGTTGTTTATTCTTCTCTGTTATCTCTGGTTTTATATAATTGTAAATTTTCATGTTCTGCATTACACATATGTACCTTGTCTATATATATAATTCTCACCTCCAACGTTCTGTGCTTGGGACCATGCTCCGTGGTCTGCTAGGCACCATCAGTGACGTTACACCTCACGCCCCTCCCACTGAGTTCAACACTCCGCCCCTCCGCGTAACGGACCCTCCCGCTTGCACACTAACTGCCTTAAAAGAAAAACAACAAAACCGCTCAACAGACGGGACGAGGCTGAGGGAGTCAGCCTGCATGAACGACGGAGGGAGCCAGCATGCCTTGCCGCCAGCTAACAAGAATACCGCCGCCCTCCTGAACCTCCTGCCCAGCTGACCCGAATACCGCCGCCCAGACACTGCCGCACTCCCGAACCTGCCGCCCAGCTGACACGAATACCGCCGCCCCACCGTACTAACAAAAAAAAAGTGAAGACACAGCCGCCCTCCCGGCACCTCAGCAGGGTAGTCGACCATAACGCAAGCTTTAAGTAGGCTGCGCCCGAAGCTACAGCAAACTGCAGACTTCTCTGCACGAAGCTGACTGACAAACTTGGTTAACAGCAGGTACACTTAAGGGAGGGAAGGGCAGGAACTTGAGGGCGAGGAGAGGAGGGGAGGCAGGGCCTGGAACTTTAAGGGGAGACATGGCAGACAAAGACACATGGAGAGGGGGGGCAGAACAGAACGGGAGGGAAGGGGAGAGGACAGATGTTGCATATGGATGGATGGAGGGCATGGGAAAAAGAGTACAATCGCTGGATTTAAAAAAAGGGGGGGTGACCCTGCACCTTGGACAGAAGGAAGGGGTCATGCACAGACACAGACACACTCTCTCTCACACACACACTTTCACTCTTTCTGTGTCACTGTGACACACACTCTCTCAAACACACACACACACTCTGTCTGTCTGTCAGTCACACACACACTCTCACACACACATACACTCTGTTTCACTGCCCAACCCTGTGCTGCTGCAAGGGCGTGCTGGAAGGAGAAGGATATGTAGACACCCGCACACATAGTCTGTCACACACTATCTCTGTGTCACACATGTACACACACACGCTCTCTCTCATATGCAACAAGTATTTCACTCTCTGTGTCTCACTGTCACACACACTCTCTCTCACACACACACACACACACACACACACACACTGTTTCTCTGTCACACTCACACATACACTCTGTCTCAGTGCATGCCGCTGTGGTTCCAGAACTACCATATTCCTAATCCCCCTCCCCAACCCAGCAGAGAACCCCAGGACATCCCTTTATGTAACAAATAACCAACTCTGGAACCTATTCAATAGTGCATTTCTTGCTTTCTGTGATATCCTATATAATAAAACTCACCACCAACGTTCTAATGTGCCTGGGACCGTGGCTCCCTCGGCTTGGAGGTGGTTTGCTAGCGCCTGTTTCCTTTCAAACAGAAACAGGCAAGAAGGAGGGACAGACCCTGAAGGTGGGAGGAAGGGAGGGAGGGGCACGAACCTGAAAGGTGGAGGGGGGGCCACGCTGGAACTGGGAGGAAGGAGGCGGGAAGGGGGTGAGGGGCATAAGGAACAGGAGGGGGGGCCCTGCCGCACACTCTCATTCTCACACACACACTGTCACACAGACAGTCTCACTCTATGTCACACACCCACACATTCACTCTGGCTGTCTCTCAAACATACACACTCCCAAGAAAACCTTGCTAGGGCCCGTTTCATTTGTTCCAGAAACGGGCCTTTTTTACTAGTTTGCAATAATAAAAAAGATTGAACTTAAAAAAAGAATAGGGCACAGGACAGATCTGCAAGTAAACCCAAATGACTGCCAATTAACACTAATTATTGATTAGTAATAGTTAATTAACAAATTAGTTTGCATGCAGATCTGCAACCTGCTTCATATTTCAATGCCCAACTTTGGCCAACCTATATAATATCTGGAGGAGAATGATTTAACCCCCTTCATGGCACATTAAAGGGTAGCCTTTAAAACCCTTGTTTTTGTTAGCAAAAAAAAAGATGTATTTCCTTCCAGGAAGGAGGTGACTCAAAGTGCACAATGTCTTTGTGCATAGGGAGGAAGGGAAGAGAGCGCCAACAAGTTGACTGTATGATAACATGAATTGGGTGGAAGCTGGCCCAGAGGGTTGCTATACCTGAAAGGATATATCCTTGGAGTGCAGCACTACTAACAGGAATCAGTCATTGCTGAGACAGGGAAGTGCATTGGGATGAGGTACACCTGAATTGGGCTTTGTGATGCTAAGAGAGGGGGGAAATTTGGAATACAATATCCCAGAAGAGGTTCTGTGATATTGGGAGAAGATATTAAGAGAGATACCTCAGGGGGGCTAGGTGGAGAGTGTTTTAACATTATCAGGTCTGATGGAAGTATTTGCCTCCTGCTAATTGTTTCTTTCACTTTAGACTAGTCATGCTGCTAAAAATTGAACATCTGGTCTGAGGCTGCTGTTTAATTTCAAATGTTAATTATTTCATTGCAAATATTAATCATGCACATATTAAAGCCTCAATTTATTCATATGATGCTCCCTCATTTACCTGTGAATACATGATAGTTTTAGTGTGTAAACATCAAGGTAATGAGAGACCATCTTAACAGGCACATTAAGACCTTAATGTATAACACACTATTTTTAGCATGCATAAAATAACCTATCATGCATTATAAGCATTATTGAACAGTTTCTTATTTATTTAGATTTAGCTCACACCTTTTTCAGTAGTAGCTCAAAATGAGTTACATTCAAGTACACTAAGTACTTTCCTGTCTCCGGAGGGCTTACAATATAATTTTGAACCTGAAGCAATGAAGGGTTAAGTGTCTTGTCCAAGATCACAGGGAGCAGCATTGAGATTTTAACCAGCTTTCCTTGGTTGCTAGTTGGGTACTTTCACTAGTAGGCTGATTCCCCATTATAGTAAAAGGAAATAATAATAATAATAAAAACCACAGAAAAATAATTGTTGAAGACAGCTTTAGGATTCTGCTCATTTCCTGGATTATTTACAGAATGTAATGTGTCTCTTTGGTTTCACTTCGGATTTTGCAGAGTTGTCCCTGCTCATTCTGTTATGGGAAGTCTTTTATTTTTTTTTTCTGCCTGCTTTGTGAAATATGATCTATTATAGTCTTGTGTTTTACACAGTAGAAGAGGGATTATATTTCAGTTTCCATTTCATCAGTGTTGCACTGCATGCAGTTTGGCTTCTTGTAGTATTCATATCAATGTTTGTCAGCATGTCTCTATTTCTAATGCACAGTTACTTTAGTCCTTATATGATGAGGGTCTGTTTTGCAACTGTGACCCAGGTGAGATTTGGTGCTACTATAACCCCCCCCCCCCCTCCCATTTACAAGCCGCACTAGCATATGCCATGAGTTAATGCCAACACAGCCCATTCATTTTGAATTGGCTGTATCGACATTGCCACACAGCAGCCGCTAGTGCAGCTTAGTAAACAGAGGGGATATAGTTTATTTCTAGGGGATCTATATTGGTACAACTTACCATAATTTCAAGTTTGTACCTCCTAATAGAAGCTACACTGGTGTTTTAGGGCTTGTTGTAATATTTTAAGTTGTAAACAGGTAAAAGACATATTTTTGTAGTACTGGCATTGATGAAGAGATGTCAGTACTGGCCCAGCAGGAGCTAGGGAGAGAGGTCTGGTTATCTTGTGGTGTCATGGTGTGTATAGGGGCTAGCAGGAAGAGATGAAATGCAGAGATTCTGGGTGGGCCTGGGTGGGCACAGGCCCACCCAGCAATGGCACCCCACATCAACATCTCTCCTCCTCTGCAGCATCCTGGCATCTGCCAGCCCATCGCTGAACCCCCGTCCTCCATGTGTATCTTACAGGTGTCTCTCCGGTGCCTGCAGTGATTCAATTATTGCTGATTGCATCAGCCCTGCAGGTCTACATTGGTCAGGCCCTGCCCTCACTTCATTTCCTGTCTGGTGGGACTTGGTCGATGGAAGCCTGCAGGGCTGAATAGGGCAGCACTAATTGAATCACTGCAGATACTGGGATGCCTGTAATGTACACCAGGGAGGGATGGGCAGGCAGATGCCAAGGCGCTGCAAAGAAGGAGAAATGTTGATGTGGAGTATGTGAAATAAATTTATATATCTCCTGGGGGGGTGTGGAGTGCTGTGTCATGCCAGAAGGGCCCATCTAAATTATCTCTGGGCCCATCCAAAATACTAGGTCTGGCTACGCCACTGATTGTACTGTTTCGGGATCTTGCCAGGTACTTGTACCCTGGATTGTCCAGTATTGGAAACAGGATGCTGCTGTGCTTGATAGACCTTCAGTTTGTCCCAGTATGACAGCACTTATGTGCTTATGAAGTCAAGAGTTTCAGACAGATTTTCTTGATAAATATTTGCAGACCCTGTCAAAAGACATCAGCAATATTGCAGCCTGGCCTGATAATGCAGTTGTGGAACACCTTTTTTAGCTGTTGTGGATTAATGACTCACAAGCGCACTCACATGAGTGACAGTCATTTTCAAAATGTAGCTTTACTAAAAGTGAAATGGATTGAATTATAGAGCAATAAAATTGTTGGGATACAAATATTAGCGATAGTTGCATTCACTGTAGTTATGGTACTTTTACTTTTTACTCAAACAGTATTATATTAGGAGTAACCTTTTTGCTTTCACTTATTTAGGGCCCTGTTTACTAAGGTGTGCTAGTCTTTTTAGCACCTGCTAACTGTATAGATGTCCATAGGAATATTATGGGCATCTACATGGTTAATGCGTGCTAAAGATGCTAGCAGACCTCTAGTACGGCTTAGTAAATATGGCCTCAAATGTTTTCTTCATTTAACTTGTACTTTTACTTTAACCTAGTACTTTCAACAACATTGCTTGTAATTTTACTGAGTTGGAGAGTGGAGAGTTGGAAGTTGTTTTTTTTCTGAGAAATAGTGGAGAGCTGCAAAATGCTTTGTTACTTTTATGTATTTGCCCCAGTCTGAACCTTTTGACCCTTATATTTCCTGACTTGCCTCATTAAAAAAAAAAACCTAAAAAATTATTCAGGTCACCTTACCATCACCCCCAGCCTCCTTACGTGGTGACCACCACTGGTTTGGGTCTCAATGGACTCCCAGTGACCACAAAACAAAACTATTAATTTCATGGAGCTCTGGCGAGGCAGACCTCAAAATCTAGGCCCAACTTTTGGGGGGTCTAATTGTGGCTCCAGCATCACTGCCAATGCACAAAAAATGCACAAGATCCGGAGCTCAACCTAGGCCACAAATCTGGAGACAGCATGAATCGGGCTGGGCAGTGCCATGACAAGCTGCAGGGAGCATGTCTCTGCAACTGAGACCCCAGGACACCCTAGAAAAAAAAAAACAGAACCTGAACGAGTCCCTCCACTGGCTACCAATGCTGGATCAAGCGTGTCTTGTCCACAAGGAAGGTGAGCCCTTAGGTCCCGTAAGGCCGCAAAGGACCTCAAAGGACAGCCGTGCAACCCCAAGTCTTCACCCGCGGCGACTGCCGTTCACCAAGGGTTGAGCCCCCAGCTGCAGGCGGTCAACGGGATTTCAGGATCCGCGGGGTTCACGGACTGACCTGGACTGGAACCGGGAGAGACACGGGCAGGTGGAATAGAGAAGTCCACAAACTGGCAGCAGATCAGGGCAAGCAGCCAACAGCGTAGTCAAAGTCAGACAAGAGGTCAAGGCAGGTGGCTAGTAGCGTAGTCAAAGTCAGGCAAGAGGTCAAGGCAGGCAGCTAGCAGAGAAAACCAGGAAACAGTCCAAAAGTCCAAAATCAGCAACACCAGGAAATCAACGGAACACAGAAACCACGGAGATTGGCCTCGGGAAAAAGAACTTGAAGCAATATCCCAACTCAGGCTCATTCCTTAAATACTGTTCGGCAATCAGCCGCCCAGCCCCCGCAGACAGGGCCGGCCAATCAGAACTTGGCCATCGACAGAACTCCTCCGATTGGCTCTGACCGATTCCCCAGGTGGACCCACCGCGCTGGCCCTCCAGTCTAACTCCTCTGAGGCAGAGCTTTGGGATTCCGCGCCCGAGAATGAAGAAGACGCCGGCCATTGCGCCTCGGCGCCATTTCCATTACTGACGCAAACACAGACCCCGTAGCCGGTGATCGAGAGACCGGCAGCCGCGATCGCCGGCCTCCGGCCTCGGCCCCGAACTGGGCGGCCATCACCACGGCAAGCCCCGGCTCCCCTCCGTGGCCTCAAGAAAGCCGGCCTACGTCGGGGTGGACGCCGGCTCCTGCTTCCCGAGGAGGAGCAGCCGGAGGGAGCGACGGATGTGACAAAGCGCTAAGAATGGCCCAAAAATAGCAGGACCACTACTACCCCCCAGAGCTGGCTTTAAATATTTAACCCTTCTGGTTACACTAGTACTTAAACCATAATCCTATTTCTGAAGTTTGAGGGTAATGGTGGGAATTTAAATAGTAGCTATTCTATAGAGTGACCAAGGGTCCTGTTGACTAAGCCACATTGTAGGCACACTAACTTTTTAGGGCATGCTAAAAATTAGCATGGTCTAACGCTAGAGACATCCATAGGAATATATGAGTTTCTCTAGTATTAGTGCGCCTAAGACACGGCTTAGTAAACAGGGCCCCAAATTTCCATCTATATTGTTAGTGCCTTCTTATTCTGCTAATTATTTTCTGGTGGTGTTTTGTTTCATTTATTGGTATGTGTTGTGATCCTGGTCAATTCTGCTGCTAGTGAGTTTTATGGTCTGTTTAACTGGAGGTGCTTAACTGCAAAGTGTTGTGATTTCTTCTTTTGCTCTAGGTAGCCTTTGTTAGGTCAGGATAGTGTTTATAAATGTGTTTTTAAAATCATTAATACATTAGCACACATTTGAAATTCACGTGCTTTGAACATTCATGTTTGTGCTAATTCAACAATCTTTTTAATTCCAGAATATATTGTGTAGGAGTAATAAACAGTGGGAAGTAGACCATGAACTCAAGAGACAAGGACAGCAGTATAAAGCTTCTTTGAACAAGTTTATTGGTTGGAGATTCAACATAGTACTGTTTCAGGAATCTAACATGTAAATATGCATAAAACATGAATAATGAAAATAAAAATGAAATTGAAGAAATGACAATAAAAATAAACAAATACATTGTCATCTGAGAAGCAATAATGAATAAACAAAAAGACTAAATGAATGCATCACCATATAAGAAACAATAATAATAAAAAAACAATAAATCAAAAGAGGTACAGGTCATCCTAGTCACTAAGACAATAATAATTAAATAAGACAGTGTCAAAAACATATATTATAAAATTGGCTATTTATATGAAACATTTTGTACAAAAATATGTATGATTCATGTCTTGTCATATAGTACCTGAGCACGGCATATGTAATTAGAGTCATATAGCGTTAGTAGTGTACATATACTTAAGAAGATGAGATATACCACATCATATAAGAAGCAATAATGAGAGAACAAAAATAGTAAATACATATATCACCATATCAGAAGCAATGATAAAAAAAACAATAATGACTGAAAAAGGTACAGGTCATCCTTTTCATTAGAATGATAATAATTAAATAAAACAGTGTCAAAAACAAATCATAATATCAAATTGTCTATTTATGTAAAACATGTATAATTCATGTGGTACCTGAACAATGCATGCGTTATTGGAGTCATTTAATATTAGTGATGTACAGTGGGGGAAATAAGTATTTGATCCCTTGCTGATTTTGTAAGTTTGCCCACTGACAAAGACATGAGCAGCCCATAATTGAAGGGTAGGTTATTGGTAACAGTGAGAGATAGCACATCACAAATTAAATCCGGAAAATCACATTGTGGAAAGTATATGAATTTATTTGCATTCTGCAGAGGGAAATAAGTATTTGATCCCCCACCAACCAGTAAGAGATCTGGCCCCTACAGACCAGGTAGATGCTCCAAATCAACTCGTTACCTGCATGACAGACAGCTGTCGGCAATGGTCACCTGTATGAAAGACACCTGTCCACAGACTCAGTGAATCAGTCAGACTCTAACCTCTACAAAATGGCCAAGAGCAAGGAGCTGTCTAAGGATGTCAGGGACAAGATCATACACCTGCACAAGGCTGGAATGGGCTACAAAACCATCAGTAAGACGCTGGGCGAGAAGGAGACAACTGTTGGTGCCATAGTAAGAAAATGGAAGAAGTACAAAATGACTGTCAATCGACAAAGATCTGGGGCTCCACGCAAAATCTCACCTCGTGGGGTATCCTTGATCATGAGGAAGGTTAGAAATCAGCCTACAACTACAAGGGGGGAACTTGTCAATGATCTCAAGGCAGCTGGGACCACTGTCACCACGAAAACCATTGGTAACACATTACGACATAACGGATTGCAATCCTGCAGTGCCCGCAAGGTCCCCCTGCTCCGGAAGGCACATGTGACGGCCCGTCTGAAGTTTACCAGTGAACACCTGGATGATGCCGAGAGTGATTGGGAGAAGGTGCTGTGGTCAGATGAGACAAAAATTGAGCTCTTTGGCATGAACTCAACTCGCCGTGTTTGGAGGAAGAGAAATGCTGCCTATGACCCAAAGAACACCGTCCCCACTGTCAAGCATGGAGGTGGAAATGTTATGTTTTGGGGGTGTTTCTCTGCTAAGGGCACAGGACTACTTCACCGCATCAATGGGAGAATGGATGGGGCCATGTACCGTACAATTCTGAGTGACAACCTCCTTCCCTCCGCCAGGGCCTTAAAAATGGGTCGTGGCTGGGTCTTCCAGCACGACAATGACCCAAAACATACAGCCAAGGCAACAAAGGAGTGGCTCAGGAAGAAGCACATTAGGGTCATGGAGTGGCCTAGCCAGTCACCAGACCTTAATCCCATTGAAAACTTATGGAGGGAGCTGAAGCTGCGAGTTGCCAAGCGACAGCCCAGAACTCTTAATGATTTAGAGATGATCTGCAAAGAGGAGTGGACCAAAATTCCTCCTGACATGTGTGCAAACCTCATCATCAACTACAGAAGACGTCTGACCGCTGTGCTTGCCAACAAGGGTTTTGCCACCAAGTATTAGGTCTTGTTTGCCAGAGGGATTAAATACTTATTTCCCTCTGCAGAATGCAAATAAATTCATATACTTTCCACAATGTGATTTTCCGGATTTAATTTGTGATGTGCTATCTCTCACTGTTACCAATAACCTACCCTTCAATTATGGGCTGCTCATGTCTTTGTCAGTGGGCAAACTTACAAAATCAGCAAGGGATCAAATACTTATTTCCCCCACTGTACATATACTGTGATAAAGTCACATCCAGAATAGTTGGGTTAAGGCAGTATCAGTTTGAAACACAAGTCCCAGAATGCATTGCAGGCAAGGAGCCAGGGGGTGAGATGAGGAACCCGGACTGGACTCTTAGCTGCAATGGGGGAAGACATGGGTGTAAGCTGGCTGTCAGGTTCTCAGGTTCAGAGCCCGCGGGGCCGGGTTCTGGAGCAAACGTGAGCCCTTGGGCTGCTGCCGAGGAGCGACAGCAGCAGGCAAAACCCACCAACCAACACTGGGTAAGCACACCGGCAGGGACTGCAGGCACTGCCCAGCGAACCGGAACACATGGACTGGAATCCCCCGGACTGGAGGACACAGAACTGGAACACTGGACTGCAATCCCCTGGACTGGAACACTCGATTGGAATCCCCCGGACTGGAGGACACAGGACTGGAACACCGGACTGAAGCACACCAGACTGGTCCACACAGCTTCACCTGCACTTAGCTACTAAGCCCCCCAGGAGTTGAGCTCCTAGGTTCGAGTAGCTGACAGGACTTACTGGATACCGGATGACATAGGGACCAGGACTGGAAACAGAAGTGCTCCTAAACCTAAACTGATCTACGTGCTCCCAATCCCTAAACCAGCAGGAGTGTTCCTAACAGTAAACTGACAAAAGGACTTCCTAAGCCCTATACTAAACAGGAGCTCCTAAGCCCTGCTCAAGAAAGGGACTTCCTAAGCCCTAAACTAACAGAGCAGGGAACTAAACACAAAGCTAACACAGGTGCTACTAAGCACCAAGCTACAAGCAGAACTCTACACTAATAAGCGAAACACAAAACTAACAAGCTACCTAAGCACTGCTCTAGCAAGCTAGTAGAAGAGCTCCTAGCACTAAAAGGGAAGACAGGGGAGGCACAAGGAAAAAGCAGGGAAGCTAACACATAAGCCAAAAGTGATTCTAAATCACCAAACACCAACAGCAAAGACTGCAATGCTCCTAATAGCACAAACACCAGAAGTATTTCTAACAGCAAACTCTGCAGTGTTCCTAACAACACCAAACCCTGAAGTACTTCTATCAGCAACAGAGTTTCCAAAGCCCTACACATAGCAATGCTTCCAAAACCAAGAGGGAAAAGCAGGAAAGCTAAACACACAAACACCAGTGCACACTGCACTAACACTAACCTGGACCTTAGCAAAAGCAAGCAAGGAAACTAGATACAAAGTCAGAAGTGCACACTGCACCACCCTACCTAAAGCAAACACCACCGTTGCAAAGGCTCTGAAGGAAACAACACCACTTCCTTATCAAGGCCCTCCCTGATGATGTCACACTCCCTAGACCTAGGCAAAAGCACACTGACCCAGAGAGGCCCAACCCACACCAATGCAACACTGTGAAGCACTTGAAGCCAGTACACCCAAAGAGAGGTAGAGCAACTCAGGCAACACATACACAGGTGCAGTATAGTGAAACAATTAGAGCCATGCTGCTGGAAGCTGCCAGCACAGAGAGACAGAGCCAGCTCAGAAAGGACAGAGAAAAGAAACAGAAGCCAGCTAAGAAGCTGACCCCCAGGAAAGAGGTAAGTTTGAGAGGGGTTCAGACCCCATTCATAACACTGGCAGGACATGTAGATTGGCAGCCGCTAGGGGGAAAGAGAGATAGGAAACCCTGTGTGCAGGAGCTCATCATTAGTCTAATGCTTAACTCAGCTGGTATGAATGTGGGGGAAGCTAATGGAAGAAGAATGATTGGTTGTGAGAGCAGAAGCAAGGGATTGATTAGGCAGGAGAGAAGCAGAGAGAGACAGGAGCAGAGGGAGAGAAGCAGTTGCAGGTTGAAAACCCTTGGGTAAGAGAGGTCCCTAAAGTACTGAAGCAGGCTGAAATCCCTTGGGTGTGATGAAGTCCCAAAAGTATTTGCAGACTGAAAATCCTTGGGTAAGGGAGTTTCCTAAAGTATTGAATTTACCAGTGAAGCTGATGCAGGGTGAAATCCCTTGGGTATGAGGAGTCCCTAAAGTATTGAACTCTCCCGAAGGTAAAGAGAGTAGAAGGTGGAGACTGCTGCTTTGTGATTTAACTGTGATGATGAACTGAAAGAACTGCTTCTATTTAGAATTGAACTACTGTTTATTGTGCACTTGAAAGAGCCCAGACTGGAGCTGACTGTGAGCCTGTATTGAATCCTGGTATGTGCTGATAGCCTACTGCTTAAAAGGGATTATTTGCCACACACTTTCAGGTGGCTTACATGTACTTAAGATTGAAAGTGAATGCTCCTGTTGGAACTGTGTATCAGGTCTACTAGAAACCTACATGGAATAAAGTTCTTAAGATTGAAGTTGCTGGTGGACATTTATTTCTGGACTGTACCAGGAACCCGTGGCTGGAGGAGATTATTCTATCCTTGGCTGCACAAAGAGGTACCTGGTTACAATACATGTGATGTATAAGAAGATGAGGTATACTTGATAGTATGGCTCATTTGTCTAAATGGACAATTTCACAGAAATCAAAAGCAATCAATGTACCATCAGGAAGAAACAACGATGTGTCTTTGAATGAGGGAAGTATAATTTGGACTTTGCACTAAAGAGCAAAACATATAGTTCTGTTTTTGCAGCTTTTAAGATTAAAATGTGTGAATTAAAAGGGGCAATGTGACCAGTGTGCACAATATATCATTTTGGAGTTTAAAGGAGAAAATAGCCATGCAGCAGTAAAATGATTAGGAAGTAGTAACTGACCTAAAAACTGGTTTGGTGTACAAAGATTTTTATATACAGCATGCTTGAGCAACAGTAGAGTAATATGTAGAAAGATATCAATATAATGTAAGGACAGTGTAAAAAAATTTTAATATACTAGAGTGGGACCTAAAAATCGTGATCATGCATTTTTGAGAGATAACATTAAAAACAAAAAACATAGTAACATAGTAGATGACGGCAGTAAAAGGCCTGCACGGTCCATCCAGTCTGCCCAACAAGACAAACATATGTGTATACCTTACCTTGATTTGTACCTGCCTTATTCAGGGCACAGACTATACAAGTCTGCCCAGCAGTACTTCCCGCCTCCCAACCACCAGTCCCGTCTCCCATCACCGGCTCTAGCACAGATCATATATGTCTGCCCTCCACTATCCTCGCCACCCAATTTCGGCTAAGCTTCTGAGGATCCATTCCTTCTGCACAGGATTCCTTTATGCATATCCCACGCATGTTTGAATTCCGTTACCGTTTTCATCTCCACCACCTCCCGCGGGAGGGCATTCCAAGTATCCACCACCCTCTCTGTGAAAAAATACTTCCTGACATCTTTCCTGAGGCTGCCCCCCTTCAACCTCATTTCATGTCCTCTCGTTCTACCGCCTTCCCATCTCCGGAAAAGATTTGTTTGCGGATTAATACCTTTCAAATATTTGAACGTCTGTATCATACAGTGGTGGAAATAAGTATTTGATCCCTTGCTGATTTTGTAAGTTTGCCCACTGACAAAGACATGAGCAGCCCATAATTGAAGGGTAGGTTATTGGTAACAGTGAGAGATAGCACATCACAAATTAAATCCGGAAAATCACATTGTGGAAAGTATATGAATTTATTTGCATTCTGCAGAGGGAAATAAGTATTTGATCCCCCACCAACCAGTAAGAGATCTGGCCCCTACAGACCAGGTAGATGCTCCAAATCAACTCATTACCTGCATGACAGACAGCTGTCGGCAATGGTCACCTGTATGAAAGACACCTGTCCACAGACTCAGTGAATCAGTCAGACTCTAACCTCTACAAAATGGCCAAGAGCAAGGAGCTGTCTAAGGATGTCAGGGACAAGATCATACACCTGCACAAGGCTGGAATGGGCTACAAAACCATCAGTAAGACGCTGGGCGAGAAGGAGACAACTGTTGGTGCCATAGTAAGAAAATGGAAGAAGTACAAAATGACTGTCAATCGACAAAGATCTGGGGCTCCACGCAAAATCTCACCTCGTGGGGTATCCTTGATCATGAGGAAGGTTAGAAATCAGCCTACAACTACAAGGGGGGAACTTGTCGATCTCAAGGCAGCTGGGACCACTGTCACCACGAAAACCATTGGTAACAAATTACGACATAACGGATTGCAATCCTGCAGTGCCCGCAAGGTCCCCCTGCTCCGGAAGGCACATGTGACGGCCCGTCTGAAGTTTGCCAGTGAACACCTGGATGATGCCGAGAGTGATTGGGAGAAGGTGCTGTGGTCAGATGAGACAAAAATTGAGCTCTTTGGCATGAACTCAACTCGCCGTGTTTGGAGGAAGAGAAATGCTGCCTATGACCCAAAGAACACCGTCCCCACTGTCAAGCATGGAGGTGGAAATGTTATGTTTTGGGGGTGTTTCTCTGCTAAGGGCACAGGACTACTTCACCGCATCAATGGGAGAATGGATGGGGCCATGTACCGTACAATTCTGAGTGACAACCTCCTTCCCTCCGCCAGGGCCTTAAAAATGGGTTGTGGCTGGGTCTTCCAGCACGACAATGACCCAAAACATACAGCCAAGGCAACAAAGGAGTGGCTCAGGAAGAAGCACATTAGGGTCATGGAGTGGCCTAGCCAGTCACCAGACCTTAATCCCATTGAAAACTTATGGAGGGAGCTGAAGCTGCGAGTTGCCAAGCGACAGCCCAGAACTCTTAATGATTTAGAGATGATCTGCAAAGAGGAGTGGACCAAAATTCCTCCTGACATGTGTGCAAACCTCATCATCAACTACAGAAGACGTCTGACCGCTGTGCTTGCCAACAAGGGTTTTGCCACCAAGTATTAGGTCTTGTTTGCCAGAGGGATTAAATACTTATTTCCCTCTGCAGAATGCAAATAAATTCATATACTTTCCACAATGTGATTTTCCGGATTTAATTTGTGATGTGCTATCTCTCACTGTTACCAATAACCTACCCTTCAATTATGGGCTGCTCATGTCTTTGTCAGTGGGCAAACTTACAAAATCAGCAAGGGATCAAATACTTATTTCCACCACTGTATCACCCCTGTTCCTCCTTTCCTCCAAGGTATACATGTTCAGGTCAGCAAGTCTCTCTTCATACGTCTTGGAACGCAAGTCCCGTACCATTCTCGTAGCTTTTCTTTGCACCGCTTCCATTTTTTTAACATCCTTCGCAAGGTACAGCCTCCAAAACTGAACACAATACTCCAGGTGGGGCCTGACCAACGACTTGTACAGGGGCATCAACACTTCCTTTCTTCTGCTGATCACACCTCTCTCTATACAGCCTAGCAACCTTCTCGCTACGGCCAAAGCCTTGTCACACTGTTTCGTCGCTTTCAGATCCTCAGATACTATTACCCCAAGATCCCTCTCCCCCTCAGTACCTATCAGACTCTCCCCGCCTTACACATATGTCTCTCTTGGGTTTCTACTCCCTAAGTGCATCACTTTGCATTTCTTCGCATTGAATTTTAATTGCCAAACCTTAGACCATTCTTCTAGCTTCCTCAGATCCTTTTTCATGCTTTCCACTCCCTCCCGGGTGTCCACTCTGTTGCAAATCTTAGTATCATCCGCAAATAGGCAAACTTTACCTTCTAACCCTACAGCAATGTCACTCACAAATATATTGAACAGAATCGGCCCCTGCACCGATCCCTGAGGCACTCCACTACTCACCTTTCCCTCCTCCGAGCGAACTCCATTTACCACCACCCTCTGTTGTCTGTCCGTCAACCAGTTCCTAATCCAGTTCACTACTTCGAGATCATGCAAAATCTGAGATCATGCATTCTTTGAGAGAGGTGGTGAAAAACAGAATCTAAAAACTAAAAATTTTGGCCAGGAAATAAAATAGAAGAGAAATCCTGCCAGTTCCCAGAGATCTTGAGGAAGAGTTTGATAAGTTCCTTTCTAGAAGGACTGTCAGAGTTTTAGGGTCCTGTTTACTAAACCGCGTTATAGGTACACTAGCATTTTTAGTGCACGCTAAAAATTAGTGTGCACTAACACTAGAGACACCCATATATTCATATGGGTGTATCTAGCATTAGCATGCAATAATTTTTAGTACGCACTAAAAACGCTAGCACACCTTAGTATTTTTTCATGGAGAGAGTAGTGGATGCTTGGAATGCCCTCCCGCGGGAGGTGGTGGAAAAGAAAACGGTAACGGAATTCAAACATGCGTGGGATAAACATAAAGGAATCCTGTTCAGAAGGAATGGATCCTCAGGAGCTTAGCCGAGATTGGGTGGCAGAGCCGGTGGTGGGAGGCGTGACTGGTGGTTGGGAGGCGGGGATAGTGCTGGGCAGACTTATACGGTCTGTGCCAGAGCCAGTGGTGGGAGGCGGGGCTGGTTGTTGGGAGGCGGAGATAGTGCTGGGCAGTCTTATACGGTTTGTGCCCTGAAGAGGACAGGTACAAATCAAGGTAGGGTATACACAAAAAGTAGCACATATGAGTTTATCTTGTTGGGCAGACTGGATGGACCGTGCAGGTCTTTTTCTGCTGTCATATACTATGTTTACTATGTTTAGTAAACAGGGACCTAAATTAGTTATGTACTAATAAAAGCTTTTTAGAAGCCTTACTGGGGTTGACACTGGGCGTAGCACTCATACCATACTTAACTTTTTTGACAATGGGACCTTTTGCAGACTTTCTTTCAACATGGTGCTTTGGGAAGGAGAGTGAACAAGACTAGATCATTGCAACATGTTTTTCCCCACATTTTGCAAAGATATTAACATTTAGAAGTGAATCTAAACCATTGACTCGTTTTCTTGTCATTCTGCAATGACTATCTTGTAAGACTACCCCTGCTGTGTCTGTATATTGCTGTGTATGTCTAGTAGTGATATAAAAATGAGTAGTAGAAGTAATGATAGCTTACTCTGTGAGCTTTCATTGCCCAGTTCCAGATATTGCTTACCTCAAACCAACTTTGTATATCAGAAAAGGAATAAGCCTTGTACTTAAATATGAATATCACTGTATTACTCCTAAATAATAAAGAGTCTGACTAAACTCCCCCACAAAGTCATTGACTTATTTTCATATTTGTTCTAAAGAGCATCCTTTCAAACTCATTATAGCATATACCAATTCCTCCTAATGACTATGTTCTTCAATTATTACTGTGGCTTTTACATGGGTGAAATAACTCATTGACATTTATTCTAGAATGCATTCCAAGGACAGCAAAGACAGAGATACAAAGGAACTTGAATTTTAGATTATGTTGCATTTTGAATATAGTAGAATGTCTGCCTGATAGTTCTCTCAGATTTATGGGGAAAAGGGTCAACAACAAATTGGGAACATTGTATATTTCTGTTGCCACATTTTGTTTGCTGATCTATATTGACAAATAGATATTAGAGACACTTTCATGTAAACACTACCATAGAAAATCCATTTAAATGCACAATTTCCTTTCCAAGTTTCACTGAAAAAGGCAATTCTTCAAAACATTTGCACATCTGAAGACACCCACAAAGTGTATTACATTGCATAAATGTATTCCTGTCTGAGACAGGGCTAAAGACATTTGCATATTGTTGGGAGTCATGAAGTAGTTTAACAATCATTGGTTATTTAGCCAAAGGCAAGATTCTCACAAGCTCAATCCTTGATGAGATTCAAATGCAGAAATGGCATTAGTATTGAACTTGCCCCATGCCAGTCTACCAAGATTAAAACCTTGTAATTAAAACAGTTTTTTTTCCTTTGAATGGTGAAAGTAAGAATTTTTAAGAGCTCTTTTAATTTGTTTTTAATTTATTTCCTAACCAGATTTGTCTGGAAGTCAAAAATATCTTTTTATACAGAAAACACTAGACCTGTTAGAGTTCTGTTAGGATATGTCCAGTGATAATATGCTTTTTGAGTAGCAAAGTATCACAGGAACAGGGCATGTTTTAACATTTGCTGGTTTGACAGGAATGGAATGGGCAGCATATTATATTAATGCAGAGGATCAATATTGGGCATCAAATATCCCAAACTCTATTCTTGTGTTCATTTTACTTAGACACCCCTCCCCCTTTCTAAACTCTCTTGCCTAGTCTCCTATTTCACTTGCCAATACCTCAGTACTATATTCCTGTACTACAGATTTAGTACATTGCCACAATTTGTGCTTGTATTTCTTTCTTACTTCTTTTAAGTTTCTTTTATTCACTTCTACCTCCCATGTTTTGATATCAAGTAAGTAACATAAAAGGCTAGCCTGAAGCTCTGTAATTAAAGTGATTTTTTTTTTCACTTCTCTAGGTTTCTTGGGCCAGTTAATTTTATCATCTAAGTAAGTTAGGGGCCCTTAATGCAGGAGCACTTACTTACATGTTCATTTTTAAAGCAGATCGATGTCTTAAAATGCCTTAAAAAAATCTGTCTGCTAAAAACGTCCAAATCCTGATTTTGGAAAGTAAAAATTTGGACATTTCACACTGCAGTTAGTCCAAATAGCAAGGGTTGTGTTGTTGGCCTATTTTGAGCAGAAGTAGGAAAGGCCCAAAAGAAGGACATCCAACAGGGATTTTCAAATTGAAAGAAACAAACCATGTCTAAAAAGAAGTTTGTTTGTTTTTTTAAATCTAGACCTGTTTCAGTCATATTCAAGTTACAAAATGTTGCTCTAATTGAGCAGCTGACCCCTTGACATCTCCTTAATCCCCTACTAGTTGCTTTGGAAACTGGCTATTCTTTTTGGATGTTTTCAGAGCAAAAATGTCCATCCGGTTGAGTGAGTGGTAAGCCCGTGTTGGGCTTACCGCCGCTTAGGACCCCTTTGATTTATTGTTTAAGGGTGGTTAGGTCAGATCCAAGCACCTTCAGCTGTTCACCTCACACTGCTTAGCTTTTTGTACTTACATCTCTGGGGAAGGAGGCTTGAGCATTATATTCAATTAATCCCAGTCCCTCCTATATCTCAGGTAGGATGTCTTCTTTGACCTGGCAGAACACAATAGTGATTTTCATTTCTAATAAACAGCCTTGCTAATAGCAGGGTGTCCTGGGAGGAAAGGTTAAGCTGGATGCCATTTTTCTCACTGCCCCCACGCGCATAACATCATGATGTCATTACACCCAAACGACAAATCATTGTTGAAAGATCAGCACCAATATTATAGCCATTCTCTAAATGGCATAGAAATTTAGGTGGATTTTATAAAAGGCACGGAAAATGGCTAAGTGTATTCTGCAAACAGCGTAGAAATTTAGTCAGGTTTTATAAACAGCACGAAACTGGAGCTAAGCATGATTCTGTAAAAAGCGTACAACCTTTAGAGAATTAGGCTTAATGCTTCTGTTTTTCTATGCTGATTTTTCAGTGCCATTTATAGAATCTGGCCCTAAATGCCTCTGCATTGATAATTTTGCAGGTCTGGTGCACTAATGAAAAAATTAGCACAGAGTCTGTAAAGATTTTTAAAAGCCTTATTTTGGGGCTGCATTAGAAATAAGCTTTGCATGTATGAAAGTCTCACACGAAAATGCTTTTTAGCTTCATTTAGAGGTCCTTTTATTAAGCAGCAGTAAAAGGTTGCCTTGGCATGCCCTTAGACGGGTTTTTCCTACAATAGCTTTAAAAATGTTTTTGTTTGTTTGTTTTAATGGACATTCATTAATGTTGTATTAGTGTACAGCCATTTTGAAATATTTCTGCATTTGCACTTACCACCACTCATTTTGTAGGCAGTAAGGGCTCATGCGTTATCCATGCACTACCTAGTTAGTGCGTGGTAAAGAACAATGACCCAGATATATAGGTGGTCATTTGCACAAATGGGTAGCGTCCCGGCACAGCCAACAAAAGTGTGTTTTAGGGAGGGGTTGAGGATAGGGGAGTCAGGCAAAGGAAGGGATTTGGGCAGGTATGCACAAGTTATAGCAGGGAGGGGAAGTAGTAAGGAGTAGGGAAACATGGGTATTCAGGTGACATGAAGGGAAGTGCTAGGGTGGGGAAAGGGGAGGGAAATTGAGCATCAGGTGCAGTATTTGCCAAAGAGCAATCACCATATTGCAGGCTGCTCCAACCACTCAAATACTTCAAAGGGCTGCTCTCTGCTGCAGTTCATAACAGCAATTTCCACACATACTTTCTCCTGGATTGCTGATGCAGAATGTTATTCTACTGGCTAATGTCTTCTACGCTAATGTCTAATGGCTAATGTCTTCTACGCTGCGGTTCTCTTTCCTCCTATTGACCAGTCAATTTGTGCGGGGTCATGGAGTTTCTGCATCCTATGTGTGCTAGGAGAGATGGTGGGTGCGTTCTTTCTTTGGGCTCTGTGGGTTATATGCCAGCTGATTGCATGACAAATGCAAGACCAGGTGGCAGGGTGCACTGGTGGGGGGGTCAGTGGGATGATGCTGACCACTGTGATGGATGCATTCGGTACGCTAGAAAATGGGGCACTGAGCAGTGCAGTAGCAGGTCAGAGGTGAGCCGCTGGAGGTTCCACATTGCTGTGGTGTGCGGGGTGCCGTATCTCTCCTACCTTATGGGTGAGTACTCATGCGGTGTACGCCAGCACGTCAGCAGTGCTGTTGCAGGCAGATGCTTGCCGCTTTCTTCCCGTGTTTACAAAAAAGACTTGCGCCTGAATTCTGAGTTAATTAGCCAGCACATTTTGATGTGCCAGCACCAGGTGATAGCAGTTCAAATCTAAGCAGGCCACTTATTGTCCCTTGGACTTCGGGCCTTGCTATATTGGTGTGCCTCGTCATGTCTGCATCCTGAGCTGGGCACATGAGTTTTCAGCATGCAAGGATGGGGGCCATCCACTCCCATATGGAGTTGTTAATAAGCATCAGCAACCTGCTCACATACGGAGCATTGTGGGAGGGCTCGGCACTGCCGAGGGATTGGTGTATCGCTGGCCCTCACACCACTCATGTGTTTCTAGCTTAATTATAGCTGTGGGTGACAGGGTAGGAGAAGTGCCGCCAGGAGAGTACAGTTTAATTAAGCGGGGTAATTATAATTTGTTTGTGCATGTTTTTGTTTTGAGGCGAGGGTGAATATGTGACCCCTACACTTGCATTTATAGTGCCACCAGTGTTTTATTTAACCATGTGCAAGGAACAGCGGGAGCGCGGATCAGACTGTACCTAAAGTGCTTTGACACCAGATAGCAGCATAAGGTGCTTCACTAAAGCAGTAATCTGCCCCATGGCACACTGGCTGGCTTATTTCCACACAATGTATCTGCCATCTGGGGAAGGTCAGGCATGCAGGCCATAGATGTGGCCATCTTAGTGTCACTCTGTTGCAACCATCTTGTAGAGGTCACAAAGGTTGCAATCTTGTTCACCCAGGGTCATCCATTCAGTGAAGGTCACAGAGGGGCCAATTTTGAGGTGAAGATCTCAGGGGTGGCCATATTAGTAAACCAGCTACAGAAATTCAGTGTAAGTCACAGAAGTGGCCCATTTCACAGTGAAGATCTCGGCAGTGGCCATCTTGGTCTCCCAGTGGCAGCCATTTGCGAAGGTCACAGAGGTTGCCATCTGGCCATCCCTCAGCTACAGCCATTTGGACAGGTTACAGTTTTTAGTACAGCGGAGGAATGCTCTCAATGCTATTTTTGGAGGGATTATGAGTTATAAATTGTGAGTCATTATAAATAACACAGTTTACAAGGCTGTGATTGCAAGCTATGCTATTTCTGTACCACATGAATCACTAAGTTGCAGTACTGAAATATCATAGGTTGGTTAGTCCCATGGTAAACTACCCACTCAATGTAATCATTGTAAGGAAATAAATTATATCATAAAAAATGTGTATGCAACAATTTGTGCAAAATACACAAAATGATTTTTTTTCTATAAAGAGCTAAATTCAAAGTCAATCAAAAGCTCTCAGTGTTTTGTGCAAATTTTGCTTTCCCTCTTTCACCTTAGAATTCCTTTTCTAACAAGGAGTTATGAGAACTGATACCCTGGAGCAAAAAATAAAATAAAATAAAAAATCATGATTGCACAAACTGTTTTGCAGAGTTTTTGCATCATTTCCTTGCCCACTTTTCTCTGAAACTTAAATCTAGCCTATAAAGTACTTAGAAAGTTATGTACCATAATTCAGTAAGGTTGGTGTCACTACAGGTTACAGCATTGTATTTTAAAGCATAGTTGTTGAGGCATTGGCACAAAAGGTTTCTTCTTCATGTGCCTCAAAGCACAGAATAAATTGCTACCCTGTTGTACTATTGTAATACTGAATTCTTTAATACTTGCCAAAACTGCCATCAGTTATAACACTACTAAAATGGTCTCTCGGTGCCTTACATTTACATTTCTGTATCACATATCTCTAGGAAACTATAAAGGCTGTCTGAAATTTTTCAGGTTTAAAATGTGTGATTTTCATTGTTGACGAAATTAGTTACATAAATATCAACAAACCTAGCCCTGCTGAAGTACAGAAGTTTTATGAGCGGGGCTTTCTTAAGCATATGAAAAGTACAGTATATTATCAGGGAATCATTATGAATTTGATGCACTTATAGAACTAGATTCAGTAAATCTCACTGAAAAATCAGCATGGAAAATATTATTCATCAAGCACTATTCTATAAAGGGTATCTGAGCTTTATAATATAGTGCCTAAGCACCTAATCTGCGCCTAACTTAGGAGCCCTTTCACTAAGCAGTGTAGGTGCCTATCAGGCTCATTTTCGAAAGAGAAGTATGCCCATCTTTCAATACAAATCGGAAGATGGGCGTCCTTCTCATAGGGTCACCGAAATCGGCATCATTGAAAACCGATTTTGGGCGCCCCCAACTGCTTTCTGTCGCGGGTACGACCAAAGTTCATGGGGGCTTGTTGGTGAAGGCGGGACTTGGGCTTGCCTAACACATGGGCGTTCTCAACCCACAATGGAAAAAAAGGGCGTCCCTGATGAGCACTTGTACAACTTTACCTGGTCCTGTTTTTCTTATGACCAAGCCAAAAAAATGTCCCCGAACTGACCAGATGACCACTGGAGAGAAATAGGGATCACTTCCCCTTACTCCCCAAGTGGTCACTAACCCCCTCCCACCCTCAAAATTATCTTTAAAAATATTTTGTGCCAGCCTCTATGCCACCATCAAATGTCATCACAGCAGTATGCAGGTCCCTGGAACAGTTTTAGTGGGTGCAGTGCACTTCAGGCAGGCGGACCCAGGCCCATCCCCCCTACTTGTTACACTTGGGAGGTAAATGTGAGCCCTCCAAAACCCACCACAAACCCACTGTACCCACATCTAGGTGCCTTCTTCACCCATAAGGGCTATGGTAGTGGTGCACAGTTGTGGGTAGTGGGTTTGGGGGGCTCAGCTCACAAAGTAAGGGAGCTATGTACCTGGGAGCAATTTTTGAAGTCCACTGCAGTGTCCCCTAGGGTGCCTGGTTGGTGTCCTGGCATGTCAGAGAGACATGTGCACTACGAATGCTGGCTCCACCCATGACCAAAGGGCTTGCATTTGCTCGTTTCTGAGATGGGCGTCCTTGGTTTCCATTATCACCGAAAATCAGAAACGACCAAGTCTAGGGATAACCATCTCTAAGGACAACCTAAATATCAAGATTTGGGTGTCCCCGACCGTATTATCGAAATGAAAGATGGACGCCATCTTGTTTCAATAATACTGGCTTCCCCGCCCCTCCACCGGGACATTTAGTGAGGACTTCCTCAGCAAAACGTGGGCATCTCTTTTGATTATGCCCCTCCATGTACGCCCAACATGTGTCAATTTGTAATTACTGCCCAGCTACCACAAGCCCCAGGTGGTAATTTCCTTTTTTACATGTGTCCACTACGCACGCCGGAAAATAATTTTTATTTCCTGTGAGTGGCACTAACTGGGTGGTAAAATGCATTCTACGAACGTAGACCATTACCGCCTGGTTAACGACCGCTATGCCTGTGGGTGGTGGTAAGGTCTGGACCCAAAATGGATGTGCACCAATTTTCATTTTGCTGCACATCCATTTTTGGTCAAAATAATAATGGATCTGCGTGCATCCAAAACATGCACCTACACCAGTGGAGGCCATTTTTCGGTGCACCTTAGTAAAAGGACCCCTGCATTTATGCCTGCTGAAACCACGTGAATGTGCCAGTACCTAAATTAGGCATGGATTGGGTGTATTCTATAAAAATTCTCCAAAAGGCCCCCTAAACATGCCCCCTTGAAATTATGTGCTATAGGAGTTACGCACATATTGTTATAGAATACAATGTGAACGTAACTCCCAGTTAAGGCCAATTAGCGCCAATAATTGGTTGTTAGTGGCCAATTATTGGTGCTGATCAGCTTATTAATTAATTAAGTTGTGCACGCAAGTCAGCTATGCACGGTCATTTGCACACACTCTGTCTCTCACACACCCTGTCTCTTTCTGACACAAACACACAAACACACACTCTGTCTGTCTATCTGTCTCTCTCTCTCTCACACACACACACATACACACTCCATCTCTCACCCACACACTCTCTCTCAAACATACACACTCCGAGGAAAGGGGGGCATGGAACATGCTGGGGAGGAGAGGGAGGGGGGCATGGAACTCGGAGGGAAGGGGGAGGCCAAGAACTCGGAGGGGAGGGGAGGAGAGGAAGGGAGGGAAGGAGGGGGTCATGGAACTCTGAGCCCCACAAACACACACTCACTCTGTCTCTCACATACACTCTCTATCTCTCTCTCTCACACACACACTCTCTCTCTCTCTGACACAAACACACACACACTCTGTCTGTCTCTCTCTCTCTCATTCTCTCACTCACTCACACACACACTCCATCTCTCACACACACTTTCTCTCTCACACACACTCTCTCTCTCTCTCTCAAACATACATATTCCGAGGAAAACCTTTGCTAGCGCCTGTTTCATTTGTGTCAGAAACGGGCCTGGGGCCTGTTTTACTAGTATTCTATAAATTATACCTTAATTTAGGCATACTTTATAGAATAAGCCTCAATTTCCACTCATTATATTGAATATGCTAAGTTCTGGTCCACATGACTAAATTTAGTCGCGGGCAGTTATGCCATTTTTAAACTCGGTGTAAACCCCGATGCCTAAATTAGGCACAGACCAGGTGTATTCTATAGCAGTGTACATAGATTTTTGAAATGCCCATGACCTGCCCATTCCACGCCTATGGCCACACCCACTTTTCAACTATTCAACTTAGAATTTGCATGCAGCACATTATAGAATACGCTTAGACCATTCTGTACTTAAATTATTGCCAATTCATGTCAATAATTGCTTGTTACTTGGCAATTATAGGCACTGATTAGCTTGTTAACTAATTAAGTTGTGTGCGCAAATACAGAATATGACTGTGTACGCATAATATGAGTCGCAGTATATAGAATCTAGGGGTGGTTTCAGGTGGGACTAGGAAGGAGCCAAAGTATGGACATCCAACTCTGATTTCAAAGGGGGCAGGTTGTCTATACCCCCCAAAAATGTATATTGGTATTTAGACCTAGTAAATTACAGACAAAACTATCCAGAAACTATATAAAATTACAACTTATTAGAAAAAATGTCTGAAAAAGCAGCATTTTGATATTCTTTCTAAAACTTTTATAGTTCAAGGATGTTGCCAAAATATTTGAAATCTCCTTCCCTATTCTTGCTACTTGAAAGGAAATAAACCATCGATATGTCTCAGTCTTTTCTTCTCTATCATCAAAGGCACAAGGAAAAAAATATGTTTCCTACTGAGAAAAGTATGAAAAAGAAAATAATCATAGAGGTAAAATGGCGCAAGTCCATGCAATATTTTGTAGAAGAAGTGCAAAAACTTAAACAAGACTCTGGCCTCTATAGGAAACCAATGAAGTTGAACATACAGATATGATACACAATCAGATTTTGTTAGAGAAAAAAATTAAATGAAGTGAATTATTCTGTATAGTCTGAAGTGTATTTAATGATAGCTTAGTGCAACCTAGATAGATAATATTGCAATAATCCAACTAACTAAACAATAATGTTTGCACTAAAAATTGAAATTGTTGTACACAAAAACGTATTGATTTGTCGAAGCTTCTTTATTAACAGAAAAGTTTTTTTCTGATTACAAAATTAATATGAGTGTCTAAGTAAAGTATCTGATCCAAATAAACACCTAAAATCTTTATGAGAAAGAGAAACGGGACTTGATATATTGCCTTTCTGTGGTGTTTGCAACTACATTCAAAGTGGTTTACATAATATGTACAGATACTTGTTTGTACCTGGGGCAATGGAGGATTGGGTGACTTGCCCAGGGTCACAGGGAGCTGTGTTGGGAATCAAACCCAGTTCCCCAGGATCAAGGTCTGCTGCATTAGCCACTAGGCTACTCCATCACTCCGCAATTTTATAACAGAACATAGCTCATATTCTGTATGGTTTAACATAATAACCAAAAAGTAGGGTTTGATTTATTATTTAAAGGCTTTTTTTTTTTACAAAACTGCAACAGTGATTCCCATATGGCCAATGAGAGGAAGCCCATAGGAATTGAATGGGCTTCCTCTTATTTGCCAAGTAGGAATTGCTAGTGCAGCCTTGTAAAAGAAGCTCTAAATAAAGAAACTTCTTATTATCTGTACTTAATTTTAACTTATGCTTCAACATCCAACTTTCTATTGTATTGACACTTCTTTGAACTTGTACTAGCTCTAAATTAGGAACATGGCTACAAGCGATCATAACTATTTTATCATCAGCATAACTATATGTCAAAGAAATCCATGTTTTTCACATAATGAATGTAAAGAGTGTAGGAACATATTAAAGAACAAAGGGGACAAAGGTCAACCCTGGGGAACCACAAATGGATTTCGCCAAGCCTCTGACAAACAGTCCCTTATCTTAACCCTATAAGATCTCAATGAAAATAATCCTTGAAACCAACTTAGTACTTGACCGGTAATCCTAATTCCATCCAGAATCTGTAATAAAATGTCATGGTCCACAAGATCGAAAGAACAGGAAAGTTCAAATTGAAGAAGAAAAGTCTGCTTGCCTTCACTGAGAATCAATCATACTTTATCAAATAAAGAAACAATTACCATCTTTGTTCTGTAGGTTGAACAAAAACCAGATTCAGAATAGTGCAAAACACTATGGGCCCTGTTTACTAAGGCGCATTATAGGAGGCTTAGCATTTTGAATGTGTGTTAACTGTGTATGCACATTAACCATGTACACACATTAACCGTGAACGTGCCTACAATAGGTGCCTACACAGTTAGCACATGCGCTAATTGTAGGAACATTAAAAACACTAACATGCCTTAGTAAACAGGGCCCTATGAGTATCCCAAAAATCAGCTAATTGTAAATAAGCGTCCATAAGTTTATTAAAGAAAGGAATTTGAGGCAAGCGGTCTATAGCTGGAAACAAGCTGACTGCATACATTTAGTAGTGCTATAGAAATGATAAGTGGTAGTAGTAGTAGTAGACTAGATTCATTTTTATCTTTTAAAATAAGGGTTACACGAATGTCTTCTAATTTTTCAGGGAAGATATCCAGCGGCAATATGTAATTTAGCTACTGAAAACATTTGGTTTTAAATTCAACAGGAGCTATTAAAACATACGGTGGATAAGAATTCAATGACAGCAAGACTAAACATATTTTTTTTAAATAAAAGATCAAACTGATGTCAATTTAAAGAAGAAAAATCTTTATTCAGAAGAACTATTTATCAACTTGAGATGTAATTGCTTTCACCTTATTTTGAAAAAAAAAATCTGCTAATTGTTCAGCTATAGGAATATATACCAGCTGAAAAACATGTTTGGTATTAGATGGATCTGTTCTTATTAATTTAGAAAAATACTCTCTCTTTTTTTTTTTTACTTTTAAAGTGATCTTATAGTTATGTACACCTTGTCACCAATGTTCCTGCAGTTTCTTTTTAATTTTAACAGTTTTTCGTCAACCTATTTGTTATTAGATTGAGCAAATTTCCTTTTCATATATAATGCGGCAATTTCATCTAACGTTTTAACACACAACATTTCCTTGTGATCTGCAAGAGCTAAAGAATCCTTATCATTATCCCAATGTGATTTAATTTGTCCCAAAACAAATCAGAATCAATTTTCCCTCTTGTTAAAAACTGAGTTTCATATGGTCTTAGCTTCCCCTTAAATTAAAACCAATTTAAATTAAATGGTAATAAAAAAATGACCTGACCATAAATTATTTGTCCATAAACAGTTTGAAAATGAAATATTGTTGAATTTAAATTCATTTGAGTGTAGCAACTAAATCTAATCGATGCCCCTTAACATGTGTAGAGTTAATTCTAGGAACAGTGTAATGTAAAGCAGAAAGAAATGAAAATTCCTATGTTGCCACAATGACATCCATGCTACTTGTTTTACCCCTTTCATGTGGATATAACCAGCACATGGACAGGCATTTCTCTTGTGTTTTATAACAGGCTGTATCAGCAGATCCTGTTCTAAAATACCACTGATATACTGACCATGGGTGTCTGGGGGCTTTTTACCCACTGTGGTAAAAAGGACCCTTGCACACAGGAAAAATGGCCCCCACTGCTAGCTCAGGGCCTGTTTTCCTGCAGCTTGGTAAAAGGACCCCTTAGTTCATGCTAATGATTAGTGCGTGCTAAATGCTAGAGACACCCATAGGAATATATAGGTGTTTCTAGCATTTAGTGCATGCTAAAAATGCTGGTGTGCCTTTGTAAAAGGACCCCTTTGTGATTCCACCCTTACCCTACCCAAGCATTGGTTTCTTTAATTACATTGCCCCTGCTTAACATTGACCTTACATTATTTTAACACACTTTATATAGTTTGACCTGGTGAAGTAGCAAATATTAGACATTTAATAATCCCATATTCTTATATCCTTTTTTTTCTGATACCAGTTATTTGTTATAGCTTCCATTAATTACACTGTAGCTATAAACCGTTTACTTCTATGATATTGCCTCCTTTAGTTGTCAACATTACATATTTGCCTAAACCAAATTTCATTCATATGCCTTCACATAAGATGTGAACCATACTGAGAGAAGATTCAACTTCATCTTATTATAAGCCATTCAGTTGTAGGTCATCCATACTGTACGGAGTAAATGGGTTACTTTTTTCTTTGATTTGAAAGTTAGTACCCATGAATTGTCACAGCTACAAATGGGTGATGATGAGTCTTCTTGAATTATCCCTTGTATGATCTTTACTTCACCCAGTTCTTCTGCATTTATCAGAATTGTCTTCTAGGAGACCATTGTTACTTTTAGTAACAAAAGAGAGGGTAAAACAGTACAAAAACACAAGCAATAAAATAAAAAAAAAGCACAGGTGGGCCTTCGAGACAAATAGGAGTCCTTTTATTCTGAAAAGACCCAACATGGGCTGTGTTTCAGCATAGAAACGCCTGCATCAGGGGTCCAAAGTCACAATGTTCTTAGAGGTAGTCCCAGAAGAACGAGCGGTAACTGACGGCGTTCATCATGATAGCATGGATACTTGCATTTTTGGGAGACACAAGTACCGCAAGGAACCTGTTTTTTACTGTGTTCCTTTTTTTCTGTACCTCTAAGAACATTGTGACTTTGGACCCCTGAGGCAGGCATTTCTATGTCAAAATATGGCCCATTGTTACTTTTAGAAATTCTCTGATACTTTCACTAGTCCAAAAATTTCTAGATATTTCGTGATGCAGCTGTGAGGAAGTACATCAAATATCCTTTTTGCAATCAATCTAAGTCATGCAAAGATTTGCTTTCCTTTTTTTTGAATTTTTCAAAATCATCTTCCCAATCAGCAATTGGTCTTTTGTACATCTTGAATTGTTTTGCAAGGCCCATTTTGATAAAGGGAATTGACCAACATTGTCTGTGACACACTATTTGTGAATTGTAGATAATAACAATAATAGTAATCATCTAAGGAAGTGCATTTAACAATGAGAAAGTAATGAACAAATATATTTTCTCTTAGCATATTCACTGTGCACATTTAACATCAGCTGTATTTTACAAAAATGAAGGTGGTTATCAGGTCAGCAGGTAAATTAAAATGAAAAATACTTTTAAGCTTGGAATTGCTTTTTAACGTGAGAAAACTACTTTGCAGTCTCATGAGGAGGTTTGTGCTACATCATATCAGAGAAGGTCACAAATTACTAAGAATTACAGGCAATTTAAAAGTAAAATGGGTCCCCTGAGAACATAAAGCAGAGCCTAGATAGTCCATTACTGTAGAGCAGCTGATTACTTGATAAAACTACCAACTATGCAAGTGTACCCTTGTAATCTGAAATGAATGAAATAAGACAAGAAAGCTCACTGCAGCCCGCCCACAAACTAGATTTTAATGATATTGATTCATAGTATACAGTTCAATACATTGTAATATACAGGGAAAAAAGGCTTAAGCTTTAATACACATGTTTTAGGGAAATAATACCTTATAGCTGTAAGTCTCAACCATTTTTACATGGTATATAAATGTCTAATTTTACAGCAAAAACCTAATACAAGATTATTTAAGAAAGATTATTTAACGGACATTGTCTATATGACGTTCAAATAGTGAAATAAACGTTTATCAGAGAATGTTTAAATATGCAAGTCCATAATAGAAGAAATAAATAAATGTTTTCCAATTTTCAAAAATACACAAAAAATGTTTAGAAAGAGGACACACTGCAAACATCATAGTTGTTCAACGATAAACATTTCCGCCAATCAAAAATACACTACACAAAACATGCAACGGCGTTACTTGTTCCCATGTCAGGAAAACATCCGTGGCAATAACAGCACATTATGTGCAAAACGTTCATATATACATCCTGCATGTGGAGGAACATTCCCCAATGTGGACAGTCATGTCTCTTTGCAGGAAGTCTAATTTCAGTGTACCAAAAACAGAGCTCCTGGTCGTCCTGTGCCTCAGGCACAGGAGAGACATTTTTAGGCACCACTACCACCTGCCCCTCCCCACAACATCTCCATGAGGGCATTGGGATCCATTAGAGGCAGCCTTGCAAGGTGAGTGTGAAGCAGTGCTCCCCATGATCATATCACTATTCATGTACAAGCACGATATATAGACAGGGTCACAATAAGTGAGGTCCCTTTGTTGTTGCAATACATGTTATTGAATTTTCATAAGAAAGAAAAAAAAAACATTGTTGAAATCAGAATGCACAGAATATCAAATGACAAGTAATTATGGCCCCCCTCCACCAACTATGAAATGCTGAAATGAGGGGCCACACATATCTGGACCCCCTATATGTGGAAAGATGTTCATGGTGCTTACATATATAAATAATTTCCTTTGAATATATTTAGAAACACACACACACCAGAAAATGTAGAACACTATTTTTTTTTCGTTTTGGTGAGTTTGTATCACGTTAGTGTTTTGTCTTCTTTATTACCACCTTTTGGACTAAGTGGTTTTCATCATGTATTGCTATTATAATAATATGCTTCCAGCACTTTTATCAAGTGGATCGTTCATCCTTCTTCTGTCCATGCTTTGTACAATTGCTCTTAAAGTACTTAATCAGCATGTGGGTCGTTTATCCATATCTTGTCTATATATTATCTTGGTCTCTTCTGTGTATATCATCACATACCTTTGTATTATAATTTTCAGTGATACATTTTTGGAATATTATATATATTGATATTGTATACATTCATTATATATGTTCATCTTTTAGTAATTATATCATCACACCATTTTAGATTTATATGATGACTGTTTTAATTTTTATTGTGGATCTTACCATCTGTTCACATAATATTTTGTGTTTTATTATTTGTTCTGTTTTTAATTACTTAGGTTATGTTTGGTTTATATTTTATATTTTGTATTGTTTAGTATTTTATTATATGTATGTCTTACATGAGCATTTTTAATGTATTTTTTAGACTCCTGAGGCAGGCCTGTGGCCAAAACACAGATCTGTGTCAAGTCATCAATGAAACATTTTAACTTTCCCAGTCTCTGAAGTTCTTGGTCCACTTCCCACTTATCCCTGCATTCACCTGGACTGAGAAACATGTGGCCACATTCCCACAGTATGTCTTGTTTACCTAAACAGATAAATTCTCAAGCATTCTGTAATTTTCCTTAGCTCTGAACATGAGTTCTAAGGCTAATAAAAAAGGGAGTTTCTGTCAGTGAAATTGGGAGCTCGTCTTTAATTAACGTACGTATGCACAGAGAACCATATTTCCTGGTCAAAGAAACTCCTGACTTTCACTGTGAACAGGGCCTCCCCAGCTGATGATAAGAGCCTGGATGAAATAAGGACCAGTGATGTATGTATAGTGTATGTCAAGAAACTCCTAGCATTGCTTGGATGTAGGAACCAGTGATGTATTGTTTCTTTTCAGTTATATGGCTTAATCATTGTATATATCTTATTTATTGTGCATCTTAGAACCACTAATAAAAGTCTCATTTACCTAGTACGAATCCAAAAGAATCCACAGTAATTACTGAGTAGTCTGTGTCGGTGAGGCAGGCTGTAAAACCAAGTCAGAACAACTTTATAGAATAAACCTAAATTTCTGCATGGTTTATAGAATACACAAAACACCCATCTGCATGATTAAATTTAGTCATGGCTAGATATGCCAAGTAAAACTTGGTATAAATATTAATGCCTAAATTAAGTACAGAATGAGTGTATTCTATTAGCATGCATATAAATGTTTGAAACACTGATGACTCGCCCATTATATGTCCATGGCCATGCCCCCTTTTTAACTATGTGACTTAGAATTTATACATATCATATTATAGGATACACTTAGACCAGTGGTTCCCAAACCTGGTCCTGGAGGCACCCCAGCCAGTCAGGTTTTTGGGATATCCACAATGAATATTCATGAGAGAGATTTGCATGCAGTGGAAGCAGTGCATGCAAATATCTCTCATGAATACTCGTTGTGGATATCCCAAAAACCTGACTGGCTGGGGTGCCTCCAGGACCAAGTTTGGGAACCATTGGCTTAGACAGTTCTGCATGTAAATTCTAATTAGTGTCAATTGGTTTCAATCATTAAGTGGTAATTATCGGCACTGATTAGGTTGTTAACTAATTATATTGTGAGTGCAAATCCAGAATATGACTAGATTTGTGCATGCAACTTAAGTCACGCTATATATAGAATCCCAGGGTAAGCTCATAAGCAATGCCATACCTAAGTTAGGCATCAATTGAGTCTATTCTGCAACAATACATGTAAATGTTGGAAATACTCCTGGAACACTGTAGGTAGTATAAATAAGTCTTATAGGAAAACAACTCCTAACAGAATTATTTATGCCAAGGTTACAGAACTCTGCCCAAGCAAATATTCTGGACTCATGCTAGGGGATATAGGACCTTACTTTGGCACCTAACCAAAATTAGCTGAGCTAGAGAGAATGAAACCAAAGCCACAGATAGTATATATTATTTATTATAAAATAAAGAATATATTGTGACAAGGCTACAACCCAGAGGTACAAAATGAAACAACAAAATCCTGAACTTCGTCTCCCAGAATGCATTGCCCGTCCCAGCAAGGGGAGCCCCTGGGATAGACAAGATGATTATATACCCACTCTGACCACAAGAGGGAGGGAGAAGGAAGAAGCACAGTTCCCTAGCTCCGTAACCAATACATGATGCCTCCCACCTGTAGAGGGAAGGGTGGGGTGAGAAGCATGTGGAGGAGGGGTTAAGGAGGCTGAGCAAGAAGCAGAAAGGGGATGGAATGGGAGCTGGAGAGCCCTGAGGAAGTAGCACCTAAAGGGGGAAAGCTATGTGTTTAAAAGTTTTGATTTAAAACCTGTTGTAAGGAAGAAGCCTGCTTTGATTTGAACTGTTTGCTGTGGGGGAAGGGCAGAGGACTGGAAGAGTTATAAGCCTGGTTCCCCAGCTGCTCCTGTTTGTTGTGTAAGAACTGTGGGAGCTGGAAACCCTGGTTGGACACGAGGGAACAATTTTGCTGGAAGGCCAGCACTGCTTGTGATACGTACTTTGGGCCAGCACTGCTTGTGATACGTACTGTGAAAAGGAAGTATTTCCAAAGGGGACTATTGCAGCCCTCAAGAAAGGTCAGAGACTTTGGATTGCTGGGTGAGGGGCAGCACTACCCTGCCTGGGGCAGCCCTAACCCAGGGCTGGACTGAAGCTTTTGTTTGTAACTTGGAAACAAAAATAAAAAGAAAAGAATATTTGAAAGTATCTGCTGGTGGCAATTTGTGGGGCTTGGATTAATCCTGGGGAGGAGACTTCCTTTTTCCCCCTACTGGCGCAGCGGTCCCGTTTACAATATATATATATATATATAAATAGAACAGCAGCAAGGCTTAGCAAAATACAATATATAACTTGCTGATAATAATAAAAACAAATAGATTGCTACCAAAATAAAGACTATGTAACTGATTCTTACTGGAATACTAAGTAATTACACAATCCTGATTTGTTTGTTATCATGAAAACTTATCCTACACTTCTTATGTAAAATACAAGATTAGCAGCATATTACCTGACCACGAGTTATGACCTAACCAATCTTTATCTCAGACAAACGCCACTTACTAATCCCAAACTATAGAAAGTAAATCACTGTTATCTTAGCACGCTGTCTCTGAAGCAGTCTTTCGATGAGGTAGGTGCTGATTTCTTCTTAGACTCTAACTATATCCACAGCGACTCTCAGTCTCGGATTCAGTTCAGGGTCTATCTTCTGAAAGCAGGTGTCACAGTCATTCAGGGCTGATGTAGCTGAGCCAATCTGTATTTTCACCAGATATGTAGTTCACAAGGTTAGAACAACGCAGTCTATTGCTCCCTCCGAGCCTTCTAACCTTGCTAGGTCCTTCTTGTCAGTCCCAACTGTCTGATGGTCTCCGAACAACTAACTTTCTTTAGTTCACGCTTTCTTAGTACCTCTCCATCAGATGATCCTCTAGGACCAATCATAATCCTGTCCAGCTAACTCCATGAGCATGAAGCATCCTTTGTTCATGACCTTGAAGTTGATACCTTAGGTCTGCAAATCTGTCTCCAACCAGGCTTACTGGAGCCATGGGTCTCACTCCCCTTTCAGCTTCTCAGAGTGATAACAGGGTGGTTGTAACACAGAATGTCCTTGGATGCGGTATGCCTGCCAGTGATTTTCCAGAAGCTGAAAAGCTGGATCTTGCTGACACAGATGTGCTCAGGTCAGAGGTTGTAGAATCCATCTTGTTGTAACAGGCTTGTATGAACCACAACCAGCTCAGGTGAGATCTCAGGTAAATACCCCTACAACACCCCTGTTTATGTCACCTTGAAAATACACACTATAGGAGTTCTGCACACAACAATACCCATTAAGGTCAAAATCCTTGAAGGTCTTCTTGACAGTCATCTCAGATTCAAATCTCACATCTTTTCAATAGTCAAGAAATCATTTTTATACCTTACCAAATATGTCTCACAAGATCTTTCCTTGATAAATCCTCCCTCTGTCTTCTCATTCAATCCCTGGTAATTTCATGCCTTGATTATTGCAATTCCCTCCTTCATGGTCTACCATTATACCAACTAAGTAGGCTACAGTTAGATCAAAAAACAGCAGTTAAGTTGATTCATGATGCCAAAAGTTTTGGTCATGTTTCCCTTCTTCTTAAAGCAGAACACTGGCTGCCCATTCAATACCAGATACTTTTCAAGATTATTGTTACCACTTTCAAAATTCTTCAGTCTGGTCTCCCACGTTTCTTGCTTAAACATCTTATACCCTGCTCCCTAACTCACTCTTTGCATTCTTCAGAACAGCAGCTTCTAGTAGTACCTTCAATCCTTCAGGTATGCTCACACTTTGCAAGAACCACTTTCTTCACAGTTGTTTCACCCACCCTATAGAATGATATCCCTTTCCACTTACAAACTGAACTCTCACTTCTCAGATTTAAAGTTATTCTCAAAGCTCACCTTTTCACTAAAGCATTTACCCCAGCTCCACAATTATTAAAATTCTCTTTTCACCACTTCTCACAGTGAGATCACCACCTCCACATCTATGTCTATAGTCTCTTCTTTTCACTCTCCCTCCCCCACTTCATGTTTTTCCCTATGCAACTTAATTAGATTTTAAATATAATTGAACTCTACTCCTCCTTTATAGTTTATTAAATCTCTCATGTGACCTAATCTCACCTTTTGTCTTTACCCACTCTTCTAACCTTAATCATTTAAAATTTGTAAACCACTTAGATGTTTTTATTATTTGTGGTATATTAAATAAAGCTGAAATGTGAACTGTAACACATGATTAATGCTCATAATTGATTGTTAGGAGCCAATTATTGTCACTAATTTACTCAATCAATTATGTTGTGCACATATATTGGCTATGCATGCTGATTTGCATGCACAACTTTAGTTGCCAAATATAGAATATGGGGAACTGTATGCATACATGCAAACTAGTGAATAGTAGTCCAACAGACAAGAACACATGTTGTATTTATATCCATTGGAAAAAAATGCTGTATAGAAGATTACCATATTAAAGGATCAAAGAAGAGGGAAAGGGGAATGGGACTTGATATACTGCCTTTCTGAGGTTTTTGCAACTACAGTACACTCAAAGTGGTTTATATATATTCAGGTACTTATTTTGTACCAGGTGCAATGGAGGGTTAATTGACTTGCCCAGAGTCACAAGAAGCTGTAGTAGGAATTGAACTCAGTTTCCCAGGATCAAGATCCACTGCACTAACTACTAGGCTACTCCTCCAAGACATTAGTGAATAGGTGCACATGCTACCTGTTCAATTGTAGATGCCAAAACCTAGAGTCCTAGAAGCATAAATTAATTAATTAATTTACAAACATTTGATATACTGACCACACCAGGAACTGGCTTCTAAGAGGTTTACACAATGCTAAATATAATCATGTTGTGCCATGGAGGGGGAGACACATAAACAATCATTCAGTAAAAAAAGATAAGTTTTAATGGTGGTTTGAATTTGACAAAGAAATATTCAGATCTGATATGATTCCAGAGCTTTGGTCCAGTATAAGTTATAGCTGTGGCACGAGTAATATCAAGCCAAATTCTAGACAGAGTGGAAACCTCAAGTAAGCCAGCACCTGTAGAATGAAGAGAGTGAGAGGGGGAATAGGGAATAAGAAGATGAGACAAGTAGTCTGGTGCATTAGGCAGTTGAGATTTATAAACAAGCATGAATAATTTAAATTGAATACGATACTGTACAAGAGGAAGCCAATGTTCAGCACTTAGTAATGGAGTAATGTGATCAAACAGAGTGGACCTGAAAAGAAGATAAAACAGCAGTAGACTGAACTAACTGTAGCTGTTTTACAGAGGATAACAGTAAGACTGCATAAATGAAATTGCAATATTAAGAAGTGTAATAGCAAGAGAAAGAAGAAGAGTGGAAACAGAAGAAATGGAAAAGAAAGAGCAGATAGCCCAAATACATAAAGTGAAAGGAAAGAAGCCATAAGAACAAAATTTGTTTGATCCTTAAAAGTGAGATAGCTGTCAAAAAGATGCCTAAGATTCTTAAAGAATCTTTAAAGTCAAGATGGTACTGATCAATGATAGGAATAGAAGGTACTACTGAGCAGAGAGTATGAAAATGGATAGCCTCACATTTCTTGATATTCAAAAAATAAACAGTAATTATGTAGACAGTCAGAGACCTTTTGAAGACATAAATTAAGCTGATTCAGGTCAGACTATGGGGGAGAAATGCAAAATAATATCTGTACATCATTGGCATAACAAAATGGGAGACAACCATTGAACTGGAGAGGGTTGAGTAGTGGTGCCAGAAAAACATTGAACCATGTAGGTGCAAGAACAAAACCCTGAGGGACCCCAGAGATGACTGAATACGTATTGGAACAAGATCAATGGTGGACAATTTGAAAAGTGCGGCCAGATAGATAACTACAAAACCATTGTAGAAAAGTGCCTGAAATACCAATAGATTAAAGATGTGAAAGAAGAAGGGCATGGTTTACTAAATCAAAAAACAGATGAAAAATCTAGCACGACTATTACTATAGAGTAATGTTGATCAAGAGCTATCCAAATAAAGGGGCATAATTGAACGGCGCGCCCACGTTTTCATGAGGGCATTCTCGCAGGACGGCTCCGCGAAGGGGTGGGAAAACCCATATTATCAAAACAAGATGGGCGTCCATCTTTCATCTCGATAATACGGTTGGGGGCACCCAAAACTCAACATTTAGGTCGAGCTTAGAGATGGTCGACCTAAATGTTGAGATGGTCGAGCTTAGAGATGGTCATCCCCAGTTTTCAGCCATAATGGAAACTGAGGACGTCTGACTCAAAAATGACCAAATGCAAGCCAGCATTTGTAGTGCACTGGTCCCCCTGACATGCCAGGACACCAACCGGGCACCTTAGGGGGCACTGCAGTGGACTTCAGAAAAGCTCCCAGGTGCATAGCTCCCTTACCTTGTGTGCTGAGGCCCCCAACCCCCTAAAAAAAACCCACTCCCCACAAATGTATACCACTACCATAGCCCTAAGGGGTGAAGGGGAGCACCTACATGTGGGTACAGTGGGTTTGTGGTGGGTTTTGGAGGGCTCACATTTACCACCACAAGTGTAACAGGTAGGGGGGATGGGCCTGGGTCCACCTGCCTGAAGTGCACTGCACCCACTAAAACTGCTCCAGCGACCTGCATACTACTGTGATGGAGCTGGGTATGACATTTGAGGCTGGCATACGGCTGACAAAAAATATTTTAAAGTTTTTTTGGGTGGGAGGGGGTTGGTGGCCACTGGGGGAGTAAGGGGAGGTCATCCCTGATTCCCTCCGGTGGTCATCTGGTCAGTTTGGGTACCTTTTCACGGCTTGGTCGCAAGAAAAAATTGACCAAGTAAAGTTTTTTTTCCATTACCGGCAGAGGCCGCCCATCTCTTAATCACACCCAAGTCCCTCCTTCGCTACAATGCCTACACGCCCCTGGGAACTTTGGTAGTCCTCACAACAGAAAGCAGTTGAGGATGCCCAAAATCGGCTTTTGTTTATGCCAATTTGGGTGACCCTGAAAGAAGGACGCCCATCTCCCGATTTATGTCGGAAGATGGGCGCCCTTCTCTTTCGAAAATAAGTCTGATTTTGTCATACAATGAAATCAGCAAGGTCTTAGTACTGTGCTGTCTCCTAAAGCAAATCTACCATTCTATACATATATTAAGCACTAGTTTCTGTCTGGGTAACAGCACTGGACATAAGTGAATCATGTAAACACTTTGGCCAGCATTTAAATGGTATTTAAATGTTGACCTGTGTTTTTCTGGTGTGGAGCAGACAGTAAATTATAAGAGTTGGACATTTCAGTATCTCTCCAGTGCTTTTCTTTTTTTCCTTCTACCAGGGATTAATTTGTGGTGAAACAATCTGAAATAGTATTCTGGATCCTATTTTATGATGTTCTGGTTCTTTATTACTGCATTGTAATTCCTTTCACTGTGGTCTTTCAAAAGGAATGTGAAATTGAAAATGTTTTCTTTGTTAAACTAATTTTCATAATATGAAAAATAGTAACTAATGAAAAAGTCATCATAGTAGAAGCCAAGTAATGAGAATTGATCCCAAAGGGACCAAGGCATTGCAGGCATGACCCTATCATTACTTTTTAGTAATACTTAAATACAAATGGAGCTATGATTCCTAATAATAATTATTAAACAAATATGTCTTGCCTTTGATATAAAAGTTTTTTTGTGGTCATATGGCTCATACAGTATAAATTTAATGCAGAGCTTGCAAACAATTGAATATTCCAGGGGATCTTATTTCCAGTTATAACAATGTAAGATTTTCTAAGTTTTTGCTAGGATGCTGGCCTGACATATATTGAATTGAAGGCTAGAGGACCATGCTTTTCTTTCTTTCTTTCTTTCTTTCTTAGATGATCAAGCAACAAAATTTTGATGAAGGTCTGCATATATGTTCTGCATCTGATTTAATTCAGTGATAGACAATCAGGTAGGACTAGGATTCTACTGGCTTGAATCTTAAGCAGGAGATAAAGATTCAAGCCAGTAGAATCCAAGTCCTTCCTGTGCCATGCTTCTGGCCAATATTCCTAAGATATGTGAAGTAATTCATCAGACCTCCAATGATTATATATGTAAAAAACAATACAGCTAGAATTACTAATGTGCACTACCACATTAGTGCATGCTAACAGGCTTATTTTCAAAAGAGAAAGACACCCATCTTTCATCACAAATTGGAAGATGGGCGTCCTTCTCAAATGGTCGCCCAAATTGGCATAATCAAAAGCCGATTTTGGGCGTCCTCAACTGCTTTCCATCGCGGGGATGACCACAGTTCATGGGGGCGTGTTGGAGGCGTAGTGATGGCGGGACTTGGGTGTGCCTAACACATGGGCATCCTTAACCCATAATGGAAAAAAAGGGCGTCCCTGATGAGCATTTGGACGACTTTACCTGGTCCAGTTTTTCTTACGACCAAGGCACAAAAAAGGTGCCCGAACAGACCAGATGACCACCGGAGGGAATCGGGGATGACCTCCCCTTACTCCACCAGTGGTCATTAACCCCCTCCCACCCTCTAAAAAGAACTTTAAAAATATTTTGTGCCAGCCTCTATGCCAGCCTCAAATCTCATACTCAGGTACATCGCAGTAGTATGTAGGTCCCTAGAGCAGTTTTAGTGGGTGCAGTGCACTTCAAGTAGGCGGACCCAGGCCCATCCCCCCTACCTGTTACATTTGTAGTGGTAAATGTGAGCTCTCCAAAACCCACTACAAACCCACTGTACCCACATCTAAGTGCCCCCTTCACGCGTAAGGGCTATGGTAGTGGTGTACAGTTGTGGGTAGTGGGTTTTGGGGGGCTCAGCACACAAGGTAAGGGAGCTATGTACCTGGGAGCTTTTTCTGAACTCCACTGCAGTGCCCCCTATGGTGCCCGGTTGGTATCCTGGCATGTCAGGGGGACCAGTGCACTACGAATGCTGGCTCTTTCCATGATCAAAGGGCTTGCATTTGGTCGTTTCTGAGATGGGTGTACTTGGTTTTCATTATCGCCAAAAATCAGAAACGACCAAGTCTAAGGACAACCATCTCTAGGGACGACCTAAATGTCAAGATTTGGGTGTCCCCCAACAGTATTATCAAAATGGAAGATGGATGCCCATCTTGTTTCGATAATATGGGTTTCCCTGCACTTTCGTTGGGACGTCCTGCGAGGATGTCCTCAGGAAAACTTGGGCACCCCTTTCGATTATGCCCCTCCACGACTGTTAAAGCATATTATTTTACTGTAGCTCCTACGCAATGGGACCTAGTTACTAATAACATGCATATAGGAGGCAATTCTATAACTAGGCACCTTCTTCTAGGTGTTCTAAGGCTGTACAGTAGGAAACTATTCTATAATGGAACCTGGGCTGCCAGATTACATTATAGAATACAAGTATAACTTAGTATCGGCATACCTAGCATGTAGGCATTCATAGTTAAACCAGCTGTACAGTTGGAATATGTGGGGAAACCTAAATACAGCAGGGGGATGCATACTAGTTGTGGAGAAGGCAAGAAGGTAGAGGTTATGTTAAAATTTGGCTTCTACAATTCAGGCTAAATTATACACTAATTGCTTATTTACTGTCAATTTTTACATACTTCTGCTCGGTCTATGTTGGGGTACCAATCCTGAGTTTTGTTTTGAGTTTCCTTCCTTCACTTAATTAATTTCATTTGTTTTGTTTAGATTAAAGCAACTTTTTGCCTCCCTGAAATTTTGAAGCAAGCACCCTTGCTCTTTGCTTTTGATATGAACTGGTTCTACAACTAAAAAATCCTCCAGAGATCTGCATCACTTGGATCTAAGGACATCAGGATCAGAAACAGCAAATTGAAACCATCGCTACAATTTATGAGCTGTTCACATCTTTAACTTAAATTATCTCTAAATTCTGATATCTTGCTGAATCTTCCTCTCCATTAAAACTTCCAAATAATTTCATAGTCGTAAAATACAGCCATTTGATATATGTCTGTAGTAACAGAAGTGCCTGTTAAATATTAGATATAGGGATTTGAATCTAATTTACCTTGTTTCAAGATTTAAAAGCACAAAATGCATTACTGAAAGAGATATCCCCAGCCCCACCAGTGCTGGCCACCAAATTTGAAACAGAAATTAGTGAAAAGCAAACTCCTAATACAAGCTCAAAAAAGAAGAGAATGGCACTTGTCCTTGCAATGCGCCTAGCTGCAAACTATGCCAGCACATTTCACAGGATCCCACAATCGCTCACATGGGAAAAACATTCAGCATAAGTGGATCCTTTACACGTTCATCTTCAAATGTTGCAAATATCATTCAATGCAAAAAGTGTGAAGAGGGGCGCTAAAGACAAGACTCAGATTACATAGACACAATATGAAATATTCCAGTGCCAACCAGGATTCCACCTCTGTGAGAGAGCACTACAAAACCAGAATACTACATCAATGATCTTATAGTAAGAATAGTAAAAGGAGCATAAGACCATTGAAGACAAAATGATGAACTATTTTGACACCCACCAGAATAGACTTAACAAGGATCTGGGCTTTCTATCCCACTATAAACCATCAAATTTTACTGCTTTGTCACTCTCTTATCAGCCATCCATCTCTTTCCTTCTCTCACCCACCCAATTCTCCCTGTTTCTCACCTAACCTACTCCACTCTTTTCCTGTGAGACTGTCATTATAATGCTTTTGTGTTTCACTTATATATTCTGATATTTGTCAACATTTGCTTATTTACGATCTGAAGAAGAAGGTTTACTTTCAAAAGCTAATCAAAAATGTACTAAGTTAGTTCAATAAAGAAAGGTATCATCTTATTTTCTTTTCTCTGTTTTGATTTATTTCCATTTATTACCTTTAAAAGTGAATTAACACAGCTACCACATCACTTTACTCAATATGACATCTAAATCTGATTTTGGACATTTTGCTGAAAACATTCAAAAACTGTGGTGAATGTGGACATATTTGAAACAGAAAAAAATGCCTATCTTTTTGTTTTGTAAATGGCTAATTTCTTTAGACGTTTTGTGCTGAGCACATAATTATTTTTTGACCATTAAAAAAAATGTTCAAGAGAAAAATGCATAAAAACAAGCCATTGTAATATATAGGGGGACAGCATTTTTAGTAGACTGAAGAAGCAAAAATAAAATTAACCAAGGACAGTTAACTCTTTCATCGATAAAAAATGTTGGATCCAAATGATTAGAGCTGACAGGTGAAGATTTTGCCTTTTATTTTTGGTAGAGATTAAAGTAATCCTGCAATGGGATGGGGAATCTGTGAGTGAGATCTTGATTGGGGAGGAAGTCCGGCAGAGGGATGGCTTATGTTTTGGGGTGGGGAGGGAGAGAATTGCACAGTATCTCTCGGGCCACTACCTGAACATAATGTGGGTGCTGGCCAACATTCAGTGCTGGCACCTGCATAGCTAGCTAAAGTGACCAAAAATATGACAGCTTTTCATGCAGTACTATCTGTTCAATTAGCTATATGTTTACCAGCATAGACTATTGTAGATGCCCAAATATCTCCCAATAGTTCCTCAACTCTACCCCTGGAAAGCCCCACCACTGGCTATCTTTACCTTACCTGGTTAGAGCTGAGCAAGCTGAGACCTGGTTGCCTTGGCAATGACTTGCTGGTCAGTTGAGAGTTGGGCAGAAGAAACTGAAGACAAGAGAGTGAGTGGTTGTGTGCTGAGGTGTGTCAGTACTGTTTGCTGGATTAGTTACACTAATAGGAGTTGGGGAGTGATTGAAGTGAAGGAGAGTGGACTCTCAGTGTGGGTAACTGTAGTTAAAGGGTTAGTTTCTTACTGGGTTTGAGAAATAAATACAATTTGATGGTTGAGGGGCTAAAGGCTGAATAGGATCTAGGAATGGATGTGTGAACCACAGGGTCCCTTTAGCATAGTAAAAATAAGGTTCTGTAACTGGGGTAATCAAGGAGGAGTGTCTAATAGGGTGAGAAGGGGATAAGATGGAAAAATAGAATGTACTGAGAGAGAGAATGTTGAGAGAGGCACTGCAAGGGGGATAGTGTGAATGAGTCCCTTAGCTGCTCCTCTTAGTGCAGGGAATCAAAGTTGAGCATAGGCTTGGAAGGAAAGGACATTTTATTTACATTCTGTTTAAGCTAGCTTATCGCCACAGTTTTTAATTCCATAAATTTAATGTCACCTAGGATAGCGAGTGTTCTACGGATAGGGAAATAGGGTATTGCCTCCACTTTTAATTTTTTAAAGTCAGGTTTAGGAAGAAGAGGAAGAATCCTGAGAAACCAGCGTCTGACAAGTCTCCTGGGCCCCCATGCAAGCAAGACTTCAATTCCTGATATCAGAAGGACTGAATAAACAAACAAACCGTTACAGCTAAGTGGTTTTTACTGCAGAAAATAAAAAAAGAAACAAATTCTTACCTGGTGTTCAGTCCGACACCTTACTTCCTGGGAAGTGAAGGTGAAAATCCTGCAGAAACAAAACTGATTCACAAAGGATCAAATTCTTTTGACATACAGGAAGACAATAAAATAATCTAAGAGAAGCAAAAAGTTACAATTTTGGGAGAGTATTTAACTATGTATATATGGGAAAGATACGTATCTGAAGTATGTTGCGTAGTTCTGCTGTTACCCTGTGAGAAAACAAAGAAAACAAATGTTAATGGTTATAATAGTTATAGGCTGAAAATAGAAACAAACTGAATTGAGAGAACGAAACGTAGCTATTTATGTGCAGTTGAGTTACCAGTGCCTAAGTGTTACAGTTTTGTGCAAAAGGAAAAAAAAACAGTAAAGGGAAAAAAACACTACCATTAAATGTTTATTTTTATTGACTATTAAATTGTTGCTTTTTTAATTGCCTTAAATAGGGGGAAAAAAACTTTAAAGTAATTTCCTCTAGTTTTTTTTGTATCTCCTCTCCACTTCTGAGTAAAGTGTTCACAGCACCCGGTCTCGACTACTTCTTTCAACTGAACCGGAACACATTGGTGAGTCAGCTTAACCCAAGAGTGGGGGAGGGGCTTACATATAGGCAGCCAGTTCATTAAGCGTGATTTGAGCCCTTTATAGAATAATGTATAGTGCTGATTCCGATGCCTGACTCTAGATGCCAGACTTATACCTGTTGAAACCTGGCATAAATGCTGGCATTGAAGTTAGGCATGCTGAGGCAGTATTCTTTAACTATGCACGCAACTTTTCAGAATGTCCCTGATATGCCCATGGCCATACTCCCCTTTTTTGTCACATGCTAGTAGAGTTAGGCACCATGCCTTATAGATTGATAGGCTATAGAATAGCGTGCAGCCAATTAACCTCAATAATGTTTTTTTTTAGCATGCAATTATTAACTTGTAAGGGCTTATTACTCAATTAATTTGTGAACACATTTTGGGCATGCGTATAAATTTGGGTGTGTATATCTGGGAATCATATATACAAACTGGGGGCATGTGTATTCATTAGAAGCATCCTGAAAACCCATCCTCTCAAGTACTGCCAGTGCATACCACTGGAATACCATATGGGCTACTTATAAATTCTGTTAGCCAGATAAGATTCTTCATGATACCCAATTCAATTGTTGAGAAAAATATAGTTTAGAGTCATTGTCAGCCTTAAACAGATTAAGAGTTTCTTTTACTAATATTCACTAACAGTGGTTAACAAAGCTGGGTTAAAAAAAAGTTGTTAACAATTTCCTGGAGGGAAATTCCATAAATTGATATTAAAGTAGATATGGAGAAAGCTACTACTTATCCCTAAGGTTGGTAACATAGAATCCTGCCAGATACTTGGATATGAATTGGCCACTATCAGAAGCAGGATACTGGGCTAGAAGGACCTTTGGTTTCACCCAATATGGCAATTCTTTTGTTCTTGTATTCTTAAAACAAGACAATCACAATTCTGATCCGATCAAAATGATCTGGTAATGATTATTTATCGTTCAGTTTCAAATAAACTGGATTATTGTGAGTTACTTTATTTTGGTCTACCAAGGTATACTGCATATAGGTTGCAACAGGTCCAGAAGTTACCAGAAAGGCTTTTGTCAGGATTGTGAAGGGGGTCTGAATTCATGCGTCTCATGCTGGCCTTCCAAATTAGTCACAATTAATTGGAAGTATTTTACATATTGTACTTCAAAGAAGATAGCTATAGGATGTTGACCGTGTAATTCATCAGACCTCCAATGATCATATTTGTCAAAAAACATACAGCTAGAATTACTAATGTGTACTCCTGAAAATGTGGAACCAAAATCATTAGTCTCTGTAAAATGAAGTATTAAACAAAGAGCTCTGATAAATTTAGCCAGGTCTACTTGCATTTGGAAAGGTTCATGATTATAGGCAGGAATAAATGTCAGACCTTTAGCAAGGACCTGTTCTTGTATCGGAGTTATTGCTTTATTTGACAAATTAATTATAGGGAGTCGTTTCTCTGTCGACGTCTCCCTCAGGGTTTGGTTTGTTCAAATGTTACCTCGGATCTTCCCAGATATGCTCTGCCTCAAGCTCTGCCTGCTCCACGAATGATGGGCGGCCCCTCTTTTTCATCTTTTTGTTCCTTCACCACAAGGAACAAAAATTGATATTTAAACTGCAAACAATGTCACCTTCTGGTCTGAATGGTCCAATGGAATGGGAGGCCTTTTACTAACATTTTGACTAAGTGATAGGCTGATCTAGTATGACGTCAGCATACAGAGGCGTGTCTAATAGCTGGCGTCTTATAAAGACAGGAGCCATTTTGTGCCACTTTGCGATCAATACTGGTGGTGATATAAAATTTTCCTTCTCCCTGAAGCAGGATCAAAACAGGGGATCCTCCTGTTGGGGTACAAAAGATGAGTGGCCACTCACAAGGATTATAATTGTGAACGCTAGGTGCACCTGGATTGGATTTGATCAGTGTTGTTCCAGGACTCAAGCTAAGTGTTTTTTGGATTTTTTTCCTCATTTACGTGGTGCACCCATATTTTTGAAAATAGATGTCCATTAAGTTTTCCAGTTTGCTTTGCAGATTCTGTAGCTATGGATTATTCCACTATATAATATCCTCCATTTTTTGCCACAGTGTTTTCTCTCCACATTGGAGTTTTTTACACTGAGGTTGTTTTCGGGGGTAGGTTGGGAACCTATGATGATGAGTATAAGGGTTAGACCATCTCTGTAGGTCACCTGAACTCGTGAGGTTTCATTTGCTAAAAATTTAGTATGATGTTATAAAATTCCCTACCTATTAGAATCATATGAGAGAGCTTTTCTTTATTCAGTTTCTGATATATGGGCTCTCTAGTGCTTGTTATATATATATCTTTTGAATTTAAATGAGAGGAATCCCATTCATTTGCCATGCTGGGGATCACTAGCTTGGTTTAGTAAAAGAAGTCCTAATTTTTTACCAAACCTTTTGAAAAAAATTCCAATGAACTTGTTTAGCAAGTTGAAGTACAGGCATATGCACCTAAATACTCCTTTACTTGCGGAAAGCAACATTTTATGGGCTTTTTAAGAAGCCTAGATTTTAACCAATTCAACTGCTACTGGCACATAAACAATGTACATATCTTCTCCCTCCCTATTTTGTAAGGATAGCTGTTACTAACCTAGTTTTCAGTATAAACCAATTGTATATCAAGAAGTGATACATTTCTTGAGTACTTGTCCATAACTGCATGCCCAAAAGGGCATGGCAAAGGGGGGACACACCTTTGGAGGCCAAGAGAAGCTTTATGCCACAGGGAAGACTCTGGTGGAACTGTTCTCTGGGTTTGATATGGTGAGTCCTTCAATTCATGGTGGAGGCAACTAGAAGGGAATGAATAAAGTGATTGCTGGCTTCAAATTTATGGCTGCTAAGAAAACTATGGATTAATTTGTTCAATTGGGGTGAGTACCTCAGGCTCAGAAATTTGCCACTCCTGATTTGTTTGTTTCAATACCTTTGAAGGAAGTCTCCCTTAGTCCTAATCCTTACCTATCAACCCATATTCCAGTTATAAGATATGTCTGATTGGTCTCAGAGGATGGCCTAATTGTGTCAGTACCTGTCTCTGGCGTGGCAGTGCAGGACTCTTCAGAGCATCCCGGAGATGCTGAAGGCTCCGTTAAGACTGACTCAACAATACCACAAATGAGTGAACTGTAAATTAGTTATGGAGTTACCTGTTTTGGAAAAACTTATTAGGGGGTAATTTTAAAAGGAGCCACCTAGATTTACATAGCAAAAACATACATACATGCCAGCATTCTAATCATTTAGCTGTGTTATGTGGACATATCTATGCATAAAGTTGCCATTTTCTGGCTTTGAGTGGCATATATTTGGCAGAGGGGTATTCACATAGGCCAAGTTTGGGCAAGGTGCACATTTGCATGCATATATTGTGGAACAATATCATTTTCTCATGACTTTTTGCATTCTAGCCAAAAGCAAAGGACACAAGATTGTAACAAATGGACACTGATTCCATTCCACTATACGCTAGGGTTCCTCAGTAAGCCTGGGGACTGGATTGGGTTTGGAGGTATGGGGATTTGCAGCCCAAGTGTTGTTTGGACCTGAGGGAGGTGAGCCCAGGAGGGGCTGCCATATATGACTTGAATCTATATGTAGGGACCTCCCCCAAGAAGGGGCCCAGGAGGGTGTCTGTGCTGGAAGGAAGGTTAGGTGCTGTCAGGGGGTATCTGTGCTATTAGGGAGGTTTGAATGCTATTGAGGGTATCAGGTGTGCTGTTTTGAGGATTGGGAAAGTTTGCATTGCGGAAGGCTTCAACTGATGATGAGATTGTAGTCTTTTTGCAGAAGCAACAGCAATATTAGAAAAATGATCCCATCTCTATGTGGATGGAAAAGAACATTTTGTTCATGTCCAGCTTTCTAGAATCACTGCTCCCTTTGGATGTGGAGAGGCTTGGATGTGCAGCTCTATTCCTATTTTATAAGAGGCTTTATATTTGATAGGGCTTCTTATAAAATAGTAAGGAAATCCCATGCGTACTGACTTGGACATTTGAATTCCTCTCTGTAAGTCCTTTCTGAAATCTGTCTCCACATTTAGCAATGTTGATAATACTAACATATACTTAGACAAGATCAATGGCCTAGTGGACTTTTGTCCTTCAAAAGCTCATGTCTCAATATTGTAAATTGATTATACTGTAAAGTGCCATCATACTCTCTCACCTGTAAAATACATTATCTCCAGTACCTACCATCATCTAGTATGTTATATCCTCCCTCCATGTCTTACCCAGAAATCCTGAACTCTTTGAAATGCCTCAAAATATACCGTGTCCTTTTATTTGTTATAGATCTCTTTATTTTCTAAACTTCCTATAGAAACTTTATATTAAATATCCTTTTATGTAGACAAAAAATCAGAAGAAAGTTCTTTGTATCCTACATAGAAAATTACTGTATATTTAGTTAGCTGTATATAAATAGGCTTTTTTTCATTAAAATTTCATTGCATAATGGCATATTATGTGCTGAAATGAATTCCTTCAATAGCCTTATTTTTTGTGACAGTTTTCTTTGTTTGTTTTGTTTCCTAATGGGCTCAATTGCAATAAAAGTGCAGCTTGATTCACTTTCACATAGAGATCTCATAAAAAATTAAAAAGATCCAATAATTGTAAATCACTTCACCCTGCACATAGAGATTAAAATTTCTGTGCTAATTTTTTTTATTAGCTCTTTAATTTGGAAGGTGCTCAGCTTCTACAAGATTTAAAATTATTGGAGCATTTCAAATTTTTATAAGCTTTCCAGTAATGCTGTAATTCTAGTTTGAGGCCTGTAAAAGATGGAACAATCCAAACGCAATTTAAATTATTTAAGTGCTTTAGACTTCTGGGAGATTCTCAATCTTTCAAAATGGAATTCATGGCAGGAGAGAGGAGCAAAACTATAACTGTGAATAACTCTAATCTATTTTGTCTTTTAAATCATCAATGCACTATACAAAATAAAACCTTTTACTAACGAAAGATAGTACAGAGAAATATTTTTAATCTTGGTACACAAAAAACAAAAATGAGGGGGAAGATTGGGGCATAAACTTGATCTTAGGTATGCACACTCGGAGGGGGGTGTATTCAATTCAGTGGAGGAACATTTATTTGAAATTGATCTCAAGGTATATATTAACATGCCCTCCCTGTAGCTATTGTAATACCTTGTTTTCTAGATGCATCTGTGAACAAAATCCAGCTGAGGATACCACAGCTGTTCATCTGGAACAAGAATAGGGTTTTCAAATGCCCTTCTTTTAACTGAAAACCATTTTAACCTAACTTTATTTACTTATTTATTTCCTGCATTTGTATCCCACATTTTATGTCACAATGGCGATTGCCGTTAACGGAATGAGAAGTTCAGATTATTGATACAATTAAGGTACATAAAAATAACAGAAAAATAGGGAGTAAATAAATAAACAATTCATATCAGGCATATGAGATCAAGGACAAGGTATAACATACAATAATAATAATGTGATTAAAGTAACCTAATAATAAGAGTTTGATAATGGTTTGCTCTGGTGTAGTTTAAACATTCATAGTACTATCAATACAGTGCTGGGCACAGGACATAACTAACACAAATTCGACCCAATTCTAACCATTTAATCTGATATTTAAAATGGTAACATAGTAAATGAAGGCAGATAAAAGAACAATATTAGTATATAAATATGAAAATAGGTAGAAAGACTATTTTAAGGAAACCTTGGCCCTTAAATCATGGACCTAGTCATACTAGTACCTGTTCTTCCTTTGATCATTTGGACAATGCGGGAACTCATTTGAAGTCTCTGCTATCTCCTTCCAACCCATTGTCCATTGATGCTATGGCTTCACATATTATGACTCTTGAAGGCCTCTGATAGATATTACCTGAGTGTCTCTAGGTGCTGTGATAGTAGGATGTCAGGTTGAATCCTAAGATTGGCTCAGCATTAGGATTTTTTTTTCTTTTTTTTCTTTGGGGGGGGGGGGGGGTGGAGACCATGAGCCAGGAGGAACATTGATTTAAAAAAAAATTGTATATCAAGATAATGGTTGGGGAAGAAGGGCTTGCTTTTTCTTTGATTATGGTGGAAGAAAGGGATCACTATTGGGGTTGCAAGGGATAAGCAAAGGGGTTTTAGTTTTTTTAAGACTGGGATGATGGAGGGGTCAGGTAGTGTTTCATTTTTATTTTGACTGAAGTGGAAAGGATGATTGTGAGTGGTTTAGTTCTAATGTGGGTGTAGAGGGTGGATAATTCCATAAAGGATGCCAGAAGTTAGACACCAACAGGCTTATTTTCAAAAGGGATCACCGGAGATCTTCCGACATAAATCGGGAGATCGCCGGCAATCTCTTGATCCCGGCCAAATCGGTATTATCGAAAGCCGATTTTGGCCGGCCCCAATTGCTTTTTCGTTGTGGCGCCAGCCAACCTTCAAGGGGGTGTGTTGGTAGGGTAGCGAAGGCGAGGCGGAGGGGTGGGGCAGGGCGTGGTTACAAGATGGCCGGCTTCCCCTTATAATGGAAAAAAAAGGCCAGCTCGAACGAGCATTTCGCCGGCTGGACTTAGTCCATTTATTTTTAGGACCAAGTCCCAAAAAAGTGCCCCAACTAACCAGATGACCACTGGAGGGAAGCGGGGATCACCTCCCCTTACTCCTCCAGTGGTCACCAACCCCCTCCTACACACACACACACACACACAAAATTAAAACATTTTTTGCCAGCCTGTATGCCAGCCTCAAATGTCATACCCAGCTTCCTAACAGCAGTATGCAGGTCCATGGAGCAGTTTGTAGTGGGTGCAGTGCACTTCAGACAGGTGGACCCAGGCCCACCCCCCTACCTGTTACACTTATGGTGGTAAATGTGAGCCCTCCAAAAAAACCCAAATCCACTGTACCAACATGTAGGTGCTCCCCTTCACCTCTTAGGGCTATTAGTATGCTGTAGAGTTGTGGCCAGTGGGTTTTGGGGCAGATTTGGGGGGTCAGCACCCAAGGGAAGGGTGCTATGCACCTGGAAGCTAATTGTGTAATTTTTAAAATTTTTTAGAAGTACCCCCTAGGATGCCTGGTTGGTGTCCTGGCATGTGAGGTGGGCCAGTGCACTAGAAATGCTGGCTCCTCCTATGCCCAAATGCCTTGCATTTCGCCGGGTTTGAGATGGCCGGGTCCGATTTTCATTATGGCTGGAAAACGGAGCCGGCCATCTCATCAAAACCCGGCGATCCGCTGGTGATCCTATTCTAAACCTGGCGACCGATTTGGCCGGTGCCAAGCATATTTTGAAAATACGCTTGGCTCCGCCCGCTTACGGCGCCGGCCCCAAAGATGGCCAGCCATCCATTTGGCCGGCTCCGTTCGATTATGCCCCTCCAAGATGCAGTATGCTGAAACATCATAATTCTATTTATTTATTTATTTGCTGTATTTATATCCCACATTTTCCCACATATTTGCAGGCTCAATGTGGCTTACATTATGCCGCAATGGCGATCGCCATTAACGGGATGAGAAATTCAGATTATTAATACAATTAAGGTACATAGAAAATAACAGAAAAATAAGGAGTAAATAAATAAATAATTCATATCAGGCATATGAGATCAAGGACAAGGTATAACATACAATAATAATAATGTGATTAAAGTAACCTAATAGTAAGTGTTCAAGATTGATTTGTTCTGGCATAGTTTTGAAATTAAGTCTTTTATGAAGGATTCATTTCATAAGACTCTTTAAACAGGTTGGTCTTGAACAGTTTCATGAAAGTTATCAGATCATGCATTGTTTTTATGGCATTCGGTAATGCATTCCATTTTTGCGTGCAGATGTAGGAGAAGATGGATGCATGTAATGCTTTGTATTTAGGTCCTCTGCAATTCGGATAGTGGAGGTTTAAGAAAGTGCGTGATGAAGTTTTTGTATTTCTTGCTGGTAAATCTACTAGATCTGACATATATGATGGGGCCTCTCCATGAATTACTTTATGAAATTAGGTGCAGATTTTGAATGTAATTCGATCTTTTAGTGGAAGCCAATGTAATTTTTTCTGAGGGGTTTGGCGCTTTCATATTTCGCTTTTCTGAATATGAGTCTGGCTGCAGAGTTCTGGGTAGTCTGGAGTTTCTTAATAATTTGTGCTTTGCATCCTGCATAGATAGAATTACAATAGTCCAAATGGCTTAATACCAGTGATTGCACCAAATTACAGAATGCCTCCCTTGGGAAAAAAGGTTTCACTCTTTTAAGTTTCAACATTGCATGGAACATCTTCTTTATAACATTTTTCACGTGACTATCTAGGGTAAGATTTCGGTCTATCATGACACCCAGGAGTTTCAGGGTGTCCACAACAGGGAGAGTGTGGCTTGGTGTAGTTATAGTGGTATAGTTTGTTTTATTGTATTGCGATGTAAGGATAAGGCATTGCATCTTTTCTGCATTAAGCTTTAGTTAGAATGCATCCACCCATGAGTTCATTATTTGGAAGCTGTAATTGATTTTATCTGTGATTTCAGATAAATCATTTTTGAACGGGATATATATCGTGACATCATCAGCATAGATGTATGGGTTTAGGCTTTGGTTGGATAATGATTTGGCCAGTGGTAACATCATTAAATTAAAGAGAATCTGTGAAAGTGGCGATCCCTGAGGCACTCCACATTCAGGTCTCCATGGTAGTGATATGATCGATTTGGATATCACTTGGTATGTTCTTGCAGTTAGGAAGTTACAAAACCAGTTCAATACATTTCCTCCAATTTCTAAGTATTCAAAAGTGTTTAATAGAATTCCATGGTTGACCATGTCAAACGCACTGGACATGTTGAATTGTAAAAGGAGTACATTACTACCAGCTGCAATTATTTGTTTGAATTTATTTGTTTGAATTTAGTTAGGAGTGTTACAAGTACTGTTTCAGTACTATGATTAGCACAGAAGCTAGACTGAGTTGTATGTAATACTGAGAAAGTGCTCAAATATTCGGTGAGTTGTTTAGTTACTAGACTTTCCATTAGTTTGACTACAAGAGGGATGGATGTAACTGGGCGGTAGTTGGTTATATCGTTTAGTTTTTTTCTTTTGGCCTTTAGGAATAGGTGTAAGTAATATATTGCCTTTGTCCATAGGAAAGGATCCATGTTGGAGCATATAGTTTAGACAGGAGGTGAGATCTGTTATGAAACGTTGAGGGGCAAATTTTATTAAGTAACTAGGGCATGTATCTAGTTTGCAATGGGACTTGGTAAATTTACTGATCACTTGGGTGACTGTTTCCACCGTCAGTAATTTGAAATTTGACCAGATTCGGTCTACTGGATATTCATCAGTGGTTGGGTCCAAACAGTTTTTTCATATGATTTTTTCATAGTCGGTAGAGTTAACTGGTAAGGTGGATCGTAGTTTAATAATTTTCTCATTAAAGTAAGTGGCTAGGTCTTTTGCTGATGGGGTATCTGTGTTGGTTGAGGTAACTGGTGAAGTATCAAGACGATTATATACAGATTGGAACAGTTTATGTAAGTCCTTATAATCTGGTCCAATTTTGGATTTGTAATATGACCTTTTAGTTTGTCTGATTGTATATTTGTATTTTCTTAACATTTAGTACATAAGTACATAAGCACTGCCACGCTGGGAAAAGACCAAAGGTCCATCAAGCCCAGCACTCTGTCTCCAACAGCGGCCAATCCAGGCCCCAAGAACCTGGCAAAAACCCAAATTTTATAATGATCTATGGACTTTTCCTTCAGGAATCTGTCCAGACCCCCTTTAAACTCAGCAAGGCCAGCTGCCGTTACTACCTTCTCCGGCAATGAGTTCCAGAGTCTAACCACGTGCTGAGTAAAGAAAAACTTTCTCCTATTTGTTTTAAACCTACCACATTCTAATTTCACCTTGTGTCCCCTGGTTCTATTATTGTTAGAAAGCGTAAACAAATGCTTCACATCTGTCCGCTCTACCCCACTCATTATTTTCTAGACCTCTATCATATCACCCCTCAGCCGCCTTTTCTCCAGGCTAAAGAGTCCTAGCCTTCTTAACCTCTCCTCATAAGGTAGTTGTCCCATCCCTTTTATCATTTTCGTCACCCTTCTCTGCACCTTCTCCAATTCCTTTATATCTTTTTTGAGATGAGGCGACCAGAACTGAACACAATAATCCAGGTGCGGTCACACCATGGAGCGATATAACGTCATATAACATCCTCATGCTTGTTTTCCATCCCTTTTCTAATTATACTCAACATTCTGTTCGCCTTCTTAGCCGCCACATTAAATGTTCATTCATCCTTCATTTTATTCCATGCCCGTTCATGTCTCCTTACTTGAGTTTTTTTCACAACATCATCTGGGCACTGAGATTCTGGTAGACATAAATACATGCACCTAAATGTGCTTTAAAGGAGGATTTGGAGATGAGGGGTTTTTTTTACTCCATTTTTTTTGGTCCCTGTGTACAGCATATGAATTCTAACCTGGTGAGGTTGTAATACCACTCATTTCATATCAAAGACCATATTCAATGAGATTTCCACAAAGAACTAAGCAGATGCCTTAAATTCTCTGAGCCCTCATTGTAGTGCTTTTTCTTAGTGCACTTACATTTGCCATGGGTAAAAAGAAAAGAACCAGGGATGAAGTGAGAGTAGGAGAGACAGAGTGGGACTAAAGCATAGGAAAAATAAGCATGTGCTTAGGGCCCCAAAAAGTACAATGATGCCTTACTGTATACAGAATCTTCAGTGAATGATCCATGCAACCTTACTGTAACTTTTAAAAATCAAATATGTCACCATGTGTGCAACATAATCTGCATTTGTTGTCCCCCCCCCCCCCCCATTTTCTTCTAAGCTAGTTGTAACCCAATGATTTGAATGATTCTATTAAATATGCCTTTATTCAGCCTTGCTCAGCCTTCATGCAGGAAACAGATGATGCCATATGGAGTACAAGGTAGCATCATTAGCCATTGCGATTTTAAAGCTCCAGAAAAGCATTCAGTCTGAGAAGAAGTAGCATCAATAGCTTCATCTCCCAGATTGACTCACCACTCCTAGGGGCCCTTTTAATAAATGGCAGTAAGCACTAACACATGCTTACTGCAGGTTAAAATGCACTACAGGGAGGCATGCCCAGGCATCCCATGATAGTTTTTGCATATATGTGCCTACCCATGTGCTTAAAAATGTAGGGGCCCTTTTTATAAAGCGGTGGTAGGGCTACTGTGCGCGAAGCATATGCCAAATTTACACCACTGCCTGTCGAAGTTGGAGCATGCTGTTTTCCATGGTAGAAAATATTGTTCTATTTTCTACCACAGGGGTGTTCCCGGCTGTAATTGGCAGCACAGCCACATTGGTGTGCACTGCATGAGTACTGCACGTGCAGCGCATGGGCCCTTACCGCTAGGTCATGGGTGGTGGTAAGCGCTCAGGCAGTAAATAGCTGCATACTACCTTTAATTCTGGCACATGGCCATTTACTGCCCCCATTAAAAAAAAATAATTTTTCCCCAGCCACGGTATAAAATGGTCAAACACATGCCCAAAACATGCGCCCATACTACCACAGGCCACAGTTTACTGTGGCTTAGTAAAAGGACTAACATTTAACATTGGGGAGCATGTTTGGAGGCAGAGAATGGGCACAGTTATGCTAACTGGTTAGCATGTGGGCATCGCCACTCACTGATTAGTACAGGATTAGCTTGAGCCCTTACCACCTACAAAATAGGTGTCAATAAGTGCTCATGCGCTAATGGCCATATGCTAATGGAAAAATTAGCTAGTGACAAATATTGTAAAAATGAGAAAAATCAGTCATTTACCAGCAGTGCTAAGAGTGGCCTTAGTACACAGGATAGAAACACTTTGGGGCTAGTGCAGGCCACTTTTTAGAACTACTTAGTAAAATGGTCCCTTAAGATGATGGAAGCAATGGGAAACCAAACAGGTGTTTGGAGTTTTAGCTGCTGAGGAAAGTTCTAGCTGGGGTCTGGAATTACTTTTGAACACCCAACAAATGTGATATAATTTTATGTAGATGCTAACATACTGGTTTTAAAATATTTGTGGGTGTTTACTCAATGCACTTGCTTGGTTATGGCCCACCAATGCACTTATCCAGTCCTGGGCGATGCAAAAATTGTACAGTGATTTCATAATAACATTTCCATGCATTCTTTACTGTATACTTGGCTCCTGCAAAGTGCACAGGAACTTTTGTTCGTGCGTTCCCTTGAGCATTGCATTCCCTGTGCTTGCATTCCTAGGTCAATTACTAAATAAAAGTTATATATTTGGTACTGTGTCAAATGTATTACTGATTTGTTACAGGCATTTTAAGGTATATGTGTAATTGTGTAATTTGAGGTGGCAATAAGGGCTACTGCAGTAACCTGACCATGTTGTGCCAGCGGTAGCCCTGGAACAGTGACCTGTATACTAAGCCGAGCTGTAGGTGCACCAACTTTTTAGCATGTGCTAAACTTTAGCGCATGCTAATGATAGACACCCATTATATTCCTATGGGTGTCTCTAGCATTAGCGGATACTAATTTTTAGCGCACAGTGCGACTTACTAAACATGGCCCTAAGTTGTACGTGCAAATCCAGAATATGACTGGATTTGTGCACGCAACTTAAGTTGCACTATATAGAATCCAGGAGATAAAGGATGTCTATATGCGATGACTTGTTGGAAATGCTGAAACAATTTTAATTGACAGCATTAAGATTTATTATAAGTTCAGATTTATGGATTTCACATGAAGGGCCCTGTTTACTAATGTGCGTTAGCATTTTTAATGTTCCTATAATTAGCACACGCATTAACCGTGTAGGCACCTATAGGGATATTGTAGGAACATGCACAGTTAACACGCGTATATGGTTAACAAGCATTAACAATGTTAACGTACCTATACGTGGCTTAGTAAACAGGACCCGAAGTGACAAAATGCATATTGTTTCTTCCCTAGATATATTGTAGAATAGAAGAAAAATGTGTACAATTGTGGTCAATGAAAGAGCCAAAGACATTTTTAATAAACCAAACTACCCAGCATGAATACTGGAATTAGAAAATCTTTTTGTAGATTGCTTTCTAGTCTCCTAGATAATTTATTTTCAAGATAAATGCATATAATCCATTACTGCTGGCATTATTGATTGAACGTAGGGTAATAAAAAACTTGTCAACAGATTAAGACCACTTTGTTTATCTACGTTACTCATATATGTAAACCAACAGACCCACTTGATATCCAGTCAGCTTTCTCCCTTGACCCTATCACTGTATTTGTTCCAAAAGTGCTTGAACTATATTACTATTTTGCTTATTACTTCCATAAGCAGCTAGGCTCAAAACCCATTCTCACCTATCAAGTAAAGAACATTTCTACCCATTCCCTTATTCTCCTTGCTTCCAGTTTTACCATGACCCTTTTCTTTAATTTTTCTTTGTTATGGATATATTTTTTAAACTCATCTTTCATCTTTTCATGCTGAGAATTGTACATGGAGGATTACAAGAGTCAGAACATAAACAAAATAAAATTGGACCATCAGTTTAAATTTTAATTCCCCATCCCCCTAAAATTCACTTCTCATTCTTTCATTAATTCCCAGTCCATGTACCTATTACATTTGTTTACATTAGAGATGAGTGTTTAATTTAGGGGTCCTTTTACTAAGCTGCAGCAATAAGTGGCCTTAGCAGGCCCTTAGGTGGGTCTTTCCCATGCCCTAAGGCCATTTTTACCAAAACCATAAAATGGCTATTTTTCAATTTTCCTAATCAATGGCTGTAAGGGGGTATACAGAACAATGCCCCTCACCCTTAAGAAGGATCCAACAGATAGTCTGAGCCACCTTAAGGTCACTAGTCCTGCCCTGGGAGGAAGTGAGTTGGGGTAGAGTCAGAACCCATAAGTATAAAAGGCAGGGCCAGACTGAGGTTAAGGAGGACCAGGGAAGGAAGAATGGGATCACCAGCATATGCCGCTACAGCTTATGTCTTATGATCGTAACTTGACTGAAGTAATCCACTTTTGTTTGCTGACTTGAGAATAGCAAACCTTGCTCTGAGGTCTGGCTGGAGCCATACCTGGAACTCTGAGAAGAACCGCGAAGAACTTACAGGCTGTGTTTGAGGTGTGGTAGTCCCACCAGCCACAGACTGTGTTTTGGGTATGCTAGTCAGAGGCCTTTATTGGGACTGTATTTACTGAACTACAGAGGCATTTCACCTTGTGTTCCTGGTCCTATGATGTAACATGCCTCAGGATTCAGCTAATAAACCACTTATTTTCATTTATATACCTTTGTCCGGCTGTGTTATTTTGCAGGCCCATCCTCAAGCCCCCAATCGGGGTATCATAATGGCCATGCAGTAATGTTAAAATAGTATAATAAATATTTTGCTCAGGATGTCAATGGAGGAGATCCGGTATTAATTATATCCTATATAATAAAACTCACCTCCAACATTCGAAACCTGGCAGCCTGTGTCCGTAACTTGGGTCTCAGAAGCCCTCTGACGTCACGATGCATTATGCGGAAAACCAATCAAGTGGGACTCTGTTTGTGTGCGTGCGTCTGACGTCAGACACACGAGCACAAACTGAGTGACTGTGAGTCCAACTTCACTGCGTTTTCCTCCATCGCGCGCCGCCGAGAAGGGGAGACTTCGGCCGGCTGGCGGGGTTGGGGAAGGGTCCCCCACCAGCACAGGTATGCCACAGCGGCTGGGGCGATTTGGCAGAGGGAACGGGGACTCCAGACGCTCGCGACAGGAACTGCGAGGGAGGGGGTCTAAAACTGTGAGAGGAAGCCATGGAGGTGGGGTCTCGAACTCGGACAGTGGGCGGGAGGGGTCTGGAACACCGAGGGGGGTCTGGAATTCGGATTGAAAGAGGGAGGGGGGTCTGGAACTGTGGGGGAAGTGATGGGGGGTCTGGAACTGTGGGGGAAATGCTGGGGGTCTGGACCTGGCGGGGGGAGTGATGAGGGGTCTGGAAATGGGTGGGGGGTCTGGAACTGGAGGGGGGACTGATAGAGGGGTCTGGAACTGGGGGGGGGTGATGGAGGGGTCTGGAACTGGGGGGGGGGGGTGGGAGGAAAACCTTGCTAGCGCACGTTTCCTTTGCCTGAAACAGGCCTTTTTTACTAGTTTAGAAATAAAATGAAACCTCAACTGCTGAGGAAGGTCACAATAAAAGAACACTCCCTCAAGTGGCTTCTATCACAGGTTTCTTCATTAGTCCCCCCTCCCCCCAAAAAAAGAAATAAAAAAAAACAACTCCTAAAAGAAGGAAAAAAAAACGTTGTCCGCCCCCCAAAAATGGGCACTACTAAATTAATAATAAAAAAGTCAGCTGTCTTCACAATTGGCACCCAAAGACAAAAAGTCTCAATCACTCAGAAAATGTTTTATTTATACAAAACCCACCTCTGTGCACAGGGAAAACAGAATAACACTTAGCTGCAGAAGGTACTGCCATTTCCTATCTTCATCTGTAATTTAAAGGCTGAAGTCCCCGTACACCAACCAAAAGCAGCAAAGATCCTAAAACCCTGTGACACAGGTGCAAACATCCTCCTTGGCAGTTGAGGTTTCATTTTATTTACCAAATATAATTGATATTGGCTCTCCTCCATTGGCATCCTGGGCAAAATATTTATTATAGTATTTTGATTTTGACATTTTTCTCTTCAATTTTGACTTTGATCTAATGTTGCCATTAGTGTATGGCATTAACAAACCTTGGCATTTGAGCCCTTACTACCACCCATTTTGTAGATGGTAAAGGCTCACACACTAATCCTATGATAATCAGTTAGCATGGAATAATGTGGCTGTGTTAACTGATTCACACTGCCATGCCTACTCCCTTCCCCCGGACATGTGCCTAAATGTAGGTATGCTGATGCCAACTTGTGTTACTATTCTATGAGGACACATATGCACATTAGTGTTCTTATAAAATAGACAAAGTGCTCATGGAAAATAGGTACATAAATTGTGACACCCTGTTATAGAATTGTCTCCTGTGGGAAGGAGAAAGTGTACTGGTGATCTATGCCATTGAGAAGAGCACTGATTGGCTTGCTATCTACCACCTGAGAGCGGAGTCTGATTTAGAGAGTTGCACGGGGACAGAAATCTTACCCATCCCCACCCGTCCCTGCTAGAATCTCACCCATCCCCACCCGTCCCCACTGGAATCTTACCCATCCCCACCCATCCCCGCAAAAATTTAATCCATCCCAACCGGTCCCCACCCGTCCCCGCAAGAATTTAACCCATCCCCACCCATCCCCGCAAGAATTTAATGGTACATAAAAGAAAATTCTGGTCAGCTCCCTCAGTCTCTCTCTGGATTTGAGCCACAACAGTGTAGGCAAGGAAGGAATGGAAGCTGAAACTTAGAACATTCTGGTGTGCACATGTAAGATTTGTCTCTGATTTTTAGGCACTGTGTGCTGAGAGGTCACCACATGCACGCGCCAGTAGGTCAGGTGACGTCCGATGCTCTTGCCTGTGTCAGAGCTGAGGTCTGCGCATCAGCCCTGGAGCAAAGAGGATTAATTGTAACATAGTAAGTGACAGCAAATAAAGACCTGAATGGTCCATCCAGTCTGCCCAATAGTCACACATTATCAATCCATAATTAAATCAACGAGTGTGATATTATATACTTTTCCTCCGTGTTTCTGGAACATAGACCATAGAAGTCTATCTGGCCCTATCCTTATGTTCCAACTGCTGGAGTTCTCGCTGAAGCCCACTCCAGTCTATTAATCTTATTTGTGGGATACAGAATGCAAAAATCTGTCCAGCACTGTCCTTATGTTCCAGCTACTGAAGTTGCTGTCTAAGCCCTTTCTAGCCCACCCTAAACCAGACTGCCATATATTAGACACAGACCATACAAGTCTTCCCGGTATCGGACCTAGTTAATCACAGCCAGAGTCACCATCTAAGCGTCACTTGACACATCCACACATATGCAGCCATTTAAGGTTAGGAATTTTAAAACTTCCATTTTCAAATTAGAGATCCTCTGTATTCAACCAAGCCTTTTTGAATTCCTTCATCATTTCTGTCTCTACCACCTCCTTAACGGAAGACTTTACACATTTGTGTTGTTAAAGCAAGGAGGAAGAGGAGGAGGAGGAGGAGACAGCATTCAAGGTACTCAGTAGATGAGAGGCTGATGCAGTGCAGCTTACACTTCCACAGGAACCCTGCAGAACTGCTTCCACCCCCGCGGGAACCCCGCAGGACCTGCTTCCGTCCCCGCGGGAACCCCGCAGAACTGCTTCCGTCCCCACGGGAACCCCACAGGACCTGCTTCCGTCCCTGCGGGAATCCCGCGGGTTCCGCGGGATTCCCACGAACCCCGTCCTCGTGCAGCTCTCTAGTCTGATTCCACCTTACAGCACCACCATTCCTGCGAGTTTATTAGGAGCAGAAAGTGTACCGGTGATATATGCCATTGGAAGGAATGCTGATTGGCTTGTTGTTTGCCATCTGAGAGCAGTATCTGACACCATATGAGAGTATGAGAGCACCACTCTCCTCTGCATAAAGCTCTAATGTTCCTTTGACACATCGTTGCAGATACATGCCTCTTGTGAACCCTGGAGGGGCTGAAGGAGCTGGCCACTCTGATCAATAAACCATCTAAAAGGTACTGTGTAGAAATGGTGAAAGGTTAAATTTAAGGCTCTGTTTAGCACTCCCAGAGACTTGGGCCCTATGGCCAGACATTTAATAACTGGGGGGGGGGGGGGTCTCTTTCTACTTCTATATATCATTGAACTTATGCCCCTCCCTAAATTCTGGGGGTAAGCCTAGTCCCTCACCACAATCTACTTCCTTGATTAACTGGACTAAAGGGCTTTCTCCAGAAGGTTTGTCCTCTTTCAACTTGGGGACCTTCAGGAGACTATAAATACTCAAGAACCTCAGTGGTAATTCCAATGGTAATTAGATGTCCTCATATTTCTCAGATTGAACCGGAATCTGTTAATGATGATTCTTTAGCTGATATATGGTGTGAAGTTACTAGTACTGAATCTTGGCTATGGTCTTCTATTCCACAGTTTCTCAAAAGATGGTGGCTAAGTTGAGAGATATGGATTCTAGGATTCAAACAATGAGAAGAAATCAGACTCAAATTGATTCTCAGATAAAAACTTTACAGAGCGCTAGTACTTCAGTGATAAAAGATAGTATTTTATGCATAAATGTTTAGAGATTTTGGAAAATATTCTCGGAGCAAAAAATGTATGATCTTAATATTTTTCTTATTAAAGGTTACTAGCCTCTGATATGCTTTTGAGGAAGTACCACAAGGAAATTTAACTGATTGAGGAGGCGGATTCTATGATCTTTTTGAACTGTTATTATGGCAACAGAATGAGAGACACAGAGAGTTGGACTCATTAAACTTAACTGAATTCTTGGAAACATATCAAGATAATACAGATTCAAGTTTATCTCTCCGTGTCACTTTTAATTCAAAGCAGAAAAAAATTAGGATATTTGAGTTTTATTTCACCAAGGAAAATGTACTCTTTTGTGGTCATAATATCCTTGTTTTCCCAGATGTTACTTAGGCAACTCAACTTGTAAGGAAACAGTTTCTGTAGTATAAATCCTGTGTTAGAACCATAGGAGTGTCCTTTTTTCTTCAATTTCCCTGTTGGTGCTTAATTTCCTACTGTGATAAAAAAATAAAATAGCTAGCTAGCTAGCTAGCTAGCTAGATATGTTTTCTATGATCCACCTCAATTGGAATATTTTCTTTTGGAAAAAGAAAAAGGTGATAATTAATTAGACCTTGAATATGAATCACTAATTGGATAGATTTATCCTGATTTCCTGTATTGTATTTCTTTTATTTGATTAATAGTCCTGAAGAGATGCTGAGAGGGGATCTGGTGAAGGAAAGACAATTTCATTGGTACATCTTACCTGCTGGAAATTGCATTCAAAGTTGGGACCCTGTTTACTAAGACAAGCTCTTTTTAGTGTACATTAATGCTAGAGACACCCATAGGAATACAGTGGGTGTCTCTACCGTTACCGTATGCTAATTTTTAGCACACACTAAAAAATTAGCGTGCATACAGCACAGTTTAGTAAACAGGGCCCTTGGGGTTGAATAGGTCATTTCATTGTCTTTTTTTTGTTGTTGTTAAATTACTCTGGGGTCCTTTTACTAAGATGCGCTAAAAAATGGCCTGCAATAGTATAGGCACGGGTTTTGGGTGCCCGCAGATCCATTTTTCAGCGTGCCTGTAAAAAGGGTATTTTTAAAATTTTTGCCAAAAATTGGACATGCTGCAAAATAAAAATTGTTGCGCGTCCATTTGGTGTCTGAGACCTTACCGCCAGCCATTGACTTCGCAGTAAGGTCTCATGCAGTAACCGGGTGGTAATGACCTATGTGCGTCAAATGCGTAGCTGACTCGCGTCAGAAAATACAAATTATTTTTCGTACGCGTGCCAAAAATGAAATTACCGCAATGGCCACGCGGTAGTCAGGCAGTAACCCCAAATTGGCGTGCATTGGGCATGCGTAGGTGACTACATGGCTTAGTAAATGGGCCCCTCTATATATTTAGCAAAGTCAGTACAGACAATATTGTAACTAGAGTCTTGTATTTTAGGGTTTTTTTTTTCAGCAGTTGATATACCAAAAGTAATCCCTGAGGCAACTATCCTGCTTATTTTCGAACAAGAAGGCTGGCCATCTTCCGCCACAAATCGGGAGATGGCCAGCCGGCCAAATCGGTATAATCGAAAGCCGATTTTGGCTGGCTTCAACTGCTTTCCATTGCAGGGCCCCCCAAAGTTAAAAGGGGCGTTTCGGCAGGGTATGGAAGGCGGGACGGGGGCATGGTTACAAGATGGCCGGCTTCAGCCGATAGTGGAAAAAAGAAGGCTGGTTCTGACGAGCACTTGGCCGGCTTCATTTGGTCCATTTATTTTTAGGACCAAGCCTCCAAAAAGTGCCCCAAATGACCAGATGACCACCGGAGGGAATTGAGGATGACCTCTTCTTACTCCCCCAAAGGTCACTAAACCCCTCCCACCCCAAAAAATGTTTTAACGTTTTTGTGCCAGCTTCTATGCCAGCCTCAGATGTCATACCCAGCTCCATCACAGCAGTATGCAGGTCCCTGGAGCAGTTTTAGTGGGTGCTGCAGTGGATTTCAGGCAGGCGGACCCAGGCCCACCCCCCTACCTGTTGTGTTGATAAATGCGAGCCCTCCAAAACCCACCCGAAACCCACTGTACCATTCTGTAGTAAGCCTTGGGAGGAAACAGAGCGTGATAACAGTGGATGCATTTCTGTGAGAAAATATTTCGGAAATTACCCCTGACCAGTGGCGTCGACACCCCCCCACCCCACCCCCACCACCACCGGCATAGCGCCACCCCAAAACGATCCCCACCTGCTTACGAGCTCCATCCATCTGCAGCGCTGCTGTAAAGAAGAAATCGCTTCGTCGGCCCTTCCCTCACTCACTGTGTCCCGCCCTTGAGGAAATAGGACGTTACGTCAGAGGGCGGGACACAGTGAGTGAGGGAAGGGCCGACGAAGTGATTTCTTCTTTTACAGCAGCGCTGCAGATGGATGGAGCTCGTAGGCAGGTGGGGACCATGTCGGGGGGGAGGCGCTGCGCCAGGGGGGGTGGACGGATGCACCCCCACCCGTTGACACCCGGGGCGAACCGCCCCCACTGCTCCGCCCTTGCTACGCCACTGCCCCTGACACAGCATTCATGAAACAGGGGCTCCCTGTCGGGTTATGAACTAAGAAGTGTCACCTGAAGAAGGACACTTTAGCGTGAAGACAGAGCTAAGTGATTTTGGGGCGACTTCTTTTTGCTAGACTTGCTAGATGTGCATTCAATAGACTATATGTGAATTTGGGACGCTTTAAGTGTTTTCACCAAGAAGATACAGTATATTGTTAGATGGTGCAGTTGACACACAAATTATAAAGCAGTACACTTAGTAGAATTGGTGACTGATAATACAAGTGGAGTTTTTTTTTAAAGCTACATGATGGCACACCGAGCTCATGCCTTCTAGTCCACTGAGGGGGACTGGCTGGGCGGTGATTCTGAAGCTTTTTTTCTCCATATTGATAATATTTGAGTTCACAACAGAAGCACACAGGCAGTGTGAGCCTGTGCCAGGAATTTCATTTTTTGTTGCGGTAATAGGAGCCAACTTTTCAAAATGATTGGGTGTGCTGAATTTTTTTTTTTTTTTTACAGGCAGTGCGTTCTCCCCCCCCCCCCCCCCCCCACCTTAAAATCCTGTCTGCTGCAGTCTTCACCTGGGCAGTGGCAGCGCCACTCATAGGCTGCTTGCAACCTGCACCAGGACTTCTTCCCTGAACAGTCCCACCCCTCAGTCCCCCTGTACTGTGCAAATATAAAGAGATGCAAATTTCAAAAACTGACATATTTCGATTACTATACTATAGGTTAACAAATACAAATAAAACAAAAAATGGAAAATATGATGATATCATTTTTATTGGACTAAATACATTTTTTAATTAGCTATCAAAGGCCAAAACCTCTTTCCTTAGGTCAGGACAGTATACTGCTGTTCTGGTATTCTGTTTTGACATGAGAAAGGAGGGTTTGGTCTCCAAACATTAGCCAAAAATGTATTAAAATTAGTCCAATAAAGATATCACCTTACTTCCATTTTCTGTATTTATTAAAACAGCTACCACACTACATTATCCTAAACTAAAAATAAAATTGTTTCCTACCTTTGTGGTCTGGCTGTTTACTGTTTCTAATTGTGTTGGTCGCAGTCTCTTGTTTCTTCTTTCCTCGATCTTAAATCTACCCCCCTTTCCATCCAGCGTCTACCCATTCTCTCTCCCTTTCCTTCCAGCATCTACCCCCTCTCTTTCCCCTTTCCATTCAGAATCTGCCCCCTCTCTTCCCCCTTTCCATCCAGCATCTACCCCCTCTCTCTCCCCTTTCCATCCAGCATCTGCCCCCTCTCTTTCCTCTTTCCATCCAGCATCTATTTTCTCCATCCATGTGTAGTTTTTCTCCTCTTTTCCCTTTCCCTCATCTCTGTCAGTATGCATCTCCTTCCTCTTTCTTCACTCCCCTCCATCCATATGCATCTCCTTCCTCTCTTTCTTCCCTCTCCTCCATCCATGTCCACCATTTTTCCTTTCTCTCTGCCCCACCATCCATGTTCATCTCACTTCCTTTCTTCCCTCCCCTCCATCCATGTCCAGCATTTCTCCTCTCTCCCCTCCATCCATGTGCATCTCCTTCCTCTGTTTTCCATCCCCTCTATCCATGTCCAGCATTTCTCCTCTCTCCCCTCCATCCATGTGCATCTCCTCCTGTCTTCTCTGCCCTCCATCCATGTCCAGCATTTCTCCTCTCTCCCCTCCCCTCCATCCATGTGCATCTCCTTCCTGTCTTCCCTCTCCTCCATCCTTGTCCAGCATTTCCCCTGCCCTCCCCTCCATCCATATCCAGCAACTCTCCTTTCTCCCCTGACCTCCCCCCATCCATGCCCAGCAACTCTCCTCTCTCCCCTGCCCTCCCCATCCATGTCCAGCAACTTTCCTCTCTCCACTGCCCTCCCCTGCATCCATGTCCAGCAACTCTCCTCTCTCCCCTGCCCTCCCCTCCATCCATACCCAGCAACTCTCCTCTCTCCCCTGACCTCCCCATCCATATCCAGCAACTCTCCTCTCTCCCCTGTTCTCCCCCATCCATGTCCAGCAACTCTCCTCTCTCCCCTGCCCTCACCTGCATCCATGTCCAGCAACTTTCCTCTCTCCCCTGCCCTCCCCTGCATCCATGTCCAACAACTCTCCTCTCTCCCCTGCTCTCCCCATCCATATCCAGCAACTGTCCTCTCTCCCCTGCTCTCCCCCATCCATATCCAGCAACTCTCCTCTCTCCCCTGCCCTCACCTGCATCCATGTCCAGCAACTTTCCTCTCTCCCCTGCCCTCCCCTGCATCCATGTCCAACAACTCTCCTCTCTCCCCTGCATCCATGTCCAACAATTGTCCTCTCTCCCCTGCCCTCCCCTCTATCCATGCCCAGCAACTGTCCTCTCTCCCCTGCCCTCATCGTTGGAGGTCTCAGGAGCTGCCACGGTGGAAGATGGTACTGTGAGTACAATGAGGCAAATTGCTAATGCCCCCACCCCCCTTGGCTATTGAAGTGGGTTTAATACAAAAACCTCCCGTGGTGACACTAGAAGCACTCTGGGATCTAACTGCTGCCATGCATTCTTCTTTACAACAACAAACTGTTAAAAACTCAGTAGATATAAAGCTATTATCAAGTGTAACCCTCCAGCAAGCACAAACAATCATTGATAATGACTTTAAATTAGAAAAATGGGACAGAAAGTACAAACTTTGGAAGTTCTTGGTCAAACCACAATTAAGGACAGGAATTATATGATACGACGCTTGGAATACTTAGAAAATAAATCAAGAAGGTTGAATTTGAGGTTTACTAATTTCCCCAGATCTCCCTTAATTTCCTCTATTGATATGGTAAAAAGATATATGACTGACAGGCTTATTTTTGAAAGAGATCGCCGGCGATCTTCTGACACAAATCGGGAGATGGCCGGCCATCTCCTAAAACTGGCCAAATAGGTATAATTGAAAGCCAATTTTTGGACACACTCGCTGGCATTCCGTTGCAGAGGCAGCCAAACTTCAAGGGGGTGTGTCGCAGGGTAGCGAAGGCGGACGTGGGCGTGCTTACGAGATGGCTGGCTTCAGCACTCCAGAACAAGTAAGTCATAAAGATCTAAATATCCAGAAGTACCAGTGCACTACGATTGCTGGCCCCTCCCACAGCCAAATGTCTTGGATTTGGCCAGGTTTGAGATGGCCAGTTCCAGTTTCCCTTATTGCTGAAAAACAAAGTCAGCCATCTCAAACCCGGCGATCAATGGCATCTGGCTGGCCCCAACCGCATTATCGAAACAAAAGATGGCCGGCCATCTTTTTCGATAATACGGTTCCGGACAGCTCTTTACGGCGCCGCCAAAATAGATGGCCAGCCATCTATTTGGCCGGCGCCGTTCGATTATGCCCCTCTGAGATATTGGGTATGTCGAGTGATTCCTTACCTCCTATTGTTCGGACCCAGTATTTGTCAATTAAAAATAATTTGGAGAGTACTATTCCCCAGCCTAATAGAGAAGAAGGTATGAACTTGACATCATTTCTTGAATCCTCTTTGGAGGTTATTACCCAGAGGTCAACTTTACTGGTCGTTTTTGCTTTAGAAATGGACCAGGACACGGTTTTCAGACTCTCATTTAGACATTTACAATCAAACTTTTTTGGATAAAAAATAAGAATATATCCGGAGTTGACGAGAGGAACTCAAAAAAGGTGAAATGCTTTTCTAGCACTACGCCAGAGAACTCTGGCCATAGGAGTGAATTACAGTTTGAAATTTCCTTGTATATGTAGAATTGTATATCAAACAAAAATGTTTCAGTTTTTTTATCCTAAACAGTTAGTAGATTTTTTAGTTTCAAAAGATGTAACAGTTGGATTACCAGATGACACTGTTAGATAGGCTAAGAGGTGAGACGTTTTTGGTAGCATCAACTATTGTATTTTATTTCCTGTAATTCTTGTAAATTTTTTTACTTTATCTTAAGTCTTGGATCAAATTATCCTTACTTTTGGTCGAAAGAATAAAAAGAAAGAAATGATCTGTTTATATATAGATATTGGATTATTGTAATTTCCTTCATTTGTGGTACTCTAATGAGTTGTATAATAATAAAATTGAAAAAAAAAAAAAAAAAAGAAAGCAGCTGCTACTTTTAGCCTTAAGGACAACTGAGGAAAAGTTATGGACTTTGGTATGTTTTTTTTTTCTGTTTTCTTTCTACAGGTGCAAATACTTCTACAACTACAGTATGGCTGGAAAACATTGTGTTACCAAAGCAGTTACTCTAGTTACAGCTTCTGCTTCTATGTAGACAAAAAATGTGATCCCAAGATAGGGGCTTGTTACATGTGCAAGACATCTTCAGCTTGAATCCCCCATGAAAGAAGTGAAAAAAACTAAGAAAAGAGGTGGCTAGGTTGAGAAGCATCCATAGAAATGAGAAATACATCAATGAAATGCTTCATGAAGCATCAAAGATTTCCAGCAGTGGGAAATAAGAAGCTGTGCTAAAAGAGGACAACTGGACTCAGATCATGAGGCCCAGTAGGATCAATACCATGACTCCACCTGCCCTTGAAATGAAAAACTGATATGCAGCCGTGGAAGTAGAGGAGGTGAAAGCATCCCAGAGAGAGGAGAAATCAGAGCTCAAAACCCCCCAGTTGCTGAATCAGTGACCACTAAGAGGTGAAAGGTAGTGTTGGTTGGCAATTTTCCTCGGAGGTGTACAGAGAAGTCCATCTGCAGACCAGACATGATGTCCCGGTCTGCTAGGTGCCAACATTCAAGATGTTACAGAGAGCTTGCTGAGACTCATCAAGCCACATGACTATTATCCAATGCTGCTCATCCTTGTTGGCATACATGATACTTCTGGGTACCTCTCTGAACATATCAAAAGTAACTTCATGGCTCAGGGAATAAGGGTAAAGCAGACAGGTGCATGGTTGCTGTTCTTGTCAATCCTCCCTATTAAGGGTAAAGACCAAGGCAGAGAAGCTCACATCCTGGAGATGAATATGTGGCTACACAGATGGTATCATCAACAGCATTTTGGATTCCTGGACCATGGTATGCTTTTCCAAGGGATGATGAAAAGAGATGGTGTCCATCTATCAAAAAAGGGAAGAAATGATGTTAGCAGCAGACTGACTAAGCTACTTAAACTAGAATAATTGGGGCAGGGTGATCAAAGCCCCCAAATAAGTACAAACCCTCATTTAAGCGAAGCATTAAATACCTTAACACAAATGGGAAAACAGGGAAACATCTGGAAAGCAGTATATACTAATATATGTGGTGTATGAAAAAAGGTTTTAGATCTTGAGGCTGTGATGGAAGAGGCTGATTTGTATTTAGTGGCAATCAAAGAGACAAGGTTCACAGAGAACTATGACTGGGATATAGTTATACCGAGCTATGATCTGTTCAGAAAAGATGGTAGGAAGAAAGGAAAGAGGAGAGGCATTATATGTTAAAGATAATATTAAAGCAACACAATTGCAGCACCTACATGGTAAGGAAAGAGGCACTATGGTAATCTGGAAAAAGGGAGTGGCAAATGTATGCTATATTGGTGTGATATACAGGCATCCTTCACATATAGAAGTGGACAGAAATTTAATTGACGACATTCAAAATATAACTGTAAAAGGGGAAGTACTACTAATAGGTGATTTTAATATGGAGTCAGTCCACAGGCAACTACTAAAATGGTCAGTGGTCTTTGCCATAAAGGACTAACGCATGCTTACTGCAGGATAAAAAGCACTACCACAGGACACGTTCAGGCATTCTGCAGTAGTTTTGGGATCGGCATGCACTTCCCACACGCTAAAAAAATAGATTTTATTTTTTAGCACTGGGAGTCACCAACTGATTAGTGCGTGGTCAGCATAGGATTCCTTACTACCAGTGGCGTACCAAGGGGGGGCGGTGGGGGCGGTCTGCCCCGGGTGCACGCTGTTGGGGGGGTGCCACGCGCCTGTCGGCTCTTCGTTTTCATGCTCCCTTTGCCCCGGAACAGGTTACTTCCTGTTCCGGGGCAGAGGGAGCATGAAAACAAAGAGCCGGCAGGCGCGCGGCACCCCCCCCCCCCCCCAGCGATGTGCACCCAGGGGGGGGTTCTCTCGCCGGGGATCGAGGGTTCTTTCACCGGGGGGCGTCGCGCTGTTCTGGGGGGCGCTGCACCCGGGGGGGGCGGGGCGCATCGGCGATCCGCCCCGGGTGTCAGCCTCCCTAGGAACGCCACTGCTTACTACCTAGAAAATAAGTGTCAGTAAGGGCTTCTGTAATAATTGCCATGTCCTAATAGGAAAATCAGTGCATGGCCATTAATAGAGAACATGGAAAATGCGTCAATTTTACAGCCACGCTAAAAGTGACTCCAGTGTGTGGGAAAGCCCCATGCTAGTGACAGTGCTGGCCACATTTTAGCTCAGCTTAGTAAAAGGGCCCCTGAGAATGCCCCAACAGTTAGCGCTCAATCGTTCATGTTTATTTTTACACTTAATTCATGATAAGTGCAAATATTCACTGTACTTCAGTGTACAGGCCTCAGGGTTTATTTGTATTTCATGGTAGGTAAGGAAACCCAGATTTTCCGAAATCAATGTTATCTTAAAATCTGGTCTATCTTTATTCTGAATACAGCAGTCTGTTCTTGCATGTTCAAGGAGACTGTATCCCCCCTGTTTACTAAGCCGTGCTAGCGGCTGCTGGTGCGTTAATGCCAACAAAGCCCATTCACTTTGAATGGGGTGTGTCAATGATGCCGCACGGCTTAGTAAACAGGGGGGGGGGGAATTTTTTGTCATAATATATTTTCTTACCATGAATCATTCTTCAATATTCAGGCATTTAAAAACTATGAATCATTAACATTTCAATGAATAAATATGCATTGTGAAGTGAAGAATGTAAAAAAAATAAGACTTTTGTTTTACTCAAGGAGACCACTAATGTATAAACTAACAACTAATTCAGGAATTATGCACATATTTTTCTGGTAAACCAAAGAAAAATAAAATCTGGTTTTAGCAATGGCATTTGATACCGAAAGTATGCCTTTCATATTTTTTAATTAAACAGTATGGTTTCAAACCTAAACTTATTTTAGGTTTGTTGCTACAATATTTAACCATTGCTTAAAAGGTTAAATGCAAAGCTCCAGTGTAACTGAGAACAGACAGACTTTTTAGGGAATAAGTCTGGTGCCAGTTTTGAAAGCAAAACAAACTGGTAGCTCTGATGCACGGTTAAAATTTTTAGATATTGATTATGTGATTACATTTTAATGGATTTTAATGCTACCTTTAAAATATTTCATTTAGATTGATTTTCAGTGAGTTTCCTAGCATTTGTATTGGTTATCGTTCTTCCCATAAAAGTACATCTTATATTTCCCATTTGTACAACAAGTTAACCTTGATGCATTAGTTAGACAATGGTTGATTACTTCCAGAGATCTATGCACAAATAGCCATTTATGTTAATGCCCACATTAAAAACACTTTAATATATGCAATTTGCATGTGCTTATTTTTCCCAGTTTTCTAGTATGAATGCTAATGAGCATGAACATAAGTGTTTCAAAAATAGGCTGGTTGTACAACAGACTTAATGCAGACTATTAAGGTTGCAAAAGTTAACTTACATTTAAGATGATACAGGTGACATTTTTGGTCTCAATAGACTATCCCCTTAAATAACCTGCACAAATGAATCTTCCCCATGGTCCCCTTTTTCAAAACAAGATGGGGCTTGTAGTGTACCCAACCCAGTAACCTATCCTGCCAAAAGATGGATATGCCCCTGGATTCTATAAATTGTGCCCAAATACAGGTGGTCTTTTGCAAAGTTACGGTAATGTTTTTAGCTTGTGCTAATGATTAGCGTGTGCTAAGCACTAGAGATGTCCATTGAAATATATGGGCGTCTCTAGCATTTAAGGTTATGCCCCTAAATTTACTCTCTTAAAATGTATGCTCCTAAATTTATGAGCATAATTTATGATCCTAAATTTATACTCATAAATTATGAGCATACTCTTTGCTTCAAAATAGATTATGCTCGTAATTTAGGTGCATAAATTTAGGAACATAAATTATGTGAATAACTTAGGAGCATAAATTTTAGAAGTATGAATTTAGGAGCATAAACATTATAGAATAAAGGCTTTTAGCTCATGTTTATTTTTAGCGTGCACTAAAAATGCTATCACACTTTTATAAAAGGCCCACTTGAGCACCAATAATTGAGCTTTGCGTGTAAATAAATTAGTTAATGAGCCATTAACAATCAATTATTGTATGTTAACAATCAATTAATGATGTTAATTGGCCATAACTTGGATTACCACGTGGACCTGGTTATGTGAGATTCTATAAAGATCTGCACCCAAATCCTCTAATATGTAGCTCAAAAGAAGGCATGGCTATATGATACAATACAGTGGACTTTGCCAGTTTGCTACATTTCCAGATGACGTTTAATGTGAGCAAGTGCAAAGTGATGCATGTGGGAAAGAGGAATCCAAATTATAGCTACGTCATGCAAGGTTCCACATTAGGAGTCACAGACCAAGAAAGGGATCTAGGTGTCGTCGTTGATGATACGTTGAAACCTTCCGCTCAGTGTGCTGCTGTGGCTAAGAAAGCAAATAGAATGTTAGGTATTATTAGGAAAGGAATGGAAAACAAAAATGAGGACATTATAATGCCTTTGTATCACTCCATGTATACAATTCTGGTCACCGCATCTCAAAAACGATATAGTGGAATTAGAGAAGGGCGACAAAAATAATAAAGGGGATGGGGCGACTTCCCTATGAGGAAAGACTAAAGCAGCTAGGGTTCTTCAGCTTGGAGAAAAGGCGGCTGAGGGGACATATGATAGAGGTCTATAAAATAATGAGTGGAGTTGAATGGGTAGATGTGAAGCGTCCGTTTACGCTTTCCAAAACACTAGGACTAAGGGGCATGCAATGAAGCTACAAAGTAGTAAATTTAAAACGAATCAGAGAAAAATTGTCTTCACTCAACATGTAATTGGGCTCTGGAATTGGTTGCCAGAGAATGTGGTAGGGGCGGTTAGCTTAGCGGAGTTTAAAAAAGGTTTGGACAGCTTCCTAAAGGAAAAGTCCATAGACCATTATTAAATGGACTTGGGAGAATCCACTATTTCTGGGATAAGCAGTATAAAATGTTTTGTACTTTTTTGGGATCTTGCAAGGTATTTGTGACCTGGATTGGCTACTGTTGGAAACAGGATGCTGGGCTTGATGGACCTTTGGTCTTTCCCAGTATGGCAATGCTTATGTACTTATGTACCAATGGGTTCAGTATGGAATACAAAAGAAATAGGATCAGGGAAGCACAATAAGATCCCCAGAAATTACAATAGTAAAATTAATACCAATAAAAAAAGATAAAGATCCCCAAATTTTGCAATAACATACTTAACGTCTGAGAAAAAAATAAAGAAAACAAATTTTTAAAAAATATCTTCCGCAATTTCTTAAAGGGAAAATAGGAATGTTCTGTTTGAATGTGAAGTCGTAATAAATTCCAGTGCTTCACTGCTTGAAATGAAAAAGAACCAGTAAACTATCTTTGATATAGATGTAGCCTGGGTTTCACGTTCCCTGACAGCTAGCTCAGGTTCCACCCAGGCCCACAATACGTCATTAATTAGAATTTAAGTGCACTGCTTGCTAAGCGTATTCTGTAAAGTGGTGCTCAGAAATTCTAAGTTGCATAGTTGAAAAGTAGGTGTAGTTATAAGAGTGGAATGGGCAGGTCATGGGCATTTTTAAAACCTATACAAGTTGTTATAGAATACACCCATTCTGCACCTAATTTATGCATTGGGGTTTATATCGGATTTTAGTTGGCATACTTGACCATGACTAAGTTTAGTCACATGGACCAGCACTCGATGCATTCTATAATGTATACCTGAATTAAAGCATACTTTATAGACTATGTTTTGATTTCTGCGTGATATATAGAATTTTGCCCTATATGTGTATGTGTTGCCTTTAAAAATAAGTGCACTATCAGTGCCTGTGTAACTTTTCAGCGTAGATGCTTGATATAAAATTGCTATCCCTGTACTTATATACTTTTATGTGTGATAAAATAAGCTAATGCATACTTATCAAACTTTGCATACATCCATGAGAGCAAAAACTCTAAACTCAGTCAAATGTTAACCACAACAATTTTTAATGCTTAAGAAAACCATTTATAAATACAAAAAAATTGGAATATGTTTATATATTGTTTGTTCTTACTGCCAACTACTATAAGTTATGAGCCCAGTCTTTATAGAAATACATTTAATATTGCTGCTGGCTCTATGACAGTAGAAAACCTCTAAATTGATTGATCTTTCAGTATATAACTTTTTATATTCACATTTGACTTTCATACTCAATTTCAAAATCTTCTATATTTTTACAAGTGTGCAGACAGTGCATTTTAGTTCCATTAGCATAGATAATACATCAAAACACTGCAGAAGGAAAACGGCAAAAAATGCTTCTTTGGCACCTTTCATCTTTCTGTATAAACACTGTGGCAGAGAAGCCCTGTCATGGAGTGAGAAATTTAGGGGGAAAGGAGATGGTAGGAAAATTCCAGCAATTTTCTCTATCCACTAAGGAATCAGAAAGAAACAAAGGAAAACTGTCCATACTTAAGAATTCCTGCTGACAGAGCTCTAGAAAATACATTGAGCTGGAATAAGATGGGGACCATGAGGGAGGGGCAGATGAAACAAAACCCAAAAAGCTACTTAGGCACACAGCTTGGGGAAGGCAGACAAGGATCATGGGAATGGTAGTAGCAGGGACATTCTATCACAGGTAGACCAATTATTCCCCACCTGGTGTACAGAGAGACATGGCTGACTGTGCACAAAGCCAGCAGTATATTAGATAGCTAGAGGCACAGTTGAAGAATAAGCCCTAGGAGATGCAAAGCAGCTTTCATATTAGAGTGGGAGACTTGGAGGAGATGCTGTCTCCAGGAAGCAGGTGTTTACAGAAAGCCTGGAAAAGCTGGCAGGTTCAATGTCCTTTGCTGGTGCATAGTGGGAGGAAGGCTTGAAGAAGAAGCTAGTCCCCAGGAAGGTCCACAGAGGCAAAGGTAGTGAGAAGGAAGGTACAGCTTGAAGAAGGTTGGGAACCAAGTAGGTTTAGATAAAAGTATTCTAGTTGCACAGGATGGCTTAGGGAAATCTAATCCTTAAAGTGCTGCAGAAGAAGCTGTCAAGGGAAAGTGAGTACCTTTTAGAATGTTTGCCTTTACTTAAGGAAAGAAGCCAACAGGAGCTTACACAAAGTCCTTGAAGGGTGGGGTTCACTCCTGATTAGAAAGACAAGAGAATCATTGAGAAACCCCGGTGAGGGAAGTGTTTGAGTGTGGAAAAAATTGTGATTATGAAATAAGGTTCTGGAAGAGAAGAGTAACCCCTGTTACAAGTTGAAACCCAGAGGGGAAGGTACTGGGGAAAAGAGGAGGGCTTGTACGATTAGCACATTCATGTTGGAGCAATTGGCTAAGAAATGTTTAATGCTGTTTATTGTGTACATGCTTTGTTGTTCAGACTAAAGAACCCAAGAGCTCTAAGATTAACCCTCCACTGTTGGAAACTCACCTGGGGAATATTTGGCTAAGTTGGTTTAAATGTTCTTAATTGTATAGAATGAATCAATATTGTTTGTAAGAGAAATTTGTGTTTCCCCTCTGTGTGAAAAGACGGAGGTTTGCGCTTTTGATTTGAGCTGAATAAAAAGGTGATACTTTGAAACTGAGAGCATGGTCTTTTATTGAGTGCATGTATATGTTAAAATAAATGTATATCCAAATGCAAATGAGGGATTGATCTACTCAACTCAGGTTTTACCATGCTTATGGTTAAAACAAAACATAACATGATATGCTAACGAGGGGGAGGAGTCAAGATGGCGCCGACACGCTGAATGCTGCAAAGTGATAGGAGAGATTCTGCTGCTAAAACTTGTTTTTCTTCAGAAAGATGCCCCATACTAAACGAAAGGGGACGGTGAGAGCCTTACCTTCTCAGGCTCGTACGTCCTCTCCGGTGCAGCGAACTCTCGACGGGTTTGCAACTCGGCGTCCACCATTGGAAATGGGAGGAGGAAACCCACTTGACACCAGTGCAGGGGCTCAGACATCATTGGAGGTTGAGATCTCTTTGTCTCCCCCGGACGCTGGAACCCCACTCTGCCCTGCCGCGATTCGGGGAGGGGGTAGCTGAACTGCACAACCCGGAAGCCAGACACAGTGTGGCCAGCGGAGAGGGTCCCCCCCCCTGGAGTTGGAGATGGCAGTGGAAGGTAATCTAACGTGGGGAAACCCGCCAAGGGTGGTAACACTTGACATGCTATGGCAATCAATGCAGAAAATGCAAGATTTAATAATTAATTCCACTCAAGAGACACAAAAACTTGCAAACACTGTTGATCAGCTGTCCAAATCTATGGAAAAGCTGAAACAGGACATAAAAGACCAGGAAAAATGCTCTCAGGAAGAAACTGTGAATATTAAAGAAAAAGTTTCAGCAGTGATAAAAGATAACATGAATATACGTTAAAGGACTGAAAAAATTGAGAATTATAATAGACGATTGAATATGCAAATTCTCAATTTCCCCAAACCAATAGGAATTCCACCAAATGATTTGTTTAAAAAGTTTCTTCTGGAGAATTTAAAATTTTCTGCTCAAAATATTCCGCCAATTAATAAGATCTACTTTTTACCTACAAAGAAGGATCGAGAAGGAATTTCCTTAAATTTGGAGAAAGCTGAGGAATTGAAGGATATTTCATTGATATTGGAGGACTCATTGTCCGAGGTGACAGTTAGAGCTACTCTCCTAATATCCTTTGTATTTGAGCAAGACTTTGACGCTGTATTAAAACTATATTTCAAAAATATTCAGCAAAATGTTTGTGGTCAGAAACTGTGGATATTTCCGGAAGTGACCAAGACCACTCAGGAGAAAAGAAAACAGTTTCTGGAAATGAGAGAGGAAACCAGGTCTTTGGGGGCAATATTTTTACTTGCTTACCCTTGCAAGTGTGTTGTAAAATATCTAGGCATAAAATATGTGTTTTTCGTGCCAACTCAATTGAGAGAATTTATAAATATGAAAAAGCTTGTCAAGTCATGAATCCAATATAATGCATTGAATTGAAATGGTGGTAGTTAGGGCTATGCCTTTCCTTTGTAAATTGTCTTTAATATAGATTCCTCCTCATTTACAGTGATACCTCGGTTTTCGTTGATAATCCTTCCGAAAACAATCAATGAAAACCGAAACAGATTAAAACCGAGACAATTATTTCCATATGAATCAATGTAAATCCAATTAATTCATTCTAGACACTCCAAAATACATACCAAAAACACATTTTATAGAGAATAAATATAGTCCCATGATGGAGCTAAAGAGAAAAGGGTTAACTTATTAGCAAGGGAATCACTTAACAGGGGAAATGGGATTTGAGCACATGTGATTTTATCTTGCGTGTGTTGCGTTAGACGCGCAGGGTAATGCTCACACAATGAGAAACAACACCACAATGAGCAGGAGAATGCGTGGGTCACCCTTTGTGTTTGCAAAATTATCAACAAAAACCGATGCAACCAATGAAATCCAAGACAAAATTTCCACGGAAAAAAATCAACGAAAACCGAAACCGACAATAACCAAAGTCAACGAAAACCGAAGTTTCACTGTATTGTGGTTTAAGGAAGATATGGTGATTTAGTAATGTTTTTGCAATTATGATTTATACTTGAATTGTGTGTGTCACTCATATCTGCATTGCTTGTAACACGTTTAATACATGTAAAAGTTTAAAAATTTCTAAATAAAAAAGAACATGATATGCTAACCTGCAACTTCTAATTACCATGGATGCACCAAAGCTAAAATATAATATTTACCTCAAGCTAGTATTGACTTTAAAATGAGTCTGCTGCTCAGTACTTACAGAGCAAGAGGAAAATGGCTGATTTGCCAGAAAGATTTCATCCTATGCCCCTTTAAAGATTGTCACTCCTTCCTTTGCCCCAGCAATAGAGAGGTTACCTCCACTGGGAAATCTCCTCCTTTCCCCCAGCATAGCCTTTTTCCAGGCAACCCTTCTTGATGAGTGTATATTATTATTATAACTAAGAGCTTTGGAAAAGCCTGACTGGTTCAGGATCTAAAAATGACATAAAAGCTTAAGGCCTGTAACTCTAATTTGAACTCTGGAAGTTCCAGCAAGACTATTGGAGCACCACCATGCAGCGGAATAAGGAAGGGGCTAGGGTGCAAAAACCTCATAAACAGGATGGTGCAGTTTACCAACAGGGCAGAATCAGTTACACCCAGGAAGAAATGGTCAACTGAATGGTCTCGCAAGAAGGTGACCATGTTTTCCGATCAATGCTGAAAAAAACAAGCACGTATGGTAAATGTTACCATATATGGTCACTGAGGTATTAAACATATATCCAATAAGGTGTAAATATGTCGATTTATTTGTATCCTGAATGAACATATAAAAATGACTGTACTTCCTATTTCAATGGAGAATTTGGACTGCCAGTACTTTTGTATGGGCAGCTAGTCTCCCAAAAGCAATTGTCAATTGTAATTGGTGAGTAGAAAATAAAAATATCTAATTGCTTTCTAACCAAAATGCAGCCTTGGATGATTTATTTATTCCTAGATATTGGTGAGTGTACCACCATATTGGGAGGGTTAAATATACCCTAAAAAAATACATGAGCACACACCTTTTTTAACTACTGCCCAAGACATTTGCACTGGTTATCATGCTATTGCTATTATTTGAGTTTGCTCACATCTTTTCAAAGCAGATTATATTTGAATATAGTAGGCATTTTTATGTCACAGAATACAGTAGTGAGGCAAAAAAACATAATGATGAGTCTAAAACAGAAACAAATAGATTTAATGCTCAATAATGTCAACCAGTCTCCATGGTACAACAATTAATGACTTGATACGGCTGTGTTTCAGCAAACAATGCCTGTGTCAGGAGTAATGCAATTCTATAAATAATTAAAAATATGAATTAAAAACATAGATGCTTAAGTCAATGTACATAAAAAAAACATTAATTAAAACATATATGCAAAAAGTGGTACAGTCAAATAAAAACATGAAACAAAACATTCAAAAGCAACCATAAGAATTCATTTAAAGATAAAAAGGACATCATTGCTAAGACATGACTAAAATAATATAATTATGAACATATCATGTGGATAAACACTAAACAAAGTACATAAATACAACCTAAGATAAATTAATTGTCTATAAATTCTAAAATGTAAAAAAACTGTTCAATTGCTTAAACCATCAAAAAAAGGGGGTACCAAAAGCTCATGAGGTAATATGAATTAGTGAAAGTCATATAAAAAACAGTGTACAATTCTCATTGAGATTGATTTAAAAATGGACTTACAAAAAGATTGATAAAAGGGAGGAAGCATGTAGCTACCCAAAGACATGTCATTTACAAGATGCCAGGTAGAAATATCAATCAAAAACGAGAAACCTTGGTTAACTCAAGCTATGCCAATGATCACACTGAAAAAAGAAAAATATAGTAAAGATATAGTAAACAGAAAAAACAAAAGAGGAGAAAAAGGGGGGAGAAGAAAGGAGAAAAAAAGAGAAGGAAGAAAAAGAGGTGGGGAAAGATGTAAAAGAGAGGGATAAATGGGAGAGGAAAAGGGGAAAGATAAGATGGAGGGGAGGGGGAGAGAAAGGAAATGGGAGAAAAGACATGAATAAAGAAAAGGAAAAGAAAGGGAGAAAAAGGGGGAAACTGAACTGGGAAGGAAAAACAGGGGAGGAGGGACAGAATGAAAGGGAATGGGAAAGGAAGAAATGGAAGGGGAGAGGAAGGGAAAAGGTGAAGGAGGAAGGGGAAAAAGGGGTAAGGTGGGAAGGGGAGAGGAAAGGAGGAGAAAAGTGGGAAAGGAGAGAAATGAAGGTGAGAAGGGTGAAAAAGAAAACAATGGGAAAACATTAGGTTTTATATTGATGATGTTTATTTTATGGTGAGGTGACACTTAAATTAGAACTCTTTTTGCAATGACTGAATACTAGAGATGCAAATTTGGGATTTAAGATGCATTTTTGATTTTTAATGAGATATCAGATCATTATTAATTTAAGTTATGCATGCAACCAATCTTATTCTATAAATTCTGTGCACAGGTGTTAGCACAAGTCACACTATCCCCCATATTCTATATATAGCACTGAACGATCAGTACCAAAATTTAGGCACTGTGGCTAGATGAACGCACAAATAAATTGGGGCCTGTGCTACATTGTGCTAATGATTTCTGCACAGCAAATGCAATGTAGCCCATTCAAAATGAATGGGTTGTGGTGCATTTGCCAACCGGAAATCACTAGTACAGTTTAGTAAAAAAAAAAAAAGGCCCTTGGTAATTAAGCTATCAAGTAGCAACTGATTGTCCTTAATCAATAACTGCACTTAATTGGCATGAATTGGAATTTGCTCACACATCTGTTTGCACATTATTCTATAACACCCTACATCTAAATCCTCTAGTAACATAGGGGCCCTTTTACTAAGCTGTGTAGGCACCTATGCGCATCCTATGTGCATCAATTTTGAACTACTGCCCGGCTACTGCATGGCCCGGGCGGTAATTTCATTTTTTATGCGCGTCCACTACACACGCCAGAAAATATTTTGCAATTTCTGGAGTGCGGTGCTAACCAGGCAGTAATCAGCATTGTATGCTCGCTGATGATTACCACCTGGTTAACACGTGAAACCTTACCGCTAAGTCAATGGGTGGTGGTAAGGTCTCAGACCCAAAATGTATGCACGCCAATTTTTATTTTGCACATGTCTATTTTCAGAAAAAAGCCTTTTTTGCAGGTGTACTGAAAAATGGATCCATGTGCATCCAAAACACGCACCTACACTAACACAGGCTATTTATCAGTGCACCTTAGTAAATGAACACCATAGCAACGTAGTCTATGATGCCAAATGAAGATCTGTATGGTCCAGCAAGATAAACTTATTATACATGGTATGTAATACTTTATATGTATACCTGGGTTTGATTTGTCCTTGCCATTTTCAGGACACATACTGTAGAAGTTTGCCCAGCACTGGTTTTGCTTCCCAATCACTGGTGTTGCCACACAATCTCCACTAAGATTCTGTGGATATATTCCTTCTAATCATGATTCATTTGTGTTTATCCCACCCATGTTTGAATTCCGTTACCATTTTCATCTTCACTACCTCCTGCAGGAAGGCATGCCATGTATCCACCACCCTCTCTGTGAAAAAATACTTCCTGACATTACTCTTCAGTCTTCCCCGTTCAATCTCAATACATGGGCATTCCAAAAAGCCAGGCACATTATTATGGAATAGCACCATTTTTGTACTGAAATGCCATGATTGAACATAAATCTAGATTAACAATTAAGACAGTTCAAGCCCTGCTAATACAACACTGAGAGCAGGCAGGACATGCAGTGGGGGATTTCCACTGGAGAGTGATAGTTCAGACAATAGAAGGAAGGGAGGGAGGTAACATTTCGTAGAGACTAAATTCTGCAGAACAACAACGGATTTTCAATTTGAATACAATAGCTCCACTTGGGTTAAATTTAGAATTAGAGTAGATATCATTAATTTAGGTTCAGTCCAGGAAAGTTTTACTGTTTCTTTAAGAGAGTGAAGTATAATTATGGGGGTCATGTGACTTAGTAAGTTAAAATAATGGAAGATAAATGCTGTGACCTTCTTTGAGCCAAAGGTGGAGGCTTCAGGATGCCTGATGGCTTAGGTATTTTAGGTGGGGATTGAAATAAGATAATTAGAAATAGACATAATTTCCCCTTTCCCCTTTCTTTCTCTGGTTGTACGGATTGCCTTGACACAGCTCATTGGTGCGAAACATAGTCTATGTCGGATGAACATTCCCCTGGGTTAAAACCCTATATTATTTATCTTAAAGATTAATATATTCAAACATACTATATATTAATAATTAATAAGATATAACAAAGGTGCAGGAGTTAGCATCTGAGAGAACATAATAAGCTTAAATATACCTTATGACCAATGATGAGGTGGGACATAAGACTTGCCATAACGAGAAATGCATATTATTGGTGAGCTGCACTGCTGGGATCTAAGGTTAAGCTTTATATAGGGAAAATATCTTGGTAAAGACCGAGTTATATGGTGGATGTTTCCCTTAAATCAGCTGATCTGTTGGAGTTGGATGAGTTGGGTACCATGTTGCAGCAAGCATAAATTCTGGTGCTCAACTTTAGGCATAGTAATCAGCTTTAAGAGCTATTCTATAAAACACATTCATCCCAAAGCACCCTTTATGGAATGATGCTTAGTACCGTTTTTTTTCTGGGGTCAGTTTTTTGAGCAACATTTATAGAATCCCCCCATGTACAAATAATGCACACTTTTTAAGAAAAGTGTGCTCTCTTATTATCATTGACATTTTCTTGAAATGTCTGCCTACCCCTTTTAATTTTAGCATGATTTCTGTAAAAATTCCCTCTACAAAATATTAACCCTGTTTCTATTAATGACAGAAAAGAACTGTCATGCACTAAAATTATTTAATTCATTTGTTTTCATAGACTCAATAGTTCATACAGTCCGTAACAACTCTGATTTGAAGAAATCCATCCTTGAAAATTATTTTCTTGCCTGAGTTACCTGTTTATATTTAAGTTCTTTTGAGGAAAAAAAATTGTTATACATTGCCCTGGTTGATTTGCTCTTTAGTTGCTGAAATAAATACTAGAAATAAATGTGGACAATATTTGCATGAATAACCAGGTTTTGGACTGCCTGGAACCTTGGTCTATTTGGGATTTCTTGGAGAATGGGTCTGGGAACTATTAGGCTAAGTTATTTAACATGTTTCTGTTCAACTTGTTTGGTTTCAGGAAAGTCCCCCAGCAGGGCTGAAGCAGCAGCTATTAAAATGTCTTTTCTTGATTTCTGAGCATTTTCTGAGGGCTTCTTTCCTTTTCTATGTAATATTAATTCTGAGTGTTCCCTTGGTGGTGTCTTCAGGTTTCAAGCACATTCTGTCAAGCTCTTATTGGATTATACTTTCAGTACTATATCAAAGTATAATATGCTTCTTAAAATACTCTGGATGTAATTTAATAAAGTTTTTTTTAATGCACATGCCAGTATATATGCACAATATGCTACATATAAATTCATTCTATACCTAAAACTATGCACAATTTCAAGAACACATCATACTTTTATGTGACAGGATATAGGTAAGCTTGGGGTAGATTTTAGGCAGAGTGAGTAAAGTCATGATTTACTCACTTTCTCCTGCATTCTTTAGTAGATAACCTAAATTTAAGTAGCATCTACATAAATTTATGGAATATTACTGATATACTGCAAGACTGCCACTAGAGGTTGCAGCAGCCATTTTGGAGAGCCAGCTGCAAGGAACGAGCAAGCAGGCTTTGCTCCTTCCTCTGTCACCCCAATGGATCACTAGGGACTTCAGGTAGGTCCAGAGGAGCCTATCCTGAGTGGAGGGTTTTGGGAGGGGGGGGGGGTCTAGCATTGTGGGGCTCAGTGCATCTATCTTTTTGGACAATTTCAAAACAAAAATGTCCAGTTGAAAAAATCAGTCTTTATTCACTGGCCACACAGAAATCCCAGCAGAGCAGAAAAATGTCCAAGTGTTATGAAAGCCCAAACCCTGCCTCCAATATGCCCCATGAGCTAAGTGCTTGAGTTTAAGAAGATTAGGAGTTTAACTCCACTGCATCAGTACTAGGTACTAGTGGGAGTTTAGTCACTGAAGGGGGACCATGAGAGAATGGTTATTTCTGTTTGAAGGTGAGGTTTTTGCTTAAAATTAGAGCACTGGGAGTTTGCTCACATATAAATATTTTAAAAAAGTGGAGTTAATCAATGATTGAGAAGCTTATCCACCCCTAGAGGCACATATTACAGTTGTGCATCCTCGCTTGGGTGAGACTTTACTCTGAGATTATTCCACACACACATTAATTTGATTTAGATTTTTTTGTGTTGATTAGGACGTAGCCATTCTCTCATTTGGTACTCTCTCCAGTGGGACCCTGGATTATTATATATATATCCAATATGCCCCTGACATGTCCCTTTGTGATTTGGATGCAATGCAGATGAACTGCATAGAAAAACATCATTTATTTTTCCTATGCCCCTCCCCCTTAGCCACTTCTTTAGTGTATTTAGTTTTTTGTTCCGTTGGATCCATGTTGTTTTATTTAAAGACATCCCCGTGTTTATAGTTGATTTCAAAGTGCTTTTCTAAACATTAGCTTCCATGTAATGTATATGCTCTGCTTCTTTTCAAACATACATTATTATCCCAACTATTTATAGGTATCATTAAGAACACATAAGGTGGTTCTTTAAAGTAGCCCCATCTTTTATCCCGTTAAGGTATATACGCTAATTGATATTTTATGTTTTTAGCAATGTTTGGACCAAAACTTTTCCTTTCATTTTTTAGAGTTAGTACGTGGAGGAAATTTGATTTGAATTTCATAGAATTCACCTTTGGGTATAATTCTGTTTTACGTGTGTACTCTGTGGTAAGTTTCATTTCCTTCATAAGAGATAACTATAAAAATGTTCCATTGGTTAAACAAGCTTATTGATATGGTTTCCCTTAATCCACTGATAGTTGATTTTTTATATTTTATTTTCTTTGTTTAAAAGTATGATGTATAATTTCAATATGTCTGCTGCTGAATACAAAGATAACAAATAGTCTGATACCATTTTTGTGTTGTTTTTAAATTTGTTTTTATTTGAAATATATATGTTGAAATAATTTTTAATTTGTTTTTAGAATTCTCTATTTTAAATGTATAATATTCATGTATATATTTTTTAGAACATCCATTGTGACACCTGAGACAGACGCCTTTGTGCGTCAAAACACTGATCATGTCGGGTCCCTTGAATATTCAATAAAGTGTCTTTATCAACATCAACTCCCAAGCTGGTTTAGTCTATGGTCATCTTCTGCTCCCTTTGCACTGTGCAGATTTGTCATAGTGGTTTTTCCTGTTTTGCTGCTCCTGAATAGTAACATTGTAACATTTTCAATATGACATTTAAATCTGACCATTTCCTTGATATTGTTGTGCTTAGTATGTCTATCTTTTTGGACTATTAAAAAAAAAAGAAAAGAAAAGAAAAAGAAACTGTCCAAATTCACAGCAGAACAGAAGGGCACCCTAGGGGACACTGCAGTGAACTTAACATAAAAGGTCCTAGGTACACATCTTATCATTACCCCCTTATATTGTATGGTGAGTCCTTTAAAACCCATGAAAAATCTACTGTTCCCAACTACTCACCACTACAATAGCACTTATGGCTGCAGGTGTAATCTATATGTGGGTATAGTAGGTTTGTTTTCTTTTTTGGGGGGGGGGGGCTGCCACTTTCCACCAGAAGTATAATAGAGTGGATTATGGGCCTGAGTCAACTTCTCTGCAGTGCACTGCAAAGATCACTGAGTTCAAAATGGTTCTGGTGACCCTTAGTAGGCTGCTATTTAAGGGTCTTTGAAGGGGGAATGATAGAGGGGGGGATTTAGGAGGGAGATGTTGATTTGTGGAGCTCATCAGTGTGTAGGGAAAACATCTTTGCAGTTTGATCAGCCCAAAGCAAATGAGAGTATCTAGCCACAACTTTGTAACACAATGCTATTAGCCAGGAAAAATAAAGCTGACCAATATTCTATTCAGTACTTTTGTTTCAGTCTTAAACCCCTGAATGCTATATAGCACAACTTAAGTTGAGCACACAAATATAGGCATAGTCTGTATTTGCATGTGCAACTTAGTTAACAAGCCAATTAATAAACAATTATTGGCACTAATTGGCATTAATTAGAATTTATGCACACATTTGTCTAAGCATATTCTGTAAAGTAACGTGAAGCCCATAAATTCTAGCTCACATAGTTGAAAAGTGGGCATGACCATGGCCATGGAATGGGCAGGTCATGGGCATTTCTAAAATATATGCGCATTGTTATAGAATACACCTGGTATATGTGTTGGGTAGGACTAGGGCAAAGCCAAAATTCACATGTATTCCCATTTCAAAAATGAATATATGTCTATAAATCCCAATTAACATTGGGATTTATACCTATTCCTGAGGACATCTAGGTTTTATAAAAGTGCTCTACATGAGGGATTAGGGGCAGACTCTCCCTTAATTCCTCGGTGTTTTTCTTTCCAAAATTGATAGCTCTAAATGATTGCCAGCTCTGGAACTAATTGTGAAAACATAGATTTGTTGGTTTCTAAATTGGCAGACTTACATGTCTAAGTATCTGCAAATATATGTGTATATTCTGAAATACCCCACTGTAATAACCTATCCTAAAAAAAAAAAACCTTAGGGGAAAAAAGCCTCAGAGGTATCTGGTACATAAGTACATAAGTACTGCCATACCGGGAAAGACCAAAGGTCCATCAAGCCCAGCATCCTGTTTCCAACAGTGGCCAATCCAGGTCACAAATACCTGGCAAGATACCAAAAAAGTACAAAACATTTTACACTGCTTATCCCAGAAATAGTGGATTTTCCCCAAGTCCATTTAATAACGGCCTATGGACTTTTCATTTAGGAAGCCATCCAAACCTTTTTTAAACTCCGCTAAGCTAACCGCCTTTACCACATTCTTTGGCAACAAATTCCAGAGTTTGAATACATGTTGAGTGAAGAAACGTTTTCTCCGATTCGTTTTAAATTTACTACATTGTAGCTTCATCGCATGCCCCCTAGTCCTAGTATTTTTGGAAAGCGTAAACAGACACTTCACATCTACCCGTTCAACTCCACTCATTATTTTATAGACCTCTATCATATGTCCCCTCAGCCACCTTTTCTCCAAGCTGAAGAGCCCTAGCCGCTTTAGCCTTTCCTCATAGGGAAGTCGTACCATCCCCTTTATCATTTCCGTCGCTCTTCTCTCCACCTTTTCTAATTCCACTAAATCTTTTTTGAGATGCGGCGACCAGAATTGAACACAATATTCGAGGTGTGGTTGCAACATGGAGCGATACAAAGACATTATAACATCCTCATTTTTGTTTTCCATTCCTTTCCTAATAATACCTAACATTCTATTTGCTTTCTTAGCAGAAGCAGCACACTGAGCAGGTTTCAACGTATCATCAACGATGACACCTAGATCCCTTTCTTGGTCTGTGACCCCTAACATAGAACCTTGCATGATGTAGCTATAATTCAGGTTCCTCTTTCCCACATGCATCACTTTGCACTTGCTCACATTAAATGTCATCTGCCATTTAGACGCCCAGTCTCCCAGTCTCGTAAGGTCCTCTTGTAATTTTTTTACAATCCTCCCGAGATTTAACGACTTTGAATAACTTTGTGTCATCAGCAAATTTAATTACCTCACTAGTTACTCCTATCTCTAGATCATTTATAAATATGTTAAAAAGCAGCAGTCCAAGTACAGACCCCTGTGGAACCCCACTAACTACCCTTTTCCATTTGAGAATACTGACCATTTAACCCTACTCTCTGTTTTCTCTCTTTTAACCAGTTTTTAATCCACAATAGAACACTACCTCCTATCCCATGACTCTCCAATTTCCTCTGGAGTCTTTCATGAGGTACTTTGTCAAACGCCTTCTGAAAATCCAGATACACAATATCAACCGGCTCACCTTTATCCACATGTTTGTTCACCCCTTCAAAGAAATGTAGTAGATTGGTGAGACAAGTTTTCCCTTCACTAAATCCATGTTGACTTTGTCTCATTAATCCATACTTTTGAATATGCTCTGTAATTTTGTTCTTAATAATAGCCTGTACCATTTTGCCCGGCACCAATGTCAGACTCACCGGTCTATAATTTCCCAGATCTCCTCTGGAACCTTTTTTAAAAAAAATCGGCTTTACATTGGCCATCCTCCAGTCTTCCGGTACCACGCTCGATATTAAGGATAAATTACATATTTCTAACAATAGCTCCGCAAGCTCATTTTTCAGTTCTGTCAGTACTCTGGGATGAATTCCATCCGGTCCAGGAGATTTGTTACTCTCAGTGGTGTGCTGGAGCAGGCTCTCACAGGCTCTCGAGAGCTGTTTGTTAAGTTTTTAACAAACGGCTCTCGAGAGCCTGTGAGAGCCTGAATTTTGGGAGCCGGTTCTCCATGGCTACTTTAACAAATGGATCCCAAAATGTGGGCTTGGACCCCTCCTGAATTCTCTTTTACTTTGCTGGTGAGAGAGAGAGCCCCCTGTTAACAATTTACCAGCACACCCCTGTATTACTCTTCAGTTTTATTTATTTATTTATTGCATTTGTATCCCACATTTTCTCACCTATTTTTTAAAGCCGATGATTGAAAGAGGGGAGCATAAAAATGTTAAGCTAAAGCTACCTGATACTTCTTAGGCTTTTTCCTCCTAAGTTTTTTTTTAGGTTATTACAGTGGGGTTTTTCTTGAAAGTATTATTAGTACATACCACAATCCTCAAAATTCAATTGTATTCAGAAATACCAACATGCATGTGTATGTGCTGATACTTAGCTGTTTATGTTGCCAAGTTGCCTCCATTGATATTGTAGATGCTGACAACTGCAGAATGAGTGCCATAATTTGAAATGTTATGATCTGGATATCTCAATTCTGATATCTAAAATGTGACTTCACATTAGTGTAAAAAGAAGGTATCATTTACAGCTTGGTTGTGGATCCTTATTTCCACATATCCAAGTGGACCTGCACAGCAAACCCCGGGGGTCTTTTACTAAAGCTTAGCTTGAGTTATCTGTAGCAGGGCCCACATAAATAAAATGGCCTTTCCTATAGATAACTTAAGCTAAGCTTTAGTAAAAGACCCCCATAGTTCTTTGCAGGATGAGAAAAACTGATATTTAAATGCCAGGAGACATTCAATCACATAGAAATTATTTTTAGCATCAGAAAAAGGATTTTTTTAAACAGATATCACATCTTAAAATGATCAACCAAAGTAATATTTCCTTATAATAGTTCTATTAGTTTGTGATTTATGATCTTTTATTCAAATATGATAGTGGGTTTTTTTTCGTTAACAGGACTTTTTACATGAGATTTTTAGGTGAAAATGAGCTATTAATCCTTCTAAGTACTCTTATGCACAATCTTTCTTAACCAGATCACTTCACATATTCACAATATTGCTTCTAAAATGCAAATAATGCTCTACAGACCTCTAAAGTATCTTCTAAAGCAATACAAGCGATTAGATTCTGGCATTTGGTGCAGCAGGCGCCTGACAAGCTGATTACACCCTTGTGCTTCCAGCAGTCAAAGCCTATAAAAGGAAGAGACTGGAAATTGTAGGGGCCACTCATGTTTCCATTTTACTGTCTGCAAGTGGCAGTGCAAGTTGAAACCCTCCAAGACATGTCTTTTTCCAGAGGATATAACTAAGATGTAGACAATGAACTAAGAGAGTGAAAACATTTTGTTCCAGAGCCAAATTAGTTTATTCTCCTTTATGCACAAGTCTTAAAAGGTTTTTCCCTTCTACTTCTGCTTTAGAAATGTTAATTGCCCTACCATTTCCTTGCATGTATCTCACATCCTTTCATTGACAGTGCCTCCTTTTTTTTAGCAGTATTTTCTATTCGTGACATTTCTAAATAATTTTATAAAAGGTTTCTCAGTGTGAAAAATATGTTTTACATGTTGAAAAATGCCCTTTATAACATTGTGTGGGCCTAAATATGCATACAAAGTGCATGCAGTTTCATGGGAATCATGCATAGATGTTCCTGGAGTTTGGAGTGAGAATAAGGAATCATGATGTACATGAGCATTATTTTGAAATGAATGTGTACTCGCATAGCAAACACTTACAATATACACCTTCAGAGCAGGTGTACATTTGTGCATATGAATTTGCATGCTGTGGTGTTGGTTCTGGGTGCTTATTTTATAAAGGCACAGAGGTTCTTATTTTGCCCTTGAAAAAACAGGCTTAAAATAGGCACTTATTTGGACTTTTTCACTTAAATTATCTTTCTAAAATTTCTTTCACCTGTTATCTTACAAAATGGTGTTAAAATAGGCACCTTCTTAGGTTTTCAACATAGGGTATCCTGTTAACAAATTATTCTTTATCCTCCTAGTTAAATAATCTTGTGCACATATTTTCATTTTTAGCACAGAAATTTGCACAAACAGTTTACAGAATAATGGCAGTAACATATATAACTTAGGGGTCCTTTTACAAAGGTTACGCTGAAAAATGGCTTGCAGTAGTGTAGGTGTGGGTTTTGGGCCCGTACCTGTAAAAAGGCCTTTTATTTTTGCTGAAAATGTACGTGCGACAAAATCAAAATTGCTGCAAGGCCATTTTGGGTCTGCAACCTTACCACCAGCCATTGACCTAGCGGTAAAGTCTCACGTGGTAACTGGGAGGTAATGACCTGTGCACGCCAAATGCCACTTGGCGCGCGGCCGATATATGAGTCCGAAAATAATTACCGTAAGAGTCACATGGTAGCTGAGCAGTAACTCCATTTTGGCGCACGTTGGGCACATGTAGACACTTACGTGGCTTAGTAAAAGGGCCCCTAAATTGTTAAATTAGACACTAATTGGTGCCACCAATAATAAGCTATAATTGGAGTAAATTTGTGCTAATTGGCACTAATTTTCAGTTACATGCATAACTGCCTTAGGGGCCTTGTTATGACATTAACATGTTCTAGGTGCCATGTGGCCCATAGGTATAAAATAGGACACATAACATGTACCACACAATAAAGTCCATTACTATGCACTAAGCTTTAGTAAAAGGGACTCTTTTAAGTTGGGATTCTAAATGCTAGGGAGTGTATTCACATGGGAGGGGTATAGGTGGGTAAGGAGCATGCCCAGCACTTGATTGCTAAGATTATAGAACAGTGCCAGCTAAGCACAATCATTTACTCAACCTTTAACATGGTGTAAGTGCTTGTGACTTAAGTTAAGTGCTAAAAAGCAGATTTAGGTTAGTATTCTATAATGTTGGTTAGCAGCTAAATGCCACTAAATATAGTGTGTTGGGTCGCTCAGCAGGTTTTAACTGAGCAGCAGCCTCTCCTGCCCAGTTAAGCCCTTTTGAATATCACGCAGATTGTTTTTACAAAGAAGCAGATGTGAATAAAATCCTTTTTATTCACTACAATATATAGAAGAACCAAATGCCAGACCCAGGCTGCGTTTCGCCCTTTGCAGTGCTGCATCAGGGAAAAAAAACTCTAGGTGTAAAACATAGGTATCACCTATGTGATAAAATCATAGCTCTCTCTCTCTCTCCAGTACACTCGGTAGCACAACTTGAGCTTATCCTTTTAAATATAAGATTTTCTACAGATCTGCTTCTTTGCTTTTACCACATTGGAACCATGAATCATCTGCCCCATTTTTGTTTGTTTTTTTTTTTAATATCATTTGTGGCCTCACATTTAGAGGTCTATGCAATGAAACTAGTTATTAAAATATTTCTACAGAAAGCTAATGCAATGTCACACAATGTTACCATGCACTTTATAATGCAACTTAGAAGCCTTTTTGTTAAACAGTGTTAAGCAGTTGACATAGGGTTTTTAGTATGGTGGATAGTAACATGGGACTGTGCTACTATCTCCTGTGCTAAAAAGGGAGACTTTGCATTACATATCTTATATTTGCTATCTAACTTGGGCATGAGTTGGATCTAGGTATGGCATGGGCTGGCCAAGATGTGGTCAGTTCTGACAGCATATGGGTTGGAAATATGCACTAGTTATTATGACTGCTGATAGTGCAGCTAACTTACCGCCACCTCAAGACAAGGCGATAAGTGCAGCTGCGCTACTGGCAGTCTAGTAGTAGCACAACTTCAGACATCTTTGAAGTGTTGAAGCTCAATCCCCTGGTCTTTTGAACCCCTCTCCTGAAGTCAGATCCATGCCTTTCTGATCCTCCCACATGTCTGATTCCCTTCCTACATACTCTGATTCCAACCTGCATACTCCACAACGACAATCCCATCATTGCCAGAAAACCTTTATCCCAACTCCGACATTCTCTCCATTCCCTAATTACAATCCCAAAACTTACAGCAAACCCTGATCCCAACCCCAACACTGCATATAGCCCAATGTCAATCCTAACACTTCCAGCAGACTGGATCCCAACCTCTATAGTCCCTGCATACCCTGATGACAATCTGGGCCCTCTGAAACAAAGCTTTTGCCACCTGACACAAAACTGTACCTCTAACATACCATCAGGTTCCTACCGAGCCCTACCTCCCCCATCCCAACCCATTCCTTGGACCTACTGTCATCCAATATGGCTCCTCTGCCCCCTAGTGGTAGTCTAGCACAGTATTGGAATACTACCACTAGAGTTACAAGCACCATCATTAATAATAGTGCTAACCCAGGTGGCAGCAAAGAACAAATGCTGCTTCCCAGCCCCTCTGAACCACCACTGAAAAATCCCAGGTAGGTTCTGGGAGGTGTGTGGTGTCACTTAACATAAGAACATGTGAACATAAGTGTTGCCTTACTAGGACATACTGAAGGTTCATCAAGTCTGAAATCCTGTTTCCAACAGTGGCCAATCCAGTTTATAAGTACCTGGCAAGATCCCAAAACAGTAAAATATATTTTGTACTGATTATCCTAGAAATAAGCAGTGGATGTTCCCCAAGTCCATCATAATAAGGGTGTATGGCATTTAGAAATTTATCCAAACCTTTGTTAAACCCTGCTAAGCTAACTGCTTTTACCACATTCTCTGGCAATGAATTCCAGAGTTTAATTCATGTTGAGTGAAGAAATATTTTCTTCAATTTGATTTAAATTTACTACATTGTAGCTTCATTATGTGCCCCCTAGTCCTAGTATTTTGGGAAAGAGCAAAAGAGCGATTCATGTCTACCCATTCCATTCCACTCACTATTTTATAGACCTCTGTAGTATCTCCCCTTAGCTCTATCTTCTCCAAGCTGAAGAGCTCTAGCCTTCATTTTTGTCACCCTTCTCTGTACCTTTTCTAATTCCACTATATATTTTTTGAGATGCAGTGACCAGAATCTCACACAGTATTCAAGGTGTGGTTGCACCATGGAGCGATATAAAGGTATTATAACATTCTCATTTTTGCTTTCCATTCCTTTCCTAATAATACCTTTTTGCTTTCTTAGCCACCACTGCACAATGGGTAGTGTCATGTTTTCAAAGCTGGAAACTGGGTTGTGAGCCCTTGGACCACTGCCGAGGAGTGGCAGCAGCAGGCAAAACCACCCCACGCTAGAGACAGGGCAGATCTCTGACAAACAGTTAGGCTTCACCTGCACCAGGCCACTTTTCACCAAGAGTTGAGCTCCAGGCTTCAGGTGGCCGGCAGGACTTACTGGAGAGGGCAGGACTGGATACCAGCTAGGCAGCACAGGGACAGCAAGGCAGGGAAAGGATAGGCTAAAGGACAGGACTGAAAGCTGCGAGCAGCCACTGAAACAGGGAACAAACACAGCTAGACAAGAGACTAAACTGAAACAGGTCTGGCAGCCTGGAAGATCCGGACTGGACTGGGCTATAGTCTGGAACGGGTGACAGTCCATAGCAGCCACCGGGTCTGGCCACCAGAGGGCGAGGGGAGCACAGAAGTAACAGTATCTCCCCCTCAAGGCCCCCCCCGATCTCCACGGGGAATTCAGATATCCACGGGTAACAATGGTGAAATCTACGGAGTAGCCTCAAAACATGACCAGAGGTAGCTTGGCTGGAGCTGGAACAAGGCTCAAGGCTGGAACCCGGACTGGCATCACGACTGGACTTCGCCTCTTGTTCGGAAATGGAACTCGGCTTGGACCCCGCATCTTGGCTGGAACTGGAACTCCGCGTGGACCCAGCAGCTTGGCTGGAACTGGAACTTGGCTTGGACTCAGCAGCAGGGCTGGAACTGGAACTCAACATGAACTCCGCATCTTGGCTGGAGCTGGAACTCAGCGTGGACTCAGCAGCTTGGCTGGAACTGGACCTCAGCGTGGACTCAACATCTTGGCTGGAGCTGGAACTCGGCATAGACTCAGCATCTTGGCTGGAATGGGAACTCAGAGTAGACTCAGCATCTTCTTGGCTGGAACAAAGTCGGAGTGGACTCAGCATCCTCTTGGCTGGAACTCAAACTCGGAGTGGATTCAGCATCATCTTGGCTGGACTTCAAACTCGGAGTGGAATCAACATCATCTTGGCTGGAACTCGGCTGGGACTTAACCTCTCGGCCGGAACTGGAACTCGGCTTAGGCTTAGCATCTAGGCTAGAACTGTGACTCAGTCTGAACTCAGCATCTTGGCTGGAGCTGAAACCCAGAGTGGGCTCAGCATCATCTTGGCTGGAACAAAAACTGCTCCACACAAACTGCAGATAAGCCCTGAGTTTGGGATCTTCGCAACGCCTTCTCTCAGTGTCAGCCTCCGGAGTATCCCGCAGAGCTGGATCCATGTGAAGTTTGTAGTGGTAGTATACCAATATGATAGAAGAATCAATCGCTGAAACTGGGTTTGCAGAAAACCCAAACCCTCAGGCTCGCTTTCTCTCAGCTGCAGCTTCAGGAGTATTCCTCAAGGCTGGATCAAGAAAAGGTTTATCATGGTAATCTCGGAGCGTCATCATTTCCTCAAGAGCAGAAACTGGGTCGAGACTGAAAGCCAACTTGGAACTAAAGACTGGACCTGGGCTTAGACCCGGATTACCAACAAAGAAAAAAGTCTTAGGCGGGCAACCCAGCTGGAAGAATGATCTTGCCAAGCTCATGGCCTTTGCATTCTGTCACGTTTTCAAAGCTGGAAACTGGGTTGTGAGCCCTTGGACCACTGCCGAGGAGTGGCAGCGGCAGGCAAAACCACCCCACGCTAGAGACAGGGCAGATCTCTGACAAACAGTTAGACTTCACCTGCACCTGGCCACTTTTCACCAAGAGTTGAGCTCCAGGCTTCAGGTGGCCGGCAGGACTTACTGGACAAGGCAGGACTGGATAACAGCTAAGCAGCACAGGGACAGCAAGGCAGGGAAAGGATAGGCTAAAGGACAGGACTGAAAGCTGCGAGCAGCCACTGAAACAGGGAACAAACACAGCTAGACAGGAGACTAAACTGAAAGCTGCAAGTAGCCACTGAAGCAGGGAACAAACACAGATAAACCCAGAACTAGACAAAGACATACAAACAAGACACAAGACTGGGAAACAAGCAATATAGTAAACAGGCAATACCCTAAACTAAACATAGACTAACTAGAACAGGCAAGACTCCAGGCAAGAACTAGAGCAAGGAAACAAACTCAGGCTGAAGTGCAAAAGCACCAACATACCAGGGCCTTAGACGCAATGCAAAGGCTAAGCAGAAAGGTTTCAAAATGGCTAATAAGCCCAGCAGCAGCTGAGACTCAGATGCAACAATCATCAGGCAGCTACGGGTGCAGTGCAGGGTCACATAAAACAGACAGGTCTGGCAGCCTGGAAGGTCCGGACTGGACTGGGCTAAAGTCTGGAACGGGTGTTAGTCCATAGCAGCCACCGGGTCTGGCCACCAGAGGGCGAGGGGAGAACAGACGTAACAATTAGAGGGTTTCAAAGTATCATCAATGATGATACCTAGATCCTTTTCCTGGTTGGTGACTCCTAATGTGGAACCTTGTATCACGTAGCATGCCATCTTATTCCTGTGATTCACATGGTGTAAGAGGCTGCACCTACACATGGATTTACCAGTGCCAACTTTATGCTAGTATTCTATAATGGAATGTTGGCACCGAGATTTTGGAAAACAATAAATATGTATTGAATTATAAAGAGTTTACTTAAACTCCTCATAGGTCCACAATCTTCTTAGTTCTTTACCCTAATTACCTGACTTAGCCCCATCAACTCTTCCTATACCATCTCCCTTAGATATCTCAGTCTGGTCCTCTTTAAGTTTACAGACTACTGTTTCTTTAACAAAGGTAATTTCATCTATGAAAGCAACTTACTGTCCATCTGACCCTCTTCCACCACCTTGGCTTAAGATCTCTGAGCTCTGTCTCCTTCAGCCTATACTTTCAATAATCAACCTCAGTCTCTCAACCGGCCAGTTTCCTGATCTCTGGAAATGAGCTGTTCTCTGCCCTATTCTAAAGAAGTCTAACCTCAATCCTACTATTCCATGTCATTATTGCCCAGTTTCCAACCTCTCTTTTATGTCAAAGGTCTTAGAAAAGGTTGTCTTTCAACAACTGACCATCTTTACAGATAAAATATTGGCCCTTCATCCACGTCACTGTTTTACTTTGTTAAATCCACTGTCATTTTGACCAACATAAAATCATTATAGCTGTCTTTCTAGATTTACCCATAGCCTTTGACTTAGTAAACCATGCTCTGCTACTTCCTTGATTATCTTTTCTGGGTATATCAGGAGAGGTTCTTTCCTGGTTTACCTCATTTATTTTTAATCACTTGTTCACAGTTATTACTGCCACATCCTCATCAAACCATAAGACCCTTAACTATGGGATTCCCCAGAGATCAATTCTCTCTCCGTTACTGTACATCCTATTACTTAGCCCCCTTGCTGCTCTTATTCAGTCTACCAGAATTTCAACATATTTCTATGCTGACAACATCCTTCTACTATTCCCAGTGTTCCCTTCTTCCTTCCATCAAATTTCTCCACACCTATGCTCAGTCTTCAGGCAGTAAAGAAAGTTCACAAATTCCCTGCTTCCCAAGCAGTCTCATTCCATTTAAATAAAGGTGCAAACAAATACTGCTCAACACCCCAAAATATGTATTTCTTATCTTCTGTTTGGCCTCTCTTAGAAGCCTAGGGATCAAAAAGCTAGCAGATCCATCGCACAATCACTCATAATAGAGAAGGCCTGACCTCTGCTATGCCATCCCCTTATCTGCTAGCAGTAAATAAAAAAAAAAGTTTACTTACAAAACAAGCAGCTGGATTAACTACCAACTTCTCAGTTGTCCAGGAGCAATACAGGGAGTCAATTGTTGGTTACAATGCACAAGTCTTTCAGGAGTCAGTTTTCCATTTCTATTTTTTCACATTCTTCACTTGCTATAGTGAATGAGTACTTTAACTCCATGGGCTCCTCCCTTACTTCATCTGTAGTAGTAATGGATTCTACCTTCATGGGAATATGCCTAAATTTCCACGTGGCTTATAAAATGCACTGAGCGCTTGTCCACACAACTAGATTTAGTCATGAGCAGTTATGCCAAGTAAATGCTGACACCTAAATTAGGCATAGACCGGGTGTATTCTATAATAATGCACATACATTTTAGAAATGCCCATTTCACACTCCCTTTTCAACTATGTGCCTTAGAATTTACGCTCACCACATTACAGAATTCTTACAGTTGTGTGTGTACATTCTAATTAATGCGAATTAGTGTCAATAACTGCTTGTTAATTGGCAATTATCAGTGCTGATTGTCTTGTTAACTAATGAATTTGCACATGCAAATCCAGACTATGACTGGATATATGTGCGCAACTTAAGTCACGCAGTATAGAATCCGGGGGTAACTTGTAGAATACTACTTATTGCCTAATATGCACTTACAAGATGAATGTTACATCCATGCATGCAAGTCCTAGTATTCTATAATCCTAGTGCACAAACACTGAGATTATGGAATTAGAGGACAAGAGTCTATTTTTATATTATGTATATGTAGGCATTCCAAGGGGCAGAGAATGGCTGATTCTTATAGGTAAATAAATGCACAAAGTTATTCCTTGTACATGTAACTTTGAGCAGTATGTTTCCAATGGGCAATTTTTATAAGGGTACATAGATTTATATGTTGTCTTTATAAAATAAGTGCAACATATGTACTACCTCCTTGCCTAGGTATCCTGATATCAAATTGTCCTTTTTGGGAATTAAAACATGGTAATGAATTAGTGAGACCCATCCTGTCCGTGAACAAAGTAGTAGTTTCACATCTCATTTAGCTGATCTTACTTTTAGTGAAACTGCTCAAAGTGTTTAAAATACACACATTTCTTGTCATTTTAGCACTAAAGTAAACCTCAGTTTGGATTAATTTCAAATTCAGCACAACCTCTTCTTGTTCTTTGGACTGAAAGTATGAATTGATGAAACTATAATACAAAACCTTGCTGTGAAACATTCCAATTAAAAATGAATATACAATATATCTTTGTCTCAGAAAGTCAATGCAAACAAGAATCAATAAGATACTGTGGGTGGTTTGGTTAGTTCAGAAAACAAAATGAGTTTCAGCTATGGCTCAAAGTCATGTTGCACTGGATTCTAATCTCTACTGCACCCAAGAAACTTATTTTTGTTTATAACCGTAGCTTGCTGAAATCTAAAAAGAAGAACTTTAGGGTATAATTATACTTGATGCACACCAAAGGACTAACCTATCCAACACCGTAAATCAAGTAAGAGGAATGCTTTTACTTTTTTCATTTTTCAGTGAAGAAAATTTAATTTCTTATTCTAACATGTATAAAATTCAATGTGCATCTGAGAACATACAACAGCAAAAGTAGCACAGATATACAGTGGCGTACCAAGGGGGGGGGGGGGCGGTGGGGGCGGTCCGCCCCGGGTGCACGCCGCTGGGGGGAGTGCTGCGGCGCGCGCCTGCTGTGAGAGTTCGCTAACTTCTCTCGTTCGCTGCAGCTCCCTCTGCCCCGGAACAGTTCCTGTTCCGGGGCAGAGGGAGCTGCAGCAAACGAGCAAAGTTAGTAAACTCGCAGCAGGCACCCCCCCCCCCAGTGGCATGCACCTGGGGGGGGCTCTTTCGTGGGGGGGGGGGTCTTTCACCGGGTGGGGGGTCCACGCTGCATCGGGGAGGGCGCTGCTCCCGGGGGGGGGGGCGGGCGCCGCCCCGGGTGTCCGCCCCTCTAGGAACGCCACTGCAGATATAACATATTTTAATACAGGAAATATCTAAAAGTTTACAATATGAGGATGGTTCAATTACTTAGGAGTAGCCTAGTGGTTAGTGCAGTGGACTTTGATCCTGGGGAACTGAGTTTGATTCCCACTGTAGCTCCTTGTGACTCTGGGCAAGTCACTTAACCCCCCATTGCCCCTGATACAAAATAAGTACCTGAATATATGTAAACCGCTTTGAATGTAGTTGCAAAAAACCTCAGAAAGGCAGTATATCAAGTCCCATTTCCCTTTCCCTTAATGGAATTACACAGTGCCTCATGAAAGATCAGACTTTGATTACCAAGCTTAGCTTCTGCTCGTTGTGCCCATCAACACCGAGAATATGGTGAAGGCAATATTCATAGGCTCCTGCTAGGGATGAAATGGCACCCATTGCATGCATACATGAACATTCTGGATAAAGGGAGCTGATGTCTGTACCTTTTGGCTAAGTACTGTCACAGTGATGGCTGGGCTAGATCTTTTAGATATCTTTTAGAATGAATGTTTTAGTTTGCTGTGCTTTTCTATCAAATTAATGGAGTTCTTATATGTTTTTTTTTAATATATAATATGTTATTTTTAAGATGTAAACCATTCTGTTTTGTGAATGCAATTAGAAACGGTATACTAAATAAATAAACAATAAACGATAAAAGGGTTGAACATAGTTTTAAAAAAGATGCAGATTATTGTGAATAAAAGTCCATGGTGCCATAGGCCCTGCAGAGGTCTGTACATTTGTGACTCTTTATATGTTTCTTGCATGGTCTGTTTTCATAGCAAAATACATAATTAAAAAATATAGGGCCTATAAAGGTTATACTCCTAAACTTTACACTCCTAAATTTATGAACACAGTTTATGCTCCTAAATTTGGAACATAATCTATTTTGTAGCATAGAGTATGCTCGTGATTTAGGAGCATAAATTTAGGAGCATAATCTTTATAGAATAAGGTCTATAAGGCATAACATTCAGTCAACATAGCGATTAAAACAAGTTAGACGGCAGCCATTATTTTTAATAGGGTTGTGAGGGCAAAATAAGAATGTGTTTTGCTTTGTTTCCTGTGTCATTTGCAGTTTTTTGCATTTCATTTCTCTTTATTTTTTTATCTTTATTATATTAGTTGTATACCAAATATATAACAATAGGTGCTGCACATGAAAATAATAGTCATAATAAATACAAAATACAATTTTTGTTTTGTTTCAAGACAATTTTTATTATTAATAAGTGGCTACAGCAAACTGTTTGTGGCAAATCACCCTAATACCCCTGATTACAACCCATAGTCTTAATGGCAACCCATACTCACCCTGAGCATTACCCAACCCACCTCAACCTTTATCAATCCTCCTCCTGCCCTGGCATTAAGCAATGTATCACCCCCACCACCACCACCACCAAAGAGGCAGCCGATCCACATGGCACTTTCTGATGGTATCAGTGATATAATGGCAGGGCACAAACAATTCCACTTTTGCACCCAGCCTCATTACACTGAAGCAAAGTTAGCTGTAGGCCTCGGACAGGCATATTGGGAGCTGGAGCCCTGGAATTAGTAAAAACTAAACTAAAGGTAGGTGTAACCTGAACTGGAATAACAGGCAGGGAGGGTCCTGTTTACTAAGCTGCTCTGTAGGCATGCAAACTTTTTAGCACATGCTAAAAATTAACATGTGTTAATGCTAGAGACACCCATCCAACAGGGAAGTAACCCAGCATAATTTTTTCCTTTGAGGAGCAAGCAAATGAAGCCCACTTGGGCCCTTTCTGTAAGAACATCCTGTAGATGTACAGGGATCCACTGGAAACACTTCATAAGGCATTTGTCTAATGCAGGGCTGCCGAGTTGCCCAGTTCCAGGCGGAAGACTTCCTGGCCAATCCTGGTTTTGAATTTACACCCCAAAACATTAAGAGATTTATAATCCCTGAGTCTACCAACTGAAATCCATGCTGCAGTTGTCAGAAAGCAAGGAATGGCTTAAAATCTTCCTGTTGGAACTGTTTAACTTGGCAGCTCTGCTAATACTCTTTGGATGCCATCAAATTTTTCAGAGAAAGACACAGAAGATTCCTGAAGGGTTGCTAGAGGTTTCTAGACAAAGGGGATAATTGTAGCATGTACTTTCTTAGAGATAGCTATAAATACGTTTTAATTTGGATAATTAATTGTCTTTGATTTGTTGACAAGCTCATTCTGGTGCTTTATGGGACTTGTGAAACTGATTTTTTTTTAGTTTGAATATTTTATTGAATTTTGCAATAAAACAAAATAAGATAATTGTGTCATACAGCAATAATGAGGTAACAATTATAACAAGAAACAAAGCAAAAACACCGGAGAGAGAAGGGAAAATCCAAAGCAGTCAAAATCAATCACATAGGTAAATATTTGGAGAATTCAAAATCATAAGTGAAAGGAATTAGATATTTTTCTACAGGGAGCCATGTTTGTTTTATTTTTCAACGTAGATTATTTTTTTTCTGTGACCTTTAATTCAAATTTATAAATTTGACAAATATTATGCCACCAAAATATATCATTTATAGTAGTGAAGCTTTTCCAAGATTTCAAAATAATTTGGATAGCAGTAAGGGTTTGTTATGGTCATATAAATATCTATTTCTGGGGAAGTAAATTTTAGAATAACTATAGAGAGCATAATAGGAAATTTAATATCTAACTGTCCTGTTTACTAAGCCTTGCTAGTTGCTGCCGTGTAGCAATGCTGACACAGCCACTAGCACAGCTTAGGGGGATAAGTTGCTATTACTAATAATAATTTCTTTAGCACTACTAGACATATGCAGTGCTGTACACATTATACACATGTACTTTCTCTGTCCCTAGGTGGATTACAATCTAAGTTTTTTTGTACCTGTGGAAATGGAGGGTTAAGTGACTTGCCCAAGGTCGCAAGGAGCTGCAGTGGGAATCAAACCCAGGTTGCCAGGCTCAAAACCTGCTGCACTAACCATTAGGCTACTCATAGTAACATAATAAATGACAACAGATAAAGACCTGTACGATCCATCCAGTCTGCCCAACAAGATAAACTCATTTACATGGTATATGATACTTTATATGTATACCCGAGTTTGATTTGTCCTTGCCTTTCTCAAGGCACAGACCGTAGAAGTCTACCCAGCACTGTTCTTGTACTAAGTTCTGGAGTTAACGTCGAAGCCCCTTAAAATTTACACTCCAGCCCATCCCTATCTATTCAGTCACAATCAGGGCATAGACCATAGAAATCTGCCCAGCTCCCATTTTGTTTCCCAATTACCAGCGTCGCTAAGATTCCGTGGAACCATTCCTTCTAAACAGGATTCATTTGTGTTTATCCCACGCATATTTGAATTTCATTACCGTCTTCATCTCCACCACCGCGGGAGGGCATTCCACGTATCCACCACCCTCTCCATGAAAAAATACTTCCTGACAATAGTCCTGAGTCTGCCTCCCTTCAACCTCAATTCATGTCCTCTAGTTCTACTGCCTTCCCGTCTCTGAAAAAGGTTCATTTGCGGATTAATACCTTTCAAATATTTGACCGTCTGTATCATGTCATCCCTATTTCTCCTTTCCTCGAAGGTACTCCTCCAGTATGATAGGCCATATTGCCATCGAAAAATGCATGGATAATAGGGCAATGAAAAATCACTTGTGCAAAAGTACCTTGATCAAGATTACAGTGCCAACAAGCATTAGAGATAACTATGCCAGCTCTCCATTTTCTCATGGGAGTCCATAGGGCTTTATGGGCTAGAAAATATATAGATTGTGTGAGGCTCACTGAGTGAGTGGATCTTGAACATTTTGAAGCTGTTTATACATAGCAGAGATGATTTTTACCTTCAATGAGCAATTTAATACAAAACAGTTCAATAGTAGAGGAAACTTGGGAAAACATTTAAGTCCCTATTTACTAAGCCGCACTGTAGGTGCCATAACGTTTTAGTGCACGCTAAATATTAGTGCGTGCTAATGCTAAAGACACCCATAGGAATAGCGTTAGCGAGTACTAAAAAGTTAGCGCAGCTTAGTAAATAGGGCCCTTAAAGGTTTCATATGTTTTTAAATGACTTTTTAGAAGTCTTACCTCCCTTTTACAAAGCTGCATTAGCGGCTGCCAGTGCGGTAATGCTGACACAGCCCATCGGCATTGTTGCGCGGCAGCTGCTAGTGTAGCTTTGAAAAAGGGGGTGTTAGCAGTTGAAGTATTAAGTTTGTCGTAAAAGGTATTTCTGAGATGAATCTTGAAAAGAGTAGAAATTGAAATTAAATTCTAAATGTCCAGGGATTGCCATTGAGGACATTTGATACAAGAGTCAGCAGTTTTGAGCTTTGGGTTGTTCCAGATGGCAATGTCGAATGAGTCAAAAAACTGAACTCAAGAGGATACTTCACAAACTATGCTATAAATGTAACAATCATCTTGTGACTTATGGTGGTTTTTCACAGTCAACAACAGTCTTATTAACTTTCTTTTATTATAGACAATCAGGGAGGATTTTTCGGAGGATACAGAAGCCTCAACTATGCACCCCTTATTTTTATTGTCATCTGGGGGCATCCACTTTCATCACTGGCTCCGTCCCTCCTCCTCCTCCTTATGGTTGTTTTAATTTTTTTGTTATATTCTTCAAACTTTCAAACTTTCTCCATCAAATTATTTTATTTTGTATTTAATTTATCTAGGAGAGGGTATTAAGTGCAGACAAAAAAGCCACGTCCGATTATGGCCAGAGTTTCGATCCTTCTTCAGGGTCCGTGGCGTATCTGTCTACAAAAAATAAAGATAGTCTTTTCACAATTTCAAACTATCTTTAGCTAATTCTCTTGTTGGAGAAAGTTTGAAAGTTAGAAGAATATAACAAAAAAAAAGGAAAACAACCATAAGGAGGAGGAAGAAGAGGAGGAGGGATGGAGCCAATAATGTCTGTATTAGTACACACTTAAAGAAGAAGGAGCTAAAACAAACTTTGTCTAAGTCCTTTTACTAAGCTGCGCTAAAATGTGGCTTGTGTAATGACTAGCATGCTGAAGCCACATTTAGCATGCCTGTAAAATGGCAGCATTTTGTATTTCCTTCATTAATAGCTACATGCTAATGTCCCAATTAGAGCATGGCCATTAGTGTGGGAGCCCTTACTGACACCTATAAGTTGTTTTTTTTTCTCTACGGGTTGTTTGTATAGTATTAACTATTCTTACATTATCTGATTTATGACTCTTCTTGGATACAAATGGTTTGGCTGTAGTGCAAGTAGTTTGGGATTACTCATTTGGGGGCCCGCTTACTAAGGTGCTCTTATGGGCCCTGTTTACTAAGCTGCACTATAGACGCAGTAACTTTTTAGTACATGTTAAAAATTAGTGTGCGCTAATGCTAGAGACATCCTTAGGAATACATGGGTGTCTCTAGCATTAGCATGCTAATTTTTAGCATGCACTAAAAAGTTAGCGCCTACACTGTGGCTTAGTAAACAGGGCCTTTTGGGCTTAAAGTGCTATAAAGAAGAATTTCAAAGTGTGGGAAGCCCAAAACTAATACTGCATCAAGAAGGAGTGTTCGCACTATTTTTTATTTTAGGACATGTGTTAATGTTCAGATTAACATGTGGTACCTGCTCCTAGTTAATGCAGAAGCACTTAGTGCCTCCTATTTAGGTAAATGGCACATGTTAAAGTAAATGGACCTATGTTAACTCTCTGTTAGTCAGTAAGTATGCCAGAAAATAACATGCTAGCTGGCATAATGCTTCCATGCCTGTTCTCTACCCATACCATGTCTCTCGAAAACAAAATTCTGAAAAATTCAGGATTCGTAGTGCACTGGTCCCCCTCACATGCCAGGACACCAACCGGGTACCCTAGGGGGCACTTGTAAAAAGTAAAAAAAAAAATTTGAATACCTTCCAAGTCCATAGCTCCCTTACCTTGGGTGCTGAGCCCCCCAAATCCCCCCCAAAACCCACTCCACACAACTCTACACAATTACCATAGCACTTATGGGTGAAGGGGGGCACCTAGATGTGGGTACAGTGGGTTTTGGGGGCAGTTTGGAGGGATCCCATTTAGCAGCACAAGTGTAACAGGTAGGGGGGATGGGCCTGGGTCCACCTGACTGAAGTCCACTGCACCCACTAGCAACTGCTCCAGGGACCTGCATACTGCTGTGATGGAGCTGGGTATGACATTTGAGGCTGGCATACAGGCTGGAAAAAAAGTTTTTAAAGTTCTTTTTTTTTCGTGGGAGATTAGTGACCACTGGGGGAGTCAGGGGAGGTAATCCCCAATTCCCTCCGGTGGTCATCAGGGCAGTTGGGGCACTTTTTGGGGAGTTCTTCATGGAAAAAAAAGGGTCCAAAAAAAAGCGGCCCAAATTCTCGCTACTGCCACCCTTCTTTTTTCCATTATCGGCCGAGGGCGCCCATCTCTCCTCGGCCGATAAACACGTCCCAGTCCCACCTTCACCATGCCTCCAACACGCCCCCGTCAACTTTGTTTGTTCCCGCGACAAACTGCAGTTGGAGGTGCCCAAAATCAGCTTTTGATTATACCGATTTGGGCGCCCATGAGAGAAGGGCGCCCATCTTCCGATTTGGGTCGAAATATGGGCGTCCTTCTCTTTCGAAAATAAGCCTGATAGTACACTTTAGTGAAAGACCCCATAAATCTGAAACTTGCACAGGTGGCTTTTGTTTGAGATACTGGCTTTGGTCATAGTTTCTGGTAGGGAGTTATCAATAGAAATCAAACAAAATAAAACATGGAAAAGAAAATAAGATGATACATTTTTTATTGGACATAACTTAATACATTTCTTGATTAGCTTTCGAAGGTTGCCCTTCTTCGTCAGATCGGTAGGGAGTTGATAGCTAAAATGTTAGGAAAGACATTGTTTATATTTGTGTCTTAGTTTCCCCTATAGTTAAATGAAACTCAACTGAGAGTCTGTCTTCCATATCTGTTTACAAGTAACATCCCCTTCTGATAATTCCTTATTATTGCTCATTTTGTCTGCATCTCTGATTTTAGCACTTGGGATCTTTCACAATAAATGATTAGTTCTATCTGTTATTTCTGGATCTCTACAGCTGCGTCAACTACTACTCTCTGAAATCCTTTTTTTATGTCACAGTTGTTTTGCATTTTATCTGTTTGGCTGTTCTGGACCTCTTAGATATTTCCATTTTGTTCCCTTGGAAAAAACAGACTTTCTTTCCCTTCATCCATATCTTAGGTAATTCCTTTAAGTGACTCACTTGATATATCTAATTATTCTGCTTCTAAATTATTGATTTTCTCCAGATTCTTATCCATTTGTTTTCCCCTCTCAGTTAAATTGTCTTTCTGTTGCAGATTTCTAGTTCTGTATAGGACTTGTTAAGTTCTTGTTATTTTCTTTTTTTGCCAGATATATTATTTCTAGGAGTTTTTTTTCTCATAAATACTCCTATAAAACTTCTGGGTAAATATTTCCTTTGTGATTCATTTCTATAAACATTGTCCAGTTTTTTTTTTTGTTAGTTTCACTCATTTTGAAGAGAAAGACAATACTTTAAAGTAAGTTTGTTGCATCTATTTTCCATGACAAATGCTCATCTTGGCATATGTAAAAAAAATATTAACCAGTTATTAACCTTGCCAGAAAGGGAACAAACATACCCTAGACTAGCTTTGGATTACTAAAGTAATTTTATTTGGCCAGCATTTGAGTACACTGTACACTAGTGTATCAGTGATAAAGATCAAAATATTTTTCAATATATTTGTCATAATAATTTAGAGGCCAATGTATAAAAGTGGTTATACAGTCAACAGCAGTGCTGGCAGTGCTGGCAACATAAATGCTAAAAAACAAACACATACACAGTGGAAAACAGTCAAAGTTATGAATCAGAAAGGAAACTGATGTGAGGTATGCTAAACGTTGGATAAAATCATATACATTTACCTCGAGATTCTGTATATGGCACCATAATTTCTACATTGAAATCAAAGCACATTCTATAACAATGTGTATAACTAAATTGGTTAACTATCAAAACAACGCTATTAATTGGAGGTTAACAAGCAATTATCAGCACTAAATGGCATTAATTAAGATGTACATGTACAACTCACTAAGCGTATTCTGGTACCTGGTCAAAATAGCCCCAAGAAAAAAGCTCCAAACGAAAAAAGCTCCCGACATAATAGTCCCTGACATAATAGCCACTGTCAAAATGGCCTTCCCACAATATAACCCTTGACAAGTTAGCCGCATGACAAAAGGGCCTGATCAGGTTGCCCAGAAACATATAGTTTTTCCTAATAATCTTACCTTGCCAAACAAGATTAGTAAGACTATGAAAATGATGACAATATTGTTTTTTTTTAATTAGCATGTTGATGGAAGAATAGTTTCTTTAAATAGCAGAACAGATCATGAATATTAGTTTGTAGCTATAGAATTTTGTATTTCGTTAGGGTGTGAAATGTCAAGGGTTATTTTGTTACAAGACTTTTTTGTCAGGGCTATTTTGTTAGGGCTATTATGACTGGGTGCCGCGTATTCTGTATCATGGTTCAATAGTTGAAAAGAAGGCATGGCTATGGGTGGGACGTGGGCATTTCTATATATGACACCTACAAAATCCACACAGAAATGTTTACATTTAAGCGTATTCTATAATCCGTACCTAGATTAAGGCACAGTATATAGAATACGCTTAGGCAGCAATTGTAGCCCCTAAATCTATATGTGTCCATTTACACCAATGAAAACATGGTATAAATCCCAGTGTAGAGATTTAGGCACAGAGGGTCATATTCTATAACTGTACCCATAAATTTCAGAATGTCCAAAAAATGCCCATTTCCTACCCATAACCATGCCTTCTTTTGTCTGTGCGTATTAGAAGTTAGGTGCAGTGCATTCCAGAATACGCATAGCAAGTTGTGTGTATAAATTCTAATTATTGACAATTAGTGCTCATTATTGCTTATTAAGTGTTGTTATCAATGCTAATTAGCTTGTTAAGCCAATTAAGTTACATGCACTGTTATAGAATCCGCTTGGATTTCAGAGTGGATCTCTAGGGGCACTACATAGAATCCAGGGGTCTGCGCCTAATTTGGGCATCAGGGTTTACACCAAGTAAAACATAGCATAAATGGCTGCAATTACATTTGTTTGTGTGTGTGAAGAGGCGCTCTGCGTTATTCTATATACCACACAGAAATGTAAGCCTATTCTATAAAATGTAGGCATTCTTTACAGAATACACCTAGGCATATTTCTTTCCACCCAGAATTTTCAAGTGCCATATATAGAATCTAGCACTTAGTGGTGAAATTCAGCAGCTAATTGTGTATGTTATGTGGATTAAATTTTAATGACTTGCATGCCTTTTGTACAACAATATTGAAATTGTATACTATACTGGCTAAGAACTACAGAATAACTGTATATATTGATTAATTTATAAATGGACTGCTCAAATTGTACATCCTGATAGAGTTGCAATAAGAACAGAGAACTGAAATTGGCAGCTATTTGTTACCATATAGACTGAGATGAATTCTGAAATGAATTTGAGAAGAAATTGCCCCCCCATCTCCGACATTAAAAACCATCTTCTTTGCAAAACAAATTGTGAGTTTTGTAGGACAGCTACTTAGTGAACTCCCAGTTTGGTGTTATGTGTTACATCCAGCTATTATAGTAAATAGTAACATATAGTAACATAGTAAATGACGGCAGATAAAGACCTGAACGGTCCATCCAGTCTGCCCAACAAGATAAACTCATTTTACATGGTATGTAATACTTTATATCTATATCCGAGTTTGATTTGTCCCTGCTTTTCTCAGGGCACAGACCCTACAAGTCCGCCCTGCACTGGTTTTATTCTCCAAATACCGGCGTCGCCACCCAATGTCCACTAAGATTCCATTGAACCATTTCTTCTAAACAGAATTCCTTTGTGTTTATCCCATGCATGTTTGAATTCCATTACCATTTTCATCTCCACCACCTCCCCTGGGAGGGCATTCCACGTATCCACCACCCTCTCTGTGAAAAAATACTTCCTAACATTACTCCTGAGTCTGTCTCCCTGCAACCTCAATTCATGTCCTCTAGTTCTACCACCTTCCCGTTTATGGAAAAGATTCATATGCAGATTAATATCTTTCAAATATTTGAACGTCTGTATCATGTCACCCCTGTTTCTCCTTTCCTCCAAGGTATACATGTTCAGGTCGGCAAGTCTCTCCTTGTAGGGTTTGCAACGCAAGGTTTGTTACTGGTGTACCCTGCCTTGAAGATTGTTTGATAGAGCATAGTATACGTTTTTAAATAAATAATTAAATAAAATGCAGCACTTGTACATGTAAGTGGCCACACTTTGATGTAAAATGGGTACTTCTATATAGATCACCCTAAAGGCACCAGGATGTTGCATGCTAAGTGCAGATTCTATATCAGCAATTGTGCATGCAATTGCTATTATAGACTACTAGATTATGTCTGCAGTTACACACTTAAAGGTAAGTGTAAGCACCTATACTAGATCAATGGTTGATATAAATGATTGCACCTAACTGCTAATATTGTATAACTTGCATACCCAAGTGCAGGGTACACCTCTAATCTGCTGTGCTCCTCCAGGTCCATGCCCTCCTTGCAGTTGAATGTTTGGGGGTGTTCTTTAGAAAGGTGTGCTAGCGTTTTTAGCACATGCTAATGATTAGCGTATGCTAAATGCTAGAGATGCTCATAGGACTATATGGGCATCTCTAGTGTTGAATGCATGCTTATGTTTAGTGTGCAGAAATTCTGCTAGTGTGCCTTTGTAAAAGGACCCCTAAATTTTGTGTAGACAGTATATAGAATATTGACTTAGGGCAGTTGTGCATAAAACTGCTAATTAGTGCCAATTAACAAAAATGATAGCTAATAATTGGTCATTAATTAAAGCTACAACTGACACTATTATATAACTTGTGTGTGCAAGTTTATTGAAATAAAGGGAAATGTCATATATTCAAGTTATACTATTGACATGCACAGCCCACATTTTTTTTAGGAATCTTGTGTTTTACATGGCACCAAATATACATGATTCTTTAGGTATGTTAGTCATATTTTAGAAGTCTTTATTGCTTGCCAAGCCTTTTCTAAATTATAATTTTAAAAAAATCATGTCTCTAAATATCAATTTTATAACCTAGATGATGACCTTGAGGAAAGTTATTAGGGGATTTTCAAAATGGCATTTATTTGAATTTCTATACCTGAAAATATGCATAACTTGAAATGTTTAAAAGTTAAATGGTAGCTGTAGTACCAAATATTAATCTTTTATTAACTAATATATGATACTGCGAGGCCACTGCTTGTGGTCGAGAGACAAAACATTGAAACTAGAGCTACACAGGGTAAGAATGACTGGGGATCACTCCTGCCCTATCCCATTAAACACTTGCCTTTATAGAATATGCAGCAATCAGGTGCCATCTTGGCACATAATTTATAGAATTACCTTCCCCCCATGAATATGAATTAGCACACACTAAGGGTCAAGCTTATGTGGGAGCCATTAAGCACGTCTATCATTCATACTTAACACATTTAATTCACTTTAGTGAAAAGTCCCAGTTTAAGGATAGATTGTAAGCTCTGTCAAGCAGGGACCCATTTTACATCAAAGTGTGGCCACTTACATGTACAAGTGCTGGATTTTACATTGCTGCATATGTCTAGTAGCGCTATAGAAATGATAAGTAGTAGTAGTAGTATAGTGAGCATTCAAATTTGAATTGGAAAAAAAATAAGTACAAACAAGAGAAAGAAGACTTTTTTTTTTAGAAAATCTATATTTAAGAGAATAATAGAAAGAAAATTACCTGCAATTTCACCAGTGAAAGTCTTAGAGATCTATTGAAAGAGTTGAAATGATGACTATTATTGCTTCAAAAAAAAACCTGAAGCAGTAATTGAAATTACTTTTGATATAACCAGTTTTCTCTCCCACATATTATTTGTAATTACTATCATATTTACAAAACTTAATACATCATTTTCTGTACTGCTGAATTTAATTTAATTTGATAATACATTTTTATTTATTTATTTTGTCTATCCATTTTTCATTCTTATGAACCATCTTTCCTTGGGGGTCTCCAAGACAGTGAAAAACATAGAATATAGCAACACATTTTTATTTTGTTTAGTTTAGTCTTTAATCAATTCTCCTTTATTGTTTATTTTTAAACATTAATCAAACAATATTCTTTAATTAAAGTGTGGCAAAGTTTTACATCTACAAAAGAGAGGGAAAACAGCATACAAATACAACAAGGCAAACAAAAAAAAGCAAACACTGGGCCTTCAGGATTGAGAAAAATGTAGTCCTTTAATATCACAAATATTTGTGATATTAAAGGACTACATTTTTCTCAATCCTGAAGGCCCAGTGTTTGCTTTTTTTGTTTGCAAAGTTTTACATCTACCATGTTTAGCTAAAATTAAGGGGTAGTTACTGCCAAGCCTGTGTTAATTATTGGGGGCATTCCCAGCATTTCTCTATGCAGGTAACAGAGAGAAAAATAAATCACATGTTAAGTGCAGAATACTATCTGGTATTGAATAAAGCTAAGAATAAATAGACTTGTACTTCATAATAGATTTATTCTTACATGTGGAAGGATAGTTGGATAAAATAGGTGGGTTATTAGATAGAGCCCTATTTTAGAAAGAAGTAGAGAGGAGAATTCAGACATCCAGGTAGAAATATGAATGATTCTCACAGTATTTTACAAGAGGTTCACCACTTGTAGAGCTTTTTGTAAAATAGGAGCAAGACTGAAATTGGAAGGCTCCTCTATCCCACAGGCAGCAGCAATTTCAAAAAGCTGTATGTGGAGAAAACATACATCTAGCACATACAGTGGGGGAAATAAGTATTTGATCCCTTGCTGATTTTGTAAGTTTGCCCACTGACAAAGACATGAGCAGCCCATAATTGAAGGGTAGGTTATTGGTAACAGTGAGAGATAGCACATCACAAATTAAATCCGGAAAATCACATTGTGGAAAGTATATGAATTTATTTGCATTCTGCAGAGGGAAATAAGTATTTAATCCCTCTGGCAAACAAGACCTAATACTTGGTGGCAAAACCCTTGTTGGCAAGCACAGCGGTCAGACGTCTTCTGTAGTTGATGATGAGGTTTGCACACATGTCAGGAGGAATTTTGGTCCACTCCTCTTTGCAGATCATCTCTAAATCATTAAGAGTTCTGGGCTGTCGCTTGGCAACTCGCAGCTTCAGCTCCCTCCATAAGTTTTCAATGAGATTAAGGTCTGGTGACTGGCTAGGCCACTCCATGACCCTAATGTGCTTCTTCCTGAGCCACTCCTTTGTTGCCTTGGCTGTATGTTTTGGGTCATTGTCGTGCTGGAAGACCCAGCCACGACCCATTTTTAAGGCCCTGGCGGAGGGAAGGAGGTTGTCACTCAGAATTGTACGGTGCATGGCCCCATCCATTCTCCCATTGATGCGGTGAAGTAGTCCTGTGCCCTTAGCAGAGAAACACCCCCAAAACATAACATTTCCACCTCCATGCTTGACAGTGGGGACGGTGTTCTTTGGGTCATAGGCAGCATTTCTCTTCCTCCAAACACGGCGAGTTGAGTTCATGCCAAAGAGCTCAATTTTTGTCTCATCTGACCACAGCACCTTCTCCCAATCACTCTCGGCATCATCCAGGTGTTCACTGGCAAACTTCAGACGGGCCGTCACATGTGCCTTCCGGAGCAGGGGGACCTTGCGGGCACTGCAGGATTGCAATCCGTTATGTCCTAATGTGTTACCAATGGTTTTCGTGGTGACAGTGGTCCCAGCTGCCTTGAGATCATTGACAAGTTCCCCCCTTGTAGTTGTAGGCTGATTTCTAACCTTCCTCATGATCAAGGATACCCCACGAGGTGAGATTTTGCGTGGAGCCCCAGATCTTTGTCGATTGACAGTCATTTTGTACTTCTTCCATTTTCTTACTATGGCACCAACAGTTGTCTCCTTCTCGCCCAGCGTCTTACTGATGGTTTTGTAGCCCATTCCAGCCTTGTGCAGGTGTATGATCTTGTCCCTGACATCCTTAGACAGCTCCTTGCTCTTGGCCATTTTGTAGAGGTTAGAGTCTGACTGATTCACTGAGTCTGTGGACAGGTGTCTTTCATACAGGTGACCATTGCCGACAGCTGTCTGTCATGCAGGTAACGAGTTGATTTGGAGCATCTACCTGGTCTGTAGGGGCCAGATCTCTTACTGGTTGGTGGGGGATCAAATACTTATTTCCCTCTGCAGAATGCAAATAAATTCATATACTTTCCACAATGTGATTTTCCGGATTTAATTTGTGATGTGCTATCTCTCACTGTTACCAATAACCTACCCTTCAATTATGGGCTGCTCATGTCTTTGTCAGTGGGCAAACTTACAAAATCAGCAAGGGATCAAATACTTATTTCCCCCACTGTACCTCTCTGTGTGCCCCAGTTCCAAAGCTACAGTTCTTCTTGATCACCCTCCCAGGTATAGATCCCCCTAATCACATTTGTCAGCCTTCTAATGTCCCCCTAAATCCCTGCAAGGCATCTATTTCCATCCACAATCCACCAAGAAACAATTAACCACTCCAGCTTATATGATTTCTATCACAAAGTACTGATGCTCTGAGGTGACACCCCCCTGGAAATAAGACTCCCTAGCTGATTCTCCTAAGCAACAGTACCCATCTACCCTCAATCCCCATTTGAAGCCATACTAAAGTCCCTGGTGTCTAGGGGGAGCAAGAGTGCAACTCCAGGTACAAAACACTCTAATTTCAAAGATGGCCACTAGAATCCCTACTATCACTAGTAGAATCCCAGTATCACTACTAGTGGTCAGGCTACCAAAAAAGGCCAAAATAGCAGCCTGTACCCCAGTGGCGTAGCCAAGGGTGGGCTTGGGTGGGCCCAGGCCCACCCACCTTGGGTTCAGGCTCACCCAGTAGCAGCATACCTATTATGTGGCTGGCAGGGATCTCCAAGCCCCACCAGCCGAAAACTCCCAACAAGTGTCCCTCCTGCATACTTTGTAAGTAGCAGATCTTCACCTGCAGTGAGCAATGACATATATATTGCTTGCACCAGCCCCACAGCCTTCCCTCTGATGTATTTCTGCCTAGGTGGAAACAGGAAGTTGCATCAGAGGGAAAGGTGTGGGACCAACATGAGCAGTGTGTATTAGTTGCTGCTCGCTGCTGGTGAAAATATGCTATTTGAAAGGTATACAGGAGAGGGGGGATGTTTGAGAGATCATATGGCATGCAGGCGAGAGAAGGAGAGACCAAATCACCTGTGGGACGGGGCAAGGTCCTTCTGCCCACCCAAAATTGGGTGTCTGGCTACGCCCCTGCTGTATCCTAGAAGTTATACCATGAGATTACTGCTAAGGGTCCCTAAAAGCAGGAAAAAGACGGAATTGTTGCTGCTCCTGATAAACACCAAGGACCCCAGCAAGGGATGGAGATGGGGATGAGGGTTGGAAGATCTTCTGAGAAGCTTCAGAAGAGTTCATTGTAGTCAAAGGGAGTCAGGTAGGAGGTCTTCTTTCTCAGAATAGCATTAAAGAGATCATATGCTTTTGATGAGGGAGGATTGTATATGTTGGGAGCTAATTGTTTCTACTACTACTACTTATCATTTCTATAGCGCTACTAGATGTATGCAGCGCTGTACACTTTAACATGAAGAGACAGTCCCTGCTTGACAGAGCTTACAATAGGATCAGAGGAGGGGGGGATGGATACCTTGTAGTGGGCAGAGGCATCATAAAGCTGGTAGGGGGATCAGAGGGATCTATGCCTGGGAGGTGATTAGGGCACCAGACCTTGGTATTGACACTATCACCCTCAGACATAGAAAGTAAAAAGTAAAAATAAAAAAATAAATTAAAGCCGGTAAAGACTATCGTGGCCTATCCAGTGTGCTCATTAATGCCTTCCACTATCCCTTCCCCACTCTTAGAGATCCTATGTGCTTGCCTCAAGCTTTCTTGAATTCTTATACAGTTTTTATCTCCACTACCTCCATCAGGAGTCCATTCCAGGACTTTACCACCCTTTCTATGAAGAAGTATTTCCTCAGGTAACTTCTGTTACCTTTCACTTTCATTCTATTCTTTTCATTTCAGAGCTTTATTTCAATTGTAAGAGACTCACTTCCTGTGAATTTATATCATAGATGTATTTAAACATCTTTATCATATCTCCCCTCTCCCACCGTTCTCACAAAGTATATATATTGAGATCTTTAAGTCTGTCCATATATGGGTTATGATGAAGACCACTGACCATTTTAGTAGCTCCCTCGGGAGCAACTCAGACCTTTTTATATCTTTTTGAAGGTGTGATATCTAGAATTGTACACAATATTCTAAATGAAATCTCACCTCCTATTTCCTGCTGGCCATTCATCTCTGTCATGCCCCTCACCTGTATTCCGAGGTCTCCAGCAGCATTCCATGCCAGAAGAGTCTGATTTACTTCCTGGTAACTCTTCACTTCCTTTATAGCCCTGCAAGAAAATGCTGACTGATGTCATTACTTCCTGTCTGGTATATAAGGAAGTTCCTGACTCTCATCCAGTGCCTTATTGCAATGGATCGCCTAGTTTGGTCTAGTATGTGTTCGAATCCTGTTCCAGGCCTGTTCCAGTCTGTGTTCCAGTCCTGTTCCAGCCTTGTTCCAATCTGTGTTCTGGTCCTGCTCCTGCCTTGTTCCAGTCCTGTTCCAGCTACTTCCTGGCCTTGATTCTGTTAGGCCAGCCCCAAATGGCTCTCTTAAGAGCCATTCTCTGCCCTGACTTGTTGGGGTGCTCCCAAGGGCTCCTTTAACAGCTATTCCTGGCCTAATTCTATCATGTGAGCCCCAAAGTGCTCTTTTAAGTGCAACTCTTTGGTCTAGTCTCTGCAGGAGCATGACGCACTTGTCGCCAGCTGGAGCCTGCCTAGCCTTCAGGTTGGGTAGGCAGTGTAAACCTGACTGTAGTCCAAGGGCTCACATACCCTAAGCCATGGCAGATTGCAAAGGCCATGAGCTCAGCAAATCACCTGTCCTGAAGCTGCTCCAGCAGCTGGCTTTTCATCTTTAGGGAGCAAACAAAAAGAGGGTCCAAAAGTACACAGAGTAAAGCAGCACATAAAAGCACAAAAGGGCCTCAAGAACTGGAACAATGGTACAATCTTTAATAAAAAAGGACCTGACATGGCCGTGATTTCTGGTGCTCAATCGCGCCTGTCTCAGGGGCATTACCGAACTGCAATAAGTCTTTGCAGGTTTTAAATCCAATTGTACCAAACTCCTTACGATCACTGTTACTGGTCATCTAAAAAAAACGCATTGCCAATGATTATTATTATTATTTTGGTGCCTAAATTTGGGTGCCATTTCAGAATCTAGTCCATACTGTGTAACTAGACTTCACAAAGAAAATACTCTGAGTAGTTTTTCTTTCAAAGTTAGCTAAATAAAATATATTTGGGCAAAGGGACAGATGTATCACGCACCTGCTATCTGTGTCAGTGGCTGAGCTAAGATAAACCAGTATGTATACACAAATGCAATTGAATATATACATAATCTAAATCTTGGAAGATGACCTTCTGTTTTTATTTTTCACCCAACAAAAATTAAACATTTTGCAGAAGTCTGCACATAGTTGCATTTAGATACAGAAGGTCAATTTTCAGAGAGGTAAATTGCCATTTACCCAAACAAATGGCTTTGGAAATTTGGATATGTGGATATGATGTGAAAATAAAACAAAGTCTTTTCCAAACAATTAATCCAAAAATGAACAGCATAGGAAAAAAAACCATGTTCAGTTTAAAGGAAGTTTTATATCACTCATACTCTCTTCATGCTTCTGAAAGGCACATTGAATAGAATGCAACTCAGTCACTGTGTTGTGCATGATTAAAACGATAAGCACAGTCATTAACTAAACTGACTAATGGACTACAGAGTTTTAAAACTCCCAAATGCCATTGTGATGAAATGGAGACATTTACTTATTAATTTCCCTGCATAGATCTTTGTTTAGTTGCAGGATATTGGAGTCATTATTCCAGAGCTTTGCAGTCTGTTTAGGTGACTTCAATAAAGAAGATATTGCTTATCTTATCAAAACAATGTGAAAGTTACAGTGTAGGAAATTTGTCTTCAGTTTTTTTATCAGACAATATTAAAGTCCTCTGTAGACTTTTCATCACTTCAGTTCCAAAAATCTACTGTTCTAACTGGCTGATAGATTTTATTTTCTGCTACACTGAATTTTTTTATTACTTCTTGGACTTTTTTTTTTTCCTTTTTTTATACACCATAAGGGCAATTCTATAACTTAGGTTCCCATATTTATGCAGATTTTATATATGGCACCTACATTTACACACCTAAATTTGGGCTTGCTCCCAAGATGCATGTATAAATTAATTGGCTAATGAGCCAATTAGCATCAATAATTGGGTGGTAATAACCAATTATTGTTAATTGGTACCCATTAAAATGTGTGCATTCATCTGGATTCCACTTAATTGTAATAGTGCATAACTCAAAAGGGGCAAGGCCACAGGAAGTAGCATGGGCATGTCAGGGGTATTCCAAAGAGTTATGTGCGTTCTTACAGAATACTGCATCAGTGCGCCTAACTGAGGAAGTATTCTGTAAGAGCGTACATAACTCTTTGGAATACCTCTGACATGCCCATGCTTACTCCCATGGCCTTGCCCCTTTTGAGTTATGCATTATTACAGTTAAGTGGCAGCATATACTTCAGGTTTCGGTAGATGTAAGTCAGACACCCAAAGTTAGGCACAGGAATTGACACAAAACATGATTCTTTTTTAAAACTTTTATTTATAAGAATTTGCATATACAATTCAAAGAAAGATTCTTGATACAGAAAAAGTCAAAATAATATCACCAAGCACACTATAAGCAATAATAATATATAAAAAATAAATGATATCACTGCAATGTCTTACAGACCACAAGGACACTAACCTGCTTATTTTTGAAAGGAGAAAAACACCCATGTTCGGGAGATGGGCGTCCATTTCCCGTGGGCGGCCAAATCGGTATAATCGAAAGCCGATTTTGGTTGTCTTCAACTGCACTCTGTCGCGGGAATGAATAAAGTTGACGGGGCGTGTCAGACGTGTGGTGAAGACGGGACTGGGGCGTGGTTATTGGTCGAGCAGAGATGGGCGCACTCGGCAGATAATGGAAAAAAGAAAGGCGTTTTTAGTGAGAATTTAGGACCCTTTTTTGGACCCTTTTTTCTCATGAACAGGTCCCAAAAAAGTGCCCTAAATGACCAGATGACCACCAGAGGGAATCGGGAATCACCTCCCCTGACTCCCCCAGTGGTCACTAACCCCCTCCCACCAAAAAAAAAACACTTGCAAACACCTTATTTCCCAGCCTCTATGCCACTCTCAAATTCCGTACCCACCTCCATGATAGCAGAATGTGTTCGATCCTCTCACAGCCTTTCCCTGGGTCAGATGTGGCTCTCGGATTCACTGCAGGGTCACATCAGCATTGCATTGTGGTGGGTGTAGGGTATTGGGCTCCGTGATTTCACTAGCTTGTGTTACAGTCTCACAATGTTGGTAGTTGGTAAGCTCTTCTCCCATGGTGCTTTTCCCTCTGCTTACTGGGTCATAGTGTGCCCTGTTTTGTTTCCAGTAGTCCACGAGGTAGTGGCCATTTTTGTAAGTCTGTTTTAGATCCCTTTCGTGTGTTAGCCACGTTACAGAACTTAGTTCTTACCTTGAATGTTGCTGAAAGAGGGCATTGTACACCATTCTGCCAGCTCTGACCTACTGCTAATCTTAGTACCAGGGAGACTCGTTACCAGTGGAGCACAACCTCTGATCTGCAGTTAACTGTGAGTAAATGCGGTTATTGAAATAAAGGACGTTTTCAGCAAGATTAGTCTTACGATGTGAACTGCTGTGCCAAGGTTATACAGCAGCAACAAGTCCTGTCCCTGGAGCACTTTTAGTGGGTAATGCTGTGCACTTCAGGCAGGCATACCCAGGCCCATCCCCACTACCTGTACCACTTGTGATGGTAAATGGGAGCCCTCTAACCCCCCCCCCCCAAACCCACTGTACCCACATGTAGGTGCCCCCCTTCACCATTAAGTGCTATGATAATGGTGTTGAGTTGTGGGGAGTGGGTTTTGGGGGGGGGGGATTTGGGGGTCCAGCACCCAAACTAAAGGAGCTATGCACCTGGGAGGTAATTTAATGTTTTTTCATATTTTTTAAAAGTGCCCCCTAGGGTGCCCGGTTGGTGTCCTCGCATGTGAGGGGGACCAGTGCACTACGAGTCCTGGCCCCTCCCACGACCCAAAGCCTTGGATTTGGTCATTTTTGAGCTGGGACGCTTCAGTTTTGATTATCGCTGAAAAACGAAAACGCCCAGCTCAAACAAATGCCCACATCTCAAAAACGCCCACATCCAATGCACTTGCCTGGCACAAACCATATTTGCAAAACTAAAGATAAACGTCCATCTTTTTCGAAAATACGATTCGGCCCACCCCTTCACGGACCCGTTCTCGGAGATGGACCTTCTTACACATGGGCGTTTGCGTTCGATTATGCCCCTCTAAGTGCAATTCAATAAAGGGTTATCACATTTAGTTTAGTTTTTTTACAATGCCAATTACCGCCCGGCTACCATTGCATGCTGGAAAATATCCACCGCGCTTAGTGGACACACGTAAAAATGAAATTACAACCTGGGCTATATGGTAGCCAGGCAGTAGTTCAAAATTTACATGCGTAGGACACGCGTAGGCACCTACATGGCTCAATAAAAGGGCCGCTGAGTGGTAACAAGTGGTCAATGACAGTTGCTTTGGGGATAATTGCATTACCAATAGTGTTCTGCAGGGATAGGGCCTTGACATAGTTCTTTTTAACACTTTTATGAGCAATTTTGGGGGGATAGTTGGGTAGGATATGCCCCTTTGTTGATGATACCAAAATCTACAATAGGATAGAAATCCTAGAAGATATGGAAAATATGAGGAGGGTTCTAGCGCTGACATCAAACCGTATTCTATAACATTGCACATAATTGGTTTAACAAGCTAATCAGTGTTGATAACAGCTCTTAACAAGCAATAGTGAGCATTAATTGGGAATAATTAGAATTTATACACACAACTCACTAAGCACATTCTGTTATGCAGTGTGCCTAAGTTCTAACATGCACAGGCATAAAGGGGCATGGTTATAAGCGGGAAAATGGGTGTTTTGTGGGCATTCTGAAATTTGCACATGTATTTATAGAGTATGGCACAGTGTGCCTAAATCTACGTGTCAGGATTTATGCCACATTTTCATTGGTATAAATGGAGGTATATAGACTTAGGTGCTGATATATCAACTAAGTGTATTCTATATACCACACCTAAATCTAGTTCTCGCTTATAGAATAAGCTTAATTGGCATTGATTTCTGCACCAATTGTTTAGGCACCATATATAGAATCTCCCTCATAAAGACTCAAAGAACTTAAGTATACTTTGGATGAAAGACAGGGATGGGAACATATAATAGAGACATTTAAATACTTCTACGTCATAAAGAAAAGAAGCTCTAGAAGAAGGGGGCATATGATGAATGTTAAAGGGGATTGTTTCAGAAGTAAACTAAGGAAATGTTTCTTTATGGAAAGGGGTGCATATGCCTGGAACCATCTTACAGTGGAGGTTATAGAGATGAATACTCTGAAGTCAAGAAAATATGGGAAAAGAACAGAAAATCTCTAAAGGATAAGAAAGGATTGCTGTTGGTATAGATGGGAAGATTGGATAGGCTTATAGTTTTTATCTGTAATTTTTGTTATGCTTCCATTATTAAGGAAGCAGATTTAGGGGAACATCAGAAAACATTTTTCACGGAAGGGGTAATAGATGCTTGGCATGCCCCCATTCTCCCATGAAAATGATGGTAACATAAATTGTAATGGAATTCAACAAAAGTGAGAGATAAATGCAGAGGGGTTTTTTGATGGAAATGAATGGGAACAAAGCACTGAAGTGACCTGTTTAGAGCAGTGCTTCAGCTCCAAATAGCAGTAAAATGATTGTATTGTGCTTTAAAGAAGGCATGGAGGTGACCTGAATGGAGTGAAAGTTAGAACTCTTATCACTCGGAGGATTTGATGTACCATTTCATTCTTTACCTGTTGTCATCTATTATGTTACTGTGGCCTATTTTTACTAAACTATGTTGTAATAGCGTAGGTTTAGCATGTACAAATTTCCATGGGATTTGGAATCCTATGGTTCCTGTTCCCAACTGTAGTAGTGCAGGATGGCAAACCCCCCTTCCCCCCATCTGGAGTCAATAATTTTTAAAAGGGCTTGAACTAAGTAGACACGTAAAAGTCGCCAATCATGCTTACCATTCAAATTCCTTCATGGCCTAGTGGTAAGAGCAGTGGTCTTCTCCTCCTCATTTTGGTGCCTAAAGATTGCATAGGAAGGAGACCATTACTCTTATTAATATGTTATAAGGGAATAGGGGGAAATGTATTACATCTCTGAAAGTGTAGCTTCACTTCCTCGGTTAATATGATTTGTCAGCGTTACTGCAAGCCGCTTTATTGAAATTGCACAGTAATGAACTGCTCAGCATGTATTTTGCATGTGATGCAGTGTGATTAAAGCTGGATATTCTTGATGTTAAAACTGTATTCTAAAACAACTTAATTCAAGTTAATTGATAAATAATGTGTCATTGTGATAATGCAAGTTAGCTAATATGTCTTATGTTACTATATAAAGAGGTAATACATGAGCTTTTGAAACTACGAAATCCCCCTCTCTATATATATGTATCTATTGATCTTAAGCTTGATATAGATGTGTAAAGAGATAGGTATCTACAGTACATCTATATCTCTATTTGTTTTCATGATGTGTTATGGTACATTTTAATACTGACTCCTTTCCAACTTCAGGAGTCATTACCTTGTCAACTTGTTCACAAGAATAACCCCTTTCATTTACAATTTTCTGTAATTAATGAATGAGCAAATTACTGAGTCCACTGAGATGTGTAGTAATGTCACTGGTACAAAGTCAATATTTTGGATAAATTAAATCAGAAATATATAATCTTCATTTTTAAACTGTAATACAAATCTGACTTTATTACCAAGTTATCTAACTTTATATTTGCAGTATACTTTTCCTTTTATACAATATATACATGTCATAGTGACTAATGTTTTTCAATTTGTTATTGTGGTATGACTGATTACTATAATGCACACAGATTCTATTACATTTTTGACATTTATATATTGGAGTTTGTCCTGGGAATCATAAAAATTTACAGTGAACCTTTAGAATATGTCAGGTTTCATGATCTATTTTCCTCCTCCGTCATATGCAATAATCTTTCTGTTTTACATAATTTGCTCCTGTAGCATACTAAAAGTCTTGAACGAGATACGTCTGTCCTTCAAAAACTCGAGAATATCTTCAGATGGTAATTCACTGGATCTCCAATTACCATACTCCATCTGTAAACCTTTATACAACAATATATTAGCAACAGGAAATTATCAGGCTCATTCAGTCAACCAATTTCAGATAGCTCTGAGCGAGCTTAATTTGAGTCATGCTAAATATTGTTTTGCATCAAGGTTATCCTGAAGGTCTGGTAGCAGTGTTGTGCACTTCCATTTGGAAAATCTGAGCTTGAATCCTGGATCTGTCTGCTACTCATTGAGCTAGAAGAGTTTTGAATGTATGAATGGTTTGAATGTGCATAGGAAAAAAATCCAGTTTGATTTATTTTCAGATCAATAATCCATTCAGATCATTTTTAGATTCTGAATTATTCAAATCATTTGTTTCATTCATTTTCATTCAAGTAAATGTTGTAATAAATTTTGCATTATAACAATGGGACTTTCCATTCATTTTTAAAGCTTGCTGGTGGATATTTAACTCAGAGACAATAATACCCAAAGCATCAACAGTGCCATAAAGATCCCACCAGTGGCATAAGCCAGATGGCTGGTATTTTAGGGGACCTGAGCCCGAAATAGATGGGCACCAAAAAGTTCCCCGTTCTCTACCTTCTCACTGGTGCCCCACATAACTTGCCCTCTAAACGAATGTAAAATACCTGAGTTGGGGATATCCCCAAGTGCCACCAGTCCAGTCCAGCAGCCAGAAATGTCCAAGTTCTGCAGCTGGCAGCAGTGGTCCAGAGCTGCTGCTGCTGCCAGTTTTTATGCATGTGTGAAAAGCTTAGTTTCACTGCTGCTGGCTGTATAGTTTAAAGAGTTATGACTGCCAGACCAAAGGAGGAGGAAGTCTTCAGCTGGTAAGGCTTGGAGATCCATGTTAGCCACAGCAAGGGAGACAGTAAATTTTGGGGGTGCTGAACTTAAAGAAGGGAGGAAGGCCTCCTGGACACCCCCCCCCCCCCCCCCCGGATGCCTTACTGGATCCCACAGCACCAAAAAATGAGAAAAAAGGCACTGACTTAAATATTCCTAGCCTTAAAGAGAGTAGTAAATTGGTATGAATATTGGCAGGGCCACACCAAGGCACTAGGATAGAGGGAAATAGCACCAATATTGGCAATAAGTCCCCAAAGCATGAGTATAATGAACACAAAGCATTGGGATAAGAGTAACATAGTACAAATATTGAGATCTAAATACACCAAGAAACAGTTAAAGCAGCACCAGCTTGGTGTTCTCTCTGCATTTCTTTTTTTTTTTTTTTTTTTGAGGAGGAGTATTAGAATCATATCCTCTTTAAAGCTATGAATGTGTAGCTAAAATAGCCAAACTGTTGCACTTATATGGCACACCACACGTTCTTACTATAATTCAACATTTTTTGCCTGGTAATTGGAAAAATAATGTACATTTAAATTACAATGAATGGTGGAGCTATGTATGTGTGATCAGAAAGTATGAAATGATTTTGGCTGTTAAGCCCCTAGTACACGTGTAGTTTCTGCAGTAGAATGCTAACACTTATGCACGTTAGAGGCACCAATAATTGGCATTTATTTGAGTGCTAGGTGCTATTCTATAAAATACATGCCAAAGTTGATTAGCATGTAACTGTGAGGGGGTTGTATATGTGGGTGGAGCATAAAAGAGCCATGGTGTATCACCAAGCTGTATACACATTGCATTACACACTTTGACAAACCAATTTACACCAGAAATTGACCTGGTATATTAGAACATAAGCACCACCATACTGGGAAAAGACCAAGGGTCCATCAAGTCCAGCATCCTGTCTCCGACAGTGGCCTATCCAGGCCTCAAGAACCCGGCAAAAACCCCAAAACAAAACAAAAATTTAAATTAATAATGTTCAATGGACTTTTCTGCAGGAATCTGTCCAAACCCCCTTTAAACTATTTCCTAGTCTTGGGCTAAAGGTTATAAGAGAGAAATATAACACAACACAACTGACTGCAAAAAAAAAAATCCTTTTTACTCAGCATTTCCTAAAATGGCTTCCACTCAATATCCCACACCCAATTTGAAATCATAATGGGTTGTTTCAATGAATTCTAGACCTCTGTAGGAGATGATTCCTGACCATTGTATCTGTACCTAAGAAAGAAACAGAGCCTAGGCAAGACCCCATCTATGCTAGGGCCCTAATTTTAACAGGTGAGTGGCCTAATGGAGGGGTGAGTGGCCTAATGGTTAATGCAGCTGGCTTTGATCCTGGCAACCTGGGTTAATTCCCACTGCAACTCCCTGTGACCTTGGACAAGTCACTTAACTCTCCATTGCCCCAGGTACCAAACTTAGATTGTGAACCCTCTAGGGACAGGTACAGTACCTGCATTTAACATGTACAGCGCTGTGTATGCCTAGTAGCGCTATAGAAATGATTAATAGAAGTAGTAGGTTTCACATGTGTAGATTGACAGACATGTGAAAAAGCAATTATAGAAAAAGGGTCCATTTACATGTGATGATGTTTGTCGGGTTTACATTGCCAGGAGGCATGGTAGGAAGAAGGAGAGGGAGAGGTCAGGGTGGATTTCCCATAATGACATGGATTCTCCATCTTACATTGGTATGCTGTTTTGAAGCTTGAGTATGCAGTTTTTCACATTACTATATAAGTGATGGTGGAACATCATATATTATATATTTCACTGTTCACTCCCCTTTCAAATGCAACTAATTGTGTACTTTGCCTATGCATTCAAAGCAAATAGTAAAGTTGAAAAGAAATCAGATCCTGAAGCAAAGGTGGACCAAATTTAGCAAATCAAAGTTAAGCAATTCTGACAAGTAGAAATGCTGAGTTGACAGCCAATCATGTACTGCAAATGTATTATGGAATAAACTATATAAATAGCTTGACCATTTTTATGCTATATTGGTTGTGACAGTTCTGATGTCCAGAGATGGGGGAAAACAGATGTTTATATATTGAAAAACAAATCTGTGTGTTACTGGTCAGTGAAGAAGGTTATTCCACTAACCAAAATAGAAAGAAAGTTGGACGCAGTCAGAGTGCAGTCATGAAAATGCTTCAGAAAATCAAAAGAAATGTGACTGGCAGAGCATGGTCTAGTCATCCCAGAAAGTAAAACCTGAGATAAGATTGTATTCTTCAAGGAAACTTCTGACATATTCCCACCTTGTTGCTCACCTTTCTTTCTTCTTTCACAGCTATTGTCTAGCCATGTACTTTCACACACCAGTCCCACCTAGCTTTTTCACTGTTGTACACTCTAACACAAAAAATAAGGGCAAAGGTAGACTTGACTGAAACAAACCACAAATATTTTCTTCTAAGATTCCACATACTCAGAAAGACCACATGAAGAGAGAACTAAAAATAATTTTGAGAAAGGACTGAGCAGTCAGAATTCAATTGAACTACTTATAAACAAGGAAGAATAGCCCCCCTCCCTCCCCCAGGAATAATTAATGATCCAAAAGATAACACACAGCTAAAAACAAAGAAACCAGAAGCTGAAATGTTTCAAAAGAGGTTAATTGCATGTAGTGGAATAAGTGGATAGTGTTGAACAAAAGAAACATGAACTATCAGGCCAAAGTGCAATCTTTAAAAGAGATGTTTCTTGGACTAGAACAAAGATATATGGTGGCAATGACAAACTAGACAAACTAGGTTTTGTGCCTACCACAGCACTGAAACTACAGCCATATGCCTTCACAGTGAAATTCACTCTATTCTGGACCAAGGAAACGTGACTCTTCTGGTTTCTCTTGACCTTTTGTCAGAATTTGACTTAGTTGGCTATTCTCTACTTCTTACGTGGCTCTAAGCTATTGGTATTAAAGGTTCTGTGCTCTTGTGGTTTATTTCTTTTCTATCTGGTTGTTCTTTCTCTGTTCCTGTGGGCTCTTCTACCACTAAAGAATTTCTGCTTCAATGTGCCATCCCACATGGCTCTATTCTCTCTCCCTTACTCTTTAACATTTTTTCTCAGTCATTTAGCAACTCTTCTTCAGGACCTTAATATTAATTTTCTCTTCTATGCAGATAAGTTACTTTTCTTCTCCTGATTTGGTTCCTCTATATGCAGTTCTACAAGCCCTCTCTAACTGGCCCACTTTGCATAAGCTTGTCTTAAACACATTAAAAAGTATTGCTTCTTGGATAACATGGTCTAATCTCAGCCTTCACTTCCCCTCACTCTTTTCAATTTGCCAATCACTCCAGTTGTCTCTTTTCACTATCTATGGGGTCATTATAGACTCTCACCTTTCTTTTGAACAGATTTGTCTTTCTTGATTCATTAATTCAGTCTTTCATCATTTTTCAATTGGCACCCCAACATAATAGCCCTGACAAAACAGCCTTGTAATAAAATAGCCCTTGACAAACCAGCCCCTAACAAAATAACCCTTGATAAAATAGCGCCTGGACAAAATAGCTCCCTAGAAAAAAATAACATATCACAAAAAAAGATATTCCACTAACCAAAATAGAAAGAAAGTTGGACGCAGTCAGAGTGCAGTCATGAAAATGCTTCAGAAAATCAAAAGAAATGTGACTGGCAGAGCATGGTCTAGTCATCCCAGAACAATTTCTTCAGGTATATTAGTGAAAGAAGAATGACTAAAAAGGGAATTGTGAGATTAAAAGATACAGAGAACTGCTATGTAGATAATGATGAAGAAAAAGCCAATTTGCTAAATAGATACTTTTGTTGTTTTCACTGAAGAAAATCCTGGAGAAGGACCGCGAGGGACTGGCAAAAGTACACCTGAGAATGGAGTGGATACAGCACCGTTCATGGAAGAGAGTGTGTATCAACAACTTGGAAAGCTAAAGGTGGACAAAGCCATGGGACCGGACGGGATCCACCCCAGAATATTGAGGGAGCTCAGAGAGGTTCTGGCGGGTCCTCTTAAAGATTTGTTTAATAAATCCTTGGAGACGGGAGAGGTTCCGAGGGACTGGAGAACGGCGGAGGTGGTCCCTCTTCACAAAAGTGGTGATAGGGAAGAAGCTGGAAACTACAGGCTGGTAAGCCTCACTTCGGTTATTGGAAAAGTAATGGAAGCCATGCTGAAGGAAAGGATAGTGAATTTTCTGGAAGCCAATAAGTTGCAAGATCCGAGACAGCATGGTTTTACCAGAGGGAAATCGTGCCAAACGAATCTCATTGAATTCTTTGATTGGGTAACTGGAGAATTGAATCATCGACGTGGTATAGACGTAATCTACTTAGATTTTAGCAAAGCTTTTGACACGGTTCCCCATAGGAGGCTCTTAAATAAATTAGATGGGCTGAAGATAGGTCCCGAAGTGGTGAACTGGATTAGGAACTGGTTGATGGACGGACGACAGAGGGTGGTGGTAAATGGAGTTCGCTCGGAGGAGGGAAAGGTGAGTAGTGGAGTGCCTCAGGGATTGGTGCTGGGGCTGATTCTGTTCAATATATTTGTGAGTGACATTGCCGAAGGGTTAGAAGGTAAGGTTTGCCTATTTGTGGATGATACTAAGATTTGCAACAGAGTGGACACCCGGGAGGGAGTGGAAAGCATGAAAAGAGATCTGAGGAAGCTAGAAGAATGGTCTAAGGTTTGGCAATTAAAATTCAATGCGAAGAAATGCAGTGATGCATTTAGGGAGTAGAAACCCATGAGAGACTTATGTGTTAGGCGGTGAGAGTCTGATAGGTACTGAGGGGGAGAGGGATCTTGGGGTGATAGTATCCAAGGATCTGAAGGTGACGAAACAGTGTGACAAGGCGGTGGCTGTAGCGAGAAGGTTGCTAGGCTGTATAGAGAGAGGCGTGATCAGCAGAAGAAAGGAAGTGTTGATGCCTCTGTACAAGTCATTGGTGAGGCCCCACCTGGAGCATTGTGTTCAGTTTTGGAAGGCCGTACCTTGCGAAGGATATTTAAAAAAATGGAAGCGGTGCAAATAAAAGCTACGAGAATGGTATGGGATTTGCGTTCCAAGACGTATGAGCAGAGATTTGCTGACCTGAACATGTATACCCTGGAGGAAAGGAGGAACAGGGGTGATATGATACAGACGTTCAAATACTTGAAAGGTATTAATCCGCAAACAAATCTTTTCCGGAGATGGGAAGGCGGTAGAACGAGAGGACATGAAATGAGATTGAAGGGGGGCAGACTCAAAAAAGATGTCAGGAAGTATTTTTTCACGGAGAGGGTGGTGGATGCTTGGAATGCCCTCCCGCGGGAGGTGGTGGAGATGAAAACGGTAACGGAATTCAAACATGCATGGGATATGCATAAAGGAATCCTATGCAGTAGGAAGGGATCCTCAGAAGCTTAGCCGAAATTGGGTGGCGGAGCATGTTTGTGGGGGAAGAGAGGTTGGTGGTTGGGAGGCGAGGATAGTAGAGGGCAGACTTATACGGTCTGTGCCAGAGCCAGTGATGGGAGGCGGGACTGGTGGTTGGGAGGCGGGAAATACTGCTGGGCAGACTTGTACGGTCTGTGCCCTGAAAAAGGCAGGTACAAATCAAGGTAAGGTATACACATATGAGTTTATCTTGTTGGGCAGACTGGATGGACCATGCAGGTCTTTTTCTGCCATCATCTACTATGTTACTATGTTACTATGATAAACTACAAATGAAATCTTCACTGATAAAGGCTCCTACCAGCATTGCATTGTATAAAGCATATTATAGAAACAAACAGAACTGGTATTCATGATCTGTTCTGCTGTTTAAGGGAACTATTATTCCATCAACATGCTAATTAAAAAAATGTCATAATTTTCATAGTCTTACCAACCTTATCCTGTTTGGCAAGGTAAGATTATTAGGAAAAAAAATGCAGTGCCATAATCTGGGCAGCCTGATTGGGCCCTTTTGTTGGGGGGGCTAATTTGTCAAGGGCTGTTTGTGGGCTGGCCATTTTGACAATGGCTGTTATGTCGGGGGCTATTATGTCGGGAGATTTTTTGTTGGGGCTATTTTGCCGGGGCTATTTTGACTGGGTAACCTTTCATTTATTGTAACACCATCTATACTGGCATTTCTTTGGTTCGTCGCTATTGGTTACAGACTCTTCAGAAATCAGCTGCCTACCTTTTGATGCAGGCTAAAAATATGATCATGTTACCCCATTATGGGGCCCTTTTACTAAGCTGTGGTAGTACTACTGTCCGGGTAGCATGCACCAAATTGGCACTACTGCCAGGGTAACACGGGCACCTGGAGGTAATTCTGAAGTTGGTGTGTGCTGTTTCCCGCACACAAATAATTTTCTATTTGCTACAATGGGGGCCTTCCCTACTACTACTACTACTACTTATCATTTCTATAGCGCTACTAGACGTACGTAGCGCTGTACACTTGAACGTGAAGAGACAATCCCTGCTCGACAGAGCTTACAATCTAATTATTCCCAGCAGTAATTGGCAGTGTGGCCATATTGCCGCATGCTACTTGATTACCACACGAGTAGCGAATGAGCCCTTACAGTCAAGTAAATAGGTGGCAGTAAGGACTTAAACAATAAATACCCGCATGCCACTTTTAATATTAGCACACAGCCATTTACTGCTGCATTTAAAAAAGCATGGTAAAAAATAGCCCAGCGCGTGCCAATTTATGCACCCACACTAGCGCTGGTCACCTTTTACCGCAGTTTAGTAAAAGGGCCCCTATTTCTTTAGTTGCATTGGCTTCCTTTGCCCTATCATTTATGGTTTAAGATCTTGGCTCTGACTCATGAGGCTTTGCATGTTGATTCCCTTTCTTACCTTTCCTCAGTAGTTATTCCTTATACTCTGTCTCATTCCCTTAGTTCCCTTGATGCCCACCGTTTGGTTGTCCTGTCCCCTAAATTAGCTCGTTATGAGTCCACTCAATCTTCTGCTTTCTTCTTCTTGGCACCTAGTCTTTGGAACAATCTTTTCCTTTTTATTAGGTCTAAACTTCCATAGCCCAGATTCAAGTCACTTTTAAAGAGTTATTTATCTCAATTGGCTTTCAATCTGCCACTAGAATGATTTTACTCAGGAGCCACATGAAAATAGCCCATGTGTTATTAAAGTAAACCTTTTTTTAAAAAAATTTTTCCTGTATGTGTCTGGTTGATTGTGTGCTTTTGAATTTTATTGCAGCTCCTTTCCATTTATTGATTTTATGTGCATCATTTGACCAGCAAACCTCTCCCTTCATCCCCATTTTGACCTATACCATTCTATCATACTGCTTAACATTCAGTATCTACCTTGTACCCCTTCTTTCACTCCCCCTTTTACTTCCTCCTTTTAGAAGTGATTTCAGTCATATTATACACCCTCAATTAAAAACTGAAGGCACCCTCTATATAGAGAGGACAGAATTAGTACTACTTTGCATGTGTTATAATAATATAGTTTAATTTTTATAGTCAAATTGAATATAATTTTACACCAGGATGTTTATGTGGAAAACCAAAAATCATTCATGTTATGTCCATTTTATAAAGGAAATAAAGGAACCCTTGTGTGTTTGTAAAATAAGCACCCAGAACCAGCCACAACAACCTGCAAGCACCCATGTAAAGATGTATACCTGTTAAATATAAGGCATACATTTGTACTTGTAATCTGTGCTTGCACATGCCTAATTTATAAAATATATTTGCATTGCAACTCTACCTTTTCTCTACACAAATTATAAATTTCTGGAACACACAAATGTATCTTTTGGCATGCATATATTTTGGGAGTAATTTCATGTGGAAGGGCATTTTCAAACGGGGGCGCCCATCTCTAAGGGCGCCTATCTCTGAGGACATCCCTATGAAGGGGAGGGGCATCCCATATTATCGAAACAAGATGGGCATCCACCTTTCATTTTGATAACGGTCGGGGACACCCAAATCTCAACATTTAGGTAGACCTAAGAGATGGTCAACCTAAATGTTGAGATGGCCGACCTTAGAGATGGACGACTTCCGTTTTCGCCGATAATAGAAACCGAGGACACCCATCTCAGAAACAACCAAATGCAAGCCCTTTGGTCGTGGGAGGAGCCAGCATTCATAGTGCACTGGTCCCCCTCACATGCCAGGATACCAACCGGGCACCCTAGGGGGCACTGCAGTGGACTTTAAAACTGCTTCAGGGACCTGCATACTGCTGTGATGGAGCTGGGTATGACATTTGAGACTGGCATAGAGGCTGGAAAAATGGTTTTTAATTTTTTGGTGGGGGTGGTAGGGAGTTGGTGACCACTGGGGGAGTAATGGGAGGTCATCCCCCATTCCCTCTGGTGGTCATCTGGTCAGTTCAGGCACCTTTTCGAGGCTTGGTCATGAAACAAATTGGACCAAGTAAAGTCGGCCAAATGCTCGTCAGGGACACCCTTCTTTTTTCCATTATCGGCCGAGGATGCCCATCTCTTAACCACGCCCCAGTCCCGTCTTCGGGACACTGCTGACATGCCCCCATGAACTTTGGTCGACCCCACGACGGACAGCAGTTTAGGACGTCCAAAATCGGCTTTCCATTATGCCGATTTGGGCGACCCTGAGAGGACGCCCATCTCTCGATTTGTGTCAGAAGATGGACGTTCTTCTCTTTCGATTATGCCACTGTCATTTTCATGCATATAAGTAGCCAGATATGTACATAAATGTTATATTTTTAAAAGTCTTACTGGTGTAAAAGTATATATGTTGAAATAATGTAGCATACTTTTCAAGTAGGCATGTGCAGTGATAACTTTTGGGTGGAGTATGACTACAGTTTGCAAGTATACTCATAAATTATAACCTAAAATCTAGGAGTGGGCATTTATATTACTGCAAGAAGTCCACATCCTGAAGAAAAGGATAAAGTTAACAAGTCCTTCTTGTAAAAAAAAACCCAAACAAACACATACATTGAAGGAAAAATAAAATCACTACATGAGTAGTGTCCCTGATAGATATGTACCTCTAAGGTTCAAAATCACCAACTATAGGGAACCTTTTACTAAGCTGTGTTAAGCAGCTAACACAGCATTATCAGGGCAGTAGAAGTAGTGCAGGCCGACTTTTTTGTCTACTGCACTAAGGGGCCCTTTTACTAAGTCGCATAAGTGTCTATGCATGCCCAAAGCTTACCAAAATGGAGTTACCGCCTGACTACTGCGTGGATCTTGCGGTAATTTCATTTTTTGCATGCATCCGATACACGTGTCTGAAAAATATTTTTTTTATTTTCGGGCACATTCAATGGATGCGCACCAAGTGGCATTTGATGCACGTAAGTCATTTATGCCCAGATTCTTTATCGCTAGGTCAATGGCTGGCGGTAAGGTCTCAGATCCAAAATGGACGTGCAGCAATTTTGATTTTACCGCATATCCATTTTCGGCAAATGAAAGGCCTTTTTTTACAGGCACCCTAAAAAATGGATTGTCACGCTCCCAAAACCCGTGCCTACATTACTGCAAGCCATTTTTCAGCACGCCTTTGTTAAAGGACACCTAAAACAGGGGTCTTTATATTTTAAAAAATGCCCTGTTAGCTAGAGTGGGCAAGGTCTAGGAGTGAAAGGGAAGGAAAGAAGGGATGATTGTCTTTGACAATTAGTGCATGAGTCTTTACCATATGCAAGCTGTCCTGACTGCAGACAGTGCTGCTGTGCCTACTGACACCTCAAGAACAGATGTTAAGTTCAGTAGCACAGCTGCAGAAGGACCACAGTGGTGCACCCCCTTGGCCTCCTGATTCCTTTCCTAATGTCCCCTAACCTTCCCAATCCTTTTCCTGGTGTCTCTAACCCTCAATCCTTTCCCCAATGTGCTCAAAGTCTCCCAATTCCCTCTGATAAGTTTCCTAATTTTACACCTCTTCCAATTCAATCCCCCCTCCATTGGAGCCACTTTTCCACATCAACCCCTCTCCCTCCTTGACAACCAAAGGCAGGCTCCTAACAGACCAAGGCTATGCACTAAATCCCTCACTTCCCCCCACCCACCCCCCTCTCCCTGGTACCTACCCATGGAGTCTGGAATGGTGCAGTCAGCAGTTATTGGCAGCAGAGATCTTTCCTTGCTGCTGCCTGGTCAGTGCTTGAATCCAAAACAGTGTCTCTTCCCCCTTTGAAATAGTCTTATGGTACTACTGATTACTGTCAGGGTTCAGTGTTGTGTCCTTTGCTGTTTAATTTATTTTTCAGTCCCTTAGCTCTCTTTATCCAAGAACTTGGCATTTCATTCAATTTCATTGCAGGCAATATTCACTTAAACACATACACTGGTCCCAAATGTCCAGATTTGACATCATTCAATAATGGTTTTTAGAGAGCTTGGCATGAGAGCCGCCACTTGAAATTGAATTCTATGAAGCACAAAGATATTTGGATTACTGGTAGTTTATCTATTCCTAATGCTACATACCAATTATTGGAGCATACTTTAGCTATAGAGAAGATAATAAAGATTCTAGGAATTATGTTGGAGTCTAAATTAACTTTTGAATCACAGATCTCGTCATTATCTTTATCTTCATTAAAAACTTGATATACTGACTTTCAACATGGCAATCAAAGTGGTTTACAATTTAAAAGCCAGACCATGCAACAAGAAACAAAAAAGACAAAACAAAGAAAAAATGCCAGTGTAACAAGTAACAAAAACAAATAATTAAAATCAGATAGCAGCATGTGGTTTCAATACAGTCTCTCCATTCCCCCAGAACAGTTTGCCCTCCTACCGCATCAAGAAATGCTAACTTAAGTAGATGAATTTTTAAGCCAGATCTCAATGTAATGTATGAATCTTCTGACCTCAGAGTTAGGGGCAAGAAATTACCCTCATACAAAAGTGTTTTGGTGCATTGTGTTCTAGGGTGGAAGATCATTTTCTAAAATACTACTGACATTGGATACATCCCAATCTGGATGTTTCGCTTCCAATTTCTATGTTCTATCTGAAGTGGGTCTGTATATATTTCTGAACATGAAGAATGCACAGTCATCCATTCATCCATTCATAGAGCACTGGCCTTGTAATCCAGAGGTGGCCGGTTCAAATCCCGCTGCTGCTCCTTGTGATCTTGGGCAAGTTACTTAACCCTCCATTGCCTCAGGTACAAACTTAGATTGTGAGCCCTCCTGCGACAGAGAAATATCCAGGGTACCTGAATGTAACTCACATTGAGCTACTACTGAAAAAGGTGTGAGCAAAATCTGAATGAATACATTTCAATAAATTATTTAGCCCTTTCCAGTCCAATATAATTGTATTGTATTGTAACATTTATACCCCGCGCTTTCCCACTTATTAGCAGGCTCAATGCGGCTTTCAAAAATAACAGGTTTACAAGAATACAAAATGGATAGAACAGCAGAATATAGTATATAAAGAGGTGGACAATAAAAAGTGGGTAAGTAAGATGGGTAAGGGAGGAAGATGGTAGAGGTAGGGAGTGGGAAGAGGGTGTAAATTGGGATAGTGTGTTGTAATTAAGGAATAATGTATAATTATGGCTGGAAGAGGGATGAAATCAAAAAAGGGGTAAAAGAGGAAGCGTATTTCTGGTTCTGTCATAAGACATTCAAGCAAACACCTGACTAGATGGTAACACCCTAGTAATTTACAAATTTCAGATAAGAATTTAGGACATCACAAACTTCTATGGTAATGCCAAGTATTTTAGGTCAAAAGCTTTACATTTTACAAAATGACTGTTACATGTCTTCAAAGGTAACATCAGAGAACCTGGGCCATCCATGTTTAGTATTCCAAATCCAATTCTTACTTGACAGGAAATTTGAGGCTACATATTCCCTAATGCACAGCTGCAACAAACCCCTTTTCACAAACACACAGAAATCACAAATAAGGGGCCAGGCGAGTGGAAAAACTGCCTTCCCCATAGACCCCAAAACTGATAAAAAAGCCAGCCAATGTTCCCAAAAGCTAATTGGGCACTAACTTACCAATCTCCATCCTCTCTTTTGCTTCTGCAAAACAAGTGTGTCTGCACATTCCTGACATGAAGCTCCACATTAATCAGACCCAGCGTACTCTTGGACTTCATTCTTATTTTATGGAGTGACAGGGCCGTGCCTAGGGTCTCTGGCGCCCCCCTGCAGACTATCAGTTGGCGGCGCCCCCCCCCCCCCCCCCCCCGTGAAAATGATCGCTCACCACTTGCCACACTGACAGGAATTGTCAGCAATATTCTTAGAAACAAACTGCTATACATTGCAAAATAAGTTAGCAGATGTAAATTCTCAAAGTGGACATATTCCAAACACTAAAATAAAAATAAAATGATTTTTTTCTACCTTTGTTGTCTGGTGACTTTCTTTTTCTGATCATGCTGGCCCAGTATCTGATTCTGCTGCTATCTGTCCTCTTAACTCCGTTTCCAGGGCTTCCTTTCCATTTATTTCTTTCCTTTCCTCCTTTCTTCTTCATTTCTGGTCCTCAGCTTCTACCTATTTTCTTCATCCATGTGCAGTTTTTCTCCCTTTTCCCTCATTCCATCTCCTTCATCTCTCTTCCCTCCCCTATATGTCCAGCAATTTCTCCTCTCTCCCTGAGCCCTGCCCTCCCATCCATGCCCATCCATGCTCCTCTGTCCCCTGCCCCCTCCATTCATCCCTATCCAGCAATTCCCCTCTCTCCCTGAGCCCTGCCCTGCAATCCATATTCATCCATGCCCATCTGTCCCCTGCCCCCTCCATTCATCCCTATCCAGCAATTCCCCTCTCCTTGAGCCCTGCCCTGCAATCCATATCCATCCATGCCCATCTGTCCCCTCCATTCATCCCTATCCAGCAATTCCCCTCTCTCCCTGAGCCCTGTCCTCCCAATCCATGCCCATCCATGCTCCTCTGTCACCTGCCCCCTCCATTCATCCCTATCCAGCAATTCCCCTCTCTCCCTGAGCCCTGTCCTGCAATCCATATCCATCCATGCCCATCTGTCCCCTCCATTCATCCCTATCCAGCAATTCTCCTTTCTCCCTGAGCCCTGCCCTCCCAATCCATGCCCATCCATGCTCCTCTGTCCCCTGCCCCCTCCATTCATCCCTTTCCAGCAATTCCCCTCTCTCCCTGAGCCCTGCCCTCCCATCCATGCTCCTCTGTGCCCTCCATTCATCCCTAATTCCCTATCCAGCAATTCTCCTCTCTCCCTGAGCCCTGACCCTCCCATCCATGCTCCTCTGTCACCCTCCATTAATCCCTATCCAGCAATTCCCCTCTCTCCCTTCCATGACCCCCCACCTCGCATCCATGCTCCTCTCTCCTCTGTCCTCCCGCTCCCATCATGTCCCAGTTGGCCTGGCCCGCCCTCTTCTCCCCTCCCCCTTCGCATCCATGCTCGTCTCTCCCCTGCCCTCCTGCTCCCATTGTTCAACTACTGCCCGCCCTCTTCTCTTTCACCAAAATCCCTTTTCTTGTTTTTTCTTTTTAAATTTACCTCCATGGCGGTCCAGCAGTGCAGCGTCAGTGAAGGAGGCGGCGCTCCCTCCCGACGTCTCTAGCCTTCCCTTTGCTGTGTTCCGCCTTCTTCTGACGTCATTTCCTTGACGTCAGAAGAAGGTGGAACACAGCGAAGGGAAGGCTAGAGACGTCGGGAGCGCCGCCTCCTTCACTGACGCTGCTCTGCTGGACCACCATGGAGGTAAATTTAAAAAGAAAAAACAAGAAAAGGGATGTTGGGGGGGAGAAGAGGGTGGGCAGTAGTTGAACAATGGGAGCGGGAGGGCGAGCGAGGTGAGCATGGTGCGGCGGCGCCCCCCAGAGGGAGCCGCACCCCTGCCATGCTTACCTCGCTTACCATGTTGGCACGGCCCTGTGGAGTGATCATCTGGTGCCAATGATCTCTGGATGATATGGTTCAGTATTAGGGCATGGGTGGAGATGATTCATTCAAAATCAAGGGTTTAAAACTTTAGGAAATCTGGGAACATCTAAGTGAAGCAAAATTGAAAGATGATATCGTAAGAAATATAAACTGTTTTACTAGGAAAGTAAATAAAAGAGGACTCAAAATAACTCACTTTAATTTTTGAAAGAAGTAGCTGAAAAAAATAAGGGAAAAGAGGTGAGCCAATCAGGCTTATTTTCGAAAGAGAAGGGCGCCCATCTTTCGACACAAATCGGGAGATGGGCATCCTTCTCTCAGGGTCGCCCAAATCAGCATAATCGAAAGCCGATTTTGGGCGTCCCCAACTGCTTCCCATCGCGGGGACGACCAAAGTTCCAGGGGGCGTGTCAGAGGCATAGCAAAGGCAGGACTGGGGCGTGCCTAACAGATGGGCATCCTCAAGCGATAATGGAAAAAAGAAGGGCGTCCCTGAGGACCACTTGGCCAACTTTACTTGGTCCATTTTTTCTTACGACCAAGCCTCAAAAAGGTACCTGAACTGACCAGATGACAACCGTAGGGAATCGGAGATAACCTCCCCTGACTCCCTCAGTGGTGACTAACCCCCTCCCACCCTGAAAAAAACAACTTTAAAAACTTTTTTTGCCAGCCTCAAATATCATACTCAGGTCCATCGCAGCAGTATGTATGTCCCTGTGGGGGGGGGGGGGGGGGGGGGGGGGAGGTGTGTGTGTGTCAGCGGAGGCATAGTGAAGGTGTAGATGTCCTGAACTGCCCCCCCACAGGTATGACCAAATTTCAAAAAAGTGGAGGGGAGGAGTGGCCTAGTGGTTAGAGCACTGGTCTTGCTTTCCAGAGGTGGCTAGTTCAAATCCCACTGCTGCTACTTGTGATTCAAAATCCAAATAAATAAATAAAGGGGTTTTCAGAGGCATAGCAAAGGCATGGACATCCTTCTCAGAGAAACACCCAACCATCACAGAGGTATAGCAAAGGTGCCCAACACTTGGCCATCCTTCACCCATATTAAAAAAAAAAAAAAAAGACATTCCTGACAAGCACTTAGATGTTTTCACCTGGATTTGTATTTTTTTAAGGTTGTAGACAGCAATTTATTTAAGGTTGTAGATGGCTATTACACACACAGCTAGCCATCTTTGGCATGCACAGAGCAGCCACGCATAACGCCTGGCTGCTCTGCACTGGCTTCCCCTCCTTAGGAAGGAAATTGTGTGCAAATGAGCTAACAACAAGCAGCTCATTTGCATTCGATTTCCTTCATGCATGCCCGTTCCTTTCTGAATCGCTAAGGGATCGGTAAGGAAAGGGCTTTTTCCATTCAGTTAGTGCATCAGTTAGTCCACTGCAGTGCCCCCTAGGGTGCCCGGTTGGTGTCCTGGCATGTCAGGGGGACCAGTACACTACAAATGTTGGTTCCTCCCACAACCAAATGAGTTGGATTTGGTCATTTTTGAGATGGGTATCCTCAGTTTCCATTATCACCGAAAACCGGGGATGACCATCTGTAAGCTTGACCTAAATGTTGAGATTTGGGCATCCCTGACCGTATTATCGAAACAAAAGATGGCCGCCCATCTTGTTTCGATAATGCAGGTTTCCCTGCCACTTTGCAGGGACATCCTGCGAGGACGCCCTCAGGAACACTTGGGTGCCCCATTTGATGCCCCTCTATATAAACTAAAATAGATTTCAGAAAGAAGAAGACAAACAACAATACAATATCTGGAGAAGCTAAAGGAACCTGGTAAAATAGTAAAGTAAAAAAGGGAGAGCAAGACCTTTTTTTTTAGATATGTTAGTGGCAGGAGAAAGCACGAAGATAGTGCTGGTTGAGTGAAGGGGAGAAATATGTAGAAGATGACAAGGATAAAATGGAATGACTTAACAAACTTTGGGCCCTGTTTACTAAGCAGTGCTAAAGGTGCACTAGCATTTTTAGCGTGCGCTAAACATTAGCATGTACGCTAAACACTAAAGACACCCATAGGAATATATGGGTATCTATAGCATTTAGTGCATTCTAAAAATGCTAGCGCATCTTAGTAAACAGGGTCCTTTATGTTTTATGTTCACAGATAAATGGCTGGGAGGAGGATCTCAGAAATCAAGCACAAATTGAAATGGAAATGAGGTAGATTGCAATTTTCAGAAAAATGTTTGAGGAGCTAGCTAAGCTAAAAATAGACAAAATTACTTTATGATAATCTTGACCATTTACATGTGATTACTGCTAAATTTTAAAGCAGCTTAGTAAAAGAGAGCCTGTTATATAGAATATATCATTTTAGCACAGAGCTATTATTTCTTTCCCCCTAAAGTGTCACATAGCATTAACTACAGGCAAAGCAAAACTGCACTTCTTCTACAATCAAACCTGATTCAACATTCATTTTTTATTTGTCTTAATCTTATATATTTGCACTTCTGTACTGTAAATCCTTGACACTGTATAATTGTATTATTTTGTTGACTTTTTACTTTAGAGGAATAATTCTTATCTAAATTCCTCGAATTCTGTTAGAAAACTGATTAGTTTATTTATTTATTTTTTTAACTTTGCAGAGAACCTTGGCTGAAGTCCAGTTTTTATTTTTACAGCAAGCCTTAGCTCCTGGAAATAACAGTCTTAACTACCAGAGCTCCTTAATTATTGTACAGATAAGGAAGATGTGGATGCTACAGTGTATTGTCTTCAGTGCTTCAGGTTGAATTTTGTTAAGTGTTTAGTACATAGCGGGTCGATGATTCAATATCATGATGTACTAACACCATACTAATGTCTAAAGCACAGAAAATACGTGTAAAACCAATCATAGCAATACTTGTCTAACAAGTAACAAGAGTCTGTGGGGAAATCAATGTGTATTTCTACAATTCCATTTCTTTTTGTTAAATGTGAACTTTGGTTTTACTTTCCATTTCAGGACATTTAGAATTGGTAGGGTATCATTTCATGAAACTTTGACCATGATTCTACAGGACTTAAATTAGTTCTCAAGCAATGAAGAATCAATAAAAAAATGATTTTAGAAATACAGAATAGCTACAGTATATCCAAACTAAGTTGGGTTGCTATTAGCTTAGGCCATATTTGATAGAGTTGCATAATCTACTAATTTCTAACAATTATTTAAATAGCTTACTAAAAGGTTATCTATCAAATCTTCAGTAGGATAACTAATTTTTGTAAGTATTTGTTCTTTGGCTATTTCTATATGTCAGAATCCGAGATCTAGATATCGGCACTTCAGTGTTCTTTTCTTGGATATTGATTATCTCAGAGATATCGATTTAGCAGCTGACAAAAAAGAGTAATTGTGGATTTATAGGAAACTTTGCAAACGGGATTCATAATAAATAAAGCTGATTTGCAGACTCTTCTCCCTGCAATCACAGTTTAAGATCTTAGATGTGGTGGTTGATTCAACATTGTGTATGCAGATGCAAGAGTCAATCTAGATCAAGTTTTAGAATTCACTGCTCCAGCCATTAATTGTTGTTTTAGAAAACAGACTTACTAGATAATAATCAAGTTGACTTATGTTTTTTTTTTTGCTCTTAGGCAGTGACTATATAGCTTATCTAGTCACATATATTCAGTTATTATAATACTAGCTAAATAGCCAGAGGTCATCTATTTAAAATAGGGACTGGCTTTAGAGAACAGCAAAAGTGAAACCGACAATTATTTTATTTATTTATTTGTAGCATTTGTATCCCACATTTTCACACCAATTTGCAGGCTCAATGTGGCTTACATTTGCCGTAATGGCGATTGCCATTTCCGGTTAACAGAATTACAAATGGTATTGCATTAATGTGAGTACATACATGGTAAAGAAGAATGCATAATGGCATTGCATATAGGTTCCTGAGTGATAGATTGGATTGTAACGTTATGTTAAGTCATCAATTATAGAGAAATCGTTTTCGACATAAGGATTAAAGTGGTATTTTGTTAAGGTGCGTACATACATAGTAGAGAAGAATACGTTATGGTATTGCATATAAGTTCCTGAGTAATAGATTGGATTGTAACATATGTTAGGTCATCAGTTATAGAGAAATCATTTTCAACATAAGGTTTAAAGTGGTAGTGCTTGTTCATTCATAGCAATGAGGTTAGTCAGTCTAGTGATAAGAGTTCGGTTCTGTCTAGTTCATGATCAACATTGCTGAAGGGTTAGAAGGTAAACATTGCTGAAGGGTTAGAAGGTAAAGTTTGCCTATTTGCGGATGATACTAAGATCTGTAACAGAGTGGACACCCCGGAGGGAGTGGAAAACATGAAAAAGGACATACGGAAGCTAGAAGAATGGTCTAAGGTTTGGCAATTAAAATTCAATGCGAAGAAATGCAAAGTGATGCACTTAGGAAGTAGAAATCCACGGGAGACGTATGTGTTAGGTGGGGAGAGTCTGATAGGTACGGGCGGAGAGAGGGATCTTGGGGTGATAGTATCTGAGGATTTGAAGGCGACGAAACAGTGTGACAAGGCGGTGGCAGTAGCTAGAAGGTTGTTAGGCTGTATAAAGAGAGGTGTGACCAGCAGAAGAAAGGGGGTGTTGATGCCCCTGTATAAGTCGTTGGTGAGACCCCACCTGGAGTATTGTGTTCAGTTTTGGAGGCCGTATCTTGTTAAGGATGTAAAAAGAATTGAAGCGGTGCAAAGAAAAGCTACGAGAATGGTATGGGATTTGCATTACAAGACGTATGAAGAGAGACTTGCTGAACTAAACATGTATACTCTGGAGGAAAGGAGAAACAGGGGTGATATGATACAGACGTTCAAATATTTGAAAGGTATTAATCCGCAAACGAATCTTTTCCGGAGATGGGAAGGTGGTAGAACGAGAGGACATGAAATGAGATTGAAGGGGGGCAGACTCAAGAAAAATGTCAGGAAGTATTTTTTCACGGAGAGAGTAGTGGATGCTTGGAATGCCCTCCCGCGGGAGGTGGTGGAAATGAAAACGGTAACGGAATTCAAACATGCGTGGGATAAGCATAAAGGAATCCTGTGCCGAAGGAATGGATCCTCAGGAGCTTAGTCAAGATCGGGAGGCGGGGCTGGAGGTTGGGAGGCGGGGATAGGGCTGGGCAGACTTATACGGTCTGTGCCAGAGCCGGTGGTGGGAAGCGGGACTGGTGGTTGGGAGGCGGGGATAGTGCTGGACAGACTTTGTACGGTCTGTGCCAGAGCCGGGGTTGGGAGGCAGGGCTGGGGAGGTGAGGATAGTGCTGGGCAGACTTATACGGTCTGTGCCTGTGCCAGAGCCGGTGGTTGGGAGGTGGGGCTGGTGGTTGGGAGGCAGGGATAGTGAGGGGCAGACTTATACGGTCTGTGCCCTGAAGAGCATAGGTACAAATCAAAGTAGGGTATACACAAAAAGCAGCAATTATGAGTTATCTTGTTGGGCAGACTGGATGGACCATGCAGGTCTTTTTCTGCCGTCATCTACTATGTTAAGTCTTATTATTTAGTAATTAGGATGGTTGTTTATGGTATGCTTTCTTGAACAGGTCAGTTTTCAGTAGTCTTCGGAAGATAGTTAGGTCTTGCGTTGTTTTTATGGCCTTCGGTAGTGCATTCCATAGTTGCGTGCAAATGTAGGAGAAGCTGGTTGCGTATGTGGATTTGTATTTTAGTCCTTTACAGTTGGGGTAGTGGAGATTGAGGAATGCGCGTGCTGATTATTTTGCATTCCTAGTAGGTAGGTCTATATAGGCATCTTTTTGACCCTATTCCAAAAAGAAAAGTAAGCACTTAATTTTCTTTATAGAATAGTAGTCTAACCAGGTATTTAAGTGTCTATAATTTATGTGCAAGCACTTATGCCATCAATGGAGCTGGTATAAATGGTTCTGTCTTAATGGCAAAGAAATGCATGCAAATTATAGCATTCTATAAATTAATTAATGCACATATTACTACTATTACTACTTATCATTTCTATAGCGCTACTAGACGTATGCAGCACTGTACACATAAAAGTGGGTACCACCCAAGCTCCAGGTAGGGCCACTGAATATCAACACTAACCATCCAGGTGAAATCCAGACAGTGCTGGGGCAGTCCAGGAGCAGACTTGAGAAGGAGCTGATAGCTAGTTGGGATCCATATTTTTCCTTTGCTTGTCAAATTGCTGCTGTCATAGATACCACTACAGTCTGTGGTTTCTTGTCATTTCCACCATAAATTGCCATGGACTTCATCATCCAGCACTACCCATTACCCCATGCTATGGCAATGGTTGCAAACTGCTATATCAGTAATCATAGTCCAAAATGACCCCTTAATGTGTGTTAACCTATGAATTAACATGCATAAAACTGTAGAGCAATGGGGGAGTGGTGGTTATAAACTATTAAAATTAAATTAAATGGAAAAGTTTAAACCTGCCTGAAATATTTAGCTTAAAATGAATGTCTGAAAAATGTTTTAAAAAATTCACAACAATTAAGAAAAATACAAAAAAAATGAAAACAAACTGAACATTTCTGTCTATGCAGAACAATAAGAGAATATGAATGTTCTCTCAAAACAGCTGTAGAGCTATGTCTCTAATCCCACAGGTTTCCTACATGACGAATACCTGCCACACACACATAGTTTAAAATGGGGCATGGCCATGGGTGGGGCATGATCATTTCTGAAATCTATGCACGTTGTTATAGAATACGCCCATTCTGCACCTAATTTAGGCATTGAGATTTATGCCAAGTAAAACATGGCGTAAATGACCGCAACTATATTTGGTCATGTGAAGAGGTGCTTGGCATTATCCTATGTACCGCTTGGAAATTTAAGCTTAGTCTATAAAATTTAGGTGTACTTTAGAGAATCCGCCTAAGCATTTTGTTTTCCATGTGGAATTTTCAGGCGCCACATATAGAATCTAGCCTTATGTGTGCTCAGAATTTTTAATATTTATTTGTTGGAGGTGGCATGTCAGGGGTGGAAAGTGGCCATTCCTAATTAGTCGTCTACAGCACCATACACTAACTGGTTAGTGCAGGATTAGCATGTGAGCCTTACCGTCTACAAAATAGGTGTCATTAAGTGCACACATGCTAATATTTTGTAATGGCCACACACTAATGGCAACATTAGTGCTTGGCCATTAATGCAACAAAGGGAAAATCGGCCATTTTACTGCTGTGGTAAAAATGGCCTTAGTGTGTGGGGAAAAAAACTGTTAAGTGTTTGCTGAGGCTACATTTTACTGCGGGTTAGTAACAGGACCCCTAAGTTATAAAAGAGCTTTCATACTGTGTGTATATGAATCTTTATTTGTGTAAGTAGCATTGGACCTATATAGGGATTTTGTGACTAATTAAGTCCTATGTTAGATTAGATTAAGATGTGGTATTAGCAGTTAACGTATCTGGATTTTTTAAAAAAAGAAGTTTAGGCAAGTTCCTAGAGGAAAAGTCCATAGTCTGCTATTGATATAGACATGGGGAAAATAATTGTTTGTCCCTGGAATCAGTAACATGAATCTTGCTACTATTTGGGATTCTGCCAGATACTTGTGACTTGAATTGGTCACTGTTAGAAGCGAGATACTGGGCTAGATGGACTAAGGCCATTTTTACCACAGCAGTAAAATGGCCGATTTTCACTTTGTTGCATTAATGGCCATGCACTAATGTTGCATTAGTGTGTGGCCATTACAAAATATTAGCATACTGTATGTGCACTTACTGACACCTATTTTGTAGACGGTAAGGCTCATATGTTAATCCTGCACTAACCAGTTAATGTATGGTGCTGTAGATGACTAATTTAAAATATTAAAATATTTTTGCTTTTCTAAAAAAAGTGCTCAATTTTGTCATATGCATAAACTTTATTTTATATAGTACAGTACTAGCTGCAGCCCCGATTTGCCTTTTGCTTTAATGAACTGGTCTTTTATTGCATTAGTAAATTACTTTATGTAAGAAATGGCAAGCTTGTAAACTATTTTTTTGATTTGTTGCTGATTACTATGCTTGAGAACATTTAAGAAAATATAGTATCGTACTTAAACTAGTGGATGCCAGTTATAAATTCCGTCATTAGTAAAAGCAAATCTGAGTCTTGCAGTAACTTCTAAATAACTTGTGTTAGCAAATACTCCCTTTAGAATTTCCTTTATTGTTTTGCAAACTAAGCTTGGAAAGGAGTAAGAATGGAGTTAATTAAGCTAGAGCAACATTTTTAAAAGAGTATGTAAAAGGCGATAAAATGCTTCATACTGTGCAGATTAAGGCTGAGGCTACTTGTACTATAAAAGGATAAACATCTTGCTTTTTATGTATGAACCCTTACAATTTTTGAGTATTGATTTTCTCTCTTATATATTGATTCTACGTTTGATTAGAACTGCTTTCACTGCTGATTGATTGGGCACATACTTGATCATGGGTTCTTACCACTGAGCAGATATAAGTACATAAGCATTGGTGTACTGGGACAGATCGGAAGTCCAACAGGACCAGTATCCTGTCTCCAATAGTGGCCATTCTAGGTCACAAGTAACTGACATGATCCCAAAAGAATAAACTGGATTCCATAATACTTATCCCAGTCAAGCAGTGAATGTTACATATGTCCACCTCAATAATGGTTTATGGCCTTTTCTTCCAAGAACTTGTCCAAACTAGGGGTGGTCAATGATTAAAAAGTTTAGTCGCTGCCAGCTACGTGATTAAGTTTTAATTGCATGGTTAATCGTGCAAAATCATGACATACATTTTGGGTACATGCTTTTCCAATTTTTTTTTTACATTGACCTAAACATCCTTACAGATGCTCAGAGTGGCTGATTATCCTTCACAACATGCTATTCAATTAGGTGTGGTCAATTATGAAAACTTTAAATTAAAATTAATTGTGGTATTAAAAGTTTTAATCACATGATTAGTCATACCTCTGGGCTAGATGACTTGTATGGAACTTTGGAAGGCTAAGTGCTTTGAAAATATGCCTCTTGGTACTACAAAATTCCCACTGCATGGAAAATGTTAAAAACCTGCTGAGTATAATGAAAAGTTGCATGCACACACTTTCTTCCCACAGCATATTGATCCCCCTCCCCTCCATATAGGTAGCTACCTTTCTCCTCTCCTATTGCATCCTTCCTCTGTACATACACCCAAGTCATCCCTTCTACTATTAAACTTATTACCCCTTACACAAAGACACCCATTTCTCTCCTCTCCTGCTGCTGATCTTCCCCTAGCACACAGGTCCATCCCCCCCCCCCCCCATGTATTTATCGTTACATTTATCTGGCTCTTCTAGAGTCTCCGGTAGCAAATCCCACATATGACTTGCAACGGACTCCGATGCTTTCCATCTGCTATCTTATGGCAAGGTGAAATAGGATAGGCAGGGGAGAAAAACCAATGCTGTACGATAGACAGGAGTTCAACTTTTTGATCATGATTAAAACATTTAATCGTAGTTAAAATAAAAATAAAATCTTTGCCTTAATAGTACACTAAGAGGCTCATTTTCAAAGCACTTAGCCTCCCAAAGTGCTTTGAAAATATGCCTCTATATGCCCACCCCTAGCTCAAACCTTTATTTTTTTTTAACCCTGCTACACTATCTAGTTTTAGCACATATTCTGGCAACATGTTCCACAATTTAACTATGCATTGAAGGAAGAAATGTTTTTCCAGTCCTTTCTAAATGTACTACTTAGTATCTTTAATGTGTGCCCCCTAGTCTTTTAGTACTTTTGGAAAGAGCTATTCACATCCACCTGTTCTACTCCACTCATAATTTTATAGACCTCTATGATGCCTCCCCACAGCCATCTTTTCTGCAGGCTGAAGAGCCCTAATTTCTTTAAGTTTTCCAAAAAGGAGAGCCATTTCATCACCTTTATCATTTCGGTCTTCTTTGTCTGCACTTCTTCTAATTCTACTATATCTTTTTGATAGTATCAAACAATGAAGAGTATCAAATATTGGGCTATTAACACATAGATAGATCTGCATATAAGTTCTAATTAGTGCCAATTAATTGCCAGTTAACACCAATAATTGATTGTGAGCACCTAATTGACCAATTAGTTTCCGCACCCACATGGGAGACATACTCAAATTTGGATGCCCAAATTTTGGTGACCTATCAAGGTTCAAGGTTCAAAGTTGCATTTATTTGATTAATTGCCTAGGGCAGTGCCAATACATTAAAATTGCTAACTTACATCAAAATACAGGAAAATTGCAATATCAACAGGAAAGAACAGGGAGGAATAAACCGCATACCATAAAACAATAAAAGCAATCCTACTGTATCTCACAAGATCCCATGGGTAGAGAAGCCCAACAGAAAAATAAAAAAAGACACATATAGAATCCAGGGGAAAGCGTATAAATGCAAAATGGGCATATACAAGGCGAGACTCTCAGGGGTCCTTTTACTAAGCTGTAGTAAAAAGAGTCCTGTGCTAGCAGCGGGGGCCATTTTTCCCCATGTGCAGTTGCCCTTTTCACCGCAGTAGGTAAAAAGGCCAAAAAATGGCATGGCCATGCAGTAAGATTTCAATTACCGCATGGCTGTGTGTATGTGTAGGGGGGAACACTTAATGCTACCCATTAAGGTGGTGTTAAGAACTCCCACACTAACCCAGCAGTAACCGGGTAGTGTGTGGTGCTGTCCAATTACTGCCAGGTTAGCACTGCACTGTACTGAAAAATGCAGCACTATTTTCTCCAGCACAGGAAATGGTGCACGTTGGGGCTGGAACTACTGCCGGTATCCGTGTTGGGCAGGTGGTAGCTCCAGATTAGTGTGTGATAAGGCCAAGTTGAGCTTACCATCTCTTTGTTAAAGGGCTCCTCAATTATTTAACTATATAATACTGTCATTTACATGTTCCAAGTCACATTTATGTGCCCACAATTATGCCAGCTCTATGGCTGGTGTAAGCAGTGCGTTTTTTCTAGGAAAAAAGGTGCCGGTATTCAAATGCTAGGCCACCCTTCAGGGGTGGGGTAATCACTGAGGGACCCATCCCACAATAGCCAGGTCCCCTACAATCAGTCACAGAATCTATGACAAGGCAGAATTGGTGTGTAGAGCCTGAGCTCTTTCATTACAACTTGGGGTCCATGGGTCAATTGTAGCAGACAATGGAAAAGGTTCCAGTACTCAGTACCCCCAAGTACCCCCTCAAAAAAGCCCTGGGTGTAATTGCAGCCATGTAAATGTTAGATGCAGCACTACTGTGTTAAGATAGTATTCTATAGCAGAACCTGGGCACCCAGTGCCATTAAACAATAGGCTTCTAAAACAATTACCCTTTAAAGGGCAATTCAATAAGCTAGGTACTCACAATTATACATGTAAAACTTTAGAATAATGACATAGCAATGTATGTGCTCGAAAAAGTGTGTAAATGTTAATATTCTACCAATGGGTCATTTTGTAAATGCCCTCTTAATTTTATGTAGTTGCAAGGGGGGCATGGATGATCGTAGATGGGAATCCCACTTACCTGTGTAACTGCTGCATTTAGGTGCTTGCACTAACACCAGCTGTATGGCAAATATAAGTATTGGTGCTTAGATGTTAGGCACACCAATACCGGGTTACTCTAGATTTCTATAATTGAACTTAGGTGCTGTGTTTTGTTACAGTTTTAGACTCCAACTGCACAGCTCAAGTCACCTAATGGAGGTGCACAGTTATAGAATTGCCCTCCAAAACCCACCAAAAACCTATTGTACCTACATATAGGTGACACGCGCAGTCATAAGGGATATTGTAGTGGTGTAGAAGTGGGTACAGTAGGTTTTTAGTTGGTTTTGTAGGGATCACTCTACAATATAAGGGAGAAACTGTAAGATGTGTACCTGAGAGCTTTTATGTGAAGTCCTGTAGCATGTCCCACTGTTCTCCTAGGATGTCTATGTAGCCAGTCTACTAAGAATGCTGGCTCATCCTAATTTCCCAAAGGCTTGATTTTGTGTGATTTCCACTTGGATGGGATTTACAAAAATGGACCAAAAAGATAAATGCACAAAAACATCTAGAAAGTGGCCATTAAAAAAAAGACATTTTGCTGTTTCAAAAATGGCTTAGTATATACTGTTACAAACCCTATTGAACTTTTTCCCCACGGAATATATTTTATACTATACTGCTGTCATTTATCTAGTAGTATAGTGGAGGGATAGCTAATGGTTAGTGCAACAGCATCAGAGCAAGTTACTTAACCCTCCATTGCCCCAGGCACAAAATAATCACCTGCCGAACAATATGTAAACCACTTTGATTGTAACCACAAGACTTATGGGGGTCCTATCTGAACATTGGGGCTTCTAGCACTTCTAGACATAGATGGCATTATATAGAAATACATAAGTTGTATACTTAATCCGTGGGTTTTACAACCTAATCAAGATACAAGTGTAAACTTGGTTTGAAACATGTTTATTATAAAACAAACATTTGACCTTAAGTAGTATATTTTATCAAGTATCCTACAATGCAAAAAATTATGCTATTGCAGCCATTAGCATATTTACATAGGCAAATTAGATAAGTGGTATCTAATTTGCCTATGTAAATATGCTAATGGAATGACAATAAAAGAATTAGCTGTTTAGGCATTTTACTAGAATGAAAACAATGCAGTGATGTTTATTGTGGACTAACTAAATAATTAAAAAAAACCTAATCACTTATTGGATGGTGTCTAATGAAATTCACTTAAAGAAATAAGGCCCACACATGGAGTTTCCAAGATGATGGCAAACTGAGAGGACATGCACAGGTATTCTGTGAGACTCAGAGCACTTAAGACTATGAGGAGGAAGAACAGGAAGGTCCAGACTTACCCATCTGAGACGTGTCCAGTACTTTCCTCAGGATCTGTGGACTAATTTATTACTACAAAGTAACCAAATGACACTATGTAAGTGGCTATATGGCTGCTACATAAATTTTATATGAAGAGAATCCCTCAGAAACCTATCGGACCTTACATCCTAGGTTTACAACGGATACATTGAGAGCCGTTGATAAATTTCTATCATAGGGATTTTTTAGAAGTCTCTTCTTGTATTTTTCACATTTTTTAAGTGCTTAATGCTGTGTTTTTAAACTGTGCAATTCAGACTAAAACCAATTTAAATCAAAGAAAGCGCCAAACAGATGTAGTGCAACACTTAGCTTTAGTCATACGGTGCCACCGTTTCACCGTTCTGTGGCTTCTTCAGGGACTGGCGTTGCAACTGCTTATCAATTGGCTTTCCATAATTTTCTAGTCAGTGCTCCTCTGATAAAAATGGTGCAGTGCACTTTTCTGCTGCTTCTAGGTGAGATTAGATTGAACACAATTTGTATAGCTGAAACACCAATATTCAGATGGGACTCCCATAAGTCTTGTGTCCATGCCCCTCCCATCTTCCTAACAAGTAAAGACCTCCCTCCCAGCCCCTCCCCAACAGGTCAAGACTCCCTCCTACCCATTCTTCAGTCAAAATACCCCCCCAGGTCCATCTGCTCTCACTAGTGGTCCAGTGGCTAGAGTTCACAGTGTCCATTTTTACCATGGAGCTGCTAGGGGCAGGAGCAAGTTGGCTTTTCTGCTGCTCCTATTATCCCACTGGATCACCAGGTTGAAACCTGGAGGTACCTTTCTTACTGGGGGGACTTGACTTGTTGGGGGTACTGAGATGGGGTGGGAGGAGAAATTGAACCTTGATGGGGGGAAGGAGGGGAGGATATTGGAAATATATGACAGCCAGTACTGGAAGTTATATAGGTGGCAGTTGATATACAGTTCTAATACCCATATAGCTAACCAGGCAAAGATAGGATTGTTTTTTATACCACATGTATGGTAAGGTATTTGGGTGCAGGCACTGAATATTGCTGGCACTTATACAACTCCTGGTTCCACCCCTATAGCATATCTGACTTGCCTTGGATCATGACCATTGAGTGACAATATTCAGTGGCACTGTCTGGTTAAGTGCTGCTGAAAATCACCGGCCCTTGGGCACAAACAATTTAAATGAATAGGAGGCATTCCTGCCCATTTAAATCACTTTGAATATCTGTTGGGGTGTTTTCATGCATATATCCTCTTTTATACATGCAAAAGACCTCATAAAATCAACCCATGAGTACAACTTGAGTATGTCTATGCAACTCTGGTATAAGCATGTTGGGCAGAGCATTACAGAGTCATATTTGATATGTTTTGTTTAAAAATTTCTGATGAAATCTGCTCAATAATGTTAATTGCAAAAAGAATAAAAAATACATGCACATGTCCTTTATGCAAAGTTAGGTGCCAAGCATGCATGCAAATAATGCTATTCTATAAGTACATGCATATCAACAATAGCACATATTTTGCAGGTGTGTATTCATATGGGCAGAGTCTGGGTGCAGTGTGAGCTGGGTGCACACAGATAAAATTGGGCAGTTTCATTTGATAATTGTAGAATAGGAGCCCAGCATTAGAGTTGTGTGAATTTATTAGCAACATTTGACTAATTAGAGGGCAATTTTACAAGGGGTGCCTATATTTGGGTTCCTTTTTGGAGATGCATAAGGCACTTATTTTCCTTTATAGACTACTAGTATAACTGGCCAAACATGTATTTATGTTTAGACACCAACAACCCAATCCCTTCCTCTCTCATTAAATGATCTCTAAGAACTCCGATTCCTTATGTATACTCATGATCACTCTCATCCTCTTGACAGGATATGTACCATAAAATTGGAAGACAGCTATCATCTGACTGAAAATAAAAAATGACATTTTTCCACAGTAGATATTACCAATTTTCATCCCACTGCTAGCCTTCCTTCATTGCCAAAATTGCAGAATCTATCATCCATTCCCAGCTCATAGATTTCACATGATCCACCCAACATCATAGCACAGAAACAACCTTACTGGTATTGCAACTTATATCTATTACCATGTAGACAAAATGGAATTTGTTCGTCTTTTATCCTTGGATCTCTCGGTGGAATTCAACCCAGTCAATCATTCAGTCTTAAATTTCTGCCTACAACAATTGGGTTTCAGACACAGTTCTTGACTGGTTTCTATCCTGTCTTCTATCCTGGAAGATATAAAATATACAGTTCAATCCAACAACTGTCTATTTAGCCCATTTGTACTTGTTTGTGGGGTCCTATAGGTCTCAATTCTCACCTCTACACTATTCAATATCTTTCTTACTCCCTTACTGACTATTCCTCAATCTCTGGAATTCGGTGTATTCATTTATGCCAAAAAACATACACATCCTCTTTACTCTGGAACCCATAATTCATACAAAATCAACACTTTTAATACCAAATTAACACAAATTGCAAACTGGATTCAAGAACACAAACTCATACTGAATCCCCAAAATTCCAAAACTCTTCTCTTTACTAAATGGGACAAGAAATCTTTGGCCTCACCCATTCTCCTCTGTAGTACCCCAATCCTACTGGCTGATACTATGCAAATTCTAGGAGTAATCATAGACACTGGACTCACATTCATACCCCAAGTACCCCAGGTTGAACAGCACTATTTTTACTTCAGTTAATCTGTTTCATACAATTCTTGTTACATTCTTCCACAGTTAATATTTTGATACACTGTTTGGAAATTAACCGACTGGACTATTGAAAATCCCTATATAAAGGGCTTAGAGCCAAATATCATCATTGGCTACAATTAATTAACATGCTTTAAGAAATTCAAAATATGCAATTAAGCTCATCAAAAAAGTTAGAAAATCTGATCATATGACTTCACATTTGAAGGATGCACACTGGCTGTCTCTCTCCTATTGTATCACTTATAAAATACTCCTACTGTTCTTTAAAGTTCACTATTCCAGAAAACGAGCTTATCTTTCACAACTTCTAACACCTTATCACACACCTACCAGCTTATTTTCAAAAGAGAAAGACTCCCATATTTCGACCGAAATCGGGAAATATGCACCTTTCTCTCATGGGCGCCCAAATCGGTATAATCGAAAGCCGATTTTGGGCGCCTCCAACTGAACTCTGTCGTAGGAATGAACAAAGTTGATGGGGGCGTGTCGGAGGCGTGGTGAAGGCAGGACTGGGGTGTGTTTATCAGTCGAGGAGAGATGGGCGCGCTCGGCCGATAATGGAAAACAAAAGTGCACCAGAAGCACTTTTTCATGAACAAGTTCCCAAAAAGTGCCCCAACTGCCCAGATAACCACCGGAGGGAATCGGGGATGACCCCCCCTGACTCCCCAAGTGGTCACTAACCCCCTCCCACCCAAAAAAAAAAAAGAACTGTCAAAACTTTTTTTTCCAGCCTGTATGCCAGTCTCAAATGTCATACCCAGCTCCATCACAGCAGTATGCAGGTCCCTGGAGCAGTTGTTAGTGGGTGCAGTGGACTTCAGGCAGGTGGACCCAGGCCCACCCCCCCTACCTGTTACACTTGTACTGCTAAATGGGAGTGCTCCAAACCGCCCCCAAAACCCACTGTACCCACATGTAGGTGCCCCCCTTCAGCCATAAGTGCTATGGTAATGGTGTAGAGTTGTGGGCAGTGGGTTTGGGGGGATTTGGGGGGCTCAGCACCCAAGGGAAGGGAGCTATGCACCTGGGAGCTATTTTAATTTTTTTTTTTTGTACTTTTTACAAATGCCCCCTAGGGTGCCCAGTTGGTGTCCTGGCATGTGAGGGGGACCAGTGCACTACGAATCCTGGCCACTCCCACGACCAAATGCCTTGGATTTGTTCGTTTTTGAGCTGGGCACCTTCGGTTTCCATTATCGCTGAAAAACTATACTGTCCAGCTCAAATCCACCCAAATGCGATGCATTTGCCCGGCACAAACCATATTATTGAAACAAAAGATGGACGGCCATCTTTTTCGAAAATACAGTCTGTCCCACCCCTTCACGTACCCGTCCTCAGAGATAGGTGCCCATGGAGATGAGCATTCGCATTCGATTATGCCCCTCCTAGTGTGCCTAGGTCAGTTCAACAATACAGTATAGTTGTTCCCAATTTCACATAAATAGTTTGAGACTAGTAGACATTCATCTTCTCTGTTCAGGGTCCTGAACTGTAGAATTTGCTGCCTACTTATCTAAAAATAAAGTTCTTTTGTTGATCAATGTAAGGTTGATATTAAGATATTTCTTTTAAGGACATTTTCCTCATTAGCCATCAACTTATCACCTGCAGCCTCTGGATGAAGGCTCTTGCCTACACAAATGTAACCATTTTTGCTCCCCCTCCTATTCTATCTTATCTCATTTCGTTAGTAGCTATATAGTTATACCTATCTATTTTAGCCTGTAAGCCTCCCAGATGGTTTGTCTGTTGGGTGAGATCATAAATTCCAAATAAACTTGAAACTCATAGCCCCCATTGCACTCCTAATTTCTGTTCAGTTTCAAAATCCCCCCATCACTCACCAAAACCTCAAGTCCTTACTCTCACACTTTACCCAGTCTTTGAGCTCTATTTACATTCCTACCCAATCCCTGATCTCACACTTGCACTCCCAATACCAAAACATTCTTTGAGTCTGTCTTCTTCCAGTCTCCCAACTAATCTCCAAATTACTACTTTATGCAGGGTAGCCAAAAAAATCTTCTGTGTTAACTCTCAGGGCTTCCCCCAAAATTTCCAATGTAGTTAACACAAAGGAAATATCTTTATGGCTTTGACAGTCATTTGACAGACAAGCTTCTACTTTAGGGTTCCAAAGAATGTCACTGTGAAATTACAAGTCTGGACCACAGACCACCTAGGGCATTGAATCCGTAGAGAAATACGGTATTCTTTGGAATTATAGGTTTAATTCAGCTCTGGCCAGGGTGTTATATAAGGGGCTGTTAATCATGCTGGAACTTTGGAGACCCAAAAATATATATTAAGACCTCAAACATATTTCTTTAAATAGATTGCTCTTTAAGAAAACTAAACTGTTTTTCTCTTTAGGTTTTATATCTTACTTCTATTACTTTATTATATAATAAATTAATTGACATTTCAACAACAGTTCTACATGTACAAATAAACATAATTTAGCGTGTTATAGAATAATATTAATGATTTATTTCATTTAATTGAAATACTATTATGATTAAACATTTCTTTACCTTCTTAATTTTGATCTGTAATATCATTAACATGTCATAATTTCCAGCAAATGTATAGCCTCTGGTTCTTGCTTAATAAGGTGATTCTCTGTGATTAACTCCATGATTGATTACAATTTTGCAAGGAATCCAGCTAGCAACAAAAGTTATAATTGCAATATACTGCCTTCCACTGATTCAGCGGTGTCATCAAGATGCATGAAGTGACTTCAACATTCATTCTACGTGCTTCTTCAATTAATGCTTCAGTTAAAATTCAAGAATCATGGCAGTACTGTTGCTTTTGAGTCAGTCTTTGATATCAGACAATGTTGGTTCAATCCATTCAAATTGAAATGACTAAAAAGGAAGTATGAAAAATGTTACAAGATTTTCAATGTGAATGGAAAGTTCTTAGTCATATGCAAGATTAATTTCCTTTGACAGGAAAGGGTAACTAGTAGTGGTTTAAATAGAAATAATAATAAAACTGGAACTTCTGTTCATTTTGAAACAGACAATGAAAAAGGGTTTCTTTGCTTGCTTGTTTATTTTATTTGAAAGTATTTATAGCCTGCTTTCCTTGCCCAGATAGGTAATCTAAAATGGTTTACAGTAATTAAATATTAACTACAATAAGTTAATTTAAAATAAAAGGTAAAAATATAGAAATGAAACAAAAAAATATTAACATTGCTCAAATTTGTGTTTCATACATACTGATATTCTAATTTAGAGGCCCTTTTACCAAATGGCAGTAAAATGGGTCCTGCAGTGGCACTGGCACATTTGTTTGTTGTACGCCAAGGTTAAACAGCTGCCACATGGCTATTTCTTGGGGGATCCTTTATCCCCTCCTATTTAGGAGGCGGTACAGTTTCCAGCGGTAACCAGGCAGCGCATACCCCCAGAGCTAGAAAATTTAAAAAAACTATTTTCTAGCACCAGAATGGCACATAGCTGGAGCCAGAACTACCACCGGGATCCCCGTGCTTGATGTGGTAGGGACAAATCGCCACACAGCAAGCATGTGCTACCCCTAACATCCATTGGTAAAAGGACCCCCTTAGTTTCCCAACAGTTTAATTAACTGATTTATCATATCCTATATAAAAATACACATACTTGATCCTGATCTGTGCTTGCCATTTTCAGGACTCAGACCATAAAAAAGGTTGCCTTACACTGGCCTAACTTCCTAACTACTGGAGTTGCTTTCAAAACCCACTCTAGTCCATCCTGATCTGTCTTGCCATATATGGGACACAGACTGTAGAAGTCCATCCAGCATTGGCTTCCCTTTCCCACTACTGGAGTTTCCATCTAAGTACCACCCCTGCCCATCATAAATTAACTTATAACTGCTTATGCATTGTTTTATTTTGATACTATTCGCTTCTATTTAGGGATCATTTGTGTCTAAATTCACATATTTTTGAATTCCATCACTGTTTTTGTGTCCACCACCTCCATCAGGAAGGTATTCCAGGAATCCACCACATCTCTATGAAAAAGCATTCCCTGTCATTATTCTTAAGTCTACCACCCTGCAACCTCAATTTATGTCCTCTAATTTTACCACTTCTCCATCTCTGGAAAATATTTGTTTGTAGATTAATACCATTCAAGTATTTAAATGTCTATATCATATTTCCTCTATCCCTTCTTTCCTCTAGGGCAGCGTTTTTGAACCAGTGTGCCATGGCTGCTCCCCAGGTGTTCCGCAGTGATCTGCTGCACAGGAACAGGATTTGCACGAGTCTTTGGGGATCCTGCGAGACTTTTTTGCAGGTCTGTGGGGTTCCCATGGGAGTGTAGGAACCTCTGAGTGAACCTCTACCTACCCAGAGATGCCCAAGTACTTCCTCCTCCTCCTCCCTTCAATAATTCAGCACAGCAGCACTTGATCTCTGCTCAGGCTGAGGTTAACAAGGCGCACAATGACCATGCATGGACCTGCAGTATCAGAGGTCACCTGATCAATTGAAGCATTCATGTGGCATCCTCCACATGCAGCTGGCCCATGCATGTCTCATTGTGAGCCTTGCTATATCAGCCTGGGCAGACAGCAAGTACAGTGTACATCCTGGAGAACTTTGGGTAGGTAAGTGATCACTGAGAGGCTTGTACACTCCCACGAGAACCCAGTAGACCTACAGGGAATTCCTGCAGGATCCACACAGACCTGCATATTGGAAAAAGTAGGCATATCCTGCATATTGCAATGAAGTTAATATTGTTAAAATTCAGAGAGAAAGTAGATCTAAAATCCAAATAAATGGAGCTTATTTGATCCTTTCCCCCAGTTTAGAAATGGGGGGCTTCTGGTCTATTTTTAAATGCAAGATTTGATTATATTTGTTTGATAAAGTCAGCAAATGTGTTTCTGATGGATAACGTGCACATATCCTAATCACCAGCATTTAGCTCTGACCATCACATTGCTCTAAAAACTTCTAACACCTGTCTTATACACTGGTCTTTGCATACAGTTTTACATCAGAACAAAATTTAATGATGGAAAGTATCATTAAAGAAAATTAAATGGACAGGGTCATTTACTAACATCACATGCTAATGGCATTAGCATGTGCTGTTATTAAGTGACCCTGAGAATGAGAAATCTGCCTAATCTCATGTTCAGTTTGTAGACTGCCAACTCCACCACCATAAATCAACACAGTTAATGGAGCTGATGCACGTTGCATCAAAACCATTCCAGCTTGCCACTGAGACAACAATATATGAAAATGGAAAAATTTTAGATGTAACTATTTCAGCCCCCCCCCCCCCCACCCCCTGAAGAAGCCTGAAAGTCAGACACAGTTCTGTATTGGGGAAGGCTATGTTTTTTAAAAATATAAACAACAGCTGATTTGTGGTGATGGATTTGAGGAGGGCATGTCTGCATAAATGCCAAGAAGATTTTATGACACTGCACCTATTTTATGACAACCTGCTACTGATAAGCAGAATGACATATTTCATATTATATCAGTATGATGGGGATGTGCACTTTCCATGGAACACCTAAATCCAAATTTAGACATTTTGCAGAAAATGTCCAAAAATCAAATGGTGAACATGGCCATTTTCAAACCTGAAACTGTCTCTATTTCTTGTTTTGAAATGGTCTTTACCTAGATGTTTTTAGATGATTTTTGCTCAGTGCATTTTCTTTTGTGACCATTTTTTGTGGAAAAAAATGTCTAAGGGAAAAATGCACAAAAGAAGTCATTGGGATGTCTGGAGAGCCATCATGCTTATTAGACTGGCACCACAGACATCCCAACACAGTAGTGGGGCACCCTGAGGTGCGCTGCAGTGGACTTCACATAAAAGGTCCCAGGTAAACATCTGTTACCCCCTTATATTGTATGGTGAGCCCTCCAAAACCCACCAAAAACCTACTGCACCCACTATAATAGCCCTTATGTCTGCAGCTGTCACTTTGTGGGTACAGTAAGTTTTTGGTGGGTTTTGGAGGGCTCACACTTTCCTCCACAAGCGTAACAGTTAGAATGGGATATGGAGATAGGTCACTTCTCTACAGTGTACTACACCAACCACTAGGCTTCTCCAGAGACATGCTTGCTGCTCCAATAGGACTATCATAAATTTGAAGCTGTCACAGAGGCTGGCATGTACTTTATTTTCACATCTTCGGGTGGGTGAGAGGGAGTCATTGACCACTGGGAGAAAAAGGAGGCTCATGTCTTAATCTCTCCAGTGGTTAGTTATCTGGTCATTTAGGGTACCTATTTATGACCAAAACATCCAATATTTAGCCCTGGATGAGTTTTCTTTCCCCATTATAGCAGAAAAATGTGCAAGTTGTTTTTTTTTTTCTGCGAGAATGGAATATAGACAAAATGTCTAGACCAAAAAATTGGACATGTTTGTATAGGCCAGTTTCAATAACAACTAAATGCTAAAAATGTGTCCAAACTGACCAGATGACCATTGGAAGGATGACATCATGACCCCCTTAATCTACCAGTGGTCAAAGATCCCCTCCCACTCACCTAAAAGATGAATGTGATAGTATATACCAGGCTCAATGACAGCAGCAGATATAATGGGCATTTGTTTTAGAGCATCAAACAGGTCTCTGGAATAGCCTAGTGGTTGGTGCAGTGGACTGTAGAAAAGGGGACCCAGGCCTATATCCCACTCTAACTGTGGTGAAAAGTGTGAGTGAACCAAGACTCAAAAAAATACTTACTCAACCCACATATAGGTGATACCTGCAGGCGTCTGTGTGACCAGTCCACTAAGAATCCTGGCCCCAGACATCCCAATGGCTTATTTTTGTGCATTTTTCCCTAGGATGCTTTTGTTTTTGGAAATAGTATCAAAAGATAGATGCATTAAGCACAGAAACATCTAGAAAACGGTGATTTTAGAAACAAAAAGATAGATGTTTTTCTGGTTTGAAATTCGCAATGTTTGCCACTTGATTTTTGACTTTTTTTCAGCAAAACATCTTAAATCAGGCTTAGATATCATATCAAAAATGACCTTCCATGTATATAAGTCTCATCCACATAAACCTCAGACTCCACCTACTTATAAAATACATGTTATGCAAGGTATGTGTGTATGTGGGATACAAATGCAATAAATAAATACATTTATAGAATAACACATAATTTTGGAATTTATTTTTATTTTTATTTTGGATTTAGCTAATAATGTTTTCAGTAGTAGCTCAAGGAAAATTACATTCAGGTACATTAGATATTTCCCTCTCCCTGGAGGGTTTACAATCCAAGGGGTCCATTCGCTAAAGCTTAGCACGCACTAATGGTCATTAACATGTGCTAAACACTGTGCAGTCCATTTTATTCCTATGGACCAAATGACAGTACATGCTAATATCCATTAGCGCTCACTATGGTTTAGCAAAAACACCCCTAAGTTTGAACCTGAGGCAATGGAGGGTTAAGTGACTTCACCAAGATCACAACCAGGTTGCAGTCCAGTGCTTAAACCATTATGCTATCCCCCCATATATTTGTGTGCCTTTATTCTAATAATTTTGTGTGCCTCTTCATAGCATGCACCCATAATATTTACAGTTTAATTTTGATATTGTTCAGGAGTTATTGCCTTTAAATATTCCATCATCAAAGCTGCATATTCCTTGCTTCTTTCCATAGTGTCAACCTATTATCTTAGTATCTGACCTTATTTGTAGCTTTAGCTGTTACCATTTTGTAGGGATGTGAATATGATAGCATGCATTCAGTTCTTTATCCCATCTTTAAAAAAACAACAACAACAAAAAGAAAAAAATAAAACAACACCATCTGCTAAACTGATTTAGGGGCCCTTTTACCAAGGCGCAGTAAAAGATTGCCCATGGTAGCATTAGCGCATGGGATTGCCACATACCGAGACACCTTTTACTTCAATGGCTAAAAGGGCATTTTACTTATAGAGGCAGTAACTGGCCACGCACTACTTAAAACTTTGACAGGTGGCCATTTACTATGGTGAGGCTGAGAGAGCTCTAGTGGTAACTTGGCAGTAATTGTACTGCCTACCAGCACTAGAAAATAAAAGCTATTTTCTAGCATCAGAAACAGCACGCAGCAGAACCAGGACTACACCTCTGTTAGCAGCGAGGCAATCTTCTTCTGGACCAGTTTGACAAAATGGCCCCTATGCATTATATATATATATATATATATATATATATATATATATATAATATATATATATATAGTATACTTATACGTCAGACGCCAAGAGCATAGATGACCAATCAGCTTCAACACTCCTCTCTGATTCATTTAAATCTAATTCATTCAAATCTGAAAGGCGGATGTCTGCCTGCAGTCCAATCAGTTGAAGCTGATTGGTCATTGTCTCGCTGCTAACAGAGGTGTCAATACATTTTAAATTATTACAAGGTCCTGAGAGAAATGCTAATATATTTTCTTTTATAGATCAACGCAGACCTCAGGACCCCGAAGCAGGTGACGAAACGTTGGCCACCGTCGGCCGTGGCCGTTTATAGCATTGAAGCAAATCTCCACGTTAAGAAGGACCGAATAAAAAGGTAAGTAATTTAAACATTAAGAGCGTTTGAAAAACTTCTGTTCCATCCTGCTAAAAATAGTAAAAAATTGAAAAAAAACTAGTGCAGTTTGGAGATCTGGGCCGATGATGAAGCAGCCCAGCCCCCGTGAGCTATATATATAAAAAGCCGGGGGCTTCTTGAGGCCCTTCTTTAAAAACTTTCTAAGAGTGTAAATAATACTTTCGCTGATTGAGCAAAATATCTTATCTCCCCACATGACTTGTATTATCTGATATTACCGAATTTGGGAGATTACCTTCTAATATTAAGTAGTTGTCTACCCCTGAGGTAGCCCAACTGCTGGTTGGTAAAAGGGCCCCTTAATGTACATTAACCCATGAATCAATGCCTGTTAGTTTGATTAACATGCAATAAAAGATCTAATATGCATGTACATTTATTAAATGAAGCTGAATGTGTGAAATTAAGTAAAAACAAAAATTAAACTTTGTTTAAAATATCTAGGAGAACTGAAAATGAACCAAAACTGTTTGCTCTGTGCCATCCCTCCCATTTTGCTGTATTTCTAAATAATGCAACTTCCATTTCTGTATTCCTCTAACTCCATTTTTATATAGTTCAATGTTTAAGCAAAGGTTTTCTGTCATAATTCTGAACATGCAGCAGGAACTCTTTTACAACAGGAAGGAGAGCATGTGTTTGACATAGGCAGAAGAATTTCATTTAATATCTGTTCTATAACATATGAATGGCTTCATGTAAAACTCATAAATACTATTCTTCCCTCCTGGAGGTAAATTTCTGTGGAATGAGTTATAACAAAAGTCTAAGTCAAATGTTTAGTGCATTATCTGAAATGAACAATTATGACTACAATTTATTTACAAAGCAAAATCCCATTTTGCCTTTATGCAATTAGTATATTATCAGTGATAGCACTTGAGAAGTATTGCTAATTAATTGTTAATAACCTGCTGGGAACATAACCAAGACAGACATTAAATTGTAAAACTACTTATCAAGAGTGCTGAAGCAGAAATGATTTAAGGATTTTAATCAGATCTCAGCACTACAATTTAGCCTGAATACCTAAATCTTTTGTGCAGCAGAGTTCTTCCATACCCAAAAGGGATTTTCCACTCATTCTCTTCTATCACTGGAAATGAATAGGCTTATGCAAATCAGAAACATATTGTATCTCTATGCTATATAGGACACAAACCATAATTTTGTTTTCAATGGTAAACATGCATTACAAATATAAATGAGGTGACTTGGAGATAAATGAGACAATGTTTAACGCTGATGCTAATATAACCAAGTAGGGTTAAAATATAAAATAAATAAAAATTTAATACCTGAGTCCACAGTGGCAGTTTTGGGAGGAGCCACCAGAAAGTGAGGGGCAGAGCTGGACTCGACTTCTCTTCACCACATTGAACTCTCTCCTCAAGGTGCCCCCTCCCCCACTCCCCCTTCATTATCTCCTCAGACCCTTGCTCAATTCTTTCACGACAAGGTTCAAAAGATAAACCTTGCATTTTCTACCTCACCACCTCTCCCTCCACTAGTCCATTCCCCTCTCTCTCCTTCCCCTCATTCCTTTTCCTCCTTTCCTGACGTTACTATTGAGGAAACTACACTTCTCCTTTCTTCCTCAAAATGTACCACCTGTTCCTCTGATCCCAGTCCCACCCACCTTCTTAATGACATCTCTCCTGCTCTTATTCCTTTTATCTGTCACATTCTCAACCTCTCACTTTCCACTGCGACTGTCCCTGCTGCCTTTAAACATGCTGTGGTCACACCTCTCCTTAAGAAGCCTTCACTCGACCCTACTTGTCCCTCTAATTACCGACCCATCTCCCTCCTTCCATTTCTCTCCAAATTACTTGAGCGTGCTGTTCACTGCCGCTGCCTTGATTTTCTCTCCTCACATGCTATTCTTGACCCACTACAATCTGGTTTTCGCCCTCTCCACTCAACCAAAACTGCGCTTACTAAAGTCTCCAATGACCTATTACTGGCTAAATCCAGAGGTCAATATTCTATCCTCATTCTTCTTGATCTTTCCACTGCTTTTGACACTGTTGATCACAGCATACTTCTCAATACCCTGTCCTCACTTGGATTCCAGGGCTCTGTCCTTTCCTGGTTCTCTTCCTACCTATCCCTCCACACCTTTAGTGTTCACTCTGGTGAATCCTCTTCTACTATCTCTCTGCCTGTCGGCGTACCTCAGGGTTCTGTTCTTGGTCCCCTCCTCTTTTCTATCTACACTTCTTCCCTTGGTTCATTAATCTCATCCCATGGCTTTTCCTACCATCTCTATGCTGATGACTCCCAAATCTACCTTTCTACCCCTTATATCTCACCTTGCATCCAAACCAAAGTTTCAGCATGCTTGTCTGACATTGCTGTCTGGATGTCTCAACGCCACCTGAAATTAAACATGACCAAAACCGAGCTTCTCATTTTTCCCCCCCAAACCCACCTCCCCACTCCCCCCTTTTTCTATTTATGTTGATGGCTCTCTCATTCTCCCTGTCTCCTCAGCTCGAAACCTTGGGGTCATCTTTGACTCTTCTGTCTCCTTCTCTGCTCATATCCAGCAGATCGCCAAGACCTGTCGTTTCTTTCTTTACAACATCCGTAAAATCCACCCCTTTCTTTCCGAGCACTCTACCAAAATCCTCCTCCACACCCTTGTCACCTCTCGCTTAGACTACTGCAATCTGCTTCTTGCTGGCCTCCCACTTAGTCACCTCTCCCCTCTCCAATCGGTTCAAAACTCTGCTGCCCATCTTGTCTTCCGCCAGGGTCGCTTTACTCATACTACCCCTCTCCTCAAGTCGCTTCACTGGCTCCCTATCTGTTTTCGCATCCTGTTCAAACTTCTTCTACTAACCTATAAATGTACTCATTCTGCTGCTCCCCAGTATCTCTCCACACTCGTCCTTCCCTACACCCCTTCCCGTGCACTCCGCTCCATGGATAAATCCTTCTTATCTGTTCCCTTCTCCACTACTGCCAACTCCAGACTTCGCACCTTCTGTCTCGCTGCACCCTACGCCTGGAATAAACTTCTAAGCCCCTACGTCTTGCCCCATCCTTGGCCACCTTTAAATCTAGACTGAAAGCCCACCTCTTTAACATTGCTTTTGACTCATAACCACTTGTAACCACTCGCTTCCACCTACCCTCCTCTCCTCCTTCCTGTACACATTAATTGATTTGATTTGCTTACTTTATTTTTGTCTATTAAATTGTAAGCTCTTTGAGCAGGGACTGTCTTTCTTCTACGTTTGTGCAGCGCTGCGTACGCCTTGTAGCACTATAGAAATGCTAAATAGTAGTAGTAGTAGTAGTAGTAGTAGACCTGTGGCACACAAGTGTCATGGGATAGTGACTGCTGGTGAAGGGCGGGAGTCGGAGGAACCCCCAGTACAAAGGCCATGATAGTGCTGCTGAACATAGAATGCTAGTTAGCTCAGCATGGTTTAACCAGGCAGCAGCCACTCTTTTGAATATTGACCCTTATATCCCTTTTTCTCTTTACTAGTCCTATCCAATACAATTTAAATGTTTAGTGAGTTTTTAGGCTATATAAATGAGGTCAATGCATGGTTCAAGAAAGCAGGAGATGCTCCTGTCTACGTAAATCACACTGAGCTGTCTGGCTACCAAACATTTAACAGCACTTGACTATGCAGTGTGGCTGAATACCAGCTCTAGCCACCACAACACTGTCTAGGCACTGAGGGTGCAGTACAGGGGTACAGTCAAGTCACTCTCGGTAGTTATATGGGCACCGCCAATAATCAGTGCCAATGCCTGCATATCTAAGCAGGCCAATAGAAGTATATAAATAGTATAGATGGGCAGCCAGAACATTTTTATTTCTTGTAATTTCCTGTGTTGTTTATGGGGATTTTCATTTTATTTGAGGTTTTCTGGCCATTTTGTCAGTTTCTGATAATAGCGTGCATACTTTGGAAATAGTGAGTGCTATGTAGAAAGAGAGTACACTATTTCAGAAAGAGGGTTTACTCTTTTTCAATTTTGTGTATGCACACTAGTTTGTGCATGCACAATGGTTTGCACGTGTGTGGTAGTTCAATTATTGAGAAATAATGTTGTATTATTCTGAAACAGTGCTCATTATTTCCATTTAGCTCCAAATTCTATAAATGGCACTAAAAATTCAGCACACAAATTTGGGTGTGACCTATTTGTATACACAATTTAGTTGACTAATGAGCCAATTAGCACTGATAATTGGGTCCTAACAATTATTGGTGCTAATTGGCATTAATTAAAATTTACGCATATAATTTACACAGTCACACATACAATTTACACGTGGATCCAAAATGTGGTGCAGCTATGGGAGGGTCATTTGTGGATTGAGTGTTCCCACAATTTATGCATGTTATAGAATAAAGGGGATTTACATCAGAGTTTCATTGATGTAAATGGTCGTCCCTAAAAGTAGTTGCGGTTCCTGCTGCTAAGTGCCATTCTATAAATTGCGCTTAGCTTTGAACACTGTTTATAGAATAGCACAAAATACAATTTTTGGCATTGATATTTTAGGAGCCATGTCTTGAATTTGGTTCATAGTGAGGGGCATAATCAAAAGGGGCCGCCCATCTCTAAGGGCGCCCATCTTTGGGAACGGCTACGAGAAGGGGCGGTCCCAACCGTATAATCGAAAAAGATGGGCGGCCATCTTTTCTTTCAATAATACGGTTGGGGCTGGCCAAATGCCTAGGATTTGGGCGGATTTGAGATGGCCGGCCTCGGTTTTCGGCGATAATGGAAACCGAAGATGGCCATCTCAAAAACAAAAACATCCAAGGCATTTGGTCATGGGAGGGGCCAGGAGTCGTAGTACACTGGTCCCCCTCACATGCCAAGACACCAACCGGGCACCCTAGGGGGCACTTTTAAAAACAAAACTTTAAAATACCTCCGAGGTGCATAACTCCCTTACCTTGGGCGCTGAGCCCCCCAAATCCTCCCCAAAACCCACTCACCACAACTCTACACCATTACCATAGCACTTATGGGTGAAGGGGGCACCTAGATGTGGGTACAGTGGGTTTTGGGGGGTTTGGAGGGCTCCCATTTACCACCACAAGTGTAACAGGTAGGGGGGTTGGGCCTGGGTCCACTTGCCTGAGGTCCACTGCACCCACTAAAAACTGCTCCAGGGACCTGCATACTGCTGTGATGGAGCTGGGTATGGCATTTGAGGCTGGTATACAGGCTGGAAAAAAAGTTTTTAAAGTTTTTTTTTGGTGGGAGGGGGTTGGCGGCCACTGAGGGAGTCAGGGGAGGTCATCCCCGATTCCCTCCGGTGGTCATCTGGTCAGTTCGGGCACTTTTTTGGGACTTGGTCGTGAAAAAAAAGGGTCCAAAAAAAGCGGACCAAATTCTCGCTACAGCCGCCCTTCTTTTTTCGATTATCTGCCAAGGGCGGCCATCTCTTAAGCACGCCCCTGTCCCGCCTTCGCTACCCTTCTGACACGCCCCGGGGAACTTTGTTCGTCTCCGCGACGGACCGCAGTTGGGGGCGCCCAAAAATCTTCTATCAATTATACCGATTTCGGCGCCCCACGGGAGAAGGGAGCCATCTCCCGATTTGGGTCGGAATATGGCCCGCCCTTCTCTTTCAAAAATAAGCCTGAGTGTGTACTAGTTCCAGATGGTGTGTACTATTTTCAAATAGTGCACTCTGTTCTTGAGAAATGGCAAAACATTAAATGTTGTAGGGCTTTCTCTGTTCAGCTTCATATGGTAACAACATGTAATAACATAGGATGTGTTACTAATATTTTCTATGTCATGGCAAATGAAACCTATCCTTAGTAAATAGGAATCTTAACTTTTCTTGCCTTAGGGGCCCTTTTACCAAGCTACATTAAAAGGACCCCTGTGGTAGCATCGGCCATCTCTCACACAGAACAGTGGAAGCAGCATGATCTGTGGCAACTCTTTTCACAGGTCCAACTTTTTTTGAAGAGGAAGTGGAAATGAAGTGAAGGAAGTCAGGCCTGTAACAGAGATGCCACACAGCATGCTGCTTCCACTGTTCTGTGCAAGTGGTCATCTGGCAACATGGGTGTTTGGTAGGTGAAGGGTCATTGCCCCTCCCCCCCCAAAAAAAAGAGCTGCTCCTACTGCAGGGGTAATGAAAGAAACTGTTTTTATCCCCTTCAATTCTGGCATCCTTCCCACTACCCCCACCTTCCACATGGGTCTGGCACCTCTCTAGCCTCTAGCCATGTGTGATGGGTCACCTGTACAGGCTGTGCTAAATACAAGCTGCCTCTGGACAGGCATTGCCAGATCCTTTCCTATGCAATGTCCTGCCTTTCTGATGCAACTTCCTGTAGGCATGGTGCAGCACAGGAAGCACTTTGGCTGGGTCAACCCAGAGGCAACTTGTATTTAGCACAGCCTATGCCCAGGGCCCCTTTGCCAATTAGTACATTTTATCCCTAGTACAGAATCTCAATCTCTCTCTCTCTCTCTCAATATCTCTCTCTCTTTTTCTCTCTCCGTCCCCCGTCCCCCATATGAGTTCTGCAGAGAGAATCTAGATTGGAGGAGGAAAAGATGTCGGACCATTCAGGAGGTAGGCAAGCCAGGAAGAGAGCAGAAGAAACATGGCACTCAAGTAGGATAGTGTGAGCAGGACAGGATAGTATAGGAAGAAGAGAAGAGAGAAGGGAGAAGCTGAGTATGAGGAGAGACAAAGTTCAAAGGTTAATTTATAATATAAAACAAACATTTATCTGATAAGAGTACATGTGCTCCTGGTTTAGGGTTACCATATGTCCGGATTTACCCGGACATGTCCTCTTTTTGGCAACCGGGCAGATTTCTGGACAAACGGGCAGGATAGCAGGCAGGCAGGCCGTCCTATGCTAGCCTCTCGGCCCTCCCTTCCCTTACTTACTACTCTACTGCCCTGGTAGTCTAGTGACCTCTTCCCCCTTTGGCCGCCGAGAGTTGAAGTGACCTCGCGAGACTTCAACTCTCGGCAGCCATTTTGAATCGGCACCGAGATCAGCAACAGGATGCAGGGCAGCGCTCCGAGCAGCAAAGAGGGGGTTCTTTCCTGCCCTGAAGAGGTCACTAGACCACCAGGGCAGTAGAGTAAGGGAAGGGGGGTGATGGGGAGGGGAGTGGAGGGGGGTGACGGGGTGTGTGGCAGGGGGGAAGAGAATATGTGACAAGGGGCGGTGCGAGGGTGTGAAGGGGTGGGGCGGGTGTGAAAGGGTGGGGTGGGTGTGGTGAGGACGGGGCATGTGTCCTCTTTTTTGGGGGACCAAATATGGTAACCCAATAGAGAAAATTGTTGGTAATTGGAACAAAAGATTTATTGTGCAATTTTACTTTATGCAAATGTTTTCTTAACAAATTCTGCACTTTACATCTAAGTGTGCACGTTTGAACACTTTAATGCTTTTTAATGCAGCTGCATATATTTAAATCCTGTTTTCAACAATTGTATTATTTATTACATCTTGTATAATAAAAATATTGTTAAACATCACATTATTGTCTTTTTCTTGTGAATTCCCTACATGGTGTTGATTTAGAGGGAAACTCAAAGAACGTGACATATTTCCATCCAAAATTTGTAATACCACCTCACACCCCTAGGGTGTCCACACTGTACTAATCAGTTAACGCAGCTACATTGCTGCACACTATTCAATCAGATGTGGTTAGCGCATGAGCCCTTACCACCTACAAAATAGGTGGCAATAAGGACTCATATGCTAATGGACACACCACACTAATGGGAAAAATAGTGTGTGATCATTAATTCACAAAATGGAAACCATGTGGTAAAAATGCCCTTAGCATGTGAGCATGACCCACATAAGCATGTGTAAAGTCTACTTTTTAACACAGTTTGGTAAAAAGGCCCCATACTTTCCTAATATACATCATATATGGTTTTATTACTGGAAGAAAAGAAATTGGAATCAAATTGCTCATCAATCATGTGGTCATGATTCTGTATACTTCATTCCTCTACTAGATAGTTTCCTGAAATTTGGCTCTGCAATCTGTCCACTTTATTCTTGTACAGTTTATACCATCTGTTTCATAGCATGGAGGATAAATCTTATTCTGGATCCAACTGACCATCCTTTTTGTGGAAATGGAAATGATTTCATTCTGTACGTATTACAATGATAATATATTTTAGCTATCATTTTCAGAGCCCAAGGTTAAAATGTTAAAGATATCATCAAGCCATAACAGAAAATGGATTAAGGCTCTGATGTACTAAGTTGTGAACATGATTGCAGATGTGATAGTATATGAGAAAATGCCAAACAGTGACACAGCAAGCAATGCTGTCATATTTGCAAAATAAAGAAATAAAAAATATAGGGGGAAGTTATCAACATGGGCTACTGTTGTCAGGTTATTTTACCACAAGGTCTCATTTTATGCAATGAGACCCTGTGCCACTATAACCCAACGTGTGGTAAAATACCTGGTTTATGATAAAATAACCAGTTAAGTTCAAAGGACTGGGGGAAGGGAGGGGAGCTAAGAAAAGTGCTGGATTTGTGAGGGGGGGCTGAGGGAGAAGTCCTGGGCTTGCCACAGGTACAGAAGGGGGAGCTGGACTTGTGGGATGTGGGGGAGTTGGAGGAAGGGAGAGATGGAGGGGGAATGAGAGGGAGAGGTACTGTACCTGTGGGGAGGAAAGGGACAGGAGTTGATGGACTATTGGGGAGGATTCCAGAGAGAGGGCGAGTAAGAGAGAGAGAGAGAGAGAGAGAGAGAGAGAGAGAAGGATACACTGAACTGCAAGGGATGGAGGGAAGAGAAAGGGAGAGATGTTATACCCAAAAAGGAAGGAAGAGACGCTGGATGAGGGGTTGAAGGGGAAGGGCAGAGAGACAGGGAACGATGCTGGCCTATGAGGAATGGATGAAAGAGAGGGGGAAGATGCTGGACCCACAGAGAGAGGTAAGAATGCTGCACAGGGGTAGGAAGAAGAGGTGCTTGACTGCATGGAGTGGGAGAAGGATAGGGCATAGAGAAACTAAGGTGGGCATGGAAGGGATATCCTCTATATAGAGAAGAATAATAACACAGAAGGGAGATGGGAGATGCTGGACATGGGCTGAGCATTGGGACATGGGCACCAGGGTAATGCTGGATGGGGAGAGGGTAGGAATACAGAAAGACAATGCTAGACAGGAGGGGCTGTTCATAGCCGCTGCCTTGATTTTCTCTCCTCTAATGCCATCCTCGATCCGCTTCAATCCGGTTTTCGCCCTCTACACTCGACTGAAACGGCACTCACTAAAGTCTGTAATGACCTGTTCCATGCCAAATCCAAAGGTCACTACTCCATCCTCATCCTCCTTGACCTATCCGTCGCTTTTGACACTGTCGATCATAATTTACTTCTTGCCGCACTGTCCTCTTTTGGGTTCCAAGGCTCTGTCCTCTCCTGGTTCTCCTCTTATCTCTCCCACCGTACCTTCAGAGTACATTCTCATGGATCTTCCTCCACTCCTATCCCTTTCTCTGTTGGAGTTCCTCAGGAACCTGTCCTTGGACCCCTTCTCTTTTCAATCTACACCTCTTCCCTGGGCTTGCTGATCTTATCTCATGGTTTCCAATATCATCTTTATGCTGACAACACCCAGCTTTATCTCTCCACACCAGGCATCACTGCAGAAACCCAGGCCAATGTGTCGGCCTGCTTATCCGACATTGCTGCCTGGATGTCTAACCGCCACCTGAAACTGAACATGGCCAAGACCGAGCTTATAGTCTTTCCTCCCAAACCCACTTCTCCTCTCCCTCCACTCTCTATCTCAGTTGATGGCACCCTCATCCTCCCCGTCTCATCTGCCCGCAACCTCAGAGTCATCTTCGACTCCTCCCTCTCCTTCTCTGCTCATATCCAGCAGATAGCCAAGACCTGTCGCTTCTTTCTCTATAACATCAGCAAAATTTGCCCTTTCATCTCTGAGCACACCACCCGAACTCTCGTCCACTCTCTCATTACCTCTCGCCTTGACTACTGCAACCTACTCTTCACTGGCCTCCCACTTAGCCATCTATCCCCCCTTCAAACCATTCATAACTCTGCTGCTCGTCTTATCTTCCGCCTGGACCGATATGCTCATATCACCCCTCTCCTCAAGTCACTTCACTGGCTTCCGATCAGGCACTGCATACAGTTCAAGCTTCTCCTACTAACCTACAAATGCACTCAATCTGCAGCCCCTCATTCTCTCTGCCCTTATCTCCCCTTACGCTCCTTCCCGAAACCTGCGCTAACAGGACAAATCTCTCCTCTCAGTACCCTTCTCCACCACCGCCAACTCTAGGCTCCGCCCTTTCTGCCTCGCCTCACCCCATGCTTGGAATAAACTCACTGAGCCCCCTCCCTACCCATCTTCAAACCCTTGCTCAAAGCCCACCTCTTCAATGTCGCCTTCGGCACCTAACCACCACTTTACCTCTAATCAGGATATCTAGACTGCCCCAATTTGATTGACTACACATTTTGTCCTTTAGATGGTAAGCTCCTTTGAGCAGGGACTGTCCTTGTTAAACTGTACAGCGCTGTGTAACCCTAGTAGCGCTTTAGAAGTGTTAAGTAGTAGTAGTAGATTATGGGCACAGGGTCATGATGGACATGATGTGGAGCAGAGGGACAAGGACGTGAATGGGTGGTGATGGACATGGGAGGACAAGGAAACATGGAAAATACTGAATTAGGTGGTGGTGGGGAAGACAAACAGAGAGAGGTGATGCTGGATTTTGGAAAATAGGGATATAGATGGAGGAGGGACACAGGAAATGCTAGGCATGGAAGATAGGGACACAGGGAAGAGAGATGGATGATGGACATGGAGAAAGGTGAAATGTCAAATGGACAGGAGGCACTGGCAGGAGAGTTAAGAGAAGACATCAGAAAGCAAAAACCAGAGTTCAGGACCAATACAATAAATAAATATATTTATAATATATTCTAATCAGTAATAATATCTATATCTATCTATCTATCTATCTATCTATCTATATATATATATATATATATATATATATATATATATAGCGCTGTACAGTTTAACAAAGAAGGACAGTCCCTGCTTGAAGGAGCTTACCATCTATATATAGATATAGAGGTGTATATATATATATATATATATATTTTTTTTTTTTATATTCAAGACAACTGTTTTCTTATTAAATCTAATACAAACTTATTTATCTCAAAAATTTTTATAACAAGTCCAATAAAACGAATCACATGCATACTCAATCTTTCATTCATCCACATCAATTTAATACAATTTTCTAATAAATCATTAAAACATCTTGTATTATTACGAATATTGGATCATCACACGTAAACTGGTCCTTCTTTTATCACTGTCTTGACATGCCCTATCTCATATCGTATCTATTGTCCCATATTAAACTTAGATAGTATAGGTATTGTCCATCATTGCTGATTTTCCACCAGATGTCATATGGATTATCTTTCTCTATACTGGGACATCAGGGCACTTCTCACTTCGTCAAAACTTGTTGTAGGGCCAGTAAAAATATCCATTAAGTTTTCTTTAGCCTGAGAATTTTCCAGACTGTAGAATGAAACATAGAACCCGACACAATTGTGTTTCGCCAGCTATGGCATCTTCAAGGGTTGTTCATTCATCCGGCTTCTGATAGCAGCTAGGAACACACCTCCGCTAGCAGCATGGAAGGTGAAATAGATAGATAGATAGATAGATAGATAGATAGATTAGAATATGTCCCTGACAACTACTATCTATATATTTTGTTTTATTTCAGGCTTCAGTTTAATTTCTGCCTATACATTTTGACTGTATTTCTTGTTTGTGGTCAGTTATTCAGTACTTGGTGTCTGTGTATGTGACCATGATCAGGTATTCTTTTAGCCACATCATCTTCACAGGTCATTGAATGAAGAAAAAGAGAGGTTGGGTCATCATAGTCATGGTGATAAGAACACACCTACTAGGTCCAATGCCTTTTTTGTCTTAATCAGGGTGGGGATGTGTCTTGGATTAGTAAAAGAGAAAGAATGGTGTAAAGAATGGAGGAGTGGAGGAGTGGCCTAGTGGTTAGGGTGGTGGACTTTGGTCCTGGGGAACTGAGGAACTGAGTTTGATTCCCACTTCAGGCACAGGCAGCTCCTTATGACTGTGGGCAAGTCACTTAACCCTCCATTGCCCCATGTAAGCTGCATTGAGCCTGCCATGAGTGGGAAACCACGGGGTACAAATGTAACAAAAAAAAGGGTTTACCAGGGAAAGAGTACAGATCAGAGAGTTAGGTGGCAAGAGTGGTAGGGAAATTGGTTAGGCTGGGGCAAGGTGAAAAGAGGGCTTGTGTGGTAAAAGGAGAAGGAGTGGTGGTGGGCAGAGTGAAGCAAGTTCAGGGCACAAGGAGGGGAACAGTAAAGGGACGAGGACAGAGAAGAAAGTGTGGGGTAAGGTCAGGATAGGAAGAGAGGAGGTATGGCAACAAGAGGGGAAGTGGTGGGAATGAGGGGGTAGCGGAAAAGAGGAGGTAAGTGCACAGCAAGATAAAGGACAGGGTAGTGTGGCTAATGGGATAGGAATCAATAACATTACAAAAGCCCCCAGGGGAGAGACAAAAAACTGAGTAAAAATGGCAAAAAAGTCAATCCCAAAAAGTGTATAAGGCCTCAATAACAAACTTCTGACAGAGCAGTAGTAGAAACTCAATTTTGTTTTATAGTTTATTAATTTTATTGTATAATTTTATCATTTATAATAGGTAATTTATCATTTGTAATTTATAAGGAGTGAAAATGGGGAGTTCAGTAGAGGCTGAACCTTCAGCCGAGCACTACTTCAGTGAGTCACACCGCCTAAAAAGCGGCACAGAAATGGCAGCTGAAGAAACAACTATTCCTAATCTCCCCAACATGAACCTCATAATCACAAACCTCTCCAACAACTCCCCCAATTCAGATCCCCCGGCACCCATCAGGGAGGGAAGGGGAGCAGGAGCAATCCTTTTATTTGGCAGCTTGACCCCCACCCCCTTGTAATCCAAGACTATCACTAGGGGCTTTTGGTGTCATTTTGATCATGTGCATCTTCTGAGCAGAAAAAACAAGGATGGTTCCTGTACCCCTCATTGTAAATGTAAAAGACATTTCCTATAGTTTTCATATTATTTTAAACCTAAAATGAGAAGAAAAACATACAATTCCAGGTTTTCTCAAGTTATTAACAGCCTACTGTTGCTCAATGAAAGTCTATTGCTTTGATGTCATCTATTTATAAATAGACTGCACTATTAAGTAATAGTGTGCATCATAAGAAACATTACTTCAACAATTTTAAAATAAATGATTTGTTAAAAAGTCCTGCAAATGACATGGGGAAATTAAGGGCCCTGTTTACTAAGGTATGCTAGAATTTTTAGTGTACACTAAACGCTAGAGACACCCATATAATCCTATGGGTGTCTCTACTGTTTAGCGTGCGTTAAAAATGCTAGTGCACCTATAGCAAGGTTTAGTGAACAGGGCCCTTAACAAATTTATTTTTTTCTAATCTGCACATTCCATCATTCCACTAGCAACCAGAGAAAACTAAATAGGTGGTGGTAAGTGCTTATGCAGTATTTATTTTTTAATGACCACATTTTAATGATAGCATTAGCGCATGGCCATTAATGAAAATAATAGGAAAAAAATGCTTTCTTTATGGCTGCAGTAAAAATGACTGTGGTGTGCAGGAAAGGAAGCTGACCCAGATGACAAGGTGGTCAGAAACACAAATGGGTGGCATCCCAGCACAGCTAGAGAAGGGGAGCTAGGATGAGGGAAGGGGGTTGGAGTCAGAAGGCAGGGTTCACAAGTAGGTGGAGGTAATATAGCGCAAAAGTTGCAGAAGGGGAGACAGCAAATGTTAGAGGGGGAGGGTTGGGATGTGAGTAATAGGAAGGGAGGTCCTAGGGGTGGAGAGAGGGGATGGCCAGGAAGCAGCAAGAAAGGACATTTGCAAAGGTGCAATAGCCATTTTGCAGGCTGCTCCAGCAGGCTCACCTGCTCCACCCACCCCAAATCCAGGGAGGTAGCATTTGGCTAGTCTAGTAGAGCAAACAGCAGGAAGTTTTCAGACCAAAATAAAGCTGCAACAGTGGTCAAATGTGTACTTTGGGTTGTCACATGTTAGCAGTGGCCTGGATGATGTCAAAACCAGGGGCAGGCCCCCTCTTGTACAGATAGGGAGGGCACTGTCAGAGTAAAGGAAGGTTGGCAGTGCCTACCTCAGACTTGGACGGAATGGGGAGTCTGAAGGCAGCAAGAAAGAGTCAACGATTAAGAAGGGGAAGATGCTTATACAGCAACCCCTATCAAGAAAGTGTTGGTAGTGCCTTGGCATGTCTATGGTACATGCCACAGGTGACACAGAAATGTGTTTTATGTAAGGCTAAAACAGTTAGAACTGGCTATACACCCTTCCCTAATGCTCTAGATAGGAATTTTGATTCTGTATTTAATTGCTTGATATTGTAAGCTGCATGAATGAATGCAATTGCATGATACTCTAATCGATTTTGCTTATGTAACTAATAGAATGTTGTGGCCATAATAAATTCCACTATTTTATCGAATAATGTTGTCAAGTGTAGATATACGGAATGCTCTGTGTGTAATGAAAGGTGAGTGCCACGGTGCCACCTGCCCATTTGAGACCTGTGCTAAGGGCCAATTCTTGCTGGAGCTTAGTAAATGAACCTCTTTGACAGGTGCTGGAGGATCAGGGGTGGGTCATTCTTTATGTTAGAGAATGGAGTAGATGTTTTGTACATCATTGACCCTTTAAAAGATAACTGGCCTGACTTTGGACCCACCAGCTTTCTATTGCTGTGGAACCTGCAAAATTGTTTTGGCTGAAGCAGCACAAAGTTTCAGGTCTCTTTTACTAAGCTGCATAAGTAAATGAGCTTATCATGTCCTAACATGGGACTTTCTCATGCACAAAGCACTTTTCTAGCACAGCAGTAAAATGGGCATTTTTCTATGTATGACATTTCTGGCCATGTGCTAATATTGGCATTAGTGTGAAACCATTAAAAAAAATAATAGTAACATACGAGCAGTTACTGCCTCCTATTTAGGAGATACTAAGAGTTCCTGTGCTATGGACAAGCTATTCAGTTAGCATACTGGTAACGTAAGCACGCTATCTGAATAACGCTTCTATGCCCATCTCCAACCTTGATATGCCCCCTCAAAAAAAACCCCCAAAAACCCCACAGGTTTACAGGAAACAAATGGCAAAACTAATGCAGAATGCTTTAAGGCATCCTGTGTTAGGCCATTTTTCTTGTATTAAGCAAACATTAGCACTTAATGCAGCTTAGTAAAATGGCCCTTTAATTTGCAATGTGAGTCACCAATCTGCAGTTACTACAGGTTAGTGAAATGCATGGTAAACCTTGCTGTGGTAAAATACATTTTACTTCAGCTTATTAGCTATTTGTAGAGCAGAAAACTGAAAGCTGGAAGAGAGTGGAGGAGGATAAAGAAATGGTGTGGTGAAATGTAACATTAAAGGCCAAGGAATGCTTTGAAAATACCTATTTCATTTTTAAATTGCTAACGTTTTAATTCACAGGCATGGGGGGGGGGGGGGGAGAGAGAGGGATTTAGCTGTTCACTTCGGAAGTGTTTAACATTTTTGAGCTCCAGTGTACCTTGAAGAGTGAGCATTTTAATTAAGAGATTACTATTTTATTTAGCAGTGCAAGTCAAGACAAATCCTTTAAAGTACCATAATAGTGAATTCATTCAGCTCAAAGAAGAGAAAAGATGAAGATGAGAACAGACAAGTTAATGAGCCTGAGACAGATAAGTATTCCTTTCACTGAAGATAAAGCCAAGTTGAATTGCTTAATATGCAAACATTCAATTGCATTAACTATGAAATTCAGATTAAAGAGGTACTATGAATTTAAACATATAAGTTTGGAAGAATTCATGGGAGAATTACATTTAAAAAGATATTTCTTTGACATGCAGCCTTACCATGCAATAATATTTAATAAGACAACTAAAGGCAATGAAACAGTTAATAAGTCAGTTTTGAAATATCAGAACTGATTGCAAAGTTCTCCCAGAGTCTTTTTGATAGTAAATTTATTAAAGTGCACCTGTAAATTGTTTCATTTAAACTGCAATATTTATTTGAAAAAGTGGAAGACTGTCTGATTATATATATATATATATATATATATATTGAACAATCTATAGTGCTGGGACGAAGAAAGGGGAGTGACTGTTCCTTTAAAAGTCAGCATCCTTACTCTTTCTGCCCTGCTAAGCGAGCAGTTCGCCCTCTGGTGGCCAAACCACCAGTGAAATCTCTAGTTCAGGGGAAAAACTACTCTCCCCAGAAGCCATTGCAGGGTCAGTTGGACTCCCGGGGGGGGGGAGGTGAATGATTGGGAGATGAGTTTTGAGCCAGAGAATGAGATACAGCTGGGGGAAATGAGGGAGGAGGAAGAGATGGAATGCAATAAAGAGGGAGTGGGGGAAGAAGGGGAAGAGGCGTGTATGGAAGTGGCTGGTTTGACTCAGACTCGAGGTGAAAAGGTAAAAGCTTTTGTGGCCTCTGTGCTGCCAAGACTGTGGATGTTGAGGGAGGCTAAAGTGAGCCAGTAGAGAGGAGGCTGCTGGAAACAACTAACCCGGAAACTGTCTGCTTATAAAAGATAGTGCTGTGGGGTTAACAGAGTCAGCAACTGTCATGTGGAAGAGGACCAGTGCTTTTTTTGTGCCGGTACGCAATGGTACGGCGTACCGGCACCTTTTTTGTTTGCCCGCCCCCCGCCCCCCCCCCCCCCCCCGCGACACTCCGGGCGAGTCCTGCACTTAGTTTTTTTTTTTTAAGACTCAGAACGTGCGAACGATGCAGCCGGCAGCGATTGAAAGAGGCTGTCTGGGCTGGCGTCTGCGTCGGAGCTTCCCTCACTCTCTGCGAGTCCCGCCTTTGTTGTTACAACTTCCTGTTTCGCGGGACTCGCAGAGGGTGAGGGAAGCTCTGACGCAGACGCCAGCCCAGACAGCCTCTTTCAATCGCTGCCGGCTGCATCGTTCGCACGTTCTGAGTCTTAAAAAAAAAAACTAAGTGCAGGACTCGCCCGGAGTGTCGCGGGGGGGGGGGGGAACGATTGGGGAGAGAAAGAGGGAAACCAACAGAGGGAAGGATTGGGGAGAGAGGGAAAGAGGGAAACCAACAGAGGGAAGGATTGGGGAGAGAGAGAAAGAGGGAAACCAACAGAGGGAAGGATTGGGGAGAGAGGGAAAGAGGGAAACCAACAGAGGGAAGGATTGGGGAGAGAGGGAAAGAGGGAAACCAACAGAGGGAAGGATTGGGGAGAGAGAGAAAGAGGGAAACCAACAGAGGGAAGGATTGGGGAGAGAGGGAAACCAACAGAGGGAAGGATTGGGGAGAGAGAGGGAAACCAACAGAGGGAAGGATGGGGAGAGAGGGGAAAAACAGATGGAAGGATTGGGGAGAGGGGAAAAACAGATGGAAGGATGGGGAGAAAGGGGGAAAAACAGATGGAAGGATGGGGAGAGAGAAGGAAAACACAGATGGAAGGATTGGGGAGAGAGGGAAAAACAGATGGAAGGATGGGGAGAGAGAGGGAAAACAGATGGAAGGATGGGGAGAGAGAGGGGGAAAAACAGATGGAAGGATGGGGAGAGAGAGGGAAAACAGATGGAAGGATGGGGAGAGAGAGGGGAAAAACAGATGGAAGGATGGGGAGAGAGAGGGGGAAAACAGATGGAAGGATGGGGAGAGAGAGAGGGAAAACGGAAGGATGGGGAGAGAAAGAGGGAAGACACTGGATGGAAGAATGCAGAAAGAAATAGGGGAGACACTGGAAGGATGGGGAGAGAAAGCAGAGCTGCTGGATGGAAAAGGGGAATAGAGAAAGACTGGAGAATAAGAGGAAGGGGCATGGGGAGAACAAGGGTGAGGAAAAGATGAAAAGCCACAGGTAGATGAAGGAAATTAAAGAATGGATAGTAAGAATGAATTAAATCTGGACAGAGAGAGAGCCTGAAAAATATTGAAGAAAGCAAAGAAAAAGGAGACAAAAATGACAAATGGCACAGAAGAGTTAAGCGAAAACAAAGGAAAGCAGAATCACAGACTGGGACCAATATGGAAAGAAAAACAGTCACCAGACAACAAAGGTAGAAAAAAATCATTTTATTTTCATTTTAGTGTTTGTAATATGTCCAATTTGAGAATTTACATTGGCTGTCTTATTTTGCACTGGGTATACTGGAGCTGTAAGAGCTTACAGAGATTATTTATCATGAAAAAAAATCACGTTATTTTTTTCTCCTATAGTACTATAATATTTTCAATGATGTCTGTTTATATGCGCCATGGCTGGTATAGGGGTGTGGTTAATGTGGGTGTGGTTATCATAGGGGTGGAGCCATATGTGGTGACCCCGCCCATAATGAGTACCGGCACCTTTTTTTCTACAAAAAAAGCACTGAAGAGGACTGAACTTTGTTGGAAATAATGACTGTTAAGGATAAGCTGAACTATCTGTGCTGGAGGAGGGATTGAACTATGTGACAATAATGACTGTTAATAATAAGCTGAACTATTCATGCGGGAGGAACTGATGCAAGTCACAGCTAATACTGAGTTTAAAGAGCTTGAACAATAAAGCCTTGGATTTTTATAAGAATTTTGAGTGTGTTAAAGTCTCTGGAAGCGGGTGGAGAAAGAAACTAAGGGCTACACTGACCCTGTATAGAATCAACTAAATACGAATTACAATTCGAATGCAGACCAGACAATCAACATTCTAATACAAAAAGGATCTGCTGCTGGTAAATGACAAAAATTACTGAAGCAGTACTGACCTGTCTTACAGTATGTTTGATATTGTTTTCATTTTGAAGAAACTCTTAGCACAATTTAGGTTACTTGTTTTTTCCTCTTTTTCTAGAATGTGAATTTGAAGCCCTGAAGCAGCCGTGCGAAACGTTGGCCACCGTCAGCTTAACACATAGATAATAGAAAGAAGAGAGGGAACAGTACAACACGCGGATTTGAGAGTTCTCACTATAAAGATAAGTGGGTTACCAAGTAACATATAACCGATTGAACTGTTTATGAAAGTGGAGTATACATATATCCACGATTAATTTGGTATCAATTTAATAATTTAAAAGGTTTTTGGCCAAGGATGACAGCAGGGTCTTGGGACCCAGTGTAGCTTCCGCAGATCTGTTGAAGACCTGGAAGCTCTTTGAGGCCTTTTTTCCTGCTAATACGAAGATAACCTCCATTGGAGGTAATTTTTGTCATTTACCAGCAGCAGATCCTTTTTGTATTAGAATGTTGATTGTCTGGTCTGCATTCGAATTGTAATTCGTATTTAGTTGATTCTATAGAGGAAATTCGATTTTTTGAAAATGACTGCTCAATCTCAAACTCAGTCCTGGAAGACAGGGCATGGCTTTTCCACAGACCATATATCGGACACCTTGAAAGGTGCATCTTTATTACAATTAAATGACTCACAGAACACAATTACATCATGGAGTACATTATCATATACTATGAAAAGATTAGTTAAATCAGAATTACATAGCACCACATTGATTGAATATTGTAAAAGTGAAATAATACCACGTGGTTTAAGAATGGTTAAAGAACCAAAGATATTCCGAGATGATGCTGAGTTTCTGCAGAAGTGGGCAGGGATATTAAATAAATGTTCGCTTGATCTAATGGTCCTTATCATAGACAAAACTACAGAAATTACATCAACCATTAGAGCGAAATCAGAAGTGTTGATAGAAGGATTGAAGGGGAAAGAATCATTAGAAACATTTCAACGACAACACGATGATTTGAAATATAAGATAGATCAGTTTAGATCAGATCTGCAAAAATTGAAAGTAAAAAAATACCAGAGAGATATGAAAGATTATGAGAAAAACATTTACCCCTGGTTAGATAAGACAATTGAAAATATCTCAGCGCCCTTTGAAGATGATGAAAGAGAGCTTTCTGAGGAAAGTTCATCCAGCACTGAACGACCTTTTTTAGGAAGAGGCAGAGGGAGACGAGGCAGAGGTTGAGGAAACAGAATGAAGAGAGGCGGGAAAACAGGAGAGCACTCGGAACCAATGTCGGCTCAACGGCGCCCGACTACTCGTTCCCGTCCACAGTAGAAGAATCTGTTGTGGTGAATTTATCCACTCACACTTTATCCGTAGATGAGTGTAGATTATTATCGAAAGGTTTATTCTTTGTTCCTGCGAGTACCATGGACCCTTTTCAATTAAGAGTTGAATTAGAAAAATTTCTTAGGAAATTACATTTGAAATTATTTTTCACAGAAAATGATGAACAAAGAATTGATATATCTTATGTAAAGAGAGAATCCAAATGGACCCCCCCCCCCCCCCCTGGTCCATTGGACCCTGTTTTGTCAGCATTTCGTATATTAGTGCTTCAAGATTTTGAGAAGATAGAACAATCTCCTCGTAAAAAGTTCCGTTGGAACCTTACTAAGAAGGAACGTGAGGCCCTGGAATCCTTGAAAAATAATAAAGATATAATAATAAGGAGAGCAGATAAGGGAGGGGCCTACCGAGCTTAACATCTTGTGTCGAAGCACGAAATAATATGATGGACCACCGTAAATGTGGTGAATGTGATCTTTGTTCCGTTATAGAAGAAACTTCTATTTTTGTGAATCCATTTGATGGCAAAGAGTATAAATTGAAACAACAAACAAACTGTAAATCAAGCTTTGTAATTTATTGCTTAAGGTGCCCATGTAATAAAATATATGTGGGACAGACGTCTAGGATGTTAGCCACACGTCTAAGAGAACATAAGAGCACAATTCAAACTAACAGAATTGGATTGTCACTAGCTAAACACTGCAATGATCTTCAACATTCTTTTGAACAGTTACGATGTGTAGTGGTTCAATCTATCCATCGGAACATAAGAGGAGGTGATTATCATAGAATATTGCTTCAACAAGAACAGAAGTGGATGTTTAAATTTCATACCTTGGATCCGATTGGTTTAAACCACAGAGTTGAGTGGAGTCATTTCTTTTAAACCCTCTGATTCGTTATCCGATTTCAGAGCGTCTGACGTCATAAAAGCTACATATTAGCCGCCGCCAGTCGGCAGTTAGTCGACAGAAGAGTGTGGAGAAGCAGTACTGACCTGTCTTACAGTATGTTTGATATTGTTTTTCGTTTTGAAGAAACTCTTAGCACAATTTAGGTTACTTGTTTTTTCCTCTTTTTCTAGAATGTGAATTTGAAGCCCTGAAGCAGCCGTGCGAAACGCTGGCCACCGTTGGCTTAACACATAGATAATAGAAAGAAGAGAGGGAACAGTACAACACGCAGATTTGAGAGTTCTCACTATAAAGATAAGTGGGTTACCAAGTAACATATAACCGATTGAACTGTTTCTGAAAGTGGAGTATACATATATCCACGATTAATTTGGTATCAATTTAATAATTAAAGCAGGTTTTTGGCCAAGGATGAAAGCAGGGTCTTGGGACCCGGTGTAGCTTCCGCAGATCTATTGAAGACCTGGAAGCTCTTTGAGGCCTTTTTTCCTGTTAATACGAAGATAATCTCCATTGGAGGTAATTTTTGTCATTTACCAGCAGCAGATCCTTTTTGTACTACACTGACCCTGACCAACGGAGGGTGAGACTGAGTGAGAGTAAGCCGGTCTGGTGCAAGAGAGCTTAGCTCATGAGAAGCAGCCAAAGCTAAGCAGGGACAGCCTTAGTCCCATCTGGAAGGGTGACCCGGTTACAATATATATATAATTCAGTCTGATATTTCACCTTAGAATTCCTTATATGGCAAAGGATGTTTCACCTCATGTTAAAAAGAAAATAAGTCCTTTATCTGGCAAAAGATTAATTTACAGACATAAATTTAACTTGATATTAATGATTGTCTGTGATGTGATGACAAAATTTGTATGACCAAACAAAAAGAGCTGAATTGCTAAATATTCTCCTTCAATTAAGTGCCAAAACAGGGTCAGATCTGAGCAATGCAGTAAGATCTGTGTGGCAAATAATGTGCTTTGAGTAGATACAGTAATGAAAATTGCCCGTATAATTAACTTTATAGCTTGCCAATTTCAAATATTTCTGGAAAAGCTAGAAGTAGAATGAATAGATTTGTTAATTTGTTTTTGTTTATACAAAATTGTAATACCAATGAGTTGGAAGGAAATGTAAAGCCCAGTTGTGGTAGTTTCTGGGTCCAGGGCCTGATCTGTCCGGATTCACCCTAGGGTAGGCTCTGTAGGTCCCTTAAGCTTCTGGCACCTGGTACCTCCATCTGTGGAAGAAAAAGGTTAGTGGGTGAGTTTACCCTCTCCCCCCGCCCCAGGAAAAGTCAAAAAGGATTTCTGGGAGCAAGGTTGTCAAAAGATGTAACAGTTTTATTGAACTTTGCTATAGAGGTATATACTGTCCTTCTAAGGACTATCACTAACCACACCCTCTTCAAAAGACATTACAGGATGTGATACCCGCAAGCGAGCCTTCTCCGGAGAAGCCCCCACACTCTGGAATGCACTCCCTGAAAGGCTCCACTTAACTACTACTATTCAGCATTTCTATAGTGCTACAAGGCGTACGCAGCGCTGCACAAACATAGAAGAAAGACAGTCCCTGCTCAAAGAGCTTACAATCTAATAGACAAAAAATAAATAAAGTAACTTAACACAAGACTATCTCTATTTCAGGAAGCAGGCGAAAGCTTGGCTCTTCAGCCAGGTCTTTAATGGAAGTAACAACCTTGATAGTGTCACTCACACACACAAGGAGTGACACGGACTGCACATACTGCAGGAGGACATGGTTATCCACTCCTACCCTAGCTGAGATAATATTTAACCATCTCTCTGACCTCATATGCAACTTTCTTTAAATTAGTCACCTTATTTTCCAGCTCCTCTTACTCTCTTACCTATCTATAGGGCCCTTTTACTAAGCCGTGTAAGCATCTACGCACCCAACGGATCGGCGTGGGCCCAAAACCCGGGCCTACAATACCACAAGCCATTTTTCAGCACATCTTAATAAAAAGACCCCTATATGTTTGATCTTTGCTTATACCCTGCACTGTCAATTAAAATGTTCTATTACATATTGTGTTGACATTGTAAGTGGTATACTATCCTGCTTATAATCGAACGAGAATAACGCCCAAGTTCCGACCTAAATCGGGAGATGGGCGTTCTTCTCACAAAAACAAATAAAGCGGCATAATCGAAAGCCGAACTTTGGACGCTTTCAACTGCACTCCGTCGCGGATGCGGACAAAGTTGACGGGGGAGTGTCGGAGGCGTGGTGAAGGCGGAACTGGGGCGTGGTTATCACCCGAACAGAGATGGGCGCCCTTCGCCGATAATGGATGCGTTTGTAGCTAGAATTTAGGGCACTTTTCCTGGACCCTGTTTTTTGACGAATAAGGCCCCAAAACGTGCCCTAAATGACCAGATGACCCCCAGAGGGAGTCGGGGATGACCTCCCCTGACTCCCCCAGTGGTCACTAACCCCCTCCCACCACAACAAATGATGTTTCACAACTTTTTACTTTCACCCTCAAATGTCATACCCTCCTCCCAAGCAGCAGTATGCAGGTCCCTGGAACAGTTGTTAGGGGGTGCAGTGGACGTCAGGCAGGTGGACCCAGGCCCATCCCCCCCCTACCTGTTACAATTGTGCTGCTTAATGCTACTAGTCGTCCAACCCCCCCCAAACCCCCTGTACCCACATGTAGGTGCCCCCCTTCACCGCTTAGGGCTATAGTACTGGTGTAGACTTGTGGGCAGTGGGTTTTGAGGGGGATTTGGGGGGCTCAACACCCAAGGGAAGGGTGCTATGCACCTGGGAGCTCTTTTACCTTTTTTTTTGTTTTTGTAAAAGTGCCCCCTAGGGTGCCCGGTTGGTGTCCTGGCATGTGAGGGGGACCAGTGCACTATGAATCCTGGCCCCTCCCACGAACAAATGCCTTGCATTTATTCGTTTTTGAGCTGGGCGATTTCATTTTCCATTATCGGTGAAAAGCAAAAACGCCCAGCTCACACCTTGGCGAATAAAGCATGGGCGTCTATTTTTTTTTAAAAAATACGGTTCACTCCGCCCCTTCACGGACCCGTTCTCGGAGATTAACGCCCATGGAGATAGGCGTTTCTGGTCGATTATGCCCCTCTATGTCATACTTTGTATTGTTATTTGATTATATTTACAGCTGTAATTCTCTATTGCTCATGTTTGATTTATTCTTATTGTACATAACCTTGAGTGAATTCCTTCAAAAAGGTGGTAAATAGATAAATAAATAAATAAACAAATAAATAAATAAATAAATAAAGTGTGAAAGATTAGCAGTGCTTAAAGCTTTGCTTTGAGATAATCTCTGAAATGTACAGAACACCAGAAACCATATAACAGACAGTCTAATATCAACACTCAACCAATCACTTTCCCTAGTGAGTGTGGCAGAGTGGCCTAGGCCCCACCCCTTATTCTTTCCTTGTGTCCTTCCTTGGTCTTCCCCCACTAAGTCCCCAAGTTTCACCCTCATGCTGCAGCACTGTGGGCTGTGGGCTGATAGCTACTGAATTGGCTTGGCCATGATAAAGAGGGTCTTTTATAAACTGAGAATGCTTCACCGATTAAGAAGATACTTTTTTGGGAGAAATTCAAAACCCTTGTTCAAGCATTAATTCTTACTTAATTAAATTATTGCAATATGTTATATTTAGGTTGTTAAGATATGTTAAGAAAATGATGACAGACCGCAGAATTCTGCCAGAGGAGATCTGGGAAATTATAGATCGGTGAGTCTGACGTCAGTGCCGGGCAAAATGGTAGAGACTATTAGCTGATAATAGCTGAGATAACATTTAACCATTTCTCTGACCTCATGTGCAACTTTCTTTAAATCAATCACCTTACTTTCTAACTCTTCCTACTTTCTTACCCTTCTTTATGTTACATCTTTGCTTTACCCTTCACTATCATCTATAACGTTCTATTACGTATTATGTTGACATTGTAAATAGTATACCATGCCATACTGTGTATTGTTTTTGAATATTTTTACTGTTGTAATTGTCTATTACTCATGTTTAATCTATTCTTACTGTACACCGCCTTGAGTGAATTCCTTCAAAAAGGCAGTAAATAAATCCTAATAAATACATAAATAAATAAAATTACAGAACATATTCAAAAGCATGGATTAATGAGACAAAGTCAACATGGATTTAGTGAAGGGAAATCTTGCCTCATCAATCTATTACATTTCTTTGAAGGGATGAACAAACATGTGGATAAAGGTGAGCTGGTTGATATTGTGTATCTGGATTTTCAGAAGGTGTTTGACAAAGTACCTCATGAAAGACTCCAGAGGAAATTGGAGAGTCATGGGATAGGAGGTAGTCTATAGTGGACTAAAAACTGGTTAAAATATAGAAAATAGAGAGTAGGGTTAAATGGTCAGTATTCTCAATGGAGAAGGGTAGTTGATGGGGTTCCCCAGGGGTCTGTGTTGGGACTACTGCTTATTAACATACTTATAAATGACCTAGAAAGGGGAGTAACTAGTGAGGTAATTAAATTTGCTGATGACACAAAGTTATTCAAAGTTGTTAAATTGTGGGAGGATTGTGAAAAATTACAAGAGAACCTTATGAGACTGGTCATCTAAATGGCAGATGACGTTTAATGTGAGCAAGTGCAAAGTGATGCATGTGGGAAAGAGGAACCCGAATTATAGCTATGTCATGCAAAGTTCTATGTTAGGAGTCACAGACCAAGAAAGGGATCTAGGTGTCATCGTTGATGACACGTTGAAACCTTCTGCTCAGTGTGCTGCTGCTGCTAAGAAAGCAAATAGAATGTTAGGTATTATTAGGAAAGGAATGGAAAACAAAAATGAGGACATTACAATGCCTTTGTATCACTCCATGGTGCGACCGCACCTCAAATATTATGTTCAATTCTGATCGCCGCATCTAAAAAAAGAAATAGTGGAATTAGAAAAGGTGCAGAGAAGGGCGATGAAAATGATAAAGGGGATGAGATGACTTCCCTATGAGGAAAGGCTAAAGTGGCTAGGGCTCTTCAGCTTGGAGAAAAGGCGGCTAAGGGGAGATATAATAGAGGTATTTAAAATAATGAGTGGAGTGGAACAGGTAGATGTGAAGCGTCTGTTTATGCTTTCCAAAAATACTAGGACTAGGGGGCATGCGATGAAGCTATAATGTAGTAAATTTAAAACCAATCGGTGAAAATGTTTCTTCACTCAACGTGTAATTAAACTCTGGAATTCATTGTCAGAGAGTGTGGTAAAGGCGGTTAGCTTAGCGGAGTTTTAAAAAAGCTTGGGCAGCTTCCTAAAGGAAAAGTCCATAGATCATTATTAAACGGATTTGGGGAAAATCCACTATTTCTGGGATAAGCAGTATAAAATATTTTGTACTTTTTTGGGATCTTGCCAGGTATTTGTGACCTGGATTGGCCACTGTTGGAAACAGGATGCTGGGCTTGATGGACCTTTGGTCTGTCCCATTATGGAAATACTTATGTACTTATGAGTTTTTCTACTTTTCATTAGATTACATTCAGGCTTATTTTCGAAAGAGAAGGGTGCCCATCTTTCGACACAAATCGGAAGATGGGCGTCCTTCTCCCAGGGCCGCCCAAATCAGCATAATTGAAAGTTGATTTTGGGCGTCCTCAACTGCTTTCCATCGCGGGGATGACCAAAGTTCCTGGGGGCGTGTCGGAAACATAGCGAAGGCGGGACTGGGGCATGCTTAACACATGGGCGTCCTCAGCCGATAATGGAAAAAAGAAGGGCGTCCCTGACGAGCACTTGGCTGACTTTACTTGGTCCATTTTTTCTTGTGCTATAGTGTGATATAATGGGTATGGATGTTCATTTTAATCATTCATTATTCAAGACCCTATTTATGGAATATACTAGCACAGAAAAGTAGACTGAGAAGTAAATATATAAGATTTAGCAAGAAGCTGAAAAGCTTCTTGTTTCAAAAATGTGTTCTGCAATAAAGAGATGTTAGAGTGACTCTTTTGTTTCTTTCTTTGACTATGAATTATGTTGCTCAGATTTAATTAGTTGCAATTCCCAGTCTGTCCTGGTCTCTTTTTAAGTGATCTGCATTGAACTAAACATACTGGGCACTTGTGGATTACAAGCATCGGTATTGTATTGTAACATATAAGGATTGTTCCTAGTGAATGATGTTTTGCATAAAATATTTTTCTTGAATAGGACATTTAGCATTGCTTTGTATCTATATTATGAAACAAAATTATAAGATGTCTTTCTTCAATTGTATCTCCTGGCAAACATTAGTTTCTTCATAAAGTATGCATGGCCTTACTAAGATCATGTTATAATCTGTCCCCAAGGCACTGAGCAGGAATGGAGAATTCTCTTCTTGGTCAAGGTTAAATTCTGCTGGAATATGTTGTCATGCTATAATACTTTAAGACTTTTTCTCATTTAAATGTACATTTGAATCGGCTTTTAAATGAAATCTTGCCAAGTTTTTTTTTTAACTTTATCTTTCTTTTCACATGTTTTTCTTTTTGCTTTTGTGTTTGTTTCCTTCTGTTTGACAATTGTAACATTCACAATTGACTATTATTCTATAATACGCATAACAGAAAGATTTGTGTAGTATAACTAGAGAATTCAAATTTTGCTCAGAAGCTTAAGAATTATCCAGATTTCGCCTCAAAATATTGTTTGAACCCAGCATAATTCTGGCTGATATTCAAAGTGATTTAAGTAGGCAGGAGAGGCTCCTATCCACTTAAATTACCTGGGTCTACCCAATGTTGATATTCTGTGGCATTTAAGTGGGAGATGTCACTGAATATTGGCTCTGACCAGTCCAAAAAAGTAAGCAGGTCAGGGGCACCACAGGGGGTGGCATTGGGGAGGAGCCAGTACTTATGCAGATGCTGGCAATATTCAGTGTCTCTTCCTTTCTGAAACATCCCCCTAACCTCCATCTCTCCTCCTGGTCTGGGTAGGCCCCCAGAGCCTACCCTGTGTGGGCAGGAGTGAAGCCCACTCACTCCTCCTCTTGCAGCTGCCAGAAAAGAATGGCTGCTTTGGCATCTCACAGCAGTTCGTATTACTTATGTAGTGACACAAGGCTGCCGTGAAAGGTCAGAGCAGCCATTTTCTTCAGGCATCCACAAGTAGGCTTGGCTCTTGCCCCCATCACCCCCACTGGACCAACATGGAGCTAAGATATGCCAGTGAGAGTATACCCAAACAGGGGGTAGGGGTTGGGGGGAGAAGGATTCTGAATGGCAGTGGTTGGGGATAGAGGAAGAAGGGGGATTTTTCAGGAGCCAGGAGGGGGCTCCCATTTTATAGTTTACAATTTATTAAAACATGCTATACTGACTAAGCTAACTTGCAGATCTAAGTGGTTTACAAACTAAAAACACATTTCAGAGAAGGAAAGAAACTACAGTAGGAGAGAACAATGCACTCATTCTAAATGCAGTCAGACTCAAAAGTCATCATAATGAAAAACAGGGGAGAAATAGTAAAGAAAGGTAGGTGGGGAGAAAGGTAATGGAATAGCAGTGGATTCAACTGTAGTGATCCTATTTGAGATCTTATGTAGAGTTAAAAGATTGATAAAAAAAAAAGACAGACTTGAATTTTTGAAAGATAATTCAGCACAGACATTCAGGGGGAGAGAATTCTAAAAGAAGGGGTCTGTAAAGTAGAAGGTGTGAAGGGGCATAATTGAACAAAAACGTCTATCTCCATGGGCGTTTATCTCCGAGAACGGGTCCGTGAAGGGGCGGACCGAACCGTGTTTTCAAAAAAAATAGACGTCCATGTTTTATTCGACAATTTGTGAGCTGGGCATTTTTGTTTTTCAGTGATAATGGAAAATGAAAGCGCCCAGCTCAAAAACAAATAAATCCAAGGCATTTGTTCGTGGGAAGGGCCAGGAGTTGTAGTGCACTGGTCCCCCTCACATGCCAGGACACCAACCGGGCACCCTAGGGGGCACTTTTACAAAAACAAAAAAAAAGGTAAAAGAGCTCCCAGGTGCATAGCACCCTTCCCTTGGGTGTTGAGCCCCCCAAATCCCCCTCAAAACCCACCACCCACAAGTCTACACCACTACTATAGCCCTAAGGTGTGAAGGGGGGCACCTACATGTGGGTACAGTGGGTTTGGGGGGCGGTTTGGAGGGCTCCCATTTACCAGCACAAGTGTAACAGGTGGGGGGGATGGGCCTGGGTCCACCTGCCTGAAGTCCACTGCACCCCCTAATAACTGCTCCAGTGACCTGCATACTGCTGCCAGGGAGGTGGGTATGACATTTGAGGGTGAAAATAAAAAGTTGTGAAACGGCATATTTTGTGGTGGGAGGGGGTTTGTGACCACTGGGGGAGTCAGGGGAGGTCATCACCGATTCCCTCCAGTGGTCATCTGGTCATTTAGGGCACTTTTTGGGGCCTTATTCGTGGAAAAACAGGGTCCAGGAAAAGTGCCCTAAATTCTCGCTAAAAACGCATATTTTTCTTCCATTATCGGCGAAAGGCGCCCATCTCTGATCGCCTGATAACCACGCCCCAGTTCCGCCTTCACCACGCCTTTGACACGCCCCCATCAACTTTGTCCGCATCCGCGACGGAGTGCAGTTGAAAATGTCCAAATTCAGCTTTCGATTATACCGCTTTATTACCACTCGCTATACAGGAAGTACCGCCGCTAGCGCGCCGTCATTTCCAGCACTACAAAAATTTATTTTTGTAGCACTGAAGTGTACCCGGTGGTAATCAGGCAATGCTGCGCACTGCCCGGTTACCGCTGGGTTAACACGGGAGCCCTTACCGCCACCTCAATGGGTGGCAGTAAGCCCCCCCCCCCCCTTAAATGGCTGCATGGCAAGTGCTTTACTTGCCGCCCGGCCATTTCCTATCGGAAAACGAGATTTATTTTTTACCAGCTGCAGTAAAAGGGGTCCTCTGCACGCGTGTAAAACATGCACCAATACCAGCGCCAGCCCCTTTTGCTGCAGCTTGGTAATAGGGGCCCTAAAGTAACAGCTGGAGTAGGGAGACCTGCAGTGAACCAGCAGGTCACTGTTTTTTGTTTGTTTGTTTAGAACTAATTTGTGCTCAGATCTTATGTGGGTCCTGATTGATATTCTGCTGGGACCCACATAACTGTCTTGCAGAAACTCTAGTTGATCATTGTGGCTACCCTGCTGTGATGTTGTTTGTAAGGTGATAGAAAGAACGGCTGATCAGTCAGTGTCTAGCATGTTTCTATGTTCTGTTTCAGCAAATAAACTTTGAAGAAAATAAGTTTTGTCTGATCTGTCATTCATTCTACCGCCTTGGCTTTTGTGGCTCATCTGCCCTGTTGTTTCTTCATGATGTTGTTTGTAGTCACTTTGGGCAGTCTTACCTCATCCACCGAGTAAAGTGGTCAATAGTTTCATCTTTTTTTATTATACAGTCTTTTTTCTGCTATTAGTTGAAATATGTTCAATATTTGCTTTTATGCAATTAGTTTATAATATTTGTTGCTGGATTGCAAAAAATAATCCTTCCGTCACCTTTTTTATGGAAACACACAAAAAAGGAAACAGATTTCCCCACAGATAAAATGATAACAAGAAAGAGAGTAGGACTGGACCAACTGGTATATGTTTGAAGGGCCCAAGAAAAGGAAAAAAAGGACATGAAAGTGTATGTCACAATCAAAATGTATTGCCAAAAAAGGATGGGGCCTACAAAGGGCAATATATGTTCCCAAATAGGTGATTAATCAACAAAGGAGCTCATAGCAAATATTTAGAAGGACTCAACAAGGTGCTGTGTTTTGGCATTTTCACAAACATCTAAATGGTTGTAAGAACTGCTATGGGCAACAAGTCATCTCTTCAAAGTAAAAACCAATTCCAGTGGGAGTTTCTTTTCGTCAAATACTCTAAGTAGCATCAGAAACTCCTAACAGAATTGCTATAAAAAGGACATGGATGGTATGGAGAGTGGGTGAGTACAAGGTGTGCCCTTCAACCTAACACACAGTTTGTATTGTATCAAAAGTGCTTAGGTGGATGATTCAAATCTAGCTTGCACAAATGTACACCTATTCATGCAACTAATTGGTGAAAGCATTTATTTTGCGACCTGTAGAGTTAGTTGGTACATTGTGTTATTAGTTGACACTTTGGTCCTTGATCAGACCCTACTATCCTCTAATGGAAGACATTTCTGCTCTCATCTAGCCCCTACCCACCTCTTTGTATTCACTGTCTATCCTAACACCCTCTATTCTCCCTCTCAACACCTGACCCCCCTTCCCCCTCCTCAGCCCCCTTTTCCCTTGCTATCCCATCCCTCTATGCAAATATGTGTGTATATGTGCATACGTGTGTATATGTCCAGAAATAGCTCAAATGAAGCAGTCATGGTTTGGATTCTGCCTTCATGTGTAATGCCAACATGACTAATCACTCAGTAACAAATTGACCTTGATCATAAACTCAGACCCTTCTCCATCTTCGTCCTCTTACTCTCCCTTAGCTTTGGCTCCTTCCTCAACTCCTGTATTAAAATACACTAAAGAAAGGAAATTGTATGAAATATATCCCCTTTCTGTGGTTACAATTAATTCCATTTACAAATTATATAGAAGTACTTATTCTGTACCTGGGGTAATGAAGGGTTGAGTGGTTCTTTTACTAAAGATTAGGTCGAGTTATCTGCAGCAGGGCCCATAAGAATAAAATGGGCCCTGCTGCAGATAACTCAAGCTAATATTTAGTAAAAGAACCTCTGAATGACTTGCCTAGAGTCAGAAGGAGGAGGTACAGTGGAAATTGAACATGGTCCCCCGGTTTGCAGGCTTCTGCACTAACCAATAGGCTACTTCTCCCCTCAGCCATGCTGCCTTGAAGCCCTCCACTAAGCCCATTTCTTAATGAATTTTAGTAAAAGGGCCTCGTAGTTGCATGGGGCAGAAAAAACAGAGGCAGTATCAGTGCAAAGATTCCACAACTATTTACATCATCATTCCTCTTGACTTCATAACACCTATTCTTTTCACTCCTCATTGGGGGAACTTGATACAGTTCTCCTACATCATTTTCTCCGCTCTACTAAACGATATAGGTCAGCAGTTGCATAGTAACAACATAGAACAATATACATGGAGCAGGCACCTGCCTGATCCCTGATGTTCTTTAAGAGTTGAGAAGTTAGGTGCCTCTTCAAAGCTGACAACTTTTAGTTTACTGATAGATGCAAATTATTCTCTCCTAGCCTTATGATGATACTGATGATTCCAGTGATGTAGAAAAAGTCTCAGGATGCCCAGCTGTAAAAGGTAAATATAGGACACATCTTTTCACTTCCTCCAGTCTGGAAGCAGAAAGATCTGGGTTCCCATTTCTATAATACCATTTAAAGGGCAGAGGTCTGGATGACACGTCTGCACACTGTATGGCTCTCAGAGTCTCTGTAGCTTTATTGTATTTGCTGGTTTAGCAAGAACAGCTATCCTGATGACCGTCTGTAGATTCAGGGCATACAGCTAGAGGGATCTCCTTTCCACAGTGCTCAGGGCCAAGAGGCTAGAGCCAACACACAAAGTTTAAATATGGGGCTCTCCAATTTATGTTTCTGAACCATCCCTCCAGATTTGATTCTCTTTCTACCAATAGGACACTCCCATTTTTTTTATTAGTACATGGTTTTTCAGATCACCAGAATACACCTTGTTTTTAGATACTAATGGTGTCATCATATTTCCCAAGGTATAATATCATTGGTGGAACGTGAGGGATGTTTCTGTGCACATTGTACACACTTCCATGGGTTCCTACACTGAGTGGAGGAGTAGTCTAGTGGTTAGTGCAGTGGACTTTGATCCTGGGGAACTGGGTTCAATTCCCACTGCAGCTCCTTGTGACACTGGGCAAGTCACTTAAGTTTCCATTGCTCCAGGTATAAATAAGTACCTGTATATACTATGTAAGTCAATGTTGTTGCAAAAGACACAGAAAGGTGGTATATGAAGTCTTATTCCCTCCCCCTTTCCCAATACTTGTCCTGTGCTATAATACATAAAATAAGGTAATAAAAACGTACATATTAAGATTTAAAAGTCAGCACATATGCATAGAGTGCTATTGAAGAAGATGTTTACTAATCAAGAAATCATCTCAATCATGCCCTTCTCAATTTTCTAGGGGTGGGAGAACAATGATGCAAGGTATTAGAATTATTGCAAGTGATGGGGAATTTGAGTGTCACAAATCTAGTTTTCATGTTCACATTGTAAATGTTTGAATAGTAAGACAGAGCCCATCAAAATGACCAGAGAGGTAGCTGAACATGTCTGAAACCTTTCTCTTCCCTACCCCCTTCCCCAAGTTACTAATATTGAGGGTTGGGAGTTGATGAAGAGAGCAAAGCAAGACAGATGACAACTGAGCATTGGTACTGTATATGGTATTGGCAACTTTGAGACTCTTAAAAGCCAGAGGCAGCTTACATAGGGAGATTGGTGGAAGAAGGGGATTTTGGTGGACTCTGGCAGTGTCTGGGAAGGATGTCAGGAAAGAGGGAGGTTGTAGGGGCCATGAGGGTTAGGGTGAGAAAGCATTGTTTCAAATTGAAGTTATATCTGTTCCTGTATTTAGCTGGAGTAACATTACAGTGGTATTTATTATAGAGGACTGAAGCCTGCAAGCATCATTGCAGTTGGCTAATGCCATGAAGACTTACAGCCTTGTGTCCCTACAGGCTGTATGCAGCTTCCTAATGGCGTACATAGTACCACATGATAGGCTGGGTCATTATCAACTAGCGAGGGCTGAGTGTAGTTGCAGAGTGGGCTGATAGGAAGGTGTGGAATATGGAAGCAAGAGATTGATAAAGAAGTGATGATAGATTAGGCCAATAAAAGGAGTGGGTCTAATGGGGTTTCCTGTTATAAATGGTTGTGTTTGCTATCTGTTAAATAAAGAATCTTTAGCCTTGCCTTTACACCACCTTGGAAAACAGATATGGATACCTATGTTTGGAGCTTATGAACTAAGCAGTTTAATCTTTACCAACAATTAGCATGTCATCTTTGTTATTAGTTGCTAAGAACTGCCGTGTTAATAGCTGCCTTGTTAATAGCCAATGTGGAAGAGGGCATGAATGGGTGAGGAATCAATAGGGATTGTGTCGTACTCTTAATTCTGAAGTAGTTACATTCCATTAACTATTAAAGTGACAGATAATGTGGTGCAGTTGAAACCACATCAATAGGTGTAGTAATTGCATCATATTATCTGCAATAAAACTAACATATGGTAAGATCTTTAACGCAGGCATTCACACACCACCAACTTTTAAACATACTCAAAAATGACACCAATACACTATGTGGCAGAACTCGATGCAGTTTTATTATGTGTAACCAATAACTCAACACTTTAAACTTTTACTTTAACAAGTGAACATCAGTCATCAACACAGTAACACTCCAGATTAGTCAGTAATGACCGAACCAGGGCTGAATTCATATTTCCTCATGTATTATCTGCAGTATCGCCAAATCATGCTTCCTCCCCAAGGCCCATAGTGGTGACACATGGACCATCCTTCCTCTCACCATTTCCCACAGAATGCTTCCTTTCCAAACTATATTAGAATCATCTCTATTGGGGAAAATGGAAAAGCCAGCCATAGTAGCCACAGAGGCATATTTTCAAAGCACTTAGCCTCCCAAAGTTCCATAGAAACCTATGGAACTTAGCCTCCCAAAGTGCTTTGAAAATATGCCTCATAGTGACATTGGAGTAACTTTGGGACTTGACTTTTACTACTCACTCTTCCTTACAAACTTTGATAAATAAGAATGCTGAAGTAATTAAGACGTTATCTGAGGCTGCATTGATTCAGGTACAAACTAGTGAATATCAAGCTTCTGAAGTAAAACGATTAGATGAAAGAACTCAAAAATGGAACTATTTGGACAAACTTTACTTAAAGAAAACAATTTTACATTCAGATGTTTGGAATATGTGGAGGGGCATAATCGAACGCGAATGCTTATCTTCATGGGCGTCTATGTCCGAAAACGGGTACGTGAAGAGGTGGGACAGACTGTATTTTCGAAAAAATGGACGTTTTTGAGCTGGGCGTTTGTTTTTTTTTAGCGTCCTAATCCGAGCTATTTGGTCGTGGGAGGGGCCACAATTCATAGTAAACTCACCCCCCTGACATGCCAGGACACCAACTGGGCACCCTAGAGGTCAGTGCGGTGGACTTCAGACAACACTTCCACATGCATAGCTCCCTTACCACGGGTGCTGAGCACCCAACCCCCCTCCCCCAAAACCCACTACCCACAAATGTACAACACTACCATAGCTCTTAGGGGTGAAGGGGGCACCTACATGTGGGTACAGTGAGTTTTGGAGGCCTCCCATTTACCACCACAAGTGTTACAGGTAGGGGGGATGGGCCTGGGTCCACCTGGCTGAAGTGCACTGCGGTGCCCACTAAAAGTGCTCCAGGGACCTGCATACTCGCAGGCCTCTAGGACTTGTTGCTGCTATATAACATTGGCACACCAGTTGACACCTGAAGACTAATCTCTCCCAAAACGTCCTTTATTGGAATAAGCACACTTACTCACAGTTAACTGCAGATCAGAGGTTGTGCCCCACTGGCAATGAGTACCCCTGGTACTGAGATGAGCAGTAGGTCAGAGCTGGCAGAATGCTGTACAATGCCCTCTTTCAGCCACATTCAAGGTAAGAACTAAGTTATGTAACGTGGTTAACATGTGAAAGGGATCTAAAACTGGCTTACAAAAATGGCCACTACCTAATGGACTACCGGAAACAAAACAGGGCACACTCTGACCCAGTAAGCAGGAGGAAAAGCACCATGGGAGTAGAGCTAGTGGAATCATGGAGCCCAATACCCTACACCCACCACAATTCATTGCTGATGTGACTCTGCAGTGCGCATAACAGAAAAGGTGTCACACTCATCCGAGAGCCACATCAGAACCAGGGAAAGGCTGTCACAGGATAGAACATATTCTGCTGTCATGGAGGTGGGTAAGGCATTTGAGGCTGGCATACAGGCTGGAAAAAATTTTTTTTAAGTGGGGTCTTTTTGGTGGGAGGGGGTTAGTGACCACTGGGGGAGTCCGGGGAGGTCATCCCCAATTCCCTCCAGTGGTCATCTGGTCAGTTGGGGCACTTTTTTGGGACTTGTTCGTGAAAAAAGGGTCCAAAAATAGTGACCCAAAATCGCGGTAAAAACGCCTTTTTTTCAATTATCAGCTAAAGACGCCCATCTCTCCTCGGCCAATAACCACGCCCCAGTTCCGGCTTCACCACGCTCCCATCAACTTTACCCGTTTCTGCGACGGATTGCAGTTGGAAACGCCCAAAATCAGCTTTCGATTATACCGATTTGGACGCCCACGGGAGAAAGACGACCATCTCCCTATTTGGGTCGCAATATAGGTGTTTTTCTCTTTCGATTATAAGCAGGTTAGAGAACCAATCCAAGAGGCTTAATTTAAGATTGATAAATTGTCCAAGATCATCATTAATTACACCGATTCAAATGGTTAAAAAATGCCTAATAGAAATTTTGGGCATGTCAGAGACTTCACTACCACCAATAACTCGGGTGTTTTACTTACAAGGTGATACCAAAAATGGTATCAGGTAATTTACAGTCTCAGGGAGGTGAAGTAATGAATCTCACAGCCTTTTTGGAATCATCATTAGAGATTATAACGCAAAGAACAACTTTATTAGTATCTTTTGCCCTGGAAATGGATAGAGATGCAGTGTTGGAACTTTCCTTGTGACATTTAGATTCTACATATTTGGGCTCAAAAATCAGAGTTTATCCAGACTTATCCAGAGAAACACAAAAAAGACGCAAGGTGTTTTTAGCTTTGCGTCCGGGAGTTGTGGCAATAGGTGCAAATTTAGTACTTAAATTTCCCTGTATTTGTCGAATTTTGTTTCAATCTAAACAATTTCAATTTTTTGACCCCAAACAGTTAGAAGAATTCCTATTAAGTAAAGAAGAGGTTAATATAGTAGTCTTGTCACAAATGGAACACTGTAAGACAGATTGGAGTGAACCGCCTGGATAAGATGTATCATTATTGTGATTATCACTATGTATAGTGTACACGTTTAGTTTAATATTGATATTTCTTTTCTTGGATCAATTACCTAATATTATGGTCAACAGTGTAGAAAACTATAGTTAATTTGATTTTATTTCAATTTGTTTAGATATTTTCCTAAAATGATATATTATCACTCATAAGCATATATTATGTTTCTTAAAAACTCAATAAAGGAAAAAAAAAAATATATATATATATAAAAGAATCATCTGTAGATGAGAATGGCCACTCCAACTCTGCTGTGATAAAATATCCCCGTGCCCAAAATTAATTAGGGTGGGTGGATGGGTGGGTCATTGCACTACTTCACCTGAGCTTCCCTCATGAAAAAAACCCTTAGCCCACCAAAACTTCTATTTTATTTTATGATTGGTGCTTGCCTATAGCCTGAGCACCAATCTGTCAGGCTTCTTCCCTGGAAGCACTGGATTTGTGAGCCCTTGGACCACTACCATGGAGTGGCAGTGGCAGGCAAGGTCACCTTCAAAGCAGAGACAAGGCTAGCCTGGAACCCCGGACTGGAGTTCTGCACTGGAATACACAGGACTGGAACGCACCGGACGGGTGCGCACTGGACTGGAACCCACTGGACTGGTACACACTGGAGTGGAGCCCACTGGACTGGAACACACAAAACCGGAACCCGCTGGACAGGAACACACTGGACCTAGGCTTCACCTACGCTTAGCCACCGTTCCCCGAGAGTTGAGCCCTCAGGTTCGGGCAGCTGGCAGGGATTACAGGAAAACCGGAACTGGAACTAACAAGCAGGAACAACAGGAATCAGGATACAGAAGTGCCCCCAGGCACCTAGGCGAAAGCAAGGCAGACAGGAAGGGAATGTCCGGGTTCCGGCAATAGTCAGGTCTGGCCACAGGCAGAGATTATGCGGGTTTAGGCAGTAGTCGGGTCAGGCAGCAGGCAGCAAGGCTATGGCTGGAGCTCCAGTAGCAAGGAGTACTGGCAGTGGACAGGACTAGGGCTGAAGCTCCAGAAGCAAAGGAAAACACACATGGGAAATCCAGAAAGCTAAACACAAGAAAACTAGTAAAGCTGTACACAAGCTAACAAGAAAGCTATGCCCAAGCTAACTAGTCACAAGCTAGAAACTCACACTAAGCAAAACACAGGAGAACTGGTAAAGCTGTACACAAGCTAACAAGCAAAGCTATGCCCAAGCTAACTAATCACACGCTAGGAATTCACACAACACAACACACAGGAGAACTAGTAAAGCTGTACACAAGCCAACAAGAAAAGCTATGCCCAAGCTACTAGTAACAAGCTAGAAACTCACACTGAACTGGACAAGGTAGCAGTGCACAGAGCACTCTAACATACCAGGGACCTTAGACGATGCAAAGACAAAGGCTGCAGTGTCTAAGTGATTAATAAAGCCCTTCAACACCTGAGGAGCAGCTGCAGCCATCAGTAAGCAACTACGGAGGCTGTCCAGGCACAAACAAGAGAGACAAGTCCGGCAGCCTGGAAGAACCGGACCGGACTTGGCTAAAGTCTGGAACGGGTAGGAACAGCAGGACAAACTATGGCAGCCACTGGCTCTGGCCACCAGCGGATGAGAGGAGCACAAACCAAGGAGCAGGCAGAGCGCACACAGAACATAGAGAGACTTAGAATACCTAGGTGCAGCACAGAGGAGCAAACAGAGCCAGGCTGGAGACAGAGGTAGAGCTAACTCAGGCAGCACCCCCAGGTGCAGTAGAGTGGAGTAATTAGAGCCATGCTGGAAGCAGCCAGCACACAGAAGGAAAACTACTCCAGAAAGGATAGGCAGAAGCCAGCTTAGAAGCTGACCCCCAGAAATAAGGTAAGTCTGAGGGTGGTCATGGCCACAGACGTGGCACAATCATAATCCCATCCCTCCATCCAACCTTGCTACTAGTAAGGTTATTCCAGCCATCCCTCACTCAACCTCATGAAATCTATTTAACTTAACACTGAAGATAGGGTGAAGTGGCTTAGCCATATTAAGACATGCCAGCATAATTCACTGGGGTTCTTCCCATCTCTGTATTACCTTTATAGCAAAATGCTGAGAATATCTCTAATGGTTAATGCAGAGGTTTTGCAATTACTACAAATTAATTTTAGCAATTACCGTGCAGTAACTGCAGTTTTGTAAATAAGGCTTAAGGCAGCTAAAGTATTTCTGATTTCATTATGTCAGTTCTCTTTTGCATCATGGCACTAGTGTGATATATTCACAATCAATAGCAGTCATCACATTCTGTAGCCTTGCAATGAGAAAGAGGTGTTTTTCCAGGTAATGCTATTCTGTAATCTGATCAGTAAAAATAACATAAATTCCAAATACTGCTTATCAGAACTTATAGTGTTCAGGTGAAATACATGAAGAAGGTGGATTGCTCCATTTTAACCCTAGAACGCACATAATGTAGAAAAACACACTTAAATAAGTTTCACAAGTTTATTTCAAAATTGCTCAATAAAATATGAATAGTGGACAACATTTTAATTATAATTTTTCACAGAAAACACCAAAAAATCTTTTTTTTTCCCAAATTTCACGCAAAGACATGAAAACACACAAAAATGCATAGAAATCTATAGCAAACTAGCTGCAGCTACATTTTTATTCTAACTTTCTTTTCTTTTCTATTATATTAGTCTTCCAAACAATTCTGACATGTTATTTTTTCAGAAGAGTGTTCTTTGCAAACAGTTTCCTTACAAGTGGAACAATATCGCTCAGTTTTCCTTTCTATGTTTCTTGGACACATGAAACAACGCTTTCGTTTTCTTTCTCCTGGCTCTGGAGTAATCTGAAACTGTACGCCACACCGTTTCATTGGTTCTTTAGTTTTCTTTGGCAAGCATTTCAAGTCGCTTCGCTCTATCATGTGAGGTATTACAAGTTCATGACAAATGTCCTTCAAGAATAAGCGTCTCCTGTCCTTCCTCTGTGCATGAAATTCAGGATGAGTTTCTGTATAAATAATGAATGAATTTAGGGCTGCTACATCAAGCATATTTGAAAATAGTACTACAGGCCATCGTTTTGTTTGCCTCTTACACGAATATTCTCCCACCATCTCATCCATTTTATCTACACCTCCTTTTGTTGCATTGTAATGCAGGATGATTTCTGGTTTCAATTTTTGGTTATTGCTGTCAACACTGCAATCGTGATGCATGGTACTGAGTAAAATTACAGATTTCTCCTTCTTTGCCTTGTAAGATACCAAAGTCGCTTTGTTATTGAATCCAAAGACACTCTCATAAAGTGCTCGCTGACGATTGTGTTTGAGTGCTGCTGGAATTTCTCGTCTGTTTTGCTTTATAGTACCAACAAGTGTAATAGCTTTTGCAAGCAGAAAATTGCCTAGTTCAACATTGGTGAAATAATTGTCCATGGTGATGTTTCTACCTGAATTGAATATTGGAACAGCAAGAGTTTTGACTATTTCAGACCCCAGATCCTTCTGTACTGGTGCACCAACCTCTTTGCCACAGTAGATTACGCCATTTATGCCATAATAATTTGCAGAATCACACATCCAGAAGATTTTTATACCGTACTTGGCTGGCTTGCTGGGCATGTATTGTATGAATTTGCAGCGTCCTCTGAACGGTACAAGTTGCTCATCTACAGTAACATTAGTACTAGGATTGTAAAGTTTTGTGCAATTTTTGATAAATATGTTCCAGATATAACTGATAGGGGCTAATTTGTCTGTTTCAAACCTCGCTGCACGAGTTCGCTTATCATCAAAGCGAATGATCCTTCTAATTTCCTCATATCTGCCCACTGACATTGTCGCCTTATAGTGTGGATCAGAAAGTGGGTCCAGAAATAATTCTCGTATTGGGACATCATACGATTTTTGACTCCCTGCCAGCAGGAAAAGTCCAATATATGCATAAAGTTCCTCTTTTGAGATATTTTCCCAGGACTTATTTTTTGCTGAAGCGATACGTCTTCCTTCTAGGTTTGAACATAATAGGACCTCTTCTGCAATATTGTCAGAAAAATAAGTACAGAATACATCTTTAGGGGTAAAGTAACTGGGACTTCCCACAGCTCCTTGAGCCTGTCTCACAATATTGTGTATTGGAGTACGTCCGACTAATGTAGGATTACTGTCCCAAAAAACATTCGTTTTGGATGTTCTACTTATCACTTCTTGAGGATCCACTAGATTCACTTCTTCATCATCAGAAGAATCACTGGATGAGGATGTTTGATTAGCTGGTGGCAGATATTCTTCATCAGACAAAGATAGTTCACTTTCATCATCGCTTTGAAACATAATCGCTTCAATCTCTTGGTCAGTCAGACACTTGGAGGAAGACTGTGCCATTGCTGACTAGATGTTAGAAAATGAAACAGATTTCCTCTCAACAGCTTATCTTATCACAGGTCCTTCAGCAATTAGCTCACAGTGTATACTGTCCTCAGTGTTCAGAGGACCTGAGGTGATGTCATAGCCTTATCACTCCCTCCAAAAATCACATGACATCCTCACATGTTATTATCCACACCCTGGCCCCTCCACCAGCATTACTGAGTACAAATAAAGTAACTTGAGACACAAACACTTCTGAGAACATGATAAAAACAGCGGGGGCCTAAAAGGCCCCCAATTCGTACAGATGTAGTTTTCACCAAACAAGCATTGTTACACCATAATGCCTATGAAAAAAAATTATATGAACAACTGGATATTATCAACAATGACATACTTCAGTAATACCTTGAGTTTCAAAATTCTAACTAAAGTAATTTTGCAGATAATAGCAAAAATGTAAGCATGGGGGCCTAAAAGGCCCCCAATATGCGTTCTAGGGTTAATGAACTTCAGGCACAGTGGACTGATCTAATGGCTAAGAAAATATAACAAGGATAAGGATTTGAAAAGGCAAGATATAACATAACACTTGGATGTCAAAAGACTATCTTCATCTTTAATTTTCACTTATATATTAATGGCATTTGAGCTCCATTGATACTGGTGGGGTGACATCTCCTTTAAGTAGCTCCTGAAAAGTAGTCTGTGGTCTAAAAGTCCATTTTCATTTGGCCTATATGGTTTATTCTGCAATTCTGGTTGATATGGAGGGGCATAATCGAACAGAAACGCCTATCTCCATGGGCGTTTATCTCCGAGAACGGGTCCGTGAAGGGGCGGACCCAAGCGTATTTTCGAAAAAATTAGACGTCCATGTTTTATTCGCCAAGTTGTGAGCTGGGCGTTTTTGCTTTTCAGCGATAATGGACAATGAAATCGCCCAGCTCAAAAACGAATAAATCCAAGGCATTTGTTCGTGGGAGGGGCCAGGAGTCGTAGTGCACTGGTCCCCCTCACATGCCAGGACACCAACCAGGCACCCTAGGGGGCACTTTTACAAAAACAGAACAAAAGGTAAAAGAGCTCCCAGGTGCATAGCACCCTTCCCTTGTGTGTAGAGCCCCCCAAATCCCCCTCAAAACCCACTGCCCACAAGTCTACACCATTACTGTAGCCCTAAGGAGTGAAGGGGGGCACCTACATGTGGGTACAGTGGGTTCGGGGGGGGGGGGGGTTGGACGACTAAGCATTAAGCAGCACAATTGTAACAGGTAGGGGGGGATGGGCCTGGGTCCACCTGCCTGAAGTCCACTGCACCCCCTAACAACTGCTCCAGGGACCTGCATACTGCTGCCAGGGAGGTGGGTATGACATTTGAGGGTCAAAATAAAAAGTTGTGAAACATCATTTTTTGTGGTGGGAGGGGGTTTATGACCACTGGGGGAGTCAGGGGAGGTCATCCCCGATTCCCTCCAGTGGTCATCTGGTCATTTAGGGCACTTTTTGGGGCCTTATTCGTGAAAAAACAGGGTCCAGGAAAAGTGCCCTAAATTCTAGCTAAAAACGCATACTTTTGTCCCATTATCTGTGAAATGCGCCCATCTCTGTTCGGCAGATAACCACGCCCCAGTTCCGCCTTCGCCACACCTCTGACACGCCCCCATCAACTTTGTCCGCATCCGCGACGGAGTGCAGTTGAAAATGTCCAAAATCGGCTTTCCATTATACCGCTTTATTCGTTTTTGTGAGATAAACGCCCATCTCCCGATTTAGGTCGGAACTTGGGCGTTTTTCTCGTTCGATTATAAGCTGGATGGTGACTCTTCCCCTCTCTTGCTCTTCACTCACATTATTTTATTTCCATTTTAATTTATTTTGTTCAAATCTGTCTCTCTTGTCTTTTAACCTTTATATCACTGCTCCTCCTGCTTCTGTTGCTGCATTCTGAATACTACCGTAGACTTCTTATTAAAAAAGTAAGCCATTCTGTCAGGTGTGTAATTTTTTACTTGCTGCAATTTGAACTTAAATGCCAACCTCCAGATGGTGAAAGTTTTATTAAGATTTAAATAGTTTGGTGCAAATGCCACACTGCTTATTCTACTTTAGTGTATATTGGCAGAATGCCTAAACAACTTATTATTTTTGATTTGCATGGCCATTACCAGATTTATATCTGACTGAAATAATGTTATTTATCACATTTTTACAGATGTAGTAAACAGTATATACATAGTATAAATTATAACATGTTTGTTGTGTGGTAAAAACATATATTATGCCTTAATGCATATAACTCAAAGATTAATAAAAGCAATAGCATATAAGAAATCAAATTCAGATTAAAAAATAAAGAAAAACAGAACCTGACAAACATCAGAAAACAACAATGAAATAAAACTTTGAGGAATTGATTACTCACTGAACTTAAACTTTTTAAGGGGGAAGGGACAAGATGAAATACATGGATAAATGTCTGCAAAACAGGTTTCAAAAATACTGATTTGGATGCTTCAAGAAGAAATCTGTCCAAGTGGTGCTTTAGGACATTTTTCGCCTTCAAAAATGATCACTCAAGTGCATTGTTTGTTCTGTTGTTGTTTTTACTTGTAAATGTGTAGCTAAATGTATTAATACCCAATGTGCTTTCTTTGAACGAGAAGAGCTGATTTTTTTTTCTTGAGAGTAAACAGGTGCCTAATGCAGTAGTTTCTAGATTGCTCCTAGAGATTGTAAATTGTAATGCTAAGCCTTTTTCTTGTTGTTTTTTCTTCTTGTATTATTGTGAAAACATTTTTAAAATTTATTATGCCTACAAGAGAAATCACAAATCAAAGTCACCAGGAAAATTTCCAATTAACTACAAAAGAAAGTAATCTTTTGTCCTCAATAAAGGTAATAGAACCAAGAATCAAGGAAAAAGAAAAACATTATAAATAAATAATAATATAGAACACAATCCAGACCTAACACCTCAGCATGTCTATAGGTGTACACTAATCCTTAGGAGTTTGAACATATACTTTCCATTTTCCTTTGCCTGCAAAAAGTCCAATAGTTGCATATGGCCAAAAAAAATAAAAGTTTTAACCTCAAAAATTGCAATCCATATACAAGGAAATTTGATCATAGAAGTGGCATCCACTACCAATACCATTGGAAAGCCTGATGCCACTGCTGTGTTTCTCTAAGTCAGGAAAAATACATATCTTTGATCCCATAAACAGCTCATTCATGTAGCAGAAATATAAACATAATATATTATTATGATCTAACTCTAAAGCAAAAGTCACTACTGCCATAGACCTCTGCCTAACTACTTCCAGTGAAGATTCCAGGAATTATATCATATTCAATTGATCAGTCCCCCCCCCCCCAAAAAAAAAAAAAAAACCTTCCCTTGAGTAGAAATATGCTGAACTCTAATCAATGGTTGTAGTGCTTCCAATGGAATCTTCAAAACTTGCATAAAATATTTCTTCACTATTTGTACAGGAGACCTCAAAAGGGATCTAGGGAAGTGTAGGTACTATAAATTGTTCATCCAGAGTTGATTTTCCAGGTATTCAACCTTTTGTTATAAATTAACATTATCTTTCACAAGAGCAGAACGTATCTCCTATACTCTACTTACTTTAATGTCCAGATCAACCAACTTAACAGCAGAGCGCCAATTGCTCTCATGGGCCAGCATAACAACAGTTTCATAAACAGTTTTCAGGTCATCAGAAGCTGTAGTTGAAAACCTCAGCAAAGAGGAATTGATCTCATGGAAAGCACCCCAGAGAAACTCCAAGGTCACTGCAGCTGTTCTTTCCAGACCTTGCCCCCCAATCATGGAAGCAGGAGATATTACAGTACATCTCTGATGATTCGCTATCAATTTGGACAGCTTCTCTTGGACACTTCCCTGCTTCAGGATAGCTCCATCCTGAGGGGATGAAATCACTAGAGGTGGACCTCCCCCCCCCCCCAACTGCAACAATGAAGAAAACCTTTCATCAGAATCTGCCATACGTTGTTCAACCTCAGAATCTCTGCTTCCGGGGTGGGAGGGGAGTTGCGCGTTTGATGGGTCTAAGTGATGCCCCATTCATGCTGCTGCCGGCTGCTCTATTTGCCAGCTCCACAGAAGAGGGGTGGACAAAACAGTCACCCAGAATATATATTTTTTATTTTGCCCCCCTTATTTTGTGGGCTCAGATGGTTCAGTTATTCAAATGTATTAATTGTTTCAAAAAATGTTATGTTTTATTAAAATATCTTTGTTCCCTTTTCATCATATAAGGATGTATCTTTATTTGTTTATGCTTGAAATTGTCCTTTTACTAAGCCATGACAAAAAGTGGCCTACGGTAGTGTGGGCATGTGTTTTTGTAGTGTACAGGGCCAGTTTTTACCGGGTCTGGGAAAAAGGATTTTTTTTTTCAATGGGCTGGCAAAAGGGCCTGTGGTAAAATTGAAACAAGCATGCACCTATTTATAGCCTGAGCCCTTAATGCAACCCATTTATCTAGCGGTAAAAGCTCACACATTACATGTGCGGTGACTAGTCGGCACACGCCAACTGCCAATTAACATCATAAACACCATGCGTGGTGGGAAATGAAAAAAATAATTTGTCCCTGTGGTGTGGGCACATACCAAATCTGAAATTACTGCCAGGATGGCATGATAGCCTGGTGGTAGTCTCATTTTGGTGCACGCTGCACGTGCATAGAGCCTACAGTGCCTTTGTAAAAGGGCCCCCAGTTGGAAACTTGGATTCTCTTTTACCAAATTATGCTAGCAATTTCTGTGCAGCAATGCCGATGAAACCCATTCAAAGTGAATGGGCTTTGTCAGCATGGCCGCACCAGGAATTGCTAGCCCAGTATAGTAAAAGGGGCCCATGATGATGAATTCTTTACTTTTGTGAACACTCATTCTATGCATGACTGTAATGATAATAAACATATAACACTGGCATTGATAACAAAATCCTTTAAATAGCAAAATTATAAAACTGATTTTCTTATTGAGATTTGCCTGCAACATATATTGAGGTTTATTAATCAGCTAATATAGTAGATGATGACAGAAACCGTCAATCTAGTCTGCCCAGTAAAGTGGTTAGGGTTGAAACAGTGATCTAACATGCAAGCTCTAATGCTAAATACCCCATTCTAATTTAGCTCGGGTAACTGAACTCTGAAAGCATTTATTATTCAGTGTTTAATGAATGAGTCATCAGGAAATTTTAGTCCAGGTGCAAAATTATTATGAAATTGCACTTGGGATGTTTTTGATAAATGAGCTGCTTGGAAGTATAAAATGATGTCTCCCGTTGTGTAAACTAATCTCTAACAGAAGTGTTGAGTATCTTTGTTAATATAGATTCCTTGTAATCCTGCTACCAAGGTATTTACATACTTTATTGGTCCTGACTTGATCACCTGTAAAATTGTCCATAGTGATGGATTCTTTTGTTGATCATGATAACAATGTGTTTTTCAAAGACATTACCATTTATTCACAATGGGGTCAATATTCAATGGGGTTTAATTGCACATGACAGGATCCTGCCAGGTTAAATCCTGCTCTGCTGGCCATCCATCAATATTCAGTGTCAATTAACTCAGTAGTGCTGCTAAATATTAGCTCTACCCAGCCTTGTGCAAATGGCTCGGTTGAGGGTGGCTAGGGATGGAGTTTGAGTAGAGCCACTACTTAGCTGGTTAGGGGGAGAGTCTCTATATGGTGCCAAAAAATCCACACGGAAAACACTTATGACTAAGCATATTCTATAAGCAGTACATAGAATTAGGTGTGGTATATAGAATATGCTTAGTCGATATGCCAGCATCTAAAACTATGCGCCTCCATTTCTACTAATGAAAACTTGACATAAATCCCAGCACGTAGATTTAGGCACACAGGTTCATATTCTATAACTACACACATACATTTTGGAATGCCCATGAAACACTCACTTCCCCACCCATTTTTGCCTTCACACATTAGAAGTTAGGTGCATTGCATTACAGAATACACTTAGCAAGTTGTGCTTATAAATACTTATTATTTCTAATTAGTTCTCATTATTGCTTAAGTGCTAATATCAATGCTAATTAGTTTGTTAATCCAATTGTTACATGCATTGTTATAGAATCTATCTGGATATTGGTTCAGATCTCTAGGCGTACTATATAGAATCCGGCATTAGCGGTGAAATTCAGTAAGCTAACTGACCGAGTAAGCAGATAAAGTTAGGGATCTTGGGGTGATAGTATCCGAGGATCTAAAGGCGACAAAACAGTGTGACAAGGCGGTGGCCGTAGCAAGAAGGTTGCTAGGCTGTATAGAGAGAGGTGTGATCAGCAGAAGAAAGGAAGTGTTGATGCCTCTGTACAAGTCGTTGGTGAGGCCCCACTTGGAGTATTGTGTTCAGTTTTGGAGGCCGTACCTTGTGAAGGATGTTAAAAAAATGGAAGCGGTGCAAAGAAAAGCTACGAGAATGGTATGGGATTTGCGTTCCAAGACATATGAGCAGAGACTTGTTGACCTGAACATGTATACCCTGGAGGAAAGGAGAAACAGGGGTGATATGATACAGACGTTCAAATACTTGAAAGGTATTAATCCGCAAACAAATCTTTTCCGGAGATGGGAAGGCGGTAGAACGAGAGGACATGAAATGAGATTGAAGGGGGGCAGACTCATTCAAGATGTCAGGAAGTATTTTTTCACGGAGAGGGTGGTGGATGCTTGGAATGCCCTCCCGCGGGAGGTGGTGGAGATGAAAACGTTAACGGAATTCAAACATGCGTGGGATATGCATAAAGGAATCCTATGCAGTAGGAATGGATCCTCAGAAGCTTAGCCGAAATTGGGTGGCGGAGCAGGTGGGGGAAGAGAGGTTGGTGGTTGGGAGGCGACGATAGTAGAGGGCAGACTTATACGGTCTGTGCCAGAGCCGGTGATGGGAGGCGGGACTGGTGGTTGGGAGGCGGGAAATACTGCTGGGCAGACTTGTACGGTCTGTGCCCTGAAAAAGGCAGGTACAAATCAAGGTAAGGTATACACATATGAGTTTATCTTGTTGGGCAGACTGGATGGACCATGCAGGTCTTTTTCTGCCGTCATCTATATGTTACTATGTAAAATGAATATCTTAACTTTATTCACTGAGTTAACTGGGTACTAGTATGAATATCAGCCAGTACCTGGTTAACTTCTGGTTTGTCAGACTAACCCAAATATTCAATGCCAGAGGCCAGGCATACCCCAGCATTAGATATCCAGAGTTAATTTAGTCTGTTCTTACAAGCCACTTACTGCTTCAGACTGAATAATGGGCACAACCTGTTTTTGTCTCCAATATATCTTTTTTGGATATGATAGCCCCAATATTTGGACTACGGGAGATAGCTGGGCTCTCTCTCGCGGTTCTTACGGAACCTGGATATTCAATGCTGGACCATTTCTGGTGACTGACATTGAATATCCAGGTTTTTTTTTTTACATGGTTTAAAGATAACCAGCTATGTTGATGTTCAGAGATAGCTGGTTACCTTTAAACCAGCCAAAGATATACCAGGGTTTGACATAGCCAATTATAACCGCCAAACCCGGTTTAAAAAATCAGCAGATAGCTATTTATATGACATGATATAACTTGTTAACTTCCAGCTGCTAACTGTGGACACAGAAGCCAACTTTTCAAAATTATTGGGGGTGCTAAGCCCAGTGGAAATAACCCCTTCCTGGACACATACAAGGAATTTTCTCAATATTGGGGGTGCTCAAGTACCCACAGCACCCACAGAGTCGGCTCCTATGACTGTGGATATTCAGCAGAGGAGAGCCGGTTATCTTCTGCTGAATATCGACAGATAGCTGGTAAGCACTATTTAAACATTCAGTATCCATTCTGACCGGTTAAATAGTGCTAAATATTGGGCAGGATATGTCAAGGTTCGGATGTGTAAAATCCCAGCAATATTTTAAAACAGGATTTGTCAACACAGAGGCCCTGATATTGAGACAGCAGAAGTTAGACTGGCTAACTCCCGCTGTTGCCGGCGAACCCAGAAATTAAATACCAGGGCCATATCTGGCATGTAGCATTGAATTTCCAGGGTATTTTGGCACCACAAACATAGCTGGTTAAGCCAATATTCATCAGCTGACTGGCTAGGTTCTAGCAGCCAAAGATCAACCTGCTATTTATGTGGGTCTATCTGGATGATAAACTTAACCGGTCAGCCAGTGCAAATCAGTAGTAACTGGTTTCATCAGGCGTCATAGCTGGTGACTGGGCTAGCTGCTGATTGGAAAATTCAGCAGGAGATAGCTGGTTATCTCCTGCCGAATATTGGTGGATAATCAGCTTGAGTGTATTTAACTGGCTAGGTGCCGTTCCTGGCTGATTAAATACTTTTGATTACCAAGCAGAGAGTCTATTCTAAAATGCATGCAAGAATACATTTGAATGTGGCTTCATGTGGAATAAGTGCATCCATTTTACAAATATAAATGTTGAAAAAATCAACAAAAGAAATATGGCTATTTATATGGGTAAATGGTAAATTATATTATGTTTGTTGACACATATGTGTATATGTCAGCTAGCGTTAAACCCAAAGAGGGAGGTGCTACAAACTTTAAAATAATGCTGGCGCCATTTTTTCCTGACTCTTTGTCTGCACGTCGCTGGTGAAGTATATGCAAGTTCCCTTGACAAAGCGAGGCACCGCGAAACAGGTTCCTGTCGGGACAAGACATTCGCCAGCTGTTTAATGGAATGCTGACAAGTGAGATCTAAGTAATGCAAGATGGCTGAATCCACAGCATGAGCTACAGATAATAAAGCAGCAGGGGGATTTTCAGCCAGATAAGTCAAAACATTGATCCTGCTTGACAAGTTTAAACATTGTTTCTGCAGGAGTTTAAGCTCTGTATATAAGCCACAAAGGATAGTGCATAAAATTTACAAAAAATTGATATAAACCAAAGAAGAATTTTTTGTAATATAAGCACAGTTGAAACATGGATTAATTTATTGGAGAACACTTATTTTGAGGTGGTTGACAGCACTATCGGTGGTTGGGGGTAGTCCATGATTATAACTGAGTCACTAAAGCTGAGGCTTTAAGGAAGCACAAAAAAGAAGTGCCTGTGTGACAGTATGAGACATCCCCTCATTAAAGCATAGATATGTGTGAGCTGCTCCACTGACAGTTTGTTGTGTATATTTCTAGGATAAGCAGCATAAAATGTATTGTACTGTTTTATGATCTTGCCAGGTACTTGTGACCTGGATTGGCCACTGTTGGAAACAAAATACTGGGCTTAATGGATTTTTAAGTATTTTCCAGTATAGTAATGCTTATGTGCTTCACACTATATAGTTCAGGCAGACAAGAAGAACAGTAAAGAAAGGTATCTAGCTGGTTGACGCTCATGCCGTCTACTCACTCTGATCCTCTGAAAGCCTGCCTAAAAAGCCAGGCCTTCAGGTTGGCTCAGAAAGGTTAAAAGGAAGGTTCACTATGAACGGGAAGTGGGAGATTTTTCCATATACGTGGTGATAGAAAGAAGAAAGTATTGTGCCTAGTAAATTTGTAGTGGGCAGTCTTGGGGCCGGGAAGGACTAGGCGATGGTTATTGAGAGAGTGAATAGTGCAAGCAGGTGAGTAAGGGATGGTGAGGCATGCTAGTTAATCTAGAAGTCCAAAGTGAAGTGCCTTAAAGGTTAAGGTTGTTATCCAATCATTTTCAGAAACACTTAACCGGTTAGCCTGAAGTGGAAGCTGGATACGTTGGGGGAAATCCGGTAGCATTTCAGAGCTAATCAGCCATGTTTAGCATATAAATAAGACTGCATAAATAGCTGTCCTATCTTTATGTGTTAGCCCATGGATGGTTAATTCTGAATTTTGTCTTAACTGGACATGCGCTAACCAGCTTTAACCCCCCCCCCCCCCCCCCCCCCACGAAATTCAATACTGAAGCCCACACAGTGCCCGGCATCGAATTTCCAGTTTTAGCACCAGCGGTGGACAAAAAACACTGTCCCCCATCGGCTGAATATTAGTCAAACTGTATATATCCATAGAATACATTTATGTAAAATACTGGCAAAGCATCCTGAAAACCTAAATGACTAGGGGATTTTTGAGGGCAAGTTTGAAACACCTAGCTTAGATCGTTCTTTGGAAATGTTCAGGTTATCATTGTATCTGAAATGCTCCTTTGGAAAAGAACTTTATTATATAACTGTATTAGTAATTTTTGTATCACTGTAACCCCCATGTTTACTAAACTGCGAATGTGGCTTAGTAAATCAGGGGGGGGGGGTAAGTATATAAAATAATATAAATTTGAATTATACAATGACTAGTAGATAAACCAAGAGTCTTCATAGGTCCCCTTATTCCAAACATGACACTAGTAGATCTGTTAGCAAACCAAACAATAAACAGCAGTAATAGAATACCCACCCACCCCTCAAAAAATATTAATCCTTGGCATTATGCAGGTGTATAATGTAATTGTATCTCGTTCCTGAAGTGTACAGCTTTACTATACCTGTTGGTTGTGGTTGTGACAGATACCTCAAACTGTGCTTCAGAAATGGGTTATACAACATTTACTAACCACATCCTTTCTGCTCAAAGCTGGAAGGAGGAAAAGGGAAACTAAAATTTTAGGATTTTCCTATAGATGGTAAGAAGCCACGGAAACAGTAATGTTATTTCAAAATGAACTGCTTCAATTTATAGCTGTAGTAAAACTAAACATATTCTTCAAAAACAAAGTCAGTTTTTAACAAGCCAATTGTTTAAACTCACACAAAAATTATGTTATCAGTTTAGCTGTACTTTACATATAAATTCTCTGTTTTCTGAAGTTTTTTTCTTTTAACAGGCTAATTGTGTACCATACAAGTTTATTACTCACAGATACAACAAACTATCAGATAAGTATCCCTTAATTTTGCTTTTAACCTTCCATATTATAACTAAAATTGCTTAACTTCAAGTCTCTTATTCTACTAAGAATTGATTCTCTGTATAATGTGTTCTTTTCACAGGAACTACAGGCTTCTACCCTGGTACAGGTAAGTGTAACTTTACTTTGTTCCTTTATCATAACTGTTATCCTTGACTGGTGTGAGGTTGCAAAAACCACTTAGCTGAATCTTTCTTGGTTGATAAATTTTGGTCTTGATTTCGTTGGAGATTGTAGACCGCAACATTGACTGTGTACAGCATCAACGAACACCTTCTTAGATGTAATTTCCCTGTTGAACAGAGCTCACCTAACTTTTAACTTAAAATGAAGTAAAACCCTATCTTCCTTAGCAAACAGGATACCTCTTGATGACACTTAGTTTAATAACTGAGGACAAAACTAAAAAAAAAAAATAATTTAGCTTTCCCAATACTTTCAGGACCTATTCTTTTATTACTTCCCTAACTCTATTGAAGAGGTTTTGATGTTTTCTTCTTTGATTTCTCTAGAACTCACACACTCTTTTGTGTTCTGTGTGTACACATTACTCATACACTCTCATTCAATTCTGATTTTATTTTTGTCCTCTTTATGCCTCACAGTAGACACTGATAAAATATTTGATCAGATTTTATTTTATTTCCTAAAACATACACTCTCTTACACTCAGAGGGGTCACACATAATACAGCACTGTTCACCAACACTAAACCAACCTTATGATGTACATAAATGTTCTTTTCAAATATGTTTTCTGGCCCGTTTTTATTTATATCAAGGGACACCAGATTTCTCACAGTTTCTGCCAATAGTTACAGCAGATTCTCACCCCTCAAACACAGAGCTAGATCCACTAAACAAACAAAAATCCCTTCACCCATCCAGTTTCTTCATCAGCTGGAGCTTTTTTTTCCCTGGCTATCTCCCATTTATGGATTCCAACTTTCCTTCACACCTGAACATCAGCACCCACTGTCACACTTCACAAGCACAGCACTAGGCCTCACACAAACATAATAAGGGAGCAGACACCTCCTCACACATCCACTTCCTATTGCATGCAGATCTCTTCTCCCTAACTGTCTCAGGTAACACTTCTGTAGAAACGCTAGCATGGCTTGCCCACCTGACCATATCTAGCCAATCAAGAAACACATAGAACTTACAACCAGATCCTCATGAAACCTTGTTCTGAAATTTTAATCTCCAATTTGGTTTTATTTTTTTTCTATAGAAAATAATGGAGAAATGACATGTTTTAAAAACATTTTCACAGTAAACTACATTCAATTTGTTTCAAATTTGCCATGCTGCTCCCTACAATTTTAGATTTTAAAATACCCTATTTTAAAAGAATGTCCCACCATTTTTCCTCTCAAACCAATTTTAAAATTCACAAGAAACAGCAAAATCACCTTAGGAAATTTAACTAAAATGTCCCTCATTTAGGAATTCCCAGAAATTTCCATCCAGACCCCTGGAACCATTCAAAATATGGACTTGGTTAAGTATGGACTTAACCAACTACTGCCCAGTAGCATCTATCCCACTCATAACCAAACTCATGGAAGGCATAGTGACGAAACAACTCACTGAATACCTAAATAAACACTCAATCCTACACGAATCTCAATCAGGATTTCGGACAAACCTGTCACGTCTGTGGCCGTGACTCCTCTCAGACTCACCTTATTTCCTGTGGTCAGCTTCTGAGCTGGCTTCTGTCTGTTCTTTGTGAGTTAGTTCTGTCTCTGTCTTTGTGTGCTGGCTGTATTAGATTGTCGGTGTGCTGTCACCCGTTCCAGATTTCAGCTTAGTCCAGTCCGGATCTTCCAGGCTGCCCGACCCTTAGTTGCCTGGTGATTGTTGCACCTGAGTCTGAGCTGCCTGCTGGGCGTATTAGCCATTTGGAACCTCTCTGCCTTTGCCTTTGCATTGTGTTTAAGGCCCTGGTATGTTGGTCCTTGTTGCACTTCTGCTAGTCCAGTGATTTGTCTGAGATTCTTGCCTTGATTCTTGCCTGTTTCTAGTTAGTCTGTGTTTGGTTTAGTTTAGATTTTACTTGTTTTCCTAGCCTTGTTTCTTGTTTGTTTCGCAGTGTTTAGTTTCTGTTTGTGTGCTGGCTTTGTGGCTGCTTACAGCTTTTAGTTCTGTGTCTTGTTAGTCAGTGTTTTGTTCCCTGTTTCAGTGGCTGCTTGCAGCTTCCAGTTTCTGTCCCCTAGCTTGTCCTGTCCCTGCCTTGTGTTGTATTGTCTAGCCCAGTTTCCTACCTTGCTGCCCATGTTCCTTCCTTTCCCCTCTGACACTCAGTCCCTGTGCTGCCTTGCTGTTATCCAGTCCTGCCCTGTCCTGCAAAGTCCTGTCGGCCACCTGAAGCTGGGAGCTCAACTCCTGGTGGAAAGTGGCCAGGTACAGGTGAAGCCTAACTGCGTGCCTGAGATTTGCCTAGCCTCCAGTGTGGGGTGGTTTTGCCTGCCACTGCCGCTCCGCGGCAGGGGCCTAAGGGCTCACAACCCAGTTTCCTGTTGTGAAAACGTGACAAAACCACAGCACAGAAACTTCTAGTAGCCGCAATGAATTCATTCAAACAAGCAATCGCAACTGGTAACAACATACTCGTCCTACAATTCGACATGTCCAGTGCCTTCGACATGGTTAATCATGAAATACTATTACATATACTAGAATACTTTGGAGTAGGAGGCACAGTAATCAAATGGTTTAAAGGATTCCTAACCACAAGATAATACCAAGTAATAATGAACGTGGACAGATCACCCCCATGGGCACCCGAATGTGGAGTACCCCAAGGATCCCCCCTATCACCAACCTTATTCAACCTAATGATGATACCATTAGCCAAACTGCTAGCCAATCAAAACCTCAATCCTTACATATATGCAGACGATGTCACTATCTACATCCCGGTCAAACATGATCTAAATGAAATCATCAATGAGATCAATCAAAGCCTCCAAATCATGCACACCTGGGCGGATGCATTCCAACTAAAACTTAACGCAGAAAAAACACAATGCCTTGTACTCACCTCCCAACATAACACAAAAAACTTCTCTACCATAATCACACCATACTGCTCTCTTCCAGTCTCACAAAACCTGAAAATTCTTGGAGTTACTAATTACTAAATTACTAATTACTAAATTACTAATGATCGAAACCTCACTCTCAATACCCACATGAAGAACACGACGAAAAAGATGTTCCACACCATGTGGAAACTCAAAAGAGTAAAACCATTCTTCCCGAGATACGACTTCCGCACCCTGGTACAGTCAATGGTAATAAGCCATCTGGATTACTGCAACGCACTATATGCGGGCTGCAAAGAACAGACTATCAAAAAACTCCAAACAGCCCAGAACACTGTCGCCAGACTCATATTTGGAAAAACTAAATATGAAAGTGCAACACCCCTAAGAGAGAAACTGCACTGGCTCCCACTTAAAGAACGCATTGCGTTTAAGATATGTACGATTGTACACAAAATTATTCACACAGACGCCCCGATCTACATGCTGAACCTAGTGGACCTACCTCCCAGAAACGCTACAAGAACATTCCGCAAATTTCTCAATTTGAACTTCCCCAGCTGTAAAGGACTAAAATACAAGCTGACGCATGCCACTACCTTCTCTTACACGAGCACGCAGATATGGAATGCTCTACCCACAGACCTGAAATCAATTGTCGAAACAAATAACTTTCGCAAAACTCTGAAGACATACTTCTTCAACAAGGCCTACAACGAGAGCCACCAGCTTCACTAATTCACTTTCCCAACCCAACCAGTTAGGAAAATCCACTTCTACTATCACCCGCCTAATCACTTCCTCTTTCTTCCCTACTGAATCTCTACACACTACTAACTGTATCTGATATTCTGTAATGACAATGTCATAACAAAACTATGTAAGCCACATAGAGCCTGCAAATAGATGGGATAATGTGGGATACAAATGCAATAAATAAATAATAAAATGCCCTACCTTGATTTTTGGTACGTAAAATATGTTTTTAACAACCCCCCCCCCCCCCCTAGTTTATCAGTGGAAGTTTTCAGAAACCTCAAACCACCACTCAAATTTAAAAAAGATTAACCCGTTAAATGCTAGGATACACGCTTCAAAAAACACATTTTACCAATAAACACTTTTCTAGTCCATAAGACCACTTACCTTGATCTTCAATGGCTCCCCATGTGGCAACCACCTTTCATTCATATCTTGATGGACCCCAGATGACCCAAAATGATCTGGCTGAAAAACCACAAAATTCCATGGAACTCCAGATACGCAACTCCAAAATTGAGCCCCCATCTTCAGTTTAGGCCTATTTCTCAACTCCAGCAGTAATTAGCAGTTCCACAGAGCCGACTGGATCCCTTTCTAGGCCTCAAGCAGGCCATTTTCCTGTCATAGCTACCCAGAAAAGCTAAGTTTCTGGCTGGGCAGTCCCAGAGAAAGCTGCAAATCGCACAGCTCCTGAAAGAAGAGCCCCTGGACCATCAGAGAAGGACTCCCACTTACCACCAATGACCCTGCTGGACCCCTGGATACCCCTGAAGGTACTTTTTGTTTAAATTTTAAACTTTAAAATATAAACTAACTAAAAAAAAAAAAAGCTCTGACCACCATTAACCCTGCTGGTCATCTGGACTTTCTTCAGGGCTGGAAACAGCCCGAATATGCTCATACCCATGAAAAAGAGTACAGACTCTCCCAGATCATATCTGGACCCTCATCTCCCCAGGTTATAAAATAAAATTGACCCTTAAGTAGATTACAATAATTCACTGCTGACCTCTAATGATTTTTTTTTTTCATAAATGCATATTTGTTTTTGTTCAATGATACTGGGGCTTTTTTACAAAGTATGCAGACATTAACAAAAGTTAACACATGAGCCCTTACTGCCACCTATTTTGTAGATGTTAAGGGCTTATGCACGCAATAATGTAGCTATATTAAGGGTTCCTTTTACAATGGAGCGCTGAATTGACTTGTGGTAGTGTAAGGACGGGTTTTGGGCCGGCGCTGATCCATTTTTAGCGCACCTGTAAAAAAGGCCTTTTTGCCGAAAATGGTCATGCAGCAAATTCAAAACTGCCGTGCATCCATTTTGGGTCTGAGACCTTACTGCCAGCTATAGACCTAGCGGTAAAGAATCTGGGTGGTAATACCTACATACATCAAATGCCACTTGGTGCACGTCTGTTACATGTGCCCGAAAAAAATATATTTTTCAGACACGTGCGGCGGTCACACGCCAAAATTGAAATTACCACAAGGGCCACATGGTAACTGGGCAGTAACTCCAATTTGGCGTGTGTTCGGCACACGTAGGCACCTAAGCAGCTTAGTAGAAGGGGCCATAAGTGAATAGCACAGACACGTCTACTCTTCAGTTCTCTTAAGACTTGAAACTAACAAAATCTTAATATCCTGAAGCATAAACCTTGGCACACCAGCACACACTGAAGCCCCTTTCTTTTTCTGATATTTTCTTTATTGCATAAACATATCAATGTACTCACAGTCAGAAGGGATGTTTCATAGCACAGGGACTTCGTTATTCTGGGCTGAACAATGCTTGGAGGTAGAAGTCTGAGGAAGAACAATTCTACTGCTGAGGTGGAAAACAGATGAACAGGCAGAGACAGCTCAGAAATGGATGCCTGGGACGTGCTATATCTTATTGACAAGATATATTTTATAAGTTCTCTTCATGGAGTTTATCAGGCCAAGTACTGACAGAAAACAAGATAAAGAAAGTTTCAAAGCTAGAACAAGGGGAAAAGCAGGGGGGCTCCAAAGCCCAAAGAACAAGAGCATAAAGACCAATGAAACAGAGCCATCAGGTAGCAAGGCAGTCAAGCTAGGCTGAGAAGGAGAAGAGGTTCAGGCAACATTACATCAATGATAACAGTTTTAAAACAAACAGACAAGTGTGTCTGCACTAATGCATTGCTCCACTAACTTACAGACAGATCTGCAGTAACGCATTAAACACATTTCAGGAACCTTCTATAACTAAGGAAAGGCTGTCAAAGGACAGAACAACTGCCAGCTATAGACCTAGCGGTAAAGGATCTGGGCGGTAATACCTACATGCATGTGCATCTGTTACACATGCCAGAAAATAAAAAATATTTTTCAGACACGTGCAGCGGTCACGCACCCAAATTGAAATTACCACAAGGGCCACATGGTAACTGGGCAGTAACTCCAATTTGGTGTGTGTTCAGCACGCATAAGCACCTACGCAGCTTAGTAAAATGGGCCCTAAGTGAACAGCACAGACTCTTTGTCCCCCAGACATGTTCCTCAGTAAAAAAAATACATTTTATTTTTTTTTAGCATACTGGCAGTGTGCACACATGTCAAAGGTACCAATGAACGCCTCAGCAAATCCCACAATACACCATTTTAAGCTATGGTAAGCAAACAATAGTGCTTACCAAAGCTTGATAAAAGGGCCTCTTATTAATTTTGTAACTTGGCTTAATTTATTTGGTTTGTCCAATGAATCGGTCTTACACATTCCTACCCAGTACCCATATCCATTTCCTTCCTGCCAGAGCCAACAAGCAGCTTCTCTTGTCCCCTCTCCAAACCAACTTTCTTCTTCCAACTGATCTCATGACTCTTTATGACCCTCTGGCCCCTTGATTATCTAATGTCTTCCAGTTCAGCAGCTCTGTACATGCCTTTGGGCACAAGTGACCATAACCCTCTGTTTTACTGTGGCCTATCAACGGATGCAATTTCCAAGTCTTCCAAGCTTCCAAGCCTTTATAGCAAGATATATATGTATAATGACAGCCACACAGTTAATGATAAGGGAATGCATTTGTTAAAGTGATATGTGTGTATGTGTGTTATATACATGTACAGAAAGAGAGAAAAGGATTTTAGATATTTTATCCTTTCTTTAAATTTAAAAAAAAACAACATTTGCTAACTTGCCACTTTTCAGTGTAGCAGAAAGCTTTATCTCAAGTGGAGTAAAAAGTGAGAATAAAATATTTATATTGGTACTCAGAGTCACTCTTGCACTTAATAATTAATTGGTGTTGACAAAATTGGTGTAAGAAAAACAATAGAAAAAAAATCCAAATGCATATTTGTTGTTCAAATCCCAGTTCTATTAAATCATTCAGACAGAACTCCCTTGGTGGAAAATTTATACATCCCAGTTTCCCACTTTAAAACAGTAGGTGTCCCCTACACAAGCTATAACTCTTGCATAATTAGGTGTTCTAGGATGGTTTCCAAATTTTCTCTGGCAGGTGTAATTTTTCAAGTAGGATAAACGAGTGAGGCAAGAAACCAAAGAGAAGCAAACAACTCAACGAACCAAAAAAAAAAAAAAAAGACTTTAATACTTGATAGTGTCAACCAGCATCCGTGGAACAGAAAATAAAGACTTGACAAGGCCGTGTTTCGGCGACCAATGCCTGTGTCAAGAGCCTTGCAATTCTATGAGCAATCAAAAAAATATAAAAATTTAACTTAATACAAATAGACATAATTTCCTTAAAAATAAATACATCAATAACTATATATAGAATACTTAAAAACATAAAAGGCATCAAAACACTAGTGAGTGGCATTGCATTACCCCCCCCCCCCCCCCATAATATTCAAAATGAACCAATGGCATCTTGTTAGGATGAGGGACACAAAATGTATGCACATGTAAAAGTGATGATATGGTTGTGAAAATTATTATTATTATTAACATTTGTATAGCGCTACCAGATACACACAGCGCTGAACACCTGACACAGAGAGACAGTCCCTGATCGATAGAGCTTACAATCTAAAAAATAATGCATTATACAGAAGAACCAATAATTAAAGCCATTCAAAATATATAAAAGGATATAAAACAACATGATATAGAAAGCATAATAAATAAAAAACATACAAACAATGAACTTAACAATTAAAATCCACTAAGGAAAAAGCAAGGACCAAAGACAATATATTATAATACTGACTAATATAAAAAGATTAACAATATCAGCTAGTCCACAAAAATAAACGGTGTATATGCGACTAAAAAAACCTAAGGGGCCCTTTTACCAAGCTGTGGGTAAAAGGACCCTACACTGGCGGTGGGGACCATTTTGTCTCACGCGCCAGGGCCCTTTTTACCGCAGTGGATAAAAAGATCCCAACACATATGGCCATGCAGTAAGAGAACTATTATCGCATGGCCATGCGACGGGGAGCCCTTACAGCCAACCATTAAGGCGATGCCCAATTACCGCTGGGTCATCGTTATGCAAGCCATTTCCTGGGATTTTCTTTTTCTTTGGAAATGACACACACTAGGGCGGGACTACTGCCGGTGGCCTCATTGGGCCAGGGGTAGTCCTTAAAAAGCGAGTGGTAAGCCTGAATTGGATTTACCGCTGCTCTATAAAAGGACCCTAAATATCAAAAAACAATACCTAGAAAAAGTGCATATTGCTAACAAACCAAGGTGGAGACACCGATCAAGAAACAAGCCTTGGATTACTCATAAGAGATAAATTATCAGGCTGCAAGAAAAAGCTAAATCTTAAATGCTTGAACCATGGCTATTTTACAACAAAAAGAACTAAGAGCCTCTTTTACCAAACTACACTAGCAATTTCCATACGGCAATGCTGATGAAGCCCATTCAAAGAATAGGCTTTCTTGGCATTGCCACATCTTGAATCGTTAGCTCGGTTTAATAAAAGGGGCCCTAAAAAAAGATAATGATAGGGGGAAAAAGGGAGGAAAAATCAGGAAAAGGAGGGAGGAGGGGGAGGGAAGAAGGGCAGGAGGAGGAATGGAAGATGAAAGGAGGGAAAAAAGGGCAATATGAAAAAAAGGATATTTTTCCTTTTCTTCTATACCACTGTAATTTTTCAAGACCATTTCCTATATAAGTTGGAAAAAGGCTAAGAACAATTATCTACAAAAATTAAATTATCAGATTTTTGAAGTAAATACAGCACAACATTACTTTGTCCTATTTATATACTAAATAGCTTTTGTTGATAGTTTACAACTGTATCTTTTTGTGATAGTGAACTTTCATAGATATGTCAGTTATCAGCATCCTCTGTGAATTTGTTTATAAGTACATGTAAAGCCTAATAAATGGACTGGAAATTGTCTAAGAATTTCATTTTCAAGAACTCTTTTCTTAGTAAATTGTGTACAAGTTCTTCCCCATGAACATATTTTTGTTGCAAACAAAACAATAGGCAGAATACAAACTTGCCTTATCAGAATTTCATATTAATGGTTCTAAATTCAAATACGACACTGTTTTAATTTATATGCTGCTTTCCAATATAAGGGGACCTTATACTAATCTGCAGTAAGCACTAATGTGTGCTTACTGCAGGTTAAATAAACACTACCGTGGGGTTTGCATAGGTGTCCCGCGGTAGTTTCAGGATTGGCGTGTTCTTCCCTTAAGCTAACAAATAGATTTTAGTTTTTAGTACTGTAGTTATGCACGTGGCAGAGAGTAGGTGTGTTCTGTGATAATCGATTAGAGTAGCTACATAGGTGATTGCTATCTGATTAGCACAGGATCAGCACATGAGCCCTTACCTCCTAGAAAATAGGGTTTGGTACATAGGCGCCCAGTATAAGAGGCTTGGAGAGGCTAAGCCTCCCCTGCTGTGCTCTGAGGGGTTTAAATTGTTGATTTACCTCCATCCTCACAGCAGGAGCTGCAGTGAAAGCCCTCTAGCCTTGTGAATCAGTTGTAGAAATTAGTTTATGGTTTGTTTACCTTACTGCTGGGAGGGAGGTGGGGGTTGGCTAGGTTCTGACTGTGTTTTTACACAAAGTTGTGCATAGTGTTTTGTAGTTGAGTGATTGTGGTTAGTATATGCTTTGAGCAACCACTTTATTCTTTGACATATGATACATATCTAATATCTAAATTTAATAAAAGGTATTAATTGTGACTTTTATTTTTATTTATTTTTTCTGTGTTATCAGACAATTATGGATTTAAGCTCCACCCCTGGCCCCACCCCTGGCCCCACCCCCTTTAGCCTCCCCAAACAGTTGGGCCACCGACTGCCTATGGTTTGGTAAGTATTCACAAACTAATGGTAATGCACTAATGGGGAAATTAACGTGTGGTCATTAATGGGGAATATAGAAAATTGTGCCATTTCATGGCCGTGATGAAAGTGGCCTCAGCGTGGGAAAGCCCCATCCTGAGGACAGCACTGGCCACTTTTTAGCACAGCTTTGGAAATGCCCTTCCTATCCAGAGACCCTCACAGTAAAATTCCTCTCTCTTGACCCATTTATACTTTATTGTCCCCCTTCATTAACATCTGATCAATGGAACATTTGTCTACAAGCTTTAGCTTATGCATCCATAAGACTCCCAGATCTCCTAATTGTTGAAGTCTTCAATGTACACTTAAATACACCTATTTATCCTACATTTTCCTCGTTTCTTTCTTTTCTTGCTGACTTGGACCTTTGCCGGTATGTTCATCTCCCAATACCGTAGGCCTAGTCCTAACCCCAAATTCCTTTACCTTCATACCACCCCTCTCTCCCTGACAGATCACTATCTAATTCAGTTCTCTTTACTGCATTTTCCCACCCCCAAGTCTTTGACTAGAACTCTCACCCATTCTCAGTGTTGTCATTATGTTGACCCTCAATCATTACCTTCACATCTGTCTCTTTATCCTGAGGATTTCTCATCTCATTCTCTACCGAACCAAGTCCAGTGTTGGAACTCTACCTTTACTGATATCTTAAATACTTTGGGGCTCATTTTTGAAAGAGAAAAACATCCATAAAGTGTCATAAAGCACCATTTGGGTGGATTTCTTCTCTAAACATCCAAATTGGTATTTTTAAAACCTGTTTTGTAGACGTTTATCTGTTCATTTCGTCTGCAGTGCATCAAAACCACAAGGGAACATATCGGGGACATTTTGAAGGTAGTATTAGGGCAGGCTTAGGGCTTGTCTAACACTTGGATGTTTTACAATCATAATGGAATAAAATTTAAATGTCTAGGGTGAAAACTTAATTTTGGTCTAGAACTGTGAAGAAGGCACTAAAAGGTGCCCTAAATAACCAGATGACTACTGGAGGGATTTAGGGATTACCCCTATTACTCCACCAGTGATCACTAACACCCTCCCATCCCCCAAAATGTGAATAAAATAGTACTCACCAGCCTCTATGACAGCCTCAGATGTTATAGCCAGGTCCATTAGAGCAGAATGCAGGTCTCTGGAGTAGTGTAGTAGTGAGTGCAGTGCACTGTAGACAGGTGAACCCAGGCCCATACCTGTTACACTTGTGGTAGAAGCTGTGAGCTCTCCAAAGCTCACCAGCAACCCACAGTACCCACATATAGGTGCCTCCTTTACCCATAAGGGCTATGGTAGTGGTGAACAGTTGGGGGTAGGGGGTTTTGGGTGGGTTTTGGTGAGCTTAACAGACACCATAAGGGAGCAACAGTGAGATCTGTATCTGTAGCATTTATATGAAGTCCACAGCAGTGCCCCCTAGGGTTACCCATTGCTCTCCTGGGATGTCTGAGGGACCAGTCGGCTAAAAATGCTGGCCCAGCCTACATTCCAATGGCTTGATTTTCTACATTTTTCACTTCTACATTCTTTTTTCAAAAATGGCCTGAAAAAATAAATGCATGGAGCACAAACCCTTGTTAAAAATGGCATTTTTGAAAATAAAAAAAAGATAGAAGTTTTGCGGTTTCAAAAATGGTTACATTTGCTATTCAGATTTGGTACGTTTAGTGCAAAATGTACAAAGTCCAACTTGTCATATCGAAAATGCCCCTCTTTGGCTCCCTACCATGCTATCTTTCCTAAAATACTACATAAGCAACCCTGGTTTCATGCAGGATTGCACTTTCTTAAATGCCAACTGTGTCAAGCTGAACACATTTGGAAACGGACAAAAGATTTTTCTGCTTTACAACTGTGTAAGGAAGTCCATCATTATTTTAGCTATAATATGAAACTGGCATCTTGAAATCTGCTAATCTCACGACAGAACTCTAATCAATTTTCCAATTTCTTTCTGTAGTCCCAAATGCTTTGATTTTGAAATCACTACTTCCTTTAGGGACACTTTTACTAAGGCACACCTAAAGGTGGCCCGCGCTGGTGTAGGCATGTGTTTTGGGCGCACGCTGGCCATTTCCTCAGCACATCTGGAAAAAAAGCATTTTTGCTGCCAGAAAATGGATGTCAATTACAAAACCAGGAAGATTTTTTTTCAATGAGTGCCCCCCTCAGCTATCTTTTTTGCAAGCTGAAGAGCCCTAACCTCTTTAGCCTTTTCTTATATGAGAGAAGTTCCATCCCCTTTATCATTTTGGTCACTCTTCATTGATCCATTACTAATTCCGCTACATCTTTTTTGAGAAATGTTGACCAGAATTGAATGCAATACTCAAGGTGAGGTCACACCATGAAGCAATACAGATACATTCTAATATTTTTAGTCTTATTTTCAATCCCTTTCCTAATAACTCCTAGCATCATGTTTGCTTTTTGGCTGCCACCACACACTGGGCAGAAGATTTCTGCATATTGTCTACAATGATACCTTGATCTTTTTCTTGAGTGCTGACTTCTAAGGTGGACCCTATCATCATATAACTATGATTCAGATCTTCCTAAACTGCCTCACTTTGCATTTGTCTACATTAAATTTCCAGTTTCCTAAGATCTTCCTGCATTTTTTCACAGTCCGCATGTGTTTTGACTACTTTGAATAGTTTTGTTCTGCAAATTTAATCACTTCACTCGTTGTTCCAGATCATTTATAAATATGTTAGACAGATCCTTGTGGCATTCCTCTATTCACCCTCCTCCATTGAGAAAAATGGCCATTTAACCCTATCCTCTGTTTTCTGTCCAATAACCAATTCCTAATCCACAAAAAGTCATTGAGGGGCATTTTCGAAAGGAGACACCCATCTCTAAGGGCGTCCATCTTTGAGGATGTCCCTTGAAGGGGCGGGGCATCCCATATTATCCAAACAAGATGGGTGTCCATCTTTCATTTCGATAATACGGTCAGGGACCAAGACGCCTAAGAGATGGTCGACCTAAATATTGAGATGGTCGACCTTAGAGATGGTCATCCCCAGTTTTTGGCCATAATGGAAACCGATGATGCCCATCTCAAAAACGATCAAGTTCAAGTCCTTTGGTTGTGGGAGGAGCCAGCATTCATAGTGCACTGGTCCCCCTCACATGCCAGGACCAGTGCACTGGTCCCCTTCACATGCCCTAGAGGGCACTGCAGTGGACTTCAGAAATTGCTCCCATGGTGCTGAGCCCCCCCCCCCCAAAACCCACTACCCACAACTGTACAACACTAACATAGCCCTTAAAGAGTAAAGGGGGCACCTAGATGTGGGTACAGTGGGTTTTGGGTGGGTTTTGGAGGGCTCCCCTTTATCAGCACAAGTGTAACAGGTAGGGGGGATGGGTCTGGGTCCGCCTGCCTGAAGTGCACTGCAGTACCCACTAAAAACTGCTCCAGGGACCTGCATACTGCTTTTATGGAGCTGGGTATGACATTTGAGGCTGGCATAGAGGCTGGCAAAAAATGTTTTTAATTTTTTTGGCGGGTGGGAGGGGGTTGTTGACCACTGGGGGGAGTAAGGGGAGATGATCCCCAATTCCCTCCGGTGGTCATCTGGTCAGTTCGGTAACCTTATCGAGGCTTGGTCTTGAAAGAAATTGGACCAAGTAAAGTTGGCCAAATGCTCGTCAGGGACGCCCTTCTTTTTTCCATTATTGGCCGAGGATGCCCATCTCTTAACCACATCCCCGTCCCGCCTTCGGTACAATGCTGACATGCCCCCATAAACTTTGGTCATCCCCGCGACAGAAAGCAGTTAAGGATGCCCAAAATCGGCTTTCGATTATGCCGATTTGGGCGACCTTGAGAGAAGGACGCTCATCTCCCGATTTGTGTCGGAAGATGGGTGTCCTTCTCTTTCGATTATGCTGCTAATTGCCTCCTATCCCATTACTTTTTAATTTTCTCAGGAGTCTCTCATGAGGAACTTTGTCAAAATCTTTTTGAAAATCCAGATACACTACATCAACTGGCTCATCTTTATCCACATGTTTACTTACATCTTCAAAAAAATGAAGCAAATTGGTGAAGCAAGACCTGGTGAGTCAAGACTTCCATTGGCTATCCCATTAAACCATATTTGTCTATGTGTTCAGTAATTTTATTCTTTATAATAGTTTCAACTATTAACCCAGCTCTGAAGTCAGGCTTACCAGTCTGTAATTTCCTGGGTTACTCCTGGAACCCTCTTTAAAAATCAGTATTACATTGGCCACCCTCTAATCTTCAAGTACTATGAATGATTTTAATGACAGGCTACCGATCACTAACAACAGATCAGCAATTTTATATTTAAGTTCTCTGAGTATCCTAGGGTGTATCCCATCCTGTAAAGGTGATTTATTACCCTTTAGCTTGTCAATTTGGCTCAGCACATCTTTCAGGTTCGCTGAAATTTCTTTCAGTTCCTCCACATCATCACCCTTGAAAACTATTTCCAGTACAGGTAGATCTCTTATATCTTCTTCTGTAAAAACTAAAGCAAATAATTAATTGAATCTCTCTGCTATGGCCTTGTCCTCCCTGAATCCCCCTTTTGCTCCTTCTTTATCATTTTAATAGTTTCCATTTCTCCCCACCAGGAGAGATGGAGAGAAGAGCAATATTAGTGATGTTATGAATGTTTTCCAATATGCGCTCTCAGGTTTTTTTTTAGAAGCATGGTACCTAGATCTGTATAAAATTTTACACCAAGATATATAACCCCATTGTAGGTTTATGTTTCCCATATGTGCCTTATTGCAGTATGCATTCAGTGGCATAAAGAATACTGACCTCTTAAAATTTTATCCAGAACTAAAGGTCAGCAAACAAAATATTCTGTATATTAACATAGCTCTCATAAGATTATCAGAAATGTATTGTTTTCCCCTAACATACAGTAGAGGTTTCACTCACTATTTGTTATCTTTTATTTCTTCAAACTCAAAAAGACTAACATAACAGATGCATTATTTTATTTATTTTTGTAATCATCAGATTCTTATCAGTTTTGGTATTTATTTATATTTTATAGGATCAAAAAATAATCATTTTGAGCGGAGTAGCAATTCTTTAACTTTCCTAGAGTTTATAGCATTCTGCATGTGGTGAAATTTATGATTGTAAGGTGAATGCTGGCACAACCCCACTTGTATCATTCTATCAGAAAGCAAATAGCAGGAGTATAGTGGAATGACTACAGATGGCATTATGAATACATTCATAAGGCCAGCTGTTTCTGCTGAGGTGGGGGAAGGAATCCCTAGGACAAAGACCTTTCTATGGATAGGTCTGTTTCTTAGGGATTTACAGTGTAATCGGCTGCTATATTTTTGCTCACTGCCTCCAAGTTACAGAAACAAAAATCAAGATGTTCAGGCATTCATTTATTAAAAAAAAAAAACCATAGAAAAGCCCAAGCAACCTTCTGCAAAGTATGCTAGGATTTATTCCATGTTTCTCTCAATGACCATGAAAAGAGTGAAATTGTTTCCTGCCTCAGTTCAACTATATGTTCTGCAGTACTGTAATTTGTGGAAATCAATGCCCCAAGTATGACCATTCATTGTATTAATATTCTTTATGGAATATTTTGAAACAGATAACACCAATCTCTTCCAAGGAATAAGGCTGAATCAATTAACACCATGACTATGTATGATACTATTAACTAGATTATAAAAGCTTTCTGGTAAATGTATTGAACAGTTAATATAACAATAACAAAAACAGCAAAACAGTGATTACCAAGCACCCTCTATTAGATAATGAGGTAGAGACACCGCATGCTGTAGGACTCCATACGGTATGCCTGCTAGAGTTTAGAGGTTGGATAAGGTCTCCTGATGAAGTTATAAGGAAACACGGCCAGTGTTGGGACCAAAAAGATATATGGGACCAGAAGATTTTTAAATACAAGTTGATGGAATTGTTGTCAAATATCCTATATTTCCCCCAAAGATCAGCGGCTCCTCTTCAGAATTTATCAGAACTTACAAGGGATTCATTGTAACAAAGTTCAGCACTCCCGATTAGGGGAATTCTATAAGTCAGAACCGAATTGTGAAACGAACTATAAACTTGGAACTTCTAATGAATGTACTACAGCTGTTCAGATTTCAACAATTTTCACTGGAGAAGGACATGAGTGGCTTGTGCTGTGTAGAGGGTGTAGGATATTGTTAGATTATCTAATAGAGAGTGTTTTATTTTTAGCATAGCATTTTTTGTAATAAAGATTATGATTTTAAATGCATGTATGAATGAGTTTGAAATGTTTATTTTGTGGTAAATTTGTAAAAAAACAAACAAACCCACATTGTATTAGTCAAGAGATATTGGTATTTGAAGTATTGTGGCTAATTATTGAGTATTTAACCTTGTGTTTGGTATTAATTAATATATATGAGTTAGATCTGCATGGATGCTACCTCCATTGTCAACAAATCTAACTCATGCATATTCATTAAGGATATCCTGAAAAAACGGCTTTTATTGCAGTACTTGAGGCCCAAGATCCTCTCTCTAGATAGCTTATATGCCTTATCAAAAATAAATGGTGGGGAGGGGATTGTATGAAAGAACAGGGTTTGACCTAGCCACTTAGGGGGTTCAAACACACAAACAGGTGGTAGTCTGGCATGGTGGGATAAAGGGTCATAAGAGGTAGGGGCTAATAAGCAGGTAGTGAGGTTAGAAAGAAGGGCGGGAGGCATGGAAGAGAATATCAAGGGGGTCTATAGAGGCAGGATCAGAGATTGGAGGTAAGAGAGAACATAGAGGGGCAGATTAGAGATAGTGTAAAAGAGGAAGTTTAAACTGGATGAGGGGAGTGACTATATATATATATATATATATATATAGCCACTCCCCTCATCCAGTTTAAACTTCCTCATTATAGACCCCTTGATATTCTCTTCCATGCCTCCAGCCCTTCTTTCTAACCTCACTACCTGCTTATTAGCCCCTACCTCTTATGACCCTTTATCCCACCATGCCAGACTACCACCTGTTTGTGTGTTTGAACCCCCTAAGTGGCTAGGTCAAACCCTGTTCTTTCATACAATCCCCTCCCCACCATTTGTTATTGATAAGGCATATAAGCTATCTAGAGAGAGGATCTTGGGCCTCAAGTACTGCAATAAATTAATATATATGGAGTGATGGAGTGGCCTAGTGGTTAAGGTGGTGGACTTTGGTCCTGAGGAACTGAGTTCAATTCTCAGTACAGGCAGCTCTTTGTGACTCTGGGCAAGTCACTTAACCTTCCATTGCCTGCCGCATTGAGCCTGTCATGGGTGGAAAAGCACAGGGTACAAATGTAACAAAAATATATATATATTGTTCTTGCTTTTAAAAGATCATTGCTAGCTGTAAAATAAACTGCATTTATCTTTAGAAATGTTTGTGTGCTCTCTCCTTCTTTCTGGGCATTAATTCAGGCCAAATCTCCCACCCATGTCCCTCCTATGGCCACACCACCTTTCAGATTGCATGCTATGGAATTTAGGTGCCCAGTAGATGCATGCACACATCCAGATTAGTGTCAATCAATGTCAATAATTGATTGTTAGTATCCAATTATTGACTCATTAACTAATCTCAGGTTTGCACACAAATTTGAGTGACCTTTATAGAATCTGGGGATATGTATGTAACTGGGATCTCTGCCCAAATCTGCCCTTGCTCCACCCAGGTATATGTCCTCATTATATTTACACACTATTCATATTAGGCACCTTTGCAAAATAGCTCTTAGGTTTCTTTTATAGAATGGGCAGCACTTAGAGGGGCATAATCGAAAGGGACGCCCACGTTTTGTTGAGGATGTCCTTGCAAAACATCCCGATGGAGGGGCAGGGAAACCAATATTATCAAAACAAGATGAGCGTCCATCTTTCATTTTGATAATATGGTTGGGGACGCCCAAATCTCATCATTTAGGTCAACCAGAGATGGTCAACCTAAATATTGAGATGGTCGACCTTAGAGATGGTCGACCCCGGTTTTCAGGCCATAATGGAAACCGAGGACGCCCATCTCAAAAATGACCAAATCCAAGACATTTGGTCATGGGAGGAGCCAGCATTTGTAGTGCACTGGTCCTCCTCACATGCCAGGACACCAGTTGGGCACCCTAGGGGACACTTAAGGACTTCACAAATTGCTCCCAGGTGCATAGCTCCCTTACCTTGGGTGCTGAGCCCTCCAAGCCCCCCCAAACCCATTACCCACAACTGTAAACCACTACCATTGCCCTTAGGGATGAAGGGGGCACCTACATGTGGTACAGTGGGTTTCAGGTGGGTTTTGGAGGGCTCACATTTACCACCACAAGTGTAACAGGTGGGGGGGATGGGCCTGGGTCCGCCTGACTGAAGTGCACTGCACCCATTAAAAACTGCTCCAGGGACCTGCATACTGCTGTCATGGAGCTGGATATGACATTTGAGGCTAGCATAGAGACTGGAAAAAATTTTTTTAATTTTTTTTTTTGGTGGGAGGGGGTTGGTGATCACTGGGGGAGTAAGGGGAGGTCATCTTCGATTCCCTCCGGTGGTCATCTGGTCAGTTCAGGCACCTTTTCGAGGCTTGGTCGTGAAAAAAAGGGACCAAGTAAAGTCGACCAAATGCTCGTGAGGGACGCCCTTCTTTTTTTCCATTATCGGCCGAGGACGCCCATCTCTTAACCATGCCCCCATCCCACCTCCGGTACACTGCTGACATGCCCCCGTGAACTTTGGTCGTCCCCGCGATGGAAAGCAGTTGAGGATGCAAAAAATTGGCTTCTGATTATGCCGATTTGGCTGACCCAGGGAGAAGGACACTCATCTCCCGATTTGTGTCGAAACATGGGCGTCCTTTCCTTTTGAAAATAAGCCTGATAGTCTCATCACTGAGTTCAAATCCTGCTCAAATACAAATGAAAATCAGCAAAAAAAAGGAGGTAAAATACCTCACTGTTTTTCCTACAAATTCAAACGAAACAATAAGCGTCCCTCGAGTAGATACTTCAGACAATGACTCTTCTAACAACGCAGACAGGTCTTGAATCTGTGCTCCATTTCCCATTAATTGAGGCAAGATCTCAACATTAGTGGGTTCCACTCCTTTTCGAAGAAGAGTTGTTAAATAAGATATTTTATTACATGGGGGAATAGATGAATAAGGAATTTTCAAATTTTCTATTAAAATTTTTTTTAAGAAATCAATAGGAGTCATACCCGAAGCTCTAGGAAAATTCAATAATCTTAACATTAACCGTCTATTATAATTCTCCATTTGTTCAATTTTCCGGTGAATTAAGAATTTGTCTCTTACTAGAGCATCCGTTGTAGATTTTAGTCTTAACTGCTTCCTGTACCTGTTGAACTTTGTTTGAAGTTTCAGTTTTAACATTCTCAAAGGATTCAGTTAAGCTATCCATTTTACTCACAAGTAAAGTTGTATCCTGAGCAAACTTAGTTACTGCTACCGTTTCATCCTGAAGCGCCTTCTAGATGGAACTCAATGTAACCTCCATGGGAGACGAAAGCTCAAAGCTGGTTCCTCCTGCGAGTGTAGGAGTAGCACCACCGATCTGAGTTCTGCTGCTAGCGTCCTCCGTTTCAGCATACACTCCTGATTCACTCCTATACTTTGCAGGACATGGTGGAGGGTTGATTTCCGGAGGCGATAGAGTTGTTTCCAATCCCAAGAGAGTCGGTGCTCCTTCATCGGCACTCAAAGCGGGACTCACTAACCTGGCTGTTTGTGGGCGGCTCGTCGCATTGTGATCCAAAGTTTGTTGAACAGGGGACGAAGTTATGGCCATCAGCGGTTGGCCTTTGGCCATCCCCTTCCTCTTCGTATGCGGCATCTGCTTTTAGCGAGCAAAGGAATTAGGTAAGAAGAAACCTTCAGAGGACAGCAGGGCCACTAAGTTTCAGGTTGCCATCTTGACACTCCCCATCTTGCCTTAATCCACATTTTTGTTGGTCTAAATGAACATGCATAGTTTTGGGCACTAGGATTTTCACCTAAGCGTATTCTATATAGTGCACCTAAATGTAGACACCACTTATGAAATACACTTAGGTGGAAATCTTTACCATGCAGATTTTTTAAGCACTATACATAGAAACTGGTCCATAGGGCATAAATGCAAAGGAGGCATTCACATGGTCATAGCATGAAATGGACATAGTGGCATTGCCACTTATAACACAGAGTACTGTGATACAGGCACCCATGTAGCATGTAAGCACCCACAGTTATGACAGGTCTATGGCTGGTGTAGCTGTGAGCACCTAGATTTTAGGCAGTCCAATTCTGTGTTGCACTAGTATTTTATAATCCAGTCCAAGTGCCTAGATCCAGTTACGGAATAGGCTTTCACTATGTGGCATCAGGGTGTCTAAAAGGTCACCCACTTATAGAATTACCTCCCACAGTGTATGTGCTTTCTAATTTAAAATTTAAGAAAATAGGATCTATTTACATATGCATTCAGGCTTTTCTTATATATGTATGAAGAAGCAAAACCCTTGAGATATGTCAGCAAATTAATAAAATGCATTTCAAAAGAAACTCAATAAAAATAATATTGAATAAACATACAGAAAATATTGCAATGCGCTGCTAAACATTATTTTGCTGTTATTAACTATTATGAATGGAAGAAAAAAAAGCTTGTAAAAATATTTTGTTACAGAGTCAAAGACTACTAATAAGAAATCATATGCAAATGACAGAACATCTCAGCCAGTCTCTCAGCAACCTATGACCCCAAGAGAGCACCAGAGGCAGTTCTGGAGTTATTAGCAGTGCCAGCAGTTGATTCAAATACAGGATAGCACTTTCCAAGGACCAACCAAGAAATCAGCCCAGGCTTTGTGACAGGCACAGATGTTACTGCTAAAATATTTATTCCAGACCTTGGCATCCAAGTCCTTCATCTGTCAGACATGTCCTTTGTGTGGCCCCAGCTGTTGACTTTGCTACTGAATAGTGCAGAAGGGGGAGGGAAAAGGGAATTGCATAAAATGTATATGCATATGCAAATAAGATGCCTATCAGTATCTGTTTGGAAAGATACTTTCATATGATCTATTACATCCCATTATACTATAAGTAAGACATGCTGTAAAAACATTCCAGCTCATTAATCAGGTATTTTGTAATAAATATTAATATTGACATTTTTCATGATTGCTACATTTGAAATAATAATTTTAGAAATAAACTCTTAGGTGAATCAGAAAATATATTGCAAAGTCAATGGGAGAAAAAATGTTTTAATGTTTAGAATATTAGACAATGACTGATGAAAATAATGTGACCCATATTGGATAAACTGGGGCTTATTAAAAGCAAGGTCCTGTAAAAACAGACACCCACAATCTCCTTTTTGCAATCATTATTCACTACAAAGGAAAAGAACTCTAGCATGGATTCACAGGAATTGTTCCACATGGGATAGTTATATGAATTGCAAGAAAGAAAGGTAGCAAATTAAGGGACCCTTATACTAAAGAGCATTACACTCTTAACATACAGTTAGTAAACACTCAGTGACGATCCTAGGTCGGCCGCCACCCGGGGCAGATTGCCAATGCGCACCCCCCCCCCCCCCACGGGTGCAGCATGACACCCCCCTGGTGCAATGATCCCCCGGCGCATCACCCCCCCCCCCCCCCCAAGGTGCATTCTTAGCTGCTGGGAGTAGCCGCGCGACTCTCGGCTCCACTGGCTCCCTGCTCCCTCTGCCCCGGAACAGGAAGTAATCTGTTCCGGAGCAGAGGGAGCAGGGAACTGGATATTATCAATCTTTTAACAATGTTTCTAGGAAAGGCATACCATGGATGAAGCGAGGGTGGTCCTGTAATATCCAGCTAGTGTGCTACACACTAACTGGATTGTACAGAGTTAATTCAGGAGCACTTAGCACCTAAATAGGAGATGGTAATAGCTTCAGAGATGCCAAGTTATCCAGTTTCAGGCTGGATACTTTGGGTCACTCCTGGTTTTGAACTTACATCCCAAAGCAGTGTGGGATTTGTAGTGCCTGATCTTGCCCATTGAAATCGGTGCTGCAATTCCCATAATGCACCAGAATTGGATGATCAGAAATTCAGGACTGTCCAAAATCTCCAGCTTGGAAATGAGTAACTTTGCATCTCTGTTGCTCCCACAGAGATGGCAATATTAGGGGTTCTTTTATAAAGGTGTGCTAGCATTTTTATAGCATACTAAAAATAAACACACACTAACTGTTAAAGACACCCATATATTTTTATGAGCATCTCTAGTGTTTATCATGTGCTAATCATTAGTGCACACTATGGGGGTCTCTTACTAAAGCTTAGTTGAGTTATCTGCAGCAGGGCCCATTTTATTCCTATGCGCCCTGCTGCAGATAACTCGATCTAATCTTTACTAAAAGACCACCTAAAACCACTTGTGTGCCTGTGTAAAAGGACCCTTTTGTGCACAACCTGCAAATTTTTAAAAAATAGCCCTAAAAAATGTCACATCCATGTGCTAAGCCCAGATTTTGCCTCATCTTAGATAAAGGACCCATGCATATCCACAGCCTGTCTGCAGACATAATGTAATATAGGGAAAGAAATTAAAAGGAAAAAAAAAATAATACTTACCTGGGGGGCTCCGGAGGTCCGGGAGGCTGCTGTCTGGGGCCCATTGTGGGGTTGGGAGCAGCAGGCGGCCATGGGGGACGCTGCTTGAGGCAGCATTGCTATTTTTTGGACACCCGGGGACGGTTGGACACGTCCCCGGGTGCAGAAGGAAGAAGCTGAGTTTCTTCGCCCCATTTCGGGGCCGAATGGGGCCGGTTTTGGCTTTGGCGCTAGGCGCCAAAGCGAAGAGGAGCACCGAGAAGAGGAGAAAACGTGCGGGCGCGCTCCCGTAGGGGGCGCGCTACATGCCCGAATTGGGTTCGCGCGTATTTGCGTGTAGGCCGAAGCCGGGGCCTAAATTTTGGGCCGGCTTCGGAAGTTTTTTTATTTTGGCTCCGTTTCGGTGGGGAGACGACCGGGACCGGAACGGAGGGAAGCGGAAACGTAAGGAGAAAATCAGGAAAACAGGTAAGGGGTTTTTAACCCAAAATTTTGATTGGTTAATTTTTAAATTGTGGAAATAGGGACTTTTATTTTTAAAAAATCAGGGTTTTGAGTTTTTTAAATTCTGTTTTCAGTTTTGGGGTCGGGGGATTTTTTGGGATTTTTTGGGTGATTTAGTTTTTGAATTTTAATATTTTTAGGGGGTCTTTTGGGAAGGGTGATATTTTATGGGGTTAGGAAAGGGTTAATTTTTAAATTTCGACGTGGTATGTCCGGGAGATGGTTTTAGAATTTTTGAGGGGTGTCACCAGAGGAAATTTGTGGTAATTGCTGGAAATTCTGTTTACCCTAAGAATCCATTACAGGTGCAGAAAAATTTGAGAGTCCAGAGTACGGCGAAGCTGTGCAATAATAAAAAAAAAAAAGTGTCCTGTGTTTTGTGTTCTCCCGGGGTTTTTGTTTTTGAGACGTACCCATCTCTGAAGAAAGGTTAAAGAACATGGAGGGTGAAGCAGCAGGAGGTCATGCCCCTCAGATGTGGACACACACCGTCGTAATTCCGCAGGATCGGACACTTCCAGACTTCCAGGGGTTTCCCAGTGGCCCGGAGGACATGAAGGTGGAGGACTGGATCGAGAAAATGAAATCCAGGCTGAGGATTTTGCGGGTTCCAGCCGAAGATCAGGTGGAAGTTGTCAGAGACCATCTGAAGGGAATTGCTCGGGATACAGTCAAGTATTCTCTTCCAAGGGAGTGTGCAGTAGAGGAGATCTTTGACCTGCTAAGACAAGTGTATGGGGACAAGGTGGCCCTGGGTTTACGTATTCAGGAGTTTTACAACCAGAGACAAGGAGAGAAGGAGTCGATCCGGATTTTTGCCTATCGTCTTCAGGAAAAGTTGGATGCCATCATGAGGAGGGATAGACGCCGAATGGGAAATCCTGATGAGACACTTAAGGAACAGTTCACAATCGGGTTGAGAGATGAGAGCCTGAGAAGAGAGGTCTCCAAGCGGAGTGAGGATAATCCGGGCATACCCTTCTCAGAGCTGATGCAAGCGGCCATACGTTGGGCCGGTGAAGAGAGAGGATTAGCTCCATGGGAATCCTCTCCTAAGCGAATCCTACAGAGGAGTCGAGATGAGGCCGGAGATTATTGTAGGCCTGAGGAATCTGCAAGAGTAATGATGCAACAAATGACAAACATGTTTGTACGTCTCTGTGAAAGACAAGAGGAGGAATGGGAACGACAGAGGAGAGAACGGGAAAGGTTAAGATATCCTAATTTCCAAGAGAGAAGATATTCTGGGTACGATCCCAGTAGGAGAGAGTCAAGAGGTAGTAATGGAGAGTTGCCAGGAGCTGGGTCACATAGCGCGAAATTGTCAGAGCGAGAGGCCGAGTAGAACTTATCAGAGGGAAGTTCGTGGTGAGCCAGAGATGTCAAGTGCTGGTGGGAAATGTGAGCAGCCGAAGAATCGAGACGAAGCAGGACCGGGACCATCAAATGTGAAGTCTATAGTGAAAATACAGAAGCATGTCGATAGAGAGGAGTTAAAGGACGAACAATTGTTCGGAGAAAGGGCGATAGGCTCCAGCCCACTATTGAAGGTTAAGATCGATGGGGTGGATACTTTGTGTACAGTAGATACTGGCTCCAATGTTTCGACTATCCTGGCCAGTTTCTTTTACAAAAATTTCAAAAATGCGGACTGCCTGAAAGATGCGAGTAAATTGAACCTTGTGGCGGTGAACGGGACAGAATTGCCAGTCTTGGGGTACATCGACGCTGATGTCCAATGTTTGGGACAGCTGGTACCTAGAAGATGTATTTTTGTAGTGAGAGACAACTTTTGCGATGGACAAAAGGAGAATCATTCCTTTCAAGGAATCGTAGGGATGAATGTCCTTCAGCATTTAGAAGGTCTCTTCAAAGATCTCTCTTGCTTCACCCTAGAACCGGTGAAAATTGCAGGAATATTATCTAAGATATCTCAGAAGTATTCCATTAAGATCAGGGAATCTGATGGAGTGATTAAGTTGCAGGGGAACATGGGAAAAATCATCCCTGCAAAGTCAGAAAAGGTCCTGATGGGAAGGTGCCAACTGTTTCGAAAAAGCACAGAAGCAGAGCTAGTTCCTAGAAGAACGAACCTGCACAAGAAGGGTTGGGAAACTAGTACCTTGTCCACACTACGGTGTGGAGAGGTTTGTGTTCGGAAGATAAAGGTGGGAGTACGAGATGTCCTTCCAGGCAGAGAGCGAATTGCGAGAAAGAGTTTGACAGAATCGGTGAATAATGTGAATAAAGGCATGGTAGAAGCTGTGGAAAGCAGTGAAGCCTTGTTCGATGCCATTACAAAGGAGGTGAAAGAGGGAGAATTGCCTGAGGAGAGAGAGATGGTGACTGATACAGGTCAATTAAAATTGCTGCAAGATGGTGAGAGAACAGCTGAGTGCACAAAAGAAATGAGAGTGCCTTCTAAACCTGAGAAACTTAAGGCTATGTCAGGAAATCAAGGGATAGCTGAAGGCAAAATGACATTAGTGACACGATGTACGGTGGCTGATAAAAGTCCTTGTTTTATTTTTTTTTTTTTTATTTTCTTTATTTATAAATTTCAAATTTTACAAGCATCAAACTTGATATAAGAAAAATGATTTAGAGGTTACATATTTTCCAAGCAAAATTATTTTCTATATAATTTTCCTCTAATCAATATAAGTCCACACTTATGGGAGTTCAAAATGAAAGAAAAACGTTGAAGCAAAAAAAAAAAAAAAAAAAAGGAAAGAAAAAATAAAGAAGAGAGTGGAAAGACAACTCTAACCGTTATTACAATACTATTGAACAATAATACTAGTGGGAGCATTAGTTCCAACTATCCTTCTAGATGTTATAAAGTTCTCAAGTTGAATAGGATCAAAAAACGTAAATTTTTCGTTTTGGTAGGTGACTAAACATTTGCAGGGGAATTTAAGGAAAAACGATGCCCCCAAAGTAAGCACTTCTCCTTTCTTCTGTAGAAATTTCTTCCGACGTAATTGTGTTTCTCTTGAAACATCTGGAAAGATGCTGATCTTTAAACCTTTGAAGAGTTTTGCTGAATTCTTATAAAATAATCTTAGTATCCAAGCTTTATCCGGAGATAAAACTACCGTTATTATCAGTGTAGCAGGCAATACTTGTTCAGTGTCAGAAAGTTCTAATAAGGCGGATACATCCAAAGGTTGATTTTCTATTTGCTGTAAATTTCTAGATGGAATATAATAAACCTGTGCCAAAGGAGGAATATCTTCTTCTTTTATTTGGAGGATTTCTTTAAAATATAATTTTAACATCTCTTTAGGAGCCATAGTATTTAAGAAAGGAAAATTTAAAAAACGAAGATTATTACTTCTAGAAAAATTTTCCATTATTTCTGCCTTTCTTCTTAGATTACTTAAGTCCTTAATGACTACATTTTGCACTTCCTGTAGAGATTGAATATCTTTGGCTTGTTGTCCCACTTGTAAATTTAAGGATTGAACTTTCTCTTCCAGTTTTTCAACATCCTGTTTAACCGTTTGTATTTGAGGCACTAAAGCTTTACCTAAGTCCATGATAAGTTTCCAAAGGGATTCAAGAGTCACTTCAGGGGGTTTAACTTGTGTTGAATCAAATGTAAAGACTCCTACCTCCATCTGTACGTTTTCCACTCGACTTGGGAAAATACCCTCCTCCATCGATGTTCCGTTCGGCCCAGCTTTCTCCTGATCTTTAATCGTCCCCAGCGCTCTTACTTCTACATCTCCTTCCGGAGTTCGAGTCGATAGCGCCGCCAAAAAAGGAGATTGCTCGCGAAACATAGGAGGAGGAGGAGGTGTTCGTACGTCCGGGCTCAGTGAGACTTCCAGCTCATGTATTCCCGTCACGCCTCCAACTGCTGCGGGAGATATCAGCGAGCCGCCCGTCGGCGTGCTAGCGGTTTGAGCCCGCAGTAGGAACGAGTCTATTGTATTGCTTCGAGTCGGGGTCCCAAGTCGCTGGGGGGCGATAGCCGCGGCTTTCCCCCTTCTTTTCGGCATAGTGAGGAAATATTTAAGGAAAAACCGAAGTTTTTCCAAAATTCAAAAGGTAAGTTCCTCGGGAGCTACAAGAGTATGTCTTTCCCTCTCGGCAGCCATTTTGAACTCAAAAGTCCTTGTTTTAAAAAGGCAATGGAAGAAGGGATAGAGATGAATACTGCTCGGGTGAATGCCAACAGGGATATGATTCTTGCGGAAAGCAAAGGAGCCAATTATGTGAGGCCTGAAGTGTCTGCAAGTACAGAAGAGACAGGAGAGGTGGAGGGTAAGCAAAGGCTAGAGTTGGCAAAGGTCTATTGTGGGAGAAAGAAGCCCAAAGAAGCACACAACTCGGGCATTCGGCACACACTCAGACGTATCAACCCCCGCCCCCTTCAATACCACACTACAAGCCGTATCTTCGATAGAATTGGATTTATTTTGGCCGCAGCCAGGAACATCAAAATTGTTACAACTTAAACAAATTACATTACATCTTCTACTAATCATTATGCCAGCATGCATTTCTACCCGGGTACACAGCTTCTACACGTAGTTGCATATTCTGGGCCACAGGCCAAGCCGTACCAAGCCCCTGTGGCCCCCTGTGCTGTTTTCCAAGCACCCGATGTCACTTGGTGTCTCCCGTTGAAGGAGGCACCTACCACATTTACAAAATGACGTTCTAGGCCTCCCGGCCGCCCAAGCCAGGAGACAAGCTGTATACACGTTGTTTCCCGTTGAAGGAGGCACCTACCACATTTACAAAATGACGTTCTAGGCCTCCCGGCCGCCCAAGCCAGGAGACAAGCTGTATACACGTTGTTTCCTTATAACAAGGCTGCTCACATGCAAGCCTACCATTTGCATCAACTTGATAATTTTCCACACAACTCTTTCTGCAGCAGTAGTTACCCCAAACTTGTAACTGTTATGTGTCAAGCTGCTGTGTACCCATTGCTGGCTGTGCGTAAACATTGTAGTCTAACGCCACAGGCCACGGCAACGACACCTCGTTTGCCATGGTCCCCCACCCCTCCTGGCTGCGGTCATGCCCTAACGCTATGGCTTGTATCTATTCGCAAGTCATGTGGGATCGTATGACTTTTAATGCACACAAGAATGCCTGAAGCCTCCCTCCCTTACCTATACCCTGTTATGGCTACTCTATCGCCCTGGCTCCTCTATCGCTCTGACAACCCAGGCTCTCACTGTTCGGTCTCACTGCTGCCCTTCTATGCGCCCACCGCCTTTCCCTGTGCCCAATGTACATACAAGTGATGAGTGACCGCATATCCAAATCCGCTGCAGCTCATTCTGGATATGGATACCTGTAACAGAATATAATGGGAAGCAACATGTTAGCACAGTGCAAGCAACCATTATCACTTTGCTGTGGATGCCTTAATGGGTCCAATGTACCGCTTGTATACACTAGATGGGTCTGATGTAGCGCTTATATACATTAGGTCGCCATCGGCCCAGTCTTTTGATGGCCTCTATGGACACTCCTAGCGCTGCCACTGCCGTAGCTGCCCTAATCCTAAATGAGTGGGTACTGTACATAGTGTATGAATCAGCAGGCTGGTCTTTGGTCTTTGTTTTAAGTCGGCTTAAAGGTTCAGGACAGGGCATGTCCGTTCCGATCCATTTTGATTTGTGAATAAGTAGGTCAGTTGCCGCGGCTGTAATGGCTGCGTCACGTATTAAGAGGGACATGCCATGGTGGCCATGCTTGTACGTAGCCACCAACTCACTGACTCGCAGAGCACCATGCAAAGCTAATGAGAATGCGCATTTGACTCGACGGCCCTCAAACTCAGTGTCACTTATCTCCTCTAATGATGCAAAGAGATGGCCCATTTCCCTGCCGGTACTGGGTTTTCTTTTACCTGGGTAGGGTACTCCCGGCCTGCCCCATCCTTTCATCAGTCTCGTGACAACAAATGACCTAGATGGATTTTGGACAGCCACCGCTTTGGCGAGAAAACTGATGGCTGCGAACATGATTGAGACCTGGTTTCTGCTAATTCCCTTCATACATGCCGGGGGCCGGGAATATATCAGTACCACCCTTCTCTTCTAAGTGTTGACTATATGTGCGGTTGTGTATCTTGTCCGCGAGATATCTGTTAACTATCGCAGCATCGGGTCCCATTTCCGGGTCTGCGCTCTAAAAACGAGAAAGAGCATCCACTATAACCATTCTCCCTGCCTGGTATATGTTTAGCTGTAATCACTGCGGAACTATCTGTCTGCACACATAACTTGTGGGAAGTGCATGGCGGACAACTACTGCCATATTGTCTGAGGGAATTACAATTAACTTGTGAGATATGCCAGGTCCCCCCAGGAAACATGATATCCTACGTGGTCCCTGCTGAAACCCGAGCTTGCTGCGCACCACGCTCCCTGGAAGTAAATCTGCCGCATCTGTAAAGAAAATGCAGGGTTTCCGTGAGAGTGGGTGAATCGTGCCAAAATGAAATCCCATGGGCCAAGAACCTGCTAAATCTCGCTTGATGTCCTGTGTACGTCTGAGATGAAAATGCGCTTTGTTTCTTCCCGATGTTGCTAAAGCTATTGGGAATCACCCTTATTGCGAAGCCTACTGGACCCAGGAGTTCCTGTACCTGCTTCAGCCTTGCTTTTTTACAGTGCCACCTCGTATTCGCCGCTCTGGCAAGCTTATCAATTTTGTCAGCCGGCAGTCTGGAACATCTAGTTCCAATTCAATACCTATAATGTAAGCATTCGCCGTGGGTCTACTGTTTTTTCAACGGCTAATGGGATGTCCAATTTCTGTGCCAAGTGGATAAAGACCTGTAACACATCCGTCCACTCTTGTGATTCCCGGTCTTTGAACAGGAAGTCCTCCAGATGAGGACCAGAGACCTAGCGGGGGCTAGTTGCTCCACTACCCCGTGCACAAACATGCTAAGCTCTTTGAAGTATGCGCACTAGATGTGGCCACACATGGGGACATATTTATCGCAATAAAACCTCTCCTGGAACCTGACACCTAACAAGGGAAAGGGCTGTGGGTGTAAAGGCAAGGTGCGAAAAGCCGAATCTCCGTCCACCTTAGCCCAATGTGCCTAGTTGCCTTGCCGCCGAATTATTTGAATGGCATTGTCTACAGATGCATATTGTACTGTACAGCTGCTACGGTTAATGTAGTCATTTACTGATGTTCCTATGTGGCGGGACAAATTACGACTGGGCCTACCTTTCCCCAGCTCCTTCCTTGGTATTATGCCTAGCGGAGACACTGTTGTTGCCTTGAAGGGCGGGTCCTCAAACAGCCCCGCTATGCAGCCTAGCAATAGTTCTTTGGTAATCTTGCCTGCAGCTATCTGTCGATGCATGTGAATCGAGGATGCATTGTTGGGGTAGTGTTGTCACTGTGGTGTTGTCCTCTAATATGGAATCATGCAACCTGATTGGAAACCTGTGGTGATGCACCCGTTCTGTCAGGGTAACGGGCTAACCTTGAAGCTTGATGGCTTCCGGACCCTGTCCTGAGTTAATAGGTTGCTTTCTCCTGTCTCATAAGCTTGATGGGGGGAGCGCTAGCTCCCTCAGTACCCTGTCCCGTGTTACTAGATTGCTGTTCCCTGTCTCTGGGGAGCCTGCCTTGCCCTGCAGCATGCCTGCCCGCACGGGCGTGTCGGGTGCTAGGTGCAATGTCCGCTGCCTCCGTCCTGCCTTTGTCCTGACGGCATTGCCTGACAGGACTACCACTGGTGCTGACCCGATATGAATGGATTGTCTGCACTGCTTTCTTGTAAATTTAATATCTTAGTTAAGCCATGCCCGTCCCCTAAATATCTCATGCGCTTTTAAAATTATATTCCATATCCCACACCAAGTCCGGGCCCCTTTCCGTTTCCTTCACTATAGTGAGTGTCCTGAGTATGTGAACAGCTGAGTGTCCTAAGTATGTGAACAGCCTCCGACCAGCCCATGAAGGACCCAAATATCTTGGGCTTCTTATCTGTTACGCTATCCCTGCCTACGGTACCCTCCTCATGCAACTCCCACACAAGGAGGGAGAAGATATCGATCCACCTGTATTGTGAGAACGGTACCTAATGCATCGCTCCTGTGATTAAGTACTCCCACATCCTGACTGGTCCCCTGTGCACCGACCGGTGCCACAACCGCATTCTGTCCTGCCATATTGGGCTCCGTTACCCGTTCTTATCGTCCCATACTGCATATCTAGTTATGTCATGCGTCTGCGCTGGAAGGAGTGTGGTGCTGTCATTAGACTTACCCCTTGCCGGTACTGGCGGTAGCCCCGCAACTATGGAGGTGGAGTCTGCGGTGCTGCTACCTCCCTTGCAGGCCCCCGCACCGTCTGTGCTTGTGGTGTAGGTCCACTGTGACTTCTAAGGTCTGGGGCCACAGCACTCCGCGTCTTAGCTGGCGGAGTTTTGGTGGGCCACTTGGCTGGCCTTGCTGGTGCATATGTCTCCTTCGCACACTACAATGACATTACTGCAATGGAGAGACTAAAAGAATAGACAATTTAAAGCAAAATGACCTCATAATAACTGATTGTGGTGACGCCGGCTTCCTCAATCGCTGCGTGCATCCTATGGTGCCTGTGTAAACTGTACCCTCCTTGCTCACAGCTACATATCTGACTGCGTGCTGTCTGCGCAGTGCGCCCTTCCTTAAATGGCTGGCCTAAAGCCCCACGGGCGATGGCTGTTACATTCAAATTTGGCCTGGTAGTCAAAACGGCTGCCGTATGCAAAATGGGCCGCTAAAATTAAAATGGCCAGGCCCCTGTAAATCCGGCAGATAAATCAGTAAGACTGGTGGTCCTTCTATCAAAATGGCCACCGTTTTCAAATTAGCTGCTTTAGTCCACGTGGCCGCTCTAGTCAAAATGACCGCTAAGTGCACATGGCCCTCTAGGACTAACACTGTTGTACCAACCCTTCCCCCCGTGGACATGGTCCTAACGGCAGCTGAGAGTAGCATACTGTAACCGATATGTTTGTCTGATGCCCCTAAGTACTGTGTCCCGCTATGCTGGCACCAAACGGTATGATATCAATTGTTCCAGCCTATGCCGTGTGTCAAAGACACAAATGCGTGCGGTATCCAAGGTGGCCACTGCAGGTTAAATTTGTATTTGGAATGTCCATTCTAGTGAATTTTAGCGCCATAAAACTGGCTGCCTTTTCCAAATTTTACTGCTAGTCAGAATGGGCGGTGTATTGAAAGTGGCCACCGTTTTTACAATCGGCACTCATGCAAATGGCCACCCTATCGAAATTCACCGCTGCCGTACGTGCCTCTGTAGGTTAATGGCCGACTGTATGGGCGGGCAATTACAACGCGTAGCGAAGCGCATGTCCCGCCAATTTGGGACTCCCCCTAAGTGGCCCGCAAGAGAAGACCCTGACTAGCGAGGATCGCAATGTGGACGTTTCTGCAAAAACCCGCATCTCAAATATCGCATGGCAGACCAATCATACAGACATGGCGCCGGTAAGTAACGTTTAGGATGAAGCGTAGTCGACCGAGTAGAAAACACAGCATGGCCGTAGTGCTGCGTGACATGGGCAGCTTATACAACATGGGCAACTTATACCGCACTAAATTTTACCGAATTAGATAACACGGCGTGGCAGACCACAATGGGGCTTGTATAGCTCTGCGTGGCCTGGGCGGCTTATACAGCATGAGCGATTTATACTGCACTCATTTTTGCCGCATTACATCGAAAATCTGGTGTGGCCGGCCATAACGGGGTTAAGGTCCGTCGCCGTAATGGCATGGACGGCTTATACCGCATTTATTTTTCAAATTAGATAACACGGCGTGGCCAGCCACAACGGGGCTCGAAGGTCCATTGCTGTATAGTGCGTAACTGTCGGCAAATTATTAGTGGCCGGCCATCACCGCATCTTAACGTGCGGTGTGCCGCTGAGGCAGGAGAAGAGCAAAAATGACGTACCATTAAAGGTGTTTTCGTCTCCCTGAGATAGTTTGCGCCTCAGTTCAGTACTGTGCACAAGGTCTTCCTAGTCGTGCCTCAGTGCCGTGCTATGCACTGCAGATTGTGAGCACTGCATGGCCGGCCAAAAATGGCAACCGCGCTGTGGCAAACCCATCTGCCATGCGCCATGGGCAGCGTATGTGGGACTCTAGCCTAGTGCACGTAATGCCGTGAGATAGGCAGCTAACCCGAGATGGCCGGCCATCCTGGAAAAACTAAATGGGGGTCGGCAGGAGAAAGCTAAAATGCCTTGCACAAAGTTTTAAATGTCTACATACCGTAAAATTTGTTCTCAATTTGCTGGAATATCGTGCTCTGCTGTAAGAGCTTCTTTGGCTGTACTCTGCACAAGCTCTGCCCAGGGCAGACACAAAACATGTGCCTGTAAAAATTTCAGGAGCTGCTGCCCAGGGTTGCTCTTCTCCTGCTTCCAAATTCAAAAGGACTTCCTGTGCAGTTCAAATTCCTCTCTCCTCCTCCCTTGCTCCTCCCCTTTTTTCCTGCCCCCTCCCCTTGCTACCCCTTGTTTCCCTCCCACTACTACCTCTGCTCTCTAGCTAGGCCCTCCCTGTACCCTCCCCCACACTTCTGTCTTTGCTGGCCTTCAGCCCGGTTGTGGTCGGCCCCCCTTTAATGGGTGTGCCTGGTTCTGTCTCTCACTGCTCAGGCCTATTTGAAGTTTGGGAGAGACTGTGTGGAAACTGAAAACTTTTCACAGGCAATTAAGGATTTTGAAGCTGGTCTCATTACAAAAGCAGCATTTAGAAGCTCGATCTCTTGCTGATGCCAGCTGGCAGGCCAGTAAGAAAAAAAAAAAAATTGGAGCGAGGCAACCGCATAAATAGAATTGGGTACTGCTTCGTAGACAGAGATTCTCGGGGAGACACAAGATACAGGACATTTGGGTGGCCAGGCCTTATAAAGTTATTGCCATTTTAGGGGGGCAATTCTAATGTCATTAAAATTGGGAAGGTAGAAGAGGGTGAAAAGACAGTCCATCGTAATTTAGTAAAGAAATATGTTTTGGATGGGGAGGAACCTGATATAGAATCACAGACCCAAAGGGAGGTTACTGAAAAAGATAAAGTAAACGAAGAGAGTATTGCAACAGGAGAGAATAACTGTGGGTACATAATATATACAGAAGCAATTTTGGCTCCTTACGTTTCTGATCCAGTTCAGAAGAATTTGGAAACAGTAAGGAGTTCTGCGAGAAGTAATAAAGGGATATGTTCATCTTTTCTAGCGGAGCATTTTATTTTGGATTAAGTAAGAAAAGATGATACGAGTTGTAAATCCAGATGAAATCATAATATCAATGTAACAGATTTTTGATTAAAATATAATCAAAAGTCTGATTTGGATGTGTATGTGCAAGTGTTGAAAAACTGCAAAATGGTTTAGTTGAGAACAATGCATCCGCAACAATAAGGATGACTTAGAGATTCAAAGGGTTAGGCTTATCCTGTTAATTTAGGGTACATTGTTATAGCCAATGTTATGGGAGTGTGAGAGTTCATTCTTAGTTTGGCCGGCTGTTTTCCCAGTTTTTGGATAGTTTTTTTGGTTCATTTCACACATTTGTTTTAATAACTTGTTTTAATATGCATTAATTTTTTAATGTATGCAAATTGATTGCATACACATATGTTAATTTATAGGTTAAAAGGCATTACATTGATTTTGTATGTACTAAATTTTTAAGCTGCCAATTGTTCTGGTTCCAAACGGAGATTTTAGACCAGTTCTGGATTTCAGACAACCCTATCCTGATGTATTGTGAGACCTGCAATACTGATTTCAAGGAGTTGAATCAGAGACTATGTTGCTTTAGGATGCAAACTCGAAACCAGGACTGGCTGAAATGTTTCCCTAAACTGCAGGAAGGAAACTGGAAGACTGGGCATCCAAATGGCAGATGAAATTTAATGTGGACAAATGCAAAGTGATAAAAAATTGGGAAGAATAATCCAAATCATAGTTACCTGATGCTAGGTCCACCTTAGGAGTCAGCACCCAAAAGAAAGATCTCGATGCAGTGGGACTGCACTGCTGAGCTATGATTGTTGCTTGGGACTGCACTGTAAAGTTTTTCAGAGATAAGTGCTTGGTTTCATTGTATTTAAGTGTCACATATAAACCCAGGCGAAAGGTAGACTCGCGAGCCGTTCTGGCGCCAGTGTTGGGGATCGTGAAGGGCATATATAGTAACATAGTAACATAGTAGATGACGGCAGAAAAAGACCTGCACGGTCCATCCAGTCTGCCCAACAAGATAAACTCATATGTGCTAGTTTTTTGTGTATACCTTACCTTGATTTGTACCTGTCTTTTTCAGGGCACAGACCGTATAAGTCCGCCCAGTACTATCCCCGCCTCCCAACCACCAGCCTCGCCTCCCACCACCGGCTCTGGCACAGACCGTATAATTCTGTCCAGCACTAGCCCTGCCTCCCAACCACCAGCCCTGGCACAGACCGTATAAGTCTGCCCAGCACTAGCCCCGCCTCCCAACCGTCTCTGCCACCCATTCAAGGCTAAGTTCCTGAGGATCCCTTCCTTCTGAACAGGATTCCTTTATGTTTATCCCACGCATGTTTGAATTCCGTTACCGTTTTCCTCTCCACCACCTCCTGCGGGAGGGCATTCCAAGCATCCACCACCCTCTCCGTGAAAAAATACTTCCTGACATTTTTCTTAAGTCTGCCCCCCTTCAATATCATTTCATGCCCTCTCGTTCTACCGCCTTCCCATCTCTGGAAAAGGTTCGTTTGCGGATTAATACCTTTCAAATATTTGAACGTCTGTATCATATCACCCCTGTTTCTCCTTTCCTCCAGGGTATACAAGCAAGTCTCTCCTCATACGTCTTGTAACGTAAATCCCATACCATCCTCGTAGCTTTTCTTTGCACCACTTTATTCTTTTTACATCCTTAGCAAGCTACGGCCTCCAAAACTGAACACAATACTCCAGGTGGGGCCTCACCAATGACTTGTACAGGGGCATCAACACCTCTTTTCTTCTGCTGGTCACGCCTCTCCCTATACAGCCTAGCAACCTTCTAGCTACAGCCACCACCTTGTCACACTGTTTCGTCGCCTTCAGATCCTCAGATACTATCACCCCAAAATCCCTCTCCTCGTCTGTATCTAGCAGACTCTCCCCGCCTAACACATACGCCTCCCATGGATTTCTACTCCCTAAGTGCATCACTTTGCATTTCTTCGCATTGAATTTTAATTGTCAAACCTGTGTATGGAATTATCCTTTTAAACAACATCGAAAAGTACCAAATGAAATTTCAAATTATCTCATTCTTTTTTTCCACTCCACAACTATACAACTGTCCAGACTTCTACTGCTCCATAAGAACACCGGCGCCTCTAACTCGTCTAACCGCTAGGATGAAGGAAAAGAGGCAAAAAAAAAGGGCATTTCAAACTGCCCTCCACTGGATGAAAGCAAACAACCTTAAAAGATAAAGGAGGCAAAAACAGGCATTTGAAATCTCACAGGTGAAGGCAAACAACATTAAGCCCACATGGAGGGCCTTCTCGAGGTAGGTAAGAGTGTTCAGCTCCGGGTCAGCTCCTCTGCCTTGGCGCTTCCCGTTCTGAATGACCCCTCCTTACCTGTACAGCTCCTCTTTATGTGCTTCCTCCCCCCTAGGGTTACCATATGGCTCCAGAAAAAGGAGGACGGATTGAGCCAGCCGGGTTTTACTCTTCCATTGCTTTCAATGGAAAGCAATGGAAGTAAAACCTGGCTGGCTCAATCCGTCCTCCTTTTTCTGGAGCCATATGGTAACCCTACTCCCCCCTCCATCTCCTGCTTTTCCTTAACCCTTTCCTTACCCCTGCTCCCTTTGCTGGCCTACAGCCCAGTTGTGTTCGGCCTCCCTAAATGGATTGGCCTTTTTCTTTGTATTTAAGTGTCACATATAAACTCTTGCTATACACAAATGTTAGAAAAAGTTTTCTGCACTACAACATGATTTTTTGCTTCTTGGGTTGAGCACAGAGGTTTTTGACCGATGATTAACATAGTAACATAGTAGATGATGGCAGAAAAAGACCTGCATGGTCCATCTAGTCTGCTCACGATAAACTCATATGTGTATTCCTTACCTTGATTTGTACCTGTCTTTTTCAGGGCACAGACTGTATAAGTCTGTCCAGCAGTATTTCCCAGCCACCAACCGCCAGTCCCGCCTCCCATCACCGCCTCCCATCACCGGCTCTGGCACAGACCCCGTATAAGTCTGCCCTCCCCTATCCTAGCCTCTCAACCACCAACCCCTCTTCCCCCCGCCACCCAATTTCAGCTAAGCTAAATCTAACTGCTTGGTTAGATTTGTTCAAAAGAAAAGATAGATTTCACCACAAATTTCTGAGGTCTTTTCCTCCTAATTTTTCTTTATTCTTACATTTTTACATTTCATTCCTGATTATATGTAAATGAAACACTCTGCTCATTTTACATTCACTGTGCATGTGTTGTATTGATTACCTGTATTTTAGTAGAGCGATATGGTAGCCATGTCAGTCCACTTTTAAAGGTAATCAATAGAAATAGAATAAAATAAAACATAGAAAGGAAAATAAGATGATACCTTTTTTACTGGACTAACTTAATACATTTTTGATTAGCTTTCAAAGGTAGCCCTTCTTTGTCAGATCAGAAATAAGCAAATTTTGATAAGTAACAGCATATATAAGTGAAACATCAAATATTTCAGTGACAGTCTGAAAGGATGAGGGAGGGGTGGGCTAGGTGAGCAATAGAGAGGGCTGAGAGGATGAGGGACAGGGAGATATGCATGGTGATCAGAGGGTGACAAAGCAGTGAAATTTCATGGTTTATCAAATTATATTTTGACACCCTCCACACAGGACTTAACAAAGATCTGGGTTTTCTAGCCCATTATAAACAATGGGTTTACAGCTCTTCACAGAGCAAGTAGCTGGAGAATAAAAATAGAATGAAAGAGACAAAAAAAGAGAGATTGAGAAAAAGAGGTTGAGATTCTCTAATACAGAAGTTTCTCCAGGCCTGAACATGTAAGGTGAAGGATTTTGAGACAGAAAGGGCTAGATCCTATAAATACCACACCTAAAAAAATGGCACAGAAAAAATATGCCTAGGTATATTCTATAAACCACCTAAATTTCGGTACAGTTTATAGAATATGCCTAGCTCCTGTTCATGTGACTAAATTTAGTTGCAGGCAGTTATGCCAAGTAGGTACAGACCAGGTGTATTCTATAACAATGTGCATAGTTTTTAGCAACGCCCATGACACACCCATTCCACGCCCATGGTCTTGCCAGCTTTTCAGTAGCACACATTAGAATTTATATGCATCACTTTGTAGAATATGCTTAGCAAGTTGTGCACATAAAGTCTAATTAAAGCCAATTAGTGTCAACAGTTGCTTGTTTATTGGCAATTATCAGCACTGTTTGGCCGAATTTGCATGCACAACTTAAGTCACATTATAGAGATTCTGGGGGAAATGGGTAGGTCATCACTGCTTGAACAGGACTTTTGTCTATAAGTAGCTATGAAATGTGTTTGATACATTTTTGTGTTTTAAAGTTTTCAAGGTAAGATTAGAATCCCTAAATCCACTTCTTTTTGCACAAAATCTAGCAGTCTTAAATAATCTTCTCTCAAGTCACACACTCATTAAAGGCATTATTAATATGTGTAAGTATATCTACAACTGCACAGCAAGTACATTGAAATCCCAGCCTTTGGGATCAGAAATGACAGCACTTGTACCAAAGTAAAGAAACAGAGATATATATACAAACAATTTTCATTCAGAGTATAGATGGAAATTGCTCAATCATAGGAAGCATGAACAACATGCATTTCAAAATCATTACAATGGCTTTTACAGAAAGAAAAAGGCAAACCAATCAACTGTTACACTGCAGGAAACAAGATTACAGGTACTGTATATATCTTGTTCTGTCATATAGGAGGAAATTTTACAAGACAATTCTGAGTGGAAAATATGTTTTACATGCAGTAACGGCCATTTATAAAAAATAACTGGTTTATATACATGAAAACGAATGCAAATGTATTTATATATAGAGAGGACTAGATTTAATAAATGATACTCGAAGTTAGGAACCAATATAATCTGTGCAAAGTTAGTATTCAATAAAAGGCACTCGCGTGAAACATCCTTTATAGAATACTAGCATAGGACGCATTTTGGGGAAGATTCTTTAAAGGGTGCTCAAAAATCAGCACTGAACTGTATTATAGAATAGTGCGTAGCGCCGGGATTCATGTTTATCTTTGGGTGCCAGGAGTTACACCAACTGAAACCTAGTGTAAAACCCAGCATGCAAGCTGGGCGCAGATCCCCCAAATTCTATAACACTGTGCACATTTTAACATTTTAAGGGAATGCCCTGGCCCACCCATGCCCCTTCCATAACCACACACCCTTTGTAGATCCGCACAGAAACACTTAGGTGCTATTCAGTAAATGGGTACATAAGTGTGTTTTTATAAGGATCTGCCACTTCTGCCCCATTTCAGCTCCTTGCTTCATTTTAGAATGTTTTCTTTGCCCTGAAAATGTGATGCAGAAATAGCACCTAATGTTGAATGTCTCCTTTTTCCTGGATTCTAAATAGATCCACACTGAAATCCAGGTGGATTCTATAACAACGTGCATAACTCAATTGGCTTAACAAGCTAATTACCGTTAATAACAGCACTTAACAAGCAATAATGAGCACTAATTGTCAATATAAAAATTTACACACACAACTCCCTAAGTGTATTCTGTAATGCACTGCACCTAACTTCTGACATGTTCAGACAAAAAAGGGGTGTGGTTATAGTTGAGGAAATGGGCATGTTGTGAGCATTCCAAAATATGCCTGCATATTTATAGAATATGGTTCTCTGGGCCTAAATCTACTTGTATCAGATACTAAATAGCATTAAATATCTAGGGAGAAATTTAAACACTAGTAATGACATTTTAATGCATCTAACAACCATGGGCATCTTTTTAAATTTTAGTCACTATTTTGGAAGTTTGTATACTCCCAAGACCATGCATACTGTGTAGTGGGGTAAGAGATATAAGAATTAAATTTTCTAACTGCAATATTAATTACATAACCATAAGCACACTGTCAGATAGAAACCTCTCTAGATAACCTCTTTAAAAACCTCTTAAGACATGTTTTTTAGGTAACTGAACTTGCTGCATGATGATAACGCTCTTGATGAAGCCAGTGTAAAACAGTCGCACCGTAGAGTGAAGCAGCTTTTGTTTCAGATAAGTACCCAATTGAACATGATTTGGACTTTAATATTGAAATAAGTGCAATAAAATATTAAACAAATATGGAACTAATTTTATAGATTTTTTTTTTTTTAGGACTGATGAAGAAGTAGGGTGGGTTATTAGTCCAAACTATAATTCAGACATGACCTAAGCCACTGAAGTCTTTTTTTTTCTTTCTTCTATTCTCATTCTTAGCAAATTGGGGGCTTCTTTTACAAAGCTGTGCTACAGATTCTCAGTGCAGCAATGAGAGAAAGCCCATTCAATTCCTATGGGCTTCCTCTAATTTGCTGCACGGGAATCGCTAGCGTGGCTTTGTAAAAGAAGCCCTTGATGTTACTTGCTAGTACTTTATAGAAATGGTGTGGAATGCAATTAGCTATACTTTTCAAGGTGGCAATTAATGCACATTATTTTTTATATTTGCAAGATTTATAGTCCGCTCATTTGGAAAACCATCATGATGGGATGCACATTTCATAATAAAATTAAAAACATGAAAGACTGAACAAAATACAACCAAATAGACATAATCAGTCAAAAGCCTTAAGATGTCAAGAGAGAAACCAATAAACACAGGAGGACAAGATTCTATAGTTTAACAATAAACCACCAGATGAATCACAGAACACAGAAAGGGAGGGATGGTAAGCCAGTCATAAAGATAACAGTCAACAGTCTAATCCCATGGCTTTTCCTACCATCTCTATGCTGCTGACTCCCAAATCTACCTTTCTACCTTTGATATCTCACCTTGCATCCAAACCAAAGTTTCAGCGTGCTTGTCTGACATTGCTGTCTGGATGTCTCAACGCCACCTGAAATTAAATATGACCAAAACCGAGCTTCTCATTTTCCCTCCCAAACCCACCTCCCCGCTCCCCCCGTTTTCTATTTCTGTTGATGGCTCTCTCATTCTCCCTGTCTCCTCAGCTCGAAACCTTGGGGTCATCTTTGACTCTTCTCTCTCCTTCTCTGTTCATATCCAGCAGATTGCCAAGACCTGTCGTTTCTTTCTTTACAACATCCGTAAAATCCGCCCCTTTCTTTCCGAGCACTGTACCAAAACCCTCATCCACACCCTTGTCACCTCTCATTTAGACTACTGCAATCTGCTTCTTGCTGGCCTCCCACTAAGTCACCTCTCCCCTCTCCAGTCGGTTCAAAACTCTGCTGCCCGTCTCATCTTCCGCCAGGGTCGCTTTACTCATACTACCCCTCTCCTCAAGACCCTTCACTGGCTCCCTATCCGTTTTCGCATCCTGTTCAAACTTCTTCTACTAACCTATAAATGTACTCACTCTGCTGCTCCCCAGTATCTCTCCACACTCGTCCTTCCCTACACCCCTTCCCATGCACTCCGCTCCATGGATAAATCTTTCTTATCTGTTCCCTTCTCCACTACTGCCAACTCCAGACTTTGCGCCTTCTGTCTCGCTGCACCCTACACCTGGAATAAACTTCCTGAGCCCCTACGTCTTGCCCCATCCTTGGCCACCTTTAAATCTAGACTGAAAGCCCACCTCTTTAACATTGCTTTTGACTCGTAACCACTTGTAACCACTCGCCTCCACCTACCCTCCTCTCTTCCTTCCCGTTCACATTAATTGATTTGATTTGCTTACTTTATTTATTTTTTCGTCTATTAGATTGTAAGCTCTTTGAGCAGGGACTGTCTTTCTTCTATGTTTGTGCAGCGCTACGTATGCCTTGTAGCGCTATAGAAATGCTAAATAGTAGTAGTAGTAGTAGTTTAGTTAAAGACATCAGTCCAAGTGAAAAAGGTTGAACTTCCTCAGAATAAGCCCAGCAAAAGAGCCCAGTTTTAAGAGAAATGTAAAACTTTTTCAGGAAGTGTTCGGAATGCATATCCATGAGGAGTGCATTCCAAAGAGATGGGGCCAGATAGCTGAAAGCAATAGATTGAGTCAAAGTTTAGTTACATTATATGCAGTGGACGAATGCACCGATTACATAATTGATATGGTGTTATAAGAGAGGGCAGCTAAAAGGAGCAAGTCTTTATACAATCTATCTATCTATCTATCTATCTATCTATCTATCTATCTATCTATCTATCTATCTATCTATACATAGGTGCTCATTTTCAAAGCAGTTGAAGCCTAAACAAGTCTAAAGAACTGTATATTTGCTAAAAAAAAACATCCAAATCCCAATTTAGGAAATTCAGAATTTGGACTTTTCATACTGCAGTTCATCCAAATATCTAGGGGACGTGTTATGGATGTGTTTTGAATAGGACTAAGGCGGGCCCAAAAGTAGGACATCCTCAGCGATTTTTGAACCGGAAGAAACACTTATGTCTAAAAAGAAGGATGTTTTTATCTAGACCTGTTTCAGACACATCCAAGTTACAAAAAAGGTGCTCTGATTGAGTAGCTGACTACTGGAGAGATTAAGGCAAGAACCCTCATTAATCCTCCAGTGATTACTGCTCCCCTTCCTCTGCCCTGGAAGTGAAACCAGAAAGGAAAACCAGGCCGTATGTCAGCTGCAGGTAGTATGGCCATTTTGAACAAAGCAGCAAAGAGGTCAGAGGAGCAGCCTAGTAGTTAGTGCAGTAGACTGTAAACCAAGGAACACAGGCTCAAATCCCACTGTAGTGATATTTTCCTTTTAGAGCTTTCTCCAGGAACAAAAAAAAAAGTATCTGAAGACATAAGACACCTGCAAGCCTGAAAACTATTGAAGTGGTGTACTTTCAGGTACAGTAGGCATTTTTCTGTTCCCGGAGGGATCATATTTACAACAACAAAAACAAAAAGATTACAGTAGGATTTGAATCTGTGTCCATTGGTTTACAATACATTGCACTGATCACTAGACTCTCTTCTGTTCTGCAAGGATGTCTGTATGTAGTCATTTTCATAAGAATGCTAACATACAGATATCCATGTGCCTTGTTGTCCCCCATTTATAATTTAAACACTGCAGTTTGTAAAATGGTTGTTTAGGATAGATGTCTTCAGCGTAAGGAGGGCCTTCTCACGTATTTTTCAACAGTAAATCTAGACAATTTTCCTGTTTAAAAATACCTGTGAGTTGAACTTTATGAACAAGACATCCCAGTTCTGATTTGGACATTCTTCCAAAAATAACCCTTCATGTGTATATCTATATTTTATTTTACATTTTATATTACATACAATGTACTATAGCCTTGATGGCTTATAATCAATCATAGAGAAATAAAAGTTCAAACTTATAAAATGAACAATAATATCATAGATCTCTGGATACCTACATAACACTTATATCATTAATATTCATTTACTCCCAGTTTACACTGTTGCTAAATCCCCATTTAGCAGAAGTAATGACATCTCTCGCTCTCTATCACACACACACACACACACACACACACACACACACACATGAAGGTTGAATGAAAAGTCATTCTTCCACCTCCATGATTCTTCCACCTCCATAATTCATCAACAGATGGCAGCTTTGATGTGCTACATGTGTTCACTTATTCTATAAAATCTCTTTCTTCACCTCAGTTAGCAAGAAGTGGCTGTTTAGCTATTGAAATTCATCACTGCATATAGATTGTTTATGGTGATGACTGTGTTGCTATGAGTATTGTACATTGCTGGGCCAAAAAGTATAAAGACTGTAGACTGGAAAAGGCTGATTTGTGTAATCAAAAATGAAGTGGATGACTTGTGACAGCAATGGACAAGTATAGCACAAGAATGATTGATGAACTCGTATGGACTATCGGAGGATCACTCAAAGGGAAACTACTGACACACTTGACATTTCACTGGAAAGTGTGGGTTCCATTATTGATATTCTTCGATATTGAAAGGTTTGCATATAATGAGTTCCTCACATGCTGACTGCAGAAATGAAAAATTCAAGACTTGAAATCTGTTAACAATTATTGTCACAATTTGAGAAAGAAGGTGAGGAATTTCTTCTCAAGATTGTGCCAGCCGGTGAAACATGGACTCGTCATTATGAGCCTGAAACTAAGCACCAATTTATAGAATATAATCACAGTGGTTCACCTGCAAAAAAACAAAAAAATTCAAAACCAGGAAAAACATATCATGGTTACCCTCTTCTGTGACATGAATGGTGTTGTTCACATGGATTTCTTTGAACCTGGTGCAACCATCAACTCTGAATGTTACACTGTAACCCTGAAAACCTTGAAAGAACAATTTAGAAGAGTTCAGAAGCATAAGAAGCAAAATTTGTTGCAACATGACAATGCTGGCCTTACATTGCATAAAACACCACAGAATATGGGTCTCACAGTTTTACAATCAAAACTAAATACAAATCCACTCTGTGAAAAGGAAATGCCTCAGCGAACTCAAACCCTAAAAAAAAGATTTAGGGCCCTGTTTACTAAACTGCGCTAGAGGTGTGTTAGTGTTTAGTGCGCTAACTGTGTAGGTGCCCACATTATTCCTATGGGTGCCTACACAGTGAGCGCACACTAATTTTGTGCACGCGCTAAATATGCTAGTGCACCTTAGCAATCCCTTAGAGAGCTCTCTAAATTAATATTCATGAGAGAGATTTGTAGTGCATGCAAATCTCTCTCATAATATTCACTGTGGATATCCTGAAAACCTGACTGGCTGGGGTGCCTCCAGAACTAGGTTTGGGAACCACTGATCTAGCTTATCATCTCTTGACAATGCAGTAAGAAACTAACTAACTATAAAACGTGATAGGGTGGTCACCGGAAGTTAAATAACAATCATGATTGGGTAAGATAAATGGGTCTAGATGACCACAGGATGCAAGTAGATTAATTCTGACCAATGAATAAGCTGTTTCTGTACTGTTTAAAATATTTGCAGATCTGAAGAAAGGCAGTTCACTCTACAGCATGCTTTGTGAACATAGCCTGGGCTCTTTTGTTGCTGTATCCTACAATAAAACTGAAGTTTGCCTCTGATGGGAGTTGTGTGAATTTGTGTTTGGGAATTTCCAGGTTGCCACAGAGGTGGGGAAATAAAGAGAAACACCTTGGGGAAGGGGAGATTAATACAGGGGTAGGGAAGAGGAAATGTTGAACACTTCAGAGGTGCAGGGAGAAGAGAAGGAAGGAACAAGAGAGATTCTGGCCATCTCTGGGAAGGTAGATAGGGAACTATAGATGATGAAATCGGGAGGGGAAGGCACAAAGCTGTAGATTTTTCTAGGTTGTCAAATACCTTTAGCTGGCCCTGAAAAACTCCCAAATTGTTTAATACTGCTTTAGTTCCATGAATGATCAATGCACTGGCCATGAGCTCAATGACTGCAGTAGCATCACACCTGCACTTTCTCCACTAGTGTTATCTTTCACAGATGACTCCCCATCATATTCAGTTGGTGAGACAAGCTGTTCTATAGTAAACATTCAAAACCTCATTCTGGTGTTATGTTTGTCACAATGTCCCTCTTGGACCCAGAAACTTGCTAGCCTGAGCCTCTGACTAAATGTAGAGAAAATCTGTTAGCAGGAAACTGGAAGTTTGGTTATATAGGCTAATAGATACCTTACCTTTTGCAGAGAATGTCAACCTCTCTACTGTATTTGTAACTCTTAGAGCTGACGGTGATCAGCACTAGTAACCCAGGAATACAAGGAACTCACTGTGAAAGTTAAAGACTCTACAAGGTAAGATGTTTCCTTCCCTTTCCTCAAGGATATAAAAAAAAAAACACTACAATATAATTCTATCGGAGACAGTGAGAAAGAGTTCTCTTTCCTAGCAAATCTGAAATCTGAAGAAAGAGGATTACAAGTAAAATAACCATTTTTATTAAGTGCTCTGAAATATTAAGGGCAGAAAGTGTCACATATGACTACCGATAATACTACAACTAGTCCATGGTCTTTTTGTTGTACTTAAACATTTTTATCACAACTAATTCTTGTCAGTAAGGGGCCCTTTTACTAAGGTGCACTGAAAAATGGCCTGCAGTAGTGTAGACATGTGTTTTGGAAGCACACAGAATTATTTTTCAGCGCAGCTACAAAAAATGCCTTTTTAATTTTTTTGCCAAAAATGGATGTGCAGCAAAATGAAAATTGCCTCAAATCCATTTTGGGTCTGAGACCTTACCACCAGTCATTGACCTAGCAGTAAGGTTTCATGCGGTAACTGGGCGGTAATGACCTACATGCATCAAATGCCACTTGGTACACATCTGATATGCGCGTCCAAAAATAAAAAATATTTTTCGGACGTGTGTATCAGACACGTGCCAAAAATGAAATTGCTACAAGAGAGACTTGGTAGCCAGGTGGTAACTCCATTTTGGCATGCATTGGGCACACATAGATGCTTACATGGCTTAGTAAAGGGGCCCCTAAATGCAATAAAACTTTATTTTAGAGAATACATCCAATTTGACTTAAAGATATAAGTTACAGAAAAGCACAATTGGATGTATACGACAATGACTAAAACAGATCACCATCTAGAAGGTCACAGAAGACAGCATAGTGAAACAATTACATATTGCCTGCCTACATAGATCCTGATTTTTGAATAAAATAAAGGAAGCCTGATTTCATACAATCATTTCTACAATACACAATGTCTCCTGTACTTTAAAATCCCTTCTGTACATGCTTGCATTATTCTCAAGTGCATTTCATGGTTGTTTACAGATCTTATCCTCTATACATGTTTCTTTTGAAAAGCAGATGACATTCTTACATGCACACTAGTAGACCAGTTTGCTTTCATTCATGTTCATTGTCTCTCTTCTTTTAGATCTGTGCTTTTATTAAGTTATGTTTTGTATTGTCTTGGAAAAATAGTGGCTGTCAAGTCAGGTCAGCTATAAGAGAAGAGTCAGATTACATAACATCAGAACTGGAATGTTTTTCATCTGCTATCCTCCATCCACTCATAGCCTAGAGCCATAAAAATGGATTTCAGCTATGATGTCTTTCATTTTCTGCAATTCCTGTTGACGTGGAAACAGGATTCAAGCTGCTCAATGTTGTAATGCTATTAAAATGATAACTATGTTGCCACCACCAGGTGCCAGCTGATGACTAGCTAAAATGTACTATACAAGACTGTTGTCATCCGAAGCCTCTGGTGGTGACTGAGTGCCATTAGGTGGTTCCATATAAAGGAATGGACCTTCCTGTGTACCCTGATTCTCATGTGAAGATTTTCCTTATAATGTCTGTAGGAATTTGTAGCTTTATCTAATCTACATTCTATTTTCACTAACTGTAAAACATTTTGGAATTTTCTGCTAAATGAATTACTCTAGTGGGTTAATTAGGTTTCCATATGAAAGGTAAAATTTTAAACAAGTTAATATAAAGACATATGGAGGGGCATAATCAAATGGTGCCGGCCATCTCCGCAAATGGGCGGAGCCAACCGTATTTTTGAAAAAGATGGCCGGCCATCTTTTTCTTCGCTAATACGGTTGGGCCCAGCCAAATGTCAGAGATGGCCAAGTTTGAGATGGCCGGCATCGATTTTCGGCGATAATGGAAACTAATGCCGGCAATCTCAAACCCGGCCAAATCCAAGGCATTTGGTTGTGGGAGGAGCCAGAATTTGTATTGCACTGACCCCCCTCACATGCCAGGACACCAACCGGGCACCCTTGGGGGCACTGCAGTGGACTTCACAAAATAATCCCAGGTACATAGCTCCGTTACCTTGTGTGCTGAGCCCCCTAAATCCCCCCAAAACCCACTACCCACAACTGTACACCACTACCATAGCCCTTAGGGATGAAGGGGGGCACCTACATGTGGGTACAGTGGGTTTTGGGGAGGGGGGTTGGAGCGTTCCCATTTACCACCATAAGTGTAACAGTTAGGGGAGGGGGTGGACCTGGGTTCACCTGCCTGAAGTGCACAGCACCCACTAAAAACTGCTCCAGGGACTTACATACTGCTGTCAGGGAGCTGGGTATGACATTTCAGGCTGGCATAGAGGCTGGCATAAAAGTTTTTTTTGTTTATTTTTTGGATAGGATGGGGTTGGTGACCACTGGGGGAGTAAGAGGAGGTGATCCCTGATTCCCTCCGGTGGTCATTTGGTCAGTTGGGGCTCCTTTTTGAAGTTTGGTCGTGAAAAAAAGGGACCAAGTAAATCCAGCGAAATGCTCGTCGAGCCTGGCTTTTTTTTACCATTATCGGGCGAAGCCGGCCATCTGATGAGCACGCCCCCATCCCGCCCCCATCCTGCCTTCACTACCCTACCAACACACCCCTTAAAGTTTTGCCGGCTCCACGACGGAAAGCAGTTGCACCGGGCCAAAATCGGCTTTCGATTATACCGATTTGGCCGGTTTCAGGAGATCGCCGGCCATCTTCCGATTTGTGTAGGAAGATGGCCGGGGATCTCTTTTGAAAATAAGCTGGATAGGCACCTATATGTTTCTATAAAATAATAGTGGCAAAGCAGTAGAAATCATGCTTAGATGTTGTTCAGCATAGATGCATATTTTATAAACAATGTACGGAAATTGTGACTGTGCCCATCCAATCTCCTCCTATATATATATTGCAACTCCCTTCCAAAGAGGATTATTATCTTGGAAATGTATATCAATACAATTTGTATTCAATTGAATAAGACATATAGAGGCATATTTTCAAAGCACTTAGCCTTCCAAAGTTCCATAGAAACCTATGAAACTTATAGTGTGATAACGTTATTTTTAAAGGGTTGATTTTATAACAGAACACTTAGGCATTCTTTTACTAAGGTGTGCTAATCTATTTAGTGCATAATAATGATTAGTGCATGCTAAACGATAAGACATCCATAAGAATATTATGGGTGTCTTATCTTTTTGCATGCGCTAATCATTTGTGCATGCTAAATCTGTTAGTGTGCCTTTTTTGGTCTGAGTGTCACATGTTTGATTATCTCACAGTTGTTGAGAAGTCATATGTGTATACTTGGTGCCAAGAGCTGCTAACACTGAGGGAATGAGTCCAATCTCTGGAGTCTAGAGTAGCAGACTTGGAGGAGCTGAGGCACACAGAGAGGTTTATAGAGGAGGTCTACCGACGACATAGTAGAGAACTCCCAACTCCAGTCTGGCAATCTCTGTGCTGCCATAGAGGAGAATGGTCACCTAAAGAGAGAGCATCACCATGGAGAGGCAGGAAGTGATCCTGTAGCCAGGACCTGCACTCCAGTGGACTCAATATCTTCTTGCACTGAGAATGTGTCTCCAGGAATTTATGCCCAGAAGGGAAGGGTTAGGATGGTCATTGTAGTTGGACATTCAATCAATAGGTGTGAAGATAGCCGGGTGGTTGGTGGATGTGAGGAACACTTGCCTGCCTGGTGTGAAGGTGGTGGGATCCACTTTAATCAGGGTGGGACCAGGCTGCTGACATCAATATACCAACCACAGTGATCTTTATGCTCAGAAATGACTAAACAACTGTGTGTTTCTTCTTGTCAATTGGCAGATATTCATAATCTTTTTCTATTGCAAGGACTTTATGTAATCAATTGCCAGGTTATTGGAGATTGTGTCCTGACAGGTTACAATTTAAGAAACTTTTTAAAACATATTTCTTTCTGAAATATTTGGGGAATGACTGATCTCGGAGTAGATATGGACTTTTTTTCTCAGGTTAGCAGTACAATGTTAAGATTAAAATGTATGATTTTGTCTTTTTGTGTCATTATGTTTTATTGATTTTATGTAAACTGCTTGGGATAATAAATAAATAAATAAATAAAAAACATCCAGGACTAAAAGTTATACATTTTGGTCTAGACCTGTTACAATCACATCTAAGTCACCACAAAAATGCCCTAAATGATGAGATGACCACTGAGGAGGACTAGCTGTGGAGAGATATAATAGAGGTCTATAAAATACTGAGTGGAGTGGAATGGGTAGACGTGAATCACTTGTTTACCCTTTCTAAAATGACTAGAACTGGGGGCATTCAATAAAGCTACTAAGTAGTTCATTTAAAACAAACTGGAGAAAATATTTGTTCAATCAACATGTAATTAAACCCTGGAATTCACTGCCAAAGAATGTTATAAAATCAGTTAGCTTAGCAGCATTAAAAATAAGTTTGGATAATTTCCTAAAAGAAAAAGCCAGTGACCCAGACGATTAGGTGGTCACAAGCACAAATGGGCGGTGGCCCAGCACGACTGGAGGAGGAGGTCTAGGGGAGGCGGGGGGGGGGGGGTGAGAAGTTAAGAAAAGGTTCATATAGTTGTCAAACTAGGTAAGAGATGAAAAAGCAAAGGTAGTAAGGGTAGATATGGGAGGGACAGACAGGTAACCAGGAATGAAGTCTTGGAAGCGGAGAAAGGAGGTTGGCACTGGAAGCAGAAATGGCAATGTTTGCAAAAGTGTAATTGTCATGTTGCCTGCTACTCCAAGGGCTCACCCACCCCACCCACACCAATTCTAGGGAAGTAGGGTTTCATCGCAGCATTCTACAGGCATGATAGAGTACATAGCAGTATGTATCTCACCAAATAAAAGTAAAATGGAAAGTGGTTGTTGTCCTATGCTAGCAAGGGCATGGATGATGTCTAAGACCAGCAGTAGATCCCCTCTTGTACGAAAGAGGGCCAGGGTCAGAGTAACAAATAATAAGCGGGGCCTGCCTCTGACTTGAACAGAATATGGAGGCTGAAGGTATCAGGAAATAGTCAATGGTTGAGAGGGGCCAATCCCCTGATCAAAGCTGTGATGCTAGTGCCTAAGCATGTCAGCGGTATAAGCCCCAGGCCAAGCAGAAAAGCTACATCATTACTAAGGCAGAAGTAGAGGGATCTGTGTGACTCAAAAGTCTAGGCCACTTGCCCAAAATGATCTAGTTAGAAAAGAGAGTCATATAGTTGATTATTACCATAAAATGAATGCATGAATGAAATTGCTTGCTATTGTGCATATATTTACATATTTAAGTTGTAGAATGCTGTGGCCATAATAAATTCCACTTTTCTCAGATAATTTTTCAAGTGCTGCTATGTGTTGAGTATGGTTGGCATTAAAGGACAGTGCCAAGGAGCTGCCTGACAAGTTTGAGTCCATAAGCCATTATTACGATGGACTTGGGAACATCTACTGCTTACTTCTAGAATAAGAAGCATAACATCTCTTTTACTCTTTTTGGGATCTTACCAGGTACTTTTGACCTGGATTGGCTACTGTTGGAAACAGGATACTGGGCTTGATGGACCTTCCATCTGTCCCAGTATGGCAATGCTTATGTTCTTACTAAGCTGTATTCAGTAGACATTAGTGAAAACCTGTACTAATGACTATTGCACATTAAAACCAGCCAGGGTGGTAAAAAAACAGCAATTAGGACATTTGTATCCCACACTCACCTCAAGAATTTAGTGTAGCTTGCAAAAATTAAGAGACTGAGCATCACCCAGGAATTATATTACTGACACAATAACATAGTCAATTGCTAAAAGTTGTCAATAGTAAAAAAAATAATGATAATAACTAAAATATTATTTTAGAACAACAAACCTCTGAAATAAGGAACCTCCCTTTTATAAAGTCATGCTACCGGCTGCCATTCGGCAGCATCGTCACAGTCCATTCACTTTGCTGTGTTGGCATTACTGTACCAGCAGCTGCTAGCACTGCTTTGTAAAGTCATTAACAATTTACAAAATTGGATATAACTAGTTTGACATCTTGTCAGGTGGAGAAGTTCATCCCACCACCCAGCAGCTTGATAGGAGAACTTTGCTGACAAAATATTGTTTTTAAATAATTTCCTTGGATTTGGATAATGTAAAACTATTAAATCCCTAGATGCTGGATCAGAATTTCTGTATATAATTTGTGCTACTGTATTTAATATCATCTGATGTTTCTTCAGAACAGTCTCCTTATATCCCAGATAAAGGTATGGACAGGTCACAATAATGACAGAGGCACAGCAGAGGCATTCATTCATTATTTATTTTATCTTATTTATTTATTGCATTTGTATCCCACATTCCCCCACCTATTTGCAGGCTCAATGTGGCTTACATAGATTAATGCCGAGTGCTAGCTGTCAGATTTCCAATAGTGCATCTGCAGTTAACACCACTAAGAGATGCTCAGTGGTATTCTGGTGCTATGTTTGCCACAGTAGCTCCTTGATGTCTGCTCGGCAGAGTCTTACTATTACCAGTAGGGGTCATCCTTCATATATGGAAGGATGGCTGTTAGTGGAGATGAGTACTGCTAGGGATCATTGGTTCCATTTGGAGCCAGAGAGGGAGCAGAAGGGGACCACATCCATCCAATCCCACTTATCTACCAGGCAACCACTGGGTGAAACTTAGGAGGCAAGGATACCCATGATTAGAAGGGAGATTGTAAGGGAATGAAAGTACAGTCACTGCAGCTATATTTATTTATTTTTATGACAACTGGAGCAGCACTGGGTCAACCCTGTTTTATGCACCGGCGGGTAGCAAAGGATTCTGTCAAAGCAATTATAAACCAAACTTAACATCACTATGGGCCCCGCTTATTAAGGTGCGCGTGCTAATTTTTAGTGTGCCCTAAAAACACTAGCACGCCTATAGCATAGATTAGTAAACAGGGCCCTATGTATCAAAGGAATGCAAAATTCTTTGTTTCCTTAACTTTTTTTCAACACAGTGAGCTACAGTCATATACACAAAAACATGGTAGGCTTAAAGCAGGCATTAATGCATGCATAAAACAGAAAAGAGGCAATAAAATATATGTAAACATCAGCATCAGCTTTATGGCCGATAATGCTAAACACATTTTAATAATATGTATTTAAAATGTGGATATTTAAATGTATGCAGAGGAAGTCAGACAGATGAAGATGGGAAGCTTCGACAGCACTGCATTGTTGGTAGACAGAGACATAAATTTAATGCTGAAAATTTGCCTGGGGGAGGTATTTGATTTTTTTTTTTAATTCTAATAATGCAGTTGCTTTTTGTGCATTAAATAACATGCATTCCATGCTTACATAGGTAGCCATAGTTCTTCAACCTAAGTCTAAATACTGTAAATGCACATCTTCCTATGATGACATGCTGCACAGTGAGGACTTGTGGGTACTGCAGGAGGTGCAGTAAGAGTTGAGAAAAGGAAGCAAGCAAACAAGAGAGAAGATGACCAATATCCTCCACACAGAAGGTTGCACAGACAACATATGCAATGCACGCAGTACCTATGCACTACTTTGATGGACCCTAGAAAGGCTGAGGTGATAAAGCAGTACAGGCTGAGCTCACAAATTAAAATGACTTGTAAAAGGGAAAGGGTTTAGCTTGTGCCTTTTTTCAATAGTTGCTCAAAGCAAGTTAAATTCATGTACAGTTAGTATTCTCCTGTCCCCAATGGGCTTGCAAAATGTTCATCTCTGAATTTACAGAGAATTATGTGAGCAGTAGAGGGATTTGAACAGGGTTTCTCAGATTATTAGACCATTTCTCTAACCATTAGGCTATTCCTCCATTATTATTTGACAGCCTAAAACAGGTAAGAACCAAGTCATTCCAGGCATGTTCAAATTTATGAAGTGTTTATGTGTCTCAGCTTCTGGATCATTTCATACCAATGTGTCTATATTTGGAGGAATGCTAGCAGATATTTATACAAAGTATTTTGGATCAGGCTAGTATCAATACATCATGTGAGGTGACAATGGCATAATCTAAGTCAAGGCTTGAATGTTCTAGTTGGCCTACCTAATATGATAAATGTTATTAATTGCAATCTGACAGCATCTCATAAAAGGGAAAGGGGCTATACTGAATGTGGTTACCAGGCATCTGAGATGTTGGTACTATTCATATATCTTGCATCAAAGTACTCACTTATATCAGTTTGAGGAGTTTATAATTTATTGAAATTTACTATACCGCTCGACTGACGAGCAGAGCAGAGTGGTGTACAGGCTAAACATAAAGTAAGAAAGGAACACCAATTTATAATGGGACAGAAACATCACTCCTGCCAGGACAGAATAGAGAGGGTAAATAGACAGTGAGGGTAAAGAGTTAAAAAAAAAGAAAAAAGAAGAGAAGGGCCTGAAAAGCTTGGTTAAATAACCAAATTTTTAGGTCAGCCTTGAAACTCTTGAACAAGTTACTATGGAGGTCCAAAGGAAGGATGTTCCAGGTGGAGGGAGTTAAAAAGTAAAAGGTGGTGTGTCTAGTTGGCTCAAATTGAGCTGCTTTAGGGTTGAACAAAACTAAACGGTGGTCATTTAAAGATCAGAGATTCACTAGGGCAATACGGTATAGTGAGGTTGGAAAAGTAATCTGGGATTCCAGACCTCAGAGTCTTAAATGTTAAAACTTCAACCTTATAAATGATTTTCTGTTTGACTGGTAGCCAATGGTGACATGATCTGTATGGCGAATGTGGCACAGCAATCTGATTGCAGTGTTTTGGAGCATTTAGAGTCTTTTTAGAGCACATCTAGGCAAACCACTGTGAACAATATTACAGTAATCTTAATTTTTATTTATTAGGATGTATTTACCACATTTTTGAAGGAATTCACTCAAGGCAGTGCACAGTAAGAATAGATCAAACATGAGCAATAGGCAATTACAGCAGTAAAAATATTCAAGTAACAATACAAAGTATGGATAGTATACTACTTACAATGTCAACACAATACGTAATAGAACATTTTAATTGAAAGTGAAGGGTAAAGCAAAGATGTAACATATAGATAGGTAAGAGAGTAAGAACAGTTAGAAAGTAAGGTGACTGATTTAAAGAAACTTGCATTGAGGTCAGAGAGATGGTTAAAAATTATCTCAGCTAGGGTAGGAGTGGATAAACATGTCATGTTGCAGTATATGTAGCCCGAGTCACTCCTTGTGTGTGTTAGTGAGACTAACAAGTTAGTTACTTCTTCCATTAAAGGCCTAGTTGAAGAGCCAAGCTTTCACCTGCTTCCTGAAATAGAGATAGTCTTATGCTAAGTGAAGCCTTACAGGCAATGCATTCCAGAGTGTGGGGGCTACTCCAGAGAAGGCTCACTTGCGGGTATCACATTGTATAATGTCTTTTGGAGAGGGTGTGGTTAGTGATAACCTTGAGGGGACCTTAGTATCCTTGGTGGTGTGCAGGTACAGTGAAAGATGGCTTATTTTCGAAAGAGAAGGGCGCCCATCTTTCGACACAAATCGGGAGATGGGCGTCCTTCTCCCAGGGTCGCCCAATTCATCATAATCAAAAGCTGATTTTGGGTGTCCTCAACTGCTTTCCGGCGCAGGGATGACCAAAGTTCAGGGGAGAGTGTCGTAAGTGTTGCGAAGGCGGGACTGGGGTGTGCTTAACACATGGGTGTCCTCGACCGATAATAGAAAAAAGAAGGGTGTCCCTGACAAGCATTTGGGTGACTTTACTTGGTCCATTTTTTGTTACAACCAAGCCTCAAAAAGGTGCTCAAACTGACCAGATGACCACCGGAAGGAATTGGGGATGACCTCCCCTTACTCCCCCAGTGGTCACCAACCCCCTCCCACCCTAAAAATACTTTTTAAATATTTTTTGCCAGCCTCAAATGTCATACCCAGCTCCATGACAGCAGTATGCAGGTCCTTGGAGCAGTTTTAGTGGATGCAGTGCACTTCAGGCAGGCAGACCCAGGCCCATCCCCCCCTACCTCTTACACTTGTGGTGGTAAATGTGAGCCCTTCAAAACCCTCCAGAAACCCACTGTACCCACATGTAGGTGCCCCCTTTACCCCTTAGGGCTATGGTAGTGATGTACAGTTGTGGGGAGTGAGTTGTTTTGGGGTGGGGTTGGAGGGCTCAGCACACAAGGTAAGGGACCTATGCACCTGGGAGCAATTTCTGAAGACCATTGCAGTGCCCCCTAGGGTGCCCGGTTGGTGTCTTGGCATGTCAGGGGGACAAGTGCACTATGAATGCTGGTTTCTCCCATGACCAAATGGATTGGATTTGGTTATTACTGAGATGGGCTTCCTCAGTTTCCATTATCGCAGAAAATCGTGGACGTCCATCTCTAAGGACGACCATTTCTAAGGTCAAACTAAATTTCGCGATTTGGGCGTCCCCGACTGTATTATCAAAATGAAAGATGGACGCCCATCTTGTTTTGATAATACGGGTTTCCCCGCCCCTTCGCCGGGACATCCTGCGAGGACATCCTCAGGAAAATTTGGGCGCCCCTTTCGATTATGCCCCTCCACGGGGTCCTTTTTACAAAGGCATGTAAGGGCCTCCACGTATGCAGTGCGCATCAAATCGGCATTACAACCCGGCTAGCATATGCAGCTGATGGTAATTCTGAGTTTGGCAGGTGCCGAAAACCCACGATAGAATATAATTTTCTATTTTCTACTGTGGGGACATACCGGGCAGTTATCGGCAGTTGGCGTGCACTGAGAAGTTAGGGGGTTGTTTACTAAAGCTTAGCTCATATTATCTGCAGCAGGGCCCACAGGAATAAAATGTGCCCTGCTGCAGATAACTCAAGCTAAGCTTTAGTAAACAGGGGGGTTACTGTGCAGGTAACATTTGAGCTCTTACCGCTAAGTCAATGAGTGATGTTAAGGACTCAGGCCATAAATAGACGCATGCTGCTTTTAATTTTGCTGCATGTCCATTTCCTGGCCCAAAAAAACACCCTTTTTTACCAGACACAGTTGAGAAATAGTCCAGCATGCGTCCAAAACACAGGCCCACACTACTGTAGGCCAGTTGTTGGCGTGCCTTTGTAAAAGGGACCCTATTTTACAGCCACACTAAGGGGGTCTTTTACAAAGGCGCGCTAGCATTTTTTGCACACGCTAAATACTAGAGATGTACATAGGAATATGTGGACGTTTCTAGCGTTTAGCGCATGCTTATTTTTGGCACACGCTAAAAATGTTAGCACACCTTTGTAAAAGGGGCCCTAAAGGCATACTAAGTCCATTTACTAGTGAAGTTTAGTAAAAGGGTTACTTTGTGACCCCTTTATAGAAATCAACTAGCTGTTAAGCCCGTAAAAACGGGCGAGTATTGCAGCCCTCCTCTCTCCCCTGACCTCACCCTGTCCACCGATCCTCCTCCCATATCCAGCGACCCTCCTCTTTCCCTTGGCCTCCCCCCTCCCCCATGTCCAGCAACCCTCCTTTGTGCCCTGCTCTCACCCCAAGTCCAGCAACCATGGCCTCTCCCCCTGCCCTCCCCCCATGTCCAGCTACCCTCAGAGGTGAGAGGCGCTGTCAGGTCAGTGTAGGGGGCCCGATACGGAGGGGGGCGAGGGCGGCGGGGGGAGGGTGGAGGTTGTTTTGCGCGATGTTCTTTCCAGGCGGTAGCGGCGTCGTCCAACAATTCGACTCCGTTTCCCTCTCTGTTCCGCCCTATGACGTCATGATGTCTTGACGCGAGGGCAGGACAGAGAGGGAAGTCTGTACTGCGCATTTGCAAGTGAGTATGGTCACTTGCCTTTTATATGTTTGATTGCCCTAAAGTGCTCTTCTAAGGGGATGAGAATGTAGTTAGATACTTTGTTCAGTTCAGTTTTTGGGTCATTATTGGACTTTTTGTCCAATTTTTGGACATTTTCTAATTTTGTTGTACACATTCATTTTAATTAAAACATCACACATGTTAGAATATGTTATTGGTCATTAAGGGGCCCTTTTACCAAAGTGCATTAGATACACTCACATGTCAGAACCACTGTGTCACAAGAGCAGTAACAGGTTTTGCTGGTTTTTGACAGCTACCACGCACTGAACTGCACATTGGCCAGATTCTATATAACGTGCCTGCAAAATCTGCACCGTAACCATTTTCAGCTATGTGTGTTCTATAAACAGCACCTAGATTTAGGCGTGGTATATAAAATACGTTTAGTTGATATCCCAGCACCAAGAACTATGTGCCTTCATAAATCCCTGTGAGTAGATTTACACATACTGGATCATATTCTATAACTATGCATATAAATTTTGGAATGCCCACAAAATGCCCATTTTCCTGCCCATAACCATGCCCATTTTGAACTGTGCACATTAGAATTTAGGCGCAGGTCATTACAGAATACGCTTAACGAGTTTTGCGCATAAATTCTAATTATTGTCAATTAGTGTTCATTATTGCTTGTTAGATGCTGTTATCAATGCTGATTAACTTGTTAAACCAATTAAGTTACACATATTACTATGGAATACACTTAGATTTCAGCGCAGAACGCTAGATGTGTTATATAGAATCTGGCAGATTATGGGCATAGGCAGGAGATCTGGGCCTATCTGGGGGGGGGAGCAGAGTTTTTCTGTGTGAGGTCCAGGCCAAATGGCTCTGCTGCCCCCCCCCCCCCCTTTGGCCCTGCTGTCCTTATTGTTGATGGCACCTTCTCTTTCACCTTATTCATTTCTTCCATGGTCATTTAGCTGCTTGTTAGCACTCTCCTTTCTTAAAACTGTAAAATCCAGACTCTCTTCTCTATGTCAAATATAAATACAGACTCATGGAAAGATTCAACACTTTTACCCAATCTTTAAATCACAGGGAAATACAACAGACCAAAGAACTGAGAACAATTGTCAGAGAAAACAGCTAAAACAAAGACACAGCAGTCAACATTGCAATCTACTCCCAACCAACCCGAAGAGCATTTTTGTCAAACAAGTGCATGTATAAATTACAGAATATTGTAGGTATTCTTGCAAAATATAGGTGTAGTCATTTATATCAGCTGTAAGGCTGGTGTAAATGCACATTTAAAGCACCATTTTAGGTAAGACATAGAAGTAGGAATTGAGACATACAGGTCAGTGCCTCTCAATTTTCACCTATTCTAAAATACAGGGAAATGAACATTTATGCCAGGTGCGTGCAGAATAAACATTCATTTATAAAAATGTATAGATGTTTAGAAAGCTGGCATATAAGTGGCTATGGGGCACATTTTCTAAAGAGAAAAACATCTAAAAAATGTAATAAAGAGCATTTGGACATTTTTCTCACAAAAATGTTCAAAATCAGTATTTTTGAAATTTATTTTTAGACATTTTTCTATGTAGTTTGTCTGCAGTATGTCCAAATCTCAGGGAGGCATTTTGGGTGTGTGTTAAGGGTGGGAACTGTGTGTTCCTAAGACTTGAACATTTTTCAGCCATAATGGAACAAAACAAAATGTCCAGGACTATACCTAAGATGTTTTGAGCTATACATGTTTTTAGAATGAATAAGACACAAAAAGTGCCCTAAATGACTAGATGACACTGGAGGAAAAAAGGAATGACCCCTCCTTACTCCCCTAGTGGTCACTGAGCCCCCTCCCACCCACCCCAAATGTAAAATAAACAGAAAATAGTAGCCTCTATGACAGCCTCAGATGTTATAGCCAGTCTTTTTAGAGCAGCAAAGAGGTCCATGGAGCAGCCTAGTGGACAGTACAGTACACTGTGGAGGAGAGGACCCAGGCTCATAATCTATTCTAACTGCTACACTTGTGATGGAAAGTGTGAATCCTCCAAAACTCACAAAAACCTACTGTACCCACATATAGGTGACACATGCAGCCATAAGGGCTATTGTAGTGGTATACAGTTGGGTACGGTAGGTTTTTTTTGTGGGTTTTGGAGGGCTCACTATACAATATAAGGGAGCAATGGTGAGATGTGTACCTTGGAGCTTATTTGTGAAGTCCACTGCAGTGCCTTCTAGGGTGCCCCACTGCTCTCCTGGGATATCTATGTGCTCAATCTACTAAGAATGCTGGCTATTCCTACATCCCAATGACTTGATTTTGTGCGTTTTTTACTTGGAAGTTTTTTTTTTTAAATGTACCGAAAAAGATAAACTCACAGAGCACAAAGACATTGAGCAAATAGGAAAAAAAAAAGACTTTTTCGGGTTGGAAAATGCTCATTTTCACTACTTGATTTTTGGATGTTTTCAGCAAAACGTCCAAAGTTGAACTTAGACGTCATATCGAAAATGCCCCTCTATGTCACATAAGCAGTTATGGTTCTAAGATTGCGAAGATAGCCAGTTATGTGCACATAATCGGTTATCTTTGCTATCTTAGGGGTCCTTTTACAAAGTGGAAGTAAGCCCTAATGCATGCTTAATGCACGCTAAAAAGGCACTACCGCAGGACATGTTCAGTCATCCCACCACAGTTCTGGTATGGGAGCGCGCCAATCCCATGCTAAAAAATATAAAATAACATTTTTTTTAGTGTGGGGGCATGTTTGTAGGTGGAGAGTAGACATGTAGAAAAATTGCCATAAGTTGCCTGATTAGTGCGGGGTTAGCGCGGGAGTCCTTACTGCCTAGTAAATAGGTGGCAATAAGGGCTTACACGCTAATGGCCATTAAGGAGAAAATAGAAAGTGCAGCCATTTTACTGTCATGCTAAAAGTGGCTTCAATGTATGGGAAACCCATGTGTTAAAAATAGTTCAGGCCGCTTTTAGTAATGATTAGTACAAGTGCCCCTTAGAAACATAACTGGCTATGTTCCTGACCCTGTCTTAGTGACCCGTTAATCTTGCTGGTTTGGCCAAAAAGCTCTGAGAGATTAAGAGGGAACCCTCCTCCAATCTCTCCAGGGGTGTGTTGCTTAATAGCAGCTGGTCTGTAGATCCTAAACATGCTTGGGAGTAGTTGTAACTCCTGACATCAATCATTTATGACATAGACATTTAGGGGGAGATTCTATATATTCTATAAGCATCATCTAAGCATATTCTATAAGCATCATCTAGATTTAGGCGCAGTATATGGAATATATTTAGTTGCTATCTCAGCGACTAAAACTATGTGCATCCATTTACACCAATGAAAATGTGGCATAAATCCCAGCCCATAGATTTACATGCACTAGGTTATATTCTATAACTATGCGTGTAAATTTCAGAACACCCACAAAACATCCAGTTCCCTGCCTATAACGATGCCCCTTTTTGCCTGCGTGCACTAGAAATTCAGCACACTTTGTTACAGAATATGTTTAATGAGTTGTGTGCATAAATTCTAATTAGTGCTCATTATTGCTTGTTAAGTGCTGTTATCAGTGCTCATTAGCTTGTTAAGTTGCTTGTGTTGTTAAAACATCTGCTTGGAGTTTGGCACGGATCTCTAGGCATGCTATATAGAATCTGGGGGTTAGTCCTGTTCTAAAATGAGGACTGTCTATGAACTTGCCACACGCTTTCCGCATTCAAAAAACTCCTAGGCCTCTCCCCCTTCCCATTTGCACCTACTTGGGTCTAATATTTGCATATCCCAGGATTTGTAAAATGGGGACTTAGATGTTTATGCAAGATAAATATTAAAGTGCTGGTTTATGCGCATATTAATCCCAAATAGTGCTTGTAAAATGAGAGCCTAAATTGAATATTTTATTTTATATTTTTATTAAGGTCCATATTTGGCCACTTAAGATAGCATTTTAAAGAAAAGTAGGTGCATATCTTTTATAAAATAGGCTTGAAGCATGTGTGATTTCTCACTTTACATTAAGCACCAGTTATAAAAATGACCTTCTTGATGTGCACTGATTGACTTAGCATGCATTAATGTGTAGGTTAATGTGTGTTAAGTTAATTTAGCATGCAGTAAATTTAAGACTGGTATTGAATTCAATGCCCACTAACAAATGCACATCCCTAATATATCTTAGTTAACTAAGGGGGTCTTTTACTTAAGCTTAGCTTGAGTTATCTGCAGCAGGACCCATAGGAATAAAATGGGACCTGCTGCAGATAACTCGAGCTAAGCTTTAGTAAAAGACCTTCTAAAATGATATTGTGAGACCCTGGGTGAGGGTTATTGGCGTGGCCCTGGGAATATAATTGTGAAAGTAAATGTTTTATTCACCTGAGCCCTGGGACCTGTTGTCTCACAGGTCAGGAACCTCAGATGCAACAGTTTCTCTGGTTTTATAACAGTCTTGAGTAGGCCTCTGGCCTCTAGCAGACCAAGAAGTCTGTGGCTGTTGGGGGCAAGTCCTCTCCAAACACAGCCTGTAAATTTTCAGGTCTTCTGATACTCAGGTGTGACTCCAGCTAGACCTCAGCAAGGTTTGCAAGTCTTAACAAACAAAGTTGGCTTACCTCAGCCAGGTCACAGCAGCTAAATGCTTTCAGTAAAGGCACAAACTTGGGCTTCAGTTCTTCCTTCCCTGAGCCTCCCTACCCTAAACTTGCCCTGCCTTTTAAACTCCCAGGTATTGGCTTCCTCCCATGCTCCCAGGGCAGGATCCGTACTCTTAAGATGGCCCAGGCTAGTTAGAGAAAGACTTTTCTTAAGGGTGAGGGGCAGTGTTCTACAAACCCCATCATAAATCTATACACATATACTAAGAATGTGCACTTGTTAGCACCTTTTTGGATTGTTTGGATGCCTAAAAAATTATAGTGTGCACAGATTGTACATTTATATACCTATGAACTAACATAAGTGCAATCGATCTACACATATAAAATGTCTTAGCATACATACAAAGGCCCCTTTTCACAAAGCCTCACTAGCAGTTGTCGGTGCAGTAATGCTGACACAGTCCACTCACTTTTTGTCAGCATTGCTACATGGCAGCCACTAGCACAGCATTGTAAAAGGGGGCCAAAGTATTCAGTAAAAACCTATTTGTGAAATGAACTGTTAAAAGGGTCAGAAACTCTGGAAAATTTCAGAAAATACTAAAATGAACCAAATTATTTTTGTCTATGCAAATCCTTAGTATACACATGCAATGTCTCTCTATCAGCTGTTAAAATTCTATTATTTGATAGTTATACATTTTTAGGTAGTTTAATCTTTAGATGCAGTTAAGGGAATACTGGAAATGATCTTCCAGTCCTCTGCTTGCATGCTTTGCATATTTGGAAACTTGTAAGGGGTAGTTTAATGAATAATGTAAAAGTAATTGCTGTATCTACAAAACCATCTGGACTACAGTAGCCTGTGATTTGGCTTATTCACTTGTTGTTTATACTTTGGAACTGAAAATGCAAATAATGAGAATGATGGATCTGTTATACTTAACTATGTAGGAGAAATGATCATTTCCCCATTCTGAGCTGAATATGTGACCAGTTTGATAGAAAGAGAAAATAAAATGAGTTTGTTGTAAAGCTTTTAAATAATCAGAAAAACATACATTTACAAATGTTTGGCTTGTTTCACCTAGCAGGGAATGTATGAATTTCTTTTGAAAGCTTACTGAAACAGACACTTTTTAATGTTTCTGACAGGTTTTACAGTTTCAAGCTGAACAACAGTAAAAATGTATGAAAGATGACAAAATATCCACATCATTCATGTAGATGATAAAAATGTGACCTGAATCTTAATGATTGCTGCTGTTTGAACTTTTTCTAACACTAAATAATCTTTTTAGGTAATGACTGTTCTAATGAGCTGGAATTACTATGTCAGATTTGCTTAGTGTGAAAGATCATGAAATAACATATTTTTAATTAACTATTTTTGCTTTGGTGTTGATCTGTTTGCTTTTCCAGGTATCTTTCTCATAACTTCTGTGTGAGAGAGTACAGAATAAATTATCAGGGAACACCATGTCCTCCTCACCAGATTAAAATCCCCATTTTATATGTCATCCAGAAGAGAGACACCTAAGCCAGGACATTCACAATGTTTAGTGTGTTTTACAAAAAGGGTCCCTGAATGCAGACCCTTTTGTAAAATACATAAAGGTTAATTGGGAAAAACTCATTTATTTGGCAGCATATTTAGTGGGTTCACAAAAATGCATATTAAAACAAACAAAAAAGAAAAACAAAGGCATCCATTTAAATGCCGACATTCACATATGAAAGTAGCAGATAAAAAAAAAATAGCCCACCGCTATTCAAAGCAATTTAAATGAGCAGAATCTCCTGTCCGCTTAAAATGACTGTGGCCACCTAACCGTCAATCTTCAGCAGCACTTAACTGGGCGATGCCACTAAATATTGGTTCTGACTGTCCATATCTAAAGTGAGGCAGTATAGGGGATGGAGTTGGGGAGGACCTGGCAGTTTTAGGGTGCCGGCTATCCTAAATTCACTCAGTTAGCTATGTGAATGCTGGCACCAGCATATGGGTTAAAGTGCTCCTCAATCCCTCTGTTCTGTCTTCCCCTCCCTGATGCTGCCCCCCTTGCTTCCAATCTGCCTACCAACACTCTTAGAAAGGGTTGCACCTGCTTCCCCCCCCCCCCATTGAGTTGACCCCTTCCATAACCCCGTGCTGCTCAGGATAGGCCCCCAGGCATACCTCATCCCTGGTGATCCTGTGGGGGAGATGGGGGAAAGAGTGAAACCAACTCACTCTTGGCCCTAGTGGTTGCAGCTCCAAATTGACTGCTGTGACCTCTATCATCATCCTCACAGTACCTCTGTAGTACTGTGAGGATGACACTAAAGGCAAAAGCACATGGGCTTCAGTCCTACCCATCACTCCCACTGAACCAACATCTTGAGTGTTGGGAGAGTTCAGAGGGGCTTGACTCATTGGGGGAGTTGGGGAGTATGCCCTCGTAAGGGTGTGGGAGGCAGATCAGAAGGATGGGTCTCCTCCATGGGGGTGGGAGGGGGATTAGAGGTGCTAAGAAGCATGTTAATCCTTATGCAGGTCCTGACCAATATTCAGCTAGGCCCACATAACTGTAATATGCTGGGTCCAGCATAAGCTCCAGCGGCCAGTACAGGAACAATTAGCCACAGATATCCAATGCCCTGATAGCGGCTGGCTGAATATCTGCCAGACATGTCCAAATGAAGCACTGAGGTACTTTTGAACAATACGTAAGAACACGTTTTTCCTCAATCACTTCTCTAATCCACAGTTTCAAATGAAAATTTACTTGACACTTATGCATGCCTAGAATCAGGTGTAAATGCCAACAAGATTTTAGGAAATACACATACTTTTGAGGCCTAGCAAATTTCTTCTTACAGGTATATAGCAATTTATATGTATAAATCAGATTTTCACATGAGTACATGGCACATAATCATTCTAAAATGACCTCTATCACCCCATATGAAAACTACTGCAAAGATACATTATAAAAAGATGACATAGTAAATGAGATATTTTTTATTTTATTTTTGTTACATTTGTACCCCGCACTCTCCAACTCATGGCAGGCTCAATGTGGCTTACATGGGGCAATGGAAGGTTAAGTGACTCGCCCAGAGTCACAAGGAGCTGCCTGTGCCTGAAGTGAGAATCAAACTCAGTTCCTCAGTTCCCCAGGACCAAGGTCCACCACCCTAACCACCAGGCCTATGCAATAAAACATACTATAAAAATTTCAAATTATGGAATATATTTCATTATGTAGATGGGAAAATAAGTAGTCCCAAATAATGGGGTTAACCATATCTAGCATATGATGCACATGCTTATAAAATCATGTCATACTGTAATTATTATGGTGAAGTTATCAATGTGGGCTACTGTGAAGTCAGGTTATTTGACCTCATGTCAGGTTATTTTAGCACAAGGTCTCATTGCAAAAAATAACTTAGCTGGTGGTAAAATCACCCAACTTTACAGTAGCTCACATTGATAACTTTCCCCATAAATGACCATATTAATTAGTATGGCCATGGGAAGCATAGTGCACTCATTCCCCAAATTCTATATAGTGCAACTTGAGTTGCACAAACAAATCTGAGCATAGTCTGAATTTGTGTGTAACTCAATTGGTTAAAGAGCCAATCAGTACTGATAATTAGATGTTAGCAAGCAATTACTGGCACTAATTGGCACTAATTAGAATTTATGCACACTATTCGTTAAGAGTATTCTATAAAGTAATCCGTGTAAATTCTACCGCTTGGATCTCAAAAGGGGGTGTGGCCATAGGAGGGACATAGGCGGGTTGTGAGTGTCCTAGAATTTGTATGCAGTGTTAAAGGAATATGTTCCATGTTCCATGTGTAATTTAGGCATCAGCAATTACACCAGGTTTTCGTTGGCGTCAATAGCCGCACCTGCATATAGTCATAGAAAATAGCTTTTGGGCCTATCCTATAAACTATACCTAGATTTAGGCATATTCTATAAACTGCACTTAATCTATCAGTTGCAGACCCCCCCCCCCCTCCCGCAGCACCCATCCCTACCAACTGGAACCTTCACCCTACTTGCTACATGCTCCTATGCACCCAGAGAGGGCCTCAGAACCTTACCTGGTAGCCCAATGGTTGCCAGACAGGAGCAGTCTCACTTCACTCCTGTCCAGCCTGTGCTGCATCAAAAATGGTGCCCCTAATGGTAATCTCATGGAATTACCATTAAGGGTCATATTTCTGCTGAAAAGGGTCCCTTACATTTTGTCTCACAGCCCTGTGAACATAAAGCCTGGATGCATCGTCCACGCCTTTGCAGCCCAATGTTCTCAGGAGATAAAACAACCCGAGCTTTTAGCTAAGGTTATATGATTTCTGGGCCTTAACATGACTTGTGATGTATCACTATAAGTCAAGATATGGTATTTGTATCTCATTATTGTGTATCCCATAGTGATTTAAATATTGCAGTGGTGTTTGTAGTCAAGCAACATTAGGACCGTTTAATGTGCCATTAAGGGCCAAATAATGTGACTTAAGGCCCTAACACAGCTTTATTAATTCCCCCCAAATCTTTTATATGCAGTTGCATATACTTCCTGCCACATAGGGGTCAATTCTATAACTGGATAGCTCCCTTTAGAACCCCTGAGATCAGCTGATAGGAGCTATTCTATTTATATTTAAGTTTGCAATTTTATTGAAAGTTTTCTCTATTTTAAAAACCCAAAACAATGTAACACAGTATATATCATGTACAGCAGCTGTAAATTATTGAACTCAGTACATCAAAAGACATTCAATATACTTTTTCTGATATTACTGCAGAGGAGACCAAGTAGCACTGAATGTATCAAAGCAAACCTGCTTTATGCACCATATTGACCTCATGTTTGATTATTAGACTTAGCAAGTTCCATCAGAATTGTACATTTAGATTTGACAAATATTTTTCTAACATTTCAGAATGTTGTTGCAATGCAAGATCATAGCATACATTTCAAGCCATACTTGCTGCAAAAAAATAGGGGCCTATGTTGTAAAGCATAACTTGGTATCAGTGTACACTCTTACACCAGTCATAGAACTGGCATAACAATGCATGCCTAAATGCAACCAGGACACATATAACTTACAATATTCTATAATTCATACTTATAAGTGAGAGCACCACTTATGTCCAGTGCATGATCGACCCATGTATGCATCCTTTTTTCAAACACACATGATTCAAGATAGTTGTGTATTAACAGAATAGCATTTAGGCAGTATACTGATACTGGCATATACACTAGAAATGACCACCTATATGCATGTATGCTAATATTTAATACAATTCCACATGCAATGGGCATTCAAATGTTAGCAGCTAGTTTATAAAATTGCCCTTTGGATGGAAATTCTATAATTGGGCACTTCAATTTTGGCACCCTAAGGGATCCTGGTGAAAACCTATTCTATAAAGACATCTGGGTGCCCAGATTCCATTACATAATATTAGCATAACTCAGTATTAGCACTCCTTACATTTATGAATCTGTAGTTACACCAACCATAGAGTTGGTATAACTGCAGTCACATAAATGTGGCAGGGATGCAGGTAACTTACAGTATTCTATAAATTACACACATATGTGGGACCCCCACCCATTGCTTGCCCATTTGCATGCCCTCTTGTATTTATGGATATTGTTGTAGAATAGAGCTTGGATGCCATGCTAGCAATTTTCATAGATAAATGTACACTGACAATGGAGAAGCCAATGCTTGCCCCGGGATTGGTAGCATGGAATGTTGCTACTAATTTGGATTTCTGCCAGATACTTGTGACCTGGATTGGCCACTGTTGGAAGCAGAATATTGGGCTAGATGGACCATTGGTCTGACCCAGCATGGCTATTCTTATGTTCTTATGACATGTGTTAAGTGCTAGTATTCTGTGATTTTACCCAATTATACAATCACCTTTTAAGTACACACTGCCTGGCCAGAACACTTCCTTATGTTGGCACATATTTCTCTACATGATGGCCTATGTACCAGTGTATTACCCCTTTATAAATGTGAGGTGGTGGCCATCTCTAGATCCCATTTATTTGGGTTTGCTGACAATCAAGCACTGCTAATACACTTTTGAAGAACATGGATCCCCATCAGTTAATAGCTGTTCCTGTGTGTGGTTGAAGCTTTGGACTCATACAAGAAACTAAGTTAGAAATACTTGGGGGACCTCATCCAGACCTCCTTAGAGCATTCCTCTGGTTTCTGTCCCTTAGGGGTCCTTTTATAAAGGCGTACTAAAAAATGGCTTGCAGTACTGTAGGCATGGGTTTTGGGCGTGCACCGATCCATTTTTTAGCGCTCCTGTATAAAGGGCCTTTTTTTGCTGAAAATGGACGTGCAGCAAAATGAAAATTGCCACGTGTCCATTTTGGGTCTGAGACCTTGCCGGCAGCCATTGACCTAGCGATAAAGACTCACACGGTAACTGAGCGGTAATGAACTACGTGCACCAAATGCCACTTGGAGCGCGTCCCTTACGCGCGCCAGAAGATAAAAAATATTTTTCAGACACACGTAGTGGACACACACCAAAAATGAAATTACCGCAAGAGCCACACGGTAGTCGGATGGTAACTCCATTTTGGCATACGTTGGGCATGCATAGACGCTTACACGTCTTAGTAAAAGGACCCCTCAATTTGTTACCCTGCTGGGCCAGGCACTTTACTTGAGCTTCCAGTCCTCCTTTCTTTAAAAGAGCCCCAGTTCAGCAAGTAGAGTGTCTATACATATCCTCATTTATCAAACTTATCTCAGTTCCAAAAGAAATCCAAAACCAGAAAAAAAGACATTGTGCTTTTTTACTGGCTTTCTATTCATACCTGAACTGTTATTGCATGTGCTCTTATCCTGGATTCTAATAAATACCTGCCAGCTCCCTTATAGCTCCTGGGCTCAAATTTTCTCTGCTTACACCTGGCCGTCTGGGTTTCCGAGGGCGGGTGGCCTTTCTTCCTCTCCTTTTATTCTCCTTCCTCCCGCCCCTCCCCCCTGCCTTAACCCTTTGTCTGCCTGGTTTCCCTTCCCCTTCCCCGTGCCCTCCTTTCCTCTCCTCCCCCCCCCCCCGCCCTCCCTAACGTCGCAGGCCATCGGCCCGGTTGTGCCCAGCCTCCCTTTAGGAGGTGGCTGGGTTCTTTCCTTCCTTCTTTTCTTGGTTACGTCTTCTCTGAATGCCCAAGTAATTACACCACACAGTTCACTCTGCTGGGTTTCTAATTTTGTATTTCTTACTTCTCTCCTGCCTTTTCCTCTTTCTCTTCTTCTTGTTCCCTTTCCCAATGTTGTAATGATAGGATGTATATACAATCACAATAAAATAGCACAAAGCATAAACATTGATACGTGCTATAACTGATGCATTAATATTATAATTATAGAGTGACTATCGGGTTCATTTTCAAAAGAGAAAAATGTCCAAAAAGTGGCAAAAGTCTGCATTTGGATGCTTTTTTCACAAAAAACATCCAAATCAGTATTTTCAAAGCCTATTTTTAGACATTTTTCTCTGAAGTCTGCCTGAAGTACGTCCAAATCTCAAGGGGGAGTGCCAGGGGCATGTTCAGGGTGGAACTTGGTCATTCCTAGCTATAATGGAACAAAATGGCCAGGACTAAAACTTAGACATTTTGAGCTAGACCTGTTTTTATAATGAATAAGGCACAAAAAGGTGCCCTAAATAACCAGATGACCACTGGAGGGAATCAGGAATGACCTCCCCTTATTCCCCCAGTGGTCACTAACCCCCTCCCACCTCCCAAAAATGTGATGAAAAGCATTATTTACCAAACGTCCAAATCACAAAACGTTGTTCGGAACAGTATTTTCGAAAACAAAAGATAGATGTTTTTCTTTTTGAAAATGACCTTCTTTACTATTCATATTTTGGACATTTTTTGCAAAATGTCCAGAGTTGGACTTAACCATCATATCAAAAATGCCCCTCCACAAGTTGTCAAGTATGTCCAATTCAGACTGTTAAAGTGATTCATTTTTTATTTAACAAACATAGGTGACACACTTTATAGAGTCCATCACTTAAACAAATCATTTTCTGTAAAATAAATTACCAGCATCTGGGATAACCTAGAAAGTCCTAACAAGGAATTCAAATTATTTTATTTGAACCTGTACAGGCTATAAAGAGGGGCATAATCGAACAGAAACGCCTATCTCCATGGGCGTTTATCTCCGAGAACGGGTCCGTGAAGGGGCGGACCGAATCGTATTTTCGAAAAAACATGGATGTTTATCTTTTTTTGAGCTGGGCGTTTTTGTTTTTCAGCGATAATGGAAACCGAAAACGCCCAGCTCAAAAACGAATAACTCCAAGACATTTATTCGTGGGAGGGGCCAGGATTCGTACTGCACCGGTTCACCTCACATGCCAGGACACCAACCGGGCACCCTAGGGGGCACTTTTACAAAAAACAAAAAAAAGGTAAAACAGCTCCCAGGTGCATAGCACCCTTCCCTTGGGTGTTGAGCCCCCAAAATCCCCCTCAAAACCCACTGCCCACAAGTCTACACCATTACTATAGCCCTAAGGGGTGAAGGGGGGCACCTACACGTGGGTACAGTGGGTTTGGGGGGCGGTTTGGAGGGCTTCCATTTACCAGCACAAGTGTAACAGGTGGGGGGGGGGGGATGAGCCTGGGTCCACCTGCCTGAAGTCCACTGCTCCAGTGACCTGCATACTGCTGCCAGGGAGGTGGGTATGACATTTGAGGGTGAAAATACAAAGTTGTGAAACAGCATATTTTGTGGTGGGAGGGGGTTCGTGACCACTGGGGGAGTCAGGGGAGGTCATCCCCGATTCCCTCCAGTGGTCATCTGGTCATTTAGGGCACTTTTTGGGGCCTTATTCGTGGAAAAACAGGGTCCAGGAAAAGTGCCCTAAATTCTCGCTAAAAACGCATATTTTTTTTCCATTATCGGCGAAAGGCGCCCATCTCTGATCGGCAGATAACCACGCCCCAGTTCCGCCTTCACCACGCCTTCGACACGCCCCCATCAACGTTGTCCGCATCCGCGACGGAGTGCAGTTGAAAACGTCCAAATTCGGCTTTTGATTATACCGCTTTATTTGTTTTTGGGAGATAAACGTCTATCTCCCGATTTGGGTCACAATATAGGCGTTTTTCTCTTTCGATTATAAGCAGGAAAGTGATCTGTAAATACACACTTTTTTTCATGGTTTATCTCCCAACAAATCAGTCATTCATGGCTAAAGCATTAGGAGGAAAATAATCAAACGACATTATGGCCTGAAGGAACATTAAAGGAATTAGTGAATGCTAAATGTTAGAAGCTCGTTCTAAACCTATGGGCTTTTAGCATTTACCACACGTTAATTTCTTTAATGCATGTTAAGGTGCATTAAGGTCATAAAGGTACTTGATGAATTCCCCCTCAATCTCCTAATGACATTTTTTTATTTTTTAGTCCCTATTTCAGGAGTACATTGTATATGGCTATGTGAATACCTTGAATATATATTTTTGATTTTTTGTAACACTCTAAAGGCCCTGTTTACAAAGACATGTTAGCATTTTTAGCGCACGTTAAACGTTAGCTCGCACCGTTTAGTTGCCCATAGAAATATTGTGGACATCTACGTGGTTAGTGTGTACTAATTTTTAGCACAAGATAAAATCACCAGTGCGCCTTTGTAAATAGGGCCCCAAGTGTAGGGCTGATATTCATTGGGGGATAAATGGGTAGGAGAAGATGACATGGTGATTCCCAGATTTTTAAAGATGAATAGCTAGATAGTGCATGATAAAACCCTGGATTTTCAGTGGCACTATCTGGTTAGTGCTAGGGCAATCCAAGAGTTCAGTCATGGTGGAATCATGAGTTAACTGGGCACTGCCAAAACTAAGTGGTGATACCTGGATAACTACTTAGGACAGCAAAAAGGCTGTTCTAAATTAATTGGGTAGCAATCTGGGTACCACTGTTGAATATTAGCAGTATCTAGGTACATTTCAGCAGGCTGTCTACTGCCCAGATATTTAGGGGCCCTTTTACAAAGGCGCATAAGGGCCTACACATGTCCAGCATGCACCAAATCACCATTACCGCCTGGCTACCATGTGCCCAGGCGGTAATTCTGAATTTGGTGTGCACTGAAAACATGCCATAGAAAATAAGTTCTATTTTCTACAATGTGTGTTTACCTGGCAGTAAACGACAGTGGATACACGCTGCATGCCTAACACCTGGGTAGCATGTCAGACTTTACCGCTAAGTCAATGGGTGGCGGTAAGGTTTCAGGCCAAAAATGGTCATGCACTGGTTTTTATTTTGCCGCACGTTCATTTTCTGGCTCTTAAAAAAAGGCCATTTTGAAGGAAGTGACGTCACCGCTAAAGATGGCTGCCTAGCGCTCTAACTCCCACTCCTCGATAATAAAAAACGCAATAAAAAGCAATCACCAGCCTTTTTGGAGCTGCCTGCAGTGTTCCACATTGTTCCTCATCGTCAGCAGGATGAGCAAAGTGTCTTCGGCGCGAGCTAAAGACTCAGAGAAGTCCGCTGGCGGCGGGATGAGCAAAACCGCGAAACGCCACGAGGTAATGGCGCCGGTTTCCCCTTCGGATTCTGATTCTGCGCTGTCATTGGCGGAATCGAGAAAACCGCCTGCTAAAAAAGGAATCTCAGGCGAACTTCGCCAGATATTGTCCGGTATACAAGCGGACATCAAAAAATCGAAGGATGAGATTCTGGACCAGATGGAGACCTTAAGCTCTGACCTCCGCGAGCTGGGGAATAGAGTAGAAGAAGCAGAAACAAAGCTGGAAGAGCACTCTGAATCCCTACTAACGCACGAGACCCACCTTCAAGCGTTAGACCAAAAGAATACAGAACTTACATATAAACTTGATGACCTTGAAAATAGGGGAAGGAGGAATAATCTCAGATTCCGTGGAGTCCCCGAGGGAGGTGAGACCGAGGATGTCCTGTTGATTGTACAAACACTGTGTACCACCCTGCTGGGGACTGAGGCCGCAGCGGTGAAGATTGAGATAGACAGAGCACATAGAACACTGGGCCAGCGGCAGGACAATAGAATACGGGACATCATCACCCGGTTCCACCGATATGAAGTGAAGGAACAACTGCTTAACTGTGCCAGGAAAAAACCTAACTTGGAATATGGCGGGGCCAAAATAACAGTGTACCAAGATCTCTCGCAGTTCACCTTACAATAGAGACGCCTCATGAAACCGGCTCTGGACATTCTAACTAAGGAGCAGATAACATACAGATGGGGCTTCCCTTTTTCCCTGAACTATACATTACAGGGTGCTAAAATGAGAGTTACATCGCTGACCGAAGCCTGGACATCCCTGCATGAAGTGGGAGTGGTGCAAACGAGCAAACCTCCAGGTGAATTAGCATCAGCTGTGAAGGCCAGGCTTCAAAAATGGCAACGGGTCCCTGCAACACCTAAAAGGAATAACCCAAAAAGAAAAGTGGCCGTGGAAGAAACCTGATCTGATTGAGCAGCCTGGACGTTATACTTTATTCAAGGTCCTATCTAAGGAGCTGGCCAGAGGGTCATTGGCTGATATTGACCTCATGATTGGTAAATCTGTAGACAGTAACCAAAATTAAGCTTTGTCTCAAGTTTATCTGCTATCTTTTTTACAAAGGAACTTATGTCTCTTAATTAACAGAGGATATGGTAACTAAAGCAGTGTGGAATATTGTTTATGATGTTATAAAGTTATAAGCGATGTATGAAGGGGTAGTTTAAGGGGACGGAGGGCTGGGGGGGGGGTGGCTTAGTTTGTAGTTGTGCAAATGCGGAAAGTTTACTAGGGTAAAGAATCATCACTGACCCCCTCCCAAAGATGTGAATAAAAATAGTACTTACCAGCCTCTATGACAGCCTCAGAAGTAATACTCAAGTCCATTAGAGCAACATGCAAGTACCTGGAGTAGTCAAATGGTGGGTACAGTGCACTGTAGATAGGTTAACCTAGGTCCATACCTCCCCCTACCTGTTACACGTGATGAAAACTGTGAGCCCTCCAAAACTCACCAGAAACCCACTGTACCCACATATAGGTGCCCCTTCACACATAAGGGCTATTGTAGTGGTTTACAGTTAGGAGTAGTGAGCTTTGCTTGGTTTTTGGAGGGCTCAGCAGACAAGATAAGGAGCAATGGTGAGATGTGTACCTGGGAGCACTTATATGAAGTCCACAACAGCGTCCCCTAGGGTGTCCCATTGCTCTCCTGGGTTGTCTGGGAGACCAGTCTACTAAAAATGCTGGCCCCTCTTACATCCCAATGACTTGCTTTTCTCTGTTTTTCACTTGTACTTTTTTTTTTTTTAATGACCTGAATTGATAAATGCAAAGAGCGGTTTCAAAAATGGTCATGTTTTCTATTTGGATTTGGGATGCTTAGCACAAAATGTCCAAAATCCGACTTGGACGTCAAATTGAAAATGCCCCTCCCAGTATATCTGATATCAGGTACTGTAGAAAAGAACCTGCTGGTCCTCAGCTCAGAGCACTTTTCCTCTGTTGTCCCACTTCCTTAGGGATCTTTCAACTCAAAACCCGGCTCCCTGGGGAGACAGGCTGTTTCCAGCACCTTTCAATTTACAGCAAGGCTTTTACACCCAGTTCCAATTGCAGCAGGGCCTTTCCAAACACAGCCCTAAATGTAGCCTGGCTTTTCAAACACAGTCTCAAAAAGTAGCAAGGCCTTTAAACACAGTTCCACTTGCAGCAGGGCTTTTCCAAACACAGCCCTAAATGTAGCCTGGCTTTCCAAGCACAGTATCACAAAGTAGCAAGGCTTTTAAACACAGTTCCACTTGCAGCAGGGCCTTTCCAAACACAGCCCTAAATGCAGCCTGGCTTTTCCAACACAGTCTCAAAAAGTAGCAAGGCCTTTAAACACAGTTCCACTTGCAGCAGGGCTTTTCCAAACACAGCCCTAAATGTAGCCTGGCTTTCCAAACACAGTATCACAAAGTAGCAAGGCTTTTAAACACAGTTCCACTTGCAGCAGGGCCTTTCCAAACATAGCCCTAAATGCAGCCTGGCTTTTCAAACACAGTCTCAAAAAGTAGCAAGGCTTTTAAACACAGTTCCACTTGCAGCAGGGCCTTTCCAAACACAGCCCTAAATGTAGCCTGGCTTTTCAAACACAGTATCACAAAGTAGCAAGGCTTTGCGCGGGCTCAAAGCCTCCGGGTCCCACCCTCTTGGTCAGCCTTTGCTCCTGACCTCCTCCCGCATGACTCGGACAGCCCCCTATACCTCCTGCTCTGACTGAGTCAGAGCCAACAGCTCCATCGGTTCCTCAGGGACCTCCTCTGGTTCTCCTTGTTCCATTGCCTCTGGCTCCTCTCCTCCCCTCTCCTCTGGAGCCCAGTCCATTTTCTCCTCTTCCCTCCCCCCCTCCAGCTGATTCCCTTTTCCCTCATTAACCGGGTTCTGGGGTTGTTCTTTCTCCGCCCCTTTTTTCCACCACCACCTTTTCCACCAGGGTAGAGCTTCAGCTTTCTCCCTTTTTGGTTGGCCCCCTTTTGGAGCCTCTGGGAGGTGCACCCTATTTCTCCCCCTTACCAGGTGCTCTCCTGGGGCTTTCTGGGACTTGTAGTGTTCTACTCTTATGTCCCTTTTTGTCCGGATCGGAACCCCCACCGTGTCATCTTTCCCTTTTTGGTAGCTGGGGTTCCTCCCCACCCCCTTTCTTTCTCCAGACTCCTTACCATACTCCTTACATACCCCCCCCCTTAAGCTTTCACTCCCCCCCCGTTTTCCTTTTTCCTCTGTATCGTCCCCTACCCGGGATAGGGCGTCCACATTCGCCAGACACCTCCCCGGACGATGCTCCACTGTGTACTGGAAGGGTTGCAAGGCTAAATACCAGCGCATCAGCCTTCCATTGTTGTTTTCATTAAATTAAGCCACTTCAGTGGAGCATGATCCGTCACCAACTTGAAGGGTCGCCCTTCCAGATAGACTGTACATTCCCTGCACCGCCCATCTTATGGCTAGACACTCCTTCTCTATGGTGGAATAATGGGTCTCATGTGGTAGGAGTTTTCGGCTCAGATAGAGAACAGGGTGCTCTGCCTCTTCGTGTTCTTGAGACAGCACCGCCCCTAGCCCCCTACCCGAAGCATCGGTTTGCAGGATAAAAGGTTTTCTGAAATCTACTGCCTTCAACACCGGTTCCTGGCACAGGGCATTCTGCATCTGCTCTAGGGCCCGCAACTCCTCCTCCCCCCCATCTCAGCTGATCGGGGTTCTTACCCTTCAACATATCTGTTAAGGGAGTAGCGATTTCGGAAAAGTGAGGGATGAATCGCCTGTAATAGCCCACCATACCTAGGAATCGCCGCAACTGTTTTTTCCGGCTGGGCCGAGGAAATTCTTGGATGCTTTGAACTTTGTTCAATAAAGGCCGCACCTCTCCTCGGCCTACGTTATAGCCTAAGTACTTGACCCTATATTGGGCAAAGCAGCACTTTTTAGGGTTAAGGGTAAGACCCGCCTCCCGTAAAGCTTGCAGCACTGCCCCTACCTGCTTTAAATGGGTGTCCCAGTCCTCACTGTGGATTACCACATCATCCATATACGCTGCAGCATAGGTCTGATGTGGTCTGAGGACTTGGTCAAGCAAGCGTTGGCAGCTGGCCGCAGCTGAATTGAGGCCAAAAGGCAGCCTTTTAAATTGGTATAAGCCCATGGGGGTACTAAAAGCGGTCTTCGCTTGGGCCTCGTGAGACAGGGGGATTTGCCAGTACCCTTTTGTTAAATTTAGAGTAGTCAAATACTGGGCAGCTCCCAAACGGTCCACTAGCTCTTCTATATACGGCATAGGATAAGCATCCGTTTGGGAGATCGTATTAAGCTGCCTGAAATCAATACAAAATCTCCATTCGCCTTCAGGCTTAGGTACTAACACTACCGGGCTGGACCAAGGACTATGGGACTCTTCAATTACCCCAAAGTCTAACATTTCTTGTACTTGGGTAATGACTTCCCTCCTCTTCATCGGGGAGAGTCTATAGGGCCTTTGCCTTACGATCTTCCCCGGCTCGGTGATTATCTCGTGCTCTATTAAGTGGGTACTCCCCGGACAGGCCGTCAACACATCCTTAAAGTGCTCTAAGAGCCTTCCTATTTCCTTCCTTTTCTCCTGGGGTAACTGGGGATTAACTCCGGGCTCGCCGTGCTTAAAAATCTCCCTTATTTGAGGCCCTAACTCCTCGCCCCCCCTTTCTTCCTCACAGGTTTGATACCCTACCCTAGCTACCCAGGGCTTCATTAGATTAACGTGAAATGTTTGTACTCTACCCCTCTCATTCGCCACCTCATAGGTGAGGGGACCGAGTCTCCTCCTTACCACCCAAGGTCCTTTCCACCGGGAGGAGAACCTATGTGGATCTTCCGAAATTAATATCAAGACCCTGTCCCCTGGGGAAAACTCCCTTCCCCGGGTCCCTTTGTCATAATACCCCTTCTGTTGTTCTTGGCTATGTTCTAGTTGGTCTTGGGCATATTCTTGTATCCTGTCTAACCGGCCCCTTAGATCCTGTAAATACTCCACCACGGTTTTATCGGTCGTTTCGGGGGGCACCCAGTGCTCCTGCACTATATCTAACATACCCCTGGGGCGCCTCCCAAACATTAATTCAAAAGGAGAAACCCCTAAGGAGGCTTGCACCTTTTCTCGGTAGGCGTACAACACGAATGGTAAAAGCTGGTCCCACCCGGTCCTGTCCGCCCCCAAGGCTTTTTTTAGCATACCCTTTAAGGTCCGGTTAAAGCGTTCCACCATCCCATTTGTTTGGGGATGGTAAGCCGCCGTGCGTATATGTTTTATTCCAAAGGCCTCCCATACCTGCCTCAATGTCTGCGACATAAAATTGGACCCCCGGTCGGTCAATACTTCTTGGGGGAACCCTACCTCGCAAAAAATTTTTATAAGCTCCCTAGCGATATTCCTCGCCGAAATATTCCTTAAGGGCAGGGCCCATGGATATCGGGTGGCCATGTCCATCACCACTAACACGTAGAGGAACCCTCTCTGTGACCTTGTCACCGGCCCCACGATATCCATGGCCATTCTCCTCCCAGGTTGGTCTACCCTAGGCAGCGGCATTAAAGGGGCTTTTGGAGGGAATCTGTCTGATACCTTTTGACAGTTGGGACAGGATTTACAGTATCTTTCCACCTCCCCATAAATCCCTGGCCAATAAAATCGGGCCAATATTTGGTTTAGTGTAGCTTGGGAGCCCTTATGCCCCCCCAGGGGATGATCATGGGCCAGCCTTACCACCAGAGAACGGAACGCCCGGGGTACCACTAGCTGTTTCCCTCCCCCCGAGTTCTCCCAGCTAGGCACCTTCCTATACAATATATTCCCGTCCACCATGAACCCGGAGGCTGCCTGGCCTTCCCCCTGGTGGGCCCTCTCCCACGCATACTCCAGAGTAGGGTCTGTGGCCTGCTCTCGGTGAAATTGGGGAAACTGTTCCCTCAATTCCTCCGGGGCCACCGGCAGGTAACTTTCCCTCTGTACCCTCTGAAGAGCCTCCCTTCTATCCTTCTGTTCCTTTCTTTTCAAGGATTTTCCTTTCCTTTCTCGGCCTGGATCCCCCAGGACCTCGCCTTGAAAAGGAAAAACACCCCCGAGGTCCTCCCCGCCCCTATCTGCCTCACGGCTAGACTGAGCTCTGGTGGTAACCAACACTTTTTTTTCTCCCATACATTCCCTAAACTGGGGCCAATCCCTTCCTAAGATCATATCTTGGGGTAATCTGGGCAGAATAGCCACCGCAAGCTTTATGTCCCCCAGGGGTCCATGTAAGTTGACCCTGTGGAGGGCATAAGGCGTCTTAGCCCCATGAATACATTGTATGGCCACTTTTCCTTCATAGATCTCCCTCCCCGGGGGTCTCCTCCTCCGTATCTGTTCCCAGAGCCCTCTAGAGATCATGGACTGATCTGCGCCTGAGTCTAACATTGCCGTAACGGGTACCCCCTCTACCTTAACCTGAGTCAGGTACCGGGGCATACCCCCTTTTTCCAGACGCGAGATCCATCCCTCCCGCCACTGGCAATCCTTTTTTAAATGTCCAGCGCTACCACACTTAAAACACACCCTGTTCCCAAAAGGGGCAGCCTTTTTACTCGGGCCTGCAACTACCTCGGGCTTCCTACTCCAAGTCGGGGTCTCTGGCTTGATGAGGGAAACTTTGGGGGGCCCCTCTTTCTCTACCACCCGGGCTTTTCCTCCTTCCAGCCCTGGGGTACCCCACTGCTGGGCCTCTAGGTAGCACTCCAACCCAGCCGTCACCCCCTCTACCGTCTTACATCCCCTCTTTATTAATTCAGCCCTAATTCCTTCGGGAAGCCCCTGAAGGAATTGCTCCACCACCAACTCCTGCAATACCTCTTGCAGGCTATGTTGCTCGGGCTCCAGCCATTTTTTTACTAAATCCATAAGCTTATTTGCTACGGCTCTAGGGGGGGTACCCTTTTCCCATTTTGTGGCTCTAAACTTGCATCTGTAAGCTTGGGTACTGAGGCCATATCGGTCTTTAATAGCCTCTTTCAGTCTTGCATAATTGGCAGCATCTACAGGAGATAAATCCCTAAAGGCTGCCAATGCCTCCCCTGACAAGGAAGGCACTAACCTCATAGCCCATTGCTCTCCTGGCCACCCCGCCGCTCCAGCCACCCTTTCAAATGCCGTTAAAAAATCGTCCACATTATCTTGTTCTGACAATTTTCCCCAGTTAAGTGAATGTAGGGATACAGGTCCTACCGCTCCTCCTGCTCCGATCCCTTGTCCATTAGTTCCAGCTCCCTCCTCACGGGGAGTAGTAGCTCCTCTCTGAAAGAAATCCTGCAGCATGTGCAGTACGGGTTCCTGTTCATCGCGAGCGGCGGTCAGGGAGTCCTCGACTATTTCCGCGTTGGCCCTCCCGAGGGGCTTCTCCCTCCGTCTGATCCCAGTCTCCTCTCTAGCGACAGGTCCTGTAGAAAGATCCCACCACTGCCACCATTTGTAGAAAAGAACCTGCTGGTCCTCAGCTCAGAGCACTTTTCCTCTGTTGTCCCACTTCCTTAGGGATCTTTCAACTCAAAACCCGGCTCCCTGGGGAGACAGGCTGTTTCCAGCACCTTTCAATTTACAGCAAGGCTTTTACACCCAGTTCCAATTGCAGCAGGGCCTTTCCAAACACAGCCCTAAATGTAGCCTGGCTTTTCAAACACAGTCTCAAAAAGTAGCAAGGCCTTTAAACACAGTTCCACTTGCAGCAGGGCTTTTCCAAACACAGCCCTAAATGTAGCCTGGCTTTCCAAACACAGTATCACAAAGTAGCAAGGCTTTTAAACACAGTTCCACTTGCAGCAGGGCCTTTCCAAACACAGCCCTAAATGCAGCCTGGCTTTTCCAACACAGTCTCAAAAAGTAGCAAGGCCTTTAAACACAGTTCCACTTGCAGCAGGGCTTTTCCAAACACAGCCCTAAATGTAGCCTGGCTTTCCAAACACAGTATCACAAAGTAGCAAGGCTTTTAAACACAGTTCCACTTGCAGCAGGGCCTTTCCTAACACAGCCCTAAATGCAGCCTGGCTTTTCAAACACAGTCTCAAAAAGTAGCAAGGCCTTTAAACACAGTTCCACTTGCAGCAGGGCTTTTCCAAACACAGCCCTAAATGTAGCCAGGCTTTTCAAACACAGTATCACAAAGTAGCAAGGCTTTTAAACACAGTTCCACTTGCAGCAGGGCCTTTCCAAACACAGCCCTAAATGTAGCCTGGCTTTTCAAACACAGTATCACAAAGTAGCAAGGCTTTGCGCGGGCTCAAAGCCTCCGGGTCCCACCCTCTTGGTCAGCCTTTGCTCCTGACCTCCTCCCGCATGACCCGGACAGCCCCCTATACCTCCTGCTCTGACTGAGTCAGAGCCAACAGCTCCATCGGTTCCTCAGGGACCTCCTCTGGTTCTCCTTGTTCCATTGCCTCTGGCTCCTCTCCTCCCCTCTCCTCTGGAGCCCAGTCCATTTTCTCCTCTTCCCTCCCCCCCTCCAGCTGATTCCCTTTTCCCTCATTAACTGGGTTCTGGGGTTGTTCTTTCTCCGCCCCTTTTTTCCACCACCACCTTTTCCACCAGGGTAGAGCTTCAGCTTTCTCCCTTTTTGGTTGGCCCCCTTTTGGAGCCTCTGGGAGGTGCACCCTATTTCTCCCCCTTACCAGGTGCTCTCCTGGGGCTTTCTGGGACTTGTAGTGTTCTACTCTTATGTCCCTTTTTGGCCGGATCGGAACCCCCACCGTGTCATCTTTCCCTTTTTGGTAGCTGGGGTTCCTCCCCACCCCTTTTCTTTCTCCAGACTCCTTACCATACTCCTTACAGTACATAAAGAAAAATTACTAAAAGGACTGGGAGTATCTATTCTAAAAGGCAGGTCTTTCCTAACTTAATAGGCAGGTAAAAAGTATCTCTGAAGAAGATAAACATATGAACAACAACAAAAACATTTTCATTAGTGACTTTAGAATGTACCATAGGTGAGGAAGAGGAAATGGGAGTTGATATACCACCTTTCTGTGCTTTTTACAACTACATTCAAAGGAGTTTATATATAGTGTATATAGGTACTTATTTGTATCAGTGGCCATGGAGGGTTAAGTGATTTGGGCAGAGTTTCAGGGAACTGTAGTGGGAATTGAACCCAGTCCCCCCAGGACCACAGTTTTCTGCATTAACCACTAGGGTACTCCTCCACTAACAGCCAAAGCAGAGTTTTTCTGACTAGTAAGTGTTGCTTCTAGCCAAATGATGGATAACCATATTAGTGAGACTTAGAATCAAGGTAGTAGAAGCAACAGTAATCTGAGAAAGACAGTACTGAGCATGCTGAAATCGTTGCTGCATTCTGTAAGCACATATGATCATAGAACTCACTAGTAGCTGAACACCCAAGAAGAGATTCTTGAAAGGAATCCATCTAGTTTAAGTTATTTTCTTATAGAAACAGACCCAGACATGTTGATGCCAGAATACAGATAGATAAAATTATCTTTCTTTGTAAGATATCAGACCTGTTAAGATTAGGTAATTGGTACATAAGAGGCAAATATGAGAAACATCTCTACTAAAGACTAATTTTCTATGTATGTATACATTTTCTTGTCTCTAATGTTCATTAAAAGTCCAACATATTATTTGTTACAATATTTTCTCAATCTTTTCCAAGCTGAAAGTGCTTTGATTTGCAAGACCGGTTTAAAAGTTAGTGAACTTGCACTGAAACCATTATTGTTCAACAAGTAGTTTTATACAATAAAGACACTTTGGACATCTATGCTGTTATGGAATGCCTATGCAACTGAAGATAAATAAATGTTTTTATGGTACAGAACTAGTGGCTGTTTTTTAATTTTCAACATAGGAATGAAATAAAAAATACTTTGTGATATATTACTCTATCCATTAAATTGTTCGTAATATAATAGTAATGATGATGTAATCTTATTTTTAAGTTCTCATGTAATTTATACAATAGACAAATATGTACCATCTTCTGTAGACCCAGTGTTATTTTACCTAAGTACACTTGAGAATCAAGGTAAATAAACACCATATGCTATGCTCCTGGAACACAGTGGAAAGTAATTTTGAGAGTGACATTTTCACTTCAAAAAAATGTTGTATCCCTCATGACATTTAAATTCCATATAGAATTATGCAATGCAATTTGGAGATGTTAATTGTACCCGGTAAAGGGAGGAACATTAATATTCTTGCTCTGTGAAATGATCATTCACAACAACTGCACAATTCTTACAATATTTTGATTTACAATTGTCCATACATTTGGAAAATTATTAGTTTAACAATTTAGCAGACATCTTTTCTGAATTCAGGGAAGGTATCATAAAATCGCCGCATTCACCTTCCGTTATATGCCATGGTGAAGAAGGGACAGTGGAGGAGACTAGGTAGGGAATCCTTGCCTGAGATGAGTTTCAGACCTCTGGATGGTGCATGTAGGAGTGGTGATGCTCCAGTTGGAGTACTGCTTTCAGGGGACCTAGTTAGGATGTTTTGCAGGCTCAGCAAAAACTTTTGTGAGCCCATACAGGTAGAACTTTTTCAGATGCTCTTTTTTTTTTTTTAGTTTGTGGGCAGTTTGTACTGACTGTTGTGGCAATGGGTAGGCAATTATCAGAGACAGTAAAGCCTGTGTTGAGTGTTGGTGCCCTGGGTGGCTGTAGGTACAACACAAAGTAAATGGTCTGTGCCCGCATTAGTGCACCTGCTGCAGTCACTAGTACAAATTTGTATACAAGGGGATTAGTGCCAGGGAGAAAGAGAAACTATAGTGATGATGGTGGATAAATCCTTGGATCTCTACTCCCAGTGCAACAATGTGAAGCTTGAACTTGTATTTAGTAGTTTGACAAGGCTGTCTGAGTTTTGAACTTCCAGAATTGCACATATTTATTTTATTACTAGTAAAAAAGGCCTGTTTTGGAGAAATGAAACAAGCACTAGCAAGGTTTTCCTTGAAATGTGTATATTTGAGAGTGTGTGTGTGAGATTTACTGTGTGAGAGAGAGAGAGAATGTGAGAGTGTGTGTATGATAGAGAGAGTGTGACTGGGTGCAAGTGTGTCTGCAACAGTGATAGTACATTATAATCCCGCAGGAGTGCTCTCAGGTGTGTACCGGCACTCTAGTAGCTCCTGCCTGGCCTCATCAGACCTTTGCTTCAGGGAACAACCTTAAAACTAAACTTCTCTGTGACTCGGGCCTCTATGTTTGGGCCCCCTCTTTCCCTCAGGGTGACCTCTTCATTAACCTCCAGTCTTGGACCGGCCTCCCCGCTGTATCTCCTGGTAACCGACCCCCTTACCAGTTCTTCTGGTGGGGCCCTCTGGTCACCTTCTCTGGAAGATAGCACGGATTCCTCTGCTTTCAGAAATATGCAAATTAGCTGAGTACATGTAAATTCCATTTATTAGAACTATGCTTCCGTCTTGTGGGAACCTTTCTTTCCAACTATTATTCCTTTACTACCAATTCCCTCCCTGAGCCCATTTACTGTGGGACACCTGGGTCTCAGGATATAACAGCCACCACCCCTGGATAGGACCTTCTTTACTCTCATTAACCTTACGGTCCTATCCTCCACCCCACGGCTGTTTGTTCATTTTCAACACTTCACAGTTCCAACATTAGTACTGGGGACCCACAGTCCTGGACACACAGTCCTTCCTCTTGAACACCCAGTTCTTTCCCAGTACTGAGGACACACAGTCCAACCCTAATACTTCAGGGACTTCTTCCCTCAGGATTTTCTTCCTTGAACACACAGTTCCCCCTCCTCCATAGGATTAGCCCGTTTCTTCTAGGGGATCTCTTTTCTTTGGACAAAACTCCCTCCTCTACTAAGAGGAAGCTATTTATGAGGTGTCCAATAAACCTCCCCACCTCTTGAGACCTCGCCTCTCTGGTTCCAGAAAGCCTCTGGGTCTAGAAGTTTCTTCTCACTCCCCCAGCTATCTCCCTGGAGCCCCCTCTACTGGCCCATGCACGTCAATACTCAGCTAGATCACTGGAGCTCCCTCTAGTGACCAGAATGGGCATTTTCCCGGTTTTCAGTGGGAGAGCACCCTCTGGCAGCCTCCTCAAGTAAGGGCAGACTTACCCCCACCCTTAAGATATTGCTGCTCCCTCAAATATCTTTGAGAAGCAGCAATTCCTGACTCCTCTAACTCATCTTGGGGTCATGTCCCTTCTCTCCCCTATCACTTAAGCGGGATTCTCAGGAAGGCTTTATATCCCGTGGTTCGCCTTACCACAAAGGCTCTGCTTTGCTCTAGGGGACCTTCCTCTGTAACCCCTAGAAACTCCAGGATCCTTCATCCTTTCTTTTTACGCCTCCCTAGGCCTTTGCGTCTTATTTCTCTGCCCACTTTCCTAGCCCATGGGTACACCCCCTTCTTCACTGTGGGTTTCTGGCGTACTTTCCTAAGGCCTAGTTTTCTTAGCACATCAGGGAAATTTCTAGGCCTACCCTTCTGCTTTCTGCAATCCTGGGCTGCACTTCTACGCCCACTAGGCCCTGACTGACCTTTGTGGGTTGTGTGTGTAGGGTTCTATGTCTCCTTTTCCCTGAGACTTTTAAGTGCTTCCTATTCCTCCCTTTTGGACTAGGATAACCACTTTTAGCACAAGACTTCCCCCAGCCTCTGGGTGATCTAGCCTCCCTCTGGCACCCTTCCTGAGCTGGGGTCCCTTGCCTAGGAGCTCTTTCCTCCCCCGACTCTACTGTGCGGTATCTGGGCCCTAGGATCAACCCTTTCTTCTGGGGCCTGAGCCTTTCCCTTTCCCTCCCATGGGCAGCCTCTTCCCTTTTCTGCTTGCCCTTCTGGGGTTTCTCACACTCCTTGAGCTTTACACCACCTTTCCCTGTGGTTTTAACAGAGTCCTTTTGCCTCTCCCTATCCTGACCCTTACTCCTGGGCAGGAGTTTACTGACCCCCCCCCCCCCCCCCCGGTCGCTCCTTCCCCTTGAGCTTTTCCTGTAGGGCTACCATGCAGGAGTGGGCTTCCCAAAGCTCTCTTAACCTCCCTTGCCCATCCTGGAAGAGCACATCAACTGCTAGAGTCAGCACTCTGCACTTTTCTTCCATGGCCTCCCTGCATCTGTCTGCCCTTTCTGTGGCATGCTGCCTCTCTAAAGCCCACTCAGCTTGGGTCTGCTGCAAGGCCACAGTTAACTCTTCCACAGCTCTATCATACCCCTGCTGTACTTCCCTCAGCTGACTTTCTTGCTGGCCCTTTAATTCTCTCAGCCACTCCTTTACCTGGGTTAAACTCCCCCTCAGCTCTCCTATAGCTGTTTGCTGTAGTTTCCCCATCTCCTTAATATCCTTCAGGGCCTCCTGCTCTTTATGCCACTCCTGGCGAGCATTCTGGAACTCAGCTTTAATTAGGGATACCCTCTGCTCCTGGTCTTGTTGCAATTTGTCTGTGAGGTCCCTTATCTCCTGCTCATGTGTGGACTGCAGCTTTGCTATTTGGGTCTCCTTCAAGGCTTGGGTCTCTTTCAGGGTAGCTGAAAGATGGGCTACTTCTGCTTCCTTTTCCTCCCTTAGCCTATCTTCTGTGCGCAGCTCAGCCCTAACCGTGGCTAGCAGTGCCTCACAGCCTTCCTTCTGCTTAAGGGTCTCTGCCAGCTTGGCCTCTAAGGCATGCATTGAAGCAGCCATCTCTTCCTTACAAGCTGACTCGAACAGGACCCATCTCTGTTCATTCTCCCTCAGACTATTTTTCATCACCTTCTGGGATGCCTCCTGCTGCTGCTGTATATGGCCCACTAAAGTTAACATCAGTCCTTGGTTTAGTTCCAGGACCTCCCTCAGACATTGCTCCGGCTTCTCCCGGTCTCCCTAGGGCCTGTAATTCCCCTTCTATATGCCAGACGCTCTCTGTAAGGGATTTTAAGAGCGGGTGCTCATTCTTTTCCCGGACCTCCCAGTATTTCTCCCTTGGGGCAACTCTCCCTGGTTCCCCACCCCATGGAAATACTGCCCGGTCCTCACCGTAGCATGGGCAGCCTACTTTATCTTCAGCTGTCTCACCCCCCTGCTCACAGTGTACATTGACTTCCCCTCCACAATCAGGACTACTCTTTATCCTGTCACCTGGGAAGTTCTCACCTGGGCCTACACCCCCTTTCCCTTTCCTAGAGGGTTTACCCTTCTTACCAGGACTTTCACTATCCTGCAACTGGGGCTTTCCTTCCTTGTCCAGGCACCCCTCCTCCCTCTTGGCACTTTTCAGGTTTGTGGCCTCCCTCCTCCATGGGACATTGGGTGCTTTCCCTGCAGCGGGTTCCTCCCGACCCTCTTTCCTGCAGACACTTCTTTCCCCTTGGGTTCCCGGCCTACCCATGCAGTCTGCCCCTGAGGAATGGGTTACCTCCCGGCTCCCATGGCCTTTGGGTTTCCTCTTGCCTGCCATGTCACTCAACCCCAACCAACTGACTGTAGGAATCCCTATCTCCTCCCAGTCTCCCAGTTCATCCTCTGAACTGCATACTGCCAGACACCACTTCCCAACATGGCCTATTTCCCCACATTGGTCACACTCTGGCTCAATCTCTTCTCTTCCCCTTGGGGTCCAGTCATCCCACGACACCCCTTCAGGCTTAAACACTGTCCAATCAGTCTCTGAACACAGTCCCCCTCCAAGTCCCAGAACCTGGATCATGGTGTCCAACTCTGCCATGTCCATTCCTTCTGCTGGCAACTTGGGCTCCGGCTCCTCGGGCCTCTGGACTTTTCTCTTTGGTCTGAACCGTCTCTGCCCTCCCATGGCTCCGACGTCCTTCTCGACCGTCTGATGGGATGTAGCCTGCAACACAAGAGAGATATCCAAGTGCGGACTGTCTGTTTCCCTGGTCCTACACTTGCTCTACTTCTTAAACTCGTACCAGAATCTCCACAAGAACAAGCCTTTCTATCTTTTCCAAGAACTGCTCTTCTCTCAGCTTACTGGATCCTCCCTCACCTCCCCCCTAGGTACCCTTTACCTGGGTAGGTGGGTAATGCGCCTTTGTCAGCGTTGGCCCCCTTGACGGGCTTCAGGAACCTCCCGGACACCACCTCCACACTCTGGCCACTCATCTGGTCTCTGGACTCTGGAACTCCTCCAACTCGCCTCCCGAACTCGACCACTCGCACTATCCCCACACAGAAAACCTCATGGAAATCTGCTGCCTCACTTCTGGAACTTGACTGCTCCCAGTATCTCCACACAGGAGACCTCAGGGAACTCTGGTGACTCACCTCTGGAACTTGACTGCTCCCCCTATCCCCACACAGGAGACCTCCTCTGGAGACTGATGCCTTTTCCACTTGGCTTCACTTTGAATTCTCTGGTTCCCCCGAACCAGCCAGTAATCCATCGGCCTTTCTGCACACTTCCCTGGGGGAATACAATTACTGCCTGAGTCCAACCAACCAACCCTCTGATCTCCCTCAGTTTTCAGACAGTAATATTCAACTGCCAAGGGAATACTCTCAGGTGTGCAACAGTCCTCTAGTAGCTCCTGCCTGGCCTCACCAAACCTTTGCTTCAGGGAACAACCTTGAAGCTAAACTTCTCTGTGACTCCGGTGACTCGGGCCTCTATGTTTGGGCCCCCTCTTTCCCTCAGGGTGACCTCTTCATTAACCTCCGGTCCTGGACCGGCCTCCCCGCTGTATCTCCTGGTAACTGACCCCCTTACCAGTTCTTCTGGTGGGGCCCCCTGGTCACCTTCTCTGGAAGATAGCACAGATTCCTCTGCTTTCAGAAATATGCAAATTAGCTGAGTACATGTAAATTCCATTTATTAGAGCTATGCTTCCATCTTGTGGGAACCTTTCTTTCAAACTATTATTCCTTTACTACCAATTCCCTCCCTGAGCCCATTTACTGTGGGACACCTGGGTCTTAGGATATAACAGCCACCACCCCTGGATAGGATCTTCTTTACTCTCATTAACCTTACGGTCCTATCCTCCACTCCACCACTGTTTGTTCATTTTCAACACTTCACAGTTCTAATATTAGTACTGGGGACACCCAGTTCTTTCCCAGTACTGAGGACACACAGTCCAACCCTAATACTTCAGGGACTTCTTACCCCAGGATTTTCAGCCTGCTTTTCTTCCTTGAACACACAGTCCCCCCTTCTCCATAGGGTTAGCCCATCTTTTCCAGGGGATCTCTCTCCTTCAGGCAAAACTTCTTTTTCTACTGAGAGGAAGCTATTTATGAGGTGTCCAATAAACCTTCCCACCTCTTGAGACCTCGCCTCTCTGGTTCCAGAAAGCCTCTGGGTCTAGAAGTTTCTTCTCACTCCCCCAGCTATTTCCTTGGAGCTCTCTCTACTGGCCCATGCACTTCAGCTAGATCACTGGAGCTTCCTCTAGTGACCAGAATGGGCATTTTCCCGGTTTTCAGTGGGAGATCGCCCTCTGGCGGCCTCCTCAAGTAAGGGCAGACACTGTGTTTATCACAATATGTATGAGAATCAGAGTATGTGCCAGGGTGCCATCACTCCCTCCTCCTTCCCTGTGCACTCCAGCTGACCTTGTTAATCACCCAGGGCAACCACTCCAGGTGCCTGAGAAAACAACTATGGCAGGAGTTAATTGCTTTACTTGCAACTCTCTTTTCCTTTGTGTACTTGCTAAACTGGATATCTATGCCACCTCAAGTTTCCGGCTGGAGGCTTCAATTAGAACATTGGAGGTGCCTTTTATATATAGAGATGTACCTTTTTTTGTTCTTCAACCTCCCCATCCACTCCTTTCTTTTTTTTCTTTTCTTTTGAAGTGTTTGGCTCAAATTATAGACCATAATCTTTCATCCAAGCCCATTAACAATGGTTCACTATTAAGGTGCTGTTTCTTGATTGTAAAGTGGAGTGGGCCTGAGTTTCCAAGCCTTCATGCAGTCAATTTTTTAAGTGGATGACTTAATGCATTTTCACCTATGCTTGTTTTATGGTTTTTCTTTTTCTGCATGGAGTGCTATGGTGTCTCTCAGAACCTGTCTTGGGAATTAAATGGAAGTACAAAATAGGTAACTCCTTGAATACAATGTCTGAGCAGGGGACAACTGGCGGTATCATTTCCATATTTCATCATCACAATGACTAAGCAATATACATTTCAGGTATTATCATGACGTGCCCATGCTATGTGGTGCATCTTTAAATTAAAGAAAGTTATGCAATATCTTTGAAAATTGAGGGGCCTTTTTACTAAGCTGCATAGGTGCCTACACATGCCCAACACGTGCCAAATTGGATTACCACCCGGTTACCACGTGGCCCTTGCGGTAATTTCAATTTTGGCGCGCATCTGCTATGCGCATCTGAAAAATATTTGTTTATTTTCTGACGTGCAATAGCTACGCGTGTCAAGTGGAATTTGATGCACATAGACCATTACCACCTGGTTACCGCGTGACACCTTACCGCTAGGTCAATGGCTTGCGGTAAGGTCTCAGACCCAAAATGGGAATCCGGCAATTTTCATTTTGCCGCACGTCCATTTATGGCAAAAAAGGCATTTTTGTAAGTGCACTAAAAAATAATTCTGTTCACACCCAAAACATGCGTCTACACTACCACCAGCCATTGTTCAGCGCATCTTAGTAAAAGGACCCCTGAATCCCTGTTATAATGAGGAAACCCATTTATCTTTAGAGTAATCTAAAATATTCAGAGTAAATTGAAAGGGTCACACAATTTTTTTCCATTTGGAAAACAAATGAAATTCTACACATTTTTGCCAAGAATCTGGATTTACAGAGTTTAGAGAAACATGTTGATATAGAGGGCAGATATGGAATGTATCTCACTTTAATTGATACTGATTGAACAAAAAGAAAAATGGTCACAGTATGTAGGCTAACTGGAGAGCCTAACCTGGCCAGGAGACACCAAGAAAGCCAAATAAGAAACCAGTTTAGCTTATGCTCAATTGTTAATACTCCTCTGGAGAGCCCTGAACCAGACCAACGGTGGCCAGCGTTTCGCTCTAGCTGACTTTGGCAAAGCTGCCTCAGGGTCCACATAGGCTGGGGCTACAAAGAAACAAACTGTCAATAATGTCCATATGACAACTAGATTCTAAGACAATCCATCACATGCACTTCACTTTAAGAGGGGGAGACATTAGAAGGCTGCTACTACAGAGGGAACAGGAATGGATTTTTCGGTTAGAAGCTTTGGAACCGAGGGGATTGAACTCCTGTATTGAATGGATCCATTTCCTGTAATTTGTGGATTTGATTGGTCATGTCCACTGGGGGCATCTGACATCAGAAGGAGTGCTATAAAGCTACCATTTTTCATAATGTTCAGCGTCATCAGATAGAAATGAGTAGCTGAAATGCTGTACTTTGTGTAAGAATAAAGTGAAGTGCATATGATGGATCGTCTTTGAATCTAGTTGTCATGTGGACATTATTGATAGCTTGTTTCTTTGTAGCCCCAGCTTATGTGGACCCTGAAGCAGCTTTGCCAAAGTCAGCTAGAGCGAAATGCTGGCCTCCGTTGGTCCGGTTCGGGGCTGTCCAGAGGAGCATTGATGACTGAGCATAAGCTAAGTACTAACTACAAGCAAGTACATTTAGAATTATATGATGAAGCTAGACGTTATAAGTGTGTATCTGTGTGAAATGGACACGTTTTTTGAAATTTGTCTCAACATTAGAAGGTTTTTTTTAGCCAATGATGAGTTACAGATCTTATTGACCAATATCTAGGTCAGTGGCGTAGCCAGACCTGACATTTTGGGTGGGCCCAGAGCTAATATGGGTGGGCACTATATAAAAGTCTGCCCAGCACTATCCCCGCCTCCCATACACTGCCCTATTGAAGATCGCTGTGGTCAAGGGAAATTAATCAATCCCCTAAAGCAGCAGATGTGAAATGAGGATTCCTTGGGATGTGTAACAGCTACGCATTGGAAGGATCTGGATAAGTAGTGTTTGAAAATATATAATTTGAAAATATTGAGAAACTGAAGTCATCTGCATAGCTGACATTACTGTTCTGTTCTGAATTGTTATTGGCATTTCTTCTTCCCATACAGTTGCACCATTAGTGGAGTTTTATTTCTGACCTCCCATTGCTGGTATGTCTGCACTGCTGGTTAAGAAGCAGTTATTGACTTGCTGAGGTCTTTTTTTTTTCTCCACTGTTTTGAGTGATTGAGTATCCACTGAAGGAAAGCTACATGACAGTCTCTAGAAACACTGTTTGAAAGTTTCTGTAAATAATCAGACTACCAGTAGGGCAGATGCACATACTACTATCAGCACTCATGACAGCCAGCAATATTTTTACAACGATGGCTGCCTTTTTAGCGCAGGAGATATTAGCATGGATCCACACTGTCCACCACGAAATAAACCCTGCACTAGCTGCTTACTATAGCTTAGTAAAAGAGCTCCAAGATTGATATACAGGCTCAGACATAGCCCTTTACCCACAGCACTGCAATCATTTCAACTACATGCAAAGCTATAATGTGGTAATGGACAATCTGTACGTGTGTGTTTCCTGGTGCATCATGTCGCTGTTTCTATTATATCACCGTGCAGCGTTCAACACAAACACAATCACCTGCTGTCCCAGCACATACCTCTGTTACAATGGTGGAGCGATACACGTCCATCCGTCCAGGCATTTCTCCGTCTCTATCTCGGACACGTTCACGTCCAGCCCTGGCAGCAGCCCCTGGGCAGAGAAATTGAGCAGCCGGTACCACCAGCACATGCTGTCCACCGCCACCCCGTCCACCATCTTCTTAGGGACGCTGACCTTCCTCCACGCCTCGCTCAGGTTAGCGGTGGCCGGCACCAGGCAACGGTGTTCGGGAGATGTGGCCAGGAACACCACGGACATGCCGTTGAGGCCGTTGGGGATGATGCTGAGCAGGAAGAAAATGAGCTGCTGGAAGGGTCCTCACTGGCCCAGGAAGCCGGTCACCTCGTCGTAGTCCCGCTGCTCCCGCATGACCCAAGGAGCACGTGTCTATGGAGAGTTCAAGCGCCCTAGCGGAAGGGGAGGGGGGGTGTAACGGACAAGTGCGGCGAACAGTCGACGGACTCCACGCTACTGAAGGCGGTATGACCGCTCCCCCCACGGGCTTCTTCTGAGAGGCAGCGAAAAGGCCATGGGAGGCACCGGTGGGCGGGCCTCAGAACCTGCAGAGAGCTGAGCCAGAGCGCGAATGGGTGCCGTCTCCGTGGTATGCGCTGCTGCTGCTGCTGCAGTGTGTGTGCTTGGGTGGGCGGGCCTGGCCCGAAATTGGGTGGGCCTGGGCCCACCCAGGCCCACCCATAGCTACGCCCCTGATCTAGGTCATTTTGATCACCCGCAGCTCATTAGACCGATGGGTCTGGAGCACCTTGAGGCTTTTTCCTTCTTGATAAATAGATATTCTCTCATATATTGTTTATGAGGATCATTTGATTTATTTGGGTATAAGTTTTTGAGTTATTTTGATTCCACCTCCACTGCTTTCATTAAATAGAGGATATTTATAAAATATGCATTTTATCTTTTAAGTAAATTTGTTTACCACTGTGCATTAGTCAAAGAATACACATGCATTTTCCCAACAACAACAATAACAACAACAACAAATGCTGCCATCAAATCAATTTCTTGTTTAACTGAAACAGCAGGATAACCCATCTGCTGCCAAGCTAATCTTTTATCAATAGGGCTGCTGATTGGAGGAAAAGGCTAGCTTGTTATTATTCAAATTGCTGCTCTTTAAGGGGGAAAAACAATATTTATAATAGCAACCAGAGCAACAAATGGTGTATCACATATGCTGGCCCTACTTTACAAATACATTTATAGGGTGCCATTTGCTTTGGAAGCAATATATATTGCTATCAAAGGCAAATGGATTGGATCTGAACCTTTTAAACATAAGGTTATAATACACTGTGCAGTACTTCAAAAATGATTAAATATTTGGCAATGGAGGGTAAAAAAAAGCTGTGCTCCAGATCTCATCGTTGATGTGTTGTACTAAATTAAACTAAAATCCCTGGAATATAATCTGGTTGGACCCTCAAAACTACTGTTCTATTTTTCAATTCTTTTCAAATATTTCTAACCTGGATCCCTATCTGTATAGACTGATGATTAGATCCCCGTGGAAAAATAGCAAAAAGCCTACTGTGTAGTCCAACTTATTACTGAGTCATTTCTAGTTGATAAAAATACTTATTTTGAAATATCAATGGTTTGACTAGATTCTAGACTCTTAAAAGATTTTTCTAGAGTGCACATAAATTAATATTTTTACCTTACCTATCAAGATATTCTTGCTATCACTCCTTCCATAGTATAAGCTTATGCCCAGAACAAATCAAGGGTCTCTTTTACTAAAGGGTTAGTACGCAGCAACACACTTGCCATACGGCAATCCAGAACTACCACCAGGCTACTGCAGGTGCCCGGCAGTAGTTCCCACCCCCAGCACATGCCATGTCAGGCACTACAAACATATTTCTAATTTTGTAGCATCAGTGCTTACTGCACATTGTCTGGTTACCACCGGGTTAGAGCAGGAGTCCTTACCACCACCTCAGTGGGTGGTGGTAAGTGCTCCCCCGAAATGACCACATAGCAAGTTGTTTACTTACCACATTACCATTTCTTTTCCCAGCAAAATAGACAGCCTTTTACCCACTGTGGTAAAAGGGGGCCTCAGTGCACGCCAAAAACACACACTGATACTAGCACAGGCCCTCTTTTACCGCAGCTTAGTAAAAGGACCGCCAAATGTATTAGAGAAAGGTTATGACTTACGGATTCTTTTGCTAAAATGATTCCCAATGCGGCAAATGAGAGGAAGCCGTTTCAATTCCTATGGGCTTCTTGCATGGGAATTGCTAGTGCAGCTTTGTAAACAAAAGCCCTTATATATTTTAAATAATTAAAATAAAATATAAGTCCAGAAAGTAAAATCAAACAGAACTTTAAAAAAAATGTAATATAAAACCAAATTATTTATTTATTTAATGGTATTTATAGCCCACATTATCTGAAATATGATTTTCAGTCAAAGTGGCTAACATACAATTAAAGTATTACAATGAAAAGAATATTAATGAATATGTAGATTTCATGAGTAATTAGGCATGACAGGCAAATCAAAAAGTTATAGGAGCAGTCATTATCCACTGAATTCTATATATGACTCCTAAAGTTGTGCACGATAATTTGGCAACACAGCCAAATTGTGCGAGCAACTTAATTGAACAAACCTATCAGCGACCATAATTGGCAAATAAATTATGAAGATCTTTTACCGATCGGCGGTAAGCCCAACGCGGGCTTACCGCACACTCTTCCAGGACTGCCACCAGCCCAATGCGGCCACCGGCGGTATTCCCGCCCAGAGCGTGTGCCATTTTCACGGAGAAAAGAAAGCCCCTGGAAATGGCTTGCAAGGCAGTAATCCAGCGGTAACTGGGCATCGCCGTGCACTGCCAGATTACTGCCGGGATAGCGTGGGAGCCCTTATTGTTACCTCAATGGGTGGTGGTAAGGGCTCCCCATTACATGGCCACATGGTAAGTATTCTCTTACCACATGGCTATTGAGTCTGGGAGCTTTTTACCCACTGTAGTAAAAAGGGCCCTGGCATGCGGGAAAAATGACCCCCCACCACTAGCTCAGGGCCTTTTTTCCCACAGCTTGGTAAAAGGACCCCTATCCGCTCTAAATGGCAATAATTTAAGATTCATGCGCATATCTGATTCTATAACAGAATACACCTAAATCCTATCACACGTAATAATTTGGAGAGGTTGTTTAGGTGCATTCCCTGAGGCATTCCCAGATTTTATGCACGTTGATACAGAATCACACCTAAGTGCACCTAGCTTAGGTGCTAAGGCCTAATTGGAGCTGTTTACAATTTGACACAGGTTAGTGCTAAGTGTGATTCTATAAAGGACACCTTTATTGAATCAAGCTAAGCATGTTTAATTTTTTATACCAAATCTTAGGTGCAGCTTATAAAATTTATCCCATAAGTAAGTAGGATTAGGTATCTTGTAATAGAAACTTTTAGTTATTGATGAGTCTTATTTCCTTTGGGATGCAGTTCCACCATTTAGAATCAGGATGAGAAAAAACCTTTGTTCAGTATTGATTTGTATTTTATATTTTGTAGTTTGGAAAGTGGAGGATGAGATACTCCTTGGCACCTGGTGCAGCACTGCAAGTTGAGAGGTTTACTATATCTTGCATGTAGTTGGGTGCCAGCCCATATAGTATTTTCTAAATTAAGGTACAAGATTTGAAGACTATCCTAGCTTCAATGAGGTCAATGTAATCCAGTGAGGAGTGGATAGGCTTTCTCAAATTTAGAGACCTTGTAGATCAATCTTGCCACTGAATTTCATGTTGTTTGTCATTTCTTTAGTAGCCACTCTTTATTAGTCAAATAGAAGGCATTTCAATAGTCTATTGGATAGGGATAGGGCTGGGCAGACTTATACGGTCTGTGCCAGAGCCGGTGGTGGGCAGCGGGACTGGTGGTTGGGAGGCAGGGATAGTGCTGGACAGACTTGTACGGTCTGTGCCAGAGCCGGTGGTTGGGAGGTGAGGATAGTGCTGGGCAGACTTATATGGTCTGTGCCAGAGCCGGTGGTTGGGAGGTGGGGATAGTGCTGAGCAGACTTATACGGTCTGTGCCCTGAAGAGCACAGGTACAAATCAAAGTAGGGTATACACAAAAAGCAGCAAATATGAGTTATCTTGTTGGGCAGACTGGATGGACCGTGCAGGTCTTTTTCTGCCGTCATCTACTATGTTACTATTTGAGGACTAGTGCTTGGACTAGAGAGTGAAAGGTATCTGTTGTGAAGAATGGTCTGATTCTTTTTATTTTCCAAATGGTTTTGAATACCTTAGTTGTTACAAAGGTGACTCGATCTTCGAAGGTTAGGGATTGATTGATTATGACCCCTAGTATTTTTAACTAATTAAAATTAGTATTTTAATTAATAATGTAACAACTTTGAATTCTTCTCAAATGAATACAATTAAAAACAACCAAATTACATATTTCATGAATGCCTTCTTATTATCACACACTGTTACTCTTCAAACTTCATAACCCTTGAAAAAAGAACTCACCAGATGATTATCAAATTCAAATACTACACAAACCTTATGGATACAGGAACACAACTTACCCAAAGTATGAGGAATCAAACTGAGAACTGAAACTGTGGTGTCTTAATTATGGTTGTTTTCCCACCACTGAATGAATGACACTTAACGTCATGAAAATACTTATTTATTTTGCAAAGAAGAGGGGCTTATAACTATCGATGTATTACTACAAGTTATAAAAAAAAGGCTCCAAAATGATGCTCTTTAGACAAAAGTTACCAATTCATTAGTGATTAAAAATTAAAATAACCTGGAGAGGGGCAGAGCCTGCATCTTATGGGATGTCAGCTTGAAGCCTGTCCTCTCCTTTCCCATTGATGTGTGGTATCAAGTGCCCTAATATTAATAGGCCAATTATGGCTGGAAGCTTACATATACTTAAGAAAAGATGACAGCTTCCAAACAGAACAAAATTGAAAAAGCCTTGGGTGCTCAAAGTAGTGGAAAAAGGCTAAAACAGGATCTCCCTACCCTGTACAAGATGGCTTCCCAAAGGAGTTTCAGGAGCTGTTGGAACCAGTGATGGCTGAGCTGGTGGGGATTAAAGGAATGATACAAGAAAGCACAAGTAATAGTATAATAGTACAGCATTGTAACAGGAAATGGCTATTTAGTCCCATAACATATTAGCTTTATAAAGGACTAGATCACTGCTAACATGTATGCAGACTACATACTTCATATTTCAGTATTGCGTAATGTTAATTGTAATCCACATTAATGCATGTGTCATATGGTTATTAAAATATATCCATTCATAAATAAACCTCTTAAAATGGGCTTTGCTGAGAGTGATATGGTCAAAATTGTAACTTTTCATTTTATTTATGTGACAGATTGTAGGGACTTAAAAGACACCAACACATTTTCTTTTATCTTATCCCACTGTCCCTAGGGGTTAACATTTATTGATTCTGTTTTTTCTTTCTTGATTAGCTCTTATCCACCTCTGTGCTTTGATAAATTGAAATCTTTTACCATTCATAGAAGAAATCTAGGAGCAAAGAAAATGTATACCATACTCAAATTGTTTCAGACTATGGTATGTTTTCTATATAACTATATAACATAGTCTGAAACAAACTGAACTTAGTAAATGTATATGTTTAAAATTTTAAAATTAATTTTTACATGTGTAATAACATGAAAGCCTAACTAGAAGGATAGTGATCATTCACTTTTGGGGTTTATCTGTGGCATATGAAGTAAGAACTAAAGCAAGTTTAATATGTTTTAGGAAGAAACTAAAAGCTTGGTTATTCACCAAGATGTTTGGTTTTGATTGAATGAGGTCATACTTTATAACTACAGTGGGTTCATTTGTTGCTTGTAAAATATTGATCTGTTAAATTTTCTTGCGCTCGATGTTATTGTATAATGCCTTACAAACAAGATTACAGCTAGGGTTAAGATCTGAATTTTAAACCTGAAAAGAAAAAGAGTGGAAGCATCCATTAAGTGCTGGAGTGGAGGGGGGGAATCAGGGGTATTAGAAGAGTTGGGTACCAGTTTGGAGAGGAAGGGGTAGAGGTAATGGTGATTGTGAATTGATGTCACTAGGGAATATTGTGGTTAGAGCACTGGTCTTGAAATCCAGAGGTGGCTGGTTCAAATCCCACTGCTGCTCCTTCTGACCTTAAGCAAGTCACTTAACCCTCCATTGCTTCAAGTACAAATTTAGATTGTGAGCCCTTCTGAGACAGAGAAATGTCTAGTGTACCTGAATATAACTCACTTTGAGCTACTACTGAAAAAGGTGTGAGCAAAAAATAAATAAACTGATTCTATTCTAGAATCTTAGCACATTAGTACTGAGTACACCTCTATTCCCCATGCAGTCATAGCTTTTGCATGCTAAGTTTTAAGAATAGCAACTAAGGGGCCCTTTTACTAAGGTGCAGCAAAACGTGGCCTTGGTGCACCATTGCACAGGTTTTTCCTGTGCACTAAGACCATTTTTACTGCAGCCATAAAAATGGCCTTTTTCTATTTTTGTATAAATGGTCATTCATTTTTTAGTTTAACTAAGTTTTTTTTAGTTTTTAGTTTAACTAAGTTGGTCTCAGAAATTCTGCCTTTCAAATCTTTCTCCTGCCTCATTTGTACATAAGATGGTGATTGGCTACAGCGCAGTGGAGGAGTCTGATGTCAACAGGATAAATAAGGGCACCATATTTAAAGATGGTTATCTTAGGGAGCTGCACCAACGAGGCTCGGGTCATCAGAACATTGATGTGAGTAAATGTGGTTTACAGCAGGGTAGTGAGATTAACGAACCTAGATTGCAGTTGGAGAGTCTGAAGAGCTGTTTTTTGCTTTGTAGAGAGTAGTGCCATGGACCCTACTACTACTTATCATTTCTATAGCGCTACTAGATGTTCACAGCGCTGTACACTTGAACACGAAGAGACAGTCCCTGCTCGACAGAGCTTACAATCTAATTAGGACAGACAAACAGGACAAAATAACAGATAATGGAATTACTGAGGTGGGGATGATAAAATAAGGGTACTGAACAAGTGAGTAAGGGTTAGAAGTTAAAAGTAGGGGGGGGGGGGATCGAGGAAGGATTGAAACTGGCCATAGTTGAGAAACAATAGTAAAAATAGGGAAAAAAAACAGATGAAGGTGGAGGTGTGGAGCCAATGATGAGAGTGAATGTCCCCAGAGGACGTGGTTAAGTCACAAAGAAAAAAAGTGGTGCACTGTTGAGGCTTCTTTAAACTCCTTAAATTCCTCCCTAGTTGTTTTTTCCTTAAATGTACTTGACTGAGGTAGCTTGTAATTTTCTGATCCAGAGATGTATCATGAAAATATTAAATACATTTTAAAAAATAAAATGAAATGACCTGACAACAAAAATAACAAAAATAAGTTCATTTTTAATTTAAGATAAGTTAGTGTGGTAACCATCTCAGGCCACTCTAAAGGTAAATAAAAAAAATAAAAAGAAAGAAACTAATGTGATACCTTTTTATTGGACTAACTCAATACATCTTTTGTGTAGCTTTCAGAGGACAGAATATTTTTCCTCAAGTCAGGACAGTATATCATTTGTTATAAATACAGACATTTTCATATTAATTTTCAAAAAATTAATATAGGATGGCAGGGAGTGGATAAGGGTTCATCTTGGGGGGGGGGGGGTTTGTGCACCATAGGGGGGTCATATAGCATAACGGGATGTACTGTGGGAGGTACACAGCAGGAGTAGGCTGTCTAGAGAAGGTTCACTAGGGCACCAGATACCCTTGGCCAAGCCCTGAATGTAGCATGGATTTCATCTATTTTGGGGGGATCCTGCCAGATACTTGTGACTTGGATAGGCCATTGTTGAAAAAAGGATACTGGACCAGTATAGCAACATTTATGTTATTTTCAGGTTCCAACAATTGTAGTGTAAGCCTGACAATTTTTAACCATGTGTAGTGGAGGCTTGGCATAATTTGACTGAGAATGAACAGAAACATAAAGTAATATGTTTTCTAGAATTATCTACTGTGCTGTTTAGTATGCCAGAATATAATTGAAAATGTGTTCCATATTGAAAACTTTTAATATGTCTTGATACATATGTCAATGTTATATGACTTTTTCTAATGGTTAAATATTGATTTTATAATGTTAGCTAAAATATTTGCTAATAGGCTTCCATCTGTCACAGTGATTGCTTCATTCAAATCAAATAGGTTTAAAGTCAAGCGGGTCCTTGGTTATTAACATCATGGGAATTTGTAGTATATTAAGCATGACTGAGCATTCTGATGGACTTAATTAATGGGGAAGTGGCTGATAGACATGAGACCTCTAACACAGAATAAATAGCAGTTTATATACTAATCTGTCAATGATATAGCTGCTAGCAATGAGCTACAATCATTTTAGTTTAAAACGTATTCTGATGGGGTTCCAAGATGGCGCTGTGACCGGACGCACCTGAGTTTGCTGCCGAAGAGACTCCGGTGTTCTCTGCTGATCTCGCTTCCTTTGAGGTCCCCTAGATGGGGAAACGAAGGGGAAAAGTCAGGGAGTATTCCTCGGCTCCCGGGGCGTCCATAGCGTTGCGACAGACGACCCTGCAGTTTCCTAGGCAGCAGCCGGGACCTCGGGGAACTTCGACCCCCTCTGCTGCTCTCGACGCGTCGGCGTCGATTGAGAGCGCTAACGGGGCTTCCCTGAGCCCTGTAGAGCGCATTGCTCCGCCTCAACCCGGAAGGGAATCACCGGCAGTCCAAGCAGGAACGGCGAACGGAGACGCTCAGCCTAACCTCCTCGAGGAAGGGTCTGTGGGGATAGAGCATGTTTCCCAACCTGGAGAAGAACATTTTCAAGCTGCCATACAGGTACTTCCACTGGATATCGTTTCAAAACTTTCCCAGATTGGCGACCAGGCTCAATCCCTTCCTGGAATTTCAGGTGTGGTAAGACCAGCAATTGTGACCTTAGAGTCACTATGGGACATGGTACATGATATTCAAATCTCCATGCAACCTACTTTAAAAAAGAATACTGAAAACATAAGAACTCTTTCTGAAGCTGCGCTACTCCAAGCACAGGTAGCTGCACAACAGGCCACTAAAATGGAAACTTTGAATATCAAATTACAAGAGATGGGAAGTTTAGAAAATGCCTTGGTTAAAGATAATATTTTCCTTCACAAACGGACCGAATACCTTGAAAATCAGATTCGCAGGTTTAACCTTAGGTTTCTAAACTTCCCTAAATCTCCGTTAATTTCACCTCTTGAAATGGTCAAGAAATATATTGTGGACATTCTTGGAATGGACAAAGACTCATTGCCCCCCATAACAAGGGCCTATTATATCTGGAACCCACAGGGAGATGGTCGAAATCTCCCAAGGGTGGGGGATGAAATGAATTTAACTTCATTCCTCGAGAGTTCCTTGGAGATAATTACGCAGAGGTCTACATTGCTTGCTACCTTTGTATTGGAGCCTGACCGCAATGCTATATTGAGACTTTCTTTAAGACACTTAGAAAACTTGTTTATGGGTTCAAAGGTTCGTGTTTTTCCTGACCTTTCAAGGCCTACTCAGGTTAGACGCAGGGCTTTTTTAGAACTGCGTTCTAAAGCGTTGGCCTTGGGGTTTAATTTTGTATTACGTTTTCCTTGTATTTGTAATCTGATGCTTGAGGGTAATCAGTTTCAATTTATAGACCCTAAACAGTTAAAGGAATTTCTTGATGCTAGAGTAGATATGAATCCTATGTGCCCCCCGTAAATAGCAGGCTGGGATCAGTAACCCCGAGATAAGCAAAAGGTGCCCTTTTTTTTTTTTCTTTTATTACAGTTAGAGGCATATTTCTTTAATTGTGGACGAACGGGCCTTAAATCCTATTCTTAGTTTTTTGTTATTTCCTTTTCAATGCCTAATGCATATACATAATTTGTTGTTAAATAATGATTAATACCAATAAAATAAAATAAAAAAAAAACGTATTCTTCCACCAGATAATACTTTGCTGATGCTGTGCAAATAGAGATATGTTTAAACTATTTTGACACAGATGTCCTGCAAATTTATTTGGTTAGCAATACAGTAGAGAAGGCATTTTATTCATTTATATTCTTCTATGTGATACCCTCTCCCAGTAGAAGGTCACAGAACTAAAATAAATAAATAAATAAATAAAACAACTCTCCATAACAAGAAGTAAGTAGTAAAGTCCACCACTTATGTCACAAGGGATCTGAACAACAGCAATGAAGCTTGGCCTTGGCTGAAACTCAGTCAGTAGTCATCTGGAATATAATAGAGCTTGCCTCTTAGGGAGTACTTCGCCTGTAAATAGAGCTTTCTTTCATCAGGCAAATATTGAACTGAGCCCCTCTTAGTAGACTACTGGGGTCTCAGTCTAAGAGCCACCATCCCTTGGATAGAAATTTAACTCACTGTGACCTTGCGATCGTGTTCTAGACCCCACGGCTGTTAGTCCAAGTCTCAAATTAACTCAGTGTCCTCTAACATGAACACATAGAAAAAAACTCCTCTTCATTAAAGTCAATAAGGTAAATACCTTCTTCTTGTTACAGCTTCCCTGGCTCCTCCTTAGGGGTCCATGCCTTGGGGCTCTCAGCCCATTCTGGCCAGCTTCTCAGGTTACAAGTAGGACTCCATCTTTCTTCTTCAGGCCCCCCTCTCTTCTGACTGCTTCCTCCTAGGAAGTGCTTTTATGGAGCTTCTAATACCCAACCCCCACCCTTTCTGAGCCTCTCATCCTAATTCCAGATGGGTTCTAGTGGAGGAGTAGCCTAGTGGTTAGTGCAGTGGACTTTGGTCCTGGGGAACTGAGTTTAGTTCCCACTGCAGCTCCTTGTGACTCTGGGCAAGTCACTTAACCCTCCATTGCCCATGGTACAAAATAAGTACCTGAATATATGTAAACCGCTTTGAATGCAGTTGCAAAAACCTCAGAAAGGCAGTATATCAAGTCCCATTTCCCTTTCAGAACTTTCCTTTCTGGGGCTTTCCTTTTAAAAGGAAAATATCTCTTCCACTCTTTGATGGGGCCTTTTACCCTTAACCTAAAAAGGGCAAGACCCCTTCTTACAACCTTTTTGGTTTAGGCTGTCATATATGAGGCAGAGTTCCCTCTAGGGGGTTCCTCCATAGCTAAGCAGGCCCTTTATTGGCTGAGCTCCCTCTAGTAGCCTCTATATGACAAAGCAGGCCCTCTACTTGTCACCCCCCCCCCCCCCAAGACATTACTGCTCTCAAACACCATTATTATTTGTCCCTTGAGGAACAGCAATTCCCCACAGTACCCATCTGTAGGCCTAGGATTCCCTTTACCACTTAGGACGGCATTTAATACTAGTTCCCATTCCCCATTTTATGACTCTTTTATGTACAGGACTATTTATCTTTCCTAAATCCCTCCTATAGACAAAAAAATGATGAAAAATACAAGTGGGATCCCCCAAACTATGATCCATTTTCATATGTGTCCACTGATTGGCTTTCTTCCAGTATAGCAGTGGCAAAGATATCATGGGATCACAATAGAGATTTGTAAAACCAAATAGTTTTCTGTTTATTTTCATTTTTTCAGTCTCTTGATTTGGGCACATTCATTTTATTGGTCATACTACTACTACTACTACTACTACTACTGCTAATAATAATAATAATAATAATAATAATAATAATAATAATAATAATAATAATAAATAATTTGTAGGGAAACATTCTTTCAATTAATTTTTTAAGAAGGGAAGTAGTTATTAAGTTTTGTTAAGGCCATAAAGTGTATTATTTTCTCAAGTTAAAGGCTAATAACATGTTATATTACTGCAATATATATCAATTTAAGGTACTATGTGATACACAAGAGATGGAAAGCATGCAAATGAATGTAGAACAACTCATTACTATGTAAATTTAATAATACAGCTTTTGGTGAATACCACAAGCTGTGTTATTCTTGGAAAATAAATTCAGTAAAATGTTGGCATTATTTTTCCTGGCCATGAGTACTGGGCCACAATGCCAAGGCCTGATGATTTTGGCTGCTTTGTAAAGAGGATGGTCAAATTGCAAGGAAGCTCCCCCTTTCCCCCTTTTTTTTCCAATGCCCTCCAAATCACAAATTGCCCTGCCCAGAAGACTCCACCATTAAATTTTACATCCTCCAAAGACCCATTAGATGGTAGCTTGACCTTATTGGCAGTACTATGAGACTACTGCAAGAAGCTGCAAATACCATTTTGAACCAAGTGCCAGTCCCACTAACCCCTTGCTATCCCCCAACCGACATATTCCTATTCTTGTTCTCTACCTGCTTGTATTGTGTCCCATTGTCGCTCTATGCTGTGACCCTATGTTCGAGCAGTCCCAGTGTGTCAATGTGCTTTGTGCTGGTGCTGTGTTACTGTGTGCTGTTTCTGCATTTTTTGAGGGTCATGTGCTCTGGGCAAGTCACTTAACCCCCCATTGTCCCAAGTTCAAGTAAGTACCTGTATATACTATGTAAACTGCTTTGAATGTAGTTGCAAAAAAACAAAGAAAGGCAGTATGTCAAGTCCCAATTCCCTTTCCCTTTCTGGGCTGAAAGGGTGAAAGAATGTCCACACATCCAAACAAAGATCTCCAGTAAAATATCTCATGTGACAGAAACTGACACACAAAAAGGGACATTTTCAAAAAAACAACAGTCAGAACTAGGATATTTAGCTCATTAAAAAAAAAGTCCATCTTAGAGCCATTTTAGAACAGGAAAAACATCTGGGTTTCCCTTTAGAAACTGGATCAAAGATGGGTGTTTCTGTACAGAAGAGACTAGATTTTATGTATCACACTTAAGAAATTGGCACCAAAACAAAATACACCTAGGCGTATTCTATAAAATATGCCTAAATTTAGGCGTACCTTATAGAATAAGCCTACATTTCTGCATAGAATATGCCTAGCACCCATCACATGACTAAATTTAGTCACAGGAAGTTACGATAAGTCAAGCTTGGTGTAAATACCAACATCGCTATTAGGTGTATTCCAGTTGTATTCTTTAACAATGCATATAGATTTTAGAAACACCCACAATGTGCCCATGCCCACGCCTATGGCTACCCCATGCCCCCTTTCCAAACTCTGCCCATACCCATGCCCATGCCCCCTTTCCACACCTTGCCCATGCCCACACACATACACACATGGCCACGCCCCCTTTTCAACTATGCAACTTAGAATTTATGTGCATCACATTATAGAATGTATTTAGACAGTTGTCCACATAAATTCTAATTAATGCCAATTAGTGTTAATCATTGCTTGTTAATTGGCAATTATCATCACTGAATGGCTTGTTAACTAATTAAGTTGTGAATGGAAAGCCAGAATTTCACTGGATTTGCATGCACAACTTCAGTTGTGCTATATATAATCCAGGAGTAGATATCTAACAAGAAGAGCCATTTTCCAAACTGACATGTCCACATTATAAACACCAAAAAAACCAAACAAACGAAACCCAGGCACGTGAACTTCTATATAGCATCATTTTGAAAGAGATGGCCACACAGATGTCCCTGCAGATCAGAGGAGCGGCCAGATACAATTCCCACCATAACTCATTTATTTTGTATTGTGAGCCTTCCAGGAACAGAATAAAATCTATTATACCTAACTGTACACCATTGTAATCACCTACCCTATAGTGTCTCATATATTTAGGTACAGTTGGTAAGCTGGTGGTTTTGGAGGGTTCACATTTTCTATCACAAATGGCATGGAATTTGGACCTGGATCCCCATTTTCACAATCCACTGCAATGATCACTAGGCCACTCCTAGGAATTGCTTGCTGTTTGGAATCTTTTGACCCAGCTGACATTTTCTTCCTTGCTCTCTGCTTGAACTTTGCTTCTCTAACACCTTTCCCACTGACATTCACTGGTCCATGTACAACACCATCTCCCTGTGAAGCAGATTCCTTCCTGACCTTACATTTTTATCCAGCACTCACCCTTCCAACAGCTTTCACCCCTTCACTCTGGGTCTTCTTCGGTGCCATAGGCTCAGCAGGAGATAAGGTGGGAGGGAGAGGATCTACCACCCAAACACTCCAACAAGATGACAAAAACACTTTGCTCACCCCAGAGAATCAAGACCCAGAAATGTCAGTTAATAGGCAACCAGAAAGATGCCTACAATCATGATGTGAAGCCCCCCTCTCCATTTATTAACTGCTGTTGTCCTTCATCCACTCGAGCAGTCACACAAACAGGAAAGCAGCACACAATGTTTTTGTTTGTTTGTTTATTTATTGTTAACAAAATTACATAGTAGATGACTGCAGATAAAGATCTATATGGTATACATCCCAGAGTACTGATAGAATTGAAAAATGAACTTGCAGAACTATTGTTAGCAATATGTAATTTAACTTAACCAGAAGATTGGAGAATGGCCAAAGTAACAATTTTTAAAAAGGTTTCCAGAAGTGATCCGTGGAATTATAGACCAGTGAGCCTGATGTCGGTGCTGGGCAAAATGGTAGAGACTATTATAAACAACAAACTTATAGAGCATATACATGAGCATAGATTAATGAGACAAAGCTAACATGGATTTAAATAAGGGAAATCTTGTGTCACTAATCTACTACATTTTTTGACAGGACAAATAAACATGTGGATAAAGGTGAGCCAGTTGATATTGTGTATCTGGATTTTCAAAAGGCATTTGACAAAGCACCTCATTAAGACTTCTGATGGAATTAGAAAGTCATGGGTTAGGAGATAATGTCCTATTGTAGATTAAGAATTGGTCAAAAGATAGAAAACAATAAGTAGGGTTACATGGTCAGTATTCTCAATGGGGAAGATTAGATAGCAGAGTTCCCCAGGAGTCTATGCTGGGACTGCTGCTTTTAACATATTTAAAAATGATCTAGAGATGGGAATAACTAGTGAGGTAATTAAGGGCACCTCTTACAAAGCTACATCAAAAAGGGGGTTGGTGCTGGCATCAGGTCCCCTCTTACCACAGCTGGTAACAGGGAAGTCTTGCTTTCCTACAAGAAATGGCAAGTGAGCAAGTAAAGCACTTGCTGCACAACCATTTCGGGGAGGAGCCCTTACCACCACCTACTGAGGAGGCGGTAAGGCCTCCCGCATTAACCCGGCAATAACCAGGCAGCATGTGGCACTGCCCGATTACAGCCAGGTACGCTCTGGTGGTACTTCCTATATAGCAAGTGGTAAGCCTGCATTGGGCTTACTGCCACTTAGTAAAAGGAGTCCTAAATTTGCTGATGAAACAAAGTTGTTCTAAGTTGTTAAATCGCAAGAGGATTGTGAAAAATTGCAAGAGGACGTTACGAGACTGAGAGACTAGGCACCCAAATGTTTAATGTGAGCAAGTTCAAAGTGATGCTTTTGGGAAAGAGGAACCAAAACTATAGCTACGTAATGCAAGTTTCCACATTAAAATCACCTCCCACGAAAAGGACGTAGGTGTCATCGTTGATGATATGTTGAAGCCATCTGCTCAGTGTGCAGCGACGGCTAACAAAACAAATAGAATGTTAAGAATTATTAGGAAAGTAAAACTAGAATGTTATAATGCCTTTGTATTGCTCCATGGTGCGACCAGACCTCGAATACTGTGTGCATTTATGGTCACCACATATCAAAAAAGATACAGCAGAATTTGAAAAAGTACAGAGAAGGGTGAGAAAAATAATAAAGGGGATGGGATGGCAGTCCAATGAGGAAAGGCTAAAACAACTAGGACTGTCCAGCTTTGAGAAGAGATGGCTGAGGAGAGATATAAAATACTGAGGGTCTGTTTTACAAAGCTGCACTACTAATTCCAGGTGCAGCAAATGAGAGGAAGCCCATTCAATTCCTATGGACTTCATCTCATTTGCTGCTTGGAAATCACTAGCACGGCTTTGTAAAAGAAGTCTCGAGTGCTATGGAATGGGTAGAAGGTGAGTTGCATGTTTACGCTTTCCAAAAATACTACGACTAGGGTGAACACAATGAGGCTACTAAATAGTAAATTTAAAACAAACTGGAGAAAATATTTCTTTACTCAACATGTAATTAAACTCTGGAATTTGTTGCCAGAGAATGTGGAAAAATCAGTTAGTTTAGCAGGGTTTAAAAACATTTGGATAATTTTCTAAAAAAAGAAGTGCATAAGTCATTATTAAGATGGACAAATCCACTGCTTTTTTTTAGGATAAACAGCATAAAATCTGTTTTACTGTTCTGGGATCTTGCCAGGTACTTGTGACTGGATTGGCCACTGTTGGAAAGGGTGGAGTGGGCTTGATAGACCTTTGGTCTGTCCCAGTATGGCAACGCTTATGTTCTTATGTTAATCCAGTCTGTGTAACAAGATACTTATTGCATAAGGTATTTTGTATAAAGAGCGACCAGCAGCAGTAAAAGCAGCATGTCACAAAGCTCACTGCTGCTCAGAGTCCTCACACACAATGACAACACCCCACACCTGAGATTTAAAAAAAAAAGGTGGAAAGGAAGGCATCATCACACTCCCGATCACTCAAAAGCAGCTGCAGCCACAATCACCCAAAAGGAAAATGGCCCAAAAAAACAACTCAACGCACGACACACAAGTGCACCACAACACAGTCCCACCCTCTCCTTCCCTTGCTACCCACCCACTTAATGAAATAACCTGCCAGAATTCACTACCTCTTCTTAAACCTTCATCCTTCCTCTTGCCTCTGTACAGCCTATGTGATTCCTTCACCTCACAAACTGCCTGCTTTGGATCTTCCCACTAAGTCCTCTCTCCTCAGACTTCATCCTCCACCCACCCTTAGCACCCTAATCCTCACTTCCCAATCCAAAACCGTCTCCCTGTTATTCATCAGAAGGTTCTGCCATATTAATTGCCTAATGGTAAAACTTCAGGCATCTGATTTCTCTGGAAACAGAAGAATATAGTGAGTGATGTGTGTAATCTACTCAGTTTATTCAATAATACATTTGTCTGCTTGATTGCATGAACATAATGATTATACCAGCATGGTGATCTTCACAAAGGTGACCTTTACAACCAATTTCTATAACAATTTACATGTAAAGCAAAAATGTAGTTCCCAGAACCAGACTTTAGGTTATTTTACTTGAAAAGGTCTGAATGTTGATGATTTTGCAGGTTACAGGCTGATTAATTTTGTGCTGATGCAGTAAAATTGTAATGCATGGCACGGTATTAAACAATCAAAACAAAAAAAGTAGAAATGTAATTACTAAGAAAGAACTATTTTTCTTGTATATTAGAAAAAGGTATGCCTATGTTCATAAAACAAAATTATAGCTTAAGGGTGTTCTCCAAAAAAGGCTTTCGAATAACTCCTGAACTCTGCATTTGAGATCAGGAATAATATATACTGTGTAAAAGATTACTCATGCTAAAGTTAATCTATATTCCTGATGCTGATACATCAAGTAAAACATAAATTGTAACTTTAATTATTATTTAACCCTGTGACTAGTATTCTGAATGCAAATTTACAACTTGATGGTAACATACACAATGTATAAAAATTATTCTACTGATGAGAACAGATAGTTTTTTTTGAAGTTGGACTTCACTATTTTTTAAATGTTTTTGTCTGGTTTATAGAATAGTACATGACTGGCAGCTCTGTTCTGTATCATTAATCTACATCCAATATAGATAAAGAAAATTATTGGATGTAGATTAATGATACAGAACAGAGCTGCCAGTCACGTACTATTCTATAAACCAGACAAAAACATTTAAAAAATAGTGAAGTCCAACTTCAAAAAAAACTATCTGTTCTCATCAGTAGAATAATTTTTATACATTGTGTATGTTAACATCAAGTTGTAAATTTGCATTCAGAATACTAGTCACAGGGTTAAATAATAATTTACATACAGTGGTGGAAATAAGTATTTGATCCCTTGCTGATTTTGTAAGTTTGCCCACTGACAAAGACATGAGCAGCCCATAATTGAAGGGTAGGTTATTGGTAACAGTGAGAGATAGCACATCACAAATTAAATCCGGAAAATCACATTGTGGAAAGTATATGAATTTATTTGCATTCTGCAGAGGGAAATAAGTATTTGATCCCCCACCAACCAGTAAGAGATCTGGCCCCTACAGACCAGGTAGATGCTCCAAATCAACTCGTTACCTGCATGACAGACAGCTGTCGGCAATGGTCACCTGTATGAAAGACACCTGTCCACAGACTCAGTGAATCAGTCAGACTCTAACCTCTACAAAATGGCCAAGAGCAAGGAGCTGTCTAAGGATGTCAGGGACAAGATCATACACCTGCACAAGGCTGGAATGGGCTACAAAACCATCAGTAAGACGCTGGGCGAGAAGGAGACAACTGTTGGTGCCATAGTAAGAAAATGGAAGAAGTACAAAATGACTGTCAATCGACAAAGGTCTGGGGCTCCACGCAAAATCTCACCTCGTGGGGTATCCTTGATCATGAGGAAGGTTAGAAATCAGCCTACAACTACAAGGGGGGAACTTGTCAATGATCTCAAGGCAGCTGGGACCACTGTCACCACGAAAACCATTGGTAACACATTACGACATAACGGATTGCAATCCTGCAGTGCCCGCAAGGTCCCCCTGCTCCGGAAGGCACATGTGACGGCCCGTCTGAAGTTTGCCAGTGAACACCTGGATGATGCTGAGAGTGATTGGGAGAAGGTGCTGTGGTCAGATGAGACAAAAATTGAGCTCTTTGGCATGAACTCAACTCGCCGTGTTTGGAGGAAGAGAAATGCTGCCTATGACCCAAAGAACACCGTCCCCACTGTCAAGCATGGAGGTGGAAATGTTATGTTTTGGGGGTGTTTCTCTGCTAAGGGCACAGGACTACTTCACCGCATCAATGGGAGAATGGATGGGGCCATGTACCGTACAATTCTGAGTGACAACCTCCTTCCCTCCGCCAGGGCCTTAAAATGGGTCGTGGCTGGGTCTTCCAGCACGACAATGACCCAAAACATACAGCCAAGGCAACAAAGGAGTGGCTCAGGAAGAAGCACATTAGGGTCATGGAGTGGCCTAGCCAGTCACCAGACCTTAATCCCATTGAAAACTTATGGAGGGAGCTGAAGCTGCGAGTTGCCAAGCGACAGCCCAGAACTCTTAATGATTTAGAGATGATCTGCAAAGAGGAGTGGACCAAAATTCCTCCTGACATGTGTGCAAACCTCATCATCAACTACAGAAGACGTCTGACCGCTGTGCTTGCCAACAAGGGTTTTGCCACCAAGTATTAGGTCTTGTTTGCCAGAGGGATTAAATACTTATTTCCCTCTGCAGAATGCAAATAAATTCATATACTTTCCACAATGTGATTTTCCGGATTTAATTTGTGATGTGCTATCTCTCACTGTTACCAATAACCTACCCTTCAATTATGGGCTGCTCATGTCTTTGTCAGTGGGCAAACTTACAAAATCAGCAAGGGATCAAATACTTATTTCCACCACTGTAGATGCTACTCTTTAAAGTATCAATTTATGGAGTTGTGTAAATGGTTAATTTTTCATCTACTTTTTTGTTACAATTTATATATCATCATTCTGTTTGACTAGGTGCCAGAAATACTTTTTTACAAGATACATCACATTTTATTGGGCAGAAGAGAAAAGAAGAAATATCAGAAAAAATATTTCATTTTCAAACACTTCCATAACTCTGTCATTTGAAACATTTTATAGAATGATTCTCCTTATACTTCATCTTTACAAAACAGATTCACAATACCTTAAAAATCTAACATAAATTTAAATGTAAAGCCATTACAGTGCACAATTTTACTTTATTTTCTCCAATTGATAGATCATAACAAAAAATGCTGGTCACAATGCAAACGGTATGCAGACATGTAAACATGACTGGCAACTGATAAACCTTAGGGAAGTGAACAAGAAAAAGTCCTAAGATTTTACATTATAGACACATGGAGATAAATGATCAGTATGCAGGCATTTCAAATAATGTTTTAACCATGGGGCTGCTGGAACAATAAAAGTAAACTATATGTGTAATATTGCTTAGATTTTTGTACCACCGAAGGGTATCAATTCAAACTTTTACCTTGTTTTGTAGGGCTATTATTTTAAAGAAAATAATGTGCACAGATCTGATTATTTACAATTATGCCTCCTCTGACATACTGTATCCTCACCCCAGGAAAAACTTCTTAAACCCTACAAGTAAAAAGCATGTGTGTTATGTACAATGTGCATACTTTTACCCATGTACCGGGTACACAATACCTTTAAAAATATATATCATTTGTACATGTATAGATGCCTGACAGAGTGCCACTATTGACTCCTCTGTGGCAATGCCCCCGCTGAAGCCGAACTTCATCTTACTTGAATTCCCTTTTTATTAAAAAAAAACGATCACAAGGAGCTGAAGTGGGAGTTGAATTCAGTTCCCCAGAATCAAAGTCTGCTGTCCTAACCAAGTTCTCCACTCTGTCAGACCTCACTGGACCATGTATTTTGGACTGGCTGCACCTGTAGGGTCTGCTGTAAGACCAGCTGTTATCTTCTTCTAGACACCAAGCGATTATTTTCTCCTCATTTAATATATATTCATTTAGAGGGTAATGATTTGTGTAGGGTGAAAAATGAAACAGAATTCCTTTCTGTCTGTTATTTCCCTTATTCCTAGCTGGTGTGGTCACATATTATAAGCTATAGAAATATTTTAAAACAAATAGGAGTACATATTTTTTTCAGTCCAAGAATAGTTAAGCAGTAAGTACTATGTGCTAACTATAATATGCAGTCTTTGGTTATTATCTGCCTAGTTCCCGCCTCTTATAACAAAATGTGGTTAATATGTGAATTTGCACATGCCAATTGGCATGGCACTGGGGCTCATTTTCAAAACAGAAAAACATCCAAAAAGCAGAACAAGGCAGCAGATGGACTTTTTTTTGCCAAGACATCCAAATTGCTATTTTCAAAACCCATTTGAAGATATTTTTTCTATGCAGTCCATATGCAGTGCTTCCAAATCACAAGGGAATGTGTTGGGGGCGGAATTTGGTGTTCCCAAAACTTGGATGGTTTTTTTTTTTTCAGTCATAATGGAACAAAGGAAAAACACCCAGAGCTAAAAGTTAGATGGTTTGCTCTAGACTTGTTTCAAACATGACTAAGTCAGAACAACATTTCCCTAAATAACCAAATAACCACTGCAGAGATTAAGGCATGACCCACATACTCCCCAGTGATCATTGAAACCCTTCCCACCCCCAAAAGATGTGAAAGAAAAACTACATACCAGCCTCTAAGACAGCTTCAGATGTTATGGCCAGGCCTATTAGAGAAGCAAGCGGGTCCTTGGAGTAGCCTACACTGTACTGTAGAGAAGGAGACCCAGGCCCATATCACTCTCTAATTTGTACACTTATGGTACAAAGTGTGAGCCCTCCCAAACTCACCAAAAGCCTACTGTACCCACATATAGGTGACACCTGCAGACATAAGAGCTGTTGTAGTGGTGTACAGTTGGGTACACTATGTTTTTAGTGGGTTTTCAAAGACTCCCCATAAAATATAAGGAAGTAACAATGTGATGTGTACCTGGGAGCTTTTATGTGAAGTCCATTGCAGTGCCCCCCTAGGGTGCCCCACTGCTCTGTTGGGATGTCTGTGTGGCCAGTCTATTAAGAATGCTGCCCCCCTCCCCCCCACCATACATCCCAATGGCATGTTTTTGTGTATTTTTCCCTTAGACCTTTTTTTTATGCTTCAAAAAGATAGATGCAGTGAGCATCTATAGCTTCTAGTAAATGGCCATTTTCAAAATAAAAAAGTTGGATGTTTTTCCGCTTTAAAAATGGCCATGTTCATTATTTGATCATGGGACTTTTTCCTCAAAATGTTCTAAATCAGATTTAGACATTATATCGAAAATGCCCCTCACTGTGCTAACAACTGGCATGTTTCTGTACTAGTGGTTAACATGTGCTAATTCACTTTATGCACCTTAGTAGAATGGCCCCTACATGTTTGAAAGGATACTTAAATGAGGCTGAACAGTGATTGAAGTACTTATGGAGAATAATTCTATGACAGGGCAACTAGGATATGAGGTTAAGCCTCTTCTATAAAGAATGTACATGCATAAGAAAAGTGGGCTTCTTGTCAATCTTTTTAAATAGAAAACACAAATTTATTTGGCAAAGGAGGCATATAACATTCATATTTATATTTTTGTTAATCTCAAACAGGGGTGAATTGAATGCAGAAGATTTATATTTATGAATGGTGAATGTGAATGGCAGATCATTTTGACATTTCAGAATTATAATGAAGAATTATAGTGCTTTGGGTTCCTGTAATTACCTACAGTGAATAGCAGCACTCAAAATTTCTTTCCACTTCCAGTCACTTTGGGGAGTCTCAGAGCCATAATTTCCTGCCATAACTTTTCTGTTCATTCCTTATAGTCTCTATAAGCTATTCTTTAAAATCATTTAAAAATACTTTATTCAGAACTAGTCTGAGCACAAAGTTACTTTTAATGCTTTATAACTGTTTTTCTGCAGAAAAATAGTTAATTCATAGACTCATTTGTTATTTGTTGCCTCCTGGATTGCAGTGTGAAAAGTTCACAAATCTAGTCACATGGCATTTGTCTCCTGATGTTCAAGGGCATTGATATTTCAGGATGGCCTGTCAGTAAATCAAAAGTCCCTAGGCTGATTGTTAACTTTTAGAGGTTGAAATATTAACTTATATATTTGGTCTCTATTGGCCGGCAATGAATTCTGCTTATGGGCATGATATAGCAGAAGCACACAAGGCTGTAATAAATAGTGTCTCAAAAAATAAATTTAACAGTAGCAATCCTGAACTTATCACCACAGTGTTACTGCTTTCCATGGATGTGGCATCCACCTGATGCTTTGGAGACTCCAGGGATCAGTGTGTTTTTCACGCCAGATGAATTGTATTTTCATTTCAAACAATGTCATTATCAGACCCATGGGCAGCCATCAATCACCTTATGATCTCTGAGTCATGGATCACTGCTGTTAGGATCTTGCTAGATTGTGGTAAAGAAAACACAGTACTTCTTACAGGGAGATGACATTTTACCTGGAGAAACATAATACAATAAAGGAAGCCATCAACAATAAATGAATAAGGAATATACTTTAGGAAGCAAAATGTATTTGAAGAAGAAAGCCTACTACAAACAATATAAATAGATAGGCACTTTTTGGCAGTAAATATACACATTTCTTATTTCATGAGCTGTTATATTTATTAGTTAATCAATGTCAGTCAGCCATATGTTGCTTGTTCTTTACATTGAATTAGAAAGCATTCTTGTTCAACAAATGAAGAATGTCTTTTTCAAAAAGCCTTTATATCTCTTCTTTATTAAAGCATTGCCTGTGAACTTTTCTTTTTCCTATTGGCACAACATATACATTAACTCTATGAAAATATTTGATTGTTAGGTATAGAGAAAATGTTATGTTATGACCATTACTGGTATAATTATATACTACTATTAGTTATTGCTTTATAACATGGCTTCACAAACCTGTCCTGATTTTCAGAAAATGAACCATTAATATGCATAAGATTAATTTACATATGCCAGACACTGAGCATATGCACCTTTATCTCCTACATATTCATTGACGATAGCTTGAAAAATCTACTGGCTGTGGGATCACAAGTCGAACTTTGGGAAAACCTTGTCTGTAGTATATCCATTTTTATGCTGTAGGCACTTGGATGTTCTAATATGCATTACTCTCTTTTTACCATCCAAGTATATCTTATAAACATTTCTATAATATTAAAATTGTCCTTCAGCGAGAAAATGAAGTAGAATGGCATGCAAAACTCCAGAAAACTCCTTTTGAATCTCCTTTTAATATGTTGTCTACTCCAGTGAAATCTGTGCTTAACAGAAAATCAGAGATGTTGTATATACACGAATAATCTTTACCAAGAAAATTGATTTAATTTGGTCTCTAAGCTGTTACAAAGAAGGGAATTTTTGATATAATGTCTAAAGCTGATTTTGGACATCTTGCCGAAAATGTCTAAAAATCAAGTGGTGAACATAGGTGAATTTGAACAAAAAAAATGTCTATGTTTTTGTTTCAAAATGGCTATTTCCTAGATGTTGTGTGCTGAGTAAGTTTTTATTTGTTACCATTATGAAAAAAAAATTCCAAGAGAAAAATACATAAAAACAAGCCATTGGGATGTATTGGGGAGGGGGCTGCATTCTTAGGAAACTGGCCACACAGACATCCCAGCAGAGCACTGGGGCACCCTGGGGGCACTGCAGTAGACTTTACAAAAAAGCTCCCAGGTACACATCTCACCATTACCCCCTTATATTGTATGGTGAGCCCTCCAAAACCCACCAAAAAACCTACTGTACCCAACTGTACACCACTATAGTAACCTTTATATCTGCAGGTGTTACCTATATGTGGGAACAGGTTTTTGGTGAGTTTTTAAGGGCTCACACTTCCCATCACAAACGTAACAGTTGCATCCCTGCAGTGGTCATTTGGCCATTTAGGGCACATTTTTGTGAGTTGTGATTGAATGTGTTGCTTTAGAGGAATGGAGGAGTAAACTAATTCTTAGTGCACTGGTCTGAGAACCCAAGAAACCAGGTTCAGTTCCCACTGCAGATCCTTGTTACCTTGCATAAGCCATCTAACCCTCCAGGTACTCCTCCCCCACAAAAAAAATTAAAATAAAATCAGATGGTGAGCCTTCTAGGGACAGAAAAAGTACTTGCATATAATATATAAGCTGCTTTGTTTGTAACAACAGAAATACAGTACATTAAATCCCTTCCTCTTCCCTTACTCAGTACTTCATCAAGTTACTTGGATGTTGAGGGACAGCAAGGAAGGTCATTCTTTAGGAACACCAGCTTTTAAATAACTCTGGTACTACCCATGATCAATGTGAGCTCGCAATATCCCCTGGTTGCTGCACAACCTTGACCAACTATGGCCAGAATACAGACTTGTTTGCTCTGTAGAAAAATGAGTAGTGATTATGGCTTCACTAAGGTCTGCAAGGTACCATCTCACAGGGGTTTATGCAACAGATGGATGATGGTCTCTGCTACTTATCACTTTAGCTATGGTCCTTCTAAAAAAACAAAACAAAAGCAAAAATCAAAGTTTGTGTAGTGCAGATGGGGGATGGTAGGGGAGCAGGTGGTAGCTGACAGAGTGCTTCTCAATCTACCAGTACTGCTTGATAGAGTGTGTACTGCTATATCCCCACTCTCTGCCTCTGGTATTTTCTTCTATTTGAATCACCAGCTTATTCTTCCAGTACAATATTCCCTTTTATCTATAGATCATACAGGGTGGCTAGCATAGAAGTTCTGAGAGAAGAGGACATTTCTCTAGGTAAGTGACATTATTTTGCTCTGTGCTTGGTAACTTAAAGATTGGGTTTAAAAGAGGAATTGTAGGATATTGATAAACACAAATAGAATTTTTTAAAAAGAAGCAAACTTTATTAGCTAGTCTGTATACCTTTTCCCCATAGTTTTAAAATTTGAATTTTCTGTCACAACATTAATAGATAGACTCTAGAAGGCACAGTAGGGCCTAGTTCAGACTTAGAAAAAAAAAAAAAAAAAGAGAAACAAGCATTATTAACTAGTTTCCATAGTGTACAACCCTTTTCCCCATAGTTTTAAACTGGAACTTTCTCTAGAGGTAGAAACTTAACAGACAAGTGTAATAAAAAGGATAGTAGCAAGGCTCAAACTGTCCTAAAAGAAGGTTATTTTCTATTCTTTGCCTGCTGGAGAGTTAACACTGCTACTGATCTAAATTGATGTTAATTAAGGTGTGAGGAAGTAGAATACTTGCAAAGGTTAGCAAGGGTAATCTGATTACTGAGTTAGCTTGAAAGGGTTTGTTTGAAACTGTCTCCTTAAAATCCAAACTATATAGAGAGGAATGGTCCCACTTAACTTTCTTTCTGAGAAGTTCTGAGAGAAGAGGACATTTCTCTAGGAAATTGACATTATTTTGCTCTGTGCTTGGTAACTTAAAGATTGGATTTCAAAGAGAAATTGTAGGATTTTGATAAACACAGAATTTGTTTTAAAAAGAAGCAAACTTTATTAGCTAGTCTCCTTGCCCTTTCCCCCCATAGTTTTAAAACTTGGATTTTCTGTCACAGCATTAACAGATGTGCTCTAGAAGGCACAAAAGGGCTTAGTTCAGTTCTCATATGGTATGGCAGCATCTCAGCACATACCAGGATGCACTGGGTAGGGTAATGAAATTTTGAAGGCATCGCTGGAAGAGGAGGGAGCTCCATCACAGAGGTAAGGGGGGGGGGGTTGCTAGACCACCAGGGTGGGAGTTGTGGCCCACTAGATCACCAGGTATTTTTGGGGTGTGGGGGGTTAGGTGGACTGGAGATCCACCTGATCTCTAGCCCCCATGCCCTTATGTCATGGGGTCAGGGGACTGGGGGTCCACTGGATTTCCAGCTACCATGTCACTGTCTGGGGGGCCTGGGGGAGGCACTAAGCCACCAGGGACGAAGTGTTAGTAGGGGTCCAGGGGTCACATGGACTTTCATCTCTTGTGTTTGATAGGTCTGGGCTTTTGAGAGCCCAGACCTGTCAAACAAGCGCAGGAAGATTGTGCCTGAGCGCATGCTCAGGCATAATCCTCCTGCACTTTTCCCCTATGATCAGAGCTAATAGTGTGCCTAAATTTGCATGCCATTAGCTCTGATTATAAGGGCGTTAAGGGCGTTATTGCCCCATGCTGTTACAGTGCTAATTTTAGAGCGCTGTTTGGAACAGTGCGTGGCTTCTAATTATCATGGCATCAATCTCTCTGTGGCATTCTTGAAGGGCCAGAACTTCTGTAACCTGATTCATATTTGTCCAGTCCTGATGCCTTAAGGGCCTTCCAGTACCAATTTTGGTTTTTCATGACATCCGATAGAGGGCTGCCCATTGCTCCACTAACTTCTCTCACATCAGATAGATTACATTCCTTCTCATGCTAACATGTTGAATCAGCTGGTGTGCAGATGCTTTTGCTCATTTTTGCTTCTTATACAGCTAGCTCATCTGTAAAACTCCAATGGAAGTAACCTGCTATATTTGTCACTTTTCAGTTAGGTCCTTCAGAACAAGGAAGCCATTTCCTTTGCATCACAAGCCTACCAGATGCTGTGAGTATGCAAAGAATCAGATACGATAAAACATCTCCGCCTTCATTGTGTAAACTGTTATTCCTGACATCTCTTACAAAATAACAAGGAATCATGATTGGCTCCCTAAGGCTTAGTTGACAGTCCTCCATCATGGTCCTTATTTCAGTTAAGATACTGGCTGCAGTTAAGCTGTTAAACTTCACCTTATGCATAGTGTACCTGTACCCCAGTGCTGTTGTGACCTCATATTTATAGCCTTCCCTGCCACGCCCATCTGCCACTACTGTGCTATCAAGAAGAAGCATAGTACTATCAAGCAACCAGCCCTGGAACAGTGATACAGAATACTACCCTATATCATCCACAGTTAATTGTTTGCATGGGGCTCTTATTTGTAACTCAGTATGGGAAAAGATTTATTCAGAAAAAGATTCTCTATTTTCTTAACTGTTCCGCCACTGCTGCTTACTGTGTAAGGAGGAGGACTCAGCCTAGTATCAGTGCCCTCCAAGTAGTGTGGTATAGTAACCATCCCCCATGTTTAGTAAGCTGTGCTAATGCTGACACAGCATTGCCACATGGCTTACTAAAAGAGGTGCGGGGGGGGGGGGGGTGTAAGTAAATATATTATTTTTTCAGTTATTTAAACATTTCTATACTGCACAATCCATAAATTCTCAATTATTAACAACTTACATTATATATATATATATATATATATATATATATATATATATATATATATATATATATATATATATATATATATATAAACAATTGTTTATACAAACATAAAACTTCAAACAAACTAAAACAGAATAAAAATCTAATTATTTCTGCTAAAATGGCCGCCACTAAGTAGGACGTTTAACGGTCTGCTCCGGACACATCAATACTCGACCGGTGCTTATTTGCGACACAACCTGTTTCTTGCCAAGCAGTCCTGCTCTGTGTAGTCTCGGGAAACCTAGTGGGTAGTTTTCCTCATCGACGTCCAGACGACATTGCATTTTCTACCGTTTCCGCGGTCTGATTCCTGCAGCCCAACCGTCACCAAGCCACGATCCGACGCATCCTGGTTGATGAAACAGCATGTGGCTGCACAGAGTCTTGGCCCACCTGATCGGCCCTTGACTATTGTCGGCAGCTTTCCGGCTTCGACTACTCCACTGCAGCCCTTGCTGAAATTGCTGGCTCTGTTTCCTCACAACTGTTCCTTGCTGAAATTGCCGGCTTCCAAAGCCACAAGGCTGATTCCCTGCTGAACAGTCAGAAACTATGGATGGTCCTCGGTGTTCACCCCTGCAGCCTAGGAAGAAATGCCTGCCTTTCTTGCCATGACGGCTCTCCAGCACCTACCTCTCCAACAGTCAAGTCTGCGTGGCCTTTGACTTCCCTGCACAGCGGGCCTTCCCTGCGATGTCCACCTTCATCGCCGTTCACCTTTGTAGTTGGTCGGTAGTCTCCTCATCTCAGCTGATCTCTACAGGAGCCTCGCCGCATAAGAGTGTTTTCCAGCGCTGCTTCTTTTCTACGGCTGTCTTTATGTTTCGGAGGAGGAGTCCCGACTCGACGCAGGCCAGCTGTTCTCTGCCAGCAACCTCCCTCTTGCCAACTGATCACTGCTGTGGTTTCGGCGTCTGGGGACTAAGTAGAGCGGACCTGCAGGCCATGGCATGTGATGTGATCGTTGGAGTCGTGGGGATTCTGTTGCCACCCTCTCGGCTCGCTATCCTCTTCGCCTGCCTTACCGAGACTTAGCGAGGCAAGATCTGATTTCAGACTTTTTCCCCTTTTTCTCTTTTTCTTTTCTCCTCTCTTGCTTTCCTTTCCCTGCCTACTTTTAATTTGTTTTCAGATTGTATTTATATTCCTTTCCTCCCTTCCCCTCTCCATTCCAACTCTCCTTATAATCAATTTATTTTATGAGTTCATTGTAAGCCGCTTTGGGGCTGCAAAACTGCGGCAAAAGGCGGGGTATAAATGACCTAAAATAAATAAATAAAATAAAACTCAATTTTAATCTTCTGCAGCTCCATATGCCTGTATAAAGAGATAGGTTTGTAACTCTCACTTAATATGTTTTACTTCCTGTATCTATTTAAACTGCAATTGAAGGCTATTCCACATATTAGGAAAATATTAGCTCTGTACTCATTCACTCTTACAACCCTATCACGCTTATTTTTAAAAGAGAAGGACGCCCATCTTTCGGCACAAATCGAGAGATGGGCGTCCTTCTCGCAAGGTCATCTAAATCGGCATAATCGAAAGCCAATTTTTGACACCCTCGACTGCTTTCTGTCTCGGGGATGACCAAAGTTCACGGAGGCATGTTGGCAGGGTAGCGAAGGCGGGACTGGGGCATGATTAGGAGATGGTCGTCCTCGGATGATAATAGAAATAAGAAGGGCATCCCTGACGATCACTAGGCTGACTTTACTTGGTCCATTTTTTTTCACACCCAAGCCTCAAAAAGGTGCCCGAACTGACCAGATGACCACCAGAGGGAATTGGGGATGACCTCCCCTTACTCCCCCAGTGGTCACTAACCCCCTCCCACCTTAAAAACAAGTTTAAAAATACTTTTTTGCCAGCCTCAAATGCCATACTCAGGTCCATCGCAGCAGCAGCAGCAGCAGCAGCAGTATACAGGTCCCCGGAGCAGTTGTAGTGGGTGCAGTGTACTTCAGGCAGGTGGACCTGGGGTGGGGGTTGGGGGGGCTCAGCACCTAAGGTAAGGGAGCTATGCACCTGGGAGCAATTTCTGAAGTCCACTGCAGTGCCCTCTAGGGTGCCCAGTTGGTGTCCTGGCATGTGAGGGGGACCAGTGCACTACAAATGCTGGCTCCTCCCATGACTAAAGGGCTTGGATTTGGAAGTTTTTGAGATAGATGTCTTTGGTTTCCATTATCGCCGAAAACCGAGGACGACCATCTCTAAGGTCAACCTAAATGTCAAGATTTGGGCGTCCCCGACTGTATTATCAAAACAAAAGATGGATGTCCATCTTGTTTCGATAATACGCGTTTCCATCCGCCCTTTGCGGCATAGTCCTTATAGTTGGACGCCCTTAGAAATGGTTGTCCCCATTTGAAAATGCGCCTCTATGTGAAAGTACATCTAAATACATTTGTTGTGCAGATCTTAAAGCTCTTGAGAGTTGATACACATGCAACTTTGCAGCCAATATTTCTGATACCTGACCAGTTAAGATCTTAAATATTAAAAGCAGAATTTTAAATTTAATATGAAACTCAATGGGCAACCAGTGCAAAGATTTCAGCACTGATGAAATATGCTCATATCTAGCAATACCCACTAATATTGTTGCCATAAAATTCTGTGCAATCTGTAATGCTTTTATCTGAGATTTATATATACCAAGTAATAGACCATTACAATATCAAAACACAACATTACAAAAGTTACTGAACTTAAGTAAAGGTTTTTTCACTTTTACTTGTAAAGAAGTACAGGATAACATTTGTTATTTTTATTTTACTGAAGTAATAATTTCACCAATTTTTACTACTTTTGCTCAATTACATCTGAAACTTGCAGTTAAAAGTAAAAAAGTAGAAGTGAAAGCGAAAGTGAGATGTAAATGAATATTCCTCAGTAAACCAAATGAAACAGCAAAACTAGTGAACAGAATTTTGCTATTGTAATCCTCATCACGCAAATAGTGAATCATCTCATCTTAAATTTTGTTGTTCAGTAAATACAGCCTATAAGAAAAGTGGACTTGCCTGTGGTTGTTGAATTGGTTATTGGTATCCAGCCAAACAGAACAGTGATGAGTTGGGTCACTTTAAAGCGGAGATGAAGCTGAAGATGATAGCAATTCTTGATGAACAGACTATCACAGCAGACTTCTGGTCATCCCAAGGAAGCTTTTACATTGAGATGACTGTCCACTGCATTGATACAGTCTTTAGAGAGGAAGTTTGCATGCCTAGCTTTTACATGGAAGATTTCCCAGACATTTGGGGGCTCATTTTCAAAAGAGAAAACAATCCAAAAAATGTCATAAGGTGGCAGAAGAACGTCTTTCTCTCAAAAAATATCTAAGTTCCAATTTTTGACAGCTTGATTTTAGTTGTGTTGCTCCACAGTTTGTCCAAATGTCAAGGGAGCATTTTGGGGGGCATGCGTTGGGAAGGATATGAGTGGTACCAAAAGGTGCACTATTTTCTGAAATTATGGAACAAAATGAAAATGTCCAGGGTCAAAATTAAGATGTTTTGGCTAGACCTGTTTCAATCATGACTAAGTGATCAAACAGTGCCTTAAATGATCCAATGATCACTGGAGAAATTAAGGCATAAGCCCTTTACTTCCCTAGTGGTCACTGACCCCCCTCTCATCTCCCAAAGCTGTGAAAGTAAAAGTACGTATCAGCCTCTATAACAGCTTCAGATGTCATGACCACTCCTATTAGAGCAGCAAGCAGGTCCCTGGAGTAACCTAGTGGTCAGTGCAGTGGACTGTAGAGAAGGGGACCCATACCCATATCTCACTGTAATTGGTACACTTGTAGTGGAAAAGTATGAACCCTCCAAAACCCACCAAAAACATACGGTCACCTACATAGAAGTGACACGTGCAGGCATAAGGTTTATTATAGTGGTGTACAATTAGATACAGTAGGATTTTGGAGGGTTCACCATACACTATAAGGGGGTAATGGTGAGATGTGTACATGATACCTTTTATGTGAAGTCCACTACAGTGCCCCACTGCTCTGCTGGGATGTTTGTCTGGCCAATCTACTAAGAATGCTGCCCCCCCCCCCCATACATCCCAATGGCTTGTTTTTGTGCATTTTCCCAATGAACTTTTTTTTAATGGTTCAAAAGATAGATACACTGAGCACAAACACATGTATCAAATGGTTATTTTTGAAACAACAAGTTGGCATGTAAACTATTGGGTTGTTGGATGTTTTTTGCAAAATGTCCAAAATCGGATTTAGACGTCATATCGTAAATACTCCTCTTGAGGCTCTTGCATTAGTTCTCAAAAAGATTCAAACACAGTTTGCCAACAGATTGAAAATTGATAGAACAACAATGATTCCAACCTTATAAAATACATTTTTTGTAACTGGACAGCTCCTAAAGCAGTTGATAATAACAATAATGATGATAAGGTATCCGTTGTTATATGGAAGTCAAATGTTTCAGAGATTTTCTTGATCAAATCCTGTAGACCCAATGAGAAGACACCAGTAATAGTACAACATGGCATGATTTGAAGGAAAAGATCCACTTTCTGCTAATGCAGAGGTTGAACACCTTCTTATCTGGGCTGAATTAATGACTGACAAGCACACTCTCATGAGTGATAGTCATTTTTAAAATGTTTGTTTTACTAAAAGCAAAGTGGATTGCATAATGGTGAGATTCAACTCACTCCACCTCCAGGGTCATTCAGTTCTTTTAACTTAAAATATTCTTATCCATTGTGTTTTACCACATTCGTTCTGGGAAATCTCATAGACAACAAGTCTCTGCAGAATGTCCTGTAAGGAAGTGTGAAGAGTAGGAACCTTAGTGTAGAGGATTTCTGTGGTTTTCTATGTGAATGTATCAAACATTTTTTGAACTTTTGATTTTCCGTATGTATTGAACAAGACAAAAATGTACTTTCTTCTAAGCTGATTATCTACATTTTGCACTACAATAAACAGTCTTATTTTCTAGAACACCACAGCTTGACATGGGCAGTGATAATTTTACAGAATGGTAACCCTGTAAGCCCTGAATCAATTACTTGTCTCCACTGAGGAACTCCTGTGGTTGCAGCAAGTTAGCCATTAACCTACAGCATCCAAATCTGCCCCTTTGTCCTTGTCTAAGGAAGAATAGGAGTTCCACCAAAAATATTTACAGTATCATCATTGTTGGAGGAAAAGTATTATTTTTGAGCTGTGTTCAACCAACATTTATTTCAGTCTGTTTTTTTTTAAGTAGAAAAATGAAGTGTAGTAGTATAAACCATGAACTGTTAAAGTGGGACAAAAATTCTTAATTTGTCTTTTATTGCATCCATAACTGCACACTTTTCAGGTTCATTTGCTTTGTAGCAGTAGATTATTAATTAGAGAATGGAAAATTAATGTAGGTTAAAACATTACTGAGTCCAATGATTTTCATATGCATGCATTGTATTTGTTCAAAAGTGATAATGCTGTGCTTGGGTCTTGAAGTGAATATCTTCTAACAGTTCACCTGCAAAGCCCCACCCTTTAATGATGGTATGGTGGATTTTAAATAAGTGCTAACTCCCAAGGCTTGAATCATTTAAAAAGGAGACAGAGTAGCTTTTAAACAAGAAACAGGGGGAAGGCTGACAGTTGCTCAAAAGCGCATGGTTCGGGATAAGGTATCTTTTAAAGATGTCACCAAAACAGGGAAGATAGGGTATCCTGATAGTGAGGTTACAAAAGAAACCGTAGTAGATCAGGTGTCCTTAAATAATAATAAAAATCAGATAAAAGTTTGCAAATTAATACTGTCAAATACTAAGCATGATGTAAATAGGAACAACAAACATAGTTTGAAATGTCTATATGCGAATGCCAGGAGCCTAATAAATAAGATGGGATAGTTAGAATATATTACACTAAATGAAAAATTAGATATAATAGGCATCTCTGAGACCTGGTGGAAAAAGGATAACCAGTGGGACACTGTCATACCGGGGTACAAATTATATCGTAGTGATAGGGTGGATCAAATTGGTGGAGGGGTAGCATTGTATATTAACGAGAGCCTTGAATCAAATAGATTGAAAATTCTGCAGGAAACAAAACACTTCTTGGAATCACTGTGGATTGAAATTCCATGTGTAAAGGGGAAAAGGCTAATGATAGGAGTGTACTACCATCCACCTAGCCAGGATGAACAGATGGATGCAGAAATGTTAAAGGAAATTAGGGATGCAAACAAACTGGGCAACGCAATAATAATGGGTGATTTCAATTACCCCGATATTGAATGAGTAAATGTAACATCGGGGCATGCTAGGGAGGTTCAATTCCTTGATGAAATCAAGGACAGCTTGATGGAGCAGCTGGTACAGGAGCTAACGAGAGAAGGAAAAATTCTAGACCTAGTCCTTAGTGGAGTGCATGATCTGGTGCGGGAGGTAATGGTGCAGGGACCGCTTGACAACAGTGATCATAATATGATCAGATTTGATATTAGCTTTGAAGTACGTATACATAGGAAATCAAATATGTTAGCGTTTAACTTTAAAAAAGGAGACTATGATAAAATGAGAAGAACGGTGAAAAAAAAAACTTAGAGGAGCATCTGCAAGGGTCAAAAATTTACATCTGGCGTGGATGCTGTTCAAAAACACCATCCTGGAAGCCCAGGCCAAATATATTCCGTGTATTAAAAAAGGAGGACAGAAGACAAAATGACAGCCAGCACGGTTAAAAAGTGAGGTGAAGGAAGCTATTAGATTTAAAAGAAAATCCTTCAGAAAATGGAAGAAGGAACTGACTGAAAATAATAAGAAACAGCATAAGGAATGTCAAGTCAAATGCAAAGCACTGATAAGGAAGGCTTAGAGGGACTTAAAAAAAAAAGATTGCGTTGGAGGTCAAAACACATAGTAAATTTTTTTTTAGGTATATTAAAAGCAGGAAGCCAGCAAAAGAATCGGTTGGACTGCTAGATGACCGAGGAGTAAAAGGGGTGAACAGGGAAGACAAAGCCGTAGCGGAGAGATTAAATGAATTCTTTGAATCGGTCTTCACCGAGGAAGATTTGGGTGGGATACCGGTGCCAGAAATGGTATTCGAAGCTGACAAGTAGGAGAAACTTAATGAATTCTCTGTAAACCTGGAGGATGTAATGGGGCAGTTCTACAAACTGAAGAGTAGCAAATCTCCTGGACTGGACGGTATTCATCCCAGAGTACTGACAGAACTGAAAAATTAGCTTGTGGAGCTATTGTTAGTAATATGTAATTTATCCTTAAAATCGAGCATGGTACCGGAAGACTGGAGGGTGGCCAATGTAACGCCGATTTTTTAAAAAGGTTCCAGAGGAGATCCAGGAAATTATAGACCAGTGAGTCTGATGTTGGTGCCGGGCAAAATGGTAGAGATTATTATTAAGAACAAAATTACAGAGCATATTCAAAAGCATGGATTAATGAGACAAAACCAACATGGATTTAGTGAAGGGAAATCTTGCCTCACCAATCTACTACATTTCTTTGAAGGGGTGAACAAACATGTGGATAAAGATGAGCCTGTTGATATTGTGTATCTGGATTTTCAGATGGCATTTGACAAAGTACCTCATGAAAGAATCTAGAGGAAATTGGAGAGTCATGGGATAGGAGGTAGTGTTCTATTGTGGATTAAAAACTGGTTAAAAGATAGAAAACAGAGAGTAGGGTTAAATGGTCAGTATTCTCAATGGAGAAGGGTAGTTAGTAGGGTTCCCCAGGGATCTGTGCTGGGACCTCTGCTTTTTAACATATTTATAAATGATCTAGAGATGGGAGTAACTAGTGAGGTAATTAAAATTTGCTGACAACACAAAGTTAATCAAAGTCGTTAAATCGTGGGAGGATTTTGAAAAATTGCAAGAGGACCTTATGAGACTGGGAGACTGGGCATCTAAATGGCAGATGACTTTTAACGTGAGCAAGTGCAAAGTGATGCATGTGGGAAAGAGGAACCTGAACTATAGTTACGTGATGCAAGGTTGCACGTTAGGAGTCACAGACCAAGAAAGGGTTCTAGGTGTCGTCTTTGATGATACGTTGAAACTTTCTGCTCAGTGTGCTGCTGTGGCTCAGAAAGCAAATAGAATGTTAGGTATTATTAGGAAAGGAATGGAAAACAAAAATGAGGATGTTATAATGCCTTTGTATTGATCCATGGTGCGACCGCATCTCGAATGTTGTTTTCAATTCTGGTCGCTGCATCTCAACAAAGATATAGTGGAATTAGAAAAGGTGCAGAGAAAGGCGACAAAAATGATAAAGGTGATGGGACGACTTCCCTAGGAGGAAAGGCTAAAGTGGCTAGGGCTCTTCAGCTTGGAGAAAAGGCGGCTGAGGAGAGATATGATAGAGGTCTATAAAATAATGAGTGGAGTTTAACGGGTAGATGTGAAGCGTCTGTTTACGCTTTCCAAAAATACTAAGACTAGGGGGCATGCGATGAAGCTACAAAGTAGTTAAGTTAAAACGAATCGGAGAAAATGTTTCATCACTCAACGTGTAATTAAACTTTGGAATTCGTTGCCAGAGAATGTGGTAAGGGTGGTTAGCTTAGCGGAGTTTAAAAAAGGTTTGGAGGGCTTCCTAAAGAAAAAGTCAATAGACCATTATTAAATGGACTTTGGGAAAATCCACTATTTCTGGGATAAGCATTATAAAATGTTTTGTACTTTTTTGGGATCTTGCCGGGTATTTGTGACCTGGCTGGATTGGCCACTGTTGGAAACAGGATGCTGGGCTTGATGGACCTTTGGTCTTTCCCACCATGGCAATACTTGTGTAATCCATTTGTTAAATGTTGCACCTTAGGTTTTCCTATATGGAATGCCTGAGACTAAATTGGAGGGGCCTGTTATCTTCCAGGCTCCTCTGTGGCCACACCAATGATAGTCATTGTTTGCACTTTAAATGTTGATGCTTTTGGAGACCATCTTATAATTTATTGCAGCTGAAGAGATATTTTCTTAGCAGCTGAAGAGATATTTTCTTACTTTTTAAGGATTGTTGCTGAGTTGGCTCGACTGATTTTCTTGTACAAGTTCAATGTGCTAAGTTTGAGGGTACAGTTTGGTTTTATAGGATGGATTGAAAGATGGGGGAACAGAATATGCTTATGCTGGATTCGGGGAATATAGTGGTAGGGATTGTTGGGTAAAGGAAAGCTTAGCAATGATACTACCAAAATGTAAATCAAAGGAGAATGTGGTGGGGAGCTTAAGGAAGTGTAAGAATAGGTTATCTATTGGGTTGATTATCTGGTGGTATTCAGAATTCTCAGAAATGCAGTCTGCAGGGTGATGAATTAGGACCCAACATTCAGCACTGATCCGCTTCCGGGCACTTTTGCTGAATATCCAATTAGTCCTGTAAGTTATCCAAGTACCACTGATATTGGTGCTGGTACCTAGATAGCTATTTGCGCTAGTGTTTTTAGTGCATGCTAATGATTAGTGGGTGCTAAATGCTGTGGAGGGGCATAATCGAACGTCGCCGGCTAAATAGATCGCCGGCAATCTATGTTGGCGGCGGCGATACAGCTGGCCGGAACCATATTATCGAAAAAGATGGCCGGCCATCTTTTTTTTCGATAATACGGTTTAGCCCGGCCAAATGCCTTGGAGTTCGTCGGGTTTGAGATGGCCGGGTTTGTTTTTCAGCGATAATGGAAAAAAATGCCGGCCATCTCCAACCTGGCAAAATCCAAGGCATTTGGTCGTGGGAGGAGCCAGCATTCGTAGCGCACTGGTCCCCCTGACATGCCAGGACACCAGCTGGGCACCCTAGGGGTCAGTGCGGTGGATTTCAGAAAAACCTCCCACATGCATAGCTCCCATGCTTTGGGTGCTGAGCCCCCCCAACCCCCCCCCCCCCCCCAAAACCCACTACCCACAAATGTACAACACTACCAAAGCTCTTAGGGGTGAAGGGGGCAACTACATGTGGGTACAGTGGGTTTTGGATGCTTCCATTATCAGCACAAGTGTTACAGGTAGGGGGGATGAGCCTGGGTCCGCCTGCCTTAAGTGCACTGCAGTACCCACTAAAAGTGCTCCAGGGACCTGCATACACACAGGCCTCTAGGACTTGTTGCTGCTGTATAACCTTTGGCACAGCAGTTGACACCTGAAGACTAATCTCTATGAAAAAGTCCTTTATTTGAATAAGCATGTTTATTCACAGTTAACTGCAGATCAGAGATTGTGCCCCACTGACAAAGAGTCTCCCTGGTTCTGAGATTAGCAGTAGGTCTGAGCTGGCAGAATGGTGTACAATGCCCTCTTTCAGCCACATTTAAGGTAATAATGTTCTTTAACGTGGGTAACACATGAAAGGGATCTAAAACTGGCTTACAAAAATGGCCACTACCTCATGGACTACCGGAAACAAAACAGGGCACACTCTGAACCAGTTAGCAGGGGGGGAAAGCACCATGGGAGTACAGCCCAGTACCCTACACCCACCACAATGCATTGCTGATGTGACTCTAAAGGGCACCTAACAGAAAAGGTGTCACATTCACCCGAGAGCCACATCGCAACCAGAGAAAGGCTGTCGGAGGATACAACACATTCTGCTGTCATGGAGGTGGGTACGGCATTTGAGGCTGGCATACAGGCTGGCAAAAAAGTAGTTTTATTTTTTTAGTATGGGAGGGGGGTGGTGACCACTGGGGGAGTATGGGGAGATCATCCCCCATTCCCTCCAGTGGGCATCTGGTCATTTGTGGCACCTTGTTGAGGTTTGGTCATGAAAATAAAAGGACCAAGTAAACCCGGCGATATACTGCTTATCGCCGTTTTTTTTCCATTATCGCCGAAAGCCGGCCATCTGGTAGCCACGCCAATGCCCGCTTGTGTCCTGCCTTCGCTTCGCCAACAACACGCCCCTTTGAACTTTGGCTGGCGATGCGACGGGGAAAGCGGCGATGTTGCCAAAAAAAAGCGGCTTTTGATTATACCAATTTGGCCGCTTTTCCGAGATCGCCGGCCATCTCCCGATATATGTCGGAAAATGGCCAGAGATCACTTTCGAAAATGAGCTGGATAGACACCCATAGAAATATATGAGTGTCTCTAATGTTCAGCGCATGTTTATTTTTAGCGTGCACTAAAAACACATGTGTGCCTTGTGCATATTTCTTCAATATATTATTTTAGAAAAATCTTTGAAAATTATCACTTGTCTTAATTAAAATTCCATGTGGCTAGGGGGAACTGTGGCTAACATGTTTCACCAACCTGGGGTATGAAGTAGCATCTGGTGTTGCTGGGGGGAGTGCCTTGATAAAGCTGGTTGGCCAAACATGTTGGTAGTAGTTCTCCCTAGCCGTGTAATTAAGTTATAATTTTCAAAGATTTTTCTAAAGTATTATATTGGAGAAATATGCATAAATATTATTATGTTGGACCGATGAAGAACTGGGAGTGACACCACTGAGATCCGAGAAGCATTAGTGAATACGATATAAAGCTGATGAGATATTTTCTATTGAAGTGCACTGAATCTCAAGGTGACGGTTGAACTCTAACATTTAGGTGTGGCCATTTATGCCACTCTAAACCTAGTGTAAATACCAGGTGTTCCCCCAAATTCTATAACAACATGCATAAAATTAATGCCCCTGACATGCACATACTCCTCCCATGGCCGTGTCCCCTTTTCAGCTACACACTTTGGGATTTACACGGGCCTCTTTTTAGAATACGCCTAAAAAGAAGCACATGCAAATTCCAATTATTTCCTATTAGTGATAATTGATTGTTATTGATCAATTATCACTGATTGGCTCATTACTCAATTAAGGTGCATGCGTACATTGGGCACACACACAATTTAATGTGCGCTACTTGCCGCACTTTATATAGAACCCAAGGGTTAGGTCTCAAAAGTTAGGCATCTAAACACAATGAAAATTGACTCCTTTGTTAGTAGCCAAATAACTCTTTTTAAAGCTGTAGCTATTTGGGAAAACCTATTCCCCTGTTTACTAAGTCATGGTAGCGGCTAATGGTATGCTAATGCTGACACAGTCCGTTCACTTTGAATTGGCTGTATTGGCATTGTCACGTGGTTTAGTAAATAGGGGGGCTAATATTTAATTATATGAAGTTTAAAATCTTTCATAAACTAGAATAGGTGGAGGATTATCATATTGTCAAATCTATTTCTTCAAACAAGTTAAAAAAGTTAAATGTATAGAAGAAAATACATGTTTGCTATGAATAGTAAAGACTCAAGCCATAGCAAAAAAAAAAAAGGCACATTTTCTGTAAATAATATACCCTCTGTTCTCACAACCTCGATTTTAATAAGTGATGCATACCGCAGACCATGAAGCCATCTCATGTGGCTAGTGACATCTGTTTAACAACTGTTGCCAATACTCATCCCACATTATAAGTGTCTTAATAACATTCTAAAAATATGTCACTACATGTAAACATTCAGAAGTGCACTGTTTTCCTCATGCTGTCAATGTGTGTCAGTTAAACCAAATTAATCTTTACAGATGTGGTAGAAAATGTCTCTGGATCAATGCTTCCTGAATTATTAAGTACATTTCTGGTTGTAGCTTAAGGTACAGTTAATGGATATCAAACTGAAATTCCTTTTTAAAGATTTAATGCATCTAATAGACAGAAGTGCTGTTCTATAAAGTTGCCCCACTATGATTCAATTTACTAGTGAAAGCGGGATGCCATTATGAAGAAACATGCACAGTGGGGGTTTCTATTCTACAGCTGTTGGATTCTCCTAGCTGCATGTGATTGGGGAGGTTTAAATGAAGAACAATTCTACCTTTTAAAGACTAAAATTGGCAAAATTAAGAAAGACATTTGAAACAAATAGAATTCTATTTTTTCTACTTCTTTACTCATAATTATTAAGATAATTTTAGTTGCACATCATCACAGTAGATTTAACTTTTTCATTTCTTTGTCAGTGCACAGAGCAGTTATCATATCTTTCCATCTGGAGAAGCAGTCCCCTCCTATGGGTTAGTTATAACACAGCCTCATTAGAGGTGTGCAGGGTGACAAAGACAATGGGAACCCTGTGGAAATCCACATTACTACTCTGGGAATAGGAGGGGATGGATCAGAAGTGACCAGAGATGGGAGGGGATAGATTGGAAACAAATAGGGATGAGAGGAGATAGGGGCTAGATTATGTCCTCCTGCATACCTTGACTTGGAAACTTGACACCAACACCACAGCTTAAAAAACAAAACAAAACAAAAAACAAAGGATCAAATAAAAAATAGTTTTTATTCCTGAGGTGCACCAAATATCTACATGGATATGCAAACAAACAAAAAAAAAAAAACAAGAAGAAGAAGAAGTAGTACCCAAAGCAATTACTCTGGTTTGGAGAGTTCCACAGGGACAGAAATCTAACCCTTCTCTGCCCATCCCTGCAGGAATCTAATCTATCCCCGTCCATCCACATGGGGAATCTAACCCGTCCCCATGGGAATCTAATCCATTCTCTCCCATCCCCGCCACAAGTATTCTCCTCCATCCCAGCTCCCAGCCCTTGCCATGCCGCAGTCAATGACCCCCCCCCCCCCCCAAGAAAGCCAGATTCTATATGCAGTAAAAAATACTAGCAAAAGTAACATAAATCATTTTCTTCTGTACTCTGCTAAGACAGCAGGTGTATAGATCAGCATAGGACCCAAAGCAGTCCAAATTCCAAAACAAGTAAAGTCAGAAAAAACACAATTTATACCTAATTGTTCAACCGCTCTTAGGATTCACCTTTGGGTTTAAATGCAAAGCCATGTACAGGTAAGGACTGGATAAATGAGTTTAAAAAAGTTTAATGCATTATTATGTCTGTTTAATTTGCCTTTGAGTCTATATAATTTTTATTTTACTGATAAACAATGTAGTTTGTAATTGTATGGCTGTATTACCATTTATAAGTGAGATCTTGTAAATTTTCAAAAAATAAATAAAGTATAAAAAAAAAGTTTAATGCAATTGCCTTTAATATGTAATACTTGGTAGCAATAATGGAACAGTGATGGGATATTCACATAGCAAGCATATACCTCAAGGTACTCTGGTGGTCTTGTGGCTTCTTCAGGGCAGGAATGATCCTCACTCTTTCCTGCCCATTGCCTCTGATCCTCTTGTCTCCATTTTTTTTAATGGTTGCCAAGACTTCCAGTCTTTTTATCATGCTAACTCCATCCATCCATCTTCCTTCTGGCCCTGGGTAGCCACCTGGCACATACCTCAAGGCACCCTGGTAGTCTAGTGGCTTCTTTGGGGTAGAGAAGATCCCCACTCTTTCCTGCCCACTGCCTCTGATCGTCTTGTCTCCGCTTTTTAAAAATGGATGCCAAGACATCCAGTGGTAGCCTCACAAGACTTCTGTGGAAGTCTCGTGAGGCCACCACTGGAAGTTTCAGCAGCCATTTAAAAAAAGTGGAGATGAGAGAATCAGAACTGCAGCAGTGGAAAGGAAATAATGGTCAACATTCCTGACCCCAAAAAGCTACTAGACCACCAGGGTACCTCGATGTATGTGTTGGGAAGGCATTCTGCACTCAGGGAAGGAAGGCACTTCCGTGGGGATCCCACAAGACCCAAGTCCATCCACGCGGGATTTCTGTGGACCTGTGTTCATCCCTGTGGGAATCCTGCTATCCCCATTTCCATGCAGCTCTTTACTCTTGTCTTCAATAGCAAACATTGACTTGAGTGATTCTTGTCACATCTGGAAAAACTTGTATGGTTCACCCACAGAACACAACATTTTAAACATTATTTTTTTTTAAATTTGCATTTATATCTATATGTTACAAGAGAAAAAAAAAAGAGAATACAATAATGAACAAAATTCACAAATTTACCATATTAGAAATAAAATAAAATCTTAAGTCAACAATATGGAAATCACTGGTACATATACACAAACCCTCAAATTCCATAAAAAGTGCTCAAAAATGCATGCACAAATTTGTTCACATGCCCAATTTGTACAGGCATTTTAATTGAATGAGCTAATTAGTGCCAATAATTGGCTTTAAGAAGCAATGTTGGCACTAATTAGATTCATTCCACATGTAAACATGTAAATTTAGCTGTGGGATCTGCACCTAAATTTTACACATGAATTGGAAAGGGGGCAAGAAAATGAGAGGCCATGGGTGGATTGGGGTGGATCACGGGTGTGACTTTTAGCTATGTGATTAATTATAGAATAAGGGGGCTCTGCGTTTAAATATAGGCGTAGAAATTTGCACCATGTTTTTGTTGATGCAAATGTCTGTGCCTAGGCGCAGTTTATAGAATACTACTATGCATTTTTTTCATTGCGGAATTTTTAGTTATCATTCATAGAATTCACCCCTAAATGACAAGACCACTGGCCTGGCCTATTTTATAAAGACACGTGGAGGGACATAATCGAACGGAAACGCCTATCGCCATGGGCGTTTATCTCCGAGAACGGGTCCGTGAAGGGGTGGGCCAAACCATGGACGTTTTTGAGCTGGGCATTTGGTTTTTTTAGCGATAATGGAAACTAAAAACGCCCAGCTCAAAAACATCCTAATTCGAGCCAGTTGGTCGTGGAAGGGGCCACGATTCGTAGTACACTCGCCCCCCTGACATGTCAGGACTCCAACTGAGCACCCTAGAGGTCAGTGTGGTAGACTTCAGACAACGCTCCCACATGCATAGCTCCCTTACCATGGGTGCTGAGCACCCAACCCCCCTCCCCCAAAACCCACTACCCACAAATGTACAACACTACCATAGCTCTTAGGGGTGAAGGGGGCACCTACATGTGGGTACAGTGGGTTTGGAGGCCTCCCATTTACCAGCACAAGTGTTACAGGTGGGGGGGGATGGGCCTGGGGCCACCTGGCTGAAGTGCACTGCGGTACCCACTAAAAGTGCTCCAGGGACCTGCATACACACAGGCCTCTAGGACTTATTGCTGCTGTATAACATTGGCACACCAGTTGACACCTGAAGACTAATCTCTCCGAAAACGTCCTTTATTGGAATAACCACATTTACTCACAGTTAACTGCAGATCAGAGGTTGCGCCCCACTGGCAACGAGTCTCCCTGGTACTGAGATTAGCAGTAGGTCAGAGCTGGCAGAATGCTGTACAATGCCCTCTTTCAGCCACATTCAAGGTAAGAACTAAGTTCTCTAACGTGGCTAACACAGGAAAGGGAACTAAAACTGGCTTACAAAAATGGCCACTACCGCATGGACTACAGCAGGAAACACAACAGGGCACACTCTGACCCAGTAGGCAGGGAGAAAAGCACCATGGGAGAAGAGCCTACCAACTACCAACATCGTGAGATTGTAACACAAGCTAATAAAATCACGGAGCCCAATACCCTACACCCACCACAATGCAATGCTGATTTGACCCTGTACTGCACCTGAGAGCCACATCTGACCCAGGGAAAGGCTGTGACAGGATCGAACACATTCTGCTGTCATGGAGGTGGGTACGGCATTTGAGGCTGGCATACAGGCTGGAAAAAAAGTTTTTAAAGTGAGTTTTTTTTTTGGTGGGAGGGGGTTAGTGACCACTGGGGGAGTCCGGGGAAGTCATCCCCGATTCCCTCCAGTGGTCATCTGGGCAGTTGGGGCACTTTTTTTGGGACTTGTTCGTGAGAAAAAAGGGTCCAAAAAAAGTGATCCAAAATTGCGGTCAAAACGCCTTTTTTTTAATTATCTGCTAAATACGCCCAACTCTCCTCAGCTGATAACCACGCCCCAGTCCCGCCTCCACCAAGCCTCCGACATGCCCCCATCAACTTTATTCTTTTCTTTGACGGAGTGCAGTTGGAAACGCCCAAAATCGGCTTTCGATTATACTGATTTGGGCGCCTTTGCGAGAAAAACGCCCATCTCCCGATTTAGGTCGCAGTATAGGCATTTTTCTCTTTCGAAAATAAGCAGGATAGTAGAAAATACTAGGGGCATAGCAGCAGAAATTGCAACTAGATTGATGTCATGGACTTTTATACCTACTTAGGAACAGGCATAAAGGTTCATGTGTAAATTACACATGTACATATACATTTTGTAAACAATAGTTGCACATTATAATTCCATTCTTGTGCCATCCCAGCTTTGGCCCCAAATATGACTACATGCAAGTTGTGTATAAGTACATACTTTCTTGGAACTGCATATTCTTTCATAGTTATAGTCCCTCAAACAATTTATAAAACCTGTTTTACACACGTTAAGGAGGAGATTCTATATATGTCGCCTATAAAAAGCGGCGCTGAAATCAGTGCTAAGCATATTCTATAATCAGCCCCTAGATTTAGGCACCAATTATAGAGTATGCTTAGTTGATATTTCAGAGCCTAAATCTGCATGCATGAATTTATAACAAGTAAAACATGGTATAAATCCCAGTGTGTAGATTTAGGCACACTGGGCCATATTCTATAACTAGGCACCTACATTTTAAAACGTCCACGAAATGCCCATTTCCATGCCCCTTTTGCCTGCAGGCGTTAGAAGTTTGGCGCACATCATTATAGAATGTGCTTAGTGAGTTTTGCGCCTAAATTCTAAGCAGTGCTCATTATTGCTTGTTAAGTGCTGATATCCGCGCTCACTAGCTTGTTAAAGTCAAATATGTTATGTGTGGTGTTATAGAATCTGCTCCAATTTTGGCACCTAAATCTAAATACACTAAATAGAATCTGGGGGTAAAGGCCTTTACACATGAAAAATCCTGTATATAATTACAACCTCCCCCCACATTGTATAATGTCCTTGATAGGAATGTTTTACATATATTAAAGCTTTTTGAAAAAAAATAATGGCAGCAAAAAGCATGAGGATAATATATTTTGTGGAACGACTGTTTTGAATGCACTGTATTGGAATCCAATGTATTTATTTATTATTGACATTTATATCTCACATTCTTCCAAAAACAAGCTCAAGTTCAATGCGGCTTACAGTTTAGATTAAAAATACAATTTGGATTTCAACAATAGTGAAGTAGTTTGATGAAAGGAAAGGGAATGGGGCTTGATATACCGCCTTTCTGTGGTTTTTTGTAATTACATTCAAAGCAGTTTACATAGTATAAACTAAAAGCCCACCTTTTTGATGCTGCTTTTAACTCCTAACCCTTATTCACTTGTTCAGAACCCTTATTTTATCATCCTCACTTTAATATTCCCTTATCTCTTGTGTTTGTCTGTCCTAATTAGATTGTAAGCTCTGTCAAGTAGGGACTGTCTCTTCATGTTCAAGTGTACAGCGCTGCGTATGTCTAGTAGCGCTTTAGAAATGATAAATAGTTGTAGTAGTAGTATATACAGGTACTTATTCGTACCTGGGGCAATGGAGGGTTAAGTGATTTGTCCAGAGTCACAAGGAGCTGTAGTGGGAATTGAACCCAGTTCCACAGGATCAAAGTCTGCTGTACTAACCACTAGGCTACTCCTCCACAAATCAGCAAATAAACTACAAATCATGTACGTATTGATAGATTCACAATTCAGAAAAGAGACCAGATTATCAACTGGTTATTATTATATTAACTAATGTATTCTGGAATGAATTGGTGAAGAAATTAGTTTTTAGCGATGTTCAGATTTGTAAGTAGTTAGGATATCAACAAGAAGCAAGACAACTTCCCTCTACTCTCTAATAGTCTGCTTGTTATATTTCTAGAGATAGACAGTACTGCTCCTTAAGAAGCTGTTGGCGAAACGGGAGCTCGCTGTAGGGCATACCTGGAGTCCTGTACAAGAAAGCAGCAGAAGATGTGTACTCTTTAAGTAAAAATGAAGTAAAGCGATATTACAAAGGATTAATAAATTGATAAAAAAATTATGCAGAAGTTTTTCGGCTAATGAGGATGCTCGTGGTAGGTGAAACTTTGCACAGTAAAGCAATTAAAGTGCCTCCAAACGAGTCAGTGAGCCTATAAACAAAAAAGATTGGCTCACTGAGCGTCTGAAGCCTTTTCCTCTGTAGTAAGAGAGTAGAGGGAAGTTGTCTTGCTTCTTGTTGATATATTGATAATTGAAGTGTGAGCAAGCACCATATCAAGTATTAATTGGGATATTGTAAATAGTTAGGATGAAATCTAATAGATTTTGGGAGGGAGTTCCAACATTTAGGTGAAATCAGCAGAAAGTACCAATTTACATGCCACATTTTTTAAATTTGGTGGACGAAGTATGAGAGGGCCCCTGGCTCCAATGAAGGCTTTATGTGAAAATATTTCTATTAAATGGCTCATATTATCTGGAGCCAGTCCATGCAATATCTGGAATATAAAGGTACATAGTATGAATGAGATCCTGACTTTAATGGGGAGCCAATTCTTACATTTAGGAGGGAAGCTATCAACGTGGGCTACCGTAATATGGGTTATTTTACCACGTCATACAATTTTAGTACAGGGTCTCACTGCATTAAATGGGAGCCTGTACTAACATAGCGTGACTTCTGGTAGCTCACATTGATAACTTCCCTCTTAATCGCATAGAATAATATTTATTTAGCATTTGTTAAACTAATACATTATATTTTAAGGGGGTCTTTTACCAAGGCGCGCTTATGTTTTTAGCGTGTGCTAAAAATAGGTGCATGTTAAGCATTAGAGACACCAATGTATTCCTATGGGTGTCACTAATGTTTAGTATGCGCCTATTTTTAGTGCACGGTAAAATCGTAAGCACGCCTTACTAAAAGACCCCCCTCCAAGTCTTTTTCTGTATGTTATGATTGGGCAAAAAAATCTAAAAGTTTGCATGAAAAAAATATTTCCTCCTATTTGTTTTAAATGTATTTCCATGTAAAAAGCTATCAAAGTGATGTACGGTAGGTATATTTCTGTCCCTGGAGGGCTCATAATCTGAGTTTTTTTTACCTGAGGAAATAGAGGTTTCAATGACTAGCCAAAGATCATAAGGGGTTACAGTGGAATCTGAACCAGGATCTACTGGTTGTCAACCCTCTCCTTTCATTAGAGCAGTAAGCTGAGACTCAGGGGACCCAGGTTCAAATCCCACTTTAGTTTTTTGTGAATTTTTTTTTATTGTGAGCCCTTCAGTAACATAAAAATATCTACTGTGTCTGAATGTACACCACTTTAATAGCATTCAGGCTTGCAGGTGTCATATACTCAGGTACAAGTAGGTATTTTTCTATCTCTGGAATCACAAAAAGCTAAAGTGAGATTTGAACCTGGTTCCCTTGGCTCCTAGTCTGTTATATAAACCCTTAGGCTACGCCTCAGACCGAGCTGGTGCACTCTTATGAATGTCCATAGTTCTTGAAGATGTCATGGATCCTGCTATCCCTTGTCAGTTTCATATTTTGGGGAGAGAAAAGGGGACAGCAACCACTGGGATTTAAGGAGGTGACACGCCTTAATCCTTCCAGTTGATAGCTGCTCAATTACAGCACCTTTCTGTAACCTAGATGTGACAAGTACCAGATCTAAATAACAATATAAATCTTTTTAGATTTGGACATCCCTTCCCCTTCTGTGATCAGAGTTGGTAGTCCATATTTTGCGCCCTCCCTAGTCCTGCCCAAAACATATTCAGACCACACCCCCTCACCATATAGTTATACTGCAGTGTTAGATATTCCTATCCTGTTGTTGTAAAATTGGGATTTGGACACCCATTGAAGTTCATTCTAGCCTTGATCTTGATTTGATTTTGCTATTCATGGGACACAGACCATAGAAGTCTGCCTGGCAGTGGCTCCATTTGTCAACCTCTGGAGCTGTCATCAAAGCTCAAGTCAGCTATGAGGTCATTTAAGTTTTGTTTTAACTGAATTCCATCTTTTTTCTATATAGGGATCTTCTGAATTTATTCCATTTATTCTTGAATTTCATCACCCTTTTTTTGTATTCACCACCTCCTCTGGGAGGGCATTCCAGACATCCACCACCCTTTCACATATTTCCTGATTTTGCTCCTACATCTACCACCCTGCAACCTTAACTCATGACCTCTAGTACAACTGCTTCCCTGTCTCTGAAAAAGATTAGTTTGCATATTAATTCATTTTAGCTATTTAAATATCTATATCATATCCCCCAACCCTCCTTTCCTCTAGGGTATAAACTATGATATTAAATTAAATCATGTATCTATGTTGTATCATCTCTACATATATCACATGTACTCTTTCCTTGTACTACTTCATGAGTAAGCAATGTTCAGTCTGATACTCAAAACAATTTAAGCAAGTTAAATTGTGCTCGATGGGTCAGGCAGGGATTTTCAGTAGCATATAACCAGGCTCTGGCGCTGAGTATCCCCACTGACTGCCACATCACTGACCAGAACAGTGCTGCGATGGTCCTGGAGTGGGCTCTAGATGTAACTGGGAGTTATGCAGGCACTGGTGAAATGTGGTCCCAGTGCCTACCTAGCTAACTGTGGAAGTAGGGTGATAAAAGGACAGCCCTGTCTATGCCTGTGTGTTATTGCCATTACTGTGCTTAGTCAATAGATCCTTATGTTTGTAAAGCATGTGACAACACCTAGAAAGTCTTAATCTATGTGTTTATGTAGCACAGACACAAATTAAATCTATCCTATATTGAATAAGGCACAATATAAGTAGTTCTGAATGCTGAAATTTAAATGAATCACTCAATATAACAGTCTGTTTTTTCCTGAATCAATTTAATTGGCCATTACATCAATATTATGTACGCTTACTAGCATTATAGCAATCCTAAGTAGTTCTAGTTGTAATATTAATATGGACAAAACAACTTATATCACCCACTATATGAAAGCAATCTATTAGCACAAAACACATTTCAGTAATGTATTATAGGTATTTATGCCACTAAATTTAAAGTGAATGCAGCATAGCAAAATTACATAGTAAAACCCCAAGTGTGAAGAAATGAATGAAACAGATAAAGAAATCTTAGATTTCATTAATCCCTTGGGAAAATGATACCTTTAGAAAATATCTTGAGACAAAAATTTGGTCTTCCTTATTTGACTTTCTTTTAAGATACCAAGGTGTCTCATTTTCAAAACAGAAAAACGCTCAAAAAATAGCACAGAGAAGCAGATGAACATTTTTCTTGCAAAAATATCCAAATTGCTATTTTTGAAATGCATTGTTAAGATGTTTTTATATGCAGTTTATCTGCAGTGCATCCAAATCACAAGGGGGCATGTCGGGGACATGTTGGGGATGGGATTTGGGCGTTCCCACAACTTGGGCATAATGCCATAATGGCACAAAAGTTGGATGTTTTGGTCTAGACCTGTTTCAATAATGACTAAGTCATAAAAAGATACCCTAAATGACCAGATTACCACTGCAGAGTTCAAGGCATGATCCCCTTTACTCCCCCAGTGGTGAGTGACCCCCCTCCCACCCACCACTCTCCAAATATGTAACAGAAATAGAATATATCAGCCTCTATGACAGCTTCAGATGCTATGGCCAGTCATATTAGAGCAGCAAACAATCCTGTTCAGCACTTGATTTTTGGATGTTTTTGGCAAAATGTCCATTAGATTCAGACATTATATCAAAAATGCCCCTCCGCATAGCCAACAAAATATTTAGATAGCAAATTTCCATATGAAAATCGTCAGTGTATACATTAATATTCGTGTTTTTCACAACAAAAGGTAGATACGTTAGTAGCAGAAATGTGATTTGATACCTTGTGACACTTATTTTTATTCTATTCTTGCTGTCTAAAAAAAGGTAACAAATAATGATAAACTGGATAGAAGTTTGAATTTTATTCAGATCTCTATAACCTTCTAGGCACTGGGCTCTAATCGTAGAGCTCCATTATTCTGACTGAACAGTATGCAAAGTGAGTTTAAATAATATATTAGAAAACCTTTAAAATAGAAGTCAAAATGGAGTTTGTTAATTTTATAAATTAGTGCCAAGTCAATGCATAGTTTCATGCTCCTATGTTATGCTTAGTGTATAAAGTCAAATATGCACCCACTTGACTTTATATACTAGTGTAAGTTTGAAAGAATGTGTGTATATTTAGTTTGTTAGTAGTTACAGTAGTCCAAGGGCTGTTTAGATTCTGTTCAGGATACTCATTGATCTTACAGAGCTTCCCCTTCCTTTTGTGTTATCATGTTTCTTCTATCAGTATTATAGTTCTACCCTTTCACTTAAATTCTGTTTGTTGTATTACGTTAGTATTCTTATCTATTTATCCTATGTATTATATTATGCAATAGGGTGGGGCAGTAAATTTTCAATACACTTGGAAAAATACTTTATAATGTTTCTTAACTTATGTATGTATTTGCAAAATCTATGCACCCAAGTGTGGATTTTATACATGCTCTGCCCACAGTGAGATGGATTCAAGAAAGAGCACCAAAAATTAGGTTAAAAATATAGGGGCCAACTGCCATTTCTGTAATGATAATTGTGCAAGAAACGGCTGTTACAGAATAAAGCATGTGTCAGCACGTTTCAAAGGCTGGTGTAAATGGTTGCACCTGAAGTTGGCAGTTTTACACATAAGTCATAGTGTTCCATGACTTACTCATGCAGTTGTAAAACATGCCCCCTTTGAGTTGCATGGTACAGAATATAGGGAAATGGAAATGGGACTTGATATACCACCTTTCTGAGGGGGCAATGGAGGTTTAAATGACTTGCCCAGAGTCACAAGGAGCTGCAGTGGGAATTGAACTCAGTTCCCCAGGATCAAAGTCCACTGCACTAACCACTAGGCTACTCCTCCACTAAGGGTGAGATTCTATATAATGCACCTCAAAAATCCATGTGGACACCCCCCCCCCCCCCCCCCCCACCTAGGTGTATGCTCTAAAGTACACCTAAAGTTTATAGAATAGGCTTAAAATTCTGTGCCAGTTATAGAATGTGCCGAGCTTCCATTTAGGCCATGTTTTACTTGGTAAAAATCCCAATGCCTAAATTAGGCACAGATTGGGTGTATTCTATAATAATGCATGTAGATTACAGAAACAACCATTCCCCACCCATGGCTACATCCCTTTTTTTTTTAATTTCTTTATTTATTAATTTTTTACATCTACATCTATAAAACATAAATGTTACGGAAATTTGGAAATTAAACATTATTAGGTAATACATATTACCGAAAATTCTTAAAGGAAAATATTTTATATCATTTGTCCACAATATTTGAATCAAGATCTAAGAAATTATAACATAAGTAACATTTTTATAATACTAATCAGCGGAAGGGTGAAACATATATCCACAGCCAAATATTAACAGCATTCTCTTAATTACGGGTTCACCTCCAGAGGCGGAACACTTTTTTCTTTTGATTCAATAAAATCTAACAGCTTCGTAGAGTTAAAGAAGAGGTAATTAACCGAGTTAAAGGTAATACAGCACCTGCAAGGAAATTTCAAAATAAAAGTTCCCCCTAACTTTAAAACTCTAGCTTTGTAAATCAAAAATTATTTTCTTTTCCTCTGAGTGGCACGTGCCATATCAGGGAAAACTTGTATCCTATGTCCCAAAAATAAATCGTTTATATGACTGAAATATGATCGGAGAATATTATTGCGATCAGGCTCAAGCACAAATGTTACCAATAATGTTGTTCTTTCAGAAATAAATTCAAGAGAAGTTTCCAGGAACTCTGTCAAATTCAATTCAGCAGGAGGATCTGCTTGAGATTTATCTTTAGGTAATCCAGGTCTTCCCGTAATGTATTGGGTTCTCGTTATAGGCGGATATGCCTCCTCCGGAATCCCCAATACATCCTTAAAATATCTTTTAAGCATATCCACTGCATTTATCAAAGGGGATTTCGGGAAATTTAAAAATCTCAAATTATTTCTTCGTCCATAATTTTCAAGGTATTCAAGCTTTCTGTCCTGGATGTCTCTTTCCTTAATTAAAGCTTCTGTAAGATTGTGCAATTTCTGAATTTCTCCTTGATTTTTTAAAATCTTAGCATTCTGTGCTTGGATTTGTTCAGAAAATATCTGGTTAGATTTTTTTTTAATCAGTTATTTCACTATTTACTGAAGTATTCATTTCAATCAAAGTGCTATTCACTCCCTGGATAGCGTCCCATAACATACTCATAGTGACTACCGCTGGTTTCTTCATTCCTCCGGTACTCACGGTCCCGATCTCCTGGGCAGTTGAGGCTGATTCACAAACGGAATCCTGCGTCGCTGTTTCTCTGCCTGGGGTAGAAGTCCTCATGGGTCCTCCTTCAGACGCTGAGGGTCCAGGAAGTTCCATGGCCTCCATGCGATGTGACCCCATGAGTGACGAATCGTCTCCGGGTCACGGAGGTGCGGTATGGGAGGGAGGGCTCAGCATTACTCCCTCAATGCTGCACTCGGTCCTCTGAAGGGCCGGGTCATTTGAAGTGGAAATACGCTCACCAGGAACCCCGACCCTGAAACTATCCAAAGTCGTCTGGCGTGAGGCGGGAGTTAGCTGCGGGACCATGGAGGTAGGAACCGCTGTTTTCCCCTTTCTCTTTCCCATCGCTAGGTCAGAGAAATTAACCCTTCGGCAAGGCGTTTGAGATAGGTTCAGGAGCTTCGAGTCCCGACTTCCGCTCTTGTCGCCATCTTGATCCGTATATCGCTACATCCCTTTTTTACCTATGTGACTTAGAATTTAGGCACACAACATTATAGAATACACGTGAGTGAGTTATGCATGCAAATCTCAATTAATGCCAATTAGTGCTGATAATCGCATGTTAGCATCTAACAGCGCTGATTAGCTAGTTAACTAATTAAGTTATGTGTATTGTTATAGAATACGCTTTGGTTTCCAAGCAGAAATTAAGGCACCATATATAGAATGTGGGGGTAAGTTTTTGGAATAGCATCTAAGTGCAGTTATACGTGTAACTACAAATTAGTGCCAATTGGCAGCAATTAATGTCATCTAAGGTATATTGGCACCTAATTTAACAATTAAGTTCTGTGCAAAACTACCACTATTCTATAAATTGTGTGAAATTTGGGCACACAACTTTATAGAATCCTGAACAGTGAAAGTACACACCATGAAACTTATATCCATTCTTTCACAATAGTCAGTATTTTATGAGGTCATTTATGTTTATGTTTACTAGTTCTTGATATTTTGCTATTACTGAAAAACAGGCCAAAACAGTTTACAGTCAAAAGTGCCTTAAGGAATTATTTGACATCGATAAACCGCTTTTCAAGATTTTTACATGAGAAAGGTTTGTCTTTTGAAGAACAGTTTAGTTTAAATGAATTGTTCGGGATTCAAGAGCAATTCCACTTTACTTGCATACGTGACCACATACTCCTGAAAATGACTAAAATAATGGCATTACACATGTTCTTACTCCTGGATTTTGTACATAACACACAAAATTGTGCGTACATATTTGGGCACATGCCCAATTTGTGTGCGCAATTTAATTGAGTAATGACTCAATTGGCACAGATAATTGGGTGCTAATAATTATCAACACCAATTTGCAATAATTAAAATTTGCGTGCACATCTTGCTAGGTGCTATTCTATAAGGATAACATAAAAACATAAGAATTGCCATACTGGGACAGACTGTAGCTCCATCAAGCCCAGTATCCTGTTCTCAACAGTGGCCAATCCAGGTTACAAGTACCTGGCAAGATCCCAAAACAGTATGCTGCTTAAACTAGAAATAAGCAGTGGATTTTCCCAAAATCCATCTTAATAATGGCTTACAGACTTTTCTTTTAGGAAGCTATCAAAACCTTTTTTAAACCCGCATAAATGTGCATATAGATTCTTGTATGCAGGTATGAAAAGGGGGGTGTGGTAATGGGAGAGGCATGGGCGGGTCATGGTTATTCCAAGAATTTGTGCACACTATAACCGAATACACCTGATCTGTGCCTAATTTAGGTGAAGGGATTTAAATTAGGCTTGAGTTGGTATGGATCCTGGCACTTGTCTAAATTAAAGGTTCTTGGCTTCACCACAGGCTTTCAATTTCTCCAGACAAGTGGTTAGGGTGGTGGACTTTGGTCCTGGGGAACTGAGGAACTGAGTTTGATTCCCCGCACAGGCAGCTCCTTGTGACTCTGGGCAAACCACTTAACCTTCCATTGCCCGCCGCATTGAGCCTGCCATGAGTGGGAAAACGCAGGGTACAAATGTAACAAAAATAAATAAATATTATTGTGTCTATCAGCTATTTTTGTTTAATTACAGTACCTATTTAATGATCTCCCCTGTAGACTTGCTATGGGGCCCTTTTACAATGCCATGGTAGAGCTACTGTGGAGTTGGTGTGTGCCAATTTGGTAATACTGCTGGCCCCCATGGGAGCTGGCAGTAGTGCTGTCCCCAGCACACACCATTTCCGGTGCAACCAGAAATATTGTTTGTTTTTTTACAGCTGGGTTACCATGGGAGCCCTTACTCCCTCAGGAAATAGACTTGTGGCAAGCTTGTACTTGCCGCATACTCATTTGCTTAAAAAAACCCCGCTGCAGTAAAAGGGGCCTTGGCATGTGGCAAATCCATGCACCAATGCCACTGCATGGCCCCTTGATAAAGGGTCCTTAAATGCACTTCTAAGCACATGTGTTTCTGTTGCTTTCCCACTTATTAGGGACTCCTGATCACGTCTCTTCAATGTTCAAATTGACCTTTCACTTTTTTCAAATCAGTAATTGCTCCTATCTAGTGAGGCAGATTTTCTGCTGAGAAGAACCCAAAACAAAAGTTTGTACAAATTGTGGTGGCATATTCCAAACATCCATGTTTTACTATTGTCATTCCTACTTTTATATCAAATATTTAAATGTTTTTAAAAGCACATGACTAACCAAATAATATATTATGGTTAACTTTCCTCAATGTGCCATATCAGTTTAATTACTATTTCTATAAATAATCCATGCAAAATAGTTCTCTGAACAGTGTGCGCTTTCCCTTCTGTGCATACCATATTTTAATTCTTGAAAGCATTAGAACAGATGTTAGGTGCCTGCTAAACTTGTTTTCAGTTTTCTTTTATTTATATGTTAATGAGAATTTAATTACTTCATGAATACTTAAACAACCTGAGGGTGCCTGATATCATTAACTTGAACATGACAAGCACCTCAAGTGACCACATGGGAAGACTAAAATTGCTTTAAGTTTACTTGAAGACAGAAAGATGAATTGGTTTCTGCCCCCACTGTGTTTTACCTGACACAAAACTGAATGGCACAGACTGAATTGTGCTTTAACATGAATGAGATCTGAGTAAACTGTATTTACAGTTAAAAAAAAACATATCTTTATTTTTTTTTTGTTTGTATGATTTAAAAAAATGATTTTGGAAACAAACTACAAGGCTTGTTTTATTAAAACATCTCTGTGGCTAGTGCATATTATTTTTTTCAGTGCTGCGTTTTCTGGATCTGCTGTTATTGGGGCCCTTTTACTAAGCTACGTAAGCATCTATGCGTGCCCAATGCATGCCAAAATGGAGTTATTGTCCAGTTACTGTGTGGCTTTTGTGGTAATTTCATTTTTTGCGTGTGTCCGATAGGTGCGGCTGAAAAATCATTTTTATTTTTCGGATGTTTGTATCAGACGTGCAAGTGGCATTTGATGCGTGTAGGTCATTACCACCCGGTTACAGCATGAGACTTTACCACTAGGTCAATGGCTGGTGGTAAGGTCGCAGACCAAAAATGGATGTGCAGCAATTTTGATTTTGCCGCACGTCCATTTTCGGCAAAAATTTTAAAAAGGCCTTTTTTACAGGTGTGCTGAAAAATGGATCGGCACACGCCCAAAACCCATGCTTACACTACCGCAAATTTTTCAGCGCACCTAGGTAAAAGGACCCCATTATGCTGTGCTGCACTGGCTCACTATTTTAGTGTAAAGACAATGTATCAGTGAGCACTAACAATGAAATTTTACTCTGAAATCACTAAGGTGACATACTAGGCTGCAGTAACTACTAATGCTCATGCATCCTGTGGTAATTTTTGCATGTGCATGCACTACCCACGTGCTAAAAAAATAACATTTATTTTTTAGCACTCAGACGGGTAGGGGGTGGAAAGTAGCGTGATAGTAACATAGTGGATAACGGCAGAAAAAGACCTGCACGGTCCATCCAGTCTATCCAATAAGATAAACTCATATGTGCTAATTTTTGTGTATACCTTACCTTGATTTGTATCTGTCATTTTCAAGGCACAGACTGAAGTCTGCCCAGCACTAGCCCCGCCCTTCTTTCTCTCCTTTGCCTCACTCTCCCTTGATTCCCTCCCTGTCTAATTGCAGAGTGGACATCAGATTCCTAGCTGTACTGCTGCCGAGGGTCAGATCAGATCAGTCAGGTCTGTCTGCAGGAAAGTGCTGCAGAAGAGACATATGGCAGGGATTAAGAAAAGTTTGAAAACGAAAAAAAACGCTACACACTGCATTCATACACACAGCTTGTAAGCGTGTATGAAAGACGACTGTAGCATGCGCAGAGCATCTACGCTCAGTGATTGGCTGTTCTGCGCATGCTTGGGTGACCGATTGACTTCCCCCCTCGCCGAGCTGCTTGCTGTTTTTGTGAGCAGCTCATTTGCATCCCATTTCTTTTGAGCATCCTTTGCTATTTCCAAGTTGGTAATTTTTACCGAGGTGGAAATTGCAGTCACTGTTTTATCGGGACTTTGGTCCATATGGGTCCCAGGACCTGTTTTTATCTGATCTTAAGACTGGTGATACTCCTATCTTGTTCTGTTATCAGAGTATTAAGGTCCATAGTGTGAAAGAGTACTTAAGCAATCCTTCTTCGAGACTTCAACATTCTCTTCTTGTTGTATGCTGATGACATCCTGCTCATCTTCCCTACCTCTTTCTCTGCCCCTGATCTTGGGCCATTATACTCGAATCTTCATGCACTTTCTGATTGCCTGTTGGAAAACTGGATTGCATACTTTTCTTTCCACTCTTCTGGTGTTCTTTATTCATCCTCTGTCACCAGTGTCTTCCTTCTGATATTTAGGAGTTTTCTTTGATTCTCATCTTTCTTTTGAGGACCAGATTTCCCATGTCTTTAAAATGTCTTTCTTTTGGTTGCATCATCTGTGCTCCATTAGTAAACATCTGGAATTTTTCCTCTATACATACATTAACTCACACCTTTATCATCTCTTGCTTACTATTGTAATTCTGTCTACGCTGGACTCTCACAAGTTCAGTAATGTCAACTCCAGACATTACACTTTGTATTTTATTAGCACGGGGCTATGTTTGGAGGGCGGAGAGTAGGCATGCATAGCACTATTCAGTTTAACACAGCTACATTGCCATGCACCAGAAGATTAACACATAGTTAGTGCACAAGCCTTTCCACCTACAAAATAGGTGCCAGTAATGACCACGCACTAATTGGAAAATTAGCACCTAGCCATTAATAGGAAAATGGAAATGTAGCCGTTTTACAGCTACATTAAAAGTGGTCTCAATATGTGGGGAATCCCATGTGCTAGTCATAGTACAGGACACCTTTTAGCACAACTTAGTAAGAAGGCCCCTTTATATTTTATCTGTTCTTAGTCCAAGGTTCCACTATTAATTTTTAATGGTCCACTCCTACTTCCTGGTCTTTTACCATGGTATCTACCTCAGGGCACAGAAAGAGAGGCAGAAGCTACCAGCAGAAACAGAAGTACTTTCAGCCCGTCAAATGATGGCGGTAACTTTTGAAGTTGCAGAGACTGATTCAATTGTAGAAATAGACATTAGAACACAGGAGTAGGGATGATCCCTGTCTAAGCTATTTTCACATTTTTATTGGTGATTTTACTGCTAGCAGTTTCTTAGAATGGATGTTGGGAGGAACCTGGCAAGCATGGCAAGAGTGCAGGGCTTTCCCCTTTCTCTTACCTAAACCCAGGGGAGGAGATTTGGAAGATAATGAAAAAAGGGTTTGTGCTCACCAAAAATAAGCATTTCCCAGGTTTTATTTATTTATTTATTATTATTATTCTTTTGTGGAATACAGCCATGGGTTACAGAGAAAGAAAAACTGTGTGGAATTTCCTTGCAGCCCTAGCTGGGGTTGGCAAGGCTGCAGCCTGGAACTGATTAACTTAACTAGAAACTCTGGCAGGTAAAGCTGTAAAAGAGGCATAGTACTTGTGTTTTTCTTTTGGGAACTTGTCAGAAACAGAGAAGAATACACTAGAATGAAATATGAAATTATCACAGGATAAACTACGTTGGACTGGTCATTTCGGGGCCTCACGAAATTGTGTGCAAGGGCCCAGGATCCAACAGAGAATATAATGCTCTACTCTTATAAGGGGCTATAACCAAGTGTATGAAGATGTGTCATTTAACTTACATTTATGCCCAAGCACTACCCCTTTGTATTCTCCCCTTGCAAATATGCACTGTCCCCCAGATTCTATATAAGTCACTGCAGGTAGCGCATGTTAAATTGGGCATGTGTCCAATTTACATGCACTACTTAATTGAGTAATGAGCCAGTGATAATTGACTAATAACCAATTATCATCACTAATTGCCAATAACTGGTATTTACCTGTGCTTCTTCATAAATGTACTCTAAAAAGAGGCCTGGGTCTAGTATGAAAGAGTGTGAATTATCTTTATCCCAAGTAAAAGAAGTAGAACATAAACTGTTACAAGATGCAAATGTAGTTCATCGTAAACTGGAGAACTTAGAAAATGGAGCTAGATCATTAAACTTGAGACTATTAAACTTCCCATCTGTTAAAACTATGCTCCTCAAGGAACTTATTTCAAAAATGTTTAAAAGAAAGTTCTCCAATATCCTGAAACTGGGCTTCCTCCAATACAAAAACTTTATTACCTACCAATTTCATCTATTCGTGAAGCCAGATTAAAAGGTCAAATTGTGGCGGATTCTTCTTCTGATAGCTTGAATGTTTCAGCTCTTTTAGAGAGATCACAAGATGAGATGGATTTTCGAGCCACATTATTGGTCTCTTTTGTATTTCTTCAAGATAAGGAAGCTTTGCTAAGACTTTATTTGAGACAATCTGCTCCAGTTACTTTTATGGAAGAAAAGATTCAGATATTTCCTGATGTCTCCAGATGGACACAGGAAAGAAGGAAGAAATTTCTGTCTATGCGACAGGAAGCTTTGCATTTTACTGCTAAATTTCAGTTAAGTTTCCATGTAAATGTGTTTTACAGACTGATAATGTTAGTTTTCACTTCTTTGAACCTTCACAACTTTGTTCTTTTTTGGATGCAAGAACCCCTAAAATGTGACTTGCAATGACTTTTGGATTTTAAAAGAGAGTTATGATGCAGTTAATAAGACCTTGGTTTTCCTTTTTTTTCCCCAATTTCTTGTTCTTTATACCTCCTCTCAGGTTATGGTGTATTGATCAGTCTCCCTTTCTAGTGGACTAATGCCTGTAAACATATTTGTAGAAGAGGGAGGAATCCCTTAATATTTTGTTTCCTTGTAAATCATGGCATATTTCTTGCCAAAATTATCTTTGGTAAATTATTGTAAATTGTTCTAAATAAATAATAAAAAGAGGCATGGGTAAATTCTAATGCATGTAGCTGAAAGGGGGTGCAGCTATGGGAGGAGTGTGGGACTATCAGGATTATTACTCTAATTTATGCATGCTATAGAATTTGGAGGAATGTGCCTACACTTAGATGCGGTATTTACACCATTTTCAGTGGTGTAAATGACCACTCCTAACTGTAGGCGCATTCTTCGGCCCTATGCGATATTTTATACATCATACTTAACTTTAGTTACGTTATGTAGAATAGTGCTAAGCACTTTTTTGGAGGGATGTTTCTAGGCTTTAGACGCCGTGTATAGAAACTGGTTCTACATTTATTTATTTTTTTTATATGTTACATTTGTATCCCACACTTCCCCACATATTGTAGGCTCAATGTGGCTTACATAGTACCGGAGAGGTGTTTGCCGGCTCCGATGAAAACAAATACAAAGTGATGTTGTGGCAGGATAAAGTTCATGTGGCACAGCCACAATTGTAAGTTAAACAGGTACTTGCACAATAGTGCTTAGGCAGCATGCTGTCATATACACATGGAAATATGCACATATGTGTCTATATGCTAGTATTCTAAACATTTACATGAATAATATATGCACAAATACTGGTATCAATGTTATAGAACTACCCACTAAGGGCCGGATTCTGTAAACTGCATCTAAAATTAAGATACATCCAAAAAAGTGTTTAGAGCTATTCTACTTAATACACCATTTACACCACTAAAAACCTGGTGTAAATACCTGTGCCTAAATGTAGGTGTATTCCCCCAAATTCTATGACAACATGTGTAAATTTAAATAATGCCCTTATATGCCCACACTCCTCCCATGGGTGCACCACCCATTTTTAGCTACGCTCGTTAGAACTTACACACACCTTTTTCCTAAAACCAAGCACTCATAAATTCCAATTATTGTAGATTAGTGAAGATAATTGGTTGTTATCAACTTATTATCAGTGATTGGCTTGTTACTCAATTAAGTAGCACACGTAAACTAGGCATGCACTCAATTTAATGTGTGCTACTCACTGTGCATTATATAGAATCTGGGGGTAAATGGATAGCAGTGGTTGTGGTGAAGATGTGCAGTGTATGCATACAGCAGCACTGAAAAAAACATATTTAAATGCTGGTGCAGGCATTTAAATTAACAATGGTATTTCTATAACTGAAAATTTAACTAATAGAGTTTAGTAGAGTAGATGATCAATCCCGAGGCAAACTTCTGATTCTATATCTACAAGAAAATAACTAGCAGGGAAATTAATCAAAAAGTTAAATAATGCAACTACATAAGAACATAAGTGGTGCCATACTGGGACAGACCAAAGGTCCATCAGAACCAGCATCCTGTTTCCAAAAGTGGTCAATCCAGGTTACAAGTACCTGGCAAGATCCAAAAACAGTGCAATCCATTTTATGATGCTTATCCTAGAAATAAGCAGTTGATTTTCCCCAAGTCCATCTTAACAATGACTTATGGACATTTCTTTTAGGAAGCTATCCAAAGCTTTTTAAAACTCCACAAAGCTGTGCTAACTGCTTCGCCTACATTCTCAGGCAACAAATTCCAGAGTTTAATTACATGTTGAGTGAAGAAATATTTTCTCCAATTTGTTTTAAATTTACTACTTTGTAGCTTCATTGCGTGCCCACTAGTCCTAGTATTTTTGGAATGAGTAAACAATAGATTTGTGTCTACCAATTCTACTCCACTCATTATTTTACAGACCATCACATCTCTCCTCAGCTGTCTTTTCTCCAAGCTAAGGAGCCTAGCTGCTTTAGTCTTTCCTCATAGGTAAGTTGTCCCATTCCCTTTATCATATTCGTCACCCTTCTCTAGCATTTCTAAATTCCACTATGAGGCACATTTTCTAAGCACATAGATTTACAGTGTTCCATAGTAACCTTTGAAGTTTGGTAAGTCTAAGTGCCTTGAAAATACATGTCTCCATATTTTTTGAGATGTGGTGGCCAGAGTTGCACACAGTATTTGAGGTGTTTGTCACACCATGGAGTGATGCAAAGGCATTATAAACATCCTCATTTTTGTTTTCCATTCCTTTCTTAATAATACCGGACATTCTATTTGCTTTCTTAGCAGCTGTCGCCCACTGAGCAGAGGGTTTCAATGTATCATCAACAATGATACCTAGATCCCTTTCCTGGTCAGTGACTCCTAATGTGGAACCTTGCATCACATAACTATAGTTCAGGTTCCTCTTTCCCACATGCATCGCTTTGCACTTGCTCACATTAAATGTCATCTGCCATTTGGATGCCCAGTCTTCCTGTCTCATAAGGTCCTCTTGTAATTTTTCACAATCCTCTTGCGATTTAACAACTTTGAATAACTTTGTGTCATCAGCAAATTTTATTACCTCAGTTGTTACTCCCATATGTAGATCATTTATAAATATGTTAAAAAGCAGAAGTCCCAGCACAGACCCCTGCAGAACCCCACTAACTACCCATCTCCATTGAGAATACTGACAATTTAACCCTACTCTATGTTTTCTATTTTTAACCTGTTTTTAATCCACAATAAAACACTACTCTCCAATTTCATCTCAGTCTTTCATGAGGTACTTTGTCAAATGTCTTTTGAAAATGCAAATACACGTCAACTGACTCACCTTTATCCACATGTTTGTTCACCACTTCAAAGAAATGTACTAGATTGGTGAGAGAAGATTTCCCTTCACTGAATTTATGTTGGTTTTGTCTCATTAATTCATGCTTTTGAATATGCTCCATTTCTTTATAATAGTCTCTACCATTTTGCCCGGCACAGACGTCAAGCTCACTGGTCTTTGATTTCCCAGATCACCTCTGGAAATGTTTTTTAAAAAATCGGCATTACATTGGCCACTTTCCAATCTTCCGGTATCATGCTTGATTTTAAAGATAAATTACATATTACTAACAATAGTTCAGCAAGTTCATTTTTTAATTCTATCAGTATGGGGATTTGATTTGGGCATCAGTTGTACAATATGTTTTTTTTGTTGTTGTGTGTGTTATGATTTTAGAATGTTCTATTGTAATCCGCTCAGATGGTTGGATGGGTGGGCTATAAATCCAGTGGTATGTTCCATACTTATACTTTGCAACATCAGATTTTGGAAACTAACGGAATTAATTCAAATCATGAATCAATATGGTTTTTGCATCTGCACATGAGTAACCAGGTCTTTATCTGTAGAATAACTGTACTTATTTTGAATATTATTGACAAACATAAAATAAACCAACAGACTAAATGTACTTTATTCAATTAAGATATCCAGGGGTCTTTTAAATTAAAGTGTGTAAAGCTGTTAATTGATGTTATTTATTTAGCCTCATCAGTGTTAGTATTAGAGGGTGGCCACAAAAGAAAAAATGGTTTTGGTCAAAACCAAACCTGGAGTTGAAATTTGTGTTTTCGGTTAAAGCTGAAGATGAAACCAAAAATGGTTTTATCAAGCCCCTCCTCCCAACCAAAAGAAGTACTATCAAGCCCACCTCCATAACAAAAGTAGAGGAGTAGCCTAATGGTTAGTGCAGCGAAATTTAATCCTGGGGAACTGGGTTTGATTCCCACTGCAGCTTCTTGTGACACTAGGTAATTAAGGTACCGAAATAATAGAAATATTATAGCTCTATCTATAAATATATCTGTATCTATTTCTATATGTATATCTGAAAAAAAGAGACTTAAAGACCAGCAGTGTATATAATGTTAATCAATAGTGGGACTTGAACCCACAATGTCAGGTAATAGACACCTATTCTAACCATACAGTCACAAGTTTCCATGCTGAAGAGTACTAATAAATAATCTCATGTAATCTTTCCCTCTCAAACTCTCAAATCATTGCTATAGCAATCAAAATCTAACTTACTGCCAGCCTATAGGCATTCTCCATGGACGCCCAACCTTGCTTCCTACAGACTACAAAACTAAAAAGCATTATAAACATTATCTCTAAATATGTCTATAGTTATTTTCACTATACAGTAACAAAAAACCCTCCCAACTTTGTTGTAAATGACCCATTATACATTACACACACACACACACACACACACACACACACACAAGCAGAGCTAAAGGAAATGGAAAAGAGACAATCTGAAGAAGAACATGTTTAAGAAGAGACAAGCAAATGTACTCTTTTTTTTCATTTTTCTAAATAATTGGGGTCTAAGTACTAAATAAAGGACTGAAACAGAGAACTCACACTGCAATTACATTTTATGTTGTCATTTTGTAGCAAGAAGGAGAATTGAACTATGGCTACTATACCTCCACTCAGTCCATCTGTCAGGTTTCTTTTCTCCTGTGATCATCATAAAAGGCTACACATTCTCCTGATATTACTTATATTAGCATTTCTACTGCTAGTGACTCTGCTCATTGTCATCTGCCTCATCTAATGATCTTGACCCATTTTTTTTTCTGCTGGGATTTAGGATAGAGTGGTGCTGTTGTCATTGATTCTATATTTACAGTCAGAATGTTAATACTAATTACTAAGAGAATGGTATGTGCCCACAGGGTGAATATTCTAGTTCTTGGAAAAAGAAGCAGTGATTCCCCCCCCCCCCCCCCATATATATTGCTTATATATGGAACAACATTTTTCTATGAAGCATGAAGACTAAGTAGGAGCAGCAACAACAACAACAAGTAGCCAATTTGTATCACGCTCTATTCCTTTTAATGTACTTGTTTCTGATTATAATAATGACAGTGTTCTAGGTATTTATGCTGTTGCTAATGAATTCTTCATGGTAGACAATGAAAGACCAAATTCAATGGAGACTATAATGCAGACTTTTAATGCATGGCAAGCCCCAAAATAATGCTGCAGCAAGAAGGGGGTGTTTCCACTATTTGTTTTGTAGGTTATATCAGTGGCGTAGCCAGACCTGACATTTTGGGTGGGCCCAGAGCTAACATGGGTGGGCACTATGTATATAGCTTATGAGTAGCCTTTCTTGGGATACATACAGAACATAGCTAGAATGTTTCCTCTAACAGCTTTCCATAGGAAAAATGTATTCAAATTCTGATAGCACCTCAATAATAACAACACAAAATCCCTTCACTGCCAGGTACTTTGTGAAGTAACACTATATCCTGCAAAGAAGCTTCTTAGAGCCTATGCTGCAAACCTTAACACCAATTCTGAATAGGAATACCAGTAACAGTACCTTTAAAAAGGTGGCAGTGAATACATCAGCAATACACATTCCATTGGAATAGCCAGACAAACCACATGCCAGCAGAATCTCTCACCTGTTCGGTCACAGGTAGAACACAGACCAACCTTATCAATAACAAAATAAAGGACCAAAAATTTAAATTTGTCCTCTAGTCCTTCCTTTCCCTACCCCCCTCCCATCCATCCCAGTGGCCCAGCATCAGCCCTCCCCTGCTCTCCCCTACTTCCCCATCCATCCACATAGCCCAGCATCAGCCTTTCCCTTCCTCACCATCCTTCCCATAGCTAGGCATCAGCCCTATCCTACTCTCACCCCTCCCTATAGCCTCAGCCCTGCCCTACTTCTACCCATCCCCTGCTCTTTCCATTCTCACCCTCCCCCACCCTGAAGCACACCAGCATTAAATATAAAACATTTTGGGTTTTTAAATGTCCTTTGCACTATAGAGTCCACCCCCACCCAGAAACCTGCCTACATTAAATACAAAACTTGTTTTTTTTATTTTAACCTGGGCACTGTAGAGCCCACCCCCACCCAGAAACTCACCTTTATTAAAATTTATTGTTGGTGGGTTTCTGGGTGAAGGTGGGCCCTTCACTGAGGATCATGGGGGGGAATGCAAGGCAGGCGACCATACTCATTTTGCAAGGCGATCCTACCTAGTATTTCTTTCCTTCGTTGAGTGTGGGGTTGATTGGTATAAACTCATTCAAAATCCTCCCTAATTATTCTGTTGCCCATGCCTTCCTGCTGGATCCACCAGCACATGACCCCTTCACACTTCTGTCGCTACCAGTATAGCGCACATAATTAGGGCTGGGCTTTTATATAACTTTCGCACACCTAAGAGGTGGTACCAAGGCAGTGGTGTGCTGGTAAATTTTTTAACAGGCTCTCTCCCCGGGTATAGCCTGCTTTTTTTTTTTTGTTGGGGGGGCACAGAGGCCCCAGTCTACCTCTTCACCCTCCCCCCCAAATTGCAAGGCTGGCTAAACCCAGAGAGAGAGCCTGGGAGGGGGCAATGCATTACTCTCTCCAGAAAAAAAAAGAAAGATTTTAAATGCTCCCTGGTTCCAATCTAATTCATGTTTAATGTGGGATAAAATCCAAAAAATAAGTAAATAGATAGAAACTCTGAATGTTGAGCACCTGATTCTCATAATATGGTGTCTGTTTTAGTGGACCTTTTAGCAGGAGAAAAAAAATCTCTGCAAGTATATAACACATGCTAGGGTGTCCCTGTAACCAGCCCCTCCCTCCAAATGACACACTAATTATGATTTATAACAAATTACTACTCTACCTATAAAAGTTATACTTTCTCTATCTCTAGTACATCAGTATGCTGCAGCAGCTGGCTGGTGTGTCTTAAAATATAAATAAAATTAAATAAAAATGCTACCAACGATTAAGCACAATGTGGTTGCAGCAGCTCATCCAATCCGATCTGCTCCGGCTCCCTCCACCCTCCACCCTCCATTCCCCATCCCACTCACACTTTCTGTGGCTCCTCCGGCTCCGTCTTCTCTGGTGGCACTGCAGGTCCCTCTCTCCTGATGATCTGCTCTCTCTGATAATAAGAGCAGATCGGGAGGGGACCCGCCACCACAAACACGTTCCATCTGGGCTTCGGCGTCTGTCTCCGCGCTGAAGCACAGCCAAGAGGACCAGGCCACGTGAAAAAGCTGCGATCAGGGGGGCACACTGGCACAGAGACCACCACTGGCATTACCGGCAAGTCGAGAAGGCGCGCAAGCGAGCACACCACACACTTGGCCTGACCTGGATTTAAAAATGAAGCAAGGCACAGGTAGGAGAGGTGCTGTTTTTCCTGCCAGTGCCGGCGCAGCAGAACTGACAAGCGCCTGCCTATCTAGCACCCTTAGAATATCCTCCTGATTGGGTGGGCCTGAACTGAGATTGGGTGGACCTGGGCCCACCCAGGCCCACCCGTAGCTACGCCCCTGGGTTATATATTAACATTCAGATTAGCACATGATACGTGCTCCGGTTAACATGGAAGCCCTTAATGCCTCCTATTTAGGAAGTGATAAGTGGTCCTGAATTAATTCTGCATCAGCCAGTTAGTGTGTGGTAAGTGTAACATGCTAGCTGGCTAATACTTCCACACCCTCAACAAAAAAATGTAAAAAAATTGAGTAGCACACAAAACAGATCTGTCCCCACACATTAACCATGCATTAAGTGACAGATTCAGTAAATGGCCTTCAAACTTTGGTGCTGATAAAAAATTGATGGTGAATGGTAATCCATAACAGGATTTCTGGGATTGGTGCCCTTTATAGAATTGCATATAGTGCCGGGAACCATACCCAAATTTGGGTGCAAGGAGTTACACCAACTGAAGCCAGGTATAAATTCCAGCATACAAGTGGCGAGTGGATCCATACTTTTTTACAACACTGCACACATTTTAATGGAATACCCTTGACCTGCCAATAGTCCTCCCATGGCCATGCCCGCTTTGCAGATCCACATGGAAACACCTATGTGCTATTCAATAAATTGGCATGTAAATGTGGTTTTACAAGCATATGCCATTTCTGCCCTGTTTCAGTGTCTTGCATCTATTAGAACATTTTTTATATGCTGATCACTCGGCACTGAAGTAGCACCTAACATTTGGTGCTATATATAGAATTCCCCAGTAAGTGCTTAAGACCTTTTAGTAGATGGTCCCCCTCAGTGACATGTAGAGCAAAAAGTAATAGAGGATACTCCTCTCATGGTGGTCACAGAAAGAAAAATAAACAAATGAAAATGAGAATGTGGCAATGTACCATGAAAAATCAGCCAGTACTTTTTTAAACCTCTGGTTGTGTATGGTAAAAGGGTGACTTTCTCTCCTGCCTTGACCTTCACATGCCCAAAATTAGAGAAGAGTAAGAGATTGAACGAGACCTTCTGATGGGAGGAAGGGGCCACAGAGAGACATGTTGGTACACAGAGACCATAGAGAGCATACACAAATTTACACCTTTTTGGAACATGAGGATTTATGCACTACTTGGTCTTATTAGAACATGCCATACTGGGTCATACTAATGGCCCATCTAGCCCAATACCCTGCTTCCAACAGTGACCAATCCCCGTCACAAGTACCTGACAGATTTCCAAAGAGTAGCAAGACTCCATGCTACCTTACCCAGGAATAAACAGTGGCTTTCTCCATGTATATCTTAATAGAAGATTATGGAACTTTCCTCCAGTAACTTGACCAAACCATATTTTAACAGCTAACTGTTATTACACATCCTCTGGCAATGAGTTCCAAATCTTAACTATTCATTGAATGAAAAACATTTATTCTATTTATTTTTAAATTACTACTATGTAACTTCATGGAGTATCCTCTAGTATTTGCACTTTTTGAAAGAATAATCAATTGATTTATATTTACCCATTCTACTCCACTCAGGATTTTGTAGACCTGTATCATGTCTCCCCTTAAGTTTTTCCTTGTATGAGAGGAGTTCCATCTCCTTAATCATTTTGGTTGCACTTCTTTGAACCTTTTCTAATTCCACTACATTTTTGTTAAGATATGACAACTAGAATTGCACAAATGATAACCAATTTGGGTGATAAATTTCAAAGTTAGTTAATAAAAGCACCAGAAATATAGACCCAGCACTGTACATGTTGTGGTGGATGCAGCTGCCTGCCTCAGGGGGTAACAATCAAACTCTGGCAGTAAAATTAAACAAAGTGTGCCTGGTACAGGAGTGCAGCACAGCTTACTGGTTCTGAATGCTTGCTGGAATTTGTTGCCGGAATAAGTGGTTAAGGCGGTTGACTTATGCGGACTTTTAAAAAGGGTTGGACGGCTTCCTGGAGGAAAAGGCCATAGAATGTTATTGAATGGACGTGGGAATAATCCACTATTTCCGGGATGGGCAGGTCAAATTGTTTGTTCTTTTGGCCGCTGTTGGAAACAGGGTGCTGGGCTCGATGGACCCTTGGTCTGTCCCGGCAGGGCGATGCTTAATGTAGCCAGACATCTCCTTGGTTGACCATCATTTGCATCATCCTCTACTATTTCTTGGTTCCTGCTGGATTTATAGAGAGGCTTTTTTCTATTTGCATGTTTAACCAGAATTGCACATAATACTCAAAATGAGGTCACACCATAGAGCGATACAGTGGCATTATAATATTCTTTGTCTTATTTTATATCCTTTTTTAAATTTGTACCCCACACTTTCCCACTCATGGTAGGCTCAATGTGGCTTAGGTACTTATTTGTACCTGGGGCAATGGAGGGTTAAGTGACTTGCCCAGAGTCACAAGGAGCTGCCTGTGCCTGTAGTGGGAATCAAACCCAGTTCCCCAGGACCAAAGTCCACCACTCTAACCACTAGGCCACTCCTCATGATTCCTGTTTGCCTATTTTATAATGGTGCCTAGGTGCCATTGTAGCCCTTATAAGATAAGTTTAAAATAAGCACCTTAAGGGACTTTTCGCATAGATGCCCAGTTATAAAATTACCCTTTTAAAGGACTATGCATACCATACAATTTTGGTGTGAATGATGGTGTTAATATGCTTGTTAAAATCCATTGTGTAAGCTTAATATTGCAGGATTTTATGAAGACTCCCTAAGAATGCACTATTTGCCTCATTAAATATGCAGAAGCTTATTATTTGTAAAGGCATGAATGGTTGATACAATGAAATCAGTAATATCTGGGAATTATATACAGAAAAACATGAAGCATGCTCAGAGGATGATATCATCATGATCTATATTAGGGATGCAGCATTTGGCATGGTGGCACACAAATACATTTTTATCACTCATAAATTAACTGAAAAAAAATCAGCGCTGTAAGAATTTTCAAAACATTTTTACTAACGTTGGAAACAAAGAGTGGCCTATGCTCAGACCAGTAGGCTGAGAACTGGACGGCCCAGTTAAAATCTCATAGCAGCTACTTGTGACCTTGGGCAAATCACTTAATCTTCCATACTTCAGGAGAAGGCAAGAGCAAACCACTTCTGCATCATGCCAAGAAAACCATAAGAGCGAGTCACTCTTATTATGTGATCACTAGAAGTCAGATCAACTCAAGGCCACATTTGGATCATATCAACCTAGTCAATGTTTAAAAGCACTTACAAAGTCATTGTCGGACGCTGGCTGCTTGAGTACTTTTGTTTTTTTAAATATACCATTAGCATATTAATATATGTTGTTTATATAAAATTGATGAAATGTAAAATTCATCTGGTTATATAGATAGTGGAAATACTCAGATAACTATCCATACAAGTGGAAAATATAAATAACAGTTCTAATCTTAAATGTATACCTTATCTATTTAAAATTAGGGTGAACATATATGAACAGGAAAGCTGAAATTATACATAAAGGTATTCAGATGGCTTATCTGTAGATTTCTATTATGTAGCAGCTTTCTGTCTGAATAGTGTATTCATGATTCACAAGTAGGATAGAAAGTTTTTTAAAATATTTCAGTGACAATCATGCCAGGAAACTGGACGAACATAGAGAGTTGGATCTCAAGTTACGGAATTGTTGGAAATTGGAAAAAAACTGGATTATATTTGGGGCACAATCATTTTAGAATTGTTATTTGCATTTGAGATGTGCATAAAATGTTACTTAAACATTTATCTTGCACAAACATCTTAAGTTCCCATTATACAAAGCTGGGATATGCACATCAAAAACCTAAGGGCCCTGTTTACTAAAGTGTGCTAGCATTTTTAGTGCATGCTAAAAATTAGGACGTGCTAATGCTAGAGACACCCTTAGAAGTATATGTGTGTCTCTAGTGTTAGCACACACTAATTGTTAGCACATGCTAGCGTGTCTACAAGCAAAGGTGAAAGGCAGATTGCCACACACTCACCTCTTTTCGAAGATCTAGTGGTGTGGAACACGGTGTAAGTGGGTAGCAAGCAGTGGTGCAAGTAAGTCTCCTTCCCCTCCTGAAGTCAAGTCTCAGTGAAACAGAGAATGTCTATCCAGTGGGAGGAAAAGAGATCCTTAATCGCTACACATAACTAACTGTATCTGATATCCAGCTATGACAATGTTATCAAATCTATGTAAGCCACATTGAGCCTGCAAATAGGTGGGGGAATGTAGGATACAAATGCAATAAATAATGCAATAAATAAATAATCCTGCACTAGAGCTGTTTTAGACTGCAGTGAATGACAATTTAATAGCCCAAAACAAAGAAGTCATTCATTTGCCTATAATTATAGCCTACGTTTTGAACCTAGTGCTAAGTCCTTTGCAACTAATTGTTTTCTTTGACATGCATATTACTACCTTTACAAATCTACCCCTGTTGTCACCCAATTTTTATGCTCCTAAATGTAAATGTTTCGGAGATTATGAGCATAAATGTAAGTGTGCTGGCATAGTAAATGTTCAAAGGGACCAATATAGCAGCATAATTCTTGTTAGAAACATAAATACTTTGAATACTGGGCCCAACATGTATTGGCAGAGAAGAAAAGTAGCCTAATGGCTAAAACAATGTGCTAAAAACCAGAGAAACCAAATGTCAAGTCCCTCTTTTCATAGTGACACTACATGCGACTTTAAACGTCTGTTGAAATCCCTTTATGTCAGGAACAAAACATAGAAGGTAATTTTAAACAGGCTACCAAGATTCTGCAGTAGGAATGTGCATCAATTTCAATACTCCCCACTCAGCTTATGACTGGTTATGCTGCAAATGTTTATAATAAGCCTTGTATAGAAGACAAAAGGATATCCAAACCAATATCCAAGAGTTGAACCCCATCACACCATCCCTGGTACAATCGAGACAATCAGATATCAATGCCATGCATGAATACCAGACCAGACCCCCCCCCCCCACCCAGTTAGAAACAACTGGAGACACATCAGCATTCACATGGTGACAAAACTTTTCAATTGCTTTCACATTTCTTGCATTCTTCCAAACAATCCTAGTGATGATCTGTGGCCAGATTGAGTAGTAGGAAAATAACAATGGTCAATCAATAATATTCTTATCATCTATAAAATAAGTTCAACATCCTTAATATAACATAAAGCATCCCCCCCCCCCCAAATGAATTAAAAGAAAAGCAGACATAGAAAACCAATGAGCCTGAATCAGAGATGGCAACAATATCAGCCCCAATCTGAAAAGAATGCATACCATAGCAGTTAAGGTCCAACCCCGTTTGCAACAAGCACTTCTTAAACACTACAGAAAATTTAAATTTTCTCAATGGAGTATCGTCCTTTTGTGCCAGACAAAATAGCACCAATGAAAAATGCCTCCATGTCAAGGGCACCTCAGCAGACCATGTGCTTGTGCAAGACCTCCCGATGTCCTTTTCCCAATTGATACAACTTTGATCGGTAAATTAACAAGTGCACTTGTGACATATTTCTGAACATCACTGACTAACAAACCCCTCTCTCAATCCACACTTTCATTATCTGCCACCAACTCTCTCTCTTGAAAAGTCTCATAAAATGAAAAATAATGCACCGTTTGAAAAAGTAACAAACAAGTATGAAGCAGAAAACCAATAACTGTGCCAGCCACACTTTCATCAGTCTTAAACCCACTTTACTCTGATAGACCTTCAAACGCTTCTTCGCTAGGAAGGAAGAAGTAACATCTTTCAATCCCTGAAGTTTGCATAGAAAGCAAACGCTGGCTAATGCAGCTACAGTACAGCTATATTTATCGACCATTCTGCAAAGTAAGCATAGGAAATAAAAGCCAGCATTAACCTGAAAGGAAATAGACCAAAAACCTTGCTGCCGCTAAAATGCTTCCAACCAAGCGCTACATTTTCCAGGTGCTCACTGCTAAAGAGGAATGAAGAAGGTTGCTTATTCCTGTTGAATGATGTTACACAATCACTCTGGCATCACTGTAAGAAACTTGTCTGCTCCTAATGCCAAGGCATAAAACTGAGGCCACTGAAAATGAGAAATAGAGTCAGCAATTTTATTCCACGCACCAGGAATATGTTTAGCTGACAATGTAATGATTGGCACTTGTTAATTTATTGATCAAAAACACAACAAAGCATATGTACTCTCAAGACTCCAGTCATTAGTGAACAAAATGCAGATTGTTTGTTGATAGCATCTACCACCACCATGTTGTTAGAGCTCCACATTAGAACCCTATTCACCAACTTCTTTCCCTAAATAATAAAGATGAACAAGACTGGAAATAATTCCAGAAAGACTAAATTGCATCATCCCTTTTCAATCCAGCTGGCAGACCACTCACCCCACCCCACCCCCCACACACCATATCTCTTGAAAATACAAACCAAACCCATGCCCACCAGAAGCATCCAAGAAAAGTTCCAAATCACATGAAGACATTTTAGGTGACTGGAAAATATGAATCCGACTACAATTCTCTAGGAAGGGACCCCACATATGGAAATATTCCTTTACCCCCACAGGGATTCTGACAACATAATCCATCTTATTTTGAAAGAGAAAAACACCTATAGTGCGACCTAAATCGGGAGATAGACGTTTGTCTCGCAAAGGTGCCCAAATCGGTATAATCAAAAGCTGATTTTGGGCGTTTCCAACTGCACTCCATCACGGAAACGAATAAAGTTGACGGGGGCGTGTCGGAGGCGTGGTGGAGGCAGAACTGGGGCGTGGTTATCAGCCGAGGAGAGATGGGCATCTTTAGCTGATAATCGAAAAAAAAAGGCGTTTTTACCGCGATTTTGGGTCACTTTTTTTAGACCCTTTTTTTCACGAACAAGTCCCAAAAAAGTGCTCCAACTGCCCAGATGACCACTGGAGGGAATCAGGGATGACCTCCCCGGACTCCCCCAGTGGTCACTAACCCCCTCCCACCAAAAAAACCCCACTTTACAAACTTTTTTCCAGCCTGTATGCCAGCCTCAAATGCCGTACCCACCTCCATGACAGCAGAATGTGTTCGATCCTGTCACAGCCTTTCCCTGGGTCAGATGTGGCTCTCGGGTGCAGTACAGGGTCAAATCAGCATTGCATTGTGGTGGGTGTAGGGTATTGGGCTCCGTGATTTCATTAGCTTGTGTTACAGTCTCACGATGTTGGTAGTTGGTAGGCTCTTCTCCCATGGTGCTTTCCCCCCTGCCTACTGGGTCAGAGTGTGCCCTGTTGTGTTTCCTGTTGTAGTCCATGCGGTAGTGGCCATTTTTGTAAGCCAGTTTTAGTTCCCTTTCCTGTGTTAGCCACGTTAGAGAACTTAGTTCTTCCCTTGAATGTGGCTGAAAGAGGGCATTGTACAGCATTCTGCCAGCTCTGACCTACTGCTAATCTCAATACCAGGGACACTCGTTGCCAGTGGGGCACAACCTCTGATCTGCAGTTAACTGTGAGTAAAGGCGGTTATTCCAATAAAGGACATTTTCGGAGAGATTAGTCTTCAGGTGTCAACTGGTGTGCCAATATTATATAGCAGCAACCAGTCCTAGAGGCCTGTGTGTATGCAGGTCCCTGGAACACTTTTAGTGGGTACCACAGTGCACTTCAGTCAGGTGGACCCAGGCCCACCTCCCCCCACCTGTAACACTTGTGCTGGTAAATGGGAGGCCTCCAAAACCCACTGTACCCACATGTAGGTGCCCCCTTCACCCCTAAGAGCTATGGTAGTGTTGTACATTTGTGGGTAGTGGGTTTTGGGGGAGGGGGGTTGGGAGCTCAGCACCTGTTGTAAGGGAGCTATGCATGTGGGAGCTTTTTCTGAAGTCCACCGCACTGACCTAGGGTGCCCAGTTGGTGTCCTGGCATATCAGGGGGGGCCAGTGTACTATGAATCCTGGCCCCTCCCATGACTAAATGACTCGGATTAGGACGTTTTTGAGCTGGGCGTTTGTTTTTTTAGCGATAATGGAAACTAAAAATGCCCAGCTCAAAAACGTCCATTTTTTCGAAAATTTGGTTTGGCCCACCCCTTCACGGACCCGTTCTTGGAAATAAACGCCCATGGAGATAGGCGTTTCCGTTCGATTATGCCCATCCATGTTTCCTCTTAATACCTGATGTGAGACAGGCAAGATGGCATATAAACACTCCACCCATCAGTATGACATAGCAGGAAAAGTAAAACTGACCAGTTAAGACCTAAATCTGTCTCAGAGTGAGCTTCCTGTTAACACAAGCTTCCTCTATGGCTCCTACTAACTTTGACACTTTATCCTAAGGACGTCTGGATTCCCTTTCTAGCAGAATTCAGCTCAGTACCAAGAAAGGTAAGAACAATACAGGGCTGCCCTCAGATTTCTCTGCAGTCAAAGGCACTCCAAACTCTTGTGCTACACAAGTGAAAGCACAGACTTAAGAACTGACACTGAAGCCACATGTATTATCCTCAACAGAGAGATGTCCCTGTTCCAATACTGCCTCAGGAGGAGTTAGCAAAATTTATCTGCCAGTTTTTAGATCAAAGTGTAAGGCAGAAAATGGATACTGACTAAATAGAATGCCAGAAGATGGAATATCTTCTTTTTGCGACATCACTTCTTCAAATCCAATCCCAGCCCGAACAGAAACCTAACCAATCATTAAAAAGCTTCCCATTCCAGCAGATCATTTAGCCCTCTAGGAACCATGAAAGATGCTGATTTCCTACCGAACTGAAGAAGCTAACAGGCTCATTGTCGAAAGAGATGGACGTCCAAATCAGTATAATCAAAACCCGATTTTGGACGTCTCTAGCGAAGGTCCGTCGCAAGAATGCCCAAATCTGAGGGGGGTGTATTGGAGGCATGGTGAAGGCGGGACTTGGGCATTCCCAAGACTTGGACATCTTTGAGCCATAATGGAAAAAAGCAGAGACTTCCAAGATTAAAACTTGGATGTTTTCACCCATACCTGTTTTTATTGTGAATAAGGCACAAAATGTTGCCTGAAATGACCAGATGAGCATCGGAGGAAATTAGGGATGACCTCCCCTTACTCCCCCAGTGGTCACTAACCCCCTCCTATCCTCAAAAAATATCATTAAAATATTGATTGCCAGCCTCAGATGTCATACTCAGGTCCATGACAGTGCATGCATGTCCCTGGAGCAGTTTAAGTGAGTGCAGTGCACTTCAGACAGGTGGACCCAGGCCCATACCCCCCTACCTGTTACATTTTTGGAGGAAACAGTGAGCCCTCCAAAACCAAACATAAACCTTCTGTACTCACATATAGGTGCCCCTTCACCCATAAGGGCTATGGTAGTGGTGTACAGTTGGGGGTAGTGGGTTTTTTTTTGGGGGGGGGGGGGTTGGGGGACTCAGCATACAAGGACAGGGAGTTATGTACCTGGGAGCATTTTATGAAGCCCACTACAGTACCCCCTAGGATGCCTGATTGCTGTCCTAGCATGTCAGGGGGACCAGTGTACTACAAATGCTGGCTCCTCTCATGTTCAAATGGCTTGCATTTGGAGATTTAGACTTGGACGTCTTTGGCTTCAAAAATCGCCGGAAATCAAAGACGTCCAAATCTAAGGACATCCAAATCCAAGGATGTCCTTGGTATTTTCAAAATGACCTCTCTACACCTCCATGTTTAACAAAGACGTCCAATTTCCAACTTAGACGTTTCTATTGAAAATGCCCATCTAAGTGACTTTATGCATTTTTTCTAGCTATGCAGACATTTTTAATTGTTATTCAATGACTCTAGTTTTCTGTAAAAAAAATTGTTATTGACTTGGGACTTCATTATTGAGTATAAAAAAATGTCCTTTGTTTTTTGGCTACAGTGTTATTTTCTTCACTAGGGAGTTGTTTTACACTGTGGTTGTTTTCGGAGGTTATATTGAAACCTATGATGATGAGTATGTTAAAGGGTAGACATCTCTGTAGGCACCCTAGACGCTTGAGGTTTCCTTTATTTAAATGTATCTAATCTATTAGATGCTTGGAGTCCCTTGTCAATAACTTACATGTAAGAGCATTCTTGAAGTGTAGGACCAGAATTGAATGCAATACTAAAGATGAGGTCCTTTTAGGAGACCTCCCTTCTCCAAGGTAGCACAGAGGCTCCCACACTGGAGGTGAGACTTCTCTATAATATCCCTATAGCTCCCTCTATGTACTTTTCTGTCTCTCTCAGCTTCTCCAAGTCTGCTAATCTAGCCTCATGAGAACAGACTCATACTCTGAGAGCTGGGAGCTCTTTGCATCAAGCACATACTAGTAACCTCTCGCCAACTGGGAGACAATCATATATGTGATAGTGCAAAAGACTGGATAGCACCCCAGTCACTGCTGAACTGCTGTTCTGCATCTTAGTACTATTATGTTGTTTAATTAAAACTTCTTCAGGTACCAGTAATATTAGATTAATATAAAGAGCTTTAAGATTATATAGTATATTGTGTGTTTTATTTAGTGTTTGCTTCTCACACAGTAATGAAATATAATTAAAACTCTAATGAAAACTCCCCTCTTGTTATTATAACTAGAATAATTGAATATAAGTTAAGATTATACATGAATTGCTATGGCAGAAAGTCCAAGTTTTAAAACTATAGGAAAAAAAGAAAAGGAGACTAGTTAATAAAATTAGATTTTTAAAGAATTCTATCTATATAGATAAACCTTCAATACCTCTTTCAAACTCCAATCTTTAAATCACTGAAGCACAGAGTAAAAATAGTTCACTTACCCAGTGAAATGTTCTGTTCTCTCGGAACTTCTCAGAGAATATTAATAATTATGTACATACACTTTTCAGTAAGCGTTTGACTTTTCTCCTTAAAAATAAGTTTTAGATCAACTTGTTTACCATAATATTTTGCTATTCACAAAGATAATATGGTTATATTGTATGTTTTGTGAAATATTTTTTACTATTATGAATGTGGATTGTTCCCCACTCAAGATTGTAGATGTGCGGGATGTAAATCTTTTTTTATGCAGGTGCTTTTACTAAGGTGAACTGAAAAATGGCCTGCACTGGTATAGGCGTATGTATTGGACATGCACAAATTCATTTTTCAGTGCACCTGCAAAAAAGACCTTTTTTGGTTGAAAATGTACATGTGGCAAAATAAAAATTGGTGCGCGTCCATTTTGGTCGAATTAGTGGTAAGGTCTCATGCATTAACTGGGTGGTAATCGTCAACATGCATACACTGCCGATTACTGCCCAGTCAGCGCCATGCGGTAGAAAACAAAAATAATATTTTCTACCTCACTTATCGGACACACATAAAAATTAGAATTACTGCCCAGGGCACGCAGTAGCCAGGCAGTAGATCTAATTTGACGTGCATCGTATGCACATAGACACCTATGCACCTTAGTAAAAGAACCCCTAAATAAGGTAATAAAAATATATATTAGAAATGTGAAGCTTCATCTTACTTAGAACGTAGAGATAAGAATTCAGAACCAGGTTGGTAGCCTTTTCTAAAATACATGCAGGAGTGCAAGTTTATTTGCTGGCACATGCCAACAGAAACTGCTATTTTTTTAAATATACACATTGAAATATAATTGGTATGAAATTTGCATCTTCCAGTGCAAATGTTGGCACTTAAGAACATATGCATTTCCATATTGGGACAGACCGAAGGGCCATCAAACCCAGTATCCTGCTTCCAACTGTAGCCAATCCAGGTCACAAGTACCTGGAAAGATCCCAGAATAGCAAAACAGATTTTATGCTGCTTATCCTAGAACATGCAGTGGATTTTCCCAAGTCCATCTTAATGGCTCATGGACTTTTCTTTTAGGAAATTAACCAAACTTTTTTTAAATCCTGCTAAGCAAACAGGTTTTACCACATTCTCTGGTAACAAATTCCACATTTTAATTACTTATTGAATGAAGAAATATTTTCTCCAATTTGTTTTAAATTTACTATTTATTTGCTTCTTTGCATGCCCCCTAGTCCTAGTGTTTTTGGAAAGAGTAAACAAGCAATTCACATCTACCAATTCCTCTCCACTTAGTATTTTATAAACCTCTCATATCTCCCCTCAGCCATCTCTTCTCCAAGCTTAAGAGCCCTAGCTGGTTTAGCCTTTTTTCATAGGGAAGTCGTCCCATCCGCTTTATCAATTTTGTTGCCCTTCTCTATACCTTTTTTTGAGATGTGGTGACCAGATTGCACACAGTATTTGAGGTGTGGTTGCACCATGGAGCAATACAAATGCATTATAAACATACTCAGATTTTGTTTTCCATTCTTTTCCTAATAATTCCTAACATTCTATTTGCTTTCTTAGTCGCTGTGGCACATTGAGCAATGGGTTTCAACATATCATCAACAATGACTCCTAGATCCTTTTCCTAGGTGGTGACTCTTAATGTGGAATCTTGTATCATGTAACTATGGTTTGGGTTCCTCTTTCCCAAATGCATCACTTTGTACTTCCTCACATTAAAAGTCATCTGCCATTTGGATGCCCTGTCTCTCAGTCTCGTAAGGTCCTCTTGTAATTTTTCACAATCCTCTTGCAATTTAACAACTTTGAATAAATTTGAGTGTCATCATCAAATTTTATTACCTCACTAGTTATTCCCATCTCTAGATCATTTATAAATATGTTAAAAAGCAGCATTCCAGAATCAGACCCCTGGATAACCCTACTATCTACTTTTCTTCATTGAGAATACTGACCAGTTATCCCTAATCTCTGTTTTCTATCAGTTTTTAATCCACATTAGAACATTGACGCCTATCCCATGACTTTCTAATTTCTTCAGGAGTCTTTCATGAGGTACTTTGTCAAATGCCTTTTGGAAATCCAGATACACAGTATTGACCGGCTCACCTTTATACACATGCTTATTCACCTCTTCAAAACAAATGTAGTAGATTGGTGAGGCAAGATTTCCCTTGACAAAATCCATGTTGGCTTTGAGCTTATGCATACGCTTTGTAATTTTGCTCTTTATAATATTCTCTACCATTTTGCTAATGCCAACTCTAGGGTTCCTTTTACTGCAGCTTGGTAAAAGGACCCCCCTATTTTTTCAAAGAGAGAACATAAAAAAGGATCATAAGTGGAAATTCTCCTCTAAATTAGCTTGCACATGACTGAAATGCTACTAGCTGAATATCCCTGCTCCATATAGAGACACTGTTACCAGATCTAAGACATCCCAATATGGATTTGCCTATTATTGCTATGCTATCCACCTTATAATTGAAAGAGAAAAACGCCTAGATTTCGACCCAAATCGGGAGATAGACATTTATCTCACAAAAACGAATAAATCGGTATAATGGAAAGCCGATTTTGGACGTTTTCAACTGCACTCCATCGCGGAAGCGTACAAACTTGACGGGGGCGTGTCGGAGGCGTGGTGAAGGTGGAACTGGGGCGTGGTTATCGGCCGAGGAGAGATGGGCGCCTTTCGCCGATAATGGAAAAAAAGTATGCGTTTGTAGCTAGAATTTAGGGCACTTTTCCTGGACCCTGTTTTTTCATGAATAAGGCCCCAAAAAGTGCCCTAAATGACCAGATTACCACCAGAGGGAATCGGGGATGACCTCCCCTGACTCCCTCAGTGGTCACTAACCCCCTCCCACCACAAAACATGATGTTTCACAACTTTTTATTTTCACCCTCAAATGTCATACCCACCTCCCTGGCAGCAGTGTGCAGGTCCCTGGAGCAGTTGTTAGGGGGTGCATTGGACTTCAGGCAGGTGGACCCAGGCCCATCCCCCCCTACTTATTACAATTGTGCTGCTTAATGCTTAGTCGTCCAACCCCCCCAAACCCACTGTACCCACATGTAGGTGCCCTTCTTCACCCCTTAGGGCTATAGTAATGGTGTAGACTTGTGGGCAGTGGGTTTTGAGGGGGATTTGGGGGGCTCAACACACAAGGGAAGGGTGCTATGCACCTGGGAGCTCTTTTACCTTTTTTTTTTTTTTTGTAAAAGTGCCCCCTAGGGTGCCCGGTTGGTGTCCTGGCATGTGAGGGGGACCAGTGCACTACGACTCCTGGCCCCTCCCACGAACAAATACCTTGGATTTATTCGTTTTTGAGCTGGGCGCTTTCATTTTCCATTATCACTGAAAAACAAAAACGCCCAGCTCACAAATTGTCGAATAAAACATGGACGTCTATTTTTTTCGAAAATACGGTTCGGTCCGCCCCTTCACGGACCCGTTCTCGGAGATAAACGCCCATGGAGATAGATGTTTTCGTTCAATTATGCCCCTCCACACTACATAGTTCTTATATTCTGTTAAGTTCAATCTAGATTTGAAGTCGATAACACAATACAAAATCCTTCATATTGTAGTATTGCAAACCATCCTTGTCATCAATTCAATGCAATCTCATGCAAATTTAAGTTTGCATAGCAAATAAATATCTTTAAACTTTAAAAAAAGGCATATTATACCTGAATTGTTCTAATACTCAAAGGTAAATCATTCCAAAATTTCAGGCCCTGATATAAAAAAGTGGACTCTGAATACATTTCTTCTAAATTTTTCTAAAAGATGGATAATTTAATTCAAACAGCATTCTGTGTGGGCCGTAGAAAAGGATGATGAAAAGTTAAGGTAATTAACGAGACAACTGGAACTATCTCCATATAGCAATTTACACACTAAACAAGCTAATTTAGATTTTATCCTAAAACCTATCCAAAGTCAATGCAAATAATTTGACAATGGAGTTGCACTCTCATATTTTTCCAGACCAGAAATCAGCATTACAGCTGTATTCTATAAAAAACTGCAATTGTTTTAAGAGTTTTTGGTTGGATAATTTATGGCATATAGCTGGAATGGAGAAACTCACTTGGCTAAGGAAATATAAACTATCAAAATATTATCAGTTTTGGTACCCACTAAGGGCCCTGTTTACTAAGCTGTGCTATAGGCGTGTTAATATTTTTAGTGCATGCTAAATATTTGTGTGCGCTAATGCTAGAGACACCCATAGGAATATATGGGTGTCTCCAGCATTAAAGCACACTAAAAATGCTAGCACACCTTAGCAAAACAGGTCCCTAAGTATCCCTACTAGTAAGCAGTTTATATATATTTATTTTGGATATACCCATTTGTTCCTTTATTTCTTTTAGAAAATCTAGGAATCCACTATATTTATCATTCTGCTTACCACATGGGCTCATGTTTTGAAAAATTATTTGGAGTGTAAACTAAGAAGATAAAGAAAGGAACTGTGGAGGGAGGTAATGCTATATATTTACTATATAAGATTATTATTAGTGCTGCATTGCAATTAAAATTTTTAATTGTGATTCAAGTCAGGGCATAGTCTGCTGTGCAAGGTGAGAGCCATAGGGATGGAATGGGGGCACGCATTTCTTCTCTCTCCCCCCCTCATTAGATATCAGACCTTTGCTGATGGGGGGTGCTGAAGCCAGTCGACGAAATCCACTGCCAAAGTTTCCCCCTTCCTCCTTGTGCTGCTTCAGGAGTGCGGAAGTCAGCGAGATGCCTCCTGCTGCTGATACCGGCACAAACTGAGCATGCTTGGGGAGTGCAAGCATTAGTGGCTGGAAGCATCCCACTGACTTCCTTGCTCCTGAAACAGCATGAGGAAGAAGAGGGTTACTCAGGCAGTGGATTTCTTCTGCTGACACGGCTTCAACTATCCTACCAGCCTTTGAACAGATACTGTAGCTTTGGAGGAGGCCTTCACCCATTCTGTCTCTCCCATGTGCCCTCATGTGATCAACAAGCCCCAACAATTCTAGTGTAAAGTTCTTTACAGTAGGTTAACCAGTCTGCTGATGAAGACACTTCTTCCCTTCTTTGATAGTTGGTCACCATCTCTGCTCAACAGCCCTTGGAAAATCACCCCATGGTCTAGAAATCTGAAACATATTTGATGATATCACCCATGCAGCCCCACATTCATCTCCATGATGCTAGCTTCTCTGTCTTGGCTTTTACCTGTGTATTTGTCCACTTCATCACCTATCCCAGAGCCAAGAAGTCCATTTTGATATGTTTGAAGGGGTATCTAGCACTATTACTTGTGCCAACATAAAGCAGCCACATCAGAAAATAGAAATTAGGCTTGATGAGTCTTGACAAACTCTCTATATCACCTCAAATTTTGTTACCTAGCAAACAGCGTACTTCCTGGGACATCATATTGAGTCTGAAGATGGACACCTTTATGCCTCTCAGAAGGGTATAACCAATCACCACTACCTTTTACTTCCTAGTGGTCACTGATCCAGCAACTTTGGGGATTTTGAGTTTTGTTTTTTCCTGTCCGTCAGATGCTCTCACTTCCTCTACTTCCAGGGCTACATACCAGTTCTTCAGCTCGAGAGCATGTGGAGTTATGGTATTGATCCTTAACAGTAACGGCATCATGATATGTGTCCAGTTGTCCTATTTCAGCACAGCTTCTTCTTCTCCACTGTTGGAGATTTTTGATGCTCAGCCACTTCGTTGCTCAGTTATTCCACTTCTTTCATGAGGAATTCAAGCTGCAGACATCTCGTACATTGAACCAGGCCCTCTCCTTCGATTATGTTTTCTGTCTGTATAGAGGCAGAAGCTGTAACTGAGGCAACAGCTTTGGTGACATGGTGTTTTCCAGTCACACTGCACTTTCAGACATTTTTGCACCTGTTGAAAGAAAACAGAGAAAGCCATATCAAAACCCTTTCCTTTTCCTTGACTGTTCTTAGGTTAAAAGAAGCAGCTAACCTCTTTTGTGTAGGATCTAACCCTTAGAAGTGTGTATACTTATATTCTTATAAGTTATCTCTAAGTCAATATTATTTATACATTTCAGTGGTTTTGTAACAGACAACCTTGCTGTTTTGTAGAGTTCAAAGGAAGAAATTCTTCTGTGCTCTGGCTTTCCAGATCATTTTCTACAACTTTTTCTAATTTCTTCTATTTTGTATATCTGCAGCTCTTTTTATACAGATCTTCTCTGGTAGTCTGTGTGTGAACCTACAGGTCTCTGTGTCATTGCTCATCCTCACCTTGTCACACTGCAGCAAATTTGTGGAGAAAGTGCATACATTGAGGAAGCAGCAGAGCAGGACAAGTTTTTACCAGTTTCATAGATGGTCAACAGTAGGAAAAGTACAATTAATTTTAATTGGCTTTAAGTGGTCACTATACAGCATTTAGTTGCGTATTCCTTTGAAAGGCATTTCAGGAAGTGAAGAATAGTAAATGTCAGATAGGTATTTATCTGAATCCTGATGTAGTATTATTCAACTGACCTTTCTTTACCTTTAGCCATTTATATTTCCAACTGACATTTCTTTGTTCAAGCTGGCCATGCTATCAGATGGGTCACAGTATAACACATTTTCAGTCCACTGTCCTTCAGCAGATACTGCTTTCACTATTTATTTCTCCAACTGATACGTTTCTTAAAGTAAGGCGAATTGAGTATCACATGGTTTATCAATGCCCAGGATTCTCTGCATTTAGTTGTGTATGGCAAACTTGTCATCAATCTCTGTATTTCATAATATGCAGTGACATTTGTTTACAGATGGAGTTAACAATTCAATAAAATACCTCATTCAATTTACCATATGTAGGAAGGGTAACTTTCAGCTCGTGTTGGAAGCTTGTAGATCCAAGGGTACTACTACTAGTACTACTACTACTTATTTTCATAGCACTACACATACACAAAAGAGATCAGAGATGGTCTGCTGTAAGGAGCTTACAGTTTATTCAAGATAGAAAAAAATGGGAACCATGTGTCATGGGGTAGTGAAGAACATGACACTGGGATTCTTGTTCCCCATGAACAACTAGTTAAATTTTCTTACAGTTCAGTCCACTTAAGGTTTCACTTCAGTCCACCTTTTGCATTTTGCTTTCAGAGCACTGTTTGAGAATTGTTTGAGGAATGTGGAAACAAACTTCTACATTCCTATTCCACAGCATTAACTTTATTCAAACTCCAAATAAACACAGATAATATACAGCCTTACCTTTCAGGGCAACACTTGAATATCTTTCTTCTGTCACATTATCAGGGATTGGATAACTTCTCAAACCCCATCTTCCACATGCAGAAGAGCTTGTCTCTTGGGGCATTTATACACAGTCCCAAAAATTCCCCCAGTAAAACCTCTCAATTAAACAAATCTTTAAACACTATAATCATTCCAATGGAAAACAATCTTCCATATCCTCAGAGTTATGCAGGATTGCAGGCAGCAAACATACACCTTCAGTTAGAATGAAGCATAACTCCCACAATACTCCATCTGTTTCCCCAGACCCCTTGCACCTAGATGAGTCAATTAGCTCTGTCTGAAAGGTCCGTAAGGTCTAACCAGGGCTACAAGGAAAACCTGACAATTATTACAGTTTGCTTTCTTCAGAATCTCTGATTTCAGACCTACAGTTTGCAGGGTACCTTCATCATGATAGCCTCTTAATATCCAGACTAAACAACCACCAGGTACCTTTTCCTTTGTTCTGTCCATACATGTCAACAGAGGTCCTGCTTCTGTAAGCTTTCTGTTCTGAGCTCTTCTGGCTTTAGTCTCCAGTCTGCTGACCTCCCTGAAACTTCCAGATTCTCTCCAGGAACTCTGGAAATAAGAGTTCCTCCCTTTCTTGCACTCAGGTTAGGCTTAGCCACATTCCTGGCTTCTCCATACTCTGTACCTTACTCCTCCTCCAGCATCTACTTTGAGGTCCTTAATGCCCCAGATAAGGTAGCCCAGCTGGCCAGCTCTCAGGGAGCTCCTTTCTCCCTCCTCTCTCTCTCTCCCTTTTTTACAAGGTCATTATAGAGTGACTTCCAAGCCAGAGGGATGATGCCTATTCTTTGCCACTCCCCCCTTTGCTCCAACTTTCATCCCTATAGCATTCTATCTTACAGGGCTTTAGAATTCTCTCCAAGTAGGTCCTGGAGTACCCCCTTGCCAGTCAGGTTTTCAGGATATCCACAATGAATATACATGAAAGAGATTTGAATACAATATCCTCTTTATGGCCTCTTCTACCTTTCACTAGCCCCAGAGAGATCCTATTGTTAATTAATTTTATTTATTTATTTGTTACATTTGTATCCCACATTTTCCCACCTTTTTGCAGGCTCAATGTGGCTTACATATTACTGTTAACGGCGTTAGCCAATTCCGTCTGAACAAATAAATGGTATGAATCCATACAAAGTGATATTGTGGTAGAATGAGGTACATGTATGGTAAGTACAATTGGGGGGAAAGGGGGGAGAAGAGTCAGGTAATGTCCGTTACGGTCTTTGGTTATATTGTGTCGCAAGTGTCCAGGTATTTTTATGTTGGGTCTGTGGGGTATGCTCTTCTGAACAGGTCTGTCTTTAGTGCTTTCCGAAAATTTAGGTGGTCGAATGTAGTTTTTACTGCTTTTGGCAATGTGTTCCATAGTTCTGCGCTTAGGTAGGAAAAGCTGGATGCATAGGTGGATTTGTATTTGAGTCCTTTGCTGCTTGGGTAATGGAGGTTCAGGTATGATCGTGCAGATTTTGTGGTGTTTCTGGTTGGCAGGTCGATGAGGTCTGTCATGTATCCCGGTGCCTCGCCGTAAATAATTTTATAGACAGTTGTGCAGATTTTGAAAGTGATATGTTGTTTGATTGGTAGTCAATGCAATTTTTCTCGGAGTGGTTTGGCTGCTGTGTTTTGGGTGGTCTGAAGTTTCTTTATGATTTGATCCTTGCATTCTGCATAGATTCCATTACAGTAATCTGCGTGGCTTAGTACCATTGACTGTATTAGGTTACAAAATATTTCCCTCTGGAAGAATTGTTTCACGAGTTTGAGTTTCCACGTTGAGAAAAACATTTTCTTTATGGTGGATTTCGCTTGGGTCTCTAGTGATAGGTTATGGTCGATTGTTACTCCGAGAATTTTCAGGCTGTCTGAGATAGGGAGGGTGTATCCTGGGGTGTTAATGTTTGTTGGTTTGTATGCATTGTATTGGGATGAGATGATGAGACAGTGTGTGTTTTCTGTATTGAGTTTTAGTTGGAATGCATTTGCCCATGAGTTCATGATGTTTAAACTTAGCTTGATTTCGTTGGTGATTTCTGCCAGATCATGTTTGTATGGAATGTATAATGTAACATCATCAGCATAGATAAATGGGTTAAGGCCTTGGGTGGATAAGGTCTTGGCTAGTGGAGTCATCATGAGGTTGAAAAGGATCGGTGATAGTGGTGATCCTTGCGGTACTCCGCACCCTGGTTTCCACGGTGACAATATGTTTGTTTTTTATTTCACTTGATATGTTCTTGTGGTTATAAAACCCTTAATCCAATTGAGAGTGCCACCACTGATTCCAAAGTATTCTAGGAGTCTTAGCAGTATGTTATGGCTATTCATGTCGAACGCACTTGACATGTCAAATTGGAGGAGGAGAATGTTCTTGCCTGTTGCTATTTCCTGCTTGAATTTGGTTAGGTGTCGTGCCCCGTACCTGATTATGGACCTGACCGCCTCAGTGTCGATGCAGTGCTATGGAGCGCTGGCCATCTTGGCAGCGCCGGTGCTCCTGGATCGGCGCTCCTCTTCCGGGCGCGGAGTCCGGGTTTGGACCGCGCCTCCTGTTTGTGGATTGGCTTTGGCCCGTGGGACTCCGCCTTCAGCTCCTCGGGGTTGGTCTTCTTTTCTCTGTTCCATGGGCAGGCAGCCTACGAGAGCCTTCCCTGTCTGCTGATGCGGCTTGCTCTAGGGGAGGGGCTTGGTGCGCTCCCTTCCAGCTGATCCTGCTTCTATTGATGGAAGGGGCTATTTAAGAACAGGTTCTTCTTGCAGACTTTGCTTCGGCTTCTACTTGTAGACACCTGATCGTTGGGGACTCTTGTCATTTCTTCTTGCTGCCTGACCTGTTTTTGACTTGGCTTGGACTTTGACTTTTGCCTTTGCTTGCTGCCCACCTCTGAACCTTTGCCTGGACCTGGACTTTGCTTTTGCTTGTTGCCCGCCTCTGAATCTTTGCCTGGACCTGGACTTTGCCTTTGCTTGCTGCCCGCCTCTGAACCTTTGCCTGGACCTGGATTTTGCCTTTGCTTGCTGCCTGAACCTTTGTCTGGACCTTGACTTTGCCTTTGCTTGCTGCCTGCCTCTGAACCTATGCCTGGACCTGGACTTTGCCTTTGCTTGCTGCCTGCTCTGAACATTTGCCTGGATATGGACTTTGCCTTTGCTTGCTGCCTGCCTCTGAACCTTTGCTTGGACCTGGACTTTACCATAGCTTGCTGCCCGCCTCTGAACCTTTGCCTGGACCTGGACTTTGCCTTTGCTTGTTGCCCGCCTCTGAACCTTTGCCTGGACCTGGACTTTGCCTTTGCTTGTTGCCCGCCTCTGAACCTTTGCCTGGACCTGGACTTTGCCTTTGCTTGCTGCCTGCCTCTGAACCTATGCCTGGACCTGGACTTTGCCTTTGCTTGCTGCCTGCCTCTGAACCTTTGCCTGGATCTGGACTTTGCCTTTGCTTGCTGCCCGCCTCTGAACCTTTTCTTGGACTTGGACTCTGCTCTGCCTACCGCCTGCCTGGGACTTTACGGAGTCCTATCTTTATCTGTCATCTCGGTTGCCTGGGCGAGGTTCCTGAGTTCGGATCTTCATCTACCTCTGCAGGTAAGCCAGGATTGTTCAGCCGCAAAACTTCTGTTTGGCACAGGGTCTCACTTCTCCTACATTAGCCGTGACAGAAAGCCGAAGCCATGAGTTCGCTGGACAAAACTGATGTGTCTGACCTGACTCAGGTTCTTCAACAACAGCAGGCTCAGCTTAATAGATTATCGGGGGTTCTCCAGGATGTTTGCTCTCAGATGGCCACTCTTCAGGCTCAGCGGTCACCTGCTGTTGGAACAGCAGGAACTACTCTTCCCTTTCCGACCTTACGTCTGCCAGAGCCGCCTCGATTTGACGGCACTCCCTCTGCTTGCCGGGGCTTCTTGAACCAATGTCAGATGCTTTTTGATATGAAACCTGCTTCATTCCTGTCTGACAGTGTCAAAGTTACCTACATAATTTCCTTACTTTCTGGACCAGCCCTGGCATGGCCTTCACCCCTGTGGGAACAATGGGATCCGCTTCTATCGAATCTGGGTGAATTCCATCGGCGGTTCTGGATGGTCTTTGATGTCCCTGGACATCCCTCTTCAGCAGCAGATGAACTGTTACGGATCCAACAGGGTAACAATTCCATGGGAACCTATGCTATACGGTTCCATACACTAGCCACTGAACTTCAATGGAACAAAGAGGCCCAGACGGCAATTTTTTTGGCAAGGGTTGAGTGGGCGGATCAAGGATGAATTGGCTGGTCGAGAGCTTCCCACTACTTTGGATGCTCTCATTGCTCTGTGTGTCAGGATTGATGTTCAATTCCAGGAGAGAGCACGAGAACGATCTACCTTGCATCCTACATGGAGGACTTCTCTTCAGAGTAGACGAGCTACCTCTCCATAAGGAGCAACAGGTGCACCTTCAGAGGGACTAGAAGAGCTTATGGTAATAGGGCAACATCGTCTCTCAGCCGTGGAGAGGGCTCATCATCATACCAACCGGCTTTGTATGTACTGTGGGAGACTCGGGCATTTCGTGAAAGAGTGTCCTAACAAACCGGGAAAAGCCTAGACCCGAGCCTTGTGGAGGGGATGGTTCTGGGTCAGTCAGGTTCCCTTCCGGACAATTTGATTATGCCCCTCCTCATAAATCGGATACATACCATTTATATTTTTGTGAACAAAGCATTAAACAAACTTTATGTGAGCTCTGACCTGTAACCAATGAAAGATGATAATAGTGGGGTGGTTCTATCATAGTTCAATTTAAATAAGATTACTCTAGCAACCATATTTTGAATTAATTGCAAATGAAATAAAGATCTTTCTGACAGCCCTACATAAAAATAACCCATTACAATAGTCCAATATAGAAATAATTAAAACGTGAACTAATTCCTGTAATTCATCAATTGAAAAGTAAGACAATTTGAAAAAGAACACCTAATTTTATAAATATGCTTTCTGTAAGATGACAAATTTGGGACTCACCATTTAGTGTAGAGTCCAACAAGATTCCCAAACTCCAAACAATAGATTGTTATTGTATCACTGATCCATTTAAATTTAATTCAGCTGATGGAATTGGATGGTTTCTTCCTCCCACCCAGAGAACTTTAATCATTTCTATAGTTATTTAAAATCTATGCAATCATCCATTGAGAGATCTTGCCAAAGCAATCTTTGATAAAACAGAATGTGTCAGAAATCGAAGAGGTTATAGGAAAAATAATTTGAACATTGTCTGCATATATGTAGTAATACAATTTTAAAGAACAAAGTAAACAATCTTAAAAGCTAAAAAAAAAAAAAAAAAAGCCATTAAAAGGAAAGGGGACAAGGGAGAGCCTTGAGGCACTCTCCAAGTTGATTTCAAAGAAAATGATGTTGCCCCATCATAATTTACCCTAAAATCTGTTTTGTAAAAATCCTAAGAGCCACTGTAATCCTAATACCTTCCAGTTTGTACATCAGTTGATCATGATCTACCACATCAAATGCTGAGGAGAGATCCAACTGCATTAGCAATGCACATTTTCCCTGATCCAAAATTAAATGAAGTTCAGATACAAGTGCTAATAGACATGTTTCACTACTAAAATATTTCCTAAAGCTGAATTGTTGCAGGTCTAAGATGTTCTACTCATCTAAATAATCTTATAATTTATGTACCACCAATTACTCATTGATCTTTGCCAAACATGGTATACTAGCAACAGGCCTACAGTTACTACAAAGTTCAGAGGATTTAGTATTATGTTTTAATAGAGGAGTTAAAGTTATAACCCCAATATTTAGAAAAAAATATGTCTGTTGTGAACATCAAAGTAAGTATACAATTAACCAGCCACGTGCTTCCAAAGAAATATGTATGAAAAATACAGTTGGACAAAGATCTAAACCACAGAAGCTCTTACTGAATTTAGAAATAGTAGATTTGAGTTGTTCAATTTTCATCATGGGGAATTCAGTGCAAAAACAATCTATAGGGATACCTGACCTAACTGATTTGCTGTTTTTGTTTCCTGCCTTAGGTTTAGTGGGTCCTGCTGTCTCCCACAGTATTTTCTTTGTGTCACATGACTCTGCCCTGATGTCTCCCATAATATTTTATCCCTGTCATGTGACTCCACCCTGCTCAGCATGCCCTGTCTCCCACAGTATTTTATGTGTGTCACATGACTCCACCCTACTCAGGGTCTGCTGTCTCCTGCCGTATTTTCTCCATGTCACATGACTGTACTTCCAGGTTAGCTCACAGGGCACCTAGGTATGGTTTATATATTATGCCTAGGGCCCATCCACATAACTAAATCTAGTCACAGTATTTGCGTCAAGTAAAACTTAGTGTAAATGCCAGTGACTAAGTTAGGCGAGAAATGGGTGCATTCTATAACAGCATGCATAAGTGGAGAAGTGGCATAGAGGGGCATAATAGAACGGGGGCGCCCCTCTCCAGGGATGGCCCCGGGAAGGGGCGGAATCAACTGTATTATCGAACAAGATGGGCGCCCATCTTTCGTTTCGATAATACAGTCGGGGCTGGCCAAATCTCAACATTTAGGTCAACCTTAGAAATGGTCGACCTAAATGTTGAGATCGCCGGACTTAAAGATGGCCGGCCTCGGTTTTCGCCGATAATGGAAACCGAGGCCGGCCATCTCAAAACCAGCCAAATACAAGCCATTTTGTCGTGGGAGGAACCAGCATTTGTAGTGCACTGGTCCCCGTCACATGCCAGGACACAAACCAGGCACACTAGGGGGCACTGTAGTGGACTTCATTAATTGCTCCCAGGTACATAGCTCCCTTACCATGTGTGCTGAGCCCCCCCAAATTCCCACAATTCCCACTCCCCACAACTGTACACCACTACTATAGCCCTAATGGGGTGAAGGGGGGCACTCTTGAGCCCCCAGTCCGAAAATGCCTAAGATAAGTACATTAAAAATACTAACATAGAAAAACAAAGCCAATGGAGAACTGAGTGCCGTTTGAATTGCCAATAGTTATCGTTGGACAATCTGGCACTACTGAGGCAAGAGTTAGAATTGATTGTGAAAATTGTGACATATATAAAGAAATTGCGTTAAGTAAAGTGGTGGAGAAAAAATAACAATTGGGACTGACGAAGTTGATGTGAATGGAGCTGGGCATGACATTTCAGGCTGGCATAGAGGCTGGCAAACAAATGTTTTTAATTTTTTTTTAGGGTGGGAGGGGGTTGGTGACCACTGGGGGAATACGGGGAGGTCATCCCCGATTCCCTCCAGTGGTCATCTGGTCAGTTTGGACTCCTTTTTGAGGTTTGGTCCAGAAAATAAATGGACCAAGTAAAGTTGGTCAAATGCTCATCAGGGCCGCCCTTCTTTTTTCCATTATCGGCCGAGGGCGCCCATGTTAACCACACCCCTGTCCCGCCTTTGCTACGCCTTCAACACGCCCCCTTAAACTTTTGCCGCTCCTGCGACGGACTGCAGTTGAGGGCGGCCAAAATCAGCTTTCGATTATGCCGATTTGGCCACACCTGAAAGAAGGGCGCCCATCTCCCGATTTATGTCAGAAGATGGGCGCCCTTCTCTTTCAAAAATAAGCAGGATAGTGGTTAGAGCACTGGTCTTGATATCCAGAGGTGGCAGGTTCAAATCCTGCTGCTACTCCTTGTGACCTTGGGCAAGTCACTTAACCCTCCATTGCTTCAGGTACAAAATTAGTTTGTAAGCCCCTCCAGGGACAGAGAAATACCTAGTATACCTGAATGTAGCTCACTTTGAACTGCTACTGAAAAAAGTGTGAGCAAAATACAAATAAATAATTTGTAATAATGTCCATGATCCATTAATTCTACACTCACAGTCTTACCCCCTTTTTGGCAGCACACATTAGAATTTAAATGCATAATGTTTTAGAATATGCTTAGCAAGTTATATGCGTAAATTCTAATTAAAACCACTACTGTCAATAATTGCCTGTTAATTGGCAATTGTTGGTACTGATTGGCTTGTTAAGATAATTAAGTTGCACACGCAATACAGAATATGACCTGAATTGCATGTGCAGCTCAAGTCACACAGTATAGAATTGGGGGGGGGGGGGGGGTATATGGATATCTGTGATATTCAATTCATTATCTAAATAGCTATCCTGATAAATTCCAGACAAACTTTGTGCTGGTCTAAAATTATCCAGATAATTATATGGCTAGTGGACTGAAAATCACCACTTTCAATATAGTTCGGTGAATCTCCACCACAATAGTATCTGGATATTGCTGAGGCAGTCTGTAAAGATTTTCAGCAGCACCATACACGTACCCACAAGAGTACTAACAGTTGTGGCTAAGAGCTATTCTGTAAAGGTGTGCTTAAGTGGCATGGAGGGGTATTTTTGATATGACATCTAATTCCCACTTTAGACGTTTTACAAAAAAATGTCCAAAATCTGAATAAGAAAGACGTTTATTTTCCAGAAAGAAAAACGCCTTTTCTTTTTGAAAATACTGTTTCTAACAAGGTTTTGTCCTTTGGACGTTTTGTTTTTTGGTCCATTAAAAAAAAATGTCCAAGTGAAAAACAGAGAAAATCAAGCCATTGGGATATAGGAGGGGCCGGCATTTTTAATAGACTGGTCTCCCAGACATCCTAGGAGGTAAACGGGGCACCCTAGTGGACTTCAAAAACATGATCCCAGGTAAACACCTTACTGTTGCTCCCTTATCTTGTCTGCTGGCCCCCCCAAAACCCACTGGCCATAACAATAGACCCTATGGGTGAAGAGGGCACCTATATGTGAGTATAGTGGGTTTCTGGTGAGTTTTGGAGGGCTCACAGTTTCCACCACAAATGTGACAAGCAGAGGGAGATAGAGACCAGAGTCCTCCACTCCATGGTGCACTGCACTGCACTGAGCACTACACTACTCCAGGGACCTGCATGCTGTTCTAATAGACCTGGCTCTAACATCCGAGGCTGTCATAGAGGTTGCTAAATCATATTTACAGTGGGGGAAATAAGTATTTGATCCCTTGCTGATTTTGTAAGTTTGCCCACTGACAAAGACATGAGCAGCCCATAATTGAAGGGTAGGTTATTGGTAACAGTGAGAGATAGCACATCACAAATTAAATCCGGAAAATCATATTGTGGAAAGTATATGAATTTATTTGCATTCTGCAGAGGGAAATAAGTATTTGATCCCTCTGGCAAACAAGACCTAATACTTGGTGGCAAAACCCTTGTTGGCAAGCACAGCGGTCAGACGTCTTCTGTAGTTGATGATGAGGTTTGCACACATGTCAGGAGGAATTTTGGTCCACTCCTCTTTGCAGATCATCTCTAAATCATTAAGAGTTCTGGGCTGTCGCTTGGCAACTCGCAGCTTCAGCTCCCTCCATAAGTTTTCAATGGGATTAAGGTCTGGTGACTGGCTAGGCCACTCCATGACCCTAATGTGCTTCTTCCTGAGCCACTCCTTTGTTGCCTTGGCTGTATGTTTTGGGTCATTGTCGTGCTGGAAGACCCAGCCACGACCCATTTTTAAGGCCCTGGCGGAGGGAAGGAGGTTGTCACTCAGAATTGTACGGTACATGGCCCCATCCATTCTCCCATTGATGCGGTGAAGTAGTCCTGTGCCCTTAGCAGAGAAACACCCCCAAAACATAACATTTCCACCTCCATGCTTGACAGTGGGGATGGTGTTCTTTGGGTCATAGGCAGCATTTCTCTTCCTCCAAACACGGCGAGTTGAGTTCATGCCAAAGAGCTCAATTTTTGTCTCATCTGACCACAGCACCTTCTCCCAATCACTCTCGGCATCATCCAGGTGTTCACTGGCAAACTTCAGACGGGCCGTCACATGTGCCTTCCGGAGCAGGGGGACCTTGCGGGCACTGCAGGATTGCAATCCGTTATGTCGTAATGTGTTACCAATGGTTTTCGTGGTGACAGTGGTCCCAGCTGCCTTGAGATCATTGACAAGTTCCCCCCTTGTAGTTGTAGGCTGATTTCTAACCTTCCTCATGATCAAGGATACCCCACGAGGTGAGATTTTGCGTGGAGCCCCAGATCTTTGTCGATTGACAGTCATTTTGTACTTCTTCCATTTTCTTACTATGGCACCAACAGTTGTCTCCTTCTCGCCCAGCGTCTTACTGATGGTTTTGTAGCCCATTCCAGCCTTGTGCAGGTGTATGATCTTGTCCCTGACATCCTTAGACAGCTCCTTGCTCTTGGCCATTTTGTAGAGGTTAGAGTCTGACTGATTCACTGAGTCTGTGGACAGGTGTCTTTCATACAGGTGACCATTGCCGACAGCTGTCTGTCATGCAGGTAACGAGTTGATTTGGAGCATCTACCTGGTCTGTAGGGGCCAGATCTCTTACTGGTTGGTGGGGGATCAAATACTTATTTCCCTCTGCAGAATGCAAATAAATTCATATACTTTCCACAATGTGATTTTCCGGATTTAATTTGTGATGTGCTATCTCTCACTGTTACCAATAACCTACCCTTCAATTATGGGCTGCTCATGTCTTTGTCAGTGGGCAAACTTACAAAATCAGCAAGGGATCAAATACTTATTTCCCCCACTGTATATTCACATTTGTGGGGGGGGGGGGGGGGGAGAGGGGGGAGGGAGTGGGTCAGTGATTAATGAAGGGGGGATATTGGTAAAATTTGAGATTGTTGTATGTATCTGCTAATAGCAGAAGGAGGATACGTTTAAAAGGAACAGAATAATTTGAAATCCTTCTCCCTAAAAACATACATTCCAATCACAAAACCAAGAGACATTTACTTAGAATGCACACATTAGAAAGATAAAACATTGCAATCTTAAATGTCAAATTATTTTTTAACTAGGTGATATACATCCATCATTTGAAATGCATATAGATTTATGTTTCATGTTTGACTCCAAATTCATATACATCTTTCGTCCTAAAAGATATTTAAATATTACTGTAGAAAATATGCAGTATATTTAATATGTTTAATAAAAAAATTGCTTGGAGATATAGTTGAGTTTATAGAAAGGTAATTGTGATTGCTTTCTTGCCCTGAAGCTCTTAACTATCATTAATAAAGACAACATTCACCAAATATTATCAGGTGTATAATCACCAGAAAACATATGCATTTTTTGCCAATGGCAAAAAGCATCTTTGTTTTCAGGCTTTCATTTTGTCCAGTTGCTTCCTATCATTTTCTCTTAACTTCTAAATACAAAAGGGTGAATATAGCACCATCTAGAGACTGAAGCATAAACTACTCCTAAACATTACAAAAAATAAAGCCCAACACTGATTTTGCAACTTCTAAATAGCATTTTCAATTACAAGCTTCAAATTGTCTTTAGGAACAACAGACTGTAGGAAATCTGCATATTTGTAACTGGACAGAAACACATTTTTAGTACTCACTGCACTAGCATGTCATCATGTCATTGTTGCCTCTGCACTACAGGAAGGATCATGGGGGAATGATACTAGTCACAATCATACCGTGACTTCAGGGCCGGTACCATTCACTGGTGTCAGGCAATGGGGAAAGCCCAACCTACTCTGTCCCAGGGAGTGTTGTGGAGTCCGCGCAGGTGAGTCACCAGTGTGCCCAACCTGCAGTGATGCCAGATGCAGGGCCACATGCTATAGTGGCTGGGCATTTAACCCCGTTGGGCTCGGGCTTTAGCATTTTTAAGTCGTTAGCCACCCTAGTTGCTCTTTTGCTTTCTGTGGGTTCCGAGAGGCCTCTAACTTCCTACCTGCACTTGACGGATCTCTGACACACCTCCAGCTTTTAGTTTTTGCGTGTGAATGGTTTCCTGTTAAACTACCTGCTCTGTGTCTCTGTGGGTTCCAGAGAAGCTTCCATCTTCTAGTTTCTTTGTGTGAATGGATTCCTGGGAAACCTCCAGCTTATGTGTGTGAGTGGGTTCCTGAGAAGCCGTCAGCTTATGTGTATGAGTGGGTTCCTGAGAAACCGCCAGCTTCTGTGTGTGAGTGGGTTCCTGAGAAGCTGAAAGCTTCTGTGTGTGTGAGTGGGTCTTGGATACGCTTTCAACCTCTGTGTGTGCATAGCTTCTGGCCATCTAGTTCCTGAGCTATTGTGGCATTGCTTGTTCCTGCCTAGGCTGGTCCCACTATTCTAACTGGACATAGACCCTGCCTGGTTCCAGCCACGTTTTCTGTTTGCCAGAGACTGGTACATAAGTACATAAGTAATGCCATACTGGGAAAAGACCAAAGGCCCATCAAGCCCAGCATCCTGTCCCTGACTGCGGCCAATCCAGGTCAAGGGCACCTGGCAGCTTCCCAAACGTACAAACATTCTATACATGTTATTCCTGAAATTGTGGATTTTTCCCAAGTCCATTTAGTAGTGGTCTATGGATTTGTCCTTTAGGAAACCGTCCAAACCCTTTTTAAACTCTGCCAAGCTAACCGCCTTCACCACGTTCTCCGGCAATGAATTCCAGAGTTTAATTATGCGTTGGGTGAAGAAAAATTTTCTCCTATTTGTTTTAAATGTACTACACTGTAGTTTCATTGCATGCCCCCTAGTCCTACTATTTTTGGAAAGCGTGAACAGACGCTTCACATCCACCTGTTCCACTCCACTCATTATTTTATATACCTCTATCATGTCTCCCCTCAGCCGTCTCTTCTCCAAGCTGAAAAGTCCTAGCCTCCATAGTTTTTCTTCATAGGGAAGTCGTCCCATCCCCGCTATCATTTTCATCACCCTTCGTTGCACCTTTTCCTATTCCACTATATCTTTTTTTAGATGTGGCGACCAGAATTGGACACAATACTCAAGGTGCGGTCGCACCATGGAATGATACAAAGGCATTATAAAATCTTCACACCTGTTTTCTATACCTTTCCTGATAATACCCAACATTCTATTCGCTTTCCTAGCCGCAGCAGCACACTGAGCAGAAGGTTTCAGTGTATTATCAACGACGACACCCAGATCCCTTTCTTGGTCTGTAACTCCTAACGTGGAAACTTGCATGACGTAGCTATAATTCGGGTTCTTTTTTTCCCACATGCATCACCTTACACTTGCTCACATTAAACGTCATCTGCCATTTAGCCACCCAGTCTCCCAGTCTCATAAGGTCATTCTGTAATTTTTCACAACCCTCTCAAGAATTAATGACTTTGAATAATGTGTCATTAGCAAATTTAATTACCTAGCTAGTTACTCCCATCTCTAAATCATTTATAAATATATTAAAGAGCAGCGGTCCTAGCACTGACCCCTGAGGAACCCCACTAACTACGCTTCTCCATTGTGAATACTGTCCATTTAACCCCACTCTCTGTTCCCTATCCTTCAACCAGTTTTTAATCCACAATAGGACATTACCTCCTATCACATGACCCTCCAATTTCCTCTTTAGCCTTTCATGAGGCACCTTGTCAAACGCCTTTTGAAAATCCAGATACACAATATCAACAGGCTCCCCTTTGTCCACATGTTTGTTTACTCCTTCAAAGAATTGAAGTAAATTGGTCAGGCAAGATTTCCCCACACTAAAGCCATGCTGACTTGGTCTCAGTAATCCATGTCCTCGGATGTGCTCTGTAATTTTGTTTTTAATAATAGCCAGGGCCGTGCCGATGTGGTAAGCGAGGTAAGCGCCGCAGGGGGGCGCCCACCTCCTGAGGGCGCCGCCGCGGTGCTTACCCTCGCCCCGCCGAGGCCTTTAAATCTTTTGGTCGCCCCGGGTGTCACCAGAAAGGGGGGTGCCGCCGCTCCCGCTGCTCTTCATCCTGGCACCCCCCCCCCGCCCCCGCACCAGCCCTTTAAATTTATTTGCCGACGCGATAGCGAGCGCAGCACCTCGTGTGGAAGTAAAGGAAGCGGATCCGATCATCTCATTGGGCCTTCCCTCACTGTCCCGCCCTCCTCTGACGCAACTTCCTATTTCCTCTAGGGCGGGACAGTGAAGGAAGGCCCAATGAGATGATCGGATTCGCTTCTTTTACTTCCACACGAGGTGCTGTGCTCGCTATCGCGTCGGCAATTTCTTTTTAAAGACGGATGGCAGGGAGGGAGAAGACGAGGCAGGGTGAGGGTGGGGGACAGATGGGGTGACCGTGAAGGTGGGGGAGGACTCGGATAGCAGAAGGGACTGGGTGGGAGACAGATGGGGTGAGGGGGACTCGGATGGGCAGAAGGGACTGGGTGGGAGACAGATGGGGTGAGGGGGACTCGGATGGGCAGAAGGGACTGGGTGGGAGACAGATGGGGTGAGGGGGACTCGGATGGGCTGAAGGGACTGGGTGGGAGACAGATGGGGTGAGGGTGGGGGGCACTTGGATAGCAGAAGGGACTGGGTGGGAGACAGATGGGGTGAGGGGGACTCGGATGGGCAGAAGGGACTGGGTGGGAGACAGATGGGGTGAGGGTGGGGGGCACTTGGATAGCAGAAGGGACTGGGTGGGAGACAGATGGGGTGAGGGGGACTCGGATGGGCAGAAGGCCAGGGACTGGGTGGGAGACAGATGGGGTGAGGGGGACTCGGATGGGCAGAAGGGACTGGGTGGGAGATAGATGGGGTGAGGGTGGGGGGCACTTGGATAGCAGAAGGGACTGGGTGGGAGCCAGATGGGGTGAGGGGGACTCGGATGGGCAGAAGGGACTGGGTGGGAGCCAGATGGGGTGAGGGGGACTCGGATGGGCAGAAGGGACTGGGTGGGAGATAGATGGGGTGAGGGTGGGGGGCACTTGGATAGCAGAAGGGACTGGGTGGGAGCCAGATGGGGTGAGGGGGACTCGGATGGGCAGAAGGGACTGGGTGGGAGACAGATGGGGTGAGGGTGGGGGGCACTTGGATAGCAGAAGGGACTGGGTGGGAGCCAGATGGGGTGAGGGGGACTCGGATGGGCAGAAGGGACTGACGTCAGAAGAAGGCGGACACTGAGGGAACCAAGAGCGCAAAGGGAAGGGAGACGTCGGCAGCGCTCCGCTTTCACTGACGCTGCTGCGACCGGAAGTAAAAGATTTAAAGGCCCCAGGGTGCGGAGGGAAGGGCAGAGAGGCATGGATGGGAGGGCAGGGCCCAGGGAGAGGACAAATTGCTGGAAGGGAAGGGGAGGGGAGAGAGGATTGCTGGCTATGGATGGAGGAGGGAAGGGCAGAGAGGGACAAGGATGGACATGGGGGCCCAGGGAGAGGACAAATTGCTGGAAATGGAGGGGAGGGGAGAGAGGAGGATTGCTGGGTATGGATGGAGGAGGGAAGGGCAGAGAGGGACAAGAATGGACATGGATGGGAGGGCAGGACCCAGGGAGAGAGGAGAAATTGCTGGAAATGGATATAGAGCAAGAAATGAAGAAGAAAGGAGAAAAGTAAAGAAATAAATGGAAAGGAAGCCCTGGAAATGGAGTTAAGAGGACATATAGCAGCAGAATCAGATACTGGACCAGTATGATTGAAAAAAGAAAGTCACCAGACAACAAAGGTAGAAAAAAATTATTTTATTTTCATTTTAGCGTTTGGAATATGTCCACTTTGAGAATTTACATCTGCTATCTTATTTTGCAATGTATAGCAATTAGTTTCTAAGAATATTGCTGACAATTCCTTTCAGTGTGGCAAGTGGTGAGCGATCATTTTCATGGGGGGGGGCGCCAACTGATAGTCTGCAGGGGGGCGCCAGAGACCCTAGGCACGGCCCTGATAATAGCCTCTACCATTTTCCCCGGCGCTGACGTCAGACTCACCGGTCTATAATTTCCCGGATCTCCCCTGGAACCTTTTTTAAAAATTGGAGTTACATTGGCCACCCTCCAATCTTCCGGTACCACGCTCGATTTTAAGGATAAATTGCATATCACTAACAGTAGCTCCACTACGAATGAAGGGCTCACAACCCAGAGATAAAACAATACTGACCTGATTCAGGTCTCCTACATTTCTCCCTGGTATCATTTGGGGCCTCTCAAAGCACAATTTAAAAGAAAATATGAGAACCAAAAAAGTGCCATGCAGGAAAAGACCAACAGTCCCTTGCCTTTATTTTAAAAATATATTTTCCTCCAAATGTTACTCTCTCTGCTCCTCCAGTCTCAACAGTATATGGAGAAATGTATAGTGAGGCAAGACAAGAATGAACTAGGAAAGTCTGCTTTCCCCAGGCACTGCCTTGTGAATCCTCAATAGTTTATGGTACATCAATCAAGGTGACTATCAGGCTTATTTTCAAATGAGAAAAACATCCAAAAAGTGGCATAAGTCTGCATTTGGAAGTTTATCTCACAAAAACGTTCAAATTAGTATTTTCAAAACCTCTTTTTAGACATTTTTCTCTGAAATCCGTCAGAAGGATGTCTAAATCTCAAGGGGACGTGTCAGGGGCATGTTACAAGCGGGACTTGGGTGTTTCTAAGACTTGGACATCTTTCAGCAATAATGGAACAAAAAAAAAGATGTCCAAGACTAAAACTTAGATGTTTTGAGCTAGACCTGTTTTTATAATGAATAGCTGTAGTGGGAATTCAACCCACTTCCCCAGGATCAAAGTCTGGTGCACTAACCACTACATGCTAATCCTCTACTCCACAAAAGAGATGCCCCAAATGACCAGATGACCCCTTACTCCCCCAGAGGTCACTATCCCCCTTCCACCCCAAAAAATGTGATTAAAAATATTAGTTGCCAGCATCTATGCTAGCCTCAGATGTTATACTCAGGTCAATTAAAATAGCATGCAGGTCCCTGGAATAGTCTAGTAGTGGTGCAGTGCACTGCAGACAGGTGGACCCTCCCTCTACTTGTTACACTTGTGGAGAAAAATGTGAGCCTCCCCAAAACGCACCAGAAACCCACTGTACCCACATATTGGTGCTCCCTTCTCCTGTAAGGGCTATGGTAGTTGTGTACAGTTGGGGGTAGTGGGGGTTTTTTTTTTTTTTTTTGGGGGGGGGGGGGGTTGGGGGGCTCAGCAGACAAGGTAAGGGAGCAATGGTGAGATGTGTACCTGGGAGAATTTTAAAAAGTCCACTGTAGTGCTCCCAAGGATGCCCTATTGCTTTTCTGGGATGTCACTTTTACACTATTCTACCTGATGCCAAGCTTTCTATTTTTTTTTTTTTATAACATCTAAGCCTTGTGTCTATTGTTTATCATTAGATTTGGGCTTTGAATTCAGATCTATAGATGAAAAGGAGATCTCATTACACATATCTAAATACCAGAGTGCTATTTTTCCATACTTCATAGGAAGAGTGTACATTCCCTAATTACCTGTCCCAATGTAACTGAAGTTTTTACCTCCTCAGTGCACATGTGGATTTTCTGATGCCATGTGAGGCTTTACCACACTTAGAACATGTTTCACTTTATTGTGGATTTTCTTGTGTAATTTGTATGTTTTGCATCTGGATATATTTGTTTGAAAATGGACCAAAAAATAAAACAGCCAAATCACAAAACATTTTTCCAAACAGCATTTTCAAAAGGAAAAGATAGACTTTTTTTTATTTTTAGAAAATGACCTTTCCTGTTCTGTTTTTGGACATTTTGCAAACAGCATCCATTCAGACTTAAATATCATATCCAAAAATGCCCCTTCTGTATCTGACTTGCCCAAAGTCACAAGGAGCAGCAGTGGGAATTGAACCCATATTGCCAGGATTAAAGCCTGCTGCACCAACCATTAAGACACTCCTCCTCTGTTTTGGACAGCTTGCATTTGGATGTATTTTGTTCAAAAATGGACAAAAAAAAAAAGGACGGCCAAATCACAAAATGTCCAAATCACAAGACATCCTTAGCATTTTCGAACACAAAATATAGACATCTATCGTTTTTGAAAATGACCTTCTTTCCTGTTCAGAATTTGGGTGTTTTTGTAAAATGTTCAAATTCTTATTTAAACATTCTATAGAAAATGCCCATCCACGGGGTTCATTTTTGAAAGAGAAAAATGTCCAAAAAGTGGCATAAACTGAAAGATGGATGTGTTTCTCGCAAAAACATCTAAATCACTATTTTTGAAAACCATGTTTAGATGTTTTTCTATGCTGTTCATCTGCAGTACATCCAAATCACAAAAGGACACGTTAAGGGTGGGATTGGGTGATCTAACATTTGGAAAAAAATGTCCAGGGATAAAAGTTGCTTGTTTTAGTCTAGACCTGTATTAATAATGACTAAGCCATAAAAAGTGCTCTAAATGACCAGATAACCAATGGAGGAATTAAGGAATGACCCCTTACTCCCCCAGTGGTCACTGCCCCCCACCAACCAATGATGTGAATGAAATAGTACATACTAGCCTCTATGAAAGTTTAAGATGTTATGGCCAGTTCTATTAGAGCAGCAAGCAGGTCCCTGAAGTAGGCTAGTGGCCTGTGCAGTGCACTGTAGAGAAAGGGACCCAGGCCCATAATCCACTTTAACTGTTAGACTTGCAGTGGAAACTGACAGCCCCCCGAACCCCACCAAAAACCTACTATACCCACATATAGATAATACCTGAATTCATGAGGGCTATTGTAGTGGTGTATAGCTGGGAGTAAGTTTTTGGTGGATTTTGGATGGATCACCCTGCAATATAAGGGGGTGAGGGTTAAATGTGTACCTAGGATATTTTAAGTGAAGTATACTGCAATGCCCCAATAGGGTACCCTACTGCTCTGCTGGGATGTCTTTGTGGCCAATATACTAAGAATGTTGGCTCCTCCTATATCCCAATGGCTTGATTTTGTGCATTTTTCAATTGTTTTTTTTTTTTCAAAAATGGTCCAAAAAGATAGCTGCAGTATTCACAAAATGTCTATGAAATGGCCATTTTCAAGACAAAAAGATAGACGTTTTCAGGTTTGAAAATGGCCATGTTCATCACTTGATTTTCAGACATTTTCAAGAAAGCATCCAAAGGTGGATTTAGATATCATATCCAAAATGTTCCTCTATATGGTTTCCAGTTTTTAAAAGCATTGTTAACAATTTATTTATTTGATTAATTCATTAGGATTTATCTACCAATATTTTGAAGAAATTCACCCAAAGCATTCTACAGCATTACTAAGTTGAACAAAGAAAAAAGACAATTACAGTAGTAAAATAATTCAAATAGTATATTATATGGAATAGTATTCTACTTACAATGTCAACACAATACATATCAAAACATCTTAATAGACAGCACTGGGTGTATGTGAAGATAAGATAGAGTAACAGGAGTTAGAAAATAAGGGACTAATTTTTAAAAAGTTGCATGCGAGGTCAGAAATGTGCATGAATATAATTTCAGAGGAGCGGATAAACAAGTCTTGATACAATATGTGCAGACCAGTGTTAGTCCATGTGTATGACTAGCAAGTTGGAAGAAGATTCAAGTTTTCACCTGTATCCTGAAATATATACAGTCTTGCATTGAGTGAAGCCTTTGAAGAAGTGCATTCCAGAGTTTGGGGGCTATGCCAGAGAAGGTTCACTGGTGGGTGTCACATTCTGTAATGTCGTTTGGAGATGGTATGCTTAGGGATATGTCTTTGGAGGACCTTAGTGACCTTAAAATTACGTAGAAGTATGTTATTCATGTACTCTGGTCCATCTCCATTAAGGACCTTGAAAATCAGGCTGAATTTCAAATTTAGCCCTGTATTGTACTGGTACTGCAAAAAGGTGGGAAAATGTGGGCTACAAATGCATCAAATAAAATATGGTAAAACAACTACTAATTTATTGTCATTGATGTCTCCCTTATATTGAAGTAACAACTCCTGATTTGCAAACTTTGCTCTCAAATATGCTTTTTTAATAACTGCTTTATTCTCATTCAAAAATGTTTTTCCCATATATCACAACTCCTCTTCCAACAAATTCATACTTGAACAAAATCTGCAGATGCATAAATATTGACTGATGGGTATATTTGATTTATGGTGGGATAAGGTGGGATACAAATGCAACAAATAATAATAATAACTAGTGTAATGTAGCAATGAATTTCTAGCAATAGTCTTCCTGTGTGCTGTTGTTTCAATATTACTGCCCAAACGATATATACACATGTCTAAGAACTCTATAGCAGTCTCACTTGTAGCAGAGGATCTTGAATTTAACTATGACAAAAACTGATTCAATTGAGTTTCAGTGCCATCCCTTAAAAAAAAGGTTTCATCTAAAAATCTTTTCCATTTCCTAATATATTGATACCATTCAGAATTATATATATATTGTTCTTCAAATTGTACTTCAAACAATGTTGCCACAGAAGGTGCCAATGCTGCCCCATTGCTACTCCTTAATGTTGTTTACAAAAAACATGGCATTGTTTGCAAGATTTAATATATAAGCATCATTTTATGTAGATAAGATGTCAGGTGAAGGCTGATTTACAAATGTGGAAGACATTTTTGTTGAAGTTTCATAGAGTGCAGATGTAATTGCAAGAGGCTGTGAATATGGATAAAGGTGAGCAAGTTGATGTAGTGTATCTAGATATTCAGAAAGCCTGTGATAAAGTTCCACATGAGAGATTCCTAAAAAAATTAAACAGTCATGGGATAGGAGACAATGTCCTTCTGTGGATTAGGAATTAGTTATTGGACAGAAAACACAGGAAGGGGTTAAAAGGCCATTTTTTCTCAATTGAGGAGGGTGAATAGTGGCGTGCCACACTGTACTGGGTTCAGTGCTATTTAACATATTTATAAGAGATCTGGAAATTGGAACAATGAGTGAGGTGATTACATTTGCAGATGATACAAAAATATTCAAAGTTATCGAAACACATTCAAAGTTATCAAAAAGATTGTGGAAAATTGAAGGAAGACCTTAAGAAACTGGAAGACTGTGTATCCAAATGGCAGATGAAATTTAATTGTGTACAAATGCACAGTTACACACTTTGGGAAAACTAATCTGATTCATAGTTACCTGATGCTAGGGGTTTACCTTAGCACTCAAGAAAAAGATCTAGCTGTCATTGTAGACAATATGTTGAAATATTTCTCCCAGTGTGTGGCAGCAGCCAACCCCCCCCCCCCCCCCCCCAGGATGCTAGGAATTATTAGGAAAGGGATGCAAATAAGACCATGAATATTATAATGCCTCTGTGTCGCTACATGTTGCAACCTCACCTTGAGTATTGCATTCAATTCTGGTCGCTGTATCAAAGAAAAGATGTGGAGGGGCATAATCGAAAGGGACATTCAAGTTTTGATGAGGATGTACTCACAAAACATCCCCATACAGGGGTGGGGAAACCTGTATTTTCGAAACAAGATGGATGTCCATCTTTCATTTCGATAATAAGGTCACGGACACCCAAATCCTGAAATTTGGTCGTCCTTAAAGATGGTCGTCCCTAGACTTGGTCGTTTCTGATTTTCGGCAATAATGGAAACCAAGGACCTCCATCTCATAAATGACCAAATGCAAGCCATTTAGTTGTGGCAGGAGCCAGCATTTGTAGTGCACTGGTCCCCCTCACATGCCAGGACTCCAACCGGGCACCCTAAGAGGCACTGCAGTGGACTTCATAAATTGCTCTCATGTACATAGCTCCCTTACATTGTGTGCTGAGCCCCCCCCCCAAACAAAAAAATAAAAACCCACTACTCACAACTGTACACCATTACCATAGCCCTTATGGGTGAAGGGGGACACCTAGATGTGGGTACAGTGGGTTTCTGGTGGGTTTTGGAGGGCTCGCTGTTTCCTCCACAAACGTTACAGGTGGGGGGATGGGCCTGGGTCCACCTACCTGAAGTGCACTGCATCCACTAAATCTGCTCCACGGACCTGTATACTGCTGTGATGGACCTGAGTATGACATCTGAGGCTGGCATAGAGGCTGGCAATCAATATTTTTAAAGATGTTTTTTGAGGGTGGAAGGGGGTTAGTGACCACTGGGGGAGTAAGGGGAGGTCATCCATGGTTTTCTCTGGTGGTCATCTGGTCAGTTCAGGCACCTTTTTGTGCCTTGGTCGTAAGAAAAACATGACCAGGTAAAGTCGTCCAAGTGTTCATCAGGGACGTCCTTGTTTCTTTCGATTATGGGTCGAGGACGTCCTAGTGTAAGGCACGCCAAAGTCCTGTCTTCGCTATGCCTCTGATACACCCCCTTGAACTTTGGCCATCCCTGTGATGGAGTGCAGTTGGGGACATCCAAAATCGACTTTCAATTATACCGATTTGGACGACCCTGTGAGAAGGACATTCATCTTCCGATTTATGTCAAAAGATGGGCATCCTTCTCTTTCGAAAATGAGCCCAATAGTGAAATTAGAAATGGTTAGAAGAGTGACCAAAGTGATAGAAGGAAGGAAAGGCTAAAGAGGTTAGAGTTCTTTAGCTTGGAAAAGAGATGGCTAATGGGGGTATGATTGTGGTCTACAAACTCCTGCGTGGTATAGAATGGGTAAAAGTGAATTGACTTTTCACTCTTTCAAAAAGTACAAATACAAGGATGCAGTAGCAGTTGTTAGTGTATTTGGGTTACAAAAATGTTTGAACAAGTTCCTTGAGGAAAAGTCTATAGTCTGCTATTGAGATAGACATGGGGAAGCCATTTCACAAATTCCCCCAAAAGTAGCAAGATTGCATTCTACTCACCTCCAGGCATAAGTGGCTTTGCAGGTTCACCTAAATAATATGTTGAAGACTTTTCCTCAGGTGCACTGTTTTTACCATATCTCCTGTCAATGAAATCTAGACCTTAGTTATGTGTTGAGTGAAAATTTTTTTTTCGTATTTTAAATGTACTACTTTGTAACTTTATAACATGACCCCTAGGCTAGATGCTTTTTGAAAGCGTAAACAATTGATTCTCATTTATCCATTCCACTCAATTCAGAATTTTATAGACCTCTGTCATATCTCCCCTCAGATGTCTCCTCTCCAAGATTAGAGCCCTGACGTCTTTAGCTTTTTCTCATATGAGAGTTCCCTTTATCATTTCAGTCATCCTTCCTAATTCCACTATAGTTTTTTTGAGATGCAGCGACCGGAATTGCCTAGTTTTGTGTCATCTGCAAATTTATTCATCTCAGTCATTGTTCTCATGATCAAATCATTTACAAATGCATTATGTTTAGAAAGTACCAGTACAGATCTCTTGGCATTCCAATATCTTTCTCCATGGACAAAACTGACTTACATGGTTCTACTGTCTGCTACCTAGCTTTATACCAGGTCCTAATCCTCAGCAGGGCCTTGCTCGCTATCCAACAATTATTAATGTCCTCATTAATGCAAGTCATATATGTGCAATATGTATTTGCTAGTCTAAGTAAATGGTTGAAAGGGTTGTAATTTAATTTGTTTGAATTTATAGACTATCTGCCTGCTATTTAGATTGTGTGGGGTCGATATTCAAAGCAATGTAATTGACCAGAAAAGGTGTCTCGCCTGTTAAATCATTTAGAGCCTTTTTCACTAAACCACGCTAGTAATTCCCTCATGGCAAATTAGAGTAATCCCATTCAATTCCTATGGACTTCCTCTCATTTGCCGCACCAATAATTGCTAGCACAGTTTACTAATATCACTTGAATGGAGCTATTCGCTGATATTAACCAGTTAGTGACACTGAATATCACCATTGACCACTAAGCTCAAAGCTGGTCTGGGGGCGAAGTTGGCACTTATTTGGTTACGTAGCAATATTTTGCACTTTATCATCTAAGTTTAGTGGTCAAATTAAACCACATAAAAGTCAGTGATAAATATCACACTTAACCATATAAGAGATAGTCAGCCGCAGAATCCCTGATATTCAGTGTTGGTGCTTAGAAATGATCCAACATTGAATATATGGGCATAACTGTCACAGGTCTTGATGGGTGAACCTTTGATACATCATCAAGCCCCAACTCGGAGGTCATGATGGTCCCAACTGATGGCAGATGAGTCACTCAATGTCAAGAGGAGGCGAATGGATAGCTCTGAATAGAGCCCTTGGGCCAGACCTGGTAGAACTGGAACCTAGGGTGGTTCTGAAAAGATCCCTTTGGGGCAGGACTATCAGACCTAGGACCTGGGATAGCTCTGAAAACAGGAACATAGAAACTTACTGGAGGACAGGAACACTGGGCTGATGATAGGAAGACTGGAATGCTGGACTGAAGGCAAGAACACAGGAATGTTGGACTGAAGAGAGGAACTCTGGAATGCTGGGCTGAAGAGAGGAACTCTAGAATGCTGGGCTGAAGACAGGAACACAGGAATTCTGGAATGAAGAAAGGAACACAGGAACACTGGGCTGAAGAGAGAAACTCTGGAATGCTGGGCTGAAGACTCAAACACAGGAACACTGGGCTGAATAGAGGAACTCTGAAACACTGGACTGAAGACAGGAACACTGGACTGAAGTGAGGAACTCCAGAATGCTGGGCTAAAGAGAGGAACTCTGGAACACGGCTGAAGAAAGGAGCACAGGAATGCTGGGCTAAACACAGGAACACTGGAATGCTGGGCTGAAGACAGGAACTCAGGGCTGAAGACAGGAACACAGGAACTCAGGGCTGAAGACAGGAACACAGAAACACTGGGCTGAAGACAGGAACAGTGGAATGCTAGGCTGGGCACCACACAGTAACGACGACTCATTGTGAAGGTAATGGGAGGCTTCCTAAAATAGGTCTCCAGCCTGGTGATGTCACCTCTGTGCACCCAGACCAGAACTCACCTCTGGACCTTTTACTCCGGGATTTGGTTTGAGTGCGCTCATGCACTCTAGGATGCCAGCATCTGCCAGGAACATGTTGAGAGGGAGGTGTGCAGGGCCAGAGGAGATCACAAGGTACTGGGTGTGACATGCCAGCAGGCTGACATGACATAGGGAGTTCTGGAGGCTGAGTCAGCAGTGGGACTCATCCACCAGGTGATGTAAGCTGGGATGAGGAGGCACAGCATAGACTGTGATAATAGCATCAGCAGTGGCTACAAAAATGCTCACACCGCCAGCTGAATATTGATCTCTGTGTTTGATGTGTGCTTTAAATGCTGACTAAAGAGTGCTTCTGAATATTCAGTCTGCTATCTAGATAACTATCTGCATAACTTTAAGAGAGCAAACATAAGTATTTCTTTTCAGTTTGTGTTCTACTAATGTCTTAAAATACACAAGGAAAGTATAGACAAAAAAAAAGATGAATAAAAGTTACAATGTGACCTCCCTCTGGTGTATGGATGTAATTCAGTAATTCATATATAGCATATCAGTATGCATCTGCAGCAGGCCTCATTAGTTTGCCATCTGCTATGGTGGATGATAGCTAAAATGTTGCTATTGCAAGGTTCATTGAGCAGTAAAATTATAAAAACATTTATGTATTAGGTAAAATTCCAAAAATAAAGAAAAAGGAAAAAAATAAGTTAAATGATGATAGCTGCACACCCATTAGCAAAAAATACAAAATAAAAGCTTACGTCAGCTTGACCCAGCTTCAGGAGGAATTATAAGAGGAAGCATTCTGAGCACATTTAGAGATGAATGGCTGACCTTTTCAACAGGGTGAAGTTTTTGACAAGTCAATATTTAAATGACACAGAAAATAGTATGTTTTATCCTAGTTATTTCTTTGCTAGCACATCTTCATTTATTGTGTGGTAAATGATTGGGGTGTCAAAAAAGTTGTACTGCTCTTTCATTAAGGAAACTTTTCTGGGCTATTTCTATTCATCATCTGTGCCAGAAAATTTTGCTCAAAGAAAGAAGAATTTATAGAAGCAAATGCTTATTGTTAGCTGGGATAGTCATCTGTAGCTGTGGAAAGAGAGCTTCAGAAATACAGATCACAGAGCAATCTAAGCTGAGGCACATGTGTATATACAGTAATTATAATAGATGAGTCGGTGCTTAACCTTCAATCTTCAAATATGGGCCTGATTTATACGGGGAAAAAAGTTTTGGAAATTAGAGTCATTTAGGTCATCTGTTTAACACAACTCCCAAATGGTACAAATATAGCACATGATCAATTTATATGAAGTTACTTTAAAATTTTTTCTGAAAGTCTGATATATAGACTATGAAAAATAAGGGATATATTATACACATTCAAATAAATAAAGTTTACCTATAATTAAAGGCTATTCCCTAAAGTTCTGTAATCCTTGGTAGTGATAACCTGGGTGACACTATGAGGGGCATAATCAAAAGGGGCGCCCAAGTTTTCCTGAGGACGTCCTCGCAGGACGTCCCGGTGAAGGGGTGGGGAAACCCGTATTATCGAAACAAGATGGGTGTCCATCTTTTGTTTCGATAATACAGTTGGGGATGCCCATATCTTGACATTTAGGTTGTCCCTAGAGATGGTCGTCCTTAGACTTGGTCATTTCTGATTTTCGGTGATAATGGAAACTAAGGACACCCATCTCAGAAACGACCAAATGCAAGCCCTTTGGTTGTGGGAGGAGCCAGCATTCGTAGTGCACTGGTCCCCCTGACATGCCAGGACACCAACCGGGAACTCTAGGGGGGCACTGCAGTGGACTTCAGAGAAAGCTCCCAGGTGCATAGCACCCTTACCTTGTGTGCTGAGCCCCTCAAAACCCACAACCCACAACTGTACACCACTACCATAGCCCTTACAGGTGAAGGGGGGCACATACTGTACATGTGGGTACAGTAGGTTTGTGGTGGGTTTTGGATGGCTCACATTTACTACCACAAGTGTAACAGGTGAGGGGGATGGGCCTGGGTCCGCCTGCCTGAAGTGCACTGCACCCACTAAAACTGCTCCAGGGACCTGCATACTGCTGTGATGGACCTGAGTATGACATTGACATTTGAGGCTGGCACAAAATATTTTAAAACTATTTTTAGAGGGGTTAGTGACCACTGGGGGAGTAAGCGGAGGTCAATCCCGATTCCCTCCGGTGGTCATCTGGTCAATTCCAACACCTTTTCATGGCTTGGTCATAACAAAAAAGGGATCAAGTAAAGTCATCCAAGTGCTTGTCAGGGACGCCCTTTTTTCGATTATGGATCGAGGATGCCCATGTGTTAGGCACGCCCAAGTCCTGCCTTCGCTATGCCTCAAACACACCCCTGGGAACTTTGGTCATCTCCACGATGGAAAGCAGTTGGGGACGCCCTAAATTGGCTTTCGAATATGCCGATTTAGACGACCCTGGAAGAAGGACATCCATCTTCCGATTTGTGTCTATGAGCATCTATAGTTAACATAGGGATATTATGAGCATCTATAGCTAAAAATGCTAGCACGCCTCTAGAGCAGCTTAGTAGACAAGGCCCTAAAAATGTATAATCCCATCTATCAAGCATATGTCTGAGCAGTTTACAATCTAAAAGTCTCTATCCTTTTTGATAGAGAGAAAAGGAAAAGGACAGATTAGACTTGCAACAGTAGGAGTGGGGAAGAACTACAATATCAGCAAGAAAAGGAAGAGAGGAATACAAATGGGTAACTCTATTCCCAGGACATTACCCATATCCTAACATTCAGCCATAGGCATTTGCAAAAATAAAGGTCTTAAGATCTGATTTAAATTGAGACGAGAGAGAAGGAATTTGAGATTAAGTGGTAACCTTTTCCAGAGGTAAGGGCCATGGACTGAAAAAAATAGAGCATCATGTGGTTCCTGGGAGATCTCTCAGAAGGAAGGAACAATGAGTCGATTGTGTTGTAAAGTTTGTTTTCCTCAAACCAGGATACAATTCTGGTAAGTTTCTGGTTAATAGAGCCTATCTGCAAGGGGTCAGGTGGATCAATAATGCTGTGGACCTGTATATCATCAGCATAAATGAAGGAGGTAAAATCTAGGGATTGAAGAACTGCAAGCAGTGGGTCGGCGTTAATCCCAGAACAGTGAGCCTGCATTGGACTTACCGCTGCTCTATAAAGGGACCCTAAAAGAGGTTTTGAAATTGCCAGACTCTATATTAGCACCTTTAAGATATATATATATATATATATATATATAAAGGGTCCCTTTATAGAGCAGCGGTGAGTATTTTTTTCAGTCCATGGCCCTTACCTCTGGAAAAGGTTACCACTTAATCTCAAATTCCTTCTCTCTCGTCTCAATTTAAATCAGATCTTAAGACCTTTATTTTTGCAAAAATATATATATAACATCTTAGTGAATACTCATGTAGAAAGGCAAACTGATCAGCATCCTAAATCAACTTTAGATGTGACTGGTTTATTGAAAGCTTAAGTTGTATCTTTTATTTTTACTTAGGACAAGAACTCTATCCTGCATTTATATTTCCAGTATCAGAAAATTGAATTTCTTGGTGCTGGGCTGCATATTCTATACGCATTTGAAAAAACCCAGAAAAGAAGAAAATTGTTTTTTGCCATGTGGCAGGAAGTTCTTACGCTGGGCAACATTTTTTTTCTTATGTTTTCACTGTAAATGCATGATACAACTGAGGGATGCTTCTTTTGTTTTATTTTATTTTCATCCTGTTCAGCTATGAGCATTCTTCCAGGGACAGTTATTAGGTGTGGGGGAGGGGTTACTGAATGTTAGCTCGAGTTATCAGTTCCTATTTTATTCCTATGGGCCCTGCTGCAGACAACTCTTTAGTAAAAGACCCCCTTAGGGAGAGAATATTTGTGTTTGTGAGATTGCAGCTAATTTCTTTTTGTATTAGATTTCCTTATTCCTTCTCTGAGGGCTCCTTTTACTGAGGGGCGGTAAGCCCAATGCAGGCTTACTGCTCGCTATTTAGGAAGTACTGCTGGTCTAACACAGCAACCCTGTGGTACTACCCCCTCCTCCCACTGCACCATCATTTCCAGCACTACACAAATTAGTAGCACCGGATACTACCCGGCGGTAATCAGGCAGTGCCACGCGCTGCCCAGTTACTGCCAGGTTAGTGCAGGAGCCCTTACCGCCACCTCAATGGGTGGTGGTAAGGGCTCCCCCCCTGAAATGGCGGCATGGCAAGTGCTTTACTGAAGAAAAGCAAGACCAGCCCTTTTACCAGCTGCGGTAAGAGGGGGCTTTGGCGTGTGTGTAAAACATGCACCGATGCCAACATGGGCCCCCTTTTGCTGCAACTTGGTAAAAGGGGACCTCAGGTTCTAGGGACCTTCCACTTCATTTTGTGATCTAAGATTTTCTTTTCATTACAGTTTAAATTTCCTGTTATGATGATTGTATTATCTTTTCTTTTGGGAAACAAATTCTGTAAAGATGGTAGTGTCTTGTTTTTTTTAAACTTCTGGGGCTCATTTTCAAAAGAGAAAAAAGTCAAAAAGTGTCATAAAGCACCATTTGGATGGATTTCTTCTTAAAATGTCCAAATTGAGTTTTTCAAAACCTGTTTTGCAGATGTTAAGCATTTTGTTTGCAAAGTGTCAAAGAGGGGCATTTTCGAAAGAAATGTTTAAGTTGGAATTTGGACATCTTTGTAGAACGTCCAAATTTGGAGGCGGGGAAAAGGTCATTGTTAAAAAAAGATGGATGTCCATCTTTGTGTTCGAAAATACCTTGGACGTCCTTGGATTTGTACGTCATTGGATTTGTACGTCTTTGATTTTCAGCCAATTTTGAAACCAAAGATGTTCAAGTTTAAAACATCCAAATTCAAACCATTTGGATGTGGGAAGAAACAGTGGATCATCTCATCTTACATAACATAGTAGATGACGGCAGAAAAAGACCTGCATGGTCCATCCAGTCTGCCCAAGTCAAACTCATATGTGTATACCTTACCTTGAATTTGTACCTGTCCTTTTCAGGGCACAGACCGTATAAGTCTGCCCAGCAGTATTTCCTGCCTCCCAACCACCAGTCCCGCCTCCCATCATCGGCTCTGGCACAGACCGTATAAGTCTGCCCTCCCCTATCCTAGCCTCCCAACCACCAACCCCTCTTCCCCCACCTGCTCTGCCACCCTGCTCCGCCACCCAATTTCAGCTAAGCTTCTGAGGATCCATTTCTTATGCACAGGATTCCTTTATGCATATCCCACGCATGTTTGAACTCCGTTACCGTTTTCATCTCCACCACCTCCCGCGGGAGGGCATTCCAAGCGTCCACCACCCTATCCGTGAAAAAATACTTCCTGACATCTTTCCTGAGTCAGCCCCCCTTCAATCTCATTTCATGTCCTCTCATTCTACCGCCTTCCCATCTCCGGAAAAGATTCATTTGCGGATTAATACCTTTCAAATATTTGAACATCTGTATCATATCACCCCTGTTCCTCCTTTCCTCCAGGGTATACATGTTCAGGTCAGCAAGTCTCTCTTCATACATCTTGGAACGCAAATCCCATACCATCCTCGTAGCTTTTCTTTGCACCGCTTCCATTTTTTTAACATCCTTCGCAAGATACGGCCTCCAAAACTGAACACAATACTCCAGGTGGGGCCTCACCAATGTCTTATACAGGGGCATTAAAACCTCCTTTCTTCTGCTGGTCACTCCTCTCTCTATACAGCCTAGCAATCTTCTAGCTACGGCCACCGCCTTGTCGCACTGTTTCGTCGCCTTCAGGTCCTCAGATACTATCACCCCAAGATCCCTCTTCCCGTCCGTGCCTATCAGACTCTCCCCGCCTAACACATACGTCTCCCTTGGATTTCTACTCCCTAAGTGCATCACTTTGCATTTCTTCACATTGAATTTTAATTGCCATACGTTAGACCATTCTTCTAGCTTCTTCAGATCTTTTTTCATGTTTTCCACTCCCTCCGGGAGGAGGGAGCATTTTTAGTACACTGGTCCCCCTGACATGCCAGGACAGCAATTGGGCACCCTAGGGGGCACTGCAGTGGACTTCATAAACTGCTCCCTGTCCTTGTCTGCTGAGCCCCCCAAATCCCCCCCAAAACCCACTACCCACAACTGTACACCACTACCATAGCCTTTATGGGTGAAGGGGGGCACCTACATGTGGGTACTGTGGGTTTGTGGTGGGTTTCCTCCACAAATGTAACAGGTAGGGAGGGTGTGGGCCTGGGTCCACCTGTCTGAAGTACACTGCACCTACTACTAAACTACTCCAGGGACCTGCATACGCTGTCATGGACCTGAGCATGACATCTGAGGCTGGCATAGAGGCTGGCAAGTAATATTTTAATCATGTTTTTTGAGGGTGGGAGGGGGTTAATGACCACTGGGGGAGTAATGGGAGGTCATCCCCGATTCCCTCCAGTGGTCATGTGGTCATTTTGGGCACCTTTTTGTGCCTTATTTGTAATAAAAACATGGACATGTGGCAAAATAAAAATCAACATGCATCCATTTTGGACCTGAGACCTTACTGCCACCCATTGACTTGGCGGTAGCTGGGTTGGTAGTTCTAATTTGAAGCACACTGTATACACATAGGTGCCTATGCATCTTAGTAAAAGTAGCCTTAAATGCAGTAGTTTCACAAAGTAGTACTTATTTCCTTGATAGTTGATATTACACATACAGGGCAACCTAAAAAAGGTAGCCCCTGCAGTAACCACTGATAGCTTTAGCTAGACTAAAGGCCCTGTTTACTAAGGTGTGCTAGCATTTTTAGCACATGCTAATGCTAGAGACACCCATTGGAATATATGGGTGTCTCTAGTGTTAGGGTGTGCTAATTTTTAGTGCACACTAAAAATGCTAGCGCACCTACAGCATGGTTTAGTAAACAGGGCCCTAAGTGTCCATGTAGAATAGTCTCATTACCTACATTTTTGGCTTCTTTTGTCTCTAATTTTTTCAGCAATATTGTCATTTCATGAGTATTGCCAATTCCCACAACAACGCACTTTTATATATGTTCAAATCTGATTTCAGTATTTAAAATGCATTAACATATTGCCATGCAGAAAATGGCCTCCAAGAGTGAAAAGCTATAACTTGCAAGTAAAAATTGTATGTTTAGAAATTAGACATTTTAGTACCATCACATCATTGGTTAAAGTGAACTCAAAGATTGTCTACAAATTACTATGCACAGCTCCAAATCTTATATTCCTATAGTGTTCCAAGTGAAATGGAGCTGAATAGAACAAATCCTAATTTTTCACATGCGCTATTACTAAGGAAAGGAACAAAGTAATGCCAAGGGGAATAAAAGAATATAGCTATGGCTATTCAGTTGTGAAGAAAGTAAATTAATAAAACTAACCTCATTTCTTTTCCACATGATCTCAAATGCCTCAGGTGGACATTTCCGTTTGTACAAAAAAGTAAAGGTGAGATGAAACATAAGCTAAGGACAATGTTATATTTGGACAGTTCATGAACAGTTGTGGTCATATTTTTCTGTAAAGTACATCAAAATCCACTAACTCAGTTTCACACTGATGACCTTTGTATGCAAGAATCATTTATTTATTAGGAGCACCTGCATTTACAAAATAAGGGCCCTGTTTACTAAGGTGCGCTAGCATTTTTAGCACACATGGGTGTCTAGTGTTAGCGTGTGCTAATTTTTAGCATGTGCTAAAAACGCTAGCGCGCCTACAATGTAGCTTAGTAAACAGGGCCCTAAGTATTTACAGAATAGATGCCACTGCTTGCCAAATCGCTGTTCCGTAAGCTCACAACTAAGTGGCATAGCACACAATTGAAAAAGGGGGGGATGCATATAGGAGGAGCATGGGCAGGATGTGGGAATGTCACCCATTAATCTCTGCTTCTTATAGGATACTGGTGTGTGTGTTGATTTATAGATCTAGGTGTGCTCTCCTATGCCTGCCATTGACTTGGCAAAAGCAGGTGCACTTCTTTTCTCTGCACCAGTGCAGGTTTGTGCTAGCATTCTGTAACAGCATCAGGGCACCCAGATGCTGTTATAGAATTGACACTCCCCATGCTTCATCAGGGTGCCACAATGGAGTTGCCAATTTACAGAATTGCTTACATAGATATTTAGGGAATTGATGCTAAAAGCAACTTAATTGGCCAGGAGAGGATCCTGGCTGTTTAATTCATTTGTGCAGGGCTATCTGTAGATATTCAGCAGCACTTAACTGGATTGTGCTACTTAATATCCCCTCTAAGCCTATCCCAAAACCAGCTGGTTTGTGGATGGTCGGGGGTCAGAGATGGAGCAGATCACTATGCAAATTCTTCCTTCTGATTTATAATTAGTGAAATGTCTCAGTTCATAACACTTTCCTGTTCTTGGATGTATGAACATCTTGGTTTTAACATTTACTTCACAAGTTGAACAGTTTCCATAAGGATAATGTCCTACAACCTTTCTGCTCTTGGTGTTCCAGGCAACAGGCAATACAGATGGAGCTAACATCTTTTAAGATCCTTTCCCCATTGCTTACAAAGTCACAGTAGCGGTTGTCAGTGTGGTAATGCCAACACAGCCCATTCACTTTGAATGGGCTGTGTCGGCATCTTCACGCAGCAGCCACTAGTGTGGCTTTGTAAACAGGGGGGAGGGGTTTGTCTCTTGTAAGCTACCATAAGTTCTTTGTCAGAGAAATTGGAAATATCTTTGATAACATGTCAGTGTTTGTGAAGTATCTTAACAATATCTTATGATATGTGATCATAAAATAAAGCGCATACTACCTTGTGTTTATGCATTTTGTTTTTCAAAAAAATGGTCCAAAAATATAGATGCACTGAATGCAAAAACATCTAGCAAATGGCATTTTCAAAACAAAATGATGTTTTCCTGGTTTGAAAAACACTATGATTCCAATGCTCAGAAGCAAATGCAGGCACTAGATGCCATTAGTGCCGAACTAGTGCCCGCATTTGCTAGCGCAGAATGCTGAGAGCCAACGAGTGCATGAAACAACGAGCTTGCTGGCTTACAAAACAATAAGAATGCAAATGTATGCTGATTATGTTGCTCCCTTATTCCTCCCCAATGCTCAGTGGATAGAGCGCCAAACAAGCGTGCTCTTTCTGCCGTCAACCCTATGCCAGCTTGGAGCTGGTGTTAGAGTTGTGTCAAACCTTGGAGAGGAATGGGGGGACCAGTGTTGCTGCAAGTTCTTTCTTGTATCTTAGGAGCTCACTTCAACTTCTCTTCAGAACTTGAAGAAGTTTCCTGCATGGCAAGGAAGAGAAAGGCAAGGCGGGGGGTGGCAGATGAGCCAATGAAGCCTGGGAAGAGCTCTCTCTGCTGAGTTCTGTGGCTCTAATCAGAATTGTGAGCTGCTCAATCAACTTTTTGTACTTAGCGTTCTGATTTCTTTGTTTGTGCATTTCCAATTATTTCAGGAACATTTCCTTTTCCTTACCCTATTGCATGGGATGCTGGAAAACTGTTCCTCAAGGGTGGGCCCAGGGTTCAGCAAGCCACACCAGGAAGGATTTGGAGGAAGATTAGACCTGGGAAGGTGAGCAAACCCAGTGTATTTATCTCTCAAAGAAGGGATGAAGTGTCTTCTGAAGCAGATTGGATAACCTACTAAAGAGAACTTTAAACTGGAATCATTGGGATAGGTGAACAAAGCCCTAAGGTAAGTAAATGTGAAACATATAAACAAAGAAATGTACCCAAGAGTGTCCCTGAAAAACATCTCAGGAGCATATACCATTATGCCCTGCCCTCAGGGGACAAATACATAGTATCTCTGAGGTTCCCATGGTGTCCCAGATGTCCATGCAGCACCCTCGGGAAAACATCTAGTGCCACCTGTAGCAGTGATGCAAGCCATTTAACACTGGGTACAAAACATATAGGGTTATAAATCTTGCACCATGTGCAAAATGTATAGCACTATTCATAGGTGTAAGACATTTGCACTAAATGTCTTGCATCCACAGGTTTTGCTATATGTTTTGCACATGGTGCACCAGGCGCAAAATGTATAGCACTAAACATGTTGCACTGGGTGTGGTGGGATGCATTTAGTGCAAGATGTAAAGTCCATGTTTATATTAGAAAATATGTAGTGCTGTGCTGCACATACACCAACCATCCTGGCAACAACTTAGCCATCCCTTTGCCTGTGGGCCCTGCTATCGATATATACTGCATCCTCTACAGGTCCAAAGGAAGCTTCCAACAGAGAATGTGGTAAGACAAAATAATGAAGAAGAGATTCCAGTTATCAATCTCTCCAACTACAATCTCACAGATGTCCAAACCAAAGTATTACAAAAAGGTTTATCATTTGTACCTACACCTAGATATGATCCTTTCCAAACAAGAGTGGATCTTTTTCTGGTTTTATAGGAAAATAAAGATTATACATTTTTTTTGCAGAAACAGAGAATACTGTAGATATGTCCATTCTTAAGCACAGTTCAAAATGGTGTCCACCACAAGATTACCAGATCCCAAAATTGAAACCTTCAATCAATGCATGCTTAGAGATATAGAAATGTTTCTATAATTTAACAAAAGAAGAACATGAAGAGATGATCTTGTTATCAAAAAATACCATCATTGTCATAAAACCATCTGACAAAGGTGGGGCAATTGTAGTCAAGGACAGAGAAGACTACATAAGAGAAGTTCACAGACAGATAACCCTTAGAAGAAGATCCAACAACAAAATTACAACAAGATATTAGTGAAATTGTTGATGTAGCCTATGATGCAGGCTTTTTGACATCCAAAGAGAATGAGTTCCTAACAGTGCAGAATCCAGTTATGCCAACCATTTATACATTACCAAAATCCATAAGTCTATGATACAACCTCTAGGCTGTCCTATTGTTTCAGGTAACGGTTCAGTTTTAGAGCCGCTCTCTAAATTTGTGGATTTCTTTTTACATCCATATGTTCCTGATATTCCATTTTACGTTAGAGATTCTTCACATATGATTACATTACTGGATAAGCTTGAAGAAGATGTAAATAATACCATATTGGTCACTCTTGATATTGACTCATTATACACCAACATACCACAGTTAGAAGCATTAGTGATCATTGAAGCAACACTCAAAGACAGAAATACATCGTCGCATACCCAATTTTTTAATCATTACCTTGCAACAATAGCATTAACTCATAATTATTTTGCATTTCAAAGGAAGTTTTATCAATAAATCAAAGGAGTAGCCATGGGTTCAACCATGACACCTGATGTTGCGAACCTTTATGTTGCTAATTTTGAGAAGAATTTCTTACAAGATCACCCATTTAAATCAGAGGTTGCTTTTTCATAGGAGATATATAGATGATATTTTTCTACTTTGGAGAGGAAGAGAAAACAAACTCCAAGAATTCTACACATGGCTAAACACATGTGATGAGAATTTACAATTCAACATGCAATTTGTCTACAAACACCTCTTTTTTTAGATATTATCATCACGAAAACAGAATATTATTTTGTCACAAATGTCTACAGAAAGCCAACAGATAGGAATACATATCTACATTTTAACAGCTTCTAGAATCGCAGTTTGAAAATCAATTTGCCATATTCACAATTTCTCCGCCTACGCCGTTTATGCACAGAGTGGTCTTTATCATAAAGCATATGAGGACAGTCTTAAAGATCCCAATCTGTATACTTAGAAAGAAAGGCAGGAAAGGGAGATATGATAGAGACATGACAGAAACTTTCAAATACCTCTATAGCATAAATGCACAGGAAGCAAGTCTCTTTCTGTTGAAAGGAAGTTCTGGAATGAAGGGGCATATATGATGATGGTGAAAGGGATGGATCTGGGAGTAATCTAAGGAAACCCTTTTTTTACAGAAAGGACAGTGGATGCATGGAATGATTTCCCTATAGAAGTGATGATACAAAGACTGTATCTAAATTCAGGAAAGCATGGGAAAAGCACCTAGGATCTCTAAGGGAGAGGAAGGGGATAGTACATGGTATGGATTGTTAGATTAGATAAGCTGTATGATCTTTATCTGTTGTCATTTTCTCTTTTTCTCTGTTTTTTGGAGAGAGAGTTTAGAGTTCTGACAGCCCAGTCTTAATATATTAAAGGACTGGTAGCACTGATTTCAATGGAGTATAATGAGGCACTATAAATATTGCTCTTTTTTGGGATGTAAGTTCAAAACTAGGGTTAGTCAGAAAGGTCAATGGGCTTTTTTTTTCTTTGGTAAATGTAGCTCGTAGTTCAACTCTTGTAAGGAGCTACAGTAACTATTTTACTCCTGTTAACTTCACCAAGTACTAGTATATGCCAGACAGTCTTTTGTACACTTTTACAGAAAGGAGATGGGGCTGAGACAGAGAAGTAAGTATAGTATACCTGGTCAGTTATTTTATGGAAGATTTTCTAAGTATAAGGCATGTTTTACATTTAGAAAATGGCTCTTATAAAATTACATGGCTGAATACATGTGTACACAACACTTAACTTTCTGTACTGATCAGGCTGACTGAATATTTTTGCAAGTATTAGTAAGTGCCACAGAGAGCTTCCAAATTACTATTACTGAATGCAAATCCATTATCCATTATAGTTACCCGCTGTATCTGAAATCAAGGTAGCTGCCCTTCCATTAAAGAATGTGGCATTTCATTAGATTTAGCATCTAACTGAGGTGCCCATTTCTCCTCATCACATGTGACATCAACTGGAATATTTTCTGGATTGATTTACTCCAGACTGAAAATGAATATTACACATGATTACCTCTCTCAATTTCTTTGTCTTTTGTTTCTTGGACAGTAATGGTTCAACATTAAATACTTGGCTTCTGATCACAAAGAACAGATGAGCCAGACCTAGATTTCCAATTCTTATTGCATAGACATACAGTCTGAGAAATTACTTCAGTACTTTAAGAGCACTAATATAAAATCAGATCTTCCTCATATGTCCCTTATGACTCAGAGCTAGGTGGTAAATTGCATGTAACACAAAGCATTAGTTCTTTTTTCCCCTCTGGTATTTGTTATCCAATAGAATGAATTGGGGTTGGAGTATTTAAATCAAACCTGAATCAGTCTGATGATATCAAATTAGATTGTCATAGTTGTCTTCTGAATCTTCTCTATTTTTATGAAGTATAAAAAGCTATATAATTCGCTTGATAAACATAGATAGATACATTTTCAAGTCTTCATCAGAAGGTAAACCCATAAATAAAAAAAATGCATGCAGATGAACTGAATGTGCTTAAGTAGATGCTTTTAACAGTGTTATATACTGTGGATTATTATGCAATTTGAAATGCAATGAAACAAACAAGCTCTAGTTTTAAAAAATCTACATGTAAATGTCTCCTCACAAGTAGTTCTCATTTATATAAAAATACAACTTTTATTCTTTCCATCTGTGATAACATGATCGACAGACAGGCAGAGCTCAGTATAAAGTCAAAAGAAAGCTTTATTGAAAGTGTCATGAAATGCCTAGCCACCCATCTTAGGTTACCCCGCGGCCACTTAGAGGGTCTATCCCCAGCACAGTTCAGGTCCACCTGCACATGACACTTATGCTCTACACTAGCACCCTCCTCCCACCGACTGGGTCACAACTGTCTCGGTGCGAGTCTCCTGCTCTCAAATTATCCCTAGTGAGTTCTAGGTTACTGGAAGCCACATGGTAGCCATGCAATATCTCCATTTCGGCATGCATTGGGCATGCATAGATGCTTAAGCAGCTTAGTAAAAGGGCCCTAGTATGTTTTAAGCTTGAAAATGTATTGGAAATTTTCTTGCCTAAATTAATTCTGAAGCGTATTTATCTAGTTTGGCCAGCAGATGGTGCATGTTTATGCTTAAAGCTGTTACAGAGGACTCTTTCTTAGCACACAGTGCCTGTATGATGTAACCAGTTTTTATTTGAAACTTGACTGTTCTGGGCTCTGATTGGCCTGGAGTTTGAAATTACCCATCAGATGCTGGCTGTTGCTTCAGTATTAGCCCAGGAAGAAAGAGAGACAGATCTCTTTCCTGAGGCTCGGTGAATTATATGCTCTGACCTTCCCAGGTACTGTTTACAGGGCCGGTCTTAGGCCGAGGTGACCGAGGCGGCCGTATAGGGCCCCGCGCTTAGGGGGGCCCCACGCGGCGTGCCTCAGTCAGCCTTGACCTAGTTCTGCCCGGGGATCGCCGCCGCTCATCCGAACTGCCCGCCCTCTTCTCTCCCCCACGATCAATCCCTTTCCTTTTTTGCTTTTAAATTTACCTCCAGTCCGGCAGCGTCAGTGAAAGCGCTCCAAGTAAAAGCGCTTCTCTTCGCTGTGTCCCACCTTCTTCTGACATCATGACGTCAGAAGAAGGCGGGACACAGCGAAGAGAAACGCTTTTACTGGGAGCGCTTTCACTGACGCTGCCGGACTGAAGGTAAATTTAAAAGCAAAAAAAGGAAAGGGATTGATCGTAGGGGAGAGAAGAGGGCGGGCAGGGGAAAGAGGGACATGGATGGGATGGCAGGGCTCAGGGAGAGGGGAATTGCTGGATACATGGGTGAATGGAGGGGGGCAGGGGAGAGAGGAACAGATGGGAGGGCAGGGCCCAGGGAGAGGAGAAATTGCTGGAAATGGAGGGGAAGGGAGAGGGGAGAATTACTGGATGTGGATGGAGGAGGGAAGGGCAGAGAGGGCCAAGGATGGACTTGGATGGGATGGCAGGACCCAGGGAGAGGAGAAATTGCTGGAAATGGAGGGGAGGGGAGAGAGGAGAATTGCTGGATGTGGATGGAGGAGGGAAGGGCAGAGAGGGCCAAGGATGGACTTGGATGGGATGACAGGGCCAATGGAGAGGAGAAATTGCTGGAAATGGAGGGGAGGGGAGAGAGGAGAATTGCTGGATGTGGATGGAGGAGGGAAGGGCAGAGAGGGCCAAGGATGGACTTGGATGGGATGGCAGGACCCAGGGAGAGGAGAAATTGCTGGAAATGGAGGGGAGGGGAGAGAGGAGAATTGCTGGATGTGGATGGAGGAGGGAAGGGCAGAGAGGGCCAAGGATGGACTTGGATGGGATGACAGGGCCAATGGAGAGGATAAATTGCTGGAAATGGAGGGGAGGGGAGAGAGGAGAATTGCTGGATGTGGATGGAGGAGGGAAGGGCAGAGAGGGCCAAGGATGGACTTGGATGGGATGACAGGGCCAATGGAGAGGAGAAAATGCTGGAAATGGAGGGGAGGGGAGAGAGGAGAATTGCTGGATGTGTATGGAGGAGAGAAGGGCAGAGAGGGCCAAGGATGGACTTGGATGGGATGGCAGGGCCCATGGAGAGGAGAAATTGCTGGAAATGGAGGGGAGGGGGAGAGGAGAATTGCTGGATGTGGATGGAGGAGGGAAGGGCAGAGAGGGCCAAGGATGGACTTAGATGGGATGGCAGGGCCCAGAGAGAGGATAAATTGCTGGAAATGGAGGGGAGGGGAGAGAGGAGAATTGCTGGATGTGGATGGAGGAGGGAAGGGCAGAGAGAGCCAAGGATGGACTTGGATGGGATGGCAGGGCCCAGGGAGAGGAGAAATTGCTGGAAATGGAGTGGAGGGGAGAGAGGAGAAATGCTGGATGTGGATAGAGGGAAAATTGTTGAATTTAAGGGCTGGATCGGAACACTTTGAAGGCAGATGCTGAAACTGGAGAAAGGATAGGGACAGCGGGCTACAGATGGTAGACAGAACACATAAGGACACAGGAGGATGGTGGACATGGTGAGAGAAAAAATATCAAACGGAAAGAAGACACTGCATAAAACAGAAGACACTGGGACCAAAGCGAATAGAAAAACTAAATGATCAGACAACAAAGGTAGAAAAAAAGTATTTTATTCAGAATGTATTAATTGGAATATGTCAGCTTTTAGAAATGTGCATCTGTGATATTTTGCATGTACGTTTCAATTTTTCTAGTATTGCTGCATGCTGAATCTGACTTCTTGAGGTAACTTTCCATTCAGTATTTTGCCTTCATATTTGTTGTGTCATGTGTTTTTCATGTGTGATCAAGGTACAGTATCCTGCTAGCGTGTAGTATTTGCAGCCCTTTTTTTTCACAAGGTAGTGTATTGGTGTTTTAGAGCCTGGTGTAATTACAGTTCTGCCTTTCCATGCATAAGGTTATAGCTCGTCCTGTCCTTGGAATTAGTGCTGTTATGGTTTGGTAAGGTTCTGACTGTGTTTTTGCACAAGTTTGTGTATAGTGTTTTGCAGTGGAGAGATTGTGTGTCCGCACCTCTGACCCCCCCCCCCCCCCCCCCCCCCGGGGTTATGAGATTTGGAACTACTAATTGTGGACTTGAACTGAATAATTTCTTGGGAGGGGGGTTTCATGATAGCATTGTGCTTATTATTTCAATCAGTTTTTCTGTACAAGTTTAGCTTCATTTGTCTTTATTTGAAATTTCATAAATAGAAAATTTTCTAAAAATTGAATAATCTTATCAATGGGTGGGGTGGGGGCGGGGCTAGGATAGAGGTGGGGCTAGGATGGGGCCCCACCAAATTGGTCTGCATAGGGCCCCACCAAATTGGTCTGCATAGGGCCCTGCACTTGCTAAGACCGGCCCTGACTGTTTAGACAGTATACAGATGTTTAGTTAGTGTTAGAATTGATCCAAATTTCAGTTACTTGTTATTGTTTGCTGATTGCACATTTTTTGTTCATTGTTCCAGTGTGACAATAAACCTGTTTAATTTGTTGACTCTGCTGTCAGGACTGATAAAGAATCCTGGTGGTTTGTGTGTTGGGTCTGTGAGTGCTTTCTGGGAACTATGGGACAACTGGGATTGTAGCCCCAGTAACCTAGAAATCACTGGGGATTTGCCCAGAGGCGATTGTGACCCAGTTGGTGGGAGGAGAGTGCTGGTATAGAGCATGATCAATAGGTGCAGGCTGAGCTGAGCTGTGCTGGGGATAGACCATCGAAGTGGCTGTAGGGTAACTCCAGGCAGGTGGCTAGGCATTTTGTGACAATCACATAGAGACAGAAGATGAATGATGGACATAGATCAAAAAGAAATGTGAAATGGATAGAAGACCCTGGCAAGAGAGTTAAGCGAAGACAGAGAACTCAGAAACCAGATACTGTGATTGACATGATTGGAAAAATAAAATAACCAGACAACAAAGGTAGAAAAGTAAAATAACCAGACAACAAAGGTAGAAAAGTAATTGTAATTTCTATTTTCTGATTAGAATAAATTATATTTTGTGATTAGAATGTCAGTTTTCTAAATGTGCATCTGCCAGAGCTGGTGTTAAATATTTCCAATTCAAAATCTCTGCTGATCACAGGTTGACATTTGTTAAAATTAGGGGGTATTTACCTTGAAGAAGTTGGGAAACACTGGCCTACAGCATAGCCCTTTGATTCATAGATGCACACAAACCCTCCCCCATAGCAAAGTGGTATCCCTTCAGAAGAGGTTATTATTATGCCAACCATTTTTCCATTAGCACGTTTGTCTAATCCAAATTCTATGGCAATATCTTTACTGAATGATTTAATGGTATTTAACAGAGATTTTATTTGAGTTGTGATTTTCCAGATAGCTTCAAATCACCAATGTACAGTAGATATGAAATTTTGTGAGATGTCTTTCTAGTCTGGTAGACTAAGGAGCTCATATTTGAAAGAGAAACATGTCTAAAAAGTGGCATAAAGCAGCATTTGGATATTTTTCTCACCAAAACATCCAAATTGGTATTTTTAAAACCTACTTTCCAGACGTTTTTCTATTTAGTTCGTTGGCAATGTGTCAATATATCAAATGGGCATGTCAGGAGCATGTTAAGGACAGGATTTGGGCATTCCTAAGACCTGGACATTTTTCACCCATATTAGAAGAAAACAAAAACATCCAGGACTAAAACTAAGACGTTTTGAGCCAGACCTGTTTTAATAATGACTAAGCCCCAAATTGCCCTAAATGATCAGATGGCCACTGGATAAATAAAGGTATGACCACCTTACTCTCCCAGTGGTCACTGACCCCCTCACATGCTCCAAAGATGTCAGAGAAACAGTACATGTCAGTGTCTATGACAGCCTCAGGTGTTATAGCCATTCCAATTAGAGCAGCAAGCAGTCCCTGGAGTAGCCTAGTGGTCAGTGCAGTTCACTGTAGAGAAATGGACCCAGGCCCATATCCCACTCTACCTGTAATGCTTGTGGTGGAAAGTGTGAGCCCTCCAAAACCCACCAAACACCTACTGTACCCACATATAGGTGACACCTGCAACCATAGGGGCCTATTGTAATGCTATATATTTGGAAACAGTAGATGTTTGTGGGTCTTGGGGAGCTCCCCATACAATATAAGGGAGCAATGATAAGCCGTGTACCTGGGATCTTTTAGATGATGTCCACTGAGTGCCCCCTAGGGTGCCCCACTGTTCTGTTGAGATGTCTGTGTGGCCATTGTACTAAGAATTCTGACTCCTCCTACATCCCAATTGTTTGATTTTGTCCATTTTTCAGTTGGGCTTATTTTTTTTTTTTTTAAATGCACAGAGCACAAAAACATCTAGCAAGTGGCCATTTTGAAAAAAATATATATCATTTTGCTTTTTTGAAAATGGCTATATTTGCTAATCAGATTATGGATGTTTTAAGCAAAAACATCCAAAGTTGGACTTAGAAGTCATATCGAAAATGCCCCTCCACTTCTGTATTTTTAAATTACTACTACTACTACTAGTAGTAGTCATTACTATAGCACTACTAGACGTATGCAGCACTGTACAAATTATATGCAGGTATGTTCTCTGTCCCTAGAGGCCTCACAAGCTAAGTTTTTGTACTTGGGGCAATGGAGAGCTAAGTGACTTGCCTAAGGTCACAAGGAGTTGCAGTAAGAATTGAACCGACCTCCAGGATCAAAGCCTGCTGCACTATCCATATTGAATAATCAATATTGTCATATTTAGGCTACTCCTAAATATGACATTATTATGATATTTTTACTTTATTTTCAAATTTTCCAATACAATTTCAAAAAATCAAGAAATGAAAACAAACACAAAAATAGTAAACAATAATACATAAAAATACAATCATGCCAACAAGCCCACATATTTCAAAAGGTAATAAGGTTATTAAATCCATATCAAGTCGCTAATAACATTATTTAAAGTGAAAAACAAGCCCTAAAGTACATAATTTCTCATGTCTTTTAAGAAAATAATACAGCTGAGTTGAATCCCCAGGAATATATTTCTTTCCCTGGTAAGCAATTAGACATTTACATGGATATTAGGTGGGGAAATGTGGGATACAAATGTAACAAATAAAATAAATAAATAAAATAAATATTTAAGAAAAAAAGTTGCCCCCATGGCCAACAACCTAGCTTTCAGAGCCAAAAAGGCCTTCCTTCTAAGCTGAGTGGCTTTGCAGTCATTCAAAAACACATTAACTTTTACTAAACTCATCAGATCGTTTTTTTCAAAATATATTTTCATAATCAAAGTTTTATCTTTTTCATAAATAAAAGTTACAAGTAGTGTTTTCAAACTATCCTGAGTATCTTCAAAAATGCAGTTAGATCCTCCTCAGATGTTACTAACTTATCTGTCCCTTCTTGACCATTATAGAGTTTCTTCTTATCTGGCAAATAATAACAATTAACTAGTGGAATTGTTTCTGCAATAGACAAACCCAGACTTTCCTTGAGGTACTTCCTCAAAAGGATTTCTGGAGAAAGCAAATATATAGAAGGGAAATTTAAAGAGCAAAAGCTACATGCCATTTTCCATCAATTCTAATTTATTAACATAAACAGCATGAGAGTCCTTAATTGCTGAGATGCAAACAGCTTTAAAAGTAGACACCTGTTCTTCAACCCATGAAACACGTTTATCAAGAAAAGCCAAATTAGTATCAACATTTACAAATTTGTCAATAGTTTGCTGGGTAAAGGCTATTGACTGAGAAATAACAGACTTGAGCAACCCTTTTATATGCAAATTTAAATCCCAAAGATCTTTCAAGGTAATCTCCAAGGCCAAACTTGGGGTACCTGATACATCCTGGGAGTCTTCAAATCAAAAGGCAATTGTGATAAAGGCATACTCTGAGTCCCTGCAGAATCCGTAAGCATTGCTTCAAGTTGAGCGGAAACCGCCTGGGATCCTGTGGCTGTAGGAGGGGGTGGAGTTCTTTCTGGAGAACTCAAAGAGATCTCTATAGGGGATATGGCTTGGACACCTTGACCTCCAGGAGAGCCAGTCACTACCAAATGCTTATCGATAAGACTAACCACTGAAGATGTAGAGACCTTAACCTTCGGCTGACACTTCCCCATTATAGTTCAAGGAAAAGAAAATACCTGAAACTCCTCGATAGTCCTCAAGGCTCCTCGGTGCTCCCCTTAGGGTACACCTATTCAGTCATGCCCTGCAGCCATGTGCCACAAAGCAGCAACTCCAAATAGTGACGTAGGTAGGGCCCAGCTGACGTCACAGGGTGTCCCAACCCAGTGCCTGATGGAAACTGCACTGACTGCCTACCCCACACTCTACCTCCAGATGTTACAAATCTTAGTTAGTCTCCAGGTGAGCACCCTCCAAAGTGGCTTCTTCTTCAAAGACACGCCAAGGCAGCAGCTCCAAATTGCAAAGTGGGTAGGGCCCAGCTGACATCATAGGGTGTCCCAAGTAGGCACCTGATGGAAACTGCACAGGCTCTATACCCTACGCTCTACTGCCAGATGTTAAAGCTCTCAGATAGTCTCCAGGTGAGTGCCCTCCAAAGTAGCTTCTCTTCCTCCTCCTCATTATTATTATTATTATTATTATATTTGACAAAACTTGGATATCTGTTTATTCAACCGTTTATTTATTTATTTATAACCATTTAAATTTTTACAAGTGATAAAACAACTTGCCAGAAATACAGAGAAAATAATATATAGGAATTATTTCAATCAGGTAATTCTATTCTCTTTCTTACATCACTAAATAGGGAGAGTGAAACAAGACAAGGAGATCAATTAAACAGTAAACAGAAAAAAAAACCCCGTGGTATTAACCTGATTATCCCCAGATATTACTCATCTAATTCATTATTCCACATTGATCATCTGGTTGGCTTCTTCAAGCCCAATATGGTGTCTAGTCAATTCATTTCATTGAAAACATACTTATTGTCCAGTTTTTAGTTTGAAATAATACATCTGATTACATTCTCACTCTTTTAAAAACCAGAAGTTATTTAACAAAATATATACTTAAGTCTCTAATTCAAATCCCACTGATTAAAGTAATCCCAGTTTTCACAGGCTTCACTCCTTTTAAAGTAATAATTAAGGAAATATTTCTGAGGAAAACTTTAGGAGTCATACCCGGAACTCTGGGAAAAACAATAATCTCGATATTAATCATCTATAATAATATTCATTTTATTATTCAAAGTTTCTGGTCTATTATCATTTTCAAGATCATAACCACTTTTTGCTCATGTAGAACTTCATTTGTTATATCAATTTTTCACTCTCAAAGGGTTCAGTTAAATTGTCCATGTAACTCTCTAATAAGATTATATCTGAAACAAAGTTATTTACTACCACCATTAGGTCCCGAAGCGCCTTCCAGATGGTATTCAGTGTAACCTCCACAGGAGCCAAAAACTCCAAGATGATTTCTCTTAGGTGTTTAGGAGTGGTTCTGCCGATTCGGGTTCTGCTATAAACGTCCTCTGTTTCAGCATATGCCTCTAACTCACTCCTCCACTCCTTTGGACATGGTGGTTGAATAATTCGGGAGTGATGGTGTTGTTTTTTTCCAGGTCCAAGAGCATCAACGCTCCTTATTCGGCGCTAATCAAAAGACTCGCCAACCCTTTTATCTGTGGGCAGTTCGTCACGCAGTGGTCCCGCACTTGCTGCTCAGGGGACAAAACGCTGGCCATCAGTGGTTGTCCCCTTCTTCTCAGTTAAGGTAAGTGCAAAGGCAGAGAGGAAATTTACATAAAGAAGACAAAACTTCAGAGGGCAGCTGGGCCATTGGGCATACGAACTTCAGGTCACCATCTTACCACTCTCACAGTTTGGGACATTCTTTGTCTGGTTTCTCTTCAGAGGCCTGTCTGATATGGGTAACCCTTCAGTATAGCCCTCTGAGTCATTGAAGCACAGAAGCCCCTCCACCACTACAAGGTGGTGTCCCTTCGGAGGGGTTTATTCAACCTTTTTGAAACACAAATGATTAGATCAAGACCTGCATGAGAACTTAATCCTTTTTTTGTATAATACTGAGAGACTGACAGAACTCTTTCCATTTTCCATCGGCATTCACTTTAACAATAAAAAGTTACTCAGTCATCATGACCCATTAATTAGTTTTACTTAGCCTACATGACAAGATTTACTTTTGGATAAACTAATGTATAATGAAAATGTAATAAAGATCATAATGTCACAAATATAATCACAATATTCTTTGTAACATCAGCTATTGTGTGTAGACAGGGAAATGGGGGATGATTTTTACTGACACATTACAATACAGTTACAAAAGGCAGTAAAACACTCTTTTATACAGTCAACCAATGTGGCATTAAATGTTCAAATTGTATTATTCCAAGTAAACAGGGAGGAAGGATAGCTTTTGGCTCTATAGCACAGAGGAGAAAAATGCAACCACCTTAGGAAATCACCATGAAATTGAATTGCACAACCAGAAGATCTGAACCAACCACTTGGAAAGCATTCAGTTACAAATCTTTTCTTTTAAATGTGTGCAGAAGTCTAAGCTGTTTTCAAAGGAACTAGTTTCAATTATATGCTCTGCTGTTTAAACAAATTATGTATAAAGTTACAGAAGCATACACTGAATTATTCTAAGTTCCTATTGATAGAGAAGGCAGTATATTTGAATCACTCCACACAGGAAAACTAGAACATCACGGACCTGTTTTACAAAGCAACGGTAAGCCCACAGCAGGCTTACTGCTTGCTAAAAAGGAAGTACCGCTGGGCTACCACAGCAGCCTGACAGTTTTTCCTACCCCCGGTGCATTGTCATATCTGGCGCTACAAAAATATTTATATTTTTGTAGCACCAGCATGTATCCAGTGGTAATCTGGTAGTGCCATGTGCTGCCTGGTTACAGCCAGGTTAGCACAGAAGCCCTTACTGGCAGAGTTCTCTTTACTAATCGCTCTATATACTAAGCCACACTAGCAACTTAGTGAATTGCCTGTGTCAGCATTAGATCGGAACACTTAAAAACTGCCTAAGTAGCAGCTGATCAACAATTTTATAAAGGATATATTCAGCAAAAGCTATTTGACAAACGTTAACTGATTAGAGATCCAAACTGCGGGGGGACAAATATAAAGGCATTTTAGAAAGGAAGTCTAATTCAGAATATAGACATTTAAGTCTGTACATCACATATGGATGTTCATTTCTCATGTACTTTAGAACCGGATCTGTGTATATATAGCATGTTCTATAATACATGAGAAATGGACATCCAAGTCTTGGCTATGTCCAACATGAACTTCTATTTTACAAACTGAAACATCCAAATAATGAAAGGGCAAAACAAGTGACATGGATGAGGAACAAAGGCACACCCATGTTGAGGAGAAGCCTAATGGTTTGAGCAACCTGTTGAGAACGAGGCTAAATGTTTCCAGTTCAAGATCCAGTGCAGCTTTTTGTAATTTTTGTTTCATTTTTTTTTTTAAATTGTGAGTGCTCCAGGGACAGGAAAATACCTACTGTGACTTCACTTATTCCATTCAACGGAGAACTGCTCAATTGGAGCACCTTCCTGTAACCTGTTTGTGCCAAGTACCAGGCCTAAATACAGACATCCATCTTTTTGAACATGGACATCCCTTCACCTTCTGCAATTGGGGTTGTCATTATTTATGATTCATGTGCACAACTCGCTAAGCGCATTCTGTAAGGTGGTACATGTAAATCCTAATTTGCACAGTTGAAAAGGGGGCATAGTTATGGGTGTGGAATGGACGTTTCTAAAATCTATGTACATTATTATAAAATACACCTACTCTGTGCCAAATATAGGTGTCAGGATTTATGCCAAGTAAAACAGGGCCTAAATGGAAGTGACCACATTTGGTCACTTTGAGAGGAAATTTAAGCCTATTCTATAAAATGTAGGCATACTTTAGAGAACATGCCAAGGCATATTTTTTACCATGCAGATTTTTCAGGCATCATATATAGAATCTAGCCCTTAATGGCTACATTAGCATGTGGCCATTAATTTAGAAAATGGAAAATTGGCTGGTCTATGGAATGCAGTAGAAATGGCCTTAGTAGGCAGAAAAGACCTGTGTAAAGGCTCACTCAGGCTACTTTCAAGCACAGCTTTGTATAAGAACCTCTTATTGTGTTTTAACCTATCATTAAAATCATCCACAGACTGGGAGATTGTAAAGTAATGTCTGTTGATATGGTGTATCTTGATTTTCAGAATGCATTTGACAGTCTTTATGAGAGATTTCTGAGGAAATTTTAAAAGTCATAGGATAAGAATCAATATCTTCTTATGGACTGTGCACTAGTTTAAAGCTATAAAACAGAGACTAGAGTTAAATTGTGAATTTTCTCAGTAGAGAAAGGTGAAACTACAGGGATCTGTATTGGGATCAAATGAGGTGATCAAATTTGCAGATCTCACAAAATTATTTAAAGCTATTAAATTGAATATGGATTGTGAGATATTACAGGTGGACCTTGCAAAACTGGGAGACTGGAATCCAGATGGTAGATGAACAATCCATATTATAGCAATGTGATGCTAGGTTTCATATTAGGAGTCACCGTCAAGGAAAAGGATCTAGATGTTATCATGGGCAATACACTGAAATCTTCTGCCCAGCTGCAATGTCAGTTCAAGCAAAGCAAAATAAGAAAATCCTTTCCCAGACTTCAATTCACAGCAGTCTCATTTGCATACTTTTGAAAATACATTTTTGCTATGGTACCATAGGAATCAATGATTTAAAAAAGCCACTACTCACACATTTTATAAATTATTTCATGCAAGCCAAATATTGCCATATGAAGCTTGGGAAGATGCCAAGCTTCATATGCAGTAGCCTTTACAGGCATATATATATATATATATATATATATATATATATATATATATATATACAAACCTCATTTCCACATTCAGTAAATTGGACTAAGAGTTATGTTGGTCATAAAGGGGTAAAATGGCATACATAGATCTTTAAGAATATTTTTTTTAATGCAGTTGAGGATACTCTACTCTACTTTTCCAATGCTAATGTATCGTAAGAGCTCAGTGTTAAACCAGGGAAAAGTAGCTTCAAAAAAGTACAGAAGGGTGAAAGGATGCACTGTTTTACTTTACATGCACTTTTGACAGAAACTCCAGCTATAGAAGACAATACAAATAATTTGTTATGATGTATTAACTGGCTTATGAAGAAATTCATAAATATTGGGTCTAATATTCAACTGGCAGCAAGAGAGCATTTTGCTGTCCACTGACAAGGGTATTCCCGGATAATCAAAGCCAGTCCCTGTTGATATTAAGTACTTAAGCAGCCATGGGCTAGAGCATAAAAATAGGACACACTTTTATGTTGTCCTATTTATGCACTAAGGGGCCTTTTTACTAAGCTGCATAGGTATGTATGTGCTTCCTACATGTATCAATTATGAACTACCAAGAGGCATGGACGGTAATTTGATTTTCTACGTGCATCCACTAGAAGCAACAGAAAATGTCTGGCATGCGGAGCTAACCGGGCGGTAATCGGCATCATATGCACAAAGACCATTAACCACTAGATCAATGAGTGGCGGTAAAGTTTCAGGCCCCACATTTTTATTTTGCTGCACATCCATTTTCAGCCAAAAAGAGGGAGTTACACCTGCTCCTAGGGACATCTTGATTTTTTAGGCTATGTTCTACAAGAGGGTTGCCCCCTTATTCCCCCTTCCCCCCTCCCAAAATCAATTCTTCCAAGTTATTGCCAGCTCAGTTCCAGCCAAGTCTGCTCAATCTCTAGCCAAGCCTGCTCAGCATCAGCCAAGCCTGCTCAGCTCCAGGCAAGTCAGCTCAGTTCCACCCGAGCCTGCCCAGCTCCAGCCAAACCTGCTCAGCTCCAGCCAAGCCAGCTCAGTTCCTGTCAAACCAACTCCAGCGCTGGCCTACGCTTCCAGTCTCTGGCGACCCAGCGACTTGCTTGTCATCATATGGGACCCCGGCCTTTGGGACAGACCTGTCAGAGGCCCAACGGCTCACCTTCAGGTTAGTGACACCTATATACATTGTTTTATCATTATTACTCTCTCTCTCTATATATATGTCTCTCTCTCTGTATAAATACATACATACATACATGCATACGTACATACATTCATATACACATAAGGTATCTGGAAAAAAGGGACCTCTTATATTGTTCAAAATACTTTGTAATTGTTTAAACATTTATGAAAGTTGAAAATACATTAGTATAATGGATTTTTTTTTTTTTGTTAATTCATAATGGGCCAAATTCTATAATTGGCGCCTTAAAATTGGTACCAAAAAACCATGTGCTTAGTGCAATTCTATAAACTACGCCTAAAGTTATCCTAAACTTCTTATGTGGCTTTGCTGGTGAGCAAGGGGTGAATTCTATATATTGTGCCGAAAATAATCACCTAAAGTTTAGCACGGTTTATAGAATAGTGCTTATGCCCTGGAATTGTGCCTAATTTTAGGTGCAGCCATTTATACCAACTGAAACATGGTTCAAGTTTACATACCAAAATTAGGTGCATATCCTCATTATTCTATAACAATGCATACAAATACTAGGAATGCCCCCATTCTACCCATGACCCTCCCATTTTTGTTCCCTTTTTTTTCCTTGCACATAAAATTTAGGTGTGGATGCCCCAATTAAATCTAATTAGTGCCAATAATTGCTTGTTAAAAAAACAATTATTGGCACTAATTGGCTCATTATTGATTTACATTTCATATGCAAATTGGGGAGGTGCCTAAATCTGTATGCACAATATTTGGTGAATTTTATAGAATTAGGGAGCAAATGTGCTTCCATCTCTGTTAGGGACTCAAACATTTTTTTAGAGTTTCTGAAGCATTCAGGATTTAGCTCCTTGATCCCACATCTGGTTCTTGGGATGATGAGGCTACCAATACCATGAAATGTAATGCCTTGTGTATGAAAAGTAGTAACCAAAATGGTAGCAAACCATATAGGATTATCTATATGACACCATATAGATCAGGTAGAAATCATGACATGCCAGTGCTATTAAGTTATACCGTGATAACTTACCATGATGCATGGGTAATCTTGAATGTATACAATAGATGGGAACTTCCATGGTGTAATCCATTCCAATCCTCTAACCTCCTAGTCTATTAGCTAGTTGCCACTGTACAAATTGAAGGCAAGTCATGTGCTTATACCCTTTCCAATTGCCCCTTCCCCTAAAAAAGATAAGCCTACATGAAATTGATATACCTGCCTGCAAATGTATGTACAGTTTTTTGCCTTATAAACTCTTCTTTGATGAAAGTAAATATCTTAGAATTTTGAAATGTGTTTCTCTTAAAAGAATATACTTGAAACTATCAGCTTTCATACTGAAGCAGGACAGAGTGCGCTGTCTTGTTTTCATTTATCAAATAAACCTTTATATACACATAATTGAGGTTTCCATATAGTTTTTGATTTGATATATCAAGAAAAGCATTTGATCTAAAACTGTAACATGCAGAAAGAAATGTCTGAATTGCAAATAAGCAAAAACATTCCTTAACAGGTAGAATTTCTTTATCAGTCCCTCTACCATCCCTCTACAGACAACTATTAAATTCAATACAGTTGTCAAAGCTTTAATTTTTTATCTTTCAAAAGCCATATTTTCTACACCTGGAATAAAATATAAATTGTCATAACATGGAAGGGAGGGAGATATGTTATAATTTACCTGAAACATTATGCAAAATAGCATCTGGGTCTTTCATAATAAACTTATACTAGTTCTGCCATATGGATAGTGAAGAACCTTATGACTGTAAAATATTAAGTAGAGGTCCAACATGAGGCTACAGCAATGTGACCAGAAGGTTCAAGAGGTCTCATCAATAGAAACACTGCCCCTTTTCTTCATTTTTCTTGTCTATTTCTCTGAATGTTTGTATCCTCCTGACTGTGCACTCTCCTGGGATTAATTATTTCTGTATTGTTTGAAAGTATTTTTGCATCAACAAAGGTGACCCATGAGTATAGTGAAGATCTGTTCCGCATTTGGTGCAGAAGTGTTTTTCATAGTGCATCAATGCCTGTTGATATGCAAACATCTGTCCCAAAAGATTTTTATTTTTTACTTCTTTTAAGAAGAAGGTGCCTTGAGACCTCATTTCAAAATGTATAGTAAGTACGTGGGAGGACAAGACTTTTCTAGTCCAAAGATCTAAGGATGTATAGAGAAGATGGGGAAATAGTTTTGTATAACTTCTGCTGTATTTTTGCAGGTTTGTGAACCATGCATTAGTAGAAAGTTTACACAGTTACTTAAGGTATAGGTTCAATATAGTGGAGAGGAAAATTGATCAATCCAACAGGAAGAAAATGTCAGAGACAGCAGGACAGATATTAAAGAAAGATGCTGGACTTTTAAAATATTTTTGAAAGTAAACACAATGTATAAATAAATTTGGTTTGCATACATTCAGCAAGAATGTATAATATAGTAGTTCTATTGCTTTCTGCTTGTGAAGATTTATAGTTGTTGAAAGAACTGCCAAAAGAAAAAGTGGGAGATATGTGATCACACCAGTTCATTCATCAGAATTACTACTGATTCAAGAAGTAAAAAAAATATGTTAAACTAAGGTTTATCATAGGCAAATAAAAAGTGTCAGTTTATTTTGGTGAATTGATTATCTTGAGTGAAATTAAAGCATTGATGCCTCTTCTTGTATGGTCAGAATATCATTTTTGAACTTTTGTTCTATTTTCAGGCATGCAAATATCTTTTGCTGTTATACATTATTGTTCATATATTTTTTCTGCAGAAAAATAACTTGTTTTGGAGGAATCAAGTGTAATGTGAGAAATATATTTACTCATAGCCCTTAAAAAATGCACATAGCAGTATAGTTGATATTATAGGAATAATTAGTTAAAGCATTTTGACATGTGAAGTAGGTTTTCACTTAGAAGACTTTTATTAAATTGTATGAGATATGCATGCACAAAAAGTAGGATCATGGAAAGAATTTACCTATTTTACATGATCTGTGTGTAGTTTAAACAGGAGTAGAAATGCAACATACATGCATATTTGATAAAATACACAAAGACACACATAAGGGAAACTTTTATAACTATAGACATCCAGAGGTCACTAGTATTCTATAAAGGAGAGCATGTATCTACTTTCGTTTATAAAATACTAATATAACCAGGCTTATATGAGTATGCAACCTAACAAATTTCATTCTGTTCAGTCTCCCATGTTGTTTATGAAAATTTTCATTTGTTTTTGTTTGTTTTTTAACAGTTTCAGCTGGGAGCAATATTGTAACTACTGCATGATTTTTCAGAAAGAGTATGCACTATTCATAAAGCATGTCCTATTTGCAAAGAATGCATGCTCTTTCCGAAGAGTGCAAACTCTTGTAAAGGAATGCACACTATTTATCACATGGGGAAAAAATAAAAGTTTTGGTTGTTCCCTGCCATTTTGTGGGGAATGTATAGAGAAAAAATATCCGCCAGAAGGCGGAGAACTCGAGACACCCCACGGACAACAAAAACAAGAAATGAAATAAAAGTGGGAGGACGACCAAGGATTCCAAAGACTGAAAGGATATAAGTACATAAGTAGTGCCATACTGGGAAAGACCAAAGGTCCATCTAGCCCAGCATCCTGTCACCGACAGTGGCCAATCCAGGTCAAGGGCACCTGGCATGCTCCCCAAACGTAAAAACATTCCAGACAAGTTATACCTAAAAATGCGGAATTTTTCCAAGTCCATTTAATAGCGGTCTATGGACTTGTCCTTTAGGAATCTATCTAACCCCTTTTTAAACTCCGTCAAGCTAACCGCCCGTACCACGTTCTCCGACAACGAATTCCAGAGTCTAATTACACATTGGGTGAAGAAAAAGTTTCTCCGATTCGTTTTAAATTTACCACACTGTAGCTTCAACTCATGCCCTCTAGTCCTAGTATTTTTGGATAGCGTGAACAGTCGCTTCACAACCACCCGATCCATTCCACTCATTATTTTATACACTTCTATCATATCTCCCCTCAGCCGTCTCTTCTCCAAGCTGAAAAGCCCTAGCCTTCTCAGCCTCTCTTCATAGGAAAGTCGTCCCATCCCCACTATCATTTTCGTCGCCCTTCGCTGTACCTTTTCCAATTCTACTATATCTTTTTTGAGATACGGAGACCAGTACTGAACACAATACTCCAGGTGTGGTCGCACCATGGAGCGATACAACGGCATTATAACATCCGCACACCTGGACTCCATACCCTTCCTAATAACACCCAACATTCTATTCGCTTTCCTAGCCGCAGCAGCACACTGAGCAGAAGGTTTCAGCGTATCATCGACGACGACACCCAGATCCCTTTCTTGATCCGTAACTCCTAACGCGGAACCTTGCAAGATGTAGCTATAATTCGGGTTCCTCTTACCCACATGCATCACTTTGCACTTGTCAACATTGAACTTCATCTGCCACTTGCACGCCCATTCTCCCAGTCTCGCAAGGTCCTCCTGTAATCGTTCACATTCCTCCTGCGACTTGACGACCCTGAATAATTTTGTGTCATCGGCGAATTTAATTACCTCACTAGTTATTCCCATCTCTAGGTCATTTATAAATACATTAAAAAGCAACGGACCCAGCACAGACCCCTGCGGGACCCCACTAACTACCCTCCTCCACTGAGAATACTGGCCACGCAATCCTACTCTCTGCTTCCTATCTTTCAACCAGTTCTTAATCCATAATAATACCCTACCTCCGATTTCATGACTCTGCAATTTCTTCAGGAGTCTTTCGTGCGGCACTTTGTCAAACGCCTTCTGAAAATCCAGATATACAATATCAACCGGCTCCCCATTGTCCACATGTTTGCTTACCCCCTCAAAAAAATGCATTAGATTGGTGAGGCAAGACTTCCCTTCACTAAATCCGTGCTGACTTTGTCTCATCAGTCCATGTTTTTGTATATGCTCTGCAATTTTATTCTTAATAATAGCCTCCACCATCTTGCCCGGCACCGACGTCAGACTCACCGGTCTATAATTTCCCGGATCTCCTCTGGAACCCTTCTTAAAAATCGGAGTAACATTGGCTACCCTCCAGTCTTCCGGTACTACACTCGATTTTAGGGACAGATTGCATATTTCTAACAGTAGCTCCGCAAGTTCATTTTTTAGTTCTATTAATACTCTGGGATGAATACCATCAGGTCCCGGTGATTTACTACTCTTCAGCTTGCTGAACTGACCCATTACATCCTCCAAGGTTACAGAGAATTTGTTTAGTTTCTCCGACTCCCCCGCTTCAAATATTCTTTCCGGCACCGGTGTCCCCCCCAAATCCTCCTCGGTGAAGACCGAAGCAAAGAATTCATTTAATTTCTCCGCTACGGTTTTGTCCTCCTTGATCGCCCCTTTAACACCATTTTCGTCCAGCGGCCCAACCGACTCTTTGGCCGGTTTCCTGCTTTTAATGTATCTAAAAATAAAAAGATGTTTATTGAGGTTTATTGAGGTTTATTGGGGTATTGAGGTATAAAGACTCGACACAACGTCGTGTTTCGGCCGTTAGGCCTGCATCAGGAGTCTTAATGCCGAATGCTTTTGAGAACTATTTGATGAAGGCAAATCCTCAACAAAGGGAGGTCTTTAGAAAGACCGTTGTGAAGGTGAGCGTGCTTTGTTGTCTCCTCTGACACAACGCTTGTTTAGATATCCCAACAGAACAGTGGGGCACCGTAGGGGGTACTGCAGTGGACTTCACATAAATGGTCTCACGTTTTCCCAGCTTATGCAGGCTCAATGTGGCTAACAAAGTTACAAGAAAACTACATAGTACAGCATGATATAATAGTTTTAAAAAGTAACAAATTCAATAACAAAGCAGCTAAATAAGAGAATACTAAGGGAAATACAGAAGCAACAAAAGGGAAGCAGACATATGGAAAAAGCGGGTAATCTAACAAAACGGAAAAAAGGGGATTAAAGAGTATTGTGGACTTTGGGATAGGCTTTACTAAACAAAAAAAGTTTTTAGTAATTTTTTAAATGTTAGATGATCCGTTGTTTCTTTCAGTGGTCTCGGCAATGCATTCCAGGATTGAGGGCTGATGTACGAAAAGGATGAAGCATAGGTTGACTTGTAGTTTAGATTCCTGCAGGAAGGATAGTGCAGTATAAGATAAGTACGACATGACACCAATGAATTCCTGGGAGGTAAGTCAATCTAATCACACATGTAAACTGGTGCTTCTCCGTAAATGATCTTATGTGTTAAGGCGCAGATTTTATATTCAATATGGTCCTTAATAAGTAGCCAATGAAGACTCTCACGGAGAGGTGCGCGCTATCAAAGCGAGATTTTTCAAAGATAAGTCTTGCCGTGGTGTTTTGGATCGTCTGGAGCTTCTTCAGAATTTAGATAGTACAACCAGCGTATATTCCACTGCAGTAATCAATGTGATTTAGGACCAATGAATGTATCAGGGTTCGAAATATATCTCTTAGCAGGAGTTGTTTGATGCATTTAAGCTTCCACAATGAGAAGAACATTTTTTTGTAATCTGCATTACGTGACTATCAAGTGACAGATGGCTATCCAACGTGACCCCGAGAATTTTCAAACTGTTCAAGATTGAGCGGGAATAATCAAGAGTAACCAGTACCTTGGGATTGACTTATTATGATGTGAAGAAAAAATAATACATTGAGTTTTATCCTTATTGAGTTTCATTTGAAACGCATTAGCCCAGGATGCCATAATGGAAAAACTGGCTTGGATTGTGACAGAAATTTCAGATAGCGAGGTCTTAAAAGGGATGGATATGGTTACATTGTCAGCATAAATAAAAGGATTGAGGCCATGTTTGGATAATGCATTAGCGAGAGGAATCATCATAATGTTGAAGAGCATCGGAGATAAAGGAGAACCTTGCAGTACTCCACAGATCGGTTTCCAAGGTGGAGAAATAGTGGAGTTCACTTTAACTTGATAGGTCCAGGAAGATAAGAAACCCTTGAACCAATTGAGCACATTGCCACCGATACCAAATTTATCCAATATTCTGATAAGGATGTCATGGTCAACCATGTCGAACGCACCGGACAAATCAAATTGCAGCAGAAGTATATTATTGCCAAAATAGATTGTTTTTTTTTTTTAAGTTGGACAACAGAGTAATCAAAACTGTTTCAGTGCTATGTTGGGTGCGGAAAACTGATTGTGATTCATGTAGAATATCGAATTTGTTCAAGAAACAGGTAAGCTGATGATTGACCATACCTTCCATAAGTTTAATGTGTAGCGGGATTGAAGCAACTGGATGATAGTTATCAATGACATTTGCTTTTTTCTTCGGATCCTTAGGAATTGGGGTGAGAAGAATACTACCATGGTCCTTTAGAAAAAGACCTTTCCGAAGCATAAAATGTAGGTGAAACGTGAGGTCAGTAATAAAACATGATGGAGGAGAAGACAATAGGTAATTAGGGCAAATATCTAACCTACAAAAAGTTTTTAAAAACCTAAGAGTCTGTGCTACATTCTCCGAAGACAAGGGTGTAAAGTTGATCCAAAAGCGATCTGCTGGGCATTGACCAGTTGGTAGATCAAGGTCATTTAGAAAGTTGTCAATGTTAGTGAATAAGTGGCACAGGGATTGGCACAGAGTCAGTATTTTCTCATTGAAATATCTTGTGAGCTGTTCGGCAGAAGGAAGGTCAACTTGTTGAGAAGTAATTGCAGTAGTGTCAAGGAGTGAGTTTAAGAGTAGATACAGTTTCTTTGGGTCTTTTACTGGAAGTAGCTATTTTTTTTTTAATAAAAAAAGTATCTTAGCTTGTTTAATAGCATGTTTATATCTACGTTGTTGAAGTTTCCATGCAGTAAGCATAATTTCATTTTTCATTTCATTATATGGTGAACACTCCAAAACCCTCTAAAAACTTACTGTACCTAACTATACACCACTGCAATAGCCCTTATAGCTGTAGGTGTCACCTATATGTGGATACAGCAGGGTTTTTTGGGGGGGCTGACATTTTCCACCACAAATGTAACAGTTAGAGTAGTGCACTGTATGTTCTTTCAAAAATGCTGCTCAGCATTGGCAGAGCCAGATGTGAAATCTTGTGTGGGCCTAAGCTCAAAGTAAGTAGGAACAACACTTTTCCTCTGCCCTTTCCCAGTGACTCCCCAACTAAAACATACCTAAGCTAATGAGGATCCCAAGCCTTGCCAGCTGAAGAGGACCTCCTCCAGCAGCCAGAATTCCCCCTTATGCTCAGAGGTTGGTGACATTGTCCATGAGTTCTTCTGTGCCCCCCCCCCCCCCAGCTTGGTTTTGCACATATGTGAAAACTAAGCATGCAAGGAGGGCGGCATGGAGGTGACCCATCGGCAATGCCGCTGACTGGTGAGCATAGGGGAATGTTCTGGCCAGCAGAGGAGGAACTTTTCAGCTGGACAAGCTTGGAGATCCCTGCCAGTTATAGCAAGGGTACAACAATTTGGGTGGACCCAGGTCCAACCAATACCACCCATGGCTATGACACTGCTGCTCAGTATGCATACTTTTGAATGCATGGAAAGGAAGTATTTCAGAGAGAGTGTTTAGTTCAGGGAAGGAAAAGATATGCCAGAAGATTAGATTTTCAAGTATTCATGTATAATTTTTCAGCAAATGTCTATCCTTGGAAAAAGCAGGTGCAAGTGACTACATGTTTTTTGTACCAATGAAAGTTTCAACAAAAGTATGTTCTTTTTCTTTAAAAACTGGCACAAAGTAGATGGGTAAAACATGTATGCAGTCATTGTTCCAAAAAAGTTCAAAAAGTGTCTCTTAGATGTGCAGCTCTGAACATATATATTCCATATAAATCACAGATCAGTCAGCATATAGCATAGTAAATGATTACTGGACAATATGGTACAGTAATAATAAGAGGTATATTAGATATTATCATGTTTGCATCAACAGTTGATAATCACATTTTAAGGTATATCGGGTATCTGAAAAGTGCACTGTATAGCTAATTAAGTTGTTGAATTAATTTTTAATTTAATTAACTTGCATTAAATAATTCAGACATCCAATTATCCTCAGGGACTAATCTTTTAACTTTGCTTTCCTCTAAACAAAGGTCAGTTTTATCAATGTTTTCAAGTTAAATACTGAAAGACTATCCTTAGCTTGCTGTTTTGTATGTCTACTTTCTTTCCCTAATAGTTCCCTGCAGAGTATGTGGCTCATTTTCAAAATAGAAAAAGACCAAAAATGTTTAATCGCAAATCACTATTTTTGAAACTCATGTTTAAGACTTATTTTTCTATGCAGTTTGTCTAAATTTCAAGGGAACATTTTGGAGGCATCTTTTAAGCAGAACTAAGGTGGACTTACAATGTGGACTTTTTTCTGTATTAATGGAACATTGTAAAAGTGTCCAGGGCAACAAATAGGATATTTTTGGCTAGACGTGTTTCAATGGTGACTATCGGGATCATTTTCAAAAGAGAAGGGTGCCCATCTTTCGACACAAATCGGAAGATGGGCGTCCTTCTCCCAAGGTCATCCAAATCGGTATAATGGAAAGCCAATTTTGACGTCCTCAACTGCTTTCTGTTGCAGGGACGGCAAAAGTTCAAGGAGGCATATCGGAGGTGTAGCGAAGGCGGGACTTGGGCGTGCCTAACATATGGATGTCCTTGACTCATAATGGTAAAAAGGGCGTCCCTGAAGAGCACTTGAACGACTTTACCTGGTCATGTTTTTCTTATGGCCAAGGCACAAAAAGGTGCCTGAAATGACCAGGTGACCACTGGAGAGAATTGGGGATGACCTCCCATTACTCCCCCAGTGGTCACTAACCCCCTCCCACCCTCAAAAAATATCCCGCTGGCTAGGGCAAAGGAATGTCAAGCAGAAAGCTGATGGCTGCTCCTAACCCAAAAGACACTGAGCATTGTCAAGCAGCAAGTCCTCCAAATCCTAGATGAAGAGGCAATGTGGGGGATTAGGTATCGCAATACATTGCCCTAGCCAGCGGGTATTGGTGTTACCTTACATGCATAGCTGTACATGCACTCAGACCCCTGTCTTTCCACCCCTGTGTTCATCATTTCCTTAGGGCAACAACTGGCAATGTGTCATGCAAATGATTTATGGCCCCAGCATGTGGGAAAGATCTAATGTTGTGGGGTTCCCATCTCACCTAACCTGGATAGGTATCATCATCACCAAGCAGTTACTGTTAGTGGCCTCACACTAAGACCCCATGTGGAACCTAACTCTCCCTTGGTTCCTATTGAATAACACCTTGCATATACCTATGCCATTCCATGATTATCGGTTGGGCTCATAGGCGGTCGGTGGCCCAACTGTTTGGGGAGGCTAAAGGGGGTGGGGTTATGGGTGGAGCCAGGGGCGGAGCTTATAGCCACAATTAACAGAAAAAAATAAGTAAAAATAAAAGTCACAATTAATACCTTTTATTAAATTTAGATATTAGATATGTATCATATGTCAAAGAATAAAGTGGTTGCTCAAAGCATACTAACCACAATCACTCAACTGTAAAACACTATGCACAAATTTGTGCAAAAACACACTCAGAACCTTACTATACTATAACATTAGGCAGACCCTAATACACCAATATACCACCCATATGGAAAATGCAGACCGTCAACAATATGAAACAAGGGATCATAATATCACAATTCTCATGTAGAGCCACAAAACACCCTTTTAGGGTGGAAAGTGTTCACAATGAGCTCCTTTTATTAACAACTATATGTAGATCCTTCAAGAGGTAGTGTGTCATGATTTAGGCTCTAAAACCCTTTTTGATGTTTTGGTGCCACCTCAGTAATGCCAATACACAATCTGTCCACTGCAAAACACTATACACAACTTGTGCAAAAACACACTCATAACCTTAGCAAACCATAACAGCACTAATTCCAAGGACAGGATGAGCTACAACCTTATGCGTGGAAAGGCAGCACTGTAATTACACTGGACTCTAAAACACCAGTACATAACCTAGTGAAACAAAAAAAACCCCAAAAAGGGCTGTAAATACTACACACTAGATACTGCACCTTGATTACACATGAAAAACACAGGACACAACAGATATGAAGGCAAAACTGGAAAATTACCTCAAGAAGTCAGACTCAGCATGCAGCAATACTAGAAAAATTAAAACTTACATGCAAAATATCACAGATGCACATTTCCAAAAGCTGACATATTCCAGTTAATAAATTCTGAATAAAATACTTTTTTCTACCTTTGTTGTCTGATCATTTAGTTTTTCTATTTGCTTTGGTCCCAGTGTCGTCTTTCCATTTGATATTTTTTCTCTCAATATGTCCATCATCCTCCTGTGTCCTTATGCGTCCTGTCTACCATCTGTAGCCCTGTCCCTATCCTTTCTCCAGTTTCAGCATCTGCCCTCAAAGTGTTCCGATCCAGCCCTTAAATTCAGGAATTTTCCCTCCATCCATATCCAGCATTTCTCCCCTCCCCTCCATCCATGTGCATGTACTTCCTCTGTCTTCCCTCCCCTCCATCCATGCCCACCATTTCTCCTCTGCCTTCCACTCCATCCGTGTGCATCTCCTTCCTTTGTCTTTCCTTCCCTCCATCCTTGTCCAACATTTTTCGTCTCTTCCCTGCCCTCCACTCCATCCATGTCCAGATTTCTCCTCTCTTCCCTCCCCTCCATCCATCCATGTCCAGCACCTTCCCTCTTTCTCTCCTACCCTTCCATCCAGTGTCATCCCTCTTTCTCTCTCCATCCTTCTACCCATTACCCTCTCCCAATCCTTCTGTCTATTGTCTCCCTCTCCTTCCAAGTATTGACTCCCTCTATCTCCCCTTCCTTCTAAACAGTTCTCTCTCTCGACCCTTTTCCATTCAGCATGTCCTCTCTATCCCCATCCTTCCAGTGTCTTTTCTCTTTCTTTCCCTCCTTACCCTTATGTCGTGTCTTCCCTCTTTCTGCCCCTCCTTCCAGCATTTTCCCTCTATCTCCCTCCTCTCATTCAGCATTTCTCCGTCTGACAGCTAGAGTCTCCCCCAGTTTCTCTCTCTCTCTCTCCTGCCCATGTCCCCTCTTTCTCTCCCCATCTTTCCACTCATCTCTCTCTCTCTGTACCCCTCTTCCATCCAGCATCTTCTCTCTGGCTCTCCCCTGCTCTCTTCCATGTCCCTGGCTTTCCCCTGCTCTCTTCCATGTCCCCTTTTTCTCTCCCCATCTCTCTCTGGCTCTCCCCTGCTCTCTTCCATGTCCCCTCTTTCTCTCTCCATCTCTCTCTGGCTCTCCCCTGCTCTTTTGCATGTCTCTGGCTCTCCCCTGCACTTGTCCACTTTCTCTCTCTCTCCTCCAGCGTCCTCATGCATCTCTCCTCTCCCTCATGCATCCCACCTTTCCCCTCCCCTTCTTGCTTCCCTTAGATCTACCATCACTCTCACTCCTTTCTCCACCCCCCTTTTCCCATTCCCCTGCCCTGCCATTGCTTTCCTTCCTCCTTCTTCCCCTTAGATGTGGCATCACATCCTCCTCTCTCCACCCCCCCCCCCTTTCCCTTTGGTCTGGCAGCTGGCTGGCATCTCTTCCCCCCCCCCCCCAGGCTAGTGCAGTATCGCTCTCCCCCTCCGCTCCTGTCACTAACCCACCCCAAACTCTTCTCTCTACATCCTTATCCCTTTACACTTCCCTCCTTGCGCCCTTAACTTTCCTCGCTCTGCCCACCACCCCCTTTCTCCTTTTAATCCACACCCGCTCTGTCTTTCCATCCTGACCCAGTCCTAACTCCATCTCTCTTCCCCTCTTGCCACCCTAAACTCTCACATTTGTACCCCCCTTTTGCCCCATGCCTTGTTTCTTACTATTGCAAGGCTCAACCCCACCCAACACTCTCCTCTTTTTGCCCCACTGCCCCCCTCTCTCCCTTACATCTGACCAGGCCAAAAAAAAAAGGTATTGGACCTAGTAGATCCCTTCTCTTACCACCATGACGACAATGACCCAACTGCACCTGTGGGAATGTAGAGGCTGTAAGCGAAATGTTGCCTCCTGCTGCTTCTTGAGCACCTGCATTGCCTAGAGTTGGCATTTGTTTTTTGAAAGACAAATCCCACCACCTGCTGCTCACTGTCACGTCTTTCAAATTTGAGGCTTCGTAGCAGCAGCAGCAATGATGTAAGCGCTGCTTTCAGCCTGCCCCGGAAGCACTCTCTGTACAGCTTCCCACATAGGCGGGACGCTGTCCAGAGAAGGCTTCCGGGGCAGGCTGAAAGCAGCGCCTACATCATTGCTGCTGCTGCTACGAAGCCTCAAATTTCAAAGATGTGACAGGAGCAGAGGTGGCGAACGATACCGCGCTGGTCAGAGGGGAGAAGGACAGTCCCAGCATCGATCGCACGTCGGGGGGGGGGGGGGGGGGAAGGACAGTCCCACCATCAATTGCACGTCGGGGGGGGGGAAGGACAGTACCAGCACCGATTGCACATCGGGGGGGGGGGAGAAGGACAGCCCCAGCATCGATCGCAAGTTCTGCACGCACCAGTCGGGGGGGGGGAGATGTTCAAGGCAGCACCCCTCACGCGCTGCACCCGGGGCAGTCCGCCCCCACCGCCCCGCCCTTGCTGCACTTGTGGCTGGGGAGGCTTAGCCTCCCCAAGCCTCTTAAACCGGGCGCCTATGGTTGGGCTCATGCATCTGGCAGGTCCAGGCCTGCCATATTCCCAGCAGCAGTGTACATCAGTGAGGGCAAGGAAAGGTTTGTTCCTGGGTAGGGAAGTTTCTGTAGTGGGAAGAGCTACAAAATATCTATGTTTCAGAGGTCTCCAAGAGGTTTGTATTGACCAGTTTGTATAGAGGTGTTAACTGACATCACTTTAGAAGCACAGCTACATAAAGTTCACCAGCTGGCCCTAGTCCTGAAAAGGTGCCAAGAGAGGACCTGCTGAAGGGAGGAAAACTTCACTGGTGTATCTTTCCTGCTGAAAATTGCATTCAAACTTGGGATTGGATAGTAATTTTATTTTTTTATGTTAAATTACTCTACTTATATATCAAAGTCAGTTTAGACAATAGTGTAGCCTTTTAAGGCTCTGTTAGGGTTTTAGAGTCTAGTTTAGTATTTTAGGTTGCATTTTTCAGCTTGACATAACATTAGTTTAGAGCACAGAAACCAGTTGAGGGAAGCTTCTGTTTAGTGTTTATCACTGGTTTAGAGTACAGCTTAATCACTTTAAAAATAGGAATCTCTTAATAAAAACTAGAAAGCAAAGTAGGGTCATATTTATACTTATCTGTTTGCAACCCTGGTCTTGCCAGTCCAGGCACCAGCTAGCTCATCGCGAGTCAGCACCCGAGACCAGGGTCACTAAGAAAACATTGAAATCCAAGATCCAAGAACCCCTTTTGATCACATAAACTGACCTGGGCATAGTCTGGGCTGGATAAAGATCCAGAAGACCATTAGATGTTAACCCGGGACTTTCACTGTTTATACACTCTACACACTTTTCTCTACTAGTCCAGAAAGTACGTAAATTCCCACTTTCATGCAAAGAAAAGATTCTAGTACTGAATTTTATATGAAACAACCAGAACTTTACTGAAGATTCTGCAACAGGCAGTTCAACTCATTTTTGAAATAGTCAATTTATAATCCAACTTGATATCCAATGATAATAAATCCAGACACTAACTCAGGGATACAGTGTCTCTTCTCAGGTTCAATTTCATAATCCTACAATATATACATATTTACAACTCCTCCTGTCCATACCCATCTCTTCTGGATGTTATAACACGAATGTGCCTGCAGTACTTGTGCAACAAACAGATCTTCCTTTGCACCAGACTTCCCTGTCTGTCCACACTCTCCTCCATAAGTTTTATTTTGTAGTCAGTTTTCCATACTGTTTACTGCTGTTTTTCTAGCATTACAATTTCTATACATGTGGTTTTCTTTTCCTGTTTGAATTTTATTACTGTGTTGTATGTATCTAAGTCCTGCCAAATCTGTAACATTCCTGCAGACTGTTTTCTCAGTTTGACGCCAGTTTACCCTCTACTACATTTCTGCTTGTTTGTACTTACAGAAGTGCTTCAGCAGGTATCAACCCAATTTTACTGACCAACACTTAGTATTGTATACTCTGGTATTGGTGCCCTTAATCTGACTCAACTTAAGATATATTGATTTCTGCAAGAAACAATTGAAAAATTCAGTTTATTTTAGATGTTGATTTCCACTTTTGACATTTTCAACTTTTTATGTCTTCATAGAAATAAAAGAAAGGTCAGATGTATCTGGAACGTGAATGAATGTAAGAAAGTGTGGAAAATGGATAGGAAAATATTTTTTTCCATTTTCTGTGCCTGAGAAAAAAAGGTTTATCTAGCCGATAGTTTTTCATGCTATAATATGAAGATCATTTACATAGCTGTCTAGTCAGTGTTTTTGTTTTTCTTACATTGGCAGTGGAGGTAAAAAACAAAATCTAGATATTAATCACTTTTATCTGAATAGTGGCCACCACTGAATGTCCAGATAAAGCAATCAGTAATGGAATTTACACCAATAATTGTGATATCCAGAAGGACATTTATGATAATTTTGGACGTTTTGTTGAAAATGTCCAAAAAGCAAGTGGTGAACATTGCCATTTCAAACCTAAAAATCAACTATCTTTTTGTTTCAAAAATGGTCATTTCCTTTGATGTTTTAAGATGCCCCCCCCCCCATTCTATATAACATGCCTAGAGATCTGCACAGGAATCCATGCATATTCTATAATAATAAGCTAATTAGTATGGATAACAGCACTTAACAAGTAATAATGAGCATTGATTGACAATAATTAGAATTTACACACACAACTCGGTAAGTGTATTCTGTAATGGAGTGCGACTAACTTGTAATGTGTGCAGGCAAATAGAGGCATGGTTATAGGCAGGGAAATGGTCATATGGGCGGTACTACAGTGGACTTCACATAAAAGGTCCCAGGTACACATTTCTTTTTATTTATTTATTTATTTATTTATCATATTTGTATCCCACCTTTTCCCACTGATAGCAGGCTCAAAGTGGCTTACAAAAATATTGTAGTAAGGTACAATGCAAGAAGTACAATTTTTCAAATTTAGCAGAATAAAAAATAGTTAAACAGCGATGGGTATTGAAGTAGGATATGAATAACAATTAATCAGTAGTAAATATGAAAGATAAGATGTAATTAGAGTCTATTGGATCTTATAATAGTAAGGGTTGCCCCCTTACATTGTATGGGGAGCCTTCCAAAACCACCAAAAACCTACTGTACCCAACTGTACACCACTACAATAGCCCTTATGACTACAGGTGTCATCTATATGTGGGTACAGTAAGTTTTTTGTGGTTTTGGGGGGCATGACACTTTCCACCAGAAGCATAACAGCTTGAGTGAATTATAGGCCTGAGCCCCCTTCTTCACAGTGTACTGCACTGTTTACTAGTTTACTCCAGGTTCGTGCTTCTGCTCTAATAGGACTGGCAATACCATCTTACACTGTCATAGAGGCTGGTTTGTACTATTTCATTCACATCTTTTGGGTGGGAGAGGGTCAGTGACCACTGGGGGAGTAAGGGAGGGTCATTCCTTCATTCCTCCAGTGGCCATTTGGGCATTTACAGCTCTTTTTGTGGCTTAGTCATTGTTAAAACAGGTCTAGACCAAAACATGCAACTTTTAACCCTGGACATTTTAATTTTGTTCCATTATGACAGAAAAATATCAATTTTTCAACGAAATTTGTGGAAATTGATTCTTCTGTGGTTACCATTAATAGTTACCACTCTCAAATCTGCTTTGACCTCTGTGATTAAAGATGTATCCCTAAATATTCAGTAGCAGTAAGCATTTTTAAAAAGCTCTTACCATTGCTGGCTAAAGTAGCCCCCAATATTAATTGCCGGTCTCAAAATAGGCCCCTCTCCATGCAACCTCTTCAGCCCAGACTGTGAGAATGTAAGTCCCTCTCCCAACTCCACCATGGTCCATGTAGGCCCTCAGCCCCCCCTTTACTCCTTGGTGGTCCTAGTGGGGTGTTGGGGGCAGGAGCAAAATACCTTCACTCCTGACCCTTGAGGCTGAGCTCTTAAATTGGTTGCAGCGACCTAGAATAGCTGTCCTTAATTAACCAGCTTAGTATGCGGGTGTTGGCACTGAATATTGCCCAAACCTGTATAACCCCTGACTCTACCCTAGGCCTAACTCCACCCTCAGTGCTGCTCCTGCCTAAATAAATCAGTTTGAAAATTGGTTGGAGTCATTCTATTCACTGAAATTTTAGAAAAATCAGTTAAGATTAAACATTTGCATTTTCTTAATTTTCCATAAATACTTTTATTCTCTGCTGAAACATGATTTCATAAATGCTTGAAGGAGATTCTGAAGTAACTTAGGGCCCTGTTTTCTAAGTCACACTATAGGCGCGCTAGCATTTTTAGCATGTGCTAAAGATTAGCAAGCTAACACTAGAGACTCCCATAGGACTATATGGGTATATCTAGTGTTAGCATGCATTAATTTTTAGTGCACACTAAAAATGCTAGCACACCTTAGTAAGCAGGATCCTTAATGTGGAAGAAATGTCATTGCTAAATTTACCTGCCAACCAAAAGTTCAGGCTGGTGCTGAAGAAAGTGATATTGATAAATTAGCATCCTTTGATCTGAATGGATTTCTTGATGATTCTCAAGGTACTGTTGCTACTAGGTCCACACGTCTTGTATTCTTTCCAGCTTATAATCAAAAGACAAAAACACCTATATTGTGACCTAAATCGGGAGATAGGCGTTTTTCTCCCAAAAACGAATAACGCAGTATAATCGAAAGCCGAACTTGGACGTTTTCAACTGCACTCCATCGCGGAAGCATGCAAAGTTGACGGGGCGTGTTGGAGGCGTGGTGAAGGCGGGACTGGGGCGTGGTTATCGCCCGAACAGAGATGGGCGCCTTTCGCCGATAATGGAAAAAAACTATGCGTTTGTAGCTAGAATTTAGGGCACTTTTCCTGGACCCTGTTTTTTCACGAATAAGGCCCCAAAAAGTGCCCTAAATGACCAGATTACCACCAGAGGGAATTGGGGATGACCTCCCCTGACTCCCCCAGTGGTCACTAACCCCCTCCCACCACAAAAAAATGATGTTTCACAACTTTTTATTTTCACCCTCAAATGTCATACCCACCTCCCTGGCAGCAGTATGCAGGTCCCTGAAGCAGTTGTTAGGGGGTGCAGTGGACTTCAGGCAGGTGGACCCAGGCCCATCCCCCCCCACCTGTTACAATTGTGCTACTTAATGCTTAGTTGTCCAACCCCCCCCAAACCCACTGTACCCACATGTAGGTGCCCCCCTTCACCCCTTAGGGCTATAGTAATGGTGTAGACTTGTGGGCAGTGGGTTTTGAGGGGGATTTGGGGGGCTCAACACACAAGGGAAGGGTGCAATGCACCTGGGAGCTCTTTTACCTTTTTTTTTTGTTTTTGTAAAAGTGCCCCCTAGGGTGCCCGGTTGGTGTCCTGACATGTGAGGCCAGTGCACTACGAATCCTGGCCCCTCCCACGAACAAATGCCTTCGATTTATTCATTTTTGAGCTGGGTGCTTTCATTTTCCATTATCGCTGAAAAGCAAAAACGCCCAGCTCACCAATTGTCGAATAAAACATGGACGTCTATTTTTTTCGAAAATATGGTTCGGTCCGCCCCTTCACGGACCCTTTCTCGGAGATAAACGCCCATGGAGATAGACATTTTCGTTCGATTATGCCCCTCCATGTCACACAGAATGATAAAATAATAGTTTTGAAATTTTATTTTAAGCAGAAGGATGCTTTGTTCTGTTACAAGATTTAAAAAAAAAGGTTTCCTGATGATGCTTATGCTACACAACAAAGGATGATGTATTTCCTTCAGCTAAATCCTCGGATTTTAGCTTTAGTTGTAACCTTCTTCCTGAAATTTCCTTCAAAATGTTTTATGACATAGCTGTGAAATAATTATGGGGCCCTTTTATGAATAGTTCTGACCCCCCCCCCCCCCCCCACACACACACACACCATTCACAATTCCTGGTGCTAGAAAATATTTTTGTACTTTCTAGCACTTTTATCCCTGCCACATTTAAGTGCCATATTTACATCAGGTCTATATGCTGGAATATCAGCGAGCATCAGCTGATTATTGTAAAGTAGTATACTTGGGCAGTACTAAACATTCATTCAAAAGACAGTGCAGAATATGGCATTTAGATTGATATATGGTCTTTCCAGATAAGTCAGTGTTTCTCCTCTTTACAATAGATTACACTGGTTGCCTATAATGGCTCAGGCAAATTTTAAATTTGCGTGTTTTCTTTATAAAACATGGCATGGTAAAATTCCTAGCTATTAGCTCATTTCTGTTTTGTCTCATTTCAAAGAACCAGGAGAGGTGATATTAATATGTTTTTTTTTACTTTTCCATCCATTAGAGAGATAAGGAGATTTTCAATGTTTGATAGACTGTTGGCCATTCAAGCAGCACGCCTATGGAAGGATCTGGTAGCACAACTTTCCTTTTCTCATTCATCTCTCCCCCTTAGAAAAAGTCTGTATAGAAAATGTACCTCTTGATTATGATCTTTTGCTAATAATATCTTAGGAGAATGTCCTAGCTCTCTTGTAATATGTAAGCCACTTAGAACTTGATGGAAATAGCGGGATATAAAACAGAGTGTAATGTAATGTAGTGTAATGCAAATGTAAGGCACTCTGATACCACATTAGGCTCCCAACACATATCCTTGAGGTGCCTAAATAGAAATCTCAATTTGTAGAGTTGACCCCACCCCCATATTGACCACACATACACAAACACAGAGGTGAAAATACCCACACATATACACATAAGAAACACACACAAATATACACTTAGATTAGAGGGGGGGAATGGGATTTGATATACTTTCTGTGGTTACAGTCAAAGCAGTTTACATACTATATACAGGTACTTATTATGAACCTGGGGCAGTGGAGGGTTAAGGGCCTCTTTTACAAAGCTGCTCTAGCAATTTCCTTGTGACAAAAGAGAGGAAACCCATAGGAACTGATTGGGCTTCCTCTTCTTTGCTGCTCAGGAATTGCTAGCACGGCTTTGTGAAAGAAGTCCTAAATGACTTGTTAAATGTGGTATGAATAGGTATATTTACTAGTATTGTTATAATTTCTGTGAAAATATTTTAAATTTTTATTAAAAATGTAGGGGTCCTTTTACAAAAGTGCAATAGCGTTTTTAGAGCATGTTAAAAATAAGCATGCGCTAAATGCTTGAGATGCATATATATTCCTATGGGCATCTCTAGTGTTTAGCACATGTTAATCACTAGTGCACACTAAAAAAAACTAGCACACCTTTATAAAAGGACCCCTTAAAAAAGACCCCTTAATCTTTGGTTTGTATAGAGAGAATTCAATATCAGGCGATTTCCCGCCAGAGAGTTCTCACCCACCAATTCCCCCCAAGACAATTTCCACCTAGCACAATCCCCCTGGGACAATTCACACTTAAGGGGAACAATTCCCACCAAGGACACCCCCTCCCATGGTCATTTCCCACCCTTTCTAGGCTTTTTTTTTTACAGACTGTAGCTTATTTCTTTCTTTTTACAGACTGTAGCTTCTGGAGGTATTTCTTTTTTTTTTTTTTTACTGACCATAGCTTCTTTCTTGTACTGGGTCTCGTAAGTCCTGGTAATCCTATATAATAATTCTCACCTCCAACATTCTGAGGCTGCCAGGGACCGTGGCTTTCGCTGGAGGTGGTCTGCTTCATGGAGTAGATCAAAGTGACGTCAGCAGCAAACAGCGACCCAGGCAGGGGGAGAAGTAGCAGCCAGGGGGAGGAGTAGGGATACTCCTCCCCCTGCCTAGGAATCACACCAGACTGGCTGCCAACCTCCCAAACCACACACGCACACTAACCGCCCTCAATAAACCGCTGCCGCCATCCCTCTCCTCTCCAAGTCCGGATTCGGACGGTCGGAGAGGACGAAGAGGGAGGGCGGCAAGACGGCAAGCGAGACTGTCCAATGTGGAAGAGGCGGGTGAGGGATCAGAGCGGGGGTCGGGGTCCACTTGGAAGAGGGGGGAGGGAAAGACCAGGGGGTCCGACTCCAGTGCATCCGTCATCCCCGTTCACTCACAACAAAGCAAGCAAACTTATGAGATGCTGCAGGACGTTTAATAGACAGGAGTGGAAGAGAGCACAGCAAGTCTACGGTAAGCAAGGAAGCTCATTGGTTAATCTCTGTTTCCACTTCCCTACGCAGCCCTCATTGGCATACACTCAAGAACAAGCAGTGCCGTAGTGAGGGCAGCTGACACCCAGGGCAGGTCGCCGCTGCGCACCCCCGGGTGCAGCACAGCGCACCTTCCCCCCTCCGGAGCGCACCCCCCCTTGAGCGCATACTTACGAGGGAAAATGACGAGGGAAAGCAGCAAGGGATGGGTGGGAGGGCCGAACCGCCCCAAATGCATGTCGCTGGGAGCTGCGTCGGCTCCGCTGGTTCCCTGCTCTCTCTGCCCCAGAACAGGAAGTAACCTGTTCCGGGGCAGAGGGAGCAGGGAACCAGCGGAGCCGACATTCCCCAGGCGGCGTGCACCTGGGGCGGACCGCCCCACCGCCCCCCTTTCCTATGCCACTGAAAACAAGCAAACCTAGGAGCTGCTGCTGCACATTGTTGTTTTAAAATTGTTGATAGACAGTGCCTTAAAACATCAAGGACAAAAGGAGGAGGGACAGACAGACCCTGCAACTGGGAGGGAGGGGGAGGGAGGGACAGGGGGGGGAAACAGGGAGGACCCTGCAATGGGGAAACAGGAAGCAAGGAAGGAAGGGAGGGAGGGGCGGAGGGCGGACCCTGCAACTGGGAAAAAGGGAGGGAGGGGGGACCCCCTGCAACTGGGAGGCAGGGGGGGACCCTGCAACTGGGAGACAGACCGGGGGGGGGGGGGGATGATGACCCTAGAACTGGGAGGGAGGATGGACCCTGGCACATACTCTCATTCATACACACACACTCGCACCCAGTCTCACTCTCTCTCTGTCACAAACACACACACACACTCACTCACACATTCACTCTCTCTCACACAGTCACTCTCACACACACTCACTCAAACATACACACTCCCAGGAAAACCTTGCTAGCACCCATTTCCTTTAAAACAGAAATGGGCCTTTTTTACTAGCTTGTTATAAATCATAATCAACATGTCATTTTGAGGGGCTGAATTAGGTTGAAACCTAGTTTGGGGGTATGTGGGGAGGAATTGCCCCTCCCCACATGAACTGCAGTTTGTATTTATCTGTTTATTTATTTATGAGATTTAGATCCTAGATTACACATGAATTAGGTTGAGACCCAGTTTGGGGGTGTGGGGGCATTGCCCCCTCATGAGCTGCATGTCTGGAAGGGGAAAGGGATGTATACAAATAATGATATGGGGGGGTTGAGGGGGTACTGGTCCCCCAAACAATCTGATAGAGGAAAGGGAGGGAGATTACATGTCCTAGAGTGTTTTGCATTGTTTGGTTTATGAGTTGCAATTGTCCATCTGGTGTGGTGGGAATTGGTACAGCGGGAATTGTCCAGATAGGAATTGGTGGGTAGTAATTGTCAGGTGGTAATTAATCTAGAACCAACAATTTTTTTTCCCCATTAAGAAGTTCATAAGCACAAAAACAGGAAAAGAAAGCACATAGAGGTTATTACCAATACAATCAAGGAAAACATAATATAATATTAGAAAAGCATTCCCTACATACATCTAGTTTTCAATGCTGGAAAAATGAAACAAGTAAATCCCAGAACGTAAAGAAATGCTGGAACAAATCCCATTACAATAAAGCCTGTTATTTACTTAGTGCCTCATTTACTAAACCATACTAGCAATTCCCACACAGCAAATAAAAGGAAGCCCATTCAATTCCTATGAGCTTCCTCTCATTTGCTACGGGGAATCGCTAGTGCAGGTTAATAAAAGAGGCCCTTAATCCTCAGTAAATGTCCAAGAAACAGTACCTGACAACTACTAGATACACATTTATATATGGAACAGATCCAAAGAAAACAGCTCTCTCATTACCAGAAAATTAAGCCCTCTAGAAATTCAAATTCTACCCGTGCTGTACAAAGCTTCTAGCTTACAGTATATGACAAAGCTATCCTTATTCATATCATTCCTATAGCCTAAAGAACAGATTGCTGTGATTCTAAAATAGATTCCATATGCTCATCACATCTTTCTTGCTCCTCCAACTTGGACACTACCTTTGGAGAACATGGTGACATGATTAAATCCACCCAACATAATTTCAATCTTAGTCACAATTCTCCATATAGCCATAAGGGAAATATATCATGAAGAACATTCTCCTACGGCCCCCCAGGAACCTTCCCTAGAGGAAAATATCACCTTAAGTAAGGGAACTTTCATAGGAATTGAACTAGATGCTCCTGCTCAGTTAAGACACAATCAGAAGGCTGGGAAGGGATATCCAGCAGCACTGTTGCTGAATACATCTTCTTTCTGCTGCAGCACTGTCCAGCAGATATGTAGGCTTTGGCTATATGGACTGCCAGTGCCCACATGCCTAACCAAGCAGAGATGACCTCACAAAAAACAATCATATCTTTGCCCAGTTAGGTATGCAAGTACTGACACTGAATATCGACTGGCACCCACTGAACTTCCAGGTCCGCGGATATCCCACATATTCAATGCCAGTGCCTGGACATGGCCCAGCATTGAGGGGGTCTTTTACAAAGCGGTGGTAAGCCCAATGCGGGCTTATCACTTGCTAATCTGGAACTACCACCAGCCCAACGCAGCCACCGACGGTAGTTCTGGCTGGAGCGTGCGCCATTTCTGGTGCTCTGCAATTTTTTTTTTCTGTAGCGCAGCTCAAACCCAACAGTAATCAGGCATTGCTGTGCACTATCCAGTTACCGCTGGGTAGCAAGTGCTCCCCACCCCATGGCCACGTGGTAAGGATTATCTTAATGTGTGGCCATTTTCTTGTACATTTTACTTGCTATGGCAAAAAGGGCCCTGGCGCAAGAGAAAAACGACCCCTGCCACTACCGCAGGGACCTTTTTCCTGTAGCTTAGTAAAAGGACTTCTCAATTCCCAAATCTAATTCAGCCTATTACTGTCAGTAGCTGAATATTGCATGGTTATTTATTACTAACTCACCTGTGAATGGGCTGTGTTGACATTAGTGCACGGCAGCCACTAGCATGGCTTGGTAAACAGGGGGGGTAAATCACTAATAAGCTGACATGCATGATTCTTCAACAATGTTGTTACAAATCAGAAAACTACTTAAATATGACATTATTTTCTTTAAACAGCAAAATTTTAAACTCACAACATTTTGCAAACATGATTGGATTTGTTAGTTGCCATTTTAACATGTGGTATCATGTTTTGCCAAACCTTTTGTAGTTTGGTAGGTATATTGGTGCCATCTGAAATACGGTAACTGTAAAATCCAAATGGAAAAAAAAATACCCACCATTTTAATTTCCTAATCGTTTCTTCCCAATGATTATTTCTGTCATTCTTTAGTTACATATTATATTTCTTGATGCTTACTGCAAGTTTTAATTTGAAACAAGTGTAAGACTTCTGGGAATATGTTGTAACTTTTGGGGTATCATGGCAACCATTATTTACATAACTTGAGGGGGGGCCCTGGGTTAGGTGGGAATAGAATGGTTGGATTACCAAATGTATTATGTTTATGTTTTCCCAATGCAAACTGCTTGAAGTCTATCAGAATGGTATGCCACAATAACTAAATAATTAAGAATGAACAAGTTATGCTTAAGTTCTTGCATAGTTGAAGAAACAAGATTGGAGTGGGTAATTTTGTAGTCACGATTTTGGAAATGAGAAGAGAAAGTAGACCATTCATCACTGTTACCTAATCCAAATATCAGACAAAAAAGAACATGTTGAAATCGTGCCCCTTAATTGATAGATTCGAGCAAAAAAGAGTGAAATGCATAAATTAAATCCTAGAAATTTGATGAATTGTTTTCTACCAGTTTTCTCATCTATACCGTGTTCCCATTCCATCAAGCTGTTGTTCAAGATCCAAATATTTTAAGTTATTGAAATTTATTACAAAATTGAATGCATTTAGAATGAGAGAAATTGACATCACATTATAAACAGTAACAAATTTATGCAGCTCTGCAGAGGAAACTAAATGAACAGAGCCTTTACTGGAAGTCTAGACTGAGATGTGCACAAACCGAGCACTCGGCACTGTATACAAATCACTCTTGCTATTACTCTTACTTCTATAATTTCGTAGTTCTCATGATGGTTAGAGCATAATGTCAATCTCTATATTCTTTTTAATTGTGATTGTACTTTTTTGTATTTAAAAAAATGGTGAAGCTGGTATACAAAGGCAAAGGTAAGTGTAAATCAATTCAAGCATATTGTGTAAGAAACATAAAGTCCCATGGTTTGTTAACTTTCTGTTTCTGGAAGCAGAGCTATGTTATTGTGGCTTTCCATGATGATATGAGATGGTGCTGTGGAAGTTTTATGACGAGCTCAGCTTCTATTTCACCTAGCACAAATTCACATCAACTCCAGTCAAAACCAAATTATATTTACAAAATTTTCCTAAATCTTTACTGGCACACACATTTATTCCTTAATCATATTTGTACTTTTTCTCCAATTAGAATTTTAAATTTGTATGCTTCTTAAGCTGATTCTCTATATATTTGATATTGTAAAGTGGATCCTCTTTTCTCAGCGGTTGCAGCTCTCCGCAGCCTGAAGAACACCTTCCAGTACTGCTCCTTTTCCCCTCAGAAACAATGACTTTTTTTATGGCCTAGGAGGGGCTTCCCTCCTTCCCTCGGTTGTGGCACCAAAACACAAAACAAAGCTCAGTTATCATTCACCTTTTTCAAGCCGGTTAATTGCCCAGTCCAGGCTTCCACAGCTGCTTCCTCTCCCTCCCTCCTGGGGAAGAGTAGCAGCAAATAATAAAAGAAAAATACCCTGTTCAGTGTCGTGGGGTTTTCCAAAACACAGTTCACTTTTAGCCAGGCTTTCAAAACACAGTTCAGCTCTAGCCAAGCTTTCCAAAACACAGCTCAATTGAGCCAGGCTTTCAAAAAAAACACAGTTCAGTTCTAGCCAAGCTTTCAAAATACAGCTTAGTCTAGCCAGGCTTTCAAAACACAGTTCAGGTCTAGCCAAGCTTTCAAAATACAGCTCAATTTAGCCAGGCTTTCAAAAAAAAAAAAACAGTTCAGTTCTAGCCAAGCTTTTCAAAACACAGCTCAATTTAGCCAGGCTTTCAAAAACCACAGTTCAGTTCTAGCCAAGCTTTCCAACACACTCAGTAATGGCTTTGCGCGGGCTCAAAGTTTAGGGTCCCACCCTCTTGGTCAGTCATACTCCTACCTGACCTCCTCCCGCTTGACCCGGCTTGGCCCCGCTACTTCCTTGGCTTTCGCTGAGCCAGAGCCGAAAAGTCCATCGGCTCTTCCAGGGTGTTCTCCGGTTCAGTCAACTCCATAGGGCAAGGCTCACTCTCTGCCCCTCTCTCCTCAGGAGCCCAATCCATATTCTCCTCGCCCCGCCCTTCTCCCAGCTGCTCACCCTTTCTTTCATTAAAGCTCCTTGGTGGCTCTTCTTTCTCCACCCACCTGTTCCACCACCTCTTCCACCAGGTTGGAGAATCAGCCTTATTCCTTCCCCTGCGGCCCTCCTCTGGAGACTCCTGGGAATGCACATAGTTTCTCTTATCCCCGGTCTCCCTTGGGGCATGCTGGGAGTTGTAGTTCTTTATTTCTAGTTTTTTCCTGGGGAATGCCTGCCTATAACGGGGGTATTCTGGCCTATCCCAGGGTTCCTTTGGGGCCTGTCCTACATACTCTTTACAATATACACTGTAAGAAAAGGCAATTTTCAGCACCTCTGTAAGCATGCAAGTGAATCTTGTAAGATCAATGCTCTCTACAGTTTCCTTTTACATAGAAACAGAGAAAAATGTAGGCAGATAAAGACAATAATGCCTATCCAGTCTGCCCATCTACACCATCTATTCTATCACTCCCTTAGAGATCCTATTTACTTGCCCAATCTCTCTTGAATTCAGATTCAAAAACTTCCAACGGCCTATGAAACACATTTTTTTTAACCTGCATACTTCTGAAATATGATTTACTAGGCATCCATGATTTCAACTGTCTAGTACTCATCAACTTGGTAAATAATACAGAGGACACCAATTTCAATAAGAATGACAAAAGAATATAGCTTTATTAAAACCTTGACAAGAGAACATAGCCTTTGCACTTGTCTTTATCAAGAAACTGTGATATCACCTACAATATAACAAGTCATTCTTCCCCAGCCAAACAAAACCATGACTTACCCATTAAATAAGGCCAGGGCAACTTCAGATGACTTGCCTTATTCAAGTAAAATCACCTCTTCATTGGGATAATTTAGTATTATGAATCAGCAGTCTTGCATCTTGCCAAGGCATCCTGACCCAGGCTCAGGATGACCCCAGCAACAAATCTTCTGTTACCTGAATCAATAACCTAGTCTCAGTATCCTACCCAATATTGTGAAAAAACTTAATAGCATAGCATGGGATAATATAACATGGATCTTTTGTTAACAATGTAACAGGAAGAAATTGTCAACTAAGACCAAATGCTAAACAATGCAGGGTCATGTACTTGGGCTGCAAAAATCCAAGGGAATAGTATAGGGAGTGAAGTACTTCTGTGTATGAAAGAAGGGAGGGACTTGGGGTGATCATATCTGATGATTTTAAGATGGCAAAGGTGACAGTCAAGACCAGAAAGATGCTTGGGTGCATAGAGAGAGGAATAGCCAATAGGAAAAAAAGAGTTGATAGTGCCATTGTCCTGACAATGTTGGATGGGATCAATTTAAGAGCAGTTTATATTTCCCCTTCCTAGTCCTCACTAGCAATTCCAATCCATCATCCTGGCCACCACTAGCAGTTTTATCCACCCCCGAAGTCATAGCAGGTTCCCTCAGGACTACCCTACCTGGCTTGGTGGTCTAGTGCTCGATGAGGTCAGGAGAGGATTCCACTCTCTCCTATCCTTTGTGGCTCTTGTGTTGAAAATGTCCACCATGACCTCTAGCAGTAGTCATGCGGTACTAACAGTAGAAAGGAAGAAGGGGTACCAGAAATGCCTAGTGGGCCTAAGAGATCAGATCTCCCGGGGGACGGGGTGCTTAGTGGAAGTATCAGAACTGCTATGGGGGCTGGGGGAATCAGAGATACTCGTGGAGTCTGGAAGGAAGAGGAAGGGGGGTCATCTCAAGTCTGCAGGCAGGTACATAGAAGTTATGCAGGTGCTGGTTCACATTTAGTGCTGGCACCAGCATAGCCAATTGGTCAAAGTTAGGTCAGCCACCACCCACATAATTTGTGGCTCATCCCCAGCTCTAACCCCAGTATCATCCCTGTCCTGCTCATTTGGTACATGGTGGTGAGTGTTGATATTCAGTGGAACTATCCAGTTATGTGCTGCTGAATATTGGCAGCTGGGTAGGAGCATGTTTAGTTTTGAATATCAACTGGAACGTCTCCAAATGGATTAATTTTTTGCATACCATGACAGTAATGAGCTTCAACAATATTTATACAGGAATCTAGTCAAACAATACTTCCTCAATATTAAGTCCAAGCAATACTTCCTCAATATGTTTCTTCTTTCCCTTAATGCCCTACATTTTTTATTGGTTGTAATTGGAATGTCCCAAGTGAACATAACCTCTTCATTTTACATAGTGCTCTTTGGATCATGATCCCAATTCTTTTCCAGTATAGAAATAGTGTACTGTTTACAAAGTTTTACAGCAAAATCACTCAATATAAATCCACTCAAAGAAAAATAAACAATGTGCATGACAAAGGAAGGAAAAAGCCTCACAGAGCTCAAAGTCTAAACAGGTTCACAGAGTTGCAAGGATCTAAATGATCTCATACTCTTTCATCATCGACAAAAACCCTTGCTAAAATTTTTTTATAGGTGCTTCAAAATCTTCACATAAGGCATTGCCCAATGTTCTGTTTCATCTTATTTCTCATTTTCCCATAGTCATTATTACAATTATATACATATCAAAATGCAGCACAAAACAAAAGCACTTATCTTTAAAGAGTTAGATGATATGCAGGAACAGATCCCAGCCATCACTTCACAGATGATATACAACACCCTCGGACCAACAATGGCCAGTGTTTCAGTTTGCTGCTTCAGGATCTCGAATGTCGAGAAGTCTCAGGCTTCATCACAGTACTCTGCATACATTTATGCAGACTACTGTGATGAAGCCTAAGACTTTATGTGAAGATTATAAAGCACCTATAAAAAAATTTTAGGAAGGTTTTTTGCCGATGATGAAAGAGTAAGAGATTGTTTAGGATTTTATAGACTTCAATCATGTCCCCCCTCAACTGTATCTTAATCATGTTCCCCCTCAACTGTATCTTTTCCAAGCTGAAAAGCCTTAACCTCTTTAACATTTCCTCATATAAGAGGAGTTCCATCCTCCTTATCATTTTGGTTGCTCTTCTTTGAGCCTTTTCTAATTCTGTTATCTATTTTGAGATACGGCGGCCATAATTGAACACAATACTCAAGGTGAGGTTGTACCATGGAGCAATACAGATGCCTTATAATATTCTTGGCCTTATTTTGCATCCATTTCATAATACTTCCTAGTATTCTGTTTGCCTTTATGGACGCCTTCAGCTTATTGCCTACAATGACACCTAGATCTTTTTCTTGAGTGCTGACTCCTAAGGTAGGATTCTCTCCAAGAGAGCCATGTGACTGTAGAAGTGGGTTGCATTTGAATTCTCAGTTACTTCTGCTATCACCCAGTATCACCCTGTACAGTAAAATCCACAACTGGGGCATTCGGCACCAACTCGCACACCCACTTTCCTTCTGCAAACCAATAAGACCCATAAGCCACTTCTTTTGAGCGATTTTGGAATGTATTAAGGCCGCAGCCAGGCACTTTAAACATTTTATTTCACAAATGTTGGGCACAGGAATCAGTTCTCAGCATTATTCTTTAAAGGTAGCTTATATGGATCTTAACAGCATCCAACTTTGGGCACCATTTACTGAACCCTGCCCCAAGAGTGTTAAGTACAGCTCTATGCTGAGGAAAGTAAAGTGCTAGTAGGATCCTTCAATTTCTCCTCAGCCAGAGGTACAGCAGAATCTTGTGCTAATAGGCATAAACCTTGGAAAAGACTGCTACGAATGGTAATTCATCTGGACCTACAAATAGAAAATCATCCAGTTAATGTATGATGTGTTGTGTTCCAGAGTGTCAGTCAGTTGCCCAATGGAAGAATGTGCAAAGGGGTCCTTTTACAAAGTGGCGGTAAGATTAACGTGGGCTTACCACTCACTAAAAAGGAATTACCTCTGGGCTACCACAGCAGCCCGGTGGTAGTTCCCACACCCAGCACGCCATCATATCCAGGGATATAAAATATTTTTACTTTTATAGCACTGGTGTGTACCCAGCAGTAATCAGGCAGTACCACGCTAACCCACTTACCGCTGGGTTAGCGTGAGAGCCCTTACTGCCACCTCAATGGGTGGTAGTAAGGGCTTCCCCCCAAATGGCCTCACTTGCTGCATGGCCATTTCCTGCAGAAAAGAAATACCTACCTTTTACCCACCGAGGTAAAAGGGGGCGTTGGCACACATCAAAAATATGCGCTGATACCAGTGCAGGCCCCCCCCCCCCTTTACTACAGCTTGGTAAAAGGGGACCTAAATGTCTTAAAATAAGCACAAGATATGGAACAGTCTATCAAAATGCACTTTTTGAAATAATAAGCAGAAACTTCAGTAATATAAAAGCAGCAACTATGGGGAGCATGCCCATTTTCCATTGCAGGTCATGCGTTAACAGTTGCAATAACACACAGGAATCAGGTTTGCAGTTAGTGCTAAGGCACTAATGACTCCTATTTAAGAGGTGGTAAGTGGTCTCACTCTGTTAGTCAGTTAGATCATGGTAAATGTGGCATGTTAATTGCTGTATACTCTCCACACCCATTCTCTACTTATGCTCGCCTGGTTCCACCTCTAACACAAAATTTCCTTAACATGTGACTTGGCGTGCAGGAACCTTAATGTAACCAGTTGTAGAAATTGGTTTAATGTGTTTACCTTACTGCTGAGAGAGCAGGGAGGATTGCTAGAGGTGTCCTGAGTTGCTATGGAAATATTTAACCAGGAGGACTTCCTGCACATGAAGATGATACCATAGAGACTCCTGCACATGAACAGAACATACCATAGAGATTTGCACTGACACCTAAGATTTTAAAAGTGCTAAAAATAAGTTTTAAAAGTATTTGCATTAAATCTAATTGCAGAATTTAGGTGTTAGAAGATGGGATTGATATGCTATGTACTCAAATTTGTTTAACTCATATGCAAATTAGTCCATTTTTGGGAGGTCCTCATTTGCATATTTATGGATAAAAATTGTTAGAGATGTTTACAGCCTTAATGCTAGAGCATGACTCTGATCAAAAATGTGGAATTTAATCCAAAAACGAAGGGTTTATCTAGTGTTTTTTGACTAGGCATTCCCATAAGAGTGTTTATGTTAATCTGCATTCAAATAGAGCTCTCTGATTGGCTGAGCAGCTCTTGTTAGAATTCTGCCCAGGAACCAAGGTTGCCAATTGGGCGGTTTTCCCGCCCAATTGGGCGGTTTTCTATGACCCGCGGCAGGAAATTTTTACCCGCCGTGGGTCGCGGTTTTTTGGGCTGGTTTTTGTTGTTTTTTTTTTCCGGTGGTTTTTGTGCAGTTTTTCGGGCCAGTTTGGGCGGGGCTAGTGACGTTTGGGGTGGGGCTAGTGACGTTTTGGGCGGGGCCGGTGACGGAAGAGGCGGGGTCGATGACGGCCGGGGGGGTTGATAACGGCGGGGGTGGGGGTGTGAACTTTTTGGGTGAGTTTCGGGGCCGAGTACCTGGCAACACTGCCAGGAACAGAGCAGGGGAGAGCAACTGAAGATTTGACTGAGCCAGGACCTGCATTCTGTGAGCTCTGTGTGTAAGAATTGAAAGAAAGAATTGATAAGATTTGATTGATATATTAAAAGAGTGACTGACTTGGTTGAAGTGAAACAGGAAATTGAGGAGAGATTTGTACTAGATTTGAAAGTTTTAGTTCTCTCCTGAGGAAAGGATTGTGAGTTTCCAAATTGATTTGGTCCTAATAGTAAGGATCAGAAATCATTAAACATTTAAGGAAAAAGATTTATTTCTGAAAGAGATTGGTTGAGATTTACAAGTTTGAAGTTTCTCTGCTGAGAGGGGAGTGGATCTATGAATGTGTGTGTGTGGATGAGATCCAGCAGTGGGCTTCAAGATCTCAGCAGCTTGGAAGAAACAAAAAGGGTTGCTCTTTAGATAGTCAGGGTAACGTTATAATAGAGCTACTTAGGAAATTAGAACTGAGGAAATTCAATTTATTTTATTTTTTCTTAGTTTAGCACTTAGTCCAGGTTCCAGTTTCAGGCAGGCTGATCTAAAATACACACACACTGCAGGGAGGCAGTATTTCTCCTTTTATTTTATTTTCAGATTAAGTTTAGGAAGAAGACAACTTTTAAAGGAGAGAGTCAATTCACCTTTTTCTGAAACTCCTGTTTACCACACAAGTGAACTGAGATTTTACATGAAATACACCTAAGGAACATTCCTATTTTGAGTTGGAAATCTTTGAAGTGTTATACTGGCTTGTAAATTGGGTTAAGAGACTAAATGTTTGATTAGTAAAGAAAGTAGAGTGTATACTGGATCCAGTAGGGAATCAGCAGTTTTACTGGTCTAACCCTATACAATCTAACTGAAGAGTATTTCTTTCTGTTTACCAGTGCAGTTAAATAATTTCATTCCACTTTAATAAATAATTTCTTGTTACACATATAAGGGAGTAGTATCTGAATTTATTGTAAATCAAATTGATCCCATTCACAGGAATTTATATTCACCGTTATGCATTCATCCAGTATTATCTTTTAAGGATGATGTTTTATTCTATGTTCACTCTGTCTCTGGTGACCTGAGCACAGTTAGTTCCCTCGGCTGGCACGATTACATATTAGAGGTATTTTGATACTGTGTGAAGTCTTACCACAGATGGGTAACATTAAAAATACAACAAAAATGGTTATCACATTTGTGCATTAGCTGTTACTGCTTAATGCATTTTAGTAAAAGGGCTCCTATGTTTCCTTTGATGTTTTAAGAGTGTAAATATATTTAAAAATTGTTTTCATCTAGGGCTAGATTCTATACATGGCACCAAACAAAATCTGCATAAGTGGTATTCTATAAGTTGTGCCTAAAATTTGGTGCAGTTTGTAGAAATATCACTTATGCAGAGAGTCGTGTATAAATTTAGGTGCAGCCATTTGCACCAATGAAAATATGGTTTAAATGCCCACACCTAAATTTACACGTGGCTCTCCCATATTCTGTAATTATGCACATAACCCAAAACCATGCCCCTATTATGCCCCAAAACATCTATGACCCTCCCACTTCCGAATCCCCTTTTTTGGCTGCACTTAAATTTTCGGTGCGGATCCTGCACCTAACTTTACATCCGTTAATCCCAATTAAATCTAATCAGTGCCAATAATTGCTTGTTAACATGCCAATTATTGGCACTGTCTCATTATTCTATTAAATTGCATGCCCAAATTGAGAACGCACCTAAATTTGTGAACACCATTTTAGTGACCTTTATAGAATCAGGGGGTTAATATGCTATGTAAGAGAGCATGGCATGTTTTCCATATTTGCCTCCTACCTGCAAATAATGACATTTTGAGCAAGACAGTGTTCTTTGTGAGAAATTCAGATTAAATATTTGCTACTTGTGCTGGAAGTCTGAAATTGGCAGTTGCCTCCTTGTCCATCACCTGCACTTCATTTCATACACTTTACTATTGGTTTTCCCCATCCTCTCTTGCACCAAGAGGCATATTTTCAAAACACTTTAGCTTATACAGTTCCATAGGTTACTATGCAACTTTGTAAGTCTAAGTGCTTTGAAAATGAACCCTTTGCATCTTAGTTCCTTTGCCAAGCATCCTTAGTTCCTGAACTTTCCAGGTATAGTTGTGTCCTGGGGATTAATGCTGCAGGTTACTCCTCGGATTGTGATGTTTGGGCTGCAGGGGATTCCATGATGGTCTAGTTCTTAGATATGATATTACATGTTCCAGTGATCTATACTAATTATTTCAGATTTTGTTTCACTGACTCCACTTTATGAAATTGTCATAAACAGATTTCTCTTAGGCATTCATGATGTACCACCCTTCTAACCTTTTTTTTTAAACTATTTCTTTTATGACTAGTCTGTACAATCCTTATGTCTCTGATCCAATTAGAGGGGCATAATCGAACACGAACGCCCATCTCCATGGGCGTTTATCTCCGAGGATGGGTCCGTGAAGGGGCGGGCCAGACCGTATTTTTGAAAAAGATGGGCGTCCATCTTTTATTTCAATAATACGGTTTGTGCCGGGCAAATGCATTGCATTTGGGTGGATTTGAGCTGGGCAGTATCGGTTTTCAGCGATAATGGAAACCGAAGGCGCCCAGCTCAAAAATGAACAAATCCAAAGCATTTGGTCATGGGAGGGGCCAGGATTCGTAGTGCACTGGTCCCCCTCACATGCCAGGACACCAACCGGGCACCCTAGGGGGCACTTGTAAGAATTATTTTTTTTTTAAATACCTCCCAAATCCATAGCTCCCTTACCTTGGGTGCTGAGCCCCCCAAATCCCCCCCAAAACCCACTGCCCACAACTCTACACCATTACCATAGCACTTATGTGGGTACAGTAGTTTTGGGGGTGGTTTGAAGTGCTCTCATTTAGCAGCACAAGTGTAACAGGTAGGGGGGATGGGCCTGGGTCCACCTGCCTGAAGTCCACTGCACCCACTAACAACTGTTCCAGGGTCCTGCATACTGCTGTCATGGAGCTGAGTATGACATTTGAGGCTGGCATACAGGCTGGAAAAAAAGTTTTTAAAGTTCTTTTTTTTTTTTGGTGGGAGGGGTTAGTGACCACTGGGGGAGTCAGGGGAGGTCATCCCCGATTCCCTCCGTCGGTCATCTGGGCAGTTGGGGCACTTTTTGGGGACTTGTTCATGAAAATAAAGGGTTGAAAAAAAGTGACCCAAATTCTCGCTTCTGGCGCCCTTCTTTTTTCCATTATTGGCCGAGCGTGCCCATCTCTCCTCGGCCGATAAACATGCCCCAGTCCCGCCTTCACCATGCCTCTGACACGCCCCCATCAACTTTGTCCGTTCCCGCGACAGACTGCAGTTGGAGGCGCCCAAAATCGGCTTTTGATTATACCAATTTGGGCGCCCATGAGAGAAAGGCGCCCATCTCTCGATTTGGGTCGAAATATGGGCATCTTTCTCTTTTGAAAATAAGCTGGCTAGTGTACTTATTTTGAATTGTTCTTTCTCTATCTCTCATTTCTTTCTCCCATTTTATTTTTATTATGCTCCTCAGCTTCTTATGGTGTCTTTATTAGGACCCCATCAAAATGTGGAACATATCATTGATAAACTTTTCCTAAGCGATCCCACCTCCTTATTCCATGTCTTTTTAAATTCCGACACAGTCCTTGACTCCACAACCTCCACTGGGAGGCCATTCCACACTTCCACCACACTGACTGAGGAGATAGAATGTGATCTCCCTGTCTGGGATTCAGACAAGTTCAATAAATGTCTGCCTTTGACAACTCACAGCAACCTAGAGATAGGAGGTGGTATATCGATCTTAGCACTTTTCACACACACCTCCTAGAATCTGCCTTGCTTCTTCAGTCATTGAGCCTTATGGATTGTTCCTTTTACTGTAAAAAAAAAAAAAAACCCAGCCCTGATGTATATCCCTACTTACAATGAATTTGCTCCATCTGGAGGAACTGGGTCACTCTTCAATATTTCTTGTGCTTTTGTAAGGTGATCTGAGAGATGTCATAATGTATCTCCATAGGGATACTCTTCCATGTGATAGAGATTTGCTTTCTGTCTGCCTCTAAAATGCATTCTTTATTAACAACATCATAAATGCACACAATAATATCTCTAGCACGCTTGTACCTGCGGGGTCCCATCACCCGATGCACTCTAGCTATCTTAATCTCAATACCAGAGGCCTACGCTGCATTCACTGATTGTAGTAACATTTGTACTGTTTTGTGCACCACGTGGGTGCATTCTACAAAGACCTCCTCCTCAGGTATCCCTCTTATTGAAATATTATTTCAGCGGGACGTATTCTAAAGGTCCTTCACCTTATCCCAAAGCTCCCTAAGTTCTCTGGAATTTGGGTCCATACCACCTCCCTCATCTATGCGTCACGTGAGTTCATGCACTTTTCCACCTCCTCCTGTCTCGCCAGAAAGCCCTAAAGATCTCTTTTAATATCTTCCATGGTATCCTTAATATCCCAGTATATCAGTTGAAATTCTTTCTTGAGATCCTTTTTAATGTCCATCATCCATATCAACACCTGGCGTGAACCCACAGGGATTTTCTGCTTGTCCGCATCCATGCTGCAATCAGAGTCCGCAGAGAGTATCAGTGTCATCCTTGCACTGCACCCATTGCACGTATGAGACTTGCCCAGCTTCTAGCACTGCTTGTCAACTTCCTGCACACAATACAGAAGGTCTAATCACTTCCAAAATGTTTCAGCTAGCATTTACTGCTCAAGAGATGTCAAAATTGGATGGGAAGGTAAGTAAAATTATTGTTCAAACCCACACTCCAGCAGAGCTCTGGTTCTTAGCATCCATCGAGTGCACTTACGTCACTTCCTCTACCATTATGTGAACTTTTGAATAAAAGCTGCAGCCAGTTAGTTGCCACATATGCAATGAGTCATGGTTTCTTTGTGATAAATTTGTTGGTACTGTGCATGTGGTGCAAATGCCTATGTTATTGCCTTTGTATACAATTTCCCAGTGATTTGCAGAACATTTAAAAGATAAGTATTCCAGTTTTAAAATATTAAAAGTTTTGTGGGACTTGTACAATTGGTACAGTAAGGATTGTATACTTCTATTTTGGATTGCATTGTATAGAACAATTGCAGTAGACATACACAAAAAATTATTGAAGAAAACCAGGTTAATAATATGCAACATAGCTCTACTTTAGATACACATGCAATACATTGTTTTGCATTTACTGATTCCACTTCAGAATCAGAACTATAAGAATTATAGTTTAATTAGTTTTGCTCCATTGGCTTAAAAAAATTTAAAGATAGTGGAATATGAGCTGGAGATTTACTAGGCTATTTAATTCTCACATGCAAGGTAATTTGTGAGATAGGGCAGACAAACCCACAATACACATACGTTCAATTCCTCTGCAAATTCATTTTAGTTATGGCCTATTTTGTGGCATAATTATTATGCATAATTGTTAAATTTTCCTTATTGTCCTGTACTGAAATAACAATTAATTCAATTCACTAATTTTGAAAAATTATTATGGCCCCAAAAGTAGTGCTCTTGATAAACAATTTAAGGGGTTGTTTACTAAAGCTTAGCTCAAGTTATCTGCAGCAAGGCCCAAGGAATAAAATAGTCTCTGCTTCAGATAACTCGAGCTAAGCTTCAGTAAACAGGGGGGGGTTAGTTTACTGTGTTGAAATAGTAGAAAACCTACCTCTCACCAAATATAAGGGTTAACAGTTTTGCTGTTCATATCATCTCTGTCACCCCATTCTCTGTCTCTCTCAGACATATACATTCTGACAATACAGTTCTTACCTGATACCTGTGGATTTGCCAAAATTAATTCAGAAAATTATTTTATTTGTTTATATTTATATTCTACTTTAAACCAAAGCGGATTACAATAAAACACACAACTTAACATTTTAACAAAACATACATAAAAAACAGTAATAAATCAGTGTGTGCTTAGTGCATAGCATGAAGTAAAAATAGAACCAGACAGGCTTTAGGCTAAAAAACAAACAAGAAAACTCAAAACAAAACAAAGCAACAACAAAAAAAACTTGTACAAAAGAATGGGCCTTCAAATACTTATTGAACTGAAAATGATTAGTTCAAAGCCTCAGAGTACCAGGAAGCTTGTTCCACATTATTACACATTATTACCCCTGCAGTAGAGAAAGTATGAGCATGAGGCTCAGCATAATAATCTGATGCTGATGGTACAGTTAATTGCTTTGCATTTTCAGATCTCAATGTCTGACATAGCTGGTGAATTTTTAAATCCCTCTGTGATAATATGTGCCCCAGCAGGTCACGGAGTCCTCATAAAACATAGAGAGGCAGTGCTAAGGTCAAAGGAAAGCTTTATTTTATACCAAAATCTTCTCACTCTTCATCAAGTCTCTTCCACATAAGCTAGGAACCCTGTCCCTGACAGGTTCCACACTCCAATATATGAACTGTCTCTTCTTAGCTCAGGGTTCCTGGACCTTGTCCTTGACACAGGTTTTGCTACACGAATCTGCCTCCCACCAGACCTCAACAGTGTCCTTATATAGCTTAAGAGCTTAGCCTACCTTGTATCAGGTCAGGTAGCTTCTACACACAAGCTTTGGAGTCACTTACTCCAGGGCAGCTTCTCCTTCCTGGTGGCAACCTCAATATCAGGGCCTCCCTAAACTCAAGATTTTTAGTTTCTTCCTGTCCTGAGCCCTGCCCCTCTGACTCAGGCTTAGCCTTGGCCACTTGCCGAAAGGTAACTGAACTGAATCTGCCTTAGCCTCTGCTTTGGTAGACTAGTGCCATCTTCCGAAAGTGGGCTGAACTGAACCAGTGAGGGATTATTTCCTGCCCCTATGTCACTCACTCCTTCACACCCTCAAAATGCATGTTGGAACACTGACATATATTCTCTAATGTATTATTAATAAAAGCTTAAATTGCACCTTGTATATATAACCCTAGTACAAGATACACTGGATACACTGACCTTGTGGAACACTCCTAATGCTAGTAAATCTTTCCAAAGTTGATCCATTCATCTCAAAAGTCAGCCCAGTCAAATAAGAAGTAAAGCAGTCCAACACACAGCCATGAGGCACATACTATGCAATTTCCTCAGAATGATTTCAGCGTCAATCATATCAAATGCTGAGACAATATCTAGTGTTGCAACACAGAAAGAGGAATTTTGATCCATCTCACCTTTCATTTCATCCACCATCAATAATAACAAATGCTCCACACAATGATCCTTCCTAAAACCACACTGATGATCATCCAATAAATTAGATGTCTTCACATATTCCACAAACTGTCTTAAAACTTCCTTCTCAATTACTTTATCTCAGGGTTTTTCAATCCAGTCCTCAGGACACATCTAGCCAGTTGTCAGGCTTCCTGCGAAATCACTGGGTTAGTGAGCCCTTGGACCCCTGCCTAGGAGCGGCAGCGGCAGGAGAATCACCCAAAACACAAGACAAGGCAGACCTCTGACAGAAAACCACTGGACTTCACCTGCACTTGACCGCCCTTCCCAAGGAGTTGAGCCCCTGGGTGCAGGTGGCCGGCAGGACTTACCAGACAGGGCAGGAACAGGATACCAACAAGGAGACAAGCCGGGTCCTGGGCAGGCAACAGACAGTAGCATAAACCAAGAGATAAGCCGGGTCTTGGGCAGGCAGCAGACAGAAGAATAAACCAGGAGATAAGCCGGGTCTTGGGCAGGCAGCAGACAGTAGAGTAAACCAGGAGATAAGCTGGGTCTAAAGCTGAAACCAGAAAATAGCACAGACGCACTGCAACAACTCTCACCGAGGGAAACTCCTCTGAGGACCTCTGTTGCAAGGCAAACTAGAAAGCATCCAGGTGGTTAATGAAGGCAAAGTACAAGGGAGGTCACCAGGTATGGGTACTGTTTAGTTCCAAAAACTCCCAAGACAGTCCGGAGGGCTGGGAGATCCGGACCGGACCGGAGTACCTTTTGGAACATGGGAAACAGCCAGCAGTCAATCCATAGCAGCCACCAGGTCTAGCCACCAGGTGGCGAGATGAATGAGAGCATGGAACATGGGCCAAATCGTAACACCATTCTAGTTGTTATGATATCCACAATGAATATGCATGAGATAAATTTGCATACAATGGAGGCAGTGCGTGCAAATTTATCTCATGCATATTCATTATGGATATCATAACAACTAGACTGGCCTGGTGTGTCTCAAGGAATGGGATTAGAACCCATTTTTTGGCAAGAAATGGCAGGACTGAAATTGTAACTAGAAACTAAAGAAATATCTAGAGAAGAATTTTTTTTAACAAAGGCTTCACCGTAGTCTGCTTCAGTGTTTCTGGAAGCATTCCATCTTGAAGGGATTTATTAACAATTGTCTCTAAAAAGGTGAAATAAAATTAGCTAATGATCAAATTATTACTGAAGAGCATGGGTCATTATTTGCCCTAGTTGGGGACAGACCTTCAACTACTGTAACATCACACTCATTTATAAATCAAACATTTTGCCACAAGTTTTCTGACATTATTTCAGAAGATTCAAAAACATTTGATGATGGTACCACAGACATCCCATCAGTGTCATACAGTTTCTCCCTTAACCACTCAGCACAATCCTGGGCTATTGAACCCATATAGCCCATTCCACCATAATAGCCATGAACAAAAAAAAATACACTGTATGAAATAATTATTTAGGCCTATTTCCTGCTTCCCTAATCTTATTCCAGTAATATACATTCCTAATATCTTCACAATCAGCTTTTTATTCCACCAGTTTCAACTTACAAGTTTTGTAATTATTAACATCATGTGATTTCCAACAAATTTTGGTGCAATCTGCCAGGGGCAAAACTCTGAATTATTCCATACCATAGCAATTTTCTTAGGTGAAATTACATCCAAAGAATCACATAATAAGTCAGTCCACAAAACTATTAAGGTGTCTAAAATACTAGAATCAGAGAAAACAAGCCTTTGCCCCATGCTTCCGTCACATCATCAATTTCAAATTTAGGTCTAACCAATATAGTAGAAGGATATTCTGCTTGGCATCTTGATATTATATTCACATACACAAATGCAAATATCTGAATATATCTACATTTATCCATCCATCTATTTATAGATAGATAAATGGATTGATAGATATAGTACCTGCATATAATACAAGTAAACTACTTTAGTTAAACTACAGAAAAATAGAATTTCTAATCCATTTTAAAAAACAGACTAAAGCAGCAAGTCCAATAGGGTTTTCTGTGCCCCTTGTTATATAGAGGGGTAATATAGGGAATGTAATAATAAAAATAAATGTTGTTGCATTACACAAATCTGACCAGCAGGGTGCACCCAGAAACCTTCAGAACACAAGGAGCAGCCAGATTGTTGCCAGGCCTTCAATTCTGCCTGAATGGCCAAGGCTTGTAAAGCTTCATACAGCTCATTCCCAGTCATTGGTTTGGGCACCGAAGTGTCTATTACCATAATAACACCTTCTGGGCTATCATTATTGTAATTAAGGGGAGTTTCAGTAACTTCTTTAGCTAAATCATCTGCCATATGGTTACCATTGATCTCATAAGAAAACAATCTCTTGATGAGCTTTAATCCATTTAATGGCTATACGTAAGTATTTCCTATGGCGTTCTTGTATTTTTTTTTTTATTACATTTGTACCCCGCGCTTTGTAATGCCTCAAACACTTTATTCCACAAGGTAATATGACTTAAAGGATGTCCAGTAGATGAAATCATAACTCTGATTCCATTTTCGAATATGTGAGTGTAATGAGGAAAATGCATAGCTAGAATCTGTAACTATAGACACGTCCTCTTGCAGTGCTTTAAACTGTAAGACGAACAGTACAGCAGCCAATTCTGCAGTTTCAGCAGTGTAAGAATCTGGGAGTCGGTGCTGTACGACTTCAATAGGTATCTTATCAGCAGTATAATGTACCGCAGCAAAACCTATGCTGCCATTTTGGCGGGAGCCATCAGTAAACCAGACTGGGCCCGTATGTAAAATTTCAAAATGAATGCTTAAAAAAGTGGGCATCGAGGGTAGGTGAGCAGTGCACTGGTGAGGTAATAGACTGGCCCTTTCATTAACAGTACGCAAAGGATCTAAACGCTGTAAGTCTACTAAAGTAAGGGGCTGTATCTGATGTACAATACTTAGCAACACCACTTGATATTTATGCAATCATGAAGGAATCATGTGACTAATATGTTTGTTTAAAAGATTCTTAACATCATGTGAACTATGAATAACTACTGGCAGATGAGGCATATAGCTATATAATTTCAAAACAGCAGTAGCAGCAGCTGCTAGTCCTTTTTCACACAATGCAAATCCTAATTTAACTGGGGTAAAAGTCCCAGATAAATATCCACAAGCTATATCATCATCATGCTGAGTTATCAAAGCAGCCTGTGTATTTTCATCATGAGTTATCCACAAATGCACTTTGTGGGACACATCAACCGTAGCGAGTGGAGAGCTCTGCATTACACCTTTTACCAAAGTCACTAAGGCTAATGTTTCAGCATCAGTAAATTCAAGAGATTCATACTTGAAATTATGTTTGCCGAACAATTTCGGGTAAAATGGTTTAGTTCGTTCTGAATAATTAGGTATCCAAAAGTGACAAAAGTATAGCTCTGAGTTCAGTGACATTGGAAGGCATATGTAATTTGGAGACATGTTGCAAAGTATCAGGACAGAGGCTCCGCTTCCGGGCACCAATGTCATGGCCCAAAAACGTAACCTGGGTCTGTGCCACCTTCAATTTTTTTTATTAACTCCCTCCAGTCCAAGAAGTGATTGGAGAAACAAGACCCTCTAACTAAAGATCTGGGAGAGCCAGATTAGATGTCAGAGTGGAGGGAGCCTGTATCACTGATCCCTACTATTCTACTTTGTTTCTGCTGTCACATTGTAATTTTTAATATGGTTGAGTGCCAAAAGAGAAGATGCTGAGCAGTAGGGAGCAGGGAGGAAGGCAAAACGCAAGTTCTTGGAGATAATACTGACCCTGGGGAACTGAGAACTGTATGGAAAGATACTAAAGGGTATGTTTACTAAGGTTCATTAGTGTTTCTAACGCACCTTTAAAGTTAAGGCGCATTAAACACTAACACACATACATTTCTATGAGTGCATTAGTGTTTAACACATGTAAACCGTTTGTGCATGTTAAAAACACTAACGTACCTATAGTAAACATAGGCGTAAGAGAGAGGGAGAAGAGACAGATACTGGGAGAAGGGAGGGCAGTAGAGGAAATGGCAGATGTTGGGGGGAGGGGGCGGTGGGGAGACAGGGTAGAGATACTGAAGGAGGGTTGGAAGGAAGGAGGATGGATGATGATTGAGAACTAGAAAAGCAAGGCTGCTGGAATAAGCCATTCCATCTGAAGAAATTAAATGCAGAGCTGGAGACTGGTGTTAGCAGCAGGCCAGAATTTGACTAGTGGCCAGAACCTGAAGTTGAGCAAGAAGGAGAGTTCAGTAGTATCTGAAAAGGTGAATATTTTTTGTTTCTCCTTTCATAAAGGAAAACAGCACTCAGATATTTCCAATCTGAACACATTGCCTTTAAAAATCTCACTCTGAGTTCATTTTTACTCACTATGGTGGTATTTTCTTTTGGAGGGGGGGTTGGGCCAGTCCTGGTGTCTCTGCTAAAGTTCCCTAAAATGGTGTTAAATGATAAAAGAGCAGTTCCTCACAATGCAGTCTGAAGTTGTACAAAATCAAATATATTAGGCAGGGGCAATGCAAAGCCTCAGGCTGAAGTTAATACCTCAGAATTAATCTGAGTGATCAAGGCAAGGTACAAAGCAAAAAAAAAATATGGAATACAGGTTCAGAGAAAAGAACAGAAGTCAGGACCATTAAGAAGAAAAGGGAAAAATAGGAAATAGACTGATTACAGCTAAAGGAAGATTAATCCAAACAGGTCAATAGGAATTCAAAACAAAACTGAAAGTTGAATATTTCAGTCAATAAGAACTCACTTTTGCACATATTTTTTGGAATTCTGAAAAGGACTAGAATAGAAAACCAAAGATATAGCAAAACATCCTGGAAGAGATCTTTTAGTTGCTTATTTGAAAAAAATAAAATAAAATAAAAAAAAAAAGAGATAGCTAGATAGAGATAGATAGAGGGGCCCCCTTTTACACTGTGGCGGTAAGCTAACTCTTCTGGGACTACTGCCGGTAGTCCCTCCCTGAGTGAACATCATTTACGGGGGGGGGGGGGGGGAGTGAGGGGTGGACCTCTAGAAATGGCTTGTTCAGCGTGCTCAAGCATCTCATGGTAATTTTGAGATTGGTGCACACTACTCACATGGGTCTAGAGGAGAGTGAGTGTGTTCTGCACTAATTGGTTAGAAAAATTGCATTGCCACCCGCTAGCTGATTAGCATGTGCTTAGTATGTGAGCCCTTACTGTCTACATAATGGGTGGCTTTAGGGGCTCACATGCTAATGGACACCTGCTAATTGGAAAATTAGCACATGGCCATTAGTAAGAAAAAAATCAGTCATTTTATCACAGCCCTATTGAATGGAAATGACCCAGATAAAGGTGCATTAAGACTACTTTTTACAACTGTTTGGTAAAAGGACCCCATTGGACTAGATTTATAAATGATACCTAAAAAAATCAGTGCCAAAAAAATAGAGATTAGCTTCTATAAACCATGCTTACAATTAGGCACAGTTTATAGAATAGCACTTAGCGCCAAAACCGCAACTAAATTTAGACATGACCATTTACACCAATGAAAACCTGTTGTAAATCTCCATGCATAAATTAGGCCTGGATCCCTCTAATTCTAATACAATGCACATACATTTTAGAAATGTCCCGACCTGCCCATGCTCCTCCCATGGCCATGCCTCCTTTTCTGATCCGCAGAATAGAATTTGCCTAAAAAGATGTGCATGCAAATTCTAATTATTGCCAATTAGTGCCAATGATTGCTTGTTCTTGCCCAATTATCAGCACCAATTGGCTTGTTATTCAATTATGCATCCAAATTTGTGCACGCAACTCAACACACCATATATAGAATCTTGGGGATAGTGTGTAAAATCAAGGGGAGAATAGAATTGAGTGGTGAGTTGCATCCATTTACTCTAAAAATTCTTGATGTGATTTAAATTCTTTAAGACTGATACAATAGTTACAATGCAATCTGTCAGTACAACATAGCATAATTATTCAGCTACTTTGCTAATTTTCATTGTATTTGCTTTTCTGGTACCATACCTAATCTCTTTTCTTTTGATAATATTATTTTAATGCAGATAATTTGCTCTAGAGTTCTTCTTAGTTTGCTTTAGTAACTAATAATATCCTAGAATACTCTAGGGATGAAGCTGACAGTGTTTTCCAAAGAAATAAATTCACGAACAACATAGTTGAAGGGCTAATGGCTATTAGAATACACATGTATTAAACATCCCAAAAACAAACAATACAAGCCTTAGATAAGATGAAAAATGGGGAAATAATAAAACACAAGTTTTTGCATTATTTTAGTATCATATTTTATGGTCCTTTAAGCATTCTTTAATGTAAGACTCAGTGGAGAAATGACATTATTCACTTTTCAAAAAGAAAATATTGGGACCCTTTTATAATGCGATAAAAAGTGGCCTGCATTATTTTTAGGGTATGGGTTTTCCACTTGCTGACGCCACTTTTAACATGGCTGTAAAATGGCTGCAATTTCTATTTTTTCTATTAATAACCACAAGCTAATTTCTAAATTAGCATGTGCACCCCTACTGCCATTTATTTACTAGGTGGTAAGGGCTCTCATGCTAACCCCTTGCTAATCGAGCAGCATGTGGTGATTTATTTGCACTACCTGATTAGCATAGGATACACCTACTCATTGCCTCCAAAGATGCCCCCCCCCCCCACGTTAAAATTTAAAACCTAGTTTTTAGTGCACGGGTAGCGTGCCCCACTTCCAAAACTACTGCGGGACACCTGAGCATATTCCACAATAGTTCCTTTTAGCATGCGATAAGCATGCTCTTACCACTGCTTAGAATAAGGGCCCCATTGTTCATTATGGATAGATTATTTGGTAGATGTATATAGGCAGAATTTTGTTTAGTTTAGTTTTAGTGCATTCTATTATCAAACAAAGTAAAAATTTACATCCCTTGTATTTGGACATAAACTATGATCTAATGGACATGTAGCAAAACATAATGGGGCCCTTTTACAAAGGTGTGCCAAAAAGTGGCCTCTGACAGTTTGGGCATGTGTTTTGGATGCACACTGGACTATTTCTCCACCATGTCTAGAAAAAAAGGGGGTTGGGGGGACAGGAAATGGACACATGGCAAAATTAAAACCAGTGCGCGTCTATATATGGCATTGGCCCTTAAAGCCACCTATTGACTCAGCAATAAGGGCTCACACATTACCCATGTGGTCACCGTCCAGCATGTGTCAACTGCTGATTACCGCTAAGAATGCCCCGCAGTAGAAAATAGAAAATTATTTTCTACTGAGGGTTTTTGGCACATGCCAAACTCAGAATTACTACCAGGCACACTCGCTAGTCGGGCAGTACTGCCAATTTGACACGCGCTGCACACAAGTAGGCCCTTGCGCGCCTTTATTTATTTGTTGCATTTGTATCCCATATTTCCCCACCTATTTGTAGGCTCAATGTGGCTTACATCGTACAGGAGGTGCGTTTGCAGTCTCCGGTGTTTACAAATACAGAGTGATGTTAAGATGAGATAAAGTTCAGTGGGGCAGCCACATAAGGTCATTGAACAGTGGGAGAGTTGTGTTTTGTGCATTTTGAATTCTAGTGTTATTGTGTTGCAGAGATCAGGCATTTGTTGGCTTGGTAGGGTATGCCTTTTTAAAAAGATAAGTTTTTAGTGTTCTCCGGAAGTGTAGGTTGTCGTTTGAGGTTTTCATGGCTTTTGGTAATGCGTTCCACAATTGGGTGCTTTATAAAAGGGCCTCTATATAAGATCACTTCAGGCCACAGTATTAAGAGGTTCTTAAAATGGTTCAAATTTGTTTTCAAAAGCAGGGTGTCTATCCAGAGTTAGCTTAACATTGACATTCACACTTCAGGCAGCCCTTAACACATACTTAAGATTTTTTAAATAATTCAAACAACAATTTCTTTTTTGGAATAAAATTTGGCTGCAGCTTTATTTCCAAATATTAATAAATTCATTTTAATTAACATCAACTTAGTAACATATAATTTTCCACCAGGTTAACTTCAGAATGCGGTTAATAATGTTAAGCCCTTCGGTAACGAACTGGCTCACTTTCTCCCCACTTCACAGTGTGATTAATAATAATGTTAAGCCCTTCGGTAACGAACTGGCTCACTTTCTCCCCACTTCACAGTGTGATTAATAATAATGTTAAGCCATTCGGTAACGAACTGGCTCACTTTCTTCCCCCCTCCCCCCAGGTGACTTACGGTACCGTCAAGCCACCTCTTACTCATGGCGGTTCCGCCCACGAGTTCATTTCCATTTCATATATTTCATACAATTCCTTTAACCGCTTCTGGTGCCTCTTAAACCCCTCATCCAGGCACCCCTTTCCATTTAAAAGCTGCTACCCTTTACCCCCAAATCCTCCACTTTCCTTAACCATCTCAAAATTTTGTCCCCACCCACACCCCCCCCCACCAAGGGCGGGCTGGGATGGGTCTTTCACTCCCTCCTATTCACCCTAACCCTCTCCTACCTAACTAAAAACTAATTCTGAGCGCCCAAATCTTCCCTATCCTAGCACTTCCCTTCCAGCCAATCCTATCCCTTAATTCCTACCCAATCCCCTTTCTCCCTTTCCTGTTGCTAACCTAAACACTAACTACTTCCAAACTAACTCCCTCCTGCAACTCCCCCCCCCCCTTTCCTTTCTTCTTCTGGCTGCCTGGCTTCAGTCAATGTTAACACCCTCACAGCTTAACTGTGAGGGCTTCCATATCGTGTGAAAGAATCAATGTGAGCCTTTCATTTAGATCTTGTCGGCAAAATGTACAACTGTGCATTTTGCCTTTTTCAAATATTTTTTATCTAAAAAAATTCATGGAAAAATTGTGTAAGCAAGCTGACTTATACTCCTCTTTATTTAAATTTTTTGCCCTATTTTTACCTGAGTTTTCAATTTGACAAATAATTAAGGAGTCTTTTTACAACCTGTTGGTAGGGTTACTGCTGGGTTTGCACACAGAAAATCTGCCCCAACACTGGGATTGCTCAGGAGCCCAAAGCAGTTCCTGCTTTCAGTCTGTGCTGCTTCCAGTGCTAGGAATTGTTCTAATTTTCTAGCACTGGGGGCATGCCCAGCGGTAATCAAGCAGCACCTCACACTGCCTGGTTACTACCAAGTTAGCGACAGAGTCCTCATTGTCTCCTATTACTGCTGAACATGCCCCCGGCACTAGAATTTTTTTTTAAATGTCCTAGCACTGGAAACAGTGGTAAAGGCTCCCCTAGCAAATGACTGAGCACCAATGAATTTCATTAGTGCATGGCTATTTACTGGCCCTCTAAAGAAAATTAACTTTTACCCATCAGTAAAAGGTAGCCTCGGTGTATGGCAATCCTAAATGCCGATGCCACCATGAGCAACCTTTTACCATCGTTTGGAAAAAAGACCCCTAAATCTTCTGTATTTTTGCAGTAGCTTAGGGATCCTTTAACAAAGCAGTGGTAAGAATTGGCCTTAGCGCACTGTGGGGCCCTTTTACAGAGTGGTGGTAAGCCCAACACAGGCTAGTAACTTGCTCTTCTGGGACTACCGCCAGCCCACATGGCCACCGGTGGTAGTCCTGCCCTGAGTGTGTGCCATTTCCATGGAAAAAAAGACAACCCCTGGAATTGGCTTGCACAGCGATAACCTGGTGGTAATTGGGCATCGCCATGTGCTGCTCAGTTACCGCCAGGTTAGCAGGGAGCCCTTATCACTACCTCAACCGGTGGCGGTAAGGGATCCCACCGCATGTCGATGCGGTAAGAATTATCTCACCGCATGGCCATTTTTTGGGGCTTTTAGTGGCTGCAGAAAAAAGGGCCCTGGTGCATGGGAAAAATGCCCCCCGCTGCTAATGCAGGATCTTTTTCCCTCAGCTTAGTAAAAGGACCCCTAAGGGCCCTGTTTACAAAGATGCACTAGTGTTTTAGCACGCACACGAAATTAGCTGAATACTAGAGATACTCATATATTCCTATGGGTGTTGTTAGTGTTTAGCACAAGATAAAAATGTTAGCATGCCCTTAGCGCAGTTTAGTAAACAGGGTCCTAAAAGTTCCTTTTACAAAGCAGTACTACTAATTAGCATACGCTGAATCTGAAGAAGCCCGTGGGAGCTGAATGTGCTTCTTCACATTTATGGGCTGATGATCAGAAGCAAATGCAGGCAATAGAGGCTGTTAGTGCCATAATAGTGTCTGCATTTGCTACCGCTCAATGATCAGAGCCTCTCTGAACACAACTAGTATACAAATGCATGTAAAACAAGGCTCTTAGTGCAAGTAGCATGCAAATGCATGCTAAACCTATTCATCCCCAATGATCAGTGACCAGCGCGCCAAAGATTGGTTTGCTGGCCGCAGCAAACCCTACGCCAGCTCTGAGCAAGCGTTAGGGTTTGCAGACCATTGGGGTGGAATGGTGAGCCCTGTCATGCTAGCAGGCCCCAATTCCCCCAATGCAGCAGCCCCCCCGCAAGAACCCTGACCGGATCCCTCCCCCCCAGCAACAGGGGGCTTGGCCCTCCTGCCCCCCTGACCCCCCTGACACAGGTTTAGGAGAGACTGGAGATCTGGTGGGTCTCCAGCCCCCCTAACCCCTCCAGCATCCCTCCGATGTCCCTGGTGGCCCAGTGGGCCACGGGTCAATCCCCCCACCTGCTGGTCTAGTGGCCATTCCCCACCCCTACCTTCAGTTGGAGGAGGGAGGTGACCACCTGGAAAAATTCCCTGAGGCTCTAGTCACTTCCACTATTATACAGTTGCATTTACAGAGAACAATAGAGTAGCAAATGGGAAAAAAAGTATTGTAAAGGAGACATTGGGCAAAAACTATTAGAAAAAGACCTCAGAACAGCAAGTTAAGGCCACATCAGGATGGGGGCGGCAACAGCCAATATGAGTCACTAAGTGAAGAAGGAAACATTAGGTCTGACAGACAATAGAAAACATGGCGCCCCTGCAGAGTTAAATGTGGTCAGGTACAAGACAGCAGATCAGCTTGAACTTTTGTGGCTGACTAGTAAGAAACTTACACAGCAATTGTCTGACTCCTGCAATGTAGTAAGTGTGGAGCCCTGCCCATATACTAAATTCTATAAAAGGCATCAAATTTATTAGCACTAATCACTATTCTATAAATGGCACTCAAAGTTGGATGCCTTTTATAGAATAGCTTGGATCTGTGCCCAATTTTAAGCTCAAAGATTTATACCATAAATGCTCACACCTAATAGTTGTGAAATTACATAAAGTATAATACAAAGAGAGTTATGTACGGAACCTCCTTTATAGAATTTGCGCTTAGCGCTCATCATCCCAGTGCCTTTGGGCACCCTAAACAGAATTCCCCCCTATGGATTGGATTCTATAAATGGCACCAAAAAATTGGTACAGAAAAAATGCACTTACTCCAGGATTCTAAATATGGCAACTAAAAATACAAATGGAAATCGAAGAGTATTCTATCAGAGTCCACATAACTTAATTGGTTAATTAGCTAATCAGCGCTGTTGCTTAGATGTTAACAAGCAAATATCAGCACTAATTGGCATTAATTGAGACTTATGTGCACAACTCACTAAAGGGTCCTTCTACAAAGTGGTAGTAAGCCCAACATTGGCTTACCGCTCATTAAAAGGGAAGTACCGCCGGGCTATCGTAGTAGCCAGGTTGTAGTTCCTGCCACCAAAGCCTTTCTCTATGGCTTCTCACCTGCGTTTTCTCTCCACTGTTTTTGTAGGGTTTCTTTTAGTTACCTGATCGTCCTTCCTTCAATGCCTTCATCTGGCTGTTTTCTCTCTTTTCTTTAGGGTTTCTTTTATTTATTAGATCGCCCTTCATCCGATGCATCCACTTTCCCCTCTCACTGATAAGCACTTCAATTTTCCATCCTCTCGTCTTTAATTCCCCTCACAGACTGTCTATTTACCCCTTTTTGCACCCGGTGTTATACTTTCTTTTTCCCTATTACAGACAGCCAGTGCACTACCTGTAGTCTATAGAATTGAATATTTATACACTTATGCACTTTTACCTATTTCTATATATGTATGCACACTTTTATTATATATCACATTTTGTTTAACATTTTATTGTTTTATAATTTGATGTTTTGCTTATTGTAGACCCCTGAGGCAGGCACTTTGCTGAAACATGGTGCCGTGTTGAGCATTATAAGAATAATATTTTTCCTCCATATCTCCATCCTCCTGTTGTCTTTGGAAGTTCCTCACTGGTCGCAGTACTCTTTTGTGTCCACTTATATTTTTGTCATATACATGTGGGGTTTGGGGGCTCTAAAATTCAAATATTTCCAGATTTAGCTAGAGACACTGAGAAAAGGGAGAGGGAATTCTTAGCCCTAAGGTCTAGAGTTCTCACTCTGGGATGTACTTTTTTGTAGAAATGTTCCTATAGATGTTTGATATCTTTAAATGCTGTTAATTATGTTTTCTTTGATCCTTAAAAACTGCTGGAATTTATAGTTGTGAAGGAAGGAGAAATTAATGCATCCTCAAATAGTTCTGAATGAAGAATGATATGCTGTCAAACAAAAGAATGAGATACTGTTATACCTGCTGTGATTGTTAATCCTCTTGTCTGTCTCATTATATAATCAGTTTAGATTACTTCTAAATTTCTTCTATTTTATCTCTAGTAACCTGGCTTCAATGATTACAGACTAAATTTAAAGAGAAAATTTTCCTTTCTTAGAGATAACTCTGGGGTCCATTTACTAAGGTGCACTAAAAAATGGCTTGTGGTAGAGTAGGCACGGGTTTTGGACGTGCACCAATCCATTTTTCAGAGTTCCTGTAAAAAAGGCCTTTTTAAAATTTTTGCTGAAAATGGATATGCAGCAAAATGAAAATTGCCACGCATCCATTTTGGGTCTGAGACCTTACCACCGGCCATTGGCCTAGCGGTAAAGTCTCATGCGGTAACCAGGTGGTAATGACATACATGTGCCAAATGTCACTTGGCGCATGTGGCTGATGCATGCCAGAAAATTAAAAAAAAATTTGGGGGTGCACATAGTAGATGCACCAAAAATAAAATTAGCACAAGGGCCACACGCTGTGCAGTAACTCCATTTTGGCATGTGTTGGGTGCAGATAGATGCTTACGTGGCTTAGTAAAAGGGCCCCTCTGTTTTCTATATTTTGAAGGGCCCTTTTACTAAGTCGCACAAGCACCTACTCGCACCCAACACACGCCGAAATGCAGTTACTACACAGCTACCATGTGACCCTTGCGGCAATTTCATTTTTGGCGTGCGTCCATTAAGCATGGCAAAAAATATTTTTATTTTCTGGCGTGCATCAGCTACACGCACCAAGTGGCATTTGATGCATGTAGGTTATTACTGCTCGGTTACTGTGTGAGACTTTACTGTTAGGTCAATGGCTGGCGGTAAAGTCTCAGTCCTAAAATGGACGCACGGCCATTTTCAAACAAAATTTTAAAAAGGCCTTTTTTACGGGTGCACTGAAAAATGGATTGGCAAGCGCTCAAACACATGCTTACACTACCACAAGCCATTTTTCAGTGCACCTTAGTAAAAGGACCCCTGAATGTTTTCTTATTTTTTTGTTATCTTTTATAAGTTTAAATGTAAGGGTTTAAATGACTATTAAAAAAGTTTGAAAATGTTAGAAGAATATAAATGATACCATAACAGGTAGCATGGAAGAACATTTGTATAACATAGGTATGATACCCATGATGTCAGACAATACTAATGAAACATCTTAATTATTCATGTGGGCTACTGTTAAGATGGGTTATTTTACTGTTAACCTGGGTTACGTTTAACTAGGTCTCATTAGATAAAGTAGGACAAATGCCAAAATGGTATAAGTTTCAGTAAATTAACTCACCCATATTGATGACTTCTCCCTTAATAGGCACAGATTAGAATTTTCAAACAACATAGCCATAATGCAAATGCCCTATACAGCAGGTTTAAAAAAGGTTCCTTTTTAGACTTCTCACATGAGCAATCTGCTATAAAATTAAACTTTTTATGTAGCAAGATGACATATTTTCTATGATAATAGATTGGTTTTATAATGTACAGATAATTGTTATATATTGTTATAAACATTTTTGAATGGGCTTTACCTCTGGATCATGGTATAAAAGTATTAAAATAAATTAATAAATTATTCAGACCTGTTTTTACCAATGAATTACCAAATGAGACAGCAGGTACACATTTTTCTGTATAATTCTCATTATGTGATAAACACTGCTTTCATACAGTAATGTTGCTTTGCTTATTGATACAAACTAATAATGTGAAAATTAGATATAGGGCCTGTAACAACATAGACATTTTGATTAATTCCCCCTTATGTTATTAAGCTCAATTACATTTTCAGGGTGCTCTATCCAGTTATATATCTACCTACCAGGAATGATAATGCATTTCAAACAAGATCACAAGGAGCAGCAGTGACATTTGAACTGGCCACCTCTGGATATCAAAGCTAGTGCTCTAAACAATAGGCCACTCCAGGGGATTTATGATGCTACTCTAAATCTCCATGAACATCTCCAGCATCAGACAAGTGGAATTCTACCTGGTGCTAATATCCTAAATAAACAGGTGCCCCTGCTGTTTTTTTTTTTTTCAAGGGGCTTATACCCACTCTTCCCACTGGTAGAAATACTCTACTATTTTTCTGCACATCTTGATTAATATCTTGCACTGCTGGGCGGCATCTATTTAAAATGTAGTTTAACTTTAGTTAATAGTTACTTTACTTTAAAAAAGTAGTTTAACTACCTGGTTAACTATATTTTTTTTCTTGTAGAGGTTTAACTACATGAGACAACTACTGCAAAAGTAGTTAACAGTAGTTAACTACTTCAATTGCAGTTTAAAATTAACTGCACAAGCATTACACTTAGGAAGAAATGTGTTTAATGTTTAAAAACAGGGTTGATACATTCTGAACAAATCATTAACTAATGCTAAATACTTTGGGGTCAATATTCAGCCAGCAGGAGGCAGCCCACATAAGTGCTGCAGTTGGCACTGACCCTGGATATTCAATGCTGGGCTGTTTCTGGTGATCACACTGAACGACCATTTTACTAAGGCTGCTGAAAAAATGGCCTGCACTAGTGTAGGCGTGTGTTTTGGACATGTGCAGGTCCATTTTTCAGCACGCCAAAAATAGATGTGCGGAAAAATTAAAACCAGCATGTGCCCATTTTCAGCCTGAGACCTTACCACCACCCATTGACTTAGCGGTAAGGTCTCACGTACTAACCGGGCGGTATGCATCTGCGCACGTAAACTGCCAATTGCCACCACATAAGCACCACACGGTAGAAAATAGAAAATATTTTCTACCATGTGTTTTGCATGTGCATCAAAAATAGAATTGCTTCCTGGGGCATGCAGTAGCCGGGTGGTAGTTCCAATTTAATGCGCGTTGAATGCATGTAGGTGCCCTTAGTAAAAGGGACCATGAATATCCAATTTTTTTTGGGTGGGGGGGGCTGGTTCTAAATTAACTAGCTAAGCGAATATTCAGTATTGGATGATTAAGTTAATAGTGGGTAAAAATAGGACTGCTATTTATGTGGATTGATTTACCCACTAAACTTAGCTGATCAGTGCTGAATATTGCCAGTTAACGCGTAGTATATCTGGTTAACATTTTGGCTCTGATTGTGAATATTCAGTGGACAGAACTGTCTCTCTCACACTAAGGGGTCCTTTTACTAAGCTGTGTAAGCATCTACGTGCACCCAATGCACACCAAAATGGAGTTACCGCCTGGCTATCGCGTGGCTCTTGCAATAATTTCATTTTTGGCACGTATCCGATACGTGTGGCTGAATTTTTTTATTTATTTTGGAATGTGCACCAAGTAGCATTTGATGCACGTAGGTAATTATCGCCCAGTTACCACGTGAGACTTTACCGCTAGGTCAATGGCTGGCGGTAATATCGCAGTCCCAAAATGGACGTGTGGCGATTTTGATTTTGCCACACATCCATTTTTGGCAAAAATGAAAAAGGCCTTTTATACAGAAGTGCTGAAAAATGGATCAACGTGTGCCCAAAACCTACGCCTACACTACCATAAGCAATTTTTCAGCACACCTTAGTAAAAGGATCCCCTAAATATTTGTGGTTTGGCACTGAAATGCTATTTAACCAGTCAGTGACCATTTCTGGCCGGTTAAATAGCTTTGAAATTTGGGAGGTTTATGATTATTCTGCTTTATGTTTAAAATCTCAGAATTCTCAATCTGTCACTTCAATTTATACCACAGGAAAAACAATGAAAAGAAAACAATTTTTCAAAGCTATTGTCACTAAGCAATGCTAGAGATTCCCATGTAGCGAATGTGATGAAGCTCATAGGAATTGAATAGCCTTAGTTACATTTTGCTGTGACAGAATCACTAGTGCGGCTTTGTAAAAAAAGAGCCCTAAGAAAGCATCATCACGGCACAAAAAATTGTCCTGAGCAACTAAATAACCGTTCTACTGCTGCACTGCTGGGAAGTGCATCATTGAACTTGATAAAAGCATTTGCCACTTTTGGAAATGCAAGCAAGCTGTTTGTGGATGTGTCTGAACATTCCAGGTAATGCGCAACCTCTTCCTTCATTTCCTATTCGGCTGCTAGAAAGTTGTTCTTTGCAGTGGACAGAAAATCAAAGAAGTCTTCACCTCCAATAGAAGTCTTTTCCTTGAAAGCGGACTCACTATAACTCCTGTGTAAATTAGAGTGGAACTAAACCACTAGCTCTCACTTCAGTCTCTGTTACAGCCACAACACAAATGAGATAAAGCAATATACACTACATTGCAGTGTATATTGCATTATCGCTTTTTAAGTATGTGGTTTTCCAGGGTGGATTGATGTTTTTTTTTTACTTTAATCTTTATACATTTTAGTATTAGTTCCCTATACTGTAAGTTTTTAATTTAGCGTTATTAGAGTTTTCCAGGGCTGTTCTGTTATCTACTTATGATGTAAGACTTGTGCTAACAAGACTTAGTTAGCGCATTGGTTCCATCATTTCCTGCCAGGGGAGCATTTAAGCTGTTATTTCTAGGCACAGGTTTTGTCATAAGAAAGTGACACATTTATTGTTGGTTACAGATTGTGGCAGTATGAATCTGGGTCACTGATGAAGATATTCTCGAAACCCCGCAGCGTTGGACGCTACGAGGATCCTGCCAGAAAATGTTTGTTGGCGCTTTGAAGATACTGGGAGCAACAGGGTTAACATACCTTTGCTGCCAGGTGCAGAGTAGTCACCCGCTAATATGAAGAATTCTAGTTAATCTATAAGATCATTTCTATATGGTATAGATGATATGTGTGCTTTTTATAGATGAGAGGACATATGAAATGTTACAAATGTTATAAAAGCCATATATGTCACAAGAGAGAAATTTTCATTGTTTCGATTGCTTTTTGAGGCATGTACTGTTTACAGTGTATGACTTGGGTGTGAGTATATATATATATATATATATATATATATATATATATACTAAAGGAATTGGAGCACAGGGTGTGCTCTCATATATATACAAAAAAAAAAAAGAAAAATTAAACATCAAACAATAAGGAGATTTTCAATGATTGAGCAACTTATCCAGTCTTTAAGAATAGCCTTTGACCTATAAAGGTGGCATTCTGCTTGGGTGAGTTATTACTCTGAAAATTTCTCCTGATGTTTTTCTGGGTATATTTGGTATCTTACACTTTAGATCCCCAGAAGATATACACTGTTTCCAGTTGATTGGGTGCAGAGGAAGTTTTTTATGTCCTCTTTGGTACTTTGCATTTAGCAGCCTGGTTTGTTATTGTTATCAGGGAGAGGATGGCATGTGCAGCACTCTGATGCACTGTACTATCCTTTGTCTTGGTCTGCTGTGTTTGCATCTGGACATGGCACTGTCACCAGCCTACTAAAATTTGTCCTGGAGATAACCTGGTAATTATGGGCTAAGAAATGCAGCAGGCTCTTAAAGCCTATACTTTCAGAATCCTGCAGGGCAATCTTTTCTGCTGTGCATTCTATCACCACCTTTGACACTGTCTGCAGGTTGCCTGGGGACAGTGCTGCCAAACACTCACCCATCTCCTCCATGTGACTTGCTTAGATGCACATTGGAGCTCCTTGCCTGATAACTTTCTGAGGGAAACTTATTCACTGCTGCTATTTTCAGTGGAGGACGGAATGTACAGCTTAAAATCAGTGCCTCCCTCGAATTTAGTTTCTGCACATGGTGTTGCATGTCACTGTTAGACAGATGGATCATTAACTTTCCTTTACTAATGGTCATCCAACAGTATAAACATACTGCATAATACAAATCTTGAAGAACTTTAAATTATCTCTACACCTTGGATATTTTATAAGACTTCCTACTGCTTTCTTGAGGATGACTGCTATTGGCTTGCTGCTGCTCCTGGAACCAGGACAGAGGCCAGGGCAGAAGATGAAAGGTTAGGGACATCCTTCACCCTTTCCACTGCCTGGTTTGCCAGTGTGGTATTCATGGCAGTATTCCATTCTATCTCCTCATAATTTAGAACACTAATAGAATTTCTTAGCTATAAAATCTTCAATATCTGATGATTCTGCTGGAAATCTCTCACATGAAAATTCTTTAGATTCTGTACCAGACAAAATCAGCTTCACACACTTCTCAGCAGGGAACAGGATATGTGTGCTACTATGACCTGTTGGCTTCTCCTATGCCCTCACCTTGTATTGTTTCTGCCTTTCTTTGCCCCTCTGTGAAGATCGAAGCAGTCAACTTGCTCTTTTAGGGACCCTTTTACTAAGCTGCGTAGGTGCCCACATGAGCCCAACGTGCATCAATTTTGAGTTACCACATGGCCCTTGCGGTAATTTCATTTTTGACGCGAGTCCTCTAGGTGTGATGGAAAATATTTTATTTTTTGGTATGTGGGCAGTGTCTTTCTGCGCGCATAGACCATTACTGCCTGGTTACCGTGTGAGACCTTACCACTAGGTCAATGGCTGGCGGTAAGGTCTCAGACCCAAAATGGACATGTGGCAATTTTCATTTTGCCACACGTTCTTTTTCAGCAAAAAAATTTTTAAAAAGCGTTTTTTTACAGATGCACTGAAAAATAATTCTGTGCACGCCCAAAACATGCATCTACAGTACCACAAGCCATTTTTAAGCACTCCTTTGTAAAAGGGCCCATTATCAGTTTCACTTAAAGCTACATCTGCTAGTACTTTCCCCATAATGAAATATTCCTTTATATTGGTTGGTGGTCCATAGGGAATGATACTCATAGATCACCCTCTGTTCCTCTCATTCTTCAACAATTTTCATGCCTACCATCCAAGCATTACTAGTTGATCAGAACACAATGTAGCTATTCAGCGTGGGAGCATTATCTACTATATCTGCATAGCACTGCATATACCTAGTAATTATTAGTAATAAATATACAACTGTATACCTTTGCTCTGTTTCTGGTTGGTCTGAACTCTTATTGGGTTCCTTTTATGTGGAGCGAGATAGCAAGAGATTTTTACTACTGCTTTTGACAGATATACAGTGATGGCTATCTGAATCTGTCAGAGCCCAATGTACTAGCCTGACCTACAGCTACTTCTTCCCACTTCACAGACAAAACTGGCTAACTAAGAACCCCTTTTCTCCTATTACTATTAGTCTGTAAAGAGGCAGGCCAGCCACTAGCAGCACCAGACAGACACAGGCAGTGTACAGCCTTTTTGAAGTTACTTTTCTGCTTCACAGACAATTGCTCTTTGGATGATTTGATAGTCCTCTTTTATACAAAGCTATTTTTTTCTGAAGTAGCGAAGAATAACTTGCTTCTCTGAGGGGGTCTTTTATTAAAGCTTAGCTCGAATTATCTGCAGCAGGGCTCATAAGAATAAAATGAGCCCTGCTGCAGATAACTCATGCTAAGCTTTAGTAAAAGACCCTCTGAATGTTTGAGAGAAAATGGTGCTCTGTCTTCTTTTTCTGTTAAACTGCTAATAACATCACCCATGAGGGATAGGCTTTTTTGGCTGCATTTCAAAAAGGTTTACAATGATTGGTAAAGCATATTTTGTTTCTGCCTTCTCCTTTTCCCAATATGAATTCATTATGTATGGTCCTATGACACATACCTTGCTGCTGAAAACAAATGACACAAATAGGGACTTGATAAAACCAACACTCCTGTACATTTGGACATCCAGGCAGCAATGTCGGATAAGCAGGCCGTTACTTTGGTCTGGGTTTCTGCAGTGATGTCAGGTGTGGAGAGATAAAGCTGGGTGTCGTCAGCATAAAGATGATACTGGAAGCCATGAGACGAGATCAGGGAGCCCAGGGAAGAGGTGTAGATAGAGAAAAGAAGGGGTCCAAGGACAGAACCCTGAGCGACTCCAACAGAGAGCGGGATAGGGGTGGAGGAAGAACCATGAGAGTGTACTCTGAAGGTACAATGGGAGAGATAAGAGGAGAACCAGGAGAGGACAGAGCCCTGGAACCCAAAAGAGGACAGAGTGTCAAAAAGTAAGTCGTGATTGACAGTGTCAAAAGCGGTGGATAGGTCGAGGAGAATGAGGATGGAGTAATGACCTTTGGATTTGGCGAGGAACAGGTCATTTCCAGTACGTCTTGATGAGGACATAGTAGATTCAAATTCGGAATGGGAGATAAAGTGGTATTGTGTTAACGTTCATAGGAGGGATCTTTGCGGTATGCCTTGTTGAAGAGGTAGGTCTTCAATGATGTCAAAAAAATGGAAGCGGTGCAAAGAAAAGCTACGAGGATGGTATGGGATTTGCGTTCCAAAACGTATGAAGAGAGACTTGCTGACCTGAACATGTATACCCTGGAGGAAAGGAGGAACAGGGGTGATATGATACAGACGTTCAAATATTTGAAAGGTATTAATCCGCAAACGAATCTTTTCCGGAGATGGGAAGGCGGTAGAACGAGAGGACATGAAATGAGATTGAAGGGGGGCAGACTCAGAAAAGATGTCAGGAAGTATTTTTTCACGGAGAGGGTGGTGGATGCTTGGAATGCCCTCCCGCGGGAGGTGGTGGCGATGAAAACAGTAACGGAATTCAAACATGCGTGGGATGTGCATAAAGGAATCCTGTGCAGAAGGAATGGATCCTCAGAAGCTTAGCTACAATTGGGTGACAGAGCAGATGGGGGGAAGAGGGGTTGGTGGTTGGGAGGCGAGGATAGGGGAGGGCAGACTTTTATACGGTCTGTGCCAGAGCCGGTGATGGAAGGCGGGACAGGTGGTTGGGAGGCAGGAAAAACTGCTGGGCAGACTTATACGGTCTGTGCCCTGAGAAAGACAGGTACAAATCAAGGTAAGGTATACACATGAGTTTATCTTGGGCAGACTGGATGGACCGTACAGGTCTTTTTCTGCCGTCATCTACTATGTTACTATGTTACTGAGTGAGATTTGCACCTGGGTTCCTTTATATACAGTCCACTGCACTGTCCACTAGACTGCTCCTCTACTCTGCTGGGATGTCTGTGTGGACAGTTTACTAGAAATGGCACCATACTGTCATCTCTATGGCTTCTTTTTGTACATTTTTCTGTAGGATTGTTTTTTTTTAATGGTAGCTAATACAATTCATAGTGAGCACAAAACATCTATAAACTAGAGAGTTTCAAAACAAAACGGTTCAAAAATTGCTATGTTCAGGATTAGAATTTTAGATGTTTTCACAAAAAAACATCAACAATTGGACTAGGATGTAACGTGGAGGGGCATAATCGAACGGGGCCGACCATCTATAAGGGCGGTCATCTCTAAGGCCGGCCCCGTGAAGCAGCGTACCCAACTGAATTATCGAAATAAGATGGCCGGCCATCTTTCGTTTCGATAATACGGTCGGGGCCGGCCAAATCTCAACATTTGGGCCACCCTTAGAGATCGACGGCATTAGAGATGGCCGTCATTGGTTTTCGCCGATAATGGAAACTAATGCTGGCCATCTCAAACCCGGCAAAATCCAAGGCATTTGGTTTTGGGAGGAGCCAGCATTTGTAGTGCACTGGTCCCCCTCACATGCCAGGGCACCAACTGGGCACCCTGGGGGGGGCACTGCAGTGGACTTCACAAATTGATCTCAGGTGCATAGCTCCCTTACCTTGGGTGCTGAGCCCCCAACCCCCCCCCCCAACCCCACTACCCACAACCGTATCACACTACCATAACCCTTAAAGGGTAATGGGGGGCACCTACATGTGGGTACAGTGGGTTTCAGGTGGGTTTTGGAGGGCTCCCATTTACTACCACAAGTGTAATGGGTAGGGAGGGGGGTTGGGCATGGGTCCGCCTGCCTGAAGTGCACTGCAGTACCCACTAAAAACTGCTCCAGGGACCTACATACTGCTATCATGAAGCTGGGTATGACATTTGAGGCTGGCATAGAGGCTGGCAAAAAAATGTTTATTAATTTTTGTTTTGGGTGGGAGGGGGTTGGTGACCACTAGGGGAGTAAGAGGATGTGATCACCAATTAACTCTGGTGGTCATCTGGTCAGTTCGGGCACCTTTTCGAGGCTTGGTTGTGAATAACAAGGGACCAAGTAAAGTCGGCCAAATGCTCATCAGGGCCGGCCTTTTTTCCATTATCGGCCAAGGCCAACCATCTCTTAACCACACCCCGTCCCGCCTTTGGTACACTGCCGACACGCCCCCTTGAACTTTGGCTGGCCCTGCGACAGAAAGCAGTTGAAGTCGGCTAAAATCGGCTTTCCATTATACTGATTTGGGCGGGTTTAGAAGAAGGCCGCCCATCTCCTGATTTGTGTTGGAAGATGGCCGGCCTTCTCGTTCGAAAATAAGCCAGATATTAACATAGTAAGTGACGACAGAAAAAGATATGTACGGTCCATCCAGTGTGCCCGACAAGATAAATTCATATGTGCAACTTTGTATACCTGACCTTGATTTGTATCTGCCATTTTCAGGGCACAGATCGTAGAAGTCTGCCCAGCACTAGCCCCACCTCCCAATCACTAGCCCCGCCTCCTGACCACCAGTGCTGCCACCCAATCTCTAAGCTTCTGAGGATCCATTTCTTCTGAACAGGATTTCTTTATGTTTATCCCACGCTTTTTTGAATTCCGTTACCGTTTCCATCAACACCACCTCCCTCGGGAGGGCATTCCAAGTATCCGTCACTCTCTCTGTGAAAAAATACTTCCTGACATTTTTCTTGTGTCTGCCCCCCTTCAACCTCATTTCATGTCCTCTAGTTCTACTGCCCTCCCGTCTCTGGAAAAGGTTCGTTTGTGGATTAATACCTTTCAAATATTTGAACGTCTGTATCTCCTTTCCTCCAGGGTATACATGTTCAGGTCAGCAAGTCCTCATACGTCTTGTAGCACAAATCCCATACCATTTTTGTAGCTTTTCTTTGTACCGCTTCAATTCTTTTTACATCCTTAGCAAGATACGGCCTCCAAATCTGAACATATTGAAAGTGCCCCTCTATTTCTCTATATAAATTACCTGTGCCAAACAGTTATTGTTTCCAGTGTTTTTATTGTATGCCTGACATTTATATATGATTCTTCTATTACCATGGTGTGTGAGACTCATACAGGCTAAAATATATTTATATATATATCTGAAGATTACCAAAATACCCAAGAGACCTAAACAAGGGGACAGATTTTTTATTTTTATGATTTTTATTTTCTAAGACCTTTCCTTTACAAGCTTGTTAAGGCTAATTGGCATCCCAAAGTCCTCTGGGTGAGTGACTTCTATTATTTAAGATAGATTCCATAGTATTGTCTAGAGAAATATATAGATAATAAGGACGTAAAAAGCAAAAATGCAGGAAAATACAGTAGAAGGAGAAAAGGGCCAACTGTGTCGTACAGTGTTAAAAAAGCAGCTGGCACTATTAACACATTCTATGGCACTTAGTTATTGCTGTTTTACCACTTCAATACTAAAGAAGTTTCTACACAGGAAAAACTGCAAATATACCACTATACAATCTGATCTACCATTTTACTTGAACTGTTGAATTATAGACTAATTCTTACCAATAACATTTCTAGTCTCACTTGTTCATGTAATGTCTGACATATCCTTTTCATAAACATTCAGGACTTCTTTTACAAAGTCTTGCTAACAATTCCCTTATGACAAATGAGAAGAAGCCCATAGGAATTGAATGGGCTTCCTTGCATTTGTTGCGCTAGCACAGCTTTGTAAAGGAAGCTCTCAATGCAGTTTTCCAAAACTTATTGGATTGACAGGCAGATGTACCAACGTCCCAGTAAAGCACCAATCGCTATTTCCATCTCGGTAAAAATTACCGAGTTGGAAATAATGAGGGATGCTCAAAAGAAACAGGGAGCAAATGAGCTGCTCGCAAACACATTGAGCAGCTCGGCATGGGGAAGAAACCAATTGGTCACTCAAGCATGTGCAGAACTGCCAATCGCTAAGTGTGGCTACTCTGCACATGCTACAGACGTCTTTTAAACACACATACAAACTGCGTGTATGAAAGCAGTGTGTAGCTTTTTTTTGTTGTTGTTTTCAAACTTTTTTTTTTTTGCAGCCAGCTGTCTCCTATGGTGTAAGCAGCACTCACTTTCCTGCAACTAGACCTGCCTAATCGGATCTGACCCTTGACAGCAGTACAGCCAGGGAGCCAGTGTCAACTCTGCAAGCAGGCAGTGAGGGAAGCAAGGGAGAGTGAGGCAAAGGAGAGAGTGAATGGCTGTGTGCATGCATGCTTGGCAAGGAGTATGTGTGTGTGTGTGTGAGTTGGGGGAAGCTCTAGAGAAGCTGCAGCTCTCCTCTGCCATCCAGGTAGCTGCTATATAACATTCCTAGAACCACTATTGGGGTAATGATTGAATGATGGGTCACAGCTTTAATAGCACCACAGAGCTATGTCAGCTAAGACCACTGTTGATTACTAAGCACCTATATTACATTATATATTTTATAGCATTTGAAAACTAGATGACTGCATATAAGGTTTATATTATGTTCATATTAATATTCAGTATCTTCGTTGGATATTAGTGGAGTGGTAATGGGAAGAAAACAGCAGTACCGATAGCTCCTGACCACCTGTGAAAATTTCATCCTAAATGTAGGCGGTCCTTTTCTGTGCATTGCTAGGATAATGACTGTGCATCACTCAGAATGAACACTTGAGTAGTAATTAGTTCATTGAAATAACTTTGTATACACCATGACAGGAAAAGAGCCCGCAGAGCAGAACCCCTTTGTATATGTCGCGCTGAACTCTGCATAGCTAAATAGGCTACAACCAGTATAAAAAGCATGTTGCTGACTCATTAAGTTTTATGAAACTGGGCCTGATAGGTAAAGGGACTTATGTGTTGACCACCTAATCATATAATTTAAAAAATTATATGGATATCATAAAACACTGAACAGTATGATACTATCTATATAATTGTGAGGCAGGACAGAGGTGGCCTTAAAAATGATCTGCATAATGTTGATATTAGTCACTTTCCACTGGATTCTGAATAGGTCAAATCTGGGCTTGGATCCCTAGTAGTCAATTTGGCACTAATAATCAATTATTAGAGTTAGCAAGCACTTAATTGGCAGTAATTAGGAATTATTCGTGAATTTGCCCTATGCCCTATTCTATCACATGCATGCCTACATTTCATAACGTGTGACTCCAAAGATGGGGTGGCCATAGGAGGGTCATGGGCAGGTTGGGGACATTCTCTGAAATTAGTTGCAATATTATAGAATACCTGTATTTGCATGCCTAACTGCCATCAGTGGGATGTGAACAGTGGTGTAGCAAGGGTGGGGCAGTGGGGGTGGTCTGCCCCGGGTGCATGCTGCTGAAGGGTGCAGAGAGCAGCCGCGTGCCTGTTGGCTCCGCTGGTTCCCTGCTCCCTCTGCCCCGGAACAGGTTACATCCTGTTCCAGGGCAAAGGGAGCAGGGAGCCAGTGGAGCCGACAGGTGTTCGGCTGCTCTCTGCACCCTCCAGCAGCCAAGAATGCACCGGAGGGGGGCTTGATGCGCCGGGGAGGGAGGTACCATTGCACTGGGGGGCTTGATGCACCGGGGAGGGGGTATCATTGCGCCGGGGGGGGTGTCGTGCTGCACCCTAGGAGGACGGACACCGCTGCGGCGATCCGCCCCGGGTGGCAGCCGACCTATGATTGCCAGTGGGTGTGAAATACACACCAAGCTAGTATTCTATAAAGGATGCTCTGCGTAAGTGCCATTTGCAGAATACTAGCTTATAGCAGATCATCTCAGAACATAAGTTTGGGCACCATTTCTTGAATCTAGTCCTATCTGAATAAGTTATCTATTCTAGGATGTCTTTTACTAAACTGCTCGTTTTTAGCTCGTGGTAGAAATCAGCTGGTAGTAAATGTCAAGATGCCATGGGCATCTCGGTGTTTACCACCAGCTGATTTCTACTGTGAGCTAAAAATGCTACCGCAGATTAGTAAAAGACCCCCTTAGTCATCTACTTTAGGCTTGCTGGATAGTCTTGACTGCTTCGGTAAAACTTAACTATAGTCCTCTTTTCTACATAATATTTTCCGATAAACTATGCACAGTGACAGATATTTTTGCTTTGCCCATTTTGTTTCCACAGAAATGTCTACTCCCCTTCCCCCATCTATACTTTCAGAAAGGCCCATTCAAAGGCATATGATGTGGCTAAACTGCAATTACATTTCAGAATTAATTTTAGTGCAAAAAAATGCATGTTTCGGTAATGAGGCAATGAGTCTTTACTTTGGATCTTTCTCACAGCATGATCCAACAGTATTCGTTACTCAAGTGTCTCGACAAAGAAATAGTAGTGCGGCAGAGAGACAGGAAAGCACCAGAATATGCAGTATCAATAAGAATTCTGTTCCTGAGTACGTGGTATTTTACAATGCCATAGAGAAATGCATTTGTTTAAGAACAATGTCCGCAAGAAAGAGTGGCATCTGTTGTATGGGATAAACTTCCAATCAGTTCTTTTTTTTAATGTGAAGTACATTTTATTATTCAATATTCAACCAGTTATTCAGATGGGGGACACTGGAACATCTGATCAAATCAATGACTCACTGTTAAACAAACATTCTCCTTCAAGGCTACTGATGCACATCCTTTAGTGAACTTTAAATGCTAAAGTTTCTCCACCTTGCTTTATTATTCCTTTTTTTTGTAACAAGATTGTTCTTGGAATTGTACTAAAAATCTTTTAAAAAAAAAGAAGATATGTACAGAGTTTCATTTCATAGGAACAGAAAGGCAATGCTTAATTGACCTTTATCATACTAAGATTAATGAGGTAATTCTATGAATAAGGCACTAACATTTACATAGTGAATATGCACATAAAATGAATGAATATAATATTTACTTATTTACAAAGCTTATAACCCATTGTTTCGAAGGTTCATGTAAAAGACAAAAATCTACTTACACACTATCCTGTAAAAATACCTATATCTCAAATAGCACATATTTTATAGGTGGGTGTACACATGGGCGGATCATGGGAGGAACTTGCACCGCATGCAGAACTTATAGAATACTACCAGGCTCATTTTCGAAAAAGAAGGGCGCCCAGAAAGCGACACAAAAGGCACATGGGTGTCCCCGTGAAAGAGGGTCGCCCAAATCCAATAATTGAAACAGGGCCATAAGGACATCCTCAGCATGAGGATGCCCATCTATGGTCATCCCCACAGGGGGAGTGTTAAGGGCAGCATTACGAGATGGGTGCCCCCAGCGTATAACAGCTAGCAAAATGGTTTCGCATGGGTGGGAACATGGGCATCCTTAGTTAGACCTGAAATAAAAGCAACCGGGTAAGGGGGAAGTGATTTTATGGAGTTGGAGAGTGGCAAGAGCGTTGTTGGGAGAAAAAGCTGAACCGTTGTTTGCAAAGAAAGCTGAGAGTTTGTTCAGTATCTGTTACCTTTGTCTGTGTGCCGTAGTCGGAACGTTTTCACCCTCACCTGCCTCATTTGTGTTTTAGCTTTTCAGCTTTCCCTACCCCTTCTAGCCCCCAAACCCAGACACTACTACACCTTTCTCTATCTCCCCCATCCCCTCCCCCTATCCCTCTCCATTCACTGTCCCCAAGTTCATATTTCATTCCCTTCCCTGTTTGTAGTCTCTGTTTGTCTCTTTGTCCTGTGTACTGCTGCAGCGTGTTTGTGAAGACTGCTTGGAGAGTGAGTGGCTAGAGGGTGTGGCAGGAGAGTTTGTAGTGGGTCAAAGAGTGTTTGCACTGTGTCTCTGCTGTGTATGACCGCATTGTTTGTCGGTGGTGGGAGAGTGAGTGTCAACTTCTGTTTGTTGCTGCTGTGTTTCACCAAGTTGGTAGGGAGAGATGAGCACTGGTGTCACTGCATTGCACCTGTAGTGTGGTGAAATGGAGGCACTAAATGCACAGGTGACTTACATGTTGGAGGAAGAGGGGAGGCACCACAAGAGGTACTCATGCCCCGTAGCAGTTTCCTAGACCTCACTGACCTGCAATGTCTCACTAGGTACCGCTTTGATAGGGCTGCCATTGAGCACCTTTGTGACCAACTCCAACCCCTCCTGCAGCCCAGGACCCATAGGAACAACCCCATCCCTGTGCACCTAAAGATCACTGCTTCTCTATCTTTTCTGGCCACTGGGAGTTTCCAGTCTGTCCTATATGTGAACAAGGGTCTCACTCAGGCTTCCACTTCTAACTGCCTCACCCAGTTCCTTGATGCCTTCCTTACCCACAGCTCTGAGTACATCACCTTCATCACCACCTCCAGGCCCTGCAGTACAACATGGCTGACTTCTACACTGTAGCTCGCTTCCCCTCGGTCAAAGGTGCCATTGACTGCACACATGTCACACTCAGACCCCCTCCAGGCACGAGAGGCCACTTAAAGGAACAGGAAACTCACTCAATATGCAAGTTGTGTGTGACACCCAGGGGGAGATTCTAGATGTGTGTGCCCGATACCCAGGTTCCACCAATGGCGCCTATATATTTCAGCACTCAGGAATCTTCCACAGGTTTGAACGAGGGGAGATCACCGGCGGATGGCTCCTAGATAAGTGCAGCCTGGATCTGCCCAAACTATACCTCCTCCACCGGGCAACCCTCCACTACCCACTATTCCCCACCACCATCTTCACAAGGTACCCACTCCAAACAATACACACTCATCTTTCTCATCCTGCTTCTCTCCAAAGGTGACAGATGCTACCCACAGTGGAGTTGGCTCATGACCCCCATAGTGCACCCACAAACAGGGTCAGAGGAGAACTACAACAGTAGACATAGGACCACCTGTGGCATTGAGCCCACCTTCGGACAACTTAACAACAGGTTCCGATGTCTGGACCGTTCTGGAGGGGAGCTCCTGTACAGTCCCCAAAAGGTGGCAAAGATATTGCTGGCCTGCTGCATACTACATAATTTGGCAATGCACAAAGGACAGGCCCTCCCAGAAGAGCCACAGCCACCACAGCAGCAGGCCCCAGATGAATAGGATGAGGAGCCCCGTCCACCTCCCGCTCACAGAGCAGAGCAGAGTGTACACCATCTGGGGGTCAGAGCCAGGCAAAGACTGATTGAGACAAGTTTTGTGTGAGAGTAAGTTAACATTTATTTCTATCACATAGTATTTACACACCACCACCACCACCCCCCTCCCACCACAACCATCACCCGCCCTGTGCATATTCTCCTCCCCCCAAACCTCACCCCCCAGCATATCCCATCACTTTCCCTGCCCCCTCCCCTGACCCCATCCCCTCATACCCCTCCCACCATGTTCCTTTGCAGCTGGGGCTGCAGGGGAACTCTGTTGAGAGTCCTCTGATGAGCTCCCACTCTCCGCCTCTGTGTCCACAAGGCAGCCTGCTGCCTCAGCTGCCCTGTGGAAGTCCAGCTACTTTGTGGTCTGTGGCTTACCCTGAAACCTGGGCACAGAACCCAGAAGGAGAGCTGGTGTGGTGGCTGCTGGACCAGTGGCTGGGAAGGCTGAGGATCTCAAGCTCCTGTTCTTAGTGGGTGGTTGTTGTGCAGTGGTAGAAGTAGATGCCACTTGTTGCTGCATCAGGGCTGTACTAGGTGCTTTCAGGTCAAGTTGGAATGCAGAAGTGAAGACACAGCTCTAACTAATTTGCTATGCAAAGGGGAGGATGACACTTATTTCCCAGGCCCACCTTGGCTACCTGGACTTGGGAAAGCATGTAATCACGTTAAGCATTCTGTAATTTTCCATAGAAGCTTTCTGTAACTTTCCTTAGCTCTGAACATTAGCTCAGAACCTAATAAAAGGGGCCCCCCTTGCAGTGAGGCTCCGAGGTTCATCTGTGGGCAGACGTGTCATGCAGAAGGTGTGTACCTGGTTGAGACTCTGAGCTTTCGCCGCAACGGATCTCCCGGCTGATGATTTAAGGGCCTGAGCTTCCTGACCAGTGTTGTATGTATATATGTATATAAGTATATGTTTGATAGCTTTCTTTTAGTTAGATGGTTTAATTAGTGTGCATAGCTCCTAATATAGCTAGTCAGTGTGTATATATCTTAATCATTGATTGAAGCAATAATGACCTATACGCTCTCCATTTGAATAGTTTCATTTACCCAATACATATCTAAAAGAGTCTGTAGTATTCAATTCTGTGAACAGTCTGTTGTGATCAAGTGAGCAGGCTGCAATACCTAGGCAAGACACTTGCTTTTACTGAAGCCATGCTGCCTCTAGTCCAGCAGTCCATTTGATTTGAGAAACCTCACAATCTTCTGCTTTAGGAGGGAAGGGGAAATGGGACACAATATACCACCTTTCTGTGTTTTTTGCAACTACATTCAAAGCAGTTTACATAGTATATACAGATACTTATTATTTGTACCTGGGGGAATGGTTGGTTAAGTGACTTGTTCAGAGTCACAAGAAACTGCAGTGGGAATCAAACCTAGTTCCCCAGGATCAAAGTCCGCTGCACTAACCCCTAGGCTACTCCTCCACATCACTCCATTTCTATTAGTTTATTCACCACCAAGGTCAGGCTGCGTTCCTACCCTGGCCTTTCATCCATGAAACTACAAATTGCAACAGGAGGAGATCACCCTCTTTTTTATACACAAAAATGGTAACAAAAAATCTTAAGGGGATCTATGAAAAGCATGATAATATCTATGTTGAAGAGAGGAAAATGCCTCAAGAAGCTCCCAACATATTTATGTTATTAGGGGCTGGACTTCTTCATCATAGGCATAGAAAAACCTCTCTTTCTAATATCGATGTTATTCTTCTATTTTTTTTAACTATTTTTTTAAAGTTTCTGTAATCATTAATATTTTTTTTATATCTTTATATTTCACTCAAACTATGAAAATCCAACAAGACAATGGTTTACACTTAACTTATAACCGGTGTCATATCATGCGGATCCTTCCAACACGTCGGCCATGACCAACGATGGCTGCCGTTTCGTAGACCTGCTTCAGGGTCAATGGTCCGCATGTTGCCTGCATCCATGAACACAGAACAGAAATAATTATTAAGCAGTTTCCCATATTACAGGCATTTGTATACAAGGCTCTCCAGATATTACTCTTTTTTTTACCTTTTTTAATGCATATTTAATGCCTTATCTTCCTGAGAGTTATTAATGACTTTGGGGCTTTTCTTATCCATCTCCAGCAAATTTAGTTTGAAGCTCTCTTTAGTACTTTAGCCAGTCTGTTACTGAAGACACTTCATCCCTTCCTTGAAACATGGACACCCTCACTGCTCAGTAGGTCTTGGAAAATTATCCCATGGACTAGGAAACCAAAGTGCTCACATTGGCACCATCCACACAGCCACATATTTATCTCCAGGATGCCAGCTTCCCTCATTTAGCCTTTATCTTCAACAGGAAGGAACAATGATAACATAGCCTATGCACGTAGGTGCTTCACCCTCTGACCAAGAGCCATGAAGTCCCATTTGATATGCTCAACAGGATACCTAGCAGTATCATTTGTGCCAACATGGATGAGCAGCATAGGATAGTGATCAGTAGGCTTGATGAGTCTAGGCAATCTTTCTGCTACATCTCTAATCTTGGCACCAGGCAAACAGCACACCTCCCTGGACATCATGTCTGGTCAGCAGATGGGCACCTCAGTTCCCCTCAGAAGAGAATCACCAACCACCGCTACCTTTCATTTCTTATTGGTCATCGATCCAGCGGCTTTGGGATTTTTGATCATTGTTTCCTCCTTTTCTCGAGATGTTTTCAGCTCTTCTGACTCTAGGGCTGAAAAACGATTCTTCAGTTCAACAGAAGATGTAGATGGGGGGGGGGGGGCTGATTTTGCAGGATCTGGTGACTTGTGTCCAGCTGTCCTCTTTCTGCACAAGATCTTCTCTCCCTTCACTGGAGATCCCCATTGTTTCAACATGCTTCTCTGTGATGAATTTCTAGTTGCCACAGATGCTTCTTATTCTTGCTACCTCCTCTCTTTTTTCATGAGGGATTCAATATGCTTACATTTATCACATGGACCAAACAGTCTGGACAGAGGCAGATGCTGTAATGAGAGCCACAGCCATACTTCTTTGCCATATTTCAAGTGTAGGAGCTTTTTGTACCTGTGGATAAAAAGAAGTGAAAAAGTCTACCCTTAATTTAAAGCAAGGGAAAAAAAAAAGCACTTTACTTTTCAACATTATATCTAAAAATTTAGCTGATATTTTACTGAGGAAAACCTGTTATTATGGATATAATTATTGGTTCAGGTTTTGTTCTGTGGATGTTAAATCGAACTCCTCAAATCTGTAAATTCTCATACAATCTCTAGAAACTGATTTATGGAGCTAGAGGAAGAATGTGCATCTTGAAAAAAATGTTTTCTGGGGCAGCATTCAATATTACAGGCTTGATACTTAAGATCTAACCATGGTAGGAGTATAACAAAGCAGTTAATTCTGCCAATTAAGGAAACTCTAGCAAAAGAGCATTGTCTACCACCCTGTGGCAGTTTAGTATCATTGCACATTAGCGCACCTCATTAAACGTATCTTGGTTAATTGATGCCTCTCTAATGAATTTCTGCATCAAGTGATATTTGAAACTGTCTACTTCAAAGTCTTATTATCATTCTTTGCAGCATAAACAAAAAATGCTGTAGGGAGGGGAGGTGTGACACATTGTACTTTAATAACTGTTTTTCCTGTGTTCATCCCTCTTAATTAAGGATTCATTCTCATTATGTGACTGTGAAAAAAATTTAATTGATGAGTATGCCACCTATGATTAATCAAACCCTGCAAAACATACAGCCTAGGAAGAATATTTTTATTAATGTTTACAAATAGGCAAACATGTTTGAAAAGCTGATATTGAAAATGTTGAGGAATAATAAGATTATTATATTGCATTGACAACAGGGCTACCAAATTCTGCATTTGCAAATGCTGTAGCACTGCTGGTTCTCATTGTTGCATAATGTGTAGTGCGCCAGAGTAGTGACAATCAGTAAAGCTTTCCTTTGTGCATGGCTGACAAGAGGGAGTGATCACTTGACACCTAAAGTGATAAGTCCTGCCTGCAAGTAATTTAACTACAATGGCTCCAAAGAATGATTGTTACAAGAAAGGAATTAACTCTTTTATTGCAAAAATCAAACTTCTGTCATTAGGCATGTTGGTCTGCAAAAAGAGTGTTCTCCTGAAGGTGAAGTCCAATTGAAACAAGGCAAAGAAACTGCCTATGGCACAGATAAGGTTTCTCTGATACAGTAACTTTTAGCTACATTGCTGCAACATAACTGGAAGGACTGTGGATTTATCATGCACAAAGTGATAATCTGAGAACAATGAACAGAATACAATTAGGGATTCTGATTTTAACTTTAACTGATAAACCCTGATAAATAATACTCTGGTACAAAAATGAAGTAAAATAAATATTTATTTGATAAATATCATATACACTTCCTGAAGTACTGTCTCTACCCTCCCCTTGCTTTCCTGGGATACTCCACCCTGTTTCTATGCATCTTCTATGCTGACAACTCCTTGGCTGCACAAATGTATGTATTCCACTGGAAAATAAATCCAGCATTAGTATCTGTGCTGCAAAAATACTGATAACCCCCAACATTTTGCACTCTCAAAGAACTCCAAATGGAAAATAAATACCTACATTTGTAATCTATAAACACCTAGGAATAGAGGACCTCACTATAATATCATAAGTACATACATAAGTATTGCCACACTGGAACAGACCGAAGGTCCATCAAGCCCAGCGTCCTTTTTCCAACAGTGGTCAATCCATGTCACAAATACCTGGCAAGATCCCAAAAAAGTTCAATACATTTTATGCTGCTTATCCTAGAAATAAACAGTGGATTTTCCCCAAGTCATTTTAATAATGGTCTATGGACTTTTCCTTTAGGAAGCCATCCAAACCTTTTTTAAACCCTACTAAAAACTAACAGCATTTACCACATTCTCTGGCAACAAATTCCAGAGTTTCATTACACGTTGAGTGAAGAAAAAAAATATCTGATTTGTTTTAAATTTACTACTTTGAAAAATTACCTCTCTCATAATCTAGGAGTTTGAAAATTTCCCTCCTTCATTTTTTGAAGTGTTTTGATATTTCCAATAGCAATTGAGAATATTCAGATTATAAAATGCTTATCTACACATATGAATTGATTTTTACTTCCAGGAATATGAATATGGGAGTGGGGGTGGGGACAGAGATGAAGATATGGATATTCAAACATCAAAAGTGGTTGGTAACTTTGAAAATAGAATCATTTATCTGAGATGGATGTAAGGAGAAAGAGGAGGTAAGAGACAATGACATAGAAAGAGACAAAGAAAGAGAGAGAGAGAGAGAGAGAGAGAAGGATCACAGCAGATAATTTACTGTTGTGTTATGATGTGCATTACAATATTGCATTTTCATTACTCATCAGAGTACTATAATCATACAGTTTAATATCATTTTTGTTTATGTTTATATTTCAATATTTGCTCTTCTTGTACTTGATATGCTGAGGTAAAAGAGAGCCTCCTCTTACTGCAGTGGGTAAAAGGCTTTTTTTTTTTTTTAAAGGAAATGACCATTTGACAAATTAACCATTTGCTGCACAGCCATTTCCTGGGGCAGCCTTTACTGCCACCTATTTAGGAGGTGGGCACCTATTTAGGAGGTGGTAAGAGCCTAACCTGGCGGTAACTGGGTAAGAACTTGGTATAGAATTATTTTTTTAAATGACACACTGGAAATGGTGTGCAGAGGGGGCAGGCACTGTCTCCAAGCTCCTGTGGCAGCCCTGTGGTAGTTCCTGATGGCACATGCCAACGCCGCGGTAGCTGTACTACTGCATTGTGAAAGGGCCCCTAAATCTGCATGGAGTATGCTATATAAAAAGTAAACTAATAAAAACCAACAAAAAAGTTAGGGGCCCTTTTATTATGCTGCATAAGCTCTAATACATGTTTAATGTAGCAACAATGGTCTAACATGAGATGATCTGATGCATTCTATGTTAGTTTTGGCAGGTGCCTGTGCCAAAATTACTCCCCATCCATTATCTTCTCTTCTTGGCTGTGGTGCAGTGAGCAGTGTAGGGACACCAGGGGGCCTGTCACACAGGGCATGGCTATGGCACGTGTTTTGGACACACATGGGTCTATTTTCCAATGCGCCTGTAAAAAAGGCCTTTTTTTTGGCTGAAAATGAACGTGCAACAAAATAAAAATTGGAGCGGGTCCATTTTGGGCCTGAGACCTTACTGCCACCCATTGACTTAACTGTAAGGTCTGACGCACGTACACTGCTGATTACCACCCGGTTAGCACCATGTGGTAGAAAATAAAACATATTTTCTGCCGTGCATATTGGACGCGCATAAAAAATGGAATTACTGCCCGAGGCACATGGTAGCTGGGCAGTAGTTCCAAATTGACGCACGTTGGATGCGCATAGGCGCCTACACGCCTTAGTAAAAGGGCCCCATAAATTGGAAGTAAGTTCCAAAAAATTGGGGGAGGGGGGTATTCAAAAAAAAAAAAGAAGCTGAATGCCTGGTAGAATCCAACCTTGCAGCCGAGGTATTTTGATATGTATCTCTCTCTGTTTTAGCATGTTTTCATCAGTAACTATAATAAACCTTGAAATTTAGATGAATTCATTTCAGACTCATAGGATAGGATATCAATCGATGCTGCTCTGGAGAAAATAGAATTTTTCTCTTAATGAAATATTCAATGCATCTAAAACTAGATCTTCATGAATGTTAATTAAGAAGTAAGATTAAAGGTAAGGTTCAATATATTATCTTCATTTCTCCCAGGAAAATTTATCTGTCTGATAAAAAAAATAACATGCTAATTGCTTTAAAGTTTGAACCAACTAAATCTATGTCAGTTGCTGCACAAAATATCTCAGTCTAAATGAAAAAATAAATCAAGATCACAATGATATATTACAATTTAAAACCTGAAATAGGTATTGCATAAATAGTTTAGAGGTATGATACCAGAAATTTAAAGGATTTCTACCAAAGTAGGTAAAACTGAAATTAAATATCTAAGAGCTTGTTTCACTTGTTACTCGTTACCATATTTAGAAGAAGAGAAACAAGGAATATGACAGCAGATAAGGACCCAAATATGTATCTACAGTAGATTGTCCAATTTCATTCTTAGTACAGTGCCTTGGATACTAGTTAATCACTTTCTTTCTACTTACTTTTTCACATCTACAGGTCTTCCATACTTATCTAGCACTATCCATATTCAGGGCAATTCTGTAAAGAGCACCTAAATGTGCAGGTGCACCCAAAATTGCACTGCTGAAACGTATGTGCCTATTGTGTAAAGCACAGAAATGTAGAGGAAGGTGCCCTTTAGAGAATTAGCAGTATATATAGGGTAAAAGTGAACACTCATCTGAAGTAGGACACACATATAGTAGCATATATTTCCACATGTGAGCATAACTGAACATGCCCTATGTATTTATTATAGAATCATAAATAAAAGAGGGCCCAGGGGCTGCTTCAGGGAAATGCACATAATGGTAATACAAATATAATAAATAATCATCATAAAATATAAGCCGTAAATAACATCCTAAATTATAAAATGTGAAACAGAAGCATAAACATAAATATTATACTCAAATCAAATATATGTTAGCATAATAAACAGTAATCATAAAGTATAAATCATATCATGCTAAATCATTAAATGTAAATCATATGAATAAACATAAAAAACAATACTCATATAAACTCCCAGATTCTATGTAGTGTGATTTGAGTTGTGCGTGCAAATCATGTTGTATTCTGGATTTGCGTGCACAACTTAATTAGCTTAACAAGCCAATCATCACTGATAATTGAACTTAATAAGCAATTATTGACACTAATTGACACTAAATAGAATTTACATGTACAAATGTCTAACCCCACTGTTTACTAAGCTGCACTAGTGGCTGCCATCTGCTTATGCCAACACAGCCCATTCAAAGTGAATGGACTGTGTTGGTATTAGCACATTGCAGATACTAGCATGGCTTAGTAAATGGAGGGTAAATGTATTATATAATTTGATGTGCGTAAATTCTAAGATGTGGATCTGGAAAGGGGGCATGGCCGGGTTGTGGGCATTCCTAGAATTTATGCACAGTGTTATAGAATATGCCCATTCTTTGTGTAATTTAGATTTCAACATTTACACTACTACTACTGCTTATCATTTCTATAGCGTTACTAGACGTACGCAGTGCTGTACACTTGAACATGAAGAGACAGTCCCTGCTCGACAGAGCTTAAAATCTAATTAGGGCAGACAAACAGGACAAACAAGAGATAAGGGAATATTAAAGTGAGGATGATAAAATAAGGGTTCTGAACAAGTGAATAAGGGTTAGGAGTTAAAAGCAGCATCAGAAAAGTGGGTTTTAGCTTACATTTGAAGACGACCAGAGATGGAGCTTGACGTACTAGCTCAGGAAGTCTATTCCAGGCATATGGTGCAGCAAGATAAAAGGAACGGAGTCTGGAGTTAGCAGTGGAGGATAAGGGTACAGAAAAAAGAGATTTACCCAGTGAATGTAAGCTCTTTGAGCAGGGACTGTCTTTCTTCTATGTTTGTGCAGTGCTGCGTACGCCTTGTAGCACTATAGAAATGCTAAATAGTAGTAGTAGTAGTAATGAATGGAGTTCCCGTGGAGGAATATAGGGAGAGTTGAGAGTGGAGAGGTACTGAGGAGCTGCAGAGTGAATGCACTTATAGGTCAATAAGAGGAGTTTGAACTGTATTTGGAAACGGATAGGAAGCCAGTGAAGTGACTTGAAGAGAGGGCTAATATGAGCATAGTGACACTGGCAGAATATTAGTCGTGCAGCAGAATTTTGAACAGATTGGATTGAAGAGAAGAGAGATGGCTAAGTGGGAGACCTGTGAGAAGCAAGTTACAATAGTCTAAGCAAGAGGTGATAAGAGTGTGGATGAGGGTTCTGGTAGTGTGCTCAGAAAGGAAAGGGTGAATCTTGGTGATATTATAGAGAAAGAAACGACAGGTTTTAGCAGTCTGCTGAATATGTGCAGAGAAGGAGAGGGAGGAGTTGAAGATGACCCCAAGGTTACGAGCTGATGAGACAGGAAGGATGAGAGTGTTATCCACAGAAATAGACAATGGGGGAGGAGGAGGAGAGGTTGGTTCCACCACAACTGTAACAGAGTGGATTATGGGTCTGGGTCCCTTTCTCCATAGTGAACTGTACAAACCACTAGGCTACTCCAGGGACCTGCTTGTTGCTCTAATAGGACTGGCTATAACATCTGAGGCTGTCATATAGGCTGGTATATACTGTTTCTTTTACATTTGGGGGTGGGGTGGAAAGGCGTCATTCCTTTATTCTTTCAGTGGCTTAGTCATTATTAAAACAGGTCTAGCTCAAAACGTCTTAGTTTTTGCCCTGGACATTTTTGTTTTGCTCCATTATGGCTAAACAAATATCCAGGTCTTAGGAACACCCAAATCCCACCCTTAACGCACCCCCTTGATTTTTGGACACACTACCAACAAATTGCATGGAAAAACATCTGGAAAATGGTACTAATTTGGACGTTTCGGTGAGAGAAACATCCAAAAGCTGCTTTATTCCACTTTTTAGATATATTTCTCTTTTGAAAATAAGCCCCATAGTGAGAACCTAAAAGTACTATACTTTAAAACATCCAAATGTGTATAGGGAACAGGCAAGGCACATTACCTACCCTTGTGGTGTTAGACATTCACTTCACCCAGGGTAATACTGAAACAATGAAAAAAGAGAATATCTGAGCTGTGCATAAACTTAAAACTTAAAAAACAGTAAAGGTTAGAAAGTCCACTCAGAAGACATTTTTCCCCCCAAACCCACCTCCCCACTCCCCCTGTTTTCTATTTCTGTTGATGGCTCTCTCATTGTCCCTGTCTCCTCGGCTCGAAACCTTGGGGTCATCTTTGACTCTTCTCTCTCCTTCTCTGCTCACATCCAGCAGACCGCCAAGACCTGTTGTTTCTTTCTTTACAACATCCGTAAAATCCGCCCCTTTCTTTCCGAGCACTCTACCAAAACCCTCATCCACACCCTTGTCACCTCTCGTTTAGACTACTGCAATCTGCTTCTTGCTGGCCTCCCACTTAGTCACCTCTCCCCTCTCCAAACGGTTCAAAACTCTGCTGCCCGTCTCGTCTTCCGCCAGGGTCACTTTACTCATACTACCCCTCTCCTCAAGTCGCTTCACTGGCTCCCTATCCGTTTTCGCATCCTGTTCAAACTTCTTCTACTAACCTATAAATGTACTCACTCTGCTGCTCCCCAGTATCTCTCCACACTTGTCCTTCCTTACACCCCTTCCCGTGCACTCCGCTCCATGGATAAATCCTTCTTATCTGTTTCCTTCTCCACTACTGCCAACTCCAGACTTCGCGCCTTCTGTCTAGCTGCACCCTACGCCTGGAATAAACTTCCTGAGCCCCTATGTCTTGCCCCTTCCTTGGCCACCTTTAAATCTAGACTGAAAGCCCACCTCTTTAACATTGCTTTTGACTCGTAACCACTTGTAACCACCTGCCTCCACTTACCCTCCTCCTTCCTGTACACAATAATTGATTTGATTTGCTTACTTTATTTTTTGTCTATTAGATTGTAAGCTCTTTGAGCAGGGACTGTCTTTCTTCTATGTTTGTGCAGCGCTGCGTATGCCTTGTAGCGCTATAGAAATGCTAAATAGTAGTAGTAGTAGTAGTAGTAGTAGTAAAGGTCAAGGCAGCAAAAAGTAGTACACTTACCGGGACCTCCTATCACCAGGGTAGTGTTGGACACTATTTTATTTATGATTTCATAACAATGATTTTTTTATATCTTCCATCATGTCTGCTTCAATATCCACTATTCTTTTAAGACTAGTGGACCACTTGCCTATCTGTTTTCTGGGTCATGCCCTACATACTGACATCACAGGCACAGAGACAAATTTAAAATGGCTGCCAGAGGTAGAAAACAGAAATTTGGTACAGCAGACAGACTCCTCCTTACCAGACTTTTCCTGGCACAGGAACACCATCTGTTCTCAGTGCCTGGTCGAAAGAGGGATAGCCAGAAGATGGGAAGGGACTGTCTAAGGCTGGCTATGTGATTCAGTACAAGAACTACAAGCCTCAGAAAAGTAAGTGCCAACAGGGAGCAGAGCTGGGAAGGGTGAACTAGATCAGATGTAAATGAGAAATAGTTTGACAATATATCCATGTTATTAAAACATCTATAAGAAAGGCAAGTGGCACAGAGAGATATCACCAGTGCTTACTGAGTTTAGGATTACAACACGGCTAATGAAGAAAATTAACTGAATACTATATGAGGACATGCCACAAACAACTCAGCTTCATTCACAAAAAGACAACACATCTCACCTAACTAAACATATGAGCCTCCTCAAATGGTACTAACAAATATGTGATAATTCTGAAAACACATGTATCTTTCAGTAAAGACCGGAAGCTGCACTCTGATGCCACCAATTTGCCTGGCCTGCTAGTCATACCAAAGGCACACATTAAATAGCAAAACACTGAAGGAGATGGAAAAGAAAGTGCAAATGGGTGGCATGTTGCAAGGCAGGTTGCCAATACAAAGTTAAAAGCCAATGTCCTATAACTAGAGCCATGCACATTGAACCCCAGAAACCATCACTAAGAGTCAGAACGTACACACATGCAGAAACATCTGGTGTATAGTGGTATCCTCCAACCACCAGCCCCCAAGGCCCCCAGACCCTTGTACCTTGCTGAGATAGGAGCAAAGCTCACTCACTCTTGCATCGCCATGCACTTGGTGGGGACAATCACCACTATTTTTAAAAATATTGCTTCAGAGGCAGAAGTTATGGGGCATCACTCCTGCCTCATCAAGATACTGGGCTTTGAGGGGGCTAGGGGGTTAAGGAGTGAGAGTGCCACTAGACACCAGAAAATAGTTTTTTCATGTTGTGAGAAAGAGGGTCAAGTCAGGGGGAGAGAAGGGTGCCACTAAACACAAGGTATTATTGTAAGTAGGAGGGGTCAGGTCAGGTCAGATTAGGTCAGAAGCAGCTACACATGAGGAACTTTTAGTTTTAGTTGGTGGAAGGAGGGGTCATGTATGGGGATGGGTCATAATGGTGAAGTGCTTTACCATTTTTCCTCTGCAAAAACTTTGGAATTCTCAAACTATGTTACTGTTAGCTTGAGGTAAGGTAAAGAAGGAGAGAGATGGCAGCAGAAAGTGATAAAGTATGCAAATACGGTTATTTATTTATTTATTTATTTTTTAGCATGATTAACAGAGAAACAGAGAAGCACTAGCAAATTATACTTAGAGTCAGAGAAATTGAAAGCAGATAAAGAGCATTTGAAGGGGCCAATTAAAAAGGTTGTCAAAAATTAGATGCCAAGACACAGAACAGTGAACGGTCCTTTTACTAAGCTACAGTAAAAGGGGGCCTGTGCTAGCATTGGTGTGTGCTTTTGATATACGCTTAGGCCCCTTTTAATTGCAGTGGGTAAAAGACTGTCTTTTTTCTCAAAAAGAAGTGGCCATGCAGTAAGTGAACCACTTACCATGCAGCCATTTCGGGAGAGAGCACTTACAGTCACCCATTGAGGTGTTGGTAAGGGCTTCGGCACAAACCCGGTGGTATAAAAATAGAAAATATTTTTGTAGCGCTGGAACTTGCATGCATTGGGGGTGGGAACTACCGCCGGGCTCCAGCAGTAGTTCCAGATTGGTATGCGGCAAGCCCATTGTCAAGTGTCAACCCTTTAGTAAAGGGGCTACTAAGTGCTAATTCTATAATGACAACTGACCACCCAGGTTCCAGAGGAGATCCGGGAAATTACAGACTGGTGAGTCTGACCTCGGTGCTGAGCAAAATGATAGAGACTATTATAAAGAACAGAATTACAGAACATGTTCAAAAGCATGGATTAATGAGACAAAGTCAACATGGATTTAGTGAAGGAAAATCTTGCCTCACCAAACTATTACATTTCTTTGAAGGGGTAAACAAACAAGTGGATAAAGGTGAGTCGATCGATATTGTGTACCTGGATTTTCAGAAGGCGTTTGACAAAGTACCTCATGGAAGACTGCAGAGGAAATTGGAGAGTCATGGGATAGGAAGTAGAGTCCTATTTTGGATTAAAAACTGTTTAAAAGATAGAAAACAAAGAGTAGGGTTAAATGGTCAGTATTCTCAATGGAGAAGGGTAGATAGTGGGTTTCCCCAGGGGTCTGTGCTGGGATCGCTGCTTTTTAACATATTTATAAATGATCTAGAGATGGGAGTAACTAGTGAGGTACTTAAATTTGCTGACGACACTATGTTATTCAAAGTTGCTAAATCACAAGTGGATTCTGAAAAATTACAAGAGGACCTTATGAGACTGGGCAACTGGGCATTCAAATGGCAGATGATGTTTAATGTGAACAAGTGCAAAATGATATATGTGGGAAAGAGGAACCCGAATTATAGCCACATAATGTAAGGTTCCAACACTAGGAGTCACCAACCAGGAAAGGGATCTAGGTGTCATCGTTGATGGTATGTTGAAACCCTCTGCTCAGTGTGCGGCGGAGGCTAAGAAAGCAAATATTGCCTAATGTTTCTCTATCTTTTCATATCAATAATTTTTCTTGATTTATTTGTGAATACTTAAAAAAAATCAAATAGAATATTAGGTATTATTAGGAAAGGAATGGAAAACAAAAATGATGACGTTATAATGCCTTTGTATCACTCCATGGTGTGACCGCACCTTGAATATTGTTTTCAATTCTAGTCACCACATCTCAAAAAAGATATGGAGGGACATAATTGAAAGTGAGTGCCCATCTCCGTGGGTGGCCATGCGAAGGGGCGGGACAAACCGTATTTTCGAAAAAAAGATGGGCACTCATCTTTTTTTTCGATAATACGGGTTGTGCGGGGCAAATGCCTACGATTTGGGTGTTTTTGAGCTGGGCGCTATCGGTTTTCAGCGATAATGGAAACTGAAGGCGCCCAGCTCAAAAATGAACAAATCCAAGGCATTGGGTCGTGGGAGGGGCCAGGATTCGTAGTGCACTAGTCCCCCTCACATGCCAGGACACCAACTGGGCACCCTAGGGGGCACTTTTACAAATTAAAAAAAAAATTTAAATAGCTCCCAGATGCATAGCTCCCTTACCTTGTGTGCTGAGCCCCCCCAAATCCCCCCCAAACCCACTACCCACAAGTCTGCACCATTACCATAGCACTAAGGGGTGCAGGAGGGCACCTACATGTGGGTACAGTGGGTTTCGGGGGGGTTTGGAGGGCTCAACATTAACCAGCACAAGTGGAACAGGTAGGGGGGGATGGGCCTGGGTCCGCCTGCCTGACATACACTGCAACTACTAACAACTGCTCCAGGGACCTGCATACTGCTGTGATGGAGCTGGGTATGACATTTGAGGCTGGCATACAGACTGTCAAAAAAAGTTTTTAAAATTCTTTTTTTGTGGAAGGAGGGGGTTAGTGACCACTGGGGGAGTCAGGGGAGGTCATCCCCGATTCCCTCCGGTGGTCATCTGGCCAGTTGGGGCACTTTTTTGGAACTTGGGTCGTGATAAAAAAGGGTCCAGCAAAAGCGACCCAAATTCTCGCTTCTGCCGCCCTTTTTTTTCGATTATGGGCCGAAAGCGCCCATCTCTCCTTGGCCAATAAACACGCCCCAGTCCCGCCTTCACCACGCCTCTGACATGCCCCATCAACTTTGTTCGTTCCCGCGATGGAGTGCAGTTGAAGATGCCCAAAATCGGCTTTCGATTATACTGATTTGAGCGCCTTTGCGAGATGGGTGCCCATCTCCCGATTTGGGTCGAAATATGGGCGCCTATCACTTTCGAAAATAAGGCAATAGTGGAATTAAAAACAATACAGAGAAGGACTACGAAAATGATAAAGGCTATGGGACGACTTCCCTATGAGGATAGGCTAAAGTGGCTAGGGCTCTTCATCTTGGAGAAAAAATGGCTGAGGGGAGATATGATAGAGGTCTATAAAATATGAGTGGAGTGCAATGGGTAGACGTGAATAGCTTATTTATTCTTTCCAAAAATACTAGGACTAGGGGGCATGCAATGAAGCTACAAAGTAGTACATTTAAAATGAATCAGAGAAAATATTTCTTCCCTCAACATGTAATTAAACTCTGGAATTTGTTGCCATGTGGTAAAAGCATTTAGCTTAGCGAGGTTTAAAAAGGTTTGGATGACTTCCTAAAGGAAAAGTCCATAGACCATTATTAAAATGGACTTGGGGAAAATGCACTGCTTATCTCTAGAATATACAAAAAAAGAAGGAAATTAATGGCTGAACTCTACCTTGATATAGTTGTAGCATACACAAATTGAAAAAGGAGAGCTACTTGACACAACAGAAATATATTGGAAATACCAATATGTGTATAGATATAAGGAGCGTCTCATACAGTCACATGGACACTTGTATGTGTCTGGCTTTTGTTGAGCCCGTGTAGCTGTGACAAAATGTAATCATAGACTGCCCCCAACCACCTGTGATGCACGGGAATTGCGTTCTAAGTGAATGTGCTTTAATGTCTTATTGTGATCGTCACTCTTTTTTTATTGTGATTTTTTCTCCAGTGCATACATGGGGTTTAGAGTCTTTACTTTAAAAAAACTTTTTATGCTGTTGTAGTCAAACGAAGCAATATGGAAAAGATAAGTATATATTTTGACTTATCTCATTTTCTTTAGAAGCTGCGGGTTGCTTTGTTGCTTTCAATCCAGCGATTGTTGTAGCCCTCGCACTTCACTTGTAGAAACTTGATCAGATCACCAAGAACAGTGCCCGCCCGACAGGAGCCTGTTTCGCTATTGTTTGCTTTGTCAAGGGCAATAGGCATATATCTGCACTTTCCCCCTGATGTCTTCAGGCTGCCAATCAGTTCAGGACCCTCTCCTCCTCCAGGCCTCAGGGTCTCCAGGTTCTCATCTCTTCTCCTTCGGGCAACAATCGCTGGATTGAAAGCAACAAAGCAACCCGCAGCTTCTAAAGAAAATGAGATAAGTCAAAATATATACTTATCTTTTCCATATTGCTTCGTTTGACTACAACAGCATAAAAAAGTTTTTTTAAAGTAAAGACTCTAAACCCCATGTATGCACTGGAGAAAAAATCACAATAAAAAAAGAGTGACGATCACAATAAGACATTAAAGCACATTCACTTAGAACGCAATTCCCGTGCATCACAGGTGGTTGGGGGCAGTCTATGATTACATTTTGTCACAGCTACATGGGCTCAACAAAAGCCAGACACATACAAGTGTCCATGTGACTGTATGAGACGCTCCTTATATCTATACACATATTGGTATTTCCAATATATTTCTGTTGTGTCAAGTAGCTCTCCTTTTTCAATTTGTGTATCTCTAGAATAAGCAGCATAATATGTATTGCACTGTTTTGGGATCTTGCCAGGTACTTGTGACCTAGATTGACCACTGTTGGAAACAGGATGCTGGACTTGATGGACCATTATTAAAGTATATTAACATAAGTTGGCATTAAACACCATAGAAACCTATGGAACTTTGGAAGGCTAAGTGCTTTGAAAATATGCCTCTGAGACACCCATTATATTCCTATGAGCATTTCAGAATTTAGCACCAGTTGATTTTTAGCACAAGCTAAATTTTAGCTGCCAAATTCTGGACCATTCTCCAAGTTTTGCTAGATTATTATTATTATTATTAATATTAACATTTGTATAGCGCTACCAGATGCATGCAGCGCAGTACACCTGACACAGAGAGACAGTCCCTGCTCAATAGAGCTTACAATCTAAAAATACAGACAGACAAGACAATTAAGGATGAGGAAAGTAATGGGTGAGAAGGAACAAGGATAGGGGAATTGAGTAGTAGTTAGGAGCCAAAAGCAGTGGTGAAAAGGTGGGTTTTCAGCACAGATCCCTCCTTTTGTTATCCACACCATCAGGGGTATCTACTCTATTGCATATTTTGATATCATTGCAATGAAGCAAACTTTAACTGATCGCACTTCTGCAAAAAAAAGGAGCTGGACCAAAAAACAGTCTTTGCAGTACACCACTGGAAACATCCATTTCCTTAGTGTGAATTTCATTTAACACTACCCTTTGTTGCCTTCCACTTAACAAGTTTCTAGCTTAGTCAGTCACTTTAGAGCCCATGCCAAGGGCATTTAGCTTATCACTGCACCACTGAGTAGTAAACTTCTGAAATATTTCCAACAAAAATGTGTAGGTAAGAGATCTGATTAGAAATATGTTCTAGTCTTGATAGCTATTTTTTCTGAACTAAAGGAGATAAATATTTATGAAGTAGAAATAGGATTAAGGGATTCTGATGCTCAACAAGATTTATTATCACAAGTTTGTCAAAAGTATTATACTGCTCATTAGTTTAGAAAGCTCATAGATTAAAACTATACTAACACATTGATTATCAGTCAACTTTTAACATCCTGGCTGCCAAAAAACGATGCCTACAATCTTGAATAAAACTTAACTAAACACAAGGAGTATATTCCCCAAAATTCTATAAATGGCTTGCACAATTTAATTGAATAATGAGCCAATTTGTGCCAATAATTGGGTGCAAATAATCAATTATCAGCACTAAGTAGCCTTAATTCAAATTTACATGCACATTTTTAGTCAGATGGATCCATGTGTAAATTTTATACATGGCTCCAAAAAGGAGGCACAGACATGGAGGGTCATGTGCAGATTAGGGTTTTTCCTAGAATTTATGCACGCTGTTATAGAATAAGGATTATGGTAAACGGGGCCTCGTCGCGCGGCAAATCCATGCACCGTCAGTACCACAAGGCCTCTTTTACTGCAGTTTGGTAAAAGGGGTCTTTAGACACTAGAAGTTTCAGTAAGGTTTACTTACTGTAAATCCTCATATCTAAAGTTAGGCATCGATCCTGGCACTAAGCATATTCTATAAACGGTGCCTAAATTTCAGTTCTGTTTATAGAATAGTGCTTAGTGTATTATTTTCTTCATTGACGATTGGTGCTATTTAAAGAATTTGGTCCATTATGTAGATGAAACCCGCACTGTAACTATTGTTAATTTCCATTGTATTATTAAAATACCATTTAATATTTTAAAAACATACACCCATTAATGCTTGCTATGACATCCAGCTACCTCAGCTGCTTGGTTTCTAAACTACAGATCTTATATCTATGAAACAAATGTAACACCAGCAGAAACATAAAAGAGTTTCCATGTGTAAAGGCCAGTTTATGCACATAAAAGCAGTTTTTAAAAAAATTAAGCAAAGCTTTATATGCATAAAAATACACAGTGAAAATAATATTGCATAATATTTTTTGAGAGAAGAGTTTTGGCAGAACATGAGTGTAATAGTGATTTATGCATGTAGTTTATAAAAATGTATGTATACATGGTTATTTTAGAAACTTAATCTAGGTCACTCAAAAAGATCTGGTGGGGTAATTATTCAATACTGTCATATCCCAGCACTCAGCACATTATCATGTCTATAGGCACCAATGAGGTTTTTGCATATTTTCTTAATTAAATAAGACCTCAGTAGCATCTTGCTTCACACAGGGCTCTCTGCCTTGTGATTCACTTTCATAATCATCAAGAGGGAATGTAGAGTGGCTACTGAATTATAAGGAACAAAATGGATTTTTGATCTCAATACTTCATTTCCCTGAGGGTTTGATTTAGAAGAGGATTGACACTCTGTTTTGAATTCTACCATTTTGATTGGGTCAGGTTGGTCATATGACTCTTTAAAAAGTTTATGTTTAGTTGTCAGGCACCATCTTGGACATGTAGCAGGAGCATATGAGTTACAGCTTTAGCTTTTAGGTAAGGGAGGCACTTATGATATGTATACTTTTTTTCATATATAAATTATTCTTTTATTCATTTCAGGACTGAGCCCTGATGCAGTGAATGTGAAATATCACCCATGCCAGCATAGGTCCTGCTAAACAGATACCCTCCCCCCCCCCCCCCCCCCCCCCCCAATATTGAAAACTATTTAACTGGGCAGGATCCACAATCTGTTAATTCTTCAATAATTTGGAGCTGATCAATGTATTAATTTTCATTTGATTTCAATATAATTTATCAAATTGATTTAATTGTGAGATCAAGTAGTTATGGACAATGAGAATAAACTGCTGGTGATAAATTGATGAGAACTTAAAATATCAGTGCTATTGGTCAAACATTATACAGAAGCATTGGGCATAAAACTGTAGCTTTAAGACACCATATACAACCATGGTAGTAGAAAGGAACAATTCAAGCTATTTAAACAATTGCTGTACATATCTCAAAGTGGGTAAGGTCAAAAGGAAACAACAGCACACATCAAACTGTTTTATTACTCAAGGCTAACTGTTCTATCTTCTTGTGCTGTTCAACTATAGATGAATTCTAGTTTCTCTAAAGTGCTTGCCTTAACGAAACAGTAATTTTAAAGGAATGTTTTTTTTCAAATAAACAATAATGCAAATAAGTGACATATTCAGCCTAGACTTTGTTGTTGCTGGATTAAATTTCTCTAACTATGCTTAATAATTCATATTTTTAAATCATTGTATTTGTCAATAAATGCTCCATTATTTAGTGGAAACCAAGATTATTATTATTACTGTTTTAATATTTTTATTTGTGTAAATCAGAACAGTTCCAAATAATGTACAATGTCAAAAACATAAAACACTATCACGGCTACAAGGCTAGGTGGGAGAAGCAAGATGGCTACATATAACTAAAGGAGCTCTGTTAGATCAAGATTTTGTTGCCTTCAATTTGTTTTCCTTCTGGAAATAATGCATAGAAAAAGGAATGTATTTTGAGAGTTCTTCTTCACAGCCTCCTTTCCTGTGTTAGCAAGATGAAAATCTCTGGTTTTCTCCAAGCATCTTCCAGAAGAAGGCTTTGGATGTGCTCCAGCTTTGATCTCAAAGTAGATATGTGAGCCTGTTCAAAGAATGGATTTTGTTGCCCCCCCCCCCCCCCCCCCATGAAGACTCTCACAATCAGCATGCAAAGAGGAAAATGTAGGCACAAATACTGTACAGCCTGAAGTGGTTGGTGCAGCAAAGCAGGGACATGTCCTGACCATAAGGGCCCTGAGATGCAAGCAAGGGCTACAGAGGTAGAGTTCCAGGTCAGAATGAAGGAGCCCTTGGTGAAGCAGTCATGATAACCCTACAAGTGAGGGGATATATTGTTTTTTTATTTAACAGTTTAGAGCTATATACCATTATGTTCTTCTTTCATTTGTATGAGGTATAATTCCTAACATATTTATGAATAGTTGCGTAAATTATATCATCTACATCTATCTATCTATCTATCTATCTATCTATCTATCTATCTATATATTGGGTAGTGCCACATGCTGCAGTTACTGCCGGGTTACTGCGGGAGCCCTTACTACCACCTCAATGAATGGCGGTAAGTGCTCCCCCCAAAACAGCTGTGCGGCAAGTGCTTCACTTGCTGTACGAACATTTCTTTTTAAAAAAAGAAGCATTTTACCCACTGTGGTAAAAGAGGGCCTCAGCATATATCAAAAACACCTTTTGCAACAGCTTAGTGAAAGGACCCCTCAGGTCTTACAGGTGGTACTTACATTTTAGAAAATCAGTTAAAGCCTGGCTGTTCTAATTTGATTTGAACTAATTCCTAAGTGATGGGGATAAGAACCTATCATTTAGATTTTAGATAGTTTATGGTGAGATAATTTAAAGTCTTATGTAAGCTGACAAAGTTGTCCTCTGTATGTACCATTGACTCCTTAACCCTAAGCTGCATTTATATATATCTATATATCTATATATCTATATCTATAGATATAGATATAGACATCTATATATATCTATATAGATATATATATAGATATAGATAGATATAGATATCTATATCTATCTATATCTATATCTATATCTAGATCTATATCTAGATAGATAGATAGATAGATAGATAGATAGATAGATATAAACACAGCTTAGTGTCAAGGAGTTAATGGTACATACAGAGGATATTAGTTCTAATTTGATTTGAACTAATTCCTAAGTGATGGGGATAAGAACCTATCATTTAGATTTGAGATAGTTTATGGTGAGATAATTTAAAGTCTTATGTAAGCTGACAAAGTTATCATCTACATCTATCTATCTATCTATCTATCTATCTATCTATCTATATAAATAGATATAGATATAGATATAAGTACCACCTGTAAGACCTGAGGGGTCCTTTCACTAAGCTGTTGCAAAAGGTGTTTTTGATATATGCTGAGGCCCTCTTTTACCACAGTGGGTAAAATGCTTCTTTTTTTTAAAAAGAAATGTTCGTACAGCAAGTGAAGCACTTGCCGCATAGCTGTTTTGGGGGGAGCACTTACCGCCATTCATTGAGGTGGTAGTAAGGGCTCCCGCAGTAACCCGGCAGTAACCGCAGCATGTGGCACTACCCAATTACTGCCAGGTAAACACTGACACTACAAAAATAAAAATATTTTAGTAGTGTCAGAAATGGCGCATGTTGGGGGTGGGAACTTCCGCTGGGCTGCTGCAGTAGCCCAGCGGTACTTCCTGTTTATCTAGTGGTAAGCCCACGTTGGGCTTACCACCGCTTAGTAAAAGACCATCTGAGTACCCTAAGAAAGAGCATTCCAAATTCTAGAGCAATCCAAATTCTAGAAGCAAATAAAAAAAGACACTTTTATCAATCTTTTCATATGTGGTTTTAGTAAGATTTACAAACCCTATCAAATTACCTTGAGATTTACAGACCCTACCATATTATTAGAAATGCACTAGCAAATTATCTCACATCAATACCTAAAAGTGATTAAAGATGTTACAAATTACAGTTAAACTGTTAAATGTAGCCTACTCATGACTGGTTACTGATGAAGAGAGGAAAGAGTCAGAAAAACATGATCATGAAATCTTAGGCCTAATAAGCAATTTCTGAACATGCCTTTTCATAGGACCATGTAAAGTGAATGACAAAAGCAATTCATTATGAAAGCATGAATGACTATTGCCAAATGCCTCTACAATAAAGCCTAAGATTGTGAATAAACCATGACAGATAAAAAATGAGTCCACCACTGTATTCACATGTGGTTGCAGAGATACAGTAAAATCAAAAACACTTTTTGAAATTTATACCTCAAACAACCACAGGTACTGCAGTAGCGTTCCTAGCCAGGATGGCACCCGGGGCAGATCACCAATGCGCCCCCCCCCCCCCCCAGCGAAATGACCCCCCACCCCCAGGTGCACGTCGCTGGGGGGGGGGGGGGGGTGCTGAGGTGCGCACCTGTCGGCTCCGAAAAGTTTGCTAACTTCACTCGTTCGCTGCAGCTCCCTCTGCCCCGGAACAAGAAGTAACCTGTTCCGGGGCAGAGGGAGCTGCAGCAAATGAGCGAAGATAGCGAACTCGGAGCCAGGTGCGTGCCGCGGCACCCCCCAGCGGTGTGCACCCGGGGCGGACCACCCCCACTGCCCCCCCTTGGTACGCCACTGAGGTACTGGACAGATTTATGTCATTCTCAGATTTTTTAGACAAGAAACTATGGAGTTAGAGGAAGGGGAGGATGTGAGAAAGAGAAATCAGGACCAGAAGTGAACTACGTGGGTTGGACTAGTGCAGGAAAGAACTGTGGCATGGGGGTCAGGGCCAGAAGTGAACTGTCATACTTTCAACCTGTGGAGGTACATTTTCTAAAGGACATACAAGTCAGAATTGGGGCATCCTGTTCATAATGTCCAAATAAAAGTTCATCTCATGGCCATTTTTCAACAGAAAATACGTTGGGATTTCCTGTTTGAAAATACACGAGAAAGTCCTAAATGAACCAGGGGCGTAGCCAGACACCCACTTTTGGGTGGGCCTGTGCCCAAGATGGGTGGGCACAACTCTACTCTATCCCACAAGTGATTTGGTCTCTCCCTCTCTTGCCTGCATAGCATATGGTCTCTCAAACATCCCCCTCCCCTACATACCTTTTAAATAGTAGATTTTCACCAACAGCAAACAGCAACTAATACACACTGCTCATGTTGGCCCCACAGCCTTTCCCTCTGATGCAACTTCCTGTTTCCACATAGGCAGGAATACATCAGAGGGAAGGCTGTGGGGCCAGTGCAAACAGTATGCATCAGTCGCTGCTCGCTGCAGGCGACGATCTTCTATTTACAAGGTATGCAAGATGGACAGTTGTTGGGAGTTTTCGGCTGCTGGGGCTTGCGGATCCCTGCCAGCCACATCATAGGTGTGCTGCTACTTGGTGGGCCTGGGCCCACCCAGGCCCACTCTTGGCTATGCCACTGAAATGAACAGCCATTTTATAAATTGAAACATCCAAATTATGAACACCACAAAAATATCCTTGTAGAGCAGAGGGGCAGCCTAGTGTTCAGCGCAATGGACTGTAAATGAGGGCACTCAGGTTCATATCCCCCTATTACTGTTCTTTTTTAAATGATGATCCCTCTAGAAAAAGGGAAATACTACTGTGCCTGACTGTACACCACCTCAATAGCCTTCAGGCTTGTAGGTGTCATAAATGTTTATATATATATATATATATATATATATATATATATATATATATATACTGTATATATATATGACTGTTTCTGGAAGGCTCACAATTTAAAGGGAAATAAAGAGAGAGCTGAAATGGGAATTGAACCTGGGTCCCCTGGTTTACAATCCACTGCACTGAACACTAGGCCACTCTTAAGACTTCCTTTCTGCTTTGTTCAGAATACCCATAAGACCTCATGCTATTATACAGCATTGTATTCCTTTTGGTTTCACTTTCAGGGGAGAGGTATTGAACAACAGAGCACCTTTTTGTACTCTGGATCTGAATGAAACAGGTCTGAATAAAAACAACCTTCTTTTTAGACTCGGATGTTCCTTCAGCACAGAAAACTAGGTGCCCTATATAGAATCCGAGGGATAACGGGTCGATAGTTCCTGCTTTGGACGTATCTCCTGATGCAGCAATGCTTTGTGACACAGTGGTACCACTGTTGGGGTTGTTTGTTTCAGATGTTAAAGTCTACAGATTATGGTTCAGTGAAGCATGGAGACTGTATAATGACCTTTATCATCTGCAGCTTGACATTTAGTTAAAACATTCTGGGAAGTTTAAGATTCCAGAATGAAATACAGGATGAGCAAGATAAGTCAATTCTGATTCTACAAGTTTAAATATTAGAATTCAGTGGCTGAACAGCACTTTGTAGTTATAGAATAGGGTCACAGAGGAGGTGTAGGGTTTTTTTGAGAACTGTCTTTTTTCTCTATTAGAGAGTTGTCTTTACTAATGATCGAAAAAGGAACTATCAAGTACTCCATGGTGAGTGTGGTATGACTTTAAAATTTGAGGTTCTTTTTTGTAATTAAGTAGTGAACTCCCCTGTGGTGCTTCTGTGTAGTAAGCAAACTATTGTTAGTGGAATAGTGATGTTCATGGAACATCATAATGGTAAGAATATGTCAAGTGTTATTCTGTTATTGTGTGGTTCCATATATATTTGAATATGTTGAAGTGCATTTTAATTTTACTATATTGTGAAATTTGAATAAAAATTTAAAGTAAAAAAGATAAAGAAAAGTAAAAGTTTGCAGAACAGCATACAAATTTAAACAGAATGAAAATCAATAGGTTTATGTTTATTTCAGAATTTAATTGATCACCAACCTACGGCAATGCCAAATCTAGGCAATTTACAAACATATCATCTGGATTCTATATGTGGTGCCCAAAATTGTGCACCAAAGTTGAGCATTCATCTTGAGTACTGAGCCATTAACTAGCAAACTTTGGGCACCAACAGCCAATTATTGCAGTTAATTGGCTTCAGTTAGAATTTGCGCATGCATCTTGCTAAGTACTATTATGTAAAGAACCGTGTACAAATGTTTTAGTGCACAACTGAAAAGGGTGCATAGCCATGGGAGAGGCATGGACGGGTCAGGCGTGTTCACTAAAGATGTGCAGTATTATAGAATTTGGGGGATCTGTGCCTAACTTTTGTGCCAGAATTTACATTAGGTTTCAGTTAGTGTGAATTCTCAAAGTTGGGCGTGGATACCAGCATTAAGTGCTATTCTATAAATGATATGCAACTCAGAGTACCATTTATAGAATAGTGCTCCTCAGATTTTATTCAGTGCCCAAATGTGGGCGCCATTTTTAAAAAGTCTCATCCTATATGGCAGGGCGGACTGACAGTGCTCTGGGCCCCTGGGCAGTAAGGACCATTGTACTCACTGGGCACTGCCTGCACCCCCATCTGCTTGCTGCCAACCCTGCACCCCGCACACTAGTGCACCCTCCCAGGTCCTACCTTGAAGGACCCTAATGGTCTTGTGGCCTCTTTGAGGTCATGAAAGTTCCCCACTTTTTCCTGCCTGTTACCACAGCTCTGCCCAATGCTGCTGAGACTTCCTGCAGTAGTCTCACAGGTCTTGGCAGTCTCACAAGACTGCCATAGGGAGGACTTAAGAGCCATTTTAAAAATGCAGAGGTGCAGGGCACGATAGCTGCAGGAGGCAGGAAAGAGTGAGGATCTTTCCTGCCCTTAAAAAGGCCACAAGACCACCAGGGCCCTTTAAGTTGGGACTGCGGGGGCTATAGTTTTTTTGGGGGGTGGGTCCTTGGGTACTGCCCTTTTGCACATATGGTCAGTCCACCCTTGCTGTATAGTAAGGAAAACACAATCATCAATTTTTGAGTTCTAACCACTATGTATTTCTGACACCGGAATTGGCGTTCGCCATCATGATACTATGTAAGCCACATTGAGCCTGCAAATAGGTGGGAAAATGTGGGATACAAATGCAACAAATAATAATAATAATAATAATAATAATAATCTTTGTTCTCTTTCTCAGTTGCTACCATTGCAAGTGATTTATGCTTATTCTATTCTTTCAAAGGACATAATCATAACATTTGTCTATTCTCATATCTATTCAATGGAACAGAATTATCAGTGCTCTCTTTTATATGCAGGCGTGACGGATATTCAAATTTACTATGGAAGCTACATTGTCATTTTTTGATCATTTTAGACCACTGCTAAGTGAAAAGTTAATCTAAAATGGTGGGATCTAATGAATGGTTAGCACACAAAAAAGTCCAAATAAATTAGCACCAAGGGCTTTCAAGAGTGGTACAAGTGTGTTTTTATTGAAGACCCGACACGGGCCATGTTTCGGCGTAAAACAATGCCTGCATCAGGGGTCAATACAGCCAATCAACACTAATTACTGTATGTGTTTCCATGGTGGTTAGTTCTGCACTAGGACTTTAACTTTTCAGCCCCAGAGTGGAGTGTTACTATGCTGAGCACTATATCTTGAGCTACAGCTTATGTAATTAGTATTGATTGGCTGTATTGACCCCTGAGGCAGGTGTTGTTTTATGCTGAAACAAAGCCCGAGTTGCGTCTTCAATAAAAATACACTTGTACCATTCTTGAAAGCCCTTGGTGCTTCATTTTTGGATTGCTGGTGTTGTGTACTTTGACCCTCTCCATTGTATGTTGCTAGCACACACAATAAAAGGTATAGTGTGAAAAATGATAAAGTGTTTTGCAGTAATTTGCCTGTTAGCATGCACTAACTTTGCATTTTACCTATTAATATGTATATATTAATATATTATATTAATAGGTATATATTAATATATAAATATATTATATATACTATTTTGGAGGCAGTGCACTATGAGTAGAGAATGTGCATGGAAGCTTTAATCAGCTATAACATTTGTATTAGAACACATTAACCTCCTGATTCTATAAAGGTCACCAAAATTGCATGTACAAATTTAGGCACGTTCCTGATTTGTACACGCAATTTAGTAGAATAATGAGCCAATTAGTGACAATAACTGGCTTTTTAACAATGTATGGCACTAAATTTATGCATGGTCGAAAAAATAGGGTGCGGAGATGGGAGGGCCATGAGCATTTCAGGACTGAATGGGGATGTGGTTTTGAGTTATGCATATAATTACAGAATAATGGTACTCTGCATAAATTTAGGCATGGACATTTTCACCATATTTTCATTGGTGCAAATGGCCATGCCTGAATTTACACGAGACTCTCCACTTAAGCGTGTATTCTATAAACCAAGCTGAACTTTAGGAGTGGCTTACAGAATACCTTTTCCACGGGTATGTTTTGGTGTCAATTTTTTTAGGCACCTTATTTAGAATCTAGTCCTAACTGGCTAATATGGAGTTCATACAGAAGCACTTACTGCTTTCTAAATAAGCAGTATGGGCTTCTGCATTAATATTTTACCAGCAATGCTACTCTGCATTGTGTGTGGTTTCCTGATTCTTCCCCAACCCTTTTCTCCTTAGGCACATTGAAGATTTGTTTGTGTTCTTTTTTGGATGTTTTGTTTTACTGATTTCAACTAATCAACCTTATCTGAATTTATTTGACTCCAGAGGCAAACACCTGTGGCACCGAAATGTAGTACTTTGTTGAGTCATTTTATTGTTTGAAGTTGATTGACTGCTAATAAATATCCTTGAGTTGGGAATACAATGGTCTATCCCCCATCTTTTTTTTCTGGTCGCTTCCTATAAGGGTATCAATGGAGTCTATAAGGTCAATTAGATAAGAAATAGAGTAAATCTTAACCATCATTAGACAGAGAAAGGTCACCTGGTGCATTATTTAAAAAAAATAGAGAAATAAATAATTTTATTGTGAGTAAAATGTAGACACTACAACTGATAGTCCTAGGGAACTTTTCATACAGAGAAGAGAATGTTGTATTCCCCTTGTGCAAATATGTACCTGCCACATTTGATTGATAATTTGGTAACTGACCCCTTTACAAAAGGGTGTAAAGTTGTAATACATGCTTATCACATGAGAAATGCTTACTGCAAAATGCTTTAATGTGTTTTACAGGAATTTCCCATTCTCTGCATGCTAATTGCATGTGTTATTGGAAACCCTCTGCTCCCTTGGGGCAGAGGGTCTAACATTGGCTGAGCAGCCCATGGAAAAGTTTTGATGGGGGAATATCTGGGTAGAGGTTGAAAAGTGGTTAGGAAAGGGTTAAAATGAAGGAAGGGCCATGGGAGAGAGTTGTAGGAAGGGGAGAAATAGGTTACTTGTAGAAAAAGTACAGAGTTAGGGATTGGTTGGGGGCGGGGCTGAATGGAGGGGATTTGAAATGTTCATGTTTTTATTTGTGGTAAAGGTGGGTAGTGGAAAGGATTGGTAGCAAGGGTTTTTGTCCCACCCTGACCTCCCATGTAAGTTAAGGGTAAGGGATAGGAGGATTGGGATTTGGGAGTCGCAGCTTAGTGGTGGGAAAGATTTTGTGCATATGGAAACATTTTGGGATAAAGAAAGCCAATTTATGTTCTGAAACTATTATGAATTATTGCATTTATCTTTCAGTTTCTAGCTTTAGATCCATATCAACATGGTTTCAGGCTAAGACACTGTTCTGAAATTTTGTTAGTGGCAGCATTAAATTCAATATTCAGAATAGAAGAGAAAGGGAAGGCTATATTAATGATTTTTATTCATGCCCTTAGGCTTGTGATACTGTTAACCACTCAGTTTTGGTGCAAAGGCTAGCTGAGACTGGTATTTGGTCAACAGTACATGGCTGGGTTCAGTCCTTTTTGGCTTACTTGGTATTTTAAGTTCAGGTGGAGTACATAGTATTTAACTACAAATATTTAAACAAGGGAGTTGACACACAGGACGCGGGATTAACACACAGGACATCTCTTTTTCTTAAATTTTATATTTACGTGCTACCATTATGTCTAAAGTTAAGGGATTGTAAGTCACATTGCAACTTCATGCTGATAACATTATGGTTTGCTTTCCCCTAAGGAAAAAACAAAGCAGAGACAGCAAAAGCGGAGGCATGACATCATGTTCAAGTGGCAAGATCTTTATTACTGACTTAACATGGCCATGTTTCAGCACAATGCCTGTGTCAAGAGTTGTTAAACTTGTGGGATTTGATTCCAAAATAACATCCACAAAACATGAACCCCTGGATTCTATATATGGTGCTTTGAGTTGTGCGTGCAAATTTGGGCACATGCCCAAGTTCCACGGGCAGCTTAATTGAATAATGAGCCAATTAGTGCTGATAATTATCCTCACAAGCAGTTATTAACGCTAATTGGATTTAATTAGCAGTTACATACATAAATTTAGGCATTGGAAACACACATAAATTTTACTTGTCAGCATGAAAAGGGGTCGCAAAAATGGAATGGTCATGTGTGGATTACGGTCATTCCTAGAATTTACATGTGTAGTTATAGAATAAGAGGGATACATGCCTAATTTAAGCATGATGATTTGCATCATGTTTTAGTTGATGCATATTGCCGTGCCTAAAGTTAGGCATGATTCCTGGGCTTAAGTCATTAGATCCTGCCACATTCAGAAGTGAAGTATTTAAGCATGATTTATAGAATAACACTAGTGGGGGCGGGGGGGGGGGGGGGGGGTTGTGCCAGTCTTTTAGATGCCACATATAGAATCTAGCCCAAAATGCCTAATTGCTTTACTGTATATCTGAGTCGCAAAAGATGCTGCTCTCAAATAAAAAGTGAAAGTGTAGTCTTGCGACTTGGATATACTGTAAAGCAATTAGGCATTTGCTATTTTGTGGATGTTGTTTTGAAATCTGATCCAAGAAATTCAACAACCCCTGATGCAGGCATTGTGCCAAAATGTAGCTGTGTTGGATCTTGGCACTTGGGACTCTAGTCACACCTCTGTTTTTGTCATCTCCACTTTGTCTTGGAGGTATCTGCAGATGTGTTTTCTTCTTTGGTTTGCTATTGCTTTTCTATAATTCAACAGTCAACATCTCTACTAGAGATAATATAGAGTGTAAAAATAATAGCACAATTGATGGGAAATAAGTTAGTGTTAAATTGGATTAGTTTCCCTTGCCTCTGTTTCTCTGTTAGGAGATAATCTGAATATACAGGGTCATTAGATCATGCCTCATCCAGAAATGAAGTATTTGGCAATGAAATTAGTTTCTCAATACATCTTATGCTTCCAAATTAAAGCTTTGGTGAAAAAAAATTATTTTAACCTCTTTGTTTATTGTGAAAACTGAATCATTTCCTCAGTACTGCCAATTCCTGTATGAGCCGTAAGCGATGGTTATACTGGTTTTGGATTATTATGATGCTATTTAGGTGGGACTGCCAGAGGACGTGCAAAATGCAGTGGCAGATTAGTCATAAGGTACACTTTTTAACATCATGCTACTCTTCAATGGATGGAATTACAGTGCTTCCATTAACTTACAGAATCCAGTTTAAATGTTATGACTGATGTGGACATTTTGGTGGAATATAGACAGGGATGGTCGCATAGGGGCCCTTTTTCTAAGCCGCGGTAAAAAGGACCCTACAGTAGCAGCTGGGGCCATTTTTGCCATGCACTAGGACTCTTTTTACCAAAGCAGATAAAAAGCCCCTAAAAGAGACATGGCCATGTAGTAAGATTGTTCTTACCGAATGGCCATGTGGGGCGGGGGGGGGGGGGCATTACTGCCTCCCATTGAGATGGTAGTAATGTCTCCTGCGGTAAACTAGTGTTAACTGGGCAGCATGCAACACTGCTCAATTACTGCTGGGTTAACATCATGATAATTATTTTCTGTAGTGCCAAAAATGGTGCGCGCTCGAGGCAGATCTACTGCCAGTGGCCACATTGTCTTTAATGCATGTTAATCATGTATGCACGTTAACTGTGTACACGCCTACAATATGGTTAGCACGCACTAATTGTTGGCACGTTAAAAATGCTAATACACTTTAGTAAACAGGGCCCTTAGGCAGTAAATAGTCACATGCTAATTTTAATATTAACACATGGCCATTTACTGCCCCAGTTTAAAAAAAGCCTTTTTCCCACTGCGGTAAAAAATGGTCCAGCGCACGCCAATTTAATGTGCCAAAACTAACATGAGCCACTTTATACCATGGCTTAGTAAAAGGGCCACATAGAGCAGTTAATGATAAAACAAAATTGGCATACCAAGAGAGAGTCTAGAAAATCCTACAATTAAGGCTAAATTGCAGGAAGTCTTTCAAGTCTATAAACACCTCGATCACTCCACTAGCTAGATAAGGGTAGTTTATATAAGGTGCAGCAAAAAAGTGGTTTTAGTGCACCATTGCCTGGTTTATCCCAAATGTTAAAGCCATTTTTATCACAGCCATAAAGGTCCAGTTTCTATATAAGGCGCCTAAAAAATCTGCCTGGTAAACCCTCCTAAGTGTATTCTATAAGCGGCGCCTAGATTTAGGCTTGGTATATAGAATATGCAGGGCCGGTCTTAGCAAGTGCGTGGCCCTATGCAGACCAATCTGATGGGGCCCCATCCTAGCCCTGCCCCCACCCTAGCTCCAGGGCCGGCCACCCCTCCCTCTGAGCTCCTGGGCCATCCACAGGGCTCCGCAGCTCCAGGGCTGGGCTCCCCAGCTCCCTCCCTCCCTCCCAGCTCCAAGGCCAGCTGGCCGGTCTCTCTCTCTTTCCCTCCCACTCACCAGCTCAAAGGCCCTCCTCCCTCCCCGCTCCAAGGCCTGTCTCTCTCTCTCTCTCTCCCTCCCACACACCAGATTTAAGGCACCCCACCCAGCTCCCACCCAGCTCCAAGGCCCCCCTCCCACCCAGCTCCAAGGCCGGCTGGCCGGTCTCTCTCTCTTTCCCTCCTACCCACCAGCTCCAAGGCCCCCCTCCCTCCCCGCTCCAAGGCCTGTCTCTCTCTCTCTCTCCCTCCCACCCACCAGCTCTAAGGCCCCCCACCCAACTCCAAGGCCCTGCTCCCTCCCACCCACCCACCCACCAGCTCCAAGGCCCCCCACCAAGCTCCCACCCAGCTCCAAGGCCCCCCTCCCTCCCAGCTCCAAGGCCGGCTGGCCTGTCTCTCTCTCTCTCTCCCTCCCACCCACCAGCTCCAAGACCCCCCACCCAGCTCCAAGGCCTCCCTCGCTCCCACCCACCAGCTCCAAGGCCCCCCACCCAGCTCCCACCCAGCTCCAAGGCCCCCCGCCCTCTGAATTTTAAGTTACCTCGTCATTGACGTCGGAGCGGTCAGCAGGTAGCAGCAGCCGTGAAAAGTGTGCGAGCTGCTGGGCGGGACCAGAGCTGAACGAGGGAAGGGAAAGGAAGGCCCCCGAAGTGCCACCCAGCAGCTCGCACGCCTTTCACGGCTGCTGCTACCTGCTGGCCGCTCCGACGTCGATGACGAGGTAACTTAAAATTCAGAGGGCAGGGGGACTGGAGCTTGGATGGTCAGGACGGGGCGACTTCAGGCGCACCGCATGGGGCCCCCTTGAGTGCGAGGCCCTATGCAGTTGCCTCGGTCGCCCCGCCTTAAGACCGGCCCTGAGAATATGCTTAGTTGAAACTCCAGTGCTTAAAACTACACTCCTCCATTTACACCAATGAAAACATGGCATAAATCCCCATGCATAAGTTGACGTGCACTGGGCCATATTCTATAACTACACGTGCAAGTTTTGGAACACCCATAGAATGCCCATTTCTCCACCTATAGCCATGCCCCTTTTGAACTGTGCACATTAGAATTTAGGAACAGTTCATTACAGAATATGCATAATGAGTTGTGTGTGTAAATTCTAATTATTGCCAATTAGTACTCATTATAGGTTGTTAAGTACTGTTATCAATGTTGATCAGCTTGTTAAGTCAATTAAGTTACATGTGTTGTTATAGAATACGCCTGGATTTCAGCGTGGATCTCTAGGCACGCTATATAGAATATGGCAGAAAATGGCTAATTTTGTTTTGTTTTTTTTTATTAATGGCTATTAACACGTGGCCATTAAAAAAATACCATATGAGCATCTACAATCACCATTTTGTAGGCAGTAAGGGCTCACACAGTAATCTTGGGCCTTATTCTATAAAAGATATACTCCTAAATTTACTCTACTGAAATGTACACTCCTAAATTTATGAACATAGTTTCTGCTCATAAATTTAGGAGTGTAAATTTTAGGAGCGTACATTTTATAGAGTATGAACCTTATACTCCTAAATTTATACTCCTAATTTATGAGCATAATTTACACTCCTAAATGTATGCTCCTAAATTACGAGCATAATCTATATTGGAGCATAGACTATGTTCATAATTTTGGAGTATAAGTTAGCTCATAAATTTAGGAGCATAACCGTTATAGAATAAGACCTTAGCATGTGCTAACAGGAATGCACTATTTATTGCAGGAAAGCCTACTCTCTGCCCACTGACATGCACCTCCCAAAAAAATAAAAATACTTTTTTAGTGTCCAGATTAGCACATACTAATTTTGTGGTTACCACTAGACACCTGAGCATATCCTGCAGTACGCCATTTTAAATTGTGTTAGGTGTGTGTTAGCACTTAACACAGCTTACTAAAAGGGCTCCTTAGTTAATTGATTTTATTTATTTGCCACACAATCTGCCATTCTCAGCAGCCTACAGCAAAACAGACAAAGTATAAACTATAAAATAAAATCAAACTAAGGGCCCTGTTTACTAAGCTGCACTCTGAGGGGCCCTTTTACAGAGCAGCAGTAAGCCCAACACAGGCTTACCGCTCACTCATCTGAGACTACCACCGGCCCAACGTGGCTGCCAGAGGTAGTCCTGCCCCAAATGTGCGCCATTTCCAGGGGAAAGGAAAACCTCTGGAAATGGCTTGTGTGCTGATAACCCGGTGCTAATCGGGCATCGCTGTGTGCTTCCAATTTCCCACTGGGTTAGCGTAGGAGTCCTGATCACCACCTCTATGGCGGAAGTAAGGGCTCCCCACCGCATGGCAACAGGGTAAAATTTATCTCACTAGCCACCTTATAATTGAAAGAGAAAAACGCCTAGATTTTGACCCAAATCGGGAGATAGACGTTTATCTCACAAAAACGAATAAATCGGTATAATGGAAAGCCGATTTTGGACGTTTTCAACTGCACTCCATCGCGGAAGCGTACAAAGTTGACGGGGGCGTGTCAGAGGCGTGGCGAAGGTGGAACTGGGGCGTGGTTATCGGCCGAGGAGAGATGGGCGCCTTTCGCCGATAATGGAAAAAAGTATGCGTTTGTAGCTAGAATTTAGGGCACTTTTCCTGGACCCTGTTTTTTCACAAATAAGGCCCCCAAAAGTGCCCTAAATGACCAGATTACCACCAGTGGGAATTGGGGATGACCTCCCCTGACTCCCCCAGTGGTCACTAACCCCCTCCCACCACAAAACATGATGTTTCACAACTTTTTATTTTCACCCTCAAATGTCATACCCACCTCCCTGGCAGCAGTATGCAGGTCCCTGGAGCAGTTGTTAGGGGGTGCAGTGGACTTCAGGCAGGTGGACCCAGGCCCATCCCCCCCTACCTGTTACAATTGTGCTGCTTAATGCTTAGTCGTCCAACCCCCCCAAACCCACTGTACCCACATGTAGGTGCCCCCCTTCACCCCTTAGGGCTATAGTAATGGTGTAGACTTGTGGGCAGTGGGCTTTGAGGGGGATTTGGGGGGCTCAACACACAAGGGAAGGGTGCTATGCACCTGGGAGCTCTTTTACCTTGTTTTTTGTTTTTGTAAAAGTGTCCCCTAGGGTGCCCGGTTGGTGTCCTGGCATGTGAGCGGGACCAGTGCACTACGACTCCTGGCCCCTCCCACGAACAAATGCCTTGGATTTATTCATTTTTGAGCTGGGCACTTTCATTTTCCATTATCACTGAAAAACAAAAACGCCCAGCTCACAAATTGTCGAATAAAACATGGACGTCTATTTTTTTCGAAAATACGGTTCGGTCCGCCCCTTCACGGACCCGTTCTCGGAGATAAACGCCCATGGAGATAGATGTTTTCGTTCAATTATGCCCCTCCACGTGGACATTGGGGGGGGGGAACTTTTACCAGCTGCAGAAAAAACAGCCCTGGCACACAAGAAAAACGGCCCCTGCCACTAGCTTGGAAAAAGGATCACTAAGTGCTAGCGTGTTTAGCACATGCTAAAAATTAGCACTCACTAATTCTAGAGACACCCATAGGAATATAGGGTGTCTCTAGCATTAGCGTGCGCTAAAAATGCTAACGCACCTTAGTAAATAGGGCCCTAAGAAAAAAAACAAAATAAATCATAACAGATACTAAAAGAAAAACTAAACAATAACCAAAAAAAATCTAACATCTTAAAATCAAGCCTTTTGCCATGAATACATCAATAAAACTTCTCATAATAGGTCTACCTTTGAACTTGTACATCTGAATGTCAGTGTTCAAACATAAAAATACATCATGGCAATATTTCTTTCTCTCAGATATCTGTTTAAAGAAGTAGGTCTTCATCATCCTCTTTAAGAAGTCATAATTCTCTGTGGATTGCAAATCAGCATGCAATGAGTTTTAAAGCCCAGATCCAGCGATATAAAAAAAAATTGATCTATACTCTAATATTGTGAATGATGTAAAATCTGGTAGATCTCTTTAGCAGATTGTAAGATCCTAGAAGGATGATAAACATGCAGAGTTGAAGCAACTATCAGAGTGTTGTTTGAAAAGCATGAACATGGTGTAACTGTGGGCGCCCAATTATGGCAAATGGTGCACTTAACTTGCACTATTCTGTGCTCCATTCATGTAAATGCCCCCCTTGCATTTACACGCTATCCCCCAGATTCTATATAAAGGTAATGAGCACTGACAGCAGCACTTAAACAATAACGAGCATTAATTAGCACTGATTAGAAATTACGCGCACAGCTCGCCAAGCGTATTCTGTAACAAAGTGTGCTGATCTTCTAACATGGGCAGGTAAAAAGGGTCATAGTTATAGGTGGAGAAATGGGCGTTTCGTGGGTGTTCCAAAATGTACGTGCGCATTTATAGAATATGGTCCAGTGCGCATTAATCATTTTGCCAGGATTTATGCCACATTTTCATTGGTGTCAACCAATGCATGTAGTTTTAGGCACAGATATCAACTAAGCATATTCTATAATTGGTGCCTAAATCTAAGCGCCGATTATAGAATACTCTTAGTTGGCACTGATTTCAGCACCACGTTTTTAGGTGCCACATATAGAATTTCCCCCTACGCCACTTATGTGCACACTTACAGAATACCACTTAGTCATGTTTCTGTCACTTACACTTACTCACAAACCCCTGGATTCTATATAGCGCAACTTAAGTTGTACTCGCAAAGCTGGTGATTATCTGGATTTGTGTGCATAGCTTAATTAGTTAAGAAGCTAATCAGTGCTGGTAAGTGCCACTTAACAAGAAATTATTGACAATAATTGGCATTCATTAGAATTTATGTGCACAACTGTCTAAGGGCCCTGGTTTACAAAGGTGCACTAGCGTTTTTACAGTGCACTAACCATGTAGATGCCCATAATATTCCTTTGTAAACGGGGCCCTATGTATATTCTGCAACATGCTGCATGTATCTTCAAAGTCACATAGATGGAATGGGCAGGTTGTGGGTGTTTCTCAAGTCTATGCACTTTGTTATAGAATATACCCAGTATGCTCCTAATTTAGGCATCAGAATTTACACCAAGTTTCATTTGGCATAAATGTCCATGACTAAATTTAGTCACATGGATGGGTGCTCAGCATATTATATAAACATATGGAAATTTAGGCATACTTTATAGAATACGCCTAAGTGTATTTTTTTCCACGTGGATTTTTTAGGCACCATATATAGAATCTAGTCCAAAAGGGCTGATATACTGCACTAATACCTGTGCACATGGTATGTAAATGCAAGTACCCCATTATAGAGTTGCCCTTATGGCTCTTATTTGCATTTAATATATCCATGAATTGATACATACATGTTTATCATGCATAAATGTTTAAGTCCTCATTTACAAAATCAGGATATGCATGTATCAAACACGTATGCAATTGGCAAGAGGGTGTGGTATGGGCAGGTTTTGAGTGGATTAAGGGCATGACAAGTTCATAAATGTTTATATCCTATTTCAGAAGTGGACTGAACATTTATATCCTACAATATCAAAGTTGGGAGTTATAACTGCTACCAAGAACATCTAGGATTTGGTAAAAGATGCTATCGAGCATTGTTCCACTGCATGGATTGGGGGAGGGGGACTTGCTCAAAGGACCCCTTTTACCAAGCTGCAACAAAAGGGGCATGTTTTTCATGTGCGCCGAGGCCCCCTTTTACCACAGTGGGTAAAGGGAAGTCTATTTCCTGCAGTAAATGGCCATGTGGCAAGTAGAACACTTGCCGTGTGGCCATTTTGGGGGGAGCCCTTACCATCAACCATTGAGGTGGGGGTAGGGGCTTCTATGCTAACATGACGGTAACTGGACAGTGCGCGGTACTGACCAATTACCACCGGGTACACTCCGGCACTGCAAAAATGAATATATTTTTGTAGCACTGGATATAACGGCGCGCTAGGGGTTGAAAGTACCTCTGGGCTGCTGTGGTAGCTCGGCGGTACTTCCTGTTTAGCGAGCGGTAAGCCCACATTGGGCTTACCATCACTTAGTAAAAGGGGCCCTTAATTTGTCATCCCAGTGATAGCATCAGGATGACACCCGGTTATATTTTTAAGGTCAGAAATATAAATACTACATATTGTAACTACTCAATCCTTATTTACCTTACTGTTTACTAAGCTGTCCTAGCAGCTGCTACAGGGCATCGCCGACACAGCCCGTTCAAAGTGAATGGACTGTGTCGGCATTAGCACACCACTGGTCACTAGCACTGCTTAATAAATGGGGGAGGGGGGTTACTTTGTTATTACTATTTAATGTATACTATCCTACATCACTTTTTCTACTGTTAATCACAATAAGTTGTTAGCCTTATTGAGCCTGATCTATTGGGTTAATGTGGGATATAAATGAAATGAAGTAAATAAGTAAATAAATAATTATGCCCCAGCACATAAACAGTTCTGTGCTGCAACTTAACCAGTTATGTGCTGGTTTTAAACCCATCAATATTATATACATTTATTTTCTAAAATGGATGTTTATGCTGCATACATCTCTGAATATAGATGCAGGGATTTTAAAATGAAACATCAACATCTTTTTTTTGTCCTTGCCCTTACTCTGCCTTCAGCACCATCAAATTCAGGCATAGCTAAAAGTAGGCATGCTGTCAACCAACATATATACTTTTAATCATATTCACAGGGGGCTATAATCAAATCCTATATTTATGTGGGTAAGCTCATGTTTATTCACGTAAAGATTTTTGATTATTTCCCTTTAGCTAAAGGACACATTCACATTGATTTTCATTCTATTTATTTGATTTAAATAAAAGAGAGCACCGTTGCATTCACTTGTACTTCAAAAACCCCACTTTACATTACAACTGTTCATTTCTCAAGATTATAAATAGTAATGCATTGCAAACAGCCCAATCAAATACAAATTAAAGAAAATTATTTTATTCTACATAATAAAATATTTCATTTTTAAACACTGTATTTTTGCTTTTCATCACACAATGCAGTTTTGCTGACATTTATCATTTCATTATACCATTGGCATATGAGGTCACTGCATCAAGGTTAAAAGTTATATAACATTAACCTTTAATGAAATTCAGATATCTTAATAATAAACAACTGAGTTATGAGAATAATTCCTTCATGTCTGTGCAATCGTCATGCTTTCTCATTATTATGAACAGCAGTGAGCATTCAGGAAATGAAAAGCTGAAATCTCTGGTTAAGGTAATGATCTCTGAAAAATTTCTCTAATGAGTAATTTGTGGCTCAGTGGACTTCAGGAGATTATTGGTTTTAGAAATGGGTTCTATCAACTTAGAAGATAATGAAAATCATTAGCACTGCATAAAATAAAGTTGTAAATTTGTATTGCACAGTAGTACTCCTTGAATGTCCATTTGCCATCTAAGTTTGATGGCTTAAGTAATTGAAGAAATATGGTACGATTTTATTTGCAACGATGGGTTAAATTCAAGTTTGTTCTTTTTTTTTTTTTTTTAATTATGCATAACACAGTGGTTCCCACCTGGTCCTGGAGGCACCCCAGCCAGTCAGGTTTTCAGGATATCCTCAATGAATATGCATAAGACAGATTTACATGTACTACCTCCACTGCATGCAAACATGCTCGATATTTTAAAATCTGAAGTGCTAGATGACCAGCATGCATTAAATGCCTCACCCTAAGTACTGTTTATCACATCCCTTAAGAAATGATACATGAGTTTATTCTAGTTGCCTTTGCAAACCTGGTCCTGGAGGCACCCTAGCCAGTCAGATTTTCAGGATATCCAAACATGATAGCTAACCATCAAATTATCCCAACTGACTCTGTACCATGCATCTTGTTCCCACATACATCTGCTCTTGGTCCCTCAGCTATATGGTAAGCCGTATTGTAGAAAATATGTAGCATCATATCTATGTTAGTTAAATGTTCTAATGCATGCTTATTAGGTTTATCATTAGTATTATGCTAACATTGTGGGGCCCTTTTACAAAGGCATGCTGAAAAATGGCCTGTGGTAGTGTACACGCATTTGGGTGCACACAGAATCATTTTTCAGCGCACCTGTAAAATTTTTGACAAAAATGGACGTGTGGCAAAATGAAAATTGCTGCTCGCTCATTTTGGGTCTGAGACCTTACCACCAGCCATTGACCTAGAAGTAAGGTCTCATGCTGTAACCATCTACACATGTAAAATGCCGACTCCCACCCGATTACCACCTGCACGCTAGAAAATACAAATATTTTCTGGTGCACGTAGCGGACACGCATCAAAAATGAAATTACTGCAAGGGCTATGCATTAGCCGGGTGGTAACTCAAAATAGATGCATGTTGGCACACGTGGAGGGGCATAATCGAACGGGGCACCCAAGTTTTCCTGAGGGCGTCCTCACAGGACGGCCCCACGAAGGGGCGGGGAAACCCGTTTTATTGAAACAAGATGGATGTCCATCTTTTGTTTCGATAATATGGTCGGGGATGCCTAAATCATAACATTTAGGTTGACCTTAGAGATGGTCGTCCCTAGAGATGGTCGTCCCCAGTTTTCAGCGATAATAGAAACCGAGGACGCCCATCTCAAAAACGACCAAATCCAAGTCATTTGGTCATGGGAAGAGCCAGACACTCGTAGTGTACTGGTCCCCCTGACATACCAGGACACCAACCGGGCACTCTAGGGGGCACTGCAGTGGAATAACTGATGCACTAACTGAATGGAAAACGGCATGCAGTGGTCACTAACCACCTCCCACCCTGAAAAAAACAACTTTAAAAACTTTTGTCTTTTTTTAGAGTATGGGTGAAGGATGTTCTTTGCTATGCCTCCGTCCCTCCGTCCCTGCGATGGCAGTTGAGGATGTCCTTTGCTATTTATTTATTTAGATTTTGCTCACACCTTTTTCAGTAGTAGCTCAAGGTGAGTTACATTCAGGTAAACTGGATATTTCTATGCCTCTGTCCCTGTGATGGCAGTGGAAGACATCCTTTTCTATGCCTCTGTCCCTGTGATGGCAGTTGAGGACTTCTGAAATGTGGATGTTTCTTTGAGAAGGATGTCCATGCCTGTTATGCCTCCAACACCCCCTTTATTTATTTGGATTTTGGATCACAAGTAGCAACAGTGGGATTTGAACCAGCCACCTCTGGATTGCAAGACTAGTGCTCTAACCACTAGGCCACTCCTCCACTTCATTCCACTCTACTCCCTTGAAATTTGGCCGTCCCTGTGGAAGGGGGGACAGTTGAGGATGTCCAAAATGTTTGAAAGAAGGACGTTCATGCCTTTGTTATGCCTCCACTGACACACACATACCTTCCCCCAGGGACCTGCATACTGCCCCCTCCCACACACACAGGGACAGCCAAATTTCAAGGGAGTGGAGTGGAGGAGTGGCCTAGTGGTTAGAGCACTGGTCTTGCAATCTGGAGGTGGCTGGTTCAAATCCCACTGGTGCTACCTTTGACCCAAAATCCAAATAAATAAAGGGGGTGTCAGAGGCATAAGAGGCATGGATGTCACAGAAACATCCAGGCATAAACATCCACACTTTGGACATCTTCAATTGCCATTAACAGGGACAGAGGCATATCAAAGGACATCCTCAACTGCCATTGCAGGGACAGAGGCATAGAAATATCCAGTGTACCTAAATGTAACACACCTTGAGCTACTACTGAAAAAGGTGTGAGCAAAATCTAAATAAATAAATAGCAAAGGACATCCCCAACTGTCATCACAGGTGCATAGGCATATCAAAGGACATCCTTCACCCATACTCTAAAAGACAAAAGTTTTCAAAGTTGTTTTTTTTCGGGGTGGGAGCTGGTTAGTGACCACTGGGGGAGTCAGGGGAGGTCATCCCCGATTCCCTCCAGTGGTCATCTGGTCATTTAGGGCACATTTTTGTGGCTTAGTCGTAAAAAAAAAGGACCAAGTAAAGTCGGCCAAGTGAGCGTCAGGAATGCCCTTCTTTTCTCCATTATCGCTTGAGGACGTCCATCTGTTAGGCATGCCCCAGTCCCACCTTCGCTACGCCTCTGACATGCCCCCCGGGAACTTTGGTCATCCCCACGACGGGAAGCAGTTGGGGATGCCCAAAATCGGCTTTCGATTATGCCGATTTGGGCAACCCTGAGAGAAGGATGCCCATCTCCCGATTTGTGTAGAAAGATGGGTGCCATTCTCTTTCAAACATAAGCCTGATAGGCACCTACGCAGCTTAGTAAAAGGGCCCCTGAATTATATCTCTGGTATTTGAATTCAATCGTTGTTAAATGTTTAGTTCTATTATTAGGCTTTAAGTTACTGTTTTCAAGTTTACCTCATCGTATTTATGTTTATTCTTGGTTATTTTACTATTGTTATAATGTTAACAGAATTATAAGTTTTATATTAAACTGTATCTGCAGTAAATCACCTTGGATGCATCTCTTCATAAAGATGGTTAATAAATCCCAATAAATAAATAACATATAATAAATGAATGAATATCCATTACAATTATTTGTATGCACTGCCTCCGCTGCATGCAAATCCCTCTGATGAATATTCATTGTGGATATCCTTAAAACCTGTGGTGCCTCCAGGACCAGTTTGGGAACCACTGGTATATGTGATAATGGACATGCAAATAAACTATAATCAGCTGGAAAGGTATTCTGCTATGTACTAAGGGACCCTTTTACTAAGCTATGCTAAAATGTGGCCTGCAGTATCAGTAGCATGGGGATTTCTCCCATGCTGAGGCCATTTTTAGCATGGTTGAAAAATTACTGCATTTCGCATTTTCTGAATTAATGTTCATGTGCTTATTTCCCCATTAGTGCATGGCCATTAGCATGGGAGCCCATACCTCCATCTATTTACTAGATGGTAAGGGCTCCCACGCTAACTATGTGTTAATCAATTAGCATGCATTGATGCAGCCGGGTTACCGATTAGTGCTTGGTCATGCCTACTCACTGCCCCCAAACATTCCACCCGCACTAAAAAAAATATTTTCTATTTTTTAGTACTTGGGTAGTGCATGTTGAACACAAAACAATCCACAGCTTAGTAAAACAGCCCCTAAATGTTGATAAGTGATGTAGAATTATTGCTTAGCATTTAAGTTTAAAGAAAAATTTTCTACCCAGAAAGCAGTGTTAAGTACAGATGATGATGATGTAAAAACATAAAACATTACTGCTTGTTTCACTAATGTGGAATCTCTTATTGTGTTATAGTTGAAGAAGAGACAAAGAGAGGTAACAGAGAGAGAGAGACAGAGAGACAGACAGAGACAGAGAGGAGGAGAAGTGAATCTGGGAATGTTAAATGCTGCTGCTGTGGTGTTTTGGAACATACATATGTATATTCAGTACTAGTATACAGATAGGGGAGAGAACTGATCATAAGTGTGAAGTGTAATTTTGTAAACATATGCCTTGTTAACATGTTTTTTCTCAAAATCTTAGAGAATACTAGTGTATATGCATGTGGACCCCTACAATGCTTCATCCAAACTCCACAACCCTGTACCCCCCCCCCCCCCTTAGTAAAAGTATTTACCATGAAATCCTAGTTGATATTTTTGAAGTAGTTATTTGCACATGTAAAAGACTCTTAATGCCTAAAACAATGTGGTTCCTTATAAAATATTTCTCACAATGCAGTTACTACCGCTAGCTATACATATACCCCGGATTCTATATAGCACGCCTAGAGATTGGTGCTGAATCGGCGTGGATTCTATAACTATTTGTGCTCTGGGTGGGTAAAGGGTAACCCAGCCCAGGAGAAGAAGCATGGAAGAGCTTGTTTAAGGCCAGAAGGTGCAGCTTGCATTTCCAAAAGTAAGGGCAGAGGTCTAATCCTATGGGAGTTTAGCTTGTGAAAACCAAAGCTACAAGCACAGTCTTCAATTATGCAGCCTAAAGGCATGTGTATGGACAGGAGGAGCTATAAATGTGTACATACTGTAGAATTATAAATTAGATTGGAGAAGATACACCATATCTCTAAGTTTTGACTCTGGATTTACTGTTTTCACCTGGAAACAAGTTGGATTGCAAATTGACTGGGGATCTGAATTGTCTCTGTTGCAGAATCTTCAGTAAAGTTCTGTTTGTTTTGTATAATTCTCTGGACTGGAATCTACTCTTTGAGTGAAAATGTAGTTTGTGTACTCCCAGACTAAAAATAAAAGAACAGAGTAAAAAGAGAAATTAAACTCCAGATTAGAACATTATGATCAGCCTACACCCAGCTCAGTGTATGTGACTAGAAAAGCTACTGTGCTTTGGATAGGATTTCTTTGTAGCCCTGGTCATGGGTGCCCCTGACCCATAATGAGCTAGCTGTTTACCGGATTCTGTGTGGTGAGACCAGGGTTACAGTTGTATTTATACCAATGAAATATAAACAATAATGACAATGAAAACAATTAAGATATAAAAGTTATATGTAACCTGTGGGTAAGGAAAATAAACATTTTTTAAATGTTTTTTTTTTTAACCAGGTGGCCAGTTATTTTATTGATGACCAGAAGGTACTTGTCCTGGGAGCCCGGAGGCATTTTGGGACCCTCCGGTGGGAAGTCACACCGACAAAATCTTCCTGAATACTGCTTGGCAGGGAAATGAAATTTTTCCAAGTCGGCAGTGCTCAAGAAAATTTATTTATTTAGTTATTTATTATCTCATTTGTACCCCACAGTTTCCCAACAGTGTCAGGCTCAATGTGACTTACAGCGCACCACAGAGGCAAATGCCAATGCAGTAAAATGAAGCTAATACAGCAGGAAAATCTACAAGTGATAATGGGGAAGAGTAGGAATTGATGGAAGGAGTAGGGAAACCAGGAGGGAAGAGGGAAGGGGAATATGTCCAAAATGTCTCTAGATCGATGCGCATCCAACAGTGGAGACACATGCAGAGGCTGTGGGATAGGCATTTTCGAATAAGATGGTATTTAGTGATTTCCTGAAAGTTTGGTTTGTGATGGTTTTTATGGTTTTCGGTAACAAAGCTGAGTACTGATGAAAGAGAAGGATGTAGCATACGTGGATTTGTACTTGATGCCATTGCAGTTTGGATAATGAAGGTTAAGATATAAACGGTAGAACCTGAAAGTATTCCTGAGAGGTAAGATGATGAGATGTATCATGTAGCCAGGTACCTCACCATATAGGATTTATAGGAAATGACTGGTCTGGGCCTGATTGGGTCTCTGTGCATGCATAGTAGCGCACTAGAAACACAACTAGGCCCAAACTGAAGACAGGGGCTCAAATGTTGAGCTGCCCGGCTGGAGTCCTGCAGATTTTATTGCTTTCAGTTGGTGGCTCAGATATCGCTGGGGTTCCGTTGAGACCTGAACGGAAGGTGGTCACCAGGTGGAGGGAACCTAGGGACCAAGGTAAGAGGTCTGGTGGGCCAAGGTTTTATTTTGTTTTGTATTGCATTTTTCAGTCTGTTTGGCTTGTTGTTAAAGGGGTTAATTTTTGTTTAAAGGTAAAGGTAGTTTTGGGGTCCTGAGAACCTCCTGAGGTGGGATGGTACTTTAAAAATTTTGGCAAAATTCAGTTTCTAAGAGAAATGAGAAGGTTATAGTATTGGGTATTTCTGGCTGTTAAATTTGTTTGTTTGTTTTGGACAGGAGTCATTTGAGAGTGTATGTGGGGCTTAATTAAATATTTTTGAAGGGGATGTCTTTGGTATTTTGAGGTTTTGAGAATATTTTGAGAAAAATGGTTTAACATTTGTGTACGTGGAGCAAATTTTATGATAAAAATATGGAATATGGAATTTGATCTGTTTTTAGAAAATGTGCTCTTAAAATAATATTTGTGAAACTTTTTGTGTTAATTTTGGTAAATATGTTTTTTTTTTTTCCCATTGTTTTCTATGGACTTTTCAGTTCAGTTCCATAACTTTCAAAGTTTTGTGGAATGGAATTTGATTGGCCACTGTAGTTCAGCTGGTGACTCCGAGTCCTTGTCACTCGTAGCAACAGCTGATCAGACTGTTGTCATAGGGACTGAAGATCTCAGTGTGTGAAAGAATGTTTTGAGGTTAAAAGGCTGCCAAATGATTTTAACTTTATTATTCCTGACATTGAGGATTTATAGGAACACTGCCATTCACATAGAAGCAATTTTATTTAAAATAAAAATAATTTATTGTTTTCTCTCTCTGGGAAGAGTTATACGAGAGTGTGAGTGTGAATGGAACTGAGCAGGAGCTACATTTTTAACTTGAGAGTGAGGTTGCACTAGGGAAAAGAAATTATTTTCTTTCCAGAACTGTAATTTTGAGGAGGGTTCATAAAGTCTGGTGTTCCGGCCTACAAGGCCTATGTGCTGGCTTACTACCTAATAGTATTGCAGTGACTTAGAATCCCTTATATTTTACAAAATGTGAATGGGAGAGGACTGGGGTTTTATTTAAAACTAGAAATGGAATCCTGAAAAGGAGGGATTTATTTTAAAGGTAATTTTCTTTAGTATAATTGTCTGACATCGGTGGGTGTAAGGACTTAAATTTTACAAGCATAGGTGTTGGCCCAATCATAATACAAAAGTGTGTATGGAAATTTGGATGCTTGAGTGTGAAAGTATTCTGAAAAGTTTTCTGTGCCCTTCCTAGTATAGGGATAACAATATATATAATTAGAGGCCCAAATGTTTTCTTTCCTCCTAGAAAGAGTAGCCTGAAACTAGCCAGGAAGATAGTCTCTCTGAGTTGTTTATAATTTAGGGCCCTGTTTACTAAGCTGCTCTGTAGGCACACAAACATTTTAGTGCATGCTAATGATAGAGACAACCATTATATTCCTATGGGTATCTCTATCATTAGAACACGCTAAAATGTTTGTGCACCTACAACGTGGCTTAGTAAACAGGGCCCTTAGAATAGTAAGACATAGTTCCTGAATTCCTATTGGAGCAAGCGTGAATCAAAGGGCTGCACCATTAAAGCACGGTGAAGAAAGAAGACTCAAGAAACACCAAATACGTGTACTTACTCACTGGAAAAAGAATGAAAGGACATTGTATTGACTTATCTGATAGGGAAGATTCTGATTTGTAGAAATCTGAAAGAGGAAAAAAAATCACACAAAGAATCAATTCTTAGAAAAATGCATTTTCTTATGAAGTTAAAGTTAACAGAAAAACTGAGAATAATTGAATAATAATACTTATTTGATGTTGGGTTTTATTCTGTTGTTTATGGGTAATATTTAGTTGTTCCTGTAAGAGCAGTGATGGATTTCTCACTTACATACATTACATCCATTTGGCATAAATACAAGAATAGAGTGGAATACATTTTTTTGAAAAGAAAAAATGTTTTTGTTTGAATGACAGCTGATAGGCGGAGCTTAGAAGTGAAAGCGTCTGACGTCAGTGTATATAAATAAGCAGCCATTTTATGAAGGTAGTAGAAACAGACACTATCATCAGTGAAATCCCTGGTAAGGACCTTCATATAAAATCATCCTTTTTTGAAGTCATGTTGGTTAAGGTATGATACTGATTTCTTGTGTTTTATTTATAGAGCAGTCAGATACCATGGACCCTGAGGCAAAATGTGAATCTTGGGCCGAAGTCGGACCATGGATGGTATTTCTCACTGCAAATCTTAAAAGATAAAAAGATAAGTGATCTGTTGTTTAACGAGATGTAGAAACGGTTCATATTTATGAATATATTTTTTGAAAACATTGAGCAGTTGCCGTTTATTAAAAGTAGGAGGTTTTTTTACCTATGATGATTAAAGGGTCCTCCCTTATGTTGGTTATCTAACGAAGGAGTGTTCCCTTTTAAATTTGAGGTTTTCCTCCTAATGAATAAACACATTTCAGGATTATCTAAGGATATCTGATATTGCTATATTTTCAACTTGTGTTTTTTGCACATTCAATTTCAGTTTATTGGTCAGGGCCCAAGTGCTCATAGAACTTATGCCAATTGTTATGGTCTGAATAGGATCTTTATTTAAAGAGGTTACTGGTAGGAGCAGCAGGATGTTGTCCATATAGGATAGTAGTAGCTCACTTAGTCCCAGGAGTATTGAACCAATGGAGCACATGAAGAAATTGAATAGGATAGGGGAGAGCAGGGATCCCTGAGGGACCCCACATTTCAGCGACCAATAATTGGAAGGTTGATTATTTCACTTAACAGAATAATCTGTTTGAAAGGAATTCGCCAAACCGTTTGTGAAGAGCTCCTGTTATTCCTATCTGATCCAGACGTTCAAGTAGTAGTATGTGATTGACTGCATCAAATGCCACCGAGATGTTGGAGTAGTACAGCTTGATCTCCTTTGCATAGATATTGTTTGACAAATATCGTTAGAACTAGCAGCAAGGTTTCCATACTGTGGGCTGGTCTGAAGCCAAGTTGTGATCAGTGTAGAATAGAAAATCTTTCTAGATATGAGGAAAATTGTTTCCTTGTGTATTTTTCTAACAATTTAGTAAAAAGTGGTATACTAGCTACTGGTCAGTAATTCATCAGTGATGTGTCTAGACCTGATCCCTTTAGCAGAGGCATGAGAACAATTTTGCCCATATCTAAGGGAAGAGAGCCAGCTGTTAACATCCCATTGAGACCATTTAGTAACCAATTAACTGCCTCAGGAGGGATGGTTGAGAGTTAGAATTCTGTGCACTAATCCAGGTAGCCATGGGATCGTGAACATTTCAGCAACAGCAATCTTAAATCTTCAAGTGCCATTGGTCAAAAAAAGATTCCAGATCTGATAAGACTTGTGTCCCTGGAAGAATCAATACTTGTAGAACAAAAGATTATTATAGTCAAGGAATGTAATCAGAGTGCAACTCTGATACTTTTGGGAATGGATGTATAACGTTTGGGATTTTTAGGCTCAATATTCAAAACAATTTAAACAGCCAGATAAAGGCTCCTGGCCTTTAAATCACTGTCCAGTGAAAACCAAAATCTAAAATAGTCGAACCCAGAATAAACCTCTAGTAAATTAAAATCAAACAAAATAATAAGCCAGGGTTCTATGTTAGTAATGGGTAATCGAGAGAACAGGTCTAATTAAATGAATAAATGAGTGAATGTGAATGTGAAACAATAAATAATTGTTTATATTGGAGTAATCTCAGAGGAAATAACTCACTCAAATGAGAAAACGCCGAAACGGTTTAAACCTCTAGGGGTGGATAAGCTTCTCAATCATTGATGTACTCCGTGATTTTATATTTAAATCAATCTCAAGTGAGCAAACACCCAGTGCTCCAAAAATAACTTTAACTCTCAAATAACTATTCTCTCAAAATCCCACACCAACGCTCTCACGGACATTTTCAGTGGTATTTAAACAGCTAGAGCTGCTGAAAATGCCCGGTTAGTGCCCAAACTGAAATTGGCTATCTTAGGGGTGTACTGAAGTTGGAGTCAGTATTTAGCTAGTTAAGTGCCGATTTTCAGCATTTAACCAGCTAAGATAACTACAAACACATTACCACATAAAATGCAGTCCTAATGCTGGAGCCTAGACATGGCCCAAAATAGAACTTCCAGGTATCATGCCAGCTGCGCTCACCATCATCTGGATACTGGACCATTTATTTATAATGAAACAATTAATCCATGAAGCACAATATAAAGCTCCTAATTTATGATATGACAGACATTATGACTCTAGGGGGCTCTTTTACAGAGCATCGGTAAGCCCATCGTGGGCTTACCGCTCACTCTTTCGGGACTGCTGCCAGCCCAACATGGCTGCTGGCGGTAGTCCCACCCTGAGCACGCGCCATTTCTGGGGGAAAAAGAAACCCCCCAGAAATGGCTTGTGCAGCGGTAATCAGGCATTGCCATGCGCTGCCTGGTTACCGCCAGATTAGTGCAGGAGCCCTTATCACCACCTTAATGGGTGGCAGTAAGGGCTCCCCATTGCATAGCCATGTGGTAAAAGTTCTCTTACCGCATGGCCATGTGTGCCTGGGGTCTTTTTACCCGCTGTGGTAAAAAGGGCCCTGGTACATGGGAAAAACGGCCCCTGCTGCCAGCGTAGGGCCCTTTTTCATGCAGCTTGGTAAAATGGCTCCCAGGATCCTCCCTATCTAGTTAGAAAAAGATGACTAAATGTATCAGTTACTCTAATAAGATGTTGGCCAGAGGCTGATCGCAGATGAATGAATGTGTATGTTCATGAATGACTCCTGTTTGCTCTTTCCTATACTCTTCCCTGTTTGCTTCTTCTACCTAGTTCTGCTCTGTAGAAGAAAATGGAGAGGGAGGGGCAGGGGGGTAAGAGGAGGGGTTACATGTTAGTTTTTTCCTTGCTGTCTTTGTAGTTATTGACAGTTGTGTTTAATGTTGTAATTTTGTATCTACTTCAGTCCCCTCCCTAAATAAAGACTTAAACTAAAAAGAAAAATAAAGTAAAGGTGCATTCTTCTACTCTGCTCATAATTTTCCCCTCCCTACTTGCACTTTATTTTAAAAATGTTGAATGTTTTGCATCAAAGTAGCCCTCTTTCATTGGTGGTACCTCACAAAAAGTCAAAATAAGGGAGGACTAACCCTCTCCCCTGCTCCCCACTCTTGTATCCAAATTTTTGCATCAACCCTCACTTCTCCAAAACACCCCAAAATCACCAAAATGGGAGCAAACAGGAAGACTGTTATTCTCAGTACTCTGAAAAAAATGTTAAAATAACATCACTGTTAGATCAACAAGGGAAGCCCAGCCATTAGGAGAGAAGTGTAAATCTTACTGTCGATTCTGGTTGCAATAGCTTTAGAAATACTGGGGGGGGGGGGGGGGGGGGGGGTAATCAAGGTATATATTTTTGAGATGGGGAAGGAAAAGAACTAGCAAGGGGATTGACTCTCCTATGTTAGTATTTTTCCTGTGGTGTTGGCATGGATGATTGAAGAAGTTTCTCATATGTCAATTGATACTTTTTGTTTTAAATTATCAGATGTTCAAAGTGAATGAGGAGGATGAGGGCATGATGGACATATTTGGGCATCTTTTTATTAGAGATCTATTTTGAAGGAGAGGGGATGGGGAACACTGGCATTTTTGTTTAAAGGCTCAGGGTGTTTTGAATGAATCTAGATTAGTTTAGTTAGTATTAACCAATTAGAGGTAGATACCATACCAACCAATGAAATATCAGATCTTATTTCCAGCAGGACTGAACCAATCTCCTTTTATCCAGGTAAATTACGCTTGCATACTGGCTTTGTCTACACAGAATTTATGTGAACATAGAATATGATTTAAACAGTGACTTTCATACAGTAAAAAGTTAGAAGTATTCACACAGATGATTAAACTATATGTTATGAAGAACTTTTGCAATGACCATGATTGGTTGATTTTTGTTTAAGGCTTTTTTGGAGCTTGTTATATATTTTCAAACCTACTCTGAATTTATTCAAATATGAAAATGTTAATGAGAGGAAAAGTAAATATTCTAATCACAGTAAACTTAAATAAATTAGTAAGAATGACAATACTGTTGCCACAAAAAAAAAACAGAGCAAAAATATATTTACTTAAGGTTCAGCTAATTTGGCAACAAAATTATGTTCATTCTCTTGCATAGCTAGTTTACACAGTAATTTATTTTTTTTCTCCAAATGATTGCTTATTTATTTAAGAATAGCTTTTAACAATGTGAACAAAAATTAAGTATTGGCTAAGTTTCAGGTGTCTGAGCTGCTAATAATCTCCTAATTAATTTTTGTTTGTTTCAATACTAAAAATTATTTGATTACTTTACATAGCACTAATAGACTAGAATCACATTTCTTAGAAAATCTTACTTCTGTTGAATGCATATTCAGTTGCAATTTTGTCCTTGAGAAATATTTTTGGTGACAATCTGTTTAGCTGGAGGAACAGTTGGGTTTCTACTTTTAAACCATGTTAAATGTGTTCCATCCAGACCATGGCATTCAAATGTCAGAGGACAGCACAGCAGTTGCAATAATTGTGAAGTTTATAACACACGGTATTGTTGTCCCTTGCAGATTGCAAATATTAATATATTCCCCAATTATAACTCTTGATGAGGAGAAAATTATACAGCTGTATCTTGAAACCCTGGTTGTTTTATTATCACTATTTCATTCTAGACAGGCTGAAATACATTTTACCCTCATGAATTCCACAAGCCAATTTTTCAACAGCTTTAAGCCTTTTGGGCATCCACTGGCACTGCATTCTTTCATGCAGATAGATATTCATCTCTTTGTTGGTACCTAGGGCAGCAAATATGTGAAAATAACTCTGAAAGTAGAGTATATTTTAGACAAACAAGGTCACTACTGAGTTGATGATGTTTCAGTTGATAATGCTGTGGAGTTCATTGTTATGCTTTACTCTCAAAGAGTATAGTTTTTACCTCTCTGTAATTGGTATCACTGCAGAGCAGAAAATGCTCTCTTAGGGAATTTCTTCTTTGCTTTAATTATTTGTACTTTTCATTTATTTTTAATGAACAAAGAGAAGACTTGCTCCATGATAGGAACATAATACGTTTTCATCTGACATGTGCAGATAACATAGAAAATAAGGCCATTCATTATTATTTTTTTTACAATACAAACTCATCCTAGAGGCAGAGCTTTTTATACTTAGCCTTTATACTAAAGTGTGGTAAGTTTTATATTTACCATACTTTTAACACAACAATTAGCATATGGTAAGTGCAAGGCCAGTATGGTAAATGTAGGGGGTATATCCTGAACTTACCCTCCACTTGGCACACAAGAACAAAGTTAATGCATGGCCACTGCATAACGTGCCTGGGATAATAGCTCATACCCTTTATGCTATCATCATAGGCATGTAACATGGGGGCCATGATTTAACACTCAAATCCCCTAATTCTATAATCTTAGCACCTAAATGTAAGCACTATGGGCCAGATCCTATAAATGGTACCTAAAATTCAGCATGGAACATTTTAAGTGTAAAGCACCATTCTTTAAAGGCTCAATGCCTTTTTCAGATTTGTGCTCAGTGTCAATTTCCTCACCATTTGCAGAATCTGTTCAAAGTTCTTCGGGTTTTACAGAATCCTCCTAACTAGTTTGTGTGCTGTTTGTAAAGTCTGCCTACATCTCTGCAGGCTTTATAGAATACTGCCATATTGATGATGATTTGACATCCGCATGTAATGATGCCATGATGTTATGCATGTGGAGACACTGGGAAAATAGCGTCCAGAAGTCGGCAACCCAATTTTTCAGCTTCAGACACCCTGCTGCTACCAAGGCTGAGGAATGAAAAATGATATTTTATCCTCCCTAGCATAAGGAGATCATACCTAAGGTACAGAAGGGCCTGGGAGAGATTAACAGTGGCATACAATTCCCAAAGCCTCCTTCCCCAGAGATACAAGTATAAAAACTATGCAAACTACTGTGCACAAGTTATGTCCTTGATAGCATTTGTCAGCTGCCATTGGGACAGTGCATGGAAGGGTGAAAAGAATAGGAAGCAGTGCAGGAATTTTGAATTGGCTACCTCAGAATAATAACCCAAGCCTTCTAACCACCAGGCCACCTCCTCTACTGCAAAATTCTTCCTCTTACAATAGGAAAGCCTGCCTCCCTGGGGAGGGAAGTGCATAATTCAAGCAGGTCAGGTAAACAGCTCTGGGTCATAGTTGCTATTGCCTGGATTTGAACCGGACAGATCTGAATGGTAACCCAGTATTCAATATCCCTCTCCATCTCTCTTTCTACCCCTTGTCTCCATACAGATGGAGGTCTTGTGAAAACATGCAAATACTTGTGTTAGCACAGTAGAGCCTACCTCCAGGGAGGGTGTGAGGAGCTGCATGCCGAGGCAGGTGAGTAACACTTTGGTACCAAATGACCCTCTCCACTTCTTGCTCAACTCTATGGCAGCCACTAGGTGCCAATGTTTAACCAATGTGCAAGGGTTGGTCCCTAACCCCCATGTTCAACTCCAAAACTACAATACCCACCTTAGAACAGGTCATAGTCAAATGTGCAGCTGATGGTAAGCATGACTGTAACCAATATCTATGTTTCCCACCTTTGTAGCTCAACCACCAGCTGCAGAACCCACTGGATTTGTTGCCACAGCGCCAGACCCCAAGTTCGTGGAGGAGGAGGAGGATAAAGAAGAGGAGGGGGAGGAAGAAAATGGAGAGGAGGAGGATGAAGATGAGGAAGAGGTGAAGGAAGATGAGGATGAAAAGGAGGAAGAGGATGATGATGAGGAGGAGGAGGAGGACAAAGAAGAGGAGGAGGAAACCTCTTCTTCCACCATGGGCACAATTTCCTCCTACCTGCCAACCCTGGACCCCATGTCCCACCCCAGAAGCAGCTGGACCAGCCTCAGGTGGGGCTTGTTGACTCTGTTGGGGAGGGCAATGTCCTCTTGCCCCTACCCTCGTCCTTTCCAATACAAAGAGCTGAAGATCAACCAGTTCCAGGGGCAGCTGCAGGTACAGATGTACCTTGCTCTGTGCTTGCCCTTGGAACTCAGCCTGTATTGGAGAAAATAGAGTCAAGGCTTGAGGCCACTGACCAGCAACCAAGGGTGGTGGAAGGTGGTCTGGTCTGCCTGGCTTGTACTCAAGGGTGGATATTATCTGTCCTTGAGCATGCTCATATGCTAGGCTCAGACCCCTTCCCCTCCTGAGGCAGTTACAGGAACTCTTTCAGGTCCTCCTGCCCTCTCCCCCTATTCAGAGTGATCCTCTCCCCTTCCCTCACCCTTTTTGTTTATTATATATATTAGTTCAAAGCACACAAGTGAATAATGCAGTCAACCCTCATGTTTTTATGCAAAAATGGAGGAAAAAGACCTCATAATCAGGGGCATAGCTAGGTGGGGCCACAGGGGAATGGGCCCCTGCAGATTTAGCCCTGTCCCCCTGCTTTCACCTCCGCTGCTGACCCCCCCCCCCCCCCGCCACATTCGACCCCCCCCTCCCACCACCACCAACCCTTCCCCGCTGCCACTGTCAGGTACCTTTGCTAGTGGGGGTCCCCAATCCCCGCCAGCCAAAGTCCTCTTCAGCGCTGGTCTCTGGTGTGTTGCTGATCTGGATTCTGATTCTGTGAGTCCTGACGTTCTGCACTTAGGAACGTGCAGGACGTGAGGACTCACAGAAACAGAATCCAGATCAGAGAATGTGCCAGACTCAGAGAAAAGCGCTGAAGGGGACTTCGGCTGGTGGGGGTTGGGACTCCCGCCAGCAAAGGTACCTGGCGGTGGCGGGGGAGGATTGGTGGCAGTGGGGGGGGGGGTCAAAAGGGATCGAAGAGGGGGTGGCGCTGATGCCCGGGGGGGGGGGGTCAAAAGTGGTGGGGAGGTCGGCAGTGCCAGGGGGGGCTAAAATATGCCCCCTCACTTCGGGCTCTGGACCCCCCTCCCGCCGAAGTCTGGCTACGTTCCTTCACATAATACTATGACAGTTCACAAAAAGGAACCCCTGTTTCAGCGGTTGTATTTGCACACAGTAAAAAAATTATTAATCATAGATCTGAAAAAACCTTCTTTACAAAAAACATCATCAATTTAACAGTCCTAATAAACAAGCACTTGTCTTGCTTAATATTCATGAAACCTATCTTAAGTACATAAGTATTGCCATACTGGGACAGACCGAAGGTCAATCAAGCCCAGCATCCTGTTTCCAACAGTGGCCAATCTAGGTCACAAGTACCTGGCAAGATCCCAAAACAGTACAATATAATTTATGCTGCTTATCCTAGAAATACGCAATGCATTTTCCCCAAGTCCATTTTAATAATGGCTTATGGACTTTTCTTTTAGGAAGCTATCCAAACCTTTTTTAAACATCACTAAGCTAACTCCTTTTGCTACAGTCTCTGGCAACAAATTCCAGAGTTTAATTACACGTTGAATGAAGAAATATTTTCTATGATTCATTTTAAATTTACTACTTTGTAGCTTCTTTTTATGCCCCCTGGTCCTAGTATATTGGAAAGAGTAAACAAGCGATTTACGTCTACCCGTTCCATTCCACTCATTATTTTAAAGACCTCTATCATATCTCCTCTCAGCTGTCTCTTCTCCAAGTTGAAGAGTCCTAGCCACTTTAGCCTTCCCTCAAATGGAAGTCATCCCATCCTCTTTATCATTTTTGTCGCCCTTCTCTGTACCGTCTCTAATTCCACTATATCTTTTTTGAAATGCGGTGACCACAATTGCACACAATATTTGAGGTGCAGTCGCACCATGGTGCAATACAAAGGCATTATAATGTCATCATTTTTGTTTTCAATTCCTTTCCTAATAGTACCTAACATTCTATTTGCTTTCTTAGCCGCTGCAGCATACTGAACAGTGGGTTTCAACGTGTCATCAACAATGACACCTAGATCCCTTTCCCAATCAGTGACCCCTAATGTGGAACCTTCCTCTTTCCCACATGCATCACTTTGCACTTGCTCACATTAAACATCATCTGCCATTTGGATGCCCAGTATCCCAGTCTCATAAGGTCCTCTTGTAATTTTTCACAATCCTCTTTTGCGATTTAACAACTTTGAATAACTTTGTGTCATCAGCGAATTTAATTACCTCACTAGTTACTCCTATCTCTAGGTCATTTAGAAATATGTTAAAATTGAGAATACTGACCATTTAACTCTACTTTCTGTTTTCTATCTTTTAACCAGTTCTTAATCAACAATAGGACACTACCTCCTATCCCACGACTCTCCAATTTCCTCTGGAGTCTTTCATGAGGTATTTTGTCAAACGCCTTTTGAAAATCCAGATACACAATATCGACCTGCTCACCTTTATCCACATGTTTGTTCACCCCTTCAAAGAAATGTAATAGATTGATGAGGCAAAATTTCCCTTCACTAAATCCATGTTGGCTTTGTCTCATTAATCCATGCTTTTCAATATGCTCTGTAGATTTGTTCTTTTTAATAGTCTCTATCACTGTCATAAAGGTACAAGCTGTCCCAATATGTGTTACTTACATGACATTTATCAAATGGAGGAGTGGCCAAGTGGTTAGAGCACCAGTCTTGTAATCCAGAGTTGGCTGGTTCAAATCCCACTGCTGCTCCTTGTGATCTTGGGCAAGTCACTTAACCCTCCATTGCCTCAGGTATAAAATTAGATTGTGAGCCCTCCTGAAACAGAGAAATATCCAGTGTACCTGACTGTAACTCACCTTGAGCTACTACTGAAAAAGGTGTGAGCAAAATCTAAATAAATAAATTTCAAGTTGATGAAATTCTTGACTGCTGAGGTCTAATGAGATGAATCTAGCATCAGTTCATGCAGAATTCATGAGCCCAGCTGTAGCACTGTTTGCTGCAACTTAGGAGGTGCAGGTTTTAGTCTCCTGTCCAGTAGTACCAGATGGGCTATGCCACATAAGTGAACCACAGCATCCTCGATAGGGAAGAAAGAGACCTACCAGCACCATGGCAACTCTTGACAGTGATAAAACAATGCTGATGGATGGTCTCATAGGAGATATCCACTAGTCATCAACACAAGCAAGGGTTCCTAGGGTCACTTAAGCAAGCTATTTGGAGTAACGAGCCCATCAAGTGAAGTAAAAGATACCTCACTTTAAAATGAAAATCTAACATCATTACAAACTTGCAGAGCAGACTTGCAACCTTCAACATGGCAGGCTTTATTAACCTTGATGATTCTTCTGTACGACTGATAGTCTACTGTATATGCTATTTAAAATCTATTTCAGGAAAATTCATAACAGAAAGACAAAATCAATGTTCTCCTCACTGAAGGAATGGTGGGGAGTGGAGCTCGGAGTATGACACTGATTCATGTGTGAATGACTATACTGAGTAAAACCAATGTCAGGCTTTTAGTGAAGTACCACTGGGATGCATGGATAGGTTCTTCAGAGAACTTAATAGCTTTCTGCACCTTCCTTGTCTGACAGACACAGAGGCAAGGATTACTCTGCCCAGCTCCTGCCTCAAAGCAGAAAATGTTTTAACCCTGATCATCCAATACTCATTACGCTATGCATGACAGACACGTGATTAGGCAAGAAAATCAGTATCTACAGAAAACATGCCTAAAGCATGCCTGAAACACATGCTGCACTTTGAAGTGCTGTGTGTGTATTCAGCGGTTCATCTCAGCAGGAAAGCAAACAGTAGTGTGGTCCCGATGGACCCATTTTGCATCTTCTTCCTCTGGAGACAACACTGCGCTTACATTCGGTGAATCAAAAATTGAAACACTACCCACACGTGCATCAGTAACCAATGCATTTGGAAATGCAATGGTGTAACCCTTTCAAACTTAGGGCCTCTTTTATCAAGTCACACTAGTGGTTCTCGTGTGGTAATGCTGACAAAGCTCGTTGAAAGTGAATGGGCTTTGTCGGCATTACTGCATCAGGGACCGCCAGTTTGATAAAAGACATTCTTAGGTAATTTGAAAATTAAATGAGCAATAGTGTTTAACAGAGTCTGCATTTTCCTAATTACTAACACACTACATCCCATGTAGACTCATGGGATAAAACCATGGTCTAAACAATCAGTTTAATCACTTTTGGAAGAAAATTGGACCTTATGGGCTAGGTTCTAATTATGGTGCCTTAAAAATTGGCCTAAGCATATTCTATAAACTACATCTAAAGTTAGTCATAGTTTATAGAATATGACTAGGGCCCATCCGCATGACTAAATTTAGACACAAGCATTTACGCCAAGTAATACTTGGCGTAAATGTCAATACCTAAATTAGGTGCAGAGCAGTTGTATTCTGTAACAGTGTGCATAGTTTTTAGAAATCCCTACGACCTGCCCATTCCACTTCCATGGCCATGCTCCCTTTTCCTATCTGCATCTTAGAATTTACACTCATCACTTTACAGAATATACTTAGAAAGTTGTGCATGTAAATTCTAATACCAATTAGTATCAATAATTGCTTAAGTGACAATTATTGGTACTCATTGGCTTGTTAAGATAATTAAGTTGTGCACACTAATCAGAATACAACCTGATTTTTGCACGCAACTCAAGGCTCACTATATAGAATTTGGGGCCATACATCTTAATTTCCACAACACCTTAAAAACTTTACTTGCTATTTCCTGAGTCTGAGCTTCAAATGTAAGATATTTATCAAAGATTACCTCCAATATTAGACTCCAAAGGAAAAACCATCCTATCAGATTTAGCTTTTTATCCATGGTTGTATTAAATTGATTGCTAAATAGCAAACACTTGTTTTTCTCCATATTTAGTTTTAGAAAGTGGTGGCCCATTCCTTCAATACATCTAATTCCATTTTTTCTAGTAGAAGCTATACCTGCAATCTCACCATCAAAATTAATAAACATTGTGATGCCATCAGCATGCATTAATAATCATAAACAATGCCTTGAGATTTTACAATAAAGTGTGAATTGCAGTTTAAAATGGTCAGACCAAATATCAAGCTTCCAGGCCCAATCATTAACAATAAGATCATCCATAGTGTCAAATCTAGCTGCAAAATTATAAATCTGATTACCTTTATCATGGGTGGGCCCAACACCTAGAGCCATTTTACCCAGGTATTTTAATATGTCATATTCCATTTTTGCAACAGAATCATTTACCTGCTCTAAAATGTTTGCAAAGCTCAGTCTGGCATCAAATATAAAATTTCTGACATCATCCAGTGCCACTTTTCATTTTCCTGGTAGACAGTAGAATAATCAACAGCATAACCTATTATGTAAGGAAGCATCTCACACAGAGCAGGATAGCATCTTTATAGAAGATAAAATGAAGCTAGATTCCAATTGTACATTAAGAAAACAGTTACCGATTACAGTGAAATCTCCATCTCTCTTCTCATTTCTAGTCAAATGAATCACTTTATAACCATTAGGACAGATAACTCCAATTACTGGATCACCTTTAAATTGCTGCCAGGTCTCAATTATAAACAATAGGTCTGACTGATGCTCCTCTAACCAATCCCTGATCACAATAGTGTTGTTAATTACTGTTCTTACATTAGCTTAATATAAAGATATAGGGGAACATAACACAACACAACACAATACTGTTGATTTTTCTTGGGACCATAGTTAGATTGGCCTGGGAAGAGCCACCATATACATGTCTATACCTGAAACACCTCCTTCTACTGAGGATCTGTGAAGGCAAAAACATTTATTTGTTTGTTTGTTTGTTTGTTTGTGACATTTCCCACATTATCCAAAACAAGTTTGAGTTCATTGTGACTTTAATAAATACTAAAGGATACATTAGGTTCCCAACATCAGTTACAATCGACTGTCGCAGATTAGTTAGCAACACGCTCATATAATGAGCATTTGTTATAACACACACACACTATACCACCAGTACCTACAGAACATAAATGTGATAGCAAGAGGTGATGATCTATCAAATCAAAAGCAGAAGTTAAATCTAAGGATAGTTTTAATACAATTTGGCCAGTGTCTAATGCTCAGTAAGTTTCACTCAGAAATATTGCTAAGGTTGTTTCTGTGATATACCCAGCACAAAAAAAACAAAACAAAAACAGATTAACATGGATGCAATATATTAGAGGATTCAGTGAAAACAGTCAATTAATCTACCACTATCTTCTCAACCAAATTACCCAGACAACACATATTTGATATAGATCTATAATTGGAAAAGTTCAAAGAATCTGGTGTTGAGTTTTTTTTTTTTTTTTAAATAGGTATAATTAAAACATTTTTTCTTTCCTACTTGATTTTTTTTATTAGAGTGTTTGATTTATCATCATCAATGCTAGTGGCAGTAATCCATGAATATTGAATTTCAGCCAATGTTATAGAAATGGAACTAGCAGGAAATAAGCCACATTCATGGAAGAAAATAGTTCTGAAAGTGATGTCAATCTAGATAAAATGAAAGATTGCCAGTTAATGTGGCTTTCATCAACTGTCTCAGAAGCGGCTACAAGGGAATGAGAAGTAATCACAGATATGGGCTAAATTGCAAGTTAACATTCTTTTTCTAAAAATATTCAGTTAAACTATCTGCTGATGAAAAAGTTTAGTTAGATTTGAGCCCCACTGCAATTCTGAAATTAAAGAAAAATGTTCTTTGTTGGATTACTTGCTTGATGAATGATATTAAGGTAAAAATTTATCCTAGCTACCTTTATTTGGATTTTATAGTGTTTTTGCAAATCTTTACACTGATATTACAGTTCAACATTTCAACAGTTAGATTTTGTATGCCAGATTCTCTCAGTCTAAGCCTACCATGGTATTATATCTTGTGTTTCTTCAATGAATCCTTACACATAAATAAATTAATAATTAAAAAAATTGTTATATGTTTACTCAGGTTCCCTTTGTCTAATAAGACATCTTGATTAAAGATTATAAACTAGTGTGACAAGCAGTAAAGAGGGAAATCGGGGGGGGGGGGGGGGGGTTATATCGTTGTACCTGATATTCAATGTTTTTGCTTTTTCAATGTACGATTCTTACATAGTCTAATAAAAATAGAAGTAAAAAAAGACCATAGGTGTATTTAAAAGGATTCTGTTCAGACAAATGGTGATGGATTCAACAAAGGAACGGACAACACTTAACCTTCTACTCATGAATACAAATAATCCCTTCAATATTCAGCCAGCAGCAGGCAGTGTTTTTGCTATTCGTTGCCAGTGTTAAACTCAGATATTCAATGCCAGGTCGTTTCTGGTGACTAGCATTGAAAATCCTGTTTCATTTTTGGCCACAACAACTTAACTGGTTAAGATGATATTCAGCACTACCCGATTAAAAGTACTTAGCAGTTAAAGATAGACCTACTATTTATGCAGCTTATTTTAACCGCTAAACAGAGCTGATTTAGCGCAATATAGCCGGTTATCTCCCACTAAATATCTGCAGTTAGGCTGCTTGAATAATTTTGAATATTAGACCCAGAGTATCTAACATTCAGAATGGTATAGTGCCTCTATATCTGCCAATGATTATGTTTCTTTTTTGTCGTCATTTATTTTATTGATTTTGCAAAATACAAAAGTCAAGAAACCCACACCAAACAAATACAGTACAAAAAGATATGAGAGCATGGGTGCAATTCAAAAAACTCCATAGTGTCAAATAAACTACAGCATAATACAAGAAAGCATATACCCCTTCCTCTAGAAAATCAGCTACAATGAAGCCCATTCTACACTGGTGTAGATCGTAAATACTTCTCATATACTGTAGGTTATAGGCTGCCATGTACCTCATTAGTATTGTCACTAGCGGTTCAGTGGGTGTATTGGTGATATAGTACTATAATGGTTTATCTGATTTTTGTCTAAATGTACTTCTGAGGTTGCAGTAGAATCTTACAAATCTGTTTGATACAAGCTGCGATGTGGAGTCCCTCAGGGGTCAGCATTGTCACTTATCTTGTTTAATATTTTTTCTTAGCCCACTTTTCATATTGATGCAAGACTTTGATATTAGCATATATGCATACACAGACAATATCCTGTTAGTATTTAATGTTTTTTTCATTTTAATAGATCTTAGGGGTTCTTTTACTAAGGTGCATAGGCAGCTATACGCGACCAACATGCGCCATATTGGAACTACTGCCCGGCTACCGTGTGACCAGGGTGGTAATTCCATTTTTGACGCATGTGATGATACTCTATACCCCCAGAAGGACATTGAGATCTGCCTAAGCTCATAGATTGGTAGTACCACCATTCTTGTGAGCACAATGGAAGTCTATGCATGAGAAAACATATTTTGTTTTTTGGGTTTTATTTTGACTAGTTCTTGTCCTATGCAATCAATTACCAATTAAATTTAGGGCGGAATGCTTGTTTAGGAAATTCAAATTGCATTGAAATCCTGCTATTTCAATATCATCATATTGGTTAGATACCTCAGAGAATTACATAGCAGATACAGTGCCTGAGGTAGTCAATGGGGTAGGTAGCATGTATTAGGTAATACAAGATATGTTTTACTTGTTGGTTTGTTTGGATCTTAACTGAATATTCGTGACTTTCATGTCAAATAATTGAAGTTTTATTCTATTAATATATTATAGTTTTATTACTTCATATTGTAAACCATTGTGGTCTACTTAAGCCTAACAGTATAGAGTTTTAATAAACAAGGTTATCCAATACCTATATCACTCATGTTAAAAAGTAACTGTCCCCTTAGTTACCCACTCAACCATTTGGCCAAATGTAATTGATAATTAGATTCAGCTGATTGAACAGAGCTAGGTTTGATTACACCAGCTCTGTTGAATCTAAACCTCGCTATGGGTGTCTTTTACTGAGGCGCGGTCAAGTTTTTAGCACACGCTAAAATTGTGGGCACACTAAACGTTAGAGATGCCCATAGGAATGCATTGGCGTCTTTTAGCATGCCTACAATTTTAGAGCACACCAAAAATGTGAGCACGTCTTAGTAAAAGACCTCTATATATTGAATCTTACCATGACAGAAGTACTACTCACCACAAAGTCTCTACAAGAATATTATGCCATGATTGAAGAAAATTCCAGAAGAAATTAGAAAAACAATATTCCTGGATCAATCTAGAAAGAGTTACAATGTTGTTTCTAGATCTCTGGGACTCCACTAAACCATAGTGAGAACTTGGAACAGTGGTGAATATTCCTAGGAGTGCCTCACTTGCTGAAATTATTCCAAGGGCATAGCAACAACTCATCAGGGAAGTTGCAAATCTTCCCTGAATAACATCCAAAAAAACTGCAGGCCTCTCTATCCTCAGCTGAGATCAATATTCATGACTCTACAATAAGAAACAAAATGAGCAAAAATGAGATCCACAGGCAAGTGGTAAGGCAGAAACTGCTGCTATCCAAAAGCACATCAGTGTTCATCTCACACCTAAATGATTCCCAAGTCTTTTGGGATAATGTCCTATGGACAGATGAGTCAAAAGTAGAATTCTTTGGTCAGGTCCAATTATGTCTGGCTAAAATAAACACAGCATTCCAAAGTAAGAACATCATACTAGCAGTCAAACATCGTGGTAGTAGTATGATGGTGTCAGAAAAATTGCCTTTACTGAAAGAATCATGAATTCTGCATTCTACCAACATTTTCTTAGAATAAATGTCATCTGCTCATGAGCTGAGCTTATTTGAGTTATGCAGCAAGGCAATGATCCAAAACACATAGATATGCTGTGCAAAGTCCTAAAATGAGAAATTCATACATGAAAACCTAAAAATATATCTGCAAAAAAAGTGGGTTAAGGTTTCTCAACAGTTAGGTAAAAGATTGTTATCAAATTATAGATAGCATTTGGTTGCAATTATTGCTGCTAAAGGTGCTGCAGCCACTTAGATGTTTAGGGGGTAGCTACTTTTCCACATGGGTGAGACCTTTGTTTCTTAAATAAATGAAACAAAAATGTAAAAGCTGTGTTATGTGTTTACTCAGGATATCTTTGTCTAATATAACACTTTGTTTAATATATGCAATATTAGTGGAAATTTGGAGGGGGAGTCTTTTTAAATCACTTTCAGGCTTATTTTCGAAAGAGAAGGGAGTACAAAAAGCGACACAAAAGGCACATGGGCTTCCCCATGAAAGAAGGTCGCCCAAATCCAATAATCGAAACAGGCCCATAAGGGCATCCTAAGTGCGAGGACGCCCATCTATGGTCGTCCCCACAGGGGGCGCGTTAGGGGCGGCGTTACGAGATGGGCGCCACCAGCAAATAACGGCTAATGAAATGGTTTCATATGGGTGGGAACATGGGCGTCCTTAGTTAGACCTGAAATAAAAGCGACCAGAGCAAAGGGAAGTCGTCTTTAGACCCATTAGCGATTTTGTGCAGTTGGAGAGTGGCCAGAGCATTGTTGGGAGAGAAAGCTGAATTGTTGTTTGCAGAGAAAGCTGAGAGTTTGTTGAGTACCTGTTACCTTTGTCTGTGTGCCATAGTCGGAACGTTTTCACCCTCACCTGCCTCATTTGTGTTTTAGCTTTTCAGTTTTCCCTACCCCTTCTAGCCCCCAAACCCAGACACCATTACTCCTTCCACTATCTCCCCGATCACCTCTCCCTATCCTTCTCCATTCACTGTCCCCAAGTTCATACTTTATTCCCTTACCTGTTTGTAGTCTCTGTTTGTCTCTTTCTCCTGTGTATTGAGCAGACAATTTGTGAAGACTGTCATTTGCTGCTTGGAGAGTGAGTGGCTAGAGGGTGTGGCAGGAGAGTTTGTAGTGGGTCAGAGAGTGCTTGCAGTGTGGCTATGCTGTGTGTAACTGCATTTTTGGTCTGTGGTGGGAGAGTGAATGTCAGCTTCTGTTTGTTGCTGCTGTGTTTCACCACATTCGTAGAGAGAGGGGAGCACTGGTGGCACTGCATTGCACCTGTAGTGTGGGAAAATGGAGGCACTAAATGCATAGGTGGCTTACATGTTGGAGGAAGAGAGGAGGCACCGCAGGAGGTACTCGCGCCCTAGAGTTTTCAGGCCCTGTAGCAGTTTTCTAGACCTCACTGACCTGCAGTGTCTCACTAGGTACCGCTTTGATAGGGCTGCCATTCAGCACTTTTGTGACCAGCTCCAACCCCTCCTGCAGCCCAGGACCCGTAGGTAAAACCCCATCCCTGTGCACCTAAAGATCACTGCTTCTTTCTCTTTTCTGGCCACTGGGAGTTTCCAGTTTGTCCTATCTGTGAACACGGGTCTCACCCAGGCTTCCATTTCTAACTGCCTCACCCAGTTCCTTGATGCCTTCCTTACCCACACCTCTGAGTACATCACCTTCCCCACCCCCCCTCCCCAGGCCCTGCAGAACAACATGGCTGACTTCTATGCTGTAGCTCGCTTGCCCTCAGTCAGAGGCGCCATTGACTGCACACATGTCGCACTCAGATCCCCCCCCCCCCCCCGGGCACGAGAGGCCACTTATAGGAACAGGAAAGCACTCCACTCACTCAATATGCAAGTTGTGTGTGACGCCCAGGGGGAAATTTTAGACGTGTGTGCCTGATACACAGATTTCTCCCATGATGCCTATATATTGCAGCACTGAAGAATCTTCCGCAGGTTTGAACGAGGGGAGATCACCGGTGGATGGCTCCTAGGTAAGTGCAGCATGGATCTGCCCAAACTATACCTGCTTCACCAGGCAACCCTCCAAAACCCACTATTCCCCCCCCCCACGTCCACAAGGTACCCACTCCACACAATACACACTCATCTTTCTCATCCTGCTTCTCCCCAAAGGTGACAGAGGCTACCCACAGTGGAGTTGGCTCATGACCCCCATAGTGCACCCACAAACAGGGTCAGAGGAGAACTACAACAGTAGACATAGGACCACCTGTGGCATCATCGAGCACACCTTCGAACAACTTAACAACAGGTTCCGATGTCTGGACCATTCTGGAGGGGAGCTCCTGTGCAGTCCCCAAAAGTTGGTAAAGATATTCCTAGCCTGCTGCATGCTACATAATTTGGCAATGCGCAGAGGACAGGCCCTCCCAGAAGAGCCACAGCCACCACAGCAGCAGGCCCCAGACGAACAGGATGAGGAACCCCCCTCCATCTCCCGCACACAGGGGTCAAGTTAGTGGTGTCATCTGCTTGGGGGTTGGCACCAGCCTTCCTCCTGACATCACGCCTGAGCTGGTGCCACTTCCATTTGCAGTCTTCCACATCCCTTCCACAGTGGAAGACAGCGTTGAGTTGGTCCCTTACTGCCTCCCATTCTCTCTGCTTCATTGTAGCAGCCAGCCTCTGGCCTGTGGGAGCAAAGAGATGCGTGTGCCTACTCTGGATTTCCTGAACCAGCAGTCCAATTTCAGGGTCGCTGAAATTATGCTTGCGGGTGGGTGGTTGCTTTGGTGCCATTGTACCAATGTGATGTAAAGAATCGAAAATACAGAGAAGGGCACTTAAATACTATCCCAGGGACACCCATGTAAGAATGCAATGGGCATCCCTGATATGGGTGTCCTAGTTTCGAATATCAACAAAATCCCTAAACGTCCCCAGCTGCTCTGGCAATTTGGGCGTCCTCATTTAAATTATAGGTAGGGAACTATGGACGGCCCCAGCTGCTCTGTGTTTTGGGTGTCCTCATTTCGATTATGGGTGATAATGATAAATGTCCCCAGCTGCTATTCTCACTTGGAAGCTTGCATTCCCTTTATTGGTGCCTCCTTAAAATGGCTTTCTCTGTGCTTGCACTTTAGAGTTTTTTCTTTAGATTATGGGGTGACATTTCAAAGCATTTTAGTTTCAGTTACTGTAAACCTTGTTTTTGCCACTGTATGCTTTTGTATACCTGTTTTTTATTTTGGGTTTAATTTTTTTTTTTTTTTTTTGGGGGGGGGGGGCTTTTTGGCTATTTTCAAGGTGGCCACAGGTGCGTGCCTACCTCGGCCTTGAGCCCTTAAGTCATGGTGAAGGAGAGGGGTTCTGGTTATAGTTCCTATTCTATATTACCTGCAGGTGGCTACAGCCTGGTTCCTATATAATTCCCCTAGCCTGTGCCCTTCTGTACCTGATGTATTATATTGTAATTGTGATGAAGTAAACATCCATCTAATGCTTTTACCATTGTTTTCCCTTTTCTCCTCAGCACTATATACCATTTCTGATACATTCAATGTGAAAAGATGACCCAGCTGTTTGTAGCTTCTTCCTCACCCTCACCAATGTGGTTTGGTTGTGGGTAAGGGTGTCTGGTGATCAGAGAGCAAACATCGTCTATGCGGTACCTATGGTTATCTGCAAGTTTCTACTTGGCAGATCACTAGTGCTAGACAACATACCTATTATTTACACAACTCTGTGCTGTGGGGCTCTATGGTAAGGGGGGGGGGAGAGGCTGGATGGGCATTTCTGTTCCTCAACAGAAATGCCTACCCAGCCCCCCCCCCCCTTACCATACAGCCATGCAGTTTGGAAGGAACAGGTGGCCTGCTGTATGGCCACACTTATGACACATATGCACCAAAGTTTCTCTGTCACAGTTCACCTGTCATGCAACCTAGATTGCTGACTCCTCTCACATCAACCCCAGCATTTGATAATACCACATATGTAGTGCACAAAGTACACACACAGACCCTGATCAGTGCCAAAACTATAGAATTGTATTTAAACTATATACAAAAACAAAATATATACAAACTTTTTCTCCCAAAATGATTCTCCCCTCTCCTGTCCCTCCAATTGCCGTTGCAGCAGGTCTATCACCAGCAGCATGAGCTGACTATGAGTCTTCTGGCGGTCCTCGACAGAGTGCCACAGTGCTGCCACCTCCTGCAGCAACTGGTTAACTACAGCAACCAGTTGCTGCAGGAGTTGCAGTGGTGCGGCAGTGTTGTCCAATGGTGCTGCTGGGGCTGGTGGTGGTGGTGTTGCTGGGCCTGTAAGAGGGACGTCCTTCGGCAGTTCTGTGACAAACACGTCCTTGTTACTGTATTTATCACTATGATTTTTCCTTATATTTCCTGTACCTGGATGTCTGCAACTACATGCATTGTACTTGCGGAACAACCAGGTACATCAAAGAAGTCCAAAGTATAGTAATAAGGACGTCTTTCTCGTAGAACCGATGAAGGACGTTGATATTATAAATTGGCAAGTACAGTGAATGTTTTAGGGACGTCCCTTCACGGTTCTAAAAGATGGGCGTCCTTTTTACTTTACTTTGGGCGTCCCTGATTTGGGCATTTTGCACTGTGATAATGGAATGTCTAAGGACGTCCATACTATTTTTTCGATTACACCTACCTGATTTTGGCCGACTTCCTGAGGGCATCCTAATTCATAAGTGGACAATCTTTCGAACATGCCCCTCTTCTTCACATACAACTATATTTTTCAGGTAACAATATATAATAACAAATGAAGAAAAACTATTATGGCTTATTTAACCCACAAAGGCAAAGTACAGGAAAACAGAAATTCAATATCTAGAAAATAAATATAACAAATTATTGTTGAAGGAGCACCTATTGAAGCCAGCTATAAAGATGTTAGACAAGATAATTAAAAATATTTGATCATCACCCTCTTTAGCCATAAATTCAAAAAATCTTTTGGTAAAACAAAGGTATATACACTCAGAGTCACGAAATATCTACAAGAACATTTCAAAAGAAATACAATTCATTACACAATAAATCTTGGCTTTAAAGTAAAAAACTCATTAAACCTCTTTTGTGTATCCCTAGATAGATTAGAAAACCCATAAACAGTGAACTTACGGGTCATAAATATATTATTTCTATGTTGTTTGAAATAAAAAGTTACCATCAGAGTTGTCTGCTCAATCACTACCTTTGAAGAACTTTCTAAAAATCAGTGAGGTCCATAACTTCCTATACGTCTTGGGAGACCTAAGAACCAAAACCCCAAACTCTTTTTAGCTCTAGTTACATACTGAGCATGTACAATGGTGGTAGAGGATTGTCACCTTGAATACCAAGCAGTTCATTACAATATCTCTTCAGCCTGTCCACTGGATATGATACATAAGTACATAAGTACATAAGTAGTGCCATACTGGGAAAGACCAAAGGTCCATCTAGCCCAGCATCCTGTCACCGACAGTGGCCAATCCAGGTCAAGGGCACCTGGCACGCTCCCCAAACGTAAAAACATTCCAGACAAGTTATACCTAAAAATGCGGAATTTTTCCAAGTCCATTTAATAGCGGTCTATGGACTTGTCCTTTAGGAATCTATCTAACCCCTTTTTAAACTCAGTCAAGCTAACCGCCCGTACCACGTTCTCCGGCAACGAATTCCAGAGTCTAATTACACGTTGGGTGAAGAAAAATTTTCTCCGATTCGTTTTAAATTTACCACACTGTAGCTTCAACTCATGCCCTCTAGTCCTAGTATTTTTGGATAGCGTGAACAGTCGCTTCACATCCACCCGGTCCATTCCACTCATTATTTTATACACTTCTATCATATCTCCCCTCAGCCGTCTCTTCTCCAAGCTGAAAAGCCCTAGCCTTCTCAGCCTCTCTTCGTAGGAAAGTCGTCCCATCCCCACTATCATTTTCGTCGCCCTTCGCTGTACCTTTTCCAATTCTACTATATCTTTTTTGAGATACGGAGACCAGTACTGAACACAATACTCCAGGTGCGGTCGCACCACGGAGCGATACAACGGCATTATAACATCCGCACACCTGGACTCCATACCCTTCCTAATAACACCCAACATTCTATTCGCTTTCCTAGCCGCAGCAGCACACTGAGCAGAAGGTTTCAGCGTATCATCGACGACGACACCCAGATCCCTTTCTTGATCCGTAACTCCTAACGCGGAACCTTGCAAGTCGTAGCTATAATTCGGGTTCCTCTTACCCACATGCATCACTTTGCACTTGTCAACATTGAACTTCATCTGCCACTTGCACGCCCATTCTCCCAGTCTCGCAAGGTCCTCCTGTAATCGTTCACATTCCTCCTGCGACTTGACGACCCTGAATAATTTTGTGTCATCGGCGAATTTAATTACCTCACTAGTTATTCCCATCTCTAGGTCATTTATAAATACATTAAAAAGCAACGGACCCAGCACAGACCCCTGCGGGACCCCACTAACTACCCTCCTCCACTGAGAATACTGGCCACGCAATCCTACTCTCTGCTTCCTATCTTTCAACCAGTTCTTAATCCATAATAATACCCTACCTCCGATTCCATGACTCTGCAATTTCTTCAGGAGTCTTTCGTGCGGCACTTTGTCAAACGCCTTCTGAAAATCCAGATATACAATATCAACCGGCTCCCCATTGTCCACATGTTTGCTTACCCCCTCAAAAAAATGCATTAGATTGGTGAGGCAAGACTTCCCTTCACTAAATCCGTGTTGACTTTGTCTCATCAGTCCATGTTTTTGTATATGCTCTGCAATTTTATTCTTAATAATAGCCTCCACCATCTTGCCCGGCACCGACGTCAGACTCACCGGTCTATAATTTCCCAGATCTCCTCTGGAACCCTTCTTAAAAATTGGAGTAACATTGGCTACCCTCCAGTCTTCCGGTACTACACTCGATTTTAGGGACAGATTGCATATTTCTAACAGTAGCTCCGCAAGTTCATTTTTTAGTTCTATTAATACTCTGGGATGAATACCATCAGGTCCCGGTGATTTACTACTCTTCAGCTTGCTGAACTGACCCATTACATCCTCCAAGGTTACAGAGAATTTGTTTAGTTTCTCCGACTCCCCCGCTTCAAATATTCTTTCCGGCACCGGTGTCCCCCCCAAATCCTCCTCGGTGAAGACCGAAGCAAAGAATTCATTTAATTTCTCCGCTACGGCTTTGTCCTCCTTGATCGCCCCTTTAACACCATTTTCGTCCAGCGGCCCAACCGACTCTTTGGCCGGTTTCCTGCTTTTAATGTATCTAAAAAAATTTTTACTATGTATTTTTGCTTCCAACGCTAATTTCTTCTCAAAGTCCTTTTTGCCCTCCTTATCTCCGCTTTGCATTTGGCTTGGCATTCCTTATGATCTATCCTGTTACTTTCAGTTGGTTCTCTTCTCCACTTTCTGAAGGATTGTTTTTTGGCTCTAATGATTTCCTTTATCTTACTGTTTAGCCACGCCGGCTGACGTTTAGTCTTTTTTCCCTTTTTTCTAATACGTGGAATATATTTGTCCTGAACCTCCAGGATGGTGTTTTTAAACAGCATCCACGCCTGATGCAAGTTTTTTACTCTGCGAGCTGCTCCTTTCAGTCTTTTTTTCACCATTTTTCTCATTTTGTCGTAATCACCTTTTCTATAGTTAAACGCTAGCGTACTTGATTTCCTAGTTTCACTTCCTTCAATGCCAATATCAAAACCGATCATATTATGATCACTGTTATCAAGCGGCCCTCGTATCGTTACCCCCTGCACTAGATCATGAGCACCACTAAGGACTAAGTCTAGTATTTTTCCTTCTCTTGTCGGCTCCTGAACTAGCTGTTCCATGAAGCTGTCCTTGATTTCATCAAGAAATCTTATGTCCCTTGCGTGTACAGATGTTACATTAACCCAGTCTATATGCGGGTAATTGAAATCCCCCATTATTATTGTGTTGCCCAGTTTGTTTGCGTCCCTGATTTCCTTTAACATTTCCGCATCCGTCTGTTCGTCCTGGCCAGGCGGACGGTAGTACACTCCTATCACTATCCTTTTCCCCTTTGCACATGGAATTTCAATCCACAGTGATTCCAAGGAGTGTTTTGTTTCCTGCAGAATTTTCAATCTATTTGATTCAAGGCTCTCGTTAATATACAATGCTACCCCTCCACCAATCCGATTCACCCTATCACTACGATATAATTTGTACCCCGGTATGACAGTGTCCCACTGGTTATCCTCCTTCCACCAGGTCTCAGAGATGCCTATTATATCTAATTTTTCATTTAGTGCAATATATTCCAACTCCCCCATCTTATTTCTTAGGCTCCTGGCATTCGCATATAGACATTTCAAACTATGTTTGTTGTTCCTAAGTACATCATGCTTAGTACTTGACAGTATTAATTGGCAATCTTTTGTCTGATTTTTATTGTTATTTAAAGATACCCGATCTACTACAATCTCTTTTGCAACCTCACTATCAGGATACTCTATCTTCCCTGTTATGGTGATATCTTTGAAAGATACCTTATCCCGAACCATGCTCTTTTGAGCGACTGTCGGCCTTCCCCCCATTTCTAGTTTAAAAGCTGCTCTATCTCCTTCTTAAACGCCGATGCCAGCAGCCTGGTCCCACTCTGGTTAAGATGGAGCCCATCCTTTCGGAATAGGCTCCCCCTTCCCCAGAATGTTGCCCAGTTCCTAACAAATCTAAAGCCCTCCTCCCTGCACCATCGTCTCATCCACGCATTGAGACTCTGGAGCTCTGCCTGTCTCTTGGGCCCTGCGCGTGGCACAGGTAGCATTTCAGAAAATGCTACCCTGGAGGATCTGGATTTCAGCTTTCTACCTAAGAGCCTAAATTTTGCTTCCAGAACCTCTCTCCCACATTTTCCTATGTCATTAGTACCCACATGTACCAAGACAGCCGTCTCCTCCCCAGCACTATATAAAATCCTATCTAGGTGACGCGTGAGGTCCGCCACCTTCGCACCAGGCAGGCAAGTCACCAGGCGATCCTCACGTCCACCAGCCACCCAGCTATCTATATGCCTAATGATCGAATCACCAAGTACAACAGCTGTCCTAACCTTTCCCTCCCGGGCAACATTTGGAGATATATCCTCGGTGCGAAAGGATAATACATCCCCTGGTGGGCAGGTCCTGGCTACAGGAGTACTTCCTACTTCACCAGGGTGATGCTCTCCTTCTAGGAGACCTCCCTCCTCCAAGGTAGCACAGGGGCTACCTGACTGGAGGTGGGACTTCTCTACAACATCCCAAAGTTCCCAAATTCTTCTTCCTTAGCTGATTCTCAATATACTCCAAGATACGGACAGAAATATATTTGTCATAAGCACACTCTCCAAACTCTGAAGACCTGCAACCTTCTGCTTCAAAATCACAGCTTTAGCAGCCTGCTGCTCTAACTCATAAGAATGACCATCCACATATTTCTTAAACTGCTCTGTAAAATTTACCAAGTTTCAAGTTTTAATTTATATTGATATACCACTTCATGAGTAAATGCTGTCTGAGCAATTTACAATAAAATAATAAAAAAAAAGAACTAACATCAAGTATAAAGGACAAGGAACATCAAAGAATGATAGGGCAGAGAAACAAGAAGGTATATAGCTGGGTTGCCATAAGAACACTCCAAGGGGCAATTTCGAAAGAAACGTCTAAGTTGGAATTTGGACATCTTTGTAAAATGTCCAAATTCGGAGGTGGGGAGAAGGTCTTTTTTGAAAAAAAGATGGGCATCCATCTTTGTGTTCGAAAATACAATGGACTTCCTTTAATTTGGAAATAAGAGAAATAAGGTCAGAGAGAAGAGTAGCTTTCCTTCAGGTGGAGCAACAGTTGAGGAGTAAAAGGGTGAGATATTGGGTAGGCCATCCAGTGAGGGAAGGAGAATAGAGAGCAGCAAATGTCTGAATTGGGACAAGGAAGGAACTGACTTACCAGAGGACAGAGGCAGAGCAGCTGTTGAGGCTGAGGATGATAGCCCCAGAAAGGCGGACTATGCTGAGAAGATTGAAGGCAGATGATGGATAAGAACAGGAAGGACTCTCCCCCGGACTCACCAAAAAGAGCTCTCCCAAAGAGTATGACCTGTTCCTTTTGCATGATCCTTTGGTGTGAGCCTACAACAAGAACAATGCCAGAAAGGTGCATTTATACAGACTAAATGGGGCCATGACCATAACATCACCTGTGGGACCGGAGTTATTGCAGCCAAGCAGGATGATGGAAAACTGCCAGGACCAGGACACCAGGCCTATGAAGAACAAAATATCATTCAAAATAAGGCAAGCACAGGAATAGTAAATTAGAGAACAAAATAATTCTGCCATAGAGGCACTTTTATGCAGACTAACTGGGGTCATAATAATGACTTCACCTAAGGGGGTGGAACTATTGCTGCTGAGCAGGATGGTAGAAAACGCCAGGATCAGGATACCAGTTGGGGTCACAATTGTTCTGTCACCAATGGGGGCAGATCTATTGCAGCCTAAATTGAATTGCAGTAGTCCAAATGAGAAATCAGAAGAACATTAATGAGAGTGTGAAACATAGGAAAATCAAGTTTCAATAAATAGATAAAGCCAGCTCTGACCTGTTGGAAAGATAATTGAGAATCAATGGTGACCCCAGATAATGAAAAGTAGTGGCAGAGGTAATGGGCAGACCAAACAGAACAAGAGTCAAATTGGGCTGGGACAAAGCGCCTGTCATCCAGCAGGTAATAGCTTTTTCAGGATTCAGAACAAGCTTGTGGTAAACAAGCCAAATAGCCATAATATCCAAACATTTTTGCAGAATACATAGATCACTACTATTCAGTGAATTAGGAAATATTAGCAGAATATCATCTGAATAGAAATAGAAGCTGACATTAAATGATTAAATGAGAGTGGCGAGGAGACTTTGAAAGATATTAAAAAGCACAGGTGACAAAATAGACCAGTGAGGAACCCCTTATGAAAGAGAATGGGTGGAGGAATGTCAGTAGAAAAGTGAACAGTAAAGTTATAACCTTGTAGGAATAATGAAAAACAATCAATAACTGACCCAGCCAACCTGATATTGAACAGGCGAGCAAGCAAAAGCGAGTGGTCCACAAGATCAAAGGCCACTGAAAGATTGAGTGAAATATCTAGAGTAATGTTACCCTTATCAAGAATAAAGTTCACTGAGTAGAGAAGTGACTATGGTTTCTGTGCTATGGTGCTGTTAGATCCTTGCTTGACATGGCTCCAAAATCAGTGATGTTTCACATAAGAGAGGAGTTCGATATAGATGACCTTTTCTGCACGTTTAGAAAGAAAGTAAACATTAAAAACCAGCCAATAATTATTTGGAAGGGTAAGGTGCAATAAGGCCTTTTTCAAAGTATGTTGAACTAGGGCCTTCTTCCATGGTGAAGGAACAATACCTGGTGAAAAACTGTGGTTAATTAAAAAAATGCAAGTGGAAGCAGGCCCTGGGAGTGCATATTTCAACCATGAAGAAGAGGTGGGGGGTGAAAGAGCATGTTGTCTGCCTCATAGAGGTCAGTGATGTAAAGAAAAAAGTCAGACTAGGAAGTGAAAATAAAGTCCAAGACCAAGAGAGAGACTGCCTAGAAAGGGAGCTATAATTTAAAACTAGCCACTTCGTCCCAACTGTAAATCAATATTGTAATCTCACCAAATGTAAACTGTAAGTCACTTTGAACCAAAACTTGTTTTGGGATAACAGTGGGATATGAGAATGAATAAATAATTTTTTTTTTTTTCAGAGAAAATAATTGGTTTGATTAAAATGGAACTCTCATGTCTGCTATAAAGAATTTTGAAATAAATCCTTATTTTTGACAGATTATCTTGGGTTAAATGATGTTTTGGAATTAATTGAACATGATTAATCGGGGTGAGATTTTGCTAATGTTTCATCAATTATGTGTGATTACAGGTGGTGGCATTGTATTAAATTGTTTATTGATCTATGCCAAAATAGAGCTCATTTGTCGTCAGCAGACCTTTGTGAAAGTAAATTTGTGTGAGAAACAAGTTTGGAGACAATCTGCCTGCTTCTTGCTATTATTATTATTATTATTATTATTATTATTATTATTATTATTATTATTATTATTATTATTAATTGTTACATTTGTATCCACATTTCCCCACCAATTTGCAAGCTCAATGTGGCTTACAGTATTTTATTTTTTCAGTTGGAGGCTGATAAAAAAAATTGCTTTTGCCTATTCCGTGCAGACTAAGATTGATCCTTTTACACTAACAGCCTAAACAGTTATTTTTTCTAATCAACTGAAAGGATTTCAGTAACATGCGCAGATTACATTATGTGCTATATTTAGAATTAATGAAATCCTATTGAGTCAGAATATTCTCTGCTAATTAAAAGAATGGCATTGCTTTACTCATGACCCACAAACCTTGTTGAACAATGAGTATCTGCTCTCTTTGTGGCTGAGTGCACATATCTGCATGCTGTCCCTCTTAAATCAGTTCAAGGTAGTAGATCAAATCAATGCATGCTAATTTGCATTGAGGATCTTCTGCTCTTCTCAATATGTACCTCTGTTTATCCTGATAAGGTATGACCCTTGCAAAGGCTTTGGCCACTTCTTTGCTCTGCTGCCTAATTGCTCATCCATTGCTGTCTGATGCATTAAACATCTGCCTAATGCAGTAGCTCCCTGTTTCAGTTCCAGGCATGGTTTATATTCTAAAATCATTACCCAAGTGACAGACTAGCCAAATAAATTTGCTTTGAGCAATGTTATCACAGAGGAGGTGAAAAATCCCTACAGTGAGTCAGCAATTTTGTATTATCTTTGATTTGTTGGGTAATACTTGAAGAGACTTTGATTCACTTCATTGAATTTGTGCACATGGTATGCAAGAGATGCTAATGTATTTTTCCACAAGAGGGTATTCTTTTTATCAGTGGTGATAACTAATTCCCCCTATTTGCCTTTTTCAAGTTCATTTAAGCAAGTACTGGATGCCTTATATTTATTCTCAAAAATCTGCATGCAGTTTCTTCCGAGGGAGATGGCACTGATTTGCATGCTCCATGATAGTTTCCAAATCGTTTTTGACAGTCTACACAAATGCATCATAGAAGTAATGTCTTTTGATTATAAAGCATGCTATCACAATTTTCAGTTTGTTATACACTAATCATACTACAGTGTAGGGTCTTGCATAATAAACTGTGGTAGCTCAAATAATTTTGAAAGCAATATCTCAGGAGATCACTTTAATAGCCTCATGGTAAATTACATACCCAAAGCCAATAATGGGCTGCTTCTTCATACTAGGGATCCTTTATTAGTCATCTGTTTATCTAAAATTGTCTTCATTATAGTTAATAGGAGGTCATTATAGACATTTACATTATTTGTTTATTGATCTCATTATGCTGTCATTGATTCTAATTTAGAAGGCGATTTTCAGGGTTGCTCCTAAGTGACTGTCTGCACCTAACTGGGGGCTTCTTTTACAAAGACACGCTAGTGATTTCCATGTGGCAAATGAGAGGAAGCTCATAGGAATTGAATGGACTTTCTCTCATTTGTTGCACCGAGAATCAGTAGTGCGACTTTGTAAAAGAAGCCCTAAGTGTTTGCAGATACATAAAATCAGCCCTGGATTTTCAGACAACAGAGTGAATCATACTATTTTGAAAATCTGCTTAGGTCACCCACAAAAGTATTTGTGCTGTTGATAAGTCAATGCAAGTGCTTTTGGAGGATATAAAAAAAAGTGTGTGCATACTTAAGACTCCTTTTACTAAGCTGTGGGTAAAAGTGACCATAACATGCCCTTATGTGTATGTTTCCCATACGCAAATGCCATTTTTAGTGCAGCTGGAAAATGGCTGATTTTCCATTTTTCAAATTAATGGCTATGCACTAATGATGTCAGCATATAGCCAATAACAAAAATTAGCATCTGAACACTTTACCAACATCTATTTTATAAATAGTAAGGGTTCACATGCTAATCCTGCACTAACCAGTTAGTGTGCAGTAATGTAGCTGTGCTAACTGATTAACGCAAGTAGAGCTACCCCAGACATACGCCCTCTATGAAAAAAAATATATATATATTTTTTTGCATGTGCACATTGTAAAATTACTGTGGGATGCCTTAGCACAGGATGCCTTAGCATATCCTTTGATAAGCCCTATTAAGCTGCAGTAAACTTACCAAAAAAAGGAGCCCTTAGTGTGCAGTCTATTTCTGATTTCTATGCACTTGGACTACATGACAAATATTACACAGATACAATTAAAGACATCATTATGCCAGGTTGGCATGTTGCTACAGCTGAGCAGAGCTTTGTATTAAGGGAAGACCAGCCACTCCCATCCGATTGGAAGTGCAGGATCCAGACATAGATGATTTGCATCCTGGAATTCAACAATGTGTCCTATCACTGCGAACTGGAGAATCTCAAAAAGAAGGCAAGGAATCTTCTGTTCTAGAAAAGAATGATTCTTCTGTCCATTACAGCTAGGTATTTATTTATTTATTTATTGCATTTGTATCCGACATTTTCCCACCTATTTGCAGGCTCAATGTGACTTACAGAGTCCTGTTATGGCTTTGTCATTCCAGGATGTCAGATACAATTAGTGATGTGAAAGTATTAAAGAAGGGAAGATTTAGGCGGATAGGTAAAGAAAGTAGACTTTCATAATTGGGTAGGTTGGCGAGGTGATTTAGTAAGGTTGTGGGTTTTCTTTGTAAGCCTTGTTGAAGATATGTGTCTTCAGAGATTTACGAAAGTTGGTTATTTCATCTATAGTTTTCAAGGTGGTAGGTAATGCATTCCACAACTGCGTACTCATGTAAGAGAAGGTAGTTGAATGCATTAGCTTGTATTTTAGTCCTTTACAGTTGGGGAAGTATAGATTCAGAAATTTGTGGGATGATATTTTGGCATTTCTGGGAGGCAGGTCAACGAGGTTTAGCATATAGGTTGGGGCATCTGCTTGGATGATTTTATGAACAATCGTGCAGATCTTGAACGCGATCCATTACTTAAGTGGGAGCCAGTGAAGTTTCTCTCTTAGGGGTTTTGCACTTTCATATTTAGTTTTTCCAAATATGAGTCTGGCGGCGGTATTTTGGGCTGTTTGGAGTTTTTTGATATTCTGTTCTTTGCATCCAGTGTACAGAGCCGGTCTTAGGCCGAGGTGACTGAGGCGGCTGCATAGGGCCCCGCGCTTAGGGAGGCCCCGTAAGGCGCGCCTCAGTCAGCCTCCTCCCAGGGCCGGGTAAGCAACAAGCAAGGTAAGCATGGCAGGGCCGCACTACGCTTACCGCCACTTATCTGCCCGCCCTGGCGCCCTCTTCTCCCCCCAACCAAGGATCCTTTTTCTTTTCTTTTAAATTTACCTAACCTCCGACACTGGAATCTGACTGCATGGACAGCAGCGTCACTGAAAGCGCTCCTCCCCTACCGAGTTCCCTCGAGGTCTCTAGGAGAAGCTTCCTGATTCGTTCATTCTCAGTGTCCCGCCCTCGAGGGCAGGACACTGAGAATGAACGAATCAGGAAGATTCTGCTAGACACGTTGGGACTCGGGAGGGGAGGAGTGCTTTCAGTGACGCTGCTGTCCATGCAGTTGGATTCCGGCCCTGCCAGCGTACAGTGCATTGCAGTAGTCCAGGTGACTCAGTACCATTGACTGTACCAGGGTATGGAAGATGTATCTCCGGAAGAAAGGTTTTACTCTTTTGAGTTTCCACATGGAGTGGAACATCTTTTTCATCGTATTCTTCATGTGGGCATCAAGTGTGAGGTTACGGTCAATGGTAACTCTGAGAATTTTCAGATTTTGTTAGACGGGAAGAGAACATTATGGTGTGGTTATGGTGGTGAAGTTGTTTGTATTATGTTGTGATGTAAGTACAAGACATTGTGTTTTTTCTGTATTAAGTTTTAGCTGGAATGTATCCGCCCAGGAGTGCATGATTTGGAGGTTTTGGTTGATCTCATTGGTGATTTCAGTTAGATCGTGTTTAAACGGGATATAAATTGTGACATCGTCTGCATTTATGTAAGAGTTGAGGTTTTGAATGGCTAGTAATTTGGCTAAAGGTATCATCATTAAGTTAAAGAGGGTTGGTGAGAGGGGGGATCCCTGGGGGACTCCACATTCAGGTATCCATGGGGCTGATATGTCCGCGTTCCTTGTTACTTGGTATGATTTTGTGGTCAGGAATCCTCTAAACCATTTGAGAACTGTACCTCCTATTCCAAAGTATTCTAGTATATGTAATAGTATTCCATGATTGACCATGTCGAAGGCACTGGACATGTCAAATTGTAGGAGGAGTATGTTGTTGCCGGTTGCAATTGCTTGTTTGAATGAGTTCATTGCAGACACTAGAACAGTTTCAGTGCTGTGATTCGATATAAATTGATCTATTATTCAGATACTGATAACAGTGGACAATAAGATAAGTGCTATTATAAGTATTGGCTAACATTATCAGTTGGTGTTGGTTTGTAAAAATGGTGAAATGAAGTATAAAATTATATGAGCATAAGCACATGAGATATAAAAAATGTTACCCGATGAATGAAGTGCTGAACCACCAGGAAGTTATAATTATTACTTGTCGAATTGAGTGGGAACATTTGAGGGTATACTCAAAAATAAAACAAAAATATAATAAAGACTTTATTAAATACAATAAGAGAATGATATTTTGTGGCAGTTTGATGGAGCCAATGCTGTGTTTTGAATTTTTTGTTTTGGTACCTTTTGTCCTGGTTTAGATATTAGTTATACATTATTAAGTACCAGAGACCAAAGGATTTTTTTGTATTGATACTCAGGTCCATGACAGCACATGCAGGTCCCAGGAGCAGTTTTAGTGGGTACTGCAGTGCACTTCAGACAGGTGGACCCAGGCCCATACCCCCCCACACCTGTTACATTTGTTGAGGAAACAGCGAGCTCTCCAAAACCCACCACAAACCCACTGTACCCATACTGTATATAGGTGCCCCCCTTCATCCGTAAAGGCTATGGTAGTGGTGTACAGTTGGGGGTAGTGGGTTTTGGGGGGCTCAGCACACAAGGAAAGGGAGTTATGTTTCTGGGAGCATTTTATGAAGGCCACTGCAGTGCACCCTAGGGTGCCCGGTTTGTGTCCTGGCATGTCAGGGGGGCCAGTGCACTACAAATGCTGGCTCCTCCCATGCCCAAATGGCTAGCGTTTGGACATGTTTTACATGGACGTCTTTGGTTTCGAAAATCGCTGAAAGTCAGAAACTTCCATGTCTAGGGACGTCCAAATCTAGGGACGTCCAAATTTTTTTTTTATTTTTTTTTTTATTTATTATTTTCATTTAATGATTCACACAGCAATGTGATAATACAGCTCACATTTGAAATTACAAAAGAAATTCTTTTCAAAAAGAGATGAGGAAACAAAAAACATTTTTTTTCCGTCCACTACTAAGGAAAAACAATTCCAAGAAAAGGAAAAAAGAAAATTAAAAGAAACATAAGATTATTAATGCACACAAGCTATCTCTATGTAGGAGGGCATATAACAGTCACTTCAACTCTAGCATCTAGGAAATCTTTAAGCTGTTTGGGACGTCCAAATTTAAGGATTTGGACATCTCTGATGGTATTTTTGAAACGAAAGATGGGCATCTATCTTGTTTCAAAAATACAGGTTTCCCTGCCCCTGGATTTCACCATTTTGTAAGGACATCCAAATCGCAACTTGGACGTCCGTTTTGAAAATGCCCCTCCACGTGTATTAGCTTACATTAAACGTGGTGTAGATATTATTGCTGATTAAGACATAAGTGGCATATGCCAGAGAAATCATGCTAAAAAAGGTTTACATAGGAACATAAGCACATAGGAATTGCCATACTGGGTCAGACCAATGGTCCATCTAGCCCAGTATCCTGTTTCCAACAGTGACCAATCCAGGTCAGAAGTACCTGGCAGAAACTCAAATAGTAGCAACATTCTATTCTACCAATCCCAGGGCAAGCAATGGCTTCTCCTATATCTATCTCAATAGCAGACAATGGATTTATCCTCCAGGAACTTGTCCAAACTTTTTTTTTAAAACCCAGATATGCAAATCACTATTACCACGTTCTCTGGCAATGAATTCCAGAGCTTAACTATTCCTTGAGTGAAAAATATTTCCTCCTAGATGTCTTAAACGTATTTCCAGGTAATTTTGTCGAGTATCCCCTGGTTTTTGTACTTTTTGAAAGAGTGAAAAATTGTTTAATTTATCCAGTCTAAACCACTCAGGATTTTATAGACCTCAATCATATCCCCCCCCCCCCCCCTCAGCTGTTTCTTTTCCAAGCTGCAGAGCCCTAACCTCTTTAGCATTTCCTCATATGGGAGCAAATCCGTCACCTTTATCATTTTGGTCGCTTTTCTTTGAACCATTATATATATATATATATATATATATATATATATATATATATATATATATATATATATATATATATATATATAATATGGCAACCAGAATTGAATGCAATACTCAAGGGACGTTGCAGGTTTAGAGCTGTATTTTACATAGCATGTAGAGCTCAGAATTGAGATATCCAGGTCAGGATGTGCTCGATTCAGTTGATATTTTATAAAAAGGTTCACCTAATACAAAACCTTTTTTTAAATACCTGCAGGAGTATACAGGTAGCTTCTGGCATATGGAGTAGGCACCACCATTTCACAGTTATATACATCGAAAGCATGAACAGTAGGTATGTGGCAGCTACCACATGAAAATATTAGCACTTACATGTGGAAGCGGCAATTTTTCAACCTTCCATGTGGAACATAAGAATATAACATAAGAACAATGGTTCATCTAGCCCAGTATCCTGTTTTCAACAGTATCCAATCCAGGTTTTTATTTATTTTTGTTACATTTGTACCCCGCGCTTTCCCACTCATGGCAGGCTCAATGCGGCTTACACGGGGCAATGGAGGGTTAAGTGACTTGCCCAGAGTCACAAGGAGCTGCCTGTGCCTGAAGTGGGAATTGAACTCAGTTCCTCAGGACCAAAGTCCACCACCCTAACTACTAGGCCACTCCTCCAATACCTGGTATAAACCCAAATAGTAGCAACATTCCATGCTACCAATTCCCGGGCAAACAGTGGTTCCCCCATGTCTGTCTCAATAGCAAACTATGGACTTTTCCTCCAGGAACTTATCCAAACCTTTTTTAAACCTAGATACGCTAAACACTGTACATCCACTGGCAGAGATTTCTAGAACTTAACTATTTGTTGAGTGAAAAAATATTTCCCCCTATTTGTTTTAAAAATATTTCCATGTAACTTCATTGAGTGACTCCTAGTCTTTGTACTTTTTGAAAGAATAAAATAATTGATTCACTTCTACTCATTCTGCTGTATTTTATAAACTGTAAATATCACCACAGATCAACTTCACTGTTCACTACAACTGATACTCATCAAAAACACACACAGTGAAAAGTGACTCATCAATAAGGGGAAAATGCCTCATCAATCTGTGGCAAAAGAGTAATTATTCATATGCACACAGCACAAAAAGTAATCATCGACATAACCCCCCCCCCCAACTTTTTGTATATATCTTTCTTGTGAATTTGAACAAATATAGACTTCTCTGTCTTAATCGTAATTGCTGTAGTCCATATACCAGTGCGCTAAAAGTGAAAAATTAAACAACTTATCTTAAAAGCGCTGTCCAGTTCATGTGCAGAGTGGCATGCTCCATCTTGCAAAATAGACAAATGAGGTCTTTTCCCCCTGTTTTGATTTTTTACTTTTCAATGGTATGGTGTTGATGCATATGAAGACATTTGTTCGCTTTTAGTAACATAACTTTAGATGTTGCCATTTATACCAACTTAAATGTGATGCAAATGTACGTGCCTACAATAAGTGTGTTACCCCTTTATTCGATAACAATGCGTGTTGATTTTAGTAACAACCCTGTTATGCTCATGACCCTCCCATTTCCGCAACCCTTTTTTCAGATTGAATATAAATTTTAAGTGCTTTACATTAGTAAATGCCCATTAAGTCTAATTGGGGCCAATAATTTCTTGTTTAAAAGCCAATATTTGGCGCTAATTTGCTTATTCAATTAAATTTGTGCATGCAATTTTTGGTGACTTTTATATAATTAGGCAGTTAATGCTCACTAAAATAATTTAACACATATTTGGGGTCTTGCTGGGTATTTGTGACCTGGATTGGCCACTGTTGGAAACAGGATGCTGGGCTCGATGGACCTTTGGTCTTTCCCAGTATGGCTATACTTATGTACTTGAGGCTCAATTCAGTAAATGGCACCTAAATTTGGGCACTGAAAATATGAGTGCTAAGTTCTATTCTATAAACAACACTCTCAAGTTGGGTGCCATTTATAGACTTGCACTTAGTGCTGGGCAGGGCAGTTTTGAGGAGGTACTGAGTACCGGCACCTTTTCCATTGCCTACTAAAATTGCCTAAGGACCCCAAGCTTTAATGAAAGAGCTCAGGCTCTACACACCAATTCTGCCTTGTCACAGATTCTGTGACTAGTTGCAGGGGGCCTAGCTATTGTGGAGTGGGTACCTCAACGATCACCCCCCTCCTGAAGGGTAGCTTTGCATTTGAGTACAGGCACCTTTTTTGCTAGAAAAAATGCACTGGTGCTGAGATCTGTGCCCAATTTGGGCACGAGGATTTACACCAACTGAAACCTGGTGTAAATCCTCTTACCTAAATTAGGTGTGGATCTGCCCTATTCTATAATACTGTATGCAAATTCTAGGAATATCCATGACCCACCCATGCCCCTCCCATAGCCTCACCCTTTTTTGGATCTGCACGTAAAAGTATATGTGCCCATTTTTATAGAATACCAACTACAAAGATGAGCGTGTAAATTCAACTTGTTGCCAATTAGCACCAATATGTGATTGATAGTGCCCAAATTTTGGCACAAATTGACTGGTTATTCAATTTAATTGGACAAACAAATTGAGAGCACATCTAAATTTGCACATGCTATTTTGAACACCATACGTAGAATCCTGGGGTAAGTCAATTTGTGAACTTAGCATTTATATAAAAATTTAAAATGAATATATGGAACAGAAAAAAAGTGATAATTAGGAAAAGCCTAAATAGTCTGGACATGAACCAATTTTTCTGTCCTGTGCATATCCCTAGAGGCAACGAAGTGCCTTGGCTTTGCAAATGAAGGGGAAGAGAAAGAAGCAATTTTAGCCTCATTGAAGCTGTGCCCAGCTGTCACCATAGGAAGGGATAACCAACAGTTGCTGTTACTGCCTTATTATAGAGGGATACAGCAATGTGGGTTAAATGTAGAAAAACAATACAGTGCTGTATGGGAGAAGAGGAGATGTACATAGAGAAATATGATCAACAGTATAATAAACTGTATTTTTTACACTGTATATTATTACACTGTTTATAAAAGAGCTAGTTTTCTAAATGTTATACATGCACAGTGTCAACCTGAAATGAGTTCCATTTATAAATTCAAATTCATTTTGCATACACTTTAAAAAATGAATATAATGTATGCACAATTTGTGCATCATTAAAACTGCTTACACAACTTAGTTCACTTTTGTTTCAATCATAGTTGATTATTCTCCTCTTTTAGGGCTCCTTTTACTAAGCATGGTAAGCCCAATGCGGGCTTACCGCGTGCTATACAGGAAGTGCTGCCAGGCTAGATGAGCAGCCTGGCGGTACTTCCCACCCCTAGCACACCGTTATTTCCGGTACTACAAAAATGTATTTTTATAGTACTAGAGTGTACCCGGTGGTAATTGGACAACGGTTACCACCAGGTTAACACGGGAGCCCTTACTGCCACCTCAATGAGTGGTGGTAAGCACTCCCCCCCCCGAAATGGCCATGGCAAGTGCTTTACTTGCAGCACAGCCATTTCCTGCAGGAAGGCGAGACTTCCCTTTTACCAGCTACAGTAAAAGGGGACCTCAGCGCTCGTTTAAAACATGCGCCGATGCTAGCACTGGCTCCCTTTTACTGCAGCTTGGTAAAAGGGGCCCTTAATTTTTAATCTGTATGGCACCTTACTTATAAGGAAGAGTCCCATAGAAGAGCCCCTGATTTTAGTCCAATGGGATATGACGTTCACTGTTTTCCCAGTTTGGGCAGGACTTTACATTTCAAATTACTTCTTTCTTGAATATTTTAGTTATTGAGTTTAGCATCTTCTTGTTTTATATTGCTGTATTTTTTTGGTGGGGGGTATCTAAACTGATGTCCAATCTAGATGCACAACTCTTCATTAAATGTGAAATTAGATGCTCAGCTAATGAAGCTTTATCTAGTATTTGATGACTGACAAAGAATCTGTGAAAGGTTCTGTCTAAATCCCTTAATGGATTTACGGAGAGTTAAGTCCGACTTTAGTCTTCTATTAAAAGCAAGACCTTGCTGGCTGGAGTGTTGTTCTTGTTTAATTATTTAGAGGATCAGTAGCAGAGACAGTCTTCAGAAAAGCCAAATGATCATATGCGGCAACAAATGAGCACCATAGTCTTAACAAGATTATCATAGTAAAGAGTCATCAGAGAAATTAAAATTATCTGCTTTAATTACCAGATTATAACCCCATTAACTCCACTGCATGAAAAGTAGGAACGGGGGAATAGTGATGAACGATCTGTAGATAGACTTTAAAACTCTAGAGCAAATAAAATTAGATGGAGGGAAAAAAGGGCTCCTCATAGCAGCTGAAATATTCTACATAATTTAATTTTAAAACATATCATTAATGTAGATTTTATTTTTTATAATCAATCTTTAGATTACTATTGTTTATTTTACTTTTTTTATGCTGATTAAGCTATTAAAGGAACTGTTGAACACTTGAAGCTTAAATGCAGACCCTTTTTAAATGGTCACAGTTTGTAAATTCCCTGTTCCCTGAGGGGTTCTTCTAGTAAGCAGTGGAAGTCCACCGCGGACTTACCGTGCACCAATCTGGAATGACCACCGGGCACCCGCAGGAGCCCAGTGGTATTTCACACCCCTAGCATGCACCATTTCTGGTGCTACAAAAATATGATCTATTTTTGAGGCACCAGAATAACCGGCAGTAATTGGGCAGTGCCGCGTGCTGTCTAGTTACTGCAGGTTAGCATGAGAGCCCTTACCACCATCTTAATGGGTGGTGGTAAGGGATCCCCCCAAAATGGCCATGCAGTAAGTTTTTCATGTACTGCACTGCCATTTATTTTTTTCAAAAAAAGACAACCTTTTTTCCCGCTGCGGTAAAAGGGGGCCTCAACGCACATCAAAAACATGCACTGATGCTAGCACAGGGCCCTTTTTACCGCTGCTTAGTAAAAGGGCCCATGAAATTGTTAAAGAAACAACATACATATAGGGAAAGATTCTATATATGGCACCTAAAAAATCGGCACAGAAGTAAATGTCGACTAAGCGTATCCTATTAGCAGAGCCTATATTTTGACACAGTATGTAGAATATGTTTAGCTGATATATCAGTGCCTAAATCCACGTGCCTCCATTTACACCAATGAAAATGTGGTGTAAATCCTTGTGCATAGATTTAGGCGCACTGAACAATATTCTATAACTATTCTCATCAATTTTGGAACACCCATAAAACACCCATTTCCCCATCCATAACCATGCCCCTTTTTGCCTATGCAGTACTCAATTCAGTCACGACACCACTAGGGTGTCCCCTTTCACCCTCAACTCCTTCTCCCTTTCAGTTCCCTAGGAGTCTTTCAATAGCGAAACAAAAAAAATCAGTGCATTTTCCTTATCACACTTGTTCAAACCCCAAACATTAAAGACACAGGGTTCAACAAAAATACAGCCTTGGCTTTTCGGGTTCTTGCCAAGGCTGTGCACGCAGCCCTCCTCCTTCCCATTGTTCATCAGCACACTGGATCCACCCACAGCTGTGGTTGATTCTTTCAACTAAAATCTTCAAGCTAGGTTTACTTTACAAAAAAAAAATCAAAATAGCAATATAATGCTCACACATGTAACTCCATAAGTTCAACGGGATTGAGGTCTCCTGGCAGTTTGTCTCCTCCACTTCCATTTCTACTGAGCTTTCGTCTGGTTTAAAAGGGGTTTGTTCACAGTCCAAAGGCTCAAAATCCTCCCCTTTTTGTCTCAACTTCCTCTCTTCTACTTCCGCCCTCTATTGGGCTGAGGGTCATATCTCCATCTCCCAGGATCCTCTTTCCCTTGAGAGCTGTCTGTAGGCTGTGATTTACTCTCCTCTCCCCTTTTCTTGTTTCTATTGATAATCTTAGGGGTCTTCCAGGGATACCGTTGCTGTTCTTCCCCACAATATATATACTAACTTCATATTTTTCAAATATTCATAGCTCCAGCTTAATTTATTTTTTTAATCAGAAACATGCAAATGTAGATACAAAACAAGGTACACTCAATATTGGCATTAAATATAACATTTTTTAATGAGCATCTCTTTTACAAAGCAGTGGTATGCCAAATGCCGGCTTACCGCTCGCTAATCTGGAGCTACCGCTGGCCCAACGTGAGCGCTGGTGGTAGTTCCAACCCCAGCATGCATCATTTTCCATGCTGGGGGAAATAGGGCTGTATGTTTTAGCATGACGCTAACCTAGCAGTAATTGAACGGCACTATGTGCTACCAGGTTACTGCTGGGTTAGTGCAGGAGCCCTTACTGCCACCTCAATGGGTGGTGGGAAGTGCTCCCCCTCACATGGCCACATGGTAAGAGCAATCTTACCTTATGACCATGGCTATTTTAAGCCTTTATTTACCTGTTGTGGTAAAAATGGCAGCGGCGTGTGGCAAAAACATTCCATGTCGCTAGCGCAGGGACCTTTTTATGACAGCTTATTAAAAGGACCCCTGATTTCATATTATGGTATGTTAAGAAGTCTAAGAAGTGCTGTTACAAACTAAGAGGTCCTTTTAGTAAGCGATGGCAAGCACTACTGTGTGCTTGGCCTTAGCGTGTGGTGCATGGCCTCTTTTAGTGCTGCTTAGTAAAAGGACATCTAAGTGCTAAACTGAAAATTATGCATATTCATACTACTGGAATGGAATTTCAACTTTTTGACAGTCCTATATAATTGAATTAAATTTAAAGTGATCTGTACCTAGTGGAGATTAACTAACAAAGAAAACAAGTGATCATATTATAGTCAGTGAAGCATATGATTAGATTTCAATATAGCTGCAGTCTCTCTTGTTTATTTCATAAAACTGAAAAATAAAACTTGGCTTCTAGTCATATCATTATGCAAATTTGCTTATGAAAACATTCAGAGACAGTTGCTTGTGCTATGAGCATGTTAAAGGTAAGACATAAAAGAAAGAGAAGATGAAACAGGAAAAGATTTGATGCTGCTCTCTATTTGTTGACTACAGAGGAGTGCAAGTTTTGTAATTAAAATTACATATTCTGGGGAACCCTCCTAAATCTGTTTAGTAAACTCAGTCCACAACAATTTACAAGAACCTAAAATACAAATACTTTGTTCTGAAAAATGTTATTCTTTGCACGTAATTATTTTCATAAATATTCCATGAACAAGCTGCTGATGAAGGGTATGGAACCTCTTTTAATTGTTTTAACAAATACGTAGATGGATGCCTTTAGCATATTGTGAGATTTTCAGGTTTGTCCACAAGATAACAGCTAAATGGTTTACACCCTGGGTTAAATCATGGTGACATAATATGGCTTCGCAGCCAGAAGCCACGATAATTTATTTTAAGAAGCTGGTAAAGGAGCCATTTGGGATTTAGGTAAATTGGTGAGTTAGGTTGAGAATAAAGGTGGTAGGTTAGGTTTTAGTAGGGTAATGTGATTGGAGGTTGGTGGGAGATAAAAGGACCACAGAGGTGCTGGAGAGAAGGGAAAAATCTGATTGTTTTTGGCAGGCTTTGTTATTTTATTTTGTGTGGAAGCATGGGTGGTAGCATTTTGACACCTTCCCTTCCGCAGTTAGATGAACAGGTATAATTTTGTTGTTAAATGTTGAGCTATGTTAAGGGATTTGTTTTGCTGTATTGGGGAGAGGTGGAATATTGTATTGGGAGGGATTTTCCATTTACAGGTCAAGTTGTGACATAAAATTGTGCTGTAATGTGAAACTGTGTGTGTGGAAATTTAATTCATGTGTGGTGCTGCCATGGATTGAAAGAAGCTGCATGACTTTGCGTGACTGCAGGTCAGGCATAAATCAATTCAGAGTTACTGGATTAGTTTATGACTGTCTAACCTGGAGAGTTTGAGAATGATCTGATGGATATTATATGGGAATGGATTATATGAAGTCTGAATTATTTGAAAGCATTAAATAGAGCTGCAGACAGGTTAATCCATATTTAATTGTGTGATGTGTTTTATTTAGGGTATTTGCATGGTTGTGAGCATGTGAATGCTTATAAAGGAAGATATTTGAGAGATAGGGAGGTATAAGGTTGAGTGGGAATATGTAGGGGATAATATCAGTCAGTGGTAGGCAATTGTGGTCTTTTATGGCTATAGACTTCTATTTTTCAGGATAGCTACAATGAATAGGCATCATTTTTGTGGATATCTTGGAAACCCAAATAGTTTGTAACCACTGAGGTCCAGAATGCCAAGGCAAGAAGAAGAACAGAAGTATGACAATATTGACAAAGAGAATTATGAAGATAATGCAACCGAGTGAGCATTCATAATTTGCAAATAATATATGGCAATATAAGATAATGAGTATTTGATAGACTTGACAGTAGCACTGATGAACTTGAAATGTTGCAAGGACAATATGGAACAATACAAGGATATCGTGTCTCTGGTAACATCCAAAACTAGACAAAATAAACCAGGACCTTAGCCACCGATTATTAAAGTCTCAGCTGACACCAATGCACTAGTCCACTCATCCAATATTTATAATGCAATGCACACCCACGAGTAGCAAGGGAACCCTCAGATGATTTTGCCACTTCTCATGCAGTCAAGCATACTGCTCTGAAATGGTATAGCGTTTCTTTCATCGGGTATCCCTGCAGTGAGTTTGGAAGACTTTTTTTCTTTTTTTCTATATTATTGCTTCCCGACACCACTGTGCTACAATTTTTCAATCTTTTTAAACCAAATGTGCAAAGTAATGGACTAAATACTTTAAACTTTCAATCTTTTAAAACAAATGTGCAAGGTGAAAAGCTGAGTACTTATCCAGTCTCGTGGGAATTCTTCCACTTTATTCCTCTTTATTCCACACTGCCTTCCCCTGAAACCGCCCGACTCTGCAGGTCTCAATTGCTTGCTTCAGGGACGAGGGTTAAGGCATGAAAAACAAAAGAACTCCTTCCTCTAGCAGGCAGATAGGACTGCACAAAAGAAAATTCTAGATTTGCTTACTTAGCCTTATGGGTGCCAGCACTGAATATTGGCTGGAACCTTCATAACTGCAGTCTCCATACATCTGGAACATAGCTTCCAGATGTATGGTCAGAATCTTGATCTGTGCTACCTTCCCTTCCTCCAGCCAAGAGCCAACCCCTCTACCAGATCCCTCTCCCAGACCTCTTCTCTAAGAAGAGTTGACCCTCCTGAAGTACACACCAACAGAGGATCCTACCTCTGGGCCTACCTTTATATTCCTTGTTTATTTATTACATTTATACCCTATATTTTTCTGCCCAATTTCAAGTTCAATGTGGCTAACAGGCTAAAAGGAATTCCACCATTTAGTACCTTGGTATGAAAAAGTAGCTGAATATATAGATTTATAAACTACTACTACTACTACTACTACTATTACTATTTAGCATTTCTATAGCGCTACAAGGCATACGAAACTATTATCTTACAGGTAGGAAAATAAAGATGCAGGTAGTCTCTTGCACCAAAAACTGAACTGCGAGAAGGCAAAGTAACAAAGGGAAAAGTTATAGTCTGTGGCAATACCATACAAAACCTGAAATATGACGGCACACAATTGAATACATTCCTAGCCCTAATAGGAAGCCAATGCACATGTATCAGCAAAGAAGTAGCCCTCTAAAAGCATGGTACATGTATGAGAAGTCTAGCTGCAGTATTTTAGTCAAGTAGTTTCCAGGCAGGATCAATACCCAGTCACTCCTGCCCATGCTGATGCCAGCCTCAAAATGGAAGCCATAAGTATCACAAGACTGCTGCTTGAAGTTGCAACAGCCATTTTAAGACTGGAGCCAGCCTGGTTAGGAGCGACCGGGCATAGTTCTTGACAAGAAGATCACTAAAGGTATTAGGTAGGCCCAGGTAGGGGAGCTTCTAGTGGAGGTGGTGCTAGGATGTTTCTTGAAAGGCATCTCTATTGGGAGAGTTCCTGGAGAAGCCGCTGTTCGGGGGGGGAGGTAATTGGAATCTGGGGGTTGAAATTGTTCATTCCCTTATGTGAGTTCTGGCTAATAGTCAGCAAGGACATGCGTAAATGTCTTACGTGGGTCCCAAATGAATATTAGCTGAGACCTACATAAGTCTTGGTGGCAAGAAGCAGTTTGGTCAGACACAGATACTGAATACCAGTGCTAGGACATGGCCCAGCATTTAATATCTGAGTCTAATTTAGCTGGTATCACACAGCGCATAAAAAGAATGCTGACCTCTGCCTGCTGAATATTAACAGACAAATTTAATTTGGGTTTATCTTGCCTTATGTGAATTCAGTTGTGTGCAATGATTTTTATAGTTTGCCACACATAATAGATTCACATAAAGGAGCAAAACGTAATGTGTTGCATTCAACCAATCATATAGTAACACCTTGAAACTTTATTATATTTACTTCTGTTAATTACTATTCTCCACTGTTATTATTTAATTTCTGAAAATTAATCCCTCAGATCAAAATTCAGGATTTGTTCATTTTACATACCTACTGTACCCTGCAAAGAGATTACAAAAGCATCTGTCCCTTATCTTTTAAAATTTGCATGCATCATATTTGCATGAAAAGCTGTGCTCAACTGATAAGTCAACAGCCCTTCAGAATTTTTAAATCTTATCACAGCAGCTTTAGAAAAACAATTTCTTCAATGTTACAAACAAATTCAAAGTAAAATGTGAAATGCTTTTATACTGGTAGTATACAAACTGTATCACCTGAAAGATGTATGATGGTATTATTTTAAAATAGCTGAATTTCATAGTTCTTCTTGTGTAATTAATCTTACCAGTAATATTTTTATTTCTATAAACTCGCCCTGGAAATTGCTACTTTGTCATCTTGTCACATATCATTGACTGAAAAAGATTGAAACCAAGCCAGATATATACTGTTGATATAATTGGGTTGAACTTTGGTTAAGTAAGGAGGAATGTAACTGCAACATTAAAATTAAACAGTCTGTGGAATTTAGAGGGAAAGTTATCAATGTGGGTTTTACTGTTAAAATGGATTATTTTACCACAAGTCATGCTGTTTTAGCACAGGGTCCCATTTTATGCAATGAAACCCTGCACTTAATGATTCTGGGGCCCTTTTACTAAAGGGTTGGCACATGGCAACGGGCATGCCACGTTCAATCCGGAACTACCGCCAGACTACCACAGGAGCTCAGTGGTAGTTCCTACCCCCCAGTGGGTGCCATTTCCAGGGCTACAAAATATTTTTTATTTTTGTAGCGCTGGTGCTTACACAGTGGTAATCGGGCAGCACCATGTGCTGCCCAGTTACAACTGGGTTAGCATGGGAGCCCTTACCGCCACCTCAGTGGGTAGTGGTAAGTGCCCCCCCCCCCCGAAATGGTTATGCAGCAGTTTGTTTGCTTACCGCATGGCCATTTCTTTTCCAGCAAAAAAGTCAACTTTTTACCCACTGCAATAAAAGAGGGCATCAGTATGCATCAAAACATGCGCTGACACTAGCACAGGCCCCCTTTTACTGCAGCTTGGCCTCTATGATATAAGATGTGCACATAAATAAATGATTTAAGTTATTAAAATTACTCCAGATTATCAGCAGGTAAAGGGAAGGTCTTCATTTTTTTTTTTTTTAGGAAATGGCTGTGTGGCCATGTGGCCATTTTTTTTTTTTTTTTGGGGGGGGGGGCACTTACATATTCCTATGGGTGTCTCTAGTGTTAGCACATGCTAAAGAGTAAAGAGGGCCCTTTTTACAAAGCAGCGGTAAGTAGAAGTGGTGAAAGCATCCCAGAAAGAAGAGGAACTGGAGCTCGAAATCTCCAAAGTTGATGGGTCAGTGACCACTAAGAGATGGAAGGTAGTGGTGGTTGGTGATTCTCTTCTGAGATGCATTTTAGGTTAAATGTAATATTAAAGCCAACAATTGCAGGACCTACAGGGTAAGGAAAAAGCACTGTGGATCAATCTGGAAAGAGGGAATGGCAAATAAATTTACATTGCTGTAATATATAGGCCTCCTTCACAGACGTAAGTGGACAAAAATGTAATTACTGTATTTTTCGGACTATAAGACACACCGGACCATAAGACACACCTAGGTTTTAGAGGAGGAAAATAGGAAAAAAAATTTTGAAGCAAAAAGTGTGGCGGAGATCTGCTGGAGGACCACAGGTTGTGCAACATTCTTGTATGAGGACAGCAGTTTTGCACAACCTGTGTGGCTCTGCAGTAGAATTTGTCCTCCCCTGCCATCCATGTCCAACGATTCTCCTCTCTCCCCTGCCCTGCCCTCCCCTCCCCTCCATGTCCAGCAATTCTCCTCCCCTCCCCATGTCCAGCGATTTGTTCAAACTCCTACCTGCCTGCCCGCCTGTCTGTCTGCCCTCAGCTCCCCAACTTTCCATTCCTGCAACCGTGCTCCCTGCCTTGAAATCTATAATTTACATACCTGAAGTCACAGTGAGCCAGCAGTAAGTAAAAGCAGCAGGCAGGCAGGCTCACCTCCTCGTCGCTTCCCTTCCCTCTCAGCGCGTCCCGCCCTGGCGGAAAGGAAGTTACATCAGAAGTTACATCAGAGGAAGGTGGGACGCGCTGAGAGGGAAGGGAAGCAATGAGAAGGCGAGTCTGGCTGCTGCTTTTACTCCTGGTTCGCCGTGACTTCAGGTAAATTAAAGATTTCAAAACAGGGAGCATGGGTGCACGAACGGAAGGGAGCGGGCAGGTGAGCCGGACCTCACAAAAAAAGCACTGGGCGGAGTTGAGGCATGCTGCGCGGGGCCCCTTTGAGCACGAGGCCCCATGCGGTCGCAATGCTCACCTTGGCCTAAGACGGGCCCTGGCCGCCCCCCCCCCCCCACACACACACACACAGCGAGCAGGTACGCTACATTCAGACTATAAGATAAACCAGCATATTCTGTACACTTCTGAAAAGTTCAAGTCAGTCAACAAGAACTTTTTCAGACAAAATTTCTATTTCTTCTGGCTCAAGGGATTTCTCTCTCTCTCTCTCTCTCTCTCTGTAGGCTGTAATGAGACTGATGGAGTACCTTTCTTTACTTAATAGAGAGACTTATTCATGAGGAGACATCCTATAAGATGTAGAATATTAACCAATATTATATTGACTAAAATAGCTTCAGAAATAATACTAGTGATCAAATTGTTCAATTCCATTCTGGATAATAAGCACATATCTATTGAGCATTGTCTTTCTTAAGTCTCTACTGCTTCTATATGAAATTTCTTTTTTTGTATTATTAGAAAAACACACATCATGAATAAATAACATGCCCTGCAGCCTTCTTGAAATCATCTTTCCCAAGTTCAAATGAATATACTGATAGTTTTGGTTTATTACCAAGGTTCTATATTAACTGACATGGCATAATTACTGTATACTAGATAGTGTCTTAGATTAAAAAGCACATGATTCAGTTAATAAGGTAAGGTGAAATATATAGGGTCCAATATTCAAAAGGGTCTAACCAGGTAGGCATGGCTCCTGCCTGGTCAAACTCATGCTGAGCTGGAGGTGGGCACTTAACTAGGCAGAGATATTGAATACGTCCTCTGACTGCCATGACATTGTCCAGGTAGTGCTGGAGTGGCCTGGGGATGGAGCTGAGATTTACCCAGGTGGCAGCAATATTCAGTCTGCTAACTAGGTAAGTAAGCAGATAAAAATAGGACAGCAAAAAGACTGTTATATCTTTAAGCGCTGAGCTACCTGGGTATCATTCTGAATATTGTCCAGTACCCAGGTAACTTCTGAGTAGGTTTGCTGACCTGCATGGTCAGACATTGCCTGGCATTGAATATCCAGGTTTAATTAAGCACATTGCTCTCAGCAGCTAAAAAAACCCCCAAAAAACAAACAAACAAAAAAAAAACAGCTGACTTTTGAAGGATGTATATCTGTCCCAAAGAAGCTAGTCAAAAAAACATACCTAAAGCCCAATTACCACAACCCTGTCTAGCTGGACCTGCTGGGCTGGACTTCACTGCCTGCCTTCATTTCCATCCAAAATCCTCCCTCTTCAAAATTCTCCTCCTCCTACTACTTGCATAGATAAATGATTGTAAGTCAGGCATGGAATGCTTTTGCATGGACATGGCCACAGGTTTATTAAGCTACAACAACTTTAAACTTCCTAGGCCAGGGGCTCAGTCAGGATTTTTTCTTGATCTGCACTTCTGCTAGGATTACAGGCAGAAAGGTTACTATTTCCTTATTGAGGGAAGACGTATCCACCCAACACACCATTTAGCAAAGAGTGGGCCCAACCTCCAAGAAATTCCTTAGTTGATCAGTGTTGACTCCTTGGGTAAGGAGGACACATCCAGCTATGTGAGCTGTGATTGGCCACACCTTCCCTATTTCAACCTGTCATAGGGCCTGATGGCCCTGCCCCTCCTGTGGGGGGAGTGGTGGCCCAACCTTCAGCCACTGCCTTGTTCATTTCAGTATAATATGGGTGCATGTAGGTCTTGAAGCAGGAAGACCATCATTTGTCTATGATCATGATCTTGCTCTATTATATAATCAGAATAGAATCTGAAATGGAAGTCCAAAATCTGAAAATAATTATTCTAAACTGGCTAGCATCAAGGTCAGTCCTGACTAAGGACACATTTAATTACTTCATTTATAGTCTGGAGTTTTCCATCTTGCTAAACTAAGAGCCAAGGGGTGAGTTTGCCCTCACCATCTGAAACTTACTGAGGTTTTACAATGGTGATGACAGCAAACCCTCTGTGCCTCAGAATTATAATTTCCCATTTTCCCACTGTCTGAGTCATATGCAGCATGTTGCCAAGTGCTGCATAGGACAATGTGGCATCACATGCCAATAAATCCAAGGTGTCCAAGGCATGTAGAGGGGAACTAATTTATATAGGGGTCATAAGAACATAACATAAGAATTGCCATACTGGGACAGAATGAAGGTCCATCAAGTCCAGTATCCTGTTTCCAACAGTGGCCAATCCAGGACACAAGTACCTGGCAAGATCCTAAAACAGTAAAACAGATGTTAAGCTGCGTATCCTAGAAATAAATGATAAAGAATAGACAACTAGTCCACACGTGTCAAACTCTCACTTTGGTAAGAGGGGGAGAAAAAGCCTCATAATTTCACAAAAAAAGGCGTATGACGATCTAAATGAATGCTCAATATATGGGTGACTACCCTTTTGTGACTTGTATAATCATAGGCAAAAATCCCCTCCTTCCAAATAACAGTCTTTTTGAAGAGCTTTAATTGCACTCAGTTATTTATATTCAATGGCAAATATGCTTTTTTTCAGTTTTAAAGGTGCTGTATAATTAATCTTCCACATAGTGAGATCACTTATCTTTGCATTCGGTTGGCTTGTCACACCTCGACAGGTACCCGTTTCGCAAGGGCTTTATCAAGAGATCTGGACCTGTATGAACCTGCCAAAAAAACAGACAGTAATTCTTTGTGCCAATCTGTGAACTGAAAAAACACTTGAGTCTGGCTCCAACTCACATAATAATGATCTGCTATCAGTATGCGCCACCATATGTTCAACCACAATGGCGGCGGCATTTTTTATAGTGTGACCCCCGGAAATGGACCTACCAGAACTAATGGTGCCCTGTTGGCAACCGCTGTTGGCTCACATGTAACATCACCAATACATACTATTATTGAGGCCAGTGGGTTCTGTATATTGTAAGCGATACATCCAGCATGATTCTCTTTGTAGAAGTATCCTGTTGACATCACACCCTCCCCCATGGCGAGGAGACCATTCGATCAATCACCATGCACTTCAAGTCCTCAAACTCATGCAAACATTGGATGCAATGCTGTACTAGTGGAGCCCTAAGGAGTCACTGGGCAATACGGGAACGGTGTTCTGTCATGTGTGCGTGCAAAGATCTGCTGGTTTTGCCAACACAGATCTTGTCACATGGACATCTTATTATGTAGATTATGATGGTATTCAAGCAAGTTGTATGGTGCTTTAGAAAATACCCTTTCCTGTCGACCCCATTCACAAAAATATTAGCCTGGATAGTTATGGCTCACGTTTTGAAAATCAATTTGTTGCAATGAGATGACCCACGGGCTACGTGTGCAAGAAAATAAAAAATATTTTTTAGACGTGGGTATCGGATGAGTGCAAAAAAATGAAATTACCGCAACAGCCACACAGTAGTCGTGTGGTAAGTCTATTTTGGCATGTGTTGGGCGCGCGTAGGCACTTACACGGCTTAGTAAATGGGGCCCTCAGTTTTTTTATACACATATTTTTTTATAAAATTGCTGTCCCAACTATACATACTGGTAAGTACATGTGTATTTGTTAGTCTCTTTATGCATATTTTACAGAAGACTCCAATTTAGCAGGGTCTTTTTGATAATACCAGGAAAATATGAATGTTCCAATATTAATGCCCAATTTCTCACACTGAGCCCCTATAAAAATGAAGATTCATATGTATTATATTATGATCCCATTCTAAACATATACTATGACTACTTTCTATAGCGCTACTACATGTACGCAGCGCTGTACACTGGACATAAAGAGACAGTCCCCGCTCAAAAGAGCTTACAATCTAACTAGGACAAACAGGACACATAAGAGATAAGGGAATTACAAAGGTGGGAATGATAAAATGGGTGTTGAACAAGGAGTAAGGGTTAGGAGTTAAAGGCGACATCAAAAAAGTGGGCTTTTAGCCTAGATTTGAAGACAACCAGAGATGAAACTTGACGTGCAGGCTGAGGAAGTCTATTACAGGCATAAGGTGCAGCAAGATAAAAGGAACAGAGTCTGGAGTTAGCAGTGGAGGAGAAGGGTGCAGAAAAGAGAGATTTACCCAGTGAACAGAGTTCCCGGGGAGGAGTGTAGGGAGAGATAAGCCTGGAGAGGTACTGAGGAGCTGCAGAGTGAATGCACTTGTAAGTAAATAAGAGGAGTTTGAACTGTATGCGGAAATAGATAGGGAGCCAATGAAGTGACTTGAGGAGTGGGCTAATATGAACATAGAGACACTGGCAGAATATAAGTTGTGCAGCAGAATATGAACAGATTGAAGGGGATAGATATGGCTTATTGGGAGACCTACAAGAAGCAAGTTGCAATAGTCTAAGTGAGAGGTGTTAAGAGTGCGGATAAGGGTTCTGGTAGTGTGCTCAGAAAGGAAAGGACAAATTTTGGTGATTTTATAGAGAAAGAAATGACAGGTTTTAGCAGTCTGTTGAATATGTGTAGAGAAGGAGAGGAGTCAAAGGTGACCCCAAGGTTACGAGGAATACCTCACCTCAATCCTGCTAATGATACACATGTTGCGGAATCCTATTCATTCTTTTATCCAGAATTGGAAATGACTTTGGAAATATCTCTCAAATGGGAGAAAACCTTTTGTGCAGGAAAAAAAAATCATAGTACATCTGGCCCTTTACATATTAATATTGAAATTCTTTTACTAAGGTGTGTTAACAGATTTAGTGCATGCTAGTGATTAGCATGTACTGCTACTACTAATCATTTCTATAGCGCTACTAGACGTGCACAGTGCTGTACACATTATATGCAGATACTTTCTCTGTCCCTGGAGGGCTCACAATCTTAAGATTTTGTACCTGAAGCAATGGAGGGTTAAGGGCCGCACCCAACATGTGTCAATTTGGAGTTACTGCCTGGCTACCATGTGGCTCTTGTGGTAATTTCATTTTTGGCACACGTCCAATATGCATGTCTTAAAAATAATTTTTATTTTCTAGCAAATGTCCGCTACGCATGCCAAGTGACATTATCGCCTGGTTATCCCGTGAGACCTTACCATTAAGTCAATGGCTGGTAGTAAGGTCTCAGACCCAAAATGGACGCATGCCAATTTTAATTTTGCCACATGTCCATTTTTGGCAAAAAATTTAAAAAGGCATTTTTTGCAGGCGCTAAAAAATGGATCTGTTCGCGCCCACACTACCGCAGGCCATTTTTCAGCACACCTTAGTAAAATGACCCCTTAGTGACTTGCCCAATGTCAAAAAGAACTGCAGTGGGAATTGAACCCAGGTTGCCAGGATCAAAGCCTGCTGCACTAACCATTAGGCCACTCCTCCTCTATGGGCAGCATATCATTTAGCGCACACTACATCTGTTAACACACCTTAGTAAAATAACTCCATTATTTGAATGGAGAAATAGTTTTCAAGTTATGGCTAAAATTGAAACATGTGAGGGCAAATAATAATGGTTATGACAAAAATGATGATGTAATGATCAACTGAGAATCAATATAGCATCTACTATACAATAGCAATAGATTGATACAAGTAACTGTAGTCATGAAATTAAGGAATAGAAACTATGAAACAGTCATCCTATTAAATAAAAACAGCTACAGTGGTACAGTTCAGGCAAATGTTATAGTTCTTGACATGAATTATTACCGTTATTTACTAAACTCAGACCACCATTAATTTTATTCTACTACTTGGACTGATATTAGATGGTGGCATTTGAAAGGTGGCACTTTATCCAGAAACCTCTCAGGCTTATCATGCTGACAGGACATTTAAATAATCCACTCTCCCCTCAGACCATTTGAGAGAATATATGCAAAATACCTTATTTCAAATTGATTTCCTCTGAAATATTCCTTTTATTGTGCACTCAATTTGATCATATCTTTTAAAAAATCATGTTCTCAACATAGTTTGGAGAAAATCCATTTTGCATTTATAGAAATTTATTAGACTCAAATGTGATTGTAAATTATTTAATTTTCTTTCTTTTTCTTTATGTATTTATTTATAAGTTGATCTTTTTCATTGTGTTTAATTGGTTTTATGTACATATGCATTTTTATAATTATTTATTTATTTATTGCATTTGTATCCCACATTTTCCCACCTATTTGCAGGCTCAATGTGGCTTACATAGTTTAGTTATGATATTGTCATTCCAGGATATCAGATACAATTAGTAATATGTAGAAATTAAGTAAGGGGAAGAAGAAGGAAGTGTTTGGGTGGGTAAGTTTATAAGGTGGACTTTCATAACTGGATGGAATTAGTGAGGTGGATTGTTGGGGTTATGGCATGTGACATGTGTCAGAAAAATTAATGCATGATTTTATTGGTACAAATGCAAATTTACTTCTTTAAAAATTGTAGTCTTGTTTTACAAAGCGGCACTGCAGATTAGCATGTGTTGAATGCGAAGAATCTCATGGGAGTTGAATAGGCTTATTCGCAGTCAATACACGCTAATCGTGATGCCGCTTTGTAAAAGGTGCCCTGTATGTTTGTGTAGTGACAAAACAAATGTGAATGAAAGCAGAACCCTAATTATAAATGCATAAGTGCTACTAAAGTTGGGTCTGATACAACTCAAAACATTGCATTACAAAAACGTTTCCACAGCCTTCAAAGAATTAATTTGGATTCCAGGGCAACCTTTTCTACTAGAAGTTTTCTATATAGTAATAACATTTCTTAAAGCTGAATTATGCTTCTTTACTGATAAGCTTCTTTGATTTAGTTTATCTGACTGATTTGCTTCACAAGGCCAAATGTAGGTCAATCCTGTGCCAGTAGAGCTTGTAGCTCTCAACTGTTGCTGTAATGTAATTAGTCTGGAGGTTACATTTTATGTTCCAAAGCATCAATACATTGAATTTAACACAGGTGTCCATGGTAACAAACTAGTGATTAATGACAGATCCTCTAATTTCTTTAGATATAAGTCTAAAACAAATTGCAATGGGGATGTGAATTAGGCTTAGTGATTGCAGTGATTGGTTTTACTAAAATATTAAAATACAGCACAAGTTCTTTTCATGAAAGCCTCTAGGCCTTATATGACCAACTAAAAATGTTATCTGGTCGGGGTGAACTGGGGTGCACTGGATAAAGTAAACATTGGAATTTCATTTTGAAACCTCATCACTTTTTTTCCCTGTATGCATTGCATCTAAAAATACAGTATGTTGGAAATTAGTTCTCTGAATGGCACCCCATGAGCTAAATATACTTCTCTAAAGGTCTTTTTTACTAAGCAGTATTAGAAGCTGGGCCTAGCACATCTTAGTGTCGGACCTTCTTGCATGCTAAGCCTAGATTTAGGCAGTATTTAGGGTTTATTTATATTTTTTTGTAGGTCCCATACCATATTTCCATTAGCTTGTGGGACTTGCAAAATAATAATGTGAGAGCATTTACCACCTCCTAATTAGGAGGCGCTAAGTGCTCCCATGTTAAATCAGTATTAGCGTTCACTAATATTCCTATTCTCCAACTATGACATGCCCTTCACAAAAAAAAAAAAAAAATATATATATATATATATATATATATATATATATATATATATATATAAATTGAGGTTAGCATGTGGAAAGGGGGATATTACCGCAAACCATTTTCTCGTGCATTAGGGCTTAATGCCATTTAGTAAAAGAGCCCCTTAAGTGTGTCATGGTTCTGACTGAGGTGATGATCGTTGGGAGAAGTGTGCAGGATGACTGGTCTGAAAGGATACGTTTGGGTGACTGGTATGTTCAAGTGCAAAAAGAGATGGAGATGGAGATTATTTAGATAGCACACTCAATATGAGTGTGCAGGTATAAAGGGTTGTTCAGGCTGGTTTCTTTCACCTGCATCTCTTACATAGGTTTGATTTTAGACTTGTAGTTCAAAGTTTAGTACTGTCACAGCTAGACTTGTGCAATGCCTTGGGTATGGCATCTCTGAGACTAAGTGCATTACAGATAGTCTAAAATATGGCAGCATGACTGATTGCAGGGATGTCAAAATATACTGATGTATCACCAGTTCTCAAGAGTTTGCATTGGTTGTCGATTGCCCAGGGAATTTAATATAAGGTAATGACCATCATTCATCAAATTATTTATGCTGTTACTCCTTCTTACCTCCAACAGGCTTTAAAAGTGCTCACCAAAAGACATTTCTGAGATTGGAAAATACTATGCGGCTGCCTTTAGATCATTTAGTGCAAGCGCATTATGTGGAAACTAGAACCACTTCATTTACTCTTGCTGGCACTCAGCTATGGAATGCTCTCACAGAACATTTGTGATTGTGTGGTAACATGGCTCAATTTAAAAAGCTTCTTAAGATGCAGGTGTTTGTAACAGCATTTTACGAAGATTTTAGTTACCATTTGTCATTAAAACTGAACACAGGCTGATGTAAACAAGCAAGTGGTCTTTTACTTAGGTACGCTGGCATTTTTAGCGCACACTAAAAATAGGCGCGTGCTAAACGCTAAAGACACCCATAGGAATACATTGGCGTCTTTAGTGTTTAGCGTGCACCTATTTTTATCATGCATTAAAAACACCAGCGTGCCTTAGTAAAAGACCCCTTATATGTTAGGTTTTGTTTTATTGTTTTTATGCATGTAACTTTGGAACTACCTAGGTATATAGGCATTATATAAAATTTTTAAATAAATAAAATAAAAATAAATATTCTAACATATAACCCATTGCTTATAGGTTTGATGTTTAGCAATATATAATTGGAGTTGAATAAAGTTTGGGTCATTATTCAAAGATGACAGCGTACCTCATTTTTTAAATTCCAGCTGTAACCTTTTAAAAAATACATATCTCCAACACCACTGTACAGATAGAGGAATCACTGAATATATGTGGAGAGCAGTCACTGCCAGCATCTATTTTTTAATGGCCATATTTAGCTGCTGTATATATATATTCACACATAAAGACCATGTGGTGTATCCAGTTTTCCCATGCATGTAATCTGTTGTCCCTATCACTCCCTTAGAGATCCTATGTACTTGTCCCAGGATCTCTTGAAATCAGATACAGTTTTCATCTCACCACTTCTACCAAAAGGCCATTCCATGAATTGTCATCCTTTCCTTGAAGAAGTATTTCTTCAAGTTACTTCCGAGTCTATCCCCATTCACCTTCATCTTATAACCCCTCATTCTAGAGCTTCCTTTAAATTGAAAGAGACGCACATTCTGTGCATTTATGACACATGGAGGGATATAATCGAACGGGGATGACCATCTCTAAGGGCGCCCATCTCTAAATATGTCCCGTTGAAGGGACAGGGAAACCTGTATTATTGAAACAAGATGGGCGTCCATCTTTCGCTTTGATAATACTGTCGGGGACGCCCAAATCTCAACATTTAGGACAACCTTAGAGATGGTCATCAATGGTTTTCAGCAATAATGGAAACCGAGGATGCCCATCTCAAAAATGACCAAATCCAAGTCATTTGGTTTGTTGGAGGAGCCAGCATTCGTAGTGCACTGGTTCCCCTGACATGCCAGGACACCAACCGGGCACTGCAGTGGACTAACTGATGCACTAACTGAATGGAAAAAGACATGCAGTGGTCACTAACCACTCCCACCCCCCAAAAAATCAACTTTAAAAACTTTTGCCTTTTTTTTTTAGAGTATGGGTGAAGGATGTCCTTCACTATACCTCCGCAACGGCAGTTGAGGATGTCCTTTGCTATTTATTTATTTAGATTTTGCTCACACCTTTTTCAGTAGTAGCTCAAGGTGAGTTACATTCAGGTACACTGGATATTTCTATGCCTCCGTCCCTGCAACGGCAGTTGAGGATGTTATTCAAAATGTGAATGTTTGTGAAGGATGTCCATCCCTGCTATGCCTCTGCCACTCCCTTTATTTATTTTGATTTTGGATCACAAGTAGCAACAGTGGGATTTGAACCAGCCACCTCTGGATTGCAAAACCAGTGCTGTAACCACAAGGTCATTCCTCCATGCTAAGCCACTCCCTTGAAATTTGGCCATCCCTGTGGGGGAGGGGGCAGTTGAGGACATCCAAAATGTTTGAAAGAAGGACGTCCATGCCCTCATTATGCCTCTGCTGACACACACATACCTCTCCCCCCAGGGACCTGCATACTGCCCCCCCCCCCCCCAGGAATGGCCAAATTTCAAGGGAGTAGATTGGAGGAGGACACTTAGGCCATTTTTTGTTGTAGCTTTGTGAAAGGGTCCCCAAAAAAGATAAGAAATATTTTTCATCTGTTTTGTAGTAAGATAAACAAATACAACCCGTAAAACATTGAACATGCAAATTGCCTTCCAATAAATCTAATACTAACCTGGAAGAAAATCAAGAAGCAAATTAAATGTCCTGTTTACTAAGGTGTGTTAGCATTTTTAACGCACCTACAATTAATGCACGCTAATTCAAATAGAGTACAAAAATGTGAGCTAGGATAAAGCCTTCTGAGAGAGAATATAATAACTTAGCCAGTTTGTCCTCTGATAGTTCATAGGAATAGCAGGAAATCAAGTACAATGGTGTAGTTTAACATAATGCATCACATACTAAAAATATACCATTATGCTTATGTATTATTGTTATATATCATGGAATATCCACACAGTGGCATGTTTCTTAATAAAATTGTTACTATTATTAGTAAAACTTATAGAAAAAAACCATGAAAAAGCATATATTTTGTAAATGTAACTATATGCGAATGTAACTTAATTTGCAAAAAATCTGCTGCCACAAAATGACGATTCTCTATCTGCAACCAGTTCAGTGTGCTGAGCAGCAGGAAAAAAAGGCCTCAAAGAGCTTCCAGATCATGAATTTATCTGTTGAAGCTAAAACGGGTCAAAAGACCATGCCTTCATCATTGGCCAAAAAAACCTAATGATGTACTACAGTTCCTGCTGGTTAGGTTAGTCTTTTAGAAAATATAATAAATTTACAGAAATTAAATAAGCACCACCACTTATCTTTCCAGTTGGTGCTTCTGGACCGCGTTGCGTGCTGTGCTCCACTCTCTTTTATTTATGTGCCGAGCCGACGATGCCCAGCATTTCGCACAGCTGCTTCAAGGTCTCGGTGTCACATGAGAGAATGACAAGCACGACGTCTCAACGCTCTCCTCTTCTGTTATATTCTAGCCGATCTGCATTCGAAGAAGACATACTGTAGTTGGCTATACACGAATGTCCTTTTACCTAATCCACAATTTTCTTATGGAAAATATAGGAACAGTATTTAGTAATACAACACCTGAATAAAATTATGATATACTTAGTCCTCACCCTTCATGATCCTGCATACAGAATATTGAAAATATCTGTTTATAGGGCTTACCAGAGGTGTGACACAAGGCACTAAGGGGCCCTTTTACTAAGATGTGCTGAAAAATGGCCCACGGTAGTGTAAACACGTGTTTTGGGTACATCCAGAATTATTTTTCAGCGCACCTGTAAAAAATGCATTTAAAAAACTTTTTGCCGGCAATGGACGTGTGGCAAAATGAAAATTGCCGCGCATCCATTTTGGGTCTGAGACCTTACCACCAGCCATTGACTTAGAGGTAAGGTCTCACACGGTAACTGGGCAGTAATGGTCTATGCGCGTAAAATGCTGATTACTGCCCAATTATTGCCCATGCGCCAGAAAATAAAAATATTTACTGGCATGTGTATCAAAAATGAAATTACCACAAGTGCCACGCAGTAGCCGAACGGTAACTCAAAATTGACACACGTGGGGCACGCATAGGAGCCTATCCAGCTTATTTTCGAAAGAGATCGCCAGTCATCTTCCGACACAAATCGGGATATGGCCGGCCATCTCTTGAACCTGGCCAAATCAGTATAATCTAAAGCCGATTTTGGACGGTGCCAACTGCGTTCCGTCACAGATTCGGCCAAACTTCAAGGGGGTGTTTCGGCAGGGTAGCGAAGGCGGGACAGGGCGTGGTTATGAGATGGATGGCTTCGCCTGATAATGGAAAAAAGATGGCCGGCTCTGACGAGCATTTCGCCGGCTTCACTAGGTCCATTTATTTTCAGAACCAAGTCTCAAGAAAGTGCCTCAATTGGCCAGATGACCACCGGAGGGAATCGGGGATCACCTTCCCTTACTCCCCCAGTGGTCACCAACCCCCTCCCACCCCCCAAAAAACAAAAAAAAAAACCTTTTTTTCCAGCCTCTATGCCAGCCTGAAATGTCATAACCAGCTTCCTGACAGCAGTATGCAAGTCCCGGGAGCAGTTTTTAGTGGGTGCAGTGCACTTCAGGCAGGTGGACCCAGCCCATCCCCCCTACCTGTTACACTTGTAGTGGTGAATGGGAGCCCTCCAACCCCCCCCCCCCAAACCCACTGTACCCACATCTAGGTGCCCCCCTTTACCCATAAGGGCTATGATAATGGTATAGAATTGTAGGGAGTGGGTTTTGGGGGGGGGGGGATTTGGGGGCTCAGCACCCAAGGTAAGGGAGCTACGCACCTGGGAGGTATTTTTTTTTAATTTATAGAAGTGCCCCCTAGGATGCCCGTTTAGTGTCCTGGTATGTCAGGGGGACCAGTGCATCTAAATGCTGGCTCCTCCCATGACCAAATGCCTTGGATTTGGCCAGGTTTGAGATCACCGGCATTTGTTTCCATTATGGGCGAAAACTGATGCCGGCCATCTCAAACCCGGCCATCTTTGACATTTGGCCGGCCCCAACCGTATTATCGAAACGAAAGATGGCTGGCCATCTTTGGCACCGTTCGATTAAGCTCCTCCATGCGTCTTAGTAAAAGGGCCCCTAAGAAAAAGAACTTCATCCTACCCTTCCACTTTTTCCAGACAAATAGTAAAGAGAGACTAGAAGCACTCTGGAATCTTATGACATCTTATGTAAAAAATAACACTTATTTTAAGCTTATATTATAAAAGTAACACAGATAAAATAAGCTCCCAGATCCAGCCTCCAGAGCATACAAATTCCAACATACACATTTACACCTATTCTGTGGCAAGTATAAATATGTGTGTGCTTGCATATTTTATAAAATATATGCTTTCATTGCAGTTCTTCCTCTGCTCTACCCAAACTATTTAAGACAGGAATGCCTACATGTATATGTCTAAGTATGTGCCATAGTGTTGGCACATATACTTACAGATGCATATAGTGCTGCATAACAGGAAAAGTTCTTTTCCATAGGCTTTACAGACAGAAAAACTTATAAAATTACCCACTCATTGAATATATTGCTATTCATTTTTTTTTTCTGGATTCATAGAGTTCCTTTGCTAAGATATAAGAAAATCACCTCAGGCTGCTGCTATGTATGTCTCTGCACTGGATTAGAAAATGCTGAATAAACTGAAACAAGTCGATGCTAGATTTGCTGCAACATAAAATATTCATGATCAACCTAGTCAGCCAAAGTTTAAGAGATATAAGCAATGCAGATCTCATACATGCAGAGAGATTGTATCTCAATCTCAGCATTATTTCCAAGCACACATGTGTTGTTTAGTCTCACATCACTCCAAAGTTGCTAAGATTTGGAGCAGCACCTGAAGTACAAAAGAAAATCAAGCTATAAAAATCCAATATATTTCTGAGATATTTGGTTCAGTATTTTTATAGTTAGATATAAAGGTCATTTGAGAATATTGTTTGATAGCAAAGCTGTAGTAATACTTCACATTCAGTTGAGTCTCCACAAAGTAGAACTTGGTTTGTGGTTCCCAAATTGGAAACACAGCAAAACAAAAAAAGCAAAAAAAAAAAAAAACAAAACAAAACTGAAATAACTGCAACTGGGATATGAATTGCCCTGGACTACCATTTTTTCTTGCTTTTATTATTTTTTTTACTGATATTTGGTTGTGTTTTCTATATTATCAGAGAGGTATATGTCCATATTTTGGCTTCTATGGTAGAAGTGGAGTCTCTCCCAAGAAAATTTAGGGGGTCTTTTATTTAGGTGCACTGGTATTTGTAGTGTGTGTTAAAAATAGGCGCATGCTAAACGCTAAAGATGCCCATATGAATACATTGGTGTCTTTTTTTATTTTATTTTTACTAATTTCAATACAATATACAAGAAAAAAGATTTCTTGAACAGAAAGAACAATGTCACAAATCCTTAAAGGAAATTATTATAGTTAAGAACATTTGTTACTTATGAGAATATGTTAAGTCCACAAATTATCAGAGGCAAGGCACAATTCAAGGTTTGGTGCCTTTTTTTTAGTTTGTTTAGATATATCAGGGAAAGGGTTAATTTTATAATTCAAAAATAATTCTTGTCTATAGCAAAAAAAGAGTCTTTAGAATCTAATCACGATCTGAAGAACAAAATCTACAATTAAAGTAGCAGCTTGTACTCCCAAAGATTCATCGTCTATGGTCTGAGACGGATTTAACTCATCAAGTGGTATCTCAGGATTCGTTGTTAATAATTAACCCGTATATTTCTTAACAGAGTAAAAGATAATAAATTCTTGATACCGGAGGACAAAGTTGCTCTGGTATTTTCAAAATTTCTGTTAAGTATCTCTTAAAGGTGATTAAAGGAGCCACAGCTGGAACTTTAGGAAAATGTATAAATCACAAAGTTTTCATTCTTTGCTGATTTTCCAGACTTTCTATTTTTCTTTGTAACAATAAGTTCTCTTTGATTAATGCAACTTGTCCATTTTAATTTTATCAGTATCAGACTTAATTAACTGTTCAAAAGACTTTGATTGTTGTATTTTAGTTTCCAATTCCACCATTTTTTCAGGTAATACCTGAGTAACCATCAACATTGAATTAATCTTATTTGAAAAACTGCTCTCCAAACTCACCAAAGCATCCCAAATCGTCACCAAAATAATTTGTTCTGGCTTTTTGACCATTGAAATACCTGATTGAATCTGTGTCTTTACTTCAGCTCTTCCACTGCTCGGATCAATCACTTCCTCAATCTTTGCTCGACTATCCCCAGTGGAAAACTGAGCAATGCTATCCTGTGTTGCTACACTCGGCAAACCATTGCTTAGGGCTGCCCCTGCTCCCAGGTCAGACGACCCCTCCATAGGTTTTGATGATCCAGGACACCCATTCTGCAAGGCTGCCGGCATCACCGGAGGGCTCCGCACATCTGGGCTCAAAGAGATGACACCTTCAAGCGGGGAAAGCGGTTCACCTCCTGCCGCTACACCCCACAGCGAAGAAGTCAGCCCAGCGAGATTGCCTGAGGTTGTGAAGAAATCCATCGGTCCCACCATGGGACTAGCAGAGGGAGCAGTGAATGCCCTCTGCTTTCCCCTTCTTTTGAGCATAAGAGGACAAAGGAAAATGAACAAACTCGAACGAAGTTAAGGTGGGTTGGAGGAGCAGCTTCCAACGCTTCCTACACAGATGCCAACTTGCCTTACATTGGTGTCTTTAGTGTTTAGCATCTGCCATTTTTAGCACATGCTAAAAATGCCAGCGTGCCTTAGTAAAAGATCCCCTTAGATAATAGCAAAATGTCAGTGGCATCTGGTCATACCTGGACTTTAAATGGGGGTTTGGATCATAATTTCAAAAATATATTCTAGGAGATTACAAAAAGATGACCCTTCACTCACCAAATATCCACCACAGGGATTTTCTTACAATTTTAATCCAGGTGAGAATAATTTCACTGCACTATTATGTGAACACTAATTTAGGGAAACTTAAAGATTCATTCATTTCATTCCATTTAACACATTTAAAGATTGCCTATTATTACATGGATGTTGCCTTGTGCCCCTGAAAAGATTTCTATTGCAGGTACTTTTCTGAACTTGACTCAGTGTTTTATACTGAGTATGTTCCCAAACTTAATGTTGTGTATTGAGTCTATTAGAATATAAGAATAGCCATCTAGCCCAGTATCCTGTTTCCAACAGTGGCCAATCCAGGTCACAAGTACCTGGCAGAAACCTAACTAGTAGTAACATTCTATGCTACCAATCCCAGGGCAAGCAGTGGCTTCTCCATGTCTGCCTCAATAGCAGACTATGGACATTACATCCAGAAACTTCTCCAAACCTTAAAAAAAAACAGATAAATTAACCGCTCTTACCACATCCTCTGGCAAAGAGTTCCAGAGTTTAACTATTCATTGACTAAAAATTAGTTCCTCCTATTTGTTTTACAAGTATTTCCATGTAACTTCCTTGAGTGTCCCCTACTCTTTGTACTTTTTGAAAGAGTAAAAAAAATGTATTCACTTCTACTTGTTCTACACCACTCAGGATTTTGTAGACATAAATCATATCTCCCTTCAGCCTTCTCTTTTACAAGCTGAAGAGCCATAAACTCTTCAGCCTTTCCTTATATGGGAGGAGTTCTATGCCCTTTATCATTTTGGTCACTCTTCTTTGAACCTTTTTTAATTCTGCTGTATCTTCTTTTTGAAATATGGTAACCAGAACTGAATGCAGTACTCAAGGTGAGGTCACACCATGGAACAATACAGAGGCATTATAGTTTTATTGATCTTAATTGCCATCCCTTTCCTGATAATTCCTAACATACTGTTTGCTTTTTGACTGCCGCCACAAACTGGGCAGATTTCAGTGTATTGTCTAGAATGACACCTAGATCTTTTTCTTGGGTGCTGACCCCCAAGGCAGACCCTAGCATCAGGTAACTATGATTTGAGTTATTCTTCCCAATTTGCATAACTTTGCATTTGTCTATATTCAGAGACTATTCAGAGACTTAAAAACCTGGGGCTGCTAGTTACCAGAATAAACTCCAATCCTTAATCTCATTCTTAATTCAATCCAGTTGATGACAAGATAAAACAAATCACTTACAGTTATGTTGTGATGGATTAGGAATTCCGTACATACAGAGTGAGTCTGTATCTGTGATTAGCACTCTTCCTAAGAGGAGGAAATTTGAGTGCCTGGTAACTTGAACACTGAAACGCAGGACCTACAAGAATTACAATAGCACTGGTAACCACATAGCCACACAGATGACACATAGCCTCAGAGGTAAAAAATCACTATGGCTTACTACCCTGAGGGGAACAAAACAAGCAGTACTTTACTGCCTCAGCATGGTTCAGGTCCTCTACACACTGGATCTATGACTTAGGCAAAGTGTCCATCTACCTCAGGGCCCTTTTTACAATGCGTGCACTGTGTAGACACTGATAGAAATATTATGGGTATCAACACAACATTTCTTGTTTTATTCTTATGCTATTATTTAAACCCATTGTTATGCTATAAGTCATGTTCTCCAACATATAAAATATTCTTTGGGAAAAATAACATATTATATAATATCAATATCCAAAGCAATCAACAATATCAAACGCGAAATAAAAAATATTTTAAAAAACAGAATAAAAAGGCAAATATGCAAATGTACCTTGCCTTATAACCCATTAATCCCCTTTTTTAATATCACTGGGAAGAATGGAATAAAAAGCCTAATACTGTACATTCTATTGGGTCAATTTATTAGCTGCCATGGTCGATTGTTTTGTGAATAATGGTAGCAGTGTTTAAATAAACATGTACCATCAGCACAATTATCCAAAGCAGCATTGAATATACTTCTACAGCAGGCAGAACCAGAGCTATCTGGACCATGATGATATTCAGCCCACTATCTGGATAACTGTTCTAAACTGATACAGATAGTTATTCAGACAGCAGAGTAAATACTACTACTAACTTAGAAGTCCTTTACAATGCCACAGTAGAGTTACTGAGGCATTGTCATGTGCCAAATCAGAACTACCACAGGAGCCTGGAGGTAGTTCCCACTCCTAGCATGTGCCATTTCTTGCGTGACAAAAAATATATTTTATTTTTGCAGCACTGGGGCTTAAACTACCACCAGGCTATCGTAGAAGCCCTTACTGTCACATAAATAGTGGTAAAGGCTCCTCCAGAGCACAGGGCCACTTCTTTTATTTTTGGCTGAAAACAACCTTTTACCTGCTGTGGTAAATGGAGGCCTTGGAGCATGGCAAATCCATGAGACAAAAGCCAGTGCAGTCCCCCTTTTACTATAGCTTAGTAAAAGGGGCCCTAAATAAATTGGCACTCTGCCTATGCTTTCCCCTGTACTGCTCTAGCACGCTATGTCAGTGTCAATGTAAGACTTATTTATCACAATTTCCCTCTAGCAAGGGTTCAATGTGATTTACAAATTAAGAAAATCCAAAGGTAATCCTAAATGACTGATAACATTATATACTTGAAAACTAACAATTATTAATAGCACTAAAAATAATATGCCTTAAATCAATACAGTATAGATTCTTTCCACGGTCTCTGTAGCTAGTAGAGGAGTATTTCACACATACTATTAACAAGAATAGAAATAACAATGTCCACAAAAATATGTCTTCAACAGTTTACAAAACGTTAAATAATTACTCTCAGTCATGATAGGTAATGGGAGAGAATTCCATAAAATTATTACAATAACAACAAAAATAGTATTAAATATCTTCCAAAAATCTCATCTTACCAAAAGACATTGGGCAAAGAATTAATTGACTTAACACTCTTGGCGAATGACCAAACAAGGATCTTAAAACTGCATTGATCAAAAGATAAGAAGTAGAACCATATAAAAACTGATGCAATATACATAGGAGTCCTTATACTAAGTTGCGGGAAAAAGGGCCCTGCGCTAGCTTCAGGGGCTGTTTTTCCCACACACCAAGGCCCTTTTTCCTGCAGCTGGTAAAAGCCCCCCCCCCCCCCCAAAAAAAAATGGCCACACAGTGAGATTACTCTTATCACGTGGTCATGCAGCAGGGAGCCCTTACCGCCACCCATTAAGGTGGCGATAAGGGCTCCTACACTAACCCAGCAGTAACTGTGCAGCACACTGATGTCTGATTACTGCCAGGTTATCATCACACAAGCCATTTCCAGGGGATTTCTTCTTACCCCGGAAATGGCATACACTTGGGCAGGACTACTGCCTGTGGCCATGTTGGGCCGTCGGCAATCTAGAAAGAGTGAGCGGTAAGCCTGCGTTGGGCTTACCACTGCTCTTTAAAAGGGCTCCATAATGCTTTAAAAGAGAGAAGGCAATCTGGAAAGATTTTCAGTAGCACTGAAAATGCACGGATATCTTCTATCAGTGCAAATATCTGGAAAATAGCAGCCAAAATATGGATATTTGTTGTTGAATATTCAGCTCAATATTTTCCCCCATATATCTGACATTCAGGTATGGCTTTTACCACATCTAAGTGGAATGATATTATTTCTAAAAGTGTATCATGAAGCCTGGAACACCTTTCTGTTTTGGTTTTACAATTCTTTAGCAGTTTTCTTTTAAAATAAAATATCAGAAAAAAAATCAGAAGACCAAAGAAAACAAAATAAAAAATATATATATTTTTATCCTTTTACTTTGGGTTAGTTCTCCTGGAGCAGTAGATTTATAGTGCTAGAAGGTATATCTTATTATAATTTGGATTAATTTCCTTGTCTAGTAATGATGTACAAATGAAGGTTTAAATTCTTAGCAATCCAAATTTGGCAGCACAAAGTCAAATTAATGAGTGCAGCAAGTAAAAAGCAAGCACTGTTCTTTTATTTGAAATGGATGTAATTTCCACTTGGGATGAACTTTAATCTCTTTTGTAATTTAGCATTATGTATATATATATATTTATTTCCTTTAAAAATCTGAAAAGAACTATGCCATCACCTACATCCAGAAATAGGTAAAACATAATGCTTCTTCTTCTACAAGTTATTAACGATATTCTCCATCAGACCTAATTGCACTGATGACCTTCTTAATTTAACAAATTGGGCAGTCTTTATTTTTCTAAAGCATTGCTGGAACAATTGGATATATTATCAAGACATGCACCTAAAGAGCAGAGGTTGATTTTTGTTAAAAGCAAAACATTTTTTCCATGATCCATTAGATAAAACAAAGGGGCCCTTTTATTAAGCCATGTAGGCACCTACGCACACCCAAAGCGTGTCAAGTTTGAGTTACCTCCCAGCTACCGTGTGGCCCTTGAGGTAATTTAATTTTCTGGTGCATGGGCGGTAATTGGGCGGTAATCGGCATTTTACACGCGTAGACCATTACTGCCTGGTTACCGCGTGAGACCTTACCGTTAGGTCAATGCCTGGCAGTAAGGGCTCAGACCCAAAATGGACGTGCGTCAATTTTCATTTTGCTACATGTCCATTTTCGGCAAAAAATTAAAAAAGGCATTTTTTTACCGGTGCGCTGAAAAATGATTCTGCACGCACCCAAAATGTGCATCTACACTACCACAGGCCATTTTTCAACACACCCTTGTAAAAGGGCCCCAAAATGCCCAGTTCTGATAATTATTCTAGATAATGGTTCAGAATTAAATATTTCTAGTTTATAGGTTTTTATGCGTTCAGCAGTATTTAAAAGTACAGCTTTTTTTTACTAAAATATGGCAGTACTATCTTATTGTTGTACTTTTCTCCTAACATTGTACGCCACATAGAGCCCTGTCTACTAAGCCGCACTAGAGGTGCCCACCTTAGTAAACAGGGCCCTATATTTTTTTATATGACAGGAAGGGTTTATAAAACTGAATTCAGTTTACCAAAGTATTCTTGATTAGAAAATGGAAAGTAGCAGTAGATATTAGAGTATGTATTTGTCTTTAGATAAATGAGGCTACGTTAAGTTTGTATATTTCTAAATAAAGTGAATGGATATAGGTCTTGAGTGAATCAAAATAGTCTGTGGGACTCAAGAAAAGATCATTCATCTGTATGTGGTCAAAGGGAGGCTCATTAGGAATCATACCCATTACCCTTCAATTTGGGTTTACCCACTCTACTCCACTCAAGATTTTGTAGAGCCTTATCATATACTCTCTCAGAAGTTTCTTCTTCAAAGTGAAGAGCCCTAACTTCTTCAGCTTCTCCTCATATGATGTAGTTCCATCTCGTTAATCATTTGGGTACCTTTTTTAGGGGCCCTTTTACTAAAAAGCGGTAGGGCTAGCAAGTGAGTAGTGTACACCAAATTGGCACAACCGCAGGGGTAGCATGGGTGCCCTGTGGTAATTTTGAAGTTGGCACATGCTGTTTCCCACTGTAAAAAATATTTTTATATTTTCTACTGTGGGGGAGTTCCCGGCAGTAATTGGCAGCGTGGCCACATTGGCACGTGCTGCCTGATTACCGCACAAGTAGCATGTGAGCCCTTACCACAAGGTCAACGGATGGTGGTAAGGGTTCAGGCAGTAAAGAACTGTGCGATCCTTTTAATTTTAGTGCACAGCCATTTACTGTCCCTATTAAAAAAAACCCTTTTTCCCAGTCATGGTAAAAAATGGCACAGTTTGCACCAATTTCACACATTCACACTACCACAGGCCACTTTTTACTGCTGCTTAGTAAAAGGACCTCTTAATTCTGTGCAGCCTTTTTTGAGATATGATAGTCAGAATTGCACACAATACTCAAGGTGAGGTTATACCATGGAGTGATGCCTCCATATCACTCTATGGTGTGATCGCACTTGAGTATTGTGTTCAGTTCTGGTCGCCATATCTCAAAAAATATATAGCGGAATTAGAAAAGGTTCAAAGAAGAGTGACTAAAATGATAAAGCGGATGGAACTCCTCTCATATGAGGAAAGGCTAAAGAGGTTAGGGCTCTTCAAATTCGAAAAGAGACAGATGAGGGGAGATAAGATTGAGGTCTACAAAATCACGAGTGGTGTACAATGAGTAGACATAAACTAATTTTTTACTCATTCCAAAAGTACAAAGACTAGGGGACACCCAATGAAGTTACATGGAAATACTTTAAACAAAAGAAAAAAAAATGGTCCAAATTGCTAGCATGTCTAGATCAGGATGTCTCAAAGGGGGTGTTTTGGAGGCATGACATGGGCAGTCTTATGGAATGAATGTTTCCAGCCCATAACAGATAGCAAAATGATTTCCCAGTGATGGGAAGAAAAACATACAGAATTAAACCTGATTTAAAAGTGTCTAGGGTAAGAGCAAAGCTGTCTTTAGACCCATTTACGTATTTGTGGAGTTGTAGAGTGGAGGAAGTGATAGAAACTTTAGAGTTGCTGAGTGCTGTGTTACTGTGTGTCTGTTTGCCCTAGTCTGAACCTTGCCAGCCTTACATTCCCTGACTTGCTTCTTCTGTGTCTCACCCCCTCAGCTTCTTGCCTACCCCACTAGCCCTCCAGTCACAACCAACCCTTCCTCTGTATTTCACCCCTCTCCCCAAATACTCACCGACCCCAAGCCAACACATCTCCCATTATACCCGCTTATCTATTTGGCTTCTGTCTATCCTCATTGCTCTGTTGTCCTGTTTGCTGCTGCTGTGTGTGTGAGGACAGCTGGTTGCTGCTGGGAGAGTGAGTACTTAGTGGGTGTGGGACAAGTGTTTGATGTTTCTGAGAGGGTGCTGCTATGTGTGAATGCATTATTTTTCGGTGGTGGGAGAATGAGTGATTGCTGCAGCTATGTGTGTGAGGAGATGGGGGTTACACCCCCCCCCCCCCCAACTACATCTTTGCAATGAATCATTACCTTAAGAATGAATGGGAATTCAATTGGGGTGAACTGTCTGAGTTCATAGGTTCCTTTATTGACAAGCGGTTCAAGGACTACACTTTCATAGTGCAGAATTTGAAAGGTTACAATGGTTATTTCATCATCAGTCAGTTGTTGCAGGAAATGATGCATATGAATTTGTTAGCACAGGACAACAACCTTTCACAAATCAGAGTTGATGCACTGGGCATTCACTTCATAGATTCTCTAAATTTTCTACCCACGAAGTTTACCAAGCTCCCTCAAGCTATGAGTTTTGAAGGCAACAAAAGGTACTTTCCTCACTTTCCTCAAATCAGCATAGTAATAATCCGCTCTGAGGATGAGGAATCAAAATCTCTTTGCTGGACAAACTGCCATGTAAATGCGCATAGAGATTTTAATTCCTCATCCTCAGTGTGGATTACTACTATGTTGATTTGAGTTACAGCTTATGCAACCAGTGTTGATTGACTGAGTTGACTCCTAAAGCAGGCATTTCTTATGCCAAAACACGGCCTGTGTTGGGTTATCAATAAAGCACACTTGCACCATTCTTGAAAGCCATTTGTGTTTCTTTTCATGCAAAATCCAGCAATGGAATAGAATGGAATGTTCTTAAGCCAAAAGGTCTGGCAAAAGGCATCAAGCTGTTGAGCTCCTGAAGAAGCAAGTCATGAAATGGAAATGCTCTGTTTAGTGGACTGCAAGAGAAAGTTGTTGCCATTTCAATATTTCTAGTATTTTGCATTGCATTGCCATTCCAATAAGAAAAAGTAGGTATCATAAGCACAAAGGTGTTTTATAATTATTGAGAATAAATTTAAAAAAATAAAAGACTGTTTGAAGGAGGAGGTTTTTCAGACTAATGATCAGAAAGCTCAGCATTGGGACTTAGGTCCATGTTTATACAGCTTACAAATGGGAGCTTCTGGAGTCTGTTCCTCCTACATTTTTGAAAACAGCTAAAAATATTGACACAGTGTTGTAGATTGATTCATGGGTTAGTTGAGGAATTTGAATGAAATCAAGTGACAAGAATAATGCCGTTGTACTTTGAAACATACAAATGCCAAATTTTACAAAACTGGACATTCAGGGGCACCCAACTAAAGAACAATTATACAAAACTCTCAGGGAGGGGGGAGAATTATCAATGTGGGCTACCATTAGGATGTTATTTTTCTGTTAACCCAATTAGTAACTAAGGGTCTCTTTTACCAAACCATGCTAGCGATTCCCGCGCGGCAATGACGATGAAACTGATTCAAAGTGAATGGGCTTTGTTGGCATTGCCGTCCTGGGAATCACTAGCAACAGTTTAGTAAGAGGGTCTGTAAGGCTTATTGAATAAAATGGGACCTGAACTAAAATATCAGAAGTTAGTGGTAAGTAACATGTCTTAATGGTAGCGCACATTGATAACTATGTCCCTCAGTTTTGCAATTTTGAGGTAGTTTTCAATGCCAGAGATATAAGTACCATTATCCCCATCACTCTTCTAAACCTTGAGGCCCAACCAAATTACCCCCCAGAACACACCCCTTTAAAACTATGAGCCTCATTAAATTTATTTATATGCACTTAGACATTTTCACATCTTTTATCTACTCTTATAAATGTCGAACTTCCTAAAATTACCTCCTTTGTCAAATTTACACATACTAGCAATAATATAACTGGCTGAAGTTAAGCTGGGTGCCATTTTGAAAATGTTTTTATTCAACAGAATCTTTGAAATAATTTCTTTATGGAACCTCCTGTAATCCCCTTAATTTTTTGTAGACATGATTTTCACATCACATACAGTGATATTCTCCTCCCTTTCCTAGTATCCTGATCTTTTGAAGAATCCCTTCCTACACCTGATGACAAACCCTTTCCACCTCTCAATCATGATCTTTAAAGCAGACTCTTAAATCTCTAAATGTAATGTTCTAAATACCCCCAAGCCCTAATCTATATGGAAACCCTCTAGATCAGAAAAAATAACACTCACACTTCTCAGAATCAATTATTTTTTTAAACCGGTCAAGAACTCCTCCTACTCTCTTAGTTCTAACCCCATAGACCTAAAAATGAATTCCCTCCCAACTTTTTTCTGATCATTAATGATCCTTAACCTCAGAGTGCTGATGAACCTTGTACCATTCAAGTCCTGGTTTTTATGAAACACTCTCAATAATGACTGAAAATTAGTGTTATCCAGTTTACTATACATCTGGTTGACCTCCCAGCAAGAAACATGTCTGCATCTTCTCGAAATTACCTCAACCTGCACTACCCCAACTGTAAAGGTCTCAAGTACAAAACTTATTATGAATCCAATTGCTTTCGGCAACTAACCTCTACACCTCTACCCAGGAAAGCTAGACTGCCCCAACTTGACATTTTGTTCTTTAGATTGTAAGCTCCTTTGAGCAGGGACTGTCCTTCTTTGTTTATTTTGTACAGCGCTGCGTAACCCTAGTAGCGCTCTAGAAATGTTAAGTAGTAGTAGTAGTACTTCCTGGGCAGCCAATTCTGGAATGCCCTCCCTAGACCTATCCGAGCAATCTATGACCATTTACCATTCAGGAAACCACTAAAAACCCATTTATTCAAGCAAGCCTACCCAAAGGACCCAGATTAATCTTATGAACCCATCTACCTAACTTATACCAAAGAGACAACAACATTGACCCAGACTATCTCCCACCTTAACCCCCTCTCCATCGCCTATCTCTACCTACCCATCCATTCTATTACTATGTTATACTTAATTTCTTACCTTATCTAACAAAATTCTGTATTATCTAATACAAATGTAATAAATAAATAAATAAATATTCTTAATCCATCTCTGAAAGCACCTCTAGAACTAACCTTTCAATGACCAGATGAATTGAGAATTTATGAGGTAAAATTTGATTCTCAGTGGAGGTGAATCATATAAAGTGGTGTTTCAATAGGTTAACTACCAAAACGTTACTTTTACTAAGTTGTGATAAGCAGTAACACATGCTTATCACAGCTTAAAATGACTTATTGCAGGGCGCGCTCAGGCATCCTGCAGTAATTTTGACATTTGCAAACACTTCCCATATGATAAATCCTATTTGTTAGAACTAGGGGCAGGTCGGGGGTGGAGAGCAGGCATGCACTGCACTAAGGGCTCCTTTTACTAAGGGGTGGTAAGCCCAATGCTTAGAGGAAGTACCACCAGGCAGCAGCGGTGTACCGGTGTACTTCCCGCCCCTTGCATGCCATCATTTCTGGTGCTACAAAATGTATTTATTTTTGTAGCGCCGGAGTGCACCCAGCTGTATTCGGGCAGTGCTGTGTATTGCCCAGTTACTGCTGGGTTAATGCGGGAGCCCTTACCACCAGCTCAATGGGAGGCAGTAAGGGTTCCCCCCCCCAAAAAAAAATAGCCACGTGGCAAGTGTTTTACTTGCCACCCAGCCATTTCCTGTAAGAAAGTGAGACTTCCCTTTTACCAGCTGTGTTAAAAGGGGGCCTCAGCATGGGTATAAAACATGTGCCAATGCCAGCGCTGGCCCCCTTTTGCCACAGCTTGGTAAAAGTGGACCTAAGGGTCATATTCTATAAAGGTTATGCTCCTAAATTTATGCTCCTAAATTATGAGCATAATCTATTTCAGAGTACAGAGTATGTTCGTAATTTAGGAGCATTAATTTAGGACCATACATTTTAGGAGCATAAAAATAGCAGCATAACTATTATAGAATAAGACCCTAATTGGTCAGTGCAGCTAAATTACCGCATGTTATACAATTAGTATTTGGTTACCTTACTGCCTACAAAATAGGTGGCAGTGGGTGCTCACGTGCTAATAGCCAATGTGCTAATTGGAAAGTTAGCACACGACCATTAATTAAAAAAAAAAAAAAACAGAACGCTTGGCAATTTTACCCATATGGTAAAAATGGCCTTAGCATACAGGAATGACCTACACAAGCATACGTAAGGCCATTTTATTAACCACAGTTTGGTAAAAGGGCCTCGAAGTTTGCCACTTAAACCACTTGAAAATTGACCTGCTATGAATTTGTTTTTAAATTCTGATGGATTCTATGCACTCAAAAAAGAATCAGCGAGTTTCCAAAATTTTGTGTGAGGTAAAGAATGTGAATGTGATCAAACAGAGCATTATCCTGGAGTCCATGCTGCAGTATAGATAGATAGATAGATAGATAGATAGATAGATAGATAGATAGATAGATAGATAGATAGATAGATAGATAGATAGATAGATAGATAGGTTTTGTTTGTACCCTGTGGAGTATTATATCTAGAATCACAAGTGCCTCTGTTAGTTTTCAAACTGTAAGTGGAACTCATGTTTAGAAGATGATCTATTGTTTTGCTGATTCATTTGGTGCATCTTATAATGTAAAGGCCAGAGCTATCCATAATACTTTGCAACGTGGCAAATAGTACATTAAATCAAAACTATCCCTTCTTGAGGATCATTAATGTTATTGAATATATTGTTAAACAACAGTTGAGTGCAGACTGCTTTAGGAATACATTTAGTTTTCACCAAAGATAGAAATGCAACTTTTCTATAGCAGAGAACAAATTAATTTTGATTACATTTTCCACCAAGTTTTAATTTTTTTATTTATTGAATAAGACTGAAAGCAAACTGAAAAACACACTTCAGTTTCTTTGTCTGGCCGTTGGACTACAGTTTTTTTTTAATAGTTCCCCCATTCTCAATTTGTAATCAGATATGTTTTGCCATTATAATTAAGAATAATGGTGTATTATGTAATAAGAATATTTATTTATTTGGATATTGTGATAAGGAAGAGGCTGTCCTACCCTGGTTGGGCCCCTAGAGGGCGCGGACCCCCTAAAATGTCCAGGGAGAAGGGCTGGGTGAGTTGCTGAAGGGAACCAGTAAGGGGAGGTATAGCTGGAGGTCGCTAGGACCGGGGAGAGTCCTGGAGGGGGAAACAGGTGCAGCAGGTTATGGGCTGGGTCCTGTTTGGTCATTAACCACTTAATACCCCACCAGAGGGTGAGGGGGAGAGAAGAGCGGGCAGCTGAGGAAGAGGGCTGGTAACTGAAGCAGAGGGATCCCCATGAGAAGTACTGGCTGAGCCCTATGGCCTGGTGGTGAAAAGACTGAGTCTAGAACAGTGAAGAGGTACTGTGTGGCCCAGAGGAAGAGACTGTGTGTCTAGAGCTGGGTGCTACAAGGAGGGACTGTGTGTCCAGGGACTGAGTTCGTACTGAGCCCAAATGCCTGTGTGAGAGGGCTCAGGGGGAAGAAATCCATGGATATTGAACTGTGCAAGAAGAAATGTTTAAAAGGGAAGATTGCACTGAGTAGAAAGAAATGAAATGTTTAAGCTGGAAGAACTGTTTAAGCTTGGGAAAGTGTTTTAAGCTAAAAGAAGAAATGGTTAAGCTGGAAGAACGGTTTAAGCTTGTGAAAGTGTTTTAAGCTAAAAGAAGTGTGCCCCAGAGGCTGGAATAAAGGTGTGTTGGAAAATAGCCTGATTGGTGAGACCTGACTATGCTGACTATGTTTGCCTTTTGAGAAGCAGGTCACCCTGAGCAGAAAAGGGTAGTAGATTAATTTGCATAAAATCTGCATATGGAGAACCAGCTCACCCTGAGTGAAAGAGGGATCTGGGATCCTGAGGTGGGAGCTTCATCATCACAATAGCCTCATCATTATCACAATATATTTACTGCATTTTGAAGAAGATCATCCAAGGATGTATGACCTAGACACAGGCAAACAACTACAGCAGTAAAATAATAGAACAAATTCAGGGCAATTATATAACTTGGCTCCTCAAGTTAATCACATCAGTGCAACTCATTGAGCACCTTATTCTAAAATGGCATCAAGTTTTATTTATAAAGACCTGCGTAATTTGGGATTGATGTGCCTACATTTAGGTATGACCACATATGCTAGATCTTGGCTGGCATAAGTTTCTGTACCTAAGTACACCAAACAGTGCATCTAACTTAAAGGAAAATGGGACTTGTTATACCACCTTTCTGTGGTATTTTGCAAGTACGTTCAAAGTGGTTTACATATATATATATATATATATATATATATATATATACACATACAGGTACTTATTTTGTACCTGGGGCAATAGAGGGTTAAGTGACTTACCCACGGTCACAAGGAGCTGCAGTGGGACTCAAACACAATTCCCCAGGATCAAAGTCTGCTGCACTAACCACTAGGCTACTCATCCACCAAGTAGCTGTAAGTTATTGTAAGTTAGTGCCACACCCATGACTCACCCATACTCTATCCACGTGTATGCACCCTAACGTTTGCTCCATAGCACTTATGCATTACTTTATAGCCCAGTCCTCAGGACACGCAATTAGGTTTTCAGGATATCCCCAATGAATATGTATCCTAATCACACATATGGGATGTCTCTACTAACATTAGACAGTACTAAGCATTATACAATAACATGACTAATTAACAATATATTATACAATATCAAAAATATATATTTTATTAACATATTATTAAACAGCATACGTAAAAGCACTAGTGTTCATATGACAAATACATAATATCTGCATGATAACCTCTGTGTAACATTCCAATGGGAAACTTAAATCTGACATCTCATTTAGAGGTCCTTTTATGAAGACGTGCTAGCATTTTTAGCGTGCACTAAAAAAGCTTGCACGGCTTTGTAAAAGACCCCCTTAGACTTTAAAAATTGACTTGCTACATTAAAACAACTTATTTTTCTCATCCTATAGGCGCTCTGTCAAAAATCTTTCAAAATTGTCCAAAGGGTTGTCAAAACAATATAATAGGAGCGGATAATGCACGTCCAAATTCACAATTCCCAAATGAAGCAGACAACAGTTCCACAGTACTTTACTTCATTAAAGTTGTTCAAATGAATTTCTCCAATTCTGTGGTTGAGTATAAGTTCAAAGCAATTTGCCAAAGCATTAATATTTTCTGTTGATCGGAGGCTAGACCAAATCCAGTTGTTATAAACTCATTCTTCGTTCCTTTTAGTTACAATGACCAAGGAGATAGCAGCTCTTCGTATATCACATAAAAGCAATTTTCCAGCTTTTATGCTGTTTAATAATATGTTAAGTAGTCATGTAATGGTTATAGGTATATCACAAGAGTAGGTGAGGATCGCTCTTGCCTATGCCAGTAATATGGAATTCTATGAGTGGTGGAGGGAAGGAATGTGTATATGACTGTATGTTATGCATCAGAGAACTGTGCTGTGTGTCAGCATTGTCCTCTTTCTTTCCCAGAATTATTCAGTGCTACCATTGTGATATGTGCTGATCTTAGAAAGGATCTTTGGCATAGCTTCATGGTGTGGGCATATACCATATTTGGTAACCCCCACGATTTTTGTATTGGAGGACTCAGTCTGAGCGTCTGACATAAGGCTTTGTATATTGAGATGAGGTTGTTAATAGATGGAAGGAACTGCAACACTAAATGTGAGGAAACTGTTAGTTGAGGTCCCTGCGGATGAAATGTGTGATAAAAAAGTGACACTATTATGTTGTATATTTCCAGGAATCACAGCTTTTGGATATAATTGATTGGCATCATGGACCCTGAGGCAGTCTACGAAACTAGAGCCGAAGGCGGGCCGTGACCGGTGAATTACGACTACAGCTGTTGAGATAAGTGCACCTTAGAACCTTTAAGATATCAATCAGGTTCAAGTGTAAGATTGCAACATCTATGAGGTTTTTTTAGCCCATGATGAATGAAAGGTTGCTCCCTTAAGTTGGGTGACTAACAAAGAAGCTTTCCTTAGCATTTGAGGCTTTTTCTCGCTTAACTACAACATAATATACACACACAGTAATTGGATATCTTGGTATACTATATTGAAAATAATTAAGGCAAGGCTATGTACAACTGAGTTCATTTTTGGATCTTTAGTCAGCATGACATCACTCCTTGAGCATGCTCTGAACTTTCTTAACATAGGAAATCGCATGCCTTTTTTCATCTACTACACATTCAAACCAGAAATATATCCACTTACACTAATTGTGGCTTAAAATTGGCCGCAGCTTTATTATTATTCACTAAACATTGAGTGAAACACTTAGAACTGAATTGATCATATAAACAATACAATAAAACCCATCTGAACCAGATGGTATTGTACTGACATATCAACATCATCACTGACCCCAAAGGAATAGCCCGTGGCACCACTGAATCCCCAAATCCATGGTAGTACTGTACATGAACTCCATCCACAATTCCCTTACTATAAACTCCCCAACTGTTCCATTTCCACAATTCCACTGATAAAATGTGCTTCCAACCCCCCACCAACCCTGCTGTGACCAATAGACCCCAACAAATGACCTATCTCACTACCACTACTGAAACCACACTCCCAAACCCACCCAAGAACAAAACTGTGATGGACTGGGAGGGACATTTAAAAAAACTTGCTCCTACCCGCCTGGGCTCACAACACTAATGAACCCACTTAAACTTGTCCCTTGTCCCTGTCTGCTCCTGATCTTTGTTTGGTCCTCTTCTCTATTCATCCCCAACAATCAAAACCCATTTTCTCACTGTTTCTCACTCACTACATCAGGAAAAGTCCTGGGAGGCTCCATTATGTTGTCTCACCCCTGGGGTGGATCTAAATTATATTCTAAATGTTATTGATTTTATCAGAGTGATTTTGCATATTCCAAAATGAACATTAATGTTTGTGCCTATGATTTCCATCCCTATGAGGGTGAGACAGTCTAAAGTCCTTCACTGTATATTTGTGATGTTCAATTTTATTTGGTGGTAGGGAAGAGGCCTCTGCAAAATATTTACCCAACCATCCTCAGTAACTATTTATCACAATCCCCTTTTCTAAATGAGCGCATTGACTCAATTGTTCATACATTTTGGTAGATGTGTTTATGTGGTCTCAGGGGTTACTTGTCAATGAAATCTCTTTCAATAAGTGAGTTATGCAAATACAGTACTGTGGGGCATAATGTTAATATAGGTGTTATGTATAACTTGATTGTTTCCTACCTAACATTCTTTTGGATGATTTTTAACACATTATTTAAATCAGTGCTTGCAATATTGTTAGTTCTGATAATAAATAATTTGGTATCATTCTGCATTAAAGTTATGATGGTTTATTACCTCCTGGGATATCAAATTTTAAAACGTGTTGGTGAGATTGCACTATATGTACTTCAGAGATTGCTTCTGTAGGTCAGGAGCTAATATCTAGTGATGAATCACCTTTATTCTATAATATGAATAATATAACAGTACACAAATATTGGTATTTTACTTTAATTAACTCACAAGAGAGAAGCCCCTGACATCTGCAAAAAAGAATGTGTAGGCTAATGATATAGAAAATATGTTTGGCAGAATTTGTTTTAAGTGATGAGCATTGCATTTCAAATGTACAGTATACTACACCATAAATTTCAAGTAGGATTTTTTTTTTATGATGCTAAAACAAACCTTATTACTGTAATCAATAACTATAACAGCCTAAAAATGGGAAAGCAGGACATAAATGTTCATCATAAATTGCTTATATGGTCACGGAACTGGGAGACATGCAACAGAGAAAAATAAATTAGAGCAAGCAAGTATTCAATGGAGTAAAACTAAATCCTCAAGAAATGTGGTCTTAAAAACAGGAAAAGTTCAACTACAGAATAAGTATGTCAACTTTTTCAAACCATATGGAATAGATATAACAAAGGAAAAAGAGAACGTGTTGACTAACCCTAGTTAAAGCAGAATTTCTTTTATGAGGCCTTGTGATAACTCTGATTGTTCCCAACATACACACAAAAGAAAAATGTAATCAAACATGCTTAAGGGTGGTTATCTTCAACATTGTACTATTATGCTATGTATTAAAATAGCATTTCTGCTGTGTAAGAAGTGGATTTATAATGGTGTGCAGTGGTAACCCAAGCCCTTTGTTATACTTACAGCATTGATTGTGACAATGAAAGCTTAAATATGTCAGCTGAATTTTCACTGTAAATGTATATATAGCAGAACTTTCACTTGTACAAATGGATATTGAAAGAAACTATAATAATTCTTTATTTCAGTTTCTAGGACAGTGTTCTGAGAATTGGATTAGTTGAGAACATTACATCATTTATCTTCTCTTCAGGATAACGACACAATCAATGAAGGCATACCTTTACTTGAACACTACTTACTATAACTTTAACATTTCTCCACAGCACACCATATCACACTATACAATGCTCTTTTCAGTTAACTCATAATATTCCCTGTAACTATGTAAAGTATACCCATATATACAAAAAGATGGCCTTTCAAAAACAGTAAATGCTTATTAGCAGCCTTATGATTCTGTATCTCATATTTGTTTCTTGAGTAGTAGTGATAGGTATGGAAGTATGGGAGCTATAACCTAGCTGCAAACCTTATATATTTCTGTCAGCTGTCCATCTACCAACATATGTATTACTTATTTCCTCAACAAATGTCATTATTTGAATGTCACCCCACCAATTAGGCGAGGTGACTATAACAGGGATGAGCCAAACGGAAGTTTCTGAGTAAACTGAACAGCTTTCTTAGAAGCAGTGTGTACTTTTCACTATTTAAAGCAAAGAAAGAGCACCTTCAGGGTATACAATTGACATAGGCATGTCCCAGAGGAGAGAATAGTGGATGCCATTATTGTGGGAGAAATCACTCCCAGACATGGCAAACAGTGCCCAGAGATTTGGGAGACATGAAGAAAATGCATTGAAAATAATAATTTTGCAAAAGCCTGGAAACACAAATTATAACATAGTTAGATATGGTAGAAGATGCAGAAAATAACACTTATAAGCATGTAGTATGTCATGCCATCAAACCTCAGCTCAAAAAAGCAGTCAGGCAAGGAAATCTGCCAGATGTACTATGTTCAGGATGCAAATGTAACCCATGGTTTGTTTAAGAACATGATAGAGTGGTAGCAGGTCAGTAGGGGACCCAGGAGGAGCTCATAGGGTATATAAGGGAAGACTCATATACCCTATGAGCTCCTTCTGGGTCCTCGAGTCACTTCCTGGAGAAGCCCTGGGGGATCCTGTCTCTGGTTCTGCCTCTTGAAGAAGTAACCAGCTCTGGTGTGGGAGTTAGGTCTTTCTGTTGGTTCCCCTGCCAGATGACCCATTGTAAGAAAAGGGGAAGTCCTGTAGCATTGTAACCAGTGGATAGATTACCTGGACAGTAAGCTGTTATATTGCATCAACCAATTGAGAAGTCCAAACTTGGCGGCTTGGGGAGTCTAGCCATAACCAGGGCTCAGGTGGATTGCAGTCTTATGTCCCCTACCTCAATGCAAGCGGCGTCCTTGGGCTATGCAGGGTCCTGTTGACATGCACACTTGACTGGCACAGCCCTGAGCCATGTGTATGTAGTTCTTCTCTGGCTGCAGGCTTCTTGATTGCTTTGATTTCATGCACCTGGCTCTGCTCTCTCTCTCTCTCTCTGCCTGGCTTCCCTTGCTTCTCTCCTATTGGTCTTCTGGTTCCTCCTTCCTCTGCTCCTGTCCTATGGCTGTGCCCCTTCTCCCTGCTGATGTCAGACGCTAGCACTTTATCAGCTGAGCTCTCCCTAGACTCCTTGATTTGGCTTCTACTTTCGTAGGTGTTACTTACTCAGTAGTGTGCTTCTCCTCTACTTTGTTCTTCATTGCTGACTCTGCCTGTACCTGGATTACTCTCGTGTCTGCTGCCTGCCTCCTGACTCTGCCTGTACCTGGATTACTCTCTTGTCTGCTGCCTGCCTACTGACTCTGCCTGTACCTGGATTACTCTCTTGACCTGCTGCCTGCCTACTGATTCTGCCTGTACCTGGATCACTTTCTTGCCTGCTCCACCCAGCTTCCTGCTCCATCTCCTAAGCCCTGCAAGTTGCCCGCACCTAGGGGCTCAACCTCTGGGGAACGGCGATCAGCACAGGTGAAACCCGGGGTTGTCTGGCCGCCAAGCAGAACCTGGACTGAGTACCGGGCTCGGCAACACTCTACTTGGTACAAGAACTCAAAGGTCTGACAAGTCTATCCTGGTTGATAGCAAGACCTTTGGGGTGGCAGCCTGAAGGGAATATGGAGTTACTGGAAACCTGGCCCAGATGGTATTGAAGTACATTGGGCATGTGAAATCCACTCTGGGTTCTTACTGAGCTGCACGACAAGCATGAGGGTTAAGCATGTGTATTAACCCAGATATGTATTATTGCTGATCATCACCTGAAAATCAATATGAATTACAATTGACTGTAAAAAGATCAATGCAGTGGAAGCCATCAGTTAAGAGTTAATAAATGTCCCAGATGGCAGGCCCCGTTCGATTATGCCCCTCTATGTTACTATCCAGCTTATTTTCGAAAGAGATCGCCGGCCATCTTCCGACACAAATTGGGAGATGGCTGGCAATCTCCTGAACCCAGCCAAATCGGTATTATCGAAAAACGATTTTGGACGGGTTCAACTGCTTTCCATCGCAGAGCCGGCAAAACATCAAGGGGGCGTGTCGGTAGAGTAGTGAAGGCAGGACGGGGGCGGGATGAGCGTGTTCACGAGATGGCCAGCTTCGCCCGATAATGGAAAAAACCCAGGCTTGATGAGCATTGCACTGGCTTTACTTGGTCACTTTTTTTTCACGACCAAGCTTCAAAAAGGAGCCCCAACTGACCAGATGACCACTGGAGGGAATTGGGGGTGACTTCCATTTACTCCCCCAGTGGTCACCAACCCCCTCCCACCCAAAACAAATCTTTTGCCAGCCTCAAATGTCATACCCATCTCCCTGATATCAGTATGCAAGTCCCTGGAGCAGTTTTTAGTGGGTGCAGTGCACTTCAGAAAGGTGGACCCAGGCCCATTCCCCCCTACCTGTTACACTTGTGGTGGTAAATGTTGAGCCCTCCAAAAAACCCCAAAACCTACTGTACCCACATCTAGGTGCCCCCTGTCACCCCTTAGGGCTATGGTAATGGTGTAGAATTGTGGGGAGTGGGTTTTGGGGGGATTTGGAGGGCTAAACAACCAAGGGAAGGGAGCTATGCACCTGAGATCTATTTTTATTTTTAATTTTTAGAAGTGCCCCCTAGGGTGCCTGGTTGGTGTCCTGGCATGTCAGGGGGGCCAGTGCACTACAAATGCTGGCTCCTCCCACGACCAATGCCTTGAATTTCATCGGGTTTGAGATTGCCGGCATTTTTTTCCATTATGGCCGAAAACCAATGTCGGCCATCTCAAACCCAGCGAACTCTTACATTTGGCTGGGCCCAACTGTATTAGCGAAGAAAAAGATGGTTGGCTCCGCCCGCTTGCAGCACCGGCACCGGAGATGGCCACCCATAAAGATGGCCGGCGCCTTTCAATTATGCCCCTCTATGTTACTATGTAAATGAAAAGATAGATATAATAGGCATTTCTGGAGGAAAGCAGATAACCAATGGGACACTGTCATACCGGGGTACAAATTATATCACAGTGATAGGGTGAATCAAATTGGTAAAAGGGTATTAATATACGTTAAGGAGGGTCTTGAATTAAATAGATTAAAAATTCTGCAGGACACAAAACACATCTTGGAATCCATATGGATAGAAATTCCATGTGTAAAGGGGAAAAGAATAGTGATAGGAGTGTACTACCATCCTCCTGTGCTGGGTCGTTATCATTGATATAATAAAGACTGTTGGACTCACGTCTACAGTGGTGAATCATCTTTTAGTCTACTTTTGCCTTCTGTGCTACCATCCTCCTGGCCAGGATGAACAGACAGATACAGAAATGTTATCAGAAATTAGGGAGGCTAAGAAACAGGAAAATACAGTAATAATGGGTGATATTAATTACCTTCAAAACCTTGAGTCCAAGATATATTCACCAAAAGATTAAAAAATCCACCCTCTTCTGCTGTAATGCTGAAATAGTAAAATAAAATAAAATTGTGGAGAAAAAAGACCTCGGATGACTAGATGTCATCTCACAGCAATTAATAATAGTTCAAAAAGGCACGGTCCTTCATAATAACAGGTCAGAAAAAAAAAAACCTCCACAATAGAAGAAAACAGCTTTTCACATTACAATAGGTTAATATTCATGTTACTGCCAAAGACTCATGATAATGTCCCCAATAACCTTTCAGCAACAACAGTAGCAAATTCAGAAATGGTGATAGCAGTCAAATACAAAAACCACAATACTTATATGGCAGTCACTGGAAACACTAATCCCAACAGGAGTACCCTGTTTCTCCCACGAGGGTGTCATCAGGGGAAAAGATGTACAGCCTCTCGCCTCCACTGCTTGCTCAAAGATGGCCGAGTGTAAGACTGGACACCAACTTTTCAAGCCGGTGCATCATGACCTCTTCGAAGAAATCCACCAATCCAATTACAGAAATGTTTTCCACTCCAGAATACTGATAGAATTGGAAAATGAATATTCAGAGCTATTGTTAGTAATATATAATTTATCTTTAAAATCAATCATGGTACCAGAAGATTGGAGGCTAGCCAATATAATGGCAGGTTTTAAATAGGGTTCCAGAGGTGATCCAGGAAATGATAAGCCATTGAGCATGATGTTGGTGCTCGATAAATTGGAAGAGACAATTATAAAGAACACAATTACAGAACATATACATAAATATAATTACAGCAAAGCCAACATGGATTTAGACAAGGGAAATCTTGCATCACCAAGCTACTACAAATTTTTGAAGGGATGAATAAACATATGGATAAAGGTGAGATGCTTGATATTGTGTACCTGGATTTTCACAAAACATTTGACAAAGTACCTCATGAAAGACTCCTGAGGAAATTAGAAAGGCATGGGATAAGAGGTAATATCCTATGCTGAATTAAAAACTGGTTAAAAGATAGTAAACACTGCCCTATATTTTTTAAGGTGTGCTAGCATTTTCAGCACACGCTAAAAATTAACACACGCTAATACTAGAGACACCCATATAGTGTTATGGGTGTCTAGCATTAGCACATGCTAATTTCTAGTGCATACTAAAAACGCTAGTGTACCTATAGTGCAGCTTAGTAAACAGGGCCCATAGTGTTAAATGGTCAGCATTCTGGGAATAACTATTGAGGTAATTAAATTTGCTGATGACACAAATTTATTCAAAGTTGTTCAATCGCAAAAGGATTGTAAAAAAAAAAATTCAAGAGTACCTTATAAGACTTGGAGACTAGGCATCCCAATGGCAGAGGACATTTAATGTGAGCAATTGCAAAGTGATCCATGTGGGAAAGAGGAACCCAAACTATAGCTACGTGATGCAAGGTTCCATATTAGAAGTCACCAAACAGGAAAAGGATCTAGGTATCATTGTTGATGTTATGTTGAAACCCTCTACTCAGTGTGCAGTGGCGGCTAAGAAAGCAAATGGAATGTTAGGAATTATTAGGAAAGGAATAAAAAACAAAAATGAGAATTTGTATGACTCCATTGTGTGACCACATCTCAAATACTGTGTGCAATTCTCGTCACCGTATCTCAAAAAAGATATAGCAGAATTAGAAAAGGTACAGGTAAGGGCAACAAAAAATGATAAAAGGGCTAGACTCTTCAACTTGGAAAAGAGAATGCTTAGGAGAGATATGATAGAGGTCTATAAAATACTGTTTTACTGTTCTGGGATCTTGCCAGGTACTTGTGCCCTGGATTGGCCACTGATTGAAATAGGATACTGGCCATGATGGACATTTGGTCTGTCTCAGTGTGTCAAAGCTTATGTTCTTATGTAAGTCAAATCAAATAATCAAATTTTTTTCTGTCTTCCAAGTCACAGATTCATTTTCTAACCTTTCAGAGTCTTCAAATGTATGATTATACAGTATAGGAGTAACAAAAAAATTGTCATAACTAGCAAAATGTATTATTATTACATGAATCAACGATTAATATATTCTCAGATGTTTAGAAGCTAGAAAGTGAAATACTAAAAAAAGTACTTTTTTTTCATTTAACCAATGTGTTGGAGGGTCAGCCACATCATGATTAGTTTTATCGTGCATTTATCCATATATTTTCTCATGGATGATTGTTATGCATGACGACCTCTCCAACAAATGAAGCAAGCTTAGAAAATGATGTATCGCATATCAAAACAAATCAAACCACACGGTATTACGAAATCCAAGGACAAAATAATTACTGTGGCACACTGTAACAATGAACAACAATCCAATCAGTTACAGCATTAACATGTAATCTCCATTATTTACTTGAGTGAGCTTTAAAATTACTGCAGTACTACAACAATGGCTCGGTTTCTCAGTCGTCTCTTAAGAAGTGAAGTGTACAGATCAGCACAGATGCAGGAGTACAGATATGGTGAAAATGCAGAAGTGTTTTGGTATTTTCAAGCCAAATAAAAATATGACTCTTTTGTTCTAACTGATAATGCCTAACAATGACCATATACATTCTGTGAAACAATCAGTATTTATATTTTTGTTAAATTGGACTCCTTGGTCACAATTATTAAAAGTAAATTAAAAAATAGGTAAAGCAAAAGACTAGGGGTCATTTTACTAATGTGCAGTAAGGTTTTGATCTTAGTGTGTGTTAGTTGCAAAAATTAGTGCATGTTATGTGGTAAATGCAAGGATGTGCCCAGGATCTGGCTCTGTGATTACCATACAGGATAAACACATATTCTTGGTTTCTATATAAAGCTCTCAAAGGTGGGTGTCCTGCTGAGATGAGCACACAAATTAATTGGTTAATGAGCTTTTAACTATCAAGAATTGGGTGCTTACATACAAGCATTGATATTAATTGGCACTCATTAAAATTTGTGTGTAAATCTGGCTGATCCCTGTTCTATAGAGTAGGGCACCTAAAGGAGGCATGACCATGGGAGAGGCATGGGCAGGTCAGGGGCATTCCCAGAAAGTTACATGTTTAGTTATATGATACTGCCTCAGCATACCTAACTTGGGTGCCAACATTTACAGCAGGTTTCAGCAGGAGCAAGTCTAACGCCTAAAGTTAGGCATGGGAATCAGTGCTACACACAATTCTTTTAAAGGGCATGTGCCCTTTACAGAACAGCTGATTTTTTTCATATAAGGAGATGCTATCCTTATATGAAAGGATGCCCTTTGGGTATTATACCATGATTTTACTACTAGGGACCAGAAACAGAAGGGGACCACTCCCTCTTGAGACCACTGAACATCTATGGAAACACACAGGTAAGTCCCAGGTGGGTAGGGGTTGACGAAAAAAAGGCAGGCTTTGAAAAGTATTCTTTTGCTTGGGGTAGGGTTTTAGATGGGGGTGGATCAGATCCTTGGGGTGTTGGGAGGAGGGCCAGGTACTGGGAAGTCAGGATGGGGGATATCTGGGGATTGGACACTGAGGGGGGCAGGGTAGAACCATTGTGGGACTTCTTTTGGCAGCAGCCATGCTATCAGACTGCTGATAGCCAGCTGCACCTACTACCTCCTCTTGAAGATTCTAGGTGCCATATATGGAATCTAGCCCTTAGTGCATGTGTTATTACTGTCATCCCTTGATTGTTGTAACTCATTTTATCTGGGTTGCACAAACAGGCTATCGAAGAGGCTTCAAACCATGCAAAATATGGTGATTTGACTAACCTTTGAGATATCTAAATTTTAGAGTGTTTACTCGTTTTACGTTAGACTTCACTGTTGAAGCTAGAGTACTTTATAAATTAGCAAGTTTTCTTTTAAAAACATTAGAAGGTTCGGTTCCTAGCTATTTGCTCATCCACTTTTGCTTTGTAGCCCTTTTTAGAACTAGGAGATGTAACAGCACCAATTTTTTCACCTTTCCTTTTGCTAAGAGTACAAGGAGACTACTTCTCTGACGTTCAAGCCACAAGATTCTGGAAGGATATTGCTGGAATGATTTCATTTTCACAATCATATCTTCTGTTTAGAAAGAAGATCAAAACTTTCGTATCTAAAAATATGTATTACAAGCAGGCTTTGTTAATTTTTTAAGTGGTTTATGTAATTCCCAGAGTTTTGTTCTGGTTTCTCTCTTTTTTTTTAATGTTTGTAACTCGCACAGAACTGAAAGTTGGTAGCGGGATATAAGTTCAGATATAATGGAATGGAAAGGAATATCTATTTGGCCATATTTTTGAAAATGATACCAGACAGATGTTCATGTCTCTGGTTTTCTGTCATTCAAAATTTAGACATTTCACTTTGGAAAAGGACTACTCATTGTATATATTTGCAGTGCAAAAACATCCATCTCACAGCCATAATTCAACTAGGAATCTAGATGTTTTTCCTTTTTGACTATGGCTGGAGGGTGTTTTTGGACATTATGAGCAGGACTGGCTTTTTGGGGGACTTAGACATGTTTTTGAAAATGTTCCTCTAAGTTAATGTACAGTAAAAATGTAAAACTGTTCTAAGATATACTTTACATTTTTACCTTTCAACATGAAAGCAAGAAAGAGGTAATGTGATTCACTTATGCAATCAAACCATCAAAAAAGTGACTCTAAAATCTAATCAATGATCCTTTAACAGATGCATCCACTAGGAAATTAGATAAGAGATGTCATGTACTGAAGTCAGTTCTACTTATTCAGCTAATAAGTATAATTTACCTTTCATATGAGTGTAATTATATAAAAATAAAAAAATAAAATTTATTGCTTCAATTTTTCAAATCAAAAACACAGTGTGAAATCAGAATGTCTCCAAAACATAACTTTTTTTAACAAGCAAAAACTAATCTTGAATGTCTTTATAGTAAATATCCAAACACCATTCTCAAATGCTAGCATTTTGGTAGAATTGTCTGTGTCAGTGGGATACATGGCATACTTCAAAATATTAAAAAAACAAATACCTGGGAACAGAAAATAAAAGAAAACTATCCTCAACAAATATAGGGGTCCTTTTACAAAGGCACGCTAGCAGTTTTAGGGCACCCTAGTCATTAGCATGCATTAAACGCTAGCAATGCCCATAGAAATATATGAGCGACTTTAGCGTGTGCTTATTTTTAGTGTGCACTAAAAACACTAGAAGGCCTTTGTTAAAGACCCCCATAGGGCCCTGTTTACTAAGCAACACTATAAGTGCACTAGTGTTTTTAGCACACACTAAAAATTAGCATTCATTAATATATGGGTATCTCTAGTGTTAGCACATGCTAATTTTTAGCATGCACTAAAAACACTAGCCTACATTAGTAAATAAGGTCCATAATAAAGTCAAGAACAGTGGGCCCAATGATGGGATTATTTATGAGATGGACAGGGAAGAGGAAGGAGATGTGGGGATGAAAGAAATGTGGAAATGACTACAGAATGCTTGAATAACCGATTTCAGTTTATTATACTGTGCAAAGGAGCAAGAATATCCTGGATTACAGGCTATATGGAATATTTACTTCATTTTGATCTAACACATGGATTGAGTGATTTTTCATGCATTGAAAATTAATAAACATTTATAACAATAAAAAATAAAAATCTTTCAAAACAAGACGTCAAACAGCAGAGCTGCTGCTTTAAAAAAAAGACCATCAGGCTCATTTTCGAAAGAGAAGGACGCCCATCTTTCGACACAAATCGGAAGATGGGCGTCCTTCTCACAGGGTCACCCAAATCAGTAAAATCGAAAGCCAATTTTGGACATCCCCAACTGCTTTCAGTCGTGGGGATGACCAAAGTTCATGGGGGCTTGTCGGAGGCGTAGCGAAGACGGGACTTGGGCATGCCTAACACATGAACGTCCTCGACCCATAATAGATAAAAAAAAGAGCGTCCCTGATGAGCACTTGGATGACTTTATCTGGTCTGCTTTTTTTTTTTTAAGACCAAGGCACAAAAAAGTGCCCGAACTGACCAGATGACCTCTGGAGATAATCGGGGATGACCTCCCAGTGGTCACTAACCCCTTCCCACCCTAAAAAAACATCTTAAAAATATTTTTTTACCAACCTCTACGCTAGCCTCAAATGTCATACTCAGGTCCATCACAGCAGTATGCAGGTCCGTGGAGCAGTTTTAGTGGGTGCAGTGCACTCAGGCAGGCGGACCCAGGCCCATCCCCCCTACCTGTTACACTTGTGGTGGTAAATGTGAGCCCTCCAAAACCCAGCACAAACCCACTGTACCCACATCTAGGTGCCCCTTCACCCGTAAGGGCTATGGTAGTGGTGTACAGTTGTGGGTATTGGGGTTTGGGGGGATTTGGGGGGCTCAGCACACAAGGTAAGGGAGCTATGTACCTGGGAGCAATTTATGAAGTCCACTGCAGTACCCCCTAGGGTGCCCGGTTGGTGTCCTGGCATGTCAGGGGGACCAATGCACTATGAATGCTGGCTCCTCCCATGACCAAAGGTCTTGCATTTGGTCGTTTCTGAGATGGGCGCCCTTGGTTTCCATTATCGCCGAAAATCAGAAACGACCAAGTCTAGGGATGACCATCTCTAAGGACGACCTAAATTTCAGGATTTGGGCGTCCCCGACCGTATTATCGAAACGAAAGATGGGCATCCATCTTGTTTCGATAATATGGGTTTCCCAGCCCTCCACCGGGTCATTTTGTGAGAACATCCTGAGCAAAACTTGGGCATCCCTTTCGATTATGCCCCTCCATGTGTTGTATGTGGGTTTTTTTTTTTTTAAAGTAGCATTAACCATTCAGCCATTGAAAATGAATTAAATATGGAAATACATAAATATTTTGAACCTAAACTGATCAATCAGTTTCATGATTAAGACCTAGGATGCATTGTATCAAGGTGGTAAATTAAATTGCTGTTTATATTGAAACAACAATAGATCAAAAATACCTCCACAAAGAAAAACAATGGGCAATCTAATATTTCAAACTTCATATCATCAAAAGCATAGGCGGTCGGTGGCCCAACTGTTTGGGGAGGCTAAAGAGGGCGGGGTCAGGGGCGGTGCCAGGGGTGGGGCTTACATCCATAATTATCTGAGAACACAGAAAAAATAAGTAAAATAGTAACAAGTAATACCTTTCATTAAATTTAGATATTAGATATGTATCATATGTCAAAGAATAAAGTGGTTGCTCAAACTGTCTGAGAGCTTGATGGCTGAACAGTATAGTTGGAAGGAAAGTGCATTTCTACAGATTAGGCAGCCAGAACTTTTGGATGACACAAAAGCACCAGTGCTAAGGTCCAATTTCCAGAGTGCAGAGATACCAAGGGTGTCCCATCCCAATTAGTGAGATTCAAGGTTAGCAAGTGAAAGTTGAGCTACTACTGAGAATGCTATGAGCTAAATTAAGTCCAAATTCTAATATTAGGCATATTGAAAAGTAATGCAAAACCTTTAAAAAGTCACTCAGGACCTATAAAGCAAATTGACTAACATAAGAATAGCCCTACTGAGTCAGACCAACAGATTTAAATTTCAGAAACTGACACATTCCACTCACTAAATTAAAAAATGAAATAAAATATCCAGTAGTTGCAGGAAGAAATCTGGTAAGAGAAACAGCCTTGGTTCTGGAGCTGAGTTGGCAGTTGGAGGTACATGATGGAAAAAAGGCTCCTTGAGACTGAGAGCTCCAATTTTATGGTCAAAGGCAAGTGCTCCAATAGGTGGTGTTCAGGTGATATTCCAGACGACCAAGTCTCGCTGAATCAGAAATGTACAACTCTGATCAAAGGCAAGGGTGTAAACAAGATGGTGGTGAAAGAATATCACATGCAAGTAAGTACAGGCACTAGTTCAGTGCAGGGAGGGTGAGGGCCTCTTTATTCACAACCGTCGCGATTGATGTATACTCACTATGGTAGCGATGGGGTCGGGCTGGCTACTGGATCGATGACAGGACTTGCACCAGGCGATCTCTCAGTATGTGTTGCCCCGCTCATCCGTTGCTTCAATCAGATCTGGGAGGTGGTCGGGTGCACGACGATCCTTCCGAAGTTCGTCTCCGAATGCACAAGTGAAACGCACGCTTTTGAAATCGGGCCGGAAGTGCTGACCTTCAGAGCCGTGATGCAGCTGTAGGCAGAAAGGAAGCCGTCTCAAATGATTCACCCACCTGGGAGGAACAGTCGCAGGAAGAACTCAACGACCTTTCATCTCACGGCCTGGGGAAGAGCCCGGTATCCGAGGGCGGGGGAATCCAATCGGGCCGGAGCACTTGATGCCAGCCCAGAAATGAGTCACGCAGCCCATGCAGGGAGGGAGAGAGCGAGGAGAAACCACCACGGGGCGCTGCAAAAAAGAGAGCGGACTGGCTGGGGAGGCTTAGCCTCCCCAAGCCTCTTATACCGGGCGCCTATGATCAAAAGAATGTTGAAATTGCATGTGATGAGTTTACCATGAGTTCTTCCTTCCTCTGCATTCTATAATGTGGGTCTTTAGAGCATGTTGCATTTTTCTGACATTATAGACAATGAAAGATGGGGGTAGTTCTGAAAATTTTCTAAATTTTAGAAACTAGAATGCTACATGCTAAGCACAAATTCTATACCAGCAATTATGCACCAAGAGGCTCTTTTACAAAGCAGCGGTAGGGCTACCATGATTGTAGTATATGCCAAATTAGCACTACCACCCAGTTAGCATGCCCAATTGGTGATAATTTTGAAGCTGGCACACTATTTCCCACGGTATTAAATATTTTTCTATTTTCTACTGCAGTGAGTGTTACCAAGCGGAATTGGCAGTACATCCACATTGGCATGCGCTGCATGAGAACCGCACATGTAGTGCGTGAGCTCTTACTGCTAGGTGGTGGTAAGGGCTCAAGCAGTAAATAGCCACACACTACTTTTAATTCTAGTGTATGGCCATTTACTGTCTTCATTGAAAAAAGCGGTAAAAAAATGGTCCAGCACATGCCTATACTACCACAGGCCACTTTTTAAACTCTAATTACCATTATAGAAAGATAGAGTAAGTGGGCATATATGCACCAAAATTTAGGCATGGCTGCTTACACAACATATCAATAGCTGGTGTTAATTTCCATGACTAAATGTTACAATTTACTGCCACTTACGGTCTTTAAATAACAGAACATATTTTCCTTAGTGTAGCAAGTATTAAAAAAAATAATAATTTTACCAGACTCATGATCAGGGAGTGTCCTGGGAGCTCTGGGGGGGGGGGGGGGGGGGGAGTGTCTATGCGTGTTGGTTTCTTATTGGGGTGGACACAATGCTGTATTTGTTATTCCACTAAGGACTAATCTAAAACACCTCCCCTTCTTGTTGGTTTTAGGACTAGTTGCTGCAAGAAGCAGTCATTTATTGCAGCTAGGAATTTTACCTCCCTAGCACTCCCTGATGTAGCATTTATCCAATCAATAATAGGATACTTGAAATCACACATTATTATAATGTTGCCCAATTTGCCAACTTTCCTAATTTCTGTAAACATTTGTTCATCTGTCTGTTCATTCTGCCCTGGCGGACTGTAGTACAACCCTACCAGTATACTCTTTCCTTTCACACATGGAATGTCTATCAGTAAGGATTCCACACTTCTGTTTCATGTAGAATATTTATTTTGTTTGACTCAATTCCCTCTTTAACATATAGCACTAGCCCCTCCAATTTGATCCACTCTATCATTGTGATATAATTTGTAACATGATAATGCCTTTTCTCTAATTTTCAACATGTATACTGTTGTTTCCCTTTGGCCTTCTATCTTTTCATTGTTTGGCCCCATTATTTCACCCCTCTTTCTTTTCTCTCTTCCCTCCCCCCACTTGCCTGCCCATTCCCCAGCCCTTTCATTTTTCTCTCTGTTACTTTTAAAAGTCTGCTCTGCTACCCCCTTTGTGAATACCCTTTCTGGATTCTCCCAGACTCCTCCATTTGTCACCTGGCCTCCCAATGCAGATCCCCCAGAGATAGGTGCCATTCAGCACAGCAATCCTATCACCAGAGGGATACTCCTTGTTCCATCCACAATTAACCTCCATGTGATGTTATCCTGGTTGATACAATACCCAGAGAGGGAACAGACCCAGAATCTGAGCAATGGCTTCCACCATAAATACTCACCACCTCCCTTAATGCTAAATCTATTTAAAAGCATTTTGGTATTGCCAAAGCGAAGATACAAAAGGAAGTAGACTTGAGGAGGGTGACTGGCCCATTTCAGGCTATTCCAATCCCAAATTTGATCCTATCCCCTCTGGGCATTATTCTAAAGAAAGAGCCGGGTAAATAGCATTTGATACATATCCTTTGGTACTCAGAATGAACATCTATGGATGACTTCATTGACCCCTTACTTTGCTTGGTATACTGCACGTCCATAGACCAAGGAATACAGCTAATAAGACAGGGTGGCCCACAATCACAGCTAGACAAGGCAGACCTAGAACCAGCCTTCTGGTCATTTCCAGTCCACCCAGATGTCTTTTGCCTACTGGGCTTCTGCCTAGGTGAGACATTGTATTATAATGTGTCTCCCTATGGGCTGTTCAATATCATGCAGATACTTTGAGCAGATGAGAACTTTTGTTCACTGGGTCATAGGGTGGGTGGTAGGTCACTCATGTGTCATTCACTACTTGGATGATTTTTGTTCACTGGGAAGAGAAAGAAAGATTAAGAAGCAATCTTATAGGCATTCCAAGAAATAGCTATGTATTTCAGCATCCTGCTTGCAGAGGAAAACACATTTGGCCTGGAATCTGCTCTCACTTTCCAAGGGATCGAGCTAGATGCTACCCAGCAAGTATCCCAGTTGCCACAGGATATATTAGACAAAATATGGTGGTGGGGGGATTAGGGTTTTCTCAGGGGCAAATAAGGCCACTCCAAAGCATTTTCAGTCTTTGCTGGGCCTGCTTACTTTTGCTTCCAGAGTTACTTCTATGGGTCATCTCTTCTTTCACTGTTTTTCACTAGCACACTTAGCAGGCATCAAAAAGACCCATCACTTCATTAGGATAGCGTCTAACATGAGGGGAGACTTATGGGTCTGGGACACTTTCTTCTGCTCCTCTAACAGGTTAACATTTTGACAGCTCCCCCTTCAGCTTGAATAATGAGGAGTTACAGGTATTCACTGATATTTCTGGGGTGCAAGTTTTTAGCATTTTCTTCCCACGGAGCGATGTCCAGTCAGCTGGCACACTGCTGGCACTACAAAGGACATCACTTTCTAGAACTCTTTCCAATCATGGTGGCCTTGAACAAGTGGACTCCAAGCATAGTAAAAGAACACATTCCCTCCAATATTCAGAGAGCAATGGTCAGTGTTTGTTTTATTTTTTAAACACTGACTGTCCCCTGCTAGATTAGCCCTGGAAATTTAGTGCTGGGCCATGTGCTGTCACAATCACTGAATATCCAGTGCTAATTTGGGTAGCCCTGGCCACCGGAACTTATGTTGTTCCCAGATGATATTCAGCTTGGACTTGCATAAGAAAGTTATGGGGGTGCCAGCTGAAGATTTGGCCTGCACACACATAGATATTTTTAGTTGATAAAACCCTCCCAATCCCCCTCCTAGCCTCTCTAATAGCCGTCCTCCATCCTACCTCTCCCAGATCACACTGTTCTAAGTACCTCCCTGCCCCCACCACCCATATCTACGTAGGTTCATCGGGCATACTGGTCTCACTGGTGGTCAAGTGGGGGGTCGTTGGGGGCAGGAGCACAGCCCCCTCACTCCTGCCCATTGCTGCTCTATTTCAAAATAGCTGTGCTTCCGCCCCCAGTGTCCCCACTGGGGGACCTTCCTGGACAATGGTAGGAGGCAGTGGCTCATTTGGGCTCATTTGGGGAGGGGATATTAACCTTTGCTTCAAAAAATGTGCATCTGGCTGTTCTATCTTCTCAGTTGATCCCTTAGAACAAGTTAGTTTACAATAAATTTTAAAAAGTTCCTGCTGGTTTAAATTCTCTTTTCCTATCAGTTGTGAACAATATTCATTTTGTATTTCATTCATTTCTCTCTTATAATGACCAATTTTTATTTTTCAATTCTTTTTAACTCTACTATCTCTTGATTTCCACTAGCACCTCTCTAAATGGCAGCATTCCTCTTTTAAATAAAGTAAAACCAAGGAGAACTAGCAGGACTGTATAGTCTTTTTGATGTTAGTGAATAAATCATCCAAAGGACTATCAAGTGAATTCTAGCTATCCAACAATGTTTCAGGTGTGCTTGGTGTTGTCTCTTATTTTGATTGCACTAATTCCCAAAACACTTTCTGATCAATTTTTGGTAGGGTCAAAGCTATATTAAAATTGGTCTTCCGGTTTTCATTTTGAGCAAATACATTTAAAATAAATTCAGACATAAACCCCCTCATTCTATATATAGTACTCAAAGTTGTGTACATAAGTTTGGGTGGACACCCAAATTGTGTGTGCAATTTAATTGCTTAATAAGCCAATTTGTGTTAATTGATTGCTATTATTGGCAATTGGAATTTACATGTGCATCCTTATGGTTGCTATTCTATAAAGATGCATGCATAAATTGTTCTGCTTGGATCTGAAAAAGGGGTGTGGCAATGGAAGGGGCACGGGAACGTCAAGGGGATTTCTAGGATTGGTGCATCCTTTTGGCACAGGGATTTACACCAGGGTTCAGTTGCTATAAATCTTTGTTTCCAAAAATGGTTCATGGATCCCATCGCTAAGTTCTATTCTATAAATGACATCCAACTTGGAGCGCTATTTATAGAACAGCGCTTATCACACTTTTTTTGATGCCTGAATTTTAGTGTCATTTACAGAACTGAGTCCAAAATGATCTGGCCAAGTAATTTGTAACCATTGTCAGTCAGTAATCAATGGGCTCGAAACTGACTTCAAAATATAAGTAATAAGATCTCATGCATGGCCTTTGCTATGAGTGAGTTCCATAAGAAATAATTCTGCTTGTAGTGATTCTAAGAAGTTCAAAAAATATCTTGTGTTGGGTTCACAGTAATCCTCTAGGTGCAAATTAAGATCATACAAAATAGTCACATTTGAAAAATCAACAGACATATTAGCAAGGGCTTGGCACAATTCTGATTGAGCTGGTCTATATATTAAAACAAATAGCCTACCAACCATGAGTTCTAAACCATTTGTTTGAAAGACTCCACTAGGGACAATTTAAGAATTATAGCTAAACCATCCCTTTTTTAATCAAGGCTAAGACAATATCTATCAAATAAGGATTATCAATTGTTGGCACCTAAGTTTCTGTGATGGTTTGATCTTGTTGCAGCTATTTTGCAATCAATTAGCATATAAATATTAACATGTCACCTATGTATAAGATACTGAACAGTACAAGTCATAAAACATTTTATCTAAAAGTGTTTGTGTTCCATAAGTTATGGCAAATTACTGAAGTGCTCTTCTGGGATATAGATAATTTATTAAGAAAGAAATATATGTTATGCTGGTATATTTAAATCAGGAATTCACAAATTGTCTCCTAAAGCAATGCTGCTTTGATTTCAGATATTGCTTGTAAAGATTGTCTGCTTGCAATTGGAACTGGGCTAGAAGTGCAAGGGGTCAACTTCATTTATCTAGGTAATAAATAGAAATAAAACTTAGAAAAGAAAATAAGATGACGATGCCTTTTTTATTGGACCAACATATTTTTTGATTAGCTTTCAAAGGTAACCCTTCTTCTTCAGATCAAAAATAATCAAATGTTGATAAATAACAGTATATATAAGTGAAACACCAAAACATTCCAATGACAGTTTCATAAGTAGAGGGTAGGGTGGGTAGGTGAGAAACAGGAGGATCTGGGTGATGAGAAACAGGGAGAGATGCATGCATGGTAGATAGTGTGACAAAACAGTAGATTTTTATGGTTTATAATGGGCTAGAAAACCCAGATCTTTGTTAAGTCCTGTCTGGTGGGTGTCAAAATATGTAATCATTATCTAGGAAAATAATTTAACTGGATAAACAAGCTGTCTGAACTATGCTTCCACAATCTGAATTAAAGTACTTATAGTCTTTTGTAGCACACACCCTTCTAACTGGCCTCCAAGGAGGCATTCCCAGGTTAGAGGAAGGAAATGACACATATAAGGCATTATTTCTCTATGTACTAAGTTGCATTATGGTAATAATATATATTATTTGCAAATTCACAAGAGTTAATTGACTATAACTTGTGTTATTTTCCAATAAATACAACTTAACACAGGCTTTTTACCACAATGCATGTCAAATAATAATGAACTGTGAAGCATATAAATGCATTCAAACAGATCCTTATTAGGCAAAATGAACAACACAATCTGCATTAAACCTCATAAACTGCATTAGTCAAGGAAAATTAAGAAACACCTCAAGAGGTTTTGTTAGTGATCCTCTCCAGCAGCAAGGACCATTAAGCAAAGGTCTGATGCTCTTAAGGAGCATTTTAAAGTAGCTAGCCAAGAAATTTGCCAAAGGAAGTTATATACTGAATCACTGCTCTGGAGGGCTGTTAGCTAATCTTCAAATGCTATTTCAGACTGGTTAACAGTGTTTGTGATTAAAGAGCTCTAAGAGTTGCTTCCTTCTATCATTTTGTCAGAAAGTGCTAACCCCACTATCGAAATCCAGCTTTGCAGACTCTATGCAATGATCAAGCTACTAAAGTTCTTGGAAAAAAGTAACTTCCCATTTACAGTCTCATCTAAATAGCCATGATTTTTTAGATCCCTCTCAATCAAGTTTCCATAAAGTACATAGCATGGGAACCTCGTTAGCAGCTTTGTTTTCTGAGTTAATATCTAATACTTGAGAGGATAGACAATTTCTATGCAGATTAAACTTTGTCACACTTTGTAAGGTCCAAGAACAGCGGGAGCAATATATAATCCACTATGAAGCCCAGCACTGGTAATGTACACTCATACACATGCAGCTACTAATAATAATACTTATACCTAAATCCAGACCTCACAGACGACTCATTTCACATGGAGGGGACTGGGCTCCAATCCCACTGCAACCTAATGGTTAGCGCAGCAGGTTGAGATCCTGGGGATCTGGGTTCAATTCCCACATCAGCTCCTTGTGACCCTGGACAAGTCACTTAGCCTTCCAATTGTCCCAGGTACAGATAACCTTAGATTGTGAGCCCATCTGGAACAGAAAGTACCTTCAAAAAATAGTATCTACAGAAAGGTGGTGTATCAGATGTGGAACAAACAAAAAGAGAAGTTAATTCCCACTGACTAGATTTTGACATACTACCAGGGCTGTCTGGGGACAGAACATAGGCAGAGCTGGCAGTTATCTTTGCTTCACCAATAGTCAGCTGACACATGCACAAGTATGTACAAGTAGGACTGCATAAATGCCAGTCATAACTTGCCCAGATAGCTATCCAGGTACCAACTCTAAATATTGGCATTACCCAGATATTGTCTGGAGGCTACCCAAGACCTGATATTAGTTGCCAGTATCTGGATATGGCTTGATATCTGGCTCTAGTCAGTCTCTGCTGGCCAGTCTTTATAAAAATACTGGCCATCATATGCTGAATATTGCACAGATAGTGCATTTTTACATACACAAGAATGTATTTGGTCTTGTTATTCACATTTACAGTGGAATTTATTGAAGAGATTAGCTAATAGTGGCAGATGTTCAAGAAGAGGGCAATTACAATTAATGTAGCAAGGCAGCAGAGAGAAGCAAAGTATACAGAAAAATATTTTCCCAAAGGATTATAAGAAAAGGTAATTATTATTCATTACTGAAAATTATTAGTGTCACGTTTTACTTTTGGCTTTTTCGTTCATTTCTTTACACTAGAGGCTTTTAGCAATCCTGCCTGATATTGCTTAGATCTGGATCCTATCCTGCCTTAACCAATTAATACAATTAGTCTATAATCTATCTCATGGAAACTATCCAAGTGGCAAAGGAACAGAAAAGATGTAAGAATTCAGCACTCTATCTACAATAAAGTTCTTTTGAAGATCACCTAGTATTGTATCACATGAGTTTAGATGCACAGAACACAAACCTAAAACAAGGTAAGCAATTCTGAATGTCCACATTTTGGCAGTAACAGATATTAGTAAACATTTCTACAAGGAATAATAGGGTTATCCATTAACAGGGCCCCTATGTGGAATATCCAAAATATTGCATATTTTCCACAGGGTTGTATATATTGCACCTTAATATCTGTGCAGAAATCAAAGCATATTCTATAACAATGCATGTAAAAATTGTTTAACTAGCTAATCAGTGCTGTTAATTGGATGCTAACAAGCAATTATCAGCACCAACTGGCATTAAAATGTACTTGCACAACTCGCTAAGTGTATTCTGCAACGTGTTACACATAAATTCTAAGTTGCATAGTTGAAAAGGGGATAGCCATGGGCAACGCGTGGGCATTTCTAAAATCTATGCATGTAGTTATAGAATACACCTGCTATGGGCCAGTGGCATACCAAGGGCGGGGTGGTGGGGGTGGTCCGCCCTGGGTACAAATCAATGGGGGGGGGTACTCTGCTTCCGTCCAGACCGTCGTCTCTGCCTCTCTTCTGGCTGGTTCCGCATCTTCCTTCTGCTCCACCCCTGCCAGACTGTCACTGCTATTGCTTCTCCTCTGACCAGATGGTCCCGCGCCTTCCTCCAGCAGCCTCCAGCCCTGTCAAGCTGTCACCACTGCCGCTGCTGCTTCTCATCCAGCAGACTATCAGTGGTAGCGGTAAGCAAAAGCAGGAATATTGCAGGGTCTAAGCTACCTGTGGCTGCTGATCCTGCCCCTTTGATGTCATTTCCAGTTCTGGAGCAGAGTCGGCATCCATGAGTAGCTAAGGCCCTGTGATCTTGGTTTATTATTTTTTTTTCTGATGATAGTTTGATGCGGGAGGAGAAGCAGCAGAATTAGGGGGGGGCGAATGGATCAGGTAAAAAGGATAGAGAGGGCAGACATGGAAGGGGGAGAGGGCAGACAGTGGATTGAACAAAGGGCAGAGATAGAGAGGGCAGAAAATGGATGGATGAGAGAGAGAAAGGGCAGATAGTGGATGGATTGGGCAGAGAGAGAAAGGGCAGACCCTGGATAGAAGGGAGAAAAATGGCAGAGACAAAGAGGGCAGATCCAGGATAGAAACGAGAGAGAGGGCATACAATGGTTGGAAGGGGGAGAGAAAGGACAGACAGGGGCATACGTTGGATGGAATGGGCAGAGACAGAGAGAGCAGACACTGAATTGCAGGGGCACGGAGAGAGAAAGAGAAGGCAGACACTGGATGGAAGGGGCAGTTGGAAGGGAGTTGTAATAGCAGTATACTGTATTGACCTGAGGAAGGAGGTTTTGGCCTCTGAAAGCTAAATGTATTAGTCCAATAAAATGATATTTTCTTGTTTTCCTTATTTGTTTTATTTCTATTTGTTACTTTGTAAAGTGGGGATTGGTATTTGCTAGTTTTTTTCAAATCTACATCTGCTATCTTTATATTTTGCACAGTACTAGGGGACATACATCACTATCACTGTTTCTGTGGTGTTGCATTGTATGCAGACTGACTTCTTGGGGGGTTCAGTTTAATTTGTCTAAATATTTCTATTTACCAATTACTTTACAAAGAATAGATTTTTCAAATTTTATTACAACCATATACAAAACGATTTTCAATTGTGCTCCATTTGGCATATATGGAGCACAATTGAAAATCTGTGTGAGAGGATGTGTGGACACTAATAGCAATGGACACCTGAACGCTATAATCTCAAGGTCTGAGTATAATAATAGAGATTTATGGTATCAGTTTGAAGAACAAAGGAAACATAACAACAATTTGAAGGTTTTCAATTAAAAGGACTATTGAGTGCAAACAGAGATTTCAATACAGGGATATGGTTAGTTTCTCTGATTAGGGGTAGTTAAGAGAGAAGATATGAATAATTAAGTGGCTTAGAAGAAAATGATTTGGGATAGCAACAAAGCCACAAAAAGGACAGTTATTAAAAGAATGAATAATTATGCGATTAACCAGAAATTTCAGAGACATGTTGTCAGGATCACTCGCTGTATCCTCACCACTTCTTCACAGTCTCTTCCATCACAGCACCACACACCATCCATGCTCTGGTTTAAAGGTCTGCAATCAGTGTCTTTTCACTGCAGTTCTTGTTTCCAAATCTCCCTGCACAGTTCAGTCATAGGCGGTCGGTGGCCCAACTGTTTGGGGAGACTAAAGGGGGCGGGGTTAGGGGGTGGAGCCAGGGGCGGGGCTTACATAATTGTCTGACAACACACAGAAAAAAAATAAGTAAAAATAAAATAATCACAATACCTTTTATTAAATTTAGATATTGAATAAAGTGGTTGCTCAAAGCATATACTAACCACAATCGCTCAACTGCAAAACACTATGCACAACTTTGTGCAAAAACACACTCAGAACCTTACTGTACCATAAATATTACACTGGGCAGAACCTAATACACCAATATACCACCCATACGGAAAATGCAGACCATCAACAATATGAAACAAGGGATCATAATATCATAATTCTCATATAGAGCCACAAAACACCCTTTTAGGGTGGATAGTGTTCACAATGAGCTCCTTTTATTAACGACCATATGTAGATCCTTCAAAAGTAGTGTGCCATGATTTAGGCTCTACACCCTTTCTGATGTTTTGGTGCCACCTCAGTAAGGCCAACACACAATCTTTCCACTGCAAAATACTATACACAAACTTGTGCAAAAACACACTCATAACCTTACCAAATCATAACAGCACTAATTCCAAGGACAGGACGTGCTACAACCTTATGCGTGGAAAGGCAGCACTGTAATTACACCGGGCTCTAAAACACCTGTACACAACCTAGTGAAACAAAAATAAAAATGGCTGCACATACTACACGCTAGCAGAATACTGCATCTTGATCACACATGAAAAACACCTGACACAACAGATATGAAGGCAAAATACTGAACTGGAAAGTTACCTCAAGAAGTCAGACTCGGCATGCAGCAATACTAGAAAAATTGAAACTTACATGCAAAATATCACAGATGCACATTTCCAAAAGCTGACATATTCCAATTAATAAATTCTGAATAAAAAAATGTTTTCTACCTTTGCTGTCTGAGCATTTAGTCCCAGTGTCTCCTGTTTTATGCAGTGTCTTCTTTCCATTTGATATTTTTTTCTCTTACCATGTCCATCATCCTTCTGTCCCCTTATGCGTCCTGTCTACCATCTGTAGCCCTGTCCCTATCCTTTCTCCAGTTTCAACATCTGCCCTCAAAGTGTTCCAATCCAGCCCTTAAATTCAGCAATTTCCCATCCATCCATATCCAGCATTTCTCCTCAGCTCCCTCCATCCATGTGCATCTATGTTCTCTGTCTTCCCTCCCCTCCATTCAAGTCCAGCATTTCTCCTCTCTCCCTTCCACTCCATTTGTGTGCATCTCCTTACTTTGTCTTTCCTTCCCTCCATCCTTGTCCAACATTTCTCCTCTCTTCCCTGCCCTCCATTCCATCCATGTCCAGCATTTCTCATCTCTTCCCTCCCCTCCATCCATGTGCATCTCCTTCCTGACTTCCCTCCCCTCCATCCATCCATGTCCAACAACTCTCCATTCTCCCCTGCCCTCTCCTCCATCCATCCATATCCAGCAAATTTCCAATCTCCCCGCACCACTTTGTTGCCCCCCTCTCTCCCTTGAGTGCAGTACCACCACTTTGTTGCCCCCCTGCACCACTTTGTTGCCCCCCCCCCCCCGCGCCTGGCTTTCTTTTCTTACTTTTAATTACTTCGCAGCCAAGTTGGGATCGGAGAGGCAGACAAGCAGTATGCGGTGTGACCCAATAAGCGAGGGGCAGGTCAGGGATGGGAAGCAAGTTCACGGTTCCTTCAGGGGCTGGAAAGGTGCTTAACCTATGACACATAGGTGCCATTTTCTTTGAAAATCTGTTTGGGGGACCTAGCTACTGCCACTGGCACTGCCTATCCAACTAGAGCAGCTTTAGTCTTTTTACAGGTGGACCCAGCATAGGCAGTCCTTTATTTCTAATGATCTTTTGGCTATTGTTTTCAATAACTGTTTACTACTGTTTTGGGTCAAAGGTCTAGATAGCCTCCCCTGACTCCTGCTTTATCTAACCTCCTTACCTGTTGCCTTCAACCCTCCTCCCCAAGCCCAGCACCACTTCCGTTTCACCTCTCTCCCCCTCCTCGAGTCCACCACCAATGTTCTCCACTCTCTCTCTCTCTAACCCCCTCCCGAGTTCAGCACCGCTTTGTTGCCCCCTATCTCTCTCTCTCCTGAGTCCAGCACCGCTTTGTTGCCCCCTCTCTCCCTTGAGTGCAACACCACTTTGTTGCCCGCCTTTCTACCACCCCCCTCCCCGAGTCCGGCAACGCTTTGTTTCCCTCCTGTGTCCCCTCCGAGTCCAGCACAGTTTTCTGCCTCCCCCCCCCCCCCCGGGATCGTCAAACCTGCTTCAACAGCCCCTGCAGCAATAGCACGCTGCCAGAGCTGGCGTCAACTCCTTCCCTCTACCTACCACCTCTCGATCTAGCTCAGACACTTCCTGCCTGCGCGAGGGTGGGACTAGTGATGATGCAAGCAGAGAGGGAAAGATCGTCCGACGCCGGCTCAAACAGTTTGGTAGGCTGACCGGTGGGGAGGGGCGGTGAAGAGGGAGAACAGAGAGTCCAGGAGCGAAGCTTGCAGTGGAACGGTGGGAAGGGAGGGGAGAGAAAGTACAAATTAAAAAAAAAAAAAGTGCCGGACTTGCTGTGAACAGTGCGGTGGGAAGGGAGGGGAGAGAAAGTGCAAGTTAAAAAAAGTGCCGGACGGCGCCATTTTTTAAAAGAATCCGTTTGGGGGAGCAGTTGCTCCCCCTGCGCCTCCCCTAGCTATGCCACTGGCTTGGGGCTTGCGGCTGGGGAGGCTTAGCCTCCCCAAGCCTCTTATACCGGGCGCCTATGAGTTCAGTGAAAACGGGATTCCAACTGCAGCTCTTTCAGCTCCGCTCCGATTAAGCTGCTCAGTATAGCTCACCTTCAACCAAGCTCTCCACCCAGCTTGGTTCAATTAGGTTTTCACCTGTAGCATAGGTTAGGAACACTGCTTCCACAATCCCAGTTCAATTAGCAATGTTTTCCTCATCAATTCAGCTTAGCACTGCTTTCAAACACAGTTCAGTTTAGCATTGCTTTCAAACACAGTTCAGTTTAGCACTGCCTTCAGACACAGTTCAGCATAGCACTGCCTTCAGACACAGTTCAGCTTAGAAATGAAACAGTTCAATTCAATGGCAATATGGTCTAAGTCACTTTCTCACTCTTAGACCTAATGACCCACCTCCCTGGTTTGTCAACACAAATCCTCCTGACATCCACCCACCGGGTCAATCCACCAAGTCTTCATTCACCCTCTCATGTTCAGTTCATAACTCATTTTAAGAGCCCTCCACCAGTCCTTCCATTTCTTCCTCATTCTCTCCTTCTACCTCTTCCAGTTCCATTCTCTCCTCCCCTTCCTCTCGATCTAGGGGCTCCTCCCCTCCCACATCTGATTCAATTTCCCAATCAACCCGCAGCTCCTCCCTTTCTTGCATAGAATCCTCTCCCTTCACCTGATCCCTTTGCTGTTGCTGCACTGCCTTCTAGTCTTTGTAGTTTCTTAGTTCCTGATTTCTCCGGTGTTGCACTGCCTTCTGGGCTTTGTAGTTTCTTTGCTCCTCACTATGAAGAGAGATTTAGTTTTTAAGGTTTTGTAAAAAGCAGTTTGTATATGGTTGTAATAAAATGTATAAAATTGGAAAATGTTTGTAAAGTAATTGGTCAATAATACAAGGAAGAATAGTGATAATTATACACCTAAAATCATTAATAATTGTAAATATTTCTATTGTTAGTTTATATTTTATTTAAAATTATCTATGCTGCTAATGCTCACTAGCAGGTCTTAGCAGGTCTCAGCGTTCACAATGATTAAAACCAGTTTGTGGTTACTTATTCTATAGTACATTAGGGTGTATCTGTGTCTGTGAAAAAGACATGGTTTTCTGTTGGCATCAGGGCTTTTTTTGAGGGGGTACTGAGTACTGGCACCTTTTCCATTGTCTGCTAAAATTGACCCATGGTCCCCAAGTTTTAATGAAAGAGCTCAGGTCCTACACACCAATTCTGCCTTGTCATAGATTCTGTGACTGGTTGTAGGGGACCTGGCTATTGTGGGGTGGGTCCCTCAGTGATCACCCCACCCCTGAAGGGTGGCCTGGCATTTGAGTACCAGCACCTTTTTTGTTAGAAAAAATGCAATGGTTGGCATTGACTATGCAGGATCGACGATCTGTACTATTCTGGCTGGTTTAATTTTGCAATAGATGTTTGATGTTCTACTGCTCACTGCAGTGTTTAAGATGCTGCCTTTTCCTAGGTACACTCTTGTGTGACTCGTAGAAATTACTGCTTTAGATATGGTAGAATTGCTCAGTAGGTCCTGAATGAAATTTGTTGTGTTTTGTATTCTCAGTATGTATAATACTGGATTTTGGAGGGGGGTGTTAAAAATGATCAACCTCAGGTGTCAAATACCCTAGGTATGCCACTGCTATGGGCCTTATTCTATAAAGGTTATGCTTCTAAATGTATGCTCCTAATTTAAGAAAACAATTTAAGATCTAAATATATGCTCTTAAACTAGGAGTATAATCTATTTTGGAGCATACTCATAATTTAGGATCATAAATTTAGGAGCATACATTTAGAAGCATAACCTTATAAAATAAGGCCCTCTGCACCTAATTTAGGTGTTGAGATTTACACCAAGTAAAACATGGTATAAATGGCCGCAAATAAATCTGGCTACATGACGAGGTGCTCAGTATAATTCTATATACTGCATAGAAATTTAAGCCTATTCTATAAAATTTAGGCATAGTTTAGATAGTAGGCCAGATTCTATATATGGCACCTAAAATATCCAAGCAGAACTAAGTGCATTCTTTATGATTTAGGCGTGGTGTATAGAATGCACTTAGTTGATACCATAGCACCTAAATCTACACACACCCATTTATACCAATAAAAACCTGGTGTAAATCTGTGTGCATAGGTTTAGGTATGATCCATATTCTGTAATTATGCACAGAAATTTTAGAACACCCACAAAATGTCTATAAATACGCCCATAAGCATGCCCCTTTTAAGCTACGCATGTTTATTTTGAACTGCCTGCTTTGCAATTTAGGCGTATTTATAGATTTGCAATTTATAGATTCGCTTAGCAATTCCCATGCATAAATTGTAATTATTGCCAATTAATGCTCGTTATTGCTTGTTAAGTGCTGTTAAAAATGCTGATGACCTTGTTACGCCAATTATGTTACATACCTATCTCCACACGGAATCTAGGCGCCCTATATAGAATCCAAGGGAATATGACTAGGCATATTTTTTTCCCACATAGAATTTTCAGGTGCCACATATAGAATCTAGCCCTTAATGTCTATTTTACAAAGGCCCACAACTCCATATATAAAGCTGCAAAAAAAAAAAAAAACGGAGGGCTGATATTCAAAAGCATTTAACCAGGCAGGAGACATTCCTGTCTGGTTAAACTCCACTGAGCTGGCATCCACCAATATTCAGAAGTGCTTAAGTTGGCAGTACCACCGAATATTATCTGCGATCACCCTGGCATTATCAGGTTAGTACGAGGAGGTCTGGAGGTAGAGGTAGGGTGGAGTTGGTAGCTAACTAAGTAGTAGTGATATACAGCCCCAAGCCGTGTTAAAAATTGTCTGGTGCTGTTGTCAGCGCGTGGGTTTGCCATGTGCTGCAACTACTTTTAGCACAATGGTAAAATGGCTGCATTCACATATTTTTCTTTAATGGCCATGCACTAATTTAACAATTAGCACATGATCATTACCACGGCAGCCCTTAACCACACCTATTTTGTTGGCACTAAGGTATCCTGTGCTAACCCCGTGGTAATTTGGCAGCGTGTAGCACTGTGCCCACTCTACCCAATTAGTGCAGGGCACTCCTACTCTCTGCCAATAATCACACCTCTCTTGCTGACATCACGGGATTAGCAAGCACTGATGGGCACACTACCACAGGACATCTTAGTGTGTCCCACAGCAGTGCTTTTTGCTATGTAGTAGACACGTACTAGTGCGTACAATATGTGGAGTCCACTGCAGTGCCCCCTAGGGTGCTCGGTTGGTGTCCTGGCATGTGAAGGGGACCACTGCATTATAAATGCTGGATCCTCCCACGACCAAAGGGCTTGGATTTGGCTGGGTTGGAGATGGCTGCCATTAGTTTCCATTATCGGCAAAAACCAATGGCGGCCATCTCTAAGGCCAGCCCAAATGTTGAGATTTAGCCGGCCCCGACCGTATTATTGAAACGAAAGATGGCCGGCCATCTTGTTTCAATAATGCGGTTGGGTATGCTGCTTTATGGGGCCGGCCTTAGAGATGGCCACCCATATAGATGGCCAGCCCTGTTCAGTTATGCCCCTCTATGACACCCTCAGTTTTCTTGGTCATCTTCCTGGCTCACCAATGCAGATGTGACCTAATCCTTCTGGGTGCTTCTTCACTGTTAGTAGATTTTTTTAATTTATGTTCATTTAATCAAATCTTAATAGTTCTCATAGTATTGCCCACATATACCTTATTACAAGGACATTGGATAATGAAAGCAATAGTGTGTGAAGCACATGTATCAAATTTAGCTGCTATTTTTCTCTTCATAAGTGGGTCAATCCAAACAGAACCTTCCATAGTACTAGCACACTATTGGCATGAATGGCAACTTGTATGCTGCACTGATTGTCTTCTTGATACTTGTTGTCCTGTATATTTAATTGTTTCATCAATTTATGTCCACATTGTAAAGCCACTGTTGGATGTTCTTCAAAACAATTATGTAATTGCAATAGATGTTGATGTGTATGTATTGATTTTGTTAGTGATCCTGAGGTTTGAGAATGTGGTAAGACACAGGTCATTTTATCATCAGAATCAGTTCACTGATACTGTAACAGTAATTATCTCTGCACATATTTTGTGCATAAATAAGCCTGTTTAACCACCTTCTTAGGATAACCACACAGAATTAACTTCTTCCACAATATATTTGCTTGTTGAGACATAATGGTGAATGATATTTGAACAGTTGCAATTTTCACATGACATACAGAAAGTGCTCATAAAATTCTACCGTGTTCATGTTATTTTTCTTCAGGAAAAACAGCACAGGAGCCCTTTTACTAAAGGGTGTTAAGCCCTAATGCACATTTAGGGGTCATTTTACTAAGGCACAGTAGGCCTAATGTGGGCCTACCCTGTTCTAAAAGGGTATTACCGCACGTCTCTCTGAGGCATCCCATGATAATTTTCCACTCAGTGTGCACAAATCCCAAACCAGTAAATATATTTTTTATTTTCCAGTGTGGCATGCATGCCTATGGGGGGAGAGTAGGTGTGCCTGTGCTAATCGGGTAGTGTGGGCACATTACCATGCACTACCCAATTAACGTGGGAGCTCTTACTACCGCCTAAATAGGTGGCAATAAGGGCTCCCGTGGTAATGGCCACGTGCTAATGGGGAAATTTAGCGTTTTGCCATTACAAAGAAAATATGACAAGGCAGCCATTTTACCTCCATCCTAAAGCTAAAAGTTGTTACGGCATGTGGAAAACCCACATGCTGAGACCAGCATCGTGCAGCTTACTAAAAGGACCTTTTAGTGAGTGAAAAATGCAAAACACATTAAAGCAATGGTTCCCAAACCTGGTCCTGCGTTAAAGTGTTTTGTGGTACTTTGACAGTTTGCATGCACGAATCATACGTTATTTATTTATTTTTTAAAATATGTTGGGAGGGGACATGGCATGAGTGAGGATTGAGCATGTAAGCATTAGCTAGTTAACACCTTATGATTAAAATATGCTAACTGGATAACACAGACTTAACATGGGAGAACTTAGTGCCTCCTAACTAGGAAGAGGTAAATACTCCCACATTAATTTTGTATAAGTCCCATGTGCTAATGGAAAATTTAGTATGGGACCTGCAAAAGAATATATTTAAAAAAGCCATATACACTGCCACATTAGATATGAGCTTAGTATGCAGGAAACTCCTGCGTTAAAATGTGTTAAGCCCATATTTTAATGTGTCTTAGTAAAAGGGCCCCATATTGAAAAGGTGCTCAGAAACCAACTGGTGTATGCCCACTGTGGCCTCCAGAGTCTTCTGGAAGCTTTTAGTAGTAAAGAGGATGAGGTCTGTGGTAACATTCAGGCATACTGACATGGCATGACCTCTGCAAGCAGCAGGCTATGGCTGAGCATGTAGCTGGTTACATAGTTAGAATTTATGTTCACAGATTTAAAACTATTCAAGCATTGTTCCTCAGACAAATCAAAGAACTTGAAACTGGTCCTAATGAATATCTGCAGAGGGTGCTAACTCCTTCTCTGATGCCCCATTCCCCAACCCTGCATCCACTCCACTATGAGCCAAAGCCACAAAGATCACTTGCCTTAACCATCTGATATATATAAAAAAGCAAAATAACCAACAAAAACAATCTCTAAAAGGACTCAAAATATGTCTTTAATAAGAAATACCTTACACATAAAAATATAATAGGACTAAGCAGAATCGTGTGCTTGTGTACAACAGAAGAGGGTCTTTTACTAAAGCTTAGCTCGAGTTATCTGCAGCAGTGCCCATTTTATTGTTACGGGCCCTGCTGCAGATAACTCGAGCTAAGCTTTAGTAAAAGACCCCCTAGATTACTTACATCAGTGGTTCCCAAACCTGGACCTGGAGGCATCCTAACAAATCAGGTTTTTAGGATATCAACAATAAATATTCATGTGGGAAATTTGCAAGCACTGCTTCCAAATCTTTCTCATGAATATTCATTGTAGATATTCTGACTGGCTGGAGTGCCTCCAGGACCAGGTGTGGGAACCACTGACTTACATGCTCAAACTTTCAGTCATCAGACCCAAACATTCATTTTTTAAAAAATATTTATACATAAAAAAACCATTCATGATAAAAATAAATTGTGATGGACCCAAATGCTTATTTTGCACGAAGGCACCATTTTAACCCTCCTGTTTTCAAAGCCACGATAGCAGCTGCCACATGGCAATGCTGACACAGACCACTCAAAGTGAATGAGCTGCGTCAGCATTAGCACGCTAACATCTGCTAGCATGGATTTGTAAAGAGGAGGGTAAGCATTGAACATGGCCACATCATAAGATGAGTGAGCAAGAAACAAATACTCATCTTAGACAAAGATCAATCATCTTTTTAAAATTTGTACCAGCATCACTTCTTCTCACACTTGACTTAGCACCTAGATTTGATTGCTTAGCTTCAGGGGTTGGCATGCCATCTGTTCATACTGGAAATAAACCACATGCAAAGGTGCAGAATTGTTTCCGTTTCTTGGGTATACTCATGTTAAGAGTTTGAATAAAGATGTAGTTTTTGATCTCCAAAGACTTGCCAGTATTTTACATATTTTCAAACTTGATATTGCTGTGTGATATACAATAGGGTGTATGGCAAGGGAAAGATGGATGCGTGAGATTTCCTATTATCTTGGCATTTTAAAAATGTTTATTATTATTTTTGGTTTTCTCCTTGGAATTATTCTATACATCCTGTATCATTCATACTATTGAATTAACAAAAGTGAAAGTAACTACTTCTGAGTATTTTTGAAATATTGAACTGATTTTCCAAAATGTAGAACCTGTACTTGAAACTGTAATGTAGTCACTTAGTGCCCCTTTTACCAAGCAGCAATCAAAGGGGCCTTGCGGTGGTGTCGGCACATGGGTTTGCCGTGTGCCAAGGTTCCCCTTTTACCACCACATGGGAAAAGGAAATGGCCATGCGGTAAGTGAAACATTTGCTGCACAGCCATTTTCTGGGGAAGCCCTTACTGCCACCAATTTAGGAGGTGGTAAGGGCCCCCACACTACCCCAGCGGTAACTGGGCTGCACACAGCGCTGCCCAATTACTGCCGGGAAAGCCCTATGCAAAAAAACTAAAAAAAAAAAAAATCCAACATACTGGAAATGGCTAGCAGTGCTGTTGCTGTAGTGCCAGATTGGCACATGGCAAAGTGGCAGTATAGGTACCGTCGCTTTGAAAAAGGGTCCATAGGGCCCTATTTACTAAGATGCATGCTAACAATTAGTGTGTTCTAATGCTAGAGACACACATATAATCATATAGATGTCTCTAGCGTTAGTGTGTGCTAATTTGTAGCACACAGTAAAAACACTTGCATGCCTATAGCACAGCTTAGTAAACCGATCCCATAGTATGTCCTAGAAAGCTGATAATTTTGATATTATTCCATTTTAAAGAGATACGGCTCTCTAAATTGAATACACCACTTTTAAACTGGCTAAAGTTTTCTGGAACTTAAAGGCAAAGAAATAAGTTTTTTTATTAAAAGATTTGAAAAATTACACTTCAGTAAGAAAAAGGACATTTTTGCTATTAGAAATGAAACAAAATATGTTTCTAGGTAGATAACAGGAACTTTTAACTTTTGAATGTCATATATTATTAATAACTAGCTTTAAGGACAAAATGGCAAATTAATGCCTTCATAAATCAATACAAAACCTGTCATAAAATCAATTTTATCATTTTTAATTCAAATTTAGTACTATTTTAAAGTTCTAATTTTTAAAGACCTTCTGCTTCAAATAAACCATGTCATTCTTTTTATTGTCTATTGAAACCTTTTCTAGTTTCTTGGATATCAACTGTTGAATCAAGAACATATTTCATATAATCATTGCATATGTGATGTAGAATCTTTTAAACTAGTGCCAGGAGAAGGACATATTATTGTGTTCTATACGATTATTTACTTAGGGGCCCTTTCATTAAGGCACAGTAAAGTTCTGGTTTTTGCACATGGTAAATGACCAAGAGGTTGATACAGAAAGCTCACTGTGAGTCCAATCATGCAGTTACCAAAGGTAGTACACCCACATTACTTTCTGAGCAATGCAGAGAGAAGTTGAGTGCTGGTGTTAACTTGTGTGAAAGATATGGCCACGCACTCCATTAAAATAGATGGTAATGAGCCCATTACACATTCTGCTGCAATGAACAATATAAATTAGTGACTTTCAATACATGTACAACATGAGAAATTGTATGTCAGATCTAGAGCAACATAGAAGGATTGGTGAGTAACTACTGGATCCTACCCCTCCCTGATCTAAGTCCCTTGTCTTTAATATCTTTCAGTATTGGTCATTGGTGTCTAATGGACCTTCCCTTCCCTTGCCCCAACTGTAAAATTAAACAAAACAAAACAAAATAAAATTCCTGGTGCCTAGGACACCCCCTGACCCCACAACCTAACCTCCTCCCTACTACTATATAAAAAAATCCCTTGTATTTAACAGCACCCCCACCTGACATGATAGCATTCCCTCTCTAACTTACAAAAAAGAGGCACTCTCCCCAACCAAGCCCCTCCATGATGTCCCCCTGACTCCCTAGGGCATACCTTAAAAGATGCATGAATGGTGCATCCTGGGATGCACAGAACAGGACCAGTCTGCCAAACAAAAGGAAAGACTGACAAGTTCTACTTTTTTACTTTTGGGGTAGCAATGGGGCTTGTGATACATGCACTAGCAGAGAGTGCAGGAACCTGCTGGGACATGTAACAGCCCTGAGTGTTAGGTGTCTGTCCTGTGCTCTTAATGCATGCTTCTGTTGTATGTCTCATGCATTTACTGCACAGGATTTGCACTTAAGGAGCAGTAAGTGCAAAATCTTACTGTACCTTAATAAAAAGGTCCCAAAGTGATTTTGAAACTCATAATCAAAGCAAAAACATTTTTAAAAACTAGCATAACTGGACGATATACATATTCCTCATAGAAAAACATATATAACCCCCCCCCCCCACACACACACACACACACCGATAATCAGCCAGCAATGGTCAGTGCTTTCTAAATGCTGATCGTCGCTGGCTAAATTAGCCCCACAAATTTAGTGTCAGGCCATATCCGGGCACCAGCACTGAATATTGGGAGCTACATGTGGGCAGGCTGGGCGATGGGCTATGTGGAGTTAGCCCCGGCCGAGGCCCACATAGGCTTTTTTTTATTTGAGCCCCCTGAGCCCCAGATGCATCCTCCTCTACTCCCCATCCCATGGCCATAAGCTACTCCCCCTTCAATCCTCCCAAACGCCCCCTGCTGCAAACCCTAAAGTAGTTCAGGTAGGCCTCCCCGGCCCTACCTTATTTATTTATTTAGATTTTACTCACACCTTTTTCAGTAGTAGCTCAAGGTGAACTACATTCAGGTACACTGGGTATTTCTCTGTCCCAGGAGGGCTCGCAATCTAAGTTTGTACCTGAGGCAATGGAGGGTTAAGTGATTTGCCCAAGATCACAAGGAGCAGCAGTGGGATGTGAACCGGCCACCTCTGGATTACTTTGATCTCTGGTGGCCCAGTGGTGGTTGTTGGTGGCAGGTTGCAGCCCCCTCACACCTGCCCCTTGCGGCACCTTCACAAGGTACCGCAAGCTGTCACGAGAGGTCACAGCAGTCATTTTGCAAGGGTGCCGGAAGGGGCAGGAGTAAAGAGGGCTCTACTTCTGCCCCGAATGAACACCACTGGCCCATCAAAGATCAAGGTAGGACTAGTGGGGCCTACCTGAACTACTGAGGAGTTGGTGTGGAGGTGTTTGGGGGGAGGGGAATGGCTTGTGGCCACAGGCTGAGAAGGGAAGAGGAGAGGGGAATGCTTTGGGGACTTGGGGGGGGGGGGGCTCATATTCTTTTAAAAAAGAATATGTGGATCCCAGTCCGATATTCAGCCAGGGTCCACATAAGCTAAGTGGGTGAATTTAGGACAGCTTAGCTTATTTGGGCCTCGACTGAATATCACCAGCATCAACATGAACCCCAGCTAATTACCTACACTGCTCCTTGGCCCATCCCTGACTGGCCCACATTTTTGGGGGCCGTTCAGAAGCAATATTCAGTGCTCAGTTTAATTCTGCTGAATATTGACGTTTGGGTGGCAACAGGCGATTTAAGCGGACCAGAGCCTCTTTAGCCCACCTTAAATTGCTCTGAATATATGCCCCCTAAAGCGTATAATCAAACCAAAAAATAAAAATCCATCCAAGTCAAATAGTAACCAAAAAGAAGATGTACCAGAGGGAGCGTTTCTTGGGTGTGACATGGGCAGCGTTATGTGATTAACATTTTTTGGCAATAACGGATAGGAAAACTACTTCCTGGGGATGGAAAGAAAAACATCTAGAATTAGACCTGTTTTAAACATTTCTAACATAAGGCTATACTTGTCTTTGGACCCATGTGTGATTATTCTTAGTTGGAGAGTGGAGATGTGGAAGTGGTCATTTGTGAGAAATAGTAGAGAGTTGCTGAATGCTTTGTTATCTCTCTGTGTTTGCCCCTGTCTGAACATTTTGATTCTCACATTTTCTGCTTATGTTTGCCGAAAGTGGAAGTGCGGCAAAATCAAAATTGTCGCACATCCATTTGAGGCCAGTGACCTTACCACAAGCCATTGACCTAGTGGTAAAGACTCACGTGGTAACCGGCCAGTAATGACCTACGCGTGTCAAATGCCACTTGGCGCGTATCCAATACGTGCGTCCAAAAATAAAATAATATTTTTCGGATACGTGTATTGGACGTGTGCAAAAAATGAAATTACTGCAAGAGCCATGTAGTAGCTGGGCAGTAACTCCATTTTGGCACAGGGGCGTGCGTAGACGCTTACGTGGCTTAGTAAAAGGGCCCCTTATACAATTATTTCTAATAGGAGAAAGCCTATTTTTGAATGAAACCAATGGGTGTATTCTAGATTCCACCCAATAAGTGTTACTTCTCTTGTAGTCAGCTCCATCGCTTAAATTTTTCATACTTGATCTTTTTTATATCCTTACAGTATTCATCAAGTTTCTTAATCTGAGGGCAAGCTTTCATCTTATCTTCCTTTCTGATGACCTCAATTTTTTTTATTGATCTCACCTTTCAATATATCAATATATTTTTTTTAATTTGTACTAAGAGAATCATGAGATCTAATGAACATTTGTGCACCATTTGATGAGAAAGTCTTTCATTATTAGATCTAATCACTGGAATCACTGTTGTAGATGAACCAAAAACAAAAAAGAAACATAATAAATGAATATTTGCAGATAGTCAGCCATATCATGCAATATAGCCAGTTAGATGCTATGCAGTAAGCGATAATATTTAGTGGAGAAAATCGTCTATCTTGTGCTGAATATTAGCACTTAGCCAGCTAAGTAATATTTAACTGGCCAGGAAAGGCTCCCAGCCAGCTAAATAACACTGAATATAGGACTCTGTATATTGTGCCCATATGCTGACTTATTGTGTATGGCCAAAATATATTTGTTTGACAGCTGTATATTTAAAAATAATAATACACTTACAGGGCCAGCATCCAGTGCTAACTCCATAACTACTTGTCCATATTGACTTCTGAAACTGTAGGAAAAAGCTTTTGCTTGGTTAACATTCTAGTGGAATTTGGTCCTCTTAAAGCTTCAACATACATGGTTAAAATTAAGGGTTGATAATGAGAATGCTGACACAGCATGAATCATTGCTAAGGTAATGAGCCCTATAATAATGAATCACATACAGTATACTCCTCAATTAACTTTGTCACCATGCATTTCAAATCAGATTTAAATTCATTTTGCAACTGAAAATTACTGTGAAACTAGCTTCCAATATCAATGGGTCAGAAATTTAAATGAGTACTGTAATTATATAGAGTCTATATTTGTGGTTTCAAATAAATAAAAACATAACTAAATAAAAATGTCTCAATGATGCCTACCATGTGGCTTGATAGAACTTTAAAAAAAAAAAAACTTTTGGGGGCCCTTTTACCAAACTATAACTAAAAGTGGCCTTAGCATGTCCTTAGGTTGGCCATTCTTTATTTAGATTTTGCTCACACCTTTTTCAGTAGTAGCTCAAGGTGAATTACATTCAGGTACACTGGATATTTCTCTGTCCCAGGAGGGCTCACAATCTAAGTTTGTACCTGAGTCAATGGAGGGTTAAGTAACTTGCCCAAGATCGCAAGGAGCAGCAGTGAGACTTAAACTGGCCACCTCTGGGTTGCAAGACCAGTGCTTTAACCACTAGGCCACTCCTCCTAGATTGATGTGTTAAAGTAAAAACTGCATTTGTTTTGAAATATCCAGTAAATACACAGCAGGGTGGTTATAGAGGAAACAATGCTCAAACAAGATAAATACAGTGGCTCAGTGTTGGAATAGACTCCCTGATGAGTTAAGTGGGTATACTAGCTAGGATATATTTAAAAAGGGTTTTAAATTATATTTTTCTCGGCTTGGCCTGATAGCATGATTTATTCTGCACATTTATTATTTTTATGTGACTTTCGTCCTCTTCTATCAAGCTGTGCTAGTGGTCCCCACATGTGAATGCCAACAAAGCGCATTCAAAGAGAATGTGTTTTGTCGGCATTACCGCACTGGGAGCCGCTAGTACAGCTTGATAAAAGAGGCCCTTTATGATCACTATCTTAAATAGACTGTGTCTAAGGAGAATATATATAATTAATTAAAATACATTTTGTTGCCCTCATGAAACAGGGTGCTCCCTAGGTTATCTCCTTTCAAGATGCCTTGTATTCAAAACAAAAACCAACAGTTGGAAACCAACCATATGCAACCACCACAATCAAGCAGATAAACATATAAATAAGCAAACCTTAACAACAGAAAATTATTTTCAGCACCTTTAAAGGTTGATCTAATTACTGGTTATATTTTAGTGTACATGTTTATTTTTTAATGTATATGTATTTATACAGAGGAATGTGCATATATGTGTATCCATGTCAGCATTATTTTTATTCACATATCTATTTAATGTTTCTTTCTTCTTTTGTTGTCTTAATGCTTGTTTATACAATAATCCCTGTATTTTAAAAACATATCCACACATAAATAGTGGTATTTACACAAATATAGCTTGCATACAATTATAAATATTGATTTCAGAAAGCCATTATTTACATGTGTGCATCCATACCAAATAGAACAGTTTCTCCAGTTTCTTATGTTAAGGGCTGCAGTGGACATAAGAAAGCTCTGGAGACCACCAAAAGATTTTAGGCTTACACATTGCAGTTTGCCTATTCCTCATTTTTTACTTCAAAATCTATAACAATAACGAATATTTTAAGATACAGACTTTTGTGTTGCCCAGATCTTATTATACCAAGGTTACTAGCTGAAAATAGAAAATTTTCTTATTTATGACAGGGTACAAACAGAGGAAGCATGGTCTGGATATTTAGGTCTCCCTCTTGCCCCAAGAATGCTGTTTGAGCTTAAATATTCTTCACCTGGCTGCCTCATTCATCACATTCTAATTAATAAGACAGCAGTCAATCAACTGGAAGGCTCCATTTCTCTGCATATGTTAAACTTATAAGCAGAGGAGTAAACTTCATTTGCTAGATCACTATATCAGAGAGAAAGATACCCCATGAAGCTCCGTTGGGTAGCATGTGCCTCATATTGAAGTGCTTGCACACACATGCATGCACACAAATGTGAGCATGCATGGCATACAAGCACACTCGAACCAGTGGAGATTCATGGAGTTTATTTTTTACCTGCCTCCTGATGGTGCTGCTTGCTTCAGGTGAATAAATTCAATTTTTATTATAAGGACATAAGAACAGCCATACTGGGTCATACCAATGGTCCATCCAGCCCAGTATACTGTTTCCAGCATGGCCAATCCAGATCACAAGTACCTGGCAGAAACACAGTTAGTAGCACCATTCCATGCTACCAATCCCAGGGCAAGCGGTGGCTTCCCCCATGTCCATCTCAATGACAGGCTAAGGACTTTTCCTCCAGGAACTTGTCCAAACCCTTTTTTTAAACCCTGATACACTAACCACCATTACCACATCCTCTGGCAATGAGTTCCAGAGCTTAACTATTCTTTGAGTGAAAAAATATTTCCTCCTATTTGTTTTAAATGTACGCCCATGCAATTTCATTGAGTGTCCCCTGGTCTTTGTACTTTTTGAATGTGAGAAAAAACAATTCACCTCCACTCATTCCACTCCACTCAGCACTTTGTAGACCTCAATCATATCCAGCCTCCGCCATCTCTTTTCCAAGCTAAAGAGCTCTAACATCATATAGGAGCAGTTCCATCCTCTCTGTCATTCTAGTCGCTCTTCTTTGAACCTTTTCTATTTCCACTATATCTTTTTTTGAGGTACGGTGATCAGAACTGAACACAATACTTAAAGTGAGGTCACACCATGGAGCGATACAGAGGCACTGTAATATTTTTGGTCTTATTTTGCATCCCTTTCCTAATAATTCCTAACATCCTGTTTGCTGTTTTTGGCCACTGCCGCACACTGGGTAGAAGATTTCAGCATATTGTCTTCAATGACACCTAGGTCTGACTCCTAAAGTGAACCTTAGCATTAGATAACTATGATTTGGTTTGTTCTTCCCAGTGTGCATCAATTGCATTTGTCTACATTACATTTTATGTGCCATTTAGATACTCAGACTTCCAGTTTCCTAAGGTCTTCTCACAGTTCTTCACAATCCACATGCATCAATGCATTAATGCATAACAAAAAGATGTGGACATAGGGAAATAATAAACTTCACCTTGTATAGTGCAAAAACATATATATGTTGAACCACACACCATTAAACGGTGGTGCATATGTGAGTTAATGCTCAAAATAAGCTAAAGTGTTATTCTGTAAATACAGCATAGCATGAATTTTGACAGATTGTTATATAAATGGGGGAGTTTGGGTGAAATATGAGTAGAAATACAGGAGTGTGTAATTTTTAAAATATTATAAGTTTCAGACCTATCTGGCATTTAAGTGTGAATACTTACACCAGCTCCGTGGCTGGCTTAGGTGCTCATGGCTAAATAATAGGCATTTATTTTACTTTTACACTAATATTCTGCAAAGGATAGTAGGCACCTACTTTCTTGTATAGAATTGGTGCGTAAATATAGGTGCACTGTTAAAGAACTGCCCTCCTTCTGCATGGTAAAGGTATTTTCTCTACACTTACTGTAATTGCAGATGCCGGGAATGCCTCCAACAATTAATGCTGAGGTTTTGCAGTTACTATTTCCATGTGGCAACTGCAAACATTTACTGCACTTTAGTAAAAGGACTTCCAAATACCATCGAGATGTCCAGTTTCCCAATGTGGCAAGGTCAATCTGAAATTCTCACAATCCATTTGTATTTTATCAATTTTGAATATTTTCCTCATCTAATTTGATCACTTCACTCACTGCTCCCTTTTCCCAGATATTTTTATATAAATGTTAAAGAACACTTAAACAGAAGGGGGGGGTGGATAAATGTGTAATGATTTAATAGGGGAAAGGAAATGTGGCTTGATATATCGCCTTTCTGTGGTTGTTGTAACTACATTCAAAGCGGTTTACATAGTATATGCAGATACTTATTCATACCTGGGGCAATGGAGGTTAAGTGACTTGCCCAGACACACAAGGAGCTGCAGTGGGAATCTAACCCAGTTCCCCAGGATCAGAGTCTGCTAGAGGCTACAAAATCATTCTTCATCTCATTTTATCATAGGATCCATGCATGCCAGAGTTATAACACTATCTTACAGTGCTATAGAATAATTTGCAGATGAAGGCAATAACAATTGAGCTAACTAAAAGAAAATGTCCTATTTAAAAGTGGTCACGAGAAAATAAAATTGCATTCCATAATGGAAAGATATTCACCACAAAGGTAATTAATGGTTTAATGAAAGAATATAACAATATTACTATATAATGCAATAGAAAAAAAAAGAGCAATGGAGCACAAATTCTCCAGGTTTTGAGCAAGGGAATGATATGAATAAAGCAGAAATGCTCAATTATAGTATTCATTGTAGCATTAACAATTTTAGCATAGCAAAACAGAGCCATGACATGGTTTAGAAAGGCAACAAGTACAATCACAAAACCAACAGAGCATGATTATTTATACGAAAAAAAAATCTCCATAGTTTTATGATCTTGCCAAAATAAAGAGTATGTTATGCTCTGTCTTACCACATACATACAAATGATTTAGGATTTGATACACTACAGACCTGCTCTGTTATAACTGGGGCCCTTTTAGTAAGTGGCAGTAAGCAATAACGTGTGCTTTCCACATGTTAAAAGGCACTATCACAGGATGTGCTCGGGCATCCGAGATAGTTCTGGGATCAGTGCACTTCAATCCCATGCTAAAAATAAAAAATATATTTTTTAGCTTAGGGGTGTGTTTGGGGTGGAAAGTAGGTGTGCTCTACATTAATCAGCAAATCACCATTTGCTGCTGATTAGCATGGGTTTAGCATGGGAGCCCTTACTGCCTAGTCAATAGGTGGCAGTAAGGGTTCTCGTGTTAATGGCCATATGCTAACTGGGAAATTAATGCATGACAATTAAGGGGAAAATTGAAATTGTGGCCATTTTACTGCCATGCTAAAAGTAGTCTCAGCATGTTAAAAACCCACATTCTAAAAATAGCGCTGGCCACTTTTTAGCATGGCTTGGTAAAAGGGTCCCATTGTGTTTTCAAAGATAATCAAAAATATTAAACAACCCCACATAAAAAAGTGTTATAGGAGTCATTCAAAAGAATAATAACCAAGTAGAGGGATAAAGCCTCAGAATTGTTATTTAAGTACACTTAGGTACTTCCAAACTTCCATCACAGACATAAAAAACCTCCACCTGCAGTTAATATTATAAAGAGATGTACTATAGTATAGTAGTTCAAAACACCTTTTGGGAAGTATGAACTCCCCCTAAAATCACAGGTCAGGAATCTTGGGATACTGCTAGACTTATCACTCGCTCTGATCCCACAAATTCAAACAACCTTTAAAAATTGTATCTGTACCACAAATCTTATCCCCATCTACATACCTGCATTTGGTCCTCAGCTATGTGGTAAGCTTTATTGTAGAAAAGTATTAGTATCATAGCAATGCTATTTGAATGCTATGCTGGATGGAATGGAAACAGGACCCAAATGAAGAAAATAAGAAGCAACATAAGCACTGGCAAGTCAGATGCAAAGCATTAATAAAGAAGGCTAAAAGAGAATTTGAAGACAAACTTGACACAGAGGCTAAAACTCGCAGTAACAACTTTTTCAGGCACATCAGAAGCAGAAAGCCTGCGAGGGAATCTGTGGCACTGTAAGATCACAAAAGAGCCAAAGGGGCACACAGGGAGGACAAGGCCATAGTGAAGAAACTGAATAAATATTTTGCTTCAGTCCTTACAGAAGAAGATGTAAGAGATTTGCCTATACCAGTATTGGTTTTCAAGGGTGATGATGCGGAGGGACTGCAACAAATCTTGGTAAGTCTGGAACATGTACTGAGCCAAATTGACAAATTATAGAGTAGCAAATCACCTGGACTGGATGGAATACATCCAAGGGTACTCAAAAAGCTCAAGCATGAAATTGTTGATCTGCTGTTAGTAATATGTAACCTGTTGTTAAAATTGTCCATATGCCGAGGCCTCTTTTACCACAGCGGGTTTTTTTTAAAGAAAATGATTGTGCAGTAAGTACAAACTTGACACGTAGCCATTTTCATGCTAACCCAGCAGTAAAAATAAAAGTATTTGTTGTCGTGCCAGAAATGGAGCACGCTGGGTTGGATGGTGGTAGTGCCGGACTGGCGTGTGCCAACGCCGCAGTAGCTCTCTACTGAGGCATTGTAAAGAGGTTCCTTACATTTTTCAAAAGAATAGTCATTCTGAAAGCAATGCTTAATAATATGTTTTGACTACAATATTTATTAGGTTGGAAATAAATCGAGGGGGTTGTTTATAGGAATAAAATAGACCCTGCTGCAGATAACGAGCCAAGTTTAGGAAACAGGGAGGTGAGTGTTTTGTCTATCCCAAAAATATAAGGGGACAATGATAAATTAAAATATAAACAACAAACACTGAAAAATAGTTAGAAAAAAATCTTTCCTCAAGTATGTGGCCATCATTCAAATTAGTCAAATAAGATCCTGTCAGTGCATATGTATGCTCTGGGGAATTGTATAAATGCCTAATTCTTTGTGCAAATCATTGCTTTACTTGCATAAAAGCTTATTAACTTATCCCCATGTGTCTGTTCAACAAATGGCAATAGATAAATGTTTCATATAAAAACAGACACTTTCATCAGATAAAGTTTTCTTTGTGTTTACCAAAGCCTTATCATATCTGGAAAAAAATTGAAAACCTCAGAGAAATATTTATTAGCTAAAAATCAGCATTATTAAAATACGCATGAAATGGTATTTCCACATAAATGTATATGGCATGTTAATGTGGGAATATTGTGAAACGTGATTAAACACCGACAGTGCTATCAGGTGTTTGTATTAAATTGTGATATTCTAAAACTGACATACTGCAAAGGGAATAATGTTAGTTTTTAATGACATCTCCAGTCTGATATTTAAGGCTTCAAGGGTAATGTTGCTATGAGAAAAATTAGAACCATTGTGGGGTTTTTTTTCCAGGCATACTTACTAGAACCATTATTTCCTGCCTTCAAAAAGTATCCCACCCATCCAATTAGAGATCTTATTCAAAGTCTGTCAGAGTGTTATTTTTCTTCCAGAGTTAACAGCTATCATGCATAAACCAGCCTTCAACCTCTAACCTTTAGATTAAAAAGTAGCCAGCTTGCATGTAGACATTCTACTTCTATATAGCCCCATAGTCAGAAGGATCATCTACATAATCAATGCTCACTGCTGTTTTGACAGGATATGGAAGTTGAGGAAACCCTGTCCACTGGCCAGCAAATAAAAAAAAAAAATTGATGTTCAGCTGGAAGGTGTCAGCAATTTTTTACTTGCTTACTGTCACTGGATGTATTCACCCCAGAAATCCAGTGCCAGGCCATGACCAGGCACCAGCACTGAATATCAGGGGCTAATTTTGGTGGGTTAAGCAGGTCCTGAATGAATATTGGGTCAGCATCAGCACAGCTTAAATATTCTCCCCAGGCCCTCCAATCCCTCTCCCAAAAAGCAGGCCCCTCTGATTCCCCTCGCCAAATGAGCAGGACCCCCCCTTGAAATGATCCGCCCACCATTACTATAGGTCCCACACTGGGCATATAGTATACCTGGTGGTCCAGTACATAAGTACATAAGCATAAGTACATAAGCACTGCCACGCTGGGAAAAGACCAAAGGTCCATCAAGCCCAGCACTCTGTCTCCAACAGTGGCCAATCCAGGCCCCAAGAACCTGGCAAAACCCCAAAATTTAATAACGATCAATGGACTTTTCCTTCAGGAATCTGTCCAGACCCCCTTTAAACTCAGCAAGGCCAGCTGCCGTCACTACCTTCTCCGGCAATGAGTTCCAGAGTCTAACCACACGCTGAGTAAAGAAAAACTTTCTCCAATTTGTTTTAAACCTACCACATTCTAATTTCATCTTGTGTCCCCTAGTTCTATTATTGTTAGAAAGCATAAACAAATGCTTCACATCTGTCCACTCTACCCCACTCATTATTTTGTAGACCTCTATCATATCACCCCTCAGCCGCCTTTTCTAGAGGCTAAAGAATCCTAGCCGTCTTAACCTCTCCTCATAAGGTAGTCATCCCATCCCTTTTATCATTTTCGTCGCCCTTCTCTGCACCTTCTCCAATTCCTTTATATCTTTTTTGAGATGAGGCAACCAGAACTGAACACAATACTCCAGGTGCGGTCGCACCATGGAGCGATATAACGGCATTATAACATCCTCATGCTTGTTTTCCATCCCTTTTCTAATAATACTCAACATTCTGTTCGCCTTCTTAGCCGCCGCAGCACATTGAGCGGAAGATTTCAACGTTCTATCCACGATGACTCCCAGATCCCTTTCTCGGTCCGTAACTCCAACAACTATGCTGTCTCTTTCCTTACATTGAGAAGGCAAATCTTATCCCAGTTCTGCATGCCATGATAACATCAAGAATGGATTACTGTAATTAATTCTACACTGGTCTGACTACAAAGGGTCTGCACCAGCTCCAAATGATTCAGAATGCTGCAGCAAGACTAATAGAAGGTTGCAAGTGACATGATCAAATCACTCAATTTTTGCAAAAACTTCAATGGCTACCAGTACAATACAGGGCTAAATTTAACAACACAACTGATCTTCAAGGCTCTTTAAGGAAATGACCCATAGTACTTGAAGAGCAGGATCATCCTCTACACACTTCCAAGGACACTAACATCCTACCAAGGAGTATCCCTAACCACACCCTCTCCAAAAGACATTACACAATGTATATAATTTGCGTGTTCCCCCACCTATTCTGATCTCATCCTCCCCCAGACTGCTCTTACACAGTCCAGGAATTAACAAACTCGATAATCAGTAGGACTCGCTGGGATATAAGAAGATAGTTTATTTCAATCTTACCAATAGCAATACAGGCAAATCAGGCAGTCATATGATGGAGCAGCATTACATGACACGTCTGTCACCCGCCATCTCTTGTAGCCTTCCTTCTGTTCTAATACCCTTCTGACTCCCATTTTTATACTATTTTCACCCTATTCATTTCAATGGACCCCAGCTTTGTCACCAGGGTTCTTGGACCTTATCAGTTGATCAAAATGACTTCACATACTATCAAGCTCTAAGTATAAACAAGATATGCTCAGAGCACATCTTATTAGATGACTTTGCATTTTCCCCAAACTTTCCCTAGCCCCCTCCTTTGGATGTTCTCACCCGGGTGCAGCTGACCCAGTACTATCTCTACTTAACCATAGCAACTCTTGCTCATGACGTCTTGCAGGTGCCAGTCTCAGAGCAAATGCCCCCCTCCCTTGCCAGTTCAGCACTTGCTACAGTGAAATGTAACTGTGTCAAAGGTGATCACTGATTCTTACAAGCTAGCTCTCTTTTGTATCAGAGATGATTTTGATTTTAAGAAGCCTAGCTCTTATTATGAGCTATTGGCCTCTATTTTACTGACAGCAAGGGCTAGCATAACTCTTCAACAATGAGATACCTGCAAGCGAGCCTTTTCCAGAGTAGCCCCCACATTCTAGAATGCACTTTCTGAAAGGTTCCACTTAACACAAGACTATCTCCACTTCAAGAAGCAGGCTTGGCTCTTCAACCAAGCCTTTAATTGAAGAATGAACTAACCTCTTAGTCTCTCTCTGACACACACACACACACACAAGCAGGACTCAGGCTGCACATACTACAGCAGGACATGTATATCCACTCCTACCCCAGCTGAGATAATATTTAATCACCTCTCTGACCTTATGTGCAACTCTCTTTAAATTAGTCCCCTTATTTTCTAATTCCTCTTACTCTCTTACCTATCTATATATGTTCCATCTTTGCTTATACCTTACTCTGTCTATTAAAATGTTTTATTATATATTGTGTTGACATTGTAAGTAGTATACTATGCATTACTTTGTATTGTTATTGATTATTTGTTTACTGCTTTAATTGTCTATAAAGCACTAATAAAACCAGTCTTGTTCAAACAAAAAAATGCTACTTTATGGACCACTGGTGTTTTTTGTTTGAACAAGACTAGTTTTATTAGTGCTGTTTAGTTGTGAAGTTCTCCTGACATGTGAATTGATTTATTCTTACTGTACACCACCTTGAGTGAATTCCTTCAAAAAGGCAATAAACAAATCAAAATAAATAAATAAATAAAGAGCTACAAGACAGGTCCAGGTCACAAGTGCAATCTGAACCAGTCCTGGTTTTACTCCCACTGCATGCAATGTGGTTAAAACCAGGATTAGTTCAGATCTGTCACAGATTAGCTGTAGCACTAATTCCATCTCAACTGTGCTCCCTGCAAGTTTATAGTAGCAAGTGGCCCTTCTTGTGATTTATTTCTGGTGTATATTGGTGTTTTAAGGCCGTATAATATCTATGTTCTGTGTACATGTGGCTGTGATGAGAAATTCTGCTGTTATGATGTTTCTGTGGAGAAAACGTTTCTGTTTTCTCATTACGAGATGCATTGGTATTCTAGGGACTGTTGTTATATTTGTAATGCTGTCTTTGTATATGCTGCATGACTGGAGGCCTATGTGGGGGTATGGCTTCTGTAGTGGCAGAGCAATGGATGGTCACTCCACCTCCTAAGGCTGGCCCTGAATGAATACTGACAATTTTTCTTTAGAAAAAAAATACTGATGTATTTTATTTATTTATTTATTTTATTTATTTATCTATTTGTCACATTTATAGCCCACATTTTTCCACATGTTTGCAGGTTCAATGCGGCTTACAATAAACCAAAAAGGCTATCGCCAATCCGGTAGTTATACAAATGCAATAGATTCTAGAAGTCAGCGAGGATGGAAAGAAAAGGGTGTAAGGGGAAAGTGGGTAAAAGTAAGATAGTCCAAAATGGTCCATTTATATGCTGTTTTGCAGGACTTTAGGTTTTATGTTGGATCATGGGGGTAGGCCTTCCGGAACAGGTTGGTCTTGAGTAATTTCCTAAAATTAAGATGGTTATGAGTAGTTTTGACAGCTTTTGGCAACGCATTCCATAATTGGGTGCTGATAAAGGAAAAAGAGGAAGCGTAAGTGGATTTATATTTGAGGCTGTTACAGGTAGGGTAATGCAGTCTGTTAGCACTCTATAGGGCCCTTTTACAAAGCTTCAGTAAGCCCAATGCAGGCTTACCGCACACTAACTCGGGACCACCACTGGCCCAACAAGGCCGCCAGCGGTAGTTCCGGTTCAAGACCGCACCATTTTTGGCATGCTGGAACATTTTTTTATAGTGTGGCGCTAACCCAGTGGTAATCAGGCATCACCATGCGCTGCCTAGTTACCGTGGGAGCCCTTATTGCCACCTCAATGGATGGCGGTAAGTGCCCCCCGCTACATGGCCATGCAGTAAGATTTAACTTGTCACATGGACATTTTTGGGGGGTTGATTTTTATCCACTGTGGTAAAAAGGGCCCTGGTGCATGAGAAAAACAGCCCCCTCTGCTTCCGCAGGGCCCTTTTCCCCACAGCTTAGTAAAAGGACTCATATATTCCTTGAATTTTTGCAAGTTGAAAAGAAATTATTTTCCACACTTTAGTGTTTTTGTCACTGTTTTGGGAACCGCAAGTCATCATGCAAGCAGATTCCAACCCAGACCCCTGATACATTGCTTTCACGAAACTCAACATAGAGTTAGATCAATGGAGTAACATTCAAACTCCCATTTCATTACCACTTCCAGATAACTACAATTTCACAATTACTCTTAAATGGTAGCTGCCACTGTTACATGAGTTATACTTAAAAGAAATAAATTATTGAAAGGTTGCTTTGACTACATAATATAAATTAATGTGAAATATCAGTTGCACATTCAGCAGATGGACCTATGACTGAAAACTGTTGGCCAAAAGAAACTTTTAAATGTTGCTATAGTGGCCAAGTAAGTGTTTTTTTTTTTTTAAGGTCCTTCTTTTCACACTACTTCTTTATGTAGAACTAAAAATATTTACCTACAGAATGTCTTTTTGTGTATAGTACTTCTTACTGTGTTCCACTAATGTTGGGTTTATTATATTATAAAACATATCAAATAGACACCTTTTTGGACATTTCACATAGCCTGTTGTGAAAAAGTACCCTGGAAAACTGTCTCCACAACATATGTACAGCCCCAACCAACCTGAAGAGCAGAAGGTCGGAACCAAGAATCAATCTTAGATCCTTTCACATGGTAAAGCACAACCACTGAGCCACCACTTCTGACCACTCCAATGTCCTCTGTCATAAAGATTTCAGTGGGATGATTTTTTGTAGTTTTTAGTCAATACTGTTGTTTTTGTCCAGCAATGGAATACACGTTGAATAAACAAGAAACAGCGGAGGCGACCGAGATAGGGACAATACTCCAAGGTGCAAAATTGTCCTTAATTTAGGGGCCCTTTTACAATGTGGGCTTACCGCACACTAATCTAGAGCTACCACCAGTTTTTTTGTTTGAACAAGACTAGTTTTATTAGTGCTATTTAGTTGTGAAGTTCCCCTGACATGTGAATCTTGATGTTGATGATCAGATTGTGATCTTCTGACTCCTGATGCAGGCTGGTTGGCTAAAACAAGGTCCGGCCGCGTCAATTAAGACAGTAAATAAAAGAAAACTGTGCACCTTGTGTCTCTTTCTTGGTTGCCTCCACTGTTTCTTGTTTATACATATTGAATATGCAGTGAAACCATATTCCAAGGTGCCGAGCCAGCAATAATTTTAATTCAATTTATCATAAGAGGACAAAAACCATTAAATAATAGATTCTATGCTTCCTTTTCATACCCAAACAGTGAGGCACTATGAGATGGAAAGTTGGTTATGTTATTATATATACAAATCCTAAAGTAACAGTCCGTGGCCAGAGCAAGGACATTAATGAAACAATAAAAAAGTAATGCTGCTTAAACAGTAGAAAAGCACGATTGAATTCTTATTACTCCACAAATTGTCCTTTAGTATAAAGTATGAACTCTTTAACAATTACATAAGAAAACATCTGTGTGTTGTGCAGTTACTGAAACGGTTGACTAGAAAAATTTTAATTATACATTTAACCATATCTTGCATATAGCAAATTAATTCATAGTGTTATATATTTCATTTTATTCTTCAACGGAAAATATATAACATCAACTTTTCTTTCTGAAATCACCATATTACATGTATTAAGAAACATATTGGAAGTTAACATAATTGTATCAAGAGTCCCTTAGTGAATGGAAATTTTAGTGCTAAAATAGAATTATGCATATGTAATGCTGGCATTTTTGATTAAGGTCATTTGTCACTTCCAGCAAGGGTTGATACTATATAGTTTAATGCTTAAAAATATAAGCTATTTAGTCAATTTTCAATTTTATTGGAACTGGTGACCATTAAAGTATAACTCCATAGGAACATAAGAATAGCCATATCGGGTCAGACCAATGGTTCATCTAGTCCAGTATCCTGCTTCCAACAGTGGCCAATCCAGGACACAAGTAACTAGCAGAAACCCAAATAGTATTAGCATTCCAAGCTACCAATCCCAGGGCAAGCAGCAGCTTTCCCCATGTCCATCTCAATAACAGACTATGGACTCTTCCTCCAGGAACTTGTCCAAACCTTTTTTTAAACCCAGATACACTAACCACTGTTTAGCACATTCTCCAGCAACATGTTCCAGAGTTTAACTATTTTCCTCTTATTTGTTTTTAAAGTATTTCCATGTAACTTCATTGAGTGTCCCCTAGTCTTTGTACTTTTTGAAAGAGTAAAAAAATCAATTCACTTCTACTCATTCTACACCACTCAGGATTTTGTAGATCTCAATCGTATCTCCCCTCAGCCATCTCTTTTGCTGAAGAGCCCTAACCTCTTTAACCTTTCATCATTTATGAGAGGTGTTCCATCTCCTTTATCATTTTGGTTTCTCCTCTTTGAACTTTTCTAATTCTGCTCTATCTTTTCTGATATACGATGACCAGAATTGAAAGCAATACTCAAGGTGAGGTCACACAATGGAGTGATACAGAGGCATTACAATATTCTTGGTCTTATTTACCATTCCTTTTTAAATAATTCCTAGCATTCAGTTTATTATTTTTTTGGCTGCCACTGCACACTGGGCATAAGATTTCAACATATTGTCTACAATGAAATCTAGGAGTGGTGACAAGCAAATATATGACATTGTTTGTAGCAGAAGAGGCCCCCTTGGTAGAATAGGGGATTGGGTTGGGCTAAGTGCAAATATTCAGCACTAAGCAGACTAAATTGAGCAGTTAAGATAGGACGCTTAAATAGCAGGCCTGTCTTTAACCTCTATTAACTTAACCGGCAAGCACTGAATATTTGCTTAGCTGATTAAGTTGCCATGGCCAAAACTGAAACTGGATATTCAATGCCAGTCACCGGATATGACCCGGCATTGAATACCTGAGGTCAGCACAGGCAGTAGCAGCTAATTGTGCTGCCTGCTGCCAGCTAAATATTGGTGGGGGGAGGGTGTATGCTTAGTTGTGGCAAAGCCTTTTGACATGGTTCCGTATAGGTGACTTATACATAAACTGAGCACCCTTGCTATGGGCCCTAAACTGACTGATTGGGTAGGAACATGATTGACTGGAAGGTTACAAATGGTAGCAGTAAATAGGGATCAACCTGAGGAAAAGGGATTGGTTCATTTTAAATTTTATGTGATATTGCAGAAGGGCAGTGTTATAGGGATGAGCAGCCAGATAATTTTCATGTTATGTCATTTCCTGTGTCCTTCCTGGATATGTTCATATGTGCATGTAACCTTATTCTATAACCGCGTACCAAATTGTGTGCCTATCTTTGGGTGCCATTTATAGAATCAGAGGATAGTGCACGTGTTTTCGAAAGAGGGTGTATTCTTTTCCCAGAGGCATGTGCATGCTGCAGTTGTTCATGCATGCAGAATAAAAATATTGAGAAAAGAGTGCACATTGTTTTGGAAAGAGTGTGCCCTTTTTCCAGATAGGGTGAACTCTTACTGGCACTAGTACTGGCAAATGAGAAACAAACCCAGAAAGTTTGTATTTCTTTCTGCCCAGTTTTGGGTTTTTAAGACACTGAGACAGAGAAATATCCAGTGTACATGAATGTAACTCACCTTGAGCTACTACTGAAAAAGTGTGAGCAAAATCTAAATAAATAGATTGCAAATCAATTCTTACTGCCTGTTAAGGTTTGCCTCTTTGTTTATAATACCAAAATCTTCAATAGTAGAGAGTTAAGTTCTGGCTCCACTCATAATCTGCCCCTGGACCGCCCATAAACTACCCAGTTAGTGCTTTGAAAGTCAGAGGGAATATGTAGCCTATCCTGCCTGGTTAAACCATATGTAAATTGTTGCAGGTTGGCTGAGCAGAGCCTGATAATGCAAGTATAGGTAGGCATTGCCTTCTTCCTGCTCTAAATATACTTTCTAGAGCATATCTGAATAGGTTTGAGAGTCTGAACCAATCTGAACAGCAACTAAATATCCACTTTTACTATAGTAGTTATTCGTCTGGATGTATCAGCCCCACAGTGTATATAAATACCAAGTTATTTAGAATATACATATGGTACCATTTCAGCAAACTGCTGGAGCTTCATTAAACAGAGCAATGATTTGTTGCACACAATCTGGCTCTGCCCTGACCTACGTAATTGCTGGTATAAAATTTTCAACATTATTGATCTGATCATAGTTATTACAGCTGCTCATACCTCAAAAATATGTCAGCTGTTATGTGTTGATTTAAACTGAGTTTTATACACTATGAGGTCATTATTCACAATGATTTAACCAGCCAGAATTGGCTTTCTGGCTGGTTAAATTGACTGTTTAGGGCTAATTGCTCATTTTCAGTGACACTTAACCGGTTAGTGCTGATGAAAATGTCCGGTTAGTGCCTAACTGAAAAACTGCCTGTTTTGGGGGCATTTCAAGGGTGGAGTCGGCAATTGGCTGGTTAACCAGCTGAGAAAACTGCAGAAATAGAACTGCACAAAAGATAGAGGTCTATAAAATAATGAGTGGACTTGAACGGGTAGATGTGAAGTGTCTGTTTACGCTTTCCAAACATACTAGGACTAGGGAGCATGTGATGAAGCTACAATGTAGTAAATTTAAAACGGATCTGAGAAACTTTTTCTTCACTCAACGTGTAATTAAACTCTGGAATTCATTGCCAGAGAATGTGGTAAAGGTGGTTAGCTTAGCAGAGTTTATAAAAGGTTTGAATGGCTTCCTAAAGGAAAAGTCCATAGACCGTTATTAAATGAACTTGGGGAAAATCCACTATTTCTGGGATAAGCAGTATAAAATGTTTTGTACATTTTGGGGATCTTGCCGGATATTTGTGACCTGGATTAACCACTGTTGGAAACAGGATGCTGGGCTCGATGGACCTTTGGTCTTTTCCAGTATGGCAATACTTATGTCAGTCCTATCTTTATGCAGTGCCCCATAGTGGTTAAGTGTTGAATATTGCACTTAACCAGCAATGTGTTAGCTGGTTCGACAAACCCAGAAATTCAGTGTCAAAGCCTGGACACGGTCTAGCATTGAATTTCCAGGCATAATGCTGGCAGTAGTCAGCCAACACACTAAAGGACCCTTTTACTAAACGGTAGTAGGGCTACCGTATGGGTAGCACGTGGCAAAATAGTATTATCGCTGGGTGCACCCAGGCACTGGCAGTAGTTTTGTTTTCGCTGCGTGATATTTCTCATGCCAGAAAATAATTTTATATTTTATAGTGGGGGTGGGCAAGGAGTAGGCATGCCTGGTGGTAATTGGGCAGTGATGCATGCTGCTTGTTTACTGCTAGGTTAGTGCATAAGCCCATACTGCCTGCTAAATGGGAGGAGATAAGGGCTCATGCAGTAAATAGCTATACACCAATTTTTATATTAACGCACAGCCATTAACAATCTCCATATAAAAAATGTTTTCCCCGCTGTGGTAAAAAGTGACCTTGTGCACAGCAATTCCACATGCCCCCTACCGCAGGCCACTTTTTACCATAGCTTGGAAAAAGGGCACTTAAGCATTTCCGGCTGAATATTGGGCCCTATCAGACTTGTGTTAGTTTGTTAGTTTGATTATTAAAGTACAAAAAATATTGTGCATGAGTTCGATGTTTACCCTTTAATATTAGTTTACTAGATGACAGAATAAAAACATTTGATTATATTAAATAAGCAGATGCATGCTATTTGCCCATAGCTACATAGATCCTATGACGTATGCAAAGCCATCTAGAAGTTGTTCACCTCAACACGCAGGATAAGAATGGCTAGCTCAAAGAAAGAAGATTATGAATCAGTTTATCTGGCTTTGTAAAATGCATTCAGTGCTTTACAATTCAAGCAAAATGAATGCCTCTTAAATGCATGAATAACATTTTCTAATTAAGTCAACATATTTCTGAGTATTATGGTTGGAACAGTGCGACCGCACCTCAAATATTGTTTTCAATTCTGGTTGCAAATAGGTGGGAAAATGTGGGATACAAATGCAATAAATAAATAAATAAATAATAAAGATATAGTGGAATTAGAAAAGGTGCAGAGAAGGGTGACGTAAATGATAAAGGGGATGGGACGACTTCCCTATGAGAAAAGGCTAAAGCGGCTAGGGCTCTTCAGCTTGGAGAAAAGCCGGCTGAGGGGAGATATAATAGAGGTCTATAAAATAATGAGTGGAGTTGAACGGGTAGATGTGAAGTGTCTGTTTACACTTTCCAAAAATACTAGGACTAGGGGGCATGCGATGAAGTTACAATGTAGTACATTTAAAACAAATCAGAGAAAATGTTTCTTCACTCAACGTGTAATTAAACTCTGGAATTTCGTTACCAGAGAATGTGGTAAAGGCAGTTAGCTTAGTGGAGTTTTAAAAAGGTTTGGACGGCTTCCTAAAGGATAAAGTCCATAGACCGTTATTAAATGGACTTGGGGAAAATCCACTGCTTATTTCTAGGATAAGCAGCATAAAATGTACTGTGCCTTTTTGGGTCTTGCTAGGTACTTGTGACCTGGATTGGCTTGATGCTGTACTTGATGGAAATGGGATACTGGGCTTGATGGACCTTCGGCGCTTGTAGGAGGAACTAAATAAATAATTCATCCAGGCGCTATGGGTGCATGCCAAATCTGAAATTACCACCAGGAAGGCGTGCTGGCCTGGCGGTGGTTTCATTTTGGTGCATGCTGCACATGAATAGAGCCTACCGCGGCTTAGTAAAAGGACCCCTTAGTGGCTAGCTTGGTCACTGGCTTAGTCACACAACATAGCTGGTTAGTGCCAATATTCATTCAGAAGTGTAGCCAGGTTGTGTTGTCAGTGGAAGCGGAGAGCGGACTGAATAGGCTCATGCGCAGACTGCGTAGGCATGACAGACTGCATGAAAAATAGGTGACGGTGTCATTGTAAGTCCATTTGAGGGAATGGTCGATCCTCTTGTGGCCCTCCTAGCTATTTCACTTTATTTATTGGCTGACCGGCTAAGTTTAGTGACCAGATAGACCTGCTTAAATAGCAGGTCTATCTTTGGCTGCTATAACTTAGTCGATCAGCCAATTAATATTGGCTTAACTGAATATGTGCATAATGGCCAAAACAAAACCCCTGGAAATTCAATACCAGTCACCAGATATGGCCCAGTATTGAATTTCTGGGTTCACTGCTGACCATGGGAGGCAGCCTGGCTAACTCCCAGAGTCTGAATATTGGCCCCGGTATCTTTTTAAAAATCCAGTTGCGGTAGCTAAAATAAAAAATACAGATATTTAGGGTCAGTATTCGAATAATGGTCAGTGATGAATATTCAGATAGAGTGGTCAGTTCTGATTCTATCCAGATAGGCATGATATTAAGGACATTATCCAAATAGCTAACTGGATATAGGGTGTTATAGGGTTCGGAATGCTTTGGGAGGAGGGGTGTTTGGAGTCACTTCAGGGGGTAGGAGGGAGGTTTAGAGTCAATTTATTCAATGCCAGTACCCAACAAGAAGGAGACTAATTTTAGACTTAGGGGGCAATGCTCAAAGCTTACTGTGCTAGTAATGTCTGATTTATACAGTTTCTAGCCAGTCTAGCATTCACATTATTTAGTGAGTAATGCATAAAGAGGCTCTGCATGGCTTTTGCTGTTTGCCGTAGTGGTCACTGATAATCCTATGCAATTGTATTACAATTTTTTTTGTTATATTTGTATCCCGCACTTTCCCACTCATGGCAGGCTCACTCAGTGATGCACAGAAAGAAGCACTTACTTTTAACGTGCAAAATTCTCTGGCAGGTCTAGAGCCGTCATTGCATGAGGATGACTTCTCAAAGGAGCAGTCTGCTTTCATTTCTTAACTGTTTCTGCACATGTGTAGCACTGGAATAGACAAAGGAGCAAAATAGCTGATCAGCCAGTGTAGGAAAGCAGAGGACAGATCCTGAAGGTTTTCAAACCCTGAACCGGGAAGCTCTCATGCCCAGATTCCCTGAGGGCCAGTGTCTCCATTACGCAAATGAGCATAGACTTGTATCCTGAGGTCTTTTCTGCAGGATTGCTCAAATGCTGGTGGAACTGGTAGATACAGGGAATCCCACAAGCAGTCCAATGAGAAACAAAAGCAAACAACCAATTGGCTGGGAAAAGCCCCTGTGATGTCAGAAATCCCTCCCACAAGAGGCGGGGAAACAAAAGCAAATAGCCAATTGGCTGGGGAAATCCTATGATGTCAGTCTATGTCAAGAGTTATATCAGTGAAGAGGCAGAGTTTAGCCCCGAAGTTGCAGAAAAAAAAAAACACTGGCAAATCAATTGGGGGCAGCCTGAGGGAAAGAAGTACAAGTCCAGAGCAACTAAGCCATGTTGGGGAGTACCTAAAGATGATCAGCAGTCTGAGGAAGCTGCAGTGTGTGCACCAGTGCATCCCAGGGTGAAAGGAGAGTCAACAGAAGAGAGACGTCCCGTAAGCGGGAATACGCAGAACATAGACGATTTCTGAGAGACTGTTCTGTGCATGTGCTAGGTGCTTTCCTGATTGAGCTGCTTGCAGAATTTCTGTGCATCTCATTTGCATGCAAACTTTGAGCATCGGTTGCTATTTGGAAATCGGTAAGTTCAACTGCAGCTATAAATGCATACAGTATCTAATGGCGACGTTTGAGCATCTACCCACTAGTCATTAGTGGAAATCATGAACTGGTGTAGTTGGTAATGGTGCTGGGCCACTTGATAACAGTGATCAAAACATGATCAGATTTGATGTAATCTCTGGAGTAAATAAAACACAGGAAATCCAGTTAGTTAGCATTTAACTTTCAAAAAGGAGATTGATAAAATGAGGAGAATAGCCAAAAATAAAACTTACAGTAGCAACTGCAAAGGTCACAATTTTACATCAGGCATGGATGCTATTCAAATATACTAAGCAAAAAATTATCTGTGGGCTTAAACTACAAAATCAAGCCATCCTTCACACTTTCAAAGCTATAAATGAGGATTTAGGCACGGTTTATAGAATATGCCTAGCAGCCATGCCTATAAATAACTCTAAGCGTGTTGATTTATGCCAAGTAAATACTGGGCCTAAGTTAGGTGCGGAGTGTTGCAAATCTCTGTCATAAATAATCATTGTCAGTATCCTGAAAACCTGAATGGCTGGGGTCCCTCCAAGACGAAGATTGAGAACCACTGATTTAAATCCATGCAAATCTAACTCATAAGAACATAAGCTTTGCCATACTGGGAGAAACCAAAGGTCCATCAAGCCCAGTATCTTGTTTCCAACAGTGGCCAATCCCGTTCACAAGTACCTGGCAATATATCAAAAGAGTGAAACAGATTTTATACTGCTTGTCCTAGAAAAAAGTAATGGATTTTCCCAAGTCCATCTTAATAATGGCTTATGGACTTTTCTTCTAGGAAATTATCCAGACCTTTTTTAAACCCTGCCAAGCTAACTCAGTAAAACAATATTATGTGAAATAACATACAAAGGAAGTAGACTTTCTATAGCCACTGTAACTACCCCATCTAAAAGAATTGAATTAGATACCTAAGAAAAGACCCTGTTTGCCCTACATTTAGGCATGACCACTTATGCAAAATCTGTGGCTGATGTAAATTGTTGTACCTAAGTGTACCATGCAGTTAGCATAACTTATAATAATCTACAAGTTATGTACATAAGGTGGCATTATAGCCATGGCCTGTCCATACTCCACCTATGTGTACACCCCCTCACATTTATATACCTTAGCACTTACACGCCACCTTATAGAATAGTATGTAGTGCAGTTGAGACATAAGAGATGCTATTTGGTGCATTTACATGTGTGAGGTGCATGTAACTGCACACACCCACTTAGAGAATTAGCTTTCACTTGTACACATGGGATTAGTTGTTTCAAGGTGGTAAATAGCCTGACTTTTGTCATACACTAAAATATATGTCTTTGAGGGTGCAGTAATGAGAGCCTGTGACTTTTGAAGTGACAGTGGGATTAATATATAGGTTAGTAATGAACAACATTTTTTTTTAGATTGGTTAAAAATATCAAAGGCATAATACAAATGTATACATTAAAGTGTGTCTTTAGTGCCATTCCAGTTGTATCTGAAGCAGTATTTTCCCAGTTTCTTAGAAGTGACAGCTAAGTTATAGTCTCAGCATGTTCAGCATTCTTAAAGAACTCCTTTGGGAAGTCAGGATATCTGGAACACAATTAACTTCCCATTCTTATGTAAATGAGATGTTCAGGATCCCTGGTGAAAGCCAGTTTTCTTTTCCTTTTTTTTTTTTTTTTTGGCTGCAGTTAGCAAATGCATGCTATTAAATGGCACATGGAGCCTTGAGCTGGAATTTAGATTTCACTAATTTGGACTGTGACATGTGTGAAGCTGTTTTTGAGGGTTATGAAACACAGTTGTTCAAAGTGTCTGATGAAATAGGGATTATCACCCCTGGCAAAGCTGTCATCAGCAGCCCTTATTACTTTCTTTTTTTGTCTTAACAGAAGTATCATGATGACATATTTTTATATTTTTTCACTGGAAAATTTCACTGTTATGTTACTTGTTAATTATTGAAAACATTAAAGGAAATGTATTCAGTAAATGAAGGGTCCAATATGGAAGTTACTGCATGCTAAATTTGATTTTCTTGTTAGAAGAGATGAAACAACTGATAAAATCAGATTATAGGTTAGACTTGCTATTCATGTGCACGCAATTTATAAATGTTAAATAATTGAGGGACCTTTTACAAAGGTGTGTAGGTGCCTATACGTATCCAACATGCATCAAATTGACACTACCACCCAGCGACTGCGTGCCCAGGGTGGTAACTCCATTTTTGAAGTACAGCCAAAACACGTAGTAGAAAATATTTTCTTTTTTTCTACCACATAGCGCTTACCCAGCGGTAATCAGCAGTTTATGTGCGCTGGATGCTTACCACCTGGTTAGCGCGTGAGACCTTACCGCTAAGTCAATGGGTGGCGGTAAGTCTCAGCCCGAAAATGGATGTGCGCCAAAAAAATGCCTTTTTTTCCAGGTATGCTGAGCAAATGCGTGCATCCAAAACATGCACCTACACCAGCACAGGACACTTTTAGAAAAGGACACCTGAATGATGAAAGCAAAGAAGAGGGACAAAACTCCACATCTTGAAGCACAAAACAAGACAGTGGAGCTGGCCAAAGGAACCAGAATGCCACCAATGATGTCTTCAAAAACGAAGTTCTTTTATTGGCATCAGCTCACATGAATATGGTGAAAGAGTACAAGATAACTTGGGAGCAGGGCTTTTTTTGAGGGGGTACGTGGGGGTACTGAGTACCGGCACCTTTTCCATTGTCTGCTAAAATTGACCCATGGTCCCCAAGTTTTAATGAAAGAGCTCAAGCCTCTACACACCAATTCTGCCTTGTCATAGATTCTGTGACTGGTTGCAGGGGGCCTGGCTATTGTAGGATGGGTCCCTCAGTGATCACCTCACCCTGAATGGTGGCCTGGCATTTGAGTACCGGCACCTTTTTTCGCTAGAAAATATGCACTGCTTGGGAGGCTCATAGAAAATCACTTGGTGGACTTGACACTGGCCGTGTTTCTGCTACATTGCTTGCATCAGGAATTCTAACAACAATACCAATATGAGTATGTGAGGTGAATAAAATACACAATCACCTCAAAGTGCTGTTAAAACCTATGGAAAACTCATATGATATCTACTCTTACTGTTATGAAATCAATCCTAGGTGCCTATAAACTTCAAGATGTAGTATGATTCATAATTTAGTCCAGGATTGCCTCAGACCTACCGCAGGCACAATTCCAGTTCAAATGCAATGACGACCTTTGCTTTCATCAAGGCCAGTATACAAAATTCTTTATATTGGACCTTCAGTAAACTACCTTATAGGATCCTTCTTGTATATACTGCTCTCTGTATGAAAATTCTAATTCTTTGAAGATACTGAAAGACTAACGTAACCCAAAACACTTCTTCAAATTCAACAGTCTTCTGTACTGTCTTCATTTGTTTTTCTCCTGTTTTGTTCTGTTTTTCTTGTTCTCTTCTCTTGCTAGGTTTGCCTTTCCATTCATTCTATAGCTTATGTCATCAATTCATCATTCCAGGAATCCAAGGGCTCTCTAAGACATCTAAGTACTGCCTCCTCCTCCCTTCAATAATTCAGCGCAGCCATACTTACTCTCTGTTCAGTCTGATGTAGCAAGGATCACACTGAGACATAGATTTTACTTGCATATACAGCCTCCATTATATGCAAATCTCTTTCATACATATTCACTGTGGATATATTAAAACCTAACTGGCAAGGGGTTACTCCAGGATTGACTTGGGAAACACAGGTATGTTCCATGCACTATCTGCAATTTGTTCTCCAAGTTCATTCTTTGTCTATGCCGCACCTAGTTACCATCCCTTAACATGATGGATCAACAGGATATGTGGTGCCATGCAAATAGGGATCACAAGAAGGCACATGCAAATGACAGGCAAAGCACTGCTTGTATGTGTAACATACATGAGAAGCTGGTGCAAAATGTCACCACTTGCAGCAGCATACCGAGGGCAGGGTGGTGGGGGAGGGTCGCCCTGGGTGCACGTTGTGAGGGGGAGTGCAGGGAGCAGCCACGTGGCTGTCGGCTCTGCTGGTTCCCTGCGCCCACTAATGTTACTTCCTGTTCTGGGGCAGAGGGAGCAGGGAACTGGTGGATCCGACAGCCGCACAGCTGCTCCCAGTACCCCAGGAGGTAAGATCAAAGTGTGTGTGTGGGGGGGGGGGAGGGTTGGAGGTGATGCACTGAAGGGATGGGGACAATGCTGCATCAGGGGGATGATGACGCTGCACCCGGGGGTGGATGCTGCACCCAGGGGGTTGCGCAGTGGCGATCCACTCCAGGTGGCAGCCAACCATGGAACACCAGTGACCACTTGCACATCCATGCAACCATAGCATGAGCTATTACTTTCTATATGTAGTGTAGTGTTACATGTCCAAATACACACATATGTTGTTCCTTGCAGCTTTCTGCAAATGTTGCCATCCTTTTATGGCACAGGCGGTCCGCACATGGATATGACACCATTTACTCATGGATTTTTCCACCCTTTTTTTTTTTGAGAGATGGCATCTCTTAAACCTTTGGGCCTGAAGCAAATGCTTAGTTCTCCTATACTTTGATCCTGCCCTGACTTAAGGCTCAAAATACCTGCAGTGCTCTTTGTTGAGAACCGCCATAACAATTCCAGCAAAGGTCAAGATGATTACACCATTACATTGGAATATATTGTTTTGTATAAGATTGTGTCTTCTTCGTTGTAAGGCGGTAACCTACTTAAAATATATAAATAAATAACCAATACTAGAATAGCTTCTGTAGCTTGATCCTTCTGAACTTGGGAAGACATTCTGTCATGAAAATGTGTATGCATTTATGTTACCTCCAAAAGTGTGTTCTGTCTATCCAGCTTATTTTCGAAAGAGAAAAACGCTTATAGTACGACCTAAATCGGGAGATAGACGTTTGTCTCTCAAAGGCGCCCAAATCAGTATAATCGAAAGCCGATTTTGGGCGTTTCCAACTGCACTCCATCGCGGAAACGATTAAAGTTGGCGGGGGCGTGTCGGAGGTGTGGTGGAGGCGGAACTGGGGCGTGGTTATCAGCCGAGGAGAGATGGGCGTCTTTAGCTGATAATCGAAAAAAAAGGTGTTTTTACCGTGATTTTGGGTCACTTTTTTTTTACTCTTTTTTTTCACAATAAGTCCCAAAAAAGTGCCCCAACTGCCCAGATGACCACTGGAGGGAATCGGGGATGACCTCCCCGGACTCCCCCAGTGGTCACTAACCCCCTCCCACCAAAAAAAAAACACTTTAAAAACTTTTTTCCCAGCCTGTATGCCAGCCTCAAATGCCGTACCCACCTCCATGACAGCAGAATATGTTCGATCCTGTCACAGCCTTTCCCTGGGTCAGATGTGGCTCTCGGGTGCAGTACAGGGTCACATCAGCATTGCATTGTGGTGGGTGTAGGGTATTGGGCTCTGTGATTTTATTAGCTTGTGTTACAGTCTCACAATGTTGGTAGTTGGTAGGCTCTTCTCCCATGGTGCTTTTCCCCCTGCCTACTAGGTCAGAGTGTGCCCTGTTGTGTTTCCTATTGTAGTCCATGCGGTAGTGGCCATTTTTGTAAGCCAGTTTTAGTTCCCTTTCCTGTGTTAGCCACGTTAGACAACTTAGTTCATACCTTGAATGTGGCTGAATGAGGGCATTGTACAGCATTCTGCCAGTTCTGACCTACTGCTCATCTCAGTACCAGGGAGACTTGTTGCCAGTGGGGCACAACCTCTGATCTGCAGTTAACTGTGAGTAAAGGCGGTTATTCCAATAAAGGATGTTTTCATAGAGATTAGTCTTCAGGTGTCAACTGGTGTGCCAAGGTTATATAGCAGCAACAAGTCCTAGAGGCCTGCATCACATCCCCCTCCCACCTGTAACACTTGTGCTGGTAAATGGGAGGCCTCCCAAACCCACTGTACCCACATGTACAGTGGGGGAAATAAGTATTTGATCCCTTGCTGATTTTGTAAGTTTGCCCACTGACAAAGACATGAGCAGCCCATAATTGAAGGGTAGGTTATTGGTAACAGTGAGAGATAGCACATCGCAAATTAAATCCGGAAAATCACATTGTGGAAAGTATATGAATTTATTTGCATTCTGCAGAGGGAAATAAGTATTTAATCCCTCTGGCAAACAAGACCTAATACTTGGTGGCAAAACCCTTGTTGGCAAGCACAGCGGTCAGACGTCTTCTGTAGTTGATGATGAGGTTTGCACACATGTCAGGAGGAATTTTGGTCCACTCCTCTTTGCAGATCATCTCTAAATCATTAAGAGTTCTGGGCTGTCGCTTGGCAACTCGCAGCTTCAGCTCCCTCCATAAGTTTTCAATGGGATTAAGGTCTGGTGACTGGCTAGGCCACTCCATGACCCTAATGTGCTTCTTCCTGAGCCACTCCTTTGTTGCCTTGGCTGTATGTTTTGGGTCATTGTCGTGCTGGAAGACCCAGCCACGACCCATTTTTAAGGCCCTGGCGGAGGGAAGGAGGTTGTCACTCAGAATTGTACGGTACATGGCCCCATCCATTCTCCCATTGATGCGGTGAAGTAGTCCTGTGCCCTTAGCAGAGAAACACCCCAAAACATAACATTCCACCTCCATGCTTGGACAGTGGGGGACGGTGTTCTTTGGGTCATAGGCAGCATTTCTCTTCCTCCAAACACGGCGAGTTGAGTTCATGCCAAAGAGCTCAATTTTTGTCTCATCTGACCACAGCACCTTCTCCCAATCACTCTCGGCATCATCAGGTGTTCACTGGCAAACTTCAGACGGGCCGCACATGTGCCTCCGCAGCAGGGGGACCTTGCGGGCACTGCAGGATTGCAATCCGTTATGTCGTAATGTGTTACCAATGGTTTTCGTGGTGACAGTGGTCCCAGCTGCCTTGAGATCATTGACAAGTTCCCCCCTTGTAGTTGTAGGCTGATTTCTAACCTTCCTCATGATCAAGGATACCCCACGAGGTGAGATTTTGCGTGGAGCCCCAGATCTTTGTCGATTGACAGTCATTTTGTACTTCTTCCATTTTCTTACTATGGCACCAACAGTTGTCTCCTTCTCGCCCAGCGTCTTACTGATGGTTTTGTAGCCCATTCCAGCCTTGTGCAGGTGTATGATCTTGTCCCTGACATCCTTAGACAGCTCCTTGCTCTTGGCCATTTTGTAGAGGTTAGAGTCTGACTGATTCACTGAGTCTGTGGACAGGTGTCTTTCATACAGGTGACCATTGCCGACAGCTGTCTGTCATGCAGGTAACGAGTTGATTTGGAGCATCTACCTGGTCTGTAGGGGCCAGATCTCTTACTGGTTGGTGGGGGATCAAATACTTATTTCCCTCTGCAGAATGCAAATAAATTCATATACTTTCCACAATGTGATTTTCCGGATTTAATTTGTGATGTGCTATCTCTCACTGTTACCAATAACCTACCCTTCAATTATGGGCTGCTCATGTCTTTGTCAGTGGGCAAACTTACAAAATCAGCAAGGGATCAAATACTTATTTCCCCCACTGTAGGTGCCCCCTTCACCCCTAAGAGCTATGGTAGTGTTGTACATTTGTGGGTTTTGGGGGAGGGGGGTTGGGTGTTCAGCACCCTTGGTAAGGGAGCTATGCATATGGGAGCTTTTTCTGAAGTCCACTGCACTGACGTAGGGTGCCCAATTGGTGTCCTGGCATATCAGGGGGGCGAGTGTACTACGAATCATGGCCCCTCCCACGACCAAATGGCTCGTATTAGGACGTTTTTGAGCTGGGTGTTTTTAGTTTCCATTATCGCTAAAAAAAACCAAACGACCAGCTCAAAAACGTCCATTTTTTCGAAAATACAGTTCGGCCCGCCCCTTCACGGACCCGTTCTCGGAGATAAACGCCCATGGAGATAGGCGTTTCCATTCGATTATGCCCCTCCACGTTTTTGCATCACAAAGAAAAGTGTTCTAAGATATATTCAGACTCATGGTCCTATAGGATAAATTTGATATCATTAATTCCTGATCATACCCTTCATATTTTAACCACCATGCTTGATGTTTAGAATGCCTTTTGAACAGCTTGTGTGGCCTAAAGCAGGTGTTAACATTTGACTATAAACAAAAATTTGATAAATAAATTGGACTAAGAATTTATCCTATAATTCACTTTACAGATAGATATGTCTTATTTCATGAGTTTCCTATATTTACATTCTCCTGGGTAAGGTTTCTTACATGTTAATACTACCACCTTTCCTGACCTTTAAATGAGCATGTTAAAGTTTTATTGCATTGTTGCTTTAATTCATACATTTCTTGCATTTTAGTAAAACATTGAAAGGTAAATTCTATAAGGGTTGCTTGTTTTAGATGCCAAGAATGTGCATACTTAGAGCCTATGCCATAAAAACCTATTTTTCTTTATAGAAAAGTAAATCAACAAGTCAAAAATTTGCCTGTATTTTAGGTACAATCACTTATATCAGCCAAAGAACTGGTCTAAATGCTCTTGCATAGATTGTTAATGCAGGTGAAAAAAAAGGACAACATTCTCTACGTAACAAAATGCCTAAGAAAAGCAAAAAGTAAGGTCAGATGGAAAGACTTGAAAATGAATCAATCAGGGCATTCCAGAAAAAAATTATGAGAGCAGTCAAACGTTTATTGAAGCATCAAAATGGAAAAATACTTTTATTTGAAAGCAGTCAAATGTTTATAGAAGCATCAAACTGGTGAAAGACGACATAGATCCGTGTTTCAGCATGTAACACCTGCCTCAGGATTCATAAAACTTGCTGAATGATACACAAACTATATCTGCTGATGGTTCATACATAAACTCTTCAGATATCCCCACAGAGGATTCAGCATAACTATAGAAAAATGAGATTTGTGCAGGGAAGCCAAATCCAAGTAAATTGCAAATTAGAGAGAAGGGAAGCAGGAAGGACACTGGCTGCAATCCCTTGAGCTGCCTATCTTTGGGGTGATTGCCATCTATTTAGTGATCGAGTATGGAACATTTCTACTCTGCCTTTGACTTTCTTCTAACCCACCCGTGCCACTTTCAGGACTATGCCCAATTAGGCATGTAACTAAGGGGTCCTTTATATAAGCCATGACAAAAATTGTCTTAGCATGCTCTTGCACTGGATTTTCCGTGTGCTAAGGCCAATTTTACAACAGCAGTAAAATGGCTGATTTTCCATGTTGTGTGTTGAAGGCCATACATTAATGTTGCCATTAGCACATAGTCATTTAAAAAATTTACTGTGTGAGCATTTACCAACCCCTATTATGTGGGCAGTAAAGGCTTACACAGTAATCCTGCACTAACCAGTTACTGCACACTAATGTAAATGCACTAATTAATTAGCACAGAAGGGTCCATTTTCCACCCTCAGACATTCCCTCAAAATATTTTAAAAAATATTTTTAGCAAATAGTATACACATTTGGCACCACAGGATACCTGAACATGTCCCATGGTGTGCCATTTTAAGCTATGTTAAGCATGCGTTAGCGCCTAATGGAGCTTAATAAAAGGGCCTCCAAGGAGTCCTTTTACTAAGCTGTGCTAATGGATTTAGCGCATACTAACAAATTGTGTGTTAAGTTCCATGCAGCCCATAGGTGTACAATGGGCTCTGTGGCATTTAGCGCCCACTGAGCCAGATCCACTAAAACCCCTGCAAAAAGCTCTTACCTTAGTGATCCTCGTTGCTGCAAACGATTCTGAGAAAACCGGGCATGCATGAAGGAATTTGCATGTGCTTGCTGTTAGCTCATTTTAATGCAATTTCCTTCATTGTGGGGGGGGGGGGGGGGGGGGGGGGGGGGGGGGGGGGGGGGGGGGGGGGGGGGGGGGGGGGGGGAAAGCCAGTTGGTCAGCTAAGTATGCGCAGATCAGCCAATCGCTAAGCGCAGCTGATCTGTACATGCTCAGAACGGCTTTCATACATGCACAGAAGCTGCATGTATGAAAGCCGTATAAAACTTTCTCTTTTCTTGAAAACTGTTCTTGAAGACTGCCGAGCAGCATACAGCATTGTGGAACTGTTGTGCTGCAAACAGACGAGGCAGGAAATTACTCCTCCAGTTCCTATGAGAAATTCCTGCTGCCAGCCAATCACAGTGAGATTAACTGACACCAGAGAAGCTAAACGCGCTGTGATTGGCTTCTGGAATACGAGGAGGCAGAACAAGCAGGAGAGCTCTGGAGTGTGTGTGTGTGTGTGGGGGGGGGGGGGGGGGGGGATTTGTAGCTAAGGATTTGTAGCTGAGCTGTACAAAACATTTTTTTAAACTGCTGTGTTTGAGGGGCAGCAGACTGTTCCATTAGGGGGAGAGAACAGTGGTGATTAAACACAAATGCTTGCTACACACACAGATGGAAGGCACTCTTTACCAGGCATTTTTATCCCTCCGGGCTCCAAACACTTCACTGCCTTCCCTGCTCCGTCTGTCTCCTCTCTCCCAGGGTCCTTCTCCTCCTGCAGGAGTGGCAAAACTGGGTGTGGAATACTTCCAGCAATGAAGAACTGTCAGGACCGACAGCTCCAAACCTCACATTAAGATTTCAGTGCTGAAGGTAGAGTTCGCTTCTGTGCATCTGGTCGGAAAACAGCTGTGCATTGCCTTGCTAGCACATTTGTATAGTAATTAGCTCATTATAATAGCTTTGCAGTCCATTTTCATTACCTACTACCATGATAGGAAAATAGCTTGGAGAGCCCTTTTGTGCATGCCGCGCTTTACTCCTTGTTCGCTAAACCGGCTAGAACTAGTTTAAAAACCACGTTGTTGGCTCGTTAGGTTTAGTGCATCTGGCCCACTATCCCCCAGATTCTATATATCACATCTAGTGTTCTGCTTTGAAATCCAAGCATATTCTATAACAATGCATGTTACTTAATTGGCTTAACAATATAATGAGTGTTGATAACAGCACTTAACAAGCAATAATGAACACTAATTAGTAATAATTAGAATTTAAGCGCACAGCTTGCTACGTGTATTCTGAAACTCAGAGCTCATAAATTCTAAAGCGGGCAGCCAAAAAGGGGCATGGTTTTAGGTGGGGAAATGGGTGTTTCATGGGCATTCCAAAATGTATTCACACTGTTATAGAATATGGCCCTCTGTGCCTAAATCTACGTGCTGGCATTTACAGCAAGTAAAACCTGGCCTAAATGGATTCGATCAAATTGATTATGTGAAGAGGTGCTTGGCATATTCTATATACCGTGCAGAAATTTAAGCCCATTCTATAAAATTTAGGCGTACTTTAGAGAGTATGCCTAGACCTATTCTTTTACCACATGGATTTTTCAGGCACCATATATAGAATCTGGCCCTATATTTAGCATAGAAACTATCAAACACATCACTCAAATATAGTGTCACTGTGGGGAATCAGATCTGAAAGATAAGATATATCAAACTTTAAAAAAAAAAAAATAGCCTCAGTGTAACAGGGAACCTGACTTTTATGCTCCACTGTGAATATACCATCACAGGCTTCCACCACCTTCCAAAAACCAACACAGAGAAAAACTCCCAAAATGTTTCAAAAATTGTAAAGAAAATGGGAGAAAAGTCTGTGTTTAAAAAATGGAAGGAAGGGTAACAAAATGTAACACAATACAGATCCAAATCCCCACTACACTAAATTTCACTATGAATATAAATCACCCAGATAGACACTAATTAACAATCCCTCACTGGACTGAAATCTTCATTCAAAAAGAAAAAACATCCTGCAAGTAAGAAAACTCAGAATAGAGCAAGGACTCTTGTAATATTCCTAGGATTGCTTAAACTTCCATCCTTACAGATTGATGGATTCTACTTCTGACAAGAAGAAAACTTTACTTAGCTCAGAACCTCCAAGTTGTGCTGGCAGGGGTACAGTCTCATAAGATTTCACAGTCTGTGGGGTTATTCCAAACCTATAGTGTCCAATTTAAATTATCCTTCTGGCAAAATGTCCAATTTCCTTGTTTAGCATACCTTAGTAAAAGACACCCTGTGTTATATGCATCCTTGCTGGTGTAAATGAGGGGGCGTAAATGTTAGGAACACTGATACCAGGTTACTCTAGTGTTTTATGATGGATCTGGGAGGCTAAATGGAGGTGTCCGCTTATAGAATTGCTTTCTTAGGATCCTGTTTACTAGAGTGCTATATGTTTTTGCACTTACCACACATTACCTAAAAAAATAAACACCTGCCCCTTCCCCTTATATTCAGTGCTATTTAACCAGCCAAGAATGGCTAATCGTTAATATTCAATGGGAGATAGTCTGTTATCTCCATTGAATATTTGCAGTTAGTGCATAGCATCTTACCAGTTATATCACACAATATAGCCGGCTATCAGTGAATAGTCAAGCACTGGCTGGCTAAGTTTAGCAGTCCTATCTTTGCCTGCTATTAACTTAACAGATCATAGCTGAATATTGACATAGCCAGTTAAGTTAGAGTCAGCCAAAAAAAACAACCCTGGATATTCAATGCCAGTCACCAGAAATGGCCTGGCATTGAATGTCAGGAGTCAGGGCCAACCACAACACTTATGTGGGCTTTCTCCCATCAGCTGAATATCCCGCCAGCTGCCTCCCGTCAGCTGAATAGCCTGTGGGCATGGCTAGCAAACATCCAAATTCAATAAATGGTGCCCAAAGTTAGGCATGCAATTGGGCACACAGCACTAATTAGTAATACCATATTCTCCTGGCCTAATTATTAGAAACAATGGGTTTTCTCTCCTTCATTCTGCTTTCTCACGGTAACCAGCATTGCTCTCTTCCATTCTCCATGTCCCCTGTAATAACTAGATCTCTCTTCTTACTTCTCCTCACAGTTATGGCATTTGGACAGTGCAGGGCCATGAACACTTGTGTATGTTCAAAGCCTTGAACATCTGTGAATGTTCAAGAGCCCACACTGACTCAGCACCAGAACAATGAAAAAAGGTAAGAAGAGGAATCAAAGTCATTGTGGGCAGGGGCGGGGGGGGGGGGGGGGGGGGGGGGGGGGGGGAGGAGACAATGCAAGTTGCTGTAAATTCTGGGGGGTGGGCTATTATTGTAGAAATCTAAATTTGGCTTTTAGATAAAGTTAGCAGGGTTTTTTATGTTGAAACAGGGATGGACCATTATTAGAGGTGGGTTATTGTTAGAAACAATACAGTAATTTCTAGTTACACACAAAACTGACTTACACTACTATTCTATAAACTGAGCACCTAATATTGATGTTGCACAACTCCAAGGGGGGGGGGGGGGGCGTAGTCCTGGAAATTACATGGGTGGGTCAGGGGAAAGTCAAGGAATTAGGTGTGATGTTATGGAATACTGTTACTGCCTTGAGGGAGGGTCCTAGGTTGGAGGTAGGTTACTTCTGAGTGGGAGTGTTGGAGAACAGGGGTCCCTTCAGGTTTGAGGGTATGTTTGTGGTACTATGAAAGAAGCTTGATTTGGGAATACCCAAGGGGATTTATGGCTTGGGGGGGGGGGGGGATTTAGCCACAATATAATTTTAGGGTGCTGACCCTTTTAACATGTGGCCTGGAAGCATAGGGTTGTGGCTTGGCAGCATGATGAACATAAGAACATAAGCATTGCTATAATGAGACAGACCAAAGGTCCATCAGTATCCTGTTTTCAATCCATGTCACAAGTACCTGGCAAAATCCCAAAACAGTAAAACAGAGTTTATGCTGCTTATCCTAGAAGCAGTGCATTTTCCCTAGTCCATCTTAATGGTTTATGGACTTTCCTTTTAGGAAATTAACCAAACTCTTTAAACCTTGCTAAACTGTCTGCTTTTAGAACAACATAGAGAGGTTTCAAAGCACAGAACACAATGCAAAACACCTAAAAAAGTACTCAGAGCCTTCAAGAATGGGACAAACCCATTTATTCCACAATGTCTTGTACATAGATGACCCGACACAGGCCTTGTTTTGGTGCACAGAGCCTGCATCAGGGGTCGTTTGATTTCAAAAAGTCCAATATCAACTTGCTCAGCATCCAAGCTGAAGGCAAAAAATAGGAATCTTGTCTGTTAAAAACTCAAAAGTGCAGCAATTAGTCATCAAAGTAGCATTAAAGCTAACTGATTGTACCATATTTTCTGGAAATGAATTCCAGAGTTTAATTACACATTGAGTGAAGAAATATTTTCTCCAATTTGTTTAAAATTTACTAATTAGTAGCTTCATTGCATGCCCCTAGTCCTAGTATTTTTGGATTCATGTCTATCATTCCATTCCACTCAGTATTTTATTTGAAGTAGGTAAAAGAATCAATTAGATTGCTAAATGAATGAGGGGTAAAAGGGGCACCCAGGGAAGACAAGACCATAGCAGAGAGATTAAATTAGTTTTTGCCTTGGTTTTTACCAAGGAAGAAGTGGGAGAGATACCAATGCCAGAAATAGCATTCAATGCTGATGATTCAGAGAAACTGAAACAAATCTATGTAACCTGGAAGATGGAAGGGGGGAATTTGATATTAGCATATCACCTGGACCTGATGATATACATTCCAGAGTACTTATAGAATTGAAAAATTAACTTGCAGAACTATTGTTAGTAATACATATTTTATCTTTTAAATCAAGCATGGTACTGGAAGATTGGAGAGTGGCCAACATAACGCCAATTTTTAAAAAGATTCCAGAGGTAATCCAGGAAATAATAGCCTGAGGTCGATGCCAGGCAAAATGGTAGAAACTATTATAAAGAACAAAATTACAGAACATACACATAAGCATGGATTAATGAGACAAAGCCAATATGGGTTTAGTCAAGGGAAAACGTGCCTCACCTATTACATTTCTTTGCAGTTTTTTATTCTCGTCCACATACGTTTTTAAACCCCTGGTCACTGTTTTTTTTTTAATGCAAGTGCCTCACTTAAAATCAGTCATGCATATTTATTTCTGATGTATATATGGTCACTGAATAGAGATTAGCTCACTAAGGGGTCCTTTTATTAAACTACAGTAAGCACTAGCACATGCTTACTGCAGCTTAAAAGGAATGCTGAGACATCCTACAGTAAGTTTGAAATGTGCCACCACTACCCACATACCAAAATGTATTTTTTTGTATTCTTTTTTTGCAGAGAGGGGCATATGTGGGGGGCATAGAGAGGGTGTTTCTGCCCTAATCAGTTACCACATTGGCACTGCTGCATGCTGATGGATTAGGGCACTGGGGCGGGTATGGGGGTGGAGATTGGGAGTATTCTGCACTAATTAGTTAGTACATGGGCATTGCCATGTGCCAACTAAATGCAGGTTTAACGCATAAGACTTTACCACCTACATAATGGATGGCTGTACGGGTTCATACACTAATAGCCACATGTTAAAGGGAAAATTAGCACATGGTCATTAATAAGGAAAATAGAAAAATTGACCATTTTACCCCAGTGGTAGAATGGCCTTAGCGAATGAGAATGACTCGCATAAGGGTATGCTAAGGCCACTTTTTACTACTGTTCAGTAAAAGGGCTCCTAAATGTAGTGCTCACACAATATTAAGTACAGCCTACCAACTGTATGAAATCTAAGTACTCACACATATCCTTCAATGGATTTGATTTACTATTAGTCTCCTTCCCCCAATTAGCATTAAAATTCCCAGTAGTAATGAGGTTCGTTCAAGAACTGCCAAGGTTCTTATCAAATACTAGTAAAAAAGGCCCGTTTCTGACACAAATGAAACGGGCGCTAGCAAGGTCTTCCTCAGCTCCCCTGCAGCCACCCATGTCCAGCGACCCTCCTCTCCCCCTGCAGCCACCCATGTCCAGCGACCCTCCTCTCCCCCTGCCCCCCTGCAGCCACCCATGTCCAGCGACCCTCCTCTCTCCCCTGCCCCCGTACAGCCACCCATGTCCAGCGACCCCCTGCCCCCCTGCAGTCACCTATGTCCAGCGACCCTCCTCTCTCCCCTGCCCCACTGCAGCCACCCATGTCCAGCGACCCTCCTCTCTCCCCTGCCCCCCCTTCAGCCACCCATGTCCAGCGTCCTTCCTCTGGACATGGATCAGCTGTGAGGCATGTTTTTTCCCCCCAGGCTCTGAAGTTGACATCATAATGGCTACGGTGATGTCAGCCTGATCTACGGAGCCTAGCAGACCAACTCGGAGTGAGCCACGGTCCCAGGCAGCAAGTCAGAACGTTGGAGGTGAGAATTATTATATAGGATATCTCCTGACCCTCCTGGACTAGAAGAAACCAAACATAATCCTAAACCTTTTACTTCCCACCCTTATAAGAATATGCTTTAATAGTTTGATCTTATGAACGTGAACATTTGGTAGCTGATAGAACACAAGATTTGTTCATGTAACATTTTGTTTTAAATTTTGTATTATTGTAATTAAATATTAACTATATAAAAGTGATGAGTGCTGCATGACTGTAGCAGTATCGTAGCACAAAGTTATACATGCTTCAAACCAAAAAAAAAATATATTTGTGTTTGTGAATTTCAAATGTTGAATAAAATATGAGATGTATTTGGGTGCATATAGGTCTATGGTAGTGCAATGTTAAAAGAAAATCTATCACAAAAAGATTACTAACAGTATCTATGAATATGAGGCCAGTGAAACAAACGCCTGTTATTATCAAACTATATAAATACCAGCATGTTTCAAAAACTCAGAATGAAAAAAGGATTTTGGTAGTAATCCTTTCACAACTTACTTAGCGGGTGAATCAATTATTAGCCTTTACGGCATATAAATCTCAAGTAGTAGTCCTGGGGGGGGGGGGGGGGGGACTTTTTTCATGCAATTTTCATGTAAATGATAGGCAGATATACAATTTTCTCACAGAAAAATGTCCAAAGTGTATAATCAAACAAACCCAAAAAATCTGTCCAAGTCCAATAGTAGCCAAAAAGAAGACATTCTCAGAGGGGGCGATTTATGGACGTGACATGGGTAATGATACACGATGAATACTTTTTGGCGATAACCGACAGCTCAACTACTTCCTTGGGGTGGAAAGAAAAATGTCCAGAATTAGATCTGCTTTAAAGGTTTCTAGGGTAAGGCTAAACCTGTCTTTGAACCCAAGTGTGATTTTGTGCAGTTGGAAAGTGGAGAGGTGGAAGTGGTCCTTTGTGAGAAATAATGGAGAAAAGCTGAGTGCTTTGTTACCTTTATGTGTTTGCCCCAATCTGAATCTTTTGACCCTCAGATTTTCTGCCTTGCCTCTTCTGTATCTCACCTCCTCAACTCCTTGCCCATATCTTCTAGCCCCCTCCCCCCCAGCCATACCCATCCTTTCTTCTGTATCTGGCCCCCTTCCGCCACCAAACACTGTCCCCAAACTCCCACACCTCCCATTAAACCTTTCTGTTTGTCCTCTCTCATTGTTCCTCTGTTTGTTCACTCCTGGTTTGTTACTGTGCTCTGTGTTGCAGCTGAAAGTGTGTGTGAGGACTGTTTGTTGGTGGTGGGAGGGTGAGTGTTTTGGACAGCTGGTGTGTGTGTCAAGACTGTATGCTGGTGCAGGTGCTGGGTATCACGAGGTGCAGTAGGTGGAGATGTGCACAGTGGTGTTTCTGGTGTCAGTGAGTTGCACTTGTGGTGGTGGGACACCTGCACATCAATCATGGATGCACTGAATGCTTTGGCGGCTCAGGACTTGCTGGAGGTGGATGAGACCACTTCCTGGACCTCACACATATATATTTAAAAAGATCATTGACAAGGATGAGCCCTGAGGGACCCTTCAAATAATTTCCTACTCTGTTGAGGGAGATTTATTCCATACTATGATGTTTCAAAAAACCTGAAGACCACTGTAAAACAGAGCCTGATATCCCGATTTGAGATAGTCTATCTATTAAGACATCATGATTTACCAAATTGAATGCAGCTGAAAGATCCAACTGCCTAACCAATGTTGGAATACCCTTATCTAAGTTTATTCTCAAATTTGTCATTGGTGCCAGTAGAACAGTTTCAGTGCTGTAACTGAGACAAAATCACAATTGTCTAGGATCTAATATTTGAAATTGAAGTAGTACTGTAACTATTATAGTAGGATATGTTTATTTACACCTACCCTAGTTATGATAACATTCAAGCATCCTTCTGACCTCATTCGTAACTTTCTTTAAATTAGTACCATATTTTTTTTTACTCCTGTTACTCTATCTTATCTATCTATATGTTCCATATTTACTTACACCCTATGCTGTCTAGTAAAATGTTCATCTTGAGTCAATGAAGGTCGTGCTGTTTGTATTTCCAAATTCAATAACACAAGCTAGCTTAAACAAGCCAGGATCTTGCCATGTATTCAAAAGCATCCAAAAGTAAACATCCTTAGATAGGTCTGTGAGTGAAAGCCAATAAGGGGTAACATCCCCTTCTCATTCATGTTCCAGAAGTTATAAAAATCCACCAAATCCTCTATTGTCAGCGACAAAATTCAGTTTTTGGATTTTGGCATTATTTGTCATGGACTGTACTTAGGTTTTAGAGATTATTTTTAGTGTGTTACATTACCTCATTTCATCTCCTTAGTGTGATAGTATGCTTTGACAAAGTGTTTAATAGTAATATGAATAAAAGCTTTGAATATTCTATGTAAGTAATAATTCCAGTAATAATTTATGAGCAGGTATGAATCCCCATATTGACCTGTTAGGACAAAGACATTTATTCTCCTGAAAGTAGAATAAATATTCATTCTTTAGGCCCACTTGGTCCTGCCTAAAACATGTCCAAACCATACTCCTTTTCCATTTGCATATTCTATACTTTTAGATGTACCTATCCTGGTTTTGGTAAAATGAACACCTAAGTGTCAGTTTATTTAGCCCTAAAACATGATTTGTGCTTCTAAAATAAGATCCTTAATTTATACATTATCACAAATGACAGAAAAACCTCTTCACTTCAATCACCTTATTACAGCTATTCTTACTTCCTTAGGATGTAAACAAATACAGCCAAAAGTATGCAACTTGTATTCCTTCTGGATAAAATCCTACCATCTATTTTTAAACCATCTGAGTAGATATTATGGAGGGTTGACATTAAGGATTCTCATTGAATTTTTATAAACACCACGGCAAGCATTAAATTACCTAACATAAGAAAGAACATCTTTTCTGTCTTATCGTATAATGATGGAAAGAGGTATTTTAGAAAATATGGAATATGCAGAACTCATTATTCACAATACATTCATAATGAGCATTAATAAATCTATAGCACACAGCTGTTACAGGTACTTAGAAATACCAACGTGGAATGAAGTGTGTGTCAGCTTAATGACTGGTCTAGGCTGAATGATCTAAAAAATACTCCTGTGTGATTTTCTCACTGACAGTCTTCCCTGATTGATATTACCTGTGTTCAGACTAGGAACATTGCAAAAATCTACTTTTTGACAAATATTCTGTGCTTGCATTTTCTTTCAACATATTACAGAACTAAGCCCAAAAACTTTAGATCACTCATAGTATAGTACGCAGTTGTGGTGATTTTTGCAAGGGTTCTATTGCATTTATTTGTATGAGCAGTGGAATTAAATGTGTAAATTGCCTTACATGTGTAAGCAACACTTTTAGAACTGGTGCTTCTTATATTTGGAAGAACCAATGATGTACAATTTCACAATTTTAAATGACTGTGAAAAAGATGTGTGTGTGTGTGGGGGGGGGGGGGGGATATTTTTCTGAATTTGTGTTCTATGTATTTTAGAAAGGCAATACACATGAAAGGCACTATCTGCTAGAGAAGTAGACAATGGTGTGGAATAATAATTTTGCAAGAGTAATGTAGAAAAAATCCACAATTTGAAACATTAATGGTAAAGAGCTGTAGGTAAACAATTACCACATACCCATAGGTTCACTTAAAGTGAAGGAAAAAGCCTCAAAGAGTTCCAAATCCTAAGCTAGATGTGCTGTGAATGTGTAATAGCCCCAGTTATCAGGACCCTGAAGCAGCAAGACGAAATGCTGGCCACCGTCACGCTGTGAATGCAACCCCGGTTATCAGCACTCTGAAGCAGCAAGACGAAACGCTGGCTACTGTCGGCCTGGGGGCAAGCTGATACTGAGCACCACAAGTATTAGACGTGCCTATTAAGATAAGTGGTTAAGAAATCTTGTTAAGTCACTAAATTATTAAAAAATAAGTGTTAAGCTAAGTGCCAAGGCTAAAGTGAAGGATTTTTGCTAATGATGATGAAGTGAAAGGAAGATCGTTTGATCCTGCTAGCTCAATAAATCCACAGGATTTGGAGCTCTTTGAGGCTTTTTCCTTCACTTTAAGCGTACCTATGGGTATGTGGTAATTGTTCACTTACAGCTCTTTATCATTAATGTTTCAAATTGTGGAATTTTTCTACATTAGTCTTGTGAGGCACTAAATCTGACCATGAGCAATTACACATACTATAAACCACAAGAAAACTGCTTACAGTTGTTTACTGATTGTCACTCTCATCCTTTCTTCTTTCTCTCCCTTTTCTTGTTTCAGCTTCAAAGTCTTTCCTACTCTCCCATCTTTCTCTTTTTCTCTCTCTGTCCCCTTTCCCCTGTTCTTTTTCTCTGCCACTCTTTTTCTCTATTTGTCTGTCTCTATGTCTACTGGTTTGGCTGAGTATCTTTCAGTGCCCATGTTAGTGTATACTTGTCTCTCTGTGACTTTGTTTCTAGATGCCAGCTCTGTGTGTGCCATGGGTGCTTAAACACCATTACATTATGCAAACATTTCCATTGTTTATGTTATGATCATGCTTTGGTGACTATAATATGAATTATTTTAATAATAAAATAGAGTCCTGGGTATCCGACCTCTATTAATACAACCATCTGGCATATCTGACAGACACCCTGGTTTCATTATTGTGTTGCTATTAAGAAGCATGTGGATTCTCTTCCTGTTTTTTTCAGTGTAGCACAGAGGGCATCGAACCTGAGACATTTGGTTTCAAACCTGGGACCTGCTTGAACCATAAAACAGTGAGTTTTAATTCTCTTTTTCAGCAACATTTCTAATACAGAGCTAGCTGATAATGCTGTGATTGCTCAACGGGAATGGGAATGGAGATGAAGACACCTCGAGTGAGGCAAAACCTAGAATTGTAAAAGCCAGTCATAGTGAAGGTGTCAAGGCAATTGAGATTTCACTGGTATAAGTTGAACAACAAGAGGAAGTGACAGCTACTGATGTAATGTTATTAAGATGCTGGCATGACATTGCAGCGAGGAAGAGAATTAAAATGGGAAAATAAGAATTTATTACAAATTTTTATAACACAGTTATAATTTTGTTTTCAAGTTACACTGCTACTTCTTTGATCTTGGACAAAATTATTGTGGTCTAAGTATTGTATGATTTTTTCTGAGAAATAATAATTGTATTGATCTTTTTATTTTTATAATTGCTAAATTTATGTCTATGCATGAATGTAAAATGAAATTTATAAATAAAAAATTAAAAAAAGAATTGGCCCATATATTTTATATGCCAACACTCTACAACATAAAAGGTTTTGAGAATCTAGCCCGTTGTAGAAGATCTCCAGCATCTAGCAAAAAGGCCAGGAGGAAATGACAAAAAGGAAAATACCCTAGTTGAGAGGCAGGACAGAAAAGATCTCATTCCTGGCCATAGTAAGATGCTTTTATTCAAGAGGAGGGAGAGACATAACTGGGATAGATAAGTAACACCAGCCAAAGTATGGGCTACTCTATTTCCTTTATTGTTGTGAATAATATAAGCCAACATGTGGATAAGAACATAGTAAACAATTAAGACAAAATATGAAGGTAAATCCCTCCAAATACTTCTGTTCAAACAACAATATAAATCGATGGAGAAAAACAGTCAAAAATCAACTGACAATTCAACTGAACGTATTTAAGATTCATGATTTATGAGTGCGAGAGGTGACTGCTGCCTATGCAGAGGCTTCAAACTTCCACTTTTGGAGGACATAAAAGCTGTGAGGGCTGTTGCATGTGTGACATTATGTTAGAAATAGAGGTGTTTATACACCCGGTCACTTTACGCGAGTTTGCCTTAAAAGTAAATACTAACTGTAAATCGGACTTTGTAGTGTATTGTCTGGTTTGCCCATGTAACAAGCTATATGTAGGGCAGACCTCACGTACACTATACGTTCGTCTAATAGAACATCGTAGTGTGTTTAATACTAACAAAGCTGTCACTCCACTTGCTCATCATTGTGCATTAATGCAACATTCTTTTTCTGAATTCAAATGTTTTGTTTTACAACAGATAGAGACCTCCCCAGTAAGAATTAGAGTTAATAGAAAACGAATTCTATTCCAGTGTGAACAGAAGTGGATACACCGTTTGAACTCACTGGTTCCAGTGGGTCTCAACGGTAAAATTGAATGGGGCCATTTCTTTTAGATATAGGTGATGGGACCCTTTAATAAAAGAGACTACGAGTTGTGTTCAGTTGATGTTTAGATTGTCTGCAAGCTGATTGGTCAGGTCATACTCTGGCGTCTGACGTTATTCAGCATTTAAGTTGCAGAGGCCATTTTTTCTTTTACTGGCCCGCTGAAGCTGAAGTTTCTTAGAGTTAAGGTTCTTAAAAGAATTGTTATAAGATCGAATAAGTACCGTACTGTTTGGTTGGGTGCTTTGACTATTTTTTCTCCTTTACAGATTGACGCAGACCATGTGACCCTGAGGCAGGCAACGAAACGCTGGCCACCGTTGGTCATGGTCTTATTCAGCGTCTTGGGAGCTCAGTTGAATTTAAGCTAAGTGTTATCTTTTAATCGATTTTCAAGTAAAAGAAAAGTAGTAAAAGAAAAGTTTGTAGAGGTGACTACCGATGATGAAGCAGCCTAGCCCCTGCGAGCTTTCAATTGTGTAGCCGGGGGCTTCGTGAGGCGTCACCTCTCGCACTCATAAATCATGAATCTTAAATACGTTCAGTTGAATTGTCAGTTGATTTTTGACTGTTTCTCTCCATCGATTTATATTGTTGTTTGATAAGAACATAGTAACATAAGAAACGCTATACTAAGTCAAAAAAGGTCAGCTGAATCCTACATCCTTTCTCCAACAGTTTCCAGTCCAGGTCACAAGTACCTGGCACATCATCTAAATATTTTTCATAGCATATTTCCAGGGATGAGCAGTGGAAGTAATGTAAGCCAAAATGTTATTAACATTGTGATAAAAAAGGAAAGTTAATTATCTTTTATATATCTACTAGTAAAAGAGGCCCATTTCAGAGCTCGGGTGCTAGCAAGGTTTTCGTCGCCAACACCCCCCCTCCCTCCCTCCCTGGCCAACCCCTTCGTTGTTCTGCCATTGCTCCGCCCCCAGCGTCATGACGTTTGATGCGAGGGCAGGGCCCGTAGCGATTTCCCCCCCCCCCCGCCTCCCTGCCTCCCTCCCTGCCAACCCCTTCGTTGTTCTGCCATTGCTCTACCCTCGAGGGCGGGGCCCGGAGCGATTTTGGTGGCTTCACCACCACGAACCTTCGAACCTTTTTGAAGGAAGTCAGGGCTTGAGGGATGGGTGTCAAATACTGAGGGTGTGTGTGTGTGGGGGGGGTAACTATAAGAAGCTGATGAGAGGTGGATTTGTGCTGTAGGATCAGGATATGCATAAAAATTGGGGAGGAGTTGTGGGGTGTTTGATGCATTTTTTTAAATTGCTGTTCCCACTGGATGTGGGGAGCCATGAATGTACTTTACAAGAGGTTCTACTTTGAGGGATTTTCCAAGTCCTCATCTGAAAATTTAAATTATCCATTCTATAAACTGTTATCAAGGTAGACCTTGGGGGGGGGGAGGCCCTTCTTACCCCTAGGGTTATAAAGCATGGAGTCCTGCTACTTTTTGGGACTCCGCCAGGTACTTGTGCCCTGGATTGACCTTGTTGGGTATCTTTTATATTTTGTTATTAATTGGGATCCATGTATTGATAAGGAGGGGAAAAAGAGGATTTGAAAGGAAGCTTACTGTAGTGGCAAAAAATTCATAATTAAAACTTTTCTAGGTACTTTCAAAGCAAGAAGACTAAACATTTGGTTTTTTTTTTATTTTGGTCTATACTGAAGAAGATGTAAGGGAGATACCAATGCCAGAAATACTTTTTTTTAATGGCTATGAATCAGAGGACATAAAACAAATCTCAATAAATTTGAAAAATGTAATAGGGCAAATCGACACACAGTGGAGGTTCATTTTAGAAAGTATATAGAGAGACAAATTCACATGCCCAGAGGCAGGGCCGGTCTTAGGCCGAGGCGACAGAGGCGGCCGCATAGGGCCTTGCGCTTAGGGGGGCCCCAGGCGGTGCGCCTTGAGCCTGCCTCGCCCTCCTCCTCCACTCCAATCCCGCTCTGGTATTTAAATTTACCTCCGACATCACAGCAGCTGCACAGCATCAGTGAAAGCGCTGCCCAACGTCTCCACCAGCCTTCCCTTCGCTCATTCGTTCCCTCTCAGTGTCCCGCCCTCGCAAGGAAATGACGTCAGAAGAAGGCGGGGCACTGAGGGAATGAACGAGCGAAGGGAAGGCTGGTGGAGACATCAGACAGCACTTTCACTGATGCTGCACAGCTGCTGCAATGGAGGTAAATTTAAATACTACAGACACTGAGGAAACCTCCAGCCCTGCAGCTTCAAAAAGTGCAGCACAGAGATACAACAAAGAAAAGATCCCAGCCAAATCTTTCTTTCTCGTCTAGGGAAAACAAAGTGAAACAAAATAACACAGGGATCAGGGAAGATTGGACGCACAAAGAGATCTTTTGCCTCAGGAAGAACAGAGGGGGGGGGGATGGGGGAGTGAAGTACCCCACAGTAAAGCTGAACCTGATGGTCGAGTAGACTTGGATTTTATAATCAAGCCTTGGAAGAGGTTGAGAAAGATCTAGGGGAGGGAGAGGGATACAAGAGGGCCATTCCTAGCTCTTAAGTCAGAGTTTCTTGTTCTCTCTTACCCGCCATAATCGTAATCACTTTCTTCGGCCGGCTGCCTTCCTGTTGTTGCTGCACTCTTTCTTGTTAATTCTTCCTAAGTCTGTCACTGGCTGTGTGTATACTGTTACAACTGCTCTTTCGGTTACTGGCGGAGCAGTTGGGGGGAAGAGGGGGTGGTGGTTGGGATGCGAGGATAGGGGAGGGCAGACTTATACGGTCTGTACCAGAGCCGGTGATGGGAGGCGGGACTGGTGGTTGGGAGGCGGGAAATACTGCTGGGCAGACTTATATGGTCTGTGCCCTGAAAAGGACAGGTACAAATTCAAGGTAAGGTATACACATATGAGTTTGTCTTGGGCAGACTGGATGGACCATGCAGGTCTTTTTCTGCCATCATCTACTATGTATGTTACTATGTATGTTACTTCCTGGAGAGAAGTCAGTCCCTAACCTTAACTTAATCCCTCCTCCCCTAGTTTTCACAGCTTCTTGAATTCATAGGCTTCTTTTTGTTTGTGCTCGCATGAGCTCAGAAAAGGGAAACCCGAGGTCTGCATCGATACTATAATTTTTGAATTTGGAAGTTTTGGTCCTTATTTGTGGCAGTTTTGGGCATCTGTAGTTGTAGAAGTAGTTTTGTGTTTGTCCGTTTAACATTTTGCTGAACCCCATGCTCCAAATCGAGAGACAATGGCGACTCCATATCTTAATAAACTCCACTGGCTACCAATCCTTTATCGTGTGTTGGACACACAACTACTGCCTTGTCTACCCTCAAAAACTGGTCCATGTCTCCTCTTGGCTTAAGGAGAATCGTCTCCTCCTTAATTCTTCCAAGTGTGAAGCAATCACCTTCTCCTGGCCCCATGTCCCTCGGGCCCTACCCCCCCCCCCCCCCCCCCCCCGCTTGATGGCCATTCTCTCTCTTTCCGTGATTCTGTAAAGATTATTGGGGTGGTCTTTGACTCTCAGCTTTCTTTCAAGCCTCAGCAACTTGATTTAAACCAGAAGAGGGCGGACAGGTGGACATGGGAGCTGGAGGGCTAGGGAGAGAGGAGCATTGATCGATGGACATGGATGGGAGGGCAGGGCCCAGGGAGAGAGGAGAAATTGCTGGACATGGATGGATGGAGAGGGGCAGGGGAGAGAGGAGCATCGATGGACATGGATGGGAGGGCAGGGCCCAGGGACAGAGGATAAATAGCTGGACATGGAGGGGAGGGCAGGGGAGAGCAATATGGATGGATAGAGGAGGTGAAGGGAACGGGAGAGAGGAGCATCGATGGACAAGGATGGACATGGATGGGAGGGCAGGGCCCAGGGAGAGAGGAGAAATTGCTGGACATGTAGGGGAGAGAGGAGAATTGCTGGATATGGATGGATGGAGGGGGCAGGGGAGAGGAGATTTGCTAGATATGGATGGATACGAGGGCAGGGGAGAGAGGAGAGTTGCTGGACATGGATGGATGGAGGGGAGGGAAGACTGGAAGGAGATGCACATGGATGGAGGGGAGGGAAGAGAGAAGAAATCTGGACATAGATGGAGTGGAGGGCAGGGAAGAGAGGAGAAATGTTGGGCAGGAATGAGGGGAGGGGAAGGAAAGACAAAGGAAGGAGATGCACAGGGATGGAGGGGAAGGGAGAGAGGAGAAATGCTGGACATGGATGTAGGGGAGGAAAGTAGATGCACATGGATGGAGGGGAGTGAGGAGAAATGCTGATATGGATGGAGGGAAAATTGCTGAATTTAAGGGCTGGATTGTAACACTTTGAAGGCAGATGCTGAAACTGGAGAAAGGATAGGGACAGGGCTACAGATGGTAGACAGGACACATAAGGACACAGGAGGATGGTGGAGATAGTGAGAGAAAAAATATCAAATGGAAAGAAGACACTGCATAAAACAGAAGACACTGGGACCAAAGCGAATAGAAAAACTAAATGATCAGACAACAAAGGTAGAAAAAAGTATTCTATTCAGAATTTATTAATTGGAATATGTCAGCTTTTGGAAATGTGCATCTGTGATATTGTGCATGTAAGTTTCAATTTTTCTAGTATTGCTGCATGCTGAGTCTGACTTCTTGAGGTAACTTTCCAGTTCAGTATTTTGCCTTCATATCTGTTGTGTCATGTGTTTTTCATGTGTGATCAAGGTGCAGTATTCTGCTAGTGTGTAGTATTTTCAGCCCTTTTTTTTTGTTTGTTTCACTAGGTTGTCTACTGGTGTTTTAGAGCCCGGTGTAATTACAGTGCTGCCCCACCAAATTGGTCTGCACAGGGCCCCACACTTGCTAAGACCAGCCCTGCCCAGAGGTGGACATGTAGAAATCTCTTAATATTTACAAGCTGCATGTGGGGGAAAATCAGTGAGTGATATTGGGGAGCTTGGAGGCAAGACCACAACCTTTCAACCTGTCTTTCAAGCAGGCATGTTTACATGCCATAGGGCAGGTTGTCAACATTTATTTTTTCACATCAATATGGATTCCTCTTGTAAGATGAGGAATCTACATTGATGTTTCGTGACTGCCAAAAATGCAAATAGAATGTTAGGAATTATTAGGAAAGGGATGATAAATAAGATCAAAAGTATTATAATGCCTCTGTATTGCACCATGGTGATTTAAGTGAACAGGAGAAGTTCCTACCCACTTAAATCACTTGGGGCCACCCAACTGCCAATATTTAGAGGCACTTAACCAGGCAGTTGTGTTGAATATCAGCTCTGACCAACCATGTTCAAAGTGGGTAAGTCAAATGTGGTAAAGGAGGTGGAGTTGGGGAGAAGCCAGCAGTTATGCGGGTGCTGGCAGTATTCAGGTCATAGCAGCCATTTTAATGATGCAGTTACTAGGGACAGAAGCAAGTGGGGTTCACTCTTGCCCCTATCACTTTCACTGGACCAACAAGGATCTGAGGTAGGCCCAGGGGAAGGCTATCATGACCAGTGGTGTTTGGTGGTGGGATGGGAGGGGGTCTTGATGTTGTGGGCTGAAGGAGAGAGAGTGGGATTGGTGGGGCTAAAGCACCATATTTAGGGTTATGAGGGTGCCAGCTTATATTCAGCCAGGACCAGCATAACTGTCTTATGCGGGCTCCAGCTGAATATCGGCTAGGACCTGCATAAGCTCTGGTTGGCAGTGCCAGTGCGATTAGCACTGGATATTCAATCCAGTGTCTGAACATGGCATTGAATAATGAGCGTTAATTTAGCCAGCAACAGTCAGCATTTAAAAAACACTGCCCACCTTGGTTAAATATCACCCAGAATGTATTTGTTTTTGTACCACTTTTTCTCTTCTTTTTTGATTTATTCTAGTTTGACTAGATAAGCAATAAAAAGGTACATATCTTTAAAAATATTCAAATATTTAAAATAAGAAACTGCCGATCTTTAAATGCGTACTTGAGAAAACTTTTCCGGACAGAGGTAGAGGAAGATGTTTCAAAATTGAATAATTTTTTCCCATGAATAATTTATATTAATCCTCTCAAAGCATCTAAATGGTATTACAATAGAGAAACTAATGGGGCACTGGTGGCTGAACACCTATTGCAGTGTTTCCTATTATTATTATCCTCAAAAGTTAATGAGGTGTAATTACAGATTTTGGTATTTTGCCTGGTAGATCCATTATTATAACAAAGAAACTATGTCTCACCCCATGAACAGCAAACTTACTGCAGATACAGAAAATAGAAGCTACAGTGCTGAAAGAGAGCCTGAAGATATTAACATCTGTGGGAACGAAGCAACTATTTCACAATTCAGTAGACCTTAAACAAAGCAGACACTGAAATCTGCTCAGTACATGGGGTGGATTTTAAATATGTTCAATTGCTATTTGTCTTCCAAATGTCAATCTAGCACAGCTTTGGTAACACTGGGGTTTCTGCCTTTAATATTGTTGGCATGCAGCAATTGTGCCTCTGATGAATCATTTCCTACATGGAAAATAGCTAGCAAAAATATATCATACTAGACCTAACTACTTGGGTAGTGTAGATCAAAAATCATTATGCTAACTCTATCTTCAAGGGGCTCATAAAATGCAATAAAATGAGTAAAAAAAATGGAAATTTAAATATGGCATTAAAAAAAAGCCATTGATAGGGGGGAAATTTTCATTGGCATTTGCTTTGTGGTTTCTCAGAGAGTTTCATTGTGTGGTAACCTAGAGCTCAGTACTGCAGGTTAGTAACTCCCTAAGTAAATGAAAAGAACAACTTATAATCAACTTTGCAAGCTGCATTCTTCTTCTTCCTAGAAGCATTGAGATGCCAAAGCATTGCATGATGCTTTGGGGGGGAGGGGGCATCCTAAAGAGGACATAGTTAAAGTGTGACACAGATCTGCCTCCATCTCAAGACAGCTCCCTACCTCTCAGCAAGATGCCCCACCCCACATACAATTTTTTGACAACTTAACCCTTAGCTATAGTACCACAAAATTACCACTAGCACTCAATTGCTGCTATATGGAACCCAACACCCAACAGGGTAGGAGCAAATGGGGATAGCTCCTGACTAATATACCAGATATTAGGAAACCCTTGATAGGTCTGCAGGGATTTTGGTAGGGTGTGGGGCCTGAGAATATCTTTGGGGAGAAGAGTCTTTGCTGGGGGGGGGGGGGGGGGGAATGAGTGCCTTTGGAGTGTAGATGATTTTATTGGGAGGAGGGCCTACAGGGAATGAGCTGGTGCACAGAACTTTAACTCTGGCCCCTTTAAGAAGTCCTTTGGGACAATCAGACCATGTGTTAGTGGACTGATGCTCCTGTGGAGGGAAAATAATTCCAGCTCAAAGCAAGCATTATTTTCTATGAATAATGCAGCTTGAGAAGTTCAACACAAGTTGTGTTATTCAATTTGAAAATAATGAGGTACTTTACTTGCATTTGCATGCTTTGCTTCTCATTATTATGTAGCTTGCATTCCAGTAAGCTAACAGTGCATTACAGTAAAATAACACACAATTTTGCCTTGCTAATCCCTTAACAAATTAGTAATTATCTACCCATAGGGCTCTTTTACTAAAGTGTAGTACTTTTTTGCATTTATTGCACATTGACAACAAAATTTAATGTGCAATATGTACAAAGCCTGGGTGATATATTCAAGGGTGTGTTCAGCATTTGCTCTGCATTTACCACACGGAAAGAGACATGTAACACATGCACTATGTTACATGTAGTGCCATACAGTGTGAGAGCACCCAAGCTATCAGAAACAGCTTATAATACAGTGCAGGCCACTTCAAATAGATAAACAAACAAATAAATAAATAAATAAATACTCTTCCCCATTATGATGCTCTTGAAGTCAAATCTGTACTACCCAAATGTTGGGGTTTTTACTTAGTAGGGTTTAAGATTCAGTGGGACCAGAAGGGTACTGTGGTGTCAGAGAGTGTAGGAGGATTAGAAGTGATTGAGGGTGACAGGAATCTTGGGAAAATGGAAGTCAAATCTTCCATTTTCCCAAGATTCCTGTCACCCTCAATCACTTCTAATCCTCCTACACTCTCTGACACCACAGTACCCTTCTGGTCCCACTGAATCTTAAACCCTACTAAGTAAAAACCCCAACATTTGGGCATAAAAACCTCCTCTTCAGAACACAAACTTCCCTCACCCCCAATGTTCCCAGAATTTACCCAGGTATCACCATTGCTGGTTCCAGTGATTCTGGGCAAGAGCAATGCTCCTGTCTCCTGTCCAGAATTTCTCCAGAATTCAAAATGGTGTTCATAACTCCTAATGGTACTCTTGCAATACTACCATATATTGCATGGTAGTACTGCAACATATGGTAATATTGTAATAATACTAGGGGGGCATCCTTCCATGTAAGAAAACTACCACTAGGAGGTATCTGTTCCATTATGAATTATGGTGCAATCTTGAGCAGAAGTGGAGACCACTGGAACCACTAATGACAATCCCCGTGTTAATTCTGGTGGTGTCAGAAGATGTGGGGTTGTGAGGGGGGAGGTGCTGATTTCTAGGCTTTTGACTAGATGGTATGGTCCGTGCTAATATTTATCACATGATAAAGCCCACACTAGATGATTAACATAGATTAATAAAAGACAACCTTAGGGCATCTTTACTAAGGATCGCTCACATTTTTAGTGCGCACTAAAATTGGTGCGTGCTAAACGTTAGAGACGCCCATAGGAATGCATTGGCATCTCTAACATTTAGCATATTCCCAGTTTTAGCGTGTGCTAAAAACATGAGCGCGCCTTAGTAAAAGGAGGTCTGAGTTTGCTGATATGAAATATGCTAAAATGTCATAACACATATTAAAAGGAAATAATGAATGTTACTCTACTTCAATAACATTTATTTATGTTTACTTTTTGTTTATGTTTAATTCAATATTAGAATAACAATTGCTACATTGTGACAGCAAGAAATATCGATCAAGCACATTATCTCAAAGAAAAATTAGGAAATAGAATACATAATATTCAACTACAATATTCAATTACATTTAATAATGGCTGAAATACTGCAGGCTAAAATGAAATGAAACTGAACATATGAAAATGAAAATGGGCAATCCAGGAAATTTTTGTTTTTGGTTGATTCCAATGTCATTTTTAGGAATGTTTTATTCATTTTGTTTCTAGACATTTGTTCTTTAAGGGACCCTTTTACTAAGCTGTGGTAAAAAAGGGCCCTGTGCTAGCTGCAGGGGCCATATTTGCCACACGCTGAGGCCCTTTTTACTGCAGTGGGTAAAAAAGAAAAAACAAAAAAACATGTTTGTAATATGTAGAAATAGGCCTGTGTGCAAATCAGATCATTCCGTGGTCTGGGTGGACTTTGAAACTATGAAGGGAACCCACAGGACTAACTGTGATCTCCAGCTTAACTTTATAGAGACCAAAGATTCAGGAAGTTCATTCACAGAAAAGTGGAAAATCTATGAGAAATTTAAAAATAAATTTGTAAAATCCAATCTTATAATACTGGTCGGTGAGGAGAGGCAATCTCTTATGTTATCAAGAAAAAGAAAGCAAGATGCAGACTTACAGAAATTACATAAACTAGTGGAAAGAGATAGACATCAGAATGGGACCCAACCTACTTGTGGTGGTAAATGTGAACCCTTCAAAACCCACCAGAAACCCACTGTACCCACATGTAGGTGCCCCCCTTCACCCCTTAGGGCTATGGTAGTGTTGTACAGTTGTGGGTAGTGGGATTTGGGGGGATTGGGGGGCTCAGCATCGAAGGTAAGGGAGCTATGCACCTAGGAGCAATTTGTGAAGTCCACTGCAGTGCCCCCTAGGGCGCCCGGTTGGTGTCCTGGCATGTGAGGGGGACCAGTGCACTACGAATGCTGGCTCCTCCCACAACCAAATGGCTTGGAGTTGGTCATTTTTGAGATGGGCATCCTCGGTTTCCATTATCGGCGAAAACCGAGGTCACACATCTCTAAGGGATGACCATCTCAACATTTAGGTCAGCCATCTCTAAGGTCAACCTAAATGTTGAGATTTGGGCGTTCTCAACCATATTATCAAAACAAAAGGTGGACGCCCATCTTGTTTCAATAATACGGGTTTCCTCGTCCCTTCGCGGGGACATCCTCAGAGATGGGCACCCTTAGAGATGGGCGTCCCCGTTCGAAAATGCCCCTCTTGGTATACCATCTTTGAAAACATGAATCAAAGGTAAAGATAGCAGCCAGTGGGTGAGTCAGATAACAGTGGTTGGGCAGGAGTACTGAAATACTCAGACTAACAAATAGGAAAAATGTTCAGAGAATGTTATACCTGTTTATACATGGGCAAGCAGGGAGAGAGGGTGATGGGCTCAGACTATTTGAATAGATGGGTAGAGCAAAGAATAATAGCAGCATACCACAATCTATTAACAATGAAATCATTTCAATGGATAGGTTGGAGTGGGCCATTAAGGATAGTCCAATAGCTTTGGCATCTGTGTGAGGTAGGTATAGGAAATTACAAAATTATGGTATAGAAAGGCTTCCTCAAGAGAGGACCCTGGCTTATATTATAGTTCTCCCAAAACAAGACAAGGACCCTTAAAGCCCAGATTCAAACTGACCCATACATACCCTGTTTAATTATAAGACAAGATTATTGGCCAAAGCCTTGACCAACAGACCTATGTAGATATTGCCAATTTAGATCCTAGATTGTCCAACTGGATTTATATACCATAGATAATGTGTCAGAAATGTTAGAAAATGTTAGCATCCCTAGAACATGTTAGGTAGTAAGATATGAAGAGGCATTTCTGAAAAAAATGTCCAAGTCAGAATTAAGGCCTTTAGCTCAAGGGGTCCTTTTACTAAGGTATGCTGAAAAATGGGCTGCGATAGTGCAGGCACATGTTATGGGCGCATGCAGAATCATTTTTCAGCGCACCTGTAAAAAAATTTCTTTTTTGTTTTTTGGGGCCGAAAATGGATGGGCGGCCAAATGAAAATTGGCATGCGTCCATTTTGGGTCTGAGACCTTACCTCCAGCCATTGACTTAGAGGTAAAAACTCATGTGGTAACTGGCAGTAATGGTCTACGCACACCCAAATGCCAATTACCGCCCATGAGCCAGAAAATAAAAATATTTTCGGATACGCATATCAGATGTGCACCAAAAATGAAATTACCACACGGGCCACATGGTAGTCAGGCAGTAACTCAGAATTGGCACACATCAGGCACGTAGATGCTTATACAGCTTAGTAAAAGGGTCCCAAAATGCCCATCTTAGAGTCATTTTCAAACAGGAAAAACATCTGGTTTCCCTTTTGAAAATGGCACAACAATGGACGTTTTTGCACAGAGGACGTCTAAAAAGAAAAGCCATTTTCCAAACTAAGATGTCCAACTTATAAATGCCAAAACAACAGGCATAAGAATGTGATTTAGATGTTTTCAGCAGATGGATGTTTGTTTGTTTGTTTTTTTGGCCATTTGGAGACATCTCTGTGCTTTAAAAATGAGCACCTTAGCCTCTTTAATAATTAATTACAATGCGGAAAAGGCATTAGACAGAGTCAATTAAAATTATGTGCTCCTGGTATTGGAGAAAATAGAAATCACAGGGAAATTCCAGGCAGCAATTAAGACATTATATATGGACTCCAGAGCAGCAATATGGGTCAACGACATAATAAAGGAAGAATTTCCAGAATAAACAGGAAACACATGAGGGCTGCCACCTGTCTCCCTTTTTATTTATATTAACATTGGAGCACTTTTTGCAAGAAAACCAGACCTTTAATGACATACCAGGGGTGAAAATTAGATGGCATGAGTTTAATATCTTAGCATTTGCAGATGATCTGCTAATGAAAATAATAAAACTTAAAACATCTATTCTATTATAGTCTGCATCATCTATACCACTTTTAATAAAAATTTCAAAGTGGTTCACAACAAGAATAATATCTCATTCAGATATTATTTTTATTATTATTATGAGAAATGATTTTGTAGCGACTGAAATGACAGGGATCTAGGGAAAGGAAGAAGCGATATGGATCACCTTAAAAAGAGATGATAGAACCTCTGTCCACATGGGTGTTGTCTACAGACCTCCGACACAATTGGAAGAACTAGATAAAGATCTGATCGCAGATATTCAAAAGATGGGAAAGAAGAGAGAGGTGCTGTTGCTGAGAGATTTCAATCTGCCGGATGTAGATAGGAAGGTTCCATCTGCGGAATCAGAAAGAAGTAGAGAGATTGTGGATGCTTTTCAATGTGCTTTGCTCAGACAAACGATGACGGAACCCATGAGGGATGGAGAGACGCTGGATCTGGTGCTCACAAATGGGGATAGTTTGTCAAATGTCCGAGTGGGTGCCCACCTGGGAAGCAGTGACCATCAAACGGTTTGGTTTGATAAGACAGCTGAAGTGGAGGGTGGCCACTCAAAACTCAAAGTCCTGGATTTCAAGCTTGCTGACTTTAGTAAAATGGGGGAATACCTGAGGAAGGAGCTGATGGACTGGGAAGATGAAAGAGAAGTGGAAGGACAGTGGTCCAGGCTGAAAGAAGCTATAAATAGGGCCACAAACCTTTATGTAAGGAGAGTAAATTAAAAGCAAGAGAAAAAGGAAACTGATATGGTTCTACAAGCAAGTGGCTGAGAAAATAAAGGCTGAAGAGTTGGCATTCCTGAAATACAGAAAAACTCAAGAAGAGGAACACGGAGAGGAATCCTGTTTAGAAGGAATGGTTCCATGGAATCTTAGCGGAGATTGGGTGGTGACACTGGTAATTGGGAAACAAAACAGGAGCTGGGCAGACTTCTACAGTCTACGCCCAGATCATGACTGAATAGATAGGGAAGAGCTGGAGTGTAAATTTTAAGGGGCTTCCATGTTAGCTGCAGAACTTAGTACAAGAACAGTACTGGGCAGACTTCTACGGTCTGTGCCCTGAGAAAGGCAAGGACAAATCAAACTCGGGTATACATATAAAGTATCACATACCATGTAAAATGATTTTATCTTGTTGGGCAGACTGGATGGACCGTACAGGTCTTTCTCTGCCATCATCTACTATGTTACTGTTATATGATACATAATTTAAGTTGTTAAATTATATATCATATCTGAATGAGATATTATTATTCTTGTTGTGAACCACTTTGAAATTGTTGATTAATTCATTCACAAAATATTATAAAGAGATTAAATCAGTTTTTATTTTTATTTTTTTAAAGACTATAATCAGGAATCAACTGTATCGGTACTGGTAAACTATTTCAGATTTTTGAACCTTGAAATACAAAAGAATGTTCCTAAACAGTTTTCAACTTAATTTTCTTTATCAAGAGTCAACTTTTAGGAACTCCTCAGATAGGGGTCCTTTTACCAAGCTGTGGTAAAAGGGGGCCTGTGCTGGCGGGTAAAAGGCTGTCTTTTTTTTAAGAAATGGCCATGTAGCCATTTTGGGAGGGCATCCCATTGAGGTGCCAGTAAGGGCTTCCGCGCTAACCCATCGGGTAAACACCGTGCCAGAGGTGGCGCATGCTGGGGTTGGGAACTACCACCAGGCTGCTGATTAGCAAGATATAAGCCCACGATGGCCTTACTGCTACTTCGTAAAAGACCCCTATAATCTCTTAGTGTTTGAAATTATATTAAATTACCTATGGTAACAGAATTCATACCATAAATGCATTTATAAATTTGATAAGCAATCTTAAATTGGAAACAAGGTTCAATTCTCAACTAATGCAAATTTTCCAATAGAGAAGTAACTTCACTAAATTGTTCTAAACCAAAAATCAATAAAGCAGCTTTATTATGAAGAAGTTGAAGACAGCACATCTGCTGTGTATTTACACTACAATATAATGAACTATAGTAATCAATTAATGGAAATAAGGAAACCTCCCAGGTTAGACTGGGGGGGGGGGGGGGAGGGGGTAATCATATTGACTGAGACAGCCAGATACTATAGTGTAGATTTTTGAGTGTGGGGAGTGGGGTTATGGGTTGTATAAAGGGTGTGGATAGGATCTAAGGAACCTGACGATAAGGAGGTTGAGAGAGCATAAGCAACTAAGGGAAGGTGAAATGTTATCAACAGCAAGGAGAGAATATGATTGGAAGGACGGTGAGGATGTGATTGGCTGTATAGAGCAAGGGCTAGGCTGTATATAGGAGTTTTTGGCATTTAGTGGGTGGGTAGGAGCAGGTGAGGGTGGTGGTAGTAGGATAGGTAATTTCCGTGTCCCTCCCTTCCTCCCTTCTCTTTTTTCTTCTGATTTCTTACTTTTTGTGTGTTTTTGTAATTATTGTTCTTGTTATTATATTGGGGGTTGTGGTTTGGTGATTGGAAAGGTGCGGGTAGTATGTTAGATAGTTGGGATTGTTTGTGCATTGGGTAGGGGGTCATTTGCAGGTTTTGTGGGTCGGCCTGGTATATGAGAGCAATAAGGCACCAGTTGAGGCTAATATAAAGTTTTGTGTGAATGAGGTTTGATGGATAAGAGTTATTTGTGGGCAGCACCTCCACAAGTGAAGGATAACGTTTGAAGAATAAAGGCAACTTGTAGGCTTCATCGCCATGAGTGAAGTGTGATGTGGTCACATGGACAGAAGAAGAGTAGAAATTGGCAAAGAAGGGGAGCTAGTGTTGCTACCGAATGGCTCCTAAATTGTTGTAAGCCGCTCTGGATGCCAGTATTCTGTTATAAACAAATTGTACTGGTTAAATAATTAATTTAATGCAATGAGTTTAATGTTAATAAAGCTGTGGCCAAATTTAATTCCAACTGAGATGAGTTAGATGATTTATTTTAATTTGAGGTGTAAGTATGATTGGATTATTGGCGAATGTCAATGTTATGTTGCTTGTACAATTATTCAAAATCATATAGGACTTAATGATGTTTGAATCACTCAAAGTCTTTTCAAGTGAAAAAAAAATCCTTACTAAGGCATTAATTTAATACTCATAAGTAAGTCTAGATTCTAACATTATTCCAATTACTCTTGATTTGGAATCAATCTTTAGAGATATGCTTGAAGAAAAATTTATTACTTCCGATGAAACTTGTTGATAGTTTCCAAACCACACGTTTGGTCTTCTGTGTGTTAAGCTTAAGATAATTTTATATATTGTTTTACTAATAAACAAAAAGTGCTTTCCAAAGTTTCTTGAAATGGACATAAAACAAATGTATCATCCGCATAAGATAACAAAAATATATTTAACAATTGCAGGCTCCCAAATGGCTCCCAAATTTGAGGAATATGTTAAGAAAATCTATCGGGGAAAAGTCTCAATGTCTGGCCTCCAAGTTGATATTCATCAGTACTTAACTAAATAGTGTTGCTGAATATCAGTTGTGACTGCTATGGCACTATTCAGTTAGTGCTGGGGTGGTCCAGGGGAAGAGTTAAAGTGGCACCTGGACTTACCCGGTTAGTGTTAAGTGTTATGTTGTAATGGACTTATAGCCCGCCTGCTCTCTCAATTGAGGTTCTAAGTGGGATACAAAAAGAACACTGATATATTTTATCAGGATTTACAAAATCTGTTCTGAACTACTTCTTAAAATAATTTAAAAATGAGTAGGTCTTCACCATTTTACAAAAGGAAAAAATAACTTCTTATAGAATGGATCTCAATAGGGAGATCAATCCTTAACTGCACAGCAAGATATATAAAAGAGTGAGAAAAAATGTTTTAAACCTCACATTTCTAACTGTTGGAAAAGCCAAAAGTAAATAATTACTGCTCCTAGTTACAACGGTAAAACTGAGCAGTTTAATCAATAGTCTTCTAAGATCTTGAACACCAAGCAGATCACTTTAAAACGAACTCGACCCTACACTGGTAACCAGTGCAACTCCACCAACAGAAGTTTAACAGGACCAACTCTTGATTTACAGTATATCAGTTTAATTGCTGAATGTTGAATTAACCGAATCTTATTAATCAGTCTTGTAGCATGTCCCAAATACAAGGAAATTCCATAATCCAGAAGAGCCCTGATAAAGGCAGATCAGCAAAAATGTTTTTCAAAGTTTATCTGGGGTATTCTCTAAGAGAAGCCGGAAGACACACAAGGCGGACAAATATAAGAGGGCAATATCGATAGAGGTTTGGCTCCTAACGAAGCGGAAAGTGAAAAAGGAGCTCACTGTGGAGCGAACCTACCCGCAAAAAAGATAAGTGCTAAAATTGCAAAATATCTATATAAACTGTATAACAGTAAGCAATAGAGGAAGTTTTGACTGATGAGGATTCCCGCTAGTTACCACACTGGTAAGAGTAATAGCCAGCGGTAGAGCGGAGCGGTGCTGTCCTCATATACAAAAAAAATAGAGGAAGGGCACCGGGGATCTGAAGTCTTTTTACCTCTTAATTAGAAGACTGTGTAGAGACATAATGATAGAAAGCAAAAACATCCAGGGCTAAAATGCACTGAGCACAAAACATCTAAAAACATCTAGGAAATGGCCATTTTCAAAACAAAAAGATAGATGATTTTTTGGTTCGAAAATTGCATGTACCCTGATAATCAGCACCAATATCTGGGCATCTACCAGACATGGAATATCTGGGTATAATGGGCAATATTTGGCATTACAGGATAACATCAGTATTTAATACCATTACCTGGATAACCATTTGGATAACTTAGGAACCATAAACCTGGCAAAATAATACTGCTTTTAGCTGCTGGATTAATATTGCATACTATTTCTATCTGGATATTTGTCTTTAAAATAATAATGCTGTTACACCTCCTTTTAATTGTTACTTAAAGTTACTTAAATTCCATGTCTTGTTATATTTTAGGATTCAGTTGTAAAATAATAGAATAACATAAACCAGTAATTTCCAACCAGGTCCTTGGGGATCTCCCCAGTCTTGTTTTCAGGATAATCACCATTAATATATGTAAGATACTGTGTTTCCATATGCACTGCTCTTCTGTATGCAGATAATTATCTTAAACATTTTCTTTATTGCTTTCTTGTAAACAAGACTTCTTGATAATCCCCAAGGACTGGATTGATATCCACAGACAGAAATTCATAGTGTGGTGAGTCCTCTTTCAGAACTGATATCGTGGAAGAATATGTATAGAATAAATTTTATGGGTCAATATCCAAATGCTGGCATTTAATTATATTTCATATAGTCAGCACTGTTGTCCTGATAGAAAGTGGCACTGAATAGATGCGGGCAATGGTGTCCACAGCTAGCTGTATGAACAACAGTGATATTTAGCCGCTATCCAGGTAACTATGCAGTTTAAATTAGGACTGTTTTTCTCTTTGTTTCATTTTATCTCAACAACTCAGCAGGTGGTTTTTGAACATCCCTGACTATGCAGATAGGGCTAGATTCTATATATGGTGCCTAAAAAAATTGGCACTGAAAAAACCCGCTTAAATGGTATTCTATAAGCTGTGCCTAACGTTCTGCGCAATTTATAGAAATAAACACTTAGGGGCCCTTTTTCTAAGCTACGGTAGGCTCTACGCACGTGTAGTGTGCACCCAAATGAGACTAGCATCAGGCCAGCACACCCTGCTGGCAGTAATTTCATATTTGGCACATACCCATAATGTGTGGATGAATTATTTATTTAGTTCCTCCTACGCACGCCGGTTCCAGCTGTAATCGACACTTGCCGCATGCCGACTAGTCATTATGTGTGTAGCGTGTGAGCCTTTACTGCTAGATCAATGGGTGGAGTTAAGGGCTCAGGTCAGTACTGAGTGTGCGCTGGTTTCATTTTTCCCACAGGCCCTTTTCCCGTCCCATTAAAAAATAGCCATTTTTTGTAGATGCAGTCAAAGCTGGCCCGGCGCGCACCCAATACCTGCGCCTACACTACTGCAGGTCACCTTTTACCATGGCTTAGTAAAAGGACCCCTTAAGCAGAGAGTCACTAGCAAATTTAGGCATGGCCATTTGCACCAACGAAAATGTGGTGCAAATGCCCACACCTAAATTTACACAAGGAGCACTATTATCCTGTAGTTATGTGCATAACTCAAAACCACACCCCTGATCCACCTCGAAATGCCCATGACCCTCCCTTTTCTATGCTCTCTTTTTTAGACCATGTATAAATTTTAGGCATGGATCCCGTGCCTATCTTTACATGCATTAGTCCCTATTAAATCTAACTAGTGCCTTAAACCAAGGCAGGAAGATTCATGAGGGGAAGATTCCCTTAATTCAACATAATTCTTGGAAACTTCCCAAGATATTATTCAAGCTAGGGCTACCCTGTTGGGGACCTTCAGTAAAGAGCAGGAAAAAGTGAAAATATTGAGATTTTATTTTTCTAAGTTGTTTGTTTTTGTGATCAGCCTAATCCAGTTTTCCTTGTTGTGACCCGAACCACAAAGCAACTTAGGAAGCAGTTTTGGGCTCTTAAGGAGCGAGTGTTGGCTCTGGGAGCATCTTTCTTGCTTCGTTATCCTTGTCAATATTTAATTTCTTTTCAAATGCAAAGGTATGTATATTTTGACCCTTCTTAGTTAGAATCCTTTCTTTTCAATAAAGAAAAGGAAAAGGTGGGAAAAAAAGCAAGGTCAGTAATTAATGGGTCATTGTTATAGATAAATATTAATATCCTATATTTCTTTTAGACTTATTCCCTTTAGTATTCTCTCTCTCTCTCTCTCTCTCTCTCTCTCTCTCTCTCTCTCTCTCTCTCTCTCTGCTCCTCATGATGTGAACTGGTTAATCTTATAACTGTATTTTGTTGCAATTGTATGACTATAAATTAAACAAACAATCTAATTAATGTCAATAATTGCTTGTTAAAAAGCCAATTATTGGCACTAATTGGCTCATTATTCTATTAAATTGCCCGCACAAATCAGGAGTGCACCTAAATTTGCACACACACAATTTTTGACACTTTTTCCAGAAATGTCATCCATCAAAAGATGTATGTGAGATCCTGTCCCTTAATAATTAGATAAGATTCATTATAGAAGGATTTTATTTTATTTGTATTACAGGCACATACAGGCACATACTAATGAGTTTCCAAAAGTATTGGCATTGATCTTGTATTAGTGATGACCTACTGGTATTTATCAGAGCAAGTCAGAAATAAATAGTCCTTCATTGTTCCTTATTTCAAAATCATGCCTCAATAAAACATAGAATTGGGCAATATGACCTTAAGAGCTCGGAATTTTTCACCTCAACCAAAATGACTTCCCAAACTATAAGACTAGGCTCTATAGCACAATTAATTTTGCTTAGTTACAATTAATAGAACCAGCAGACAAACAAGCTTGCAGAGCTTTGCACAGAAATCACTGTAGCTGATGCTTTTATTCATAAACAGCAGTCCCTATAATGTTCAATTTTAACAGTTTTTGTAAATGCAATTAAAAAAATAATACCTGTCTAGGAGATCCATTCAAAATTTTGAATTGCTGCAATTTTTAATTTGAAATTGTAGAAGATACTACATAGGATTGAATATTCAATGTGATTTAACTGGGCAGGAGAAACTCCTACCTGGTTAACTCATGGGGCCCTTTTACAAAGGTGTGCTAGAAAATGGCCTGTGGTAGTGTTTTGGGTGAGCAAGAATAATTTTTCAGCGCATCTGCAAAAAATGCCTTTTTAAATTTTTTTCCAAAAATGGACTTGCAGAAAATTTAAAATTGCTGTGTGTCCATTTTGGGTCTGAGACCTAGCCATTGACCTAGCAATAAGGTCTCATAAGGTAACCGGGCGGTAATGGTCTACGCACATAAAATGCTGATTACCGCCTGATTACCGCCTGCATGCCATAAAATAAAATATTTTTGTAAGGTGTAGCGGACATGCATCAAAAATGAAATTACTGCTAGGGTCATGTGGTAGCCGGGCTGTAACTCAAAATTGACACATATTGGGCTTGCGTAGGTGCCTACGTGGCTTAGTAAAAGAGCCCCCATGTTGGCTGGCTAAGGATCAAATATCCAGAGGCTTAATTGGACAATGCTGTTGAATATCCACTTTGAGTGTTGCAACACTCACTAATTAGTCCCGGGGAAGTCTGGAGCAGAACCGAGAATTATGCAGGAACCGCTGATATTCAGTGCCTGTACCTACATTGCTAACCAGGCATGTTGGACCACATAAAGAGTGGAATTGATATTCAAAGTGACTTAAGCAGCCAGGGGAGGCTTTGTGGTGATGGTGGGGGTACTTTCCAGGGATACTCAGTGCACTTAACCTGACAGTGCCTCTGAGTATCCTCTCTGCCTATGCCAAAACCAGCTAGTTTGTGGGTAGTCCATAGGTGGATTTAGATCAGACCGAAAACTTAGCCAGTTAGCAGTGATTTTCAGTCCTTTAACCAGCTAAGTAATGGCATAAAGTTAGGACAGCAAAATGGCTATCTTAACTTTATGTGACGAGTTAAGAAGGCAAGGAAAACAAAAAAGGAGGAAACCTCACGTAAATGTGAACAACAAGACAAAAAAGTGAGGCAGACTCAAAGAGGATATCAAAATGTCAGAGTTTTAATGGTAAAGAGTCATGAAACAACCCGACACGACCATGTTTTGGCACAAAGGCCTACCTCAGGGGTCAAACAAATCTGCCAGAATGTTGCCTTAGAGAAGATTTTGAAATTGTGGCTGTTAAAACTGCTGTAACTTCCCAAATAAAGAGACACTCTGTGATGCAACTACATCTAGCCAGGAAACTGGCGACATAATGAATGAATGAGTTAAGAGGGCAACAGTCTGAATATCAACCAATACCCGGTAAACATCCAGGTTCGTAGGTGTACCCAGATATTCAATGCCAGAAGCCATGGGTTGAATATTGTGCCCAGTAATTCTAATTATGCCCTGTTAGCTATACAAGTTCAGAACTAAATATTGGCCATACATGGATAGCTTCCAGGGACTGTCAATGATCTGGCTATTCAGTGCCAGAGCAAGTGCCTTGAGAAGACCTAACTCTGAATTAGAGAGTTGCACTGGGACAGAAATCTGACCCATCTCCACCTGTCCCTGCTGAAATCTTACCCGTCCCTACTGGAATCTTACCCATCCCCACCCATCCTGCAAAAATTTAACCCATCCCAACCTGTCCTCACCCATTCCTGTAAGAAAATTCCAGTCAGCTCCCTCAGTGTGTCTCTGGATTTGAGCCACAGCACTGTAGGCAAGGAAGGAACGGAAGTTGGAATTTGGAACACTCTAGTGCGCATATGTAAGATTTGTCTCTGATTCACTGGCACTGTGTGGTGAGAGGTCACCACATCCACACACCAGTAGGTCAGGTGACATCTGATTCTCGTGCCTGTGTCAGAGCTGAGGTCTGAAGGGGGGCAGACTCAAGAAAAATGTCAGGAAGTATTTTTTCACGGAGAGAGTGGTGGATGCTTGGAATGCCCTCCCGAAGATGGTGGAAATGAAAACGGTAACGGAATTCAAACATGCGTGAGATAAACATAAAGGAATCCTGTTAAGAAGGAATGGATCCTCAGGAGCTTAGCCGAGATTGGGTGGCAGAGCCGGTGGTGGGAGACGGGGCTGGTGGTTGGGAGGCGGGGATAGTGCTGGGCAGACTTATACGGTCTGTGCCAGAGCTGGTGGTGGGAGGCGAGACTGGTGGTTGGAAGGCGGGGATAGTGCTGGGCAGACTTATATGGTCTGTGCCAGAACCGGTGGTGGGAGGCGGGGCTGGTGGTTGGGAGGCAGGGATAGTGCTGGGCAGACTTATACGGTCTGTGCCCTGAAGAGGACAGGTACAAATCAAGGTAGGGTATACACAAAAAGTAGCACATATGAGTTTATCTTGTTGGGCAGACTGGATGGACCGTACAGATCGTTTTCTGCCGTCATCTACTATGTTACACGTTACTATGCATGTTACTATGTTACGTGGAGGGGCATAATCGAACGCAAATGCCCATCTTCATGGGCGTTTATCTCCGAGAACGGGTTCGTGAAGGGGCAGGCCGAACCGTATTTTCAAAAAAATGGACGTTTTTGAGCTGGGCATTTGGTTTTTTTAGCGATAATGGAAACTAAAAACGCCCAGCTCAAAAACGACCTAATCCGAGCCATTTGGTCGTGGGAGGGGCCACGATTCATAGTACACTCGCCCGCCTGCCATGCCAGGACACCAACTGGGAACCCTAGAGGTCAGTGCGGTGGACTTCAGACAACGCTCCCACATGCATAGCTCCCTTACAACGGGTGCTGAGCACCCAACCCCCCTCCCCCGAAACCCACTACCCACAAATGTACAACACTACCATAGCTCTTAGGGGTGAAGGGGACACCTACATGTGGGTACAGTGTGTTTTGGAGGCCTCCCATTTACCAGCACAAGTGTTACAGGTGGGGGTGGGTGGGCCTGGGGCCACCTGGCTGAAGTGCACGGCGGTACCCACTAAAAGTGCTCCAGGGACCTGCACACACGCAGGCCTGTAGGACTGGTTGCTGCTGTATAACATTGGCACGCCAGTTGACACCTGAAGACTAATCTCTCCGAAAACGTCCTTTATTGGAATAACCACGTTTACTCACAGTTAACTGCAGATCAGAGATTGTGCCCCACTGGCAACGAGTCTCCCTGGTACTGAGATGAGCAGTAGGTCAGAGCTGGCAGAATGCTGTACAATGCCCTCTTTCAGCCACATTCAAGGTAAGAACTAAGTTGTCTAACGTGGCTAACACAGGAAAGGGAACTAAAACTGGCTTACAAAAATGGCCACTACCGCATGGACTACAACAGGAAACACAATAGGGCACACTCTGACCCAGTAAGCAGGGGAAAAAGCACCATGGGAGAAGAGCCTACCAACTACCAACATCGTGAGACTGTAACACAAGCTAATGAAATCACGGAGCCCAATACCCTACACCCACCACAATGTAATGCTGATGTGACCCTGTAGTGCACCCGAGTGCCACATCTGACCCAGGGAAAGGCTGTCAGAGGATCGAACACATTCTGCTGTCATGGAGGTGGATACGGCATTTGAGGCTGGCATACAGGCTGGGGAAAAAGTTTTTAAAGTGGGTTTTTTTTCGGTGGGAGGGGGTTAGTGACCACTGGAGGAGTCCAGGGAGGTCATCCCCGATTCCCTCCAGTGGTCATCTGGGGAGTTGGGGCACTTTTTTTGGGACTTGTTCTTGAAAAAAAAGGGTCCAAAAAAGTGACCCAAAATCGCGGTAAAAACGCCTTTTTTTTTATTATCAGCTACAGACGCCCATCTCTCCTTGGCTGATAACCACACCCCAATCCCGCCTCCGACACGCCTCTGACATGCCCCCCTTCAACTTTATTCATTTCCGCGACGGAGTGCAGTTGGAAACGCCCAAAATCTGCTTTCGATTTGTCACGTCTGTGGCCGTGACCACCCTCAGCCTTACCTTCTTTTCTGGGGGTCAGCAGCTCTGCTGGCTTCTGTCTGTGTTTGTGTTAGTCTTGTCTCTGTCCTGGTGTGCTGGCTGCTTCCAGCGTGAACCTGATTGCTTCACTAGACCTCACCTGTGTGGGCTATGTCTCTCTAGGGAGCCAGCATCTAAGATGGCTGCCACCGGCTCTGTGCCAGCTTCCAAGATGGCTCCTGCTTGTCTTTCCTGTGGGCTCACTTCCTATGTGTGTCAAGCCTCTCTTTGGGGTCAAGGTACTTCCTGCTTCTCTCCTGCTGCTGGTGACCTCATCAGTGAGAGCCTTCATAAGGAAGTGCTGTGCTGGCATTCTGGGCCTTTGCATTAGTGTTATCCTCTTAGGCCAGGTCAGGCTAGTAAGTGTCTGCTGCACTACTGCTGAGCCTCTCTCTGGGTTCCAGCCCAGCTTCACTCTGTGTCTGTTGTCTTCCTGTTGGGGGTTCCTCCCTGCCACTGTGTGTCTGTGGACTGCGGGTCCTTCCTGGCTTACCCTGTGTTTGGGGTGAAGCCGCTGTCCGTGTTTTCTCTGTTTGCTCTGCTGCCTGCCCAAGACCCTTGGCCTGTTATTCCTGGTTTGCTCTCTTTACCCTAAGTCCTGCCTTGCTTAGCCTATGTGCCTACCCTGCTTGTATATCCTGAGTGTATATCCTGAATCCTGTATCTGTCTAGCTAGTGTGTATTTCCTGGGTGGTTATTCCTGTATCCTGTCTCCACCTAGCTAGAGGGTTTACCCTGTGGGTATTCCCGGATCCCTGTTCTGCCTAGTGTGTATGCTGCCCTAGTCCTTGCTCCTGCTAGGCTTCTGTATGCCTTGTGTTCCTTGGTCTGTCTTCTGGGTTTTGCTAGTGGCTGTGCAGCAGCACACTGTCTGTGTTTAGTTCCTAGTCTGGTCTCCCTCGTGTTTTCCCAGACCCAGGGTGGGTCCTCTGGATCGTCAGTTCCTGCCTTATCCTGCAAGTCCTGCCAGCCACCTGCACTTTGGAGCTCAACTCCGGAGGAACGGTGGCTAAATGCAGGTGAAGCTGTTCCTGTTTCGTCTGTTCTAGTTGCCTGCCTTGTACTACTCCAGTCCAGAGTTCCAGTACTGCTCTTCTGTGTTTCCAGTCCCGAGGTGGTCTTGCCTGCTGCTGCCACTCCTCGGCAGTGACCCAAGGGCTCATGAACTCCAGTCCTGCCTCGAGGACCTGACAGAATGCAAAGGCCCTCGAGAACGCAACACGATTATACCAATTTGGGCGCCTTTGCGAGAAAAACGCCCATCTCCCCATTTGGGTCGAAATATGGGCATCTTTCTCTTTCAAAAATAAGGCGGTATATCATCATTTGTGACTCTACCACCTACTTAATGGAAGACTTTCCACATTTGTGCTGTTAAAGCAAAGAAGAAGAAAGAGGAGGAGGAGAAGACAGCACTCAAAGAACTTGGTATTCGGTAGATGAGAGACTGGTGCAGGTGCAGCTTACACTTCCACGGGAACCCTGCAGAACTGCGTCCATCCCCGCAGGAACCCCGCAGGAACTGCCTCTGTCCCCGCAGGAACCCCGCAGGAACTGCCTCTGTCCCCGTGGGAACCCCGCAGGAACTGCCTCTGTCCCCGTGGGATTCCCGTGCAGCTCTCTACTCTGAATATCCAGGTTTAATTTAGTAGTCAGCATTTAAAGACTACCATCAGCTGAACATTGCCCTCATACTTACTGTGACACAGAAGTGGATTGAAACTTTATACAAGTCAAGGTTTTGAGTGGGTCTCTGTAGTCTTGCTTCTGTATCTTATCTGAACTCTTTGGCTTTGGACTTGTTTTTGCCTAACAGACTTGCTTCGTTTATAAAGCATTGTTACAGTTTTTCTAGCAATAAACAGAAACTGTAAAAGTTCTTAGATCTGTTTCTAGTCCCTACCAGCCTTCTACCCTCTTGACATGAACCCTCAAAATGGCCCCTATTTTTTTTTAACTGTGAAGTCCCATCTGAGCAGGGTCAGTCTAGGACAGTCCATCTGTGAGAGGACTTTGTTTGGATCCACTGTTTGTACGTTTGTCAGTGATATGGCTTCAACATGTACTAGAGCAGGGGTGGGTAACCATGATCCTTGAGGGCCACAATCCAAAGACTTCCACAATGAATATGCATGATATTATTTTGAATAAACTGCAAGCAGTGCATGCAAATCAATCTCATGCATATTCATTGTGGAAATCTTGAAAGATCAACTGGGTTGCGGCCCTCGAAGACTGTATTTACTGCATTACAACCTCTGAAACTGTGGGGAATCTTCTTCCAGAGAGAGGTCTAATGTAATGGAGAGGCTACTGATAGGGGTGGGGGTGGCATGATGCTTCTAGGTGGGGAAATAACCTCAGCAAAAAGCTGGGGTTATTTTACTGTGATTTTTAAAGCCCTCTTGAGCAAGTCTCATTAGGGTATTTACATAGTAATGCATCTCATTGCTGCTTAACCTGTTTTTTTCTTTTTTGAGGGGGGGGGGGGGTTACTGACAGGGAGATATCTGCTGTCGGGGTTGTCTGCTGCAAGGAGGGAAGGTCTGCTGCCAGGGGAGGATCGTGCTCTGGTGGTCAGGGAGCATTGGGTTGTGGCTTTGCATCCTGGTGCTCCCAGGCAATGGGAATAATATAGCTTGTGAGGTAGCTTGCAAGCAGCATTATTCTTTAAAAACAAGATTCAACAACCTGCGGTACTGAGATACCTCGGTCTGCTGAATCTGGCAGTGAATCAAGGTGTAGTAATAGATGAACTTTTACCACACCTTGATGAATTCCTTAATGCTGTGAGATCCATAATGAGAAATGCCAGTCTGTTTCATCATGTCTCAAAACATCCTGTGGATTTTAAAATCTTTACATTTGTCTCTTTGAAACTCAAACTTCTCTGAAATAAGTCTTGATTCCTTTGGTGTGGCTGAGTCTCTAAATAAGCAAATGATAAACCAACTCATCCTGAGCACCTTGAAGAAAGCATGAAATTAATTTTTGACAAGGTTGATATGAATCTGAGGCACTGATGATTTGGAACAGGCAGATGTTTCACATTCTTCTTTAACATCCACTGTCATCTGCTCAGCTGTCAATTATAATGATGCTCTCCTAGTCAAAAGATGAGCATATTTGTTTTTTGTTTTCATTTCTTCCATCTCACTTTCTGCTTAAGTTAATAGGAACAAAAATGCCAGTTTATTTGAAAACAAAAGTAACATTCATTAAACATTTTAAATATCAATATTTCTATTCATAATGATATAATAAATTGCATTATTATTATGTTAAATAGGTTTCATTTTTTTTTTTTTGGGGGGGGGGGGCTCTTTTATTAAAGTGTGGTATCGTTTGCATTTACCATTTGTTAAGAGCAAAAATGAATGTGTGATAAGTACAAAGGCTGTGTCCAGGATCAGCCCAGCATTTACTGCACATGGCAGAGAGTTAGTGCATGGGTACCATGTTATACAGTGGTAGATAACATAGGAGCACCCATGTTATGTGTTGTTGCATGTTGAAAAATATATGAATAAATAAGAAAGAACTGCAATGGTGGCACCCCTATTCCTGACATCTCCTCCCCTTATAAACATAAAGGAATCCTGCTGAGAAGGAATGGATCCTCAGAAGCTTAACCGGGATTGGGTGGCAGAGCCGGTGGTGGGAGGCGGGGCTGGTGGTTAGGAGGTGGGGCTAGTGCTGGGCAGGCTTCTACGGTCTGTGCCCTGAAAATGGAAGATACAAATCAAGGTAAGGTATACACAAAAAGTAGCACATATGAGTTTATCTTGTTGGGCAGACTGGATGGACCATGCAGGTCTTTTTCTGCCGTCATCTACTATGTTACTATGATATGTTACTATGTTACTATCTCCCTGATCCAATCCCACAGGTATCACAATCCCGTACAATGATTCTTCCTCTAATCTGATCCTCCAGATGTTACAATTCCACCCCGAGATCCTCTCCCCAATCTGCTCACCCTTCAAATTTCCAAACTTCGCCCTGAGGTTGAAAACCCAGTCCTCTGGCCACAATTGCCTTCCCCCTGGAATGTATCCTTTAACCCACCCCCCCCCCCCATTGGAATTACTCTGGAGTTTTCATTGGTAGTTACATTGGGACTGGGTGGGAGCAGTACCCCTCCATTCCCACTTGAGTTTGCACTGGGATCCAAAATGCTGCCAATGAATCCTAGTTGTAGTCTAGCAGTACTACCTCTAGGGAGCATCCTTCCATATAAGGAGAATTTTAATATGCTGGCTGCTTTTTTTTTAATGCACAGAAGCCATTACCCTGGGCCCAAACTAATGGCTTCTGTGCTACCTTGAGTACTGCATGCAATTTTGGTCACTGTATCTCAAAAAAAAGATATAACAGAATAAGAAAATGTTCAAGGAAGGATGACCAAAAGAATTAAGGAAATGGAACTGTTCTCATATAAGAGAGGTTAAATAGGTTAGGGTTCTTTAGCTTGGAAAAGAGAAAGCTGAGGTCTACCATATCCTGAGTGGTGTAGAATAGGTAAAAATGAATCAATATTTCACCCTTTCAAAAAGTAGAAAGTCCAGAGGACATTCAATAAAGTTACATGGTAATACTTTTAAAATGAATAGGAGTAAATATGTTTCAGTTAACAAGTAGTTAAGCTATTGAACTCATTGCCTGAGGATGTTATTACAGCAGTTAGCATTTCTGGCTAGTCTTATGTTCTATGTTCTTATGTTCTAATATACTAATAATCGGGGGAAGATTAAAAGAGTCCAGGGTACTTTTATCAGTGAAATTGCTAAGTCTCCGGTGGATGGTGTAAGACCATGAGGTAGTTGGACTGTAGGGTTCTCTCTCTCTCTGTATATATATATATATATATATATGTATATATATATATATATATATATATATATATATATATATAGGCTTAAAGATTGTAATTTTATATAAATAGTCCTGTTATTTATACTTTTGTAGATAAGAGGAGTTAAATATGAGCTTCATGAAAATTTTGTGTATAAGAAGTTATAGGTGTAGATGTACACTAGTTTGCCATAGAAATGCAAAAAAATGATAAGAGCAGTCAAACATTTATTGAAGCCGCTTGTATACTCTCTCAGTATTGCTTGCTAAGATTTTTCTGTATTTACACTGTATCCCTTGTAGAGATATTTGAAGATTTTATGTATAAATTAGCACCAGATATTGGACTTCTTTTACAAAGTAACTCTACCAATTAGCGGTACGCCGAATGCGAAGAAGCCCATTCAATCCCAATGGGCTTTTCCCCATTCTGCACACACTAATTAGTAGTGCCACTTTGTCAAAAAAACTCATAGTTTGTGCATCGTTCAGAGAGTTTTATGACTCCTGAGGCAGGCATATGCCAAAACATAGCTTCATGTAGAGTCTTGACTGCTATCACCATTTTTTCCAGAGTGTCAACTGATTGATTCATTTGGAAGACTTTCCTGCTTATAATCGAACGAGAATAACGCCCAAGTTCCGACCTAAATCGGGAGATGGGCGTTCTTCTCACAAAAACAAATAAAGCGGCATAATCGAAAGCCGAACTTTGGACGCTTTCAACTGCACTCCGTCGCGGATGCGGACAAAGTTGACGGGGGAGTGTCGGAGGCGTGGTGAAGGCGGAACTGGGGCGTGGTTATCACCCGAACAGAGATGGGCGCCCTTCGCCGATAATGGATGCGTTTGTAGCTAGAATTTAGGGCACTTTTCCTGGACCCTGTTTTTTGACGAATAAGGCCCCAAAAAGTGCCCTAAATGACCAGATGACCCCCAGAGGGAGTCGGGGATGACCTCCCCTGACTCCCCCAGTGGTCACTAACCCCCTCCCACCACAACAAATGATGTTTCACAACTTTTTACTTTCACCCTCAAATGTCATACCCTCCTCCCAAGCAGCAGTATGCAGGTCCCTGGGACAGTTGTTAGGGGGTGCAGTGGACGTCAGGCAGGTGGACCCAGGCCCATCCCCCCCCTACCTGTTACAATTGTGCTGCTTAATGCTACTAGTCGTCCAACCCCCCCCAAACCCCCTGTACCCACATGTAGGTGCCCCCCTTCACCGCTTAGGGCTATAGTACTGGTGTAGACTTGTGGGCAGTGGGTTTTGAGGGGGATTTGGGGGGCTCAACACCCAAGGGAAGGGTGCTATGCACCTGGGAGCTCTTTTACCTTTTTTTTGTTTTTGTAAAAGTGCCCCCTAGGGTGCCCGGTTGGTGTCCTGGCATGTGAGGGGGACCAGTGCACTATGAATCCTGGCCCCTCCCACGAACAAATGCCTTGCATTTATTCGTTTTTGAGCTGGGCGATTTCATTTTCCATTATCGGTGAAAAGCAAAAACGCCCAGCTCACACCTTGGCGAATAAAGCATGGGCGTCTATTTTTTTTTAAAAATACGGTTCACTCCGCCCCTTCACGGACCCGTTCTCGGAGATTAACGCCCATGGAGATAGGCGTTTCTGGTCGATTATGCCCCTTTTTCTGTCTGTCACTACTTTTTATATAGCAATTTTATACTATACATATCAATTTAACACAATTTAATAGCATTTGGAAAACAAAAGTATACAAAATCTTCCTCAGTTACCACCATACAACTCAAGTCTTAGACAGATCCTAAAAGGAAAAGAGGAGAATTAAACCTAATATAATATAACTATAACATAGGAAAAGACTGACTATACTTCTTCTTTATAATACATTCCAACTTTCCATAAGCTTTAACCCACAAAACTAACAGCAGATCTAACTAGATCCTGGAAACAAATCCAACCAGATTAAACCTCTTCTTATTTTCAAGAAAAGTTTGAAATTGTGCAGGATCAAAGAAGACATATCGCTGAGATTCACAAGTCACTATAGATTTGCAAGTGTAGCCTGGGTCTCAACCACACTTTTGTTTGGGCTCCACTACTCAGACTTACAGGGACAATTCCACAAGCTCTTCCATACTGTCACACCACTCTTCTGTAATTTCAGTCCATACTCATGTCGAGCTGGGAGTGGTTTAAAGTTCTGGAATTACTATCTGTGGTGTTTGGGAAACATTAGCTCTATCTGGGGTCAATTCACCCTCATCCCTTAGTCCCCAAGGATCACACTATAATCCACAGTTTATACAAAAACACAATATTTTAATTCTCCACCTCTGCAATGGCAGCAAATTTAAAACAGTTTCAATATCCAACTCCAGGTAAAGTCAGTTTGGGCTTCAACACTGGTGTTCCTCAGGGGAACTCTCATACCTTTTACTCCTCAGGTTTATTTACAAGATCAGTCTTAGGGCCCTGTTTACAAAATCACTCTAGTGGTTTTAGCGCATGATAATTTTGTAGATGCACATAGGAATATTATGGGCATCTACACAGTTAGCACAAGCTAATTTTTAGCATGCTCTAAAAATGCTAGTGCACCTTTGTAAACAGGGCCCTAATGGATAAAGTATGTACATATACATACAGTTCTCCCGTACATGCCTATCCTGCAAGGCAGTGCTCTTCCCAATGGCTGTTTTTCCTCCTTTTGCACAAACTCCAACTCAGCGGGTCCAGACCCTCCTCTGGTTTGACCATCTTACAGCGGCGACCCCCTCTGGATCCACCCTAGTTGGGATAAGCTCTCATTGGCTCTTCCCCCTTGCTCCTGGACTGGGCCTCTCCTTTACCCACATGCAGTTCACACACTTTTGTTGGTTGCTGATTTCAGGAGCTACAACCCTCCTTTACATCCAGAGGTTACACTCCTCCCTTAGGATTCCCCTTTACTTCTCCAGGTCTCTTGGCAGGAGACTATAAGGCAACCAAAGAGCTCCATCCAGGCTTACCTCTCACCTATATCAACCCCTAAACTCCTCCTCCCCATCACTCAACCCACATAAACCACTATCTCACTGCACTTTATTCCTCTAACCTCCCCCCAAGGCTGGGCTTCTTCCCACCTGGAGACATCTCAGTCACTCCCCCAGTGACTCTCCTGAAGAACTTCTTTCTTAGAAACCCCATATAATAGGTGATTACAAAAGGAAACCTAACAAAAACCTGCATCCCAAGTTTATGAGCCTCCTGGGCAGCAGTAAGAAATGTATTTCTTCTTTCTTATGTTACCTTACATAAATCAGGAAAAAAACTCAATTTCTGACCTAGAAACTAAGCAGAATGGTAATAACAATACAGAGTAAACATTATCTCATTATCTTGCTCGAATACGAAGGATACTAATAAAGTAGCCTTATTAGTCTCTTCATTCACTGATCTCTCTAGGATTGCTGAAACATTGAGGGGTCCTTTTACAAAGGCACGCTGAAAAATGGCTTGTGGTAGTGGAGGCACAGTTTTGGGGCGCATGCCAATCCATTTTTAGCACGCCTATAAAAAGGGCCTTTTTAAAATTTTTGTCGAACATGGATGTGTGGCAAAATGAAAATTGTCGCGAGTCCATTTTGTGTCTAAGAACTTATTGCCAGTCATTGACCTAGCAGTAAAGACTCACTTGGTAACCGGGTGTTAATGACCTATGCGTGTCAAATGCCACTTGATGCGCATCCGTTACACGCGCCTGAAAATAAACAATATTTTACTGACGCGGGTATTGGACGTGCGCCAAAAATGAAATTACCGCAAGAGCCACCTGGTAGTCGGGTGGTAAGTCATTTTGGCGCACATTTGTTTGGGGGAGTGACCGTTCCTCCTGCGCCCCCCCTAGCTATGCCACTGTTAGTAATGCCCGACATGGCACCGTGTTTCAGCCAAGTGCCTGCCTCAGAGGCCTTAGTGTGAATAAAGTACGTTAATGTGAATATACTTGGGAATATAGAACACTTGCTGTCTTGAAAAAGATGCTCAGTGCGATGTAGAGATAAAAGAGGGCTAGAAGTCCATGATCGCTGTTAAACAGGATACACTGTGCCATGTCGGACACTACCATTTCATCTTCCTGTTTGTGAAGATGCTCCATGAGCTCTTTCTTTAGAACAATATTTATTTCAAATATTATCTGTATGCCTTTGGTAACAAGGCTAGTAAACTGCTTGCCAGGGTTATATTGCCATAGATGGACTACAGGCACATAGATGCAATTCTATATTAACATGTATGTATGTCTGTATATGTTTTCAGCTTGCCTCTGATAGCTCCAGTGTTTGACTCTGAAGATTGCCCCTACTTCTTCTGGAGGTAACATGAATTTGAGACTATCAGGCTCATTTTTGAAAGAGATGGACGTCCAAAAAGTGACATAAATCGGCACTTGGGCGTCCATCTCACAGAAACGTCCAAATTGGTATAATCAATGTTACGAATATGGCACAAAAAGATGCCCCAAATGACCAGATGACCACTGGCGGGAATCAGGGATAACCTCCCCTTACTCCCCCAGTGGTCACTAACCCCATCCCACCCCCAAAAAGTGTGGTGAAGAACATTACTTGCCAGCCTCTATGCCAGCCTCAGATGTCATATTCAGGTCCATGACAGCAGTATGCAGGTCCCTGGAGTAGTTTAGTGCACTTCAGACAGGTGGACCCAGGCCCATCCCCCTACTACCTGTTACACTTGTACAGGAAACTATGAGCCCTCCAAAACCCACCAGAAACCCACTGTACCCACATATAGGTACCCCCTTCACCCCTAAGGCTATGGTAGTAGTGTACAGTTGGGGGTAGTGAGTTTTGGGGGGGGGGGTGGAGGGCTCAGCACACAAGTTAAGGGAGCTGTGTACCTGGGAGCATTTTATGAAGTTCAATACAGTGCCCCCTAGGGTGCCCGATTGCTGTCCTGGCATGTCAGGGGGACCAGTCTACTAAAAATGATGGCTCCTCCCACATCCCAATGGCTTGACTTTGGACGTTTTAGACTTGGACGTCTTTGTTTCAAAAATGGCCGAAAATCAAAGACATCCAAATCACAAAACGTCCAAATTCAAGGACGTCCATGGTATTTTCAAACACAAAATATGGACGTCCATATTTTTCGAAAATAACCTTCTCCCCACCTCGGAATTTGGATATCTTTGTAAAACGTCCAAATTCTGACTTAGACGTTTCTTTCAAAAATGCCCCTCTAAATAAGTCATATTCTTATGTTTTTATTACACTTGAATATTATTTTATGCTCACAAATATCTGTATATGTTTATAGCTTGACATGTAAAGAATAGAAGACTGATTCCCATAGATAAATGTACACACAATGGAGCAGTGACAACCAAAGAGAAGACAAACAAAAAAAATAACCTACTGTGTATTCTGCATTTTTTTTTTCACTTCTTGATCATCACCGCTCCTTTGTGTGTGTAAGTTTTTTAGCTTACTATTGCAGCTTTGTCTGTGCTATTCCCACTGTGTTTGATGCCATGGTGGCAAGGATTTGGGACTATATAAGTCATCTTCTCAGCAGGGTTTGCACCACAGTCATGAATGCCATTGGTGTGCAGCAAAGAAGCATACTACCCCCCCCCCCCCCCCCAGTTTACTAAGCCACATGGCAATGCCGACATAGCCCATTCAAAGTGAATGGGCTGTATCAGCAATAGCGCACGGCAGCCGCTAGCATGGCTTAGTAAACAGGGAGGTAAAGAAGTAGGTCCTGTTCCTTGAGTACTCCAGGTGGTACCACTTTACACTGTTGTTTTGGAGCTCACTTCTGAATATGATTGCTAGTATTTATCATTCTAATTCTAATTTCAAAATGTTATCTTTTAGAATTGCTGTGCTTTTGTTTTCCTTTTACTTAAATAGTTTCTATAACCTGGCATTATTATAGAAATCTCTCACATTCTAGTCATTTATGAGTATAGATGTTCTCAACCACTTTTGGGGTCCTGTGTCACATCTGAGATCATTAATTCACTGCTGTTCGAACGATCCTCCACAGCAAGGGTGGGTTCTTGGAGTCAATTTTTGTTTAGAGCTTGTTAGATTTAGTACATGTTAGGGCCTGGAGATGATTTTATTTTGCATGATTTAATTGTAGACAAGTATCTTGCTATGTTGGGAGTTAACAAGACTTGACTAAGGGAAGGAGTATAGACATATTTAATGGAAGTGTGTCCCCCAGGTTATGTGTAATTGAAAAACAAACAGAGATAATTGTAGAGGAGGAGGCATTGTTTTTTTTTTTAATGATACATCTTTACCGTTGAGGATGGTCCTTAATGAATTAGCTTTGGATGAACTTTTATTATTTAAATGGTCTTTGCCCACATCAATACATTTTTATTGATCTACCTCTCCCTGCCCCCCCCCCCAACTATTATAACAGAAAAATGGAATTCTATACTCCAGTTAATTCTTGAGTTTGCAGTGCAGTGTCCTTTTCTCTCTGTTTTGGGCAATTTTAATGTGCACTTTCAGAAAACTACCTCTATTAGAGACAAGTATTTTAACCTATGTATGAGTAGGTTAGGGGTCCATCAACACTCAATTGTGCTTAGAAATGTAAGCATTTCATAGATCTAATATTGACTTTTCCTTCTTTATCTAGCTCTTCTTGTAAAGTAGACTCTAAACAATTTTATGGACCGACCATCTTTAGTGTATATTCAGGGATTTTTCCTTATGCACCTTCAGTGAGACCATTAGTGTATAGGAACTCTTGTTTCCTGCCAAAAACAGAGTTGGATAAGTTCTTACACAACTGTATTTCTCAGTTAGATACTATACCTTTGGCTGAAGCTGTTTTCTATAATAAATTAATACTGTAGATACTAGACTTACATGGCCCTTTTATAAAGCTTAACAGCACAGTGGGCTGAGAACAAGAGGGACCAGGTTCAATTCCCACTATGACTTCTTGTGATTCTGGGCAAGTCACTTAACTTTCCATAGCCCCATGTATAAAAAAAAACTTAGGGGCCTTTTTTCTAAGCAGTGGTAGGGCTAATGTGCGGGTAGCACACACCAAATTGACACTACTGCTGGGGTAGTGTGGGCACCTGGAAGTAATTTTGAAGTTGGCATGTGCTGTTTTGCTTGGTAGAAAATATTTTCCTATTTTTTACCGCAGGGAGAATCCCCGGTGGTAATTGGCAGCGTGGCCACATTGGCACATGCTACATGATTACCAAGTGAGTAGTGTTTAAGCCCTTGCTGGTAGGTCAATTGATGGTGGTAAGGGCTCAGGCAGGAAATAGCCATACGCTACTTTTAATTTTATCACATGGCCATTTACTGCCCCAATAGAAACTGCCCTTTTTCCCAGCCACGGTAAAACAAAATGGCCTAGCGTGCACCAATTTCACACATTCAGACTACTGCAGGCCCCTTTTTACTGCAGCTTAGTAAAAGGATCCCTTAGATTATAAGCCCACTATGGACAAAGAAAGTGCCTGTATGTAATTATATAACATAATTTGGTTGTACCACAGAAAGGTAGTATATTAAGAATCTAATAAATATAATTACAATGGGTTCAGAGCAGAGGGGGAGACAACTATGTATCACTCAGGTTTAGCTTTTTTAAAGGGGCAGGCTAGAAGAGCTGACAGAATATGGAGAGCAACATGATCTGAGTTAGGTGGAGCTATGATGTAGAATGTACTAGACATTATTTGAGAGAATTAAAAGCTGCTACAAAAAAAGTATATTATTCTCATCAGATTTTAAATAGTAATTACCCATCCCAAACACTTTTTTGAATAATGATTGGGTCATATTGACCTGGACTGTTCTGTAGTCTCAGCAGATCAACTGACTACTTAGTACGTGCTTACTTTGCAGCAAAATTTAAAAACAAGCATCCTTCATTTTGATTAAAATCCTTTCCTAATGATCTGGAAGATAAGACTGAGGATGATGAACTAGAAGCTTCTCCCTGTTTACGGTTTGGGGAGTTTGTAATTTATTAAACAGCTGTAGTTTAGACTCTTCAAACATTACATACCCTAGTTATCACTTAGTAGTGATTAGATGGCAACTCCAGTTATTGGGAAGCAAAGCCAGTGCAGGTCAGACGTCTATGGTCTGTGCCCTGATCATGGCTGAACAGATTTGGATGGGCTGGAGTGGGGCTGTGATGACTGCTTCAGTAGTTGGAGAACAAGGCCAGTGTTGGGCAAGCTTCTATGGTCTATGCATGTGTAGTATTGCATCATACCTTATGCTATCAGTTTATTTTGTTGAGCAGACTGGATGGACTGCACAGGTCTTTATCTGCTACCAGAAATCCACAGACCAGTTTCCAATATGGTCTTCTTTTGGAAAAGAAAGTGTTAGAGCAACTGAATAAATTTGTAGTCAACAAGAATTCACTGCATCTGTGCCAATCAGGCTTTCATGAAATGCACAATATGAAGACCACTTGTATCATTGCTCAGTGACATCCATAAACAGTTAAAAAAGGGGTTTGGTTGCATATGTAGTATTAAGAGACTTGTCCACAGCTTTTAATCTAGTGGACCATAGGCTACTTCTTTCCCATCTGAAGGAGATTGTGCTCAGGGGCACAGTTTACCAGTGGTTTAAGTCTTTCTCTCAGAACATTCCTTTTATGTGTCCCATAATTATAACTCTAGAGAATCTGAACTACAAGTGTTGCCCCGTAGAGTATCTCAGGGCTCTGCCTTGCCCCACACATTCTTATTTTTTAGTCCATTAGCTCTTCTGACTCAAGAACTTGGTATCTCAGCACACTTCTTTGCTGACAATATTCAACTGATTACTTATATTTACCCTGAACAACCAGATCTTACAGCTTTTAATAAAGGTCTCCACAATAATGCTTTATGACTGACAGAATCTTATCTAAAGTTAAACCCAACCAAATGCAAAACTATTTGGATAAAAGACTGTCTACCACCTCCATTGAGAAGAACCTGGTTAAGAGAGAGTTTTCAAAATGTTCCTTTGCTTTCCACAGTTGCTGTGCCTAGTGGTAAGAAACTCACTGGGTCTGGTGACCAATGGAAATGGCAGCTGTATCCTGAAGCTACTGATCACTAAGGGGCCTTTTTACTAAGCCGCAATAGGACTTCTGAGCAGGTAGCATAATATTTACAGCTCAAAGCAATTTGTTTTTGTGTTGTCACTGAAAATTTACAATCTTGCAGAAAAGTTTAACCTTCAAACTTGTTATCTAAACCAGTAGAACAGTTTCCAACATGGATGTGGATTTATTTTGGTGAGTTACAGATTGTGGTTATGCCCCTTTATGTGGATTAACTGGAGGCTATTTGATACATCTCTAGCCATCAGTGTGGTTATTGTGTTGAAGGGGATTATTTTGAACTTTCAATAAATGTGCTTTTGAGATTATGGGATTATTTTGAAATGTTAAATATATCATTGTGGAGTTTTTTATTTTTTATTTTTATAGATAAAAGCTATCAAGGACTCTTTATCATTTTTGATGGAGGTCTTTTTTTCTTCACATTCTTTATGTCCATAATTTATTTACACATTGTTTTCCCTGACAATACAAAAATAGATTCTTTTGAGCTGTACATATTATATAGATTTTCATGCTCTGGGGAACACACCTAGAATTTGCATATAAACTTGATCATCTTGAAATTGAAAGTTCAAGTGATTTTCCAGCCATAGTCATCTATGTACATTATCATCATAGTGCAACTTGTAATACAGAAAGAATAAGAGTGTTTCACAAGCAAATGGACGTGGTGGTATATACACTGTTCATCCTGAAAAGAAAACATTGTAGACGGGGTTGCAGGGATCTATACACATAATAATATATCCTTAAATGGTTCACCAACAAGGGCAGTACTGACAGAAGACAGCAGTGAGACAACCAGAAATGTTTCCAGCTCCAGTCCCTTGAAAAAGTACAGCGAAACAAGAACTCAGGACCAGCTGAGCTTAAAGATAAGTGGAACAATATGAACTCTTACTGAACTGTTGGTCATTTGAGATTTTTGTGGTGATAAAAAAAAAAATAAGAGAAAAAAATAAGAAAAATAGTTTTTCCACGTATTAATTTGTTACACATTACAGCACACATTGTAAAAGAAGGGTTTTTTTGTAGGTATATGATTAATCACAATCGCATGAACGGGATTGGTATATACGTGTATCACTATATAGTGATAGATCCCGGTGATTTATGAGACCTTTTCCTCCTACCAAGATATCCTCAAATATCAGTTAGAAGGAATAGAAAACTGTGTAGTCTACTTTATTTGATGCATAATTTGAACACAGTGGTAGACGACTGAAAGCCATTGTAGATTATTTGCAAGTATTTTGATCACCAGCAAGGGCAGGCAGACATTAGGAAGAATTTGAGAAAAAGTCTGAGGATCAAGTCTAAAGTCAGTTAAGATTTATTGCAGGAAAAGCTACACAGCTATGCATTTCTAGAACAGAAATGAAGACACCAGAAAATGATGTGTGTGGAAAGAGAGAAGATTATGCAGCATAAAGCATGGTACCTGCAACAATCAGAAAGATAAGGACCTAGGGGAAAATGTAATTGTTAACGTCAAGGTAATCAAACTGCATGAGGTAGTGAGGAAGTGGAATATACTGTAATATTTAGGTGTATGAAGAAAGTCATGACTAGCAAAAGAAAGAAGGTTGTAATACTTTTTCATGCATCATTAGAGAGACCTCATTTAGAGTTTTCTGTCCAGTTCTGCAGGCTACATTTGAAAGGATATAGAAAGAGTAGAATCAATCCATAAAATGATGGCAGTCTGGTGTAATGTTTTACCCACAAGGACTTTGAAGTGAAACTAGAAACCTAAATAACTGCTCTCTTGAATTAAAGTAGGCCGAGAAGATGTACAATAGACACACTAAGATATCTCAAGGGTATAAATAATGCAGCATATGTGAGCATTTTATAAACAATTCAATAATAATGTATTATAATATGAGATGGGAAGAAACAATATAGAAAAGTAAAATAATTTATTCACAGAAAGAGTGGAGAATAAATAGCATCTTACTGGACAACCTACATGCAATAATAATATAAGAATTAAGAAAGTATGAGAAAAGCAAAGACCCTTAGGGGCCTTTCTAATAATCTTAATTAGGCACATAGGACACCGAAATTTGAGCGCAATCCAGAGAAGCACACACAACCTAATTGATTATTTAACCAATTAATATCAATAAATAGATGATAATAATCAATTATTGATATTACTTAGCACCAATTAGGGGCTGCATGCATACTATTCTATAAGCTAAGGCACCCGAATCCCATAGCACATAGCCTGAAAGGAGTGTGGCCATGGGAGGGGTCTAAGCAAGTCAGGGGGATTCTCAAAAAATGCGCAAAGTGCTATAGTATCCCACTCAACTTGCAAGCCAAGATTTACATTATACCCCCCCCCCCCCCCCCCATTTACGAAGGCACACTAGCATTTTTAGTGCGTGTCAACCATGTAGATGCCCATAATATTCTTATGGTTAGCACGTGCTAAAAATGCTAGTGTGCCTTTGCAAACAGAGCCCTATATTTTAGCTGACCTAAGTCCTTGTGCCCACAGTTGGCCACAGGAATCCCCACTAGGTACTATTCTGTAAAAGGTGCTCATCCCAGAGTGCTCTCTATAGAATAGCAATGAAAGCAGATTTTTTCTAGTGCCTACTTTTATTTTATTTTTGTTACATTTGTACCCCACACTTTTCCCACTCATGGCAGGCTCAATTCAGCTTACATGGGGCAATGGAGGGTTAAGTGACTTGCCCAGAGTCACAAGGAGCTGCCTGTGCCTGAAGGGGGAATCAAATTCAGTTCCCCAGGACCAAAGTCCACCACCCTAACCACTAGGCCACTCCTCCACTTCAAGACCCACTTTTCAGTGCTATTTACTAAATCCTGCCCTTTAAGCGCAAAGCAGGCTTTCACACAATCATATTAAAGAATTTTGTAGCATTTTCCCTGTTTATCTGTGCTAAACAATGCTGTATTGATTTTTAAATATATATATATACTTTTTTTGTGAGGGTATGTGGCATATGCAGGGAAAGAGTGTAGAAGCATTAGCCAGCTAGCATATTATGGGGCTCATTTTCGAAAGAGAAACATTTAAAAAGTGGCATAAAGTAACATTTGGACATCTTGTGTGCCAAAACATTCAAATCGCTATTTTTGAAACCCATTTTCTAAATATTTTTCTCTGCTGTTCGTCCGCAGTGCATTCAAATCACAAGAGTGTGTTTGGGTGTTCCTAATACCTGGACATCTTTCTGTCATAATGGAACAAAACAAAAACATCCAGGACTAAAACAGAGTGGAAAGGTGGAGTAGCCTAGTGGTTAGTGCAGCGGACATTGATCCTAGGTTCAATTCCCACTGCATATCCTTGTAACCCAGGGCAAGTCACTTAACCCTCCATTGCCCCAGGTACAAATAAGTACCTGTATATACTATGAATGTAGCTGCAAAAACCACAGATAATGGAAAAAAGAAGGGTGTCCCTGATGAGCACTTGGGCAACGTTACTTGGTCCATTTTTTCTTACGACCAAGCCTCAAAAGGTGCCAGAACTGACCAGATAACCACTGGAGGGAATCGGGGATGACCTCCCCTTACTGCCCCAGTGGTTACTAACCCCTCTCCCACCCTAAAAAAAAAACTTTAAAAATATTTTTTGCCAGCCTCAAATGACATACCCAGCTCCCTGACAGCCGTATGCGGGTCCCTGGAGCAGTTTTAGTGGGTGCAGTGCACTTCAGGCAGGCAGACCCAGGCCCATCCCCCCTACCTCTTACACTTGTGGTGGTAAATGTGAGCCCTTCAGGACCCACCAGAAACCTACTGTACCCACATGTGGGTGCCCCCCTTCACCCCTCAGGGCTATGGTAGTGTTGTACAGTCATGGGGAGTGGGTTTTGGTGGGGGTTCAGGTGGCTCAGCACCCAAGATAAGTGAGCTATGCACCTGGGAGCAATTTATGAAGTCCACTGCAGTGCCGCTAGGGTGCCCGGTTGGTGTCTTGGCATGCGAGAGGGACCAGTGCACTACAAATGTTGGCTCCTCCCATGACCACATGGCTTGCATTTGGTCATTTCTGAGATGGGCGTCCTCAGTTTCCATTATCGCTGAAAATCAGGGACGACCGTTTCTAAGGACGACCATCTCTAAGATCAACCTGAATTTCGCGATTTGGGCGTCCCCGACTGTATTATCGAAACGAAAGATGGGCGCCTATCTTGTTTCAATAATACAGGTTTCTCTGCCCCTTCGCTGGGATGTCCTGCGAGGATGTCCTCAGGAAAACTTGGGCGTCCCTTTCGATTATGCCCCTCTATATGTCACAACAGGGCACGGGACCTTATAAAGACAACCGTCACCTTAAGTTCCAAATCTTTCAATATTTATTATCATGTACCCTTGGTGTGCATTGGTAAAAACCCATACATGTTCAAACTGGAAATAGAAGGCCTATAAAACTTTATTTATTTATGTATTTATGTATTTATTTATTTAAAAAAAACTTGTAAAATATTTTCAGCGTACCTGAAAACTGTGCAATAAATAAATTATTTATTTATTTATTGCACAGTTTGTATACAGCACTATCAAAACAGTCTAGATGGTTTTACAGCTGCTACCTGAAAGGAAAATATTGTTAAAGTTTATTTTTTCATGTTGCTACAGCTGGGAATACATAAAGTTCCTGATCATGACAATATATTAAACAAAAAAAAAAAAATAACTGTATAATTTAGCTGCAGGTGAACATAAGCCAAAGGTTCATTTGTATCCTATAGCCAAATTCACAAAAAAAGTGGTAACTGACTCCCAGTGTTCCTGAATTAGTGAATGAGGTCCAATAGGAGAGTACAACTGTACATTATAGATATCCTGCATCTTAAGTAGAGAGGTGTGGTAGCCGTGTTAGTCCACTCTTAAAGGTTATCAATAGAAATCAAACAAAAGAAAATAAGATGATACCTTTTTTATTGGACATAACTTAATACATTTCTTGATTAGCTTATGACGAAGAAGGGCAACCTTCGAAAGCTAATCAAAAAATGTATTAAGTTATGTCCAATAAAAAGGTATCATCTTATTTTCTTTTCCATGTTTTATTTTGTTTGATTTCTTTAGATATCCTGCAAAATTGTAGAAGCTGGTCAGAACAAAGTAGGTGGTTCAGAGATTTGTGAATTCCTCAAGAAGAGGCTAGTTTTCTAATCAGTGAATCTGAAAAATATTCAGTGACTTTAAGGATTTGGTGCAGCATCTTATTTTATTTTTAGAGAAGATAACCATTTGGGACAAATACACTTTAGATCTTTGACAAATAAGGCCCTATTTACTAAGCCATGCTATAGGCATGCTAGCGTTTTTAGCAAGCACTAATGCTTGAGACCCCCATAGAAATATATGGGTGTCTCTAGCATTTAGCATGTGCTAAAAATGATAGTGCACCTTAGTAAACTGGGCCCTTGGGGGCCTTTTCACTAAGCTGCGATAAGCACTTACTTGTGCATTCCTCAGCAAAGAAATGCCTTACCACAAGGCATGCTCAGGTGTCCCATGGTAATTTTGTGATCTGTGCACATTTCCCATGTTCCCATGCTTTCCAGTGAGTAGATGTGTTCTGCTGTAATCAGTTAGCGCAGCTATATTGCCTCTTGCTAACCTATTAGTGCATGATTAGCTCATGAGTCCATACCACTTCCACATAGGTTGTGGTATGGGCTCATGCACTAATGGTCACATGCTAATGGGAAAATTAGCATGTGACCATTAATTAAAAAAAATAGAAAAAATGGCCATTTTATCTATGTAGAGAAATGGCCTTAGGGCATGGGAATAACCCATGTAAGGACACACAAAGGCCATGTTTTACCACAGTTTGGTAACAGGACCCCTTAATGTTCTAGATTGGATATTTCATTTTTTTACACCAAATTCCTTAGCCAAAAATCGTATGAATATTTTCAAAAGATCTAAAGAAAATCCAAAATTTCTATTGAACTCAAACCAGGCTAAAATCTAGTTTATTTGACTGTTAGATCTGTTTAAACCTTATTAGGCATTATCTGAATATCCTCTTAATACTATGCTTTATATAAGCGAGAGGTGCCCAGTGAATACAGCTTTGCTCGAGAATTAATGTGTAGATTTTATTTGAATCAAATTAAAAGGTACACAGATTAATTAACAATTTAGTTAAGGTCTAATTAAAGAAAAATGTAGAAACTTACAGTCTCTGTGTTTCAATAAGATGTTATGTTTAATGATTCCACACAGAGTCAATACCACATATTTACTGTAGCTTACTTCCTGTTTGGTGAATGGACTTAGATAGTGCTATCTGCTGTCAGGCCAGTACTGTTCCAAAAAGAGTCTGATTTTAAAAATAGAATGTCATTGTAACAACATTTCTGATGTTAGCTCAATTTGAATAGGAATGTTTACCTTTTCCCCCTTCAGCAAGATATTTTTCTCCATGGCATGTCTTTCCAGTCCCTCTTTTGGGCTGGAGTCCACCATTTTTCACATACTTCTACTCACTTTTACTCACTCACTCACTCACTCTCATTCACTCTCCCACTCTCATGCATTCTCTCACACACTCAGGTTAATATCCAGGAAATCCCATGTTATATAGGATTTGTGTCCATAGTCATTAATAGTATATCCTGTAATTGGCTGTTGACAGAATAATGTGGAAGTAATGGGACTTGGCAATTCATGATTGGTCCAGTTTAATGAGGATTATGTCATGGAAATTAGTCCTATGATGCTAGTCAGCTTAAGCGTACACAACCCATTCTCTGATAAGTCTATCAAAGGGGAGGCTACATGGGTGGGCATAATTGTCCAAGATTCAAGAGACCCTACTTAACCTAGCACCATGGTTCTTCTATCCCATGATCTCACCCAGAATAAACATGTCCAGCTACACATTGCAATGCTCTTTGGTACACAAGCCTGGATCAATAATACTGACATCTTAATTGCCCTACAAATACAGTTCATGCCTGGTTTGGACAGTTAGGAAGCAAAGCCTAATTTAACTTAACTTTCCTATAGCCTACAGGCCCAAAACAACCCCAAAACTAACCATAACATGACTTTCTATTATTTATATATCTTAATTTGCTAGAGGTTCACATGAAAAGGTACTATGGAAATAAATGAAAAAAGGTACAAAAACTCCTCAACTCAATTAACTCTGTTTTGAACATGGAATACATTTCAACTGAAACATAAGTTTGGCTAATGGGAAAAGCTTGTGAAAAAATAAAAAATTAGTGACATGTAGGAAGCACTGTAAGACAGTTTGCTATATCTTTTACTTTACTTATAAACCCTTTTTGTTTGATGAAAAGTGTGATATAGTTTCCTCCTACTGATCCTAGAACTTACTGAAACTCATACATAGGAAAGATAACTTTGTAAAATTATGCAGGTATCAAAAACAGACATTTAGGTCAACCTGTGCAAAGCAAGTATGCACTTTATGAAAAGCTCAGTGAGAACCAAGTCATAGAAAGAGCCATTTTAGAAATGAACACATTCAAAAAAAGAGTGGCATCACCAGGAAAGTATGTACATATAAGTTACAGTATATTGATGTTTATGTGGTGATTTCCCTAAATTTATATATATGTGTCACCATTTATATGAATGCAACCCATTAGGATTTCTGTCTTGTAAGTCCAGGATTTACCAATAGAAATTCGATTCCATTGTATCAGGAGAAATCATGTTGATAGAATGGCATGCATGCAAAATCCTTCCTTTTCACATTTGCAGAAATTGAATATTGCTAGCGGACAGCAAATCATAAGGAAGCCATTAAGGTCTTATAGATATTAGGTGCAATTAAGTAAATGTGAACACTATAATATTGCGAGAAAAAATTTATTTATTGGTTGAGAACATTTGACCATCAACGGAAGTAAATGTACATTCTTTTGTGCATCCTGGGCTTTAGTAATTTGTTTGAAAGTAATTCCAGTCCATTGCTTTCTTGTATTTCATGGCAGTGCATTCTTCCAAACACAGCACTTCATTTCAGAGCCTTGCTTTGAAAGCCTTGGCATGCAGCTGACCCTGCTATAGTTCTATCATTCTGCTACTCTGAGCTGCCTGATAAGTAGTGAATGGGACTGAATATTTGATTGCTTGACAAAAGACCATATAACGTGAATGCTGTCAAGCAGGAGAAGATGGAGGCAATAAAAAAGACTGAGATTAAAAGCTTCTCCATATACTTCTCTCCCTTTGGGAAAAGAAGTGCTAAGATGGCATAAAAAAGAGTTTTATAACCTCAGGCAGGAGATAAAAAATCTGACTGTCCATGAAAAGATTAGCTTGACAAGATCATCATCATCCTCACTTTGACAACAAATGTAAAGAATCTATACGTTATTGTCATCGGTCTTTAACTCAGGTAGAAAACACTTTTTTGGAGAACATATTTACAAAATATAATTATCAAGTATTACCATTTTAGTCTAATATTGATGACAGTTCTCTCCACTGTTCCTGCAGTGCAACATTCTATGATCTCTGGATGAGTTAAAAATATGAGAAATCGGAATGCAACTTCTAAAATGTGTTTTTGTATTGAAATTTCATATGCAGCACTGAGAATAAAGTTTTTTAAAAGTGGTATAGTGCACCCCTAAACAAGTTAATAACTTCATGAACACAAACAAAAAAAAATTCATTCCATCCTCAGTGCTGAGATTCGAGCTGGATTAACTTACTTTTATAATAGAATTTGTATCGAATTTGTTTGAAATCAAGTTAAAATATAAAACTAAGCTCTCAGGAAATCCAACAATCAATAACTAGAGCCGAGTAGAGTTCACAGCTAATGAGTACCTAAAAATCTACTCACAATAATAGTGCTGAGCACATTACTATTACATCAACAGAGCTCATTCATCATAGCAGCAATCATCTCTAAAAATCTTATAGACAAAAATAATGAAGAACAAAAGGATCTCAGTAGAAAAATAGTTCAGAACCTTTTCACAGAGCTTAATAGTTGGAACTCCATTAATCTCTGGTCAAAAAAGTTACACTTTTCTAGAAAATAAGCTCAAAAACACTAGCAGTGTCCCAAGCACTATTGTGCTATATGTAGAGGGACATTTTTGAAAGGACACCCAAGTCAGAATAAAGATGTCCAGCTCATAATGTCTAAAACAAACATCCATCTCACATGTATATTCATAGAGGAAATATGTCAGGATTTCCCGTTCAAAAATATATAACATGGATGTCTGTGTGCTGAGGACATCCAGCACAAACAGCCATTTCACAAACTGGAATGCCCAATATACGAACAGCAACAAAGCAGGGATAAGGATATCTAGCAGCATTCTGAGTAGCCATACAGACATTCCTGTAGAGTAGAGGAGCGGTAGCCTAATGGGTATTGCAGCAGTCTGCAAGCCAGCAAAAGTAGGATCAATTCCCACTGTAGCTCTTTCTGACTCCTTCATTGCACCAAGTACAAAATGTGTGCCTGTATATAATATGTAAACTACTTTGATTGTAACCACAGAATGATGGTACATCAAATCCCATTTCCTTTCCTGCGTAGTGAGAACAGTGGGGTTTAGATCCATGTTCAACTTCCACAATTACTTATTTGTTTGTTTTGTAATTGTGAGAACTCTAGGAACAGAAAAAAAAAACTACTTTACCTGAATGTACACCACTGCAATAGCCTTCAGGCTTGCAGGTGGCTCATATAATGAGGTACAGTAGGTATTTTACTGTTTCTGGTGGGCTCCCAATAAAGAGTGAAAAATGGGATTTTGAGCCTGGGTCCTACTACTACTTGACATTAAAGTACACTACATTAACCACTAGACTACTTCTCAAACTTGGTGCCTACTTTCCTAAGAATACCTGAAGTTGTCATAGAGCCAGGAATCCCCTTTCAGTTTCACTTTCAGGAGACAGCAACTACTGGGGGATTAAGGTCTTAATCCCTCCAGTGATCAACTGCTCAATCAGAGCATCTTGCTATACACTAGACCTGACTGAAACAAATCTAACTTAGGACATCCTACTTTTAAGGCTTGGGCATTTCTTCCCATTCAGTAATCACTGTTGGAGTCCTGATTATGGGCCCTCCTAGTCCCGCCTAAAACACACACCCTCGCTATTTGGATATACTGTAGTATTGATCATCCTTTTTCTGCCTTTGAAAAATCGGGATATGGAGGTTCATTTGGGCATTTTGAGACATCCATATGCTTTGAAAATAAGCTCCTTGGATCAAAATATCTCCATAATATATCGCTCTTCAAAATAATAACTGAGATAACTGTTCTTCAGCATTAAAAATCGGCACTTATCTTAATTCCTTTTCAACCAGCAGTCATCGTCACTGCCACAATCACATTTCCTGATTGGGGCATTGTGATTCAGCCTGAGTGCAGATGAATAATTATCTAAGTTAGTGTTTAGAAGAGTGATACATTTTGGAGATATTTTGATCATTGGACACTAAATATAGCACAATGATATTTGGGACACTACAAGGGTTTTTGAGCTGTTAGGGGCCTTTTTACTGAACAGCTGTAAGCCTACAGCGGGCTTACCATGCGCCAATCCATAGCTACTGCTGGGCTACCACATGAGTCCAGTGGAAGTTCCCACCTCTAGCTCATGCTATTTCCAGCTCTACAAAAATATATCCTACTTTTGTAGCACTGGAACTTAACCAGCAGTAATCGGGCAGTGCCAGTTTAGAGTGGGAGCCCTTACCGCCATCTCAATGGGTGGTGGTAAGGGCTACCCACCAAAATGGCTGTGTGGTAAGTTGTTCACTTACTGCATGACCATTTATTTTTCCCAAAAATGAGACAGCCTTTTCCTTCTGCAGTAAAAGGGGGCCTCAGCATGCACCAAAAACATACAGTATGCTGATGCTAGCACAGGCTCCCTTTTATCACTGCTTAGTAAAAGGGCCCCTAATTTTCTAGAAAAGTGGAATTTTGTTCACCAGTGATTAATGGAGTTTCAACTATTCAGCTCTTTGAAAAAGGTTGTGAACTATCTTTTTACTGAAGTCCTTTTTCTTCACTGTTTTTGTCTAAAAGATTGGTGCTATGGTGAAATAGCACTTTGACTGAATATTAGTAGTGTGCTCAGCACTGATTAACACTGCTTGGATCAGTCCACGGACTTCTTATTGCAAGCTGGCTTATCTGACTTAGCTTTCAAGTACAATGTTTCAGAGAACTATGATTTTAATTTTATAATTAGGCCAGTAATGTTTGCAATCCACATACCTGCATCTAGCTGACAACTGAAATTGTCATATTCATCTTAACTAATTGACATATGCATGAGAAAGAAGCACAGAGGTGCTAAAACTTGACAAACCGAGTCACTGGAACATTTTATAAACTTTACTGGATCACTTGCACTTGACAGTGATCCCTTTGCAAAATAATGTATGTAAACATGACAAACTGCAGTTTGGATTCTAAAGAATTTTGCATGGACTCTGTTTCAACCAAAATCACCAGAACACAGTCAATGTTTGCCATTGGAATTTTTGGAGTTCTTTTTTTTTAGACTCAGTGTTGCTGAAATGTAGACTGTGTCATTCCTTAGTTGGTTAGCATCTTGCTCCATCATAATATTTGCAAAGTTATTCAACTTAAGAACTCAAGAAATATATAGTACATTTTAAATATGTACATTAAGAAAAAAGGTTTTATGTTTATCTGTTATTTTCTACAATGGTCAAAAGCATTAGGATATATGATTATTTTAATCTGAGAATTTGGACTACATTTCATAAATGTCCACGTGTATGATTGTCATGTAAATCTGTTGCTTAGCATTCATGCGTTTGTATGAAAGTTTGATGAGAACATTTTATTTTGTTTTTATCCTGTGGTGCTCATTTGGCTTCCTTTATTAGGATTATATTAAATAACTCCAGTAGCCAATGCTTTCTTATTCCCTAGATATATCCAACACTCCTTTTTGCATAAGGAAGTAGTCTACAATCAATATGACTGCTTCCCCATTTGGAAAGCCGCAAACATGGTGTTTACAGGTCACCATATATTAATGAAAGCAGTTATTGAGTGATTCACCAGACAGATGGGTTTTTCTTTGTTTTCACACCTAATGCAATGCAGCATGTTGCTGTGCAGTACAACATGAAGCAAAATGGAACACCTGATGCCATAGGCCACAGATGTGAATTACCAGAGCACAGCACCATGCAAAGCATAAGGGAGTCATACAATACACTGCAAAGCAGAAGCATGTTATAACACTGGGCAAAGAGAGAGAGAGCAGCAAAATTTATTAGTGATATTATAACTCATCTTTGTTGTTCTAGAAAAAGACAGGGAGAAACAAAATAGCACAATTTTTTGACAGTTTACAAACTAAAGTGACATGTCAAAACAAAGTGGAACTGCTTAGAAAATATTTCTGGTCAGTGCTCACTGCAGAATGGTTAGACGTAAAACAGTAGAAAACTGCCACAAACAGGGATGGAAATGGAGTAGATGTCATTTTTCAGAAGGCTGAGTTTGCAAGGAGCTATGAAATCTAAAAGTAAATAGACAAAGAGAACAAACAGGATACATCCAAGAATATTACACCAGTTCTTAACTCTTTACCTGAAAATTCCAGATTTCTTTAGGTTTATGATTGACTTCAGAGGACTGGAAACAGCTGTGATTCCTGCTCACAAAACTGGAAGATGAGGTTGGGAATTACAGGCCAATTAGTCTGACCTCAGTGAGAAGAATATCAACAGAATTACTATTAAAACTAAAGAGAGCACAATTTCTGAAAATCCATTGGATTATATAGCTGGCACACCTTTTTGGTTAAAGGGGTCAATCAAATCAATTTCCAGAACAACCCCCAAGCTTTCCAGTTGCTGATGCTGTAGTGGACAACACATTTCATTTATTTATTTATGTATTTATTTATTTATTTATTTATGTATTCATTAGGGATTCTTTACCGCCTTTTTGAAGGAATTCACTGAAGACGGTGTACAGTAAAAATAATCAGACATGAGCAATAGACAATTACAGGAGTAAAAATATTCAAATAACAATACAAACCAGCTTATAATCGAACGAGAAAAATGCCCAAGTTCCGACCTAAATCGGGAGATGGACGTTTATCTCACAAAAACGAATAAAGCGGTATAATCGAAAGCCGATTTTTGGGCGTTTTCAACTGCACTCCGTCGCGGATGCGGACAAAGTTTATGGGGGCGTGTCAGAGGTGTGGCGAAGGCGGAACTGGGGCGTGGTTATCTGCCGAACAGAGATGGGCGCATTTCACAGATAATGGGACAAAAGTATGCGTTTTTAGCTAGAATTTAGGGCACTTTTCCTGGACCCTGTCTCTTCACGAATAAGGCCCCAAAAAGTGCCCTAAATGACCAGATGACCACTGGAGGGAATCGGGGATGACCTCCCCTGACTCCCCCAGTGGTCATAAACCCCCTCCCACCACAAAAAATGATGTTTCACAACTTTTTATTTTGACCCTCAAATGTCATACCCACCTCCCTGGCAGCAGTATGTAGGTCCCTGGAGCAGTTGTTAGGGGGTGCAGTGGACTTCAGGCAGGTGGACCCAGGCCCATCCCCCCCTACCTGTTACAATTGTGCTGCTTAATGCTTAGTCGTCCAACCCCCCCCGAACCCACTGTACCCACATGTAGGTGCCCCCCTTCACTCCTTAGGGCTATAGTAATGGTGTAGACTTGTGGGCAGTGGGTTTTGAGGGGGATTTGGGGGGCTCTACACACAAGGGAAGGGTGCTATGCACCTGGGAGCTCTTTTACCTTTTGTTCTGTTTTTGTAAAAGTGCCCCCTAGGGTGCCTGGTTGGTGTCCTGGCATGTGAGGGGGACCAGTGCACTACGACTCCTGGCCCCTCCCACGAACAAATGCCTTGGATTTATTCGTTTTTGAGCTGGGCGATTTCATTGTCCATTATCGCTGAAAAGCAAAAACGCCCAGCTCACAACTTGGCGAATAAAACATAGACGTCTAATTTTTTCGAAAATACGCTTGGGTCCGCCCCTTCACGGACCCGTTCTCAGAGATAAACGCCCATGGAGATAGGCGTTTCTGTTAGATTATGCCCCTCAAAGTATGGCATAGTATACTACTTACAAAATCAACACAATATGTAATAGAACATTTTAATTGACAATGTAGGGTAGAAGCAAAGATGGAACATATAGGGCCCCTTTTACTAAACGACGGTAAGCCCAACACAGGCTTACCGCTCGCTAAACAGGAAGTAACGCTGGGCTACCACAGCAGCCGGCGATCTTTCCCACCCCTTGCGCACCGTCATATCTGCCACTTCAAAAAATATTAATTTTCGTAGTGCTGGAGTGTACCCAGCTGCCCGATTACCACCGAGTTAGGACAGGAGCCCTTACCGCCACCACAGAGGCAGAGTGGGTGTTTCTGCGCTTATTAGTTAGCACAAGATTAGTGTGTGAGCCCTTCCTGCCTACAAAGCAGGTGTTGGTAAGGGCTTACATGACAATTTTTAATAATGGTCACGTACTAATGGCAACATTAGCGTGTGGCCATTAATTAAGAAAATGGAAAATTGGCCATTTTCCCACTGTGGTAGAAATGTCCTTAGAGCATGAGAAACACTTAGGTAAGGACCTGCTAAGGCTGCTTTCTACTACAGCTTTGTAAAAGGAGCCCAATGAGAGATAAATCAATAGAACTGCAAAGCCTCTACGGACAAAAAATAGACATATAGAGCCTTGTATATATACAACACACCTTTACCATCTAACTTCATCCCTTCTCAGATGCAAATTATCATATTTAAAACTCATCTTTGCGATAATATCCCATTACTATATTTTGCTAGTTTTGCCTCCCCACACATACCTCACAACACCCTGGTGGTCTAGTGGCTTGCTTCGGGGCAGGAAAGGTCCCCACACTTTCCTGCCCGTTGCCTCTGATCTTTTCATCGGCGCCGCCACTTGTTTAAGATGGCTGCCGAGACTTATATCAAAAGTCTCATAACAGGGTGTATATAGACTCTGTGCGCTTCAAACTTCATTGTAAAATGGCAGCACTAGAATAAAAGTGGAGATAACAATAGGGAGGAAATATTGTAGATTATAAAAGGAAGAAAATTTATCAGAGATAAATCCGGGGATTTTTAAGGTGAATCCATATTTAGACGGTGATATTTAGAAGGTTTTCTTCATGTTGGAGTGTTTAATTACCAGGCATATTCTTCATTTTTATCAAATTTGGAAGATGGATGAGGTTGAGATTTCTCCTTTGCAGAAACAATAGGGTATGTTCTCCTAGATCTGTAATCAATTGTCTGTGTCCAAGCCTGTCAAAAGAAAAGGTGAAAGCATGGATCAATGAGGCAAAGCCAACATGGATTTAGTAAAAGGGAAATGCCTCACTAAGCTATCACATTTCTTTGAAGGAGTGAACAAACATGTGGATAAAGGTGAACTGGTCGGTATTTTGTATCTGGATTTTCAAAAGGCATTTGACAAAGTACATCATTAAAGACTCCAGAGGAAATTGGAGAGTCATGGGATAGGAGGTAGTGTCCTATTATGGATTATAAACTGGTTAAAAAATAGAAAACAGAAAGTAGGGTTAAATGGTCAGTATTCTCAAAGGAAAAGGGTAGATAGTGAGGGTTCCCCAGGGGTCTGTGCTGGGACCACTGCTTTTTAACATATTTATAAATGATGGGAGTAACTACTAAGGTAATTAAATTTGCTGATGACACAAAGTTATTCAAAGTTGTCAAATTGCAAGAGGATTGACTGGAAGAATGGGCATCTAAATGGCAGATGATGTGAGCAAGTGCCAAGTGATGCATGTGGGAAAGAGGAACCAAAATTATAGTTACATAATGCAAGGTTCCACATTAGGAGTCGCTGACCAGGAAAGGGATCATTGTTAATAATATGTTGAAACCCTCTTCTAAGTGTGTGACGGTGGTTAAGAAAGCAAATAGAATGTTAGGTATTATTAGGAAAGGAATGAAAAACAAAAATGAGGATGTTATAATGCCTTTGTATCACTCCATGGTGTGAACACACCTTGAATATTGTGTCCAATTCTGGTCACTGCATCTCAAAAAAAGATATAGTGGAATTAGAAAAGGTACAGAGAACAGCGACAAAAATGATAAAAGGGATGGGAAGACTTCCCTATAAGGAAAGGCTAAAGTGGCTAGGGCTCTTCAGCTTGGAGAAAACATGGCTGAGGGGAGATGTGATAGAGGTCTATAAAATAATGAGCGGAGTGGAACGGGTAGACTTGAATCACTTGTTTACTCTTTCCAAAAATACTAGGACTAGGGCACACACAATGAAGCAATAAAGTAGTAAATTTAAAACAAAATTGGAGAAAATATTTCTTCACTCAATGTGTAATTAAACTCTGGAATTCGTTGCCAGAGAATGTAGTAAAAGTACTTAGCTTAGCAGGGTTTAAAAAAGATTTAGATGGCTTCCTAAAGGAAAAGTCCATAGACCATTATTAAAATGGACTTTGGGAAAATCTACTGCTTATTTCTAGAATAAGCAGCATAAAATACATTGTACTGTTTTTGGATCATAAGTATATAAGTAATGCCACATTGGGAAAAGACCAAGGGTCTATCGAGCCCAGCATCCTGTCCACGACAGCGGCCAATCCAGGCCAAGGGCACCTGGCAAGCTTCCCAAACGATCTTCCCAGGTACTTGTGACTAGGATTGGCCACTTTTGGAAAATAGGATAATGGGCTTGATGGAACTTCTGTCTGTCCCAGTATTGCAATAATGTTGTACTTATGTACATAAAGATATCTCAGAACACAGATTATATGCAATGTTGTCTTTAAGTCTTTTTCTGGTAGCAGATGGTCCAGGTAATGTCCATTTTTTTTGTTAGTTGTTTTACATTATTTCTCTAGTGAATAGCTTCCTTGTCTAGAAAACATACTTGTAATTAGAGTTATCCTTAGTGGATTCAATTTAATGTTTTTTAATACTACCTTGATTGTGTCAATCTGTTTTGGGATCTTTAACAAGCTGTTCTAATATCCATCAATACATAAAATAGAAATCCAGATTATAATTACAGATACAGATCTATTTTAAATGAGTAATGATTCTGTTTACAATGTAGTGATGTAACTAAATCTGAGATTGGTTTAGATTCATTCAGATTATGTTGTTTTCTCTTGAAGACTGGGGGGGGGGGGGCACTTTTACTGAAGTATGTTAAAACAATCAGTACAGTAAAAATATTGTGGTAGTTGCCTAACACAAGTAAGGTACTGCATGGGAATGTCAGAGTAAAGCAGTTGAATAGCTGGTGGTGACAGCTAGCACCCAGGCAATTAATGCAAGCAAACTGTCATGAATAGAGAAAAAATATCCGCCAGAAGGCGGAGAACTCTAGACGCCCCACGGACAACAACAAGAAATAAAATAAAAGTGGGAGGACGACCAAGGATTCCAAAGACTGAAAGGATATATAATAATAAAGATGTTTATTGAGGTATAAAGACTCGACACAACGTCGTGTTTCGGCCGTTAGGCCTGCATCAGGAGTCTTAATGCCGAATGCTTTGAGAACTATTTGATGAAGGCAAATCCTCAACAAAGAGAGGTCTTTAGAAAGACCGTTGTGAAGGTGAGCGTGCTTCATTGTCTCCACTGACACAACGCTTGTATAGAATGTGTCGAGTCTTTATACCTCAATAAACATCTTTATTATTATATATCCTTTCAGTCTTTGGAATCCTTGGTCGTCCTCCCACTTTTATTTTATTTCAAACTGTCATGAATGCCAATAGCATAGCTGCACTTAACATTACCCCAAGAGATGGCATTAAGTGCAACTACTCTATCAGATGTCATGTAGTAGAGCCATTCAATGGAGAATTACACAGTGGAAGACCATCCTACATAGCCGCTTTGCGTTCCCCCCATCACATCCCCCTCTTGTGATGCCCCCAAATGTGACAGAATCCTAACATCTGATCACAAATCCCACTCCCTGAATATAAACTTAACCCCCCCACAAGACTGACCCTCGCCCCACCTTTGGGGTTTATATTGGTGGTCCAGTAGCTCTATGACAGGAGAGATACTCCTCTGATCCTACTCATAACTGCACCAGGATACAAAATGGTCATGATGCCCCTAGCAGTAGTCTTGCAATATTACCACTAGGGGGCATCCTTTCATACACAAGGGATGAGACTTGTTTTCAGGAGGACAGGGTTTATAGACAGGGAGAGGGATCCTATGGGGATGGGTTATGTCACTTTCAGGGGGATCATAAGGAGAGATGTGTGGGAGGATTGGAAAGCAGGGGATATTTTAGGGGTATGCCACCTTAGCTGTTCCTTATTTCTTTTGGAGAGGGCCTACACCATGTTAAATGTTGTGGCAGGTAACATGAGTGCACCTGTGCTATCTGCCACACCATGTAATATGGTGCCTGTATGCTGAGTTTCTATCCTGGACAGTAAATGCAGGGCAGATGCAATTACCGCAGAAACTTACTCCACCTAAGTCTATATATGGTACCTTGAGTTGTATGTGCAGATCTAGGCATATTCTGATTTGCGCACATAACTACATTTGATAATGAGCCAATCAGTGATGATAATTGGATGCTAACAAGTAATTACCAGCAGTAATTGGCACTAATTAGAATGTATTCACACTACTTAATAAGTGTATTCTATAAAATAGTCCAAGTAAATTCTACTGTGTGGATCCCAAAAGGGGGTATGGCTATAGGAGGAGCATGGGCAGGTCATGGGCATTCCAAAAATGTATGTGCAGTTTTATAGAATAACCCACTCCATGCCTATAGTTAGGAGTGGGCATTTATACCATAAATAGCTGCACCTAAATTCTAGGATTTAGTAAACAGGAATATTATGTAAACCATGCCTATCTTTAGATGTAGTTTACAGAATATGCCTAAGTGTGTTTTCCTTTGGTGCTGGTTTTTTAGGCAACATATACAGAATCTGACCCACTATGTGCTAGGTTTTGGACATAACTCATGATAAGTGCAAGAACTCACTGCACTTTAATAATAGGGTCCTTAATATTTATTGATGAATTGATTTTCAGATACAAATCAACAAACAACTGTGATTTAACCAGATATTTGGAAAGAAAAAAAAATATGTCTCCATTTAATGTTTCCCCCATTCTTCCAATATGCCCTGAAACATTACTGAAAACAGAGATGAAGCTGCTGGCAGAATATTCAGTGCCTGATAATAAAGTAGATCTTTGATAATCACAGATCTTGGGAATCAGGATCTTCAAAATGGTCAAGATGTAAGGGATAGGCTATTGTTATGAATGCCATCTGCAGACTGCAAGATAGAAATGAAGAAAGCCACTGCATTCTCTGGGATTGGTAGCATAGAACCTTGCTACTATCTGGGATTCTGCCATATACTTGTGACCTGGATTGGCCACTGCTGGAATCAGGATCCTGGGCTAGATGAGTCATTGGTCTGCCCCAGAATGGCATGTTCTTATGCACTATGTGCATATAGTATGCACTCTCCTTAAAGAATGTGCACTACTTGTACATAGAGCATTGTTTCCCAATAGAATACACCTGCATAATGGTTTGCAAATGCACTTCTATCATGAAAAAACGGAGTGTCTGCAGGTAGCATGGATTTCTTCTGGAGTTTGCACATTATCCCCTGGATTCTACATAGCCTGTCTTAAGTTGCATGCTCCAATCCAGTTGTATTCTGGATTTGCATGCACAACTTAATCAGTTAACAAGCTAATTAGCACTGATAATTGCCACTTAAGAAATTATTGACACTAACTGATATTAATTAGAATCTGCGCTCAGAACTGTCTAAGCATACTCTATAATGTGATGCATGTAAATTCTAAGTCATGTGGAGGGCCATTTTCGAAAGGGGTGTCCAAGTTGCGATTTAGACGTCCTTGCAAAATGGCGAAATCCAGGGGCACGGAAACCTGTATTTTCAAAACAAGATGGACGTCCATTTTTCATTTCGAAAATACCATCAGAGACGTCCAAATCCTTAAATTTGGACGTCCCTAGATTTTGATGTCCCTAGACATGGACATTTCTGACTTTCGGCAATTTTCGAAACCAAGAACATCCATCTCAGAAACGACTAAATGCAAGCCCTTTGGTCGTGGTAGGAGCCAGCATTAATAGTGCACTGGTCCCCCTAACATGCCAAGACACCAACCGGGCACCCTAGGGGGCACTTCAGTGTACTTCATAAATTGTTCCCAAGAACATAGCTCCCTTACCTGAGCCCCCCAAAACCCACTACCCACAACTGTACACCACTACCATAGCCCTTACGGGTGAAGGGGGCACCTAGATGTGGGTACAGTGGGTTTGAGGTGGGTTTTGGAGAGCTCGCTGTTTCCTCCACAAATGTAACAGGTAGGGGGTTATGCACCTGGGTCTGCCTGTGTAAAGTGCACTGTAGTACCCACTAAAACTGCTCCAGGGACCTGCATGCTCTGTCATGGACCTGAGTATGACATCTGAGGCTGGCATACAGGCTGGCACGACACATTTTTAAAGATGTTTTTTGAGGGTGGGAGGGTGTTAGTGACCACTGAGGGAGTAATAGGAGGTCATCCCAGATTCTCTCCAGTGGTCATCTGGTCATTTTGGGCACCTTTTTGTGCCTTATTTGTAATAAAAACACTTCCAGGTGAAAATGTCCACGTGTTCGTCAGGGACGTCCTTGTTTTTTTCGATTATGGGTCAAAGGGTGGAAGCAAAGATGGAACATATAGATAAATAATTAGCCTAATTAGGCTAGTATTCTATAAGGAAAGTAGATGTCTACTTTCCTTTAAAGAATAGGCACCCTCTGGGCACTTAATTGTAAATGTCCTCATATAAATAATTATGAACTGCTTATCTATGTTTTTAGGTGGTTTACTACAAATATATGAAATATTAAAACAACACAACATGAAACAAAGTTACTAAATAAAACATGAGTGCAGGAAAGTCACTAAAACACACTCCACCCTATATTCAACTGGTAGTGGGCAGCGTTTTTAGGGCCCTCTTCACTTAGTAGCGCTAGAGGCGCATTAGCATTTTTAGCGTGTGCTAAACATTATCATGTGCTAACCGTGTAGATGCCCATAATATTCCCATGGGCATCTACACAGTTAGTGCTTCATAATTTTTAGCACACGCTAAAAACATTAGCGCGCCTTACTAAACAGGGCCCTTAATGTCTATTGCCAGTATTAAACCTGGATATTCAGTGGTTGGCCATATCAGACCACTGGCGTTAAATATCCAATTTTATTTTTGGCCCCTAAAACTTAATTAATTAAGGCAATATTCAGTGCCTGCCCACTTAATTTAGACTGATCAAAGATAGGACTGATATTTATGTGGCCCAATTTAATCGGTTACCTTACATGGTCAGATGCTGCATATCAGTGCCTATCCGCATAAGTCCCCCGAGTTAGCTGGTTTAGTAGTTGTTGCTAACTGTGAATATTCAGCTAATATAACTGGTTAAGTCCTGCTGAATATTGACGTTTAGCCACAAACAAGTTATTTAAGCGATCAGTGGCCATTTCTGGTCAGATAAATAGCTTTGAATATCGGCCGGACTAAATACAACTTGATAGATTACTAATCTGCCTTATCTATCAAATCAACAACATTAGGAAAGGGTAAAACTGCTTATGAAAAGAACAATATTTTCAATTTTTGCTAAAATGCCACCATATAACCCTCTATTCAGAGAATCAGAAGTTGAGGATTGCTCAAACTCAAGCTACAAACTCAAGCTCAGTACTCACTAGGTGGTTATGGACTGTGCCACCTTAGATGCAATTAGTATTGGAAAGGAGCATATTCTAGTTTTAATGAATTTGCTGATTTTACAGTAGCTGTCCCTTCAAATACTCAGACAGCCCTGACCATAGCTAAAATGATAATGCAACATTGGATCAATTATTATGGTTGCCGAGCCCAACAACATTCAGATCAAGGGCACAATTTCAGATTGGAAGCCATCAGAGAATTAGGTAAGATATGCACCACCCCATTACCACCCTCAGGGTAATGCTCAATGTGAGTGATATAATAGAATAATATTGGACACGTTGACAACTTTACCTAAAGAAAAGAAATGGAAACGCCTGGATTAGTTCTTCCCTACATTAGCAGTGTGCATAGCTCAACTAGCTATCGTCCTTCTACTTCATGTTTTTGGCATAACTCCAGACTGCCAAAACATGATTTACAAATGAATTTAGTTGAATCAGAGGAAGTAGAGAATCTGGATGAGTGGATAAAGCTTCATAATCAGAGGTTACAAGAGTCCTACAGGATATCATATTACTGCAGATGTCAGGCAACTTGAAGGAAACAGCTCTTCAATCAACAATCTCAGCATGGTCTGATCTCAAAAGGGGAATGAGTATTACTCTGAGATGACAAGAACAGAGGCCAAAGAAAAATATCTGATAAGTGGGAAGAGATTTCTTATAAAGTTATCCATGTGTATTAACAAGAAGGGAGTAACTATAAAATAAGAGCTTCAAATGGATTATGTAAAGTAATGCATGAGATAATTTAAAAGTTATGTCTTGTCTAATATCAGATAACACCAAAAGTTGTTTCTCATAGTGATGTAAATACTTGTGGATGATGAAAGTGACCAACATGAAACAGCTTGACTCTTAATTGAATTAAGTCAAGGACAATGTCTGGAGGAAAATATCTCAGATACTTTAACTGTAACATCAAGGATAGTAACATGAAGAATTAGATAATGTCAGTCTGTCAACAGAAGTAACAGACAGAGCTAGGCTTAAGAGAGTAAATCAGGGCAAAAGGCCTGATTGCTTAAGAGACTATTATGTGTATTGAGAATCCTATTTAATGATATCTAAATAAGGGAACAAAGAATGAATGCAAACTATGAATGTCTGAGTGTGAGATGGAAAACTGAGTGCATTTGTGGATACGTGAAATGTCGGGGACAACATTTATTATTGAAGGGTGAATATATACAGAAGGAAAATCATATTTTTAAAATTGCTTATTTGAAATGGAATTCAACAACAACCTGGTACTTGCTTGAAGAATACAATTCACTATCAACAATTTGCAATTATTTCACTCTCAACACAATTAGTTAAATGGGGAGGAAAATACTCCAGAAGCTCGGCAACCACACACACCTCTCTTGTTGTGGATACCTCGCTGCTCAGAGTTTACTTTTGAAAATTGTTTTTTTTTCGGATGTAAACTACTGGCGAGCATTGTCATGAGTCAAGAAAACCTCTCCATATGTGCCTCATATAATTTTTATTTTCTATTATTTGGATTTTGTATTAAATGTGCTATTGTTCTCTTATCTAATACTTAATTAGAGATACAAAAAGGCATTTATCTGGTATGTGGCTCAATCTACTGGGTATACATTACATTGAACCCCTGTTTTGCCAATGCCACTTTGAATATTAAAAGGTAAATTATATTCAAGTAAACTAGGCATTTTGCTGTGCCCAGTGAGCTTACAATCTAAGGGGTACGTTTGTACTAAGGTGTGTTAGCGTTTTTAACGCACCTTTAAAGTTAGGGTGCGTTAAACGCTAACACACATACATTTCTATGAGCATGTTAGCGTTTAACGCACGTTAACCATTAAGGTGTGTTAACAACACTAACGGGCCTATAGCACACCTTAGTAAACGTAGGCATAATTTTGTACCTGATGCAATGGAGGCTGAAGCAACTTGCACACTATTATAAGGATCTGTACTAGGATTCCCTAGTCTTCTTCCCAGTGCTCTTATCACGAGGCTTCTGTTCCACTCCAGCACTGAATAAAAAACGCACATTGCTTACCTAACAATAAGCACTAATTGACAATAACATGTATTATTTTCCCCTATCACAGCTTAATGCAAGACTTGTAGCAACTGAGGTCATTATTATGCGAAATGAATAATGCAAATTGTAGTATGCTTTGCAAATACAAGCAGTGTATTTCACTGAACATTCGAAATATTTCAGGGGGTACTGTTAGCTTTTCTCCAAGAGTATTGGTCTGGTAATGTGCAAGCTAACGATTCCAAGGTTGATCATAAAAGCACTAGTGATTTGTGTAAAATTGTCCCTCACCTTTAATCCCTTTAAAAAATGAAAATAGCCCTCCGACTGTCCCACTATCTCTTATCCATTTGAAATGATAAGATCCCCTAGCAGACCCATATCCACTTAAAATGGGAAGGCCCCTCTCCCTGGATCCACCCCACCTCAATGCATTCAAAATGAGAACACTCCAAGGCCCTATGCTTTTCACCCAATGTCTGTCTCAATAGCAGACTATGGACTTTTCCCCCAGGAATTTGTCCAAACCTTTTTTTTAAACCCAGATAAACTAACCGCTATTACCGCCTTCTCCAGTAAAGAGTTCCACAGCTTAGCTATTTGTTGAGTGGAAAAATATGTCCTCCTTTTTGTTCCATGTAACTTCCTTAGTGTCCCCTAGTCTTTGTACTTTTGGAACGAGTAAAAAATTTATTTACTTCTACTCATTCTACACCACTTAGGATTTTGTAGACCTCAGTCATATCTCCCCTCACCTATCTCTTTTCCAAACTGAAGAGCTCTAACCTCTTTAGCCTTTCCTCATATGAGAGGAGTTCCATAAGTACATAAGTACATAAGTAGTGCCATACTGGGAAAGACCAAAGGTCCATCTAGCCCAGCATCCTGTCACCGACAGTGGCCAATCCAGGTCAAGGGCACCTGGCACGCTCCCCAAACGTAAAAACATTCCAGACAAGTTATACCTAAAAATGCGGAATTTTTCCAAGTCCATTTAATAGCGGTCTATGGACTTGTCCTTTAGGAATCTATCTAACCCCTTTTTAAACTCCGTCAAGCTAACCGCCCGTACCACGTTCTCCGGCAACGAATTCCAGAGTCTAATTACACGTTGGGTGAAGAAAAATTTTCTCCGATTCGTTTTAAATTTACCACACTGTAGCTTCAACTCATGCCCTCTAGTCCTAGTATTTTTGGATAGCGTGAACAGTCGCTTCACATCCACCCGATCCATTCCACTCATTATTTTATACACTTCTATCATATCTCCCCTCAGCCGTCTCTTCTCCAAGCTGAAAAGCCCTAGCCTTCTCAGCCTCTCTTCATAGGAAAGTCGTCCCATCCCCACTATCATTTTCGTCGCCCTTCGCTGTACCTTTTCCAATTCTACTATATCTTTTTTGAGATACGGAGACCAGTACTGGACACAATACTCCAGGTGCGGTCGCACCATGGAGCGATACAACGGCATTATAACATCCGCACACCTGGACTCCATACCCTTCCTAATAACACCCAACATTATATTCGCTTTCCTAGCCGCAGCAGCACACTGAGCAGAAGGTTTCAGCGTATCATCGACGACGACACCCAGATCCCTTTCTTGATCCGTAACTCCTAACGCGGAACCTTGCAAGACGTAGCTATAATTCGGGTTCCTCTTACCCACATGCATCACTTTGCACTTGTCTCGCAAGGTCCTCCTGTAATCGTTCACATTCCTCCTGCGACTTGACGACCCTGAATAATTTTGTGTCATCGGCGAATTTAATTACCTCACTAGTTATTCCCATCTCTAGGTCATTTATAAATACATTAAAAAGCAACGGACCCAGCACAGACCCCTGCGGGACCCCACTAACTACCCTCCTCCACTGAGAATACTGGCCACGCAATCCTACTCTCTGCTTCCTATCTTTCAACCAGTTCTTAATCCATAATAGTACCCTACCTCCGATTCCATGACTCTGCAATTTCTTCAGGAGTCTTTCGTGCGGCACTTTGTCAAACGCCTTCTGAAAATCCAGATATACAATGTCAACCGGCTCCCCATTGTCCACATGTTTGCTTACCCCCTCAAAAAAATGCATTAGATTGGTGAGGCAAGACTTCCCTTCACTAAATCCGTGCTGACTTTGTCTCATCAGTCCATGTTTTTGTATATGCTCTGCAATTTTATTCTTAATAATAGCCTCCACCATCTTGCCCGGCACCGACGTCAGACTCACCGGTCTATAATTTCCCGGATCTCCTCTGGAACCCTTCTTAAAAATCGGAGTAACATTGGCTACCCTCCAGTCTTCCAGTACTACACTCGATTTTAGGGACAGATTGCATATTTCTAACAGTAGCTCTGCAAGTTCATTTTTTAGTTCTATTAATACTCTGGGATGAATACCATCAGGTCCCGGTGATTTACTACTCTTCAGCTTGCTGAACTGACCCATTACATCCTCCAAGGTTACAAAGAATTTGTTAGTTTCTCCGACTCCCCCGCTTCAAATATTCTTTCCGGCACTGGTGTCCCCCCCAAATCCTCCTCGGTGAAGACCGAAGCAAAGAATTCATTTAATTTCTCCGCTACGGCTTTGTCCTCCTTGATCGCCCCTTTAACACCATTTTCGTCCAGCGGCCCAACCGACTCTTTGGCCGGTTTCCTGCTTTTAATGTATCTAAAAAAATTTTTACTATGTATTTTTGCTTCCAACGCTAATTTCTTCTCAAAGTCCTTTTTTGCCCTCCTTATCTCCGCTTTGCATTTGGCTTGGCATTCCTTATGATCTATCCTGTTACTTTCAGTTGGTTCTCTTCTCCACTTTCTGAAGGATTGTTTTTTGGCTCTAATGATTTCCTTTATGTTACTGTTTAGTCACTCTTCTTTGAACCTTTTCTAATTCCGCTATATCTTTTATGAGATACAGCAGCCAAAACTGAACTCAATACTCAAGGAATCAGGCTGCCAAATAAAAGAACATTTCTTTATTTGGCAGCCTGGTGTCTTATGGTAGTACCACAAGACTACTACTAGCAGTCTGTAGCTGCCACATATACAGAGGGCACTGCCAGGGCAGAAATGATTGGGGAGCATTTCCACACCCTACTACACACTTGGGAGATCATGGAAGGTATTGGAACTGTAGAAAGGTGAGGGGTCAATCAACCAGGGAAGTCCAAGAGTTATGGGAAGAGCAAGGGTCATGGGAAGTTCAAGGGATTATCCTATTCTTTTAAGGGATTCAGAGGGAGGGTGATATTTCTTGTTGTCTCAGTTGACATTTTCAATAATAGTGGCCCAAGTTGAAAAGCACATGTGATATTCTCAGTTGTAGGAATGAAGAATAAATTTACTGTAGGATTCACTTACCCACACTTCTAAGGAATTGTGGATTAATTAATCTGGCAGCAACAAATTGCAAAACCACAGGCTAGTAAATACAATCCTAATTCTTTACCCAGGGCAATAGAGTGGAAGGACTGGAACCCTGTCTTCTCTTAGTCTTGGCTTGCTGCTCTAGGCTGGCTGTCCTCCACTGTGCTTCAACTGTTTGTGGAGGCAAACCCTAGCAAGTCAATTTTCAGTTTTATAGAATAAATATGTATGCAACACATTAGCATATATTGGAGATCCATTGTATACAAGTCTATTCATTATGGTAAGCCTAAAACACGAAGGAGTCCTTTTACTAAGGTGTACTAGAAAGTGGCTGGCGCTGCAGTTAGCACGTGGGTATGCCATTTGCTCTGACCACTTTGTATCATGGCAGAAAAATAGCTATAGTCATGTGCTAATTTTCCCTTGAGTGAATGGCCATCACAGCCAGGAGCCCTTACCGCCACTTATTTATGCTATTCCTGTGCTAATCAGGTAGTCCATGGTATTATGCCTATGCTACCCGATTAGCACAGGCATACCTACTCTCTGGCCCAGACAAGCCTCCCATGACTATATATATATATATATATATATTACCACGGACGTAGAGCATGCTGCTACCCAGTAGTGCCCTTTTATTGCATGGTAGGCCTGTTGCAGCTTAGTAAAAGGGTCCCTAATTGATTAAGATGCTTATTTTCGAAAGAGAAAAATATCCAAAAAGTGCCATAAAGCTGCATTTGGGCATTTTTACTCTCAAAATGTCCAAATCAGTATTTTAGAAATGTATTTTGCAGGCGTTTATCTATGCAATTCATCTGTATTGTGTCCAAATCTCAAGGGGACATGATGGGGTATTTTGGGGGTGGGATGAGGGCAGAATTAGAGCATTCCAAACACTAGGACATTTTACAGTCATAATGGAACAAAACAAAAACTTCTAGGGCAAAAATCTAAAACATTTTGGCCTAGACCTGTTTTTAGAATAAATAAGGGGAAAGGGAAAGGGAAATAGGACTTGATATACTGCCTTTCTAAGGTTTTTGCAACTACATTCAAAGTGGTTTACATGTACTTATTTTGTACCAGGGGCAATGGAGAGTTAAGTGACTTGCTCAGGGTCACAAGGAGCTGCAGTGGGAATTGAACTCAGTTTCCCAGGATCAAAGTCCACTGCACTAATCACTAGGCTACTCCTCCAAGGTGCCCTAAGTGAGCAGATGATAACAGGAGGGAATCAAGGATTACCCCCTTACTCCTCCAGTGATCACTGACCCCTCCCCCCAAATGACAGCATCATATGTTATTGCTAGGACTATTAGAACAGCATGCAGATCCCTGGAGCAGTCTAGTGGTCAGTGCAGTGCACTATAGACGGGTGGACATAGGCCCATACCTCCTCCTACCTGTTACACTTGTGGTGAAAAATGTGAGCCCTTCAAAACTCACCAGAAACCCACTGCACCCAAATATAGGTGATCACTTCACCCATAAGGGCTATTGTAGTGGGGTGCACTTGGGGGTAGTGGGATTTGGGGGGGTTTCAGTAGACAAGATAAGGGAGCAGTGGTGAAATATGTACCTGAAATCATGTATTTGAAGTCCACAGCAGTGTCTTCTATGGTGTCCCATTGCTTTCCTGGAATGTCTGGTGGAATAGTTTGCTAAAAATGCTGTCCTCTCCTAAATCCCAAGGGCTTTGTTTTCTACATTTTTCACTTGTATGTGTTTTTTCCTAAAAAAAATGCTGGGAAAGATAAACATACAGAGCACAAAGACTTGTTATAAATGGTATTTAAACAAAACAAAAAGATAGATCTGTTCCGGTTTCTATTTGCATTTGGGATGTTTAGTGCAAAATGTCCAAAGTCTGACTTGGACGTCAGATCAAAAATGTCCCTCCATGTGTGTCTCCAGGAGAGGGTTGAGGAGAGCTGGTCTACTTCTCATAATCATGGTTCTGATAAACCAGCATCTGATTCATTCTTCCCACTCTCTGTAGTTTTATAAGAAAGACATTCAGTCCCATCTTTCTGTTTTAAATGAGTATACTTGATTATTATAATATGGTTTTAATAGGTCTCCCACATAGATAAATATCTTGCATGCTGTTAGTTCAAAATACAGATGTGAAGATTATTGGAGATCTAAGGAACTATGACCATCTGTCATCTTTATTATGGGAATTACATTGGTTAATAATCCAATTTTGAATTCAATTTAAGATATTATTAGTTTTTAAACTCAGATCTGATCAAGGCCCTTTATCTACAAATAAATTATTTACATTCCTCAGTCCATTTAATAATTGAAAATTTGATCTGCATGCCTTAGAACCAAAGCTTTTTTCATTTATAGCTTCAAAATGGTGGGATGAGATTCCTCAGATATTGCTTACAGAGAAGGAGTATCTGCTTTATGTAAGGAATTTAAAAATATATAAATTGCTCTGTAAAGCAATTGTTGGTTAGATTTTAAATTTTGCTGATTCATGTGCATGCCATACTGAAATGTTTTAATTTTAAGTTCTGATTTTAATTGGTTTTAGTGTCACTTCTATGTTTTGTATCTGTAATTGCATTATACACTGCAATACATATAACTGTGGTAAAGAAAAGTGGTGAGAAAAACATATATAGGACACAACAAGCACAAGGAGCCTTCTAAACTGGGTGCATCAAAAAGTGTTCATTGACACAGGACCCAACATGGGCCGTGTTTCCGTAAGTGCCTGTGTCAGGGGTCATATATGTTACAAGAGAAGGACTCGCGGTCCTATTTCTTATTTCTTCAAAAGAACAATAACAATTGCACAAAACCAAAAGGGTGAAGGGAAGTGAAGTGAGAGGTTTGTGATTTGCTGCAGTATTTTTGTTTGCAGTTCCATTCTGGGAATATATACATATTTACCACCTCTTTTGGTTGTGTGCAACTGCTGTTGCTCTTTTGAAGAAATATGAAAGATAACTTCCTGGTCTGACCTCTGCCCAAGGCAAATTTGTGTTGGCTCACCCTGCGCTCCAGGGCTGGGTCTCTCCACTGTCCACCCAGAGCTTCCCTTCACAATTGTTGTTTTTCTTAGCAGCAACTCTTCTTATTTTTAGACAATAGATTCACTTCTTTTAAATGGGATCCCCCCCCCTTCTCCTTCTTTGGGTCACTTGGCAGAGACTTGCAGGCAACCAAAGACCCACAGCAACAAACAGAAAACCAAACCAAAGAAAAGGAAAAGACACATACACACAAAAAGACATTCCTACAAGGCAAACACTTAACTTGATCACCTCCTAATCTCCTCACTCCATGCCACTCGTTTTCTCTCAACACAATCTCTCTGCATTTTATTTCAGAACTACTTCCCTTGGGCTGGGCTTCCTCCCAGCCAAGGACCTCCCAGTCACTCCCCGCAGTGATTCTTTACAGGATCTTACTCTTCTTATTAATCCCTAGCCTAACATGGGATTACAATGAGAATGCAATAGTACTGTTATTTTGTTCAGAATATTATGGTAGGAAGCATATGTCCAAAATAGATTTTACTAAAAAAACAATTATTCTGCTTCTATTAACCATTCAGTACAGGAACTCATATGCTTATTCCCTACCTGGATATTAAGGCATTATTAATCCCAACCTCTTAAATAACAAACAAGTATTATTATATAGCAGATGGCGAGTGACAACCATAATGATCACAAAGGCTAATACGCTTGGGGTTTTGAGACTCTCCACAAATCCTACATGCAGACAAATCATATGGAGATAAGCTAACAAATTAATATTTACAGATGGGAATAATATTAAGCAAACTGACTTTAGCTACTTACACTCAAATTTTAATATACTTTTACTTTTTTTTCTTTTTTTGTCATATTAAGGGCAATAATCAGTTATTTATCTGCATACATAAAGGTCGCTTGAGAAAATTTCCCTCTTCTTCCCAGTGTCCGCAGGCAAACATTTCTCCAAATTAAGGGGAAGCATTCCCAGAAAGAGATGTGGAGGGGCATTTTCGATTTGACGTCTAAGTTGGACTTTGGATATTTTGAATTAAACATCCAAATCCAAATAGGAAATATGGCCATTTTCTAAACTGCAAATGTTTATCTTTTTTTGTTTCAAAAATACCATTTATAACAAGGTTTTGTGCTCTGTGTGGTTATCTTTTTGGGCCATTTTGAAAAAAAAAGTGACAAATATAAAATCAAGCATTGGGATGAAGTAGGGGCCAGCATTTTCAGCAGAATGGTCCCCCAGAAGAGCAATAGGCCACCCTAGGGATCACTGCTGTGAACTTCATATTAATGCTCAGAGATACACATCTCACCATGTCTCCCTTATCTTGTCAGCTGAGCCTTCCAAATCTCACCCAAAACCTACTACCCCCAACTGTACACCACTATAATAGCCCTTATGGGTGAAGGGGATACCTATATGTGGGTACAGTGGGTTTCTGGTGAGTTTTGGAGAGCTCACAGTTCCTACCACAAGTGTAACAGGTAGGAGGTGGTATGGGCCTGGGTCCACCCTGTCTATAGTGCACTGCACTGACCACTAGACTATGCTGGGGACCTGCATGCTGCTCTAATAGACCTGGCTATAACATCTGAAGCTGTCATAGAGGCTGGTAAGTACTATTTTTATTCACGTTTTGGGAGGGGGAGGGGGTCAGTGATCACTGGGGGAGTAAAGGGGTCATCCCTGAATCCCTCCAGTGGTCATCTGGTCCTTTAGGGCAAATATTTGTGCCTTATTTGTTCTAAAAGCAAGTCTAGCCCAAAATGTTCATCCTAGACTTTTATTTTGTTCCATCAAGTCACTTAACCCTCCATTGCCCCATGTAAGCCGCATTGAGCCTGCCGTGAGTGGGAAAGCGCAGGGTACAAATGTAACAACAATAAAATAAAAAATAAATATAACGTCCAACTGTTAGGCATATCCTTATCCTGTCTTCAAAACACCTTCAACATTCCCCTTTGTGACTTGGCCATACTGCAGACAAAAAGCATAGATAGACATCTGTAAAATAGGTTTCAAAAATACCGATTTGGATGTTTTGAGAATAAATTCATCCAACTGGTGCTTTTTGACACTTTTTGGTTGTTTTTCTTTTTGAAAATGAGTCCCATAGGAAAATATTGTTCGTAGATTTGATTTGCCAATTTATTTTGCATTATTTTCGTGCAGCACAATGAAGGTAACTTAAAAGACCTCAGATGTTCATGACAATATTTTAAAATGTATTACTGTTTTGTTCCACATTTAAGCCCCTGTTTACTAAGCCGTGCTAGAGGCGCATTAGCATTTTTAGCGCATGCTAATTTTCAGTACTTTCTAAAAATGCTAGTGCACCTTAGTAAACAGGGCCCTTGGAGACTACTATCACTCATTGGTCTAAAAAAAACTCCCTTAATCAAGTGCAAAATAGTACATAATATAATCAAATTTTGTGTCCATTTTTATCAGAAAGCTTTTTTTTTTACTAATATTATTGTCCAATATTATTGCAAATTGTGCAACCACTATTTTTCTGGTTAAAACAAATCAAAATCACAAAGGACCCCTTACCTTATTGTAAAGTCCCAGCTGGGCCACTGTTTCACTCATTTGTGTTTCTTCATGGGATATCTTTATGAGTTCTACACTAAAAAGAGAAACAATACACATGTATCCAGAACTGTCTTATAATGCTTTCTTGCTATTTCACTACTATGCTTTATCATTATCATATAACCCAAAATCCTTCTGAAATACCAATTGTTCATTCTCTTCTCATTTCCACTATCCATGATGTATTGTAAGCCACATTGAGCCTGCAAAGAGGTGGGAAATTGTGGGATACAAATGCAACAAATAATTAGAGAATAGAACAATGTGTATTCATAACAAAACCAGTTAATTAAACGTACATATGTGTGGTTTTCATGCTGAACTTCTGTTCACACTCAAAAATGGCACTCAATTAACCAGACACCAACAATTCTTAAACCACAAAAATCTGAAACACGTGTTTATGATTTAATTTTGCACTCAAACCTTGATCGGCGTAAATCTATGATGTCAAAATAATGCATTGAATATCACACAAAAATGACTCAAAGCCCAAATATTAATTGGCACACAGCTGTGATGTAAAAAACTGCACCAGCAAATGGTGTCTTGTGTAAATCTTAAACCACACCCATCTTGAAATTATAATAAGAACATCAACTGGTAATAGATTAGTGGCCATCAAAAATATTGATCTTAATCAAAAGTAGACAACTAAAGGCAGTACTTTTACATCTGGCAGTGAGGTCAGCAAGGATCAGTAGGATTTAAATCTAGCACTACAGACAGTAACCAGCAGTGTGTTTTCTCCTAGAACTAATTGACTACTTTTCGACTAATTGATTGCATTTCATATCATTTACATTTTAACTGCCTGGAGGTTATGTCATCACAGCACAGTTCTTCATCATTAAGCCTCCTCTGAAGTGTTGTTGCTCCAGTGCTAAAGACACTTTGTGCAGTGCTTCATTCAAGGACTGCAGAGAGCCGTGTGTTTTCTCCTCTAGCGCTAAGGACAACTACAGGCATCACTTTTACATCTGGAGAAGAGGCCAGCAATGAGCAGTGGGATTTAAATTTAGCACTACAGACAGCAACCAGCAGTGCGTTTTTCTGAAGCACTAATTGACTGCTTTTTGACTAACTGATTGCCTTTCATATCATTTACACTTGAACCACCTGGTAGATGACCCATTACTAATTGACATATGTCCACCAGGCTATAAGATCTTTCACCAAGTAAGTGATAGGAAGAGAGGATTGCCATCATGTATAAGTCTTTTTTTAACAATTGAATTAATCTCCAGCTTTAACTCTTCCTCCCTCAAAATTATATAATGTAAAGTTAGTGATGACTCCATGTCAGATTCTTGTCTTCCTTGTTCTCTTCTACTACCCACCTGGTAATTGGTGAGCTTCTGAAGGGGACTTCTCGGAGTTTGTTTCTAGAATTTGCCTAAGGTTTGTGAATGCATTGCTAGTAGTGACATCAACCTTTAATTTATATGATTTTAGAAATGCTAATTCGAAGAGTCTTTGTGACTTCTTTCCTTCATGGCAATTTTTCTAGTCGCCTGCTCCTTCATTCTGGGGGTCATCAGCTGGGTCTTTTAGCCTACAGGTTTTTTGGTTCAGATAATTTTTCTGTTGATAATGCTCTGTGAATTCCTGTCCCATGGTGTGATCACAGTAAGCACGAGCTCACCCTTTACTGGAGAGAATTCGCTAGAAAGGCAAAGTGTCAGGCTGCCCTCCACTCTTACTGTAGAAGGGGAAAGATTGATATGGCAAATTTCTGGACCAATGTCTTCTCTAGCAAGCAGCTACCCCTTGCTGACTCAAAGGATTTCATGTCCAAATGGGATAATTTCAGTGGGTCTATCCTGGATGGCAAGGCCTCATTCATTATAAAGGCTAGGCCAGTGCACAAGCTCTCACCATGGTTCAATCAGGATCTGCTTCTTATGAAGCAAAAATGTAGGTGGTTGGAGAGTCAATGGTCTAAAGCGCGTACTGATGAGAACACGTTATTGTGGAGAAGAGCACGTAGGGACTACAAAAATGTTATACAGGCTGAAAAATTACATTATAACAATCTTGTAAGAGTTAAAACCTTGAACACCAGAAAGCTCTACTACCTAGTGGGTTCTCTCCTCAACACCAATGATCTTTTACATGCTTATGAAGAGGCTCCTTTGGCAGCACAACTAGACTACTTACTTTGAACAGAAAATCCTGAAGATCTGAAGCATTGTATCGTTCCTTGGGGGTGACCCAGCAGAGTTTCTCAGAGAGCCGGTATCCCTGGGTGGAGGTGTGTGGCTGATTAATTTTGGTCATCTTTCCAGTTGCCTACCTATGACTGTGTCAAAGATGTGCTATTAAAGTATTATTCTTTGCTATGCTCCTTGGATGGTTGCCCAAATTACTTATTACAAGCCACCCCTGACATTTTTATCGATCTACTTACATCTCACTTATCTTTCATGTTGTCACATAGGCATTTCCCTGAAAAGAATGGTTCTATTATGCTTATATCAATTCTTTAAAAAATAAAATGCTTCCAGGATAGATGTTGTTAACTATAGGCCAGTGGTTTCTATCCCCATTTTGGTGAAGGTAATGGAGGGCTTAGTTGGACATGAACTCATGGAGCATCTCTCCTCCTTCTCCCTTTTGCATTGCTTGCAATCGGGGTTCAGACCATGCTACAGCACAGAAATGGTGTTAACCACCCTTGTGGTGAATGTTAGGGCTGAGATTAGCTTGGACAGAATGGTTCTTGTATTACAATTTGATATGCTAACTGCATTTGACATGGTCAATCATACTACTTCATTTGCTACTCCACTTTGGTATTTGTGATGATGTTCTGAAGTGGTTCCATGGTTTCCTAAGGGCAAGATCCTACCAGGTGAAATTAACTGGTTTTGTATCTTCCCCATGGTCTTTTGATTGTGGGGTGCCTCAGGGCTGTCTCCTATGTCCCATTTTGTTTAGAGTTATGATGTCACCTTTAGACAGTCTTTTAGAGGATCATCAGTTCCATCCCTTTATCTATGCAGATGATATCATGATTTATATCCCTTTTGCACGTGACTTTCAAGATATTCAGCTATTGGTTAAATCTGGCTTAGATCTGATGGAAATCTTGGACATCTGCTTTCAAATTAAAATTAAATAAAGACAAAATCAAATTCTTGGTTCTCCCTAATTCTTTTGATTTCACCACTTTAGAGATTTTTACTATTAAACAGGTATCTTACTCTTTGGAGTCAACAATGAGGCTTCTGGGGGTTGTGGTAGATTGGTGCCTATCTTTTGAGCCCCAGGTTTCCTCTGCTGTGGCCAAGTCCTTTAAAACCCTTTTGAAGTTAAGGAGGTTATGATCCTTCTTCTTTGCTATAACCTTCATCTTCTGGTCCAGATGTTTGTTTTGTCTCCGTTTGACTATTGCAATGTGAGCTATGCTGGGTATAGGGAACAGCTGCTGAAGAAACTCCAAATTGCCCAAAACACTGCAGCTAGGCTTGCCTATAATGATTCTCATTTTGATAGGGCATCACCATTGTTATCTAAGGTGCAGTGACTCACAATTAAAGGGAGAATCACTTCCAAACTTTGTGTTCTTATCTACCATATTTTGTTTGGTATGTCCCCTGACAATATGCAACCTCTTATTGACCTTCCATCATATAATTCTGTTCTAGGAGCTATGAATTATTTACAATTACACTATCTGAGCAGGAAGAAAATTGTATATGTCAGTTCTTGAAGTGGGATTTGCTTATCAGAGCACTAAATGTTGGCACTCATTTCCTAAATCTCTCTGTAGTCAAAGTGATTACATGACATTTCAAAAAATGCTAAAGACTTTCTTTTTTAGCAGATTTCAGGAAGCAGTCCCTGATCTTCCTGTTTAGCCTGATCTGATTTCTCTTACATGTGTGCCCTGTTTACTAAACTGCGCTGTAGGGGTGCTAACTTTTTAGAGACACTAATTATATTGTGTCTTCCTGCTGATTCAGGCATTGTAGTGTTTTTTATTCTCTGTAATATTGTATAATGCAGTTGTATTCACTTTGCTTTGTGTTCTTTAGTTTTGATTAACTATATTGTTAGACACATTGAACTCAGGTTGCTGGGATAATGTGAGATATAAATGTAATAAATAATTAAATGTATCCACCACTGTTGTTGCTGTATAATCTTCTTGCCCGATCTTCACCTCATTTGTTTCTTGGAATCTGCTTTATCACAGGACATGAACAATTCTCAAATTTATGTTTAAATGTAGAATAATGGAATACCAGTGGTGCTTCATCTTTCTGTCTCTGTATATTTGTTTATTTATGTATAAATTGAATGCTCATGTGGTCTTACCCACATACAGTTTATCATAACAGCATTTCAAAATGTAAACAACATACTCAGACTTGCAATTAGTCAAACTTTTGAGCTTAAGTATTCTGTTCTCCCAGGTTGGTAAATTGTTTCAAATGTGCAGTAAAAGCACAATTGAAAGAATTTACCAACCTGGGAGAACAGAATACTTACAAGCTCAAATGTTTGACTAATTGCAATTCTGAGTTCATTGTTTACATTTTTGAAATGCTGTTATGATAAACTATATGTGGGTAAGACCGCATGAGCATTCAATTTATATATAAATGAACAAATACACAGAGACAGAAAGTTGAATCATCATTGGTATCCCATTGTTCTACATTTAAACATAAATTTCAGAATTTTTCATGTTCTGTGATAGAGCAGATTCCAAGAAACAAGTGAGGTGAAGATCGGGCAAGAAGATTATTACAAGTCCTACAACCCCCACATTTATAGTGTCTTAGGGGTAGACCACTTGATATATTTGAACTTTGTACAGCTTTAGTAGTGGGTAACATGGCAGGACACAACAGCTTCTTAAGATTCTTATTCCTTGAGAATGCAATTGAAAGATTGCAGTCTTTAAACACTGGATGTATTTGCAAGACCCAAAGCAACATACTGTAGTTTCACCAGAGATAGATCAAGCAAAGCAAATCTGAAGACTAGATAAAGGACATATACTTGGTATGGTACACTTGCATTTCAACAAAGCCTTTTATATGGTTCCATGTAGGCTTATAAACTACTTCTACTACTAATTATTTCTGTAGCGCAACTAGATATATGCAGCACTGTACACATTATATGCAGGTACTTTCTCTGTCTCCAGAACGCTCACAAACTGATCAGCCTGGTGATGGGTCCCAAGGTGTTGACTGGAATAAAATTAGATGACTGATAAATAACAGAGTGTAATGATAAATGGCATTCATTCAGAAGAAAGAAAGGTGAGTAGTGACATGACTTTAAGGGTCAATTCCTGGATCTGATTCTTTCCAACATCTTCATAAGCAATATCTCTGAAAGTTTAGAAAAGAACGTTTTTCTTTTTGTGGGTGACACGAAAATCTGAAACAGAGTGAATACCCCGTAGAGAGTGAACAAAAAGAGTGATCTACAAAACTAGAGGACTGGATTAATGTTTGGCAATTACCTTTAATATGAAGAAATTCAGAATGATGTGGGTGTATAAACCAAAGAAGCTATATGCAATAAGGAAGGAAGAAGATGATTAAGTATGGACCAGAAGAGAGATCTTGGAGTGAAAATGTCTGAGGATTTCAAAATGGTGTAACAATGTGACAAGGTGGTAGACAAAGCCAGTAGGACGCTAGGCTACATGATGTCCCCCAAACAGAAAATAGGAGGTCATAATGCTTCACTTGGAGTACTGTATTCAGTTCGGAAGCCATATCTTGCTAAAGACATAAAGAGGTTGTAGTCAGTATGAAGGAAAGTGACTAAAATGGTAAGAGGTCTTCATCAGAAGACATGAGAAGAGACTGTAGGCTCTAAATATGCGTACCCTAGAAGAGAAGGGGAACATGTGGGATATAATGCAGAACTTTAAGGGCTAGGTTCCATAAACTGTGCCTAAAATATTAGTGTTGAAAAAAATGCATAAGTGGTATTCTATAAGCAATACCTAAAGTTTGGGGCACTTTATAGAATAATGTGTAAGTGGAGAGGTCATGTGTAAATTTAGGTGCCGAAAAAAACCACTACAGAAAAGGATGTTATCTCAGTGGAAAGTCACAAAACAGCCAAACAAGTAGAGAAGGGACATAGGCCAACCAAAAATAAAGCACAAAAACATCCAGAGGTTGATTGATGTAAATGTATTAAATATCACAATATATGCAGACCTGACATGGAATGGTATTTTGGCAATAAATTGCCTGCTTCAGGAGTCAAAGGTATCTAAAAATATATAAACATATACAACAATTAAAAAAGAAGAGCCAGTATATCTAAAAAGTATACAAACACTTTAAAAAGTACTAATGCATATGATGAGAGATATACAAAATTATAAATTTTAAATCATAAGTAAATAAATACTTTAAAAGATATGATAGATTTAAAAAGCACTACGAGTTAAAAATAATATACAGCTGTGATATAATCCTTCTAAAAATAATGTATAAAGGACAAAGACCCAAAACCGTTTGCAGTAAAAAAAAAGTTACTATTATACAAACTAACCTGATATACAAGTTCTATATAGTACAATTGTTACCATTCACAAGAGCCAGTAGTCACTGAAAAAGGAAAAGTGGTAGCATATAACTAAAAATATGGTTTTAGCCCTAAAACAGTATGTGAGGAGATAGTGAAACAATGTGAGTAATATTTTCAATGAGTGAATGGTGAAAGTGTTACAAATAATGTAAAAATAAACATACAAGTGGATGTTTCGTGCTTTTTTGTTGACCTTAATTCCTTTCCTACTTGTGTGGCTTTCTTATAAATTTGCACTGCGATTTTCAGGAACGAAAATGTGGTGCAAATGCCTGCACCTAAATTTACATGCAGAGGACCCATATTCTATAATTATGTGCATATCTCAAAACCATGCCCCGATCCACCCCAAAACAGCCATGACCCTTTCATTTCTGTGCCTCCTTTTTCATGCCATGCGTACATTTTAGGCACAGATCCTGTGTCTAAATTTAAGCATGTTAGTTCCAATTAAATCTAATTAGTGCCAATAATTGCTTGTTAAAAAACAATTACTGACATTAATTTGCTCATTGTTCTATTATTTTTATTTTTATTTATGTTAATTTATATACCGTATCTTATTGCATCTGCAAAACAGAACGGTTTACATATATATAAAAAATTGGTATATACAAATAAACAGACATAGGAATTCCATTCATGACAGGAAAGCATAGCAATCAAGATAAACTACATAATAAATCAATACAAGTTAAAAATCTAATATCCAGTTAAGCTATCCCATTTTTCTTTGTCTTTTTGACCTTATCTCATTATGCTAAGTTCTGTTCTACGTAGCTTATAAAGAGAAAGGTTTTCAGAAGTTTTCGGTAATGGAGATAAGATTTCTCTAATCTGATCTCCTTTGGAAGGCTATTCCAAAGGGAGGGTGACAGGTAGAAAAAAGCCGATCTCCGTGTAGATTCCCACCTAGCCTTAGTAAGAGGGGGAATGACTAACCTGTTATCTGTTAGGGATCTGAGAGTTCGCATAGCGGTGTAGGGGATTGTTAAATTCGACAAGTAGCTAGGGTTTAATGTGTGAAAGGCTTTGTGTGTCAGGACAAGAGCCTTAAACTTTATTCTTGCTTCGACCGGGAGCCAGTGCAGATGATGCAATAAAGGTGTTGCTCGATCATCCCTCCGGGCCCTACAGATCATACGTGCTGCTGTATTTTGAATTCTTTGTAATCGCTTTAAGTTTGCTTGAGTAATCCCAGCATATACAATGTTACAGTAGTCTAAACGTGAAGTAATATATGCCGATGTCAGTGTTTTGAGAGAGTCCTTACTTATTGAATTTCTGACTGACCGAAGCCGTCTCAGATGAAAGAAAGATTTTTTCACTACATCGGATACTTGTTCCTCAAAGGTCAATGCGGAATCAATAATGACCCCGAGATATCTAAAAGACTTAACTGTTGGAATATTCTGACCAAATAGCACAGGTACCACAGAGGGATATGTGCCTTGCCCTACTATCCAAGATGTAGTAGTCTTATCCGGGTTCAGCACCAGCTGATGTGTTGTCAACCAGTCTGCTACTTTATCCAAGCATATTTGAATGGGTGTAAGATCTATGTTCGATGGTCTAACATAATGGATAAGCAAAAAATCATCTGCATATGAGTAAAAACTTATACCCATTGTTTGAATGAGGAGCGCCAGGGGACTGATGAATAGGTTGAACAGTAGTGGAGATAAGACCGAGCCCTGAGGAACTCCACATGATAAGTTGTAGGATCTAGAACAGGATTGCTGCTGAACTACTTTAAATGAACGATTCGTTAGGAAGGATATAAACCATTTCATAGTTGTCCCTGAAATACCAATCTCACTCAATCTATCAATGAGTAAGTTGTGATTGATTAGGTCGAAGGCCGCAGACAAATCTAATGAAACTACCAGGGCAATATAACCGAGTTCTAATTTTGCATGGATTTCACTTAACAGTGAAGTCAGAATAGTCTCTGTACTGTGACCTTTCCTGAAACCCGATTGTCTGGGATGTAACAAATTTTTTGAATCTACATAAGTTTGCAACTGTCTAAATACTACTGTCTCCATAACTTTGGATAGAAAAGGAAGATTAGAGACTGGTCTATAGTTAGAAGGTAATAAGGGATCCAATGAGGCTTTCTTTAGACTAGGTTTTACTAGCGCTTCTTTCAAAATAGTGGGAACTATCCCATCAGAAAGGCTCAACATGACAATTGAGTACATAAACTGCTGGACTTCTAGCGAGTGTTTTTTCAACCATGCAGAAGGTATAGGATCCAACGAACTATAAGTAGGAGATAAACCTGCAACCAAGGTATATAATGATTCGGCAGATGGAATTTCAAAATCCTTCCAAGGTACCAATAGTTGTGAACTTGGGGAGTTGTCAGAATGACCGAGCCTTGGTACCCTTGGGAAGAGGGCTCTTAGTTTCTCGATTTTAGAGCTAAAGAACTTTGCTAGAGTTTCAGAGTCAATAGTAGGCAATTCTCTCTTTTCGTTAGTTATTGTTGTCAAACGTTTCATAATTTGAAACAGTTTTTTTTGCGAACTGGCTGCTTCTTTATCTCTTTTGAGAAGTACGTAGTTTTAGCATCCTTTAATTGTGATAAATAGTATTTTTTACACTGTTTGCACTTTTCTTGTAATTCTGCGGTCTTATGCTTACGCCATTGGCGTTCAGCTCTACGTACCTGTTGTTTACATAATTTTAATCCTGGATGGTACAAAGGTTGGGAACGTTTCATTGTTATATTAATTGTTTTTTCCGGTGCAATATCGTCAAGGGCTGCTGAAAGAACTTGGTTCCATATTTTGATTTGGTCATCTATTGGGTGTGTATCAAAATTTAGTGGGAACTTATTTGCTAAAGAAGGTAAAGATGTCAAATCGATTTTATTTAGACTCCTGGTTTTGATTTGAGCTGGTTCAGCATTATGTAATAACTGTGGTATTAATAAGTAGAATTGAAGAAGGTAATGGTCTGACCAAGATACCGGAGTTAGTACTGACATTAATTTGCTCATTGTTCTATTAAATTGCAAACATTAATCGGGGCATGCCTAAATTTGCACATGTAATTTTTGATGACTTTTATAGAATCAGGGGGTAAATGGTTGAAAGGAATTACTGAACAATTAACCCTTTTCCAAATAAGGAGAAGCTGTAGAATTAGATGACATGATATCAAACTACAGGAAGATAGACCCAAAAGCAACAGCGGGATTTTTTTTTCCACAGAAAAGGTAGTAGATGCCTGGACTGGTCTCCTGAAAGAGTGGTAGAAGTAAAAACTGTGTGTGAAGAAGGTAACCTGCATGGTGCAGTAGTTACAAACCCAACATCAGAAGCATAGAGAAAGCAACCTGCACTCTGCGGCAGATACAACCTCAGCAACCCTCTTCAGCAGACTCCATGTCCATGTTGGTCTTTCTTTGCTGACATTTACTGTATTTCTATGGGGTTGATATTCAGAAGGAGAAGATCCTTAATCACCTAGGGCTAGATTCTACAGTATATACGGCACATTTAATACTCCATGTGGAAAAAAAACATGCTTAGGCGTACCTCTAAAGCACGTCTATATTTCATAGAATATTTCCACGCAGTATATAGAATAAGCCGAGTGTGGAGCGGATGAATTCTATAACAATGCGCATAGATTTTAGAAATGCTCATGACCCACCTATTCCATGCCCATAACCACATCTACTTTTCAACTATGCAACTTAGATGTTACAAAATACACTTAGATAGTAGTGCGTGTAAATTCTAATTAATGTCAATTAGAGCAGATAATTGCTTGTTACCATCTAATTACCAGCACTGATTAGCTTGTTAACTAATTAAGGGTCTTGTTTACTAAGGTGCGCTAATGTTTTAGCAAATGTTAAAACTTAGTGCATACTAATGCTAGAGACACCCATATATTCCTATGGGTATCTTCGATTCCCTCTCCTTCTCGGCCCATATTCAACAGATTGCTAAAACCTGTCGTTTCTTCCTTTATAACATCGCCAGAATTTGCCCTTTCCTTTCTGAACATGCTATCAGAACCCTCATCCACACTCTCGTCACCTCTCGCTTAGACTACTGCAACTTGCTTCTCACAGGTCTTCCACTCAGCCATCTCTCTCCTCTTCAATCTGTTCAAAACTCTGCTGCATGACTAATATTTCGCCAAAGTCATTATGCCCATATCACCCCTCTCCTGAAATCACTTCACTGGCTCCCTATCCGTTTCCGTATACAATTCAAGCTCCTCTTGTTGACCTATAAGTGCATTCACTCTGCAGCCCCTCACTACCTCTCCACCCTCATCTCTCCTTACACTCCTTCTCTAAAACTCCGTTCACTGGGCAAATCTTTCCTAATTGCACCCTTCTCCTCCATCGCTAACTCCAGACTCCACTCCTTCTATCTCGCTGCACCTTATGCCTGGAATAGGCTTCCTGAGCTAAATCCGGGCTAAAGGCCTACCTGTTTGATGCTGCTTTCAACTTCTGACTTGTAACATATCTTCTCCTTATGTGTCCTTCTGTCTGTCCTTCCCTTATCCTTTTTGGTCTTGTCTGTTTGTCCTGATTTAGATTGTAAGCTCTTTTGAGCAGGGACTGTCTTTCCTCTTCATGTTCAATTTTAAAGTGCTGCCTATGACTGGTAGCGCTATAAAAGTGATTTATAGTAGTAGTAGTAGTAGTAGATATCTCTAGCATTAGCGCATGCTAATTTTTAGCATGCGCTAAAAACACTAGTGTGCCTATGAAGCAGCTTAGTAAACAGAGCCCTAAGTTATATGCATTCTTATGGAATAAGCTTTGATTTTAAAGCCAAAATCTTGGCACAATATATAGAATCCCGGGGATAGTGCCATTGATAAATCTGATGTGGCTGCTGTGGCTCTGTCCAGTTAGTGCTGGGACAACACAGGTAGAGTCAAAGTGCAGATGGAAGCTCTATGGTTACTGATAGTACTGAGTGCTGGTGCCTGCATACCTAACTGTACAGATAAGACCACTTAAAAAGCAGTTCTAGCTTTGCTCGATTAGGTATGCAGGTTGCTGGCACTGAATATCAGCCAGCACCCTCATAATCTATGCTGGTGGCCAGATGTGGCCCAACATTGAATATTTGGGCCCATTTCAGCCCAAGGCTGTCACTGGCTTTAAAACCATTGACCATTGTGGGCTGACTATTCTCCAGTTTGGTACTATGTAGAATTGCAATATGCATTATTAAAGAAAATTTCTTCATTGCCATTTAAACCTGCCTTGAGTGACTCTAATGTCTCATTTGGGCCTGGGCTTTGGAGAATAGTGCTTACCCCTTAAGCATTCAAAACCATATTAAAATGCCAAGTTTTAGAGCTTGATTTCTTAATCAGTTCGCCAACAAATTTACAAAACCTGCCACTAACACACATAAGTAATGAAATTACTCAGTGGCGTTCCTGGGGGGGGGGGGGTGCGGTCCGCCCCAGGTGCACGCTGCTGGGGGGTTCCGCGTGTGCCTGTCCTCCGTTCGTTCCATGCTCCCTCTGCCCCAGAACAGGTTACTTCCTGTTCCGGGGCAGAGAAGAAGCATGGAATGAAAGAAGGACAGGCGCGCGCGGCACCCCCCCCCCCAGCGGCATGCAACCAGGGGGGGGTTCTTTCGCGGGGGGTGTCCTTTCACCTGGGGGGTCACGCTGCATCCGGGGGGCGGGGCGCATCGGCGATCCGTCCCGGGTGTCAGCCCCCCTAGGAACGCCACTAAAATTACTGTTTATATGTGTAAGTAGTAAAGGCCCAAGGGATGCTGTATTTTCGTTTTGTTTTTTTGTAAAATGACTTCTTTTGATGTGTGCTCCACCAACTATGCATTAATAATGTACACACATAAAAAATGGATTGTTTTGGGGCAATTTTCAGACTGTCTTCCTAATTTTTGGACATTTTTCAGTTTGGTTCCCATGCTTGATTTAATAAAAATGTTAACGTTTTTAGAACTTTTTAATTTACAATAATTTTTGTGTGCATTAAAGTTGTTATGGCATACTAAACAACCAATGCATGTTAACAAGTGCATATCCCTAATATCTATTTTTCTTCCACTATGCGTATTTTAGAAAAGTCTCCATGTACACTGAACCATTTCTAAAATACTCAGGGCCCTGTTTACTAAGCTGCACTAAACATTTCAAATATTTACATCAAAAATCTTTTAAAAGGAAAAACAAAGAGATTCATGCACTAACGGGCCCTTTTATTAAGCCACGGTAGAGTTAACACATGGGTACCACATGCTAAATTAACACTAACACTGGGGTAGCACGGATATTCTGCAGTAGTTTTTAAGTTAGTGTGCAAAGTTTCCCATGGCAGAAAATAATTTTCTATTTTTTACCGTGGGGGCATTCCTGGTGGTAATCAGCAGCACAGTCTCATTGCTGCATGCTGTCTGATTACCGCAAGAGTAGCCCATGAGCCCCCACCACCAAGTAAATAGGTGGCATAAATGGCTCAGGTAGTAAAATGCTACTTTTAATATAAGTGCATGGCCATTTACCAAAAAGGTATTTTTACCTGATGCGGTAAAACTTCCTTTTATAGTGGTGAAGCCCATCCCAGCACATCACAGGATGCACTGGGCAGGGTTGGGCACCACCATTTTCAAGGTGGTGCTGGAAGAGTAGGAAGTGTACTACTCCCTTCTCCACATCTCAGGTACAGAGGGGGTGGGGAAGGGGGCCGCTAGACCACCATGTTGGGGGCTTGTGTTTGCATCCCACTGGGCAACCAGGGCTTTTATTTTAGGCTGTGAGGGGGTAGGGGGCTGGAGATCCACTGGATCAACAGCCCCCCCATGAACTTGTGTCGGGCTGGAGATTGTGTTGTTGGCTTTGGGTGGGGGCGGGGGATTGGGAAGCACTAGGCCACCATGGCTTTGCATTGAGGGGGGTCTGGGGGTCCCACAGACCTCTAGCCCCTATGTTTGACAGGCCTGGGCTTTTGACAGCCCGGACCTGTCAAACAAGTGCAGGAGGATTGTGCCTGAGTGAATACTCAGGCACAATCCTCACGCACTTTTACCCTATGTTCAGAGATAATGGCGTGCTTAAATTGTATGCTATTATCTCTGATCATAGGGGTGATAAAGCCCCGTGCTGTTCCAGTGCTATTTTTAGAGCGCTGTTTGAAACAGCATGGGTCTTTTTATCATCTGCCCACCAGAAAGGAAATGCAATTAGTTCTAAAACATAAGCATGACAAGTCATCATTATCCTGGAGAAAAACATGAAAGAAACCAATAAAGTAGCTTTGGCAAAAATTTCATCTGAAGATGTCTCCAAAATACCCATCAAATCCAAACTGTCAGAAAACACATCTTCAACAGAACATCCACCTTGATGTTCAGATTATTTTTGAAAAGATGCAGGAGATGAATCTGAGGCAATGGAGGGTTAAGTGATTTGTCCAAGTTCACAAGGAGTCACAGTATAATTTAAACTGAGCTTCTCTGGTTCTTAGCCTGCTGCTCTAACCATTAGGCTACTTCTCCACTCCTACAAGAGGAAAGAGAGGAATAAAGCCTTGCAAGGGAAATCCACATTTGTAAGATGGTCCTTTTCTGCATTCAGCTTTTGATCTAGTGTTTCTCATTTTAGAGTCTGACCAAACGTAAAGCCAGAATTGGCTGCTCAGATTTGGCTGAAACTGAATCTGAAAGCAAAAATGGTGGTTATGGTCTCAGTCTTGAACCCCCTCCCCCCAACCTTAACAAAAAAAACGGTCCCTCCTGGACAGTAACCCAGTGGTGGGCCCCCTCCTGGGCCTACCTTTTTATTTGTGGGTTAGTGGGAGCAGGAGCGATTCACCCGCTCCCACACAGGGCGTGCTGCAGCTTTGCTCTAGGGTCCCAAAGTGAGGTAAGTACAAACACGTACCTCAATTATGTGAAATGCTTCCTAAGTGCTGTTAAATATATAATGGGATATTCCTATTGGGCTTAATTTGTACTCTAGTACATGTCAAGTATTGGAGTACCAAATTATTTCATCTAAGCTTTTTTTTTTTTTCATTTTTCCTGTTCGTATCCTAGATAAGTCCGCATTCCCCCAGATAATATCTGTTTTCTCTGAAGAGTTTCTATTCCCTGCCAAAAGTGACTTTCATTTTTTTTCCTGGCCGACTGCTCATTGATCTTCTAAAATACAGGTTATATTAATATTTTTCCAATTTTGTTAAAGGACAGTAAGTCCCTTTTTTCTGCTGATGCTACTGTCTAGCCAGCTAAGAGACAATTACAAACTAGAGAAGAACACAAAGAGATGCATACCCTCTGCCAAATCCAAGTAAAGAACAACTTTCTTTAATACATATCTGCATTATCTCGGATTCCCTGCTATTAGTGTTATTACTATTAGGTGTGTTTGATTCCAGCAACAGATTATGTTGTAAGGGTATCTCCATTTGTGTGTCCCCCAATGACACAGAATTAACCTGTTTTAGCACAGAATTTTCTGAAGCCACTGGGAGGTGGAATCAGGGTTGAAAAGTATCTGCTGCCATCTAATTCATGTACCAGACAGTACCAAAATCCTGGGTTGTCAAAAGAGTTTAAGAACAGCACACAGTTTCAGACATTAATCCCCAGATTCTATATAGCATGCCTAGAGATCCATACCAAAATCCAGGCAGATTCTATAACAATGTGTGTAACTCAGTGGCGTACCAAGGGGGGGCGGTGAGGGCGGTCCGCCCCGGGTGCACGCCACTGGGGGGTGCCGCGGCGCGCGCCTGCTGCGAGAGTTCGCTAACTGCGGGAGGTGGTGGAGATGAAAACGGTAACGGAATTCAAACATGCGTGGGATAAACATAAAGGAATCCTGTGCAGAAGGAAGGAATCCTCAGGAGCTTAGCCTAGAATGGGTGGCAGAGCTGGTGGTTGGGAGGCGGGGCTAGTGCTGGGCAGACTTATACGGTCTGTGCTAGGGCTGGTGGTTGGGAGGCGGGACTAGTGTTGGGCACAGTTATACAGTCTGTGCCGGGGCTGGTGGTTGGGAGGCAGGGATAGTGCTGGGCAGACTTATACAGTCTGTGCGAGAGCTGGTGGTGGGAGGCAGGGATAGTGCTGGGCAGACTTATAGGGTCTGTGCCAGAGCTGGTGGTTGGGAGGCGGGGATAGGGCTGGCCAGACTTATACGGTCTGTGCACTGAAGAGGACAGTACAAATAAAAAAGTAGCACATATGAATTTATCTTCTTGGGCAGACTGGATGGACCGTGCAGGTCTTTTTCTGCCGTCATCTACTATGTTTACTTCTCTCGTTTGCTGCAGCTCCCTCTGCCACGGAACAGGTTACTTCCTGTTCCGCGGCAGAGGGAGCTGCAGTGAACGAGCAAAGTTAGTTAACTCACAGCAGGCGTGCACTGCGGCACCCCCCCCCCAGCGGCATGCACCCAGGGGGGGCTTTTTCACGGGGGGGGGGGGTCTTTTGCCGGGGGGGTCCGCGCTGCATCGGGGGGGGGGGGTGCTGCAACTGTGGGGCGGGGCGCCGCCCCGGGTGTCCGCCCCCCTAGGAACGCCACTGGTGTAACTAAACACACTTAACAAGCTAATTAGCATTGATAACAGCATTTAACACTAATTGGCAATAATTAGAATTTACGTGTACAATTCACTTAGGGTCCCTTTTACTAAGCTGTGTAGGCACCTACACATGCTCAATGCACGAGGCCGGATGGACACGGCAAAGGGGAACGGAGCTGTCTGTGTGAATGGCAGCACTTTGCAATGGGCGAAAAAGAGAATACAGCGGAGCCTGGGGAGAAGAATTATTTTAAAGGCAGGCATGCAGGCAACGCTGCTGAACGCTGCCTCCCGGATGGCCATACCCGGCGAAGCTGCGGTAGAAAAGGCAGCGATAGCAGCGAAAAATGTTGGATGGGCAGGCCTTATGAACCAACAATAAAGAACGACAACGTGGATGCAGCAGCTCACAGGTTTGCTTGCTGTGTTTTGAGTGAATGGTGACGGCTGCGTGGGGCAGTAGAATTAATCAAATGTCTTCCATACTTAGAGTGGAGTGGAAGTGAGCCTATTTACCAAAGTCGCAGCGGCAAACTGGCGGGCGGCGGTAGTAAAAGCAGCAAAAAGGCAGGCTCAACTCCATCCTTCGCTTCCCTGCCCTCAGCGTCCTGCCCGCCCTCACGGAAAGGAAATTACATCAGAGGAAGGCGGGACGCAGAGAGGGCAGGGAAGTGAAGGATGGAGTCAAGCCTGCCTGCTTGCTGCTTTTACTACCGCCGCCCGCCAGTTTGCCGCTGTGACTTTGGTAAATACTTGCAGGGGGCAGAACGGAACGTCAGGGAGCTGCCAAACCTCAGAAAAAAGGTGCCGATACGCTGTACTGGCATGTACCGGCTCAAAAAAAGCACTGGTCCTCCATTGCTTTCTGGGTCAACTCCTGCTGCTTCTAAACCTGGTGGGTCAGCCACTGGAACAGTTCCTTCGGGTCCATACTGCTCCCGCTCCGTCTTCCCACCTAAAAAGGAACAAAAAGAAAAGCACAACCCAAGTGCAGCCGCTTTGACTTGTTTCCCCTTCCCAGGATCTGCAGAACAAACAGCAATTCCTGCTGCTTTGATATGCGCTTACCAGAAAGAGGAAAACATGTGCCTGTCAGTAATATCCTCCAGACCAGACCTCCAAATCGCTTCTCACAACATCCGCAGGCCAGGCTCCTTTCCTCTGGTTCTCCACACACATGAAGGTTCAGCAGATCCCACTTCTGACACCAATTGTAAACACTTCCCACGCCGCTTGGCTGTGCTTCGACTTTCCCAGACCTGGGCCCAACTCCACACCAGGTTTACTAGATAACACTGGATACTTGGCAGTTCAAACAATATCAAACCAGTCAGACATTTCCTGTATTTAATTAGGAATAGTCTCTTCCCTGGGGCTACATCCCTCCCTGGGCTTAGTACATAGCTCCAGCACTCTTATAGCTTCAACTCAGCAACAAAAAGGAAAACAAAAAAACAAGCTATTTTCCAACAGGCATTAACCTAGCCCTGAGTCCCACAGTCCAAATCCTTCCCTCCCCGAGTTCAAGAAGTCCACTAGTCCTTGGGCAAAAGTTCCAGCACTTTCCCCAGCAAAAAGGTTCCCAAAGTCCATTCAACAAAAAGCCCCAACGTTCTTTCACTCAAAAGTTCTTTCTTTCACTCAAAAGTTCTTTCTTTCACTCAAAAGTTCTCCAAAGTTCATTCAGCAAAAAAGGTTCTGCTGCGCGCTTCACACTCACCTGAGCAAACCCTCACCTCAGAGCAGCCTGAGGAAAGGGGACCCCCCTCCCATTCATACCAGCTATTAACTCCTGGTATCCTCCCCAAGGGTCATGCTTGAGCCCAGGGCCAGGTGGAAGCTACTTCCCCAGGGAACCTGCTCAGATACTTCTCTGGGCTTTTCTCTCAATTAATTGAATTAACCAATTCATCAAGGTTGCTAACAGGCCCTAAGATTGCCCCATTTCCACTCGGGCTAAAGCAGAAATATCCATGGGCTCTACCTGCATTCCTTCACCAACCTCTTTGACCTCGATAATCACCTCCTCGGGCATCCATTCCATAGGCTCTATCTGTCTCTCCCCTCTCCCCAGTTGCTCCCAATCTTTATCATGAGCCTGCTCAAAAGCCTTCGCCTCCTCCCCCCTGGGAACCTGGGAGTTGTAGTCTGGTTCACCTTCTCTAAGGGAGTCTAGTGGCCTCCTCTGGGCGTCAGGGGCATTGCAGCACTGGTTAGCCTTTCTAGAGGGTTCAGGTGATCCTTCCAGAGGATGCTGGGATTGGTTGTCCCTCCATTGTTCCCACCCATGTCGGCCTTTCCAGCGCCCCGGTTCAGAGTTCTGACTCCTGGATCTACCTAACCTTTCACAAGTTTCACACTTTGTATCACTCAGTGGTGTATCCACACCTTGAATACTGGTCATCACATTTCAAAAAAGATATAGTGGAATTAGAAAAGGTACAGAAAAGGGCAACAAAAATGATAAAGGGGTTAGAACGACTTTAATATAAGAGAAAAGGTCAAAGAGGCTAGGGTTCTTCAGCTTGGAAAAGAGACATCTGAAAGGAGATATGATAAAGGTCTATCAAATAGTGAACGGAGTGGAATGAGTAGACACAAATCGCATGTTTACTCTTTCCAATAATACTAGGACGAGGGGGGCAAGCCATGAAGCTATTAAGTAGTAAATTTATAACAAATCAGAAAAATATTTTTTTCACTCAACATGTAATTAAACTCTGGAATTCTTTGCCAGAGAATGTGTTGAAAGCAATTAGATTAACAAGGTTTAAAAAAGATTTGGATAATTTCCTAAAAGAAAGTCCATAAGCAATTATTACGATGGACTTGGGAAAATCCATTGCTTATTTCTAGGATAAGCAGCATCTTTTGAGATCTTGCCAGGTATTTGTGACCTAGATTGGCTTGATGGACCATCAGTCTATCATAGTATGGCAATGTTTATGTTTGTCTGTCCCGGTATGGCAACGCTTATATTCTTATGTTCATCTGTCTTCTGTAAGCAAGCAAAAAAGGGCTAACTAAAGTATCAGAACATTCTATAATAATAGATGCTGGGCATGGGTCCAAACATCAATTAGTGGTTTTGTTTTCGTTAATTTTGCCAAAATTTCCTTCTGAAAAAATATATCAGAGGAGTTGTTTCTAGAATTAAATCAGAAAATCCAGCGTTTCCATAGTCAGTATTAAAATAGAAGTCAAAGGGGAAGAGGTAACTGAATCTTGATCAAGCTCTGCATGAATCAGCTTAATCTTTTTTTTATAAAGCAAGAAGCAAAATTTTGGCATAGATTAAACATTATTCTCCCTCAAATAAGATGGAGCTATTCCAAGATTTCTGACTAATTCATATCTTTTATATAAATCTGACTCTAATTCTTTTTTAGTTGCTCTAGAGGATACTTTTTATAGGAATTTCCATGCGTAAACAAGGCTTTTATGTACAGAAATGAGATTTCTGAAGATTACTTTAACAGAAACATTCATATCATATCTATCTGGATTGCTTTCCAGAGCAAGGTTGGATGAAAATCATACTTTTCATGGAAAAATTACCTACACAAAGATGTGAATAAAAGTGGTACAAACCAACCTTTATGACAGCTTCAGATGTTATAGCCAGTTCTATTAGAGCAGCAAGCAGGTCCCTGGAGTAGTGGGTAGTGCAGTGGACTGTAGAGAAAAGGACTCAGGTGTATATATCACTGTACCTGTCACACTTGTGGTGGAAAGTGTGAGCCCTCCAAATCTGACCAAAAACCTGCTGTACTCAATAATAGGTGACCTTCCTGCTTATTTTCAAACGACAAGGCCAGCCATCTTCCGACACAAATCAGGAGATGGCCGGCCTTCTCCTAAAGCCGGCCAAATCGCTATAATCGAAATCCAATTTTGGCCACCATCAACTGCTTTCCATCGTGGAGATGGCGAAAGTTCAAGGGGGCGTGTCAGCAGGGTAGTGAAGGCGGGACAGGGGCGTGGTTAAGAGATGGCCGGCTTCGGCCGATAATGGAAAAAAGAAAGCCGGCCCTGACTAGCATTTGGCTGGCTTTACTTGGTCCATTTGTTTTCATGACCAAGCATCAAAAAGGTGCCCGAACTGACCAGATGACCACTGGAGGAAATCGGGGATGACCTCGCCTGACTTCCCCAGTGGTCACTAACCACCTCCCACCCCGAAAAAAAACTTCAAAAACTTTTGTATTTTTTTATAGAGTATGTCCTTCGCTATGCCTCCGTCCCTGCGACAGCAGTTGAGGATGTCCAAAATGAGGTTTCTGTGAGAAGGATGTTCATGCCTGTGCTATGCCTCCAACACTCTCTTTATTTATTTGGATTGTGGATCACAAGTAGCAGCAGTGGGATTTGAACTGGCCACCTCTGGATTGCAAGACCAGTGCTCTAACCACTAAACCACTCCTCCACTCCATTCCCTTGATATTTGGCCATTTCTGTATGTGTGGGGGGGGGGGCAGTATGCAGGTCCCTGGGGGAGGGAGGTATGTATGTGTCAGCAGAGGCATAACGAAGGCGTGGACGTCCTTCTTTCAAACATTTTGGACGTCCTCAACCGCCCCCCCCCCCCCCCCCACAGGGATGGCCAGATTTCAAGGGAGTGGAATAGAGTAGAAGAGTGGCTTAGTGGTTAGAGCACTAGTCTTACAATCTACAGGTGACCAGGTTGTGGTTCAAAAATCACTACTGCTGCTACTTGTGATCCAAAATCCAAATAAATAAAAGAGGGTGTCAGAGGCATAGCAAAGGCATAAATGTCCTTTTCACAGAAACATCCTCATTTTAGACTGCAATCGCTTCCACTCCTTAGAAAGGAAATCATGTTCAAATGAGCTAACAGCAAACAGCTCATTTGCATGCAATTTCCTTCATGCATGCCCATTCCCTTCCAGATCGATAAGGGAAGGGCTTTTTCCATTCAGTTAGTGGGACCAGTGCACTGCGAATGCTGGCTCCTCCCACGACCAAGTGCTTTGGATTTAGCCGGGTTTGAGATGGCCGGCCTCGGTTTCCCTTATCGGCGAAAACCAAGGCCGGCCATCTGAAACCCGGCTAAATCCAAGGCATTTGGCCGGCCCTAACCGTATTATTGAAATGAAAGATGGCCGACCATCTTTTTCGATTATACGGGATGCCCCACCCCTTCGCGGCACCGTCCTCAGAGATGGCCGCCCTTATAGATGGGCGGCCCTGTTCGATTATGCCCCTCCTTTTCACCTACATGGGCTATTGTAGTGTTGTACAGTTGCAGGCAGTGGATTTTGGAGGGCTCAGCAGACAAGATAAGGAGGTAATGGTGAGAGGTGTACCTAGAAGCCTTTATGTGAAGTCCACTGCAGTACCCTTTAAAGTGCTCCATTGCTCTCTTGGGATGTCTGTGTGGCAAGTCTACTAAGATTGCTGGCTCCTTTCATATCCCAATGGATTGATTTTTTTTTCTACAATGGACCAAAAAGATAAACGCATAGAGCACAAAACCATCTAGCATATGACCATTTTCAGAAAAAAAATAGATGTTTTGCTGTTTTAAAAATTGCTATATTTCCTATTCAGATTTGGGACATTTAGCGCAAAACATCCAAAGTCTGACTTAGATGTCATATCGAAAATACCCATCCAGGTAACTTTGTAGGTCTAAGTGATTTGTAAATATGTCTCTGAGTCAATCTTTCAGTACCTTTATTTTTGCTGTGAATTCTGACAGAGTCCTAATAGGAACTCCTGAGGCCTGAATATTAGAATAGAGCATGACAAGGAAAAGGATTGCTCAAGCTATTCTGGATCTTGTCTTCTTCTAGTCTAGTACTCAAGCCTCAGGAGAATGACAAGAAACAGTGCAGAAATAGAGTCCAATGATCTCTATGGTTTCAGAGGGTTAAGTGTATAGAGTTCCAAGGTGTGCAGCAAGCTAGTTCTGGAGGCTTAATAACTTTTAAGGAGAGAGGACAAACAAAGTGATATATTTAGAGATATGAGGTTAGAGTTAGGCTAGAAATATTAGAGTTTATCTTTTGAGTTGAGATCCAGAGTGTCTCCAACCTTGTGGGATCTCTTTCTCCCTATACTAGGCCCCTGCAGTCTATATTTCTCAGGCTGCATCCAATTTAGCATTGCCAGTTTTAATGCTATCTTATTCTTCCTCTCATTCATTTAAGGTTTTGGGTGTTAATTCTCAAAACAATGGCTGCTTTAGAACTGAAATATACTGCAAGTTACTATATCAGTGTATAGATCCATAAATATTTCTGAAACAGGCTTTAAGTCAAATTGGCCCTTTGAATCATCTGATTGGTCAGAGCAAATATGATACTTCAGTTTCTAAGTTCAGTTTAGTCACTTGGTGGTTTGAAGATAATTTAATATTCATTTTGCTGGTTGCAACTGAAAGGATAAGGAGAGTTTTTTTGTATTGTTTATGGGTGATATAGAGTTTTGTCCTAGCCAGTCTGTCCATCTATTCCATCTAGTCTCTCTATCACTCCCTTAGAGGTCATTTGTACTTGTCCCAAGCTCTCTGTAATTCAGGTACTCTTTTCATCTCCACCATTTCCACTGGGAGACCTTCAGGCTTATTTTCAAAAGAGAAGGACACCCATCTTTCGACACAAATCGTGAGATGGGCATCCTCCACTGCTTTCCGTCGTGGGGACGATCAAAGTTCCTGGGGGTGTGTCGGAAGCATAGCGAAGGCGGGACTGGGGCGTGCTTAACACATGGGCGTCCTCGGCCGACAATAGAAAAAAGAAGGGCATCCCTGACAAGCACTTGGCCGACTTTACTTGGTCCATTTTTTCTTGTGACCAAGCCTCAAAAAGGTGCCCAGACTGACCAGATGATCACCGGAGGAAATCAGGGATGACCTCCCGTTACTCCCCCAGTGGTCACTAATCCCCTCCCACCCTAAAAAGAAAACTTTAAAATATTTTTTGCCAGTCTCTATGCCAGCCTCAAATGTCATACCCAGCTCCCTGACAGCAGTATGCAGGTCCCTGGAGCAGTTTCAGTGGGTGCAGTGCACTTCAGACAGGCGGACCCAGGCCCATCCCCCCCACCTGTTACACTTGTGGTATTAAATGTGAGCTCTTCAAAACCCACTAGAAACCTACTGTACCCACATCTACTTGCCCCCCTTCACCCATTGGGGCTATGGTAGTGTTGTACAGTTGTGGGCAGTGGGTTTTGGGGGGCTAAGCACCCATGATAAGGGAGCTATGCACCTGGGACCAATTTGTGAAGTCCACTGCAGTGCCCCCTAGGGTGCCCAGTTGGTGTCCTGGCATGTCAGGGGGACCAGTGCACTACGAATGCTGACTCCTACCATGACCAAAAGGCTTGCATTTGGTCATTTCTGAGATGGGCATCCTCGGTTTCCATTATCACTGAAAACCAGGAACGGCAATCTCTAAGGACAACCATCTCTAAGGTTGACCTAAATGTGGAGATTTGGGCATCCCCGACCGTATTATCAAAGCAAAAGATGGACGCCAATCTTGTTTCGATAATATGGGTTTCCCCGCCCCTTCGCGAGGATGTCCTGTGAGGACGCCCTCAGGAAAACTTGGGCGCCCCATGCAATTATGCCCCTCCATGCCATGATTTCACCACCCTTTCAATGAAGATGTATTTCCTGTGATTGCTTCTGAGTCTATTCCCTTCATCCTTATTCCAGGGCTTCCTTTCAATTGAAAAATATGTGCCTTTTGTGCATTTATTCCTGATAGGTATTTAAATGTCTCTATCATATCTCTCCACTCCTGCCTTTCTTCCAAAGTAATCAAAGTCAGAAAGTAATTTATATCTAAACAACTATTGGATTGTAAGCTCTTTGAGCAGGGACTGTCTTTCTTCTATGTTTGTGCAGCGCTGCGTATGCCTTGTAGCGCTATAGAAATGCTAAATAGTAGTAGTAGTAGTAGTAACTTGTAGTGAAATGTTTTTGGACCTCAGTATGGGGATCAGATGGTTTAATGCTTATTCCATTCTGGAAAGTTAGAAAAGAAAGAAGAGTAATGTTTTTTTTACATGGAACACAATTACACACTTAACAAAGAAAAAGTAAAAAAAAAAAAAAAACAACAACACATAAGGACTGGTAACAATATGGGGTGAATCCAGAATGGAATAAGCATTTAACCGTCTGATCTCTATACTGAGGTCCAAAATTTGTTCACTACAGGTTGTTTAGATACAAGCTACTTTCTATCTTTGATTCATATAAGCCACTTGAGTTTGTGAATTATTTCTTCCATGGTATACATATTCAGATCATTATGTCTGTCACTATACACTTTATTATGAAAACCACTGAACATTTTAGTAAAAATATGAGGGCCAACGCACTGGATCCCACTTTTATTAGGATAGTTCAAACTATCTAGAAGGTAATATTGATGCTATTCCAGTTTATGACCAGATTTTGATTTTTATAAACCATCATTCACTAATGGATGGGAGGCAATTGGGTTCTTGGTTCATCATGATCAATGCTGAGCAGTCATTAGTACATTTGTTATTACTTTAAGGGCCCTGTTTACTAAGCCGTGCTGTAGGTGTGCAAACGTTTTAGTGTGCACTAAAAATTAGCGTACACCAACCCCTAGAGACACACATAATAATATAATGGTTGTCTCTGTCGTAAGCTCATGCTAATTTTTAGTGCATGCTAAAAGGTTTGCATGCCTACAGCGCAGCTTAGTAAACAGGGCCCTAAGCTTCCAATTTGCTACATATCTCTAAAAACAAAACTGTTAATAGTCAAAAGATGCATGTCACTAACTTCACAATTAAATACATAAATCTTTTTTTATTGTTGTTATTATTATTTTATTTCATTCCAAAGTGGCCGTTGCATAACTTTTGGTCATACATTTTGATCTGCATACAAAAGTTATACAGTAAATATAACAGACAAACCCTGGAAGCCTACTAGTGATTGGGTGAAAAGGTTATATTAATAGTATCAATATTCAGCATTAATGAGATAACTTTACCCATTACTTAGGACTAAATAAATGGATATCCTAACTTAAATGGATAACTTATTGATCTAGGTTTAGGATCACATGTTATTATTCTTATCATTTGTATAATGCTATTATATAAATACTTTGTTATCATACGTGGAGCAGAAGTTTACAAAGAATGTCCTACTTAGAATATGGACATCCAAGTCAGAATGTCAGGAATGGACATCCATCTCACATGTGTTTTAGAATAGGATTTGGCCTGTTCTAAAATATATGTGAGATATCCATGTGCTGGAAATGTCCAGCATGAACATCTATTTTACAAACTGAAACATCCAAATTATGAATGGGTAAAACAAATGAACATCTGTATGGCAGCATAAGAAGGTCTATTTTGCAGCCTAATGGTTAGAGTAATGTGTTGAGAATTGGGGAATCCAGGTTTTTAAATTGTGAGCCCTCCAGGAACAGAAACATACCTACTGTACCTGAAAGTACATCACTTTAATAGTCTTCAGGCTTACAGGTGTCTTATATACTGCTTCCATTATATGCAAATCTATTTTATGCACATTAATTGTGAATATCCTGAAACCCTGACTAGCAAGGGGGTACTCTAGGACAGACATGGGGAACACTGTTCTATCTTACAACTGGGACAGTTGGAAAACCCAAAGTGGAAGGGCTGGTTTAAGACAATGCTCCAATATATACTTCTGGGAGGCCAGTGCATATACCTGGAAAATTAACGGACATCAGACACAAAGATGGGGGTTTTGGAGCAGAAATAGCAAGACACAGTGACCAGTGAATGTGGAAGATTACCAGTCCTGGAAATGGGGTGCCGCTGAAGGAAAAAAGAAGTGATGTCCAAAGGATGAGCATGAAGCAGTTACAAGGAATGACTGATAAGAAACCATCTGGGGTTGCGTGGGAGGCACCAAGAGGAAACAAGCTAAATGACCAGAGAGGGTCAAGGGAGGACAAAGAGGTTAATTCTCTACCCAAAAGGGTGGAAGGGTGCCCACCACTGTGGTATTGCCAAGATTGAGGACTAGGATTGTCCTTCTGCAGTGGTGTAGCAACCAGGGGGAGAAGAAGAACTGTCAAGCAGGGATCGTCTCTTACATGTTTAGTATACAGCACTGTGTATGTCTAGTAATGATATAGAAATAATAAGTAGTAGTAGGAACTATCTCAAGGTCATCTGGTAGAGTTTCTTAACAACATAAGATCTGCATAGGGAGTTGGAGGAAGCCAAGCACTGCTTTTGAGCCTTTGAGAAATATACAGAATATGCAACTGCATATGTACATAGTTTGCAAGAGGAGAAAAACTCCCTCCAATACCAACTAGATAAGGCTCATACCCAGCTTTAGGGGCAAATATTTATGTGGCATAAAACAGCTGAAATATATGCAATGAGTTAAAATTGGCTTGTGCCTACACTAGAAGAAAATAAAAAGGGACTGATAGAAATCATTGACTATCAAATGGAAGAGATAAGGCAATTGAGTGCTAAGCCCCCAGGAAAGAGCTCTGACAATGAGAGATTGCACAGGACTACTATTTGGGGACATTGGCACCATTTTGAACAATGAGCAATGCCAGGATTGGAACAGCTAGAGGAGGCTGTTCCTGTCTAAGATCGCTGGACTACTAAGGAGACCCCAATTAAGTCCCTGGAGATCAAAGGAGTAGAATTAGAAAAGGTACAGAGAAGGGTAACAAAAATGATAAAGGGATGGGATGACTTCCCTATGAGGAAAGGCTGAAGTGACTAGGGCTCTTCAGATTGGAGAAAAGGTGGCGGAGGGAAAATATGATAGGGGTATATAAAATAATGAGCGGAGTGGAACAGGTAGACGTGAATCACTTGTTTACTCTTTCCAAAAATACTAGGACTAGGGGGCAGGCGATGAAGCTACAAAGTAGTAAATGCAAAACAAATCAGAGAAAATATTTCTTCACTCAACATGTAATTAAACTCTGGAATTTGTTTCCAGAGAATGTGGTAAAAGAAGTCAACTTAAAGGGATTAAAAAATTGATATCTTCTAAAAGAAAAGTCCACAAGCCATTATTAAGATGGACTTGGGAAAATCCACTGCTTATTTCTAGAATAACAGCATAAAATGTATTGTACTGTTTTGGGATCTTGCCAGGTACTTGTGACCTGGATTTACCGCTTTTGGAAACAGGATACTGGGTTTGATGGACCTTTGATCTATCCCAGTATGGCAACGCTTAAGTTCTAAGTGATCAAAAAGGGTCCAGTGGAACAATGTATTCCTTTTTATTCCCAGTTGTAGAACCAGAAATCCTAGAGCAAAATCCAATAATTCACCTGGATCCCTGTGATGAGGAATCTGAGGGAATTGATGGAACTCAAAGGCTAATTAGTGACGATCAGAGCGCTTCTAACTCCAGAACCATTGGGATCCACTAAATACAGAAACACTGGGAAGGCAGCTCTTTCTGCTGACCTACCCATAACAAGGGATGATGAGAGGTTGGGACGCCCAAGGACAGTCTTAGCTGCTCCAGATGCTAGAGAGCATCCTGGATGCTATCACCAATGTTAGCTCTTTCTTTCCTTGAGGTAACCCTTGTAGTTACAAGCACTCAACCTAGTAGTAGTGGTGGGAGCATTTCCTGTCTGGTGAATTTCATAACAACCTTTGCTCATGAACCTACATTACCTATACAAGTAAAGCAGACCATGATAAGGGTAGGTGATAAGAAGGGTGGCAGGGCTATCATATGAAGGTCTAGATATCTCTAGAAGCATGGAGGGTCATTTTCGGTATGATGTCTAAGTCCAATAGTAGATGTTTTGGTGAAAATGTCTAAAATTCTCATACTGAATATAACAATTTTCTAAGTAGGAAAATGTCTAATTATATTTTTGTTTGGAAAATCTCTGTGCTTTTTCCATTTCCACTATGTCTTTTTTGAGATGTGGTAACTAGAAATGCACACAGTATTCAAGGTGCGGTTGCACCATCGAGCGATACAAAGGCATTGTAACGTTCTCAGTTTTGCTTTCCATTCCTTTCCTAATAATATCTAACATTCTATTTACTTTATTTCCTGCCTGTGTACACTGAGCAGAGGGTTTCAATGCATCGTCAAGAAATGATGCAGGTCATTTGGGCCGAAACACAGCATTGTGCTGAGTCCTTGATCAATAAATCTTCTCAAGTACAAGACTGTCCCTTTTTTGTCTCTGGAGTCAGTGGTCCTTCTTCACTTCCCTCTCTCTTCTGTTAATGTATTTTTCGTAGGAACTTTGAGTTCTCTGCTGCAGCGGTTTTCTTGTTGCAATTTGTGTCACACGTGAAGTTAATAAGCATATTTGAAAATAATACTAGATTTCTAAATATTGCAACAATGTATCAGGCTGAAAATCACAAAATTCATTAATACAGTCATACAACTGTACATGTAGGCGTGAATTCTATAGATGGCACTGAAAAAAATTGGTGCAGAAAAAAAGCACTATTATATAAGTCATGTTTAAAAATAGATGTGCTTTATAGAATAGCACAGGAATTGTGTCTAACTTTGGGTGCAGCCATTTGCATCAACTGAAATGTGGTGCAAATGTACATGCCTAAATTAGGCACATATCCTCTCTTATTCTATAACAATCCATGTAAATGCTAGGAATGCCCCTGTTCCACCCACGATCCTCTCATTTCCATGCCCCGTTTTTTTACTGATGCATTAATTTCAGGCATAGCTCCCGTGCCTAACTTTATCCATGTAAATTCCAATTAAATCTAATTAGAGACAATAATTGTTTGTTGAAAAGCCAATTATTATCTCTAATTAGCTCATTAGTCAATTAAATTGCACACGCAAATTGAGTGCATGTCCAAATTTGCATGCACAAATTTTGGTGACCTTTATAGAATTAGAGGGTTAGTGGTTTTACAGTAATAGATTGCTGAATATTTGCCATCAAAATATGGAATATTTCATATATTTATCTTTATATTGCTGCCAACCATCTGATTATTGCATTCAAAAGGTTTTTTTAAAATCTTTAAACACTTATCAGTGCTCACTCCTTTGACACAAAATACATTTTTGGTCAAAGCTGGCAGGCATAGGCATATTTTATACAATGCCAGCTGGATTGTCAGATAAGTCAAGGCTATTGCCTGCCAAAGAGCAGACAAAATGCAGTGTTATGTTGTTGCACCATGTGCTGAAATAATACCTAATCCAATGTAAATTAGTTTCCTTCACAAGCACATTCACATCATTAGGCTATATTTCCTTGGCTATTTCAGGACTTTGTTTTTCTAAATGTTGCCTCCAAATCTATTTCTGTCACAAACCTCTATTGAAAATGGTGCTATGTATTTTTCCCAACAGCCATACACCCCAAATTGTATGAAGTTGGGTGTCTAGCTTTATTCTTAGTGCACAAAGTTGTACACACAATTTATAGAATAAGGTCTGTTCTGTGTCTAACTTAGGGGTCCTTTTACTATGGTGTGCTAACAGATTTAGTTCATGCTAAATGATAACACACCTATAGCAATATAACAGGTGTCTAATCATTTAGCGTATGCTAATCATTAGCATGTGCTAAATCCATTAGTGCACTTTTGTAAAAAGACCCCTTACTTATTTGATTAGATGCTAACAGTTAAATAGCACTTAAATAGCACTTAATCGGCTAAGTGCTAATATTCAGCATAAGATAGCCAGTTATCTCCACTGAATATTAAAACTTAGCACATAGGAGGGGGATTCTATATATGACGCATAAAAAATAGCACTAAAATCAGTGCAGACTGTGTATTCTATAATCGGTGCCTACAATTAGGCGCCGATCATAGAATATACTTAATTTATATCTCAGAACCTAAATCTACATGCATCCATTTACACAAATGAGAACTTGGTGTAAATCTCTGCTCATAGATTTCGGCGCACTAGGCCATATTCTATAACTAGACGTGTTAATTTTCGAACACCCACAAAATGCCCATTTCCCCATTATAACCATGCCCCTTTTTACCTGCATGCGTTAGATGTTCAGTGCACATCATTACAGGATACACTTAGTGAGTTGTGAGCCTAAATTCTAATCAGTGCCAATTAATGCTCATTATTGCTTGTTAAGTGCTGTTATCAGTGCTCATTATCTTATTAAGCTTATTAACTTATGTGCATTGTTATAGAATACTCACCATTTTCAGTGCAGATCTCTAGGTACACCATAAAGAATATGGGGGATAGCAGCTAATCAGCTATATCATGTGATATAACTTGCTAACTGCTAATATTCAGCACATTGCTAGCTAGGTTTTGAAGCCAGATAGGACAGCCTAAATTGCAGTCCTACCTTTTGCCACTATAAGCTTAACCAGTTAGCCCTGAATATTAAGTTTAAACCAGCTGGGAAAACAAACAAACAAACAAACAAACAGATATTCAATGTCAGTCACTGGAAATGACCTGGCATTGAATATTCAAGCTCAGCGCCAATCGCGGGACATAGCTGGCCTGCCTTCTGTGGGCTGAATATTGGCTAGATGCTTACTAAAGTGAGCTAAGCAGATGAATACAGGCACCAATAGTGTGCCTAGTTTATAGAATTCTAGCACTTATGTGTGTAATTGCACCAATAATCAGCAGTTATATAAGGAAGTGCTAGGTGCTATTCTATGAACAGTGCACCTAACTCACTTAGGAGTCCTTTTACTAAGGATTGCTAACAATTGTTGCATGCTAAATGTAGTACAACCTATTGTATAACTCTGGGCTACATGGCACTTAATGCACACTAATTTGTTAGCGTACTCTAAATCTATTAGCACACCTTAGTAAAAAGACCCATAGCGTGCAGCTATCAGGGGAGTATATATATATATGGGTGGAGCATGGGCATGTCATGGACATGTTGCCCGAGTGACAGGCGCAACTAATAGAATATTATCAGTTGCCCACATTTCATGGTGCACTTAGGCACCCCTACTTATGATAGATTAATGTCTGGCTTTGACATTTTAATTGAGACAGTTTGTACCTCTTGTAAAATTGAGAAATTGAGATATGCAATTACATTTATAATTAGCAGCTCTTCAGTATTCAAAACTGATTACCTAAGTGGTTTGTGCTGAAAATGCCAGCCTGGAGATTAGATACATTTTAGTTATATAAGTTGCTATGCAGCCAAAATGTATCATTATAAGTGGAGGTGGAGGCAATATTGTTCCACTCACTGTATAACTTTTATGTGCTTAAATTAAATGTGCCCTCAGTAGGAATAAATTTAAATGCATCATTTTAAAATAATGTGTGTACCTCACTTAAATGCGTTGGATGGTTAATACACACATGTCTTTAAATGAAAACTTTATCTATTTAAAGTCATGCACTTGGGATTGCACGGAAAAATGCCCTCCTTTGGCTTAATTAATTAATTAATTTGTTTATTTATTTATGACATTTATACCCTACATTTTCCTATGCAATTCTGAGTTCAATGTGGCTAATAACATAAAAAGAAGTAATTACAAAATATGAAACAAAATACATAAACCCACACATATCAATAAGAAAAGAATTGTAAATATATAAAGAATTCAGGGCTTCTTTTACAAGTCATGCTAGCGATTACTGCGTGGCAAATGAGAGGAAGCCCATAGGAATTGAACGAGATTCCTCTCATTTGCCACACTGAGAATCGGTTGTGCGACTTTGTAAAAGAGGCCCTCAATAATAAAGCACAATGGAGGAAATGAAAAGGGGAGATTAGGCACCAGAATCAATTGACAGAAATTTTTTGAAAAGGAAAGATTTCAAAAACTTACAAAAAAAAAAAAGAAAAAAAGAAAAACAAATAATCATGTTGGACTCTTATATTTTTCGGCAAGTAATTCCACCATTTAGAACCTTGGTATGAAAACTTAGCTGAATATATGGATTTATAAACTACCTTCTTACAGGTAGGAAAATGAAGATGCAGATAGTCTCTTGTACCAAAGTCTGAACTTTGAGAAGGCAAAATAACAAAGGACAACATACAGGTAGGAAAATGAAGATGCAGATAGTCTCTTGTACCAAAGTCTGAACTGTGAGAAGGCAAAATAACAAAGGACAACATATAGTCAGGGGCAATACCATAAAAAATCTGAAATATGAGAGCACAGAGTTTGACTACAACCCTAACCCTAAAGGGAAGACAATGCAAATTACTAGACTTAAGGGTTTTGATTTACTAAATACATGGATTGATCTCATAATAGCAGCAAAATATAGAAGAAAAGACCTTTGCAGATATCCACAAGGATAACACAAAGTGAGGGTAGCAAAGAATGGAGGCGTGATGACAAGTCAAAATAGCAAGATTCTGCAATTCTGACTTTTCACTCCACCGTCTCCACTTTGTGTTGCCCTTGATTTCATGGTAAAACACATATGTATATAACCAAGACAGAATTCTGGATAGTAGTCAGTTCAAGACAATTCTCATCATCAGTCCAATTTACTGAAAATCAAAAGTACATTTGTGTAAAGATTAGATAGCACAAAAATATTCACATTGTGCACATATATCAAAATGAAGTAATTCCAAATAAAAATAAAATCTTTTGAAGAAGTCTTCAATAATAATATGTAATAATCAATCTTCAATAATCTACCATGGTACCCAACATGATTCCATGTTTCATGTTTTATGTCTTATTTTTTTTTGTTCCTATATTCATGGATTAGATGCTTTAGATATGTAACTTATCTTTATATGTTTATACATTTTTACTATTTTCATATGTTTGTTCCTATGTTAGATTTTTGATGCAGGCTGTACAGCTGAAACATGGTCCATGTTGAGTCTATTTGAAGATAACATTCATTTTTGAATAATTGAATAAAAAGGCCAGTCAGGTTTTCTGGATATCCACAATGAATATTAATGATACCGCATAGAGTCATGTTCTGTCGAGATTCCCGATGGTGTGCTCAGTGCTTGAGTACGGCTGGATCTCCTGAAGAAGCTAACGATTGAAACACGGCCTGTGTTGGGATCCATTAATTTATTTTGTAAAAGTGTGGAATACATTACAGACACCTACAATTGGACATCGACTGGAGGGTTCTCCTGGGTTGTCTTTATCTTCATATGAACAATGGAGTTAACCATGAATATGGTTAACAAATTACTGCATTGTCTGGAGAGCCTCTAATGATGAAAGAATCCACAGTCAACAAATAGACTGATATGTTGGGATATTAAGTGACTCTGTTCCATGTTCAGTCCATGTTTAGTTATAAATGTTGTGATTAAGATCAATAGAGTTATGTGTATGGTTGATCTGTTTGTAATTTTAAAGCAGGAATAAATATGATGTGATATATTGATATATATTGATATATATGTGATATGTGAAAATGATAGTAGAACTTTGAAATAGTCATATGTAATTGGTTGTCAATGAATATTAATGAGAGAGATTTACATGTAATGATGATGGTGAATGCAAATCTCTCTCATTAATATCCATTGTGGATATCCTGAAAACCTGACTAACTGGGGTGCTTCCAGATCCTGATTTGGGAACCACTAGAATAAAGGTTTAACTCACCATTAGCTGGTTGGTGATTTGTTACCCTCCATTGTTTGTTTGTTTGTTTTTTGCTGTTGTTTTGTTTTGTGTACTTGTGCTTGTGCTGTCATGTGGAGCACAGTTGCCACTGTTCCAATGAGCTAAGTCATGGTTTATGATACAGGTTCAGTGGCAACTGGGAGCATCAGCTTACTTATAGAGAGCAATTTTTTTTTTTTTTTTAATTAAGAATGGATACCCCTGAAACTGGATGTCTTTGATTTGATTTATTGTGATGTTTATTTGTAATTGGTTTGGTTTATATTACCTAGATAATCTACAACAACTGATTGATTTGTCTTGAGCAATTTTTATACATTATATATTGAACACTAATGACATTTAAAAAAAAAAAAATACATAAGGCTTTGAAATGGACCAGTGCTTTGTTTTGATGTACCTGATATAAATTTACAAAACATAATATTAAGGATCACAGTATTCAACGGAAGCTACCTTTAAGATGTGTTATTTTACCATTAAATTTTGCTATTTCAGCACAGGTCCAATTTTATGCAATGAGATCTAGTTACTAATAATTGGGGTTAAAGGTAAAATAACACATCTTAACGGTAGCCCATGTTGATACATTTCCCCCTTTTTGGAATCATGGTAGATTATTGAAGATTGTTACAGCATATTATTGAATTATCTTTTAGAAGATAAGTTATTTTGGTTTTAAATTATTTTTGCTTTGATATTTGTGCACTATGTGAATATTTTCTATGATATCTAATTGCAATTTTTACACAAATGCTCTTCTGTAAATTGGACAGATGATGTGGTGACCTGGTAATAACTAGAATTCCATGTTGGTTCCATATACATAATGCTTCTCACATATGGCGGGGCATTTTCAATATGATGTCTAAATGGCCATTTTAAAACCAGAAAAATGTCCAACCTTTTTGTTTTGAAAATGGCCATTTGCAAGACATTATTGTGCTCAATGTGCTATCTTTAAGAAAATTTTAGAAAAAAAAATGTCCAAGGGAAAAATGGCCACACAGACATCCTAGCAGAGCAGTGGGGCACCCTAGGGGCACGGCAGTAGACTTCACATAGAAAGTCCCAGGTACACATTTCACCCTTACCTCTTATATTATATGGTGAACCCTCTAACACCCACCAAAAAATTATTGTACCCAACTGTACACCACTACAATAGCCCGTATCCTGCATGTATCACCTATATGTAGGTATAGCATGTTTTTGGTGGGATTTGGATGGATCACAGTTTCCACCACAAGTATATCAGAGTGGGATCTAGACCAGGGTCTCCATCTCTACAGTCCACTGCATTGACCAATAGGCTACTCCAGGTACCTGCTTGATGCTCTAATAGGACTGGCCATAGCATCTAGAACTGTCATAGAGGCTGGTATGTACTGTTTCGTTCATATCTTTAGAGGGGTTAGATGAAGTCAGTGACCAATGAGGGAGTAAGGAGGTGGGGGGTCATGCTTTAATCCCTCTAGTGGTCATCTTGTCATTTAGTACACCTTTTTGTGACAGGTCTAGACCAAACATCTAACTTTAAACCGTGGATGTTTTTGCTCTGTTGCATTATGACAGAAAAATTCCCAAATTTTGGGAATACCCAATTCCTACCCCCAACATGCCTCCTTGTGATTTGGATGCACTGCAGAGAAAAATATCTCAGATCCAAGTTTGAAAATTGTGATTATGCCATTTTTGAGATATTTTGCACTTCAATTGAATGTGCTTATGTTTCTATTTTTTCATTGATATTTTCATGTATATGTGGCATTTCATAAAGACAACAACCGCCTATGTGCATTTATAAATTAAGCACCCAGAACTAGCTCCAGAAGTGTCCAACTCCTATTGTATTAACTTAAGTCAGCTTCAAAGAAGATATGAATATATGCACATACTTTATATGGACTGTAAGCACTATGTAGTAAGCACTAATGCATGCTTACGGCAGCAAAAATGACTTACTGCAGAGCGCACTCAGGCATTCTGTGGTAATTTTGGGATCAGGGCAGAGAGTGGGCATGTTCTGCATAAATTGGTTTGTGCAACTACATTGCCATCCAGTATCAGATTAATAAATGCTTAGCACCTGAGCCCTTACCACCTACATAATATGTGGCAGTAGGGATCACGCATATTGGGAAATTTAGCACGTGGCCATTATTAAGAAAAATAGAAAAAATAGTTGTTTTTCTTAGCAGTAAAAAATGGCCTTAGCGCATGGGAAAGACCAGCTTAAGATGCATCAAAACCACTTTTTACAGCTTTTTGGTTAAAAGGCCCCTTATGTTATAATTGGTAACTGAAAATCTTTAAACATAAAAGTATTGAAAGAAAAAAAAGGAACACCTACAAGTAGACCATATAAAAATAGGCAAACTCTTTTCATGAGTCCTTTTTATACATATATACCTACACACAGTTTTATAACAGCCCTTTACCATTCATAAGACATGATTTACATTTGAAACATGCTTCATAATGAGTCCACAATAAGAGAAAAGACTGATCAAATCAGGCTCTCAGTTTATGAAACCTCAGGTGAGTTAAAACCTACACAGCTTGTGGGTTGTTTATATAAAATAAAAAAATTGACTCCATTTGGATTTGGATTTTTGAATTAATATTCTAAGCAGATACTTTGCTTTTTATCTCTATGTGATTTTATTCATGAGACTATGTTTAGCAATAAGCAATGATACCTCTTGCTGATTCACGTAGAGGTCTTTGCATCAAAGATTACCTTTAGGCCACCCTTTGAAGTCAGTGAATATTTTATATAAAAAGCAATTGCACCCAGCAGTAATTATCTTATCACAGACAAGAAGGTTAAAAAGAAACTTCTCGGTTGGACACCCACTGTGGGAATAATTGAATATCCATATGACTTCTTTCTTTACTGCTTTCAATAACAGTTAAATACCAGGGAAACCAGACATATTAAAGACATGATTTGATGAGACATGAATGAAAAAGAGCAACACCAAAAATAGAGGCTTCCTAAATTATACTTGGCAGGCAATTGTAAACATTTCTCCAAATGTGCTACAAACAGCTATTTAGGAAAGGAAATGAAGATGTTAATTTAGGAAGCTTAATGGGTAACTTCCTTCTTTCAAACACATAGTTAAAGTCTTAAATACACTATAGATCACATATAAAGCAGCTCAATATAACACAGGATCACTTGTTGGATCCCTTTTTAAAATTTTTCTTATGTTGTTGCTATTACATATTGCACTATAGACTTGACATAATCCACATTACGGAAGGAATTCAACAAACGGTGTCAAAACTTAGATGCTAAAAAACTTCAGTGCTAAGCGCTATTCTATAAAAGGTATATGCCTTATATAGAAGGAGGGTTTAGCATTGATCCTGTGCCTAACTTTTGGGTGCCGAGCTTACGCCTGCAAAAAATAGATTTAAATGCCTTTGCCCAAGTTAGGTGTTCTTAAGCCAAATTCTGTATTTCCACACTCAAATACTCTCAGAATGCCCATGGCCACACCCTCTTTGCAGATACATGCTAGAAATGTTGGGTGCAATGCCTTATAAAATAACATTTATCCAGATGCACATGCAATTTATAACCAAAGCCATTTAACTGCAATAATTAGTTGTTAGCACCCAATTATTGCTAGTTAAGAGCTTGTTAATCAGTTAAGTTACACATACATCTTGAGCACACACCCAAAGTTCATCATGTAACTTTTGAACAATATATAGAATCCAGATTTTTAGTGGTACTATCTAATTCTGCCAAAAATCCTGATTGTCCTGATACTATCTGAATAATGTTGGGGTGGGGGGGGGGGAGTCATGGAAGAGCCGGAAGCTATTCAGGTACTGCCAATATTCAACAATAGTACTCAGATAACTATCCAGATAAATTAGGGTAGAAAAATAACAGTGAAACCCAGATAACTTCTGTTAGCCACTTTCTCGCAGATTCTATGTAGTATGCCTAGAGATCTGCACTGAGATCCAGGCATATTCTATAATAATGTGTGTAACATAATTCTCTTAACAAGCTAATTAGCATTGCTAACTATATTCCCTGTCCTTTGCCCCTTAGGAGAGAAAAACACTTCAGCCCTTTTGGCTGGTAAGAGAGACAATCAGACTTAGATTAGGCATAACCAAGCAAAATCTTTATTGGTATTTCTCTTAGTCTGTACAAAAAGTGATTGTTTCCTCTGGAGCAGTCTGTCACACAGCCAGCAAAACACTGAGGCTGAACTACAAGGCTGTTCAATTTGGATTTCTCATTCTGAACTTATATGCTATGATAAGTTTCATTTCATCTAAAACATGTGATTTCTCATTCTTACTTATTAAACACTAGTAAAAAAAGGCCCATTTCTGACACAAATGAAACGGGCGCTAGCAAGGTTTTCCTCGGAGTGTGTATGTTTGAGAAAGTGTGTGTGAGGGTGACTGTGTGAGAAAGAGAGTGAGTGAATGTGCGAGTGTGTGTGCGTGTGACAGAGAGAGAGTGAGACTGGTTGCGAGTGTGTCTGTTACTGTAGAGAGTGTGTGTGTGAGAATGAGAGTGTGTGCGACTGCGTATCTGAGACACAGTTAGTGTGAGAAAGAGAAAGTGTGTTTCACACAGATACAGTGTGTGTGAGAAAGAGTGTGTGTGAGACAGAGAGTGTGAGAGAGTATGTGTGCAATACACAGATTCTCTGTGAGCAGTCACCCATTTTGAGCGACCCTCCTCTCTCCCCTGCCCCCCTCCAGCCACCCATGTCCAGTGACTCTCCTCTCTCCCCTGCCTCCCCTCCTGCCACCCAGGATGTCCAGCGAATGCTTCGGGGCAGGCAGGATAGATCCCCAGTCTTGCCTGCCTGCCCGCTGCCGGCGCTAACCCTCCCATGCTGTCGGATCGCTCTTCAAAATGGCCACCGAGACTTCCAGCGGCAGCCTCGCGAGACTTCTGCTGAAGTCTCGGCGGCCATTTTGAAGAGCGATCCGGCAGCGGGGTAGGGTCAGCTCCGGCAGCGGGCAGGCAAGACTGGGGATCTTTCCTGCCTGCCCCAAAGAATTCACTGGACAACCTGGGTGGCTGGAAGGGGGGGCAGGGGAGAGAGGCAACCTCGGGGGGGGGGAGCAGTGGCTGCGGCGACCTTGGGAGGGGGGTGGAGGAGAGGTGGAGGGGGGAATGGTGGCGACCCTAGGGGGGGTGGAGGGGGAGTGCTGGCAACCTTGGAGGGGTGGAGGGGGGAGTGGTGGCGACCTTGGTGGGGTGGAGGGGTGAGCGGCGGCGGCGGTGACCTTGGGGGAGGGGCATGGCAGCAAGGGCGGCAGGGGCTGGGCCTCATGCTGCTGTCGTGCAGTTGGTCAGTGCTTTGTGTGATGTCAGCCTGGGCTTCGGAGCCTAGCATACCAACTCTGAAGAAAGCCACGGACAGAGGCAGCCAAACGCATAGAACGTTGGAGGTGAGAATTATACATAAAAGGTTATTTCCTTTATTCTTACCATCCTCTCTTGTTCCAATACACATTCACACTTAGTACTCATTGGCCATTCCTTTATTACTTACATGTGATGCCAATTATGTAGCTTCAGCAAACAAATTGTATGAAACACCTGGCTCCTTCTTCCCTAAACACATATTAGTGGAGAAAACATATCCATATTTGGAGGGTCCTCAGCCTCACTCACCATCAAGGTTATATCAATTTTTATCTGCCATATATGGGTCATACAGTTTCAATTCCTTATGAATTCCTCCTTGTAATGTGATTTACTAGAATTGCACAACAATACTTGCTATTTACAAGGACATGAAGGTCCCTCTTCACAAAAATGGAGACAGGGAAGAAGTGGGAAACTACAGACCGGTAAGTCTCAAGTCGATGGTAGGAAAAATAATAGAGCCACTGCTGAAAGAAAGGATAGTTAACTTTCTAGAAGTCGACGGGTTGCAGGACCCGAGGCAACATGCCAAATGAATCTTATTGACTTCTTTGACTGGGTGACCAAAGAACTGGATGAAGGACATGCGCTAGATGTAATCTACTTGGACTTCAGCAAAGCCTATGATACGGTCCCCCACAGAAGACTCATGAATAAGCTGAAAAGGTTGAACTTAGGACCGAAAGTGGTGAACTGGATAAGAAACTGGTTGACCGACAAGTGGCAGAGGGTGATGGTAAATGGAACCCGCTCGGAGGAAAGGAAGGTGAGCAGTGGAGTTCCTCAGGGGTCGGTGCTGGGGCCTATTCTGTTTAATATATTTGTTGGAGATTTTGCTGAAGGGTTGGAAGGAAAGGTTTGCCTTTTTGCGGATGACATGAAAATAGCCAATAGAGTGGATACTCTGGAGGGAGTAGAAACAATGACAAAGGATCTCCAAACCTTAGAAGAATGTTCAAGGATCTGGCAGTTAAAATTTAATGTACAAGCATCACAAAGAAACCTTAGGATTTCATTCTTTTTTATATTTGTCATTATGCTCTTAAGGTTATATCATATAAATAATTTAATTTTTTAAATTTGCGTAGTGCTCAGTTTTCATATATTACACCGCCTGTTTTGGCACTTAGTAATAATATGCACCTTATATCATCGCAGTACAACCCTCCCTACCACCTATCATTGTTGTTAACTAGCCCCCTGTAGGCTCTATAAAAATTATGTGTTACTTATCTCAGGGTTGCAGAAACTTTGATGGCTATCTTTCTCCGTGCCGCTTAATATGATCTGGTGTCACTGATGCAGCAAACAATGTAACTGACATGAACGTGATCCTCCTTCAATTCATATAAAGTCAAATTTATACAGTCCTCAGACTCAACTCCTTTCAGTTCTCAACACAAGTTGTGTTTCAGTATTTTCCGCATCTTTAGGTGAACTATAGATGTCTGTAAAAATCTGAGTCACAGTCATCCATACTCTGAAAACTATTAGGCTGTGCACCCATTGCTACTCATTCCCTCTATAAGTTGAATTAACTCTCTCGTTCATATGCATTGATCTAAAAAAACGTAATATCCTGCATTTACGCATACCTGGCATGGAACATTGACCCACATAAGACTTTCAAACCAAAAAACGCCAATGCTTGCGCCCTACTTTTATACACGTCACTATTGATGTCATTCAATGTTTGTCTTATATGTTTATCCATTCTATTTCCCAGTTCGATTCATGTGGCATTACTGTATTCCATTGAAATATAAACTGTTGTTCCTTTCGTTGCAGAACGGTTGCGATATCTCCCCCACTTGGAAGATGGACCTGAGTAAGGACTGTATATTTTAAATCCTGTAATTCATGATTCATTTATGCCCAGTGATCCACAATGGGGGCTTCCTTCTTTTTTATTCTCAGATTACTAATATGTTCTGCTATTCTTTGTTTTATTTTGCAGGTGGTATAACCAATGTACCATTTCTGACATGGGCAGAGAATTCCATAAACTCCTTGAGGTGACTCACAATTTGTGGAGGTTGTAATCCGATATGGTTTCCCAGTTCTAGGATGTTTTATAGAACTGGTTTGCCATATATACTTACAGTAGACACACTTGGTACAGGGTTGATGCCCTAGGTCCGTTGTACTTTTGGAGGTCAGCGCTCAAGAAAAAGATCTGGGTGTCATTGTAGATAATATGCTGAAATCTTCTGCCCAGTGTGCGGCAACAGTGGTCAAAAAAGCAAACAGAATGCTAGGAATTATTAGGAAAGAAATCGTGAATAAGACCGAAAATATTATAATGCCTTTGTATCACTCCATTGTGCGTCCGCACCTTGAGTATTGCATTCAGTTCTGATTACCGTATCTCAAAAAAGATATAGCGGAATTAGAAAAGGTTCAAAGAAGAGGAACCAAAATGATAAAGGGGATGGAACTGCTCTCATATGAGGAAAGGCTAAAGAGGTTAGGGCTCTTCAGCTTGGAAAAGAGACAGATGAGGAGAGATATGATTGAGGTCTACAAAATCCTGAGTGGTGTCAAACAAGTAGAAGTAAATCAATTTTTTACTCGTTCCAAAAGTATAAAAACTAGGGGACACTGAAGGAAGTTAAATGGAAATAGTTTTAAAACAAATAGGAGGAAATATTTTTTCACTCAATGAATAGTTAAGCTCTGGAACTCTTTGCCGGAGGATGTGGTAACAGTGATTAGCGTATCTGGGTTTAATAAAGGTTTGGACAAATTCCTGGGGGAAAAGTCCAAAGTCTGCTATTGAGACAGACATGGGAAGCAACTGCTTGCCCTGGGATTTATAGTATGGAGTTTTGCCACAATTTGGGTTTCTGCCAGGTACTTGTGACCTGGTTTGGCCACTGTTTAGAAAACAGGATACTGGACTAGATGGACAATTGGTCTGACCCAGTATAGCTATTCCTATATTTTTATCTTCTTATGTAACCTCTTTGGGTAGCAGGAGTTGCTTGACCTACCATGTTAAAAGTTTTGACATGCAGCCAATCAAGCCTATTCCAGCCTTATGAGGTCATCATGGATCTTAGATCATCACAATTTATTTGCCTTTTCTCTCTGGGATTGCACATGAACAGAAGCTTGTATTAGAAAGGTATAGACCTCAAAGGAAAGGAGTGAAAATTAGCAAGCATAGAGAGAGAAAGAAAGCAAAGAGCACATTTTTAGGTACAAAGAGGCGAGGAACTAACTGAGCTTATGTGTCAGAGAAAGGTCAGGCTCAATGGTTCAAAGCAAAGAGACTCCACAGTAAGAAGCTTCATAGAAGATGTATTAAAAAGAGCACTGACAATGTCAGTACCATTTTACTCCTTGTCTAGTGCATTGAAGTCTTTCTGCAATTGTTGAGGCTACTTTGTCTCCTCTTGGTAGCATACCTGCTTATTTTCAAAGGAGAAGGGAGGCCATCTTCTGACACAAATCGGGAGATGGGCGCCCTTCTCCTAATGGCGGCCAAATCGTCATAATCAAAAGCTGATTTTGGCCGGCCTCAACTGCTTTCCGTTGCAGGGCCAGCCAAAGTTCAAGGGGGCGTGTCAGCAGTGTACCGAAGGCAGGATGGGGGCATGGTTAAGAGATGGCCATCCTCGGCCAATAATGGAAAAAATAAGGGCATCCCTGACGAGCATTTGGCCGACTTTACTTGGTCCCTTTTTGTTTACGACCAAGCCTTGAAAAGGTGCCCGAACTGACCAGATGACCACTAGAGGGAATTGGGGATCATCTCCCCTTACTCCCCCAGTGGTCACCAACCTCCTCCCACCCAAAACAAAATTTAAAACATTTTTTGCCAGTCTCTATGCCAGCCTCAAATGTCATACCCAGCTCCATCACAGCACTATGCAGATCCCTGGAGCAGTTTTTAGTGGGTACTGCAGTGCACTTCAGGCAGGTGGACCCAGGCCCACCTCCCCACACCTGTTACACTTGTGGTGGTAAATGGGAGCCCTCCAAAACCCACTGCACCCACATCTAGGTGCCCCCCGTTACCCTTTAAGGGCTATGGTAGTGTTGTACAGTTGTGGGTAGTGGGTTTGGGGGGGGGGTTGGGGGGGCTCAGCACACAAGGTAAGGGAGCTATGCACCTGGGAGCAATTTGTGAAGTCCACTGCAGTGCCCCCTAGGGTGCCCGGTTGGTGTCCTGGCATGTGAGGGGGACCAGTGCACTACAAATGCTGGCTCCTCCCATGACCAAATGGCTTGGATTTGGCTGGTTTTGAGATGGCCGCCACTAGTTTCCATTATCGGTGAAAACCAATGTCGGCCATCTCTAAGGGACGGTGATGTCTAAGGGCGGCCCAAATGTTGAGATTTGGCCGTCACCGACTGTATTATCAAAACAAAAGATGGCCGCCCATCTTGTTTCGATAATACGGTTGGTACGCCGCTTTATGGGGCCGTCATTAGAGATGGGCGCCCTTATAGATGGGCGCCCCCGTTCGATTATGCCCCTCATAGAGTCTTCATTCTACTGTTATTCCCTTGTCAACATCATGGTTAAAGTATGTGCATATTATAAAAAGGCACAGACACACACACACAATTTAAACTCACATTCTTAATGTATAGCTTTTATAAATTATCCCCACAATATGAATTTCACGAATACAAGACCGCTTTCCTTCACAATGCTGTCTACACCTGGAAACTTATTTGCTAACGCTTTTCTTCCAGTGTGCCTACGAGAAAAGCTCTTGATGAATTAAAATCTATGGCGTACACAGAAATACATGATTATGTACTCCATAAAGTGAAGTTATCTATAATTCTTCATGAATTGGAGCAAATGTGCTATAATAATTTAGCTCTTGCCTTCTGGGGCTCTAGTTGAAGAACATATATGGGCATCCCACAGTGTAACAAAATGTATAGTGCATACTTATTTATATCATTTTGTCTAGTTTCAGAAAATATAATTTGTGTCTGGAGGCCTTTTTGTGGATTTATTGTTTTCACAAAGAAAATGAGAGCCCAGAGCTACTCATAATGGAATAAGCTTCTACCTTTTTTCGGTGTGAAAATGTCAGAAAAATTAAGAATTCTGCTATGAATTATATAAAAAAAATATTTTAAGTATGTGCAGAAATGTATGGAACATAATAGCATATGCCTTCTGACTGAAAAATGTGTTGCTATACACAGCATTCCTGAATTGAACTGAAGATAATTTGTATTGCAAAATAAAACACTAGCTCAATAGTGATATAAACAACATAATTTTTTTTTTTTTGGGGGGGGGGGGGGATTATGTATACACATTTCATTTCATCTGCTTTAAGAATTGATGATTTGCCAATTAGATATACAGTACTTTTCAAAGGATACTATATATCACCTATTGATTTGGGCATATCTCCTCTTCCCCATCAAGAACAGTTTATCAACAATACCAGTACCAGCAACTACTATGTGAGATCAGATAGACACCAGAAAAATTGCAATAAATGTTTTCTAGCTAATTTCATTTTATTTGGCTTCAGTTTTGGTGTTAAGGTGTGTTACATGCAAAAACTTTACTGCACTTTAATAAAAGGGCCTTGCCAGCTTATTTTCGAAAGAGAAAGACGCCCATATTTCGACCCAAATCGGGAGATGGGCGTCTTTCTCCTGTGGGCGTCCAAATCGGTATAATTGAAAGCCGATTTTGGGCATCTTCAACTGCAATCTGTCACGGAAACGGACAAAGTTGACGGGGGCGTGTCGGAGGCATGGTGAAGGCGGGACTGGGGGGCGTGTTTATCGGCCAAGGAGAGATGGGCGTCCTCGGCCGATAATCAAAAAAAGAAAGGCATTTTTAGCGTGAATTTGGGTCACTTTTTTGGACCCTTTTTTTCACGAACAAGTCCCAAAAAAGTGCCCTAAATGACCAGATGATCACCGAAGGGAATCGGGGATGACCACCCCTGACTCCCCCAGTGGTCACTAACCCCCTCCCACCCAAAAAAACAACTTTAAAACCTTTTTTTCCAGCCTGTATGCCAACCTCAAATGTCATACCCAGCTCCATCACAGCAGTATGCAGGTCCCTCGAGCAGTTGTTAGTGGGTGCAGGCCCATCCCCCCCCCCCCACCTGTCACACTTGTGGTGGTAAATGGAAGTGCTCCAAACCCTCCCAAAACCCACTGTACCCACATCTAGGTGCCCCTCTTCAGTCATAAGTGCTATGGTAATGGTGTAGAGTTGTGGTGAGTGGGTTTTGGGGGGATTTGGGGGGCTCAGCACCCAAGAGAAGGAAGCTATGGACTTCAGAGGTAGTTAATTTTTTTTTTTTTTTTACAACTGCCCCCTAGAGTGCCCGGTTGGTGTCTTGGCATGTGAGGGGGACCAGTGCACTACGAATTCTGGCCCCTCCCACAAACCAATGCCTTGGATTTGTTTGTTTTTGAGCTGGGCGCCTTTGGTTTCCATTATCGCTGAAAATCGATACCGCCCAGCTCAAATCCACACAAATCCGATGCATTTGGCTGGCACAAACCGTATTATTGGAAAAATGATGGACGCCCATTTTTTTTGAAAATATGGTTTGTCCCGCCCCTTCAAGTACCCGTTTTCGGAGATAGACGCCCATGGAGATGGGCATTCGCGTTTGATTATGCCCCTCCATGTCATTTATAATCACAGCTTCCTAAATTCAGGACTGGAATATTTATCATAGATTCATGTTTTTGTACCAGGATTTAAACATCTAGGCAGGAGGTTATCAAGCTATATTAGGGCCTTAGTCACATTGAACCTTAACACAACCTAAAGAGCTCTAATGTAGCTTGTCTTACCCTACTGTGGTGGTATTAGGTCTCAGAGTCATATTCGATGCTCCCAGACTGGAGACTAAAGGGAAAGTGCTGTTCCTCCCACCCCTCGATCAAGCACCGAAAGACATCCCCCACCCCAAATAGCTCCTTACCATATTTAAAGGCCTACCATCATTATCCATGGTAGTCCAGTGGTCTTCGGGCAGGAGCGATCTCCAGTCCATCATGCCCTGACAACACCATCTCAAAATGGTGCACTTAGCAGTAGTCTGTGCCTGTCCTATGGGCAAGGATCACTTTTTATAGGCATAGGATGATTAAAGATTGGCATGTCGCTGTGTAGAAATATAGTTAAGACATTTTACTCTGGTTCAGTTTTTAAACAATATATTTATTATTTGTATGGATTCTATTACAAAGGTTGGTCAGATGTTGATATGCATAGATGTGTTTCAGTTATATTTTGCTGTTTCAGATGTTTAATTGTAAACTGTAGAGGACCATTAGTGATAAGTGGTTTATAAATATGTTCAATAATTACATAAATAAGTAAAGAACCAGTCTTGAAGAAGTTTCTGAAGTTGTAGGGGTTTTTATTTTTATTTTTATTTTTTTTTTTTTGGGGGGTGTATTTTTGTTGTTGTTGTTTAATGTAATAATATAAGATGGCATTTTAGGTCAGACCATAGGTCCATCCAGCCTGACATCATATCTCTGGCAGTGACCAATTCAGTCAAAAGTAACCAACAAGATCCCCAAAGATTATATTCATTCATTACTGCTTATATATAGTTTATATAGAGGGGCATAATTGAACAAAAACGTCTATCTCCATGGGCGTTTATCTCCGAGAACGGGTCCATGAAGGGGCGGACAGAACCGTATTTTTGAAAAAAATAGACGTCCATGTTTTATTCGACAATTTGTGAGCTGGGCGTTTTTGTTTTTCAGTGATAATGGAAAATGAAAGCGCCCGGCTCAAAAACGAATAAATCCAAGGCATTTGTTCGTGGGAGGGGCCAAGAGTCGTAGTGCACTGGTCCCCCTTACATGCCAGGACACCAACCGGGCACCCTAGGGGGCACTTTTACAAAAACAAAAAAAAAGGTAAAAGAGCTCCCAGGTGCATAGCACCCTTCCCTTGGGTGTTGAGCCCCCTAAATCCCCCTCAAAACCCACCACCCACAAGTCTACACCATTACTATAGCCCTAAGGGGTGAAGGGGGGCACCTACATGTGGGTACAGTGGGTTTGGGGGGCGGTTCGGAGGGCTCCCATTTACCAGCACAAGTGTAACAGGTGGGGGGGGGATGGCTCTGGGTCCACCTGCCTGAAGTCCACTGCACCCTCTAATAACTGCTCCAGTAACCTGCATACTGCTGCCAGGGAGGTGGGTATGACATTTGAGGGTGAACATAAAAAGTTGTGAAACGCCATATTTTTATGGTAGGAGGGGGTTTGTGACCACTGGGGGAGTCAGGGGAGGTCATCCCCGACTCCCTCCAGTGGTCATCTGGTCATTTAGGGCACTTTTTGGGGCCCTATTCGTGGAAAAACAGGGTCCAGGAAAAGTGCCCTAAATTCTTGCTAAAAACGCATATTGTTTTTCCATTATCGGCGAAAGGCGCCTATCTCTGATCGGCCGATAACCACGCCCCAGTTCCGCCTTCACCACACCTTCGACACGCCCCCATCAACTTTGTCCGCATCCGCGACGGTGTGCAGTTGAAAACGTCCAAATTCAGCTTTCGATTATACCGCTTTATTCGTTTTTGTGAGATAAACGTCTATCTCCCAATTTGGGTCACAATATAGGCGTTTTACTATTTTGATTATAAGCTGGATAGTTTATAGTATATTAGAACTTACTATTCCTAAGCTAAATTACAGATCTAGATGGTTTAGAAGCAAAACACTAACATTTCAAGGCAAGAAATGAACTACAATAATGATTACAGTAATAATTGTTACTGACTCTAACAATTGTAATTCTGTTTACTATATAAGCCACATTGTACCTGCTTTTGTGGGAAAGTGCGGGGTATAAATGTAATAAATAATAATAATAGGAAAGAACAATGCTTTCATCCATAGAGGCAATTACACAGAGAAGTTCAAAAGAAAAAAAAAGGGGGGATAATGTGGGGTGGAGAGAGGGAGAGGAGCGACAGGGTAAGTGGGCATTGGAAAATCAGTAGAGGTTAACATACACTTGCATGTGGTATGTGGTAGATTTGGCAGATTTGAAGGCTTGGTCAAAAAGCCAGATCTTTAAATCAGATTTGAAATTTTTAAAAGATACTTTAGCATGGATATCTAGAGGGAGAGCATGCCAAAAGAAACGGACTGTAAAGTAAAAGATGCAGTGTCTAGTGGTTTCAAGCTGGACAGATCTGAGACTAGGAAGAACTAAATGATGATCATTTTTGGAGTGAAGAAGGTGAGTAGTGTGAAAGATCCGGCCCTCCTTCCAGGGTCCGCAGGATCTTGCCTCTGCCTTGGACACTCCGGCTACAAAACAGGATTCATGTCCCAACCTCCTAGCCCACTGTAGTCCACAACGCAGGGCTTATAGAAATCAAACTTAAAAGAAAATCAGCAAGTTTCTTTATTTTCCTTCTGTGATTCACAATCCAGCAGTTTCCAAAACAACAATAAAGCAGGCATCCAAAACACAATCCCTTTTGTTTCTCCTCTCAGGGCACTAGCACAACAGGGGAAGAAAAACAACTCCATTCCCCTGCTTCCAGAACTCAGTTTGTTCCACCTTAAGCAGTCTACAGCCCCGTACTCTCCTTCTCCCCCTCCCCTTTGAAAAGGAGGAGAATGTCCGTGAAGGGCAAAAAAAAAAAACACAAGAAAAAGAAAGAACCTGCTCCTGGTTTCTTCCTGGGGCTTTGGCAAACAGTCCCAATAAACAGTTCCCAATGAACCACTTCTTCAGGCTTGAGCAAACACTTTCCCACAACCAGCTTCCTCCCGCTATGAACAGTTCACACAGGGGGAGTCAATAATCCCTCTTCAAACAGCATCATTAACACACAGTTCATAACAGCCTGAGCTCGCTTTGGGGAGAAAAAGGTCCCACCCTTTCTTGGGTCACTTTCTCAATACACTGACCCTTCTCCTTCATGACCCTTTCTCTTTCCTCTTGTAACCCAGCTGCCATACCACGAGTTCACCTGCTTTCTCAGCTTTTTTCCTAAGGAATGAGCCCAGGCTGTGAGGTCCATCGGTTCCTCTGGGCTCTCCTCTCTCTCCCTCTCCTCAGCCTCTTGCCACTCCATGGGTTCCTCGTCCCACCCACTTTTCAGCTGTTCCTCTTTCACTTGATTACCCTCCAGGGGCACCTCCCTTGCCTTGTCAGAGTTCTCCCCTGTGACCTGCTGGGGAAGGTAATCTCTGTACCAGGGCTTGCACCGGGGCTGCTGGGTAGTGTAGTCTTTTTCTCTCCTCCATTTTTCAGGGGGCACTAACCTTTCTATTCTCTCTCTCTGGGGAAGTAGTAAAGGAAGGCTTTGTTCTGTCTCCTTTTGCTCTTGATCCTCCTCACTACTTCCCCTTCCATCTGCTCCACCCCTTCACAATAGGTGAATATGGAATAGTAAGAGATGCCAGATAGCAGGGTAGACCAGTCCTATGGGCCTTGAAAGTAAGAGTCAAAAGCTTAATTATTATTTGCTGTTCCATATGAAGCCAATGATGGCTTTGACGCAAAGGGGAGACATGGTCAAATCATTGAGTATGGCACAATAATCTAATAGCTGTGTTTTGGATAGATTGGAGTTTTTACCAAATATATATGGGAACAGCCTAAGCATGCAATGTTGCAATAATCTAGCCTGGTGATTACTAAAGAAAGAATGAGGGAGGAAAAATTGTAATGGTCAAAATATCATCGTACCAAAAGTAGCTGATGAACAAAGAAAGCTGTCTTATATAGATTTGATATCTGTGGTGAAAAGGTGAGTTGGAAATCGAAAATAATAGCCAAATAACAAAAGGAATCTATGGGCAAAATGGGAGTCACAAAGAGGTTTACAGTAGTAGTTGGATTGGGAAAGCCCCCGGTAAACCAGCAGGCCACTGTTTTTTTTTTTTGGGGGGGGGGGTTTGGTTGCTTATTCAGAACCAATCTGTGCTCAGAAATCCAATTTGAAACTATGGGTTAAATGGATTTGTGGGAAAAAGTAATATGATATCATCTGCATAGAAATGGAATACCGGAGAACTGAATAAGTGTGGCAAGAGGACATGAATAAATTTAAAATATGTTGAAATATGGAGGGGCATTTTCGAAAGGGACGTCCGTCCAAGCTGCGATTTGGACGTTCTTGCAAAACGTCCAAATCCAGGGGCGGGGAAACCTGTATTTTTGAAACAAGATGGACATCCAACTTTCATTTTGAAAATACTGTCAGAGACATCCAAATCCTTACATTTGGATGTTCTTAGATTTGGTCGTACCTGGACATGGACGTTTCTGACTTTCGGCGATTTTTGAAACAAAAGACGTCCATGACAAAAACGGCCAAATGCAAGCCATTTGGACATGGGAGGAGCCAGCATTTGTAGTGCACTGGTCCCCCTGTCATGCCAGGACAGCAACTGAGCACCCTAAGGGGAATTGCAGTGGATTTCATAAAATGCTCCCAGGAACATAGCTTCCTTACCTTGTGTGCTGAGCCCCCAAAAACCCACTACCCACAACTGTACACCACTACCATAGCCCTTATGGGTGAAGGGGGCACCTATATATGGGTACAGTGGGTTTGTGGTGGGTTTTGGAGATCTCGCTGTTCCCTCCACAAATGTAACAGGTAGGGGGGGTATGGGCCTGGGTCCGCCTGTCTGAAGTGCACTGCAGTACCCACTAAAACTGCTCCAGGGACCTGCATGCGCTGTCATGGACCTGAGTATGACATCTGAGGCTGGCATACAGGCTGGCACGACATATGTTTAAAGATGTTTTTTGAGGGTGGGAGGGGGTTAGTGACCATTAGGGGAGTAATTGGAGGACATCCACGATTCTCTTCGGTGGTCATGTGGTCATCTTTGGCACCTTTTTGTGCCTTAGTTGTAAGAAAAACAGGTCTGGGTGAAAATGTCCAAGTGTTTGTCAGGGACGTCCTTGTTTTTTTCAATAATGGGTCAAGGACGTCCAAGTGTTAGGCGCACCCTAGTCCCACCTTCGTAACTCCTGGCCCCTCCCACGAACAAATGCCTTGGATTTATTCGTTTTTGAGCTGGGCGCTTTCATTTTCCATTATCGCTGAAAAACAAAAACGCCCAGCTCACAAATTGTCGAATAAAACATGGACGTCTATTTTTTCCCAAAATACGGTTCGGTCCGCCCCTTCACGGACCCGTTCTCGGAGATAAACGCCCATGGAGTTAGACGTTTTCGTTTGATTATACCCCTCCACATCAATGACTGGCGTAAATGCTTGCACCTAACTGTTGGCAATTAGGTTCATAAATACTAATATTTTTTAAGTGTGTTTGTAACTGATTAACACACCCCCAACCACTCCTGTCTCTCTTAGGTCTATGCCCATATTGAAATCGTGTGCTCTGGAATTTGAACTTATAGAATAATTCTGTAATTGCTAATTGATGTCAATTAGCACCAATTAAGACCAATTATAGCCTTCTGTTGCTTGTTCACACTAATTGCCAGCTCATTATTAAATTAAGTTATGTGCAGAATAAGTTATGTGCACAACTGACCCTATTCTATAATTTGTGTGCACAAATTTATTCACTAGTCACAAATTTGAACATGCAATATTTGAGAATTAGGCAGTATCCCCATATTCTATATAGCATGACCAAAATTGTGCATGCAAATCCATTTGTATTCTGGATTTGTGTGCACAATTTAATTACTTAGCATGCCAATCAGTGCAGATAACTGTCACTTAACAAGCAATTATTGATAAAAATTAGCATTAATTAGAATTTATACTCACAACTTGCTAGGTGTATTCTGGAAACTGGTGTGCGTACATTCTAATGCATGCTGCCAATAAGGGGGCATGACCATGTGTTTGGAATAGTCAGCCCATGGGTGTTCAAAAATCCATGGGCACGGTTATAGAATATACCTGCTTGGTGCCTAGCTTAGGCACTGGTATTTACAGCAAGTTTTAATTGGAGTAAATGGACATACCTAGAATTAGGTGCAGGAATGGCCACTAGGTGTATTCTATAAACCACCTAGGCATATTGTATAATAGAATCTAGACCTATGTGCATGTCTCCGGCATTTAGATTTGAGCACCTGTATGATTTCTACTGTTGATGTAAGTGCTTGTGTCTAAATTTTATGTGTGTATTATTGCTGATATGCAAATATTCCATGTTCCTTTATAGAACTGTCTTTTACCAGGTGCCCTCTGGGCATCTATTTATAGATGCACAGATACGCAGTTATAGAATTACCTCTTTAATGGCTATGGAGACTGACCAGGAAGTCACTTATAGCACTTCAGGACAAGCTTGCTATAAAAACTCTGTGACCAGTTGCATATACCTTATTCAACTATGCATTGAATTTTATGCTTAATCTAGGTACCCATTTTTATTTATCTCCATGCCTTTGTCTTAGCTGTCTTTCTGTTTATCCCAATCATATGTTTTCTCTGCTGTCTATAAAGATGAGTCATTGTATTGTGCTGACAGAGTTTCATTCCTGTTATAGAAATGTTCTACTGTACTGTTTTAATGTGAATATTACTGACACATTGCTATAATTTAATTTACTTATTTTCCAGTTTACTCCACTATTCCAACTGTTTATTACACTGACATTTGGCAATTTTACTAATGTTATGCTATATGTTGTACTATTGTTACTGTATACTGTATTATGTCAAGCTATACTGACTGTGTATTACTTTGGTTTGATCTATTTCTGATAGAGTAGCCTAATGGTTTATGGTTGATTCAGTAGCTAGATATGTAAATGGTGGTGATTTTATACCATTTTGCATGTATTTTTATTATCAAAGTCTTTTCATATTTTTAGATGTGTTTTTTTTCAGGAGTAGAAATACTCAGGAGTTGATATTCAAAAACATATATCTAGATAGTAGTTGATAAGGGCCAGATTCTGCCTAAGCATATTCTATAAGCAGCGCCTAGATTTAGGTGCAATATTTAGAATGCGCTTAGTTGATATCCTAGTGCTTAAAACTATGTGCTTCCATTTACACCAATGGAAATGTGGCGTAAATCCAGGCACATAGATTTAGGCACAGAGGACCATATTCTATAACAGTGCATGTAAATTTTGGGATGCCCACGAAACACCCATTTCCCCGCCCATAACCACATCCCTTTGCCTGCATTAAAATTTAGGAGCAGTGCATTACAGATATTCTACCTCTAGGTTAGAAGAAATATACTTAGATTTAAATTCATAAAAGCTTATTGGAGGCTGTATTTACATATTGGTGCCATAGCCGGTATGAGAACAGTAAGTGTTAATGAAACACCAATGGTGATTTCTCAAATGTTTCTTCAATACCTTTTATTCCATACATTAAATAACAATTGTATTAACAAATGTGACCTATCTGACATGATGCTGTTGTTCTTGCGCTTTATGTGACAGAGAGAAGGCAGCTACAGGATATGAGCATAGGGTGAGCGCTCATCTACCCGGCGCATTGGTCCTTATGATCAGCCTCCTTACACTGGACCCACTCTCAGCAAAATACTGTTATATAGCCTAAGAGAAAATTTCTCAATTCTTACACACTATGAGCAATCAATAGTATCCATGCCCATGCACAATGGATATAAAAAGCCAAAAAGTTGTTTTCTAAATTTTTCTGCTACTGTGGAGAAATGATGTTTCCAACAGTAGGTGCTTTCTGCAAGTATAGTGGGCCTTTGATTGAATCTTGAAATTAAAATGGGCCATTCAAAATTCAAAGCAATATTTTCAAGGCCAAATGATGTACTAGTACTGCATGCAAATATGTTGGTAAGTATTTTCCAGCATCATTATGAAAGCAATTGGCAATCGCCTCATCTCATTGTCTAGCAGCATCCCATAACAATGCAAATAATTGATTAGTATTAAATGTTCAATTATCTTTTGGAAGTAAATGTGTGCAACAGACTTACTTTTTAACACTTTCTCTTGTCTGAAAATATCATTAATTCTTGACACTAAAACGTTTTCCTGTAAGAAACTTTATTGCAGTAAAGACAGAAAGAAATCTTTACAGCATTCATTTGTAATAAACTTATACTGTATGTGGTTATCAGTCTGCACTTTATATTAGTGATCTGCATACTGGAAATGATAAATGGGTGCAAATACTAAATATTAAGACAACACTTTCCCAATTTCAGAGAAAATGTGCCATAAAATAGCTGAGCTAACCTTCTGTCATCTACCTGAATGAGGTGTATGGGGGTGCGGGGGGGGGGGGGGGGGGGAGTCTGTGGACAAAAGACTGTGATAAAACTAAGGTAAAGGAAATGTAGTTTGGAACTGAGGCAAGGTACATAAGTACATAATATAAGTACATAAGTAGTGCCATACTGGGAAAGACCAAAGGTCCATCTAGCCCAGCATCCTGTCACCGACAGTGGCCAATCCAGGTCAAGGGCACCTGGCACGCTCCCTAAACGTAAAAACATTCCAGACAAGTTATACCTAAAAATGCGGAATTTTTCCAAGTCCATTTAATAGCGGTCTATGGACTTGTCCTTTAGGAATCTATCTAACCCCTTTTTAAACTCCGTCAAGCTAACCGCCCGTACCACGTTCTCCGGCAACGAATTCCAGAGTCTAATTACACGTTGGGTGAAGAAAAATTTTCTCCGATTCGTTTTAAATTTACCACACTGTAGCTTCAACTCATGCCCTCTAGTCCTAGTATTTTTGGATAGCGTGAACAGTCGCTTCACATCCACCCGATCCATTCCACTCATTATTTTATACACTTCTATCATATCTCCCCTCAGCCGTCTCTTCTCCAAGCTGAAAAGCCCTAGGCTTCTCAGCCTCTCTTCATAGGAAAGTCGTCCCATCCCCACTATCATTTTCGTCGCCCTTCGCTGTACCTTTTCCAATTCTACTATATCTTTTTTGAGATACGGAGACCAGTACTGAACACAATACTCCAGGTGCGGTCGCACCATGGAGCGATACAACGGCATTATAACATCCGCACACCTGGACTCCATACCCTTCCTAATAACACCCAACATTCTATTCGCTTTCCTAGCCGCAGCAGCACACTGAGCAGAAGGTTTCAGCGTATCATCGACGACGACACCCAGATCCCTTTCTTGATCCGTAACTCCTAACGTGGAACCTTGTAAGACGTAGCTATAATTCGGGTTCCTCTTACCCACATGCATCACTTTGCACTTGTCAACATTGAACTTCATCTGCCACTTGCACGCCCATTCTCCCAGTCTCGCAAGGTCCTCCTGTAATCGTTCACATTCCTCCTGCGACTTGACGACCCTGAATAATTTTGTGTCATCGGCGAATTTAATTACCTCACTAGTTATTCCCATCTCTAGGTCATTTATAAATACATTAAAAAGCAACGGACCCAGCACAGACCCCTGCGGGACCCCACTAACTACCCTCCTCCACTGAGAATACTGGCCACGCAATCCTACTCTCTGCTTCCTATCTTTCAACCAGTTCTTAATCCATAATAGTACCCTACCTCCGATTCCATGACTCTGCAATTTCTTCAGGAGTCTTTCGTGCGGCACTTTGTCAAACGCCTTCTGAAAATCCAGATATACAATATCAACCGGCTCCCCATTGTCCACATGTTTGCTTACCCCCTCAAAAAAATGCATTAGATTGGTGAGGCAAGACTTCCCTTCACTAAATCCGTGCTGACTTTGTCTCATCAGTCCATGTTTTTGTATATGCTCTGCAATTTTATTCTTAATAATAGCCTCCACCATCTTGCCCGGCACCGACGTCAGACTCACCGGTCTATAATTTCCCGGATCTCCTCTGGAACCCTTCTTAAAAATCGGAGTAACATTGGCTACCCTCCAGTCTTCCGGTATTACACTCGATTTTAGGGACAGATTGCATATTTCTAACAGTAGCTCCGCAAGTTCATTTTTTAGTTCTATTAATACTCTGGGATGAATACCATCAGGTCCCGGTGATTTACTACTCTTCAGCTTGCTGAACTGACCCATTACATCCTCCAAGGTTACAGAGAATTTGTTTAGTTTCTCCGACTCCCCCGCTTCAAATATTCTTTCCGGCACCGGTGTCCCCCCCAAATCCTCCTCGGTGAAGATCGATACACTGTCAATTACTGAGCACCAGGGCCACTGAGAGGGGGCAGGGAGGGACATTTTTCCTAGGCCCTGCACCGGGCCCCATGGTCTGTCTCTCTCCTGCTCCTATTGGGAACTGGTCCTGGCACACTGGAGCAGGTGAGAAACAGACCACGACATCGGGCTTCCCTTGGAGGTCGTCGAAGAGCAGATGCACTGACTTAGGGAGTGGGGCCCCCACATCAGTATGTCATTGTGTCTGCTCTTCCCCAGCCTCCAAGAGGGGCCCAACACTGGATCTGGTGGCAGCCTGAGAGTAAGTGAGAAGCAGCAGTGGTGACTGCATTCCAGGTTGGTTGGGTCTGGTGGCTGCATCGAGTGTGGGTGGAGGGGCCCAGTAGCTGCAACCTGAGTAGGGAGGCCTTTTGGCTGTGTCCTGAGTGAGAGGCCCAGCAGCAGTGGTGCTGCCCCAGTCCCAGGAGGCAACATTATTGTGAGAAGGATCTGTTTGGGTGGGCTTACATTAAGAGACAGATACTGTTAGGTTTGGGAGGACAATTTGAAGGGTCTTAGGGGACAGTCACAGAAGAGTTTCAGTGACCATCCCTCACTAGAGAAGTACATTGAGAGTGATAAATTATAGAAGCTATCTGGTGATCAGAGGGAAGAGGGTGGTTTATGTACAATACTGTCGTGAGCCACAAATATGGCATGGTTTGGCGGTACCATGGACCATTTCTATGGGATATGATCAAAGTGTTTGGCTAACCAGCTTATAATCGAAAGTGATCACTGGCCATCTTCTAACACAAATCGGGAGATAGCCGTCAATTTCTTGAAAGCAGCGAAATTGGTATAATCAAAAGCGGCATTTTTGACAGCATCGCCGCTTTCCCGTCGCTTTGCCGGCGAAAGTTCAAGGGGGCGTGTCGGTAGATTAGCGAAGGTGGGACATGGGCGGGCATGGGCATGGCTACCAGATGGCCGGCTTTCGCCGATAATGGAAAAAAAAGGGGCCTTAAGCAGTATTTCGCCGGCTTTACTTGGCCCTTTTATTATCACGACCAAGCCTCAAAAAGGAGCCCCAACTGACCAGATGACCACTGGAGGGAATGGGGTATGACCTCCCCATACTCCCCCAGTGGTCACCAATCCCCTTCCAAACTAAAAAAAATAAAACTAAAAACCTTTTTTGCCAGCCTGTATGCCAGCCTCAAATGCCGTACCCATCTCCATGACAGCAGAATGTGTTGTATCCTCCGACAGCATTTACCTGGTTGCGATGTGGCTCTCGGGTGAGTGTCAGGCAAAACACACAGTGGATCCAAAAAAGTCCTCTCACAATGAGTGTCTTCCTGAACAAGGTCTTTATTAACAGTAGCAGAATTGACCCGACACGTGACGTGTTTCGGCCGTGAGGCCTGCGTCAGGGGTCTATAAAATAATATAGTATACAAAAACATGCATCAAAATACAAATATAATTAAAAACATAAATAGAAATAAAAACATGAACATCCATATAAACTTTCTTATACAGATTTAAACCATTAAAACACCAGAATGAAAGATGCGAAATATATATGATAAAAATACATAATAAAAATATGAATATATAACTTTAAATCAATAAAGAATTTAAATTATATAAAGATATAAAATTATACCACATAGAGATAATGAGGACAGGGAATGTAATAAAATACACAACAAAATATAGTATAAATATAGAGAACATACAGTGGTGGAAATAAGTATTTGATCCCTTGCTGATTTTGTAAGTTTGCCCACTGACAAAGACATGAGCAGCCCATAATTGAAGGGTAGGTTATTGGTAACAGTGAGAGATAGCACATCACAAATTAAATCCGGAAAATCACATTGTGGAAAGTATATGAATTTATTTGCATTCTGCAGAGGGAAATAAGTATTTAATCCCTCTGGCAAACAAGACCTAATACTTGGTGGCAAAACCCTTGTTGGCAAGCACAGCGGTCAGACGTCTTCTGTAGTTGATGATGAGGTTTGCACACATGTCAGGAGGAATTTTGGTCCACTCCTCTTTGCAGATCATCTCTAAATCATTAAGAGTTCTGGGCTGTCGCTTGGCAACTCGCAGCTTCAGCTCCCTCCATAAGTTTTCAATGGGATTAAGGTCTGGTGACTGGCTAGGCCACTCCATGACCCTAATGTGCTTCTTCCTGAGCCACTCCTTTGTTGCCTTGGCTGTATGTTTTGGGTCATTGTCGTGCTGGAAGACCCAGCCACGACCCATTTTTAAGGCCCTGGCGGAGGGAAGGAGGTTGTCACTCAGAATTGTACGGTACATGGCCCCATCCATTCTCCCATTGATGCGGTGAAGTAGTCCTGTGCCCTTAGCAGAGAAACACCCCCAAAACATAACATTTCCACCTCCATGCTTGACAGTGGGGACGGTGTTCTTTGGGTCATAGGCAGCATTTCTCTTCCTCCAAACACGGCGAGCTGAGTTCATGCCAAAGAGCTCAATTTTTGTCTCATCTGACCACAGCACCTTCTCCCAATCACTCTCGGCATCATCCAGGTGTTCACTGGCAAACTTCAGACGGGCCGTCACATGTGCCTTCCGGAGCAGGGGGACCTTGCGGGCACTGCAGGATTGCAATCCGTTATGTCGTAATGTGTTACCAATGGTTTTCATGGTGACAGTGGTCCCAGCTGCCTTGAGATCATTGACAAGTTCTCCCCTTGTAGTTGTAGGCTGATTTCTAACCTTCCTCATGATCAAGGATACCCCACGAGGTGAGATTTTGCGTGGAGCCCCAGATCTTTGTCGATTGACAGTCATTTTGTACTTCTTCCATTTTCTTACTATGGCACCAACAGTTGTCTCCTTCTCGCCCAGCGTCTTACTGATGGTTTTGTAGCCCATTCCAGCCTTGTGCAGGTGTATGATCTTGTCCCTGACATCCTTAGACAGCTCCTTGCTCTTGGCCATTTTGTAGAGGTTAGAGTCTGACTGATTCACTGAGTCTGTGGACAGGTGTCTTTCATACAGGTGACCATTGCCGACAGCTGTCTGTCATGCAGGTAACGAGTTGATTTGGAGCATCTACCTGGTCTGTAGGGGCCAGATCTCTTACTGGTTGGTGGGGGATCAAATACTTATTTCCCTCTGCAGAATGCAAATAAATTCATATACTTTCCACAATGTGATTTTCCGGATTTAATTTGTGATGTGCTATCTCTCACTGTTACCAATAACCTACCCTTCAATTATGGGCTGCTCATGTCTTTGTCAGTGGGCAAACTTACAAAATCAGCAAGGGATCAAATACTTATTTCCCCCACTGTACCTAATATTATCTGTAGAAAAAATACCTTGTAGATCAGATGAAAAAAATAGCACTAAAGCTGATCTACAAGGTATTTTTTCTACAGATAATATTAGGTATGTTCTCTATATTTATACTATATTTTGTTGTGTCCTCATTATCTCTATGTGGTACAATTTTATATCTTTATATAATTTAAATTCTTTATTGATTTAAAGTTATATATTCATATTTTTATTATGTATTTTTATCATATATATTTCGCATCTTTCATTCTGGTGTTTTAATGGTTTAAATCTGTATAAGAAAGTTTATATGGATGTTCATGTTTTTATTTCTATTTATGTTTTTAATTATATTTGTATTTTGATGCATGTTTTTGTATACTATATTATTTTATAGACCCCTGACGCAGGCCTCACGGCCGAAACACGTCACGTGTCGGGTCAATTCTGCTACTGTTAATAAAGACCTTGTTCAGGAAGACACTCATTGTGAGAGGACTTTTTTGGATCCACTGTGTGTGTTTGCCTTTCGTTGTTTTTCCTGTGGAGAGCTCACCTTCTGTGGGTGTTTGTTTCTCGGGTGAGTGTGACACCTTTTCTGTTAGGTGCCCTGCAGAGTCACATTAGCAATGCATTGTGGTGGGTGTAGGGTACTGGGCTCTACTCCCATGGTGCTTTTCCCCCCTGCTAACTGGGTCAGAGTGTGCCCTGTTTTGTTTCCTGTTGTAGTACATGCGGTAGTGGCCATTTTTGTAAGCCAGTTTTAATTCCCTTTCCTGTGTTACCCACGTTAGAGAACGTAGTTCTTACCTTGAATGGTGCTGAAAGAGGGCATTGTACACCATTGTGCCAGCTCTGACCTACTGCTAATCTTAATACCAGGGGACTCTTTGCCAGTGGGGCACAACCTCTGATCTGCAGTTAACTGTGAGTAAATGTGGTTATTTCAAGAAAGGACTTTTTCAGAGAGATTAGTCTTCAGGTGTGAACTGGTGTGCCAAAGTTATACAGCAGCAATAAGTCCTAGAGGCTGTATGCAGGTCCCTGGAGCAATTTTAGTGGGTGCAGTACATTTGTGGGTAGTGGGTTTGGGGGGGGGGGTGGGGGGACTCAGTCTTTCTTCATAGGGAAGTCGTCCCATCCCCGCTATCATTGCTGCACCTTTTCCAATTCCACTATATCTTTCTTGAGATGCGGCGACCAGAATTGAACACAATACACAAGGTGCGGTCGCACCATGGAGCGATATAACGGCATTATAACATCCTCACACCTGTTTCCATACCTTTCCTAATAATGCCCAACATTCTATTCGCTTTCCGAGCCGCAGCAGCACACTGAGCAGAAGGTTTCAGCGTATTATCCACGACGACACCCAGATCCCTTTCTTGGTTCGTAACTCCTAACGTGGAACCTTGCATGATGTAGCTACAATTCGGGTTCTGTTTTCCCACATGCATCACCTTGCATTTGCTCACATTAAATGTCATCTGCCACCAAGAGAGATGTTAGCCAGATATATGAAGGAAATATTGGGATTTACAGAGGGGAATTTTCCTCCAATGAGTCAAGTTTACTATTTACCACAACGACTACCAGAAGTCCCTAATCAACAACAAGGGCAACTATTGGATGTCTCAGCGATGCTGGAAGCACCAACAGAGGACTTAGTAACTTCAGGAACATTGTTAGTGACTCTAGCTATGTCAATTGATAAAGTTTTGTTTATGAAAAAATTCTTTGAAAATAAAGAGAGAGAATTTTTAGGTCTAAAAGTCCGTATTTTTCCCGACGTCTCTAAGGAGACTCAAAAGAAGCGTAGGCAGTTTTTGATACTGAAGCCAGGAGTTCTCCAGCTGGGTGCAACATTCTTTTTGCGATATCCCTGTAAGTGCATTGTTTGCTATCAATCAGTCAAGTTTGTATTCTTTGAGTCTGTACAACTCAGTGAATTTATAACAGCTAAAAAAGAATTGTTGGATCGAAGAGAATGAGCTCGTATATGGTAAAATGAGAAACCTCTTTTGACCGGTTTAGTTTTCCTAATATTTTTCTTATGATATCCTCTATATATTGTTATATCTTGGATCAATATTGAGGACTTGTGTGTACTGACTCAGGAAATGTTACTTTTATGTATTATTTCTTATAATTTCCTTTTTTTTTCTTGACGAATGTACCTTTTCTATCACAAGTGTTTAATGCTTGTTATAAAGTGAAAGTTAATAAATTAAAAAAATGTCATCTGCCATTTAGCCGACCAGTCTCCCAGTCTCGTAAGGTCCTTCTGTAATTGTTCACAATCCTGTCGCGAGTTAATGACTTTGAATAGCTTTGTGTCATCAGCAAATTTAATTACCTCGCTAGTTACTCCCATCTCTAAATCATTTATAAATAAATTAAAAAGCAGCGGTCCTAGCACAGACCCCTGCGGAACCCCACTAACCACCCTTCTCCATTGTGAATACTGTCCATTTAACCCCACTCTCTGTTTCCTATCCTTCAACCAGTTTTTAATCCACAATAGGACTTTTCCTCCTATCCCATGACCTTCCAATTTCCTCTGTAGCCTTTCATGAGGTACCTTGTCAAACGCCTTTTGAAAATCCAGATACACAATATCAACCGGCTCCCCTTTGTCCACATGTTCGTTTACTCCTTCAAAGAATTGAAGTAAATTGGTCAGGCAAGATTTCCGCACACAAAAGCCGTGCTGACTCGGTCTCAGTAATCCATGTGCTCGGATGTGCTCTGTAATTTTGTTTTTAATAATAGCCTCTACCATTTTCCCCGGCACCGATGTCAGACTCACAAGTCTATAATTTCCCAGATCTCCCCTGGAACCTTTTATAAAAATGGGTGTTACATTGGCCACCCTCCAATCTTCCGGTACCATGCTCGATTTTAAGGATAAATTGCATATCACTAGCAGTAGCTCCGCAAGCTCATTTTTCAGTTTTATCAGTACTCTAGGATGAATACCATCTGATCCAGGAGATTTGCTACTCTTCAGTTTGCTGAACTGCCCCATTACGTCCTCCAGGTTTACCGTGAAGTCAGTAAGTTTCTCCGACTCGTCCGCTTGAAATATCATTTCCGACACCGGTATCCCACCCAAATCTTCCTCGGTGAAGACCGAAGCAAAGAATTTATTCAATCTCTCCGCTACGTCTTTGTCTTCCTTGATCGCCCCTTTTACCCCTCTGTCATCCAGCGGCCCAACCGATTCTTTTGCCGGCTTCCTGCTTTTAATATACCAAAATCAATAGAAATCAAACAAAATAAAACATGGAAAAGAAAATAAGGTGATACCCTCTTTATTGGACATAACTTAATACATTTCTTGATATTTTGTCCAATAAAAAAGGTATCATCTTATTTTCTTTTCCATGTTTTATTTTGTTTGATTTCTATTGATAACCTTAAGAGTGGACTAACACGGCTACCACACTCCTCTACTTAATATACCGAAAAAAATTTTTACTATGCTTTTTTGCCTCTAATGCTATCTTTTTTTCGTAATCCCTCTTGGCCTTCTTTATCTGCGCCTTGCATTTGCTTTGACACTCCTTATGCTGCTTCTTGTTATTTTCAGATGGTTCCTTCTTCCATTTTCTGAAGGCATTTCTCTTAGCCCTAATAGCTTCCTTCACCTCACTTTTCAACCAGGCTGGCTGTCTTTTGGAGTTCCGTCTTTCTTTTCTAATTTGTGGAATATGTTTGGCCTGGGCCTCCAGGATGGTATTTTTGAACAGCATCCACACCTGTTGTACAGTTTTTACCCTCTCAGTTGTCCACGTAAGTTTTTTTCCACCGTTCTTCTCATTTTATCATAGTCTCCTTTTTTAAAGTTAAACGCTAACGTATTTGACTTCCTGTGTATAGTTACTTCAAGGTTGATATCAAAACTGATCATATTATGATCACTGTTATCAAGCGGCCCCAGTACCATAACATCCCTCACCAGATCATGCGCTCCACTAAGGACCAAGTCTAGAATTTTTCCTTCTCTCGTCGGCTCCTGCACCAGCTACTCCATAAAGCTGTCCTTGATTTCATCGAGGAATTGTACCTCTCTAGCGTGTCCCGATGTTACATTTACCCAGTCTATACAGTATTTGGATAATTGAAGTCACCCATTATTATCACATTGCCCATTTTGTTTGAGTCTCTGATTTCTTTTATCATTTCTGCGTGTACCTGCTCATCCTGGCGAGGCGGACGGTAGTACATTCCTATCACCGTCCTTTTCCCTTTTATACATGGAATTTCAACCCACAATGATTCAAAGGTCTGATTTGCGTCCTGCTGAATTTGTAATCTATCTGAGTCAAGGCTCTCGTTAATATACAATGCTACCCCTCCACCAGTCCGGTCCACCCTATCACTAAGATATACTTTGTACCCCGGTATGACAGTGTCCCACTGGTTATCCTCCTTCCACCAGGTCTCAGTAATGCCCATTATATCCAATTTTTCATTTAGTGCAATATATTCCAACTCTCCCATCTTATTTCTTGGACTCCTAGCATTTACATATAGACATTTCAGAGTATGTTATTTGTATATTTGAAGTGTTAATGGCAGAAAATTAATTCTGGTTGCTTATGTTTTTTTAGAATGGGAATAGTTGAGGTCGAAATTGTAAAATACAACTCATTAATGCTGTGGCCTATTGCCACATGTATGCCTTTGTGAATTTTGCAAATGTCAGGAAGTAGTGTAAATGCTTTTCTTATGCAATTCTTATAGTTTCAGTTACAATACAATGTTGCTTAAAAGCAAATGAAATGAAAAGGAACAGAGATCCAGTTCTTCATATTTCTGAATTGGTTAAATCACTGTAATCCAAATTTGTGGCTCACTCATGATATTAATTCCACTTATCAGTAAGGAAATCTTTTACAAAGGCACACTAGCATTTTTAGTACACACTAATGATTAGCACACACTAAACACTAGAGTGTCTCTAGCGTTTAGCGCATGCTTATTTTTAGCACACACTAAAAATGCTATCATGCCTTTGTAAAAGGACCCCTCAACAAGGTAGGCAATTCACCTCAATGATTTTTCACAAAACCTAAAACAAGAACAGTCTATTGTATTACACCAGCTGCTGTTTAAAGACTCAGGCAGAATTTTTTGGTAGGCCAGTTGTTCTTCCTCTGAAATATTTGCACATATGTAAAATAATGTGAGGATCAGGTCCAGCATACACTTTCTAAATTTTGTTCTTAATGGATATTCAAAGCAGATTTTTCATCAGGCCTATAAATGCCCTCTGCACATCAATTGTGATATGCTGATACAGTCAATCACAGATACTGACAATCTCACTTACGTTCTTGGTCTGACCTGGTTTTACAGCCTGCATCACTGACTTAGACTACTCAATAATTAATGTGGATTCTTTTGAATTCGTATTAGGTAAATGAGACTTTTATTAGAGGTTCATTATTGTCTAAGATACACAGTGATTAAGATATATACACAATGATTAAGCTATATAACTGAAAAGAAGCAATGCCTATCTATAGTTAAAAAGAAACAATCATTACATGACTTTTCCCTACATCCAATCAATGCTAGGAGTCTCTTGACCAGGAAAAGAAGCAATAATACATCATAATATACATACATCACTGGTCCTTAATCTCTACATCCAGGCTCTTATCATCAGCTAGGGGGGGGGGGGGGGGGCTGTTCACAATGAAAGCCAGGAGTCTTTTGACCAGGAAATATAGTTCTCTGCACAGTATGTACGTTACTCTTAGACAAGTTCCCCATTTCACTGGCAAAAATTCCCCTTTTTATTAGGCTTAGAACTCATGTTCATAGCTAAGGAAAACTACAGAATGCTTGAGAATTTCTCTGTTTTGGTAAACAAGCCATACAAAATATGCTTGAATGTGAGAATGTGGTCACATGTTTCTCCATCCAGGTGGCCAGCCTGTGCTCAAAACATGCTCCACCTCCCTCTTCACATACCAAATTAATTAGAGCTGTGTCTTATCTTCTTCCATATTCCAAATCATTTTCACACAAACCGAACAATCATTTTAATGAGTGAGTGCACTGTTGGTCATTCAGACAGAGTTGAAAAGCAATCTCTAAAATCCTTCCATTACAGTTCTCCCATACCCTGGATGGGTGGGTCAGGTCTGCTCAATTGTTTGGCATCATTAGCATGTATTACAGTAGGTCTCCAATCTATGTTTCAGAATTTTCCCTAATTTGGTTTTCAACATGACAGAATATCCTTGTCTACATGACAGCTGCCTTGTCCACGTGACACTTTTGTCATCTATTATGTAGGAAATGCAGGGATATCAACATTTAACATTCTTATATTAGTTAATTTACCTTATTTTGGGGAAATGTTATCCACTAAATTTTAGAATAGATTGTACCACATCATGGGTTGTCTACATTATTATACCCACATCCCTTTATATGTAGGTAAAATTCTGTAGAACGGAAAACACAAGAGAGACAGAATATCTGCAATGCAAGCACAGCAGAACAAACAGCAGACCTACAAATGTAGAAAGTAGCGACACATACTTTAATTCTACCAATTACACTTATGTCTGACGTGGCCACGTTTCACCAGATGGCTGTATCAGAGGCAAAACTAGAGAGGTAAAACCAAAAGCACAGTTCTCTCTAGAGTAATAATCAAGATGAATTAGCCTTTTAGCAGATCCTCAAGACTTATTCCAGGAGGTATTACAGCAAGAAGGATCAATGCATATCTTCTTGGTCACTCCACTGTAAAATTATTGCAGGTAATGCACTGAAAATGCTAGCAGGTGTTACTGCAAAAAGGAACAATATATGTGTACATTGGTTCCACTGGTTTTCTTCAAAGACCCTCTGCAGATCTTAGGGTAGTACGGAGACCTTATTTTTGTTTCTAACATCAAAGGTTATGCGGGTTTTGTGCAATGGTAGAGAGATGATTTTACTCCAGTTTGATATCACTGCCGCCTTTGACATGGTCAATCATGATATCTTATTAAACACATTAACTGATTTTGGATTTAGTGGCTTGATACTTAAGTGGTTTGATTCAGATTCATTTTTTTAAAATTAGACATTATTTAATTTTGAAAGATAGTCAATATTCTTCCACCTGGAAATCTCCTTGTGGAGCTCCTCAGTGCTCCCCCATTTCCCCATGTTATACAATCTGTGTATGAGCTCCCTTGGTCAGATTGCTCTAAACCCAGGTGAGCTCTTGCTATCATATGGGGATTACATTTTCTTTTTGATTCCTATTACTCAAGGCATGGATTCTTTATTTTCCTGTTTTAATAATTGTATATTTAAGATAAAAGAATGGTCTACAAAGGTTAAACTTAAACTAAATACTGACAAAACTAAATTGTTATGGTTCTCTGTGGATTTAGCCATGATTCCACAGTTAATTTTAGGTGCTGATGGGTCTCATTTCAAGATTGAGAAAACTTCAAGAGTTCTGGGAGTGGTTTTGGACTCCTCATTGAGTATGTAACCATAAATTAATAGTCTAATTAGAAAAGCATACTTGTTGTGATCATATTTTTTATCTGATCATTTTATCATTTTAGGATTTTTGTTCAGTTGACTATTTTATCTTTATTGGATTATGGAAAATTTTTCTACTTGAGTTTGTCTTCTAAACAATTTTATAGAATTCATAGGATTCATAATTCAGCTGCATGTTTGATATTTCAGAAATCTCAGTGGGACCATATAACACCTTTATTAAATACTCTACACTGGCTGCCTGTGCAGACTCAGGTTGTTTTTAAAGTACTTTAAAGTACTTTGTTTAGTGTTTAAGATTTTAGATGGTATCTGCCCTGAAGATGACTCCCAGTAAGTGAACCTGATAAAATTTAGAGAAACTGCTAGGACTTGCAATTACTTGCTGTTAGCTTTCCCGTCTGTCAAAGGTATACGATTTAAAAAAATTTTTTTCTAAATCTTTATTTTTTGCTGCAGTATAATATTGGAATAAACTTCCTTCTGAGCGTCGACTATTAGATAATAATTTGTTGTTCTGTAAAGCCCTAAAACATATCTGTTTACGAGACCTTGGGGGGTTTAGTATTATTGTATTTAGCTTTTGAATTTGTTTTCTTTGTAACTCTTGATAGTTGTTATCTGTTTGGAATTTTGTACATTGTAACTCGCCTTGAATCTAATTTAAGAGAGATGCTGAGTAATAAATCCCTGTTAACATAACATAATATATTATTATAATATAAATCATATTACTATGTACTCTGTAAGAAAAAAAAATGCTTTATAGTAATGGAACTTGTGTTAGAGCCCTTTAACATGTGTTATGGGGAAAATAATAAGCATTATAGCTTTAATGCAGCTTGATAACTACCCCCCTACCACTATTGTGCTTGGTTCTGTCTCAGTGTGTGCTGTCTGCCTGCCTCTCTGTACTGTAGTTTGCAGCAGAATTTTTGATTTCTGGCTTTTGTTTTCACTGCTACCAGTTCTATTTTGAGTAAAATTAGCAAAGCCCTAGCTACTACCTGACCCATCCTTTCCAAACGTCTGAGACAAAGTGGTTCTCTCTGCTGATCCTGCCTGTATTCGGTAGACCAGGACCAATTCTTAGAAGATTGTGTTCATGAGGAGCTAGGTAAACTAAAAATAGACAAAGTGATGGGGCCTGAGGATGCTCAAAGAACTCAGGAAGGTTTTGGCGGCTCCATTGTCTGACCTCTTCAGTGCTTCCTTAGAGTATGGAGTAGTCCCTGAGGAGAGCAGAAGGGAGGATATGTTCAACTCTGCAAAAGAGCGGAAGGATGAGATTGGAAATTACAGATCTGTAGTCTGACATCAGTGGAATTAGAAAAGGTTCAAAAAAGAGCGACCAAAATGATAAAGGGGATGGAACTCCTCTTATATGAGGAAAGGCTAAAGAGGTTAGGGCTCTTCAGCTTGGAAAAGAGACAGATGAGGGGAGATATGAGTGAGGTCTACAAAATCCTGAATAGTGTAGAACGAGTAGAAGTACAAAGTCTAAGGGACACTCAAGGAAATTAAATGGAAATACGTTTAAAACAAATAGGAGAAAATATTTTTTCACACAATGAATAGTTAAGTTTTGGAACTCTTTGCCGGAGGATGTGGTAACAGTGGTTAGCATATGTGGGTTTAAAAAAGGGATGGAGAAGTTCCTGGTGTAAAAGTTCACAGTTTGCTACTGAGACAGACATGGAGAAGCAACTGCTTGCCCTGGGATTTGTAGCATGAAATGTTGCCACGATTTGGGTTTCTGCGAGGTAGTGACCTGGCTTGGCCACTGTTTGGAAACAGGATACTGGGCTAGATGGACTATTGGTCTGACCCATTATGGCTACTCTTATGTTCTTAAACTAATAGAAACACTTCTAAAGTGGAGAATTGCGAGGTTTCTAGAACTGAATGGACTACAGGACTCGTGGCAGCATGGTTTCACTAGAGGTAGGTCTTGCCAGCCAAATATGATCGATTTCTTTGACTAAGTGACCAAAGAGTCAGATAGGGGGGGGGGGGGGGTGCTAATTGTGGTGTACTTGTATTTTAGCAAAGTCTTTGACACAGTTTCACACAGGTGTCTGATAAACTGAGTGTCCTCAGTATGGGTCCTAAAGTGACTAACTGGGTTAAAAACTGGTTAAGTGGAAGGAGACAGAGGGTAGTGGTAAACGGAGCTTGCTCCAAGGAAAAGAGTATTATCAGTGGAGTACTGCAGGGATCGGTCCTCAGGCCAGCTGGTATAAACATCTTTGTGAGTGATATTATGAACGATCAGTCTAGTTAGGTTTGTCTCTTTGCAGATGATAGCAAACTCTGTAATGAAGTGGACACCCCGGAAGGTATGCATAGCATGCAGAGGAATCTGGCAAAGCAGGAAGAATGGTCCAGCAATTGGCAACTTAGATTTAATGCTAAAAAAATACAGGGTCCTACATTTAGGTTGCAAAAATCCAAGGGAACGGTATAGTATAGGGAGTGAGGTACTTCTGTGATTGTGTCGGATGACCTTGAGGTGGCCAAACAGGTAGAAAAGGTGACGGTCAAAGCCAGAAGGATGTTTGGGTGCATAGGGAGAGGTATGGCCATCAGGAAAAAGAGGTGATAGTGCCCTTGTATAAGTCTCTGATGAGGCCCCCATTTAGAATATTGTGTGCAATTCTGGAGACCGCACCTACGAAAAAATATAAATGGGATGGAGTTGGTCCAAAGGGCGGCTACAAAAATGGTCAGTGGTTTCTGTCATAAAGTGTATGAGGAAAGACTTAAGGCTCTCAATATATATACTTTGGAAGAAAGGCAGGAGAGAAAGAATATGATAGAAATATTTAAATACCTATGTGGCATTAATGTCCAGGAGGTGAGCCTCTTTCAAATGAGGGAAAACTCTGGAATGAGAAGACAGAGAATGAAGTTAAGAGATTATAGGCTCAGGAGTACTTTTAGGACATATTTTTTTCACAGAAAGGGTGGTGGATGAGTGGAATCACCTCCTGGCTGTGTCTGAATTTAAGAAAGTGTGGGACAGAGATAGTGATTTGCTGGGGATGGGCAGACTGGATGGGCCATTTGGCTTTTATCTACCGTCCTATTTCTATGTTTCCAGTCCAGCTGTGATATCATCACCTATGGTATTTCAAATAAATCAAATTCAGGCAAAATATGCTGCCTTGGCTGCTTGTGAACAAGTTTTAGCATTGGTTGAATTGCTTCCTCCTTTTGACTTGTCTCCCACTCCCTCCATCTCCCCTTCCCAGAATGGTTCCAGTGTGCCTGGTAGTGGTTATGTGCCTTTAACAAAAAAGAAGATGACAAATGGCAGCTCATGAAAATTCACAGCCTCACAGAATTAGTTTTTGATGAAACTGAATATGCTGCTATTAGTCCTACTTTAGGAGCAGAGGAGCATCCTAATGGTTAGAGCCACAGGCTGGGAACCAGATGGCCTAGGTTCAAATATCACTAATCCTCGTGTCCTTGTTCCCCATTGCTCTAGAACTGTCAGGGGTGGCATCAGCAGCCTGATCCCTGCATAGCACCCACCATAGAATTCATCATACCCACAGCAGCCCCCATAACCCATCCACAGCTTGGTTATGTGTGCAGGAGAAAGAGGTAGAATCACATTTTACCATTCAAATGAAAATGAATGCACATCCCTGGAAAATGGTCAGTTGTTTTCATCATAAAACAGATTGAAAAGCATTAAGTTAGTTTAGTAGAAACATAGAAAATGTAGGCTAAAAATCATATGGTTTATAAGTTTGCCTTTCTACACCAGCTTCTCAGTTCTACAATCCTTTGTTTTTCCTAAGAGATCCTCTGTGTTTGTCCTACGTTTTCTTGAATTCACATACTGTTCTTATGTCCACCTCCTCCACTGGGAGACTATTGCATGCATCCTTCTCCTGTTATGTCAAGAAATAGTTCTTTAGATTACTCCTGACTGTATTTATTTTACCCTCACCCCATGACCCTTTTTATTACTCTCCCATTATATGTAAAAAGCCTGCATCCTACATATTTATGTCTTAGAGTTGTTTAAATGCTTTTCTTATATCTCCCTTCTCCTACATTTTCAGCAAGGGATACTTATTTAGGGCCCTGTTGAGCAGGGACTGTCTTTCTTCTATGTTTGTGCAGCGCTGCGTATGCCTTGTAGCGCTATAGAAATGCTAAATAGTAGTAGTAGTAGTGTTTACTAAGCCACACTGTAGGCACGTTAGCATTCTTAGCATGTGCTAAAAATTAGCACATACTAATGCTAGAGACACCCATGGGAATATATGGGTGTCTCTAGCAGACACCCATATACTCCTATGCTACAGACACCCATATATTCCTTTCGGTGTCTCTAGCGTTAGCACACACTAATTTTTAGTGTACACTAAAATGCTAGCACACCTTAGTAAACAGGGCCCTCAGATCTTTAATATCTATATAAGTGAATTTAAGGATTATCGACTTTTCTAAGGTCCCAGTATCTCAGCCAGTAGATACATGCAAGAGATATTTATGGGATATTTTGGAGATTCAATAAGAGAATGTACCTCTTGATCAAAACTTCTCCAGGTCATGTATCAGTGGATAGTTTGGAATTATCCAGATTTCTGGAAGAGCCCAACAGCAAGGAGCTCAATAAAGGAACTCTTTGTGTGTCCTTTGTATTTCCATCAGATAGAGACCATCCACCTTATAACTGAAAGAGAAAAACGCCTAGATTTCGACCCAAATCTGGAGATAGACGTTTATCTCACAAAAACGAATAAATCGGTATAATGGAAAGCCGATTTTGGACGTTTTCAACTGCACTCCATCGCGGACGCGTACAAAGTTGACGGGGCGTGTCGGAGGCGTGGCGAAGGTGGAACTGGGGCGTGGTTATCGGCCGAGGAGAGATGGGAGCCTTTCGCCGATAATGGAAAAAAAGTATGCGTTTGTAGCTAGAATTTAGGGCACTTTTCCTGGACCCTGTTTTTTTCACGAATAAGACCCCAAAAAGTGCCCTAAATGACCAGATTACCACCAGAGGGAATCGGGGATGACCTCCCCTGACTCCCCCAGTGGTCACTAACCCCCTCCCACCACAAAAAATGATATTTCACAACTTTTTATTTTCACCCTCAAATGTCATACCCACCTCCCTGGCAGCAGTATGCAGGTCCCTGGAGCAGTTGTTAGGGGGTGCAGTGGACTTCAGGCAGGTGGACCCAGGCCCATCCCCCCCTACCTGTTACAAATGTTCTGCTTAATGCTTAGTCGTCCAACCCCCCCAAACCCACTGTACCCACATGTAGGTGCCCCCCTTCACCCCTTAGGGCTATAGTAATGGTGTAGACTTGTGGGCAGTGGGTTTTGAGGGGGATTTGGGGGGCTCAACACACAAGGGAAGGGTGCTATGCACCTGGGAGCTCTTTGACCTTTTTTTTTGTTTTTGTAAAAGTGCCCCCTAGGGTGCCCGGTTGGTGTCCTTGCATGTGAGGGGGACCAGTGCACTACGAATCCTGGCCCCTCCCACGAACAAATGCCTTGGATTTATTCGTTTTTGAGCTGGGCGCTTTCATTTTCCATTATCGCTGAAAAACAAAAACGCCCAGCTCACAAATTGTCGAATAAAACATGGACGTCTATTTTTTTCGAAAATACGGTTCGGTCCGCCCCTTCACGGACCCGTTCTCGGAGATAAACGCCCATGGAGATAGACGTTTTCGTTCAATTATGCCCCTCCATGTCTTATAGTTTTTCTTTTGTAAAACACATACTTTGTTTCTTTGAAAGAAGATATGGTTATTTGCTGACCTCTGTAGATCCTTACAGGAGTGGAAGAGAGTAATTTATTTATTTATTATATATATATATTTTTTTTTTGCAATGCATCAGGAAGTTCTGGTGATGGGCACTTCTTTTTTGCTGACGTTGTCTTGTAAATCTTTACTTAGATAGTAAAACATAAAAGGGTCCATTTACAAAGCTGCAGTAAGCACTAAAAATGCTTACCACAGCAAAAATGGCATATATATATATATATATATATATATATATATATATATATATATATATATATATATTATTATTATTATTTTGTGGTGGGGGCATGTCTTGGGGGTGGAGAGTGGGTGTGTTCTGTAGTAATCGGTTAGTGCAGCTACATTGCCTTGCGCTAATTGATTAGCTTGTACTTAGCACATGAGTCCCTAATGGCTCCATAATAGGTGGCAGTAAGGGGCTCACATGCTAATCTGCTTTAATGGCCACACATTAATGGAGCCAACACCCACAGAATGTGATCTCTCCACAGGAGAAATGGAAGTCCAATGTACGAACAGTGGATCCAAAAAAAGGTCCTCTCACAAATGGTGTTTCCCAAATAAGGTCTTTATTAGAATCAATAAAATGACCCGACACGAGTCGTTTTTCGGCCACAAGGGCCTGCCTCAGGAGTCTATAGACCTTTGGTGCAAAACAATGGTAAAACAAATGACTCACGGTCAAATTTCATAAAAAGGTATCACATCTGATACGCCGCTGCAAAAATCCGCCTGTCAAACGTCATGTGATGGTACACAGTAATGGAAAAATTAGCATGTGGCCATTAATAGAAAAAATAGGAAATGCAGCCATTTTACCATGCAGTAAAAATGCCCTTAGCACAGGGGAAAGACTGTTTGGTAAAAGGCCCCCAAAGTATGTCTTGTTTGCTCTTATGAAATTATGAAAATTATTGGATGCCCAGAGGATTGAGTCAGGGTAGGGCCAATTTGTGCCTGTATAAGACTTCACTGTTCTTTAGTTTAGAAAAGGGAAAGGCCCCTCTGTACTTTTTGCTCTTGCTTTTATAACTTCTGAGTTTACAATCTTGACTCGTCATTCTTGTGGACCTGGAAATTTCCACCTAATATTCAAAGGGGCTCTTTTACAAAGAAGTGGTAAAAAGTGGCCTTAATGTGCCTTTATGAGAGTCTTCCCTAGGCCATTTTTACTGCTGTAGTAAGATGGCCAATTTTACTATTGTGGCTGTTAATGGCCACATGCTAATTTTGCCTTTAGCATATGGCCATTAAACAAGATTAGTGCATGAGCCCTTTTCACTACCAATTTTGTAGGTGGTAAGGGCTTATGTGCTAATCATGTGCTAATCAGTTAGTGGGTGGCAATCTGACTGGACTAGCTGATTAGCACAGACATGCAACTCAGTGATAAACAATTGCAGGGCTCTTTTACTAAGTGCACCGAAAAATTGCCTGCACTGGTGTAGGCGCGTGTATTGGACACCTGCAGGTCCATTTTTCAGCATACCTGCAAAAAAGGCCTTTTTTGCCAAAAATAAATGTGCAGCAAAATAAAAATAAGCCCGCGTCCATTTTGGGCCTGAGACCTTACCGCCACCCATTGGCTTAATGGTAAAGTCTCATGCATTAACCGGGTGGTAATCGTCAGCGTATATACACTGCCAATTACCATCCTGTTAGCACCTCACGGTAGAAAATAGAAATTATTTTCTTCTGCACATTTTGGACGTGCATCAAAATTAGAATTACCGCCCAGCCAGACAGTAGCTCTCATTTGATGTGCATTGTGCATGCATAGGCACCTACGCATCTTAGTAAAAGGGCCCCTGTATATTTTAGTGCATTAGTAGCACACGCACAAGTCAAAACTACTATGAGACACTTGCATGCCCTGTGGTACACAGATTAGTAAAATGGCCCTAGAATTTCACCTTTGTAAATATCCCCCTCGGGCCCAACAGAATTCACCCCATGCACCCCAACTGATTCAGCTCTTGTACTACCTGTGATCCTATTAGTAACACTACTCCTACTTATGTGATTCACGGTCTCAGAAATGCTGTTTGAATGACAGGGCTCTCCATAGACTTATAGAGCATCACTTGGTTCAAAGAGCTAATCTGAAACCTTGGACAAGCAGGAGGATCAGATTTCAGGAAAGCCAGATCAACAGGTTTCTCCAGATATTGGAAATTTCCAAATAATATGAATCCAGATAAAAGGAACTCTATTTGTCAAACTTCTATTATGTATTGAAAAAGGTAGGATCGGATGATATATTATTGTACAGGACCTTGTTGCAGCGACATTAAGAATATGGTGTGGAATTAAGGCCACTAATTTCCTATAAGTAATATTTCATGAATTTGTCTCTACAAGCAGTTCTTGTAGCCATGAATACTTGTATCCGGTCAGAGGAAAAACATTTTAGACAATCAATTGTTACTTAATAGGAATGTGCACAGAGAAACAATTTTTTGGTTTCTGTTCAGTGTATAGAATCCAGGGGTATGTGTCCTCATAGAGCCTAAGGGCCTCTTTTATCAAGCCACTCTAGTGGTTCCAGCATAGCAATGCTGACGGAGCCCATTCAAAGGGAATGGGCTTTGTCAGCACTACTGCATCGGGAGCCGTTAAGGTGGCATGATAAATAGGTACTCATTTATAAAATTACTTCCTAAATATTTTAAGGCATACTAATGAATTAGATAAGTGATAACAATTGCACATCCCTACTATTTATCTGGGTGAGTACTTTTGAAAACCATTTTTCTTTTTGTTATATTATCAGGGAACTTCTTTAAAAATGAAAGAGACATTTAATTTACTATGAACATTAAGGATTCTATGAACAGGTGAGCAGCATATTACGCAGTTACTAGTTCACTCAAAAAAGACTGAACATGTACTTAAACTGCAGAAACATCTACCCCAGGCACAGGTGTTTCTGAAGGGTCATAATTATAAGTTACAACATCTTCAACTCTCACTTGAGACAAGGTGAAAAAAAAAATTGAACACATTAGTATTTCCACTACCGTGATTGCAAAAGTATGCTCCAAGACATGCTTGTTTCATTCTCCACATGTCTTTCATAGAACTAGAACTGGATATGCTCAAAGACTTGAGTTATAAAAGTTTTCTACTGTGAAAAACTGATATGCCTTTGAGGCTCTATTTCCTTCATATCACTTTGTTTTATCTCATGTGCCTTGTGAGTCTTAAGGCTATAATCTCTCTTGTTTTCTTTGGTGTAAGCTGAAGTTATTCACTGTATCTAACCAAAGTATTTCTCACAGCTGCAGCTTTTATAACTTTAGGAATATGAATTATACAATATGATGTTATACTATATAATAGTGGACATATAGCCATGGCAGTTGCATAATATTGGTACAGTCATATCATTTAACTGCTAAATACATTTCAGACTGTACAAGGTACAACATTCAGGCTTAGCTAACCTATTTAGCTAGAATACTTGACAAATCACTGCAATTTCCTTGGAGACAAACCTATTTGTTTTCTTACTTTATAACATTTATTTATGTTTGACAGTGAGATTTAGTATGTGTTTATCTTAATTTTCTGTACTCTATTACATTACTCAATTCTAAGTGATATAAATGAGCTCAAGTGATTTTTATCATGTGATGTTAGGACAGTAACAAGAAAATATTATTATAATGAGAACAGACATTATTTTAGAGATTATAATGAAATAAGCAGGAAGACAGTTGAAATCTAATTGGAAGAATACATATCATATTAATTATTTTCTTCTGTAATTTTCAACTCATCCCTAAGATGGGTAGTAGGAACCCCTTATCAGGATCTACTTCAGCTTTATCCAAAATATTCTTTCCTTGATACCATGCAAAATGTCTTGAAATATTTTTAATTGAACTCAATAGAATAGAATTCTAGTTTAGGGCTTCTTTTTTCCAAAATGTGCTAGCAATTTCCGGCATGGTCATGCCAACAAAGCCCATTCACTTTCAATGGGTTTGAATTGCTAATTTTTGGTTTGGTAAAAGAAGCCCTTAGTGAGCATAATTTTTTCTTGTCTGGGAGGATACTGCTATCTTTTATAAAACATATTTTAATTGTAGTATCTGAAATTCTGGTTGCCGCATCTCAAGAAAGATATAGCAGAATTGGAAAAGGTGCAGTGAAGGGCAACTAAAATGATAGCGGGGATGGGATGACTTCCCTATGAAGAAAGACTAAGGAGGCTAGGACTTTTCAGCTTGGAGAAGAGACGGCTGAGGGGAGACATGATAGAGGTATATAAAATAATGAGTGGAATGGAACAGGTGGATGTGAAGCGTCTGTTCACGCTTTCCAAAAATACTAGGACTAGGGGGCATGCGATGAAACTACAGTGTAGTAAATTTAAAACAAATCGGAGAAACTTTTTCTTCACCCAACGCATAATTAAACTCTGGAATTCGTTGCCAGAGAACGTGGTGAAGGCGGTTAGCTTGACAGAGTATAAAAAGGGGTTGGACGGTTTCCTAAAGGACAAGTCCATAAACCACTACTAAATGGACTTCGGAAAAATCCACAATTCCAGGAATGACATGCATAGAAGGTTTGTACGTTTGGGAAGCTTGCCAGGTGCCCTTGGCCTGGATTGGCTGCTGTAGTGGACAGGATGCTGGGCTCGATGGACCCTTGGTCTTTTCCCAGTGTGGCATTACTTATATACTTATGTACGTATATACTGTAATGGACAACAGGTTTCCAGATTTCCTAACATTTTCTACAACTACCATATTTTTTTCAGCTGCAGTTTCTTATTTGTATGGCAGACAAAATATATTGTATCAAGTGTGCATTTAAGGAAGGGGCTATCCTTACAATTATTTAAGGTATAAACAGCTCGTTTTGTTATTCTTGCTGTTTCATTTAATTTTGGGAAGATTTCTGAGTTTTTTCTTGTAATTTATAGACTTGTTTCTTTTCCTTTTTTGATTTCATTTTCATTTTGAGCAGGTGGTATTATCAAGGTGGTATTATCAAAGAGCAAATACTAAAAAATAAAAGAAAACAAAATGTAAAATAAAGTTCATTGAGTGCTAGGGGAAAGGTGGTGACTGGACATGCTGAAGCATTGGAGCGTTCCTTGTGCATTGAAATTGGATCTTGCTTGTTATACTTTTAAATATTGTGTCCCACACTAAGAGGAAGGGGGTGGTTCAAACTGTTCTGCCGCCTGCAGTGGCATTGTTCCTGCTCCAACCTACACTCCAGCAGGGGGCATCAAAACTCATGCATATCCCAGGTAAAGTGTCTAGGGCTGTTCATAGGGCTTCAAGTGTGACTATTACTAGTCTAATCACTCTCACGCCCAACATTGTTGCCTCATTCGCCAGGCCACCTTCTTCCACTACCAATTCACTATTTTTAGATGAGAAATAGGATGCAGTCACCTCTCCTCAGCTCCACCTTGTTCTTCTGTGTACATACATTCTGCTTGCCTCATCATTGTTCCTGCAGCCATTCTTCTTACCATTGGGCTACCACAGAAATACACAAAGCCACTATAGCCTGTATAAATCATGTAATAAACTGCTGTCATAAGTGTGCAACAGGTAGGCTTGGGGGGGGGCAGGGATGCCTGCAAAGTTTTGTTTTCCTCTTCAACATGGAAAAGATACTAAGAAAACAAAAACTCATGACACCCACAGATAATCCACTAATGTTTTATTAAAACTGGTACACAAACATGAAAAAAAAAAAAAAAATATATATATACATACATATTTAAATTTTAGCTAAATTTCTTATATATACATACTATATTCAAGAAACAACTTGAATAGAATAGAAATAAAGGAGAACACAGGAAAAAATTCACCATTCAAAGGAAGTAACTACCTTCACTTTAGCGCACAATTTACAGGACCAAGAATAAGAAAACAATATAAGAAAAAGTGGGCAGATTAAGATGGCCACTGGTCATGTTGAGTGATGTTTACCTCTGAAGTCTTCAGTTTTCTGGAGCCTTATATTTTTTAATTCAAATATCAAGCATGAGGAGAAGATAAAGGGATGCACCAACTTATGAGTAGTGCCCCAGCTGCCTCATCCTTAGATCCAATGGATTCATTTGTTCTTTGCTGCTCAGGTGCAGCTGAAATTTTAGGTCAGAGGCCACTGAGAGATCCACTGATGCAGGGAGGCTAAGTGTCTCCCTTGGCATTAGAAGTCATCCTCTGCCTGGAAGAACACAAGCAGTTTCAATGTCCCTCAGTTGTTTCAAGTTGGGATGAAGAGGCTCTCCTGATGACTTATGAGGAGGTTGTGAGTACATGACAGTGGTCATTGGGAGATATTTCCTTGTCTGTCCCTAATGACTTGGAAGCCATTTTTGTGGTACATGAAGGGGAAATCTTGCAGGGAAATGAAACATTTACACAGGCTGCAACTCTCTCTGCTTTGGCGTTGGAAAACCTCAAGTATTTACTTCAAAGACTGTTTGGCTTGCTATAGATAATGTGAGGACTTCTCTGGTGGAACATTTTCAACCTCAGAATGTTCAATTACAAAAAAAACATCAGAAGCTCAGAATGACTATTCAAGAGTAAAAATTTGAAAATATTGGTCCAAGAATTTTTAAATTGGAAAACTTGGAAACAATGATTATTCAGGACAATATTTCCATTCATAGGAAACTATAGACTATGGAGAATTTAATGAGATTATACAATCTTTCCAAAACAAGAGGGAATGGCCCCAAAAACCTTAGCGGAGAGATATTATAAAGATAATTTGAAAGTAACAATGAACCCAAATGTAGAGAAGTTATACTATATTCCAGTTCCACCAACAAAGGAAGATTATCAACAATCAGAACTATCATTGGAATTATCTGATAGCCTAAATAGTCCTAGTTTATTCTCTAGTCAATTCAATTTTTCTCAGGCAGCTACTTTGGTAGCGATTTTCCAAGATGTTAATGATCATGACATGATTTTGAAGAGATATTTTAGGTTTCAAGAAGAAATGTTTTGTAATAATAAAATCTTCATCTTTTCTGATGTTGCTTTTGCTACACAAATTAGAAGGAAACACTTTTTGTTATTAAGACTACAGGTCTCAAATAGGAGGACAGTTTCATTTAAAACTTCCTTGGAGATTTGTAGACTAATATCACATTTAAATGGCAGTGAACTGAACTTAGGGCCTGCTATTGCTGCAATACTGCAAACAGGAACATGTGATGCTCATGCCTGCAACAACATTAATTTGTATTTATTGCAAGAGTCACTAACCTGAGCTACTAAGGTACCACAGGTCAGTGATTTTCATGGTAAGTACCACTGTAGTCTAAACAGGAGATCCCTCTCCTACCTAACAATCTTTAAAAAGATAAAATTCTGTCCTAACACCCTGATCCCCCATCTACCCACCCTAAGTAAAAATGATCTGTTATTTCCCCTCCACATTCAACAGAGGTAAAATAAATAATAATAAGTGCATAAGTATTGCCATACTGGGAAAGACCAAAGGACCATCAAGCCAAGCATCCTGTTATATCCTGATAATAATAATTTATGGCCATACCATCTCCTTGATTTTTCATTCCAACTGAATGAATTTAAAAAAGGACAAAAAAAGCCCTCTGGCAACCTGATCTCCCTTCCTTACCCCTCCCCCACCCCCTTTCGTATCCTCTCCAAATCCTTCAAAACCATGGGCAATATTTAACATGAAAACAATATTGGATGCTATTGAGTGCGAGATAAGATTTTATACACCACACTTTGAGGGCCCCTCAGTAAGGTACTATCCCCTAGATTCTATATAGCGAGCCTAGAGATCCATGCTGATTCTATAACAGTTGACTTGACAAGTTAATCAGTGTTGATAACAGCTCTTAACAAGCAATAATGAACACTAACTGGCATTGATTAGAATTTACATGCACAACTTGTTAAACGTATTGTTTAACGAAGTGTGACATACTTCTAACATGTGCAGGCAAAAGGGTCATGGTTATGGGTGAGGAAATGGGCATTTTGTGGGCTTTCTGAAATATACGCACATAGTTATAGAATATGGCCCCGTGCACATAAATCTATATGCTGGGATTTATGCCATGTTTTTATTGGTGTAGATGAATGTGCATAATTTTAGGCACTGAGATATCAACTAATCATATTTTATAATTGGTGTCTAAATCTAGGCACCAGTTATAAAATATGCTTACTCGGCACTGATTTCAGCACTGATTTTTTAGGTGCCATATATAGAATCTCCTCCTATTTGCATTACACACTAATGAAGAAATTAAAAGTTTAAACTCAGCCATTACTGTATAGGTTTAAGCAGATGTCAGGCTCGTAAATGGAGTTCTGATTTACTCAGAAACTGTAGGCTCTGCAATGAGCCGAGCTCTTTGTTGCCTGATTTGTTCTTTGACAAAGATAGCACCACATCATCAAATCTGACCTGAAGTCAACCCTGAAATCCAATGGTCATCTTCTGCCATTTTTTTATCTGTCATTCTGTCAGCACTGGTAAGAGATACTGTCAGATATCAAATGAGTTAGCTTGTAAATTAGTTGGCAGCTGCAGCAGGTATGTGATCAGAGAACAGCATTTACTAAGTCTTAAGAATGAAATAATTTAAGGTCTTGCACATCTAGAATGACCAAACTAAGATCCATTGACTGCAGCAAAGGAAACTTGCAAAGTATGTTACTGTGCAGGTTTTAAAGTCATTTACCTAGGTAAATCACTATTTGCCAGGGAAAATTTGTTTGGTCTTTGCACATCAGCTAAAAAAAGCACATGGCCTCTATAGCAAGAATAATCAAGTTGGTCAGCAAGAAAGCATACTAAGTGGTGTTTATAGGTGAACAGAGGGGGAAAAAACTTATCCTTTTCAGTTGGCCATATAAAAGAGACACAAACTATGGTGCTCATTTTCAAAAGAGAAAGCAACATCTTAGAAATGACACAAAGCAACAGATGGACGTTTTTCACAGGAAAATGACCAGGAAGTGATTTTTAAAACTCAGATTTGAGATTGGTTTCTCTGCAATTTATCTAAATGCAGGGGAGCATGTTGGGGGGGTCTGTTTTATGCAGAAGTTTGGTTGAGGATACCAACGATTATGTATTTATTTATTAAAAAATTAAAAATTAATAATTAAAAAATAGCAATGTACATAAAAACGACCCGACACGGCCGTGTTTCGGCCCGAAGGCCTACCTCAGGGGTCTTTACAACCTGAATTAAACAATGAAACAAAGGATATTGTTACATATATATCATAAACATAAATATGGTGAATGAAAAAACAGACATTAGATGGAAATATAACATAAATCATTGCACAAACGACTGGAAAAATATCTGTAACTCGTTCTCATAAAAAAGATTTTTTGATTGAGAACGTTTTTGATGAAACTTTAAATAATACATCAATATATTTATATACAGATGCTGAGGTTTATAATTGAAATTGTATGAAATAATGTATTATGAATATTTATACACATGAATTATACTTTGAATGTATCAAATTATAAAAATAAACAAACAATGTATTTATAAGCAAATAATGAAATTATAATTAAAATTATGCAAAATGATATATTATGGATATTTAAACACATGAATAAATGCTTTAAATACAACTAGTTATAAAAATGAACATTGTATTTATATTCAAATAATAATTAAAAGCCGTATAAAATGATGTATGGGAATGTATATTTTAAAAAAAAAAACGTTTTTTTGAGCGTGTGTTGATCTTCACATCAAAATTTACACATCAAAATTTAACGTAAGTGTAATGTATTAATTATGCCCACATTTTGAAATCAAATAAATAAATTGTAAAATACCTTGGTGGATGTAACTCGGAATGTGTGCTCCAAGGAAAATAACAGGACACAATCCTCTTAGGTCTGTATATGTGAGAATAATTGATTAGATGCAGGAAAATCAAAAAAAGATGAAATGATGTAAAATGAAACAAATAGGGAAAGTATATATTATGATGGTATGTGCCTAAAAAGACGTAAATGCAAAACTAGCGCCAGTGTAAAATAAAACATTAAAAGAAAAGGGCGAATTACTGAGTTGGGAAATGTTGAATAAAATGTGAATTCTATATTGAAAACTGAGTATAATTGAGTCTCTGTGTATAGACAAAAAATTCTGTTTGTGAACCTGGTGATATTATGTTTAATCTAACCTATATAGGCTAGGGGAACTTACCTTCTCTCTTCAGAAAAATATATATGCAATATATATTAAAAGACAAAACGGACTTGTAAAGCTGTAGGAGAAACAAAAGAATAAAGGAGACTTGTAATACCACATGAAGAAGCAAAAACTGGTTGTAATTCGAAAAAGTAACGTAGGTTTATATGAAAAAAATGACGCGATTTGATGAGATGGTTGAAAAGCATGATTTGTGGGGCACGGAAGTCTACGTTCTACCTTCTATAAAATCGATGTCACTAATATAATTTATATATTCGAGGCACTAGGCTCTCTGTTATACCATCGACTATGTCAAAGCTGCTATGTTGTTTATATTTTGAATGACCGTCGGGATTTAAGTCTTATGGAAAGATATTGTAGGTCTATGGACGACAATCATTGAAAGATTTTTGAGCGTTTATTTAATGAGTACTATAATATTGGTATGTAAGTTCTAAATCTTTTGAAATTTTAGAAAGACAATAGTCTGTAAGCTGGATAAATAAATTATGTGCTTGATGGTTTAGTGCCAAAGTGTGCAAGAAAAGTATTAAATCACTCTGCTTACCTCCTCTCCGAATGGATGTCTGCAATGTTGAAAATATATTGGAAAAATGGCGATAAAGTTAGTATCTCTTATATAGATAAAGTGGGGGAAGTGACGTTTTTCAAAAATTGGAGGGAAAAAGTAAACGTATGATTTTTAATTAAAGACTACAAATTTAATTGGGAAAATGAAATTAACCTGTGATTTACTTAATCACGCTTGTTTAAAGAATAGTAAAATGTGTAATTGCAATTTTTAGCTAAATTAGGGAAATGATGAACGAAAGTAATTATACATGTATAAAGGATCAACACGTAGTATGACCGTGATAGGAAATGAAATGAGTGTTATCATGAGTTGGGAGGATAATTATCACACACATTAGATGATAATTACTAAACGTGATGAATGCTTGGTATAAGATAATTAGAGGTGTAAACATATCTGATTATTGAGTGATAGTTTGGAGTGTCAGCGTGATCTGACCAGCGCGTGCCACGGCATCCCCCAGCGGCGTGCACCCAGGGCGGACCACCCCCACCGCCCCCCCCCTTGGTACGCCACTGCCTGTAGATAGAAGACACCTGCAGACATGAAAGCTTTTGTAGTGGTGTACAGATAGGTACAGTACGTTTTTAGCTGTTCTTGGAGGACTCTCAATACAAAATAAGGGTGCTAAGTTGGGATTTGTTCCTGGGTCACTTTATATAAAGTTCACTGTAATGATCATGAGGCTGCTTCTCTGCTCTGCTGGGATGTTTGTGTGGTCAGTTTACTAGGAATGGTGCCACATAGCCATCCTATGGCTCCTGTTTGTACATTTTTCTCTAGAGCTTCATTTTTAAATGGTACCTAAAAAAAATATATATATATACTAATTTAGCATACTAAGCATAAAAATGTCTAGAAAATGGCAATTAAAAATGTTTTTCCACTTTGAAAATTGCTATATTCAGGGTGAGAATTTGAGGTATTTTTATTTTATTTATTAGGATTTATTAACCACCATTATGAAGAGATTCACACAAGACGGTGTATAGCTAGAACAGTTTAACATAAAACTTACAATTTTATTAACAGCATAACGATAGTAAAATAACCAAGAATAAAAATAAATACAATAAATGAAGTAAACTTGAAAACAGTAAATTGAAACCTAATAATAGAACCACCGTGAAATAATTTATCTGCCGTCACTTACTATGTTACTAACAGGCTCATTTTCGAAAGAGAAGGACGTCCATCTTTCGACATAAATCGGAAGATGGACGTTCATCTCCCAAAGACGTCCAAATCAGTATAATGCAACTGCAGTCCATCGCAAGGACATCCAAATTTCAAGGGGGCGTATCGGAGGCATAGTGAAGGTGGGACTTGGGCGTGCCTAACACTTGGACATCTTTGACCCAGAATCAAAAAAAGCATGGACGTCCATGATGAACACTTGGACGTTTTTTACCCGGATGTGGTTGTTTTACAAATAAGGCACAAAAGGTGCCCAAAATGACCAGATGACCACCGGAGGCAATCGGGGATGACCTCCCATTACTCCCTCAGTGGTCACTAACCCTCTCCCACCCTCAAAAAACATATTTAAAAATATTTCTTGCCAGCCTCAGATGTCATACTCGGGTCCATGACAGTGCATGAAAGTCCCAGGAGCAGTCTTAGTGGGCACTGCAGTGCACTTCAAACAGGCGGACCCAGGCCCATACCTCCCTACCTGTTACATTTGTGGAGGAAACAGCGAGCTCTCCAAAACCCACCACAAACCCACTGTACCCACATATAGGTGCTCCCCTTCACCTGTAAGGGCTATGGTAGTGGTGTACAGTTGGGGGTAGTGGATTTTGGGGGGTTTTGTGGAGGTCAGCACACAAGGTAAGGGAGCCATGTTCCTGGGAGCATTTTAGGAACTCCACTGCAGTGCCCCCTAGGGTGCCCGGTTGGTGTCCTGGCATGTCAGGGGGACCAGTGCACTAGAAATGCTGGCTCCTCCCACATACAAATGGCTTGAACTTGGATGTTTTTGACTTAGACGTCTTTGGTTTTGAAAATCACCAAAAGTCAAAGACGTCCAAATCCAAGGATGTCCAAATTTAAGGATGTCCTTGGATTTGGACGTCTTTGACAGTATTTTCGAAATGAAAGATGGACATCCAACTTGCTTCAAAAATACGGTTTTCCCCGCCCCTGGATTTGGACGTTTTACAAAGACGTCCAAATCCAAACATAGATGTTTCTTTCGAAAATGCCCCTCCACATAATATTAAAAATATACACATTGAACAGTAGTTGAATTCAAATGCCAGAGATATAATACAAAGTTAGCATAATACTAATGATACATTAATAAGCATGTACTAGAGAATTCATCTAACATAGATATGATGTTAGTTTCCACAATATTGCTTACCATATAGCTGAGGGACCAAGAACAGATATATGATGGGAACAAGATACGTGGTACAGAGTCAGTTGGAATAATTTGATGGTTAGCTAAAATCAAGGCAAGTTCTTTGTATAGTTAGTAAAATGTCTACAATTGTTTTTGGAAGCCATATCAAAAATATCCCTCCATGTAACATGCAAATTTTAGACAGTTGTTCAACACAAAACTTATTATGTTCTTTATTTGAAAATAGGCAGAAACTACTTGTGCTCAAATGCTTAAGTACATTACAGCTATTCACGTCTTTTGAAAACTGATTATTTTATTTATTACCATAAGAATGGACTAGCCCTCCAAGTATTGTGGAGAGAATAATTAAAAGATAGAGCACTGAGTTTTGGGTGTAATTATGAATTTTTATATACTCATCCATTTGAAACAGTAGAAGATGAGGATGTGCAATTATCATTCACGTATGTTGTTTTTAGCATGCATTAACATTTTAGAGAATATCAACATTTCATAAAAACTAACCTATGAAATAACGAATGTTATACACATTAAAAATTCAAATATGTGTTAAAACATTTTGTAACATGGCCCCTACCACAAAGGACAACAACTGAAAAAGATTTTCCCTTCTTTATCATGGTTAATTTAGACAAACGTAAGACTGTTAAACTAGCTATCTTGCATAGGATACGCACTACATTTATAACACTATTCTTGCAATATTGTGACAAAATATGCCTGGGAGGTAGAGGTAAGAAAACAGTGCAATTTTTTGTAGGGGTCCTTTTACTAAGCAGCGGTAGACCTAACGCATGGGTAGTATGTGCCAAAATCAGCACAACTGCAGTAGAAAGCATTTGTTTATTTTCTACCATGGGGGCATTTCCGGCAGTGTGGTCACATGGGTGTGTGCTTCGTGATTACCACATGAGTAACATGTGACCCCTTACTAATTTTAGTTTAGTGCATGGCCATTTACTGTCCCATTGAAAAATGTATTTTTCCCCAGCCTCGATAAAAAAATGACCCAGTGCCAAAACACACACCCACACTACAGCAGGCCACTTATTACTGTGACTTAGTAAAATGACCCCTTAGTTATTTTTGAAACAGAAAAATGTCCATAAAATAGCACAAAGCAGCAGATGGACTTTTTAGCAAAAACATCCACATTGATATTTTCAAAAGTAATTTAAAGATGTTTTTCTATGCAATTTGTCTAAATCTCAAGTGGGTGTGCTGGAGGCATGATTTGGGTGGGATGAGGGTGGGCTTACAATTTGGACATTTTTCTTTGATAATGGAACATTGTAAAAATATCCAGAGCAAAAAATAGAACATTTTTAACTAGACCTGTTTCAATAATGACTATGGGGTACTTTTACTAAGCTGCAGTAAAAGCGACCTGTGATAGTGTGGACACATGAAATTGGTGTGCACTTGGCCATCATTTTACCATGGCTGGAAAAAGGAGATTTTTTTTAATGGGGTAGTAAATGGCCATGCGGTAAAATTAACAGTAGCACACTGCTATTTACTGCCTGAGCCCTTACCGTTACCCATTGACCTAGCAGTAAGGACTCACTTTTCAATGTGGGTGCGCTGCTGATTACCACCAGGAACACCCCCCATTGTAGAAAATAGAAAATTATTTTCTACCATGAGAAACAGCGCGTGCCAACTTTGGAATTACCACCAGGTACCTGAGTTCTATCTAATATAAAAAAAATGAATATTCAGCGAAAATGAATCACTGCAGGCAGCACCTCTGCGGTACATCGAGACAGGGGGCAGATACCAGGCCGCCGGCGGAGGAGATGAAGAAGAAAGGGAACTTTGGTGCAGACCAATACTTTGGTAGGGGGGGGGGGGTCAACTTCAAGTTAATTCTGGGCCCACATAATACTACATAGAGAACATGCAGTCTCTTATTGCTTTGTTGAACAACTGGTGAGGGGACTGGGTGATGATGCTAGATGTTGAAGGGAGGAGAGAGAGATGAGGAGGCATAGGGGCAATGTTGGATGGTGGTGAGGGGCAAGACAGTGGGGCAATGCTGGATTGGGGCAGAGAGAGAGAGAGAGGTTTTATAAGTTAAAATAAAAATATATATTTTGTTTCATGCAGATCTCTTTTGTTTAAACATAACTAAATGGGCTATAAGCCCCCTAATGCAGTCCATTGGTTTTCTTATATTTTGTTCTTGTGATGACTTATACTGTACCAAAGTTGAAAACTCTTATCTCTATCTAGTCATTAGTAGAAGGAGTTCATTGTGAACACTATCCACCCTAATAGGTTGTTTTTGTGGCTGTACATGAGGAATTGTGATATTATGATCCCTTGTTTCATATTGAAATATTGTTTCATATTGTAAGCCACATTGAGCCTATTGCTATGCGGGAAAATGTGGGATACAAATGTAATAAATAAATAAATAAATAAATAATATTGTTGATGGTCTGTGTTTACCGTATGGGTGGTATATTGGTGTATTAGGGTCTGCCCAGTGTAATATTTACAGTGCTGCCTTTTCATGCATATTGTTACTTCACTAATGTGACCATTTCATTTTGTGATTTTCAATGGATGGAAATAGCAGAGTTTAATAATTGATAACATTTTTGAATAGTATACATTGGTTAATATGTGCTTTGAACAACCACTTTATTCTTTGACATATGATACATATCTAATATCTAAATTTAATAAAAGTATTAATAATAATAATAAAAGAAATAATAATATTTTACTTTTACTTATTTTTTTTTCTGTGTGTTGTCAGACAATTATGGATATAAACCCCACCCCTGGCACCACCCCTAACTCTGCCCCATTTAGCCTCCCCAAACAGTTGGGCCACAGACCGCCTATGCTAGAAATTATCAGGAATTACACATTATGAAAAATAATTCTGCTGAAACCATCTATTCTCAACCATAATCAAACATTGTTAATTTTCTCTGCCCAATACATATCATTGAAAAAGGAACATTTTAATGTTCTGTCTAAACACTTTGAGCCCTCTTTACTAAGCTGCACTGTAGGCTCTCTAGCATTTTTAGCACATGGGAATATGTGGGTGTCTCTAGAGCTAGTGGATGCTAAATTTTAGCGCATGCCAAAAACGCTAGCAAATAAACATGGCCTTTTATAATTCAGTGAACAAGCTTAAAAAAAAGGATATCTCCTTTTCAAATGTAGCTGCCTGAAAGGCCAATAATGTTTCAAACAATTTTAATCTTTTATACCTCTACATGCTGGAAAAAGCCAGAAATTGGGCTTTCTATATAATTTAGATGGATTAGTAAATACAAAGTGATCATACCATTAATAAGGAGCTGATCCATGTAAGATTTTAAACAAGATGTATGCCATCTTAAAAACAAATCTTGCCTTTACTGGAAGCCAATATAGTTTAATGTAAGATTGGGAGCCTCTATCATGCCAGGTTAAAGAAAAAAAAAGTCTTATTGCCATGTTTTGAATGGAATGGAGCTTTTTCAATCTATATTTCGAGCTTCATAAGTAAATTATATTGCAATAATCTAGGTAACTTAATAATAAGGCCTGCACTAATAAACAAAACTGATTCTCTTCAAAGAAATTAAGAATGAAATTAAGTTTTCTCTATAATAAAAAAGATATCTTAATTAGAAAATTAACTTCATTTTCTAGTGATAAATTACTATCTAGGTAGATTACCGGTATTCTTATAACTGATGCAAGCTTAAATTCTGATGGATCAATAGTAATTCAAGAGAAATTAGGATCTGGATGATAATCAAGATATAGAAATTTCGTTTTCTCAGTATTCAGTTTCAGTTTATGTGCAAGCATCTAATCTTCCACCAAATTAATGGCATTTTTAATACTTAAGGTCTCTAACTGAATAGAGATTGTAAAGAGAATCAAAATAGTAATATCATCTGCATACATACAGGATAAAAAACATGATCATGGCATGTTAATCCTAAAGAAAGCATACATATTTTAAACAGTGTAGGTGACAAAGATTAACCCTGTTGTATACCACATGGGCTACACTACTGATCAGAAAGACATCCTGACTTCTTAACATAGTAACATAGTAAATGATGGCAGATAAAGACCTGTACGGTCCATCCAGTCTGCCCAACAAGATAAACTCATTTTATATGGTATGTGATACTTTATACCCGAGTTTCATTTGTTCTTGCCATTGTCAGGGCACAGACCGTAGAAGTCTGCCCAGCACTGTTCTTGTACTATGTTTAGAAGCTAACGTTGAAACCCACTAAAATTAACACTCCAGCCCATCCATATCTATTCAGTCACGATCAGGACTTAGACCATAGAAGTCTGCCCAGCACTGGTTTCACTTCCCATTTACCTGTGTTACCACCTAATCTCCGTTAACATTCCATGGATCCATTCCTTCTAAACAGGATTCCTTTGTGTTTATCCCATGCACGTTTAAATTCCATTACCATTTTCATCTCCACCACCTCCTGCGGGAGGGCATTCTACACACCACCCTCTCTGTGAAAAAAAACTTCCTGACATTACTCCTGAGTCTGCCCCCCTTCAATCTCAATTCATGTCTTCTAGATCTACCGCCTTCCCGTCTCTGAAAAAGGTTTGTTTGTGGATTAACACCTTTCAAATATTTGAACGTCTGTATCATGTCACCCCTGTTTCTCCTTTCCTCCAAGGTATACGTGTTCAGGTCAGCAAGTCTCTCCTCGTATGGTTTGAAACACATATTTTATACCATTTTTGTAGCTTTTCTTTGCACCGCTTCCAGTCTTTTTACATCTTTAGCAAGATACAGCCTCCATAACTGAACACAATACTCCACGTGGGGCCTCACCAATGACTTGTAGAGGGGCATCAACACCTTCTTTCTTCTGCTGGTTATACCCCTCTCTATGCAGTCTAGCATTCTTCTGGCTACGGCCGTCACCTTGTCACTTTGTTTCTTCACCTTGAGATCCTCAGACACCAACACCCCAAGGTCTCTCTCCTGAGTCAATTTTACTAATCTCTCCCTTCTTATCCGGTATCTCTCTTTTGGGTTTCTGCACCCCAAGTGCATCACTCTACACTTCTTGACATTAAATTTTAACTTTTATATCAATATAGGGTTTAAAGTCTATCACCAGAGTACAGACTCAACTATTACATACACTTATAAAGTACTCCTTAGAGCATTAATTTCTTCAAATTATTTATTAAATCGCATATGCCTATATCCTACTACATTTCTCGGAACTGACAATCACTCGCCTCTTTCACTCATAACATTCCGTTCTCTTCACTATCATGACAAAATATCGCTTATAGTGAATTAATACAGAAACCTTCATTTGCTTGCATAAATAAACACATGCTTGAAAAACATGATTAAATCATTTACTATACACGGACTCCCGTGATAGTAATATGGCTGTTTAGTCCAATGTTCAGTACTCAAAAATAGTCTTTAAATGAAAGTTCATATATTGTGGAAGTGTCTCTTTCTCACCACTCCCAAAGATGTATCTTATGAGGAACAATGCGGCCAGGAAAAGGCTATCGAGGAGCCTTGTGCTAATCAATCACTTAAGCTGAAAGCCCACATTAATCCACATTAAAAATTGTTTAGCACATTCCCTTTATCTTCATCACTCTCCTCATAGCCATTCTCATTATCTTTCAGTCTCACAATTCCATTCCTATTTTTTCTCCAATATATCTAAAAAAGGTCTTGTCACCTTTCTTTACATCTTTAGCCATTTTTTCTTACGCTCGCATTTTCACTAGCCGTATTTCCTTCTTCGCTTCTTTGAGTGTAATCCGATAATCTTTTCTGTGATCCTCTCATTGCATTCTTTTGTAATTCTTGAACAAAGCTTCTTTTGCTCTTATTTTTTTAGCTACTTTTTTGGAAAACCATATATGCTTCTTGCTTCTCTTGTTTTTGTTTACTTTCCTCTCATAAAGATCGGTTGCCATATTTATAGCAGCCTTTAGCTTGGACCTCTGTTTTTCCACATATCCTACGCCTTCCCACGCCAACAGCGCCTTCTTCAGGTATTCCCCTATTTTATCAAAATCAGTGCATCTGAAATCCAGTACTTTGAGTTTTGTGCATCCGCACTCCACCTTCGCCCTTTTGTCAAACCATAAGGTGTGATGATCACTGTTCCATAGGTGGGCACCCACCCAGATATTGGAAACCCTTCATTCGTAAGCACTAGATCTAGCATCGACCCATCTCTCGTGGGTTCCGTCACCATTTGTCTGAACAAGACACTTTGACAGATATCCACAATCTCCCTACTTCTTTCCGATTTTGCAGAAAGGGACATTCCAATCCACATCAGACAAATTGAATTCTCCCAACATTAGCAACTCCCCTTTCATACCAATCCTTTGAATATCTTCTATCAGATCCTTGTCTAACTTCTCCATTTGTGCAGGAGGTCTGTAGATAACCTTGTATGAGAGCTTAGTGAGATATCCATGAAACCAATCATAGACCTAGCCTGTTATCCCTGCATCCTCAAGAGTGTGCAATAAGATGGCATGATCTACAACATCAAGCACACTTGAAAGATCAAATTAAAGGATAATAGCTGTGTTACCTTCACTAAGAATTTGACGCGCTTTGTCTAAAAGGGGAACCTAAAACTGTTTCAGTACTATAAGAAGATCTGAAACCTGATTGAGGTGTGTATAATATATTATAATGTTCAAGATAATCAGCAAGTTGAATGGTAACTAGTCCCTCTAATAATTTTACAAAGAAAGGTATAGACACTACTGATCTATAATTAGATGTCAAATCATGTGCTTCTTTCGTATTCTTCAAAATTGAAGTCACAATTATTTCCCCAAGTTCTGATGGAAAAATATCATGGAATAATAGAAATTGTAACCAGTTGAAAAGTTGATAACAAAATCTCATTGAAGTTGATTTTTTACGAATGGGAGGACAACCACTGTTTCCTCTAAGCTAAGTGGGAGTCCTCCGTCTACAGTCCTGCCAGTGGGGGGGGGGGGGGGTGGGGGTGCAGCTTCACTATCATATTTTCAGTAGCAAGGCACTGGCAAGCTCTGCAAATCTCCAAGGAACCGGCCTGTCCCTAGTGACTGAAAAAACAATATTGAAGCACCACTTCCCAATGGCAGCAATGCAGTTGGAGGATGCCCACTCAGCTTAGAAGGAACATTGGGGACAACTATCTAATTGGCAGTAGGATTTAACATACTTAGGGTGAAGCTGCGGCAAAAGGGGGTCAGCGCTGATGTCAGAGCATGTTTCACACGTGTACCGAGGCCCCCTTTTACCATAGCTGGTAAAAAGGAAGGTCTCATTTTCCTGCAGGAAATGGCTGTGGTAAGTAAAGCACTTGCCACAAGGCGATTTCGGGGGCAGCCCTTGCTGCCACGCATTGAGGTGGCAGAAAGGGCTCTTGCGCTAACCCAGTAGTAACCAGGCAACGCATGGCACTGCCCAATTACTGCCGAGTACAGTCCAGAGCTACAAAGATAAATACATGTTTGTAGCACCGGAAATGATGGTGCGGTAGGGGTGGGAAGTACTGCTGGGCTGCTGCAGTAGCCTGGTGGTACTTCCATTATAGTGAGTGGTAAGCCCGCGTTGGGCTTTCCACCGCTTAGTAAAAGGAGCCCTTAGAAAATAATCAACTAAATACAGTCCAGTTCAAGGGAGAAAAAGCTGACCAAATTCTATCTACTAGGACAATCTCTTGATTGTGTAATAGGTTATCAATCTCATATGGATATTTAGATTATTAAATTGAAGTTCAATAGACAGTATTTTTAGTTTGAAAGTAAGCTGCTAACTGATGGGGTGATGGCAAATTATCACATAGACCTTCTAGATGTAAGCAAGTGTATGTCAGATTATTAACTAGTTTAAATAAGTGTTTAGAATGTATCATATTAGAGCCATTCAATCTAGAATAATATTCCCTCCGTTTTAACTTACACATGGTCTTATAGTCAAGAATTTCATGTCTCCAATTGATTTTATTTATCAAAGATTTGCCTTTATGCCAAGCACATTCTAATTTTCTACAGTATCATTTAGCTACCATGTGTTAGTAGGTCAGTCATGTCTAGTCTTAACCTGCAAAGGACCAATATCATCTAAGGTGTTATTATATAAAGAGTCCCATTATTCTACAAATTTAAGAGGTTCCTCACAGGTCCCATTTGTATCTAAACTTTCCCGAAAATGGGAAGAGTCAGTTCTACCCTATTTTATATTGAATCTTTGTTGATTTATGTAGGCCATAAAAGATTTCCAATTTAAATTAAATTGGAAGAGAAAATGATCTGTCCATAATGACTCTGTCCACTGAATATTAGTGACTGAGATATTAGTAACATCAAAATTGGGCTTAGAAAATGCCATTAGATCTAATTGATGTCCTTTGCAATGAATAACAGATGGGCCAGGAATGTAATAGTTCAGTGCTTTTAAGAAAGAAAATAAATCCTTTATAATTGAATTGTCCTCCTGCTCTAAATGTAAATTTATATCCCTATGATCAAATTGTAGAGTGAATGAATCAAATTTCTAAAAACAAAATTATAAAACTGATCCTGTACCTCCAACCATTTGCCAGGGGGAGAGTAAAACAATATACATGTCAATAAATTATTTAAAGTGTCATCTTTAAAATTACAAGCTAAAATCTCAAGATAGGGGACTAATAAAGAGTCTATAACTTGTATACCAAAGAAGCACTTATAAATTAAAGCAAGACCTCCTCCCCTTTTCTTATCTTTATACAGAACAACTATTTTGGGGCTCATTTTTGAAACAGAAAAATGGCCAAAAAGCAGCACAAAGTGGCATTTGGATGTTTTATTTGCAAAAACATCCAAATTGCTATTTTCGAAACATAGTTTAAGACATATTTCCATGTAGTTCATCTACAGTGCATCCAAATCACAAAGGGGCATGCCTTGGGCATGTTGGTGGTGGGATTTGGGCATTCCCAGAACTTGGACTTTTCCTGCCATAATGGAACAAAATAAAAACTTCCAGGGTTACAATTTAGATGTTAGTCTAGACCTGTTTTTATCATGACTAAATCAGAAAAAGGTGCCCTAAATGATCAGCTGACCACTGGAAAGATTAAGGCATGACTCTCCCCCCCCACACACACACTTACTCACCCATTGATCACTAACCCCCTCCCACCCCCCAAAAATGTAAAAGATACAGTACATATCAGCCTCTATGACAGCATCAAATGTTATGGCCAGTCCTATTGGAGCATCAAGCAGGTCTCTGGAGTAGCCTAGTGGTCAATGCAGTACACTGTAAAGAAGGAGACCCAGGCACATATCCCACTCTAACTGTTACACTTGTGGTGGAAAATGTGACCCCGCCAAAACCCACCAAATCCCCACTGTACCCACATATAGGTGATACCTGCAATCATAAGGGCTATTGTAGTGGTGTACAAATGGGTACAGTAGGTGTTTGATGGGTTTTGGAGAGCTCCCCATACAATATAAAGGGGTAATGGTGAGATGTGTACCTGGGACCTTTTATGTGAAGTCTACTGGAGTGCCCCCTAGGGTACCCCACTGCTCTGATGGGCTGTATTTGTGGCCAGTCTACTAAGAATTCTTGCTCCTACAATATTTACAATGGCTTGATTTTGTGTTTTTCACTTGGAAGGTTTTCTTTTTCCCAAAAAAAGGTCCAAAAAGATAGATGCACTGAGAACAACAGCATCTAGTAAATAGCCATTTTTGAAACAAAAAGATATTTTTCAATTTTGAAAATGATCATGTTCACTGCTGGATTTTTGGATGTTTTCCACAAAACAACCGAAGTCAGATTTAGACATCATATAAAAAATGTCCCTCCACATACCCTAGGGGGCAAATCTCATTAACAAGAGGATCTTTGTCAGAGGTTAGCCAGGTTTCAGTCAATAAAAAATAACTTGGCTGATTTTCCTCAATCCAGCCCTTAATGATATGCATTTTATTAAAGATATGCGATAAAATGGAACTACTGCCAGCTCAACGTGGCCACCAGTGCTAGTTCCAGCTGGAGCACATACCATTTCCAGCGCTCTGGGAAATTTTTTTTCCCTAGCATGGTTCTAACCTGGTGGTAATCGAGCATCACTGCGAGCTGCCTGGTTACTGCCACATTACCCTGGGAGCCCTTACTGCCACCTCAATGGGTGGTGGTAAGTGCTCCCTTGCTGCATGGCCACACAGTAAGACTTACCTTACTGCATGTCCATTTGTGGGAGGGCATTTTACCCACTGCAGTAGAAGGGCCCTGGCACATGGAAAAAATGGCTCCTGCTGATACCGCAGGGCCCTTTTTCTCCCAGCTTAGTAAATGGACCCCTAAGAGTGCTCTGAGGCAGCATTTTTAACTTATGTCTGTTTTTAACATTATTTTGAGATAAATGAAAAGAGGATTTTTTTTCTTATAGGCCAATTTGAATTTCAATCCTATTTGGAAACTGTTCTGAGCAGTCCAATAACTCTCTAGTTGACTGAACTTCCCTATGTGTATGTCAAAAATGTTTAAAACTTGATTGAATTAAAGGAATCTGGTTAAAACAGGTTACCTGATGAAAATTAATACCCTATCCATTTTAGTAGATAAACAGAACTAATAACAATTATAACCACTCCATGCTAAAAGGAGCTGCCTAATCAAAAATAAATCAGATAAAACAAAAAGTAGATAATAACACAAACACCTTTAAAAACTTGTTGATAATAATTAGAAGTCTTACTCTCTCATGCACTCAGTTGCACTTGAAGGGGTGCAAAAATAGGTGGGGTGGGCCCCTTTGGCAAACCCCTTAAGCTCGACGCCTGAGGTGCAATCCTCAGAAGCTAGCATAGTTTTATGCTGAAAGTCAGTGACAACCACCGTTGAAGCAGCGTTGAACACTACTTCATCTACAGCGGTTGTTAATGGAATTAACACTTGTAGAAACTGGTGGGTAATGGCACAACGTTTCAGAAGCTAGCGTAGTTTTATGCTGAAAATCACTGATGTCATCAACCATCACTGTGGTCTCAAATGCTTCTTCTTCCATAACTGATGTTAAAGGACTAAATTTTACTTAGACAGAATAAAATTTATAGAAACTGGTGACTAATGGCACAACACCATAGAAGCTAGCATAGCTTTTTATGTGGCCCAATTTATGCAGCAACTTATGCAGTTAAGTGCTGAAAATCTACACTTAACTGCATAAATACCAAATCCTCTCTTGGACCCACCCACATGTTAGTCAGTTTCAATTTAGAAGCTAACCACAGATATTTAGCAGCACTATTTATTTAAGTGCCACTGAATACTCATGGTTAGCCCTGGACAAATGATCTAAATGGCAGGGAACATCTCCTGGCCATTTAAATCACTTTGAGTGTCAGCTGGAATAATTTAAATAACATTGTTAACTAACAATTTCATTTTTTTAATCTGAACTTTAACCCTATGCATTCTTCACCATTAAGTTACACAGCACTTGTACTTACCTAAGAAATTGTTGCAGTTTTTGTCATTTTATGGATCACAGACTCCATAATTCCATAAAATTGTGTGCCCAAGTTTAGGCTTAGTATGCAAATTTGCAAGTGCAATTAATAGAATAAAGTCATTTATTTGCACAGATTAACTTAATAATAGACTGTTATTTGGAATTAACAGCCAATTATTGGCTTTAATCCATGTTAATTGACATTAATTGGTGCTAATTTGTAGTTGCGCACAGAATTGCCCTTAGTCACTATTCTATGAGTACACAAATTCTATCACACACAACTTCTAAGGGGCATCGACATGGGAAGGACATGGGTGGATTAGAGACAGGCCTAAGATTTAGGCCCACAGGTTATAGAATACTAGTAAAAGGTACAACAGGCTTTTACATGGAGTAAGTGATCAGGCCTAAAGATAGGCATCAAACTGCAGGCTTAGGCTAGTATTATATAATCACAGTTCAATGCAGTGTGCCTCATCACCAGAATCTGAATTAGCACCATCAGCCATAGATGAAGATATATCAAAAGATTGATGATGCATGAGTGACTTATCAACCAAAGCAGTCTCTGGTACCTGATCGACTGACGTTTGCTGGATAAATGGATTCAGCTGCACAGGCTGGCTTAGCGCATTTGGAAAGGTGTTGCTGTTGCAGTTTTTGTAGCTGCTGCCTCATCCTTGCTGTTTCATGTTGATCAATGTGGCAATGTAATGAGATCATCAATATCCATCTGTGAGGAATGTTAGGTGCATCTTTAGTACTCTGTGGGGTCCTTTTACCATGCTGCAGTAAAAAGGGCCCTGTGGTAGCAGCAGGGGCCGTTTTTGCCATGCACCAGGGACCTTTTTACTGCAGAGGGTAAAAAGCCGTTTAAAAATACATGGCCATGCGGTAAGATTATTCTTACCATGTGGCCATGCAGGGGGGGAGGGGAGCATTTACTACCACCTACCGTGGTAACCCAAAAGTAACCAGGCAGTGCTGTACCACTGGGTTAGCGCTACACTAGAAATTAAGGAATTATTTTCTGTAGTATTGGAAACAGCATGTACTCGAAGGAAAACTATCATCACTTGTAGAAACTGGTGGGTAATGGCACAACGTTTCAGAAGCTAGCGTAGTTTTATGCTGAAAATCAACGTATTTGCTGCATGGAAACCCTTAGTAAAAGGGTCCCTATATATTTGCTGGTGGCACTATTGGTGTGGCTGTCAAGGTTGCTGCCCCACATTACCTCTACTTCTCTTAAGGGAAGTCTTCTTGTTGTTCTTGTTAGTTTTTGCCCGTTGGGATGCATATAAAATAGTTACTGATAAATAATCACAGAGTGATAGATCTCCACAAGATGGAAGGCACAATCTGCCTTTTAACAGTTTTGGACAAAATGGGGATGATAGGAAGAAGGAGTAGTAGAAACGAGGGTGAAGGTGTACGGAGGGGAAGCAGTGTGCATGAGGAAGTTACATTCCCTTATTTGTTCCCAAAGCATGCTACCAGATTAGAACATGTTGCATATTTAAATACCTGGCACAAACCAACCAAAGCAGCATCACAACTTAGCTCAACAGAAAACAACAACATTTCCACCCTCACAAATGCCAATCCTGAAAATAAGGATCATGAATGGCACAAGATATCCACTGAAGCAGACACCAGTGGATCAATGCGACTCCACAATATATAAGGAGATCACTGGGTCTGCGCTTGCCACCATCATAAAGAACACCAGGCAACACAATTGCATCACCCCCTCACAGTGAAGTGCATCTTCCAGACCTACTGTTCAACCTTTATCCCTGCTCTGCCTATAGGTTTTTAATTTGTGGCGCGAACTTTGTTGCCATACTAATGGCTGGGATCTGGACTTGCAATCTGTATATCAGCCAGACTTGCTTCCAAGCTTTGCAAGCCTTTCTACCTACACCTACCTATACACTAACTTCTGCCTTGCTTCCAAATCTCTACTACCCTTTTTCAGTCTACCACTCTCCCCCCCCCCCCCTTCAAATACTAGTGGTGTTTAAGGCCTGTGCCAATGTGTAAGACACCTTAAGGTAGCTTCTTTGTCATTCCATAATGTTACTGTAGAATTGGTCATGTTTTGCCATCTCTCTCTCTTTTTTTATATAGCCCAGACACCCTCAAACACCCACAGTGATCACAAGCTCTCTTACTCTTAGCAAGGTTCAAGGACACCTTGCAGGATCAGACCTCAATTGGTTCAGCAGTTTTATAAGAACTTTGTCATTTTTAGAGCTGTAGAAGCTTTCTTGTATCTCAGCTGAAAACTAGGAGTAATGAGTTCTGTCTCAGATTGTTATTTATATATTTATGTATGTATTCATTATTTTTCACACGAACCTAACGTATGTTTCAGAAGAAGTCAGAAATAACTTTTGACATATTATAGTAACATTTTCCCAGTGGCATTGCTCCAGGTACAAAACTGTTAGATTGTGAGCTCAACAGGGACAGAGAAAGTACCTTATATAATAAATTTAAACTGCTTTGATCATACACAGAAAGACCATATATCAAATCCCATTATCCTTACCCTCTCCCTTACCCTCACACTAGTTTTAATTCAGCTGTCTCCCAAATTCACCCTCTATCTCAATAGAAATACAAAAATGAAAGCTCTCTTTTCAATGCCCTGATTCCCCACTGATAGTTTTTTTTTAACTTATTTTTCTGACTTGAGTCCTTTACACTCTCAGCATGATCTTTAAACTTCTGCAAATGCCAGGAGTCAGAATTCCCCCTCTTAATCATTTCAGGATTGTTTCACACCCAAAAGCAACTGTTTTTCAAAAGCTGTCCTTGCTCTTCCTGACAGCATTTCCCCAGTCATTCAGTACTACATGGCCCACTAAAGGAGGGTGAACCATCCCTACAGGATACTCACCATACTACTTCCTACACCACAGGGCACTCCTGTCTAGCTCTGCCTACTATACTGCTGCAACCCCCTGATAATCCTGTGACCCATTTTCCCAATGCGTGACAAATGCAGCAGTAATATAAAGAAAACAACCTCCAACTGACCTCCAAAATGGAAGCCATACTCCCAGCAGCACAGCATTCAGCATTTCATCATTCCAGTCCACCAGGGGCGTAGCCAGACAACAGATTTTGGGTGGGCCTAGGCAAGAAGTGGGTGGGCACCAAGTGTTCTTCCCCCCTCCCAACCACCACCAAAAAATATCTCAGCTGGTGGGAAAACACTTCTTTCCACCTTGGCAGTCTGCAGTAGGCAGGCGCTGAAAAATGAGCATGCTCAGGTGCCAGTATCGTGGAGAGTAGCGTCTCCGTTACCATCAGGGGGAAGTCTTCAGCTGGCCGAGCTTGGGATCCTCACCAGCTACCGCTAAACGTGAGCTACTGTTGGGTGGGCCTGAGCCCTAAATGGGTGGGCCCTGGCCCACCCAGGCCCACCTGTGGCTACGCTACTGCAGTCCACAGCCTTGGGGTTAATCAGCTCCTGATTCCCCTGGAGCCAGCCCAGCTCATAGCAGAGTAGCACAGAGAAGCCTCAGCAGGTCTCTAGCACGAGCACCAGCACCAGCAGCGTAACACCCCAACAGAATAACACCCTGTTTACTAAGCCACGCTAGCAACTATGGGTGCCGCACAACAGCCATTAGCATGGCTTAGCAAACAGGGAGGGGGAGTTCTTTTTTCTTTTGTTTGTTACAATGTTATTAAGCACAAATATGTAAAACAAACACCAAAAATTGACAAAAAAATCTGAACATTCCAAAAACAAACCAACATTTTTTTTCTATTTTATTTTTTTGCCGGTGCACACTTTACTAGGAAAACTGAAAGGGAGAACAGTATCATCAACCTGAATAAAGATTAATCTTTCATAAGCAGTTAAACATGGGCAGGTGGCAATAGTGCAATATCCTTGGCTAGATCAGAGCAGTCAGCGACAAATGGGCACTGTAGAGCCTTCTGTGCACTTTTAGCTGAGATGCAGAGAGTAGCTTTCAGCCATATCATTATACTCTGATAAATAGGAATTGTTCCCTATCTACTGATATCCACTGTAGCTTTGTAAATATCTTTCCAACAGTTACAGGAAAGAACATGACATATTGATTATTTCTAATGATATAGAATCTTATTTTAGCAAAAGGTACACCACTACACTGTATATCACATGCTTGGCAAAGGATCAGCTTCTTTTACAGTCAGATAATGCAGTAGTACTGACACAACAGAATCATGTGGACAGAGACAGATGCTCACAGAAAGACATTTTAAGGTCTGTTGTCTTTAAGATTGGTAATCACACACGAAGATATAACTTGAGCTAGTTTCAGTGTCCATCACATAAATACTTATTGTTACTAAGGAAAGATTTTCCTTTTTCTTTTTTTGCTTGGGGGGGGGGGGGGGGGGATGGCGGAAACTGACACCAGTCAGTAACTCTGGTGGATCACAATAAATCTATTAATACATCTATGTCTGCTCTAAATATGAAAAAGAATACCAACAATTTTGTTTCTTCATGAGTACTAATATAGTAAATCTAAATGAGTTATATGTTTTTTGGTAGCCAGTAAATTTATGTCCACTATAGAATTATTTCCCATCATTATATGGATGGTGTTGTGTCAAAATTCCTCTAAACAGCCGAACACTATGCACATGGAATGATGTTTTAGAAAGGATGTTCAAATTGGAAATTAGACATCGTGTCTGGAACATCTGAGGTTCTGCTACTGTTTGCAAAAAGGATCTGTCAATATAGAAATATATGTGGGAAAAATGGATGTTTATCCACTTGTTATTTGCGGCATGAACATTCATTTCAGAAAAATAAGCATCTAAAATATCAATGGGCCAAAACAGGCATATAAACATCTTTGTGGCAGCACATGAATGTTTAAGTTATAAAATGCCGACACCTTATTCAGATCTTGTATCAAACACAATGTAATACATGCTGATCTGAAGTATAGTCGCATGTATGAATAAACAAGATCTTAACTCAATGACTGATGAAAAGCCTCAGCTGCAAAACACCATAGAATTTTCTGTGTAATCCACTGCAATTTACATGTTCACTTCTTCGTCATCAACTCATTCAAATCAATGCTCTTAAAGTTATACTTATATTTACCTTTATAGTTGTAATATATAAATGAATTCTATACTCATCCAGAGTGCCCTTATATCATTAACTGTCGGCAAAGAGACTTCATATCCTACATGGCACGTTTCACTGACGCTTTGTCAAGGATGCCCCCTACAAGATAATAGTATCTCTCAACTACTCTCTCTGTATATTGTTAATCCCCTTTAACTCCCCAAATTACCTTTCAAAAGACTTGACTCATCCTGCTGACTATTCTCTTAATGCAGCTAAGGTGGTTAGCATGTTCTTAAAATGCTAATAAATACCTCAGCTGATTACCTATCCCACCAATCAAAATACCCAGACCTCATACTAATGTTATCCATTAAGTTTCAGTATTGAGACCCTTACCTGCTTATTCTCTATCTCTCAGTGTTCCTTTGTTTGTCACGTCACAGTTTGTCACTGTGCTCTGTGCTGCTCCTTTGTATGTGAAAAATGGGTGGATGCTACCATGGCTGTGTATGCCTGGAGATTCTGCCATAGGACCTGGACCTCCTTCATCATGTCTCTTACTGCCTGCCTGCTCTCTTGCTGCATCCCACGCTGCACCTGGAGCCCCTCCTGGAGCAGCTTCAGTTTCTACTGCCAATATTCCTTCAGGTCCACAATTTGGGACTGCATGTATCCATGAGAGTTACAGGGACCTTCCACTGGTATAGGTAATAGTGGCTCCAAATCTGCCCACAATCTGGTATCCCCCGTGCAATTGTTGGGGCATGGCCCCCTCATACCCAGCCATTCCACATGACCTCTGGTGTGCCTTCATGCTCCCTCCCCCACCTACCAGAAGAACTGGATTACATATAGGACTGGTATCAATGAGGCCCACTCATACCATCCCTGCCTATGGAAGGGAGGTTGAAACAGAGAGAACATGCAGTACAGCTGTCATGTCCCAAGCATACCTGACTCCTCAGGCTGGGCTGATGTGTCCTGGCTCCTGATCCTGTAGATACCATCCTAGGGGAAGAGATCATGCATCACCTGCTCCAGTGGTGTGAGGTTGGTGGTGTCAATGCCTGGAGAGTTGGTGCTAGCCTTGCGCCAGACCTCATGCTTCAGCTGGCACCATTTTTATTTGCAGCCCTCCACCTCCCTGTTGCAGTGGTACACTGCATTCACCCTGAACCATATGGATCCCCACTCTCTCCCCTTGGTGGAGGCTGAAAGCCTTTGGAACTGGGGGAAAACAGGTTGTCATGCCTGTCCCTGATCTGGTTGACCAGCAGCTGGATCTTCAAATCACTAAAATTGCCTTTGCAGCTTGGGGAAACCCTTTTAGAAGCCTTACTCAAAATGGTATATGGAGGTTTAAAAATCCTGAAATAGATGTTTATAGAACCCATTGGAGACATTCCAGCTGAAGTCATCTAGATGGTTGGAAGATAGACTTTCTTTTTATTATGGCCCACACCTAAAAACGTCTCCGGTAGATAGTGATATAGATATTTGGATTTGATTATGATCCATATGTGTAGACACTTTGACCACACTCACTTTTGAGATCCACATGGTAGAATTTCTGCAGACTACTTTATTGAATACGCTTAGCGAGCAGAGCATGCAAATACTAATTGGCCACTGTCGTGGACAGGATGCTGGGCTCGATGGACCCTTGGTCTTTTCCCAGTGTGGCATTACTTATGTACTTATGTAATTAGTGCTGATAATTAGTTATTAACATCCAATTATCGGTGCTGACTGGCTTGATAACCAATTGAGGTGTGTGCACAAATCAGAATACGCCCAGATTTGCATCCACAACTCTAGTCGCACTATATAAAAGTTGCAGGTGCGTACTTAATATGGTTTAGTAAAAGGGACCCTTAGTTTATCATAAGGATTTAGTCTGGCCTGTATCACCTTTCCACCAGCTTGTTCTAAAATGCCAACCTGTCTTTTTAAAAGTTAAAATTCCTTAGGAAATGAGAAAAATAAGTTTTCCTGATAATTTCTTTCTTCAGACTTTTGTTTAAGAATCTTCTTCATATCTAAGCTCCATCTGTTTACTAAAAGATTTACAGAATCCTCAACTCTAAACTAATCTAACATTTCTGGGTCCGTTACAATCTTCTGATAATTACTTTGCACAATCTTCTCATTCTTGTCATTATCATTTCACATCTGCTGTTTTCTCTCCAATTAAAAAAAAAGTCCAAAAATGGCCTGACCAGATTATAGGAAGAATCACATGAGACACCACATTCTTATAATAAAGACAATCTAGGACAAAAATGGCAACCAATATAGAAACCTTAATGTGTAGAGGTGATTAAGAAATTTAAGGGTCCTTTTACTAAAGTGTGTAAAAGGCAGAAAAACTTGTGCATGTTAAGTGCAAAGCCTGTGTGGTTAATGCCCAGAATTTGCTCTGCATCTACCATACAAGGCAAACACTTACCACATAGGCACCCCATACATCTCTACTACTACTACTTAACATTTCTAAAGCACTACTAGGGTTACACAGCACTGTACAGTTTAACAAAGAAGGACAGTCCCTGCTCAAAGGAGCTTACAATCTAAAGGACAACATGTGCAGTCAGCTTACAATCTAATGGACAACATGTGGAGACAGTCAATTGGGGCAGTCTAGATTCCTGGATAGAGGTAAACTGATTAGGTGCCGAAGGTGACATTGAAGAGATGGGCTTTGAGTAAGGATTTGAAGATGGGCAGGGAGGGGGCTCTGCATATGGGCTCAGGGAGTTTGTTCCAAGCATAGGGAGAGGCAAGGCAGAAAGGGCAGAGCCTGGAGTTGGCGATGGTGGAGAAGGGAGCAGAGAGGAGGGATTTGTCCTGTGAGCGGAGGTTTCGGGTAGGAGCGTAAGGGGAGATAAGGGTAGAGAGGTAGTGGGGGGCTGCAGATTGAGTGCATTTGTAGGTTAGTAGGAGAAGTTTGAACTGTATGCGGTACCTGATTGGAAGCCAGTGAAGTGACTTGAGGAGAGGGGTGATATGAGCATATCTGTCCAGGCGGAAGATAAGACGTGCAGAAGAGTTCTGAATGGATTGAAGGGGGGATAGGTGGCTAAGTGGAAGGCCAGTGAGGAGTAGGTTGCAATAGTCAAGGCGAGAGGTAATAAGAGAATGGAAGAGAGTACGGGTGGTGTGCTCAGAGAGGAAAGGGCGCATTTTGCTGATGTTGTAGATAAAGAAGCGACAGGTCTTGGCTGTTTGCTGGATATGCGCAGAGAAGGAGAGGGAGGAGTCGAAGGTGACTCCAAGGTTGCGGGCAGATGAGACGGGGAGGTTGAGAGTGCCATCGACTGAGATAGAGAGTGGGGGGAGAGGAGATGTGGGTTTGGGTGGAAAGATAATAAGCTCTGTCTTGGACATGTTCAGTTTCAGGTGGCGGTTGGACATCCAGGCAACAATGTCCGATAAGCAGGCCGATACTTTAGCCTGGGTTTCCGCAGTGATGACTGGTGTGGATAGATAAAGCTGGGTGTCTTAGGCATAGAGATGATATTGGAAGTCATGAGATAATATCAGCGAGCACAGGGAAGAGGTGTAGATTGAAAAAAGAAGGAGTCCTGGACACATAATGTGGTTCACCTGCACAATGTGACCAGGCAGGTAAGGTGGATCTGGCACATCCTGCCTGCCCTGCACCTACTCTGATTCCCCAACAGTATCCCTGTTCCACTGAACCAGTACCCCATCCCAGAAAATCTTCCACCTAATCCAGCTGCCACACAAGATCCCCACCTAATATAAGCCTTCCAGAAACCTACCCCTCCAATCTAATTGCCCAGATGTTCCATCTGATCTATTCCTCCAGAAGATAGTGATCTTTATTCTATCTACCTAGAAGATCCCCCAACCCAATGTAATCACCTCTAGGCCTCTACTCTGTGATACACCCCTTTGCTTGTCCCTCTATTATATAAAGCCCCTCCTCACTCTAACTCAACACTCCCTCATCCTTCCTTCTTCCCTCTGACCCAGCCCTTGCTGCCACCACCACAAAGATATAAGTACATAAGTATTGCCATACTGGGAAAGACCAAAGGTCCATCGAGCCCAGCATCCTGTTTCCAACAGTGGCCAATCCAGGTCACAAATACCCGGCAAGATCCCCAAAATGTACAAAACATTTTATACTGCTTATCCCAGAAATAATGGATTTTTCCCAAGTACATTTAATAACGGTCTATGGACTTTTCCTTTAGGAAGCCGTCCAAACCTTTTTTAAACTCCGCTAAGCTAACCACCTTTACCACATTCTCTGGCAACGAATTCCAGAGTTTAATTACATGTTTAGTGAAGAAACATTTTCTCTGATTCATTTTAAATTTACTACATTGTAGCTTCATCACATGCTCCCTAGTCCTAGTATTTTGGGAATAATTTGGGGTAATTCCTGGTCACTAAGTGGGAAGAGACAGGAACAGTTCCCTTCTGCTCCTGCCCAATTTGGACCTGAGTTTCAAAATGACACTAATGACCATTATTACTAGAGGTGAACCTTCCATATAATTTGCCCATATTTATTTATTTATTTATTTGGCTTGATATACCACAGATTACATCCAAACAGGCAACAGGCAACTCAATGCAGAAAAAACCCAATGCCTAATACTCACCTCTCAACACAACACAAACAAATTCACCACCATTAACACACCAAAACTGAACCTTCCAATCTCGGAGGCCCTAAAAATTCTTGGAGTTGCCATTGACTGACACCTAACACTTGAGAATCACGTGAAAAACACTACCAGAAGATGTTCCACTCAATGTGGAAATTAAAACGAATAAGAACTTTCTTCCCAAGGAACGTCTTCCGAAAGCTGGTACAATCAATGGTACTCAGCCATTTAGACTACTGCAATGCACTCTACGCTGGCTGCAAAGAGAAAATAATCAAGAAACTTCAGACAGCACAGAACACTGCAGCTAGACTCATATTCGGTAAAACAAAATATGAAAGTGCTAAACCCCTACGAGAAAAGCTACACTGGCTCCCTCTTAAAGAATGCATCACGTTCAAAATATGTACTCTAGTTCACAAAATTATTCACGGAGACGCCCCAGCCTACATGTCAGACCTAACAGATTTATCATCCAGGAATGCTAAAAAATCATCCCTCACATTCCTTAATTTTCACTTCCCCAACTGCAAAGGTCTAAAGTACAAACTAACGCATGCGTCAACCTTCTCCTACATGAGCACACAATTCTGGAACGCACTACCGCGCAACTTAAAAACGATCTATGACCTAACTAACTTCCGCAAACTACTGAAGACCCATCTCTTCAACAAGGCATACCACAAAGATCAACAAATGTGACCTCCTCCACATATATCCAGAATTGTCCTATAATATTTGCTTGTAATACTACTATCATGCTTTATCATTATCATGTTACCCAAGATTCTTCTGCAATACTAAATGTCAGTTTTTTTTATATATTTCCACTATCCATGATGTATTGTAAGCCACATTGAGCCTGCAAAGAGGTGGGGAAATGTGGTCTACAAATGCAATAAATAAATAAATAAATAAATAAAAGCTAAGACTGAAAAATGTGGATTGTTTCAGATCCTTTATTAGAGCTGCCAACTCAATTGATATTAATTGGTGTGTCTACTAGGACTGTCAAGCAAATCAGAAACTTGGGGATTGTGTTAGATTCAGCTTTTACATTTAAAACATGAGTCCAGAATCTGATTTGTTCTTTGTATTTTAAATTGAGGATGTTATCCCAATTAAAGTCCACTTTGTCTTGGTGTGATTTTAAAATGGTGATACAGTCTATGATATTTAGTTGCCTAGATTACTATAACATTTTATATCTTTGGTTGCCAAAGTATTCCCTTCAAGTGCTTCAGATAGTGATGAATTCATCCGTACGACTGTTAATGGGATTTTCCCATTCAGAATATATTACTACTACTACTATTTAGCATTTCTATAGCGCTACAAGGCATACGCAGCGCTGCACAAACATAGAAGAAAGACAGTCCCTGCTCAAAGAGCTTACAATCTAAAAAATAAATAAAGTAAGCAAATCAAATCAATTAATGTGAACGGGAAGGAAGAGAGGAGGGTAGGTGGAGGCGAGTGGTTACAAGTGGTTATGAGTCAAAAGCAATGTTAAAGAGGTGGGCTTTCAGTCTAGATTTAAAGGTGGCCAAGGATGGGGCAAGACGTAGGGGCTCAGGAAGTTTATTCCAGGCATAGGGTGCAGCGAGACAGAAGGCGCGAAGTCTGGAGTTGGCAGTAGTGGAGAAGGGAACAGATAAGAAGGATTTATCCATGGAGCGGAGTGCACGGGAAGGGGTGTAGGGAAGGACGAGTGTGGAGAGATACTGGGGAGCAGCAGAGTGAGTACATTTATAGGTTAGTAGAAGAAGTTTGAACAGGATGCGAAAACGGATAGGGAGCCAGTGAAGGGTCTTGAGGAAAGGGGTAGTATGAGTAAAGCGACCCTGGCAGAAGACGAGATGGGCAGCAGAGTTTTGAACCGACTGGAGAGGAGAGAGGTGACTAAGTGGGAGGCCAGCAAGAAGTAGATTGCAGTAGTCTAAACGAGAGGTGACAAGGGTGTGGATGAGGGTTTTGGTAGAGTGCTCGGAAAGAAAGGGGCGGATTTTACGGATGTTGTAAAGATTTTACGGATGTTGTAAATATATCTCTCCTTGTTTGAAGTGCTTGAAATGGTTGCCGGTGCAATGGAGGATATTGTGTAAGTTGTTGTTTATGGTTCATCAGGCTATTTATCATGATTCAGCTCATTATTTGAAAACTGCATTACAGTGGTATATGCCATCTTGATCATTGCGGTCAGAACATCAGCAATTGCTGGTGGTCCCTGCCTTCCAACACAAACATTTGGCATTCAGAAGGATGGGAACTTTTTCCATCCATGGACCAATTGAATGGAACAATCTGCAACTTAAGAGTGAAACCAATTAATCAACATTTCATAAACAGCTAGGAGACTTTTTTTTGGTTAAAACTTTTTATTGTTCTGATTGATTGATGTACATGCAATATGTTTAACTTTTCCCTTGTGTATTTTGTTTATTGTTTATTTTATGGTTATTTTTATTGTAATCCACCCTGGATAAGGATGGACTAGAAAAAATAATAAAACTAAAAATATAACAGTGCAATGCAGATGAGGAAGCTAAGGGGACAGTGGAGAGGATTACGGGGAGACTGGGAAGAGAAAGAGGGAGACAAGGACAAAGGCAAATCAGAGGGATGGATGAGAAGCCTAAGGAGGGGAGGGTTCAAAAGCCATAGAGAAAAAGGTGAGTCTTAAGGAGAGCTTTGAACAAAGGATGAGTCAGGGGAGACCTGAGGGAAGAGGAAAAATGGAAGGGAGTTCCAAAGCTTAGGGCCAAGATAACTGAAGGCAGTGTTACGAGAGACAGTGAGACATAGAGTGGTGGAGGAAGAGATACATATTAAGTTGTTGGAAGAAGAATGTAGAAGATGGGTGAGGTTGTAAGGAATCAGGAGCTGGAGCAGATAGGAAGGGGCAGAAGAAAGACACTCTTTGAAAGCCAATATAAGAAATTTGAAGTGAATTTGCAAAGAAACAGCAACCAATATTCAAGACGAAGGAGGGGAGCAACATGGTTGAATGGTGTGCTCTTTACGAATAAGTTTAACAGCTGTAGATTGGACTAGTTAAAGATGTTTGAGGGAGGACAGGGGAATGCTGGCATAGAGGGATTGCAGTAGTCAATATCACCAGAGAAATTAAGAGAGTTCAAATGGACTGTAAAGAAAGAATGGAGTGAACAGCACAAATGTGATGGAGAGTGGCATGAATAACAGAATTGATTTGAGTTTTAAATATGAGTTTAGAGATGAAAATGATGCTGAAAATCCTGATAGAATCACATAAACTAAAAGGGTGACTACTAATAGTCAGTGCAGGGGGAATTGAAGAGTATGGATTAGGAAAAATAATAGATTTGCTTTTGTAAATGTCAAGTAAGAGACCGTTGTTTCTAAGCCAGACAGAGACTGCATCAAGACAGGAGTTTAATGAGGACAGAGGGGAGGAGGAGTTATTTGGGACCCTGTATAAGATATGTATGCCATCTGCATAGAAGCATGCCACACAACCCTGTTCTTGGACAGTGGTGAGAAGAGGAGCCATAAAAATGGGAGTGATCAATGAGATGTCATACTCAGGTCCATGACAGGGCATGCAGGTCCCTGGAGCAGTTTTAGTGGGTACTGCAGTGCACTTCAGACAGGTGGACCCAGGCCCATTCCCCCCAACACCTGTTACATTTGTGGAGGAAACAGCAAGCTCTCCAAAACCCACCACAAACCCACTGTACTCACATCGAGTTGCCCCCCTTCACCAATAAGGGCTATGGTAGTGGTGTACAGTTGTGGGTAGTGGGTTTTGGGGGGGGGCTATCACACAAGGTAAGGGAGCCATGTTCCTGGGACCATTTTATAAATTCCACTGCAATGCCCCCTAGGGTGCCCGGTTGTTGTCCTGGCATGTCAGGGGACCCAATGCACTACAAATGCTGGCTCCTCCCATGCCCAAATGGCTTGTGTTTGGACGTTTTAGTCATGGATGTCTTTGGTTTTGAAAATTGCCGAAAGTCAGAAACATTCATGTCTAGGGACATCCATCTCTAAGGACAACCAAATTTAAGGATTTGGATGTCCCTGATGGTATTTTCGAAATGAAAGATGGATGTCCATCTTGTTTCAAAAATATGGGTTTCCCCACCACTGGATTTTGCCATTTTGCAAGGACGTCCAAATCGTAACTTGGACGTTTCTTTCGAAAATGCCCTTCCACGAGACTACTGCTAGAGGTCATCAGTGCCATTTTGAAATTCGGGGACCAGATTGTGGCATGTGTGGAAGGTCACTGCTTCTGCATCAATCTTACAGCTGCTTTACAGGTGTTGAGAGGTTAAAATTCATCTGCATGCTCTCAAGTTGTCTCGGTAGTGACTCTCAAGTCTGCTGTAATCTTCTTTAGTTGTATCTGCTGATATTCTGCATTCCTTTAAACAGTATATTCCAAGTAAAGGGACGTTCTAAACTAACATGCCAGGGCCTGGGGAGGTTGTGTGCTTTTTACATACTCCTTTCAGCATCCTATGTAGTGAAACTTGAGTTCAACCTGCTTGAACTTCAGCTGTTGACACTCTGTGTTTCTTTCAACTGCTTTCCAGGTGCTGAAGATTAGCAAACTAGCTGTTTATATCTTCAAGCTTCCTCTGTGGTGGCTCATGTGTTTGATTTCATTTAATTGCAGGATCTATAGCTAGCTTTGAGGCCCTTTTACTAAAATGTGTTCATAAATTAATGCAAGTTTTAGGGGTTTGTGGTAATTTACCAGTTGCCAAGTGTTAAACCACACTTTAATGACCTAATTATATATATAGCCCTCAAAATTTGGATGTGCACCAAATTTCTATGCACAATCTAATTGAATAGCAAGTCAATTAGCACCAATAATTGGGGGCTAATAATCAATTAGCGCTAACTGGCATCAAATTTATACACACATTTATAGGCGCTGTTATCTGCATGTAAATTTTATGCATAGATCCAAAAAGGGGCATGGCCATGGAAGGAACATGGGCAGATTGGGGGTGTTCCTGGAATTTATACGCAGTTTTATAGAATAAGAAAGATCTGCACGTAATTTAGGCACGAGAATTTGCATCAGGTTTTACTTGGTGTAAATCATTGCCCCTAAAATTGGGTATGGATCCCAGCACAAGCTCTATTCTATAAATGGTGCCCAACTCTGAGTGGCATTTATAAAATAGCGCTTAGCGTGAAATTTTATCAGCGCCGATTTTTTAGTGTCATATATAGAATTTTGGCCTAAGCACTTTTTGCATTGGACTGCAGCTTGGCAGAGACTGGGTATTTGGTACTTATTGTTGCTCTTACCATGTGCTAACTGACTAAAGTAGAGTTAATGCAGAACCATTTACCGGGAGGAAGTACTGTGCATTAATGAGAATGTTAATGAATAAACTTGCAATAGAAAATACTGGGAACGCCTCCAATAGGTACCATATTAAATTTGAAAGTCCCATGTAAACTGCAGCAACTAAAAATTTTACCGTGGCTTAGTAAAATGGCCCATAAGTCCCCTCAAGATCCAAGTGGAAACAATAAGAATGAAAATTAACAATGAAAGAAAATGGAAAATACAATTAAATAAAATTGAGCATAACAAAGGCATAAATATCACAACTAACAATAAATAAGAACAATAATGAAAAGAACACAAAACAACATTAATCACTAATAATAAAAATAAAAGCAAAGCAAATCATTGCAACAATGAAAATAGCAAAGAATGTTAGGGGCCCTTTTACTAAAGGATTATCACGCACCAACCCGGAACAACTACCGGCCCAACACAGCCACGGCGGTAGTTCCAACTCGATTGTGCAGCATTTCTGGTACTGCAAAAAATTTCTAGCGTGGCGCTAACCCGGCAGTAAACAGGCAGCATCACGTGCTGCCCAGTTACTGCTAGGTTACCGGGGCTTACTACCACCTCAATGGGTGGCATTAAGTGCTCCCCTCCCGCATGGCCATGCAGTAAGAATATTCTAACTGTATGGCCTTGTCTTTATTAGGGGCTTTTTACCCGCTGAGGTAAAAAAAGGCCATGGTGCGTGGCAAAAACGGCTCCCACCACTACTGCAGGTCCTTTTTTACCACAGCATGATTAATAATTTTTTAAACAAAAGCAGTTTCACTGACTTTTAACTAAGCTACATCAAATAGTAAACATAGGTTTTAACACACATTAGATTTTACAGCACTCACATGCTAACCTCTAATACATGTTAAAATAGCATATGCACACAGCACTCAGTCACACAGCCACAGTAGATAGCACTCAATCACCCAGCAACAGTACACAGCACACTGACAAAGTGGGAGTAGACAAACACAGAGGCACGGGGAGAGAAATAGTAGGAGCAGGTAAGGGAGTAGGGAGCTTGGGCAAGGGACAGAGCAAAGGGGGAAATGGGCCTGAGAGAGACAGCAAGGGATGGGTGTGGGTTGGGGCTAGCAAGTATGGTGAGGGGGTTTAGGAGATCAGATAGAGGAGAGACAAGGCAGGAAATGTGTGGGGGGGGGGGGGAGGGGAGAACAAAGGTTTCAGACTGGGGCAGACTAAGACAGCAAAGAAACCACTCAGCAATCCCCACTCTCCTTCACACTGCAACCAACTCCACCTCTCTTCTCTCCAACTCAGCAAAAGTACAAATGGGTCCAAAAACAGGTTGTGGCTTGTTTGCATTTATAGCAGGTCTAAATTGGGATGTTTTCATTTCTACCCCAGGATGTCACAATGCTATCCATTATTGCTGTAACACTACCCATAGCACATCCCTGATACACGTCCCCATCCTTTATGGGTGGTTTGCCACTTAGATGTTTTCTGAGTGTGTGTTTTGATTATGGCAATTTGGGTAGATTACTCAGAGAGAGAAAGAGTGGGAATGGAGTCAGGCTCTTGAAAACAGACCAAAGACACTGAATAGCAAATTTTAATAAAGGATGACTCTACATAGTACCATGTTTCAGCACTCCAAGAGCCTTCTTCAGGAGTCTGCACAAATACAAATAAAAGCATATAAAAACATGTAAAATGTGTACTAAAAATAGGCAATTCAGACATAAACATTGAATATTCAAATGTAAGTAAAAAAAACTTCTAATAACAATACAGACAATCTGTTAAAATTAATAGGAAGGACAAACAAATGTATAATGAGCCTATAGAAGGTTACATTTAATTGTCAAAACATTAAAACATATATTCCTGAAATAGAACATGCAAAATACCATGTTGCTTAAAGAGGACCTATAAATGGTTACATCATTTTGGTGAAGAAGGAAAGAAAGTAAAACAAGTGGTCTTGGAAAACATTCTCTTGTTTTGAAAATGATATAAATAGTTAACTGCTGGTATGGAGATTTAAGTATGGGCAGGTGTGTTTGATTTCGTTCATTTAGTCTGTGCTGTTGTCATGACCCATGAATGTTTAGTGCAATGCTCCATCTTTTTCTATAGGTCACTGATGTCACCTGGAGCAACCCTGCATTCTCGGAAAAGGATAATTAGGGGCATACATACTGAAATGAGATTGAGCAGGATCCAAATACCTCATTAGAAATTCTTTATTAACTAATGTACTACTATTTGGTCTTTTAGGCAGCTGCTGCTCAAACAATGAATGCCATTTTTAAATATATTTTCCAGTCTTCTAGAGTGACTAATTACCATATTTTCCAGTTTTCTAGAGTGGCTAATTACCATAACTTCCTTTCCAGCCTCCACTTTGCTGAACTGAGCCTAAAGTCTGTAATGTCACAGCATTATTGATACACATGAAAGAGGAGACAAAACAGTAGACTTTGCACCATTGGCTTTCATAATTTTGTAACAACAAAATAAGTTATGACTCTACCAAACAGAAAACTACTATTGATAAGTATAATGAGATAGACCACATCTCTGTTTCCTGGATAAGGAGCTCAGAGTGAATAGCATACAGTCTTTCACTCAGCAATATTGGACTATTCTCCAGCCACTTCAGTGGACTCATGCTGAAGTAAAAAAAAGTCTGAAACATCTAAGGTTTAAGATTTTGATTTTGTGTCTGGGCCTTCAAGACTTGGACAATTGAAGTTCTTTATTAATGACCCGACATGGGCTGTGTTTCGGTGTTAAACAACGCCTGATTCAGGGGTCAAAGAGAAACACTGTAAAATGCGCGTGGTGTAGATTCAATGCCCCAGCGTGTAGTCTAAAAAATCACTGTTCGCCGCAATTACGTAAATAAAGCTCTGTGAAGAGCCTTCTCGTATGCATAAAAGCGATTTTGTGTCTCAACCATGTGGCTTATTGGCACCTACAAGCCTTGTAAAGAAAAACAAAATAGTGAGAATCATCAAATAATCAAATACAAGTGAGAAAAGGTCACAGAAGAGAGCCAGACAACCAAATTCAAAATCAGTAAAATCCCATTATTTTATAATCTCTAGACATGAATGCTTGAAATAATAGGGACACAGATACGTTATTAGAAACGTACCAGCATTGCACCGGCTCAATCATCTTTCCTTAAGGTTTACATTTTGAAAGTATTCTTGTCTACTACCAAGAAAAGATAGGACCTTTCTAAAACTTCAGAAGCTGCCTTGAGACATCCATAATTCCACTTCCATTCTCACATTTGGTAAAGGTTAAAAGTTGCTTAACCACTATTGTCTCATAGCTAGGTGTTTCAATCCATCATTAACTTTACTGTTACCAGTAAGTCAACTTTGCTTAGTTGTATCCTGCTAGATTTTGGTAAGCAGTCTGGGTAGCGTACAAAATAGATATTATAGTCATGGAAGTAAAGTGGCCTAATTAAGAAAAAAATCTAAATTTGAAAATATGCATATTTAGCCTTTATGATATTTGTAAGTTGAAAACAAATGAAAAAGTGTTCAAAATCTAAAATGGAAACTTCACAAATAACTCAAAATGCCCAGCAGTATATTTATATCTCTGTTGATTTAGAGCTACTTCACACAGAGATAGATCAATCAGGTTAAATTTGAAAATCCATAAAAAGTAACAGGTCAGCATGATGCTTCATTAAAATCAAAAGAAATAAATGAAGAATTATGAATATATAGCAATCAGAAACAAATAACAAGTATAAAGTACTTAAAAGGTTTAAATACAGTAACTATTTCTTCTTTATCATATATTCAGATGGATAAACTCTAATTATTTTAAATAAGATACAGTGCACATAATTATCTTTACCCATAGGAACATGCTCCTTCTGTCAGAAGATCAATGTTTTTATAATTTGATAGATGCAGATCTCAGGTTTATCTGATGTTGTATTGTTCCTACTGCTGTCATACATTTTCTCTCAATTTGCTTAGTTACATAAACTTTCATTGTATGGTGGAGATGCTTCACAATGATTTTATTCTTTGCACTGCTATAAAATATGACATTCCATGAACAGCCCCTTTAACATGCTGCCTTGGCTTTTAGATGGGGTTCTTTTATCGGCTATAAATTGGCCTGTAGTATGCACCTGGTGCACACCACAAGCTACATTATTTGCATGTTTTGAATATGAGGTGGCCTATTGAACACTGTGTTAAGACACCAGTGGGAAAGTTTACTAAAATATGTTAGCGTTTCTAACGCGCCTGTAAAATTAAGGCATATTAAATGTTTGCGCGCCTATACATTTCTATGGGCACGTTAGTGTTTAACACGCATAAACTGTTTACGTGCGTTAAAACCGCTAATGTGCCTATAGCGCCCCTTAGTAAACATAGGCGCAAATCCAGATTTAGAGCCCTTTAAAATGTGTTAAGGGGCAAATAATGCAGGCTAGTGATAACTACTCTCATTGATGTTAAACATGAGGAAAATTACGTATCCTTGCTCATAAAGCTTTTTACACTGGTATTATTCTGTACCTTTCCTCCCTGTATAGGCTAGATTCAATAAATGGCACCAAGGTTAGTGGCCAGCAATTTTCCCTCTAAGCGGAGAGCACGAGCAATTGCTCATACATTTTAGGCGCATTGCTCACATATTTTACATGGTTGCTCACAAAAAAGTTTTTTTGTGCTATATATAGAAATGCATTGCTAATACCGACACTCAAAAATTGTTGATTTTTAAAACTTGTTGCTCACATGTGGCCAGGATAATCTGCGCTCAGCTAATATTCTATAAAGGGTGCTTTGAGCAAACCATCCTTTATAAAATACTAGCTTAGCTCACATTTCGCACCTAACTTTGGACATGAACATTTACGTCTGCCAAAGGGTGGGGTAAATGCTGGTGCACAATTAATGGCAGTTAGGTGCACAAATGCAGGAATTCTACAACAGCACACTTAGAGGGGCATACTTGAACACGAACGCCTATCTCCATGGATGTCTATGTCCGAAAACGGGTACGTGAAGAGGCGGGACAGACTGTATTTTTGAAAAAATGGATGTTTTCAGCTGGGTGTTTGTTTGTTTTTTAGCGATAAAGGAAACTAAAAACGCCCAGATCAAAAACGTCCTAATCCGAGCCATTTGGTCATGGGAGGGGCCACGATTTGTAGTACACTCACCCCCCTGACATGCCAGGACACCAACTGGGCACCCTAGAGGTCAGTGTGGTGGACTTCAGACAATGCTCCCACATGCATAGCTCCCTTACCACGGGTGCTGAGCCCCCAACCTCCCTCCCTCAAAACCCACTACCCACAAATGTACAACACTACCATAGCTCTTAGGGGTGAAGGGGGCACCTACATGTGGGTACAGTGGGTTTTGGAGGCCTCCCATTTACCAGCACAAGTGTTAAAAGTAGGGGGGATGGGCCTGGGTCCACCTGGCTAAAATGCACTTGCATACACGCAGGCCTCTAGGATTTGTTGCTGCTATATAACATTGGCACACCAGTTGACACCTGAAGACTAATCTCTCCCAAAACGTCCTTTATTGGAATAAGCACGCTTACTCACAGTTAACTGCAGATCAGAGGTTGTGCCCCACTGGCAATGAGTCTCCCTGGTACTGAGATTAGCAGTAGGTCAGAGCTGGCAGAATGCTGTACAATGCCCTCTTTCAGCCACATTCAAGATAAGAACTAAGTTCTGTAACGTGGCTAACACGTGAAAGGGATCTAAAATTGGCTTACAAAAATGGCCACTACCTCATGGACTACCGGAAACAAAACAGGGCACACTCTGACCCAGTAAGCAAGGGGAAAAGCACCATGGGAGTAGAGCCTACCAACTACCAACATCGTGAGCATTTAACACAAGCTAGTGGAATCACGGAGCCCAATACCCTACACCCACCACAATGCATTGCTGATGTGACTCTGCAGTGCGCATAACAGAAAAGGTGTCACACTCACCCGAGAGCCACATCAGAACCAGGGAAAGGCTGTCACAAGATAGAACACATTCTGCTGTCATGGAGGTGGGTACGGCATTTGAGGCTGGCATACAGGCTGGAAAAAAAGTTTTTAAAAGTGGGGTTTTTTTTGGTGGGAGGAGGTTAGTGACCACGGGGGGAGTCTGGGGAGGTCATCCCTGATTCCCTCCAATGGTCATCTGGTCAGTTGGGGCACTTTTTGGGAGCTGTTCGTGAAAAAAAAAGGGTCCAAAAAAAGTGACCCAAAATCGCGGTAAAAACACCTTTTTTTCGATTATCAGCTAAAGACGCCCATTTCTCCTCGGCCGATAACCACACCTCAATTCCACCTTCACCACACCTCCGACACGCCCCCCCGTCAACTTTACCCATTTCCGCGACAGATTGCAGTTGGAAACGCCCCAAATCAGCTTTCGATTATACCGATTTGAGCGCCCATGGGAGAAACACGCCCATCTCCCGATTTGGGTCGCAATATAGGCGTTTTTCTCTTTAAATTATAAGCAGGATAGGGGCCCTTTTACTAAAGGGCTGGTGTATGGCAACAGGCTTGCCTGCGCCGATCTGGAACTACTGCTGGGCTACTGCAGGAGCCTGGCAGTAGTTCTCACCCCTAGCATGCACCATTTCCAGTGCTACAAAAATATTTTCTATTTTTGTAGCACTGGTGCTTACCTGGCAGTAACAGCGCCCCTGGCAGTAATTACTTCCCCCTGAAATGGCTGCACAGCAAGTGGTTTATTTACCACACAGACATTTCATTTCCAGAAAAAAAGACATCCTTTTACCCGCTGCGGTAAAAGGGGTCTCAATGCACTTTAAAAACATATGCTGATGCTAGCACAACCCCCTTTGACCACAGCTTAGTAAAATGACCTCTTAATTTCTAGGAGTGTCCCTGGGAGAAAAGGCGACTGAGGGGAGATATGATAGAGGTCTATAAAATAACGAGTGGAGTTGAACGGATAGATGTGAAGTATCTGTTTACGCTTTCCAAAATACTAGGACTAGGAGGCATGCGATGAAGCTACAAATTAGTAAATTTTAAATGAATCAGAGAAAATGGTTCTTCACTCAATGTGTAATTAAACTCTGGAATTCATTGCCAGAGAATGTGGTAAAGGTGGTTAGCTTAGCAGAGCTTAAAAAAGGTTTGGACGGCTTAATAAAGGAAAAGTCCATAGACCATTATTAAATTGGACTTGGGGAAAATCCACTATTTCTGGGATAAGCAGTATAAAATGTTTTGTACTTTTTTGGGATCTTGCCAGGTATTTGCGACCTGGATTGGCCACTGTTGGAAACAGGATGCTGGTCTGTCCCAGTATGGCAATACTTATGTACTTATACCCCTCCCTTGATCATGCCTCCTTGTTATAGAATAGGGCATAGGGCAGATCTGCATGTAACTCTTAATTATTGTCAATTAAATGCTTGTTAACTTCAATAATTGATTGTAGCACCTAGTTGGCTACTTAGTTTATGCACAGATCTGGGATTCATGCCCAAATATGGGTAACCTATATAGAATCCAGAGGTATGTGCCTTCAAGAATACATTTCTCCCAGGGTGAGAACCATTTGAATTTGACATATTTTGTGTTTTTCTATTTGGAACTCTATTTGTAGAACTCTCTTCCACCAGCCATTTAAATTAGCTATTTAAAACAACAATAAAAACATGACTATTCCACGAGGCATATCGCAATGGGTAAGTTCAGGGCCCCACTCAGCAGTCACTGTTAATTAATTTTATTATTTTACTTATGTTTTGTTGAATTTGTAATTTTAGTTCTATTATAGTTTTATTTTTTATTTTTTATTTTGACTTTTTATATTTTATGTTGTTTCTAGTGTGATTGATGCCATTTTCTGTTATATAAATTGGTGTTCCTTTCCATCATTTGAATAGCATGTAAACTGCTGAGCTCTCCTGGTCATTCTGTGTGGTATAGAAAATTTTTAATAAACTATGCATAGTGACTTATTTTACCAAAAAATGAAGGTGGCCTTGAAGACTCAGGGATTCTTTTACAAAGGTGCGCTAGCATTTTTAGTGCACTCTAAAAATAAGGATGCACTAAACGCAAGAGACACCCATAGGAATATATGGTTGTCTGTAGCATTTAATGCGTGATAAAACTTAAAACACTAAAAACGCTAGTGCTCCTTTGTAAAAGATCCCCTCACTATTTTTGAGATCACATTTCTCATAGGGAGGTGTCAGGAATGTCTTGTTCCTGGAACATCGCTCGGCCTCATACCTGAAAAGAGATGCTGTAGACCCAGAAATGAACTGATTGGTTCTTTGATAAACCAAGGCAAGAGGCTTAGTTGCACCTTGGAGAGCTTATTGGGTGATATACATAGACTAGAATGTCACCATTAATTGATAACATTTTGGACATAACAGGTATATTGCAGACCCATCTCTTCACCAAGGAGGTGGCAGTGAGAAGAGACTTGATTTGTTGGAGAAACTACTAGGAGAGTTACGGGCCTGTGACTCTGCCTAGATTAGAGACAATGAAGTAGTGCATAGGAAGTTAGATGCTTTGAAAAACAGCATCAATCATTTGAATTTAAAAGTTTTGAATTTCCTGTGTCTCTCCTTGTATCTCTGCATGGCATGGTACTTTAAGAATGCACAAAACAGCGAAGTAGACTAAAAAAGTGGACGATGCTCCAGGTGAAAAAACTTTTATTGATGAACACTCGTGTTTATCAATAAAAGTTTTTCACCTGGAGTATCGTCCACTATTTTAGTCGACTTTGCTGCTTTGTTTTACCTTATATATCCTTGCAAAGAGTCATTTCTTCTGTTTTGGCAACACTTTAAGAATGCGCTACATGTCCCTAGGAGTTAATTCATCTCTCTAGAGTATATTTAATGAGCTCTGGAGACCATCTACATCTTCACGATCATACCTTAACCTGAACCTTCCCAATTGCAAAGGACTAAAATACAAAACCTACCATGCATCTAACTTCCCCTACCTGGGATCCCAACTCTGGAATGCTCTACCCAGATACATTCGGTCAATTAGTGAATATCTTCCCTTTAAGAAACTATTGAAAACCCATCTATTCAAACAGGTTTACCCGAACAACTTGACCTATCATAAGCAAACATAAGCAACCCATCTACTTACCGGTTCATCTAATCATTAATAACAGTGACTCAGATATTATCTCCTACCAACCTTCTTACCCTCCATGCTCTTCCTCAACTTCTCCTTTATCGCTCCACCTCCTTACCTATCCCTATCCTTTCACTCATACCTCTTTTATCCCATTTACTCCTTGTTTATTTGTCCTATCACATACCTCCTTTGTTGATTTTGATACTATAGATTGTATTCTCTTGTTACTATGTAAGCCGCATTGAGCCTACGATGACCGGGAAAGCGTGGGTACAAATGTAATAAATAAATAAATGGTATTACCAAGAAAACTCTGAAGCATGCATCCATGGATACTTAAGAAGGGAATTTGCTAATGTGCATCAAAGGAATAATACATGTGTTACATGGAAAATTTGAACTCTAACCCACTATCGGTTTCAGACCCACTAAGGCTTTTCAATGACTTTATAGTTCTGGAAGGAAAAAGGCCTCAAAGAGCTCTCTAATGTGCCATTCTTAGCAGAGCTTAGTGGATCCATTTAATCCTCTCTTCATCATCGGCCTAAAAAAACCTTCCAAATACTTTAGTATTCAAAAATTAAATCTTTATATTATTCTTGTAATTTTCTTTTTTTTCTTATCTAATTTGTTTCCTGCCTAAGATTAGTGCATGCAGGACTCGCTTTAACTTAATTCTTAGCAGGTACACTTTAACAGCTTCTTCAGAGTACTGGTAGTGTATTTAAAGCACTTATCTTTTCTGTGTCTAAATCATTGGTCGACTGCATTCATCTGTCTTAACAGCGCTTAATATTCCTGGCTTGAATTCACGAATAGAGTGGAGTCAGTTTTTCTAAGTTGAGACAGGCTGATTGGGGATTGGTCATTAATTTGACAGCATCTGACGTTATAACCGTCATATAAAAGAGGGAGTGTTTAGCTGATCAGATGTCGATGGAAGCGCTTTGCAGTGTAACCCTGTGGCTACCCGAAGTATTGTGATATTGGTTGTTAAGTTCCACGAGTCTCAAAGTAAAGACTGGCAGTGTTATTTTAAATGTGGCTAACTTCTCTGTCTCTCCATTGTGCTCGTAGGACTAACTCCGCCGCCAAGAACCCTGAAGCAGTGGCTTGGAGGCAGAAAAGGAGAAGAGGGCACCTCACAGCACAGGAATATTAAGCGCTTATGACGTTTAGCTGGCCTCTCCATTATTTTTGTCTCTGCCCCTTCTATAGTGGATTTTAAGTTTGGGACTTTGTTAATATATAAAATTTCATGCTGTACATATTTCTTTATATTTTTTTGCCATTGCCCAAATTTTCTTATCATTTTGTTAACTGAATAAAAAAATATATTGTTTTGTTGATAGTAATGCCACAGCAAAGAATATTTGCATATGACCTAACAGCTAACATAAAGGCAGTGTTATTACATGGGTGTTCCTGGTGTTGCATTTTACTAATGGTCTCTCACTTATATCATATATACATACATACATTTAATTGAAATAGCCATTGAAGCTTCCATTTTGTCGGATATGTTTTTAGAGGAGTTTTTTGTTTGATGGGCTATATTATTACTTCACTTGGGAATTTTTGAGATTTGGATATGTCCTGTTTTGAAATGACATTATTGGGCTCATTTTTGAAAAAGAAGGCTGTCCATCTTTCGACATAAATCGGAAGATGGACGTCCTTCTCCCAAGGACGTCCAAATCAGTATAATCAAAACCCAATTTAGGACGTCTTCAACTGAACTCCATCGCAAGGACAGCCAAAGTTCAAGGAGGCGTGTTGGAGTAGCGAAGACGGGACTTGGGCGTGCCTAACAAGGATGTCCCTGACGAACACTTGGACATTTTTACTCGGTGCTGTTTTTATAAGAACTAAGGCATAAAAAGGTGCCCAAAATGACCAGATGACCACCGGAGAGATTCAGGGATGAACTCCCGCTACTCCACCAGTGGTCACTAACCTCCTCCCACCCTCAAAACATACGCAGGTCCGTGACAGCACATGCAGGTCCCTGGAGCAGTTTTAGAGGGTACTGCAGTGCACTTCAGACAGTTGGATCCAGGCCCATCCCCCTACCTGTTACATTTGTGGAGGAAACAGTGAGCCCTCCAAAACCCACCAAAAACCCACATCTAGGTGCCCCCCTTCACCCGTAAGGGCTATGGTAGTGGTGTACAGTTGTGGGTAGTGGGATTTGGGGGGGGGCTCAGCACACAAGGTGAGGGAGCTATGTACCTGGGTGCAATTTCTGAAGTCCACTGCAGTGCCCCTAGGGTGCCCGGTTGGTATCCTGACATGTCAAGGAGACCACTGCACTACAAATGCTGGCTCCTCCCACAACCAAATGGCTTGCATTTGGCCGTTCTTGACATGGACGTCTTTGGTTTCGAAAATTGCCGAAAGTCAGAAACGTCCATGTCTAGGGATGACCAAATCTAGGGACATTCAAATTTAAGGATTTGGACATCCTTGATGGTATTTTCGAAACAAAAGATGGACGTCCATCTTGTTTCAAAAATATGGGTTTCCCAACCCCTGGATTTTGCCATTTTGCAAGGACGTCCAAATCGCAACTTGGACGTCCCTTTCGAAAATGCCCCTCCATGTGTCTTTATAAAATGCTATTTCAAATCCAGCAGCAATACATTTTACATTTAATGCTGCAGTGTTTGAACTTTCAGTTGAGTAAGGATATATTTTGTCATGGTGTGAGTGCTTAGCATCCCTGCTATTTACTTTGGATGCTCAATACAGTGAATAATAGCTCCTGTTGCACTTGAGTGATTGGAGATTTCCATTCTACCTTTGGTCCTCACCTTTCAAGTGATATTTACCCTTGACAATGACATATGCCAAAACATCGCTATGTAGGGTTTTAACAGTCACCTTTAATAGAACTTGGCACTGGTGCATGGTTGTACTGTTTCTGCTTCTCCTTTGGATTACTGAACCACCTGGCATCTATGTTTTGTACTACTAATTTTATAAAAGCCATTTTAAAGATAATTTTAAAATAAGGTATCTAGCCTAAGATGGTAAGAAAGTGACTACTTAGCTGCTATTTTATAAAGAAATATAGGTAGTATTTTCTTTGTAAAATATTAGTGAAAATGGCAGGTGTAAACATCCATACTACTATTTGTCATGCATGTATATAAAATTATAGTATTTTATTCCCTAAATTTTTTTGGCAATCCAGGGGCTCCATTTACAAAGCTGTGGTAGAAATTCCCTTAGCAAATGGGAAAGACCCACGTAAGGGCGCTAAGGCCACTTTCTACTGCAGCTTTGTAAAAGGAGCTCCTAGATTGCTTTATAACTAAATAAATATCTATATCTATATCTGTCTCTATATATATCCACCCAGCCTCCACCTATGTGTTTGCCCTCCTTCAAACTAGATGCTATCACATCTACACACCATTTTATAGACTAGCATGTATCTAGATCCAAACTATTCCCCTGTTTGCAAAGCCACACTAGCAGCTGCCACACAGCAATGCTGACACAGCCCATTTAAAGTGAATGGGCTGTGTTGGCATTAAGACACCGGCAGCAACTAGCATGGCTTTGTAAACAGTGGGGTAAATGTTAGTTACATTCAATTGATTTCTAAATGCAACATTGGTTGCTTAAGTGTACACAATTCTCAATTATTCTAACATTTTCCACAAATATGGTATCTGATAAAAATAAATGAAAAATCCAGTTTAGATTTATTAATTTATAGTCTTGGATTGTCTGAACTATTCAGCAGACACACAAACTATTAGTTAAAATAGTAGCATTGCTATGGTGCTTAGAGTGTGCCACCCAGTGGTTACCTACAATACTTTTGTCATTCAAAGGCACAGCATACTCCCTTGGAATACTTTAATATATAATACTAAAAAATTCTAGTTCACAATATAAGATTTTTTTGAGATGCCTATTACTACCATTAAGTGAACATGAACAGAATTTCTTCTCATTCAGAGTGATTGAATACAGCATTTTACTCAACTTATATCTATAGAAGAAAAGCTTAATAAAACCTAAGATTGAAACCAGTTAAGCTATCTCATAATTCTAACATTACTAACATACTACATAATGAGACCAATAATTAAACTGACTATTTTTTTGCTTGGTTATGGCAGGGGTAGGGGGTCAAGATGTCACCCAACATTACTCTCTGCACCTGAAGGATCTGGCCAAGTCTCCCTCGCTCATTAATTTGCAGGTGTTCAGTCATTAGTTAAGGCAATACCCAGATGTAAGGATGAGAAAGCAGCAAGGCAAGCAGTCTACCAAATCCAAGGATAAAAACAAAAAGTAGACCTTGTAAGAAGCAAACAGTCTTTACTGAAATCCAAATGCTCCCAGAGATTCAAACATCTGTGCCTGACATGGCCATATTTCACCTGAGAAATGGCTATGTCAGGGGCAGAGTTACCCACCTGCTGGAAACAGGATGCTGAGTTTGATGGACCTTCAGTCTGTCCCAGTATGGCAATACGTATGTAATTATGTACCATTTTTGTTTGAAAATGTTATTTTTGCCAAGCATGTGATTGGGTTGGCTAATGAAATAGATTATTTCAATGGACATGTTTTGTGCTCTGGTACCCAATATGAGCACTGGTCCTATTGTGATGCTGGAGGCCTTGTGGAACATCATTCTGGAGTCTTAAGGAGTTTGTTTCTAGGCTCCATAGATGAAAGTACTTGGAAGGCTTATGGAAATAGAGATTAGACGGGAAGACTATGCAACCATAAATGGTCCATGACTTTTTTTTGGTGAATTTTTTTATCACTACAACTGTTAATAATTTACCTGTTGAACAGTGATATTTGTGCAATTAAAGGAATAGGGTCAATTAGGGAGATGAAACGGGACTTGCTATTGATGAGTAATTTTTTCTGCAGCTAAAATTGCATAATCACATATCATGGTGTCATTTCTTTTGATTTTTCTTGACTACTTTTGTTTTTACACTGGTATATAAAGTGTTCTGTGGAGAGGATTGGTTACAGAATCTCCAAGCGTCTGATGCCATCCTATATAATAATTCTTACCACCAACATTCTAATGTCTTGCCTATGTCCGTGGCTCCTTCGGCGTTGCTGAGCTAGGCTCCGTAGCCAGGCTGATGATGTCACTCACAGCTGACCCCCCCCCCCACACACACACACACACACACACACACACACTTCCACGCGCACAACCAGTCGTTTGGTTTCCCTGGAAACTAAATCGTAGCTAGAAATAGTAAATCATTTCCAGTCACTTTCAACATGGAGAGAGGAACAGGAAGGTACTGGACTAAGGAGGAGATTAAAGCCCTGCTAAATGTCTGGTCAGAGAAAAGCATCAGAAAGCAACTTAATGGGGCCCTAAGAAATAAAGGCATCTTTATCTACATTGCAAAAAGGCTGCAGGAGTTGGGGGTGTACCGAGACTGGAAACAGTGCCGTGCAAAGTATAAAAACCTGAAGTATGAGTACAGGACTGTGAAGTATGCGCACAACTCTGGGGATAGCATTTCTTCCACGAGCTGGATGACATCGTGACGCCCGAGCACAAAAAGCGTTTAGCCCAGGATGGAAAGGGCAGGTGCTCGGCGGCTGAGGCCCAGCTGCACCTCAACTCAAAGATCGGTGCATTTAAACCCGACTTTAATCGCCTGCCTGTGCACAGAGTGTGCCACAGCCCCCAAAGCAGCACAGTCTGGAGAGGCAAACCTGCTTATAATCGAACGAGACAAACGCCCAAGTTCCGACCTAAATCGGGAGATGGACGTTAATCTCACAAAAACGAGTAAATCCATATAATCGAAAGCAATGTTTCAGTGCGCCCGTGTCGCTCGTACGTGGACGTAAAAACGTCCAAATAAGAGGCGTGTCGGGGGCGTGTTAGGGGCGGTGATACGACGTGGACGGGTACAATGTATAACGAATAGCGAAAGGGCTCTGGTTGAGCGGGAAGATGGGCGTAATATGATGGACACGAAATAAAAGCGACCAGAGCAAGGGGGAAATCGTCTTTAGACCCATTAGCGATTGTGTGTAGTTGGAGAATGGCGATATTGTTGGTGGAAGAGCGGAAGTGGTGGTTGCAGAGAGAAAGCCGAGCGTGTTGAGTACCTGTGACCGTCGTCTGTGTGCCCTGCCTCTTTTTGTGTCTTACCCTTTGACCGTTCCTTACTCCTACTCCTTTGCTCCATCGCCCCCTTCCCCTCCCCCCTATCCCTCCCCATTCACTCTTCCCACGTGTATACTCTATTCCCTGACCTCCGTTTGTCTCTGTGTGCCTGTACTGTTTGGCGAGTGAGTGGCCAGAGGGCGTGGTGGCTGGGAGTGACAGATCTGTGTGTGTTGCTGTTTGTTTGACTACTAGTCCTAATACTTGCACTGGTGGTGGGGATATGGATGCACTTAATGCACTTGTGGCATACATGCTACACGAAGAGGCCACCCACCGCAGGAGGTATTCACGGCCCCGAGTGTTTAGGCCCCGCACCACCTTCCTACAACTCACTGACCAGCAGTGTCTAACAAGGTTCAGGTTTGATAGGGCCACCATTCATCAGCTGTGTGAGCAGCTGACACCCCTCCTTCAGCCCCAGACACGTAGGAATAACCCCATCCCTGCCCACCTCAAAATCACTTCCGCTCTCTCTGTCCTGGCCACTGGCAGTTTTCAATCTGTATTAGCTGCTAACACAGGCCTCACCCAGGCTTCTATTTCACACTGTCTCACCCAGTTCCTGGATGCCTTCATAACTCACACCTCACACTACATCACTTTCCCCACCACCCCCCAGGCCCTGCACAACAACATGGCCGCCTTCTATGCTGTTGCTAGATTCCCCTCGGTCATCGGTGTGATAGACTGCACACACGTAGCCCTCAGACCCCCCCGGGCACACGAAGCCACCTACAGAAATAGGAAGGCATTTCATTCTATGAACATGCAAGTTGTATGTGATGCCCAGGGGGAGATATTAGACGTGTGTGCCAGGTACCCCGGCTCCAGCCACGATGCCTACATCCTACAGCACTCGGGCATCTTCCGCAGGTTCCAGCGAGGGGAGTTCATTGGTGGATGGCTACTAGGTAAGTGCAACATGCATGTACCACCCATACTAGACCTCCTCCACTGGGCAACCCTCCGCCCTGGCTTCCTCCACCACAACCCACTATCCAAATCCCCCCACCCCCCCTGTACCTGCTCCAAGCGATACACACTCATCTATCTCATTCTGCTTTTCTGCAAAGGTGACCGAGGCTACCCGCAGAGGACATGGCTTATGACCCCCCTGATCCACCCACAACCAGGGCCAGAAGAAACCTACAACAGGAAACATCGCAGCACCCGGGGGATCATTGAGCGCACCTTTGGTTTATTGAAAAACCGCTTCCGCTGTCTGGACCGGTCTGGAAGAGAGCTGCTCTACAGTCCAGAAAAGGTGGCCAAGATCTTTGTGGCGTGCTGCATGTTACACAATTTGGCCCAGCGCAGAGGACAGCCTCTCCCAGAGGAGCCACAGCCACCACCAGAAGAGGCCCCAGATGAGCTGGAAGAGGAGCCCCCTCCACCCCCAGCCCACAGAGCAGAGCTCAATGCCTACCAACTTGGCGTAAGAGCAAGACAAAGACTCATTGAAACAAGTTTTAGGTGAAAGTAAGTGAACATTTATTTTTGACATTCAGTGCATATGTGTGTGTTCAACCCCACCACCACCACCACCACCACCCCCCTCCCACACCCACCCCCCTCCCACCAACCCTCACCCTACAGCATGTCCCATCATTTTCCCCTTCCCTTCCCCCGTCCCCTCCTACCCCTCCCACGCCCTTCCTTTGCAGCTGGTGCTGCATGGGAAGTCTCTTCACCCTCTTCTGAGCTGCTGCTCCCAGTGTCCTGCTCCCTATCCCCACGGCAGCCTGCGGCTTCGGCTGCACCGTGGAAATCGGGCCACCTTCTTGGTTCTAGTGGTCTGGCCACAGGACCCAGAATGGGAGCAGATTTGGTGGGTGCTGCAGGAGTGGGTGCGGAGGCTGAGGATCGCAATGCCCACCTCTTAGCTGGTGGTTGCTGGTGGTCAGTGGAGGAGGATGTTGATGGCAGGGGCTGCTCCAGCAGCACGGGGGCTGGAGTAGGCGCGGTGCCCTGAGGGCGCAGGTGTTGGATGCTCTGCTCCAGCCGTCTCAGTTGCTGGAGCACCTCCTGGTGGCCTTCACGTTGCGCCTGGAGGAGTTCCTGGTGTGCTTGCTGCTGTGCCTCCAGTGCTTGGCGCTGCAGCTCCAGTTTCTGCTGGCGGTACTCCTCCAAGCGCACGTTGTGGCGGAGTAGTTCGGTGGCCAGCCGCAGGAGTTGCCTCCTTTGGCCGGATGGCCTCTGGCGGGGAGCTGGGCCCTCCTCCTCCTCAACAAAGTCCTCCGGTGCTGGAGGTGCGGCCTCTGCTGGTGCAGGTGGTGGTGGTGGTGGTGGTGGTGGCAGAGGCTGGACAGCTGGTGCAGGTGGTGGTGGTGGTGGCAGAGGCTGGACAGCTGGTGCAGGTGGTGGTGGACGCAGAGGATGCATAGCTGGTGCAGGTGGTGGAGGCTGGACTGCTGGTGCTGCAGGCTGTGGAGGTTGAGGCTGGACGGATGGTGTAGGGCGTTGGCCTTGCAGGCCACTAGGGCCAGTCTCCTCCGAGTCTTCACCTGTATAGCACAAGAGTGAGGAATAGTGTTGGTGCAAATAACCCACTTTTGTCTTTCAGCATTCATATACATTGGTATGTCCCCCAACCTGATGACCCAGCAAAGAGATGGTGAGGAGGAATGGAATTGACACGGGTACGAAAGAGAGAGGCCCGCAGGCAGCTGGGTAGAGGTGGTGGATGAGCAGCCAAGAGAAGGACACCACTCACAACGTTGTGCTCAAGCTGTTAGTTGTATAAATGTTAAATTGAACAACATTGCAGCATGTGTTGTGTTACTACTGACTTGCTAAACTGCATAGAACTGCTTTATGACCCCCATTACAGGCTCCTTCAGTTGAATGCATGTGGCCCACACTCAGTAGAGCACAGAGGTCACAGGAGGAACTAGGCACAGTTTGGTAATGGGAAAATAGAGGAGTAGTAGGGAAGGACGGCCCCCAAAGTTCTGCCACAGTAGTAACCTACACACACCCATAGGAGCCAACTAGAAAGTAGTATTGGGGGTGCTAAGCCCAGTGACCAACCCTCCTCCCTGGACAGCTACATGATCTTTCCTCAATATTGGGGGTGCTCACACACAGCACCCACCCTGTCTGCTTGCTCCTATAACACACATGACCACTACCACTACTCAAATAGAGCTTACAATTAATTCAATAAATATGGGCACACAGGACAGGTAAGAGGAAACCCAATGACAACGGTAGGGATAGGGAGTAAGGGTAGAGAGCTAGGGAGTAGGGGTTACCAGGTCACAACAGCATCATAAAGGTGGCCTGTTAATATACATAAAGACAGCCAGAGATACTCCCCCCCCCCCCCACCTACCTCCCTCCTCCTGCCCCCCACTCCTCACCTCCCTCCCCCTGACCCCAACACAAGTGTAGTGCAGCACAACAGATACCCCAACTGCATAATGAAACACCTACCTGAGTCCTCAGCCTGGCCCGAGGTGTCCAGGGAGCCAATCCCGTGGATGCCCTCCTGGGGTAGGAGGGAGTACACCATCAGCTCCATGGGTGTAAGGTTGGCAGTGTCATTGCCTGGGGGATTGGCCCCCGCCTTCCTGCGAACATCCTTCCTCAGCTTCCGCCACTTCCTCTTGCAGTCCTCCACGTCTCTCCCAGCATGGAAGACAGCATTCAGGCTGTCCCGTACTGCTTCCCATTCGCGCTGCTTTACTGTTGCTGCCAGCCTCTGCCCTGTGGGAGCAAACAGACTCCGGTGCGCTGTACAATTTCTTGGACCAGGAGCTCCACCTCTGCCTCGACAAAATTACCCTTCCGGGTCGGCGGCATGCGTGGTGGCATTGTACCAATGGGGTTTTCGAAAATACGGAGTGGGCGTTTATATAGGCGCCAAGAACGCCCATTGAGACGGGGGAATAGGCGTTTGTGATATGGGCGTTTCTTTTTCAATTATACACATAATTCCTAAGCGTGCCCAGCTCAGATAGCGATTAGGAACACATGGTTTCGATTATGAGTAGATAAGTATGGGCGTCTCCACCTGCCTTCCCTTTCTTCATTGCCATTTTACCTGCCATTTCCTGCACTTAGACCTTGCCCGTTGTTCGTAATAATCATTTACAGGGTTTTACCCTCACTTATATGAAGGTATGTGTTTAGCTAAGTATGCTTGGGTACAACTGTGTATTTAGGGGGGGAGGAATAATTGTTGGCCCTCAGCCACCACGCCTTCCGTTTCCTGTCTTCCACATCCCCTGATGCTCCCTTCCTTTCTCCCATTCTCTCTGCCTGGTTGTAGCAGGCAGTGTGTGGGGGCCAAGAATTTAGTACAGTCGGCCCACATCAAGCACCCCTCGGTAAGGGTCATTTCAATCAAGGAGATGTGCAGCTAATGTTCCAGAAGATAAAAGGCACACTACACAGTCTTGAAACAGACGTTCATGGTAAGCTCTTATTTGTCTGCCACCTCTTCTCTTTGTGCTCATAGTCAAGGAGTGTGCATTCACTGTATGTATGTAGTCTGGAGTCAGATGTTAGGTAGCTCTCTTTTCACCAGGTTCCTGTGCACTGTACTGTGGGGTTGGCAGGTCCTCAGTGGTGTGGGCCAGCTGTTCGAGGTGCTGTATTGGTTCCCGGTAGCTTCCATCTTCCTTGTTTATGTGGTGTACCCCAGTCCCCATTTATGAAGTGGCCACCCATTCTCAAGGTCCATAGGCGGGGGAGGGGAGAATGATTAATGCAATGGATGTGTATAGCACATTATGGAACACCTTCCTAAATTGCTCCATAGGTAGTAGGGTAGGGAACATGCACATTACATTGTTTTTAATCGGTAGCCTGGACAAAATGATCGAGGTGGCTACAGGTAGTCCCACTGAGGCCTATGACGTGGTGGTGAGGGAGAGGGGTGTGTGTACAGGTACCAACCCAAAGTAACTGGTGGTGGCTAAAGCCTGGTGGCTGCTGTGGTCTAGTGGTTAGAGCACCAGCCTTATAATCATAAGGTTGCTGGTTCAAATCCCACCTAAGGCAAGTCACTTCATGGACAAAGTTTGACACAAACCCAGAATACTTGAATGTAACACACCTTGATCGACTACTGGAGAAAGTGTGATCACACCTGCAAATAATGAGCACCATTTTTATTTGTGCCCTTCCCTAACACAAGTATTACATTGCAACTGTGATGAAGTAACCATCCATCTATTGGGTTTCCCATTGTTTCCCTTTTGCTCCTCAGCATTATATACCATAGCTGATGTATTCAATGTGAAAATATGAGCCAGCTGTTTGTAGGTCCTTCTTGGGCCCCCCCCCCCCCCCCCCACCAATGTGGATTGTGGGTAAGGATATGTGTCCATCAGACAGCAAACACTGTGTATGTGGTACCTGGAGTTATGTGGAAGTGTGTACCTGGCAGATCACACGTGGTACACTATTAATCTCTTATTGATGGCACTCTGTATTGTGGGTCAGTATGGTGGAGGGGTGGGAGGGAGAGAAAGATGCTGGCTGGCCATTTTTATTAATGAACACAAATATCCATCCAGCCTCCCTGGCCCAACCCCCCTGCACATATGGGCATGCAGGTTGGAATGAACAGGTGGCGTTCTGTATGGCCAACATTCTCAGACATACATCACCTTCTCATTCACACAGCACATTTAATGCTATGCATATTGCTGCCTCCTTCCTCTCAACTCAACAGCACCATTTGGTGATATGTAATGCACAAGGGAGACAAACACACACACACACACTGATAGTTATATTGTAACAAAACATTTATTTCCCCCCACCCCTACAAAATAAGCCCCAACAATGCCCTCCTCCCCCCCACAACTCCCCACACAACCCCAACAATTCCCTCCCCCACCCCCCACAGAACCCCAACATTTCCCTCCCCCCACACACACAACCCCAACATTTCCCTCCCCCCACACACACAACCCCAACAATTCCCTCCCCCCACACACACAACCCCAACATTTCCCTCCCCCCACACACACAACCCCAACAATTCCCTCCCCCACCCCCCACAGAACCCCCAACATTTCCCTCCCCCCACACACACAACCCCAACATTTCCCTCCCCCCCACACACACAACCCCAACAATTCCCTCCCCCACCCACTCCCCACACCCCCAACAGGCCCCCCCTATTTTAATTAAGGGCGGCCACGCCCTCTTAGCAAGGCCCTCTGTAGCAGGGCAATGAGCAGCCCCAGCAGTACCCTTAGTGGGCCCTGGAGCTGCTCATTGCCCTGCCGTAGGGCTCTCACCTCCTGCAGCAGCTGGTGCTGGCCAACTATAAGCTGCTGCTGGCCATCTACCAGCTGCTGCAGGAGGCGGACCACAGTAGCTGGGCCAAAGGCTGGAGGTGGGCCAGGGGACACGGAAGATGGCCCAGGAGACACGGAAGCTGGCCCAGGGGATGGAGGTGGGCCAGGGGACACGGACGCTGGCCCAGGGGATGGAGGTGGGCCAGGCGATGGCGCTGCCTGAGGGGAGGGAGAGGCCTCACACGGAGCTGCAGGTGGGGAGGGGTCCTCATGATTGTCCTCCTCATCTATGATGAGGACTCCCTCCTCCGAGTCCTCCTCCTCCTCCTGGTGGGCCGCCTCCTGGCCTGGCTGCTGCTCCTCCTCCTCCTCCTCCTCCTCATCCATGTGCTCCTGCTCCTCCTGCTCCTCCTCCTCCTCCTCCTCCTGGAGGTGGTGGCCCTCCTCATCCTGCCGCTCAGCTTCCTGCTGGTGGAGCCCTGTGTATGTAAAAAGGAGTGTGATTGAGATCAGTGCATACACCATGGCTTGCATAGTGCAGTAGCTGGGTGGCGTGAGGCAGGGGATGGGGCAGGGTGTGGTAAGGCGTAGCCTATGCCCATGGGGAATGAGCTGCATCAGATGACATGAAACAGAACCCTGGACCCTCCTCTGACACACACCACGCAGGACATGTTGCCATACCAAATTCATTGCTGACCAGCATGTTTGCATTGTGAGATGCAACGAGGGGTTGATGGGCAGTTGTTGTAGGAGTTATTGGGGGGGGGGGGGGGGCAGTGGGAAGGGTGTTGAGCACAATTCTTTTATGTGATTTAGGCCATAACATGCAGTACAAGTAGGGCCTCAGGCAGCTGTACCAGGACACAGTAATCAGCCACCACAATAAGGGGAATAGTAAAGTGTGGCATATCATCTCATTCATCTCGGGGGGATGGTCGGGACGTTGCAGGCACGCTCATGGGAGAACCCCTGCAACCTGCATCCTTGATCTGGGACAGATTGGTATTACTAGGTGGCTATTAGGCACATGGGAAGTGATATTGTACAACACATTTGCTTTATTCATGAAATGTATGTAGTAATGTGTACAGGTGTCCTGTTTTTGAATACTTACGGCGAGCCCTGAGGTGCCTTCGCACCGCCCGGATGAGGTCGGGCCTCTCCCGCCTCACCCGCCGGAACTGCCTCCGGAGGGACTCGAGGTCCCGGTGGACTCCAAAGCGTCTGTAAGATATAAGTTTGGAGAGCAGGGGTCAGGGGTGTTGGTCCTTTTTGTCCTCTGCACACATTCATTTGCTATTCACATACCAGAGAGAGAGGGTCTACAGTGTTGGGGGGGGGGGGGGCACCTCCATTGGTAGTGAATCATAGGAGCCACCTTTTTTCCATTTTGGGGGGTGGAACCCCCAGTGGAGATGACCCCTCCCTCCATACATATTTGATATTGGGGGTGGGGTGGTGAAGCACCCACAGCAGCCACCGAGTTGGTTCCTATGCAGATGATGCCAGAGAGGTGGCCATGAGGCCAGACAGTACCGTTTGTATACATTATAATGTATGCTTGTTAAACTACTTTATATGTGTTATCATGACCATGTTATAAAGTATGGTATAGGTTTCATTGGTCTCATGCTTCCACTATTCGGAGGCTCCAAAGAGGGGTTGGAAAATGTGGCCTTCACATAACTAACGAAATTGTCACATAACACTAATAGCAAATGTCACATACCTAACCTAACGAAATACATTCTTGTAGGGATGTGGGAATGGTGGTCGTTTCAATAACATACAAATTATTAGTGATTGTGCATGTTCCTATATTACTCATGATCCTTGCATGGACACTCCAGTTACTGCTGGTAACATTGATGACGGAGCTGTTATATGTGTAGGTACAGGAGGGGAGGGGGGTTGGGCCATAACCTTATCTCTCTAACCTTTCCCGGATGCAGGACCAGGCTCGCATGGCCTGCAGCCTGGGGGGCAGGTGATGGTGCTGGATGAAGAGCCTGTGCCGGTGCCTTACGCACAGCCGCACCAGCATCAGGCTCTCCTCCTGTCCGAAGTTGGGTTCTCTTCGTTGTGCCATTTTTCCACGTGTTGGAAAAGAAGTGCCTTATATAGACGACCTTGCGTGAGGGACGTCGTTTCACGCACAGCTCCATATATGGATGACCATTCCATATATGGCCCCTATCAGCACGTGGACGCCCTCGTAAGCATAGACGTCTTTGACATGCACATGCTTGCAGGAGTGTGAAACGTGGCTTCTATAGATGAGTATGACGCACCCCACCCGACCCTTTTCACATATACACAATATGCATTTACTGCATGTTCAGTAGGTGTACAGTGCATGCAGATCCGCACATTCAGATGGGCACATATGATGAAAGTATGGGTGGAGCAGCATGATATGTCTGTAGTTGACACATATATGCGTTCCTCATATATTTCCGTACCTGGATGGCCTGAACAACATGTACTGTACTTGTGATACACCTATGTACATTATTTTACACACCACGTGATTTGGTCGTTTGCACCTGCAATAATCGACCGTGTTAGGGCGCCCAATTTAGTCACGCTTATGCGCTCGTCATTTGATTGTTTTCTTACAGGGATAATCGATTATCGAAAAACGCCCACACTATTTTTCCATTATACAGGTCTATTTTTGGACGTTTTCGTAAGAACGCCCTAATTCGTACTTGGACGATCTTTCCATTTTGCCCCTCAAAGTGACTTAATGCACTGTTCTCGCCTGAGCTTAGCAGCACCGCCACTGTTGGAAATCAGTAAATGCAACGCTGACGTTCTTGAACTGCTGCACTAAGCTGTTCCGAACGTGCACTTTCTTCTGCTAATAGAGCCATTTTTAGATGGGCAACGTGAGAACAAGCCTTTGCAAAAGTCAGCTCAGAATAAAATAAGAACAATCAACATTTGAATATAACCTTGCTAGCACCCGTTTCATTTCTTACAGAAATGGGCCTTTTTTACTAGTCATTTATATAAAGCGGTTCTTTTTGCTGATACTGTGAGAGTCATTTTCCAGCAGCTAAGTTTTCTGGTACTATTAAGAAAAGTGAGTTATAATGGATAGTACAGAGTGTCTATGTATGCAGTGATTAAGGGACCCTTTAAATAAAGCACATACGTGCCTACACATGTTGAACACGTGTAAAGTTGGAGCTGCCCCTGGCTACCTCTTGCCCTGGGTGGTAATTCCATTTTTGACATGCATCCAAAGCACACAGTAGAAATTTTCTACCACGTGGCACTTACCCAGTGGTAATCGGCAGTGTACACACGCTGACGATTATCGCCCGGTTAACGCGTAAAACCTTACGGCTAACTCAATGAGTGGCAGTAAGGTCTCAGGCTGAAAATGGACACGTGCTGGTTTTAATTTTACTGCACGTCCATTCTCGGCCTCCCCCAAAAAGGCCTTTTTTGCAGGCGCACTGAAAAATGGGCCTGCATGTGTCCATAACACATGTCTACATCAGCACATGCCATTTTTTGGCATGCCTTAGTAAAAGGGCCCCTTAGTGTTTAGCATATGTTTTGCTTTTGTTCTTGCAGCCCCGATATTTTCAAACTCTGATGCAGCAGAGTGAAACACTAGCCATCGTTGGTCCTGAGATCTCTGATCTGGGAAAGAAGGGTCGAGGTTATCAATGGATATCTGTTAAGATAAGTGCACTACAGTTAAGCTATACTTAATAAAACAGAGACTGGTTTGTACTATTTCAATGGACACGTGTTTGTAAAACATGGAGGTGGTTTTTGGAAGGGTTTTTTTTTGCCAGTGATAAAGAGCCATGCCCCATAAGTTTTTCATCTTGGAGCTTGTGGTATGATTTAGCTCTATAGGACTGTGTTCCTGGAGCTCTTTGAGGATTTTTTCTTCCAATTCACCTTTGAGTTATGTTGGGAAGAGTTTTCTCTCTATATATTTTTTGCATTCTCTGAGATGCATGTTTCTATGTAATATGTAGATAGTATTGCAGGCATTTGATTATTATTATTGATTGTGTCTACGTCCTATTTTTGTTTAGTAGTTGATGTTTTTACTTATTCATGAACCTCATTGGTCCAAAATTTTAGAGAAAAGTATAGGTTCAATAGGTACATAAATAATTATTGAGAATTGTACTAAAACCTGTGAATATTCAACTGAATTAGACTTCAAGAGGACTTAGCTTTCAAAGGCCTTATATACTAAGCCACACTGCAGGAACATAATGGGTGTCTCTATCATTACTGCATGCTAATTTTTAACACTCACTAAAAAGTTAGCGCGCCTACAGTGCAGCTTAGTAAACAGGACCCAAAGTGTTCCATGAATCTTTAAAAACTTTTCTCAATAACTAAATGTAGGGATTATACAGTGGTGGAAATAAGTATTTGATCCCTTGCTGATTTTGTAAGTTTGCCCACTGACAAAGACATGAGCAGCCCATAATTGAAGGGTAGGTTATTGGTAACAGTGAGAGATAGCACATCACAAATTAAATCCGGAAAATCACATTGTGGAAAGTATATGAATTTATTTGCATTCTGCAGAGGGAAATAAGTATTTGATCCCCCACCAACCAGTAAGAGATCTGGCCCCTACAGACCAGGTAGATGCTCCAAATCAACTCGTTACCTGCATGACAGACAGCTGTCGGCAATGGTCACCTGTATGAAAGACACCTGTCCACAGACTCAGTGAATCAGTCAGACTCTAACCTCTACAAAATGGCCAAGAGCAAGGAGCTGTCTAAGGATGTCAGGGACAAGATCATACACCTGCACAAGGCTGGAATGGGCTACAAAACCATCAGTAAGACGCTGGGCGAGAAGGAGACAACTGTTGGTGCCATAGTAAGAAAATGGAAGAAGTACAAAATGACTGTCAATCGACAAAGATCTGGGGCTCCACGCAAAATCTCACCTCGTGGGGTATCCTTGATCATGAGGAAGGTTAGAAATCAGCCTACAACTACAAGGGGGGAACTTGTCAATGATCTCAAGGCAGCTGGGACCACTGTCACCACGAAAACCATTGGTAACACATTACGACATAACGGATTGCAATCCTGCAGTGCCCGCAAGGTCCCCCTGCTCCGGAAGGCACATGTGACGGCCCGTCTGAAGTTTGCCAGTGAACACCTGGATGATGCCGAGAGTGATTGGGAGAAGGTGCTGTGGTCAGATGAGACAAAAATTGAGCTCTTTGGCATGAACTCAACTCGCCGTGTTTGGAGGAAGAGAAATGCTGCCTATGACCCAAAGAACACCGTCCCCACTGTCAAGCATGGAGGTGGAAATGTTATGTTTTGGGGGTGTTTCTCTGCTAAGGGCACAGGACTACTTCACCGCATCAATGGGAGAATGGATGGGGCCATGTACCGTACAATTCTGAGTGACAACCTCCTTCCCTCCGCCAGGGCCTTAAAAATGGGTCGTGGCTGGGTCTTCCAGCACGACAATGACCCAAAACATACAGCCAAGGCAACAAAGGAGTGGCTCAGGAAGAAGCACATTAGGGTCATGGAGTGGCCTAGCCAGTCACCAGACCTTAATCCCATTGAAAACTTATGGAGGGAGCTGAAGCTGCGAGTTGCCAAGCGACAGCCCAGAACTCTTAATGATTTAGAGATGATCTGCAAAGAGGAGTGGACCAAAATTCCTCCTGACATGTGTGCAAACCTCATCATCAACTACAGAAGACGTCTGACCGCTGTGCTTGCCAACAAGGGTTTTGCCACCAAGTATTAGGTCTTGTTTGCCAGAGGGATTAAATACTTATTTCCCTCTGCAGAATGCAAATAAATTCATATACTTTCCACAATGTGATTTTCCGGATTTAATTTGTGATGTGCTATCTCTCACTGTTACTAATAACCTACCCTTCAATTATGGGCTGCTCATGTCTTTGTCAGTGGGCAAACTTACAAAATCAGCAAGGGATCAAATACTTATTTCCACCACTGTAGCTTTGAACATCCAACTCCCACATCAGAGGAGTTAGTTCAGGAAGAAGAAGAAGCACAGCTATTGGAGCTGGTGCAGAAGAAATTGAATAAAATAGAAGAAGCATTCCAGAAGCTGGTTGAAGAGAAGAAAGGTATGGAGGAAGTAGTGGAAAATCAGTGTGTCCAGTCGGATGTGGAGTCACAGGTTCCATTGGCAGAGGAAGAGTGGTTGAGGAAGAAGAAGTTGTCTTAATAGTGGAAATCTTGGAGACAGGTAATGAAGGGTACTCAAGTCAGGTTCCAGAGATGGAAGAATCATACCCAGAGCCAATGCTGAGAACAAACTCACAGGAAAGTGCCTGTGTAAAAGGAAAAACTCCAGGTGGAAAAATCTTCAAAGGAGGAGGAGGTAGCAGAGCTACAGGAAGATTGGGAACAATTGCTAGTGAAGGGATGCATTGTGGGAAATGAAGAATCCCTGCTTGAGGAAGAGGAAACTGAGGGGTCCTTTTAAAAAGGCACATAAGCACCTATGCATGTTCAACGCACATCAAATTGGCACTACTATCTGGCTACCGTGTGCCCTGGGTAGTAATTCCATTTTTGGTGTTCGCTCAAAACACGAAGTAGAAAATATTTTCTATTTTCTACTGCAGGGAGCTTACCTGGTGATAATTGGAAGTTGGCATATGCTGGATGCTTACCGCTAAGTCAATGGGTGGCAATAAGGGCTCAGGCTGAAAATGGACATGCTTTGGTTTTCATTTTGCCACACGTCAATTTTCCGGCACAATAAAAAAAATCCCTTTTCCCAGGTGTGCTCAGCAAATGGACTAGTGCACATCCAAAACATGCGCCTACACTAGCACAGGCCACTCCAGGCCACTTTTGGGAGTAAACAATTGGTAATGGGAAAAGAGACGCCAGAGTCCAAGGATAAATATAAAAAATAAATTAAGGAAATTTTTGGTGAAGACTATTACAAGGAAGTACGTCAGAGATAAAATGCAAGAAAAAAAAGAACAAGTGGCAAAAATAAATGGGCAGAGATGCAGATGGAGTCTGTTCTCAAACAAGATCTGATTTTATATTCTGGTCTGACAGATGGAGAAGATTGGAGAAGAGCATGGGGATTTCTCAGCAAAATCAGCTCAAGAGTATATGATGAAGTGGACTGCAAGAAAATGAAAAGAAAAGAAAAATATGTTCACAAAAAAAGGAAGAAGAAACATTCTGTGGTTGAGGTGTGAGCTCTGATCTGGAGAGAGGTCTGGGAGTTACCAAGGAATAACTTAGGACCTTTTTTTATCAAGCTGTGTTAGCGGTTCCAGGTGCAGCAATGCCGACAAAGCCCATTCGCTTTGAATAGGCTCCGTTGGCATTGCTGATAGCGCAGTTTGATAAGAGGCCCTTTGTAAATTAACACTAGAGTTTGTGCAAATATGAAGTTTCAAGTAACTAATTATAACAGTGATGTGATAAATTTAATGCAAATTGTTCACAGGGGGAAAAATATGTATTTGAAAAAGCACTTAATAAATAGAAAAATTGTGGTTTAAAAAAAGTTTTACATAAAGCTAATTGTTATGGAGTAGGTTACGGTAAAGTGAGAGAAAATAGGAATGAATGGGATTGCGTGAGGGGATGTTAGTGGAATGTCTGTGAGGATTGTTTGTGGTAGTTGGGAGGGGGTATTAAAAAATGTTTTTTGTTGTGGGTTTTGTTTTTTGTTTTGTATTGTTTTGCCAGCCCAAATGTAACCAGGGGTAAAAAAGGAAAAAAAAATCAAGTTTCTTTCCTGACCCCTCCTCCATGCAGGGAGAAACAGAAGGAAGTTTGGCGCATGTCCAAAGCTGTACAGCAGGAAGAGTGTTGGTTAGCAGCCAGCGAGGAGTGTGGAAGGATCCAGGGGAACTCTGACAAGGTAGGGAGATCATTTAAAGGATAATAATATGAATGAAAATATAGTACAGAGGCTGTGGAATGTTGTGGATGTCAATGAAGGATAATGCATGTGCTTGCTGAGCCTGCTGGTTGCCCTGGTAACCAAAGAAAACATTCTTACTGCTGCTGTTACCTGTTGTCTGTTGGGATGGAGAACTGACAGAGGATGGGCATGTGTGATATTGTGCTTACCTGTTAAGAGAGAGAAAACAAGTATATTTCTGTGAAACTGGCTCTGGTGCTGAGTGTTTGAAAAAGCTGTATGTGGTTAGTTAATATTTTGAGCCTCATAACAATTTCAAGGCTGAAGGCTGTTTGAGTGAATGAGAACAAGTCAAGTAGGGAAGTTAGGGCCCCTTTTACCAAGCTGCAGCAAAAGGGAGCCGGCACTGGTGTTGGCGTGTGTTTTTAATGCGCACCGAGGTCCTTACCACAGTTGTAAAAGGGAGATATTTCCTTTTTTAAAGAAATGGCCGTGCGGCAAATGAAGCACTTGCCACGCAGCCATATCGGGGGTGGAGCCCTTACCACCACCCATTGAGGTGGCGGTTAGGGCTCCAGCGCTAACCTGGCGTAAAGCATGGAGCATTTCCTGATTACTGCCGGGTACACACTGGCACTTCAAAAATAAATATTTTTTATAGCGCCTGATATGATGGCGCACTGTGGTGGGATGTACTGCTGGGCTGCCGCTTTGTAAAAGGGGCCCTTAAGTACTTTAAAAGGGTCTGAGATGTGGAGTGTGTGACTAAGTGAAAATCGTAAAGAGCTAATGTGGGCTGAGAAGAATAGGGATTTATAATTATTTGTTTATTTAAACAAAATAGCAAACACAAACTGTAATGTACTATGGCAGAGCACATTTTAAAATAGGCACACACTAGGGACATAGATTTTATTTGTTGAGCTGTTAAAAAAAGAACTGTAGGGAGAAGATGTCCTTACATTGATACTGGCCAATGCAAGAGAGGGAAGACTTCATGGAAACTGAACTCTGGACCAAAGTTAAGTGATTCCTCCAATAAAGACTAGGGTTTTTTTGAGGGGGTACTTGGGGGTACTGAATACCGGCACCTTTTCAATTGTCTGCTAAAATTGACCCATAGTCCCCAAGTTTTAATGAAAGAGCTCAGGCTCTACACACCAATTCTGCCTTGTCATAGATTCTGTGACTGGTTGCAGGGGGCCTGGCTATTGTGGGGTGGGTCTCTCAGTGATCACCCTATCCCGAAGGGTGGCCTGGCATTTGAGTACTGGCAACTTTTTCGCTAGAAAAAATGCACTGCTGAAGACTATAGCATTAGAGATATGTAGAAACGAAAAGTTAAACTTACCTGGTTCCAGGGTTATTGTTCTTGAGTTGGATCCAAAGTTTCTGGAAAATAAAATTTGTTCACAAAGAATCAATTTCAGAAAATAAAACCTTAAATTTAGAAACTTATCTGATGCTGATTTTGAAATGTTGAATATCGGGCTCATTTTCAAAAGAGAAGGACGCCCATCTTTCGACAAAAATCGGAAGATAGATGTCCTTCTGACAGTGTCGTCCAAATCGGTAGAATCGAAAGCCGATTTTGGACGTCCCCAACTGCTTTCCGTCGCAGGGATGGCCAAACTTCAAGGGGGCGTGTCGGAGGTGGAACTTCAAGGGGGCGTGTCGGAGGTGTAGCGAAGGCAGGACTTGGGCATGCCTAACACATGGACGCCTTCGACCCATAATGGAAAAAAAAGGCGTCCCTGACGAGCACTTGAACGACTTTACCTGGTCATGTTTTTCTTACGACCAAGGCACAAAAAGGTGCCCAAAATGACCAGATGACCACCAGAGAGAATCGGGGATGACCTCACCTTACTCCCCCCCCCCCCCACCCTCAAAAATATCTTTCAAAATATTTTTTGTCAGCCTCAGATGTCATACTCGGGTCCGTGACAACAGTATTCAGGTCCTGGAGCAGTTTTAGTGGGTGCAGTGCACTTCAGACAGGCGGACCCAGGCCCATCCCCCTACCTGTTACGTTTGCGGAGGAAAGAGTGAGCCCTCCAAAACCCACCCAAAACCCACTGTACTCACATCTAGGTGCCCCCTTCACCTGTAAGGGCTATGATAGTGGTGTACAGTTGTGGGTAGTGGGTTTTGGGGGGCTCAGCACACAAGATAACGGAGCTATGTACCTGGGAGCAATTTGTGAAGTCCACTGCAGTGCCCCCTAGGGTGCCCGGTTGGTGTCCTGGCATATCAGGGAGACCAATGCACTACAAATGCTGGCTCCTCCCATGACCAAAGGGCTTGCATTTGATCGTTTCTGAGATGGTTGTTCTTGGTTTCCATTATCGCCGAAAATCAGAAAGGACCAAGTCTAGGGACGACCATCTCTAGGGATGACCTAAATTTCAAGATTTGGATATCCCTGACTGTATTATCGAAACAAAAGATGGACGTCCATCTTGTTTTGATAATACAGGTTTCCCCGCCCCTCCATCGGGACATTTTGCGAGGACCTCCTCAACAAAACTTGGACGTCCCTTTCGATTATGCCCCGTTACGTCTTTGCGATGCACTTGAATGTTATGCTGTTGACATCTGAGAAGACTGTAGAAAGAAACATAGGTAAATACTGTTGTTAGCATGCATAGATATTATAAAATAAAACATATTTTTAATGTTAAATTTCCTGGTTAGACATAGAGATTATTTTAGGGAAGCAACATGACATGATTTTAAAATCATTGTAATACCATGCTCTACCACCAGGGGGATTACATTAATAAAGAGTTGTTTATTTTTTTCTAATTTTCTTTTTAAGTGTCTTTAAAAGAGTATGGTCAGAATGCTACCTTTTCTCTTCATTTTTTTTGAGGGGGTGCAATTTGAGACTTTTTGAGTTGGTGGTTTCTCTCTCTCTCACCAGATTATTGTACACATTTAAACTTACCCTTCATATGCATTGCTGATATTATAGTTACACCCATGTTCTTTGCAATGCACTAAGAGGGCCACTTCTGCAAAAAAAAAAAAGAACCCTCCACCCCTCTGAGCCATAGATATTCATAATATAACTTTCAGCTCCCTTCTCTCTGCAACCTCCTGGATATCCATAACTCTTCCAAACCCCCAGATGCCAACCAGCATTCATAACTCTTACCTTAATCAGAACATCCCAGACATCTGTAACATAATTCCCTTACTTTTAACATTCTCCTCAGCTCTAGTCTACCAGGGTTCTCTGGTGTCTAATGGGGGCAGGAGTGATCTCTGGATGCTCCTGCCCCTTCCGCAGCCCATTTGTGCCAATTTGACATCCATCAATAATGATTATAGACACAAATGAAACACAAATAAGTTAAGCAACATGTAATCCAACATACTGACAGCACACTAAAAACATTTGAACTTCTTCACATGAACTAGTTCATACTGTCAAAATATTGATCAGACAGAACCGTTTTAATTTCCAAACATTCATTATGATTCTAACTAAAGGGGCATGGGAAGTGTATTGTTGAGCATAGGGAAAAGCTTTAAATATATTATTTTCAGTAATGCAATACCAATTTAACCCTGTTGTGATGATAATAATGGAAAAGTGGACAATTGAGGATGAATTATAGCTTGGACATAAACTGTTACCATGTCATGTTGTGCTTTATGGATCAAGACTAGTAATTTAAATGTAATTTAAGCAGTTATTGGCAACTTTTGAAGTGAACATAAGCAGGGCCGTGCCTAGGGTCTCTGGCGCCCCCCCTGAGCCTATCAGTTGGCGCACCCCCTGCAGACTATCAGTTGGCGGCGGCGGCACCCCCCCCCCCCCCCCCCCCGTGAAAATGATCGCTCACCACTTGCCACACTGACAGGAATTGTCAGCAATATTCTTAGAAACAAATTGCTATACATTGCAAAATAAGATAGCAGATGTAAATTCTCAAAGTGGACATATTCCAAACACTAAAATGAAAATAAAATGATTTTTTTTCTACCTTTGTTGTCTGGTGACTTTCTTTTTCTGATCATGCTGGCCCAGTATCTGATTCTGCTGCTATCTGTCCTCTTAACTCCGTTTCCAGGGCTTCCTTTCCATTTATTTCTTTCCTTTCCTCCTTTCTTCTTCATTTCTGATCCTCAGCTTCTGCCTATTTTCTTCATCCATGTGCAGTTTTTCTCCTCTCTTCTTTTTCCCTCATTTCATCTCCTTCATCTCTCTTCCCTCCCCTCTATGTCCAGCAATTTCTCCTCTCTTCCTGAGCCCTGCCCTCCCAATCCATGCCCATCCATGCTCCTCTGTCCCCTGCCCCCTCCATTCATCCCTTTCCAGCAATTCCCCTCTCTCCCTGAACCCTGCCCTCCCAATTCATGCCCATCCATGCTCCTCTGTCACCTGCCCCCTCCATTCATCCCTATCCAGCAATTCCCCTCTCTCCCTGAGCCCTACCCTGCAATCCATATCCATCCATGCCCATCTGTCCACGCCATTCATCCTTATCCAGCAATTCCCCTCTCTCCCTGAGCCCTGCCCTCCCAATCCATGCCCATCCATGCTCCTCTGTCCCCTGCCCCCTCCATTCATCCCTTTCCAGCAATTCCCCTCTCTCCCTGAGCCCTGCCCTCCCAATCCATGCCCATCCATGCTCCTCTGTCCCCTGCCCCCTCCATTCATCCCTTTCCAGCAATGTCCCTCTCTCCCTGAGCCCTGCCCTCCCAATCCATGCCCATCCATGCTCCTCTGTCCCCTGCCCCCTCCATTCATCCTGTTCCAGCAATTCCCCTCTCTCCCTGAGCCCTGCCCTCCCAATCCATGCCCATCCATGCTCCTCTGTCCCCTGCCCCCTCCATTCATCCCTTTCCAGCAATTCCCCTCTCTCCCTGAGCCCTGCCCTCCCAATCCATGCCCATCCATGCTCCTCTGTCCCCTGCCCCCTCCATTCATCCTGTTCCAGCAATTCCCCTCTCTCCCTGAGCCCTGCCCTCCCAATCCATGCCCATCCATGCTCCTCTGTCCCCTGCCCCCTCCATTCATCCTGTTCCAGCAATTCCCCTCTCTCCCTGAGCCCTGCCCTCCCAATCCATGCCCATCCATGCTCCTCTGTCCCCTGCCCCCTCCATTCATCTCTATCCAGCAATTCCCCTCTCTCCCTGAGCCCTGCCCTCCCAATCCATGCCCATCCATGCTCCTCTGTCCCCTGCCCCCTCCATTCATCCCTTTCCAGCAATTCCCCTCTCTCCCTGAGCCCTGCCCTCCCAATCTATGCCCATCCATGCTCTTCTGTCCCCTGCCCCCTCCATTCATCCCTTTCCAACAATTCCCCTCTCTCTCCCTTCCATGACCCCCCCTCGCATCCATGCTCCTCTCTCTCCCATGTCCCAGCCTGGCCCGCCCTCTTCTTCCCCCCCCCTTCGCATCCATGCTCTCGTTTCTCCCCTGCCCTCCCACTCCCATTTTTAAACTGCCCACCCTCTTCTCTCCCCCCAACATCCCTTTTCTTTTTTTTTTCTTTTTAAATTTACCTCCGTGGTGGCGGTTCCAGCAGCGCAGCGTCAGGGAAGGAGGCGGCGCTCCTGACGTCTAGCCTTCCCTTCGCTGTGTTCTGCCTTCTTCTGACGTCATCCTTGACGTCAGAAGAAGGCGGAACACAGCGAAGGGAAGGCTAGAGATGTCGGGAGCGCCGCCTCCTTCCCTGATGCTGCGCTGCTGGAACCGCCACCATGGAGGTAAATTTAAAAAGAAAAAAAAAAGAAAAGGGATGTTGCGGGAGGGCGAGCGAGGTGAGCATGGTGCGGTGGCACCCTCCAGAGGGAAGCGCCCCCCTGCCATGCTTACCTCGCTTACCGTGTTAGCACGGCCCTGAACATAAGAGCATAAGAATAGCTATACTGGGTCACACCAAATGGTCCATCTAGCCCAGTACCTTGCTTCCAACAATGACCAGTTCAGGTCACAAGTACCTGACAGAACCCCAAATAATAGCAAGATTCATGCTACTGATCCCAGCAGTGGATTTCCGCATGTCTATCTCAATAGCAGATTATGGACTTTCCCTCCTGAACTTGTCCAAACTTTTTTAAAACTCAGATATACTAACATTGTAACCACATCCTCTGGCATTGAATTCCAGAGCTTAACTATTCATTGAGTGAACAAATATTTCCTCCTGTTCGTTTTAAAAGTAGTACCATGTAACTTTCTTGAATGTCCGCTACTCTTTGGCAGTAAAAAATGATTTACATTTACCCATTCTACACTACTCAGTATTTTGTAGACCTCTATCATAGCTCCTTAACTATTGTGCAATACCTCCCTGACAACCCTAGTTCAGGCCAGAGCCTACATAGATGACCAAACTTGTTGCAGCATGTTGTGAAATGCAGATAATCATTGTCATAGCCACTGAGAGGGGGGGCAGGGGGGACAAAATTCCCTGGGCCCGAGCCTCCAAGGGGGGCCCGGCGCCGCAGGACCACCCGCCCTCCGTCATCAACTGTCTGCCACCGGGCGGGGACCCCTGAATTGAAATCACAGCACCTCTTACCTCCGTGAGAAAGCGCTGCAGACAGCAGGGCAGCAGATCGCCTCCCTTAAGGCCTCCTTCCCTCCCTGTGCCCTCGTCTGACGTAACTTCCGCGAGGGCAAGACACAAGGAGGGAAGGAGGGCCGAAGGGAGGTGATCCACTGCTCTGTTGCCTGCAGTGCTTTCAAACGGAGATGAGAGGCGCTGTGATTTCTTTTTTTTTTTTTTTTCAGCTACTTCAAAACTTTATTTTAGTGTATAAACAACTTAGAAATACAATCTTTGACATCACTTTATACATCCTAGAGATATCCCCTTTCCCTTCCCTCCTCCCTTCCCCCCCTCCCCCCCCCCCCCTATTCTCTTCATAGTTCTATGGATTTCTGTGGTGTCCCTGCTTTTATACTTAATACTTCGGGCCCACAGAAAGGCCCGAGTTTGTCAAGTGATTTCACCTCCTTGGTATTATCAATTGCGGAGCATCTAAGTCAATTCCCGCTTGGGATCTCCAAAGCTTATATTTGTCCCATATTTTGGTAAACTGGAGTAGCTGATTGTTCTTCATCCCTGTAAGCTTTGCCATTTGATACATATAGTCCATTTTATGTAAAACTTGGACAATTGGTGGAGCCAGCGATTGCTTCCAGGCGGCCGCCAGTGCAATCTTTGCCGCTCCTAAAAACATGGAAGCCAAATGGTGAAGAGGTGTCAGAAGTCCAGGAGGGTGAAATTGCAACAAGCAGTAGTCCATCGTTTGTGGATATTCTTTACCCAATATTTGTTTCAATAACTTAAGACATTCCTGCCAATACAGTTGTATCTTTGGACATGACCACCATATATGTTTCATATCCCCCCTCACTTGACATCCCCTCCAGCATTGATTCGAAGAGCCTGGAAACATTTTCGGTACTTTATGTGGGGTATAATACCATCGGTACAGGATCTTATATCCATTTTCTATCATGGAACTACTTACTAATCCCTTTAACAGAAAGCCTATCGCCTTTTCCCAACTCTTCAGTTCATGTGTAGCCCCTATATCTTGTTCCCATTTCTGTATGTACTGCTGGATTGGGATTTTATATGAGAGTAGTGCCCCATATATTCTTGACACACATCTTTTACGACTATTCCCTCCCATGGCCCGCTCTAATTCTGTTTCCTCCTTTTGTAGCTCCCCTTTGGCTTTTCGAAGAATATAATCTCTAATTCTATTGTAATATAACAAGTGATGTGCTGGGAGATTAAATTCGTCTTGCAGCTCATTATATGAACGTATTGCTCCCTCTTCCCATATTTGGTCCAATTGTCTCAACCCTCTCTGTCTCCACTGCTTATATATTGTATCTCCCTCTTCCCATGAAAATCCCGGTGCCCCTTGTATATGCATTTTACGAAAATATGTTCTCTGCGGACAGAATTGTTGGCGTAATGTATTCCATGTCATTAATGGGTATGCCACTGTTGGGGGTAGCAATGTTGCCATTGCCCTAACCCGTTTACTGGGGAGCCATAGTAATGCTGCTGGGTGATTAAGTCCTATCCAGTGTTTTTCAATTTGTAACCATGGTTTGTCTTCCTCAGTAATCCATGCTGCTAATAATCTTAGCTGTGCTGCTTGAAAGTATTTAAAGAAATCCGGCACTCCCATTCCCCCCTTTTTTTTAGGTTGGTATAGCATTTCTGCTTGTACTCTAGGCGGCTTATGGTTCCAAATGTACGCAAAGGTTTTTTTCTTTAGTTGTCTGAAGAATTTTTTGGGGATTTGGATTGGTAATGCTATGAAGAGGTACAAAAGTTTGGGTAGTAACATCATTTTTATTGCTTGTATCCGGCCTAACCAGGACAACTCCAGCCCTTCCCACCTCTCTAATTCCTGTATCATTTCTCGCAATTTACCTGGGAAGTTTGCCTCGAAAAGAGTTTTTAGATTAGGTGTCAAATTAACTCCCAGATATCGAATGGAGCGCTTTGTCCATCTATATGGGTGTCGTTCTTGTAATTTATCTCTGTCTTCTGCATTTATATTTAAGGCCAATATCTCTGATTTTGTCATATTTATTTTAAATCCTGCCATTTGCCCAAATTGCCCTAATGTTTGTTCAATATTCTGTAATGATCTATGAGGGTCTGTTAGAGTCAAAAGGATATCATCTGCAAACAGCATAATTTTATGTATCTTATGACCAATTTGGATCCCATGAATGGCCTCATTTGCTCTAATTACCTGGGCTAATGGCTCCATTGTGAGGGCAAAAAGCAGGGGAGAAAGTGCACATCCCTGTCGTGTCCCCCTGTTTAATTTAAAAGTGGCTGAGCATTCCCCATTTATCATCAATTCTGCTAGTGGCTGATCATATAGACGTTGTAGCCATTTTATATATCGGCCCGTCATTCCCATTTTATGCAGAACCTTAAACATATAGGGCCAGTGTACTCGATCGAACGCTTTCTCAGCGTCGAGAGAAAGTAAGATTGTTGGTTGTTGTGTGCTATTTGCCTCTTGTATTAAATGCAGTGCCTGTCTGATATTGTCAAACGTTTGTCTTCCTTCTACAAACTCCGTCTGATCATTCTGTACTAATTCCGGCATAAGCCTCTGTAATCGCCTGGCTAGAATTTTCGTGAATATTTTATAGTCTGTATCTAAGAGTGATATGGGTCAATATGATCCACATTGCATCGGGTTTTTCCCAGGTTTTAGGAGAATACTAATATGGGCTAGTCGCCATGAGTGAGGCAATTCTTTTTGGTGTTCTATCTTATTTAATACCCGAACCAACAAAGGCGCCAATATTTTCCCAAAACATTTATAGAATCTATTCGTGAATCCATCAGGCCCTGGAGCCTTACCGTTAGGCAAATTATGTATTGCCCATTGCACCTCCTCTAATGTAATGGGTGCAGAGAGTTTGTCATTTTGAATTGAGCCAATTTGAGGGAGCTCTATCCCTTCTAAGTAGTCTTGAATTGTTTGTGGTTCTGACTGTATATCATCTGTGTACAATTGTTGATAAAAAGCATAGAAAGCCCGCTTGAGATCCTCAGTTGTAGTCTGTCGCTGCCCTGTGCTATCCTCTATTGCATGTATGTGGTTTTTCATCTTTTGTTTTTTTAATTTATATGCTAATAGCTGGGAGGCTTTATTACCAAACTCGTAATATTGCTGTTGTGTTCTTTGAAGTGTTTCCGCCACCTCTGCTAATTGTAAGTCCCGAAGTTCTAATTGTACTTGTTGACATCGTTGAGCTACCCTCGTTGTATGGTTCCCTTTAGCTATAGTATGTTGTAGGTGTTCAAGCTCTATATGTAGTTGTTGTGTTTTACGTTGTTTCTGTCTCAATCTATACGAATGTAATGATATAATTTGTCCCCTACGGACTGCTTTAAGCCCTTCCCATAGTATGTCATCACTCACGTCTCCCGTGTCATTATGTGCAATATAGTTTTGGATGTCGATTTCTAATTGCTTGATCACATTTGGGTCTGCTAACATACTATCATCCATACGCCAGCGTGGTTTGGTTAGTCTATTTGTTGTACACCTTAATGTTAGCGTCAGGGGCGAATGATCAGACCAAGTTCTGTTCTGTATTTGTACCCCTTGTACTCTCTGTATCAAACTTTGTCCTCCCAGCCACAGGTCAATTCGTGAATACAATGCATGTACCGCCGAATAGTACGTATAGCTGTGTGACATCGGGTTATAATGTCGCCATATGTCTGTCATCTGCCAATAATTTATAAATTTGTGTAGTTTTGCTCTATCATTTCGGGCATAGCGCACCCCCACATTTGAGTTATCCATAACTGGATGCATAGTGAGATTAAAGTCTCCTCCTATTATCAGTTCCCCGTCAACATATTTTGCCAATACTTCCGACAGCTCTCCATAAAAAGAGCCTTGTTTTTTATTTGGAGCGTAGATATTCAGCAGGGTAAAAGTCTCCGCTCCCAATCGTATGTTTAGCAAAATATATTGCCCCCCCTTATCTCTCACTATCCGTTGTACTTGCCAGGGCAACCTCCTCGCTAGGGCTATCATGACTCCCTTTTTTTTCTTTTCCATATGGTTCGATGCAAAATATATTTCCCTATACCCTCCGTGTATACATAGTTTCTCGTGTATAGGTAATAGGTGTGTCTCTTGGGCAAATATCATATCTGCTTTTAATCTAAGTGCCTCTTTAAAGAGGAGTTGCCGCTTTGCTGGTGAATTAAGGCCTTTCACATTAATAGTCATTAATTCTATTGTTCCCATTATTCCTGATTAACAAAAAATGAAAGAAGAGACATTACTCCCATTCTGTGATTACTCACTCCACTATGCTGACTACCAGGAAATCCTATCTCTATTGAAGTTATTGTTCGCAGTATATTCCCCTTCCCCCCCAACATCCCTTCCCCTAACCAAACTACACCTTCCATAATTAGGTCAGGTGTTTCAGGAGTCTGGCAACATCCCCGCATCCCACCCCAATCTCCTTTCTTTTATCATCTAACATATTTCTATACTCTATCCATACATTGAATTTAACATTGCTTCTAGTTTTGCTTAGTCCTTTCACTTTAGTATATCAATTAACATTTTAAACTTTACTTGTAGGTACACATGCTGTTTACCAACCATTAAATCATAACTGTGAGGTTACGAGAGTCCTCATTCACTCTTCAGTATTTAGCTCTATCCAAGAGGTTATGTCTTCTTTCTCTAGACCTTTATATCCATTCTCAAGTTACTGTCGGTTCTCCACGTCTCAATGTTGTTTCAGATCGTTGGCGCTGCAGTCTGCCTTTCCCTGCCGGCGTTCTTTGCCATCTGGGTCTAACCATTTGTCCCGGTCTTGTTTTATGTCTGCTCTCGTTCGTGGTGCTCCATTCTTGGTCAGGGAAAATGGCTGCTGCTTCTTCTGTTCCTCTAATCTGGTGGAGTTTACCCTCTTTTTTTTTGAACCGCAACGCGAAGGGGTAATTCCATCTATATTTGATGTTTTGGGAACGAAGGTATTGTGTGATTGGACGCAGTTCTGCCCTCCGACGCAGCGTGATACTTGCCAGGTCTTGGTAGAGTTGGACGCGATGTGTATCCCATACAAATTCTGGGTGTTCCCGTGCTGTTTGCATGACTTTCTCCTTGATTTTGTAATCCACAAAACATGCTATTATGTCTCTTGGTTGATTATTCCTGGTTGTTCCCAGGGACCTATGGGCCCGTTCTATTGCAATGTCTGCTGGTTCTATTGTAGTTTGTGATTCTTTCAGGAGCATGCTTGCCACTTGTTGAACTGTTAATTCACAGTTTGAATACTGTGGGCTCTCTGGGATACCGCGGAACCTGATATTATGCCGTCGGCTCCTATTCTCAATATCTTCCAGTTTATCCCATAATTGCTGGTAAGTTTTCTTATCTTCTTCTTTCTGCTCCGTTATATTTTGAATCAAGTCCATTTGTTCATCTAGACGAGCTTCCGTTTCAGCCACCCGCTGCCCCAAAGCTGCAATCTCACCGCGGAGATCCTCTCCTAGCGTGTTCAGGTCAGTTCGCATTGCTTTAAGCTCTCCTGTAATTTCTTTCAGCCATTCACGTATCTCAACCAGCGGTTCTGTCTCTTCTACTAGCGCTTCGTCTGGTGTGAAGAGCGGCTGCGAACTTTGCATCGCCTTCTGCGTCGAGTTCTCGAATGTTCGCTCCTCCGCCATGCTGTTCCCCTTCAGGGCGGTCTGTGATAGCGCCGTGTTTGGGCCCGTGTAAGCAAATCCCGCTAAGGATTGTTTGGACGTTCGGGCGGTCATATTTAGCTTGTTCCCGCGTCTTTCCGCCACTGTTTCCTTCCTTGCCTTATGCTGTAATCGTGAGTTAGATGCTGTATTTCTTGCTTTTAATGGTGGGACCGCCGGAGCTCTTCACTCAGGCAGCCATCTTGATGCGGTGACGTCACCAGCTCCAGAGGCGCTGTGATTTCAATGCAGGGGGCCCGGCCAGTGATGGACGGAGAGGTGCGGGTGGATGGGGAGCGGCAGCAGCGGCAACCTCTGGCGGGTGGAGGGGGAGCAGCGGCAACCCCAGGGGGAGTGGATGGGGGAGCGGCGGGGGCGGCCCTGCCCCAGGCCCAGCCCAGTCTCTCAGCGGCCCTGATCATTGTTTGTTTTTGTGACTGTATACTTTGTTCATCTAGATATGAACCTTGTGTGGTTTTCTAAATCTCAGTTGCAGATCATGTTAAGAAGTCTGAAATTTTCAAGAAAAGATAATCAAGTTTCATTTGTCTCAAGGACCAGTACATTTCAGAGGGTTTTTCTTTTCTCTTTTTTCCTTCATTTTTTTTTGTTTTGCATTCAATCATTGCAAGACAATAGATCCTGCTAATGAGGCATTCCTGAATAATGACTTTTTTTTTACAATACCATATAGACTATAGTTATTTGTACAAATTCATACTTTTTAATGCAGGGGAAATAACCAAACAGAACACACTAAAGATGCACATAATAGTTAATAAAAAAAAATAAAATATGCTATCTGATAATGCTCCTAGTAAACTACTGTTTTCATAGATTAATCAGATTCTCACTGAAACAATTAAAACACAACCACTTAGATAAATATGCTACTGCACATTTCCATTAATAACACGGGAGAAATGATGACAAATATTAAAGGCTGAAAAAGTAAATGTATTTTATCTCTTTAGCTTTGGGTATCATGAGGATTGAATGATAAATGTTAAAAGATAGTTGTCTCAGAAAATAATAGAAAATCTATCTTGATGTAAAACGTACCATGCCCAGCTATTGAAGAAAGGATTAGCACAGTATCTCCATGATTTGTACTGTCTGAAAGACAAAATACCAATCGAAAGCTTAACAACCATGTCACAAGCTGGTTAAAGAGAACTAATCTTTGGTAAAACTAACTATAATTCTATATGAACTTAAACAAGTTATCTAAATGACTTGGATTTGGTCGTTTTTGAGATGGTCGTCCTCAGTTTCCATTATCGCCGAAAACCGGGGACGACCATCTCTAAGGTCGACCTAAATGTTGAGATTTGGGCGTCCCCAACCGTATTATTGAAATGAAAGATGGATGCCCATCTTGTTTCGATAATACGGTTCCCCCCCCCCCCCTTCGTGGGGACATCCTTCGAGGACGCCCTCAGGAAAACCTGGGTGCCCCGTTCGATTATGCCCCTCCAAGTATTAACTCCGTTGAACCACAGCAGTAAAACCAGTTACCCACTGGTTTTAATGCCAGTGTACATTTGTCTGTAATGAAGAAAACTTGCTTCATTCTCCACCCCAAATAGAATGAGTATTTATACATCCACCAATATAAATCATGTCTCTGTGGTGACAACCCCCCCACCCACACACACACACAAACACATACATATAAACATGATCAACACCATAACCACCAGCAACTCCCCTTCTTTCTAAAAGAAAGATAGGTCTCTGGCATGGGTGTAGTTTTGGAGGATGAGGGACGCATTGCCCCTCCAAAACACAGGAGAGATAAGTGAACCTCATAACACTTGCAGAAAGCAAAATTGAGTGTTTTGGGGGGACCGTGTGTTTAGAATTAAGGAGGTTGTTGAGCCTATGATGAATGGATGGAACTCCCTTAGGTTGAATGAGTGATCAACAAAGGAGTATCCTATCATTAATTGAGGTTTTTCCTCCCTAAAAGAATATTACACCACTGGTACGATAATTGTATAGATATCTTTTTGGGTGAGGAGACAAAAACATGATATTCTATTAGCTCTGAATTGGTGTTTAGATTTACAATTAACAACATGTCAGAACTTTTCAGTCACATCAACAAACTTTCTTCACAGTGCTGGTGGTAACCGGGTAGCACGTGGCACTGCCCAATTACCTCCAGGTTAGTGCCTGCAGAAATATTTCTGCTAGTACTGGAAATGCCATGTGCTGGAGGTGGAACTACTGCCAACGCCCATGTCAGACCAGTGGTAGTCCAGATTGGCACACGGTAAGCCTACTGTTTTGTAAAAGGACCCCATGGTTTGTCACAGACTTTATAAGCATTCTGTTTATAGAATATCAATGACAGACAAACCAGTGCAGAAGGAAATTATAAACATATAACCTAAATTAGAAAAAAATCTGACCAGATCATAGATAGATACCATACGCAGGGATTTATGGAAGGTCCACTAGAAAGTCATAGATTAAGGCATGATTAGAAACCATGAAACATTATTGGATATTAATATCTTATTCAAACCACTACAGCACACAGGAATTAGGATGCCTCTAAAAAAGTTTTAAGATTAGAAAAATGTAATTTTCTTTTAATTACATTTTTGCACTGCTAGTTTCTTCCAGCTAAATTTGAACCAGTCTCTCTGGATCTATAACATCAAAAGCAAGGGAGTAGGTTAGTATTTTATTGTTTTTCCCCCTTTTATCTACCCTTCCCATTACAGTGACAATCATTTGGTCAAGAAGCACAGACCTCATACTGCCTCACTCTGGGAACATGGAATCTGCACACCCTGAATCTGACCATTCTACACAGAGGACTTAGAAACCAGACTTAGAAATCAAATTTTGATTTCCTGTATGGCAGTCCATAGCACTACCATTAATTCTTTGAAATGACCATTGAAAAACATCTCTGACAGAAAAGAAAAGTTCAACCAGAGTCTGGAAAACTTAGCACTAAATTGGTTCTGATCTTTGCTTATGGGATAAACAGAGAGATTATTAATCAGGAAATGTTCCTCTAATGAGTGACCAAGAGGTTAGGATTTTCCAAATGATTGTTTTCCTTCTCTTTCATTTAATATAAAGGTCCTTATTTTAGAAGCCCCATTCACAATTTACACATATAAATATAGGCATTTAACTATAAAAGATCTACAGCCACTACTCCAGGAGGATGAACTACTAAAAGAGATATCCCCATCCCACCACTGCTGGCCTTCTGAATTTAAAACACAAACTAGTGAGACGCAACCTCCCGATAGAAACTCAAAAAGAAGAGAGTGGCACACATCCTTGCAATATATCCAGCTGCAAACTATGCCAAAACATTTCACAGGATCCCAGTCATTCACAAAGGAAAAAATATTCAACATAAAGGAATCCTTCATGTGCTCATCTTCCAATGTGGTATATATCATTCAATGTAAAAAGTGTGACGAAGGGTGCTATATTGGAGAAACAAGCCAGATGCTAAAGAGATTTAAATGCCAGTGCCAACCAGGTTGTCACCTCTGTGGGGCAGCATTTTACAAAAACAGTACACTATCCAGCTTATAATCGAAAGACAAAAACACCTATATTGCGACCTAAATCGGGAGATAGGTGTTTATCTCCCAAAAACGAATAACGCGGTATAATCGAAAGCCGAACTTGGACGTTTTCAACTGCACTCCATCGCGGAAGTGTACAAAGTTGACGGGGGCGTGTCGGAGGTGTGGTGAAGGCGGGACTGGGGCGTGGTTATCACCCGAACAGAGATGGGCGCCTTTCGCCGATAATTGAAAAAAAGTATGCGTTTGTAGCTAGAATTTAGGGCACTTTTCCTGGACCCTGTTTTTTCACGAATAAGGCCCCAAAAAGTGCCCTAAATGACCAGATTACCACCAGAGGGAATCGGGGATGACCTCCCCTGACTTCCCCAGTGGTCACTAACCCCCTCCCACCACAAAAAATGATGTTTCACAACTTTTTATTTTCACCCTCAAATGTCATACCCACCTCCCTGGCAGCAGTATGCAGGTCCCTGGAGCAGTTGTTAGGGGGTGCAGTGGACTTCAGGCAGGTGGACCCAGGCCCATCCCCCCTACCTGTTACAATTGTGCTGCTTAATGCTTAGTCGTCCAACCCCCCCAAACCCACTGTACCCACATGTAGGTGCCCCCCTTCACCCCTTAGGGCTATAGTAATGGTGTAGACTTGTGGGCAGTGGGTTTTGAGGGGGATTTGGGGGGCTCAACACACAAGGGAAGGGTGCTATGCACCTGGGAGCTCTTTTACCTTTTTTTTTGTTTTTGTAAAAGTGCCCCCTAGGGTGCCCGGTTGGTGTCCTGGCATGTGAGGAGGACCAGTGCACTACGACTCCTGGCCCCTCCCACGAACAAATGCCTTGGATTTATTCGTTTTTGAGCTGGGCGCTTTCATTTTCCATTATCACTGAAAAACAAAAACGCCCAGCTCACAAATTGTCGAATAAAACATAGACGTCTATTTTTTTCGAAAATACGGTTCGGTCCGCCCCTTCATGGACCCGTTCTCGGAGATAAACGCCCATGGAGATAGATGTTTTCGTTCAATTATGCCCCTCCACTATATCAATGATTTTATGGTGAGAATACTAAAAGGAAACTTTAAGACAATCCAGGAATGTAAGACCTTTGAAGTCAGAATGATTAAATATTTTGAAACCCACCAGATAGGGCTTAACAAAGATCTGGATTTTCTAGCTCATTAAAAACCATAAAATTCTACTGCTTTGTCACCCTCTTATCACCATGCATATCTCCCTGTCCCTCATCCACCCAGCTCTCCCTGTCTCTCACCTAAACTAACCCACCTTCTTCCTGTGAGACTGTCATTGGAATGTTTTGATGTTTCACTTATATATACTGTTATTTATCAACATTTGCTTATTTCTGTACTGATGAAGAAGGGTTACCTTCTAAAGCTAATCAAAAAATGTATTAAGTTAGTCCAATAAAAAAGTTATCATCTTATATTCTTTTCAATGCTTTATTTTATTTCTATTGATTGCCGTTAAATGTGGACTAACATGGCTACCACATCACTCTAAGTCAGTCATAAATCACAGACTACATAGTTCTAGTTTTATATACTTCCCTACTCCAAAAGATAAAAAGCATCTAAGGACGTTGGAACTTTCTTGGGTGTTTCAATTTGCAAAAATGTGGAAGGATATATTGGTTCTACTCCTTACTGCTCATTCCTATTTAGATTTTAGGAAAAAGATCAAAAATTGATTATTTAGAAAATTTGTGCTATCTTAGGCTATGCAATTTTTGGATTATTGTTTTTCTTTTGTTCAGCAATATACATCCATCCTGGAGGCTTCCTCCAGCTTCTTTTTATGTCAGCTGCTTTGAAATGTGAGGCTTTAGCAGCATACAAGATCATGTGTTACGTTATGATATGTTATCTTATAATTAGTATGTAAATGTTATTGCCTATGTTACAAAATTGACCCTTAGTGCCTGACTAGGTTTAACATGCATATTTTTTAAAATATAGTTTGTATATGAAATTCAGGTAAACTGAGGGGTCCTTTTACTAAGCTGCAGGAAAAAGGACCCTGCAGTTGTGATGGGGTCATTTTTCCCGCATGCCAGGGCCCTTTTTAACTTAGCGGGTTAAAAGCCCTCCAAAAAAAATGGTCATGCGGTAAGATAACTCTTACTGCGTGGCCATGCAGCAGGGAACACTTACTACCCCCATTGAGGAGGCAGTAAGAGATCCCGCGGTAATCTGGCAGTAGCTATGTGGGTAAGGCAGTGAATCTTGGCTGCTCCTGCGTAGGAGGGAATTCAATAAATGGCTCCAAAAATCTGATGTTTAAAAACTTGAGTGCTAAACACTATTCTATAAAGGAAGTGCATACTTTATAAAATAACATTTGGCATGGATCCCATGCCAAACTTTTGGGTGCCATACTTATGCATGCTAAAAGCAGGTGTAAATTCCTAAGTCCAATTTACCTGCACTTCAGGCAAATTCTGGAAATCTGCACTCAACTTTTTCGAACATCCCTGACTTACCCCCTGGCAATGCCCCTTTTTCAGATACACGCGATTGAAGTTAGGCACAGTGCTCTACTGAATAGTGAGCAGCGAGATGTGCGTGTAAATTTTTAAGACTGTCAATTAACATCAATAATTGGTTGTTAGCATCCATTTACTGATGTGTCCAAGCTCATTAGTCAATTTATTTGCACGTGCATCTTGGATTCTCGCATAAAGTTGGACACGGAAATATGGGTGATTGTTGCCAGTGACCTGGGTATTTAGTACTCATGCCTGGAAATGGTCCAGCACTGCATATATGGGTCTAATTTAGCCAGCACCAGCTGAATATTGAAATTATGGTGTCAGCATGCCAAGGGCCAGTAAGTAGTTAGGAAATAGGACCAAGATCATATTTAATATATAGCAAGTAGTAAAGAGTTTAAATGATGCTCCTGGCCTTTCATAACCTCTCCTACATTGAGCCCCAGTTTAAGCATCAGCAGTCTGCAAGGAAACAGAAAAAGTCATAACACATCAGAGTTGTGGTGGAATTTTAAAGTGCTCAAGGATCAGTGTTATACAGAATGCAAGTGCTGTTGGAAGGTCATTAATAGAGGAAAGCTAACGAGCCATCTTTCAAACAGTGGTATGTTGCATCTTTGCAGAAACAATACCCCTTTCAGCTATGTACAGTGGGAAGATGCTGATACTAGGTTAGAGACTCTATCCTGCACTTCAAAATGAAGCAGCAGGAAAGACAGATAAAATGAAATCTAATTATTTTCTTTATTTCTTTATTTATTAAATAAATTATATACCACCATCCAAACTAAGTACAGCAATGTAGTTTACAAAAAAAAAAAAGAGCAATAATAATAAAACATTAATAAAAACAAAATGGGCACTATTTAGCTAGTGGCAGTCCACAATTTTTTAAATGCTGACTTACACAGGCAGAATTGGGCCTTGATATTCAATGCTTGACATGTCCAGACATTTGCATTGGCCAAGAGCTTGCAGCTGGGATTTATGCAGGTCCTGTCTGATATTCACTCAATTAGATGTATTAAAATATACTAAGATCAATAATGAATACCCCCCCCCCCCCCCCAGGGTGTTAAACTTGGACAAATATGACTCTGGTGATAGAACATAACTCAGACAAAGGCCCAGTAAGCCCAGTACCCTCTCTACAACAGTAGCTTCCTTGGGCCACAAGCATAGGAGTCAGTTCTGCGGATGCTGTGGGTGCTTGAGCACTTCCAATATTGAGCAAACTCCTTGATTGTGTCCAGGAAAGGATCATTTCCGTTAGGTTTAGCACCCCCCAATCATTCATTTTGAAAAGTTGGCTCCTATGGTCACAAGCACTCAGCAGATCCCAAAATGTAGATCTAGTTCTCACATAGTGGCTCATTTTCAGGGACGAGCAATGCCTCTTCCAAGTGTATGTGGCTATTTGTTTTATGGCCTTTTCCTCCCGATAATGGAAACCGAGGATGGCCATCTGAAAAACAAACAAATCCAAGCACTTTGGTCATGGGAGGAGCCATCATTCATAGTGCACTGGTCCCCTCTCATATGCCAGGACACCAACCAGGCACCCTAGGGGGCACTGCAGTGGACTTCACAAATTGATCTCAGGTGTATAGTTCCCTTACCTTGAGTGCTGAGCCCCCCCCCCCAAAACCCACTCCCCACAACTGTACAACACTACCATAGCCCTTAAAGGGTAATGGGGGGCACCTAGATGTAGGTACAGTGGGTTTCGGGTGGGTTTTGTAGGGCTCCCATTTACCACCACAAGTGTAACAGGTAGGTAGGGGATGGGTCTGGGTCTGCCTGCCTGAAGTGCACTGCAGTACCCATTAAAAACTGCTCCAGGGACCTGCATAATACTGTAATGGAGCTGGGTATGACATTTGAGGCTGGCATAGAGGCTGCAAAAATGTTTTTTTTTTATTTGTTTTTTTGGGTGGGAGGGGGTTCGTGACCACTGGGGGAGTAAGGGGAGGTGATCCCTGATTCCCTCTGGTGGTCATCTGGTCAGTTCAGGCACCTTTTCGAGGCTTGGTCGTGAACAAAAAGGGATGAAGTAAAGTCGGCCAAATGCTCATCAGGGACGCCCTTCTTTTTTCCATTATCAGCCAAGGATGCCCATCTCTTAACCATGCCCCTGTCCCGCCTTCGGTACACTGCCAACATGCCCCCATGAACTTTGGCTGTCCCTGCAATGGAAAGCAGTTGAGGACACCCAAAATTGGCTTTTAATTATGTCGATTTGGCTGCCCTTAGGAGAAGGATGCCCATCTCCCGATTTGTGTCGGAAGATAGGCGCCCTTCTACTTCGGATATAAACTGTTTAGTTACTTGGGTGTGATTCTTGATTCTTTGTTATTATTTGAACAGAAAATTTCCCAAGTAGTTAAGAAAATGTTCTTGCGGCTCCGTTGCATTTGTTCCTTTTGTAAGTATCTTGACTTTAATTCAGTACACACTTTGATTCATGCTTTCATTATTTCCAGAATCGATTATTGTAACATTGTCTATGCAGGTATTACTCAGGTTCAGCTCCAACATCTTCAAATGTTCCAAAATGCAACAATTTGTTTAATTTTCCAGGCTAAAAATTTGTATCACGTTACCCCTCTATTTTTACAGGTCCATTAGTTACCCATAAAATTTCAAATCTTGTTTAAGGTTCTAATTATTGCACACAAAGTATTACACACAGGGTCTCCATCTTACTTGCCTTTTTCTATTATTCTGTGCTCCCCAACCTGTTCCCTACATTCTTTAAATGCTCACCACTTGGTTTTGCCTTCACTGAAATTAGCACATTATGAGACTAACAGGTCCTTGGCATTCTTTTACTTGGCACCAAAACTTTGGAATGACCTTCCCCCGGTCATAAGGACAGAATTATCCTCTCCAAAATGTAAGTCTGCATTAAAGATCCATTATTTTCATTTGGCATTTCATCGAACTGCAGAGTGACCCAGTGTACTGTATGGCTTGCACAGTCTCTAGTGAAATGGCAAAGCTGTTCTTTTCTTATTTTTGTATGCTTTGTATGTATACGATCTTTCCTGTCTTAAATGGAATTCATTTCTGTTCCTAATTTGTTTTATGTAATAGTATTATTGTTCACCACATTGACTTTTTATTAGCAAAAGCAGTATATCAAATCCCAATAATCATAAACATATTCTCAGGTATAAATGTAATGGTTGATATTCAGAGCAAACAAACTAGCACTAGTATCCTTCTGGATCTGTCCACAAATTATACTCATTTTCAAATTTAAGATCTTCAGATATTTAACTGTATTGATCATTCAGAAAAGTATCACTTCAATGTTCCTTATTTGGAAAATAGCAATGCACATCTTGAAATCTTGAGCTACTATTTAATGCAAACAAGATGGAACTCAGAAAAGCTTTCTTCAAGTTTCTTTCACATTAAAACATTGATATTTTAAAGGTAGATATTCTCTGTATAATTTCCTACATAAAAGTTATTTCCAGTTTAACAAAAGAATTAAATTTTACCTATTTATATAACTTATGTTCATAAATTATTTCAAAATGGAAATTGTGGCCGCAAAACATCAAGAAGCCTTAAAGATTTATAAGCTACTAAATGATCTCCAGGGCTGCTTCAGCTAACATGTAACACCTGGTACAGATACTCTGCCTAATGATAATACTAAGTCCTTTATGGTACATTAGTAACTTCAGCAATGAGTAATGTCCTCAGATCAAATCAACAAAAAAGCTACAGAAGAGGATCACAATATAATGTAATTCCACATTGATAAATTCAGCAAGAAAAATGTAGCCTGCTCCTTTTTGTAGGTGTTGCTGCCATTAGTATCTCTTAGCAAACAGAATTTAAGGTGTGCCTGATGGATGATCTTTCTTTCCTTTTAAAATATGTGCTATATTGCTATTTATCAGCATTAGAGTCATTATGCATCCTATTCCCCATTATGTGCCTAATTAATTCACTACATTAAAAATTCATCTTACTTTGTATAGATTAGGCAAGCCAAAAACTTAATTTCATTGTGTTGAAAAGATTAATTTTCTCTGCTACCATACAGACCAATAAATCATAAACATTACCAAATCTATTAATAAATCATAGCAATTTGCTGCAAGATTTGTAGTAAGTATAAAGAGGCTAGATATTTATAAATGTAAATTGCTTAAAATTGTAGTTACCATTGTACTGAAGAACATAACATGCAAAGGTTTAAGTTAAACAAAATCTTAAAATACCTTGACATCAAGATTTTCCTGATAACTTAACTTTCAAAAGCTTATCACACATCTGTTGAGTCAGTCCAGCAAAAATGTATTACCAGAAATTTCTTTTTTGGTCTTTTTTTCTATGTAATGAAATGAAAACAGTATGTATGGAAATGAAAACGGTAACAGAATTCAAACACGCATGGGATAAACATAAAGGAATCCTATTCAGAAGGAATGGATCCTAAGGAGCTTAGCCGAGATTGGGTGGCAGAGCCAGCCGGTGGTGGGAGGCGAGGATAGTGCTGGGCAGACTTATACGGTCTGTGCCAGAGCCAGTGGTGGGGGGGCAGGGCTGGTGGTTGGGAGGTGGGGATAGTGCTGGACAGACTTATACGGTCTGTGCCCTGAAGAGGACAGGTACAAATCAAAGTAGGGTATACACAAAAAGTAGCACATATGAGTTTGTCTTGTTGGGCAGACTGGATGGACCATGCAGGTCTTTTTCTGCCGTCATTTACTATGTTACTATGTTACTTAACTTCAAAAAAGAAATCTAATTTTGAGCCTCATTTCTCATTTTATATAGATCAGAGATATTTGAACTGAGACATGCTAAGTTCAGATGGTATTTTAGAAAATGATCTGCAGGAGTGCATTTGTATTTGCTGCCACATGAGTGGTGCAGCCATTTTACAAAGACATGTTGAAAAAAATGAATGGCATGGATATGGTGTCTTCAGCATAAAGGTCACAACATCAACACATGGAACTGTTGATTTCACAAGTGTACGAATATCACTTCAATGTGCAGCTGCCCCATTTCACAAACCTGCATATATAGATGATGCCAATTCAATAGTAGTTTCATTTTGGAGCTTGAAATGAACTACATATTATTATTATTATTATTTGTTACATTTGTATCCCACATTTTCCCACCTTTTTCAGGCTCAATGTGGCTTACATATCACCGTTAGCGGCGTTAGTCGATTACGGTCTGAACAAATACACGGTATGAATGAATACAAAGTGACGTTGTTGTAGAATGAGGTACATGTAAGGTAGGTACAGTTGGGGGACCTTAGAGAGGAAAAGGGGGAAGAAGAGACAGGTAATGTTTGTTACGGTCTTTGGTTGCATTGTGTCGCAAGTGAACAGTCATTTTTATGTTGGGTCGGTGGGATATGCTCTTCTGAACAGGTCTGTCTTTAGTGTTTTCCGGAAATTTAGGTGGTCGAAGGTAGTTTTTACTGCTTTTGGCAGTGCGTTCCATAGTTGTGCGCTTAGGTAGAAAAAGCTGGTTGCATAGGTGAATTTGTATTTGAGTCCTTTGCTGTTTGGGTAGTGGAGGTTTAGATATGATCGTGCAGATTTTGTAGTGTTTCTGGTTGGCAGGTTGATGAGGTCTGTCATGCATCCCGGTGCCTCACCATAAATAATTTTATGAACAGTAGTGCAGATTTTGAAAGTGATACATTCTTTGATTGGTAGCCAGTGCAATTTTTCTCAGAGTGGTTTGGCGCTGTCAAATCGTGTTTTGCCAAATATAAGCCTGGCTGCTGTGTTTTGGGCAGTCTGAAGTTTCTTTATGATTTGATTCTTGCATCCTGCATAGATTCCATTACAGTAATCTGCATGGCTTAGTACCATGGACTGTACCAGGTTACGAAATATTTCCCTCGGGAAGAATGGTTTTATGCGTTTGAGTTTCTACATTGAGAGAAACATTTTCTTTGTGGTGAATTTTGCTTGGGTCTCTAGCGATAGGTTACGGTTGATTGTTACTCCGAGAATTTTCAGGCTGTCTGAGACAGGGAGGGTGTATCCTGGGGTGTTAATGTTTGTGGGTTTGTAAGTATTGTATTGGGATGAGATGATGAGACAGTGTGTTTTTTCTGTATTGAGTTTTAGTTGGAATGCATTTGCCCATGAGTTTATGATGTTTAAGCATAGCTTGATTTCGTTGGTGATTTCCACCAGATCATGTTTGTATGGGATGTATAATGTAATGTCATCAGCGTAGATAAATGGGTTGAGGCCTTGGGTGGATAAGGTCTTGGCTAGTGGAGTCATCATGAGGTTGAAAAGGATCGGTGATAGTGGTGATCCTTGCAGTACTCTGCAGCATGGTTTCCATGGTGACGATATATTTGTTTTCGATTTCACTTGATATGTTCTTGTGGTTAGAAAACCCTTAATCCAGTTGAGAGTACCACCACTGATTCCGTAGTATTCTAGGATTCTTAGCAATATGTTATGGCTAACCATGCCGAATGCGCTTGACATGTCAAATTGGAGGAGGAGAATGCTCTTGCCTGTTGCTATTTCCTGCTTGAATTTGGTTAGGAGAGTGAACAGTACTGTTTCGGTGCTGTGTAGGGGTCGAAATGCTGATTGTGACTCATGTAGTATAGTGAATTTCTTTATGTAGTCATAGAGTTGTTTGGTCACCAGTCCTTCCATTAGTTTGACTACTAATGGGATATATGCTACTGGGCGGTAGTTGGTGATGTAATTTGTTTTTTTCTTAGTGTCTTTTGGTATTGGGGTGAGCAAGATGTTGCCTTTTTCTTGAGGGTAGATACCCTGTTGAAACATGAAGTTTAAGTGGAATGTGAGATCTATTATGAAGCAGTGTGGGGCAGATTATATTACGTGGCTGGGGCAGGTCTCCAGTTGACAATGGCTGTTTGAGTATTTTTTAATCACCTGGGTAACTGTGTCGATGCTGAGTAGAGCAAAATTTAACCATATTCGGTCAGCAGGGTATTCTCCAGGAATTGGGTCTAGAACTTTAATGAAGTTTTCTATGTCCATGTTGTTCTGAGGTAGGGTTTTGCGTAGGTTTACAAATTTTTCATTGAAATATTTAGCAAGGTTGTCTGCAAATGGGATGTCAGTGTTGGTTGTGGTGACCGGTGTTGTGCCTAGTAGTTTGTCACGAGATGGTATAGTTTCCTTGTGTTTTTGTAGTCTGGTCCAATTTTGTTTTTGAAGTACGACCTTTTGGTCTGTCTAATTGCGTATTTGTATCTCCTTTCTAGTTGTTTCCATGCATTGAGTGTGTGTTTGTCTTTTATTTTTTTCCATGCACCTTCCAGTTTCCTAGATTGTGTTTTTAGTTTTTTCAGTTCTTCATTGAACCACGGTGTCAAGTTGTGTCTACCTGAAGTTCTTATTTGTGAGGGTGCTATTTCGTCTAGTATGTGTCTGCATCTTTTGTCCCATTCTGAGAGGATTCCATTTGTGCTGTCCAATCATTGTTGTATATCTGTTGCCAGAAAGTATTCGGGTCTATTTGGCCTCTCGTGGTATAAGTTGTGTGTTCTCATGTGTAGAGAGAACCCCTTTTTTCGCCATTTTAGGGATAGGTTTAGTTTGTAATAGTCAGTCCATGGTGTTTCTGTCCATCTAGTTTGTGTTATGGTTAGGTTCTTATCAGTGGACAGTTTGCATGAGATGAGGTCGAGTGTGTGACCCTTCACATGGGTTGCTTGCATGTGTGGCCATGTAAAGTCACATAGATGAAGGAAGTCCTTGCGATCTCGTGCATTGGTAGAGTTTGGGTCTTCAAGGTGAAGGTTAATGTCTCCTAATACTAGTGTATTGGAGTTAGATACACATATATTTGAAACGAAGTCCATGAAGTCCGCTTGGCTGTTGTTACAGTTACATGGTGGTCTGTAGAATAGGATGCAACTTAGGTGGTTGAGCAGGGTTTTATGGTGGATTCTGATTGAGGCTATTTTGAGGTGGGTTGTTATAGATTCCACAGTGGTTTCAATTGTGAGGTGAGAACGGTATATAAGTGTTATGCCCCCTCCTCTTTTTTCTTTTCTGGTTCAGTGGGTGATTTTGTATCCTGGAGGACACAGGTTTAAGATGATAGGGTCATTTTGATCATGGATCCAGGTTTCAGTGATGAAGAGTAGATCAAGTTTCTCTGACATGCTCCAGTCTGTTATTATTGTTGTTTTCTTACATGAGATTAAGAAGAATGACACAGAGCGAGTCCACCTGGGTGTAGAAATACTGAAATCCCACAAAGAAACAAGAACAGTGGGAAGGGTACCAGACTCTCCAGGGACAACTCAAGGAACAATCAAATTCTTAATAGTGCAAACTTTATTGATAGAAGACTTGGCACAACACTGTGATTCAGCCAAGGAACTACATCAGAAGTCTTTCTATATTATCTGTAACGTGAAACTGACCAATGCTAATATGCCAATTGGCATTCAAAACAAATGGTCTTGAAAAAGACCTTTATAAAGAACACAATGAAAGGAATTCGTGCTCTCAAGGTAAATGACAAATATTTTCAAGACCACTTGTTTTGAATGCCTAGAGAGGCAATTTGCCATGAGCCCCATAGTATACTACTTACAATGTCAACACAATACATAATAGAACATTTTAATAGACAGGGTAAAAGCAAAGATAGGATATATAGATAGGTAAGAGATTAAGAGGAATTAGAAAATAAGGTTACTAATTTAAAGAAAATTGCACATGATATCAGAGAGATGACTAATAGTTAGCTAGGGTAGGAGTGGATAAACATGTCCTGCTGCAGTGTGTATAGCCCGTGTCACTCCTTGTGTTATGTGAGTGAGACTAACAAGTTAGTTACTTCTTTCATTAAAGGCCTGGTTGAAGAGCAAGGCTTTCACCTGCTTTCTCAAATAGTGATAGTCTTGTGTTAACCCATCCTTTCAGGGAGTGCATTCTAGAGTGTGGGGGTTACTCCTGAGAAGGCTCGCTTGTGGGTATCACATGGTGTAATGTCTCTTTCAGAGGGTGTGGTTAGGGAAACCTCTTGCGAGGACATTAGCATCCTTGAAGGTGTGTAGAGGTTCATCCTGTTCTTCAAGTACTCAGGGCCTAGCCTAGTGGTTAGTGCAGTGGACTTTGATCCTGAGAAACTGGGATCAGTTCCCACTGTAGTTTCTTGTGACTCTGGGCAAGTCACTTAACTCTCCATTGCCTCAGGTACAAAAGAAGTGCCTGTATATTGTATATACAAGGCAGGGGCGTATCTGAACTGCGGCGGTAGGGGGGGCCAGGGCCAGAGTGAGGGGGCACATTATAGCCCCCCTCCCTGCCGCCGCCATTGACGATCCCCCTCCCCCCAGCCGCTGCCATTGCCAACCCTCCCCCTCCGTTGCTCGCCTACCTTCGCTGGCGGGGGACCCCAACCCCCGCCAGCCGAGGTCCGCGTCCTCCTGCTCCTGCCGGCTGCCTTTAAAGAATTCCGTCAGCTGGCGGGGGACCCCCAACCCCCGCCAGCCAAGCCGAGGTCCTTTCATTTCTCCACCGAAGCTGGCGCCGACGAAAGTTTCTTTTGAGTCTGACATCGCTGCACGTTGTACGTGCAGGACGTCAGACTCAGAAACAGAATGAAGCTGTTTCTGAGTCTGACGTCCTGCACGTACAACGTGCAGCGACGTCAGACTCAAAAGAAACTTTCGTCGGCGCCAGCTTCGGTGGAAAAATGAAAGGACCTCAGCTTGGCTGGCGGGGGTTGGGGGTCCCCCGCCAGCTGACGGAATTCTTTAAAGGCAGCCGGCAGGGGCAGGAGGACGCGGACCTCGGCTGGCGGGGGTTGGGGTCCCCCGCCAGCGAAGGTAGGCGAGCAATGGAGGGGGAGGGTTGGCAGCGGTAGGGGGGTCCAGGGCGAAATCTGCGGGGGCCCAGGCCCCTGAGGCCCCACGCAGATATGCCCCGATACAAGGTAAACCACTTTGAATGCAGTTGCAAAAATAATCCCACAGTATATCAAGTTTCCATCCTCTTTAAGGGCCTTGAAGATCAGACATAGAGTTTTAAATTTAGTCCTGTATTGTACTGGTAGCCAATGAAGTTTTTGCAAATATGGTGTGATGTAGTCACGTCACTTGCAATCTTCTATGAGTCATGCTGCTGCATTCTAAATCAATTGGAGCTGGTACAGACCCTTTGTAGTTAGACTAGTGTAGAATGCATTACAGTAATCCAGTCTTGATGTTATCATGGCATGCACCACTGGGATAAGATTTTCCTTTACAATGTAAGGAGAGAGACAGGTTGCTTGGATTTGGGGAATCAGAGTAAGTGTTAAATTTAACTGTATTCCAAGGTTCCTGACTCGTGATTTGAGGGGGAGTTTGTCAGGTACGTGTCCACTTGTGTTAAGGACCCAAAGAAGCTTGATTTTACTTTGGTTCAAGCAGTTTGTTGTGCTTAGTCCATTCTTAAATTGATGTTAGGTAATCAGTTTATTCAGGGCTGTAGGTAAGTCAGGTTCAATGGCTTGGCTAGTGACTTGAGGTAAATATTTAACAGAATGAGTGACAGTATTGATCCTTGTGGTACCCCAGTGCCTCTGGTGGTGATGAATTACTGCCAAACATTTTGGATTGTTGCCTGTCTGACAGATAGGATCTGAACCACATAAGTACTGTTCCTGTTTCTGCAAGTCACGCTAGCATGATATCATGATCCACAGTGTCAAAAGCTGCTGAGAAATCTAGCAGTGCTAACACTGAGGCAAATCCCCTATCTTGGTTTTGTGAAAATCATCTAGTGGGGATACAAGGACCGTTTCTGTTCCATAACTGGGTCTGAATTTAGATTGACATGGATCTAGCCAGTTTCTCTCTTCTAGCAAATCATTGAGTTGAACACAGACTGTTTGTTCTATAGGTTTCCCAAGAAATGGGATGTTGGAAACTGGCCGGTAACTTTCAAATTTGTCATGGTCAAAGTTGGTTTTTTTTTAGCAAAGGATGAACCAATGCCATTTTTAATGCTGTTGGTAGTTGCCCATTAGAAAGAGAGGAGTTCACAATTTTAGTGGCATCTTCTATGAGGCCCATACTTGCCTGCTACATTATCTTTGATGGGCAGGGGTCGAGGTAGCAGGTAGTTGGTCGAATGTCTCTTAGGATTTTGTAAAGGTTCTCCTCTGTTATTGGGTTAAAAGTGTCCCATATGTTATGTGAGTGCCAACAATATTCAGTGGTGGCACCCACATAGCTAACAGGGTGAATATAGGACAGGTTTGAAACTGTCTTACATTTAGCGAGTAATCTATGCAGGGCCGTCTCTGGTGCCCCCCTGCAGACTATCAGTTGGCGGCGGTGGGCCCCCCCCCCCCCCCCCCCGTGAAAATGATCGCTCACCACTTGCCACACTGACAGGAATTGTCAGCAATATTCTTAGAAACAAACTGCTATACATTGCAAAATAAGATAACAGATGTAAATTCTCAAAGTGGACATATTCCAAACACTAAAATGAAAATAAAATGATTTTTTTCTACCTTTGTTGTCTGGTGACTTTCTTTTTCTGATCATGCTGGCCCAGTATCTGATTCTGCTGCTATCTGTCCTCTTAACTCCGTTTCCAGGGCTTCCTTTCCATTTATTTCTTTCCTTTCCTCCTTTCTTCTTCATTTCTGGTCCTCAGCTTCTGCCTATTTTCTTCATCCATGTGCAGTTTTACTCCTCTCTTCCTTTTCCCTCATTTAATCTCCTTCATCTCTCTTCCCTCCCCTCTATGTCCAGCAATTTGTCCTCTCTCCCTGAGCCCTGCCCTACCATCCATGCCCATCCATGCTCCTCTGTCCCCTGCCCCCTCCATTCATCCCTATCCAGCAATTCCCCTCTCTCCCTGAGCCCTGCCCTGCAATCCATATTCATCCATGCTCATCTGTCCCCTGCCCCCTCCATTCATCCCTATCCAGCAATTCCCCTCTCTCCCTGAGCCCTGCCCTCCCATCCATGCTCCTCTGTGCCCTCCATTCATCCCTAATTCCCTATCCAGCAATTCCCCTCTCTCCCTGAGCCCTGCCCCTCCCATTCATGCTCCTCTGTCACCCTCCATTAATCCCTATCCAGCAATTCCCCTCTCTCCCTTCCATGACCCCCCCCCCCACCTCGCATCCATGCTCCTCTCTCCTCCCGCTCCCATCATGTCCCAGTTGGCCTGGCCCACCCTCTTCTCCCCTCCCGCTTCGCATCCATGCTCATCTCTCCCCTGCCCTCCCGCTCCCATTGTTCAACTACTGCCCGCCCTCTTCTCTCCCACCAACATCCCTTTTCTTGTTTTTTCTTTTTAAATTTACCTCCGTGGCAGTCCAGCAGCGCAGCGTCAGTGAAGGAGGCGGCGCTCGCCTTCCAACGTCTCTAGCCTTCCCTTTGCTATGTTCCACCTTCTTCTGACATCATTTTCTTGACGTCAGAAGAAGGCGGAACACAGCAAAGGGAAGGCTAGAGACGTCGGGAGCGCCACCTCCTTCACTGACGCTGCGCTGCTGGACTGCCATGGAGGTAAATTTAAAAAGATAAAAAAAGAAAAGGGATGTTGGGGGGGAGAAGAGGGTGGGCAGTAGTTGAACAATGGGAGCGGGAGGGCGAGCGAGGTGAGCATGGTGCGGCGGCCCCCCCAGAGGGAGGCGCCCCCCTGCCATGCTTACCTCGCTTACCGTGTTGGCACGGCCCTGAATCTATGCAGGTCCAGGCTGAATATCAACCAGAAGTCTTTTAAAAGAAATGTGCCCTGTGCTACTTCCATTCCCCCCTGCACGGTTAGAACACCCTGTGCACCCTCTCACAAATCTAGGCCCCATACCAATCCCCACACCACTCATGATGGGCCCTCAGGCTTACCTGAAATCCCTAGTGGGCCAGTGGGGTGATGGGGACAGAAGCAAAACCCACTCACTCCTGCTTCTATTGACTGGCTCCGTAAAATGGCTGTTGTAACCTCTAGAGACAACCTCATAGTACTAGTGAAGTACTGTGAAGCTGTTGCTAGAGGTCATGACAGTCATTTTGGAGAGAAAATCCAGAAGATGAAACCAACTTTCTGCAGAAAAGAGCAATGCAGTCCACTGAAGTAGAGCACACATCTTAAAAAGTTAAAAGACTTTTATTCTTGCCACTTTAAAACACAACCCAATATGGCCACATATTGCCTCTCTAGAGGTTGTGTCAAGGGTACAAAGGGCACAAACACCTAATAGTTGGTAGATTAGTCCAAACCAAAAGCAGCAAAGAAAACAGCTCAGCAGCTAGCAGCAAGATTCTCGCACAAAAAGAGTGTCTCCTCCCTGCTGCTTTTGAAAATTGTGCCATTAGATGGGAAAAGACAACTTTCAGCCTTCTAGTATTCTCCTACCAGCTTCCTTCCTTTCTATTATCATGGGGGAATCGTCCCTTCTGAGATTAATAAAATTAAGTTCTGTGGGACATTAGCCATCCAACATTCCTTTTCCTTCATTCCTATCCTTTTATAAATGATATGCTTAGGTTGGGGCACCAACCTCTGGCATCTTTACCTTCCTTCCTTGCCTGTAACAATGATGTGCAGTATGTGCAGTGGATCTACCAGCTTTCTATTATTCCCCTTCCTAAGATTTAAGAAAACTAATAAGCATGGAACTCCTTCTTTCTCCTTCCCCGCCACCATCACCACCACCACCAATCCTGCAAACACTCAACAGAAGCCCTGCTCCAAGCTTGGAAAATGCAGTCTTTTTCTTTCCCCTGGCTTGTTTTCTTCCATTGCTACGACAATGTCTTTGATGATGGTATCTGGTTTCTGGTTTTGGGAGAGTGGAAGATTTTTATGGGGGCTGAGAGAGGAGTTAAGAAAGATGATGACTTGAGGATCTTGCAGGATCCTCCTGCTTAGATTTTGGGAAGCAGGATGGATGATGAAGATTGGCGATCAATGTATACACAGAAGATACAAATTTGTTCAAGAATATACAGTATATAGCAGAACATTTGGAGCCTTGTCCACTGATTTTTGAGTCATCTTCACTGTTCCGCTATATATGATGAAGATTGGCAACATTACCTGACCATGTTCAGACATGGATGTTCGCCTTGATCATCTCGATTTAGCAGATCTATTTTACCTGACAATTAATCTGATAGTGATATATTATAATTGATGATAAAGATCAATTTGCTCATGCACTCTGTTCAGTTGAGATTCTTCCATTCTTGATTATGGAGGTGCAGTGTATACATTACCATGTTAGATATATTTCTATTATTCATTTCTTATGATTGAAGTCACATTAAATTATGTTTGAAGCAGAAACATACAAATCTACAATATTAAATTTGATGTATTTATATAAACTGTGGTGCATTATATATATGGCTTTTTATTCACCCTAACTGTTCTACATGGCGCTATATTTAAGAATAGTTCATCCTAGACCTGCAGCTATCTACATAAAGTGTGAATAAATATGCACATACATAATGTGACAGTCATTCCATGTTCATTTTGTATTCTGTTTTGTACAGTATATTTAATATGAAAATAATACTCTTATTATGTAAACATCATAATTTCACCCACAAGCAAAAATACATATTTATAAGTGCTTGAGTTACATCTTTGATGTGTTCATGCATCTAAACTCTCACTTTATGCAGGAGTAAGGACAACGAAAAGCAATATATTCATTGTCTTGTTGGTTTAACACTAGAAAATAAAAATAAAACCTTTTAGGGACATATTTATTACTAAAATGTGGTAAGTTTATGCATAAGAACATACAGATAGCCATACTGTGTCAGACCAATGGTCTATCTAGCCCAGCATCCTGCTTGCAACAGTGGCCAATCCAGGTCACAAGTACCTGGCAGAAACCCAATCAGCAGCAACATTCCATGCTACTAATCCCAGGGCAAGCAGTGCCCTTAACAGCAAAAGTGTGTTAATGCAAGTGGTTGGCCAGCATTTATCATGCATTCACTGCGTAAGACAGACACCACATGAGCATGCATGAGACCACTCACATTATCAGCCAGTCATATAGGGATCCTTTTACTAAGCATCAGCAAGTGCTAGCATGCTCTTACTGCAGCTTAAAAAGGGCTTACCACTGAACACATTCAGGTGTCCTGCAGTAATTCCTGAATCTGTACGCGCTACCTGCATGATAAAAAATATTTTTTTATTCTTTGGTTTTGGGGTGGCAAGGTGTCTGAGGCAGAAAGTGGGTGTTTCTCAATTAATCAGTGCATCTACATTAGCAAGCACTACCTTTGCACAGTATTACTGAGTAAACCTTTATCGCCTATAAAATGGGAAATGATAAATGCTCACACTGTAATAATTTTTAATGGCTTTGTGCTGATGATGACATTAGTACATGGGCTTAATACAAAAAAAAAAGAAAGAAAAGAAAATTGGCCATTCTACTGCTATAGTAAAAATGTCTTTAGTGCATGGGATAGTCCTGTATAATGGCATGCTAAGGCCACCTTTTACTGCAGCTCAGCAAAAGAACCTCATAATGCAGTGCCAGTCCAAAGTACAAAATAAAATAAAAAAAGAACTCCACTGCAGTGGCACAACCTCCCCACCCATCTGATCAAGTTTCCCCAATCTACTTCCACAGAGCAACTCCCCATTTGCAATTAATTTGGTTTAACAGAGAAAATTAATGTGTTAGCTGCAAATCTAGGGGCCTTGAACTAAAAAACGGTAAGCCCATCGCATTCTTACTGCATGGCAATGCAGAACTACCACCGTCCCAACACAGGTGCCAACGTGCTCCCAGCATTTCCCGTCCTAGAAGAAATATATGAAAAATATTTCATCTGGGGGCTACCTGGCAGTAATTGGGCAGTGCCGTACACTGTCTGGTTACCACTGGGTTAGTGCAGGAGCCCTCAATGGATGGTGGTAAGTGCTGGAGCCTCATGAATCCATGGTAAGTGCAATCTTATCACATGGTCATTTATTTTTTCAACCTTTTCACTCGCTATGGTAAAAATGGCCTCCACTGCTAGCTCAAGGCCCCTTTTACTGCAGCTTAATAAAAGGGCCCCCTAATGCAGCAACTATTGGCAGCATGCCCAGCATTTTCCATTGTAGATCATGCATTAGCATTTACATTAAAGCATGGTACTTAGGTTATAGTTAGTACTGCGGCACTTAGTGCCTCCCATTTTGGAGGCAGTTAAGTATTCCTGTGCTAACAATGCATTAGTTGGTTGGTGCACTGTAAGCACAGAGAATACATAAGTACATAAGTATTGCCTTACTGGGATAGACCAAAGGTCCATCAAGCCCAATATCCTGTTTACAACAGTTGCCAATCCAGGATACAAGTACCTAGCAAGATCTTAAAACAGTACAATACATTTTATGCTGTTTATCCTAGAAATAAGCAGTCGATTTTCTCCCAAGTCCATTTTAATAATGACTTATGGACTTTTCTTTTAGGAAACTAGCCAAATATTTTTTAACCCCGCTAAGCTAACTGCTTTTATTGCATTCTCTAGCAATGAATTCCAGAGTTTAATTACACATTGCATGAAGAAATATTTTCTCTGATTCATTTTAAATTTACTACTTTGTAGCTTCATTGCATGCCCCTTAGCTCTAGTATATTTGGAAAGATTCAGGTCTACCTGTTCCAATCTATTCATTATTTTACAGACCGCTATCATATCTCCCCTCAGCTGTATTTTCTCGAAGCTGAAGGTGTGGTCACACCATGGTATGATACAGAAGCATTATAAAGTCCTCATTTTTGTTTTCCATTCCTTTCCTAATAATACCTAACATTCTATTTGCTTTCTTAGCTGCCACCACACACTGAGCAGGTTTCAGTGTATCATCAATGATGATGCCTAGATCCCTTTCCTGGTTGGTGACTCCTAATGTGGAACCTTACATTTCGTAACTATAGTTTGGGTTTCTCTTTCCCACATGCATCACTTTGCATTTGCTCACATTAAACATAATCTGCCATTTGGATGCCTACTTTCCCAGTCTTGTAAGATTTTCTTGTATCAAGGAGTAGGCTGTGATCAACAGTGTCAAAAAGCAGCAGATAGATTGAGAAGGATAAGGATAGAATAAAGACCTTTGGATCTGGCCAGGAACAGATCATTGGAGACTTTAGCAAGTGATGTTTCAGTTGATTGAAGGGGGCGAAAGCCAGATTGAAGTGGATCAAGAATAGCTTTAGATGAAAGAAAGTCAAGGCAACGGCGAACAGCACGTTCAAGTATCTTGGATAGGAAAGGGAGGAGGGAAATGGGGTGATAGTTGGAAGGACAGGTAGAGTCCAATGAAGTTTTTTTAAGGAGTGGTGTGACTACGGCATGTTTGAAGACATCAGGAACAGTCGCAGTGGATAGTGAAAGATTGATGATATGACAGATAAAAGGGATGACAGTAGGAGAGATAGTGTTAAGTAGATGGGTGGGAATAGGATCAGAGGAACAGATAGTTAGTTTCAAGGAGGAAATAAGATGTGTAGTTTCCTCTTCAATGATTTCAGAAAAGGAAGAAAAGGAGGCAGGTGTTAGAGGATTAAGAGAATGGACTAAGGGAAGGAGAGGTGGAGGTGACCTGGTTGAGAATTCAAGTTTAATCTTGTGAACCTTATCATGAAAGAACTCAGCCAGAGTCTGTGGGGAAAGTGAAGGGGGGCTGGAGGTGAAGGCACTTTGAGGAGAGAGTTCAGTGTGGCAAAGAGACGTCGAGGGTTTGAGCAAAGAGAATTTGTCAACTGGATGTAATAGTCCAGTTTGGCAAGTAAAAGAGCAGACTGGAAGGAGGTCAGCAAGAATTTGAAATGTATGAAGTCAGCATGGGCATGGGATTTCAGCCAGAGGCGTTCGGCAGAGTGGGCACAGGAACGTAGGTAGCGGATTCTAGAGGTCAGCCAAGGCTGGGGTTTGGTACGTTTTACAGAACGGGGAATGGGAGGAGAAAGAGTATCCAGAGCAGAGGAGAGAATAGTATTATAGGAAGAGACAGCCTCATTGACAGATTTGGATAACATAGTGGTAGAGAAGAGATTTGAAACACTGGAGGACAGAGTAGAAGGGTCAATGTATTGGTTAAGATTGGACGGGACTGGGGAGGAGGGTGTTTAAGTGTGAAAGTTATCAGATGATGGTCAGAGAGGGGAAGAGCTGAGGCACAGAAACTGGAGAGTGAGCAGTTTGAGGAGAGGATAAGATCAAGACAGTGGCCATTCTGGTGAGTGGGGGCAGTGGAGCACAGTTGAAGATTGAAAGAGGATGTTAAAGCAAGAAACTGAGAAGCATAAGAGTCAAAGGGATCATTAGCATGAATGTTAAAATCCACAAGAATGAGGGAAGGAGATGAAGGTTCAAGAAAGAAGGAAAGCCAGGCATCAAAGTCAGTGAGACATGAAGAAAGGGACTTATCAGGGGGTAGATAAATGACTGCTACTCGGAATTGCAGAGGAGCAAATAGATGGATGGAGTAGACTTTGAAGGAAGAAAAACAGTGATACTGAGGTGGAAGAAGAGGTTGAAATCTACAAAAGGGTGAAAGTAGTAGCCCAACACCACCTCCGTGGCCAATGGGGTGAAGAGTATGGAAGAAAAGATAACCTCCATGGCATAGGGCTGCAACTGAAGCAGAGTCTTCAGGGTAAAGTCAAGTTTCAGTTAGGGCAAGCAGATGGAGAGTACGAGAGATAAAGAGGTCATAGATGTAGGAAAGTTTGTTACAGACAGAGCGGGCATTCCACAGAGCGCAAGAGAAAGGCAGGAAAGAAGGGGGAGAAGAGGAACAGAAATTAGATTGGAGATATCACGGTGTGACCTGCACAAATAGGATGAGAGCTGATGTGGAGTACCAGGATTGGGATTAATGTCCTCAGTGGAGAGCAGGAGAAGGAGCAAGAGAGTACGGAGAAGAGTAGGAGAGGTTTGACGACAGCGATGAAGGTGAGATGTACTCAGATAGAAAGGAGATGGATGAATGGAAGGAAGGAAATGTTGAAGGTTGAGAGCTGAGAAAAAGGAAAAGGAAAAAGGAGATGGTGAGATGATGAATTCAGAGGGTGGACAATGTGTTCCTGCAGTGTACAGTGTTTTCAGATGGAGAAACAGATTAGGAAGGGACAGTACCAAGAAGAAAAAGTGTGCTGGAGCCATAAGTAGTAACTGGGACAAAAATTAATGTAAAGAGAAAAATGTCCCACAGCCTAGAGTGGAGGCCCTGAGTGAATCGGAGTGAACCTGGGAGTCACCCCGGAGAAGGCTGTAAAGGATATGCAGATGAGCTGCAAGTCCTCCACAGTACCTGAAAGGCAGCCGGTGGTAGAGCTGGACACCTCTCAGCCGAGGAAAGGCTTACCAGGGGTTAGGCCGAAGCCAGAATTCCTCCCCCTGAGGGTCGCCTGATCCTAGCCAAAAAGCACCTGGAAACCCTGGGCACCTGGAGCGAGGGCCCTGGGAAGATAGGGGTGGACCTGGGAGTAACCCTGGATACAGCTGTGAGGATATGCAGAAGTGCTGCAAATTCTCCACAGCACCTGGTGGGAGCGCTGGGCACCTATAACTGAGGCCCTGAGTGGATCGGAGTGGACCTGGGAGTGACCCCGGAGAAGGCTGTAAAGGATATGCAGATGAGCTGCAAGTCCTCCACAGCACCTGAAAAGCAGCCGGTGGTAGAGCTGGGCACATCTCAGCCAAGGGGTTAGGGTTGCCCTCAGGGGGAGGAATGCTGGCTTCTCTACATCATTTATAAATATGTTAAACATCAGTGGTCCCAGCACAGACCCCTGCGGAACCCTACTATCTACCCTTCTCTACTGAGAATACTGACCATTTAACCCTACTCTCTGTTTTCTATATTTTAACCAGTTTTTAATCCACAATAGAACACTATCTTGTATCCCATGAGGCACTTTGTCAAATGTCTTTTGAAAATCCAGATACATAATATTGACTGGCTCAACTTTATCCACATGTTTGTTCACCCTTTCAAAGAAATATAATAGATTGGTGAGGCAAGATTTCCTTTCACTAAATCCATGTTGGCTTTGTTTCATTAATCCATGCTTTTGAATATGCTCTGCAATATTGTTTTTATGATAATCTGTACTATTTTGTCCGGCACCGACAGATATTTCAGTGTATATGGCTGCTACTTTGTTGTACCTTTGCAACTGGTGTCTAGATGATCTGTGGAGGGACATTTTCAAAAAAATGACTTAAATCCCCCCCCCCCCCCCGAAAAAAAGCCCTGCTCATAACGTCCAAAAAACACCTCCTTCTCACAGCCATAATCAAACAGAAAAAACATCTAGATCTCCTGTTCAATTAGGCTATGAGATGGACATTTTAGCACTGAAAACATCCAAAATGAACAGCCATTTGCTAAAGTGAAATGTTCAACTTTTCAATCACAAAAACCTAGAGATATGAATGTCTGTATGGCTTCATTTTAAAAAATATGGCCACACAGACATCACTGCAGAACAAAGGAGTAGTATAGTGGTTAGTGCAGTAGACTATATGCAAAGGGAAAACGGTTCAAGCCTCACTATAACTTCTTTTTGTAAAAATGATCTCTCCAGGACCTGAAAAATACCTACTGTACATGAATTTACACCACTTCAATACCCTTCGGGCTGGCAGGTGTCTTATATAGTTAAGTACAGTAGGTATATTTCTGTTTCAAGAAGGCTCAGTAGTATTAAAAAAAAAGTTGAAGTAGGGCTTGAACCTGGGTCCCTTAATACACAGTCCACTGTATTCACCACTAGGTTATTCCTTTGATCGGCTTGATATTTTGCCCAGAATGGCCATAATACCTGCAGTTGACATAGATCCTGGTTTTCCTCTCCAGTTTCACTTTCGGGGAGGAGGGAGGGGGGACAGCAAAAACAAGGAGGTTAAGGAGGGATCATGCTTAATCCTTCCAGTGGCCAGGTGCTCAATTAGAGCAATCTTTTGTAACTTGGACATGACTGAAACAGGTCTAGATAAAAACGTCCTTCTTTTAAGACATTATCCCCTGGATTCCATATAGTGCGACCGGATTTGTACGTGCAAATCAGGTTATATTCTGATTTGCTTGTGCAGCTGACAATTGCCACTTCACAGGCAATTATTGACACCAATTGGCATCAATTAGAATTTGAACATAGAACCTGCAAAGCGTATTTTATAAAAGTCTGCGCGTAAATTCTAAGATGCAGAACCAAAAGGGGGTGTGGCCATGGGTGTGGAGGCAGGTCATTGGCATTTCTAAAGTCTATGCATGCTGATATAGAATACACCTGCTCCACACCTAACATAGGTGCTGTCATTCACACCAAGTTTTGCTTGGCATAAATATATGTGACTAAATATATCCCCGTGGAAGGGTGCTAGGCTTATTCGATAAACCACGCCTAACTTTAGGCATAGTTTATAGAATATGCCTAGGTGTAGTTTTTTTGTGTCAATTTTTACGGTGCCATATATAGAATCTGGCTCTATATTCCTATGGGTATCTTATCATTTAGAGCGTGCTAAATCTATTAGTACACTTTAATAAAAGGACACTTACACTAGGTATTTATTGGACACACAGGAAAAACACCACTTCCGTCAGTACTCCTTCACCCATCCCTGGCTTGTACTGTGCCTGTTTGGCATTGACACCTACTACAAAAATGTACATATTTGATTCAACCAGGAAAAAATACCAAGCAATAATACCTGTGGGGTAAAAACAATGGTAAACACTGATTTTTACTACACTCAAAGAATACCTAATTAGCTGGAAAATATACATTTTTAAATGTGTAATTTATAAATATCTAACAATAATAATGGTAAAACACCTAAGAATTGAAGTCCTACATATAAGTAAACTGTAATACATATGAAATACAAAATTACCACTTAAATAAAAACAAGACCTTTGGTTTGTCTATACCTACTTTCAGTTACAAGTCTATCTACCCAGATCAGTTGTTAAAATACTTTGTTTAGTTTTTATTAATCAATATAAACATAGTTGGATGTACAATCATGCTCTCATTTCTAATTCTCATTTGACTGATAGAGCTGCAGGTTTCTGGCTATCCACAATCCATTTTAATCAGGTTTATTTGTATAAATTTGGTCTAAGTATCATAGTAATTTGCATACACTGCTTTTCCTAAACTTAAACTTGTGTATAGCTCTCAAGGGATGGAATTGACTTTTCAAGAATTAATCTCATTAAACAATTACATTTTGGGGTTCATTTGCGAAAGGGAAAAATTTCTAAAAAGTGGTATAAAGCAGCATTTGGATGTTTTTCTCAGAAAAAAAAATGTTAAAAATCAGTATTTTCAATACCTATTTTTCTGACTTTTTTTCTATGCTGTTCATCTTCAGTGCATCCAAATCTTAAGGGGGTGTGTCGGGGGCGTGTTAAGGGCAGGATTTGGATGTTCCTAAAACGTAGACTTTTTCAGCCATAATGGAACAAAACAAAACTAAAACTAAGACGTTTTGAGCTAGACCTGTTTTTATAATGAATAAGGCACAAAAAGGTGCCCTAAATGAACAGATGACCACCGAAGGGAAGGTTATTTATTTATTTATTTATTTATTTATTTATTTTATTGCATTTGTATCCCACATTTTCCCACCTCTTTGCAGGCTCAATGTGGCTTACAATACATCATGAATAGTGGAAATATATAAGAAAATAGACATTTAGTATTACATAATGATTTTGGGTAACATGATAATGATACAGCATGATGGTGGTTTAACAAGCAAATATCGTAAGACAATTATGGATAAATGTATAGGAGTTCACATTTGTTGATCTTTGTGGTATGCCTTGTTAAAGAGATGGGTCTTCAGTAGTTTGCGGAAGTTAGTTAATTCATAGATAACCTCCCAATACTCCCCCAGTGGTCACTGATCCCTCCCACCCCCAAAAATATGAATAAAAATATGACGTACTAGTCTCTAAGACAACCTCAGATGTTATAGCCAGGTATATTAGAGCAACACACAGGTCCCTGGAGTTGTGTAGTGGTCGGTGCAGTGCACTATGGATTGGGGGACTTGGGTCCCTATTTCCCTCTTATGAGTCACACTTGTGGTGGAAACTGTGACCCCTCCCAAAGTCACCAAACCCCTAGTATGCCCATTTATAGGTGCCCCTTCATCCATAAGGGCTATTATAGTGGTGTACAATGGGGGCAGTAGGTTTTGGGTGGGTTTTGGAGGGCTCAGGGGACACGATAAGCAAGCAAAGGTGAGATGTGTACTTGGGAGCATTTTTATGAAGTATATAGAAGTGCCCCCTAGGATGCCCCGTTGCTCTCCTAGAATGTCTAGGGGACTAGTCTGCTAAAAATACTGGCTCCTCCTATATCCAAATGGCTTGATTTTCTACATTTTGCACTTATTTGTTTTTGGGGGGTTTTGAAAATGGATCAAAAACCAAAATATCCAAAGCACAAAACTTTATTTGAAACAGTAATTTAAAAAATGATAGATGGTTTTTTTTTTCAAAGATGACCTTCTTTTCTATTCAGATTTTGGACGTTTTGTGTAAAATGTCCAAAGTTGGAGACGTCATATCGAAAATTCCCCTCTTTTTCATTCAGTGCTCTCAGTTTTTGAGATTTCAGCTAAGCTCTTTGTTCTTTTTCAGTTACTCTTTTATCATAGGACCAATTTATAATGTAGAACAAAAACTTCCTTCACTTAGTTGTACCACATCATAAAGTACATAGAAAAATATATGTCCTTGAAATTTAATTCCAATATTAGAAACAGTTAAGTGTTCTAAGGTTCTTCATTCTATTAAAAAAAATCACTGCTTCCAGAAATATAGCTTCCTTTTGTCTTCAAGGTCTTTCTAGACACCAGAAGGATTACATTTAAAAATAATTAGGTTGTTAAATAACTCTATCAATCTTGTAGCAGTATAAAACAGATCATATTGAGCTAGCCAGCACTGTCAGATATACAGCATTGCACCTTTCATATTACAAAGAAGTAAAAAAAATGTGTGTGTGTGTGTGTGTGTATATATATATATATATATATATATATATATATATATATATATATATATATATATATATATATATATATATATTATAAGGGTCATTTTAGATCTGAACCTGTTTTTAACTTGTAGAGGGAGAGATCAGTATAATTTGTGATATATCTTTAACTTTCATGTGTTTGTAACAAGAAATAATAAAAAATTATTTGTTGTAGTTAATATTTTGAACCCAGCATTTCCAACAATGAATGCAGTTAGTGCAACATATAATTTACCATGTATTATTGAATAAGAAACATTAGTTAGTAGATAATCTCATAAGTATATATAATCAATATTTAATTTTAACTGATCATAAGAAAGAAAAAGCATTTTCTTATTTTGACAACTAAAATCATATATTGCAGAAGGAAATCCATGGTTTTATAAGCAAATAATAAGAAAAAATATTTTAAAAAAACATTATGCACTCTGTTGTTGCCAAACATGAATTGTATTTTGATTAAAAAACAGATGTCATATTGATTGCTCTACTTCATTAACCCATTTATCATCAAAAATCCTGTAAAATTTCTGGTCCAAGAATTTAACATCTACATAGAAACATATAAAATAATGGTAGATAAGGATCATATGGCCTACCCAGTGTTTTAATATAGGGGTCAGAGACCTCAAATCTGACTCCATCTCTAAATAGCACTAAGTTCTAAAAGGAATTGCCACTGAGAGAGACGTTAGATCTAAGGAAAAGATACCAGCCTTATGACAAACTGGATTTAGATTACAAGTTATACAATGCAGTAAAAGATAGCCTGATACAGCAAAATCATTTATACTTACAGCCTTTCATCATTAAGTGAAGCCCACAGATCATCATTTGGGATGAGGAGTTTATTTGCCAAGATACAAGTCAAATCAGTGATTGACAACAGGCACGTACAATCAATTAATTATAGGAATATAATAATCCAGCTGCAAACAGGTGTTAATTAGTTCCTAATCTTTTATAATTTCTTTTACCAATTAAAGGTTTTACAAGGGAAAGCAATTAGGTAATTTGTCAATTCTGCTGGTCACATTGGTTTCCCTTGGAGAGAGAGAGTGGCAACCCTTCTCTCTAGCTTAAACCAGGAAATACCCTGATTTTTATAGGTGCCCTCAGGATATGGATAATATGCAGTGCTTTTTTTGTAGAAAAAAAGGTGCCGGTACTCATTATGGGCGGGGTCACCACATATGGCTCCACCCCTATGATAGCCACACCCACATTAACCACACCCACTATACCAGCCATGGCGCATATAAACAGACATCATTGAAAATATTATAGTACTATAGGAGAAAAAAATAACGTGATTTTTTTCATTATAAATAATCTCTGTAAGCTCTTACAGCTCCAGTATACCCAGTGCAAAATAAGACAGCCAATGTAAATTCTCAAATTGGACATAATTACAAACACTAAAATGAAAATAAAATGATTTTTTTCTACCTTTGTTGTCTGGTGACTGTTTTTCTTTCCATATTGGTCCCATTCTGTGATTCTGCTTTCTTTTCTTTTCGCTTAACTCTTCTGTGCCATTTGTCATTTTTGTCTCCTTTTTCTTTGCTTTCTTCAATATTTTTCAGGCTCTCTCTCTGTCCAGATTTAATTCATTCTTACTATCCATTCTTTAATGTCCTTCATCTACCTGTGGCTTTTCATCTTTTCCTCACCCTTGTTCTCCCCATGCCCCTTCCTCTTATTCTCCAGTCTTTCTCTATTCCCCTTTTCCATCCAGCAGCTCTGCTTTCTCTCCCCATCCTTCCAGTGTCTCCCCTATTTCTTTCTGCATTCTTCCATCCAGCATCTTCCCTCTCTCTCTCCCCATCCTTCCATCTGTTTTCCCCCTCTCTCTCCCCATCCTTCCATCTGTTTTCCCTCTCTCTTTCCCCAATCCTTCCATCTGTTTTTCCCTCTCTCCCCAATCCTTCCCTCTGTTGTTTTCCCTTTCTCTCTCTCCCCAATCCTTCCGTTTTCCCTCTCTCTCTATCCCCATCCTTCCATCTGTTTTCCCCTCTCCCCAATCCTTCCATCTGTTTTTCCCTCTCTCTCCCCAATCCTTCCCTGTTATTTCCCTCTTTCTCTCTCTCCCCAATCCTTCCCTCTGTTGTTTCCCCCCCCTCTCTCTCCCCAATCCTTCCCTGTTGTTTTCCCTCTTTCTCTCTCTCCCCAATCCTTCACTCTGTTGTTTTCCCTCTCTCTCCCCAATCCTTCCCTCTGTTGGTTTCCCTCTTTCTCTCTCTCCCCCAATCCTTCCCTCTGTTGGTTTCCCTCTTTCTCTCTCTCCCCCAATCCTTCCCTCTGTTGTTTTCCCTCTCTCTCCCCAATCCTTCCCTCTGTTGTTTTCTCTCTCCCAAATCCTTCCCTCTCTTGGTTTCCCTTTCTCTCTCTCCCCAATCCTTCCCTCTGTTGGTTTCCCTCATAGGCGGTCGGTGGCCCAACTGTTTGGGGAGGCTAAAGGGGGCGGGGTTATGGGTGGAGCCAGGGGCGGAGCTTATATCCACAATTGATAACACACAGAAAAAAAATAAGTAAAAATAAAAGTCACAATTAATACCTTTTATTAAATTTAGATATTAGATATGTATCATATGTCAAAGAATAAAGTGGTTGCTCAAAGCATATACTAACCACAATCGCTCAACTGTAAAACACTATGCACAAATTTGTGCAAAAACACACTCAGAACCTTACTGTACCATAACACTAGGCAGACCCTAATACACCAATATACCACCCATATGGAAAATGCAGACCGTTAACAATATGAAACAAGGGATCATAATATCACAATTCTCATGTAGAGCCACAAAACACCCTTTTAGGGTGGATAGTGTTCACAATGAGCTCCTTTTATTAACGACCATATGTAGATCCTTCAAGAGGTAGTCTGTCATGATTTAGGCTGTAAAACCCTTTCTGATGTTTTGATGCCACCTTAGTAAGGCCAACACACAATCTCTCCACTGCAAAACACTATACACAAACTTGTACAAAAACACACTCATAACTTTACCAAACCATAACAGTACTAATTCCAAGGACAGGAGGAGCACAACCTTATGCGTGGAAAGGCAGAACTGTAATTACACCGGGCTCTAAAACACCAGTACACAACCTAGTGAAACAAAAAAACAAAACAAAATGCCGGCAAATACTACACACTAGCAGAATACTGCATCTTGATCACACATGAAAAACACATGACACAACAGATATGAAGGCAAAACTGGAAAGTCAGACTTGGCATGTAGCAATACTAGAAAAATTGAAACTTACATGCAAAATATCACAGATGCACATTTCCAAAAGCTGATATTTCAATTAATAAATTCAGAATAAAATTCTTCTTTCTACCTTGTTGTCTGCGCATTTTATTTTTGTAGTCAGACTGGTCCAGTGTCTATTTTCTGTTTTTCCTGTTTTTGCAGTATCCCCTGTCTGTTTGACATTTCTTCTGTCTTGTCCACCATTTATCTTCCATCTGTGTCCCTACTGGTCCCGTCCAGCATCTCCATTCTGTGTGTCCCTGTCCCATCTGCCCTCTTAGTGTCTCTGTCCTCCCATTACATTCAGCATCTTCCCCCTGTGTCTCTCTGTGTTGCTCTTTCCTGCATTTCATCCTGTTTGTCCCTCCCCACCCTACCTCATTGTGTCCAGCATTGCCCCTGTGTGTCCCTTTCCCTATGCTTTCTCCAAGCCCTGCATCTCTTCGGTTTCCCTGACCTTCCTCTGTCTTTCCTTCCTCCTGCACTCCTACTCTGGGGCCTGAATGCCTTCCAGTATTGCTCTCTCTTGGGTCTCCAATATATCTCACACTTTCTTCCATTATAGAAGTTGCTTACCTGTAACGGTAGTTCTCCTTGGACAGATGATCTTGCAGCCACACAAGTGAAGTGACTCCCCCATGACGTCACGGACCCGGACATATAGCAAAGCTTAAAGCTTTAATTAAAACGTAGCCTACTACGCCTGCGTGCAGCTTCCCGCCTTATCCCCCCCCTATAACCCCCCAGTAGTCACCGCCCCTTTCCAGTTTGGTAAAAAAGCTAGCGGCAACTTAAGGGAGGGCTGGGAGGGATTGTGTGGCTGCAAGATCATCTGTCCAAGGAGAACTACCGTTACAGGTAAGCAACTTCTATTTCTCCCTGGACAGATTTCTCTTGCAGCCACACAAGTGAAGACTCCCCAGCTCCACAGGTAACAGGTGAACAAGACGCCCCTGCGGGCACACATGGTACTGTAAAAGGAACAGAACAAAAAGTGGTAAAACTGGTACCTGTGAGAGGAGGAGGTGGTAGTTGTCGCCTCAGGACACAGAAGAAAGGACCGCCTGGCCGAACGCCGCATCAGTAGCTGAAGCGGTATCCATGCAGTAATGTTTCACAAAGGTATGGACATTGGACCACGTAGCTGCTCTGCAAATATCCTGCAGGGAAGTTCGTTGCAGATGAGCTTTCGTGGCCGCCATGGCCCTCAGATTATGAGCTGTAATATGCGGAATCTGTGAGGGAGTGGCTGCGGCGAGCTGGTAGCATAAGGTGATACAGTTCGCAATCCACTGGGATAGAGTCCCCTTGGTTACTGGCCTTGGGCGGTGAGGAGAGCGGAGTGAAAGGAATAACTGAGAAGGCCTATTGGTGCCTTTAGTTCTATCCAAATAGATGGTAAGGGCTCTCAGGCAATCCAGCGTATGAAATCTCTTATGGTCCTCGGAAACATGTGGAGGAGGAAAGAAGGTGGGCAGCATGATGGTTTGATTGAGATGGGAAGGTGAGACCACCTTCGGCAGGAACTTCGGATGAGTACGGAGCACCGCCTTATCGTGTAGTAGCTGAGTGTAGGGTGGATAGTGGACGAGAGCCTGGATTTCACCGATGCGCCGTGCCGAAGTCAACGTGATCAAGAACAGTGTTTTCCAAGTGAGATATTTGAGGTCGGTTGACTGAAGTGGCTCAAATGGAGAGGCTGTGAGTGCATTGAGCACCAGGTTAAGGTCCCATGCCTGAGTTGGAGGGCGAATGGGAGGATAGAGATGCATGAGTCCTTTGAGAAAGCGTTTCACCACCGGGTGCTGCATGAGGGATAAGTCATCCACCGGGTCATGGAACACCGAGAGAGCTGAGAGATGGAGCCGGATGGAGGAGTAAGACAGCTGTGACTCTGAAAGATAGAGCAGGTAATCCAAGACGCGGGAGAGAGGAGCGTTGGCAGGGTGGAGGTGATGGCAGGAACACCAGTTCGAGAAACGCTGCCATTTTGCATTGTAAGACTTGAGAGTAGAGTCCTTCCTGGACGCGAGGAGGACCCTCAGCACCCCATGTGAGAACATCCGGCTGGAGTGGGGCTGATCCGCCAGGCCATGAGGCGGAGGGATGCGAGGTTTGGGTGCAGGAGACTGCCCTGCTGCTGAGTGAGAAGGTCTGGTTCCAGAGGCAGCGGAAGTGGAGGGCATGTCGTGAGGTTCAGGAGAGCCGTGAACCAGGCCTGTCTCGGCCAGTACGGAGCTATTAACAACAGAGATGCTCGGTCTGATTTGGCCTTTTGGATTGTCTTGGATATGAGAGGGATTGGAGGAAATGCATAGAGGAGGCCTTCTGTCCACGGAATGTGAAAGGCATCTTCCGCCAGTCTGCGCGGACTGGGAAACTTGGAACAGAATCTGCGACACTTGGCGTTGAGAGGGGACGCGAAGAGATCGACGAGAGGGTGACCCCACTTGTCGAATAGATCTTGCGTAACAGTGGTCTTGAGTGACCACTCGTGCGGTTGTAGCTTCCTGCTGAGTGAGTCTGCCAAGGTATTCTGCACTCCGGGCAGGTAGGAGGCCGAGATGGTGGACTGAAGCTTCAGGACCACCTGCCAGAGATGCAGAGCTTCCCCGCACAGCTGTCGGGAGCCGGTGCCGCCTTGCTTGTTGACATAGTACATGGCCACCTGATTGTCTGTCTGCACATGAATCCGTTGTTGCGAGAGGTGTGGCTGAAAGGCTTGAAGCGCTAATCTGATGGCTCGCAACTCTAGCAGGTTGATACTGTATGTCATTTCTTTGGGCGTCCAATGTCCTTGAGTCATGTAGGAGCCCAGATGCGCTCCCCACCCCTGCTTGGAGGCGTCGGTTGTTAGATAAACAGACGGCAGGGGAGGCCGAAAGGGCATACCCTGGAGGAGATGGGGGGCGTGGGCCCACCATTGCAGCGAGGTCTTTAGACTGTGAGAGAGAGGTATCTTTGTAGATAGCGGCTGAAAAGCTTGGATCCACTTGTCCCGGAGGTGCCACTGCAGCGGTCTCATATGGAGCCTGGCGAGCGGGAGTACTGGAATGGTAGCCGCCATATGGCCCAGGAGCACGAGTAACGTTCGGGCAGAGGTGACTGAGACCTGGGTTAGGTGGGCGATGAGGATGGCAATCCGTGTGGCCCTGTTGATGGGCAAAAACGCTAACATGTGCGGGGTATGGAGAACCGCTCCTATAAACTCGAGATGTTGCGTGGGAATAAGTTGAGATTTGTCCAAGTTGATGAGAAATCCCAGAGTCTGGAGAAGTGAGGTGACCCTTGCTAGAGAGTGGAGGGCCTCCTGCGCCGTTGGCGATGCGATGAGCCAGTCGTCGAGGTAAGGGAAGATTGTGACCCTTTGCTGGCGAAGGTGAGCGATGATGGTGATGACACATTTTGTGAACACCCGTGGTGCTGAGGAGAGGCCGAAGGGAAGGACTCGGAATTGATAGTGGTGAGAGTGGACTTGAAAACGCAGGTAACTTCTGGACGCTGGGTGGATCGGGATGTGGAGATATGCATCCTGCAGGTCCAGGGACACGAGCCATGCGTTCTGATCGAGCAGTGGAAGAATCATTTGGAGAGTCGTCATGCGGAACTTTTCTTTCTTTAGAAATTTGTTCAGGGAGCGTAAGTCCAGAATAGAACGCAAACCGCCGTTCTTCTTCTGAATAAGAAAGAATCTGGAATAAAATCCTGTATTCTGGGAACATTCTGGTACCGGTTCGATTGCCCTGATGCGCAGGAGGCGGGAGATCTCGTCGTGAAGTAGGCGGGTGTGAGACGAAGGAACTTGTGAAGTGACTATGCGGGGGAGAGGTGGGGGGGTCGTAAAGTGAAGAAGGTATCCCTGGTTGACAATGGAGAGGACCCACTTGTCTGATGTTATCGAGGGCCAATGAGGGGCAAAAAACTGGAGACGACCTCCCACCGGTAGTTGCATAGCCATCTGCTTGTCAAAAAGAGGATAAGGGTTTGGGCGCCGTTGAGGGCGCTGGTTTGGATGTCCGCCGCTCACGATATGTTCTCTTAGACTGCTGAGGTCTATGTTGTTTATTGTTAAATCTGTAGTTTGTGTTGTATTTGTTGAAGGGGTACTGTCGCCGAGGTTGATACCGCCTTTTAGGCGTGCCATAGGACGAGCGATGAAAGGACGACCTGGGCTGATTGATGTTGTCCTCTTCCAAGGTGTCCAGAGTGGTGCAATCTTGTTTGATGTTGTCGATGATATCCTTAACTCCGTCACCAAACAGGTTATCCCCTGTGCAGGGAGCATCGGCCACTCTGTTATGCACGTCCTCCCGTAGGCCGGATGCTTTTAGCCACGCTAACCGGCGTGTGGAAAGGCCTACCGCGGCCCCTCGAACCGACGTGTCATATGAGTCGTGGGCGGCTCTGATTAAATTGGTGGCGCATTCTTCCAGATTTTGAAGCAGTGGCCGAAATTGAGGTTGTAGTGCCGCAGGGAGGGAATCCAGCGCTCGTGAGAAGTTGTCTAGTACGGTGAATTGGTAGTCGGTATAATGGAAGATGTGAAGCCCTATGCGGGCATTGAGCATGGAGCTTTGATACATCTTCTTACCCATGAGATCCATGAGCTTCATGTCTTTCGTTGGTGGAAAGTTAGAATGGTCTCGTGAGCTTTTGTGTTTACGCATGGCGGACTGGACCACTATGGAGTGGTGAGATAGTTGTGGTTTACCGAAGCCCCAAGTATCTTGGACTTTGTATTTTGTATCCAAACTCTTCTTGGTGGGGAGAGATGTGAACGGGGTAGACCACACCAACTTGTGCTGGTCCGCCAGCACTTCGTGCAAAGGCAACGCGATGATGTCCTTCGGTGCCTCCTTATAGCGCAGAGCCTGTAATTTCTTGGATCGGGGATCCGGTTGAGAAGAGGAGGGAATATCCAAGGCTGATGCCAATTTGAGGAGAAATTTTGGATAGGAAGTATCCTCTGGTTGAGATGATTTAGATGGTAGCGGGGGAGAGGGGTCAGAAGGTAGACCCGGAGAGCCCGCGAGGAGATCGGAGTGGGCGTCAGGAGAGGACGATCTGGAGCATCTCTGAGATGGGGGTGGGGAAGAGCCAGAGTCTGAAAAATTGTCCGCAGCCAGAGAGTCTGAAAAGGACTCGGAGCGTGAGCGCTGCCGAGGGGCTGGCCGATCCGGGGGCGAAACCCCTGCTGCCGTTGGACGTGGTGGGTGCTGGCTGGTCGTGGGGTGCTGTTGAGCTGAGAGATTTTGATTAGCTAAGAAAGCACGCAGCAGATGGAGAATATCCTGGTTTGATTGGGACAGTGGCATAGAGGAGAAATTCCCAGGAGAGACTGCTGCCTGAACTCCTGAATGGTGGTGAGGAGAGAGTATCGGCTGTTTGCCCTGTGGAGAGAGAGGCATTGCCTGAGCCAGAGCAGGAGGAGAGGTGTCAGAGAAATGCTTTGTAGCAGTCTGCAACTCAGGAGGGGAGGAGTAACCCTGATGGAGTGAAGCAGGGGAGGAGCTGTGGCTGTGATGCACAAGGTGGGCGGAGCCAGCCGTGTGATGCGATGAGTGGGAGGAGCCAGCTTTGTGATGCGAGTGGGAGGAGTCCTGACGGTGCCGACGAGCAGAGGAGGAGCTGCTTCGGTGCCGACGTGCAGGAGAGAGGTTTTCTCGGTGCCTATGGCCAGGGGAAAGGCTCTCCCGGTGCCGAAACTGATCGGAGGCACTGTCCCGGTGCCGAGGAGGCAGTGGGGAGGAGGTGCTTCGGTGCCCAGAACGACCATGCTGGTTTTTGTCAGCGCATGGTGTTTGCTGGGGTTGAGTCTGAGCACCGACAACTAGCTGGAGTTGTGGTGGCAGAGACTGTTGCCTTTTGCTAGGCAAAGCACTTTCCAGGGGTTCCTCACAGTGCCGCTTTTTATTCTTCGCCTTCTTACCGGGCTGCTGAGGTAAGTCCTCCACTACTGCTTTCATTTTTAAGTGTCTCATCTGCCTCGTTCGAGGGAGCATGGCTGCACATTTATCGCAGCTGGAGTCTAAGTGCGTCGTGCCTAGGCAGTGGACACACAGGTCATGCGGGTCTGTGAGAGACATTTTATTTGTACAGCGTGAGCAGCGTTTAAAGCCATGTTTCTTCGCCGACATGGTCGGGAAGAGGAGGGCTGCTAAATTAAATTGGTTGGTAATTGTTGAGAGATTTAGGAGAGATTATAAAAATAACAAAATAAAAAAAAATAAACGCGAGAGCTGCACTACGATTTAGTCAACGGGTCTGACCGCCAGAGCGGGAAGAAAAAAACTGGAAAGGGGGCGGTGACTACTGGGGGGTTATAGGGGGGGGATAAGGCGGGAAGCTGCACGCAGGCGTAGTAGGCTACGTTTTAATTAAAGCTTTAAGCTTTGCTATATGTCCGGGTCCGTGACGTCATGGGGGAGTCACTTCACTTGTGTGGCTGCAAGAGAAATCTGTCCAGGGAGAACTGTCAATTCTCCCCCCCCCCATCTACCTTCTTATTCTCAGACGAGGAGGAGCGGAGCGGAGGGCTGCTTCCTGCCCTTGGCTGTTTCACACCAGCATCCTGCGCGAGAATAAAGAAAAGCTTGATCGCTGAGGGTAGCGACACTGCAGCGATTAAGGCAGGCTGCCTCGATCTTCCCAGTGATGCCTCCCGCCCGCGCGGAACAGGAAGTTGCATCAGAAGAGGACGGGAGGCATCACTGGGAAGATCGAGGCAGCCTGCCTTAATCGCTGCTGCGCTGCAGTGTCGCTACTGACAGCGATCAAGGCAAATTAGCAGCACCATCGATTCGATCGGACGACCGACTACAGAGCCTGGAGATCGCGAGGGGACACACACACACAGCGATCACTGCAATAAGAGCTGGTAGGCTGGGTTTTAGTTGCTGCAATGCTGCTGGACATTTGGAGCAAGAGGCAGACGGGGAAGCTCACAGCTGGGCTGGGGAGGCTTAGCCTCCCCAAGCCTCTTATACGGGGCGCCTATGGTTTCCCTCTTTCTCTCTCTCCCCAATCCTTCCCTCTCCCTGCCAAGTTTGGCGCGAAGACGCGACGCACGCGGCACCAGCCCCTATTTCCGGCCGCTGCTGCTTCTCCTGTTGTTGAGCAGCAGCGGCCGCTACACAAAGAAAAAGAAGATTAAAAAAAAATTGAAACCTGGCTGAAACGCGGCACCCCGGCACTGTAGACAGCCATTAGGCATTGGCTGTTGCCCCGCAACCGCTCCTCCTCTTGCCTCTATTTCACTGCCCCTGGAGGAAGACCCCGGAGGAGCGCAGTGACGTAGAGGCAAGAGGAGGAGCGGTTGCGGGGCAACAGCCAATGCCTAATGGCTGTCTACAGTGCCGGGGTGCCGCGTTTCAGCCAGGTTTCAATTTTTTAAAAAATCTTTTTCTTTGTGTAGCGGCCGCTGCTGCTCAACAGGAGAAGCAGCAGCGGCCGGAAATGGGGGCTGGCACTGCGTGCGGGACATGGACTCACAGGGCGGGGGGAGCAAAAAAAAAAGGTGCCGGTACGCCGTACCGTTGCGTACCGGCACAAAAAAAGCACTGATAATATGACAGTAGATATACCTGATTGGATTTATGCTAATGTCATGGTTACCACTGATTGTCTTATACTAATGAGTAGCTTTTATCTTGCTAACATGGTTTTGTCTTTAGCTTGCTTGACCACAAATCTTAAGCAAGACCCTGCATCCAGCTACACCTTTCCTTTCTCACACCATGGCTGACCACAATGTCACTCTGTCCTTTGGACCCCCACCTTTGTGTTTCCTGTTGTTCTCTTTAGAGCTCCAACACTGGGAGTTCAAGCAAGAGCCACACAGGCCTGTAAGCTTTTCCCTCATTTTAGAGCCTGAACCAAAGTCTAGGCAGGGGACCAAGGCTCATAGCTATAGCATTTTTATACACCAGTTTGCCCATCCACACCATCTGCTATCCATTCCTCTCCCAAAGAAATCTTGTGTGACTGTCCCATGCTTTCATAAATTCAGATACAGTCCTTGCATCCACCATCTCCACTGGAGGGCAATTCTGAGGATCCATCAGCCTTTCCGTAAAGAAGTATTTCCTTACCATACTCCGGATTCTATTTCCCTTCACCTTCATACTAAGCCCTCTCAGTCCAGAGCTTCCTTTTGATTGAAAGAGACTTACCTCCTGTGCATTTATGACATTGAAATATTTGTTTTTATCATATCTCCCCTCTTCTATCTTTCTTCCAACATTTGCGTATCAAGATCTTTAAGTCTGTCCCCATATGCTTTATGTGTCAATCTTGTTTATTTCTTTTTTGAAGTCATAGTCTTCAAAATTGTACACAATACTCTAAATGGTAATCTCAACAGAGACTTACACAGGGGCATTATCATCTTCTTTTTTCTGCTCGTCATTTCTCTCCCTATCCACCCAAGCACCATTTTGGCTTGCAGAATTAGAAAAGGTTCAAAGAAGAGTGACCAATATGATGAAGGGGATGAAACTCCTTCCATATGAAGAAAGTCTTAAGCGATTAGGGCTCTTCAGCTTGGAAAAGAGATGGCTGAGGTGGGATGTAGTTAAGGTCTATAAAATCCTGAATGGTGTACAGCGGGTAAAAGTGAATCAATTTTTCACTCTTTCAAAAAGTACAAAGATAAGGGGAAACTCAATGAAATTACATGGGAATACTTTTAATGTGGTAACTTGGTTAGTGTATCTGAGTTTAAAAAGGTTTGTGCATGTTCCTGGAGGAAACGCCCATAGTCTGTTATTGAGATGGACATGGAAGAAGCCATTTCTTGCCTGTGGGGTGGTAGCATGGAATGTTGCTACTAATTGGATTTCTGCCAGGTACTTGTGACCTGGATTGGCAACTGTTGGCAGCAGGATACTGGGCTAGATGGACCATTGGTCTGACCCAATATAGCTATTCTTATGTTCTTTACCCTGTCATCTTGCAGCCATGCCAGGAGTAGGGAAGGAGGGGAAAGCTCTCATTATTAAGGCATGGGAACAGGATTAGCAGTTGCAAGGTCCTCAGCCTGCAGATAGGCAAATGAGGGGCAGTGCCTGGGATGAGAGAGCAGAATTCCATGATAGGAGTTGGCCCAGCGTTTAAGGATAGGAAGGCTCAAGCCTTAGTAGGGAGAAGGAGTTCTCAGGAGTGGGGTGCTAGATACCCAGAGGAGCTTCCTGATCCAGGGCCAGTCCTCAAATGGTTCCTTATGTTGTAATGAAAAGGAGAGGAGTTCTAATGTGGTATTGTAATTTGTGGGAACAAAGACATAGAGAATATCATAGTTATAAGGTAGCATAGTGAAGGAGGGAAGGTTGAAAGCAAACTCTCCATAGTTGATTGAGGTGTGAAAAAGTAATGGTGTTTAAATCCTGGTTATACAGTAGCACAGTGGGGGAGAGTCAGTTGATATGGAAGTCCCCTACAGCTTATTTGAAAGATAAAACTGAATGGGATTTAATTCTAATAATAATATAAAGAGTAGTTTTCTTTTGATTGCTTATAAGCAAGTAAGGTGTGTTTAGTTATATAGCCTGCTGCCCTAGAGCAGGGATGCCAAAATACTCAAAACAAAAAATGTAAGGGGAGGTAAAATACTAAATGCAAAAGAAAAAGAATGGTGGCTGCTCTACAGAGCTTGTGTTTCAAGTGTTTCTTCTTTAGGAGCAGTCTTTCTCAATTCAAAAGAGTCCAACGACTAAAACCTCAGCATCCATCAATTCAAGCTATGTCACTACTACTACTACTATTTAGCATTTCTATAGCGCTACAAGGCATATGCAGCGCTGCACAAACATAGAAGAAAGACAGTCCCTGCTCAAAGAGCTTACAATCTAATAGACAAAAATAAAGTAAGCAAATCAAATCAATTAATGTGTACATGAAGGAGGAGAGGAGGGTAGGTGGAGGTGAGTGGTTACAAGTGGTTACGAGTCAAAAGCAATGTTCAAGAGGTGGGCTTTCAGTCTAGATTTAAAGGTGGCCAAGGATGGAGCAAGACGTAGGGGCTCAGGAAGTTTATTCCAGGCGTAGCGAGACAGAAGGTGCGAAGTCTAGAGTTGGCAGTAGTGGAGAAGGGAACAGATAAGAAGGATTTATCCATGGAGCGGAGTGCACGGGAAGGGGTGTAGGGAAGGACGAGCGTGGAGAGATACTGTCAAAAGATAAATGCCAGCTATATTCATATGTTTGCATTGAACTGGTATTGAACTAGTGCATTAAAGATTTCATCAGAAAAATATTTTTTGTTATTTTACACAGCATGAACAATTTTGTATATATTATTGTTTATTTGTACATGTTTGGAGGACATTGATGACTCCAACTCCTCTAAAGATCTTGTGGATTAACTACTATCTCTTAACCCTGAACCTTTCCGCCCCACATATCACTTTCCTTTAATTGTACTTTCCTGTTTGTTAACTAAATGTTGTAAGCCACATTGAGCCTGCCAGTGGTGGGAAATTGTGGGGTATATATGATATAAAATAAATAAATAAAAATAAAATAAGGAGAGCGCTATAAAAAGATGTATTGATTAATGGCAAGTGTTAGTAGCTCTGGTGAGTACTTACTGAAGTTAATCCTTTCCACTCATTATATTATATTATCTCCTGATATTCAAAAGCAGTTATCCGGCTGGAATCGGCACCTAGCCACTTAACTGTCTCATAACCGGCTATCTGGCAATATCCAATGGGAGATAGCCAGCTATCTCCCACTGAATATCGCAGGTTAGTGAATAGCAGGTAGCCGGTTATAGTGGCTGACATAGAGGGGGATAATCGAATGGGGACGCCCATCTCCATGGCCGCCCATCTCCGAGGACAGGGGCGAGAAGGGGCGGGACAGACCGTATTATCGAAAAAGGTGGGCGGTCATCTTTTCTTTCGATAATACGGTTGGTGCCGGCCAAATGCCTAGGATTTGGGCGGATTTGAGATGGTCGGCATCGGTTTTCAGCGATAATGGAAACCGAAGCCGGCCATCTCAAAAACGACTAAATCCAAGCCCTTTGGTTATGGGAGGGGCCAGGATTCGTAGTGCACTGGTCCCCCTCACATGCCAGGACACCAACCGGGCACCCTAGGGGGCACTTTAAAAAAACAAAACATTAAAATACCTCCCAGGTGCATAGCTCCCTTACCTTGGGTGCTGAGCCCCCCAAATCCCCTCCTAAAACCCACTCCCCACAACTCAACACCATTACCATAGCACTTATGGGTGAAGGGGGGCACCTAGATGTGGGTGCAGTGGGTTTTGGGGGGGGGTGGAGGGCTCCCATTTACCAGCACAAGTGGAACAGGTGGGGGGGGGGTGGGCCTGGGTCCACCTGCCTGACGTGCACTGCACCCACTAAAAACTGCTCCAGAGACCTGCATACTGCTGTCATGGAGCTGGGTATGACATTTCAGGCTGGCAAGAAAATGTTTTTAAAGTTCGTTTTTTTTGGTGGGAGGGGGTTAGTGACCACTGGGGGAGTCAGGGGAGGTCATCCCCGATACCCTCCGGTGGTCATCTGGGCAGTTTGGGCACTTTTTTGGGACTTGGACCTAAAAAAAATGGGTCCAAAAAAAGCGGATCAAATTCTCGCTACGGCCGGCCTTCTTTTTTCCATTATCGGCCAAGGGTGCCCGTTTCTTAAGCACGCCCCAGCACACCCCTGTCCCGCCTTCGCTACCCTTCCGACATGACCCCGAGAACTTTGTTCATCCCCACGGCAGACTTCAGTTGGGGGCGCCCAAAATTGGCTTTCGATTATACCGATTTTGGCGCCCGCAATAGAAGGGCGGCCATCTTCCGATTTGGGTCGGAAGATGGACGTCCTTCTCTTTTGAAAATGAGCCTGATAACTGGCTATCCACAGATTTCCAGGTCCACTTTACTGGCTTTATTTGACCATGTGAATGGGTGGTATATCTTTGGCCGGTTAGAAGATAACCAGCTATGTCTATCATCATAGCCAGTTACCATCTAACCAGCCAAAAATAAACTGGATATTCAATTCTGATCACCCAAATTGGCCTACCATTGAATATCCGGGTTTAGGGTGACTGAGACAATTAGCTGGACTAACTCTCATGGTCTGAATATCAGGAAAGAGGGGAGAGTGCACTGTGGTGCTACCGCTGAGCCTGAGCTAAGAATGGGTGGGCCTGTGCCCATCCAGGACCACTGTAGCTACGCCACTGGTCCCGGAGAATCTTTATTAAAATAGACCCAATGTGGCCATGTGTTGCCAAAAAAGCTGCTTCAGGACTTAAATAACAACTATCAAATCAAACATACATAGAAATCAATATATAAAAATAATACATGCAAATTATAATTTCAATCAAAACATATACATGCAAAAACATGTGCAATAAGTGTTTAATCATATACAAATAAAAGGATCATCACATAAAATATCATGGTGACTAAAAGAATATGAAAACAGACAACCTAAATAAACTGAGAGAATATATGCTATTCTATATGATTCTTATATTCTGCTAAGTTCAAAAGAGATTCTAAATGGATTACAAACAATAAGTCCTTCTTCAGGAGAATTTATAATTGCATATCTAATACATTAAAACTAAAAAGCATCTTTTGCATCCAATACATTGAAACTAAAAAACATCTTTGTCATCAAACAAAAAAAAGACTTTAATGCTTTCCTGGAGGAATAATATTGTGTTATTTTCCACATTTCTAAAGCCTAACTCCGTGATATAAAAAGGAACAATCTATCATGGATTTCTTCTGAACACCCTTAAAGGACGGATAATTTAATTTCAAACAGAGTTCCAATCTACCTGAGGAAAAAGATAAATAGAAATCCAAATAATTAATCAGTCTACCAGATCCATCACCGTACAGCATTTTCTACATCATACAAGTTTGCTTAAATTTCATTCCTGAAGATACAGGAAGCCAGTGTAACTCCTTCAACCGTGGGGATGCTCTTTCATACTTTCCCAGGCTATAAATCAATCTTGTTGCTGTATAAGCAATAGATCAAGGGCGGGACCAGAGGCAGAGCTGAAACAGAAGGGAAGGCAGACTGAAGCGCTGTGCCTGCTCGACTTTCACTGCTGCCACCGGACCCCGAGGTAAGAACTTTTAAATGCAGGCCGGCATGCAGGATGGTGAGGGGCAGGTGGAGGACTGGGAGAAGAGGGCAGGCAATGCAGATCGGGCTGCCACTCGAAGGGGAGACAGAGAGAGGGAGGCGCGGTGGTCTGGAACTCGGAGAAGAGAGGGGGGCATGGAACTCAGAGGGGAGGGGGGAGGGAGGGAGGCAATTCTCCCAAGATTGTATCCTCACCATCAACGTTCTGTGGCTGGCTGGTGCTGGTTTCCCTTCCCTCTCATTGATCCACCCTCTGACGTCATTACATTCAGATGCGAGGGCGGATCAATGGGAATTGTTTTATGAACCCAGGCATCCAGACGTAGAATGTTGGAGGTGCAAATTATTATATAGGATTTGTTTGGTAGACACACTATATGGAATCAAAGTTTTGGATATTATTGAAGATATCAAACAATATTTAGAGGTTTTTTAGACTAATGATTATGTTTTGACTGATCACAATGTTAACTGGCTATATACAAATTTGAGTCTCCGTATCATTGGTAACAGTCTTTGAGTCTTTTCCTCCTTATTTTTGAAAAAGTTCTACATATATCCTGTATTTTCCTAGAAATTCACTAGTGTTTGTTTTATAATTATGTGCTACACTCAAAGGGACACATACTCTTTTTGCTTCATTTGATTTCAGTTGACCATTTAATGATTTTAGGGACCCTTTTATGAAGTCCCAATGTAGCCACTGGCAGTAGTTCAGGGTTGAGTGTACACTATTTCCAGGAAAAAAATAAAAACCCCAGAAATCGTAAGCATGGTGATAATTCAGTGGTAATCAGGCATTGCCACAAGCTGCCCGGTGTTACAGGCCAGAGTATACCCCCCGTCCAGACTATACCCGGGGATAAAGTGGCCTAGGGCAGAGTATACCCCGGGTATATTCTAGCCTAGACCAGTTTAACCCCGGGGTATACTCTGGCCTAGGCCACTTTATACCCCCTCAGGCCAGATTATACCCCGGGAATATAAATTGGGGGCTAGGCCAATTCATACTCCCTGTAAAACAATATAATGCAATTGTAACATAATGTTCAACAAATTTGACTGTTCATAATATAATAAAAGTAGCCTAGGCCAGAATATACCCCTCCAGGCCAGAATATACCATCTGTGCTGCTTCCTCAAACACTTTCTCAGCCTGTCTCTGATTGGTTGCTTCCTCTAACACTTTCTCAGCCTATCTCTGATTGGTTGAGAAGCTGCTTCCTCTGTTGTCACTTCCCTGGCTTTCTCACTGTCGCGTGCCCGCCCATGCGGGACGCGCTTTCGAGGTCCTTTGCATACCTTCAGGCTTCTTCCCCGGGAGCGCGAGGTTTGTGAGTCCTTAAGGCAAATCACCCTCCAGGTAGAGAGGAACAAAACTGGACCGGAACTCCGGACTGGAGTTCTACACCGGAACACTCAGAACTGGAACGCACCGGACAGGTGCGCACTGGAGTGGGGCCCGCTGGACTGGACACCCTGGAGTGGCCCCACTGGACAGGAACATACAGGAGTGAAACCCGCTGGACTGGAACACACTGGAACGGAACTGGAACACCCTGGACCTAGGCTTCACCTACACTTGACTGCCTCCCCCTCGGGTTGAGCCCTCAGGTTCTGGCAGCCGGTAGGACTTACAGGAACAACAGGAAGGAAGGTCCAGGGGTGCCCCCTGGCACCTAGGCGAAGGCAAGGCAGACAAGCAGGAACTGTCCGGGTTCTGGCAGTCAGCAGGAATCAACACAATGACTAGTAGACTGTACCCAGGCTAATAGGAACGCTATACCCAGGCAACCAGTCATACACAGGTACATACACAGAGCAAACCTCAGGAGACTTAGAAAAGCTATAAACCAGCTAACCACAAAGCTGTGCCCAAGCTAACAAGTCATACACAGGAAACAAACACAGAGAACTAGCAGAGCTAGGCACAGGCTACAAACCAGACGGAGCTAAGCTGGCTAATCTAACACTAGGAACAAACACAGAGAGCTAGCAGAGCTAGACACAGAAGGGTAGGAAACCCATAGAGCCAAAAACACAGAAGGGCTGAAACCCTACAGAGCTATACACACAGAAGGGCTGGAAACCCACAAGCGATAAACACAGAAGGGCTAAAACCCTACAGAGCTAAACACACAGAAGGGCTGGAAACCCACAAGCGATAAACACAGAAGGGCTAAAACCCTACAGAGCTATAAACACAGAAGGGCTGGAAACCCACAAGCGATAAACACAGAAGGGCTGAAAACCCACAGAAGGGTAGGAGACCCACAGAGCAAATAACACAGAAGAGCTGGAAGCCCACAGAACAATAAACACAGAAGGGCAGAAAACCCACAGGGCACAAGACAAGGAAAGCAAACAGTGCTAACAGCACACTAACCTCGGGACCTAAGGCACTGCGGAGGAAATGGCAATGCAAAGGCCAGGACTGCAGTTTCCAAGTCACTAATAAAGCCCCTCAACACCAGAGCCACAGGTGCAGCAATCACCTTGCAACCAAACAGAGGCTTGACACTCAGAGCAGGCATCCCATAGAAAGTAACAGCGGGAGCCATCTTGGATACTGGCAGAGACGAAGAGGCGGCAGCCATCTTGGAAGAGGCAAAGCCCACACAGGTGAGATTCAGTAGGGCAATCAGCACACAGAGCCAGAGAGAAACTAAGACAGAGACAGACACAGAGACAAGCAGAAGCCAGCACAGCCACTGACTCCCAGAAACAGGGTGAGTATGAGGGTGGTCACGGCCACAGACGTGACAGTACCCCCTCCTCAAGACCCCCCTCTCGGTCTCCCTGAGGAGGTCAGGTGTCCAGGGGTAACTGTGGTGAAACCTTCTGATCGGTTTCAACCCCCAGCCATGGATCACTGGACTGGAAGTCACAAAGAAGTTCAAAACTGGCAGACAGGAGCGGAACTTGTCAACAGGAGGCTCCTTCCAATCACCGCTGGGCCAACTCAGGAACTTGGATGCATCAAGAGGAACCATGTTCAAAAGGGACCCTTCTCTGAGGGAACACAGACTGAACTCAGGAAGCAAACCGGGACTGGGACCCGGACTAGAGTCAAGAAGCAAACCGGAACTGGGACCCAGGCGGGCGTCAGAAGCTTGACTGGAACTGGAACTCAGAGCAGGCTCAGCATCTTGGCTGGAAGTGGAACTAGGAACAGACTCAGCATCTTGGCTGGAACTGGAGCTCGGAGCAGGGTCAGCATCTTGGCCGGAACTGGAACTTGGAACTGGCTCAACATCTTGGCTGGAAGTGGAACTTGGAATGGACTCAGCATCTTGGCTGGAACTGGAGCTCGGAGCAGGGTCAGCATCGTGGCTGGAACTGGAACTTGGAGCAGATGCAGCATCTTGGCTGGAACTGGAACTCGGAGCAGGCTTAGCATCTTGGCTGGAACTGGAACTTGGAGCAGGGTCAGCATCTTGGCCGGAACTGGAACTTGGAACTGGCTCAGCATCTTGGCTGGAACTGGAACTCGGAGCAGGCTCAGCATCTTGGCTGGAACTGGAACTCGGAGGAGATTCAGCTGCAAGGCTGGGCGCCCCCCTCTGGCCGGACTGGGACGTCTCTCTAACATTAGCTTCAGGCAGCGTCTGCCGAGCAGGGTTCAAGAGGAGACGGCCCTGGGATCCCCAGAGCATGCTAGCAGGCTGAAATGCAGAAAATGGGTTTCTCCGGGCTCCAAGCCGTTGAACACACCTTCTCTCAGCTATTGCTTCGGAGGTCTTCTCCCAGGCTGAATCAAAACAAGGTCTCTCATAGTCCTCTTGGAACGTCATCTCATCCTCAAGAGCAGACTCAATATCTTGGCTGACCTCTGCACTCGGTGCAGATTCAGCATCTTGACTGGAACTACAACTCGATCCAGACTCAGCATCTTGGCTGGAACTGGAACTTGGAACAGAAGTTGAACCGGGACTGGGACCCGGACTGGAATCAGAGTCTTGACTGGCAGGGCCCCTCAAACTGGACTCAGGAGCTTGGCTGGGAGCGCCCCGCGAACTGGACTTTAACTGAGGCTCGGTCTGAAGCACCACTCGAACTGGCCTTAGGAGCTTGATAGGAGGTGCCCTCTGGACTGGAAGCGGAGGTGCCACCTGAACCACCCTGTGGACTGGCATCGGAGGCTTGGTTAGAAGCCCCCCTCGAACTGGACTCAGTGGCTTGACTGGACGGGTCACTTGAACAAGAACCGGAGACTGGACCCGAAGCGCCACTTGCACAGGAATCTGAGGCTCCATCGAAGGCTTCCCTCGGACTGGACTGGGAGACTTCAAAGGGCGTGCCACTTGAACGAGGACTGGAGGCTCGACCTGGAGCGCCACTTGCATAGGAATCTGAGGCTCCGTCAGAAGCACCCCACGGACTGGACTCAGAGGTTTCAGAGGGCGTGCCAGTTGAACGAGGACTGGAGGCTCGACCTGGAGCACCACTCGAACAGGAATCCGAGGCTCCATCGAAAGCCTCCCTCGGACTGGACTCGGAGCCTTAAGTGGCATCGTTACTTGGACTTGAATTGGAGGTTCAGTATGAAGCATCCCCTGGACTGGACTCAGGCTTTTAAGCGGCCGCGCTACTTGAACTGGGGTCAGGGGCTTGGTCCGACGCCTCACTCGGCCTGACCTCAGAGACCTGGTCAGGACCGTCCCTCGGAACGAACTCAGAGGCTTAACTGGTGGCTTCACTCGAACAGAATTCGAAGGCTCTGCTTGAAACCCTCCTCGGACTGGACTCAGCGCTGGTGGACTGTAATCCTGAATAGGAACTAACCCGCTATGGTACCGCAGGCTGCTCTGCTGAGGAGGCCAGAGCGGAGGAATTCCCCGGCGTCTTCTTTCGGCCTCAGCTTCTGGAGTATCCCGCAGAGCTGGCTCCTCCAGGAGTCTGAGGCGGTACTCACAGAGCGAGATAGCAGGATTCATGTCAGAAACTGGACTATGGCGGACCAGACGCCACCAGAGACGCTTTCTTTCAGCTGCTGCTTCAGGAGTAGCCTTCAGGGCTGGATCAGACAAAAGTTTATCTCGGTACTCCCGAAGCGTCATAAAAGGACCCAAAAAAGAAACTGGGCTGACATAAAGATCAGAGTCAAAATCAGAAACTGCACCCGGATTGTCCACAGGGAACGAAGCTGTGGACAGGTAGCCAACCTGGACGGCTGATCTTGCCGGACTCATGGCCTTTGCATTCTGTCGCGTGCCCGCCCATGCGGGACGCGCTTTCGAGGTCCTTTGCATACCTTCAGGCTTCTTCCCCGGGAGCGCGAGGTTTGTGAGTCCTTAAGGCAAATCACCCTCCAGGTAGAGAGGAACAAAACTGGACCGGAACTCCGGACTGGAGTTCTACACCGGAACACTCAGAACTGGAACGCACCGGACAGGTGCGCACTGGAGTGGGGCCCGCTGGACTGGACACCCTGGAGTGGCCCCACTGGACAGGAACATACAGGAGTGAAACCCGCTGGACTGGAACACACTGGAACGGAACTGGAACACCCTGGACCTAGGCTTCACCTACACTTGACTGCCTCCCCCTCGGGTTGAGCCCTCAGGTTCTGGCAGCCGGTAGGACTTACAGGAACAACAGGAAGGAAGGTCCAGGGGTGCCCCCTGGCACCTAGGCGAAGGCAAGGCAGACAAGCAGGAACTGTCCGGGTTCTGGCAGTCAGCAGGAATCAACACAATGACTAGTAGACTGTACCCAGGCTAATAGGAACGCTATACCCAGGCAACCAGTCATACACAGGTACATACACAGAGCAAACCTCAGGAGACTTAGAAAAGCTATAAACCAGCTAACCACAAAGCTGTGCCCAAGCTAACAAGTCATACACAGGAAACAAACACAGAGAACTAGCAGAGCTAGGCACAGGCTACAAACCAGACGGAGCTAAGCTGGCTAATCTAACACTAGGAACAAACACAGAGAGCTAGCAGAGCTAGACACAGAAGGGTAGGAAACCCATAGAGCCAAAAACACAGAAGGGCTGAAACCCTACAGAGCTATACACACAGAAGGGCTGGAAACCCACAAGCGATAAACACAGAAGGGCTAAAACCCTACAGAGCTATAAACACAGAAGGGCTGGAAACCCACAAGCGATAAACACAGAAGGGCTGAAAACCCACAGAAGGGTAGGAGACCCACAGAGCAAATAACACAGAAGGGCTGGAAGCCCACAGAACAATAAACACAGAAGGGCAGAAAACCCACAGGGCACAAGACAAGGAAAGCAAACAGTGCTAACAGCACACTAACCTCGGGACCTAAGGCACTGCGGAGGAAATGGCAATGCAAAGGCCAGGACTGCAGTTTCCAAGTCACTAATAAAGCCCCTCAACACCAGAGCCACAGGTGCAGCAATCACCTTGCAACCAAACAGAGGCTTGACACTCAGAGCAGGCATCCCATAGAAAGTAACAGCGGGAGCCATCTTGGATACTGGCAGAGACGGAGAGGCGGCAGCCATCTTGGAAGAGGCAAAGCCCACACAGGTGAGATTCAGTAGGGCAATCAGCACACAGAGCCAGAGAGAAACTAAGACAGAGACAGACACAGAGACAAGCAGAAGCCAGCACAGCCACTGACTCCCAGAAACAGGGTGAGTATGAGGGTGGTCACGGCCACAGACGTGACACTCACCCTGTCTCTAATTGGTTGAAAAGTGCAGATCTCTTTTTATCATCCTCATACACACAGCTGCTTCTTCTAACACCAAACTCTTTACTTTACCATTGTTGACAACCATGGAAGACCAACTGTATAACCAACTTTTGACATTCTACACTGCAGCACAACAAAAGTACCCCCTGTGGATCTACGATCTACCTCCAGAGAAACGTCTAAATGCCAAGATCCAGTTCAGACAAACAGCTAAGCCATATCGAGCAGACAGAGGGATTCTTTTCCATGGGGAAAAGGAGGTTCTAACTAAAAGACAACTGCCAACTATCCTTAAGGCCTGTCATGACAACCCAATTTCTGGTGGCCATTTTGGCAGAGATAAAACATTAGCCAAAATCTCTGTCCGTTATTACTGGAAGGGAATGAAGAACGACATTCACCAACATGTCAAAGCCTGTCAAAAATGTTTTGTTACAAATCCCAAAATCAGCAAGGAGGCTCCACCACTCAACAGTATACCAGTGCCTGGAAAAGTATGGAGCTTAGTCGGGATTGATATGATGGGTCCTCTTCAGGAAACATCGAATGGCAACAAATATATCGTTGCTGCCACTGATCATTTCTCAAAGTGGACTGAAGCTACAGCTGTTCCAGATAAGAGTGCCAAGTCAGTAGCAAATTTTTTGTACTCCGTTATTTGCTGCCTTGGCTGTATGGACACTGTCATAAGTGACCAGGGACGAGAGTGAACTCAATTATCGACAACCTGATGGAGCATTTTCAAACAGATCACCGCATTTCATCTGCCTACCACCCACAAACAAATGGCCAGCGGGAACGTGACAATCAAACACTCAAGGAATCTCTCAGTAAGCTTGTCAATGAACAAGGAAACAACTGGGACCAGTTCATCCCTGGTGTTTTGTTTGCCTATCACACATCTGTGCATGCCTCAACCAAGTGCACTCCATTTGAGGTCATGTATGGACAGAAGGCCAAGCTTCCTATGGACCGCAATCCCTCAGAATATGACACTATGGACACCATGCCCCTTTCAGATGATGCCAACCCTGATGTGCTAAATATACTGACAACCATTCATAAAAAGCTCTGCTCAACTGTCAGTACCAACATTCACTCTGCCCAGGAACACCAGAAGCGTGCCTTTAACCATCGACACAACAGCCAAAAAGAAATCACTGCTGGAACCATCGTTTACATCAAGAATAAGCAACGTATTCATCGCATGGGTTCAAAGATGGAACCACGCTGGATTGGACCCTACTTTGTTATGGAATCCTTGACCAAGGGACGAGTAAAACTTAATAACAATAAGACTGGAAAGATACTGAAGAACACCTACCATGCCAGCAACCTTAAGATTTACCAGGATGAAGAGACTACTCCACCACCTCAGTCCTCTGATGATTGTCTCAGTGACTCTGCTGCACAGAAACATAAGCAAACCAAGACTTTCAACCCACTACCAAGTTCAGAAAGAAAGTATCTTAGCACAACTCTTGGCCTTACATTTGGTAAGGTTGTGTATTGTGGATGCACAAGGGACCTTGGGCAACCACGGCGTACATATAAAACCAAAGGTGATGGCAACTGCTACTTCTGGGCCATCAGCTACTTTCTGACAGGAACAGAGGACAACCACTCCCTGCTCAGAAAGAAAGTCATCCACCACATGAAAAATGACTTGAGAAGAAAACTACAGGACTACTTGAACCAAAAGGTGAATTAATATGTGAACATCTCTGGCATCTCCCGTGATGGAGTATGGGCAACTGATGCAGAGATCATGGCCACAGCAAATCTGTTGAGTTGTGATATTGTCATCCACACAAAAGTTGGTGACTCCATGGATTGGTTGACCTATCCCACAAGTTTCAATCTGCACTCAACAACAGAACACACACTTTATCTTGAAAACAAGCATGATCATTTTGATGTTGTTATCAATGTTTAACTTTGAACGTTTATATTAAAGTGAGAAGCTCCTAGTCTTAGAAGATCAGTTTCAGGACGTTATGACTTTTATTATATTATGAACAGTAAAATTAATTAAACATTATGTTACTAGGTATAAATTGGCCTAGGCTGTACCCCCTAGGGCAGGATATACCCCAAGGCAAAAATAGGTATATTCTTCCCTGGGGGGGTATATTCTGGCCTAGGCTACTTTATCCCCCTGGGCATAGATAGTGTATTCTGCCCTGGAGGGGTATATTCTATTCTGCCCTGGAGGGGTATATTCTGGCCTAGGCCAGAGTAAACCCCAGGGGGGGGGGTATATTCTGGTGTATTCTGCCCTGGAGGGGTATATTCTATTCTGCCCTGGAGGGGTATATTATGGCCTAGGCCAGAGTAAACTCTGGGGTATATTCTGGCCTAGGGGGATATAGTCTGGCCTTTAGGCCAGTTTATCCCCCGGGGTATACTCTGGCCTAGGCCACTTTAACCCCAGGTATAGTCTGGGCAGGAGGTTAATGTGGCCTGTTAAACCGGTTACCACCAGGTTACTGTGGGAGCCCTTTTTGCCTACTCAATGGAGATGTTAAGTACTTCCCACTGCATGACCGTATGGTAAGAGTTATCTTTCCATTTAGCCATTTGGGGGGGGGGGGGGGGGCTTTTTAACCCGTTGAGATCAAAAGGGCCCTGGCGTATGGGGAAAATGTTCCCTGCCACTACCACAGGATCCTTTTTCCCACAGCTTGGTAAAAGGACCCCTTAGTTATATATTTGGGGTTGGTTTTTTTTATTTCTTCAATCATTTATATATTTATTTTATTGTTTCATTATTTCCTTAATATGCATATTCATTTGTATTGATGGATGTCCTTAGCTTTTGTATTTTTAATTACAAACACAATTGTTTTTCTTTTTAAGTTTTGTTATTTATATTCATATCGTTTATTTATGTATTCTGTGGTACTAAAGGTTTAATAAGCTCCATTTCATGCTTCCTACATTGCAATGACATCATCCACATCACTGGAATGCATGCAAGATGGCCACTGGAATGATTGGCATTTTTACACTATTTTAATATTTTGATTTTTTTTTTCTGTGGCATTAAAAAACATAATTATTATTGATTTGAGAAGGGCATAGCTTATTTTTGATGTAGTTGCCATTTTTTATGATTCTCTGTTTTTATATGAAATGTTTACTGTTTTAATCCCCTTTTTGAGCTTATTTAGATATTCTAAGTTGGATTGGTCTCCATCTTATCACTATTTTAATATTAATATTAGAGCTAATTATATTTTTAACCTTTTTAACCTTTTATTTCAGCGCTGCCTTTGTCCCCAGAGTATGCATATAAAATAGTCTAGATTCTACTTTTACTTCCATGAGAGCTGGGAAAGAAGCTGCAGCTCTTTATTGAATTTACTGTTATGCTGTGCTTCAAAAGGTTTTTTTTTTTTTACTTTAAGAGATGTTTTTTTCTTTCCCATTTAAAGGTTTCTTCTTTTTAAGAGTTCTTTTTGAGATTTTGTGGTTTGAGGGCCCTTTTTACCAAGGTGCAATAGTGTTTTTAGCGCATGCTAAAAATTAGAGCGCACTAATGCTAGAGACACCCATAGATATATATGGGTGTCTCTAGTGTTAGTGTGCTAATATTTAGCACACACTAAAAATGCTAGTGCCTACAGCATGGCTTATTAAACAGGGCCCCATGTCTTTTTTTCATGCAATCTTGGATGCATGTGTGTGTACTTGGGATACAAGATCTTAATCCCTGGCTTGGTATGTGCCGCTTTGGATTTTATTTACCCCCTGTTTACTAAACCACATTGGCAGCTGCTATGCGCTAATGCCAACACAACCTATTCGCTTTGAATGGGCTGTGTTGGCATTGCCATGTGGATTAGTAAACAGCGGGGTTAGTTGGTACCTTATCACATATATTCACTTTGGTGTTTATGTGGACAGCCTGATTACTTATATCATTCACACTGTTTTTTTTTGCATTAGTCACTGACCTTATAATGATCTACTTTTTAAATATTCTCTCAGTTTATTTAGGTTATATGTTTTCATAATCTTTTAGTCATCATGATATTTTTATTTGATGACCTTTTTAGTTGTATATGATTAAACACTTATGCATGTTTTTAAAGTTATTTGCATGTATATGTTTTGATTCTAATTATAATTTATGTATATGATTTTTTATATATTGTTTCTATATTGATTTCTTTATATATTGATTTTATTTGTATGTTTGATTTGATAATTGTTATATAACGCCTGATGTAGCCTTTTTTGGTGAAATGTGGACACATCAGGCTTATTTTAATAAAGATTCTCCTGGACTCCTGTTCTGCTTTGGTTTTTGTCCCCTGCTGTTTGCTTTGGAATTATAAAACCTCTCTTGGTGTTACATACCTACATACTTTTGATGCATGTTCATTCTGTGTTATAAGGGCAGGGTTTTGTAGAGCAGGGGTGGGAAATCACAATCCTCAATGGCTACTCAGTTTGACTGTCAAATTTTCATAATGAATATTGTAAAGAGTATGTAGGACAGGCCCCAAAGGAACCCTGGGATAGGCCAGAATACCCCCGTTATAGGCAGGCATTCCCCAGAAAAAAACTAGAAATAAAGAACTACAACTCCCAGCATGCCCCAAGGGAGACCGGGGATAAGAGAAACTATGTGCATTCCCAGGAGTCTCCAGAGGAGGGCCGCAGGGGAAGGAATAAGGCTGATTCTCCAACCTGGTGGAAGAGGTGGTGGAACAGGTGGGTGGAGAAAGAAGAGCCACAAAAGAGCTTTAATGAAAGAAAGGGTGAGCAGCTGGGGGAAGGGCGGGGCGAGGAGAATATGGATTGGGCTCCTGAGGAGAGAGAGGCAGAGAGTGAGCCTTGCCCTATGGAGTTGACTGAACCAGAGAACATCCTGGAAGAGCCGATGGACTTTTCAGCTCTGGCTCAGCGAAAGCCAAGGAAGTAGCGGGGCCAAGCCGGGTCAAGCGGGAGGAGGTCAGGTAGGAGTATGACTGACCAAGAGGGTGGGACCCTAGGCTTTGAGCCCGCGCAAAGCCATTACTGTGTTTTTGAAAGCCTGACTAAATTGAGCTGTGTTTTGGAAAGCTTGGCTAGACCTGAACGGTGTTTTTGAAAGCCTGGCTAAACTAAGCTGTATTTTTGAAAGCTTGGCTAGAACTGAACTGTGTTTTTTCTTGAAAGCCTGGCTCAATTGAGCTGTGTTTTGGAAAGCTTGGCTAGAACTGAACTGTATTTTGAAAGCCTGGCTAGAACTGAACTGTGTTTTTTGAAAGCCTGACTAAATTGAGCAGTGTTTTGGAAAGCTTGGCTAGAACTGAACTGTATTTTGAAAGCCTGGCTAAACTGAGCAGTGGAGTAAGGCTTGGCTAAAAGTGAACTGTGTTTTGGGAAAACCCCGCTACACTGAACCGGGTATTTTTTTTTCTTTTATTATTTGCTGCTACTCTTCCCCAGGAGGGAGGGAGAGGAAGCAGCTGTGGAAGCCTGGACTGGGCAATTAACCGGCTTGAAAAAGGTGAAGGATAACTGTGCTTTGTTTTGGGGTTTGGTGCCACAACCGGGGGAAGGAGGGAAACCCCTCCTAGGCAATAAAAACCTTCAGTGTTCTGAGGGAGAAAGGAGCAGTACTGGAAGGTGTTCTGCAGGTGTGGAGAGCTGCTATCGCTGAGGGAAGAGGATCCACTTTACAATATGCATGAAATTTATTGAAAATCAATATCAAGCATATTCATTGTGGAAATCTTGAAAACCTAACTGTATGACCATGGTTGCCTACCCCTGTTGTAGAAGATTGCAGGTAACACTCAGGAATGGATAGAGTATAAGGTTATAAACAAGCCTATGTTGTGTGCTGTTTAATTTATACTTATTAAAAGAACCATGCCTTAGTCCATGTCTCATCCAGTGGGCATATGTGTGGGTGAAACACTGAAGCACAGAAGACCTATATCTATATCTGCATCTATCTATATCATATATCTCTATATCTGACAATATATTTAACCATTTATAATTCTCTCTAAGCAATTCTAGGTAGCTTACAAAATAAAATACACAATCAAGTGGAGAACAACAGGCAATAAAATTAAATGAAATTATTATGAGCATATTCAGTTTGGAAATTGGTCCTAAGAGTGTAAAGTCCATAAAAATGGTTCTCAAGGGGCTCACGCTTTCCACTAGGGGCAGTGAGCTGATGTAAACAGCCTTTAGCTCCACCCACCTCTGAAGGGCCAATTGCCAGTATGAGCAGTGGTGATGTGAGCTGGCTAATTAGGTCCTCTGATGACTAGACTGATTCGAGGTAGGTACAGCTGTAAATCAGGTACTGCAGTTGTTATTCAAATGTTCCACTAGTGGCAATGGTATCTATATTTACCTTATCCCAAAACAAAAATTAACGTGGCATTCCAAAATCCCTACCTATATTAAAATTGATGAGATTAGGAGACCAGTCTACTCACAGTTATTTATTTATTTATTCATAAAATTTATTTTCTGCTCAATCTACAATTCTTGGCAGATCACAATAAAGCATACACAGTATCAAAATGACATTGACATATCTAAATATCATATTAATACAAATACAAACCTCTATCAAAGTTGGATTAAACTCATCAACCTTATCCTCATCTTCGAGCATTATCCAGTTTACTCACAAAATGCATGCTGAAATAAAATAACATAATATAATAGTAAAATAGAAATTAAGAGGGGTGGGGTAGTTATTAAGGTGTGATACATCCTTAAGACACCCCCCCCCCCTTTTACAAAGCCACACTGGCAGTTGCCTTTGTGGTAATGCCGACACAGCCCATTCAAAGTGAATGGGCTGTGTTTGCATGATTGCGCGGCTTTAAAAAAAAAAAAAGAAGGGGTATTTGCCCTTTAACAAGAGTTAAAGGGTAATAACAAGCATGATATTACTGTAATGTATGTTAATCTAAGGTACTAGAGGATAAACAGTAATGAGAGGCAAAGTTGTAGAGAACACTGCAAGTTGCTGTATTAAAGAATCAATAAAACCATTAAAAGCTGGTGCTATTTTCCTTGCCAGGACATTGGTTCACAAAATTGCAGTCCAATACTTTCAGTTGCCTCTTAAAGAAACAGGTCAAACTGGACCTAAGCTCCCCCCCCAACTATACCCTCAAACACAACAGCAGAAATGTCCCTCCCATTTCCCAAAAGACCTTCCCCTACCATCTCATTGACTCTTAGGGCCAATCTTGCAAAATCCCTGGAATAAGTGGTGTCAGGGTAGAAGTAATCTCCAGTCACTCTTGCCTCTTGCAAGCACCAGGTTCAAAATGGCAGTGGCAACCCCTAGCAGTAGTCTCATGGTACTACCTCAAGGAATCAATCTACTATGTAAGGGCCTTATACATCAGCTTGGTTCATAGCAGTAGTATCAAGAAGCTACATCTAGGATTGATGGTGCTATTTTGAATCAAGTGCCAGCAAATAACAGGAGTGACTGGTGATCACTCCTGCCCCAACTCTACTAGGTCCCAGGGATTTTGCGAGGTAGGCCTGAGGGGAGGCTACGAAAGGGTAGAGGAAAGCTTTCAGGGAAAAGGGGTCTCTAGGGCAGGGAGAAATTTAATTGGGGTTGTCTTTGGGTGGGAGTTGTTATTGAAGGTGGCATTGGGAGGGTGGTGAGATTTTAGAGAAAAGTGGGTCTTCAGGGGTTGAGTTTGTTATAGGGGTCTTTGGGGGGAATGGATTGAGGCATAGCTCCTATCATACTTCCCCTTAAAGAATTGGCCAGTAAGCGTTAGGCTGAAGTTTAGGCTCGCTTCTGGGCACTGAAAATAGTACAGCTTGTGAAATTGATCTCAAACTGTGTCAGTGGCATTCCTAGGGGGGGCTGACACCCGGGGCGAATCAGAGATGCGCCCCCCCCTGGGTGCAGCACCCCCTGGATGCAGCGTGATCCCCCCCGGCGAAAGGACCCCCCCCCCCCTGTGAACCCCCCCCCCCCCCCGGGTGCATGCCACTGGGGGGTGCCGTGCGCATCTGTCCTTCGTTCGTTCCATGCTCCCTCTGCCCCGGAACAACCTGTTCCGGGGCAGAGGGAGCATGGAACAAATGAAGGACAGGCGCGCGCGGCACCCCCCAGCGGCGTGCACCCGGGGCGGACTGCATCCCACCGCACCCCCCTAGGAACACCACTGAACTGCATTATTCATATACAGTACCAAAAGAGTGACTAATCTGTGGTACTGAGCTACTGCAGGTTAGTCACTCCAATGAGTAATTATGGTACATTAGAAGCCTGATTTTTACCACACCTTAATACATTCTCCTCTAAATCATACGGTCAAAAGAATATCTCTGAAAGCAGACACTAATCCTCTATTACAAAACGTTTAAAAACATGTATTGATATTCCAGGAACATCTTGTAAATCCAACTAGTTTAAATAAAATTTAACAAATCTATAATAAGATAAATGTTGTTTAAATAGTACAAACTAAAGTTCACTGAACTCTGCAAAAATATATTAAATCGTTTATTTTATCAGCATGGTTCAACATTCAGAACAATTTTTCATGTTAATGTAGGAAAGGATAAGTGGCATAAAGACTTAAACACATGCATATCAAACAATTTAAATCCTTTTACAAAAATAGAACATTGGTTCACTCGTTTTAGTTCAGTGAACATGAAAGAAGAACTATACACTGTCAGATAGTCATTTGAGTTGGAAGACTTAATGATAGACTGCATAATCTGTTTTCAGTTTATTTCAGATTATGGAATCCCTTGGATCAGCACTAATGTAGTCTGCATGATTTCATACTTTCCCTTGTTCTGCTCTTGGTACAGTTAGCATAAGAATCCTAAATTGTCAAACAGTGGACAAGCTAGTCTATGGAGACATGAAAACCAACACTGTACACCATAAAAATGGAGGAAAAAGGGGCTCTGTTAGTGCTGCTGCCAAAATAATGTTCTAAATGAACTTTTCAAATTATCAACTGTAAACGGCTGTTCGATCATAGGATCTCCTAAAAAAACCTCCACTATCAAATTGACATGTAAAGTGGTATGTATTTTTCTTTTTGTATACTTCTTTTTACTTTTTTTCAATTTTCAATTTTTTTGTCAAAAGACATTTTATAACATGTCCACATAGAGCAATATAGCTTATCAAATTGACTTTAACATCATTGCTGGGAGTACAGGAAACGTCTCTTTTTTCCTAGACTCAAAACAATAAGCGAGCATGGGAGTGATTAAAAGAGACTTATCTTCATTTTAGACTATCCCAACGGGGACCCGTTTCATGGCCGCTTCTTCAGGGGAAGTCCAAAGCATGTCTCAAATTCCAAGAAAAACTCTCATTGCTTCTGTTACAGTTGCACACATACAGTGGGGGAAATAAGTATTTGATCCCTTGCTGATTTTGTAAGTTTGCCCACTGACAAAGACATGAGCAGCCCATAATTGAAGGGTAGGTTATTGGTAACAGTGAGAGATAGCACATCACAAATTAAATCCGGAAAATCACATTGTGGAAAGTATATGAATTTATTTGCATTCTGCAGAGGGAAATAAGTATTTAATCCCTCTGGCAAACAAGACCTAATACTTGGTGGCAAAACCCTTGTTGGCAAGCACAGCGGTCAGACGTCTTCTGTAGTTGATGATGAGGTTTGCACACATGTCAGGAGGAATTTTGGTCCACTCCTCTTTGCAGATCATCTCTAAATCATTAAGAGTTCTGGGCTGTCGCTTGGCAACTCGCAGCTTCAGCTCCCTCCATAAGTTTTCAATGGGATTAAGGTCTGGTGACTGGCTAGGCCACTCCATGACCCTAATGTGCTTCTTCCTGAGCCACTCCTTTGTTGCCTTGGCTGTATGTTTTGGGTCATTGTCGTGCTGGAAGACCCAGCCACGACCCATTTTTAAGGCCCTGGCGGAGGGAAGGAGGTTGTCACTCAGAATTGTACGGTACATGGCCCCATCCATTCTCCCATTGATGCGGTGAAGTAGTCCTGTGCCCTTAGCAGAGAAACACCCCCAAACATAACATTTCCACCTCCATGCTTGACAGTGGGGACGGTGTTCTTTGGGTCATAGGCAGCATTTCTCTTCCTCCAAACACGGCGAGTTGAGTTCATGCCAAAGAGCTCAATTTTTGTCTCATCTGACCGCAGCACCTTCTCCCAATCACTCTCGGCATCATCCAGGTGTTCACTGGCAAACTTCAGACGGGCCGTCACATGTGCCTTCCGGAGCAGGGGGACCTTGCGGGCACTGCAGGATTGCAATCCGTTATGTCGTAATGTGTTACCAATGGTTTTCGTGGTGACAGTGGTCCCAGCTGCCTTGAGATCATTGACAAGTTCCCCCCTTGTAGTTGTAGGCTGATTTCTAACCTTCCTCATGATCAAGGATACCCCACGAGGTGAGATTTTGCGTGGAGCCCCAGATCTTTGTCGATTGACAGTCATTTTGTACTTCTTCCATTTTCTTACTATGGCACCAACAGTTGTCTCCTTCTCGCCCAGCGTCTTACTGATGGTTTTGTAGCCCATTCCAGCCTTGTGCAGGTGTATGATCTTGTCCCTGACATCCTTAGACAGCTCCTTGCTCTTGGCCATTTTGTAGAGGTTAGAGTCTGACTGATTCACTGAGTCTGTGGACAGGTGTCTTTCATACAGGTGACCATTGCCGACAGCTGTCTGTCATGCAGGTAACGAATTGATTTGGAGCATCTACCTGGTCTGTAGGGGCCAGATCTCTTACTGGTTGGTGGGGGATCAAATACTTATTTCCCTCTGCAGAATGCAAATAAATTCATATACTTTCCACAATGTGATTTTCCGGATTTAATTTGTGATGTGCTATCTCTCACTGTTACCAATAACCTACCCTTCAATTATGGGCTGCTCATGTCTTTGTCAGTGGGCAAACTTACAAAATCAGCAAGGGATCAAATACTTATTTCCCCCACTGTAAGTGCTAACTGCATCCACAACAGTATTCTATAATATAGGCAGGCAACTTGCTTAGCATGTAGATGCATGGCAGTGTAGATTTAGGCATGGTTGGGGTGAAGCATGGATGTATTCCACATGTGCTAAGGTGCTGCATTTGGTTGCATGTATTTACACCTGCTATTGACATGGCTTAAGTGGGTGCCCAAAGGTAACCACCAGAGTAAATCCTCCCTTAGTTGAACAGACAGTCAGCTTTTGTGAAGTTTACAAAGTATAGGTTAAACCACAGGCACTGAGTTTTTAAGTATATTGAGTCAGACTAGCTGGGAACTCTGAAGTAATATTCAGCCCGTGGTGGTAAACAGCTTGTAAGCCATTCACAGCCACTCCTGACATTCAGTGCTGGGCATGTGCAGCTCCCAGTATTGAATATTCATGGTTAACTGGGTGCCAGCCAAAATTCAGAATGGGGCTCATTTAATTCAAGGGTCCTTTAACTAAGCCATGGCAAAAAGTGGCCTGCAGAAGTCTCGACGTGTGTTTTTGGCATGTGCCAGGCCAGTATTTACTACGTCTGGGAAAAGGGGCTTTTTTTTCAATGGGCCTGGAAAAGGGCCTGCAGTAAAACTGAAACCAGTGTGTGCCTATTTATGGCCTGAACCCTTGATGTCACCCATTGATCTAGTGGTAAGGGCTCACATGCTACATGCGCAGTGACCAGTCAGTGAGCACCAGCTGCTGATTAATGCCAAAACCTCTGTGCGCAGAAGGAAATAACAGAAATGTCCTGGTGGTATGAGCACATGCCATATCTGAAATTACCACCAGGGTGGTGTGCTAGCCTGGCAGTAGTCTGTTTTTGGTGCATCATGCACACGTGTAGAGCCTACCATGCCTTTGTAAAAGGGTCCCTCAGTGCATTAAGTTAGTCCTTTTGCTGTTCTAACTTTATGCACTTACTTAGCTGGTTAAGGGATTAAATATCATTGCTAACCGAATAAGTTGTGGCTCTGCCCAAATTCCGCTCCTGGACTGTGCCTAATCTAACTGGTTAGGGAATGACCAGTTTGTGGAGATATTCAGCAGCATTACCCAGTTAAGTGCTGCTCAATATTGGCAGCCGGCTAGCTCAGGGGGCCTTTTACAAAGCTGCATTAGCGTTTTTTACCTAGCGGTAAAAATCAGCTGGCTGTAAACACCGAGATGCCATGGACATTTCAGCATTTACCACCAGCTGATTTTTACCACGTGCTAGAAACGTTAGTGTGGCTTTGAAAAAGGTCCCCTCAGTTCCAGCAGGAGCCTGTCCTGACTGGTTAAACCTCTTTGAATATTGGGCCCTCTGAGTTTGATATTCAACCGGCAGCGATCAGCAGTTTGCCAGAGAATGTGGTAAAAGCAGTTAGCTTAACAGGTTTTTAAAAAGGTTTGGATAATTTCCTAAAGGAAAAGTCCATAAACCATCATTAGGATGGATTTGGGAATATCCACTGCTTATTCCTAGGATAAGCACCATAAAATCTGTTTTACTGATCTGGGATCTTGCCAGTACTTGGGACCTGGATTGACCACTGTTGGAAACAGGATACTGGGCTTGATGGACCTTTGTTCTGTTCCAGTATGGAAACACTTATGTTCTTATGAACACCACCAGCATTAAACCAGGAAATTCAATGTTGGGCCTTATCTGGACACCAACATTGAATTTCCAGGTTTGCAAAGCTGGCTAACACATAGCCAAATAAGTGCGAAAATCAGCACATAACCAGTTATGGGTTACTGCATAAAGATAGGACTGACTTTTATGCAGTCTTATTTATGTGAATAAACTGTCTGGTTAAGTTCTGATTATCAGCGCTTAACTGGCCAAGAGCTTACTCCACCCCCGGAATGCACCCAATATAGCCGACTTTGAATTTGGCATTAACTGGTTATTTTCAGCAGCTCTAATTTCTTAAGTGCTACTGAAAATGACCAGTTAGCCCTAAACAGGCAATTTAACCAACCAGGAAGCTGGTTAAATTACATTGAATATTGACCCCCTATATTTTTAACTGCCTTTTAAAACATCAGACAAGCTCTGTTGAATGCATTTGTGACTGTAAATAAATTATGTAGAACAGTATCTGTGCAACCTTCTCCAAATCACTGATTTCATAGCCCAAAAAAGATAGCTCAGTGAACAGATTTTCTGTTTGTGTGTAACAGCACTTATCAAGCAATAATGAGCACTAATTGGCAATAATTAGAATTTATGCGCACAACTCAAATGTATTCTGTAACACACTGTCCCTTAATTTTAATGTGTGCAGCCAAAAAGGGACATGGTTATGTGCAAGGAAATGGGCATTTTTTGGCATACCAAAATTTACATGCACTATTATAGAATATGGTCCTCTGCGACTTAATCTACATCCCTGATGGCGAACCTATGACACGCGTGTCAGCACTGACACGCGTAGTCATTTTCGATGACACGCGGCGCCGCCGCAGTGTGGTCCGCCCAGTGCTCCCCTGCTCGCTCCCTGCTGTTTGCACCGATCCCTGCCTCGTAAAACTTATTTTTTCGCGAACCGGCAGACTGAAGAAATAAAACAAACAGCTGACAGGCTTGCCTCCTTCGATCGCGTCGGCCGCTTCCTTTCCCTGCATTCTCAGCGCGTCCCGCCCTCCTCTGATGTCATTTCCTTTCCTCGAGGGCGGGACACGCTGAGAATGCAGGGAAAGGAAGCGGCCGACGCGATCGAAGGAGGCAAGCCTGTCAGCTGTTTGTTTTATTTCTTCAGTCTGCCGGTTCGCGAAAAAATAAGTTTTACGAGGCAGGGATCGGTGCAAACAGCAGGGGAGGGTAAGCAAGTGGGGCTGGGGGGTGTGTGGACAAGTGGGGCTGGGGGGGGGGTTGTGTGGCCAATTGGGGCTGGGTGTGTGTGTGTGGGGGCAAGTGGAGCTGGGGGTGTGTGTGGGCAAGTGGGGCTGGGGTGTGTGTGTGTGTGTGGGCAAGTGGGGCTGGTGGTGTGTGTGTGGGCAAGTAGGGCTGGGGGTATGTGTGTATGGGCAAGTGGGGCTGGGGGGCTGGGCAAGTGGGGCTGGGGTTTGAATGATCTCAGGGGCAGGTGGAGGCTGGGGCGAGTCACTGGACATTGAAGGGAGGGAGAGGATAGGGGGCAAAAGAGAATCGCTGGACATGGAGGGGATGGGATAGTAGGGCAGGGGAGAGAGGAGAATGGAGAATTGCTGGACATGGATGGAAGGGGAAGGCAGGGAAGAGAGAATTGCTGGACTTGGATAGGAGAGGAGGGCAGGGGAGAGAGGAGAATCACTGGACATGGGAGGGGAGAGGAGAGGAGACATGCTGGACATGGATGGAGGGGAGGGAAGATAGGAAGGAGATGCACATGGATAGGATGGCAGGAGAGGAAGGAGAAATGCTGGAAATGGATGGAGAGGAGAGCAGGAGATAGAGGAGAATTGCTGGACATGGATGGATGGAGGGGTTGGCGGGGAGAGAGGAGAAATGCTGGACATGGAAGAAGAAAGGAGGAAAGTAAAGAAATAAATGGAAAGGAAGCCCTGGAAACGGAGTTAAGAGAACAGATAGAGAGCAGCAGAATCAGACACTTGGACCAGTATGGATAGAAAACCGTCACCAGACAACAAAGGTAGAAAAAAATTATTTTATTTTCATTTTAGTGTTTGGAATTTGTCCAATTTCAGAATTTACATCTGTTGTCTTATTTTGCACTGGGTATACTAGAGCTGATATAAGGGGTGTGGCTAATGTGGGTGTGGCTATCATAGGGGTGGAGCCATATGTGGTGACCCCAACCATAATGAGTACCGGCACCTTTTTTTCTACAAAAAATGCACTGGGTCCTGTAGGGGATTATATATATGTTTTTGTAAGAGGCCAATTTCCTACCTATGTACTCGCTTATGTCTAGGGGGCGTGGCCTCTGCCCAACATTAGCTGCATGGAAAATAACGGACAGACCAATGGAATATATTAGTTTATTTATACAGCGTTATATACAAAAATATAGAAAACTCTTATCAGCTTATAGCATCAGCAATTCCTGATTGCACACACAATGATACCCAAAAATATAGGGAATAACTATGATTATCCTATGGCTAAAATCTGTAATGACAGATAAACACAATACCAAGATCCTAATGATTACCACACAAATCTTATACTAGGCTAACAGCAACTAGAGATCATAAATCCTGACGTCACACATCTGATGGGTCCGAGCACAGACTAATTATCTAACCCAGCCTGAAGGAAGTAAACTATGATCTCACCGTCCCGGTTTCCAGATCAGATTCCTTCCAATGCCTCAGCCGAAGGTCTCAGCGAGGTCCCACAAGCTCAGGTGATGCACTTGTCTTGATCAGCCACATATGATACAGACTCAGTATAGATCCTGTAGACAGCTGTAACCTGGGGAGAAGCTTTGCCAGGTATTATCAGTAAGTCTCTTAGGAAAATCAGGTGCTTGCAGAAATGCAAGTGTTATCTTCTTCTTTGCTTCTGTTCTTCTTCTTAGTTCTTCAGCAACTCTCAGGAACTAGTTTCTTTCTGTTCCCGCTTCTCAGATCCATCAGTTTTCAGGGAGCCAATCAGAAATAATCCCATCATGTACTCCCAACATCTGTATGAAGCCTCCTTTGTCCGTCTTATCTCGTACTCTCTCTCCCTCTCTCCCAAGGACATGCATTTTCTCCAGATACAGAGTGACCTTGGAGGTGGTGCAGGCTTCAGTAAATCTATTACACGCTGGAATGCTGCCTTCTGCACAGTTGGTAGCCAGACATATAGGTGAAAGGTTGCAGCGTCCATTTTGTCTGTAAAGGTGCTCTCATATGCACACAGGGTAGGCGAGATCACAGCAAATACTCCTACAGATTCCCCCCCTTGGAGATGGAAATTACTACAAAGGAGTAAAGGCCTTCTCCAACCTAACTACAAAAATAAGCCAGACAGTTCAGTCAGGATTCAGGTACAAACTTCATGGTCAAAACTACAAAAAGTTTCAAAGTAAATCTCAACTAATGCAAACTAACACTCTTCAAACAGTTCAATTAAGCAAAATAATGTTCACAAGGAAATTAAAAATGCTAATACAGCAAAATACTGAATAATAGAACCTGCATGTGCAGTTAGTTAAAAAGTCTTAACACATGAAATTAATCAAACAAATCATGAACCATAATCACATAGATCATGAAAATCACATCATGCAAAGCAAAGCATAATAGTACAGAAAAGTGAAACGGAATAAATTGTTGGCAAAACTCTGGTTAAAGGTAACTACATAAAGTCTTGCAATCTCATCGCCGTAGGTGACAAAGTGTTTACGCGATAGCGTAAATGACGAAGGTCTCTCCAAAACACTACAGCACACAGGAGCATGATGACCCACGAGATGGTCAAAAGTGGGATGACAACGTGAGTGGACATGTGGAACTGGGTGACATCAGATGAACGACGTTTGTAATCTGCAACCTCGAGAGTCTCATGGTCAACAGATAATTCAACAGTGTGAGAGTCTTTGGACTGTAAAAATGGTATAAGGTCCTTAGCAAAGTCAATAGGATGTCCACGAAATACATCAAGCACTTCCAATTCAGAAACAACTGGGTCTGTGTCAAGATAAAACAGGGAAACTCCTCCTACGTGGGCAACAGCATACTTGGGTACAGCGATCACACAAACATTGCAAGGAAGAGTGTAACGGTTGATTACATCATGCTTCTGAAAGGTGACAGTAAGTTCAGTACTAGGTGTGCTAACTAACCATACCGTATCCAGTACAGCTACAGTGGTATCAGAAAAATCGTCATATTTTGATACGGTAACCTTACACTTCTCTTGGACATTCTCTGTGGACAATCCACAAAGAGCTTCTGTTGTGTCTTTCAGGAAAGGTTTACCAGGGCATAGCCAATTAACATCTTTAGTTTTGTGGCAAAGGTCTAAGTTAGGGACCAAATAATGTTGCGGAGCATCCTGTTGGTAAGCAACATACTTAGGTGTATCAACATTAAGGTACAAATTCTCATGCCAGGTACCTACATTTACAACTTGTTTAAGCTGGTATACATTCTCAGGCATAATAAATGGCAAATTAAGGATGAAGGCAATTTCCATACGCTCCATATCCAAATAAAGGGGAAGGGCAGTACCTAAATGAAATGCAATTTGAATTTGAACCGGTTCAATAGACAAACGGGTAACTTTGGCAAAGGCATCTTTAACAACCTCAGATGGTATTAGGTACGTAGGTATCTGTCCCTGCATTAGCTTACTAACACTAGTATCTACTTCCCTAAATAAATCCTGAATAAGGTCCTTAACAGGTTGTATAAACACACGGTCTTCATTCATGGTACCTTTAATTGTCAACAAATCAGCTGTGTTAGCACTAATTTTATGTGTATGTAAATTCACAAGAGTGACCGTATCAGCAATAGTTTTACCCTGGGCAACAAGTTGGCTCTGTTGGACTACCAACTTGGTCTCAATGGCTTTCAAGTCTGCTTGGATGGCATGTATATTGGCCTGCAGCTTTTGGACAGAAACTACGTTGGCAACAGACATGGAAATACCAAAAAGTGAACCAATGGCCGAAAAAATCAAACCACCGGCAAGACCCAGAAAACGCTTAGATCTGGACCTGGAATTATAAGGTTGCATAGGTTGTACCATGACTTTGTCCAGTTGATGCAAAATGTTCTTCACTTGTGCACGGGCATTTTGCATATAATTGAAAAACCAGGAATGGGTAACAGCAGACAGAGATAAGTTACTCATATTGAAATGTTTCAGTAGTACATGCATTGGGTCAAGGGACACAACTACTTTCTGTGGAACAATCTGGGACTGGGTAATCAGGAAGCCAGGGGTATCTTGCAGAACAACTCCAGACATGGGACCAGGTTCGATCATCTTGGACCACGATCCCAGCAGCACGGAGATCAAGAACACGATCATCAGGGTTCTTTTCTGCATCTGCAAGGTACAAAGAAAACAGACTATGCTGTTGGGGTGTTAGTACAGTTCGTTTCATCAACACATACGTCTGGAACCAAATGACTGGGATGACGTGGTCTCAACTGATTGATGTGGACCCACTTAAGGTTATCTTCACCTTGAGAATTTTTTCTGAGGCGAATTTGGTAAGTCACAGGGGAAGCTTTTTCCACTATTGGGAATGGACCACGCCAACTAGGCAGAAACTTCCTTTCTTTAACCTTGTTTCTGGCAAAATTGAAGTAGAATACCTTGTCGCCAATTTGGTATTCTTTAGAGGTAGTCCCTTGATCATAATAGGCTTTTCTACCTCTAGCGCTACTTTCCAAGTTTTTCTGAGCAAAGGCAAAGGCACTTTGCAAATGCTTACGCAAATGGGTGACATATTCATGAGTGGAGGTAGCACTGGACAAGTTCACATCATTAGTCCTGTACAACAAATGAATTGGTAATGTCATTTCCCTACCTGTCATCATCTCAATGTGAGTAGTACAAGCATCAGCCTGTTCCACTTGCTCTTTCACCATAGCATCAAACTCTGAGAAAGGTTGGTTGGATGAAATTTCCACCTGTTCTTCAATGTCCTCCTGCAAGGTTGAGGTTTCCACAGAATTCACCCGTCGAGGCTTCTGAGGTACAGACATTTCCCTGGACAGAAACAAGAAGTCATCTTCCACCTGTACCTGAGCACACGTCGCATCATAGGGCCAAACAAACTCGAGAGATATGAGGCCCCTGGGAGTGGTAAACCAACTGTCAGTCTCCCCCCCCTGGCAGGTGTCCCAAGAAGAAGGCAGCCTGCCAAGGATAGGCAAACTTACCTCGACATCATGGAAGGACTGGCCAACCAGAAAGCCAAAAGAATCTCCAGCCGATAGCTCAACTTCAGCAGACTGTGGATTGGTGACCAACAGGTATAAGGTGGTACCGGTGACCTCCAAACATGGCAGAACACCAATTGCCAATCCAAGGTCTCGAAAGTGGGCATGTGGGCTAAAGAACACTACATCATCCAGCAGACGTTGTCCTTGGGCGAGGCGAAGCTTGAGGGAAAAATCCCGAACTCTTCCTGGAATGGTTACATCCTTGTCACAGACTACCTCACAGACCTGGGGAATGGTCTGTCCAGACTTCAAACAAACAGCCGTAGGTTCAAGTTCCACTGGGTTGTTCTGCATTCTACTCCACAGGACAAGATTCACCAGGTCCACATAAACTCCCAGTCGTGCAAGGTAATCTGACCCCAAACATAAGGGTTCCCTCAAGCCCCGGACAATAGAGAAGTGGTGGGTGAATGTCTTCTTTCCCACAGTCAAGGGAAGGCCACATATTCCGTCAAGCGGCTTGGAGCCTTGTCCCGGTACCTGTACCGAAGTAGAGGAACATCTGCTGGAGGGAAGTTGTACAGACTTACGAATTTGGCTGTACAAAGAGTCACTGATGTAGGAGAGATCACTAGTGAACAGTAAAGTAGCTTGAAGCAATTGGGTGTTAGCCACTTGAACTGGTATGGTGAATTCATCGCCTTTCTGGGTGATGACAGTCACCTTGCAAGGATGAGCAAAATCAGGAGCAGAGATAGGAGATGAGATTTCAAGTGATGCTGAGTCCGGTGAAACAATCTCTAGTTGGTCCGCTTGTTGCACCAGCTCTTCATGCTTCTGACCCCCTTTTGGTGCATCTGTCAAAGGAGGCTCCCGCATGGGCGGATCCGCGGAACACCGGAGATCAGTCCGCAGGGGAGTGTCCTGTAGCTCCACAGAGTTGGCATCACTGACTGTACGCCAGTATCTCCCTCGCACATATTTAAGGGGTCGAGTGACTTTAGACCAGATCGTTTCCTCGTCATAATCCAAAACAGGCCGAAATCTCTTCAAAAGGTCATTTCCAATCAGAAATTCTTCACCCTCACTGGTAGTGATGATGGCAGGGTGCCTGACGGTCATCTGTCCAAGCTGTAAAGATAGCCAAACCTGTCCCACAGTTCCAATACTTTGATTGCCATAGGCCACCAGTGACAAGTCGCACGGTGTGACATGCAGCACATCCTGACCCCCCCCTAGAGATGCCTCTAGTTTCTGAAACAGGCCCTGGGTGACCAAAGTCACCTCTGAGGCTGTATCCAGGAGACCTTCACAGGAAAGTACTTGTTGAATTAACAACTCCACGGTATATCTGTAACCTTTAGATATAAGCTTACCTAGAAAATACCTGACTTCCTGGGATGAGTCTTTTGAAAGAGGCCCTTCCGGGTTCGAGGGCTGAGACGCAGCATGGTTCACGGGGGACTCCTCAATGATGGGCGACAACGCATCCACGTGGACAGTGGGGACGCTTGCGGTAACAGGTTTTGTGGCCACGTCTAGTCATGCTTGTTCTTCCTCCGAAGAGGATGGCTGTTCCACCTCAACAGATTTAACACTAAGCCCCGGAGGGGTCGGCGGTCTAGAAGACTGGTCCTTCTGCTTCTGGAATTTGACCTTTTTATGAGATGGTGGTGTCTTAGGTACATTGCTAGACTCCGCGATTGAACATCTTGCCATCAATTGGTCCAGCTGAGCTTGCATAGCGCGGATCTTCTCTGCATTCCACTTCTTCTGATTAAACCGCTTCCTTTTAGGTTGTTGCTGTCCCTCCTGTGCAATAGGGGGCGCTGCATCCCGCGGCGGGGCCTGAGAGCCCGGCGGCGTAGTTGGTCTCGGCGCTTTGTTTTCCAGAGAAAGCGTGGAAGTGACCGCACAAACGGCGGGTGGTATCACCCTGTTGCGACTCTTGGACGCCGGTTTCAGAGTCTCTGCGATGGGCTTGGCGCGGCAGATTTCAAAAATTCCTTCAGCCTGCTTGAGAAGGCTGGAATAGGGTTCTGCGTTTTTTCCTGCCAAGGGAATCTTTATCGGATCAGGCAGACCCTGTATAAAAAGTTCCCTGAAATCACCAAATTCAAGATCTTTAGAATCGGGCGGGACCCCCCCTTGGTAAAATGCACGCTTCAAGCGATGGGCCCACTCCCGCGGACTCTCCTCCGGCTTACAACTAATAGTATACGCTGCACGCTTAGCTTCCAGAGAGTTGGCAAAGAGACCGTAGCGCTTCGCTAAGGCTTGCTCCACTGACCGTAAATCAGGGTTATCGGACATGATCAAATCTAGAACTTCATGGCACTCGGTACTAAAGGTCCATTTGAGGAGGGCTCTGATATCATTCTCAGAAGAGACGTGCATGGTTTGCAGGAGTTCATGCACTGCCTTAAGATGGGTTTCTATGGATACCAAGGCAGACTCTTTAAAAGGCGCTATTACGGTGCGTAGCATCTTTATAACATATGCCTGCCTCTCCATAGACATTCCTTTCTTGGGTTCCGGCTTGACATGCCGCTGATCACTACCAGGTGTAGAGAACCTCGGGGCAGGTGCGTTGCTAAAACTGGGTGTATCTGCCGAAGGCTGAGGCCCTGAGCTAGGCACCTGACCAAGTGAGCTGATGATTTCAGCAGGCAGTCCCTGGGCCCGTGCCTCCAATGGGTGTGGCACTGTCTCGGGTCTGCTGCTTCGGTCACCAGCCACTATGGGGCTGAATTGTACAGAGGGGCGGGAAAGAGCCGGAGCCATGCCCCCAGTGGGTGTGTTTAACTCGGGTCCCTCCCGGCTCACGTAACGGTTCATTTCGGGAGCTGGGCTTGGGTGACCCACAGCAAAACTGTCGGGGAATTCTAAGGTATACGGTACTTCTTCCTGCGCCATGTGCGTAAGCTCTTGCTGCATTGTGGAAATCTTTACAGTGCACTCATCTAATGCTTTAGACAATGAATCTCTGTCCTTCACTGCACATTCTAATTGTAGTGAGACTGTCTCCTGCTTTTCTTTTAACACCGCTAACTCTAGCTTGGCTGAGTGCCAATCTTGAAACACAGACACAGATTGTTCTTGAGTGGCCACTAGCTCCCTGCGCAACTCACTCTGAACACCTTCTGAGACCTGTTTTAGCTCCCGATTTAATGTCTGCAACTTATCTGTTTCCCTAATCTGGTTGTGTAATGCATCAGTCAAACGAGAAAATTTCTCTTGCAACAAATCAAAAGACACGAGGTACTGGGCAATTTCCTGCTTTAATGTGTAATTAAGTGCTTCACAATCAGTTAGGTCACACTGCAAAGTTTTACACTTATCATACAGTGTCTGGCACTCCGTACAAATCTCTTCAGAGGAGTCAGGTGGGGCGGGGCTTACATTGGTCCCTGCTAAAGCAGATCTGGCAGTGTCTAAATCAACTCGTAATGCAGCTAACTCACTGTCTCGCTCCTGGACAGTTTCCCTAGTCTGGGACAAATCTAACTGCAACTCTGCTATGCGATCTGTTAGAGGTACAGATATCTGTCTTATCTCATTCATCAAAGAGTCCTTGACTGCCAAAAGAGACACGCCCAGTTCACAAAGCATCCATTGTGACAAATGCTGTTTCTCTTTTATAATTGTATTTAAAACCGTAGCATATGCTTCTGAGCTATTCGGTGACCTGCTCCCAAATAAAGCACGTACAGACTCTGCAGTAGGAGGAGCTGGTTTCGCCTTGCTATGAGAGAGTGGCAGTAGTATTTTAAGCACGCCCCTCTCCTGTTCACTCAGAAGAATTTCAGGCAATGTGCCAACAGTGCCGGTCGCCATGTTAAAGACTAAACACACCCTGTTCCTTCCTTACAGAGTTAGAGAAACCGTTTTTTCTTTTGGAGCTCAGAGTAATAAATCTGTCAACCAATTACAGCAATAAAACACAGCTGTATAAACAAAAGTCTGTCGTTTTAGCTAGGGTGGAACTGCAGTTCGTGCAGAGAGAAACAGAAAGTCAAACCAGCTTTCTGAAAACACTCAGAAAAAGTTTTAAATTCTGCTGGTCCTGCACTACCATCCCGGACGAGCCCCCAATTTGTAGGGGATTATATATATGTTTTTGTAAGAGGCCAATTTCCTACCTATGTACTCGCTTATGTCTAGGGGGCGTGGCCTCTGCCCAACATTAGCTGCATGGAAAATAACGGACAGACCAATGGAATATATTAGTTTATTTATACAGCGTTATATACAAAAATATAGAAAACTCTTATCAGCTTATAGCATCAGCAATTCCTGATTGCACACACAATGATACCCAAAAATATAGGGAATAACTATGATTATCCTATGGCTAAAATCTGTAATGACAGATAAACACAATACCAAGATCCTAATGATTACCACACAAATCTTATACTAGGCTAACAGCAACTAGAGATCATAAATCCTGACGTCACACATCTGATGGGTCCGAGCACAGACTAATTATCTAACCCAGCCTGAAGGAAGTAAACTATGATCTCACCGTCCCGGTTTCCAGATCAGATTCCTTCCAATGCCTCAGCCGAAGGTCTCAGCGAGGTCCCACAAGCTCAGGTGATGCACTTGTCTTGATCAGCCACATATGATACAGACTCAGTATAGATCCTGTAGACAGCTGTAACCTGGGGAGAAGCTTTGCCAGGTATTATCAGTAAGTCTCTTAGGAAAATCAGGTGCTTGCAGAAATGCAAGTGTTATCTTCTTCTTTGCTTCTGTTCTTCTTCTTAGTTCTTCAGCAACTCTCAGGAACTAGTTTCTTTCTGTTCCCGCTTCTCAGATCCATCAGTTTTCAGGGAGCCAATCAGAAATAATCCCATCATGTACTCCCAACATCTGTATGAAGCCTCCTTTGTCCGTCTTATCTCGTACTCTCTCTCCCTCTCTCCCAAGGACATGCATTTTCTCCAGATACAGAGTGACCTTGGAGGTGGTGCAGGCTTCAGTAAATCTATTACACGCTGGAATGCTGCCTTCTGCACAGTTGGTAGCCAGACATATAGGTGAAAGGTTGCAGCGTCCATTTTGTCTGTAAAGGTGCTCTCATATGCACACAGGGTAGGCGAGATCACAGCAAATACTCCTACAGTCCGCCCTCCCTCCTCGCTCCCGGAAACTAACCTTAAAGCCTCCTTTCACGTCGCAGCAAGCAGCAGCAGGGCAGGCCACTCCTTCCTTCCGTGTCCCGCCCTCGCCTGACGTAACGTCCGCGAGGGCGGAGCACAGAAGGAAGGAGGAGAGGTCTGCCCTGCTGCTGCTTGCTGCGACGTGAAAGGAGGCTTTAAGGTTAGTTCTGGGCCCGGTAGCGGGTGGAGGGGGGGCCCAGCGACCTCGGGTGGGCAGCGATCTTGGGTAGGGGGGGGCCCGGGGGCGGTCCTAGTAGCAGTGATTTTTCTCGAAGTGACACACCACCCGAGTTATGCTCGGTTTTTTGGCGAATTTTGACACATCAAGCTCAAAAGGTTGCCCATCACTGATCTACATGCACGTACTTTTAGCACTGGGATATGTTTAGGTGGAAATGTTTTCCGTGTGGATTTTTTAGGAACCATATACAGAATCTGACCCATACCCCTGGATTCTATGTAGTGAGTCTAGCATTCCGTGCAGAAATCCAAGCATATTCTATAACAATACATGTAATTTAATTGGCTTAACAAGCTAATCAACATTGTTAACAACACTTAACAAGTAATATTGAGCACTAACTAGCAATAATTAGAATTTATGAGCACAACTCGCTAACCTGCTTATTTTCGAAAGAGAAAAACGCCTATAGTGCGACCTAAATCGGGAGATAGACGTTTATCTCACAAAAACGATTAAATCAGTATAATGGAAAGAAAACTTTAAGTGCGTCCGTTTCGCTCGTACGCTCAGATACAAACGCCCAAATAAGGGGCGTGTCGGGGGCATGTTAAGGGCGGTGTTACGTGGTGGGCGTCTACAACGTATAACGGATAGCGAAATGACTTAGGGTGGGCGTGAACATGGGCGTCATTGCTTAGACCCGAAATAAAAGCGACCAGAGCAAGGGGGAAATCGTCTTTAGACCCAATAGCGATTGTGTGCAGTTGGAGAGTGGCGCGATCGGTGTTGGGAGAGCTGAATTGGTGGTTGCAGAGAAAGCTGAGTGTGAGGAGTACCTGTAACGTTCGTCTGTCTGCCCTAGTCAGAACGTTGTCACCCTCACCTACCTCTTTTGTGTCTTACCTTTTGACCTTTCCCTACTCCTCCTCCTTGCTCTATTGGTGCCTTCCCCTTCCCTTCCCCCTATCCCTCTCTTCACTGTTCCCACGTGTATATTGTATTGCTTGACTTCCCTTTGTCTCTGTGTTCCCTGTACTGTTTGGGAAGTGACTGGCCAGAGGGTGTGTTTGGAGTGAGATTCTGTGTGCTGCTGTTGTTTCAGTACTACTACTAATACTTGCACTGGTGGGGAAATGGATGCACTAAATTCACTGGTGGCTTCCATGTTAGAGGAACAGGCCACACACCGCAGGAGCTATTCACGGCCCCGCGTGTTCAGGCCCCGCACCACCTTCCTACAACTCACTGACCAGCAGTGTCTGACAAGGTTCAGGTTTGATAAGGCGACCATTGTGCAGCTTTGTGAGCAGCTGAAACCCTCCTTCAGCCCCAGACCCATAGGAATAACTGTTGGATTATTTGTAGTAAATAATTAGCAGATTTTAGTACACACAGCTTCAGCTTTAGAAATGTTAATTTCTTTCTTCATCTCTCTCTCATTCACCCCTGAATAATTCACTGCTGAGTCACTTTAAAGTTGAAGTAACAAAACATCTGTTTACTCACAGTTTGTAGTTAGATTATAATCAGACAGGCTTATATATACATATTACTATACATTTGTCTTATCAGCTCCTTCCATGTGCTTAGATGGTAATGGATGCTCACACCACCATAGATCCTCTCAGGTTAGGAGAGATCATGAGCTCCATGTGCTCCATGTGCTGCATGTGCTGTGTCTGCTGTATCTAACCCCCACAGGAAGTTGCATAGCTGTGTGACCTCTCTAAGTAATTCACATCAGAGGTCACAGAGTAATCACAGAGAAATAATAGGTGACAGGCAATGCATGTAAAAATACAATTACATTCCAACAAACCCCTTCTCATGCATAACTGTCATGCAATTATTTATTCATACAAAGTCCAAGCTTTATACGCAGATTCACAAAATGTTCTCTGGGTAACGGTTTGGTCATGATGTCAGCTGTCATCTCACTGGTGTGACAATAGTGTAGACTGATGACCCCTTCTTTCGCCAACTCTCGCACGTTGTGGTATTTCGTTGCGATGTGCTTGGTGCGTGACTGAACCTTGTCATTCTGTGACAGTCGGATGCAGCTCTGATTATCTTCCATTATCTGGATTGGTCTCTTTTCAGCTATTCCAAAATCCAGCAAAAGTTTTTCAATCCACATCAGTTCTCTGCACGCTTCCGATACGGCCACGTATTCAGCTTCTGTAGAAGACAAACTCACAATACTTTGTTTATGACTGGCCCATGAAATTTGTACATTTCCATACATAAACACATATCCACTTGTGGATTTATAATCAGAATGATCCCCTGCCCAATCTGAATCACAGTAACATATTAGTTTTGGATTACTATTGGCTGAAATCTTTAATTTACAATCAATGGTACCCTTTAAATACCTTACCATCCTTTTAACTGCAGTCCAATCTGATTTGGTAGGTGAGCTGACCCTTCTGCTCAAAATTCCTACTGCATTTGCTATATCAGCCCTGTACGTGGTAGTTAGATATAAAAGCTTACCTATGGCTGATCTATATTGGATGTTATCTGGTAAAGGTTCTCTTACTGTTTCATCCTTCAGAAAATCAGTGATCATGGGAGTGCTTACAACTTGGGCATCTTGCATACCTAAACTTTCGATAAGCTCATTTATTTTCTGCTTCTGGCTTAGAAGATAAGAACCATCATTTTGTTTCTCAATTTCTATACCAAGATAGTATGACACATTTCCAAGTTCTTTTATCTCAACATTGAGGTTTAAATATTTTACAATGTCCTTGTACTCTTGCTCACTTTTGCTTGCAATGAGCAGATCATCAACAAAAGCTAAAATGTATGCATATTGTCCATTTCTGCACCTAGTGTACAAGCATTTATCTGCTTCACCTTGCTTAAATCCTAAATTTGTCAATATTTCATGCAATTTTTCATTCCAACATTTTGCACTTTGCTTTAATCCATAAAGACCTTTGTTTAATTTACACACTAGCTGTCTTTGTTTTGTATTTATGAAACCTGTTGGTTGTTCCATGTACAAGTCTTCAGTTATTTCTCCATGAAGAAACGCTGTTTTCACATCAATGTGGTTGACTTGCATGCCTTTTGAGACTGCAATGCTCAGAAGTGTTCTTATTGTCGTGTGTTTCACTACAGGTGCAAACACTTCATCAAAATCTTCTCCATATTTTTGAAGATATCCCTTTGCCACTAATCTGGCTTTATACCTTTCCACTTTTCCTTGTGCATTCCTTTTTAACTTGAATACCCATTTGCATCCTATAGCTTTCTTGCCAGGAGGTAATTTTGTAAGAATCCAAGTATTATTTTTATCCAATGCATCAATTTCTTCTTGTGCAGCTTTATGCCATTCAGCAGCTTCTTCTGCTGGCATTTTCTCAATCTCATCCCATGTTAAGGGCTCTTGAGCTTCTGCTGACTTTGTTAAGTACGACAGTCTTGGGGGTGGAACACCTTTGTTTTCCCTGGATGAGCGTCTGACAACAGGTTGGTCTGACCTTTCCGCATCCTCTAAATCTGAGAGTCCTTCTCCAATTGATTCCCCTTCTCCAACTGTACTGTCTTCTTCAATGATCCTTTCTGTGTCTGCTTCCTCTGCCTGTTCCTCGTTAGATACAGGTGAGTTGCTTTCAGACATCTGCCTTGGTATGGCATTTATATACACTGGCATGTCTATTATGGTTCTAGTTTCATATTCTGGATGATAAGGCTCATCTGGGATAATCCAGCCTTTATCAACCCTTTTGTTTTCATCAAAATATGTAACATGTCTTATGCCAACAATGCCAGTTTTCAGATTCAAAATTCTATATCCTTTGTGTCCTGGAGCATAGCCAACTAAAATGCCCCTTTCTGTTGTGGAATCCAGCTTATGCCTTCTTTGCTTTGGTATATGAGCATATGCTGTACTTCCAAATGTTCTTATGTGTGACAGGTTTGGCTTCCTACCATGCCATGTCTCATGTGGTGTGCGCTCAGCGCCTTTAGTTGGCATTCTGTTTTGTAGGTACACTGCTGTGAGAATTGCTTCCCCCCATAGTCTTTTAGGGAGATTGCTATCTGACAGCATACATCTGGTCATTTCCACAAGTGACCTAAATTTTCTCTCTGCAACAGAATTTTGCTCTGGTGTATAAGCTACTGTTGTGATATGCTGAATGCCTTCTTGTTCTAGAAATGTGCGCATGCTTTGCGAAGTGAACTCACCACCATTGTCGGTCTGAAGAACCTTTGGTTTTCTTTCAAATTTATTGCTCACCATGGCTACGTATTTCTTCAGCATGTCTGTGACTTGACTTTTCTCTTTCAGCAAATAGGCCACACAATATCTAGAGAAATCATCCAAGAATATTAGCACAAATCTGTTATTTCCCAATGATGGGATATTAAACGGTCCACATAAGTCACTGTGTATTAAGTCCAGTACTTTATTACTCCTATTTCCTGTGTATGCAGGAAATGAGGGTCTCACACCTTTTTGAGTAACACAGTCTATGCATTTCTCCATTTTACCAGCATCTGCACTTATCTGAATGCCGGTGGCCAGTTGCTTACTGTAAAGATCCTGGATCACCTTAGAATCACGATGTCCCAGGCGGCGGTGCCAGATTTCCAGACTACATTTACCATCATTCTTCCTTACTTGCGCCATATGTGAGGCTTCACCTGAAATGTTCAGCTTATAAACATCATTATGCATAAAAGCTTCAGCATACACTTCATCATTTTTAGAGATTGTGCACTTACTGTTTTCAAAATGAATCACAAATCCCTTCTTATCTAATGTAGATACACTAAGCATATTGCAAACTGCTTGGGGAATATACAAGACATCACTTACAGGAATTTCTTTAACTTCATTAGACACTTTGCATTTTAAGAATCCAATACCTTTTGCTTGGATCTTAGCAGTCCCTGCGTTTGCAGTTTTAAGAATACCTTCCTCTGGACACATTTCCTGAAAGAAATCTTTAGAATTGGTTAAATGGCATGTGCTCCCTGAATCCAAAATCCAAGTACTTTCATTTGAATTATTATTTACCATAGTCAAAGATTTTTCTGCCATTAGAAAGCCCTTGTGTTTATCTTTGTCCTTCATACATTTCCTGGTTTGAAAATTCTTTAGTTCCATTGGCTTAGGTGAGCTAGAGGGAGTGTTTTGTGTTTCCTTACACCATTTAGATACATGTCCCTCCTTTCCACATGAGTAGCAAATCAGCTTGCCCTTGGGTGGAGTTTTCCCATAGCTCCGCCTTCCTCTGTTCTTTGCCAAGAAATTTGTTTCATTTCTCTCTGACTGACTTTGAGAACACATCTCCTCAGAATCATTTATTATGCATTCCTGCCTTAGTTTTGATGTTGCCTGTTCAAAAGATTGCCCTTCAATGGCCTCATTTACAGACCTAAAAACATCAAACTTCTTTGATAGTGAGGTAAAAAGAAATGCTCTTTTCAATGCATCACACATGGGAATTCCAGAAAGTTCTAGCTTTTGAAATGAAGACATAAGATGCATAATGTGATCATTACATTTACTTTTATCCCTTAATTTGGTTTCATTCAACTCTGCTAGCCAAATTGGTTGCTGCTTTGCATATGTAGTTGCATACATAGTTCTCAGTTTATATAAAATGTCCTTTGGTGTATCTTTTCCCTCCACTAATATGGCTTGTTTCTCAGAGAGAGCTTCCAAAAGCATGCACTTCACATTATAGTTTGCATTGTCCCATTCAGCCATATTTTCAGCTGTTCTGTCTTGGTCTAAGCATATATTTAATCCTTTTGCTCGAAGGAGACATATGAATCTTAGTTCCCACTTCTGATAATTAAACTCAGTTAATCTAGGCACCTTGAGAGAATAGAAAAATGGTGAATTTCCTCCCTCAGCCATTTTCTTAGCCTTCTGTCTGCTGTGTGGGGGGAGAGAGAGACAGACTGAATCTTTCCTTTAAAACTTAAGAGAAAAATGTGGCCTTTTTTTTCTGCCTGGTAATATTTCTCTTCTTTTTCAATTCCTGGACCCTGGGCCCATAACCCTTTTGTTGGATTATTTGTAGTAAATAATTAGCAGATTTTAGTACACACAGCTTCAGCTTTAGAAATGTTAATTTCTTTCTTCATCTCTCTCTCATTCACCCCTGAATAATTCACTGCTGAGTCACTTTAAAGTTGAAGTAACAAAACATCTGTTTACTCACAGTTTGTAGTTAGATTATAATCAGACAGGCTTATATATACATATTACTATACATTTGTCTTATCAGCTCCTTCCATGTGCTTAGATGGTAATGGATGCTCACACCACCATAGATCCTCTCAGGTTAGGAGAGATCATGAGCTCCATGTGCTCCATGTGCTGCATGTGCTGTGTCTGCTGTATCTAACCCCCACAGGAAGTTGCATAGCTGTGTGACCTCTCTAAGTAATTCACATCAGAGGTCACAGAGTAATCACAGAGAAATAATAGGTGACAGGCAATGCATGTAAAAATACAATTACATTCCAACAATAACCCCATCCCTGTGCACCTCAAAGTCACTGCCTCTCTCTCTGTCCTGGCCACTGGGAGTTTCCAATCCGTATTAGCTGCTAACACAGGGCTCACCCAGGCTTCTATTTCACACTGTCTCACCCAGTTCCTGGATGCCTTTCTAACTCACACCTCTCACTACATCACTTTCCCCACCACCCCCAGGCCCTGCACAACAACATGGCTGCCTTCTATGCTGTTGCTAGATTCCCCTCGGTCATAGGTGTGATTGACTGCACACACGTCCCACTCAGGCCCCCCCTGCCACACGAAGCCACCTACAGAAACAGGAAGGCATTTCATTCCATGAACATGCAAGTTGTGTGTGATGCCCAGGGGGAGATATTAGACGTGTGTGCCAGATACCCCGGTTCCACCCACGATGCCTACATCCTACAGCACTCGGGCATCTTCCGCAGGTTTGAGCGAGGGGAGTTCACCGGTGGATGGCTACTAGGTAAGTGCAACATGGATGTACCCATACTATATCTCCTCCACTGGCCAACCCCCTGCCCTGCCTTCCTCCACCTCACTCCACAACCCACTATCCTAATCCCCCCCCCCCGTACCTGCTCCAAGCAATACACACTCATCTATTTCATTCTGCTTCTCTCCAAAGGTGACTGAGGCTACCCGCAGAGGACATGGCTCATGACCCCCGTGGTGCATCCACAACCAGGGGCAGAAGAAACCTACAACAGGAGGCATCGCAGCATCCGGGGGATCATTGAGCAGACCTTTGGCTTCTTGAAAAACCAGTTCCACTGTCTGGACCGGTCTGGACCGGTCTGGAAGAGAGCTGCTCTACAGTCCAGAAAAGGTGGCCAAGATCTTTGTGGCGTGCTGCATGCTGCACAATTTGGCCCAGCACAGAGGACAGGCCCTCCCAGAGGAGCCACAGCCACCAGAGGAGGCCCCAGATGAGCAGGAAGAGGAGCCCCTCCACCCCCAGTCCACAGAGCAGAGCTCACTGCTTACCAGCTTGGCGTCAGAGCCAGACAAAGACTCATTGAAACAAGTTTTGTGTGAAAGTAAGTGTACATTTATTTGTAATACATAAGTGTTACCATCACATCACATCACACCCACCACCACCACCACCACCACCACCACCCTCCAGCATGTGCCATCACTTTCCCCGTCCCCTCTTAGCCCTCCCATGGACTTCCTTTACAGCTGGTGCTGCAGGGGAAGTCTGTTCAGACTCCTCCGATGGGCTACTCCCACTGTCCTCCTCCATATCCACACTGCAGCCAGCGGCTTCGGCTGTGCTGTGGAAATCCGGCCACCTTGTTGGCTGTAGCCTGGCCACTGGTTTGGTGGGTGCTGCACTAGTGGCTGCGGTGGCGCCCGATCTCAGGGCCCACCTCTTAGCTGGTGGTGGTTGCTGCCCACTGGAGGAGGAAGTGGATGGCAGGTCTTGCTGCACCACCACCGCTGGAGTAGGTGCTGTGACCAGAGGGCGCAGGCCTTCAATGCTGTGCTGCAGCTGTTCCAGTTGTTGGAGCACCTCATGGTGGGCTTGGCGCTGCGCCTGGAGCAGTTCCTGGTGGGCTTGGTGCTGCGCCTGCAGTGCTTCCCGCTGCAGCTCTAATTTTTGTTGCTGGTACTCCTCCAAGCCCACATTGTGCCGCAGCAAATCAGCTGGCCCCCTATATGCATCCTCCGCATCAGAAAACTCAACGGTGGTGGAGGTGCCGCCTGCCGGTGGTGCTGGTGTAGGTTGGGCTCTAGTGCTGCTCTGCTGCTGCAGGTGGTGGAGGTAGAGGCTGCACTGGTACAGGTGGTGGTGTTAGAGGCTTGACTGCTGCTGCAGGTGGTGGCGGTAGAGGGTGCTCTGGTGCAGGTGGTGGAGGTAGAGGCTGCAATGGTGCAGGT